>NC_066624.1:88394765-91254765 GCF_025201925.1 Gopherus flavomarginatus
GGACTTCTGATGCAATCAGTTATAATGTGGGCTGTGTACAGTGTTGAAATACTATTTAAAGGTACCTAAACCGTTCTCTAGCTTATAAAGCCTATCTCCAAAGGTGTAATTTATACTATATGCCATCGCTAAAATGTCTTTCCCCAGTATTACTGTAATGCAGTGACCCTACAGCAAGCTTTGTGTAAAAATTCGGTGCTTGCCAAGCTCTCCTATAGAAAAGGGTTTATTTTCTTTATTCACAGCCACAAAGGTAACTGCTCAAACCTCTGAGTCCTGGGAATAGCTCCCTCCAAAAAGGGCATATCTCATACCTACCCACGTGTAGAAATTCAAAATCAGTCTTTATTTCAAATAATAATAATTTTTTAAAAAAGCACTGAAGTGGGGAGTAGCCAACACTTTAGAAATTGGAGAAGGGGATTTGGGGTGTGGGTGGTAACTAGAGAATAACTCTCCAGTATTCGTATTTGATCATCCCGAAAAGGGCCGTAAGGTTCATTGTTTGTTTCCTATTTTATTAAATAAATAGAATGGGTAAAACAGAATACTTGGACTGACTTTCTAGCTTTGGACCTGATTGTGTTCCCAAGAAAGCAATGGGGAGAAAATTCCTATTAAAAATCAATGAAAGTGGCATTGAACACTTTCCCTTGTCCCCATTTTCAGCTTTACTGGTTCTTTTGTGCAGACAGTCACTTTCGGGTTGTTAAACACACAATGAAAACTGACCCTTCTGAACAGACAGGTTACAGGGTAACTGTTTACATGGTGTAGATGTATTTGTTAGACTTTCACTAATAATAGTCTCCTCAGAGGAAGTTAAAATATATACTCAAATGCACATCAGATCCTACTTTAAGGCAACTGATGTCGGAGTGTAGTGATTAGGTAGATGACACTACAAATATGCTTAGCAAGATTCTATAATAGAAGTACATTTTAGTTTTGTGCCTAATGCTAATGAAGAGACTCCTATTTTAATAAGAAAATGTGTATATTATATAGTGCCTTTGATCAGAGGATCTGAAACTGATTTACTAATATTAAGTCAACACTGGAAGCAATTATTCAATGGTGTTACGATTTTCTTTTTCCTAGTGGTGGTTTGGGCAAAGAATGAAAAATGGATAAGAATCAGTAGCTTTATTTTACTAATTCCTGACAAGAAAATATTTTAAGTCAATTGGTTTCTAAAAATGTAGCCTTGGAGTGTTTTTTAAAATAACTTTGTCTTTCAAATTGTATGTACAAGAAATCTTTTGTAGAAAGTGTGGTGTTAATAGATATATATCCAGACAGCCTCCAGGTGTGCATATACCCCAGTGACTGCCACTTCTGCAACAGAGTTTGCAAGATCTAGCTTAGACATACTGATCACAATCATGTTGTTTCACCTCTTTCTTCCTTCTGGAGATAGTGCACATTCTGTTCTAGTATGATACTGGGTTGAAAAAAAAGGATCATCTTGTGAGTACTCATGTTTGGAATTGGATTGCTGGATGAGAGACTGTTTCTTATCAAGTGACTTGCAAAATAATGCAAATACTTACTTGTTAATGTTCCCTATCCCATCCTTCTCAGTCATGAAGTGGGTCTATGTACCTCACGATTTATTTCTTTAGGTTTCTAAACATTTCAGCCACGATAAAAGTGAGTGGAACTTTAAAAGGTTCAGTATATCTTCATTAATCTACAAGTCCTAACTGCTCCCTGACACATCAGTGGCACAGCTACAGGCTGAGCTTTAGGCATTAAACTACAGCTAGATAACTTTGTTCAATAAGACTCTGTCAGTAAATGAATAAAATCTTACACCAACATTTCAAGAGTGGCCACTGGCAATTTTTGGTATCTGCAAATTAGGCTCTGGGTGTCTCAAGTTGGGGCAAAATTGTTGGTCAGTCTTGGAAATGTAGCTGCTGCTGGTATTTGATTTTGGTGTGGTGATGCTGGACACAAGAATTTAGAGATGTTTATTACTTAATTACTTTGAAGTGTGGTCTAGTGGGCTTACTGGGAGATAGTAAACAAGCCTTAGTGCTTCGTGACCATTTAATAAGTAATCCTGAGGTAGGTAAAGGTTATTTTCCAGTTGAAACTGGGTAAGCCCTTAACATCTTGTTACCTCCAGAGAACTTAGTCTGGCAGAGATGGAAATGAGGGTGTGGCGCAGGGATGGGACTGAGAGCGAGGGTATGGTTCAGTAGCTGGGAGCAAGGCATTTCTGGCTTGCACAACTGAAAGGGTAACTGGGACCCAGGATGTGTTTCTCCCAGTCATGTGCCTAACTCTGCTCAACTGACTTGGCATATGATTCTCGACAAGTCATGTGGTTTTCCTCTGTACCTCAGTTTCTTCAACTGTATAGAAAATAAATTCTGATTTCAGTGAATTGATTCCTCTATCTGAGGATTTGGCCTAGTAATTGGTAGTACCAAAATGAAATAAGAACGTCAAATAAAGCAAGGAACACAGATAACAGAGAAGGTGCCTAGAAAAGATGATCCACTACTTCAAAGTGAATGCAATTTGTGGGTTTTTTTGTTTTTGTTTTTTCCCCCAAAGTAGTTGGTCTCAAATTTACTCAAAATCTTGCTCTTTAATGAAAAGTATCAAATAACAAAGTGATAAACTTTGTATAACCATCTCTAACACCTAAATCAGTAAAGATATTTAAAAAGTGACTTTGGGTTAGAGAGAGGACATTCTGCTGTTTATACACTGCCCTTGGTTGTTAGGCATTGTAAATGAATTCCATGCATATTACTGAGGAGAGACTTGATCTGTATTTGAGGTTGTAATGTCTGCATTGCTAAGGGTTTATAAAAATCTCCATGGAATAGGAACTCATAGACATGATAGCCATAAAGTAAAGTTATTTGCAAGGTAGGCTGCAAGGCCTTCAGTAAATAATGATTCATCTGAATTACTTTAGTAGTAGCCTGAAGAAAGAATCAAGAGCTATTAAAAGCCTTCTGCTTTTAAAACTAAGGGAGTATAAATAGTATGGATGGTAAATGATTTTTGTTCATAAGCTCAAATGCTTAAAATGTGCAGAGTAATATATAGCCCTATGGGGATGAAAAGGACCAATTATTCCTCTTCACTGCCAGGTGTATTCTGGGGTTGCTATTGTGTTTCCTTGTCAAGAGTGAAACAAAAACTGCATGAATGGTGTTACCATTACCACCACCACCACCACCACTGTTTCATAAAGTGGCTAACCACATGGAAGCACTCACTGTAAGCTCTGGCGTTCTTTTTAATGTAGAGGGTAAAAAAGCCCCAATAACAGTGATATGTAACTATTTTGTTGGATACCAAAACCCAGCAGTTGAAAGGCTGGATCACTTCTGAACTTGGGACAATGCATCATTTTCAGCTATATACTTAAGTTTAGATCTACTGGAAAGTGAGCACATGTACAGCCTGTTTGACTCTTACTTTTTTTTTTTTTTTTTAATTTAAACATTATGCACCAGTGCTAGGCACCAAAGGGAAACTAAACAGTATTTGTTGCAATGTACAGTGGCTGGAGAAAATTCCTATAACTAAGATATAAAAGAAATTGTCCAATCCACTTCATTTTACACAGGTTGCTGTTGTGAAGTATATATGCACAATCAAACTACTCTTCTAGACAGACAAAAAAGGCAGCAGTCATCTGCAGATCTATTTGGGTTTGTCTACAATATACCTAAGCCTAGGTTCTGACTCAGGTTTGAATCCAAGCCCCAGTTCTATCCACACACGCATCAGTCTGACTGAGGTCAGTAAACATGACCTGGCTCCTAGGAGCCTGCTATGACTGAGGTCCAAGCCACGACATCTTGTGGTGAGGATATGCTGGAGACCCGAGCCAGAAGATCTTCATGTTGCAGTATGGACGTGTTAGCATGACTGTGAGACCAAGGTCTGGTAATTGTAAGATCAGGTTTACATTGTAGTGTGGACACTCAAGCATGGTCTTGGAAACACCTAGTACACAAGCCTTGGTCCCACAGACCCAGGTTTACAATGCCATGTGGTCAGACCCTTGAAGATGTAGGCACAAATTATGCAAATGTGAGCATATGTGTTTAAAATATTTAACTTAAGGGACGGAAAGGATGCCACTTTTATACTCGAAATACATTTGGGAAAGGTACCAAGCTCTGAACAATCATCTGTTAGCCAGCCTATCTATCTGGTCAGCTGATATGGAATTATAGTCAAGGGAACAAGACAGAGCTGCCAAAACTGAGAAAAGCAGCAGGGTTACTTTGTATCTTTTAACACCTTTTCAGGCATTTTGAAATTGAGCAGGTTTAGTATACCTAGGCTGTAATCTAATAATTTAGGAATATGATTAAATTTTGCTATTAGTCTGGGAAATGTTCAGATTAAAATAAACAATGCGATATTGTTTTTGATTTAAGTAGCCTGTGATGCATTTTATAAAACACTATGATAGATCCAAATATTGCCCTGTAAACAAACAGTATTAATTGTGGATGATAACACAATTGAGGTGTGGATCACTAACCCTTGCTTTCTATGCCTGTGGAAAATGTGTCCAGAATAATGCGTTATGTGGCATCTCTCACACCAAACACTCTACGGCCTTTGTAACTACTGAAATGTGGGTAGCTCACTGCTAATTTTTATTGTAACTATATAAGGTGATCCAGCTGTAGAATACAAAGATTGTTGCCTATATGAAGGTTAATGCAAAAATATTCCTTTCTATGGCCCTTTTGGAAGCATTTTGTGTTACATGTTTATACCAAAATTTTGTCTTAATGAGTAATTATACCACTCTCACCAGTGTGGCCTAGTTAATACCATAAAAAGCACAGGCAACAATGCATCTAGACCGGCCAGGCTCTAGTATCAGCCTAGAGGAAAGGTACCATTTAACCTTAAAAACTGTGCTTGCTTTCATATAGCTTTTCTGAACCTTTTATAGCTTAAACTCTGCTAGCCCTTAGAATGCTAACATCGTTGGCATGGACTGGTGGCTGGAAGCAGGAACTTCTGAGTTCTGGTTCCAGTTTTGCCACTGATGTTGTGCAGCCTTAGGTTAAGTTGCCCCATCTTAACTTTTCTCCCCATTCCCTATATGGTGACAGTGACAACCTCGCAGGAGTGTTGTGAGGATTAGCTATTTGTAAGGTGCTTGGTAGCTATATAAAAGTACGTAATATTAAGGGTTATTTTAATATATGTGCACAGCATTCAGAGAGTTTTTCCTTAAAATTTAAGTTTAAAAAATGCAATTCTGACAAAGATACAAAAAACAACTAATGGTATGTAGAAGTATATGGGTGTGTGGCTTGTGGTTTAAAATAAGACGAAGCCCAGGTACAGAAGTTCTAGTCCTGATTTATTTGCCACTGGTTTATAGTGTAACCTGGGGCAAGTAACATATGGCTCGATTTTTCTAAACATGCAGTGTGGTTTGTGCACAGGTAAGATGGCAGGGAATGTTTTCCTAGAACATTTGTATTTCTATATAGAAACATGGGTTCACACGTGTATATTGTGCACAAGATGCCTTCCAGATTTTGACATTGTAGCCCCTTTCGTGCCTTATTTACTTGTGTGTAAAATGGAGTTACTAATGCTTATGTACCCCATTGGTTCTGGTGATGTTAGGCCTGATCTAAACGCACAGTTGCGCCAATACAATTGTTGGTTATACTGGCTTAGTTAAACTGGTGTAACCTCTGTGTGTAGACAAGCCCTAAGTAAAACATTTTCGAGATACTTGGATAAAATAAATCAGCATCTATAATCTGCAACACAATGGCAGTGGGGTGTGTGTACACACGTTAGTTTTGAAGTGCACAGCATTTTTTAGACAGTGAGATTTGAAATTTTTCCCAAATCATAAAACATTTCCAGCCCAGTGTGTTAGGTTGTAACAATAAGGAGTTACCATAGTAGCAACGAAGTGGTGGACTATGCTTTATTTTAATAGGTTTGAGATAGAAAATTGAAACCAAACATTAGTCCTGTTTCTCAAGACCTTAAAAATAACTACTGTGGTTGTTTCTTTGATGCAGAAGGCTGAGCAGACAGAAAAGTCCAAAATGGCTTGTTTATGCAGTATACACTCATTATGTGTATAGGAAAGATTTCGGCGCATAATCAACATGTAGCTTCTCTTGTGCCACTAACAACTGGAGCTTTTAAAGATGGTCACAGTGTGTTTTAATGTAGTTGGGAGCCATATGTACTTAAGGCGGATACTGGTAACAATAATTTGTCCTTTGAATGAACTAATCTTAAATACCTTGTGTGTGTTTTATTTCTGAATTGCTGCCAGGCTCATCTGATGATTAACAACATTAAGATCAAAGTAAGATAATGAAGTACTGGAGTAATTACATTTCTCAGGTTTGAAATCTTGATTTCTTCTCGCCCCTAACCCTTTTTAGATGTTCTTGCAGCATTAGAGTAGCTGTCTGGTTTTTCCTGTTTCTTGTCTCAAATACTGTTTGCTTTTGTGAGGATTTTGTTTTCCCTCTGATGTTGGATCTTGGCTTCTTTAATTAAAAGGAAAAAGCAGAGGAGAGAGATTCATGTTTGAATCATTACCTAGTGCCTAGAATATGTGCCATATACCTCATACATTTTTGAAACGATTAAGTATTTTAAGGGAGATGATTGAACATACCAGGTACTTGATAGCAAAATTGACCGCCCCTATGCCCCCACCTCCAAAAGTGGCTTTTGCTGAGTCTTGATATCCAAATAGTTTTTAGGATAGAGCTGTATAGATTACACAGTAACATACGTTTCTAACTTTAAGCACCTAAAATAATTTTACTTGACGTCTTTGAACTTAATTTTCATGGAATGTCAAATGTATATGTCCAGCTTGATTAACCCAGTAAATCGTCCCGTTACTAAGCACATATGGAGTACGGTCTCGTTCTCGGTCTGCTAGTAGCAATCTGTTATGCTTGTCTGGATTGTTTGTGGTCTATACCCCTGTGAATAAAATATTCAGTTTACTTTTCACCTATGTGTCTCTCAACAAGTACACTGAAACTAAAGACTGTCTAGACTGAAATATTAAGACCTTAAGGACAGGTATTCCTGGATTTTTACAAAGATGAAGATGAATCAGTGTTTCTCAGTGGGCATCTGATTACAGCTTGCTTCAGATCTGCATAAGATCCTAAGACTACCAGCCATCAAGGGTCTGTCAACAGTAGAATGTTTAACTTGAGTTACTTAATTGTGAAATAATTTGAGTTAGCTAACATGTTTGTATATGCTAGTCTGGTCACTCCACATACGCTTGGTCCTGGACACACGTTCTAAACAAAATGTGTTGGTTAACTTAATTAACTTAATTGCTTGCCAGATAACTCAACTCTAGGTAAAAATTCTAGTATAGGCAAACACTTGAATGGATATATTCTGCTCCCAGTTACATGGTTGTAAATCTGAAATAACTTTGACTTTGTCCTGATCCTGCAAACAAATGCATAATTCACTTCATTACTGTTCATAGTGCCGCTGAAATTGGAAGCTGCACACTGTTGTAACTGAAAGCAGCATTGCTCCCTTTATTTTAATTTGAGAATCTAGCATGTACCTGTCAATGTAATTTTTTTAGATATATGAATATTTAATGAAAGAATCCAACTATTTAGTTCTTCAGACCTAGTTTCATCAAAATGGCAGGGTTAGTAAAAGACTATAAGCATATTTTAAGATGTGCTATAGAGTTCTGTGCTTAGAAACTACAGTGATGAGAATCTTTGCATGTTTGTTGTTTGGAAAAGTCGTCATAGGGTAGAATAGCAGCCTGAAAAGGATACCGCTTTGTAGTCTGTACCACATAACCCAGGACCATTCATTCTTAACCTGTCTAGGCTTCTCTTTAGGAGTAGAACTACAAATCGTTCTGTGTTGTGTAGTACACTTGAAAGCAGACTCCAATAGCTGCTCACTCTGAGGCTGCTCTGAACATCTTTCATAGATTCTAAGGCCAGAAGGATGATTGTGGTCATCTAGTCTGACCTCCTGTATAAGACAGGCTGTCGCACTTCCCTGAATTAATTCCTGCAGAACTAGAACAGATCTTTCCCTCAACTCTGCCTAGCCATCGGGGGAATTCCTATTTGGATCTCTCTGTGGTACCATATTATGCAGTACACTCTAGAAGATATCCCTTTCAGCCTCCTGTTTGCAGTGCACTGTATTTTCAGATCATGTTCAGTGGGATAAGGGGTGCTGACTGGCAGGTAGTGTAGCAGGAAATATTTCAGGTGTTGGGCAGCTCCTCTGTCCCTCACTTCTGCTCTTGGGAGTCTGGGCTCCAGGACAGTGGTGTGGGTGCAGCAGCAGATGCTGTGCTGTCAGCCCTCAGGTAGTATTGGGTGAGTGGACGTGTGTAAGAAGGCTAAATAGAAGCTGAGGAAAGGACACCCCTTTGTAGAATCGAATCCCCAAATGCCTGAAACATGTGACACACATTTTATTGCACATTGTGCCATTAGCAACAAATGATGGTTTAAGAATAAAATGTGTTTATAAGGATGCTTTCCCCCTGTATCATAGAAGTCAGTTTGCAGTCTGTTACAAGCCCTCTTTCCTGCTCCTACTGCCAATTAACTTGCAAAATTATTATTTGTATTCAGAGTGCGTACATCTTCAGACACATTTTGTACTTAAAAATTATTGGTATGGCGTGATCATTCAGGAAAACATGAGTGTGAACATTGGAAGGTTGAGAGGTAGGCTTATATTATGAAGCCAGTGTTAGATCCAGGTGGTCTGTTGCACAGTTTTAAGAAACTGAATTTTAATAAGGCACCAACCTGCAATCACCACTTCCACCTACTACTATTTTTTAGTTTATACGTTTGCCAGCAATCTGTTCATAGTAAGTTTCACACTTTCCTCTGTAGAGTAGGCTTTTCTTATATGAATCTGTCACAGAGTAACAAGGGAGACAGAATAATTTTTAAAAGAAGAAAAATATAGTTATAAGGATCACAAAAAATGATAGGGATAACAGAGTAGCTGTGACTATTACAGTAAATAACTTGGAAAAAGTGAAGAAATCAAAGAAAACTTTATGAAATCAAACACCTGCTGTGTAGTGTGGTACCAAGTCTGTTGCACTGTAGCCTTCTATGCCATTTTGGTGGTAGGGTGACCAGACGTTCCGATATTTAGGTGTTTGTCCTGCGTCTTTCCCAATATTTTGCTCCACCAGCAGCACTAGTTGTTTGGGTTTTTTTGTCACTTTTTGCTCCGCCGGCCACCCCCTCTACCCCGCCTCCTGCCCATGTCCCGATATTTTCTTCTTCTCATCTGGTCACCCTATTTTGGTGGTGACATAAAAGGAATAGAAATCCTGTGTAAGGAGCCTTCAGTGCTTTCATAAAGCAGCTGGATAGCCCAGTATATGGAGTGGGGAGTGGAAAGGCCAGGGCCAGAAAGGATGGGTAGCCACAGAGCACTCCGCTCTAGCTATACCCTGCTTCCCATGGCTAGCAGAGCATGAGTTAGAGCTGCTCCAGCTGATGCTAGAGGTTGCATGAGCCCCTCAACTATGCCTTCCTCCCCACTCTCTACTGTCCACTTTTTTGCCTTTTCTGCATCCAGCCCAGGGATGGACTGACTGTGAATCAGAGCCTGTATGGATCACAGCATAAGCCCTAAAACATAAAAAGGTTCCTAGTCCAAACTAAAAAGCTTGCTGTTCTGTAAATAAAACACAGGAACATGCTAAGTCAGACGTGCCATGTTCATGTAAGTACTTCGGCATGATGTAAGAACTTTAAAAAGAAAAAGCAACGGAACCCTCTGGGTTCGCTTCTGCTCATTCCTTGAGGGTATATTTTGTCTCTCTGGGGCCTGATGTGGTACATAAGATTTGAACTCTTGATTAAAACTCAGTGAACTTCAAGTTGATGATCTTTGTCAATATAAATTGAGTCAATTTCAATAAAATCTCTTTAAGAAAAAACTCTCCTTCTTCAGGAATATGTATTGTGGTGGTCATTTCTGTTATTCATGAAGCTAACAAAGAGGGTAGAGTCAGTGTAATACTGACAGTGGAAAATATAATTTTGTAATGGGTCATTCATGACAAATAGAAGTTGAGAAATAATTGTTGCTCAATTTATTGGTTCTTTTTGCTTTTAATAACACTAGTTCTCATTATTCTTGTGCATTAAGAAGAGAATTGGTGATAACTCAGTAACATGCATCCAATGAAGTGGGTTTTAGCCCACGAAAGCTTATTCCCAAATAAATTTGTTAGTTTCTAAGGTGCCACAAGTACTCATTCTGTTTTCAGTCTCAGAAATAACCACTGCATGAGTCTAGGGGGATCATGTTAATTTGTTTCAATTACCAGTGCAAACTAGGGTGCATGTGATTCTGTATTTCACCATCTTGTGAAATACCTGACAAACAAAAATTGTGGTCAAAATGTATTGTAATCAGGCTTTGATTTATGCAAGTTGTCTATGAAATGTAGTATGTTGCAACTCAGTGTTAGGCCTGGTCTACACTACGCGTTTAAACTGATTTTAGCCGCGTTAAACCGATTTAACGCTGTACCCGTCCACACTATGAGGCCCTTTATATCGATATAAAGGGCTCTTTAAATCGGTTTCTGTACTCCTCCCCAATGAGAGGAGTAGCGCTAAAATCGGTATTACCATGTCGGATTAGGGTTAATGTGGCCGCAAATCGATGGTATTGGCCTCCGGGCGGTATCCCACAGTGCACCACTATGACCGCTCTGGACAGCAATCTGAACTCGGATGCAGTAGCCAGGTAAACAGGAAAAGCCCCGCGAACTTTTGAATTGCATTTCCTGTTTGCCTAACGTGGCGCTCTGATCAGCACGGGTGATGATGCAGTCCCAAATCCAAAAAGAGCTCCAGCATGGACCATATGGGAGATACTGGATCTAATCGCTGTATGGCAGTGATTTCCCTACACCCCTCATGGGGGGGAGGGGGTTTACACCCCCCCTGAATTTCCCCAACCCCCCCCCCAGTTTTGTGAGCTAGTTACATACCAATTTAGTGACTGTTTGGAAATCTGAATTTAAACTGAAACATTAATGCACACTTTTAAAAGCTTATAGAGTGTATGATAAAATATGTGTATCTGAAAAAGTATAATAGATCTGAAAAGTATGAACATAGACTAGCTTCCTTGCTTCGTTATAAGCTGTTGTTTTTTATGATGTCAGTGCATTCATTTCGGTGATGTTGGCCATCCTAATAATTTCAAATAATGATTTGTAAGCAAAGTCTAAATGAGCTCTCCCTGACAGCTAGTGATGAGCTGGGGCTGTGGGGAAAGGCTTCAGGGCCAGATTATATTTACATTCACACCTAATCTACCTAGGTATCCAGCAAACAGATCTGTGTTGTCCAAGTGATAGATTTTGGCTGGGGTTGGGTTACAAACCACTTGAATGTGGGGGGAATGGGGGATGAAATGTTGTTCTTATTGTATGAGTAAAGGGCAGTAGAACTGTACTTAGCCCATGGTGATTTGAAGACATCAAGAAAGAGCGTGGGGACCTGTCCCTCTCCACAGTTTAAAGACAGAGCTGATTAGGCTCCATAGAGAGTCTTTTGTTCTGTTAAGTGACCGCTGCAGCTGAAATCACTGACAATCAGGTCTAAGTGCTTAGTCCTGTTGTGGGGACAGTGTTCCTGGGAGTAGAGTGTTTTTGTGTAAGAGACAGCCCAGACTGCACTAGCAGGGAGCAAGGTTCCCACACTGAGAGCTCAGCTGAAATCACTGAGAGCTGGTGGAACCTCAAGAGACCAACTCGCAGAGGTCACAGTGGCCGATGGCAGCAGAAGGTGACTGTGCAGGGCCATTGGCAACAGAGCGGTGGAGTGAATGGTGGCACAACGAACAGACATGGCCAGAGCGAATAGTGAGCAGCTGGAGGAACAAGCAAGGTGCCTTCTTGTTCCCCACCTGGAAGGTGTACTCATGTAAAGCACCTCTGAACTCTGAGTCTCCACTGACCAAGGACAACACCGGTGAGTGGAGTGCAGTGGAGGGAAAAGTGAGGGGCATGTTAAATAAACATTTGTTTGTTGAACTATATTTTAGTCACTTTGCTCCAGAATGCTAGATTTGTGACTAGGAATGGAAACTTATATAAATATGTTTCCTAGTAGGCCAAGATTTTTAAAATGCATTATTTGCCAAGGTGTTTATCTCACATTGTTGCTATCTTGGGAAGCATTATGTTGGGGATTTTTGTACGAAACATTTTTATTATTATAATTAATTTTTACTTAAGAATGGTCATACTGGGTCAGACCAATGGTCCATATAGCCCAGTATCCTGTCTTCTGACAGGGGTCAATGCCAGGTGCTTCAGAGGGAATGAACAGAACAGGTAATCATCAAGTGATCCATCCCCTGTTGCCCATTCCCAGCTTCTGGCAAACAGGCTAGGGACACTCAGAGCATGGTGTTGCATCCCTCCCTATCCTGTCTAATAGCCACAGATGGACCTGTTCTCCAGGAAATTATTTAGTTCTTTTTACAATCCTGTTATCGTTTTGGTCTTCACAGCTTCCCCTTGCAAAGAGTTCCCTGGGTTGACTTTATATTGTATGAAGTATTTCCTTTTGTTTTTTTAAAACCTGCTGCCTATTAATTTCATTGGGTGACCCCTAGTTCTTGTGTTATGTGAAGGATTAAATAAAATTTCCTTATTCACTTTCTTTGCACCAGTCAAGATTTTGTAGACCTCTATCATATCCCCATTAGTCATCTCTTTTCTAAGCTAAAAATTCCCAGTCATTTTAATCTCTCCTCCTGTTTCATACCCCTGATTATTTTAGTTGCCCGTCTCTGTACCTTTTCAATTCCAATATGTATTTTTTAAGATGGGTGACCAGATCTGCACACACTATTCAAGGTGTGCACGTACCATGGATTTATATAGAGGCAATATGATATTTTCTGTCTTATTATCTATCCCTTTCTTAATGATTCCCAACATTGTTTGCGTTCGTGACTGCTGCTGCACATTGAGTGGATATTCTCAGAGAACTATCCGCAATGACTCCAAGATCTCTTTCATGAGTGTTAACAGTTAATTCAGAAGCCATCATTTTGTATGTATAGTTGAGATTGCTTTCCAATGTGCATTACTTTGCATTTATCAACATTGAATTTCATTTGCCATTTTGTTGCCCAGTCACACAGTTTTGTGAGATCCCTTTATAGCTCTTTGCAGTTTGCCTGGGACTTAACTATCTTGAATAGTTCTGTATCATCTGCAAATTTTGACACCTCACTGTTTAACCATTTTTCCAGATGAATATGTTGAACAGTACTGGTCCCAGTACTGACCCCTCAAGTATACCACTATTTATCGCTCTCCATTCTGAAAACTGATAATTTAGTCCTACCCTTTGTTTCCCATCTTTTAATCGATTACTGATCCATGAGAGGACTGCCCTCTTATCCCATGATGGCTTGCTTTTCAAAAGTCAATTTAAATTAAATACATTTTTTTAAATTTTTTTTTTTTTTTTTTTTTTTTTAAGAAATCTAGATCGGTTATGTGTTTTGGTGTAACTTGCATTATTTTTATGTTAAATTTGCATAATTCTAACAAAACATTTACTTTATTCACATTTCTTTTATTTATCTCATTGGTCCTGACACCCCCCGTAAATTCGAACACCCCCCCTAATTTCAGTTCCTGGGGAAACCACTGCTGTAGGGGGAGACAAATCTGTTCTATCAGAGCTCCGTTACAGAAAACGAAATGCCAAAACGTTTGAAAAAAATCTCCAGGCTACACAGTGCTGTGTGACAAGCGTAATGGAAAGCCAAAGAATCAAATGGACTCTCATGGAGGGAGGGAGGGGGTACTGAGGACTCCAGCTATCCCACAGTCCACAGCAGTCTCCGAAAAATATTTACATTCTTGGCTGAGCTCCCAATGCCTGTAGGTTCAAACACATTGTCCAGGGTGGTTCAGGGTATAGCTCGACAATTTACTCCCTCCGCCCCCACATGAAAGAAAAGGGAAATAAATCATTTCTTGACTTCTTTGAATGTCACCCTATGTCTACTAAATGCTGCTGATACACACAACGCTGCGGCAGTGAAGAGCAGTATCCGCTCCTCCCCCCTCCCTGGTGGCAGATGGTGCAGTAGGACTGCTAGCCATCCTTGTCATGAGCCCGTGAGTGCTCCTGGATGGCCTCGGGTGAGGCTGGCTGCGGGCGCCTGGTCATTCCCAGTAGATGGTACAGAACGGCTGGTAACCGTCCTCCTCATAGCAACTGGGGGCTGAGCTCCATCAGCCCCCTCCCTTTCATGTGTAAAGAAAAGATTCTGTCCTGCCTGGACTGTCATAGCAGCAGGATGCTGGGCTCCTCTCCCCTGCACCGCTTAATGTTCTGCTTTGACTGTCATAGCACCAGGAGGCTGCCTCCTCCTCATTTCATCTCACTAACAAGTCACTGTTTCTTATTCCTGCATTCTTTATTACTTCATCACACAAATGGAGGGGACACTGCCACGGTAGCCCAGGAAGGTTGGGGGAAGAGGGAAGTAATGGGTGGAGTTGTTGCAGGGGCACCCCTCATGAATGGCATGTAGCTCATCATTTCTGTGGGATCTGACACAGAGCAGCTGTGCTCTCTGATACACTGGTTCTCCAGTACACTTGCCCCACATTCTAGGTTTCTATTTTTAGAAACCATAAAGGAGGGATTAACTCGGGGAGTCATTCCCAGTTTTGCCTTTGCGTCCCCGGCCAACCTCAGCCAGGGGCACCCATGATAGCAGCAGACAGTACAGAAAGACAGATAACTGTCATCTTACTGCCAATTTACAATGGCAGCAGATGGTACAGAACGACTGATAACCATCTCTGCTATCATGCAAAAGCAAATGAATGCTGCTGTGTAGCGCTGCAGTAACGCCTCTGTTAGCGGCATCCAGTACACACATGGTGACAGTAAAAGAAAAAAAGCTGAACGGGCTCCATGGTTGCCATGCTATGGCGTCTGCCAGGGCAATCCAGGGAAAAAGGGCGTGAAATGATTGTCTACTGTTGTTTTCCCGGAGGAAGGAATGAGTGACGACATTTACCCAGAACCACCCGCGACAATGATTTTTGCCCCATCAGGCACTAGGATCTCAACCCAGAATTCCAAGGGGCGGGGGAGACTGCGGGAACTATGGGATAGCTACAGAATAGCTACCCACAGTGCAACGCTCCGGAAATCGACGCTAGCCTCGGACCATGGACGCACACCGCCGAATTAATGTGCTTAGTGTGGCGGTGTGCACTCGACTTTATACAATCTGTTTTACAAAACTGGTTTATGTAAAATCAGAATAATCCCGTAGTGTAGGCGTACCCTTACATTGGCTTAAGGTCATCCCTCCTATTGAAACTGTTAGTGAGTTTGTTCTGATAGTTCAACTCATAGACTTTAAGGCCAGGAGGGACCATCATGATCATCCAGTCTGACCTACTGTGCATCTCAAGACACAGAACCTCTCTGACCCACTCTGGCAATAGGTCAGTAACCTCTGGATGAGTTACTGGAGTTCTCCAGGCTTGATTTAAAGACTTCCAGTTGCAGAGACTCCCCATGCTATATAGGAAGGTGGGGAAAAAAAACAAACCTTGGTCTCTGCCAATTTTATCTGCATGATAATAAAGTCCTCACCCCAAATAAGGTGATTAGTGAGCATGTGGGCAAGACCCACCAGCCAGACATTTGGGAAAGAATTCTCTGTAGTAACTCAGAGCTCTCCCCATCTAGTGTCCCATCCCTGGCCATTGGAGATATTTGCTAATCGCAGATGTGGATGGGCCATATAGCATTGTAGGGAAACTACTCATACCACCCCCTCCATAAACTTATCAAGCTCAGTCTTGAAACCAGTTACGTTTTTTGCCCCCACTACTCCCCTTTAAAGGCTGTTACAGAACTTAACTCCTCTGATGGTTAGAAACCTTCATCTGATTTCAAGCCTAAACTTGTTGAAGGCCAGTTTGTATCCATTTGTTCTTGTGCCAACATTTGCCCTTAACTTATATAAATCCTCTTCCTGCCTGGTGTTAATCCCTCTGATATATTTATAGAGAGCAATCATGTTTCCTCTCAGCCTTTGTTTGTTAGGTTAAACAAATCAAGCTCCTTAAGTCTCCTCTCATAAGGCAGGTTCTCCATTCCTCTGGTAGCCCTTCTCTGCATCTGTTCCAGTTTGAATTCATCTTTCTTCAACTGCACATGAGCTTCTAATGAGGTTCCTCTAGCCAGTGTAGGCAGGGATGAATTATGCTATTGATTCAGAAGGTGGGGCTTTCTAGACAGACTAAGGCTGCTCAAAGGCCCCTTCAGAGAGAGTAAAGAACAAACGGGCCAGATTCATTCCTGATGTGAATGAACTTGGCACTGTGATGCTATCCCTTCCTCCTCATTTATTCTGAATGAAATTCACTCCTCCCTGTGCACAACCTGTGTAACTGAGCTTTGTCTGGAATTACATAAGGAAATGAATAGACAGAGGTGCCCACCGTGAGGTGGGATTACAATACGTTGTCACTGTACCAACCTATGGATTGACACAGTGGCTGCTGTCACTCTGAAAAAGGTGTGGGCCACTGGATTCATTTAGGTGCTCATTTTATTGGCCAGTCCCAATTCTCGTTCGTGGGCCTACTTGGAGCTGGCAGAGAACCCCCTTTGCATATACATGGGATGCACAAATTGTACATTCCCACCGTACGGCTTAAGCATTATGCACTAGGATGAATTTCACCCTTTATCTCATTCTATTAAGCCTGCTATTATAATATCTTTTGGCTGGCTCTATCTAGCAAAGGTACTGTGGCAAGGCCCTTCTGAATATTCGTTGAGCTCAGTGCTTCCCCTTCTGGTAGTGGGGGCTTGGAGTAAGTCAGTCCCACTCTGGATAGTATTTATTCTCCCACATGTGGGTTTATTTTCCAATATTTTCCAGGCAGGCCTAAGGAGTGCCCCTCTGCCAAACAAAAAAAGTAACCAGTTCCAATACAAAACAAAGGGGGATACCTTTTCCTACCCCCCTACTCCAAAGGTGTGTGGCTTAGTGGCCCTGGGGTACCAGTCCTTCCCCTAAACAGGCAGTCAGGTGTGTAGCTTCTCCTGTAAGGAGGGGAGCAGTCACCCTAGAACTGCCTTTCTACCTGCTGCCACTAGTCCTGCACCACTGAGAGGGAGGAATATACTTTTATCCCGAGGCACAGAGAGAATGTGACCTGCTCTGTCATAGACTTCTTGTCCAAAGTCACACAGGAACTTGAACCTGGGTCTCCCAAGTCCCCGAATAATGCTCTAAACTACTGGACCATCCTTCCTCTCCTATCAACAGTCTCAAGACAACATTGTTCATCCTTCAAGAATAATGCCTTGGACAAATTGGAAGGAACTCAGAAAAGAGATATAAGAATGAGTCAAGACCTGAAAAACATGCCTTATGGTGAGCTGAAACTAGATGAAGTCAGACTAGAAACAGGGTGCATGGTTTTAAGTGAAAGTAATTAACTATTGGCGCAACTTATTGATGGATGTAGGGGAGACTCCATGCCCATCCCTTGAAGCCTCTAAATCAAGCCATGATGTCTTTCTAAAAGATGTGCGATAGCTCATACAGAAGTTATGCACTTGATGCACAGATTACTGAGTGAGGTTCTATGGCCTGTATCATGCAGGTCACACTAGATGATCATACAGTTTTAGGCCAGAGCTAACCATTATATCATATAGTTTGACCTCCTGTCTGTCACAAGACCTTATGCTTCACCTAGTTACTCTTGTATTGATCCCATTAATTTGTGTTTGACTAAATCA
The DNA here is from genome assembly GCF_025201925.1 of Gopherus flavomarginatus. NCBI lineage: Eukaryota > Metazoa > Chordata > Testudines > Testudinidae > Gopherus > Gopherus flavomarginatus. Next base: position 88,412,642 of record NC_066624.1, read on the forward strand.
TAAGGTCCAAAAAAAGAATGTTGGTAGATTAAGCCATGGGGTTAACAGAAAAGTTGGCTAAAATAGAATAATGTTATACTTCTAATCAGTTTTGCCCTTGATTTCCATGAGTTGTTGGATCAGGCCCCACTACGGAGGTGCTGTTTTGAAAAATTCACGGTAATATTAAAAAAAAAAATCTGGTTGATGAATTGGAATTCATTAGTGAATATGGCATGTTACATATTCTTCCATCTCTGTGCAAAAGTAATAGAGTTTTGAGTGTCTCTAATTTCTAATAATAAATCCGCTCTGACTAATGTGCACAGTTCAAAAATGTTTTAAAAAAAATAGATTGTATGGATTAAAAAAGCAGTGTGGTTGGCAAGCCCCACTAACTTTCCCCTTTAGCTATCAGTATATTATCTATTGATTTTTTTTAACATAACTTTAAAAAAAAGCTCTCATAAAATCATACAGTGGTCAGTAATATATTGTTCATTGATCAGCCATCTTCAATATGTATATACATTCTTTGCAGCTACATTCAGTAAATAATTTCCTAGAAATCGATCCCTTGCAGGAGCACTATATGATATTGGAGTGTCTAAGCACAGCATGATTTTTAATGTTGTCCAAAGGACAGTGTTTCCTGAGGAGTTTTAGCTTTTATTAGTGGGTCTAATGAGATTGCTACGTATTATGGAATCACAGAAGTTTGAGATGAAAAGACCTGTGATTCTGATAGGATTAACACTTTTCAGAATTTTCAACAAGGATATATTAGTTTCCGTGAAATGGGGACGTATAAGACTTTTATCTAGCTGTGATTTGCTGTCTTAAGGAGCTGAGTCTAGAGGCTGCAAGTTAGCACTGGGGCAGGAAGTCAGAAGTTACAATGAAAGACTTCAGTGTGTTCTCTTTATGGGGTTAAGGGTTGTTTGTGATTGTTGAAAACATGGATTTTGTAATTGCCAGTGAATTCACTCAAACTGTAGGAAGCCGCCCTACTCATTGCCACACCTCTCCCCATCTGAAATCTCTCTCTTTATTAATCTCTCCATGATGCTGTTGTAGACAAGACCAATTAAGGTGCTATTGTAATATGGGTAAAATTACACCTTAAATACACTGAGCCAAAAAGTGTATGATAAAATACATGTATCTGAAAAAGTATAATGTATTTGAAAAGTATGAACATAGACTAGCTTTCTTATAGAGTGTTTGTTTTTATGACTGTGTCAGTGCATTTGTTTTGATGATGTTGACCAAATGATGATTTGTAAGCAAAGTCTAAATGAACTCTCCCTGACAGCTAGTGATGAGCTGGGGACTCGGGGAAAGGCTTCAGGACCAGATTGTATTTACAATCACACATAATCTACCTGGGTATCCAGCAAACAGAGCTGTGTTGCCCAAGTGATAGATTTTGGCGGGGGTTGGGTTATAAATCACTTGAATGCAGGGGGAGGGAGAGAATGAAATGTTGTTATTCTTTGGGCATGGCTACACTTGCAGATGTAGAATGCTTTGAGTTAAATCAGCCTTCGTAGAGTGCAGTAGGGGAAGCGCTGCAATCTGTCCACACTGACAGCTTCAAGTGCACTGGTGTGGCCACATTTGCAGCACTTTTGCAGGTGAACTATTCCAGCATGCAAGTGACTGCAACGTGCTTTTAAAATGGGAAGGGTGGGGTGGAGTGTGACAGGGAGTGTGTTGTGTGTATGTAGGGGGGGGGAGAGAGTGGGTTTTTGGGAGGCTAAGAGCATGTCAGCATGCTGTCTTGTAAATTCAGACAGCAGCAGACCTCCCCCTCCCCCCCGCTTCTCTCTTGCACACAGCATTCCACAGTAACGGCTTGCATGCCGGCTGTCAGAAACCAAGCTTTGAAAGAGCATTTCTGAATTCCTACAGTAGTTCAAAACAATGACAAGAGTGGCCACTTAAGGGGATTATGGGACTTTTCCTGAGGCCGATCAGAGCGCAGTAACGCAACACCTTATTCACACTGACGCCTGATACCCCCCATACCCCCATTTCAATTCCCGGGGAAAACACTGCACTGAGTGGGATACCCTGGCTGATCTCTAGGGAATTGTATCCCTACATACTTAGAGAACCCTCTCCTTGTTGGAGCACTGAGGGAGAGTTTCTTCAAGATTTGAGAAAAAGATGATGATGCTGTGGATCTGTCAATCTCCACCCACTGGATAAATGCACTCAAATAGAGTTTCCTTTTTTTTGTAGAAGCAGATAGGATGTTCTTAGCACCATATGTTCATAAAATGTACTCGCAATGGTTTTTTAGAATTGTTCCAAATCTGAGACTTACACCTCAATGCAGCAGTACTGTTTACAAAACTGTCGGTTTTGTAAGCATGTCTCTATACCAGGAGATGTTCATTGTTGTTATTTCAGATATTAATAGTTTTTTCTATAAATTTTTAGGAACAACAAACCCAATGCCAACGGTAAACACAGTGAAGAGATGTTGTGGTCAAAAGGAAATGTCTTTCTTTCTTATGTACCTGCTTGCATCAGCTGACTTATTTTTTAACTACCATACACTCATGACAAGGGGTGGGGATCATGTGTCCTGAGATCATTCAATGATTTTTAAAACAAGAAATTGCAGAAAGCCAGGTCAAACTTTCAAAGGCACTTGCCTAAAGTGCAGCCTCTTGTTCATTGTTGTGAGCATCTGTACACATGCAAAATAGGTAAGTGTGTGAATGAGGGGTTTTTGCATGCAACAGCTGCATTCTGACGTTTTGCAGCTGTTTAATACATGCCTGGAAACCAAAGTCATTTACGGTATAAAGAAAGTCAATGTGTGTGTATGTACAATGTTCCCTTTTTTCAGCTTGACTACTTTTATAATATACTTCAGGAACTTGCATTTATTTTTTACCATAACAGTGCTAAGACCAAACTAGCTAGATTTCCAAGATTTATTGTAATATTTGCTATGGAAAAGCTAGGAGAGTGAACATGCTTTCCCATAGGTTTAGGCCTTATCTACTGCAAGACAAATCCATAATGACCCCCATTTATTCCTATAAAAGTGCCAAAACAGTTGTAGGTCATGTTGGTAAACTGTCTTTGAATTAAGTCAGGAATTTGGGCAAGCAACGTTGTTGGGAACAGAAGAAAGTCTTCAGACTGGGATGTACATGATGCTTTCTCAGGTGAGAAGTGCTAGCTAATGAGTAAGGCTAAATTTTTGTCACGGAGGTTGGGAAAGTTACAGAATCCCTGACTTCCGAGGACTTCCATGACTTTAACACACAGGCAGCTGGAAGCTGGAGAGTCCCAGGGTGGCCAGGAGCTGCAGGGTACCCCTGTCACACAAGGCAGCAGGGCCCCCACAGCTCCCGGCTGCTGCAGGTGGTGGGGGACCTCCATAGCTCCTGGCTGCCCCAGCAGCTCCTGGCCACTGTGGTCAGCAGGGGGTACCCTGGATCTCCCAGCTGCTATGGGCGGCAGGGAGGACCCTGTCCCTGGGCGCCAGCGAGGTCCCCACAACTCCTTGGAGCTCTCCAGCTGCCACAGGCAGCAGGGGGACCTCGCAGCTCCCAGTCGCCATGGGCGGTAGTGGGGACCCTGCAGGTCCTGACTGCCATGGGTGGCGGGGGACCCCCACAGCTCCCTGCAGCTCCCTCCTGCTGTGGGTGCGGGGTGCTCCGCAGCTCCTTGCCACCGCGGACACCGGTGTGGGGGGGAATCTGAGCAGCCACGGATGAGGGGGGACCTTGCAGCTCCTGGCTAGCCCACGCAGGGGACCCCATAGCTCAAAGCTGTGGGGGAGAGGGATCCTTGAACTCTGAGCCCACACGGGTGGTGGAGCCCCTGGAGCTCCCAGCCAGGCCCCCGCAGCTGCCTAGTGGATCCTCATTTTGTGATAGATATTTTTAGTAAAAGTCAGGGTTCTGTGAATTTTTCTTTATCGCCCATGACCTGTCTGTGACTTTTATTAAAAATATCCATGAAAAAATCTTAGCCTTACTAATGAGTTATTCCATATTAATTAGCAAACTCTAGGAATTCTCATAGTTGTTGTCAGTGCTGACTTTTTATTGGTGCAATTTTCTCTTGTGGTTATTCTAGTAAATGGATTCAATCAATGCTCCTGGATAGTGTGTACCATGTTCAAGTATTCCTTTGATGTGGGAAAATCACAAATCCTAAAGGTACTGAAAGGGCTATAAAAGCAATGTTATTTCAGAATTTTAAAATACATAAATGTTATGTTTTCAGTGAGCAGTTATCCACAGTATGTGGCGAATGGGAAGTTAGGTTTCCACTTAAATTTCCAAACAGCTGGATGCAGAGTGTATGCATTTGACACCTTTTAACCATTTGTGCTGTCTTGCTTTCACTTTTAGAACAGTTAAATCAACCAAGCAAATTATGGACCATTTTAAAAGAAGAAATCCTTTATCTTTAACTTCTTCAAATAAGGTTTTATAATGAAAACCCTTCCACAGCCTTCGGACTTGTCTACACTTTAAAAGGTTTGCCGCAGTGGAGTCACACAAACTGGTATAGCTTAAAACAGTTCCCCAAACAGAATAAGCAAAGCTATCCTGACACAAATAGGCTTTTTGACCATATAACTACTCTAGAGCTTTTGCTGGCACAGCAATGTCAGGTATGGGTACGTTTTTATTTTCACTCTCCGAACTGAGATAGCTATGTCAGGAAAACTTTCTTGTGTAGACCGGGCCTTTCAGTGAAGCATCCCAAACTCAATACTGTAGCAATGGTGTCGTCTTGCAGAATAGAACTAGCATTTGTAGATAAAAAGATGCAGGAGTGTTTTCCATGTCTGGTTTCTGGTCATCTGCTGCTCTCCAGTCCCCCAAACACTCTTGCTGCTTTTACTGAGGCAGAGAACAGAATGAGAATTGTAATGATTTTGGGAGGCAGAGATACTGGTTACCACGTAGGGCTATAGGGGTTAATTTCCCCCCTATATGTAGAATAGTTAACTTTTTCTAACAGGAGGCAACTTCTTGATGGTGACCACTGTACTTTAGATGGCTATTGAATATGGTGCAGGTATTTCATATGAATGATCTTCTCTTCTTCACGACCCTCTTGACCAGTGCTTTTACTTGAAAGGAAGAGTAAACATTTAAAATCAATAATTAAACAGTTAAAATAATTTAATAGGTAGCAGGTTTTAAAACCAACGTAAGGAAGTACTACTTCACACTATGCACAGTCAATCTGTGGAAAATGTTTTAACAGGATGTTGTGAAGGCCAAAAGTATAACGGGTTTCAAAAAGAACTAGGTAAGTTCACGGAGGAAAGGTCCTTCAATGGCTATTAACCAAGATGGTCAGGGATGAAACCCTATGCTAAGGGTATCCCTAAGCCTCTGACTGCCAGATGCTGGGACTGGACAACAGGAGATGGATCACTCAAAATTACCCTGTTCTTTTCATTCCCTCCGAAGGATCAGTCACTAGCCACTGCTGGAAGACAGGATACTGGGCTAGATGGACCTTTGGTCTGATCCAATATGGCCTTTATGTTCTTTAGTTTTTGCAGTGTGAAAATACTCTTTCTATCACAAGCTAGTGATGCTGTGCTGAATGTCACCATGGACAAATGCTTTCACAGCTGATTCACAACACTCTCAGGAGCTGAAGCTTGCATTCCCACTGGCTATATTATCCCTTCCTTTTGCTCCAGGAATAAAAGTCCAAGCAACACATTAAGGACTGAGCCTTTCATAGTTCACAACTTGTATGTCCAGCAATGCAGTCACAATCTCTCTTTCAAAATGTACCTTGGAAAAAGCACAGTTCTGGTTATCTTAATGGGAAATTGTGTCTAGAGTGGAAATTTAGACCAAAGCTATTTCTTTTTAGATTGGTTCAGTGTTCATTTCCAAGAAAGCAGAGCAAACTAGGTGGATAACACAAATACATGCACAAACTATTCTGAGGGCCTGATTCATTACTGGGCTGCACCTTGTGTCACCATTAAAACCACTCCAAAATGGGATAGAAGGTGCAAATCAAAGTTGTAGCATTTTATACCCACTTCACTGGTGCACGTGGCTTCACAAGGTTCAGACCAATAGCGAATTGGGCCACACGATCCAAATCTAAATTTGCAAAAGTTGGGTTGGAAAAACATTCTGGCAAAACAGATTTTTGTCACAATTCTCCCACTTGTCAAAATCAAACTATTCTGTGGAGATAAGTTTGATTTTGATGAAGTTCCTGGGGAAACCTGCTAGCTTGCCTTCTCAGCTCCTTGGCAGCCTTTCTGCCATTGTTTTGTGAAGGTTTATGGTGTTTGCGAGAGTAATGGCAGAAAAACCAGAGATACTGAGCGAGAAGGCAGCAGGAAAGCACCAGTCACTGCCTGAAAAAGCACTGGGAGCATGGGCCAGAGACAAGCCTAGAGAGAGAGGTTTTTGTGCTGACTGACAGCAGCTTGGAACTGCAAGCAAAAAAACCTGCCTCCTGCTGTTCAATTCCTGCTGTGGGCATGGAAACAAGGACTTTGTATATTCTTTGTAAATAAATAGGATTGCATCAAAGATTCTTGACTTCATCATCAATTTCTCTTGAACTTTGGCTAATCACTTGAGTCAAAAATAGGGAAACAATATCTTTACACCTCAGTCTGGTTTGAGTGGGAATTTTCATGCATATCTGAGGACAGAAATTGGCCATTGGCTGACCTAAATTTTTATTTAAATCGGAAATACAGCATGACATTGCTACAGTAGTTTTTGGTGGGGAGGTTGAATCAGTTGTACATTAGAAAGATCACAGATCTTAAATCTATTTAAAAAACAAAACCAAACCTCAGTCCTTCTAATTTATACCTGATATTTACTTTGTTCTGTTTGATTTGATTTAGTAATTTAATTAACTCAAATGTATCTGTTCTGGGACTGGGCCAGGGCCGGGGCCTGAGCAGAGAGAGACACAGTTCGGGGAGACCAGGATAAGCCTCCCAAAAAGTAAACTTGTCTGGAGGTTGTGGTTTATTTACAGGTTCTTGTTCAACCAAAAGAAAACAGATCAGCAGAATCCCAGGCCATGTACCCTTCATGTTACTTAATAGCTCATGAGTTCAACAGTTTCTGTGACTCCCGAGTCACTTGTGCTGGCTCAGGTCTAGCAGATGTCTGTGTTTTTCCCATTAATGCCAACTAGCATTGCCCTCCTCCTTTTTACAAAAATAAATTAATTAAAAATTCAATGTTTCAGGCACCACTGACTGTTTTAGCGCAGGCGGAGTTGGCCTCAGCATTTTTAAGAAACCCTTCAAAAACATTTCCCCATAGCCCCCAAAACATAACAGATTCGTGTCTGCCATTATCACTTGTTGTAGCCTCATGGTCTCAGGATATTAGAGAGACAAGCTGGGTGAGGTAATATCTTTCATTGAACCAACTTTTGATGGTGAAAGAGACAAGCTCTGTGTAGCTCAAAAACTTGTCTATCTCACCAAGGAAAGTTAATCCAATGAAAGTTATTACCTCACCCACTTTGCCATTATCACACCAGTCTGTTTAGGACTAGCCTATAGATTTGAGAGAGAGTTGGTGCTTTGGATATGCTGCAAATTTACTAACTCTGGTTACATTTAAAAAAAATAAAAAACAAGCAAAAACAAAAGTGGAGTGGAGGGGAGTGGATTGTCCTGTCCCCAACTTACTTCATTTAAAAACAAAAGCCCACCAAGTTAAGATTCTCCAAGTTGGTAGGGAATTGCCAATATCGAGGAGGACCAGAATACCATACATGTAGATTTGGATTACTTTAAAAGCTAGAATAATATAAATGGGATGACATTAAAAGTTCAAAGTCATGCACTTGGAGACTAACAACAGAATTTTTCGTATAAACTGGGGATATATCGGTTGCAAGCGACAGAGGAGGAGAAAGACCTGAGTTTATTACAGGATGACTATGAACCACAAATGTGAAGAAAAAGCTAAAGTAATCCTAGGGTGCATCAGATGATGTATTTCCAGTAGAGAGAGGAAAATGTTATTACCATTATACAAAGCACTGGTGAGATCTCACCTGGAATACTGTGTGCAATTCTGTTCTTCCATGTTAAAGAAATGTGAACTCAAACTGGTATAGGTGCAAAGAAGTGTTATGCTCATACAAAGCACATGGGATTTTTTCAGGGAAAAGGCAAATACGCTACATTTATTGAACATACAACAGTTAGCATATGCTTTTCACACACACACACTCTCTCTCTCTCTCTCTCTCTCTCCCCCCTGCCAGTTGATGTTTATAGTTATCAGTCTGTTGTAGCTCGAGTCAATCTAATGGCCAGTTAGATTGAGCATGAGTGAGGAGCTGGGCTCTTATCGGTTGCGATCCAATGCTCCGAGGCTTTGCAGGACTGAACCCAGAGGTCCATGGCAAAACACCCCAACTTTATAGTAGTAAGCATTTTGCAATGTCATCCTGTAATAATTAGTCTTTAAGTGATGTTAATCTTGGGGTTTTCTGCTGTTATCATTTGATGGTTATTATCAGGCTTCCCCTTGTTATCTCCTATTTGTTGGCTTGCCTTCAGGGGTTCCTGCCTCACCTCTGAGGTCCTCAATGCTACTAACATGTTTAGCATCGGATACAATGGATGTTTTCTGATTGTCTCCTGGTTTTTCCAAGTCTCTCACTTTTTCTTGATCATCTGGACATTTGTGATGGCTTTCACACCTTATCTTTTTCTGATGCATGCATTCCTCATTCACACAAACAATCTCTTACAGAAACCTTCAAAGGTATACAGACAGTAGTATTTTATATTTAGCAGAATACACTGTAAATCAAGCCTTGCTAAATCTTATAATTAAAACAATTCACATTGGGGCTTCAGGCCCTCAACATTCCTCTAATCTCCTTAACATAGACACAATACAAGATCCTGTCTCTTACTTTCTAAACCTTAAAACAAAGAAATATACATTTAGCTAGAGTGCCTAATTTGTAATACATCCAGGAAACCATAGTAGACATTATAACTTATCCTAAAACAAAAGGGTGACCATAATCAGTCACAAGGATTGTTCTAGTCTGTCATTCCTTTCTGCTATTCAAAAAGGGTGGCTGGCAGGATGAATTCAAATCATACATTAATTCTCATAGTACAATTATAAAATCCTGCTCCTACAGAAGGCCTACTAGGATAATCAGAGGAATGGAGAAGCTACCATATGATAGGAGACTTAAGGAGCTTGGCTTGTTTAGCCTAACAAAATGAAGGCAGAGGGAAGATACCATTGCTTTCTATAAATACATCAGAGGGATAAACACCAGGTAGGGTGAGGAGTTACTTAAGTTAAAGGCCAATGCTGGCACAAGAACAAATGGGTATAAGATAGCCATCAACGAGTTTAGGCTTGAAATTGGATATAGGCTGCTAATCATCAGAGGATTGAAGTGGAACAGCCTTCCAAGGGGAGTAGTGGGGACAAAACATTTAACAGGTTTCAAGACTGAGCTTGATAAGTTTATGAAGGGGATGGTATGATGGGGCTGCCTACCATGGTATATGGCCTATTCACATCTGCTATAGCAAATATCTCCAACAGCTAGAGATGGGACACTAGAAAGGGAGGGCTCTGAGTTACTATAGAGAACTCTTTCTCAGGTGTCTGGCTGATAGGTCTTGCCCACATACTAAGGGTTTAACTGACTCCCATATCTGGGGTCAGGAAGGAATTTTCCTGTAGGTCAGACTGGCAGAGACCTTGGGGTTTTTTCACCTTCCACTGCGGTGTAGGTCACGAGTCACTTGCTCGTTTGAACTAGAATAAATGGTGGATTCTCTGCCACTTGAAGACTTTAAATCAAGATTTGAGGACTTCATTAATTCAGCAAGAAGACATAGGCCTATTGCCAGAGTGGGTGGTTGAGGGTTGGTGACCTGCACTAGATGATCATGATGGTCCCTTTAGGCCTTAGAGTCTGAGTCTACATGTAAGCACAGGTTTAGAGACAAGCATTGCACAGTGAATAAATAATGTTACTATATGTGTAGTTTTTTGATTGCTCTCTTTTGAAAGATTAAGCAAGGGTATCTCTAATGCAACGTTCACAGATTTTTATAGTGACAACCGCTCTATCTTGGTAATTAAGAGTTTGCAGTGGTTTTGTAGCTGTGTTGGTTGAGACAAGGTGGGTGAGGTGATATCTTCTATGGACCAACTTCTGTGGGTGAAAGAGACAAGCTTTTGAGCTTATGCAGAGCTTTTTCAGGTTAAGACGAGCTCTGTGTAAGCTTGAAAGCTTGTCTCTTTCACCAGCAAAAGTTGGTGCAATAAAAGATATTTCCTCACCCACCTTGTCTTGGTAATTAAGTGTCAGGAGTTCTGACAAGCAGCACCATCCTGTGATACCCTCATTCAGGGAACAATTCTATCTCTGCATAGTATTTTCGGTTCCTAAAACTGGTAGTTTCTTTCACACATGGCTGAGCAGACAATTTGTATGCTGGTCACCATGGAAACTGGCTGATACATTGCTTGGTCAAACTGTTTCCATATTGTATGAGTGAGCTGGCTTTGAGAAATGCAAATAAGGGAGCATGGGGGAGGATGAGTGAAAACCAGCTTATTTCTTTATATTTGCTACCAAACCTAATAGTGTCCTTCCCCCACCAATATTCCTTCAGTACATTATACCTGGGCTCTCTTCTCAGTAACTCTCCACCCCCTCCCCCTTTTCAGGTTGCATCAGCTTCTTGATGTAATTGGAAATAATATCAACCTGCTACCTATAGGTTTATTTGTGACCTTGATTACTAGATGACTTTTTCATGATATTATGGAAAGTATTGTATGGGTGCTCCCTTCTTTGACAGGTTATCCCACCCTTCCCAAATAATTCCCTGCCTCCCTGGATAGAATGTCACCCAAGAATTACTCCAACGCATCCATCTATTCCAACACTTCCAGCAACATGGACAGGCCAATGATGTCAATAAATGGAACAGTTATTGTGAATATAATGAAATAAATCCAAGAAGTTTAGCAAAGGAGCTCTAACTCAATCAATAGAAAACAGCCTCAGTCTCATTAGTCTCAGAGTAGGGCAGTGGCTAATTATGTATGCAGTGTAGTGCAAGCCCTAATGGCTATGCACTCCAGCTGCTACCTGGGCCTGTCTCCAAGCTCTGGCTCTGGAACTGCTGTGTCACTGCATCATCAGTCCCTGCCTCCCCCATGGTGTGTGCAGTCTCTTCTTGAGTGGCATTCCTATCCTCCAACGGGAAAAGAGCTGAAAGCAGGATGTTAGGGATGGAATTTCTTGCCAACAGTCAAGTCAACCAGGGCTCAGAGGGAAGGTGGGGCGTAAAAGTCTGGTTCCTCTCTTTTGGTTAGGGGATGGAGGGCTGAGACTCTAGGGCAGGCCTCCACAGCATTGCTCTGATGTGTGGCATGGGAGGGCTCCATGATGTTTGTTTCACGGTGCCATTTTACCTATAGCTGGTCAGAGACACTTGAGCAGAACCATATTCTGTTAGAATATGTGGTTCTGTCAAAAGCGAACTGCTTCATGAAATTGGGTCAATTTTTCTAGGGTTTTTTTTGTTTTTGTTTTTTTTCTGAAACAGAGTTCTGACTGTTGAAACAGCCCCTAAAACTGTTGGGATGAAATATTTTGATTTTCCATTTTGAAATGACTTTTTGTTTTGAAATAAATTGAGTATTATATTAGACTGCAAAATTATAAAATGACTAAATCACAACCAAACATTTGTCAAAACAAAACCGTGATGGAGTGTCTGCTTCACGCAGGTGAACAACAAGTTGACAGGAGTCAATTAGGGTAGGGAGTTTCCCTCTCTCTCTTTCTCTCTGGGATGGAAGAGTGAAAAAAGCCACATAAAAATGAATTAATTCCTGTAGTGGGCTCTAGCAATGGGGTGAGGCACAGAGAGGCAGTCCTGAGGGATTGGCATTCTAGTAGGAAAAGAGAGAAGTGGGAAGATCAAGGGAGCTGTGAAAGATCTGAGAGGCTGGGTTATGCACAGGCTGCAGGGAAGCACCACAAGGGGCTCAGAGATAGGCAGTGGCTGAGAGAAACAGCAATGTATCTGAAGAAGTGCCTGCTTCATACAGAGTCCCTGGGCTGGAACCAAGAGTAGAATGTGGGACTGGCTTCTCCTACCAGCCCTGAGGCATCTAAGCTTGATGTATTGAGCCCAGAGTGTGGCTGAAGTCTGAGCCTCAAGACCAGGCCAAGGAATAGCCCAAGAGAGAGCAGAAAGATCTGTTGTGATGCTCCCCTGGAAAGGGAGAGACTTTAAGTCACCTGGCTGATGGGCTGAACTATGACAAAAAGCAGACTACTACAGGATGGAAGTGACCATTGGTGAGTGGGGCTAGAGATGACAGTGCTGCAATGCTGTGCCTGTGGTGAGTCAACTCTGCCACAGAAATGTTTTGATCTATTTCAAAGGCTTTTTTTCTTTTCTGAATTTTCCTTTGCAGATAATTTCAGAATTTTCAGTTTTCATTCCAATTCAGAGTAGAGCCAAATTTCTAAATCTCAAAATCCTTTGTGAAATGGCATTTCTGTCCTACTACAAATCTAAGTCTACCCTGCATTGTATAGATGCATGTAATCTACTGCTATCTAATCCCATCAATATACTTAAATAAAGGGCCATTCTTGGGTATTTCTAGAGTAGCCTTCATCATATCTCAGTGATGGTAATTAAGATTTGTATAGATGTCCTTGGTGCACTTTATAGCAATCTCTGCTATTTGCCTTTCCCAAGATTTTCATGATAGTATTGTCCTTGGCTTTTGCTCGTTCTGTGTGTGGTGATGTAAGAGCAGAGTTAAGGTTGTTTTAGTAACTTTAACTGTGTCTGTTTTTCCAAAGTGAACTGGAATTGGATGTAGTGACTTATGCTAAGTTCGTGAGTGCTTTGGAGAGGACTTTGAATCTGGCCTTGAAGGCTGAGTTTGGAGGTTCAAGTGGGAGGTGGTGAAGTTTGTAATCCCTTCCCTAAACAGTGCTGTAAGGACAATGTGTGAGTCAGTGTGTGGCTGAAGTCAATGTGTGGGTGTGGAGACAGCCATATGACCTGAGAAGTACCAGGCTTGGTTATCATAACCAATGCACTGGGCCCACAGTCAGATAACTAGTGAAACTAAACCCTTGAAGTAGTTAACCTCGTTCACAAAATATGTTGCACAGGGCTTTTGGAAATTCCACTAGGATAGCAGTGAAAGAGTGTAATTATTAGCCACGTTGTTAACACAATATTGATGATTGCTGTCAATGTTAAGATTTTAAAAACAAAAAAGTAACAAGAGTGAGGCATGGCTGAATTACACTTGCATTAAACAGTAGAACTTGTGTTAACTGGCTGAAATGTTTATGGTTATAGCTGGCCTACAAAATTAATGCTGTAACCTTTTAATATGTTCATTTAAATGCTTTTAATAGGTTGTTCACTTTAGGGTCTTTTCCTAGCAGCATGATATGATATGAAATGAAATGTACTCAAATCTAGGGATGCAAGCACTGCTTCCCAAGAGGGCAGGAATAGGACAGCAATACAAATTTCCTGCTATGGTTTTCTCCAGAAGGTACAAGAGAAAGAAGAGGAGATTAGGTACAGAAATGCAAAAAGAGGAGAAACCATTCTGGTTACTAAGGATGCTGACAAAAAGTGCTCAAAAATAGCCTTGTCTGCTGAAACAGAACCTGGGAGATCTAGCCAGGGCCCACCTGGTATGAACTGATGTAGCTCCATCATAGCTGTGCCACTTTACATCAACTCTAGGTCAGGTTCCCAATATGGAGTTATAGGCCAATTTAAGTTGCTAACTTCAACATTTACACTCCTAAGTAAGCGACCAGTTATTGAAATGCGCTGTGCTCCTTGCAGTTCTGTTCAAGTTAATGGAGCTGCTGAGTGCTTTTTGAAAAGAGTGCCATCTGTTTAGGGGCCTAATTATAGACTTAGGCTCCTAAATCTGGAGTCTTGTCGTGTTGTGTGTTTAAAGCCTCTTGGCCTTTGTTTTTGGAGGCTTCTCCCTACTACTGAAGGCTTACTGAAATTCACATCACAGTTGAAACCTTCCTTCTTCAACCAATGGCTTTTTGTCAATCAGTGTCAGGAAATACTGCTTCCTAAAGAGAGGAAGAAGCAGTGAGAACCAGGGGAAGCTTAGGATAGTCACTTGAATTAAAGCAGGAACTGTCTGGAGCACCCTTGGCTCCAGGAACGGTTGCCTAGCAATGCTATGAGCTAGGCTGGCTCAATAAACCTTCACTAAATGACTCTGCTCCTTGATTGGACAGAAGAGCCAAGAGATTCTTATTTAAGCCTGGCAGCAAGCACAGCACAGTGGCTGCTCAGTGCATTCTGTACCCACAGCAGCGCCAGACCTGCTTCCTGTCTAGCCCTGGTTCTACTCCTTGCCTGCTTTGCTCCAACCCTTGTCCCTGCACATTTCTGAACTCCTGATTCCTAACTCCTGGATCCTGCTCTGATTCTTCCTTCTGATTCTGCTCTGACCTCTAGGCCAGACTCCTGTTCCAACCGCTAGTTCATACTGCCTACACCTCGGTGTGTGACAGGAACATTACAGTTAGAAAGAAAAACATAATGTAAAAAATGCAAAGGGAGTCACAGTAAAAAGGGAAGCAGGGGCCGGCTGTGTGTGCAAGGGATAATCTAAAAGGAATAGTTGAAAAAGAAGCTGGCTTGATAAGATTACTAGTCTTAGTCTTCTCTGTAGAAAATCCCCCTCTCCACGAGGTGGTAGGTAAATGGAAGAATTCAACAGGAGAGACTGAGAGATGCCCAGCCCAGAATACAGGGCACTTAGCTGGGAGGGGGAATACCTGAGTTCAAGTATCCTACATCTCAGGTGAGTGCTCCAACTACAGAGCTCTAACACACAAGGGGGACACCACCACCTCTTCTGTTTTGTGAATCTATCCCTTAATTTCCTTTTGTTTGATTAAAAAGGATTAAAATGCCAGAACACAATATTTTAGTTGACCAGAACTGATTTAAAAAAAATAAATAAAAAATCAGGTACTCATACAGCTCTAATCACGAGTACCACTTATCTTTAGGTTTCACACTGCTGCCCAAGGCCCTAATATCTGCCACTTGCATCATTATCCCACCGGTATTCTTCTTTCTCATTAAACAGCATCCTGGACTCTTAACCTTTGATGGCTGACATACTTGACCATTTCAAATGGAAACAAAGTGGCTCATATCTCAAGTGACCAGGTATTATATGTCCTACATAATCTTTGCCTTATATTTGATGCCTTTAAACATTGGAAATTTAAAGTTTGTACATAGCATCTAAATGTCTGATACATTATAGTCCTCTTTCACTGGCAAATACAAAACATCAAGAGCTGCAGGCTCTTTAGAGCACTAAGAATGAGTAGAATTTAATTGTGGGAGCCATGTTAGTCTGTATCAGCAAAAAGAACAAGGAGAACAACTGGCACCTTAGAGACTAACAAATCTGAGCATAAGCTTTCGTGGGCTAAAACCCACTTCATCAGATGCACGCAGTGGAAAATACAGTAGGAGGATATATACACACACACACACACATAGTAATTATAACGTGAGTAATCAGTTAAGGTGGGCTATTATCAGCAGGAGGGGAAAAAAAACCTTTTGTAGTGATAATCAGGATGGCCCATTTCCAACAGTTGACAAGAAGATGTGAGTAACCACGCGGGGTGGGGAAGAATTAGCGTGGGGAAATAGGTTTTACTTTATGTAACTTTTTTTTTCTTTACCCCTCTGCCATGTATATTGGCCAAACCAGATAGTCTCTACGCAAAAGAATAAAGAGACGCAAATCAGGTGTCAAGAATTATATCATTCAAAAACCAGTCGGAGAACACTTCAACCTCCCCGGTTGATTACAGACCTCAAAGTCAAAATACTTCACCAAAAATCTTCAAAAACAGACTCCAATGAGAAACTGCAGAATTGGAATTAATTTGAAAACTGGACATGATTAAATTAGGCTTGAATAAAGACTGGCAGTGGATGGCTCATTACACAAAGTAAAACCTATTTCCCCATGCTAATTTTTCCCCTACTGTTACTCACACCTTCTTGTCAACCCTTGGAAATGGGTCATCCTGATTACCACTACAAAAGGTTTTTTTGTTTTTTTTTAACTCCGGCTGATAATAGCCCACCTTAACTGGTTACTCTCATTATAGTTAGTATGGCAAAACTCATTTTTTCATGTTCTCTGTGTGTATGCGCGCACACACACACACACATCTTCCTACTGTATTTTCCACTGCATGCATCCGATGAAGTGGGTTTTAGCCCACAAAAGCTTATGCTCAAATGAATTTGTTAGTCTAAGCTGCCACAAGTACTCCTGTTCTATTTTTAGTAGAATTTAAGTGTGTAATGCTGTGTGTGCATATCTGTGTAATATATTTTTTAATTGACTATGATTTCACCTGCATGTTCTTAAATATTCAACAATTAAGATTTGAAGGGAAACCCTGGGCTACCTAAATCACAAAGTGGCTGTCTTTGCATGGTTCAGGAATATGATTATTCCTCTTCTTGACTGCAATCTTCCTTCAACTGAATATAGTTGGGGAAGGTTATTTTGTAACTGACAGACTGGCTCTCCCCATGAATAAAACTTGCATGACATGAATGTTTATAGTATTTTGTCTAGACTGCAGCCAAAGTTTCCTGTTTTTGTTTTGTTTTTGTTGATTTTTAATTAAATATAAATTGTTTTTTTTGTCTTTATATGCATGCTTTATATGCATCACAGGGTGCCAGGCAACAATTCCTAGTCATGAGTAAAGACTGACACAATTTTTTCCCCCCTATTTGCTTACGCATCAGAGCAACCATATCTTAAAACAACTCTTTCTTTGTCACCCTTGTTATCAGTGCTTCTTACCTTTACTGCTCAACTGACCTTTAAACCAGAAAACATCAAACTACAGACAGAGCCAGATCCTCTGCTAGTAATAACCAGCACAGCTTTGTAGAAGACCATTGACTTCTATGGAGCTGTGCTGATTTACACCAGCAGAGGCTCTGGTGTTGCATTTCTGATGTAACGCCACTGACGCTGTCTTACGTGGCAGATTGTGAAATCAAAGGTTCACCTTCTGCCAAGGATTCTGTGTCTCTGCTCCAAATAAAAGGGCCTGAGACTGAGTCCTTTATGCCTGGAATGTTTATCTGCTTTAAAAATTGTGATCTGTCTTCCCTGCTTTTCCCAACTGAGCTGCAAAGTACATCATTAGACAAACATTTGAACCCATGTCTACTAAGGAATCACTAATACTTTGCTCAGAACCTCTGATGCCGCTTTGTCTGTTACCATCTATATGACAGAGTGAGGATGAACAGCCTTCTAAGATGCCACAAGTACTCCTGTTCTGTACCCCACCTGTATGTTCCCTGACATGGAAAACTTGCTACCAACAGGAACAGATTTGTTTGCTGGAAAGGAGAATCAGTCTATTCCCCCACGCCTGTACAAGCTAAACTTCACTTAAAAAAACACTTAATTTCAGAGATGAGTCTTCCCACACACTGACATCTCTGGACAAACCATCTGCTTCAACACTCTCTCTCTCTTTCCCTGAGTATGCCTTGCTGGCAGATACACATTTTTATTCACTTTTATGTATCTGTATGAGTAGAATCTTTATCCATGCAGACTTTTTCTCTTGTCTTGTTTAGACAAAGAACTGTCTGTGATTTGCTAAAAAGGCGCTTTCTGGGGAATATGAAAATTGGTTAAGACTTTCAAACTCCCATGAAGTCTAATTTGTTGATGCTTAATTTCTTCTCTCTTATGGGGACCAACAACCCTTCCTGAGATATTTGGTCAGGAAACACATCAAACCAATTTTAAGGCACTTGCTTCTAGTAGTATGAATGAAGGAAAAAGTAGGAAAGGGCTGACAGAAGCAGGAAAATCGTCACAGGCCATCTCAGGGATGTTTGCTCCGCCTACCTAATCATCGTAACTAATTCCTAACAGTCTTCATCTGTAGATCTAAAAGCACTTTACAAAGGTAGTCTGTATCATTATCCCTATATTATGGCAGGGGAAACTGAGGCATGGGGAGGGGAATGCAGTGGCCTCAGCATAACCAAAGCAGGAGAGGGAGAGGGTTTTGGGTGCCACAGATAGGGTGGCTTGAGCCTGCGTACTTCCTGCTAAGAATGTTGAAATTGCTGATCTTTGTATTTTAGAAAAAGAGGAAGTCTGTTTATATGTGCCTCCGGGAATGTTTGTCAGGGCCCCAAGGCATGGACAATCTGGGTGGGGGGTGGGGAGGCTGGAAAGGAGGAGGATGGGGGAGAAACATTTCTGGTACATTGATGATCATAAGGAAATCTCTTACTTGATCTTTAAAAACTGCTCGCTTAGTAAGTTTTCTTTAAAGGATATGCCCTTATGTTACTAATGTATAAATAAGGGGGAAAAGTTTGAAGTAAGCGGACTTCTCAGAAGGGGCTCTTCAGGGATGCTCCTTCTGGACACAACTTGGGGTCCCCACTGGCAGATGGAAGTTTGGCCAGCGGAAACCTGTCACGGTGCCACTTGAAGGCCACACTCAGCTTTGGTACTTGAGGGTTGGGGGTGTTTTTACTCACCTGTTGCAGATGTATGTAAGTGGTTGAGACTAAGTAAAGGTTAGCTTTAAGTGAAAGCACTCTTGTGTTGTACTGTTTGTGCAGCCATCTATCGATCAGACAGCTGTGTCTCCCTTGATTTATTTCCTGACACCACCTCGCACAGAGTAAAAGTTACCAAGAACTTTGGGTTTAAAGAACCCCAGGTAATAGGGTTGTCAGTTTTGGCTGGACATATTCCTGGAGGTTTCATCAGATGACACAATCTTTAGCTGAAGATTAATCTTTAATTCCTGGAGACTCCAGGACAATCCTGGAGGGTGGGCAACCCTATCCTACCCCTAGCGCATAGAGGGGCTGTTCCAGGAGAAGGAGGGCAAGCTGTCATGCACAGCACTCTTTCTGAGCATTGGCTGGTGTATCAATTGGCATAACTTGAGCTGCTGTAGGTTGTAACAAGGACTGTTTGAGTCCTCAGCTAGGACAAAGCAGACAAAGCAGGAAAGGTGGCTTTTCAGCTGTTCCAAGTATAAAATGAGCACAGCTAAAGACACGGCCTGTTCCATCTTTGAAGTATCTATTTGCACGTTGCCAGCTTGGAACACTTCTAAATGAGCAGTTATGAGAGATTCTCCTGTGGGTTGCAAAGCAAATTCGTGCAGACAAAGCTGTTAGAGGATAAAGATATGACTTTCCAGTACGTCTATAAAACCCTGTCAGCTGTGGAGATAGCCAAGAAAAATCTACCTTAGGAGTTCATTTACTTTTTTGCCTAAGGATATGTGTACACTGCAGCTGGGAGGGAGCCTTCTAGACTGGGGAAGGCAGACTTGAGCTGGCCTGCTAAAACTAGCAGCAAGGACATTCCTGCTTGGGTTCTCACATCTTCCCTCCCTCCCTCTGCGGATCCTGTAGGCTTGAGAGTCTGAGCACCAGCTCAAGTTGAAACATCTGTTACTATTTTTAACCTACTAGCTCAAACCCTGCTACTGTGAGTCTGTCTTCCATGGGCTTGGAGACTTGCATCCAGTCTACAATGTAGACATAAACTAATACGGATGTTGATTCAGAGTTCTTTAGCTCAGTCATATAGATCTGATTTGACCTCATCAGTATAGTGCCTAAATGATACCAGTAAGGTGCTGTGAAACTAACAGAGTCAGAATGGAAACCATGTCAATTTGTAGTACAAGCAGACCTCTTGTTGCCTTTTTTCCCTAACAACCCCACTGGGTTAAAGAGCAAAGCTATGCTTAATGACTTGATTCAATCTCATAGCCTAGAATTTTGTATTGTGACATAATGCTGACATATAATGCAGTCTGAGGAAATTTTTTTTGGTGCTGGCAGGGAGAACAAACACTTCATAGCCACTTGTGTAAATGCTGCCTTGCTTGGCAGGGAGCAAAGAGAGGTAGCTTTGAATAAAGGCTATTGACAAATCAATCCTGTTTGAACTAGATTTGTAAGTATAAAGTAGACTAGCTTGATTGCTTGTACACAACATGCAGAGATCAGTTCTGCTGCTTTCTTTTTTGTGCGTATGTGGTTTCTATAAGTGAAGTACAGACAGATAAGGACAACTCATGATCACCACTATGTATGTGGGGGAAGGAAGTCCATTACTCAGTTGATACTGGAAATTCTTGTGACATGCAAATTTTCTCTTTTGGTTTTTTATTTGTTTACTTTGGTTTTCCTTTGTCCTTGCCAAGACTATTGACTTTATTGTTCTGACAGCTAAAAACTAAAGAGATGAGTGGTGTTCTTTAGTCATAAATCAATTTGAGTGGACTGCTGGCCCCAGTGAAGTCAAGGGTTAAACTAAGGTTGACTTCTGTGGCGTCAGGATTTCATTCCCAGTATCTGCTTAATAGAGTGCATTTTATATTTTTAATATTTCATAACTGTCAGGTAACTTTTTCATGAGTATGGTGGTTATTCCTTGCATACACATTTCTTTAAAGTGGGGTTTCCTTTAGTAAGAAGGCAAGATCTGTTTAAATTTGAGGTCTTTTTACTTTATTTCAGACAAATGTAAAGATGAGGATTAGATATGTGATGTGATAAACAAACACCTATTCTTTTGTTTAATGTCCTTTCCTCCCTCTGTGTGTTGACTTTCACAGACTCTCCACTGATTCTTGAGTGTAATTGTTGTGTTGTGCTGCAGCAGCAGTTCACTTTCTTTCTAAATGTCGTGGACTGACTGTTTCAGCTTTCTCGCTGTTCTGTGTGCTGCCCTGCGAGTCAGCTGGCAGAGCAGAGGAAGGGTGGATCTGCTTGAGATTTCCTGTCTTGCTGTGAGTCACAGATACAGATTGCTGTTCTAGCACTTCACTTGCTACCATTGGGATGTCAGGAATGTGGTCATATAAGCGAAGCAGGAATAACAGTTTATACTTATGCATCACAATAAGCACACTTGCTGACCACCAGTAAAGTGCATGGTTTGAGCCTCCAAGGGGGCAGTTCTAGTCTCATGAAACTACAATAAGCTAGTGAAGAAATGGAGGCAACTTAAAGGCTCCCTTTCTCTTTCTGATTCTTGTATGCATTTCATTAGTTGCCTTTCATTGCATTTCGACATCTTACATTCCTTGTATCACTCTGGACACTGTCAGACTTCCGTTGTGCAATGTGCTGGGCACTGGTTGCCTGTCTGACCTCTATCCTAGTGGTGGTTACATTTCACTCGTGCTCTGTCTATAGAGCCTGATCTTGCAAACACATACTGCCAGGTGTATGTATATACCATGAATGGTTCAGTGGGACAATGCCCAGAGAGTAAATGTTTACAGAATGAGGTTAAATGTTTGGAGTATTGATATAAAAGGTGCTGTCTACATGTAAAATATCAATATTGTTGCTCATGTCCTTTAAAAAACACATTTATTTTGCTTAAGATAGATAAATACTTCACTGTCTGCAGTGATCTTCTCTGTAACTCCTTACTTTTGTACTTTTGCTATAGGAAATACCTCAAATATTGCAAATACTGAGTCCTAGTGGGCTTGTTTAAACACAGTAGTTGCCAGTAGAGGTAAAGCTGTACAACCTCCTAGTGGGGACAAGAATAAGCTATATCAGTATAACTGCATCTCCACCAGTACAACAGTTTTTAAGCTTTAAAAAAGAACACCTTTAACAGAAATAGTTAGTGGCACAAAATCCAGGTGTGGTGCAGACCTCTGATAATTTGCAAGCTGATAATATCAGAGGGGTAGCCATGTTTACAAGTTGATAATAGCAGCTAACATTTAAACCCTGGGGAAGCTGTGCACACTTTAAAGTTCACAAACTTGTTTAAGTAACAAATTGGCCTTGTCAGGCACTCAGATACCATGGTGATGGGCAGCGTCTAAGGACTTGGACAGACTGATGGGCCATGCTGCATTAAAATCAGAACTACTCCATCAGTGCATTATGATGATGCTTTACTGGCAACTTGAGGGAATTTATTTGTTAATGGAAGATTTGTGCTACTTTAAAAGGCTGCGGGGCCAAACAAAAGTGTAGAGAGAAGCTTCATTTTAATCTTATTGAATACATCAGTACCAGACTGATAGTGATATAGGTGTAACCCTTCTGTCCCTCTAGTTGGCAGCAACAAGGGCCGGGTTCAGTATCCAGGGGTTCCGTTTCAGTAACACAATGCATAACCGGCTCGAGCCCCCACCCAGTGACCTGGGACACTCACATACCACACCCCCCTGGGTGCCTCTAGGAGGCAATACTTCCCCTCTCGCAAGCACGGAGTCTGAGTGTAGCAAAATCTTTTTTAATAAAGGAAGGAATCAATGCGGCATCCCACTGGAGAAACACCACAAACAGGGTTATAACACAAACCATAAACAAAAATCCACCTCCAAGTACGTTTGGCACTGTCCTTTTTCCGCTTAGGGTTTTAAGTCCAATCACCCCAAAGTCCAACAACCCAAAAGTCTCTGGTCAATGCCACCCCAGAGTTCGAGAGTCTATCTGTAGAGGTCCCTCCCCCCAGCCTGGGTAGAAAGGGGCCCCTTACGTGGTCCAGGGCCAACTGCCCTGCCTCTCCGTGGGTTCTGCTTCTGCCTTCTCCACGAACTGCTCCGCTTCACCAGCCGCTCCACTCTGCTCCTCCAGCCGTCCTCAGGAACTGCTCCGCTCCACCAGCTGCTCTGCAAAACTGCTCGGCTCCGCTCACTCTGTGGGCCGCTCCACCCGTCTCACAGCTACTCCGCTCTGCCAGCCGCTCTGCTGCCACCAGCTGTCCCGTGATCCGCTCCAGCCGTCCCCGCAACTGCTCCACTCTGCCAGCTGCTCTGTTCCACAGCATATCTTCAGGCTCCCCTACTAGTTAGCACAATGCTCAGTGCTCTCAGCTCAGTCATTCCAGCTCTTTAGTGATTTCAACTCTTAGTGATCTCAGCTCTTAGTAGGGGAGCCCCAGTGCTAGTGCACCATTAGCCCAAAGTGAGTTCAGCTCAGCAACCTGTATTTAGATTCTTGAGAGAATAAAAAAATCAACTCTGACATTCCACAGTGGAGAGAGGAGGGGGTGCAACTGGTGCTTCTGGCTCCACAAGGAGACTGCACCACCAGGCACAGATACCTGTCCCCAGCCTCTCTACTTCACTGGGTTTTGGAACCCATGTCCCTTGTCTAGCAAGTACCACCCAACTGAGGGTGAGTCATTTGTCACCAAGCAGTCCCACCGCTCAGCAGTCTGGGATAGGGTAGGCGTGTCTATGCAAATAAACTCTCTGACATTCTTTCCACCAGATGTCAGGGTAGAGCTTATCCTGACTCTGCTTACATAGGTCTATGCTTGTGCCTGAAGCACTACATTCACTTTCTCCAGGCAAGTTCTTTATGAGGCTTACAATAATGTAGAAATGATGGATTGACCAGATATGAGCTTATATCATTTGCTCTCATAAACGTAGTTTTTCTTTTCAATAAATTAAGAGACTTAATACATTTCAATATGACACGTTGTGTTGCATAAAGTAAATGATCAGACTTAGATGTCTGATAAAGACCATACTGCACCTGAAGTGCGCTCAGTGCAAGCCGGGGTAGGGATTTGAGGGTTGTGTGTGAATGTGGCTTTAGCTCACCTGTGCCTAACCCTAATCCTGCTACAGCCTCAATGTAGGGTCAGGATCTAGTGCTGAGTTACAGCAGCCCTGGGGCTGCTGACTTATGCTGTAAAAGGCCCCATGCTGTTGAAAAGTCAGCTACAGATTTGTGTATTGCCAGAGCGTTCTGACCATGTGCACCCTTTATTCAGCCATTCTCCTCTTCACCAGGAAAGTGGCATAAGTGCTCATATATCAACTTTATGCCACTGTGGGATCATACTTGGGCAGGGGAGAAACAAGGCAGCGGCACTACATGAGAGAACATGGTCTCAGAGGTCTCTAAATATGGCAGCATAGAGGGGAGGGATAGTTCAGTGGTTTGAGCATTGGCCTGCTAAACCCAGGGTTGTGAGTTCAATCCTTGAGGGGGCCATTCAGGGATCTGGGGCAAAAATCTGTCAGGGGGTTGGACTAGGTGACCTTCTGAGGTCCCTTCCAACCCTGATATTCTATGATTCCTCATTGGTAATACAGTAGTGGTATCTAAAAAGAGTTTCATTATGTATTTGTTGAACTCTAGTATCCTTTTGCTGGAACACCCACCTTTTCTAGCAGTAGTTTAATTTGGAACATCCATTAACTTCAGTGATTCTTTAAGATATGTAGAGTTAGGTCTATCCAGTTACAGTAGGAAAGGACACTTACTTGAGGTACTTGGTATTTGCTTTAGTAGGGAAGTGTTTCATAAACACTATCAAATGACTAGAAAATAAATATTAAACTAAGTATTTCAGGCTTTTGTATAACATACAAATGTTCATTAATGTAATGAAAGAGGGTTTTTGGTTCCATCCCCGACCTTGGATCAGTTATACTGGTAGCATCTAGAACTGCTGACCTTAATAGTCTTATTTCTCATGGGAGATTTCTTTTGAGGTATGGGCAGTGTAAGATGTGGAGTATTTCCACTTCTCTTTCTTTTTAGATTACTTTGTATCTTAGTGTACCAAGGGGAATTCTTTAACCTTATTTTCCTGTTGCACTTTTGCATTTTGGCTGTTAGCAAGTCTGCAGTCACACAATCCGTCTCCTTTTGCACACTACATAAAATTGTCATTCTTTCATCTAAAAAATTACCCACATCTCAGGCTGTGTTCAAGTTATACAAAGGCTGATATGCTTACAATTATGTGAGATCAGGCTACTTATTCTCCTTGGCTAAAACTGGATGGTTTGATGGATCTGCTAAGACATCTTTTTACCTGAATTTTCCCTTTTATTATGGAAAAGTAAATCCACTACAAACACAGATGCACACAACAGAGATACAAAAGTGTGCTTATTGGACCAAATTCTTCTTGTCTTTACTCCAGTGTAAATTCATGGTAAGTGGGCAGACTTTGGCTCGTTGTATAGTTTAATACATACTAAAACAACATTTAAATGTCTGATCAACTTTGCTACATTAGACCTTATTTGTTTAAATGCTGGGCTTATTCCCCGCCCCCCCCAACACACCATACTGTTCAAATCATGTGAGAGTCATATGCAAAAATTGCACAGAAAGAACACATTGCTGTTCATTTTTATGACCTTTAAAGCTTTCTTTGAGTTTTCTGTTTCCTAACTGCAGCGTCTCACAGTTACACATGTTCTTTCTAGAACAAGCAGTTATAGGTCATAGTGCAGGAAGCAGAGAACTTGACTTTTTAATTCATGTGAATTGTGAATTCTGTCCAGGAGTCACAGAGACTGGAAACTCCTCTGCAAAACCACTACATAATTTTGAAATGCCTTTTCCTGTTGGCCTAGATTGGCAAGCACACCTAACTTGTTGTGTGCAACTGCCCAGCTGACCATGCCAGCTACATGCTCTAGACATGCTCCTGCCTGCAGTAGACAAATGGTATTGGATTGCCTGGGGCAAGAAGAGGCTGTATAGGCATAGACCAGCTGTAGAAATATGGACATCTACAAAAAGATTGCACAGGGGATATAGGCGAAGGGGTATGACAGGGATCAGCAGTAGTGCTGCGTGAAAGCTCTAAGGCAGGCATGCCACAAGGCCAGGGAGGCCAACAGTTGTTCTGGTGCCACCAAGCTTCAGACTTGCTCTTACAACAAGCTGCATGCCATGCTTGGCAGAGACCTCTACAGGCCACCATGGATACTGAGCCTGAGAGAGATCTCTGCTGTGAACAGCGAAGTGGAGGGGGGACCAATGGTGTGTGATTGGGGGTGTGCGGGGGGAATGGACTCCAGCTATGCCATGAGCCAGAATCTGTTTGAGATTCCATGCCTGTTTGGCTGCTCATGCCATCTGAGCAAGACAAGCCCATTTCAAGGGAAGGAACTTCAGGCAAGCATGTACATACATTCTCCCTTTAATGTTTTAAATGTCAAGGTGGTGCCTGGCCCTCACCCCAAGTTAGCAGGACACAGGTATCTACTTTTCACTGTTCTACTCAATGAGAAGAGAGAACTTTCTCCTGCTTCTCATTCCCCTGTAGGGTTATGTGAGGGCAGAGGGGCATGCAGAGCAGTTCATATACACAGGGATGTCTCCCAAGACATCTTGATAAAACTTTCATGGAGGTACTCTGCAATCCTCTCCTGAAGGTTTTTAGGGATGGCTGCCATGGTAGGACACTTTCCCATGCCACTCCATGATTATTACAGTGGTGCTGCCAAAGTCAACAGGCTAGCAGCATATGGGCCTACGTGGCTTCAGGTCACCAGCAGCAGCTGTGCTTTCTTGTCTTTATTACTCTCACGAGTGGCAGATGAGCTAAAATAACCACTGCTATGAACAGTAGTGCCAGTTGCCCTGTACTCATACCCATGGAAATAAGACCCCAAATTTTTTTGCAACCAAAATTCCCACCTCACTTTTTCCCCTCCTGCCCTTGGCTCTCACAGACTTAGGGCTTGGCTACATTTGAGAGTTACAGCGCTGGTGGTGGCTTTACAGCGCTGTAACTCACTCCCTGTCCACATTGGCAAGGCACATACAGCGCTGTATCTCCCTGGCTACAGTGCTGCATGAACTCCACCTCGACAGGAGGAATAAAGAGAATAGTGCTGGTGCTGCAGCACTGGGGAGCCAGTGTAAACAGTGAAATATCTTACTATGCTGACCTCCGGAACCTTCCCATCATGCTTTTAAGTAAAGATAACACTCTTTGTTTTGTTGTGAACTCGGGGCTCCCGGAGCTGCTTATCTAAAAACAAACACAGCTACTGTTTGCAGTGAACGAGCAGAGGCAGGCAGGGGGATCCTTTTGGAAGGTCCACAGCTAGTGTTTGCTTGAGGAGAGAAGCAGCACGGCGGATGGGAGGATGCGGGGGTCCGTTCTGGAGCAGCTGCTTATCTGGTCTGTGAGGGGAAAAAACAAAGAGGGCTATTTGCATTTAGTGAATGAGAGAGGGGTGGGGGAAGGGGTCGGAACTTGCAAGGCAGGGAGCTGACACAGTGTTAGCTCCAAAAATCCACTCTCTCTGTCTCCCCCACGCTCCCTGTCACACCCCACCCCACCCCCCTCTTTTGAAAAGCATGTTGCAGACACTTGAATCGCTGCCCATAATGCACCACTCCCAACACCGCTGCAAATGTGGCCACATTGCAGCGCTGGTAGCTGTCAGTGTGGCCACACTGCAGCGCTTTCCCTACACAGCTGTACGAAGACAGCTTTAACTCCTAGCGCTGTACAGCTGCAAGTACTCACTGTGACTGGAGAGCTGTGCTGTGCAGAGGTGCTCCGAAGCTGAAGTGTCAATAAGCATATCTTGTTTAAAACTCATATGGGCGTAAGGGAAGGGAGTTATCTTTTGCTTTCCATTGTGACTGTAAATATAATGATGCATCGATCTGTTTTCTTCCATTTGGGCTGTGCTGGATGAAACATCCTACTGAGTGCCTCTACTTGAAATTCTTTCTGGAAAATCACAGGCCATCCATAATGTGTTACCTTTCTGAATGAATGAGCAGCAGACCTCTTTAGCGGTGTGAGGAGAGCATGTGCATTTGTTTAGCATGGAAGATTAATCAACACCATTTGTTCTCTTAGGCCTTGGCTACACTGGCACTTTACAGTGCTGCAACTTTCTCGCTCAGGGGGTATGAAAAAACACCCCCCTGAGCGCAGCAAGTTACAGCGCTGCAAAGTGCCCCAGGTCTGGGAGTGCAGCTCCCAGCGCTGTAAGCTAATCCCCACAAGGAAGTGGAGTACCTGCAGTGCTGGGAGAGCTGCTGGCGCTGTGACTGCACTCGCACTTCAAAGTGCTAGCGCTGTACAGCTGCAAGTGTAGCCATACCCTTAGGGTATGTCTACATTATAATAAAATACCTGGGGCTGGCCCATGTCAGCAGACTCTGGCTCAGACTCTCTGGCTTTGGGGTTATAAAATCACAGAATAGACATTCAGGTCTGGGCTGGAGTCCAGGCTCTGGGGCCTTCCCCACTTGGGCAGTCTCTGAGTCCAGGCTCCCACCTGAGTGTGAGCATTGATGCTTCACTTTTATAGCCCTCATCCCGAGCCCGGTCAGATCCAGAGTGTTATATTGCAGTATAGACATACCCTTAGAATCTGAGGTTACTGCACTAAAAGTAAGGAAAAGTTTAAATTTGGGGGTTTGTGGGGGAATGGCATGTATATATTTAAATATTACAAAGGGTCTGATTTTGATCTTTTACTGGTGTAAATCAGGAGTGACTCTATTGATGTCCATGGAGTTGTACTAATGTTTACACTACTGTTGATCAAAATTCTATACAAAGAAACATGGGGCTTCTTTGTGCCACCCTGTGACTGCAAAGCAGCTCTAAAGCCAACAGATCCAGTCCCCAAAGCATCCCTGTCAGTGTGGGGAGATTCTCTGGTGGCGTAGAGCTGTGGGAGCCAACCATGGACCAAGCTTCCAGAGCTGATTAGGCAAATCCAGAGTCTGTCTCTAAAAAAACACTGTAAATTTGTCCCCTTCTAAAAGCCCTTTCCATCACAAAAATGACCCTTGTAACTAACACCCTCTTTTACTCAGAAAATCCATCCTGAAAGACATCACCCTTAAAACAAAAATAAAAACTGTTAGTGAAATTTAAAAATATCAAAAACCCTACACAAAGATTTCTCCCTGCAAATGGAGATGTGCCAGAGACCCCATGAAGCTGATTTTAGAGCTGGTTGGAAAAATTCCGATGAATCGTTTTTTCACCAGAATTCACTGATTCATTGAAATCAAACTATTTCTGCAAAAAGGTTTGATGTCCATGAACTTTTCAGGGAAATTTACCTGGTCTAACCAGATCCTACACAGCTTGCCAGGTTCCCAGGGGTTGCCTTGGAATTAGGGACTCCAGACTCCTGAGCCAATTGGCCCCCTGGGGTGACTGAGTCCTGGGGCAGTTGGCCAACTTGGGGACCTTATCAGCCTATGACCTATGGGAGCCCAGGCTCCTCAGCAGCTCACCAGGCAGGCTGAGGCAGAGCTAGCAGGGCTTTTTGCCTCCATTTCAGCCCATGGCAGTGTAGAAGCTCTAACTGAACTGGGAGTCTTGGAGGTTGGGAGCTGGCCCTCCCACAGCTTCCTGGCTCTTGACTATCCAGTGGTGGGCAGTAGTAAAACTGACATAATCTTGACTGTTTCAATCAACTGCTGTCAGAGCTATCAGGGTCCGTGATCCAAAACAAAATATCACTGGGTTTCAGTTCTGTGAAAATGTTTAAGTCTTGGGCTTTTTGTCTTGTTTGGTATGAAAGTGGAAACTTGACATTTTTGCAGAGAGGAAATTTGGTTTCCCAGTCCACTAGGAACTTTGCTTTGCTTTTAAAGGAAAGGTGTTTAGACACTGACTATGGTGATGGTATCAAACCCTTGTGTGGATGGAATTTCCATAACTCCTCTTACTCTATTGATCCAAGGGATGTGGCCAAGATATCTCTGCTCCCTGGCGGATAGAACAGCCCTTTGTGGCAACTGGCATAAACTATTGCAGTTTTTTTTTTTTAAAATGTTCCTTTTGTGAGCCTCCATTCTCAGAGTTGCATTGATCAGTCATTGGCTTCAGGCAGAATCTAGACAAATGTATGCAAAGTGAAGTGTTTAGCACAATAATATAATGAAGAACGCAGGGGGAAAAGTACACAGTGGGGCCTCTACCATTCAGCCTTACCTTTCCAATGTGGCCAACAGTGAATCAAATAACTCACTATTTACAACTCAAACTAGGGAAGGAAAAGCAATATTGCGGGTAACATTTATCAGCTTCAGTACTGAAAGTTCCTGGAGTTTGTTACAGTCTATATATGGAGAGAGTGTGACACCTTCCCACCTCAGAGATGGGGAAAACAGCCGTTCTGCACCAGCAACAATAAATAGCATGTATAGACAGGGAGGTAGAGAATTATTTATGCAAGTGAAAGAAAGGGCTTTCAAGTGTAGAATATAACAACTGGAATTTTGCCAGGACAGTGACTATTATTCTTGGGCCTTGGCTACTCTGGCGCTTTACAGCGCTGCACCTTTCTTGCTCGGGGTGTGAAAAAAACACAGCCCTGAGCACAGCAAGTTACAGCGCTGCAAAGCGCCAGTGTAAACAGTGCCCCAGCGCTGGGAGTGCGGCTCCCAGCGCTGCAAGCTAATCCCCATGGGGAGGTGGAGTACCTGCAGCGCTGGGAGAGCTATTCCGCAGCTCTGGCGCTGCAACCACACTCGCACTTCAAAGCGCTGCCGCGGGAGCGCTTTGGAGTTTTGAGTGTAGCCAAGCCCTTAGACCTTATAAACAGTAGAATGGGGATCTTTAATAAGCAGTGACCGCATGCTGTCAGGGCTTCAGTTTCAAGTTCAATTTGACAGCTTCTTTGCTAGCATGCCCCCAGGGAGTTGTTGGGACATTGATTTAGTACTGATTCAGAGGGGAAAGTGCCACCTGCTAAGTAATCAACACCACTTACTGAAGGGAGTTTCTGCAGAGATATGAGCAAGCGCTATCCTGATCAGTTTAGCAGATCTGATGATATGACGGTTTGTGGTGAGATGACTGCAGGATTGTACTGTTTGGTTCACGAAATGTCTTAAATGGTTTCTAAGTTGCACAGCACATCCGTGCAGGGTGAGTATGCAGAGGCAAAATGGAAAGGTGAATAACGTAAAGAAAGCCAGAAGACTAGAGTAAGATGAGGGCAAGCAGGGTAAATCCTGCCCCTCCATATAGGTTCAGAAGGCCTGATCCACAGTAGAGTTAGTGTAGCTCTGGGGCTCAAAGGGAAACAAGAATCATGGACCCCTTGCTCATTACAGACTTGTGTTTCACCTGGATGCTTCTGCTTAAGCTAACTGAGAGAGGACTGGGGTTGGGAGGTGCCGGACCACTGGCTCTATATCTAGCTGATAAACTAGCCAGCCCCCTCTCTCCAACGAGTGGCTGCCAAGCAGCACTGTCACTTGGATGGGTCAGAGAGAAGATTTCATCGCCTGATCACTATAGAACTCTCCTGCACACAGGACACTTACTTAGTCAATGCTCGTGGCCTGGGATGTGCAGAGACTAACTCAGCATACTTAAAAAAGGACTCAATTCTTTCCATCCTACCACTGAGGCAGGAAGCAGCTCCCCAGTGAGGCAGGAAGCCACAAAATACATATTTATAACTCATTGCTATAACACTCTTTCTCGCTCTCTCTATCTCTCTTCCCTCTGCCAAATAGAGCACTTTGAATAACTGTGGAAGAATTAATAAGGAACTGGTTTTACTAACAATGTTTAGGAGGTCTACCAATATTTTGAGTGATTTTGCATAGGCCTTATCCATGCCCTTATCTAGTGGTATTTGCATGAAAAGATTTGAATGGCAGAGCAATTGAGACAATTTTGTTTAAAATGGGCAGAGAAGAGACTTGCTAGGATACAATTGAGGAGTCCAGCCAGTTTCTTGTGCTGCAGCTTTCCTCTTTTCTCAGTAATTGGGGTTTTTATGTCTGAACAAATGCTTGCACAGGCCAGTCAAATAGTCCTAATGTATGGTTTTCCCAGTATCTTGAGAATCCCTGCATATTCTCCACAGCCAGCTCTATGATTCCCAAAAGGTATATTAGAGTTTGTCTTCACCATACTCCAAACTACAAAGCCATAGAGTAATCTTCACTATTTCCTACAGCTCCATGTTAGATTTCCCATGTCACTGTGGAGGGATGAGCAGGAAGGGAACGTATCCCTTCTACCAGATAATGAGCTCATGTTCCTGTTCTTGGAAACAACTCACCTCTCCAGTTTCGGGCCTGATCCCAAGGAGTGGTGAATATCTGACTCTCAGAACCAATTATTTCTGTCCAACCCATTTTATAGCCATGATTTTGTTGGCTCTCCTCCAAGTTTCCTGAACCAACAATACTGATCAGGCAGTATTCCAGCACTTTCAGATCTCATTTAATTTCTGAGACTTAACTGTGTTTGTCAGACCAAGTCATTTTCACTAAGGTGAGTGACAATCACTACTAGAAATACAGAAGGGCTCATTAGAGCAGCAAATACAGAATTATTCATAGGAGGCAATAACTGGTTCCACTACATTTCTTCAATACCTCGACACAAAATAACTCCTTTAATTGCATGGCAGAAGGGAGCATTTTTGCCCATCTTTCCATGCAGAAAATAATCAAATGTTGTCAAATTCAGGATTAGACAATTATTTTCTAAGCCCTACTACTGTCTAAATGCAAGAAGCAACCCCTAGTATTGTGACAGTGTAATCTCTTCAGCAGCCTTATCACACTTACATATGCCCCATAACATCAAATTCTGTTTCTTCTCCTGTGGTGAAGATCCTGAAAAGTTGCTACTGAAAAAGACAAAGCATCTGTTCAAATTCTTGGGAATAAAACTCACCATGAAAAGGATGTTGCTGGTAACATTTAAAATTAAATACCTACAAAGTTTAAATACCAGTGCCAAGAACAATAGATAGGGAAATAATGTGATCTATAACAGTGGATAGGTAGATTATATACATGTAGGGTGAGATTTTCAACAGTGTTTAGTGTTGGTCTAATTCTGATTCCATAGAAGTTCAATGTGTAAACTTCTATTGACATCTGAGGGGCAGAGTTAAGCCAATGTTACTGATGAGTGCTTTTGAAAATCCAGAAAGGTGCTGAAAGGCTGCTCAGATGTTCTGTTTTGAACCAACTGTTTACTCCCACTTGATAATTCGAAGGTGGAGGCCATTGGACTGATGACTTCTGGGAAGCCTTTGTGTGATGAGGCAGTTTGGAAAGCCACGGAAATGAATTTTCCTGAGGCAAGGGAATGCCAGCATGCTGTTCAGGAGAACCCCTGGGTTTATTTTTGGCTTGTTTTGCTTAGCTGTGGAGCCACTGGACTGATGTTACTGTTGTGACTAAGGGCTGTGTTGCTTGTAATTGCATCAGTGAACAGCTAGAAAAGATAAAAACACTAACTGTGGTTTAGTGCTGAAATCCTCATCACCATCATTAGCAGCTTCTCTTCTCTTCCTTTTTTTTTTTAAATGTTTCCTTATAATTAGATTAAATCTGCAAGATAGTTTGTAACCTGTTGATTTTATAAATTGTGTGAGGGAAAAACTCCAAGGGCTCTGAGATGACATAATTTGCAATGCCCAGACAGAAACAATTACATAACTTGGTTCTCATGCTGCTGCATACAAACAACTCCTCTAGGAATGGCTGGAGACTCTGATCCTCATATTAAGAAATGAACAGCCAGCCCCACCTACATTGTCTCTACTTAGGTGAATCGTTTCAGTCGTCTTGGAACAGTTCAAGTATCTTGTGGACCATTTAATAACCAAAAGGAATCCAGAGTGACATCCTGCCCTCATTGCAAGCAACAGGAGTTTTGCCATTGACGTCAATGAAGCCCAGAATCCACTGCAGAATAGCAGAAAGCATCATCCTTTTAAACCCAAAGCATTCTGTCAAAATGGATCCCTATTCCATATGAATATGAGAGAAGGTAGTTAGAAATAGGCATTATCATTACATGGGAATTTCCTTAGAATGACTAAACTCTTTCTAATGATAAAACTTCTAACAACCTTCTGTGGTACAGCTATTTTATAGTACAATGGGCTTACTGGAGCTTGTTTAGTGCAGTAGTTTTCAGCTTTAAATATATGCCTTGAAATAGTTAAAATTATATCATATCAGCAACTTTTTCTTTCTTGCATTTTTTCCCCTAGTAGTTAATCTGGATTCTTAGCATATTTACATCATGGACCTAATGATCTGAAACCCTGGTCTGCAGGCACAAATGTAATGTTGTTCGGTTAATACTGGAGTCCTGCTTCCAGCAAAGGAAACCTCAGCATAATCACAAAAAAAAGTGACTATGGTTCCCCCCCCCCCATGTGAAAAAGTGTGTTTATTTCCAATCACTCGCCTATACAGTAAAAACGACTTAAAGGATTTTGCTCACCTTCTAAAAAATTGGGCGGAGATGAAGGATGGGAAATTGTGGCCCAAAACCTGAAATATTTGTGAAGTTGTTTGTGAAAACAGGAGGTTCTGACTATAACAGGCATTAATTATCATTATTATAGCAGTTCCGGTAATAACAACCTATCTGTTCTTTGCTGGATATTAGACAAGTTCAGGAGAGGGCAAGAATTATCAGAGGGCTGTTGTAATTCTGTGCATATTTGTGGTTGTTTGGTTGACATTTGTCTTAATTCTGTAATACATTTTGGATAATTTAAAATATAGTAATCTTGAAACTAAGAAGATTCTTTTGTTCAGTTGTTAGTGAACAGATTTTTTTCCAGTGACGAAATCGAGCCTGAGCAAAACAGGTCACGTAGCATCAGAAAACTACAGCAAAAGAAATATGTCTTGGGATAGAACCCCAAAAATGATCATGATTACGTATCCCATTGATTCAAAGAACCACGAAAAGCAGTGATTCCATAATGAAATATCTCACAACAGAACACAAGTAATGTGCTATTTTTATTAACCTATAAACTAACTTTATGAGGTTAATAATGATAAAGCAAAGTAAACAGTTCATGGAATATTGATGAGAGATGTATCAAGCTAGTGTCAAGAAATTTGGAGTAAGATGGCTCACAAGAATTAAGCCATTCTCAGATCACATGACCTAATCCAGTTTGAATTCAAACACTGCAGATCAGCACAAGTAATGATGTATGGTGTATAACATGGACAGAACTCTGCACTTATGGAACAATTTGCAGGAGCAATGTTTTGTTTTGGGTTCTTTTTGCACTGTGGTAGCCAAACTGATGCAAAACCCCAGTGGAAATGTGCATAGCTGCCAAGTTTCATGCATCTCTGTGTAACATTTAATGCAAATTGTTTGAGTTTATTTGCCAATAGTTTGCATAACCATAAACTTCAGTTTAAAAATATGTGGATTTCATAGATTCCAAGACCATTGTGATCATCTAATCTAACCTCCTGTATAACACAGGCCACACAACTTCTTCAAAATAATTCTAGAGCATATCTTTTAGGGGGAAAAAAAAATCTAATCTTGATTTTTAAAAACTGTCATGGAGAATCCCCCATGGCTCTTACTTAACCATTGGAACAAGTTACCACCACCAGTGTCAAAAAATTATGCCTTATTTCCCTTTTGAATTTGTCTAGCTTCAACTTCCAGCCATGCAATCATTTTAAACCATTCTCTGCTAGATTTAAGAGCCCATTATTAAATATTTGTTCCACATATGGATATTTTTAGACTGTCAAGTCACTCCTTAACCTTCCTTTTGTTAAGATGAATTGATTGATCTCCTTGAGCCTGTCACTATAGGGCATGTGTTGTAATCCTGGAATCATTCTAGTAGCTCTTCTCTAAACCCTCTCCAATTTATCAACATTCTTCTTGAATTGTGGTCACCAGAACTGGACACAGTATTCCAGCAGCAGTCACATGAGTGCCAAATAATAGAGGTAAAATAACTTCTTTCTACTCCTATTTGAGATGCCCTGTTTATGCATCTCAGGATCACATTAACCCTTTTGGCCACAGTGTCACATTGGGAGTGCATGTTCAGCTGATTATCCACCATGGGTCCCAAATCTTCTTCAGTCACTGCTTCCCAGGACAGAGTCCACCATCCTGTAAGTATGGCCCACATTCTTCCTTCCCAGGTGTGTACATTTACATTTAGCCATATTAAAATTCATATTGTTTGCTTCTGCCCAGTTTACCACATGATCCAGATGGTTCTGAATCAGACCTATCCTCTTCATTCTTTACCACTCCTCCAATTTCTGTGTCGTCTGCATACTTTATCACTGATGACTTTTTGTTTTCTTCCAGGTAGTTGGAAAAAACTGTTTTGTGTAGGGCAAAGAACCAATCCCTGCAGGATCCTATTGGAAACATAATCACTTAATAATAATTTCCCATTTACAATTACATTTTGAGACCTCTTTTAGCCAGTTCTAAATCCATTTTATGTGTACCATGTTAACTTTATATTCTGGTTTTTAAATCAAAATGTTGTGCCATATCAACTCAGTCTATTATGTCCGCACTATTACTTTTATTAACCAAACTTGTAAACTCATCAAAAAAGATATCAAGTTAGTTTGACAAGATCTATTTTCCATAAATTTGTTTATTTGCATTAATAACAT
The DNA here is from genome assembly GCF_025201925.1 of Gopherus flavomarginatus. NCBI lineage: Eukaryota > Metazoa > Chordata > Testudines > Testudinidae > Gopherus > Gopherus flavomarginatus. The sequence continues at coordinate 88,448,973 of NC_066624.1, forward strand.
TACTATCCTTTTATTTATTAAACAAATCCCATATCAGCAACTCTATCTTTCTGGGGCTGATGTCAGGCTGACAAGCCTATAATTACCCAGGTCATCCCATTTACCCTTTATAAAAATTGGCACAGAATTAGCTTTCTTCCAGTCTTCTGGAACTTTCCCAGTGCTCCAAGACCTATTGAAAATCAATGTAAATGATCCAGGAAGCTCCCCAGCCAGCTCTTTTAAAACTCTTGAATGCAAGTTATCTTCCTGGACTTCCTGATTTTTAAAATGTCAAATTCAGTAGCTTCAATTTAATATCCTCCAGAAATACTAGTGGAATGGAAAGAATGTTATCACTATGTGCTGAGAGAAGAACAGGAATACTTTGTGGCACCTTAGCTTATGCTCAAATAAATTTGTTAGTTTCTTTCATGGCTATGACTTTGTCACTTGAATAGATATGTGGACAGAGTTGGCATCGGGCTGTGTTGGAAGGATAGGTTCCTGGGTTAGTGTTTTTGGTGTGTGGTTATAAGTGAAGTGAAAAAACAGATTGACAGAGCCAGAAGTGTATCCAGAAGTCACCTACTACAGGATAGGCCCAACAAAGAAAATAACCTTCAGCCCCCAACTAAAACCTCTCCAGAGCATCATCAAAGATCTACAACCTATCCTGAAAGATGATCACTCACTCTCACAGACCTTGGGAGACAGGCCAGTCCTCGCTTACAGACAGCACCTCAGCCTGAAGCAAATACTCACCAGCAACCACACAACAAAAACACTAACCCATTTCCCCATGTTAAGTATCCTCACACCTTTTTGTCAACTGTCTGAAATGGGCCATCTTGATTATCACTACAATTTTTTTTCTCCTGCTGCTAACAGCTCATCTTAATTAATTAGCTTCTTAAAGTTGGTATGGAAACTTCCACCTTTTCATGTGTTCTCTCTCTCTCTCCCTCTGTGTAAGTAATATGTTATCTTCTTACTGTATGTTCCATTCTATGCATCTGATGAAGTGGGCTGTAGCCCATGAAAGCTTATGCTCAAAGAAATTTGTTAATCTCCAACGTGCCACAGGTACTCCTATTCTTTTTGCAGATACAGATTAACATGGCTGCTACTCTGAAACCTGTCTATATGCTGAGACTATATCTTCTGTTTTATCCCCAAATACAGAACAGAAATATTTTTGAACTCTTCGGTCTTTCCTGCATTGTTGTTGATGATTCTACCATTTCCATCTAGTCAGGGCTGGTCCTAGACTAAATGGTGCCCCAGGCGAGGTGTGTCTTCGGCACCACCCTCCATTTGTTAAACTTTTGAATACCTTTTATTTTTTTATTCCATTTGTAGCCCATTTCATGAATTTGAGGCATGATTTATATTCATGGTTTATCCGTTATATAAGATATATTTGCATACTAGGATCTGTAAATCTGCATTTATTCATGCCATATATAAGCAAAAAAAAATTGTTTGCTCTAAGCTTATAGAAACTTTATAACTGAAATGTACTAAAATCAAGAACGTCAACAATGCACCAACACAGTGCAGACTAGTAGTAAATAGTGTTCGAAAGGTAGTTGCTCTCAAAGTCTGAAAGATTCCATGAGAGTCTACAAAGGTTCAGAACATTCTAGGAGGTTAGTTTAAAAATGAATCCACATATGAAATACTTGTAACATTTTACTTCAAACATTCTGTTTTCCCTTTTGTCACTCACAACAAAAACTGCACCCCAAGCCCAACACCCTAGCAGTTGCCTGCACCTAGTAATGGACTAATGATATTGTGAGGATTCTTTTTCTTCCTAATATATTTTTTGTAAACTCCTTATTGTCCTTACCTCTGCTGGCCATAGATTTCTCCTTTACTTCCTTTTATCAGTTGTCTACCATTCCTAACTTCTGATTTATATTCATTACTATCAAATTCCCTTTTCTTCCATTTGTTATATTATTTTTGTTTGTTTAAAGTGGCCTTCACTTCTCCTCAAAAACCCAGCTTGGTTTAAACCAGCACAGCTGCCGCCCTCATTGTGGGATTGTGTATTTTTGGGCATCCTAGTAAATTGTTCTTAACTGATTCCCAATGATCACACTCATAGTTGACTAAATTCTTCCTCACCGGTTGATTTGGCTCATAAGTGTCTTCAGCTTTGTGCAACTGGGCCCTATTTAAGCACCAAGTATGTGTGTGTGTATATATAATATAAAAATGGAAATGTGATCAAGTAATGATCAATTGTATCTTAATTATCAGTTCCTCTTTATCTGTTAGGACAAGGTTTAATAAAGAATTCCCCCTTATTGGCTGCAACACTTTTTTTGAGTTAGGAATTTGTCATCTATAATGTTTAGAAATTCAAAGGATTTTTTATTGCTGGCAGCATGTGTCACTTCTATCAAAGTCCCCTATGGTCATGCAGTTTTTGCCTAGTGTAATTTGATGGTCTGTAACAGACACAAACTAATACTCCATTTTATGCTTTATCTGTTGGGACATAAATACGTAACATGGAAGAAAATGATCTCAAATGCTTATCAGTGACTCGGAAACAGGTAATACCATTTTTGACAGAGTGGCTCACTCGATCCTTCGTAAATAGGCTGTAACATTCTAACTGGGCGAATACTCTCAACAGGATTCAGAAATACCAACTGAATCAAATTTATGCTCCTAAATTAGCAATTCCTCTCATTTTGTTACCCAAGCTCCTAGCACTGCTGTATAGGCAATTCAAGATTTCTGCTCTTGTCCTTTTTGGTTCCTTGATTAATTTTATTCTCAACATCTTGATTTTGAGTGAACAGAGGCATTTTGGAGGGAGTAGCCGCATTAACGCTGATGAAAGATGTTGCTTTGACGGCCCTGGTAAATGAAACCCTCAGTTTTAAAACACACACACACACACACACACACACACACACACACACACACACACACACACACACACACACACACACACACACACACACACACACACTGATACGGGAAGGGAGATGTAATGTTCGGGCAACAGAGCTGGATCATTCACTGTGGTCCTTACTCCTTGGTGAATCTGTTAATTAGTGCCAGGTACATAGATTACAATATATGTGGATGGACTCTTTCTCCCCCTCCCACCTTTTCTCACACAGACAAAGAGAGAGTTCTCACATCATAAACTCGTCACTCATTCTCCTTGTAGAAATAAATCTACACAGTCCTTTCTGTGTAAGGTTATTTCACAAGCCTCCAGAAGCTGCCACTAGGCTCTGCAGTTGCATGTAAAGGTAATGGTACCCTAATTGTCCTGTCATTCCAATCCAGCTGCAGGTTTCCTGGCTGCGTGACACAGTCAATGGCTGAGGCATCGTCTACCAAGTCCAGCTGTCCTGCCATTAGCTGAACAAAAAGCATGTGTGTGCTACCTCGTGGTAGATTCCATAGTGCTATTGCTCTAGCTCCATTGCTAAAACAAAGATATAATATGGGTAATACTACTAATAATCTGCATTCACATTAAGATGATTCTTCAGTTAAAATCACGTCTTTTCTTACATTCTTTTTGTATTGTCATATACAATTCACTGGGGATTTTTAAACAACAAAAGTTGAGATTTTCAAAGCAGTCTAGACTAAAGGATTTAGATGCATCTTCTATTACAGTGGAAAATAATGGGAGCTGTATGTCCAAAACCCCTAGACTGCTCTGAAAATCTCAACTTAATTCCTCATTTAATCTATTCAATGTCTTTGTTATATTACTGGTAAATTCATCTGCCCAGAAGTCCACAAATCACATGGACCCTATGAAATGCTGCTGCTTTTCTAGGAAAGATCTGCTATTTAAACTGAATGTGCTTTTCCCAGCTGTAAATATGTGCCAACCAATTTATACTGTCAATGGACAGTCATTTAGGTGACATGAATTGGTTTCGTGTCATTTCACACCAGACAATATGGCAACATAAAGTGCTAGAATGCCAGCTGCTCTTGGGAGGTATAAAGAAAATGCACATCCCATCCTTTATATTTTTTCTATGTCAAAATACAAGTTACACAGACTCGATGTATTTGCTTTTTTTGCTCCCATATTTCAGGGCAATGTTGTTAGGATTTTTGTTTCCTGTTTGCCTTTAATAGAATATAGGAAACTACTTGCTGATTGAAGCATGCATTTGACTGCATTTCTGTTCTTAGACTGACAGTTTAATTAGCTAATCAAGCCAGAGCAGTCCTATATATCTACTACAGTACTTTCACAAAGATGTGCTTGTGTTGATCTTGTATTTTTAGTATTAGCCTGATATTTTCTACATAAAACATTGTGATTTAAATATATCCATTTAAAAATATATATTTATTTGATGTGGGCTATTTTTAAACTCTCTTGTTCTGCCCTGTTGGGAGTTACGTTGCATAGTAGGAGATGGGATGGTTTTCCTATGAGATTAAAAATAAGCAATGGGATTTTTCAGAATCATCCAGCGTTGAAGTTAATGGGAGCAGAGTCAGGCCCATATTGACTGCTTTTAAGTATTTATTCCATTCTTTATTCTCAGTTGTTTTAACCACCAGTCTCTTAAACCAGACAACGCTTATGAGAAAAGTCGTATAGAATTTGTAGAAATGTTGTTTGTCATTGTTGTTGTTCAATTAAATCCTACTGAACCATGCAAGGGAATTGTATCCCGGCTATGGAATTCTATAGGTTTGTCCAGCTGTTTAATTGCACAAACCCGAACACCCTTACCCTGCCCTGCTCCCGCTCACTCTATCCCCTCTCCCTCCATTGCTCACTCTCTCCCACCCTCATTCACTTTCATTGGGCTGGGGCAGGGAGTTGAGGAATGGAAGGGAGTTTGGGTACCGGAGGGGGCTCAGGGCTGGGACAGGGGGCTAGGGTGTGGGAGGGGGTAAGGGGTGTGGGCTCCAGCCGGGTGGTGCTTACCTCGGGTGGCTCCTGGAAGCTTCTAGACTCGGGGCAGCCAGGCGGCTCTGCGAAATGCCCCTGCCTGCAGGCACCACCCCTACAGCTACCAATGGCCACGGTTCCTGGCCAACGGGAGCTGCAAAGTTGGCGCTCAGGGCAGGGGCAATGCACAAAGACTCCCTGGCCACCCCCGTGCGTAAGAGCCAGAGGGAGGTGCTGATTGCTTCCAGTAGTGGCACGGAGCTAGGGAAGGTAGGGAGCCTGCCTTAGCCCTGCTGACCTGACTTTTAGTGGCCTATTTCAATAGCCTCTGGGAAATCAATTCTAGTAGACTCCCGGCCAATCCAGGAGAGTTGGCAACCCTAGGCATACAGTCTGATGCTAGTGGTGAATCAGGCATAGTGGAGCTCTGCTCTGCCGCACCCCCAGAATATCTCCAATATGTTCCCCTCTCTACCATTACACTGGCAGAAGATTTGTGTGTAAGGGAATGCTCCACTGTCTCTCTGGCCATTTCAAGGCTACTTTGCCTCTCTTATTCTTGTATGGTACAAAGTGGCCTGAACAGGCTGGAGAATTTTTTTAGAGTAATTTTTATAGAAACTTATTAAATTTCATTAGAACTCTGTATATTTCAAGCAAAGGCCTGTGGCAGGACATCAGGTTCTAAGATCCCACTTAAAGATTTAGAGCTATTCTGCTGACTCATCCTGGTGATCAGACCAGGTAGATTCCATTAGTTCTAACACAGACCTCTCTGATACAAGAAGGAACAGAGACAGAGGGACAAGTGGAAGGAAAAACTCCTAGAAATAGTAAAGCCTACTTGAAAGCTTAGTGAGACTGAGTTTTTCTTTTGTTGTTAACATAAAAAAACAAACTCACTCTCATGAATAGGGTGCATTTGGACAATATCTAGTGCATTCACTGAGTTGGCATCATGTAGCATTTCTACTTTGCTGCTAGGGCCAAATGGGCTTGTATATGAGAGAGAAATTTGGTCCTAAAAGCTTTATAAATAAGATTTCTGGCAGTCATATGAAATGTGCACCTGGAAACTGACACTCCTACTAAGTAGTATCAGAGAGGTAGACGTGTTAGTCTGGATCTGTAAAAGCAGCAAAGAATCCTGTGGCACCTTATAGACTAACAGACGTTTTGGAGCATGAGCTTTCGTGGGTGAATACATGCATCTGAAGAAGTGGGTATTCACCCACGAAAGCTCATGCTCCAAAACGTCTGTTAGTCTATAAGGTGCCACAGGATTCTTTGCTGCTCCTACTAAGTAGGATAATGCAAGAACACCTCACAGAAGAAAACTAGAAAGTATAACTATGGGAAATTAATTTAGTAAAAATAAAACCTATTCAGAGATCCTTGTACACTATCCCTAGACAAGAGAGACATGTTTTTCTGTGAATTATTTTTTTGTTCCACACAAATGGAATGAAACTTTTTAGAGTAGTATTGTGGAACACATACCTAAAAATTCAGATGCAGTCAGCTAGTATCTTTTTAAATTTCCAGCTCTGCTGTTGAATACCTGCATATTCAACATCATAATCTGATGATAATCCAATGAATTGTGAAGATTCTTGGTGCTCAGAGCAAACTGAAATCGATATCAACTGAGACAAGTTCTTGTCTCATGTTTACACTGATGATTAATTCCTTAGCCTAGTACATCTCATCACATTCCATTCCATTCCATTGCCACTAGTGAAAAGAGCTATGTATGTTCACAGCTTTCTTTCCCTCAGTTATTTTATTTTCTCCTTGGGGTTTCCTTGCATTGTGTACCTGGTACAGCCACTAAGAGTTCAAATGAGAAGCTGAGGATCTCCATGTTTAATCCTGTCTGCTAAATGCCTTCTACTCTATCAGGGAAAGCAAGAGTGGCTTCTCAAAAACTAATGCTAGTACAGCTTTGGCATTTAATAGAGGTGTATTGTGATTACCCCTAAAGTTGTACAATAGCCACTCCTCCACATTTTACTTGAGCTTCAGGTTCAAGGAACTCCCAAAACTCTGATACCAAAGTTTTGTGTGTACACCTGGCAAGGTTTTCAGGCAGGCCTAAGCTTAAGGTGAGGCCCTAGGCATTGGAGTGTGCCACGTTTGTAAGTGGGATCATTGTTATCACCAACGGGCTGCTTATACATTTGTTCTTTAGCTATAGAGTTTCTGTACACAAATCCCTTTGTCTCTGTCCGAAAGGCATGTGTCGCAGTTCCATTCTGTTGCGTGTAATGGAGGGCGTGAGGTCTCAAATACATCTCAGAACCCTTCCTTGGAAGAACTGTCACAGCCACTACATTGGATTCTGCAGAGCCCTTGCTTCATTGATGGTGAATAAGGCAGCTGTGTATGTGCATGCACCTCCTTGCATCATTCAGTTAGGATGCATGCAAAGAATGAGACGGGGAGTCTCACAATGAGGATAAAATAAGGGTGAACATCTGTTGCATTCACTGTGCACTGTCTAACTTGCACTTGAAGGATGTCAGTGTAACTGCAGAAAAAACAGTATGGGCTTGTACCATTAAAGAGCCAAATTCTCTTCTCATTTACATCAGCCCAATTATAAGTAAGAAGAGAATGAGGCCCCTATGATCCTGTACTGATCCCAAACTCTCAGACTGACCCGATCTCCCTTTCAGCCATATGACTATATAGACAAGAAACCCCTCAGGGCCTGTTTGTCCTCTTTCTCCTCACCTTCCCACCCCACAGCTTTTAGCCCTGCTCTTGCTTGGGGCTGTGCCATTCATAAAGAATACCTTTGTGCCACTGTACAAAGGGCATGTTGGCACATGAATGTACTTTCATGGGTTTGTCAGGAACTATTCATATTTGAATGCTCAGTCTGCTGTGTGTCCGACTTTGGATGTTATCCATGTATTAGTTCCTCTGTGAGAAAGAGAGGTGTTTGCAGGGCCCATGTTTGCTTTTAAACGCTGCTTGTAGCCTACTGGGTGACCAGGCAGCCAGTGAGTGAGAGAGTGTGTATGCATGATTCAGAGTCTGAGACCTCAGGTGTGAAATCAGTTTGGATATGGTGATTACTAGATGTAGTGTGCACGTCTTTTCTCTCTCTCTCCCCCTACCCCCCAATCTACTTTATTTTTAATGCTGCATGAAATAGACACCTTTTCTCCTGTGGAAATAATATAATTGAAATGCAACCCCACTGCACTAATGTGATAATGAGACTAGAGTGGGAGTTTTGTCAATGGCTTCAAAATGTTCAGGATCAGGCCCCAGCTGCCTACGATTAATTCTTGCAGAGAAAAATATATTTTGAATATGAATTTTCAGGATTATGTAAAGATTTAAAGAGCATTTTTCATTGCAACACTTCTCTGTCTCAAATTGGATAAAAGAGTCTGTTAAGTAAGCAACCCTTTCTCTTCTCATATCCGTTTCCAAGCATAATCGCCTCTTTATGACCAACATTACATGTTCAGTATAAAGCATAAGACAGCCTATTAGCTATGTATATTGTGTGCATGCAAAAAGAGTAAGCTTCTGGAGGCATCTGACAAGTACGATAGCTGGATGTTTCAATACGTTATCACATGAATCATTTAAAGGTTTTTACCCAGTTTCCTCGAAAGAAAAAACTTTCCTGAAAAACCTTAATCCATTTCAATGCTTTTCCAGTGGAATAAGCCTCAAGAAAACAAAATCTCTGGCTACAGTTCAAGTAGCACAAATCCCAGGTGGGAGCTAGGCACCCAGGTCCCTTTAGGACTCTTTGAAAATCCTAGCTTCTGCAACAGCTTTAATTCCTTTACTGATCCCCCAACTATGAACAGAGAGAGAGATGTGGAGTTGGACTGGTGATACAAATGCACATGACTTTTAAACTACCATGATGAAGACCTAAGGCTCAAACTCTCTGGTCTGATGGCATTTATTTATTGTAGAGGATAGGTATGAACCATTCTGCACCCTTGTAAACAGATTTGCAGAGTGTTGTTGTTCTGATTGGGGGAGGGCTCAAGCTGTGCCTCCTAGGGCTTGTCTACATGTGGAAATTGACCAGCTTAATTTAGCAGTATCATTATTCTGCTTCAATGAGTCCAGTATGTGTCCCAAGAACCTCTTAATGCCGACTGACAAGGAGATGCAGAAGGATACATGTATCTCCTGATTCTGGTTCACCAAAGAATCTCATATAAGCTCTTAAATGAAAGCCAATGTCACACTAGTCATCAATATCATAGTGAAATGTAGGTACAGGTACTATGTAAGGCTTTGTGTATCTGTACTAGAAATTTATGTTCTTAAACATGTAAATTAAAAGCAGGTCACCAAAAGGTGATGTGCCTTAGACTGGTTCCTCCAGACAGGAGGTTAGAATTGTGTGTCCCTGTAATCTATGGATAAAGACAATGAACTTTGGGGGATTTCTAGAAGGCAAAGATGGCATCGTGCTTCTAGGAAGTAAATGGGCAGCACAGTTGCATTCATGAAAGGGGTTTCTCAACCAGTCTGGGTTGAAAATGCTGAAGAGGACTGGACATAAAAATCTCTTTTTGACAGGAAGTTAGCTTTAGTCTCTAGAAGGAGTCTTATTGTTTTGTTTCCAATATCCTTACTCACTATCTCCTGAATCTATAGAAGAAACTTTATTCTTGTTTTCACTAGAAACATACCTGAGTGCTGTGGCATTAAGCAAAGCGCTGTTCCTGAGTTCAATGTTAGTAGCCGGTGTGTTCTGGTCCTTTGGGAATATCAGAGCTGGTAGATTTGCGAGTGTTCAGTGGGTAAGCGGCTGTGGTCTCAGGGGTTGGTGTGTGCCTATCACCACTGATGCAGAGAGACAGAGACTGAGGCCTGGAAGGCAGTGCTTGTGCTGCCGGAGGCTGTTGGGGTCAGGGAGCTGCTCCACAGCAAGCACAGACAAGATTTCTTCATTCTAAGGGCAAGTAGTGGTGAGGTGCCTTTCAAACACGTGCACCCCATGAAGCATCACTGTGGGGACATTCTGTTCTGGAATAAATGTGACTTTATTCCAGAATAATTACTTCCAAAGCAGAATAAATATTCTGCTATAGCTATGCTAGCCAATTTCTGCCTCTAGACAAGCCCTTAGATGGGGAGTCAGGGTATGGCTACACTTGCACTTCAAAGCGCTGCCGCGGCAGCGCTTTGAAGTTTGAGTGTGGTCGCAGCGCCAGCGCTGGGAGAGAGCTCCACATCCTCTACGGGTGTACCTTGCAGTGCTGGGAGCCACGCTCCCAGCACTGTGGCACTGTTTACACTGAGGCTTTACAGCGCTGTATCTTGCAGCGCTCAGGGGGGTGTTTTTTTTCACACCTCTGAGCGCGAAAGTTGCAGCGCTGTAAAGCGCCAGTGTAGCCATGGCCTCAGCGCTGGCACAGTTATCACCTAATGAGAGTCTCTAGTTTTATAGCTAAGACAGCACAGAGTAACTGGTGGAAACGTCTTGTGCCAATAAGGTACTTAGAATTCAATCCTTGTTTCAGTAAGTGCAGGACTAGGTCCTCAGGCAACAAGATAACTTTGGCGGTAATGATCAGGACTCTCCCAGCATGCTGTACACACTGTGCACACAGACAATATTGTAGGTAGTGGATCAGCTGCAGATACAAACAGGAAAACATTTACCACACCATGAAGTAATACATTTCCTTCTGTAGTGAAGTTTTTCACTACAAATTGAGATCTGGCATAACAAGACTTCAGTGAATATATACGATACTAAAAGCATAAGAAACAACCCAAGAAATAGAGGTTTAATGATAGTAATCCAGGTGAATGGAGTTTTAGACACCATAATTATGTTAAAAGTGACAGAGCAGGGCTAGGGGTTTGCAGGCTGTGAATGTGAAGAGTCAATGAGGCCACAGGTGCGCTCAGAGTTCAAACGATGAACAAGACTGCTTTATTAATCGATGCAAAATATGGTGTGTCTATAAAATTCAGTGCAAGATTCTCCCTTTGAAAGACTTCCTCTGAGGATTTTGCTGGTTTTTGTTTTTAGTGATAGTGGCCCTCTATACTATAGCTTTCCTGGCTGATAATTACAGAATTAAAACTTCTGTTAAAGACACTCTGGGCTTTTAGCTGGTGAAAGAAGAATACTCTCTCTCTTAGAGGCATTTAAGGGATTCATAGACTCTGATTCATAGACTCTAGGACTGGAAGGGACCTCGAGAGGTCATTGAGTCTAGTCCCCTGCTGTCATGGCTAAAAGGCGGTACAGGCGAGGATTATTGTTCTAGATCAAGGTTGTAGTTAGATAAAAACTTAAACAATTCTTTGGGATTTTAGCTTCATTTGTTTGTTTATTTTGGTTTTCTACAATGCTAGAATTACTGTAGCTCTGCTGTTGTCCATGTCCCCATCATAGTACTTTTTCCATTAATGACTTGCTTCCAAAGACGACTTCTCTCTCTCTCTCCCTCCCTTGCCTCACCATGTTGGTTTTTTTTACTCATTTATATTGTAAAACAGTTACTATTGCTCTTGTAATGTAATGAGTTATGTTGCTTTGAAAATTACCTTATAATCAGAGGAAGGCTAAGTAGCCCGTTACCACCCAAATAAGAAATACTCTTAATTAAGTTTCATTGCTTACTCTTGAACAAATTCAGGGCTGATCTGGCAAGAAGTTGAGCATCCTCAATTCCCTGTGAAGGGGAAACATCTTCTGAAAGTTGAGGGCACTCAGTGCTTTGCAAGATCAGACCTTAGTCAGGCAAAAGGCCCACTGACCTCAATGGGAACAATTTTGGCTGAGTGAAAGGTAGGGCAATAGGAGAACAGGCATTAAGTACCAAGCAATTCATGAGGAATGAAATCATAGCCCTTCGGTGAATATTTTTTACATATCTAATAACAATGGTGCATATGCTGTTGGAACACCCTGGGAGATCTTGTAAGAGAACCACCCTTCCTGTTATCCTTCCTGTTTGTGCAGCAGTAGCAATAGACAGACTAAGTGACAAGCAGAGGAACTGCTGAGTGAATCCAAACAGGTTTTCATCTGAAAACTGAAAATGAAAATTGTACCATTCAGATAAGAGTTGGCAAGTACAATAAGTAGTATATTGATTTGAAACTTCACTTATGGCTGGTGGTCTGCTGTTGTGGTAGCAGAACAGTGAAATACTACACAGTTGATCTGGGCTAGATAAACCCAAGTAAATTCACCGTCAATACCAGGGCCACGGCTGATAGGGCAATGTCTAATTCATAGAGTAGCATCAGATTCCACAGAAATTCTCATTCACCCTTGCGGCTTGTGTCATAACAGAAGACGGGAGACTGGAAAGAGCAAAAGCAGTTTATTTAAAGCTGGATAAACATCAGACCAAACTTTAGGAGCCTTCTTGTTAGAGCCCTCCTGGGAGCGGCAGTGCATCATCCACCAATTGTCAGCCAGTGCAGTGTTTCTGAGGGCAGCAGCAATCATTATGGGCTGTTGCCCCATACAGGCATGCAGTGGTTCCAGTTGAGACAGTTCAAGAAGTGTACCTTACGTGTCTTTAATAAAGTGGAGTTTTAAATGAACATTTTCATTTACTGCCTCTGTGGAACAGATCATGATTACTTTTTAAAAAAAAAGTACTCTAAATATCTCAGTTCTACAGACATGAATATTTTTAAAGCCAATGTTGGACTCTGTAGGAAAAACTAGAAGCAGTAATAGTTAACAATCCAAGATTTCTCCTCTATTTTGAATGAGGTAAGGTTAAAAACCAGTACCATCTTCTTGCCCTTGTGAAACCTGTCACAAAGGGACTCCATTTAGGGCTTAAGCCTCTGGCTTAATAGCAAATACGAATGCTCAATGGTAGTTTAATGCCTGATCTAGGTTGTCAAATCCCTGCAATTTCATGTGTCAGTTGCTAAATCTGCAACCACTTTTTCCTAGAAGTGATAATGGTATACAATATGTTGGAAAACAGGTAACATGCTATTAAGATCCTGGAGGCATTTAAAACAACATGCTCTAAAAAGGCTTTTCTTAATCATGAGGGAAGCAAGCTGCTCTTGTTGTAACACACAGCACCACAAAATGACAATGGTGGATATGGGGCCTGATTCTGATCTCACCGAAGTTCTATAAAATATAACTTTCTACTGATTTCAGTGTAGTTACTGCTGACTTACACCAGCATAAGAGGAGGAGAAGCAAATTGTGTTTAGCATGTGTTGTTTTTGACTGCTTTTCAGTACAAATTAAATAAGGTTACGTGTTAGTTTAATGAAGTCATTTCTCATGATAAATGTCTAGATAGGATTATTAATGCTTTTTCAGTAAAATAATCTATTGTCCAAAGTCTGCTGGAGTATGCAATATGATATTCGCAGCTTCTCTTTTGTAGCTTCTTCAGGCACGCTGCCCTTGCAATAGTTAACATGTAGCTCTGAACTAATTTGAGCAGGAGATACTGGGAATCGAGCAACACTGAGTTTCTGATTAATCAGAAACCCCTGCAAAGAACTGAGAGTGGGAAATTTGTGCGTATGTGGGCCTGATCCTGCTCCCACTAAAGTCATGGGAGACTTTCCACTCACTGCTCACAATGGGAGCAGGATTGGGCACATATATTAATATACTTTGTGAAATCTTGGCTTCACTGGTGTCAGTAGCAAAACTCCCACTGACCTCAATGGGTCCAGGACCCTTACTATTTTATGCCTTCTTTGAAGTTAGAAATGGCCTAGGAAGAACCTTTGACCCAAGCCGTAGTTTTCCAGTAGCTATTGGGAAGAGGCACATAAGGCCCAAACCCAAATTTCTCATTCAGGCAAAATTCACACTTCAGTCCATTGTCATTTTGCATGAATGAGGAGTGTAGGTGAAGTCCCTCTCCTACAGAAAGAACCCAGCCAGGAAATGTAAAATAACACAACCTGGCTAGTATCAGAGCGGTAGCTGTGTTAGTCTGGATCTGTAAAAAGCAACAGAGTCCTGTGGCACCTTATAGACTAACAGACGTATTGGCGCATAAGCTTTTGTCAGACGCATGTCTGGCTAAATCAGTTTAAAAAGAGAAGCATATTTTTTATTTTTTTCATAGGAGGCAGCAGTTGCATTCCACTGTGCATCCAACTACCTGCAATTACTAGTAGTTATTAGGTAGCTGGTAGGAGTCATTTTTTTAAACTTGAAGTCAGAATAGTTCAGACCAGAATTCTAGCATTACCATCACTTCTTAATGCCTAGCTTCTAGACGATAGTTTTATTGTCATTTGTTAAAGGTCAATATTCTTAGGGGCTAACTGCATTCATAATATATACTTAGACAATACTTTAGAGGGCTGAGGTGTGTGGTGGTGTTTTTTTTTTCCCCCTACCAAGTGGATCACACAGTAATTTTGTTTTTACTATCAAATATCTAAAATTTGTGATACTGCTCAGTTGTAAGCTTTTGTTCATGTTTAACTGCTAATTCCCAAATGACAGAGGGAAAGAATGAGCAAAATGAAGTGTGGGTGGGGTTATTTAGTTAGGAGATGGCAACGACATTAAACTGCTTCCCGAACCACTTCACCTTAACACAGTTCCTAAGCCTATGAAATATTGTCTCTCATTCATCTGGGCATTGGGTGTATATATACAGCCACCTGTAGTGCCCCCTTGACAGGTTACAATGCTGCAAGGGGTCTTGGCCTGCCCGAGGTGCCGGATATTATCTGCTACTCACCAGTTCTTCCATCGCTCAGCCCTCTTCTCACATCACATACGATTCAATCCCCTTTTGGGGTAAAAAAAAAAGGAGCCTTCAGCTCTGCCCCACCCACCACCCACACTTTGACCCAAAGGATGGACTGAGAAATGGCCAGTCTTTAGCCACACCCCAGGCTCAATATTTCTTCTGTTGGGGTTGTATACCCCTTGCTTAGGGGAACCCAGGCTTACCCTCCACTCTGAGTTACAGGCTAGGGATCCTGTATTAAATAGCCACGTCTGTTTCTTCAGGCATGCTGCTGTTTTCCAGACCCACTTCCTACTTTTAGCCCCTTTGTGCTGCTTCCCCACAACCTGTGCTAAACACAGCTCCCTCCCTTTGGGTTCTCGAGCCTTTGACTTTTCCCCAGGTTTTGCCATCTTCTCCTTTTTCTGCTACACTAACCACTCTTCCTCCCCTCTCAGGCTTCACTGAAGTGCTTTTACCAGCCCCTACCACAGGGCCTCCTCACAGGAGCCTAATCTCTTTCCTGTGGATCCTCCTAATTGAGTTCTTTCCTGTTCAAGTCCTGCCTCAGGGCTTTCCCCTCTCCTAGGAGCTTGACCTGCTCTCTGGGTTTCTCTCTACAGGAGAAGCCTATCTGCCCCTACTCAATTCCCACAGTTTCCCTATAAATGCCAGATGCCTAGTGATCCTTACCTATCTCCAGGCTGCCTCTGGCCAGGAGACAATCCACCTATCACAAGTAAATATATTGGCTCTTAGTCCCATTACCTGTTAGACAACGGGTTAAGTCCCATCACAACCATGTTTTGATGGCTTCACTCATGTTGAATAGCATCTTACTCCACTAGCAGGGACGGCTCCAGGCACCAGCATGTCAAGCGCATGCCTGGGGCGGCAAGCCACACAGGGCGCTCTGCCGGTTGCCACAAGGGCGGCAGGCAGGCTGCCTTCGGCAGCATGCCTGCAGAGGGTCCGCTGGTCCCACGGCTTCGGCGGACCTCCTGCAGACGTGCTGCCAAAAGCAGCCTGCCTGCCATGCTTGGGGCTGCAAAATACTTAGAGCCGCCCCTGTTCACTAGTACTCTCACAGGCTTCAATGGGTCTCTGGAGTGATCTTATGGCAATATGAATAAAGCTCTCTTCTCCCATAGAGAAGGTTGCTTTTTAATACAATTATTGTAAGACGGCTGAACTTCTGGGTGATAAAGTACTAAGTCTGGTCCCAGTCTTGCAAACATGCGCTTCAGAAACTTTACTTGTGTCAGCACGTTGTATCAGTGTTTGCATGATCAGGCCCAAACTAGATACTTGATTTTAGTAGCTGTAACAGACATTTTGGTATGATCCTGAGAACCTTCCATACGCAGACTTCATGCAGAACTTTCCTTTAAATCGGTGGCAGAGACCTTGCAGGATCAGACCATTAATTTGTGTTACAGTGCATTTTAAAACCTGGAAATAAACTGAGGCAGATTCAGTTCTATGTGTTTTTTCCATTTGTAAAAATTGTAATTATAAGAAATGCTTTTGTGACATTTTCCTTTGTCTCTTTCTTGATTAGTTTTCAATAACTTGTTACCTTACAATATTGTTATGGAGGAAATCAACTGCTTTTTGCTTCCTATAAAGGAACTTTAAACAGGGAGAGCAAAATGGTAATGAACAAGGTAGAAAGCAGCAATAAGCTTACACAAGCTGCCTCAATGCTACAATAGTTTTAGCTTTGAAAACCAGGACTTAAGCTATAAAACAGCTGATGTGCCAAAATGGATATTTTGAGAAAGGCATGTTTACTTTCAAAAATGATTTAGTGGTTATAAATCTCTAGACAATATTTCACAATGCATCATAAAGGCCAACCTCTCCCACCCCCCCCAACAATGACCGCTTTGTTATTTTTGAAGTTTTATGTAAAGATCCTTTACTCTAAACTCAACAAAATAAAAATTAGAATCGATGAGCGATGTTCATGCACAAATGAGGAAGTAAATAAAGTGGAACTATCTATTAGCTTAGTATATATTGAGAGGCAAATTCTTCCTCTTTCCCCCAACCCCCTCAAGCACACTGGGGGCTTGTCTACATCACAAAGTTGCAGCGCTGGTGAGGGGGTTACAGCGCTGCAACTTAGGAGGTGTACACATCTGCAGGGCATCACCAGCGCTGCAACTCCCTGTTTGCAGCGCTGGCCATACTCCCGTTTTGTCTCGGGTGTAGAGGATCCAGCGCTGGTGATCCAGCGCTGGTAATCAAGTGTAGACACTTACAAGCACTTTTCTTGACCTCCGTGGAATAAGCAGGTATCCCAGCATACCTGAGGAAGCCTCTGGTAATCAAGCAGGTCTCCTTCCCCGGTTTGCTCTCGCGTTCCCCGAACCCCCGAGCAAGCAGGTCTCCTTCCCCGGTTTGCTCTCGCGTTCCCCGAAGCCCCGTGCAAGCAGGTCTCCTTCCCTGCGGTTTGCAGGGGGTTCAGGGAACGCGAGAGCAAACCGCGGGGAAGCTGGTCTCCTTCCCCGGTTTGCTCTCCGCATTCCCCGAAACCCCCGTGCAAGCAGGTCTCCTTCCCTGCGGTTTGCTCTCGCGTTCCCCGAACCCCGAGCAAGCAGGTCTCCTTCCTGCGGTTTGCAGGGGGGTTCGGGGAACGCGAGAGCAAACCGCGGCGAAGCTGGTCTCCTTCCCCGGTTTGCTCTCGCGTTCCACCGAACCCCCCTTGAAGCCGCCCAACAGCGCTGCAGTGTGGCCACATCTAACACCACTTGCAGCGCTGGTTGCTGTAAGTGTGGCCACTCTGCAGCGCTGGCCCTATACAGCTGTACTAATACAGCTGTAACAACCAGCGCTGCAAAATTGTAGATGTAGACATACCCTGTGGGGTTACCCAGATGTGATGGAACTGAACCAGTTCTGCTGCACAGGGTGGGGAAACTGGATTCTGGAAGGCTCAGGAAAAGATCCATGCTCTTGTGTGCCAAGGAGTACAATTGTGTTTCAATATTTGGGTGCAGAGGGCAGAGCAGAGACATGCTGGTGTAACCACCACTATACAAATCCATCTGCTGCCACTAAGGAATGAACTGGATCTAGAGTACAGAAGCTGTGGAAAAATTTCAGCCAAGATCCTCAAAGGTTTTGAGACACAGAACATCCATAGATTTCAATGGGAGTTAGGTGTCTAAATACATTCAATGATTTGGGCTGAAAGGGGCTGTCTACACCACTCAGTCAACATCCTTTCCTCCTCCCCCACCACTACCACTACCAGTGCCCAGAATAGACAGTGCTGTCTGCGTGCTGAGTGCAAGGATTTGCCTAGTGCTGGACAACATTTTTCAAATTAAAAGGTTATTTTAATTGAAAATTATTTTTTTGTAAACATTGTCCAAATTTGTTATAAATTCTGTGCTTTTTGCAATAGTCCCTCCCATTTTTACTGAAAGTCAGCAGAATTCTTCATTAATCAAAAACCTAGTTTTTGTTTAAGAAAAATGGTAATACTTGAACAATGTTTTTGATATCATTTTCAGTAAACATTTAGAAAATATTAAATCATGAACAGTTCTTTAAAAAGATGAGTTCATTCCAAATACTTTGAAATAAAAACTTTAAATATTTTTTATGGAAACTTTTTTTTAACCCTGGGCTGAATGCATCAGTTCTTACCACTAGGACTCAAACAATACTATATTAACTGTCCCTATTTTTAATTTTATTCATGATTTGTATAGGTCACATTCCAGGGAAGAAACTTGAGATCACTGATTCCTAAAACCAAAATGTCCACTGTTGCCATAAGAGTTTCAAATTTTAGTTAGGACAAAAGCATGACGCTTTTATTTGTGCTAAATTCAAATCCTATTGAGAGAGCTCTCCATTTGATATGGTGCTTGATTTTTCACTCAGTCTTATAAAATGCTTAAAGGTTTTACATACAGTTGGACATTGGAGTATGAGAAGTATTAGTTCTATGTAAGTGGTAGCTGCTTTAGAAGTGTCTACTCAATGTACAAGTAAATTAAATTAGATTTTTCTTATAAATATCAGTAATTCCTGTTGAATTAAATGGTGTGGTTTATTACTGTATGTTTTATTGTGCACAGAAAATCAGTAAGAACTAAGTGCAAACATAATCAAGTCATAAATCCCATTTATGAGGAAGTACATGGTTTATTCAAGTACAATTCAGCATGAAATACTGACATTCAAAACCAAGCCAAGATTAGCTCTGAAGATACAGAAGTTGCCCATCACTGCAGAGCCAAGTACATTCTCTCTCTCATAAAAACCAGACAAAATACACTGAGATTACATATCAAATCAAATTGTAGTTTCAATGAAAATGATACTCGTTCATCAGCTCAAGGTTATGGCTTTAGCAGAGTGACATAATAAATCCATGCCTTCTTCAGTCGCTGGAGTTTTGCCTGAGAAAGAAGTTCAAATTTAGACCTACAGCATGCACAGGAAATGTGACTACTTGAGCTTAACACACAATCCAAAAGGAAAAGTGTTCAAAATCTGTGACTGAGGGCTAGTCTACACTAGCACTGTAAATTGGTGTAAGTTACACTGGTTTAGTTACATAACTGAAGTCAACATAATTTAGGGAGAATTATAGTGGTATCTACACTGTGCTATGTCGACAGGAGACACGTAGCTTCCACCACTTGGGGAGGTGGAGTACCGACAAACAGGAGAGTGCTTTACCATCAACTTAGCATGTCTTCACCAGAACCACTAAATCGACACCGCTGCATCAAATGCAGAAGTGCCTGTTCAGTAGTGTAGACATGGCCTTTGTTTTGAATGGAAGATGGATGTCTGAATACTCTAGATGGCTCGAAAATCTCAGACAAAGCTCATTTACATCTAGCTACTGTGAAAAGTTGATGGCAGATTTATTTTGCTTCACAATAAAGCCACCATATGACTCACTCTCTCAACAAATGAGAAAGTTACTGATCTACACCTCTTCTCTTCTCAACTGCTATTCCAGAAAGCCTTCCATTAGAGAAATACACTTAGAATGGAATAAAGTATATATTATGAAATGGCACTAAGGAAACACATGTTCTAAGTGGTCAATAGTTATGGTGATATCCTGGTGAAGTTCAGTGGGTCGGAGCTCATTTGGTTCACTGATTCATATCACAAATTTGTTGCACCTCCATAATTAGTAGTTATTGACTAGTCAGCAGTGTACAGCTTTCTAGTCATGTCATTATAAAAATAGGTAAGAGAACCTATCAATAAATCTAGGTAAGTGATAATAAAGTATAGGCCAGTCTTTTATTGCCAGTTTCTCCCAAGTTTTGTGTTGAGTAACTTGTATTTTTTTAAATCCTTTCATTGCAAAGAGTCACCACACTGTGTCTTACTGGTTAATTAACTGCATTTTTTTTTTAAAAGTGGGGAGGAATGTACTTTAATAACTTGGTATTAAAAACAGGCTATGTCAAGAGTATATTAGAGACATTTCCTGAAATGTAGCATGATATTGAGCTTTGTCTCAAACTGCAATCAGGAGAAAAAATAGCCTAAGTAAAAATCAAACCTGGACTATTGTGGGATGTTGTGGGTTATTACTATTAGCTAACTTTTCGAAAGCAGACTTCCCATTTACACCTTTTTACAAACTTATTTTTCAGTCTCCACAGTTATGCAATGCCAAAATTGAATGAGGGCAGGCAATCTGTCTTTGCAGGGAATAATTAGGCCGTCCATTAGGAGTCGAGTCTTTCCAGTGACTAGTGGAGCAGCTCCTTAATTTACAATATTATTTGAATGAAACACTCTGAATATTTGTATCAGTTTAGGCACCCCCAAATGCAGGTAAATATAGGGGAGCAATGTGCAGGGTTAGCTGAGGTTTCTGAAAATCTGTTTGGAAGCTTAATTACACATTTCTACCCAGTAGCCTGCTTTTTACTAAAACAGGTCCAGAACTACAAGCCACTTAAAGAAGAGCCCAAAGGAGTAACCTGTTAGACATAATAAAAAGTAAAACTCTAGTCCATAAAATATGCTTACGGCTCTCAGTTTATTGTCCCATGAAACAAAATTCAAGGCCAAGTTTAATTCTAGGTGTCCTAGTAACTTCACAAAAACAATAATCATGTTAGTCTAAACTCAAGGATACCAATTAAGTAAACAGATTTACATTATCTCTTGAAGTTCCATGAAATGCTTGCTGAGCTAGGATTGTTTTAAACAGCAAATAATGTGAACATATGAGCAGGGAGTTGCATTATAGTATTTTATCCCCTGTGAGACTGAAATAATTAAGTAATGAAAATTTATAATTCAAGGGTACGTAAGAAATATTTTGTTGCTAGCTGAGGATACAAATGAAAAAGAAAATAAAGGAGAAAGTAATTGTGACATGGTGATAGTCTGAATAGCTTCAGACCTCAGAAGTCATGAAATATAGTTGGGAATCTTTTCTATCGATGCTGACCTTTTATAATGCAGTATCTGCATGAACAGCAAGCTGTAAAAAGAGATAATTTAGCAGAAATTTTGATCTTCTGCCTGCAGAAATACTTTAAATTTAATTTTAATGAGACATTAAATAAGAGAATGGTATCCAGTTCAATGGAGGATACCTCAGGCAGCTTAAGTGTTGAGATGATATTGTTATCCTTGCAGAAATGCTTCAATCTTGAAACCAAGTTCAGAGAACTTGACCTGAAGAATAAAGATGATGTGGGATGAATATGCAGCAGACTAAAACATGTTTAACTCAAACACAGAAGAAGAAGGATGACTGTTTAAGTCAGTGGTTCTCAACCAAGGGTCCAGGGCCCCCTGGGAGCTTCGAGCAGGTTTCTGGGGGTCTCCCAAGCAGGGCTAGCGTTAGACTCACTGGGGCTCAGGGCAGAAAGCTAAAGCCCCGCCGTATGAGGTCGGCCAGGGGCGGCTCCAGGCCCCAGCACGCCAAGTGCGTGCCTGGGGCGGCAAGCCGTGGGGGGTGCTCTGCCGGTCGCTGCGAAGGTGGCAGGCAGGCTGCCTTCGACTGCTTGCCTGTGGAAGGTCCGCTGGTCCTGCAGCTTCAGCGGACCTCCTGCAGGCACGCCACCGAAGGCAGCCTGCCTGCTGTGCTTGGGGCTGCAAAATGCCTAGAGCTGCCCCTGGGGCTGACATCTGGGGCTAAAGCCAAGCCTGAGAAACTTAGCTTTGCGGGGGCCTTGTGGCATGGGGCCCCAGGCAATTGCCCTGTTTGCTACCTCCTAATGCTGGCCCTGGCTTTTATATGCAGAAAACCAGTTGTTGTGGCACAGGTGAGCTGGGGAGTTTTTATATCTAGGGGGGCTCAGAAAGAAAAAGGTTGAGAACCCTTGGTTTAAGCGAACAATTTAGACTGCTATACACCAGTTTGGCAGACTGATACATGCTATTATAGATCTGGAAAAGGTTTGGAGGAAAGATTTAACGTCTGATTAAAAATCCTTAGAGGTCTGAAGAGTATCATAAAGAACAAACGTCTTAAGATAATTTAAAGGGAAAGAAGGCACAATCCTGTCATCTTTATTCTGTCAACATTGCTAGTAAAGCCAATTGACTGAGTAAGACACTTTTCTTTGATGAAGGACTGCATGATTTGGCTGCTTGTGATGTTCATACAGGACCAGGAGAATTGTAAAGTGTTTTTTGTTTTTGTTTTTTCTGATTCCTTCTTCTCTTCCCTCTCTCCCCCACCCTGCCTCCATCAATAGTAATTTGTGATTGATCAACATAGAGTCACATAAATGAATCTCTCACCCACCACTGAAATATAGTAGGCTCAGGATGGAATGGGGAAACATTGCACAGTGAAATTACACAAAGTAAGACTGGAATTGAACAATACCTTTTGATTCAGCTGAAACTACAGGGGGAAATATTATAGACAGGTGGAATATAATTTCTCAGAATAGATCAGGGGTTGGCAACCTCTGGCACGCGGCTTGCCAGGGTAAGCACCCTGGCAGGCCGGGCCAGTTTGTTTATCTGCCGCGTTGATAGGTTCGGCGGACCATGGCTCCCACTGGCCGCAGTTCGCAGTCCCAGGCCAATGGGAGAGGCGGAAAGTGGCACGGGTTGAGGGATGTGCTGGCTGCAGCTTCCCACCAACCTCATTGGCCTGAGACAACGAACCGCGGCCAATGGGAGCTGCAGTCTGCCAAATCTGCTGACATGGCAGATTAACAAACTGGCCTGGCCCACCAGGGTGCTTAGCCTGGCAAGCTATGTGCCGGAGGTTGCCGAACCCTGGGAATATATCCTGGCCATTTCATAGGCATTAACTTTCCTCAGGAAAAGTCCCATAATATCCATTTGGTAGGATCTCTGTGTCACATATGTTTCATTGGAGATCCTAGATGTAAGGCAAAAAGGGACCATTATGATGATCTCTGAATATGTCTCATCCAAAATATGGCACCTTCAACAGTGAAGTGACCAAAGCACCATGTTCATTTTCTCTCTAAGCAATCTCTTATCCAAATGAAAATCCTCCCAATTTCACAAGTTTAAATTGTTGATCCTTTTGCACATTAACCCTAGGGTTAACTGTGGCCGAGAAATATGTTTTTAAATACAACTGTCCTTATCCATATTTAAGACAAAATGATATTTAAAATCCCATTAGTTAAATTGTGTGGGTTAACCTGTTTTCTAACATAATGCATTTTTTCAGTGTAGACAAAGGCCTTATAGCTTCTTTTGTCTTGAAGCATAACTTTTTATCTCCCTTACGCACACAAGTTTCATTTCTTGTGCCTCTGTACATCCCATGCAGACATAAGCAAACAAGCACACAAGTAGCAAACTAAATACCTTAAAGAGCACAAAAATTCTAAAGTGCTACTGGAATGTCCATATCACAAAGAGACAGAATATGGATTATATATTTGACAACAGAACCTATGGTCAAAATTTTCAAACTTGGGAATTTTAAGCACACAAATTCAATGTGCAAGCATTTAGAAAGGGTCTGATTTCCAGAGACGCCGAGCAATTGCAGCTCCCACTGACTTCAATAGATGTTAAGACATTTAGCACTTCAAAAAGTCAAGCCAAAGAGGTGTCAGGTTTGGCACATACCCTAGAGATGAGGCACCTACACCTGCGGCCACTTTTGAAACCATCACCCTTTGGTCTGAATTAATTTGTTTGTTATTCCAGTTTAGAATGGCTCTTGTGAGCATTTGTCAGCTTAAGAATTTCTCAAGAACTATGTAGCTGTAGCTATTTATTTGCATTTGTGTAATTCACACCGCATAATTGGTCACCTAAATCATGAGATCTGTTCCTGCTGCCCTACTGCATGACTTTCAAACCCAAATAGAGCTTTCAAGGTAGCTATATGAATTCTCAGTGAGAATTTGAAAAAGTAGTCATACTTTTCCTTTCCTATGAACATGTTCATGAAGCGCAAATAAAGCGGGGTACTGCCTAAGTGAATTTGCAGATTTGATAGAACAGACATTCACAAATAAAATACTGTGCAGTTTTTGCCTAGTGCTGGGTGCACAGGAAGTAAGAAGAGAGGCATAGCAGAGAAGAGATGCTTGCATTTTATGTGGTGTGGAAGAGAAACCAATGTAGAAAAGGTTGAAGACACTGTCAAAGCAGCACATAAGCAAAATAATCTTTGCTCCTGCTGCTGCATTTGAATGGACTGGAGAAAGAGATGGAAGCTGGGGAGCCTCACGCCTAAAGGCAATTGCAGTAAAGGCTTGAAATTAGCATAGCATGCAGCAAAGAATCCTGTGGCACCTTATAGACTAACAGAGGTTTGGAGCATGAGCTTTCGTAGGTGAATACTTACTTCATCAGATGCATGTAGATGCATGACTACATGCATCTGATGATGAAGTAGGTATTCACCTACGAAAGCTCATACTCCAAAACCTCTGTTAGTCTATAAGGTGCCACAGGATTCTTTGCTGCTTTTACAGATCCAGACTAACACGGCTACCCCTCTGATACTTAGCACAGCATGGACATTCTTAGCAAAAAGGATCAGGAGGAAAAGACTTTTTAGAGATGTTAGAAAATAGGGGCAAGATTTGTCTAAGGCCTGAATGTAAAAGGAGGAGAAGGAAGTAGAGTCATAAATGATTCCAAGGTGCCAAGTTTGGGTCACTAGGAGGACAGTAGGTGTCGCCTGACAAAGAGAGAATGAGAGAAGAAAGGATAGGGGAGATACAGAAAGCTAGAAAGGGATATAGGGCTGAACTAAACTAAGCCCTCGTCCAGACTAACCCGCGGCATCGGCGGGTTAAAATCGATTGCTCGGGGATCGATATATCGCGTCTAGTCTGGACGCGGTGTATCGATCCCCGAGCGCGCTTACATCGATTCCGGAACTCCATCAATCCGAACGGAGTTCCGGAATCGACGCGGAGAGCCGCGGACATCGATGCCGCCCCGTCCAGACTGGTGAGTACCTCGATTTTAGAAATTCGACTTCAGCTACGTTATTCTCGTAGCTGAAGTTGCGTATCTAAATCGATTTTAATTCCTAGTCTGGACGTGGCCTAAGGGTTATATTTGAGAGTGAACCCATGGGAAAGATAATCAGCTTTCATTTGTAAGGATAATTTGAGGAAGAAAGTAGAAAGGGAGATGAGATCTCTCAAGTTTGGAGCCTTTGAGGACTCTTGGCAGAAGGAGGGTGGATGAACCGAGAGCAGTCACAGAAAGCCAGGCAGGGAAAGGGGGTGGCAGCTGAGGAGGAAGAGGGAGGGGATTGTCTGACTGTCCAAAGCAGCAGAGAGATCAAGAAGAATATGAAGACAGAAATACTTATAAATGGGGTTTATTAGTTAAATTTTGTGGGGTAAAGTATTTTCAGTTTTGTTCTAAGGGGACTCTTCAGTCCCCAAATTTACTTTCCCTGAAAGCTTCACAAAATGGTAATTTCTACTTTAAAATATGAAAAATGGGAAGTGCTGCTCATTTCAATGCAAAATTTGGTCTTCATTTGAAAAGTGTTCAGTTTTGGCTTACATTACATTTTTAATCCTCTTTTTGATCAAACAGTGCATAACTATGCTTGTTTTTCTTGGAACTGAAACACTTCCATGAATTAACAGACTGTGAAATTGTGGCATTAAGAGGGTTTCAAATATTTTGCACAATTTTTATTTAATTCTTAATTCCTTTTTAAAAGAAAAATAAAGGTGCCTAGCCTGTCATAGAACAGAAGCTTGCAGTTTTTTTCTATTTATTTAACAAAACATGAAGCTATTGTTAAGCTAAAATACCACAAAAAGCATACTCAGCTGATGAATTTAGAATAGATTTTACTTCCAGAACCTGATCCTGCAAACATGCAAACTAGTACTAGCATGTGTAAAGTTACCAATGTGGCAAGGTGTTTGCACGATCTGCACTCTAGAAACTAAAAGTAACACAAGGTGCTTTTTAGGCCCAATTCTGCAACTGAATCCAGATGGATCCGTACGGGCATAGCCTTCACTGACTTGATTCCCCATACCAGCACACAGGGATCCACCTAGGTGGATCTGACTGTGGGTTGAGGACAGAAGGAACCTGCAAACATTGGCTCATGTTCCATTGTAATAGTAGGACTACTCAAGTGAGTAAAGTTACTCTCATGCAAGGGCCCAATAATGCTGCAGAGACTTATGCCCATGCTTGACTTGGAAGAATTTTGAACACTGAAGTCAATGGAATGACCTAGTGTGTATGGAGAAGCATGTGTGTAAATCTTTGCAGGATCAGGATCTAAGCAGTTGCAGGAAGGGGCCTTCAGGAATTCAAGTACAATGGTGGCTGCCGGCTGCTGAAGATCCTAAATTAGATAAAGATTGGGGGGTGGGAGGGCAGATTTACCCCAGATGTTTTAATGCTCAGCTACTCCTAGAATACAAATATTTGTGACTCCGTTTTGGTTTATAACAATTCTCAGGACAATACTTTGGTAGGACTGGTCTAAAGCCAGAAAGATTCTCAAGAAGCAAAGCAGATTAAAGGAACATAGGGAACAATGCTACTGGAGCAGCTACTATCGTCTTGGTTCCACTTTGCAAACTCAGAAGTGAGTACCAATCTCAGTATGAAACGCACCCTTTCTTCCCCACCCCACCCCGCCCCCCTTTTTGGGCCAACCCAAATGTTTGCATCGGCCCCTGTCATGGTATACTTCCCCACTCTGAACCTTAGCATCCAAAAGATGAGGTACCAGCATGAATTCCCCTAAGCTCAATTACCAGCTTAGTACTTGTAGCGCTGCCACCAACCAGGAATTCCAGTGCCTGGTACACTCTGGTCCCCCCAAAACCTTGCCCGGGGACCCCCAAGACCCAGTCCCTCTGGATCTTAACACAAGGAAAGTAAACCCTTTCCCTCACCATTGCCTCTCCCAGACTTCCCCTCCCTGGGTTACCCTGGAAGATCACTGTGATTCAAACTCCTTGAATCTTAAAACAGAGAGGAAAATTCACCTTCCCCCCTCCTTCTCTCTCCCCCTCCCAGACTCTCCCTGAGAGAGAGAGGTTAATTTCTCTCTGTGTTAGGATTACTTTCTCCCCACCAATTCTCTGGTGGATCCAGACCCAGTCCCCTGGGGTCTCACCAGAATAAAAAAACAATCAGGTTCTTAAACAAGAAAAGCTTTTAATTAAAGAAAGAAAAAAACAGTAAAAACTATCTTTGTAAATTTAAGATGGAATATGTTACAGGGTCTTTCAGCTATAGACACTGGGAATACCCTCCCAGCCTAAGTATACAAGTACAAATTAAAATCCTTTTAGCAAAATACAAATTTGAACTCCTTCCAGCCAAATACACATTTGCAAATAAAGAAAACAAACATAAGCCTAACTCGCCTTATCACCTAGTACTTACTATTTTGAATCTGTAAGAACCTGTATCAGGGAGATTGGAGAGAAACCTGGTTGCACGTCTGGTCCCTCTGAGCCCCCAGAGAGAACAACAACCAAAAACTAACAGCACACACACACATAAAACTTCCCTTCCTCAAGATTTGAAAGTATCCTGTCCCCTGATTGGTCCTCTGGTCAGGTGACAGCCAGGCTCACTGAACTTGTTAACCCTTTACAGGCAAAAGAGACATGAAGTACTCCTGTTCTATTAACCCTTAACTATCTGTTTATGACACCCTGAATTCCATGAAATTTAAACAAGCTCTGACTAGAGTGGGACAAATACTGCAATAGTGTATTTGTGAGCATTCATTTGAATAAAAGCCATTGATACACATCAGCTTCACTTAACAGTTTTTATTGATCTTCTGTGAGCATTAATACAAGCCTTGCAAATATTCAGGCAAATGTGCTCATTCTGCAAGGCCATCTTGAAAGCTCTTTGAATTATTCTCCATCTGTTAAGAGTTTTCCCTCTTGTCTATGCAGGGAAAATGACTGTCAGAACATTAGTGGTGTAGTTATGTCGTTATAGCTATATCAGCCCTGGGTGGGCATTCTGTTCCAGAACCAAAGCAACTTTATTCTAATATCATTTCTCCACTTTAATTGCTCACCCCCCCACCCCAAAAAAAGGTTCTCTCACCCACAGAAGTTGGTCCAATAAAAGATATTACTTCACCCACCTTGTTACCTATCAGAAAAAAAAAAGAAGCAATTTTACTGAAATAAAATCCCTTTTATTCTGGGACAGAGTACCTGCACAAGGAGTTATACAAGTATAGCTACAGCAAGCTACTATAGTAAGTACTGATGGTCAGTTTTCCCATCTCGACAAGTCCTATATTTGCACTATCTGGGTGCAGAAACAATGGCATTTGATTGGGACAGCCAATTACTTGCCACAAAAGAATTGTGAATAATCAGAAATGGAAGCAATTTGTTGGTAAACAACTCACAGGTTGATAAAACACTCAAAAATGTCAAATAATGAATAAAGTCATTTTAAAAAGGTCTGTTTGTGGTTAGTCTGCAAACACACAAAAAAGACTAAATTACAGTAACTAATTAGGTTGTAGACTACAACTAAGTCACAAAACTTTAGATTTGACTACAATCCCAGTGCCAAGGACTTTAACTCAGATAATGTGTTTTTACTTCTTACCCATGCAGTAAGGAGTTCAGAGGATTAAGCCTCAAATCACTGTTCCTACACTTAGGAAACATCGGAGCATATCTGACAGTGGAGACATCCAGACCTATTTATAATATATAGGTAGGTTGGATTCTGTTCTCAAACTAAAAAGTGACACCAAAGAATGCCCTGTAAACAACACCACATTAAAGTTAGTTAAGCTACAAAGAAAATGTTGGAAGGAAAATGTGAGCTGCAAAGTGGTTTCAGTTGTGAATGGAACCACTCATCTGTTTGTTTGTTTGTTTGTTTTTAAAACCAAAACCACATTTTGTTACCTCTCTGTTAAGTGTGTACATCATGAGGCAATGGATCAGAATGCAAGACATGATTTTATTTTAAATTTCATAAACGTTTGGACACAAATCACAGCCTGGTAGAATTGTTTTTTCTCTCTTTTCTATTGCTTAACATGTTGAGGGATTGAACAGGAGCATATGTGAGGACAAGGTTCTGATCATAAAGGCAGAAACTTGGCAAGTCTACAGATTTTGCTAGTTAAGCAACACTATGAGCTTCCTTAGCAGTCAGCTCTATTTATCAACCAGTGCTTGTGGCCTTTTGGAACGTTAATTGTGTCTAACTGAGCACATTAGATTCTGTAGATTGACCCATGGCCCCTGTAAACTGGAACTAGCTAATTTTATTTTGATACTTACAATCACCATTTGGTTGTAACTGTTGGATCTTAGAGGACCACTTAAACATTGACTTGTATGTAGAAAACCCCCCTCCAAAATAAATCCTGCCATCCATTTTTTAAATTTATAAATTTTATCAAGTTATATAAATTCCATTAATAATACCTGCAGTATTGGAATGGTAATGTTGCACACTGAAGCATTCAAAAGTCAGGAAATGTCAAAATTGAAGTGATCTGTGCAAGCTTTAAAAAGAAGGGATAGGTAAATGGGTTCTATGACCTAGGTCAGAAACTGAAATTCTTAGTACCTCCCCCCTCAAAATAAAAAGATATCTGGGAAAAACAAATACATATTTTGCAAAGACAATCTGTATCTCAGGTTATTAAGAGAAGTATGAGCAATCTGTAGGCCGTAATTGCTCTTCTTGAAGTTGTGAATTTCATTTGGTAATGGTCATGTCTCCTCACACTTTTCTCCCTTTGATTACCAAAGGAACTTCCCTGTGTAATTTAATTTACTGCTAGTTTAACCTAATAAAGGAAAAACAAATTTTCAGGAGCCATGGATCAGCACCTTGACATCTCCCTTTGATCTTCAGCTTCCTCAATCCACTGCCTACTGTGCTACTTCACAGTTCATTTTCAATAATTAATGTGCTTGGACATCATTAGAAGTACTGTGACTAGAGGGCATCATAATTACCTGCACTGTGAATTCTTCATGATGAGAGGTTTGAAAACAAAACATTGACCGGCCTACACTTTGATCGATCTTGCCACAAAGAAGCATAACAGAAATCCATTCACCTAGCACTGTTTTTCTTAGCACTGCAGACGACATGGAGCCCCATGATGGGATATCTGTAGGATCCCTGCTGAGTCAGCTACAGAGCATTGTAATTGTAAATTGTTTGCCACTGCCATTTAACAGCTGGTGAGATGGTCCTCTACAGGTGTAGCCTCCAGTTAAAAATGTTTGTTGGCATGAACTTTTCTATATATAATAATGTAACGGGTTCCCCTTCCCTACTAGCTGGGTTGGAGGTGAGTGTGGTTTGAGAGACAGAGTGGCATGGGGAATAGGAATTGAAACAATGTGCTCTTTTGAGGGAGGTGTCATGTGTTGACAGTTGTAGGGCAAACAGGCACTGCTGTGCGAGGGTTGAGGCTGCCTTAAAGTTGTGTTAGATATTTTTAGACCGTGTGGTCTTGCCTCATTCCTTTGGACATCCCTGATGTTACAATATTTTTTAAAATTGAAAGTGTAGATGTATTATGTAAAGTTTATACTTCATCCTCCTTGCCTTCTTCATGTGTCGCTTGTCTTCTCCAGCCTTGATTCTGCAAGAACTTACATGGGTACTTAACTTTATGCAGCGAATACTCTCTTTGAACTTAGCTCATTGGGACTACTCACTTTGCATGAATCTGTGTGTGTGTGTGTGTGTGTGTGTGTGTGTGTGTGTTTAACTCTTTGCAATATCAGAGATAAGCCCTGATCCTAAAAACATTTATGCATGAAGTTAATGGAGCAAGTCTTGGTAGTAAAGATGAGCATGTGCATAAGTGTTTGCAGGTTCAGGGCCTTAAATGGCAAATTCTTTGGGGGTAAGGGTGATATCTTAATTTTGTATAGTGTTTGGCCACTTCTAGAAGATAAATACTTAATGTGAATTGACACTTCCAGCAATGGTAATGTGGCCCTATTCTCTTCTTCTTTACATTGTTGTCACACTGGTTTGAAATCATTTATTTGATGGAAGTTATTCTTGGTTTAAAGTGGGTAACAGAGGAGAATCAGAAGCAGCAGATTTACAATAACTGTATTTTCAATGTTTATAAGTTACTTTAATGCCATTATTAAAGAAAAAAAATTTTTTAATGGCTGTATTTGTGGTAATTGCCCAACACATTAGAGATTCTTATTTTGCACAGCACAAAGCATACTTGTTTGCTTCCAGCCTAGATTTCTGTAAATGCTGTTAGCAATCTGATGACCTATCTAATGTGCCTCATGGAAAAAATCTCCAGTAATTTTAATTTATCCCAGATGAATTATATTTTTATTTAAAAAGCATCCTCCCACTCAAAGGAAACTTCTAGTGCTAAGTTAAAATTTTTGCTAAGCAACAACTTTTAAAAAACGTAGTGTTTGTAGCTGGTTTGATCCCAGGAAATTAGAGAGAGAAGTTGGATGAGGTAACGTCTTTTACGGGACCAACTTCTGCTGGTGAGAGAGAAGCTTTTGAGCTACACAGAGCTCTTCCTCCGTGTAGGTCTGTGCCTTGTCTTTCTCAGCAACGGAAGTTGGGCCAATAAACCATATTACTACTTCCACCTTGTCTCTCTAACATAGGTGGCAGGCATAATAGACAAGTGGGCACTAAGCATCCCATAACCAAGCCTGTGGCCCCGCCCACGCTTTGCCCCAAGGCCCTGCCCTCGCTCCAGTACCAGATTTACCATGGTGCCCGGCCAACGGTCCAAAGAGGCCCAGCCCGGCCTGCTTTTCTCTGCCCTGCCTCCCCACTCTCTCCTGTGGGGTCAGAAACTTGATGCTGCCAGCTCCTGCTGCAGCAGGGCAGGCTCTGCTGGCAACCAAGCTCCTCCCCCGCGTCTCCCCCCAGCGCGCTACATTCCCTCCCTCTCTTCCTGTCGCCAATCAGCTGTTTGCCGGCAGGAGGGAGGAGGAGGGAAAGAGGTGCGGGCGGGGACTTGGGGAAGGGGCTGGAATGGGGGCATACCTGCAGCCCCCTGCCCATCCTGACTCCTGCAGCCCCTCTCATGACCCCGCCCAGCCCCCTGCCCTGATTCCTGCATCCTCTACACATACCCAGCCCCCCGACCCCATGGTCTGACTCCTGAACCCCTCCACAGCTCCATCCTGAGCACAAAATGGGAGCTCCTGCACCCCCTCCCTATTCTGACCTGCACCTCTCATACCAAACAGGAGCTGCCCCAGGTAAGCGCTCCACACCCCAACTTCCTGCCCCAACTCTGAGCACCCCCTCACCCTGGCAAGACGCTGCACTCCAACATTTTTTACAATATTTGGAAAGATCATTAAGTGGTCTGTTGAGACCATCCATGATTTTCAAGTGGTCTGTGGAAAAATAAGTTAGACTACAAGAAATATCAAGGTACCTCACTTTAGTTTCATTTACTTGCTATTACTTACTTATAATAGTATTACTATACTATTACTTCTGCACTTGCAGTTTACCCCTAGCCCCTCCCTTGCTCCAGGGACCAACCCTAGCTCCCACCCCACTGTGCTTTTGCCCCCAGCCCCTTTTAGAATCATTCCCCAGGGGGCCCACAAATATATTTAGCGCCAAGCCCACAAAAAGTTAATCCAGCCCTGCTTCACTCTCTCTCTCCCCCGAAGCTGGCAGAGGCTCAGCTTGGGGCTTGGGCTGGCCAGCGGCCCAGGGGTTGGGGATGGCTGGTGCTGCTAGGGCAGGGTGGCCAGTGGCCTGGGACAGCTAGAGAAGATGGGCCGGTGCTTGGGGTGGTTCAGCCTGGTTTCCTCCAGCCACAATGGGGAGGAGGCGAACTCGGGGCTCTGGCGGGCGAGTGAGTTGGAAGGGGTGGAGTCTCTGGCAGAAGGGGCAGGGGTAGGGGGCTAGCTTCCCCCAAAGGGGAGGTTCACGTACCACCCATGATCTGCAACGTAGCTATTTTGCTGAAAAGAATGAGAAGGAAATTGAAATCCAGTAGTTGGTTGCCACTGCAGTGTTAGAGAATCTTTCCTCTGAAAAGACTTGATTTGCAAGTCAATAGTCTCTCCTTATCTTGTTGTATTCCCAGGAAACATTGGTAGGGTGAGTAGTAGTGTCCTATTTTATAATGTTGTCTGTTTGAACAAGAACATCACAAGTCGTCCTACAAATAATTTCTTTTTCTTTGTCTTCTATGTAGTGTGTCAGCTTACCTAGCACTAAAGATATTGTGTGACAATGCTTGCCATTATTTTATAGATGTACTTCTCATCAATGCTAATGCAAATAAGGGGAAATGGGAAAGAGACTTATATATTATAGACAGGGTCTCATGTTTCCATAGCCACAAACTGCTGCACAACCCATCTCTCGCTGCAGAACTGAGCTCCAGAATCTGTTGTCTAACTCTCTTAAATTAACCTTGAAAACATGAACTGAGTGTTTTCCTCCTCAGTCTGCAAACAACCCAAAACAATAACCTTGAAAGTCCTGGCCTGCACCCATTAATCTCAAGTGGTATTAACCAACAGACAACAATTTCAATGCTACATTAATTTCATCTGCAGATCAGCTAAACATAAACATCTAGCGAACATCCACAACCATAAATTGCCTCCTGTTCCTCTCAAAGTGCTTAAAGCACCAAATGTCCCCACTCCAGCTCTTCAGTCCTCTCCATCTTGCCCTGGAGATTTTCTACAGTGTACCTGGGGATTGTCAATACAAAAACCTGTAGCACATTTGAAACTGAAATTGTGGGGGCAGCATAAAGAACACCAAATTTTAATGTACAAGTAAGTAACACGAGCTACTGTACTGATTGGATTATTCATTTTCATATTTATTTAAAATCTCCATTTCAGTAATTTAAATGAAGGCACTAAAGAATCCAGTCTGCCACAGTAGAGTGATGTAGCTATTATTTACTATTTCTATTGCAGCTGTATCTGTGAACCTTAATCAGGGCCCCATTGTATAAGGCACTGTGCAAACACATAGCATAAAGACCGTCCCTACGCACTGATCTCTCACAATCTAAGAATTAAGGGACCTTGCAACAGAATTTAGGTCCAGTTTGCCATGGGGTGCATAGGCCTTGATTATAGGACAAAGGAAGTGGTCCAGGGACTAAAAACTCAGGTTCTTTCTATATCATATCCCAGGACATGTGATATTGAATAGCTCTCCTTAGCGATGAGGCATTTCCTAGCCTCATTCTTTCATCCCAGCCAGAGAGCTATGAGAGGAGAGGTTTAAAAAGCTTTTACTTCTCTCACTTGTTGGTCAGCTAGGATAGGACAGGATCATATGTTTTGTGCCATTCAAACAAGATATCGGACTATTCCCAAGGTAAACTGCATTAAGAGATTTTTAGTTATATAAATAAAAAGAGAATAATGATGGATGAGGTTAGGCTGCTATACACTGTGGGTAGGAAGGAGATTAATGATCTAGGTGTCATGGATCCACAGGATTGGTGTTATGTCTCCATCTTTGGAACAGTCTCTAGGAGGAACCCTTTCAATGCACCAGATGCGCCCTTCTGCCCGCCAGGGGGGTGGGTGTCTCACTCTCTTTCTCCAGGATAAGCCCTGCAGCTTCACAACCTTCTTACACTGGACATCTGAGCCTTCAGCACTCCTGCTTCACACTGTGAACTCCATTCAGAGAATCCAGCTGAAGTAGGCTCCTGAAGGAGACTTGTACGTTCTTCAGGGATCAAAACATCTCTGCAAGCATTTGCAGGGACACTCACACAGCCATGTCAAAACAGAAGGGTTTATTAGTCAACTGAACACAGCAAAGGAAGTCCAGAGGTTAGTATAGAGAAATGAAGGTTAAAGTATAGCCCATTCTGGGTAGCCAGAGCCCAACAAAGCTGTAGTGAAGAAGTGAACCCTTTTTGTCAAAGCTCTGTCTATCCATCTGTCTGACCACCGTCTTCAGATTCCCAGGTGTGCCTCGACTGCCTCCTGTAGACCACACTTAAACTTCCACCTCTCGGTCCTTTGTGGGAAATGCTGCTTAACTTCCTGAAGAGAGATGGGTCAGTCTATATAGTCATTGTTTTCTAGGAGTAGATGTCTCAGTGACTGAATTTGCCATTGTTTTCATTGATTCTATACAGATATGGGGTCAGCCTCAGCAAGTCCCTTTTCCAATGACCCATTTAGTACTAGACAGCTAGGTGCCATTCACACCTGTGTCTTAGCCTGCCCCGGGAACAAATGGTCCCTCTCCACCTTTGCCATCCACTATGCAGCACATAGGGGAAACTGGGGCATGAATACACTTCATAAAAATATTACAAAAATTTCCCACTTCACCGCACGAGTTATGGCCCCAAAATTAAATAAATGCTTCGGCTTGGCTTTCAGTAATGATGATATTCTAGCACATAGGCAGGATGGCTGATGATGATGTATATAGAGATGGAAATTACCAAATCGGAAGTGGAAGAAAACTGAAAGAGCTTAAGGTTTCAAACTTCCATCCCAAAATACTAAAAACTGTCACAGGAGGTTGCCATTCCAGTAGCAATGATTTATCTTTCTATTTGAGTGTGGGACTATATGACTGGAGAACAATTAATGTCATACTTATATTTAAGAAAGGGGTTGGGGGGGAAGTAATCTGGGTGATTACAAACCAATTCGTTTGACCTCAGCAGTATGCAAGGCTTTGGAACAAATTTTAAAGGAAAGAATAATTAAATGAATGGAGGTAAATAGAAGAAGGGATGTAATATAACATATAGGTTTGCCAAAGATAGATCATGCCAAACTAACCAAATATCTTTCTTTGAGAAAACTGATTTTTTTAGATAAGGGAAATGCAGTAAATCTAATATACTTGGACTTCAGTAAAGCATTTGACATGGTATCACATGGGAAATTATTCATTTAACTAAGGAGATAAGGGTTAGTACAAGAATTGCAAGGTGGTAAAGGAACTGGCTAAAAAGAGGAAGGCACTGAGTTGTGCTGACAGGTGAACTTTTGGACTGGAGAGAGTGGAGTTCTTCAAGGACAGGTCTTGAGAGCAATTTTATTTAATATTTTTATTAATAATATTGGCAGAAAAAGTAGGAATGTGCCAATGAAATATGATGGTGATTCAAGATTGGGAGGCATTATCAATACAGAGGAGGATCAGAATATTATACAGGAAGAACTGGATGAACTTGAAGACTGCAGCAACAAAAATAGGATGAAATTTAATCGTACAAAGCACAAGATCATGCACTTTTAGGGTCCAATTATAAAATTTCTGTCACAAGCTAGAGACTCATCACTTGGAAAGGAAAAAAGACAACAACAGACCTGGGAGTGTTGGGCAATCACAAATGACAATGAGCCACTAATGCAATGTTGCTGCAAAAAAGCAAACACGATCCTAAGATCCATCAGGTGAGGCATTTCCAGTATAGCTACAGAAGTATAATGCAATGGTACTAGGCACTGGTTTGGAATACTGTGTACAGTTCTGGGCACCAGAATTCAAACTGGAACAGGTACAGCGAAGAGCTGCTAGAATGATCAGAGAAATAGAGGACCTAATTTACAAAAGGACATTAAAATAACTTGGCTTGTTTAGCCTGGTGAAACGAAAACTGAGTGGGAATATGATTGCTCTCTGTGAGTACATCAGGGGAAAAGTGTGTGGTAAATATTGGGGAGGGCAAAGAGCCATTTAAGCTAATGGACAATGTTGGCATACAAATAAATGAGTATAAACTGACCATGAACAAATTCAGGTTGGAAATCAGAAGAAAGTTTCTAACCGCTGGAATAATGAGGTTCTGGAATAACCTTCTAATAGCAGTCATGGGGTAAACAACTAAATTAATTTTAAGAGAGAGATGGTCCAATGTATGAGTGTGAATGTACATCAGTATAGCTATAGTTTTGTAATACCATGTATTTTAGGTCCAATTAAAATCATTTTCCATAATGAAAACTTGCAACAAACCACCTGGGAACAAACTTTATATTAAATATTATTTGCAGAAATAAATGAAATAACTTAATTTGAGAAAAATAATAAGCTCCTCGTGCTCTCTTCATGAAAAGAAATCAAGGTTAAATCCACTCAATAAACTTGCTATGAATTATTTGCTCACCTTTACATGTCAATCTGCCTGAAGGTCCACATGCTGCTATCAGCATTTTGGAACAGTGGCTAATCACTAGCAATTAACACTGTATTGTATGTACTTTGTGTGCTTTTTCACTGTTTCAGTAGTCCTACAAAAAGAAGTGGAAAATTAACAACGTGAGACTGAGCACTCTATGTACCTGCTAATAGCTCTTAGAGTTATTCCTGTACTGTTACAATGCAGAGTCCTCACTTGCTGTATTCTTCTCCTTCAATTTGCTCAGATTGAAAGCCAACAAAAGATTGTTGTAATGCAAAAATACACAACAAAGGACTTGCTAGGGTGGCTAATGCTGGAAAATGCATATTTATGAGATATGTTTTACAATGTGTTACTTATTACTTTTCATTTTGTTTAAAGTGCATCTAACTAAAGCCGTGGGCACAGGAGCAAAAATATCATTTAAAAATACATGCAACATACAAATTGGACCAATGTCCAGAACACTCAACCCTGACCACAAATGACTCCTTCCATACACTGCAATGCACTCAACCCTTCTTCCACAGTGTAAGAACAGACACACTTTTTAGTGAGACCAAATGGTTGAGGTAATATCTTGAAAGTGAGGTGACCTGACAAAGAGCTCTCTGTAGGTTGAAAGCTTGTCTCCTTCACCAACAGAAGTTGGTCCAACAGAAGGTACTACCTTGCTAACTTTGTCTCTCTAATAGCCTGGGACCAATATAGCTACAATAACACTGCGAACAAAATTTTTAGCGTGCCTTGAACAAAAGCAATCCCAGCTCTCATGGTCCATCTTGGAAAGGCCTCCATGGATTCTGTAACTCCATGAAGTTCCTCTTGTGGCTCCCCCAAGGGGCAGGGTTGGGGATTCATGAAGGTGGGCAAGACTGGGAAACTGAGCTCCATATATTTAGATCTTGGCGAAGTCATGTGGAGCTCAAGCTCTTGTGCGGTATGCCATTAACCCTATCACAGACAGTGTGCCTGTACGCCTCCTTTCTGTCACTGTGGCCCTCTTTTCCCCCACTTCCCACTCCAGGGAAGACTGGGCAATGCAAAGGAGAGTTAATGCATAGATGTAAGCTCAGTAAATCACCATTACATAAAAAGTACATGCTGCAAGATTGTCTGGTTCCACAGCCTGCCATTACCCTTCCAAACACACGAGTCCCTAGTGTGTGTGTGTGTGTGTGTGTGTGTGTGTGTGTGTGTGTGTGTGTGGGTGGGTGGGTGGGTGGGTGGGTGGTGCATGGTGAGGCAGAGCCTTCTGTGAGTTCCCTGGAAGGGTGGGAGAGTACTATGTATCTGCTCTCCCTTCACCTGAAAATACTCCAGCCTTTCGGCCCTCCTTCTCCTTCCTTTATTAATGCAATCTCCGTTGGATTGTTTTAAGCAGTTATTAATTGTATTTCTGGGCAGGAAGGACAGTATGCTTAGGTAGGTCAGTGGACTGGGAGTTGAGACCTGGTTCAGCTCATGGATCAGCCCTGTCTCTCCCCCCGCCACCCGCACAACCCGACTGCCTGTCTCTTTGGATAAGCTGCTTGATGTGCCCTACTACATTTCAGCTCCCCAACTGAAAATGGGAACAAATCTCTCCTGCTTCACAAGAGTGTAGTGAGAATACGAGACACTCACAGCTGCGCTCAAATGCTATCATAAAAGGAGCCATATACGTACTGAAGTAGAGATTCCTGCTCCTCCAAAAAAATCTGCCAGAACAGCTTACTGGATCTCAGTGTTATCACATAGAATGGCTCTTCTGTGTATCTCTAACTGTGAATCCTGGCTTAATCTGAATTTGGATTCATTTCTGCTGCCCATTTCTTATTTAAAATATCACATTTTGTTCTATTTATATTTAATGTGTTTTTATTTACAAATATGAACGAATACCAGCCCCCTCCCCCTCAATTTTTTCCAATTGGATTCTAATGCTTATGAAAATTAAACCCCGCTACTGCACGTAATTTTCATAAAATATTAATGGTTATATCATTTCTGTGCTGTGTGTGGAACATATAAGGTATGCAGATATGTATTTGAAGAAGGGTCTTTTGTGAAACCACCGCTTTTTGTGGAGTGTGTAGCCTAGGAACCATTGCAGACTACATAGCAGAGTTTAATATAGAAATTGTTGCAAATATTGGACAGTAAATACTTTATTTTCCTGAATAGGACTCAGTGGCCTTGATCCTTGACTGCAGCAGGGGAGTGCATAGCCCAACTTGGGCGAAGAGGGTATATGTCGCCTGTAAGCCATGTTCTTTGCTCTCCTAATACACTGGAGGACCAGACTGGCCGACTGACTCTGAGTTAGAGCAACCTTCTGATTGCTCTACCATCAAGCCAAAACAGCAGTGAGCCCTACAGTGGTGTAGAAGGTGTTGCGCTCTTCTTCCCAGCTAACCCCCTTGAGCCAAAAGAAAGAGCAGAAACCACTGCACTAGCTCTGTGAAAGAACTTCCTAAAAGAGGGTGATCTTCCTGGCTTTAGGGCCACTTAGCACCAATGCTATGGGGGGCAAAGTGGCTGCTGCATGGCCCAGGATGGGGTCATGGTTTTAGTCAGTGTTTTTCAACTTGCTGATGGCAGTTAATGTTTAAAGAGAAGTCTTAAGATGCAAAATCATTTAAAATGATGTTAATTCCGAGTGAACCCCAGCAGCCCCAGAGTTGACTTTGGCTGGCCCCACACCGGTATACTAGGCAAGCAGAAAAGGTGAAGGTGCCCTTTTCCATCCTACATCTCACACATAAGGTGCAGCCAGAATTTGTCTGCAAGGCCTTTTGCTGGGCATGTTGGAGATGAGCTAGGGCTGCCAGGATTCTCCCAGACATGCCCCCTCATGGCTGATGGTAGACTATGGACTCTCCCAAGCCACCCTGGCAGAGAAGCACTTGGAGAATGCTAGCTATGCTTTCTCAAATATGTAGCTAGAATCAATTCCTAGATGAGTCCTCATGGCATCAGTGGAGTCTGTATATTTTTCAAAGGCATAATGAATCCAGGCACCACTGCTTGAATAATACACATCTTTCCTAGTGTACCATCACCTTGTAGGAGGCAAAATTTGGCCTCAATTGTACAAACTATTGTGACAGATTTATGTTACCAATCTGCCCGGGGCATCAGGTGATCAGGCTAAGGCTGCAGGAACTTTGGGGGAGGAGATGGAGGAGCACACTAAGTGATTAAATTTTAAAGCTTTATTAATAAAATAACAGCAGAGAGTGCTGGGGGTTCCCCATGTCACTCAGAGGAAGGACGAAAACGTTAGTGCTCCAAGTCCTAACCCACTTTCATACTCACACCTGCACTACTGAGGCTGGCCAAGTCTGGGTGAAACATAAGGAGAGGGGGAAGGGTAAACGGGAGTTCTTGTCTTGTGCATGGGTCATCCAGAGTCCGCTGTTGATCTCGGACTTGCTTTGGCTCTCAGGAGGGTTTTCAGCTCTGGGTTCTTTTGGGGGTATTTCATCCAGGGACCTCTGTCCCCCATGCTCTTTGTACCAGTCCACACTGGCTTTCTGTGGCTTCCTCAGCTTTCCCAAAACACACTGGCTTCAGGGATGTGAAAATGGTTGTTTTCCCCTGGGCTGGCCTTCGCTATCCCACTTTTTTTTTTTTTTTTGCAATCTCTTCGGTCCTGCTCAATTTAGTTCTCCTTTTCTCATGGCTGGCTGGGGTTGGCTAAGATAGGAACACAACTGCAGACTGCTTGTCGAGTGCCGTGACCTTGGACTGGGGCCAGCGTCTTATCTTCGGACTGGGCTAGCTGAAGCGTCGAGTGAACCCATTCTCTGCTCTCTTCAGCCTCCCGCAACCTGCAAAGGAATCTTCCACTCCACACTCATACCTTTAACCCTTCCCAAAATGCCTTGTGATGCTTGCAACAGCGTTAGTAACCTACAATGCTGACCTGCCTCCCTAGGGGACCCCCCCTGAGGGAGGGACCCACTGGGTTGTGACACTATTCCTCTTTCCATGTTTCTGAGCCTCCCTATTTGTACAATGAATCTATTTTATTGCTTGACTCTCTATATCTTTCTCCCAGTGTCTAAGAAGTTGGGATGGTAATCTCTAAATATAGATGCACTGGGCCAAATCTCATGTTCTCCTTTGCAGCCCTATGACTGTCAATGCATTTACAATGGTGGAAACAAGATGAGAACTTGGCCCACGTGTTGAATTACACAAGAATGCAACGTGAATGGGTTTAAATGGGATACAGCGATCCCCATTTTTATGTTGCAGTTTGCATTTAATCTAAGCAAAGTAGGTTTCACTAAAACATGTTCTGACTTTGTTTTTAAGCAGAGAATGTTCAAAGCTCTTTTTTGAGGGAGGATATCATATAAGCACACTTACATCTACCAATGTGATATATGCCATCATGTGCCAGCAATGCCCCTCTGCCATGTATGTTGGCCAAACTGGACAGTCTCTCTGCAAAAGAATAAATGGACACAAATCAGATGTCAAGAATTATAACATTCAAAAAACCAGTCGGAGAACACTTCAACCTCCCTGGGGTCTCAATTACAGACCTCAAAGTTGCAATTATCCACCAAAAAAACCCTTCAAAAACAGACTCCAATGAGAAACTATAGAATTGGAATTAATTTGCAAACTGGACACCATTAAAAAGTATTTCTCCATGCTAATTTTTCCCTTACTGTTACTCTCACCTTCTTGTCAACTGTTTGAAATGGGCCATCCTGATTATCACTACAAAAGGTTTTTTTTCTCCTGCTGATAATAGCCCACCTTAATTGATTAATCTTGTTAGAGTTGGTATGGCAACACCCATTTTTACATGTTCTTTGTGTGTGTGTGTATGTCTTCCAACTGTATTTTCCACTGCATGCATCCAATGAAGTGAGTTTTAGCCCACAAAAGCTTATGCCCAAAAAAATTTGTTAGTGTCTAAGGTGCCACAAGTACTCCTCGTTCTTTTTGCTGATGCAGACTAACACCACTACCACTCTGAAACCTGTTACATATCCCATTCTTCACTTCCAGTTACTTTTAGTTAACTACAAAGAGACAATAATTATTTTTAAGGTTCCATAATGAACACAGAGAAATACTAAGTGAAAGGACTCAGTCAGGTTAAACTCATGAGCAAAATCTTCATATAAACCAAAGTCAATGAACCTGTGTATTTACACCACCTCTGGATCTGACCCCATGTATTCCACCCTTATTAATGTAAGGGTGGAAATCATCCTATGCAAGGGATCAGCCACAAATCCTATGTTAAACTTAGGGTTTGAGGCTTGGTCTACGCTACAAACTTAGGTTGATATAATCTGCATTAAGTCGATCTAATAACTTTTGTGTCTACGCTACTGAACCCATTTCTGCCAACCTAAGTGGCCAGTAAATTAGACTTTTGTATTCCACCTCTGTGAGAGGCATAGTGCTTGATTAGACATCCACGGGTCAACATGGTGATAGTGTAGACATAGCTTTGTGTAATTCGAATGAATTGGCCTCCAGGAGGTGTCCCACAGTGCTCTGCTGTGACCACTCTGGAGAGCACTTTCAACTCCACTGCACATCAGCCAGTACACAGGAAACAGCCACTCCTCTCTTAAAGCCTCAGGAACTTTTGAATTTTCATTTCCTGTTTGATCAGTGTGGAGAGCTCGCCAACACAGCTGATCATGGAGACTCAAGTCTGCAAATGTGCTCCATCATGGAGTACACAGGAGGTGGTAGATTTTATTGCTGTGTGTGGAGAAGAGTCTGTGCAGGCAGAGCTCCAATGCAGCAGAAGAAATGCTGACATCTATGCCAGGATTGCGCTGGGCACAGGGGAGAAGGGTTACACCAGGGACACGCAGCAGTGCTGTGTGAATATAAAGGAGCTTCAGCAAGCATACCAGAAGACAGGGGAGGTGAACAGTCAAGTTCTGGTTCTGCCCCACAGGCATGCAGCTTTTATGGGGATCTGCATGTGATTCTTGGCAGTGACCCCACCACTACCCCAAAATGCTCCATGGATATCACCAAGGAGCCCCGGGCGACCTTGAGCAACAACGAGGAGGACACTGTTGAGGAGGAAAATGTGAGGCAGGAAAGTGGGGGATCCATTCTCCCCGACAGCCAAGAACTATTTTTAACCCGGGAGCCCATCCCTTCACAGGACAAGTTGGCAGCGGAGTGTGATGCCAGGGAAGGCACCTCTAGTGAGTGCACATTTCCAATCAAACTGTAGAGGTTACATGCTGCTTTTTTTTTTTATTTAATCTGAACAAAAAAGTAGATGTGGTGGGTATCAGTGGTCATTCCAGCTATGCTCTGAAAAAGACTGTTTATGTGCATAGGGATGGCCTGGGAATCCTCCTCGGAGATCTCTAGGAAGCTTTCATGGAGGTACTTGACAATCCTTTTTATAGAAGGTTTCTGAGAAGGGCTGCCTTATTTCGTCCACCATGGTATGACATATTCCCACACAACTCCAGAGTTAATTCTGCTGGCATCATTGCAGCACACAGCACTGCTGCATAAGGACCAAGTCTGTGCCTAGACTCTTGCAGCATCTGCTCCCTTAATCCACCTCTGTTACCCTCAGGAGAATGATATTGCATAGGGTCACCTAGGGAAAATGGGGAAAGTTTTCAATGCTGGCCCTTAAACCGCAAACAATTCATCAAGTAATCTACCCCATTTGCTGAAATCTGGGTCATACAACCATGCTTTCCCAAACATGCTGTGGTTGTGATTGGAAGGGATCACCATGTACTGCAAACAGCATTGGAGAAAAATGGATAGTGTTGTCTCCCTTCCCTCCCAACCCAGTGCCGCTTTTGTACAAAACCAAACTATTTGGAGGGTTTTACAATGGTGCCTGCCCTCAGGATCCATCCAGGTTGCTAGGGGAAAGGGAGC
Organism: Gopherus flavomarginatus; assembly: GCF_025201925.1. Taxonomy (NCBI): domain Eukaryota; kingdom Metazoa; phylum Chordata; order Testudines; family Testudinidae; genus Gopherus; species Gopherus flavomarginatus. Next base: position 88,493,038 of record NC_066624.1, read on the forward strand.
TTTTCTCAAGTTCCAACCTGTGATCCCAAGGATGATGTCTTCACAAAAGCAGCAGCACAAGAGTTCTCACTTGTGCCTCGTGGCCTTACTCACCATGGCTGGAGCAGCAAACTGACTATTGCAATAGCCAATGGTTATGAGTATGTTGTGGCTTGCAGTGAAGTGTATTGAGGGGTGCTTTTTAAATTAAAAAGAAATAACTTTGCATCAGAAACAAGTTATGCACTGTCAATGCTACCCTTGTGATTTGCATTCCTTGCAGCTGAAACTTTGTCCGTTGGCGCATCCTCCACACTGGGACAGAGACTTTCCCAGATTAGAAGGTGGAAGAAGCAGACTTGGGAGGACATGGTCAGTGAGTTAAGGCACGCCTCTGAGAGTGACAAGACTGAGCTCAGAGCATGGAGGATTCCACTGTCTGAGAACCTGAAGAGAGAGGACAGGAGAGCATGCACGGAACCAGAGCGTGCCACGCAGGAAGAGATGCTGCCAATTATGAAGGTGCTATCAGACATGTTGAGGAGTCTGGTTGAGAGTCAAGAAAAGCAGCTGGATGCTAGAGTCCCTCTGCAGTTTATGCTGAACCTGCTGCCATCATCATCCAGTTCTATATCCTCCTCCCGCAAACGTCCTATGAGGTGGGGTGTGGGGTGGGATGGGATGGGAGTTCAGCATCCCTTGCACTCAACAGCAGGGGAGGGTACGAGAACCACGAGGCACCCATTACCATACCTTTGATTGTTATTGCAGTGTATCTGTAAGCAAGCTTTCCTTGTTTCTCCCGCCCCCCCAGTGTTATCAGCCCTGTTGCCTCAGATTACCTTACCTTTCTTTGCTGCCTCCGTGTGTTTGTGTGCGTAATAAAACTTGAAGGATTGACAAGAAAAGACTTTTTTTTATTCATTCAACACGGGGTAGAGTTTACAGGGGAGAAAATGCAATGGAGGGGACAATTTGCTAAGGAACAACACAGGTAAGTGTCACATTACTCTGGCTTGTTGCTGAAAATGGTTTCCAAAGCCTCATGGAGACGAAGAGCCCCTCTATGTGCTCTTCTTATTGCCCTGGTGTCTGGCTGCTCAAAATTGGCTGCCAGACAATCTCCCTCAATTTCCCACCCCAGCCAAAACTTTTTTCCCTTTGTTTCACAGATATTATGGAGCCGGCAGCTGTAACAATGGGGATATTGCTTTCACTGAGGTCTAACCTAATAAGGAGACAGTGACAGTGACCTTTTAAACGTCCAAGGGCACATTCCATCACCATTCTGCACTTGGTCAGGCTGCCTGTGTACGGATTCATGAGCCATGGGAACAAGGGGCAGGCTGGGTCTCCCATGATCACGACTGACATTTCAACATCACCCACAGTTATTTTGCAGTCAGGAAAGAAAGTACCTGCTTACAGCTTTCTGAACAGACTGGAGTTCCTAAAGATGCGTGCGTCGTACACCTTTTCTGACCATCCCACGTTGATGTTGGTGAAATAGCCCCTGTGATCCACCAGCACTTGCAACACCATTTAGAAGTACCCCTTTTGGTTTATGTACTCCTTGGCAAGGTGGTCTGGTGCCAAGATAGGGATATGCATTCCATCTATCACCTCACTGCAGTTAGAGAACCCCATCACAGTAAAACCATCCACTATGTCCCTCACGTTGCCCCACTGACCGGTAGCAGTCTGGCGTTGCAAGCTTCCACAGAGCTATCGCCACTTGCTTCTCCACTGTCAGAGCAGCTCTCATTTTAGTATTGCTGCACTTCAGGGCTGGGGAAAGTTCTTCCCACAGTTCCTGAAAAATGACCTTATGCATTCGAAAGTTTTGCAGCCTCTGCTCGTCATCTCATAGCTGCATAACAATGCTGTCCCACCAGTCAGCGCTTGTTTACCAAGCCCAGAAACGGTGCTCAACTGTGTAAAGATGAGGTGTCACAGTCACCAGTAACTATGCTGCTCTGTCTTACAGCAGGACTGCTCACACAGCCTCAAACTGTTCCATGCAGCAGCTCCTGTACCAGCTGTATAAATACTGCAGGATAAGATATGAGGTGTTTGTAATGCTCAGAGCAATAATGTACAGATGAGTGGGTCCATGTGGGTGTCCATGCGGGTAACCTAGGCTTACGAAAAAAGAAGTGAAAAAGGCTTGGTTTGTTTGCCATTGATTTCAGGGAGGAAGGGAGGTAAGTGCATCATGGGAGTCTAATGCCATGTTCCCATAACCACCTGCACCAATGTTTTGGGCATATAAAGTATTGCAAGACCAACCCAAAATTCCACTCTCCTACGTGCACTGTGGGATAGCTACCCATAGTGCAGTGCTCCGTGCGTCAATGCAAGCCCCGTGCGTCTTATATTATTAAAACTGAAAGGATATTAGATATCAGAGCTGGTTGAATTATATGCAATTAGCAATTTATTCTTGAAATATCCTTGACTGTGATTTAAACATCTGTGGGCAACTGTTCAACTAACACTTTATGCAAGTACATTTCAGTTTATGGACTGCTCCTAAATTGTTCACTTCAAGAATCTTTTTGCTATTCATTGTTTGAGCTGTGTGAATGGTTCGTACTGTTTCTGCCACCTGAGTTGAGGACTATAACTTCTATAGGTTCTGTTCCAAATGTGTGCTCTGATATGAATGCACACACTTGTCTGCAGATGTGAGCATGCTATGATCATTTGTGTGAACACAATCTTACCCATTGGAATGTCTGCTAATCAGCAAACAGATGGGGATCACAAATGTAAATGGCTAATGTGGTTCATACAAAAGCTTACTCATATGCTTTGGTAGTACTTGTTAATCTTTAGGAAGAATCTAGTTTGCTGTTCCCTATTTATGTTGTATACTTTTTGCATTTCCCTTATATTGGACAATAAAAAAAGAAAAAACAGGAAGGAAAAAAAGGGGAAAACATAGTTTCATTTGTTTTGAGTCTTATCTGTCTTACTTTTAGTTCCTGTGCACTAGCACAAAGATCAGCAGCGGCTCCAGGCACCAGTGCTCCAAGGGCATGCCTGGGGCTGCAAGCTGCGGGGGGTGCCCTGCCAGTCTCTGTGAGGGTGGCAGTCAGGCAGCCTTTGGTGGCTTGCCTGCAGGAGGTCAGCTGGTCTTCTGGATTCAGTGGCAATTCAGCAGCGGGTACACCGAAGCCGTGGGCCCACTGGATCTCTCGCAGACAAGCTGCCGAATCCGCAGGACCGGGGACCTCCCGCAGGTAAGCTGCCAAAGGCTGCCTGCCTGCCATGCTTGGGGCAGCAAAAAGCTAGAGCCACCCCTGACGATGCAATGTTTGTGCGGCAAATGCCGCACAACACTATTCGAACCTAAACAAAAATCTTTTTAAAAAATAATGAAAACAATACTATTAATATAAAAATTTAGAAAAAAATATTTCAGTTAACAAAAACCTAATTTCTTGGTCTAGACTACTTGACACTGTTCCCTATCTCTATTCCTGTGTACCAATTACTAACGTTCCTCCCTGTGAAAGGTGCATGATCCTCCTTAATACAAAGCACTTAAGCACATGCTTGAGTGCTTTGCTGAATCATGGCCTGTAAACAACATTCTATCAAATAAACTTTGTAAAACAAATACATTTCCACAAAACTTTTCCTAATAAAATTCATACGTATTTTGAACCAAATTATAATTGGCACACACAGGTGCTGGAACAGGGGTGCTGCCACACCCCCTGGTTTGAAGTGGTTTCCATCATGTACAGGGTTTACACTTTGGTTCAATGGCTCTCAGCTCCCCCACTATAAAAATTGTTCCAGCGCCCCTGTTGGTTTCTAGACTACATAGCATAGTACTGATTCCGTGCCTTATTAATGCAAGATTAAAATCTGGATATTTTTCACATGATGGCATTAATCACAGATTAAATACAGTGGAGCTTTTGTGGCAACAAGTATCCTTTGTATGCCTGATAATGATCTAATCAACTAGGACAATGAAGAAGGGAGAAAAAAACTTTAAGATGCATGTCTGCATTCCTGAGTGGAGGAATAGTGGAGAGAAGTTTGGCCTTTGCCCATCTAATGGGTGCCATAAATCGCTGTCAGGTGATGTGCTTTTCCCCCTTCATCTCCTAGAGCAGGACCAATATACCAATAGCCCTGTCATAATATGCAAACCTGGAGTTTGCAACTCTGAGTAGGAAGCAAGTTTATTTGAAAGAAGTTAGAATCCAGCTGAGAAATAACTGGTGCTAGTTCTGACAAATGTAAGTGACTCACTTAAACAAGTCAAGGTTTTATAGGGCAGCAAAGATGTGTAAGTCTTTACCCTATATATTTAATATTCATGAATGCTGATCTGTTCAAGAGCTGTTTCAGGAGGGTTTTTAAATATTAATTAAATGAGAATAGGAATATTGTAATTGCTGTAGCTATTTTCTGACAGATTACATTGTAAAGAAGGTTCACGCAGAGCGAATGTCCAAACGCCTACTCAGTCTTAGAGTTACAGCAAGCTGCTTGCCAGAGATTCGAACTATGATGAACAAACACTAAGCTCACTTCTTTTCATCCATTTGACTCTCAATGTAGCAGGCCTCGATTCTCTTCTCCAAGCAACACTTGTTTCTTTTCCTAGCTTCCCCATTTTTCCTGGGGTCACTAATATAGATCTCATTTTTTTACTTTTCTGATTGAACTAAGGTTTTAAAGTGAGGGCTTCATTAGCAACAGGGTAGGGGGAGGGAATTAAAAAAACAATTTGCTTTTTACAGACCTATTCAATGCCTGTCCTACCAAAACAGCAGAGTAGAAAATGTTTATCTGTGAGATATCGAGAGCAGACAACTGCCTGTTTGCTTAAGGCTACAAAATCCCTAGATTAGGCCCTGGCCCTTCTCGATATGGACCAACATTGGACACTGCTTGTCTAAACCATTGACCCCAGGCTTTTATGGCACTAAGCACCCTTTCATCCCATTGACTTCAGTGTAGTTTTCAGTACCTTGCAGCAACAGACTTCTTGCTAGAGCTTTAATTAACATGGATTTTCATTGAAAGAACCATAGAAGATTAGGGTTGGAAGAGACTTCAGAAGGTCATCTAATCCAACACCTTGCTCAAAGCAGGAACAACCCCAACTAAATCATCCCAGCCAGGGCTTTGTCAAGCTGGGCCTTAAAAACCTACTAAGAAAGGAGATTCCACCACCTTCATAGGTAACCCATTCTAGTGCTTCACCACCCTCCTAGTGAGATAGTTTTTCCTAATATTGAATCTAGACCTCCCCCATTGCAACCATAGGGGCCAACTTTCTCTTGCGCTGGTGGGTGCTTGATCCCCCGCCCCTGGCCCCCCCCAACCACCCCTGCTCCTGGCCCCTCCACCATTCCAACCCCATCCCCAAAGTCCCCGCCCTAACTCTGCCCCCTCCCTGCCCCGGCCCTGCCTCTTCCCCCAGCGCACCGCATTCCCCCTCCTCCCCTGTCCCCCACTGGTCCGCAAATCATCTGTTTTGTGGTGCAAGCACTGGAGGGTGGGGGGGAGAAGCAGGATGCAGCGGCCTGCTTGTGGAGGAGACGGAGGTAAGCTGGAGCAGGGGAATGGGGTAGGGCCACAGGGAGCTGCTGGTAGGTGCTGAATAGAGGGAAATAATTACTTCCCTCATCTGCTGGCAATGCTCCTAGTAATGAAGCCCAATATGCTGTTATCCTTCTTGGCAGCAGGGGCACATTCCTGACTCATCCAGCTTCTCGTCCACTGTAACCCCCAGGTCCTTTCTGCAGAACTGCCACTTAGCCAGTCGGTCCCCAGTCTGTAGCAGTGCATGGGATTCTTCTGTCCTAAGTGCAGGACTCTGCATTTGTCTTTGTTGAACCTCATCAGATTTCTTTTGACCCAATCCTCCAATTTTTCTAGGTCACTCTGGACCCTACCTCTACCCTCCAGCATATCTACCTCATCCACATCAGTGTCGTCCACAAACTTGCGGAGGGTGCAATCCATCCCATCATCCAGATCATTAATGAAGATGTTGAACAAAACCAACTCCTGGGGTATGCCACTTGATACCGGCTGCCAACTAGACATTGAGCTCCCTGATTTTTCCAGGGACTGAGGTGAGTCTGATTGGTCTATAGTTCCCCAGATTCTCCTTCTTCTCTTTTTTAAAGATGGGCACTACATAAGCCTTTTTCCAATCATCCAGGACCTCCCCCAAAAGCCACAAGTTTTCAAAGATAATGGCTAATAGCTCTGCAATCACATCAGCCAGCACCCTCAGATGCATTAGATCCAGCCCCATGGACTTGTGCATGTCCAGCTTTTCTAAATAGTCCTTAACCTGTTCTTTCAGAACAGAGGGCTGTTCACCTCCTCCCCATAAGGTGCTGCCCAGTGCAGCAGTCTGGGTGCTGATCTTATTTGTGAAGACCGAGGCAAAAAAAGCATTGAGTACTTCAGCTCTTTCCATATCATCTGTCACTAGGTTGCCTCCCCCATTCAGTAAGGGTCCCACACTTTCCATGACCACCTTCTTGTTGCTAACATACCTGTAGAAATCCTTCTTGTTACAGTTCACATCCCTTGCTAGCTTCAACTCCAATTATACCCCTGCATGCTCGAGCAATATTTTTATACTCCTCCCTAGTCATCTGTTCAAGTTTCCACTTATAAGCTTCCTTTTTATGTTTAAGCTCACTGAAGATTTCTGTTAAGACAAGATGGTCACCTGCCATATTTGCTATTCTTTCTGCACATTAGGATGGTTTGTTTCTGCACCCTCAATAAGACTTTGAAATACAGCCAGCTCTCTTGGACTCCTTTCCCCCTCATATTAGCCTCCCAGGGGATCCTGCCCATCGGTTCCCTGAGGGAGTCAAATTCTGCTTTTCTGAAGTCCAGGGTCCATATTCTGCTGCTCTCCTTTCTTCCTTGTGTCAGGATCCTGAACTCGACCATCTCATGATCACTGCCTTCCACGTTCCCATCCACTTTTGCTTCCCCTACTAATTCTTCTCTGTTTGTGAGCAGCAGGTCAAGAGGAGCATGGTCCCTAGTTGTTTCCTCCACCACTTACACCAGGAAGTTGTCCCCAACTCTCTCCAAAAACTTCCTGGAATGTCTGTGCACTCCTGTATTGCTCTCCCAGCTGATGTCAGGGTTATTGAGATCCCCCATGAGAACCAGGGCCTGTAATCTGGAAACTTCTGTTAGTCGTCCGAAGAAAGCCTCGTTTACCTCATCCTCCTGGTCTGGCTGTCTATAGCAGATGCCCACCATGACAGCACCCTTGTTGCTCTTGCCTCTAAACTTAACTCAAAGACTCTCAACAGATTTTTCTTGAGTTTCATACTGGAGCTCTGAGCAATCATACTGCTCTCTTACATACAGTGCAACTCCTCCACCTTTTCTTCCTCACCTGTCATTCATGAACAGTTTAAACCCATCCATGACAGTGCTCTAGTCATGTGAGTTACGACACCAAATCTCTGTTATTCCAATCACATCATAATTCCCTGATTGTGCCAGGACTTCCAATTCTTCCTGCTTGTTCCCAGGCTTCTTGCATTCTTGTACAGGCACCTAAGATAACTAGACGATTGCCCTACTTTCTCAGTATGCATCAAGAGGCCTCCCGTGTTGCACCCTCTTCCTTGTATTTCCTTTTGGTATCCCACTTCCCCACTTACCTCAGGGCTTAAGTCTCCATCCCCTGGTGAACCTAGTTTTAGAGCCCTCTTCACTAGGTTAACAAGCCTGCCTGCGAAAATGCTTTTCCGTCTCTTTGTTAGGAGGATCTCCTCTCTTCCTATCAATCCTTCTTCCTGGAACAACATCCCATGGCTGAAGAATCCAAAGCCCTCTCTCTGACACCACGTCCACAATTTGATGGTCCCTACTGGGGCCTTTTCCTTCAACAGGGAGGATGGAGGAGAACATGACTTGCGCATCAAACTCCTTTATCCTTGATGCATGCTTGCATATATAATATTATGTCACTCTGGCATGTTACTGTTATGAGGGGTAAAGGTCATGTGCTTAAATTTAGAATTAGTTTTAGCAACATCTATACATAGGCATCCTTGTGGCATTAATTTTTATCGGTGCTTAACATATCCAGAACTATTTTTCAAACCATTCAAGTATTTCAGAGACTCATCAAATGGACCAAAACACATGACACATACAAAGCTGGGATTAACATTTTTGACTGGGTCCACAAATTAATTTTTCATCCCATACCTCAGAAACTACCAAGAGACAAGGTAGATGAGGAAATAGCTTTTATTGGACCAACTTTTGTTGGGGAAAGGGACAAGGTTGTCTCTTTCCCCAACAGAAGTTGGACCAGTAAAAGTTCTCTTTCACACCTTGTCTCTCTAATATCCTGGGAGCAACATGGCTACCACGTGCTGCATAAGCAAAATACCTTGTTGTGATCACACCACTAAGTAAAGAGTTGGTCTAAGGAATATGGAGAGGATTAATGAGAAAGAGTGAGTTCCATTTTGAAGTGTTCCCCAAAGAGTGTGTGTGGGGGGGAGCACGCGTGTGCGCACGCACTCACACCCACTAACGCAGAAGGGAAATATTTGCGTCTCTCCTGCTGCAGGAGAAGTGGAGCCCAGTTGTTTGTGCTGTCTTCTTGCTCATCACACTGGGGAGTGAACCATGGATCTTCAGAGCTAAAAGTATTGAGCTGTTACAGCTTGAGCTACAAAGCTAATCTCTTCTAGTTAGGGCTATAACAGATCAATATCATCTGTAGATCAGTCTCAGAGGGGGACCTGTAGAACACCAGCAGGTGACACACATGACTGGCAACACAAAAAACCAGAGACTTTTCAAGAGGCAATTATCCAAATACCCTTGCACCTGAGATGTTACTGGAGGGAGTTTTATGTTTATCCTGGTGGGTTTTAGAACTTGGCAAAAATTTAATAATTGCCTCATGCCCCTGTGATGTGTGAAGATCATCATCATCCCCATGTTAAAGAATGGAGTGGGGGTAAACAGTTTGAGGCTCAAATTTTCAAAAGTGGCCTTAATTTTGGCTTCTGAATTCTAGGTATATGAATCCTAATTTCCTCCCCCTAGCCCCCAGAACAGCTGACCTCTTACAACTCCCACATTGCTTGTCACAACTATGAATTAGTCAGATAGAGGGACCTGTGGGACCTATGGCCAGCTCTGGATAGCTTTGATGTATATGGAGAACCATGAATAATTTAGGAAAAAATCACAGTAACAGACTCTCAGTCTTAACCTTGACAAAATACATCAATTATTATTTCTGCAAGGAAATGACTGGAAATACAAGCGGCTTTTTCAGTGGGAGTTAGATGCCTAGGCGCTTTTCAGTACAGATATCGACCTAGTGGGGCATCTTTAAGTGCCTAAATATTTTTTAAAATCTGGTTTTTAGATACAAACCCCTATATAGACAATCTGGCTTACACTTGACACATTAGTTTAGTTTTCAGTGATGGGTAAATGGCAGAACCTGTTGCCCAATTTGCATTTGGTTCTGGACCCTAGTTATCAAAGACCAGTTGAAACAGGCTTACTCTTTCTCTTAATCATTTCTGGGAAAAGAGAATCTAGTTAGTGGCATTAAATATTTCTTACTTCTCTGATAGGTTGAGAACTACTGAACCAGACTATTTACCATTGTGGGCAGCATATGGCCACAATGTGTTATATGGGCCGCAGCCAATACTAACTGTATGGCCCTGGCCATGTCATGTAGGCCACAGCTCTGTGCTGATTGGGCCACAGGTTGGGCACCACTCATTTTGTCACTTTGACTGAATGTCTATCTTGTGATAGAACTGCGATAGGAGTCTGTCTGTTAAGAACTGATTGACTTGAGAATATTGGGGAAATGAGTTACATCAGACTCAATGAAGCACTTTGGGGTACCAAAAGGAATACAGAAGTGCGCTTTTTGAGTGTGTGTGCTTTTAGTAAAAATAATTGAGGGTTTCCTCCTTTATATTTGAATGTTGGTATTTCAACTAGTGCAAGATAAATACTTGATATTTTTGGTTCAGTGGCTGAACCAAAAAATAAAATAAAATAAAAATCTGTTTGTTTTGAATCAAAACTGAAACATTTTATTTTTTCTTGACAAAATTAAAATTTTGGTTTCAGGTAAAAAGAAACCATTCATTTTGGGCTGAACAAAATGCTTTGTTTGACCTAGAACAAAATTTTGGTTTTATTTTTGATTTGTTATGTTTTTGGGTGTTTGACCTGGAACAATTTTTTTGAACTTTTTGCTTTGTTAAATTTTTGGGCTGTTTTTCACCCTTTAAAACATTCTTTAAACAGATCTAGCTAAATTTTTAAATTAAAAGTCAAAACATTTTATTTTGAAAATGTCAAAATGAAACTTTTTTTTTTACTTTTTTGATTTTTTTAATCTGACTGAAACCATTACTCAGACTGCAAATAGTTTGTTGCTCTGAAATGGCATTTTTTGATAAATTTGCTATTTGACTGAAACATTCACCCAGCTCTAATTTCAAGTGGAAATCAGCAAATGTGTGATGCCTAATCAGATAGATGCCAGTGTTAACTCCTGAAAAGTATAAAAAGGAGAAAAGAAAAGGAAGAGATGAAAATGGAAGAAAAGGAATCCTTTCAGACTCCTTAAATTTGGTCATACCTCACCGATATAATTCTTTGCTTCCCCTTTTGCTTTCCTCTACTTTCTTTCTATTTCTCCTGTGTCTCCTTCTGAACTTTAGAGCTCTGTAACTGCTGTACAACTAATTTATCTCCCCATGCCACACACTGTTCTATTGAGTCAGTCAGCCCTTCCTGTCAGTGTTTGAAAGTACATGGCTATTCTTCAGGTGACAGTTCAGCAGAGCAGACAACTAGGAAAATACTGGCAGCAGCACCAGCAACTGCAGAAAGAGAATCTGTAAAAGGATGATTCGCTGCCACTATTGTTCTCAAAGAGAAGGTGGAAAAACTTGGTCCAGTTAACAGTTTGAACACCACGCATGTGGTGAGCTTCATGTCACTTCAGTATGTGCAGGGTCTGGAATGGTAGCACATAAGCAAACTACTAAATACTAAATCATAATTCAAATTCTGCACAGAAATTATACATGATGCTGATGTTCTTCTCCTACTAGGAATGTTTAAGCTGCTTTCCATTGAAAGCAAATAGTTTCTTCTTAAACGATTATCTTGTATCTTTTAGGGGCCTTAAGGTTCTCTGTAGCAATATGCAAAACTTTGTATTGAAATGTTTTACCATACATATTTTTTGTTTTGGAAGCTTTGCAGATCTCCATGTGACTGCTAGCTCTGAAAAGAAAGTTCAAGCTGTTTTGTAGGAGGTGTTGCTAAGGTGATTATTATAGAATGAAAATGCATTGGCAACTCATTGTTAACTTGTTTACAAAAGAATATGAATAAAATTTCACCTCCCAGAGCAAGGCAAGCTTCTGTGCCTGATTAACTGTTTCAAAACTATTTGAGAGCAGAATAGTCAATGGTATATATGTAAACTCCCTTCTCCCCACCAACACATACCTTGAAATATGGTATAGATCTTTGAGACAGTGGTAGGGTGCACTGGTAACTAGCATAACTGGAGTGAAATATTTTTAATGAATAAACTTAGTCTAATTCTGCTGCCTTCTGTTTTTGAGCAGATCTCAAAACTTCTTCGTTATTCCTCATTCATGATTTTTTTCTTTACATGAATGGTTTGCAAATAGTTCATTGAGAATATTCCATACTCAAAGTTTGAGGTACATGTGCATTCATTATTACAGGTGTCCAAATCTGGGAATGTTCTGGATAACTTTTCTAAATGAATACTGTACAAATTGCAAACCAAAATTGTGTTTTCATGCATTTTGAGCATTAAAGTTTCATTTTCACAAGAATTCACTGCAGTAAAATCAAAGTGCTTAAATGTGGATGAAAGCGAACACACAAGCACTGTATAAACACAGACAATTCAAACGTTAAAGATTATTAGCAGAATACCTTTTCCATTATTTCCCAGCAGCTGTTACTTGGCCTAAATCAGCTTATGGACTATATTTTAGGTAATGTTTGCATTTTTCCACTTTATCTTTAGCTTGACATTTATAATTAATGAACCATGTTTACCCCTGTGCAGCTTCCATGAGTTGCACTACGGATGAATTTTGTCCAATAACTCTAAAAGTCATTAAAAACTGAATGGACCAAGGGGAGATAAAGGAGATTGGGAAGGAATTTCCACTGTGCAGTGGAGTAGATGGTGTTGCTCAAATCAAGTGAAAATAGTGCTTACATGGCGCATAGGCCCTGTGCTGGCTTTCTGCATAGGGGAGAGGTTTTATGCTCTTGATTTGCCACCTTTATCTGATAGTATTGTTTCTGCTCCCTGGCTGGCTGATTTCCAAAACAGTTGCATAAGCATTTGGGTAGCATCCTATTTGCATGAATGTTTGTGTGTGATCACATGGTGCATGTGATGGGGCTTTCACCCTAAACAAAGTGTGAAGAATTAAATTAGACCAATTAACCATACAGGCTGCACCTGGAGGAGAGCCAGAACTAAGAAAACCTGATGGCTGATGAAGCCCAGCTGGGGCAGGTGGTGGGCTAGGCTTATAAGGACAGGAAGTTGGGGTAGGAAGAAGATTGCAGGAAGGAGCTCTGTAGTTACTCCCTAGAGAGGGTAGAAAATACCTCTGAGGAGCAGAGAGTGGTGTTGGGGGTTCTCAGTTCAGCATTCACTTCCAGTTCCTGGATTTTTTTCCCCTCCCCTCTTTGACCTTCAATCCTGTCCTAGTTTTTTCATTTACTGTCCCCAGTATTTACATGTGCTCTTTGTCCATTGACTGTTCTCCCTCAGTTGAGCAGCTAGGTACTAGGAGGAAAATAAGCCCTGGAATCCTGGCTTGTACTACAGACCCTGGCAAGAACCTAAGGGTGTGAAGTAAACCCAGGAGCATAGTGAAAGCCCACAGGGGGAGCTCATAAGACAGGAGGAAAAAAGATAGCAAATAATCCAGAGAAACAGTAACAGGATTAGAGCTTGAGCACACCATGGTTGCTCGGCATGCAGTCCCTGGACTGCAACCCAGAGTAGTGGGTGGACCCAGTGGCTGCTAGGGGGACCTTGGAAAGAGGCACAGACTTGGCAATGGATCAGAAGACTGCCTGAGACAGTATATCGAAAGGGATTTGGCTACCCCGGAAGTGGAGGACTATTGTGAGCTGGCCAGAGATGAGTCATGAAGAAGGAGCACCTGGAGTCCAGCAAAGGACCACGGGTGAGCAAGCAATGAGGGGACACCAGACCAGGTATGAGGTGATCCTCAGATGAAAGGAGATGCCCCAGTGGTGAGAACAGCATGTATGAGCCGGTGTCATTTTCCCTATTTGCAAATGTTCTTATGAACAAAACTTTGCTTGCACTAAAGTTCACAAAAAGTAAATAAAAGGGATCTCTAATACCATCCAAATGAACATACATTTTTATTTGAATTTGCAACATTCACCGGGATCTAGTAAGGCCTGGGTTTTACTTGCTATTGGAAGAAGGTACTTTCTGCTGCCTGTGCCCCATAACATGGTTGGGCGTTAGTTTTGCATCTCTCTTAGTTCATCAAAACTTTGGCACTCGTGCAGTAAAAATAATTGACATGTTTGCTAACATATACTCAGAGTTCTCTTTAAAAACTGTTTTCAATATCAGCACCAGAAAGATTTGGGTAGGGGTTTTTCCCTCCAAAAAATTAAACTGTACTATTTTGAGGGAGTGGGGACGGACCACACTGCACCTTCCATTGTGATACCTAGATTTTACCTCAGTCCTTCATTTCCTTCGTTAAAACTGTCTGAGTGATACCAGTTGATTACAGTCTGATTCCCCACTTTATCATGCTGTCAGAGCAGGAGGCCAAAGTGGCTTACCTGTGAAGTGTAGTGTAAATCAGAAAATCACTACTTGTCAAGTACTTCACTGAGTGGGTTTTTCTACTTCACATATGACATTTTTAATCTTATCTCCAAATATGAAAATGCATATTAAAAGAGCTTAGCATCACAAAGAGTGGGCCTGATCCATAACCCATTGAAGTTAATGTCAGTGTCTCCATTGATTTTGATGGCCTTTGGATCAGGCCCATTATGGCTTGGTCTGTCTAGATGGGCTGTGGAAGAGAAAGCAGAGGTTTCCTTCTCCTTTTCTCCAATGCGCTATCACAACCATTATGATTCTAGAAAGTGAGCAGCCAAATTACGGCTGCCTCCTGCATAGGGATATGGGAAAAGGCTCACTGGTTTACTGAGCTAGTGGCCTGATTGCAAACCCACTGAAGTAAATGAGAGTCTGTCTGTTGACTTCACTGTACTCTTGATCAGGCCCTACATGAATATTGCTTACTTCAGAATTTCACTCAACTTTCTTGTAAGGCAGTGTTGATTTTTTTTCTCTCTCTCTCTTCTCTTCCCCGCCCCCCAGTCCCAAACTAAGTAACCATATTCAAAGTAAACAACATAAAATATTCAATACCTGCTTCAGCAGGAAAACTAACTGCACTGGCTGAAATGCTGTCAAAATGCATAGCAGAAGAGACTGTCTGAATTTTTAATATTCTGAGTCAATACTCTATTAATTGTCAACTTTTTCTCCAGTACAATCTGTCATTAAAACACATTCAAATATCTTGTAGGCTTTTTATTCACATCCTCTTGTTTTTTATTTCTATGTTTCCCTAATTTGCTTTAGGACTGTGTAGTCTCTGAAGGGCAGAGTTGCATTCTCAAGTGCTAAGATCAGACTGCTCAGACATCTGATTTTTTTTCCCCCATGTTGCATAGAATACATACTGATCTTTAGAGGAAATCTATACTTGTCTCATCTTTTTAAAAAAAATCTAGCACTTTTCCAATTGTGAATAAAAAATTCTGTCTCACTCCAAATGTAGGTACATTTCACAATTAGTCATTGCTATTATATAATAAATGCCCAAGAGAAAGTATGTGGCAGTCTATTTACCTTGTAATACTTGCATGTGTAAGTCACTATCAAAATAGTCTGCAAAGGGGCAATATAGGATATTACCACCTAACCTGTTTCTTTATGATATAGAGAAGGACTGTTAGATTTTTTTCATTTTCCCAAAGAAAAAGGGATAAGTCTAGGAATTCCAGCATGGGTAGACAGATATGCGCTAGCTCTGCTCAGGCTAGCATGCTAAAAATAGCAGTCAGGGTAGCATGGGCAGTGGCTTGGGCTAGCTGCCTGAGTACATACCTAGGGGATCTGGGTGCATTTATACTCAAATGGCAAGCCCCAGCTATACTGCTATTTTTAGCATGCTAGTTTGAGCAGAGCTAGTGTGTCTGTCTACTTGCCCTGGGAAACACCCTTCTAGCTGCAGTGTAGATGACATATGCAAAGAGGGGGAGCAATTTTGCTTTTAGAAAGATCAGAAAAATTAAGTTTTATATTCTCTGAATCTGCTCTAGTTCTCCTTAGAAGAGGGAGAGATGTGGAGTGGGACACTCCTGAGGCTTAATTAAAGTAGCAGAAGTACAAGGTTATTTAAAAAGGGTGAAATCCTGGCTCTATTGAAATCAATGGCAAAACTTAAAGTGACTTCAATGCAGCAGAATTTCACCCAAGCACTTTATTTCGAAATGTTAAGCATTTGAATTACATAAAATATAGAGGGCCGGAATATGCCATCCTTACCTATGCAGAATGGGCCTTGAGTGGCGTATAGAGCTTCTGTTGGCCCTCTGCATGGAGGGCTAACACAATTTCAACCTGAAGACATCTTGGCTTCTGTGCTTCCTTCAGTAACTCAGGGAAGTCAAGTAACTTGGTCAGTTTTCACCAAAGTTGGTAGGGGGAATAGAATTTCAAATCTCTCAAATACGAGGGAGAGAAAAGGGAAAAATTTCAATAACTGTAGCTGTTTCCACAAGACAGGTGAAATCCTGACCCCGCTGAATTCAATGGGAGTTTTGTCACTGGTTTCAACGGCGCCAGCATTTCACCCATTGTTTTCCAGGTGGTGTCTGCCATTTTCTGGCACTACTGCCCAATGTGAATTACAAAGGAGCAGCACAAGACTCATGGAGGGAAAGCAAGAGCATTCAAGAACATCGTTATCAGCTGGCTGCGTGTGTTTGTTTTTACCAGAAATTTGCAGTCTGGGCCTGAGTTGGTGTTCCTTTCTTAGGCAAAACTTCTATTATTTTTAATGCGTGTTTTGATTCAGTGAAGAAACAGGAGGACTGGGCCCTGTGTTTGAGGAGGCTTTTCCTGTAGAGACTAAAGCATACAAATGTGCTAAGAGCTGGGTTTTCATTGTTGCCTTTAGGATTATGACCTTGCTGTTTTCTGAGATAAAAAGACAGAGATGCAAGTGTGTGAGATGCTTCACTCCCTAAGTATATCTTCTGAAAGGATTAGTGTTTGTAGTGCCAAAGATCCTTAGACATGGTCCAGGACTGCATTGTGTTATAACGGTGGCACAGGGAGAACACAGTGTTCTGCCCAAGGTTTTGAAATATCAGAATAATAAATAAAGCAGCCCTTGTCCTTTGCTGCATTCTGTAATTTGAAAGGTTTTGTGTAATTTTCGATTATTGTTGAGAAAGATTTCAAAGAAATCAGGTTTCGAGCTGGTAGTAACCATGTTGCTTTTCTTCATGAATGCTCCATTACCATATGCTAGTACATGGTTTTTACCGGAATGAACAAAACCTGCTGCTATCAGTATAACTGCATACTTTGCAGCCCATCTGTATCATATGAACATAAGAATGGCAATACTGGGTCAGACCAATGCTCCATCTAGCCCAGTAACCTGTCTTCTGACAACAGTCACTGCCAGGTGCTTCAGAGGGAATGAATAGAATACGGCAATTACTGAGTAATCCATTCCCAGTCCTCAGCTCCCAGCTTCTGGCAGTCAGAGGCTAGGGACTTGGGGTTGCATACTTGCCCATCTTACTATCAGCTATGTTATTTATTTATATACCATTGTTGGAGATGTGTGCAGCACTTAATAGTAAAAATACATACATAGAAAAAGTCCTGCATGGCCCCATTTATAATCTAAGGGCACAAAGAGGCACAGGACAATTAAAACAACTGTCACAGTGGAGCCATTGAAGGCTGTTTTGGAATGGTTTCCTGTGAAGGATACATGCAGGATGGAGAATGGTTTGTTTTTGTTGTCTAATATACTTCTGCGGTCAAATGGTAACCACCAAGTTAACGAGGTGATATTCTAATGCTTTCAATGCCATTCATGTTTTTGTTTAAGTAAAATGTAAAATAAAATAACCTTTTGTATGCATATTAGAATTTCTGACAGTTGGATGTTTCCATGGATACATACAAAATTCTTTCGTTGCTTGAATCTGTGCAGAGCACTCATTTTCCCCTCTAATAGGGGAAGGTTTTAGTCTGATAAGAAACTAGTCCTGCCAATCACTTTTTACACTATGGAAGTAATATAAATCTTGACTGTTGTGTTGTATGTAAAGAGACAATTATAGCCACATGTCTTTATATCTTCGGTCTTAAGATAACTTTTTCATATGGCTGTGACAGCTAAAATAAACACCATTTCCATGGTGTGATGTGACTAGAGCTCCAGCAATGTTGCAAATTCCAGTGGTGGGACAAGTCAGATCTTTTTAAGTAGCCAATGTTGCTGAATGTTCCTGACCTTCCATCACAGGGCACCAGATATCCACGCTGGAGCAATTTTATAGGAAACAGTTCCTCTTCTGTACAGCAGAAGGTATCCTGACAGTACATCAGGCACAGATATGAATCTGAGGAAGTGTAGGAATCTTGCAGAGGTCATAGCTAATTGCTTTTGAGGAAGACCTGTGTTTGGAGAAGAAGTGGTCATTTGGCGCACACGCTTTTCAAAGCATAAGGAATAACATTGTGGAAGGAGATGTGAAGATGAAAAAGATTCAAAGTGGTCTCTTAGATCTTGGTAATGTCCTGCTCTTACCATCTCATTTCTTGATGCTCACCTTGCTCCCATGTAATCTGTGGGCATCTGGTTCTTCTTGCCCTAAATGTAGACCACAGGTCTGAGAGAGGCACATCTCTTTTCCACTCTTCTCACCAATATGACAAACTCCTGGTTTGGTTTGGTAATGGCCTTTGTGGCAAAGTACCTTCTTCTCCTCAGCAGGCTCAGTCCTTTTTAGCCTTGGAGACAAAGGCTTGGGCAAAGCAAATCCTTACCGGTAGCACAGCGTCCGGCTATTCCTTTCCCCAGTCAGTCCCTTGTGCTTGTTTTCCTTCCCTTCTGGGGAGGGAGTGCAGTCTTCCTTCCTGGAAAGGTTCGGTGTCTTGCTGCATCTAACCTACTGGCAGCTTCCCTGCTTCTCTCTCTCTCTCTCTCACACACACACCTCCCATGCAGGGGATGGTTTAAAAAGGTCTAAAGCAGTTGGAGCCAGCTGAACCAAATTAGTTCCCTGGTAACCCCTTTTCCAGCTGAACCTTATTTCCCTATGGCTCTCTCTCCTCACTGGGACTAATTACTACCCCTCCCTCTTTGAGGCAGTTTGTCCTGGGTTTACCACACCTGATACTAATTCCTTTAGAGTAAGTTGTGTGCCATTGCACTTTCATTTAATTGTAGATCATCTGTGGAGAACCAGTTTTCTGTGGTCTCCTGTCAATAGATACAAGCAGTGTATCAAGGCACATATGAGTTTCTTGATTACCATCATCCCCTTTTTACATGTCAGAAAAGGGTATCCAAAAAGAGACCACAGTTGACTAGCAACACATAGTCATAAGAATCTGACCTGCATTGCTGGGAAAGCAAAGTTCTTGACCAACACTGTTGAAACCATGTTTCTGGAAGCCTGACGGCTGCTGATGACACTATCGTATATAAAGTTTACTTGAGGAAATCCACAGTTAATTTGGACAGGAAATGCTGAAACACACTGTAACAACCAGAACATTTAGGGCCTGACCTTGCCTTGCAGAATTCCAAGGAAGGATTCCACTGATTTCAGTGGGAGCAGGAGCAGGCCCTTAGTTTTCACAAATAGATGCACTGGCCCCATTCTGTGGTCAGTGTATAGGAAAACCACAATGAGACTGTTTTTAAATTTGTAACACTTACCCTTCTCTATCCAGGCATGCCAGGGGGCTTGGAACTCTTTCGAGTTTCTTTGGAAGCCAAAAAAAATTGGATTCCCCCCCTGCACTTAAGAGTAACTGAATGTGAGCCCTGTAAATGAAAAGGAAAGCTTGCCTTTGGAAGCTTTAAAAAAAAAAAAGCAGGGGTTGAGGGAAGCAAACTAACACTCAGGATTCTATCATTCAAGCTTGGAGGGTTAGTCAGGCTGCAGTGTGATTGTGCAGTTGCTACATTAGTCAGCGAGAATAATGGCTCTTCAATAATGTGTACTGTTGTATAGTAGCGAGGATTGTATTAGCTTTGAATTATGTGTCTTTACGTTACAAATTTGTGGTCAGTGTGGACTCAGCTGCCTGCACAAAGCTGCTTTGCATACAGTTCTGTACAACATAACCATTTGTTTTAGGGACAGAATGCCAAATTCCGCTGCTGCTAATGCACTAGCAAAGCCTATCTGTGAGCTCTTGAGGGTAACTGGTCTAGTATTCACTACCAATCCTCAGAAATATTATGCCACTTGATGGTTTAGGTAATAGAAAGGGCAAAAAAAGATGGGACTCATGAAAACCTAGCCGCTTATATACAGCCCCTCTGAGGAACTAGTACCAAAACTTAAGTCAAGCAGACTGTGAAAAGATTAAGCGGTTACACATGATTTTGCTTTTCAGTAATGATTATTAGTTTATATAATCAGAAGGTTAATGACTGAATTTCTTATGACCTCTTTGGTGTTCTTTTTATATACACTTTTACAATCAAAGTATATTAACTGCATTGCATTTACACTAAATATTTTCAGATATGTACTGAGCTTTCTAGTTATACAGCATAAATGCATAGTAATTACATTCCAAAGGAATAAGTGTAGTTGCACTGTAATTACTAAATAGAACAATGCAAGTACAATGTGATGGTATCCTTGAATGGCCAAAGACTTCCTGCAGAATCCTTTATGGTATTATAGCTACCAAACTGCAGCTTGCTTCAACCACGGCAGTTTCTTTCTGAACAATAAAATCTTATCTGTAGTACAAGAAGTGCCTTCAGAATTACTTATTACATGGTATATCCAACTTATATGAGCATTTGAGTTTAAAACAGGTTTCTCAGGTTGGGATTTAAATGTTCAGTGCACTGGTATAATTTTTCAAGTTTTGTTTCACTTGCCAATAAATAGTAGGGTACTGTATATTTTGTGTGAACTGAAGGACTGCCTATACCTCCCCCCACACACACCTTCTTTTAATAGGAACTCCTGTTGTCCTCTTCCACCACTTCTGACAGGTAGTGACCTTGAGATCTGCCTTGTCTTGAGGTTGACAGCTGCATTGTCACATCAATTAAGTTATTAGACTTGGAAAATGGATTGTTGTGGCTTCTAAGAGGTGCCCATAGCGTCTAACAGGAGAAGGAAGTCCATAAAAAACTGTACTCGGAGAGCAGTTATCAATGGTTTACAATTGAGCTGAAAGGGCAAATGAACTGGGGTGCCTCAAGGTCTGTCCTGGGTCTTGTTCCATTCAATAGCTTCATAAATAACTTTGAAATGATGTAGAGAGTACACTTAAAGTTTATGGACGTTATCAAGCTGGGAGAGGTTGCAAACACTAAGGCCTGGGCTATACTAGCTGGGGGGTTCAAACTAAGATACGCAACTTCAGCTATGCTAGTCGCATATCTGAAGTCGAAGTATCTTAGTTCGACTTACCTGGCAATCCTCATGGCGGAGAGTCAACTGGCGCAGCTCCCCCGTCGACACCGCTTACTCCTCCTGCCGAGGTGGAGTACGGGCGTCAATTAGCGGATCGATTTATCGCATCCAGACAAGACGCGATAAATCAATCCCCGATACATCAAACACTACCCGCCAATCCAGCGAGTAGTATAGATGTACCCTTAGAATTCAAAATGATATTGACAAACTGGAGAAATGGTCTGAATTCAATAGAATGAATTTCAGTAAGGACAAATTCAAAGTATTATGCTTGGGAAGGAAGAATCAATGGCAAAATTGGAAATGACTGCCTAGGAAAGAGTACTGCAGAAAAGGATCTGGGAGTTATAATGGATCACAAATGAAATATGGGTCGTCATTGTGACACTGTTGTCAAAACAGAGAACCTCATTCTGGGATGTCTTAGCAGGAGTGTTGTAAGCAAGATGAGAAGTAATTCTTCCATTCTATTCAGCATGGACAAGGCCTCAGCTGGTGCTGTGTCCAGTTCTGGGCATCACACTCCAGGAAAGATGTGGACGAATGAAGAAAGTCCAGAGGAAAGCGGCAAAAATTATTAAAGATCTAGAAAACAACCTATCAGGAGAATGAAAAAAAGGATTTGTTTAGTCTGGAGAACAGAAGACTGATGGGAGAACATAAGCCTTCAAGTACCTAAAAGGTTGTTATAAAGAGGAGGGTGATAAATTTGTTCTTCTCAACCACTGAAGATAGGACAAGAAGTAATGTGAGATAAAGGAAAAATTTAAGGATTAAGGAAAAACTTCCTAACTGTCAGAGTGGTTAAGCATTGGAACAAATTACACTGGTCTACAATTTTTGAGAAGTCGTCTGCTTCAGAGATAAAATGTGATATTTATTATGTATTTTGATGTGCTGAATTCAAATATGACAATTAAAACAGCTGATTGGCTACTGTTTCTAAGATATTTAAGTTTTTACATTTTATGTCTATGTATATTGTGTAGATAGTAGAGTTTTAATCATAAATTGTAAAGCTAGGTCTTTTCGTGTGTTTATGGTTGCTTTACATGATAATATTTCACCTGTCCTGTTTATGGAACACTTTAAAAATCAGCAAAAGGGTTATATAAATAAAATGTATTATGAAACAAAAGGCAAAAAACTATTATGTACATAGTTTAGTCCTATTCAGTGTCTACTCGGCACTTCTTGGCTTGTCTCTTGTATTCATTAAATGGAGCATCTCTTGTCACTGTCCAGCAATAGTCTGCAAGCATTGATGGGCTCCATTTGCCCTGATAGCCTGCCAGGAGATTCCACTGCTGTAGTCTGGAGCCCAACAGCTCTGCCTTACTCTTGAGTAGTTCCAAATCCCTGACAAGGTCATTCAGTTCACCTTGTGTTATGAGGTGTGGTTCAGAGGAGGATGAGAGAAAATGTGGGTCCTGTGACATTGATGGTTCAGGACCAGAAGTTTCATCCTCTTCCTCTTCCTCGTCTAACTCAAGTGAGAATGATTCTGGTGCATCAGGAACTGGCAGTTCTTCTCCGTGGGGTACTGGGCGTATAGCTGATGGAATGTTTGGATAATGCACAGTCCACTTTTTCTTCTTTGACACACCTTTCCCAACTGGAGGCACCATGCAGAAGTAACAATTGCTGGTATGATCTGTTGGCTCTCTCCAAATCATTGGCACTGCAAAAGGCATAGATTTCCTTTTCCTGTTCAACCACTGGCGAAGTTTTGTTGCACAAGTGTTGCAGCATATGTGTGGGGCCCACCTCTTGTCCTGATCTCCAATTTTGCAGCCAAAATAAAGGTGATAGGCTTTCTTAACCATAGTGGTTATACTGCGCTTTTGTGATGCAAAAGTCACTTCACCACAAACATAGCAGAAGTTATCTGCACTGTTCACACAAGTATGAGGCATCTCTGCTCACTTTGGCTAAACAGAAATGTGTCCCTTTGCAAAATCAAACACTGACAAATAAGAGAGCACGACACTGTATGATTTCTAGAGCTGATATAGGGCAATTTGTTCAGCAGAGTGATGTAAGCTTCGTTATGATTGCATCATCCATGACTTCTAGGAGTAACATGATGCAATTCATATCATGTATGACGCAATACCAGCTTCAGATTGCATCATTCATTGTTTTGCCTAAAAAGCAAGTACTGTCCAAACCCAGTCATAGATTTATTCATAGATCCAGTCAAAGATGTATTTTAGTCATTTCTGGTTTAAATTGAGATCCCTTCCCTCTATAACTAACTTATCCTCCACCATTCCCAAGTCAAGGGTCGTATATACTGACCCAATAGCATATCTTGAAAACTAGAGCCAATCAACAATTTTAAGCATCATTTTCATTCTCAGTGACCCAGAATTAGTAAAGTTGGACTACATTTATTTTAGAAGCATTTTGGCTGTAGAGCAGTGCTATTTAAGGAGGTTGTAGAATCTCCATCACTGGAAGTTTTTAAGAACAAGTTACACAAATACCTATCAGGGATGGTCTAGATGATAACTAGTCTTGCCTCAGTGCAGGGGACTGGACTAGATGATCTTTGAGCTCCCTTCTAATCCCACACTTCTGATTTTATGAATTTCTCATTATGACCCAAGACCAGCCGTGGATTACAGTGCAGTGCCCCCCCCCCACACCTATTGCTTGTCCTGTGTGATGTGGGTAGGACTTCCAAAATAGTGAATGCATCATGGTTGGCTTGTGTTTTTTGTGGTAGTATAGCTTCATTCTCATTTGCGTCAACATAAAAGAATGTGAGAGCAATCAGACCACAGTGATGCCTCTATTTCCTGTGTAGAGGGATCAAGGGGACATCATCAAGCATGTGGTGGTGGTGGTTTTTTTGTTTTGTTTGTTTTTTTAGAAAAGGTGATCAAGAATTTATGGAAGTCACAGTGCAGGAATACATGAGTGAAAAGTGGAAAAATACTCTCCTGCAAAACTGTCTCATTTTAGTTGTTAAAATTAGGCTTAAAAATAAAACCAATGTTTTAAAATTCTTATAACCATTGTAATGAAGAATCAAGAATCTAAATTAAAAGACTGTATTTTGTTTCCTAGGTACATATAAACACTGAAGTTTGCCTTGTAATTTTAGATCGGGGTTTTCAAACTGGAGGTTGGGACCCCTCAGAGGGTCACAAGGTTATTACATGGGGGGGGTTCAAGCTGTCAGCCAACACCCCAAACTCCACTTTGCATCCAGCATTTATAATGGTGTTAAATATATAAGTGTTTTTAATTTATATGGAGTTTCGCACTCAGAGGCTAGCTATGTGAAAGGGGTCACCAGTACAAAAGTTTGAGAACCACTGCTTTAGATCAATAAATGAAAGTAGGAGAAATAAAGCATACTTTGAAAGAATACAGCATTGCCATAAGCGGTCTATTAGGAAAGTAAACCCAGCCCTAAATAAAGCATGGTTGTTAGTTTTATGATTTAGCCCATCGCTTTGCATTTTTGTAGCCTCCGTGTCATGGTAATGAATGAGTCATCTCTGTGTCATTCTCTATCCAACCACTTTGCGGTACTAGGAATTTTCAGAACAAAGACATTCCCTGTTCAAGCATATTTAAGCTTTCATAAAAGAAAACTTTGAATACTATCACTTCATACTAATGTTTCTGAAATCTGAATCAGAGAATGCCTGCTAGATAACACCTACACAAGATGACATTTCCTGCAATTCTGTATGGTTGGTGTGTACTAACCCATAGTGATGATCCCAGAATAATACGATCCATCTTGTGTCTCTGGATGTATTACAGCAACTCGCCTCTGATTTGGAAAGGTTTGTTCTCAACCATTTCATACTCCCAAGTTGGTGTAGAAATGATCACTGTATGTCTTATTCAGTGTTTTTGTAGCATTGTTGGTTCCAGGATATCACAGAGACAAGGTGAGTGAGGTAACATTTTATTGGGCCAACTTCTGCTGGTGAGAGAGACAAGCTTTCGAACTACACAGAGCTGTGCTTCAGGTCAGGTATAAGAATGGTCTTAGGCAGGGGTGAAAGTAACTTAAAGGACTTGCCGGTACTCTGGAATCTGGAGGAGGGACGTGGCATCCACCGGAAGAGGCGGAGCCTTTAAATCCCCAGGCCCTTTAAATCAGGATTTAAAGGGCCCAGGGCTAGGGCTGTGGTAGCAGCAGCTGGGATCCCCAAGCCCTTTAAATCTTACCCCCTGAGCTCCCAGCTGCAGTGGTGGCTGGGAGCCCTGGGATTCGGGGGCAATTTAAATGGGGTGATTTAAAGGGCCTGGGCCTCTAGCTGCTGCTATCGCAGCAGAGCCCCGCACCCTTTAAATTGCCGATGGAGCCCCAGGGCTCCAGCAGCAGGGCCCGGGGCTCCTGCTGCCACTACCCTCCAGAGCCCTTTAAATAATCTCCGGAGCCCTGCTACTGGAGCCCTGGGGTAGCAGCGGCAGGGCTCCGGTGGCTATTTAAAGGGCCCAGGGTGGTAGAGGCAGCAGGAGCCCAGAACCCTTTCAATAGCC
The DNA here is from genome assembly GCF_025201925.1 of Gopherus flavomarginatus. NCBI lineage: Eukaryota > Metazoa > Chordata > Testudines > Testudinidae > Gopherus > Gopherus flavomarginatus. The sequence continues at coordinate 88,518,403 of NC_066624.1, forward strand.
ACCAGAGCCCTGCCACCGCTACCCAGGGCTCCAGCAGGCTCCAGGGGCTATTTAAAGGGCTCAAGGCGGTAGCAGCGCCAGGAGCCCTGGGTCCTTTAAATCGTCACCTGAGCCCCGCAGCCGCTACCTCATGGCTCTGGCAACGGGGCTCTGGTAGCAATTTAAAGGGCCCTGGGCTCCAGCCCTTTAAATTGCTGCCTCGGGAAGTCGATCCAACCCCGGTATGGCACACCAGCTCTTGCCAGCAGGGGTGGCAGGTTTGTAGAAATTTTGGTGGTGCCCAGAACCTGCCCCTGCCCAAACTCTGCCCCCTCAAACTTCACCCCCCACCTGCCCAAGACTCTGGGAGGGAGGTTGGGTGGGGGAGGAGGTCTGAGGTGCAGGCCCTGGGCTGAGGCAGGGGACTGGGGTGCAGCAGGGGTGCAGGGTGCAGGCTCTGGGAGGGAGTTTGGGGATGGGAGGGAGTATGGAGGGAGGAGGGGCAGGTTCTGGGAGGGAGTTTGGGGATAAGAGGGGGTGTGGAGGGAGGGGGAGCAGGGCTGAGGGCTGTGGGGTGAGGCTGGGGTTGGATTTGGGATGTGGCTGGGAATGAGATGTTTGGGGTGTGGGAGGGGACTCGGCTGAGGCAGAGGGTTAGGGTGCAGGGGGATGAGGGCTCGGGCTGGAGATGAGGATTTTGGGGTGTTGGAGAGGCTCAGGGCTAGGACAGAGGGTTGGCGTGCGGGGGGGGGATGAGGGCTTTGGCTGGGGGTGTGTGCTCTGGGGTTGGTCAGGGCTGGGAATGAGTTAGGGGTGCAGGCAGGCTGCCCTGGGACTGGATCCAGAGAGGACGACTCCCCCCATCCCTCTCTCTGCTGGCAGCAGCGAGCTCTGTGGTAGGGACTCCCTTCTCCCCCCCGGCAGCACACTCACCCCCCCCCACTGTCACTGCACATGTTCCTAGGGCCCCTCAGGTCCAGGAATCCCCCTCGCCTCCCCTGTGGTGGGTGCCATGCCGGGGGTGTGTGTGGCTGCCATCACACGTGCTCCTCGTCCCCACTGCTGCCCCTCACTGTAGCCTCACTGGGGCTGCCCCTTGCCCAGCGTGGGGCAAGAGCAGTGACTGCAGGCAGAGGGGCGGCTGTACTGGTGGAGGGTCCCACTGGAAAATGAAAGGGTCCGAGGGGGAAGGGCAGACTGCCCTGGAAGTAGTGGAGGGGGGCACTAGGACCCTGTGGCAGCAGTTAATGCAGGCAGGCAGCATGGAGCTGCAGCAGACGGGGAGAGATAAATGCTCTGCTCTGGGACCCAGGGAGGTGTATGGGGGCAGCAAAGGGGGGCTGGGGCACAGTCAGGAGAGGCGCGCGGGGGGGGGGTCAGGGAGGAGACCTGGCCCCTAACATTCATGGAGCTGGGCTCCTGGACCCTCAGTTTTGCTGGAGCCAGAAGGCGAAGTCAGAGAGAGGGAGAGTTCTCCATTTTCTTGCCGGTAGCTACTGCACCTTTTCTTACCAGTCCTCCATACCGGCTCGTACCAGCTTACTTTCACCTCTGACCTTAGCTAAACTAAGTAGTTGATGCACATTCTGTCTGTTCGATCTTGTATTTAGCTGAGGCACAGGGTACCTTTCCCAGACCTGAAGTGGAGCTCTGTGTAGCTTGAAAGCTTATCTCTCACCCACAGAAGTTGGTTCAGTAAAAGATATTCTCACCCATCTTGTCTCATTAGGTTTTTTTTTTAGTTGATCAATTGCCCTCTATGGGAGTGCATTTCTTAATTGATATTGGATTGTCCAAGAATAATAAAATATGCCTCCACACAGTTGATAAAGATTGGTTTAAAAAGTAGGAGCCAGACAGCCAATATCTCTTCTGACCTTATGGGCTGTTATCATAATAAGCATCTGTCAAAATTCAAATCTATGATTTTAAGGTTTAGCACAGCAAGTATTTTTTCATTTGACTGGCACTGAACTGACAACTGCAAATAAAAACTTTAGTAAAACATCCTGACAGATTCAGTATTGCTGTTCTAAATGGAAATACTCCTATTCAACCTAATGGAAGGATGACTAGTTTGGTACACAGACATTTATATACTTGCCTGCCTGGGTGCCACATAGGACTTTTTCTCTCCAAAGCAAAACCAGGCCAAACACCATGATAGCAGGTTTCAGAGTGGTAGCTGTGTTAGTCTGTATCAACAAAAACAATGAGGAGTCCTTGTGGCACCTTAGAGCTTTCATGGGCTATAACCCACTTCATCAGATGTATGGAGTGAAAAATACAATAGGCAGTTATAACTATGCAGCCCATGAAAAGATGGGCATTGCTTTACCGAGTGTGTGGAGGTCAGTGCTAATGAGACCAATTCAGTCAGGATGGATGTGGCCCATTCCCAACAGTTGACAAGAAGGGGTGAATATCAACAGAGGGAAAGTTACTTTTTGTAGTGACCCAGCCACTCTCAGTCTTTATTCAGGCCTAATTTGATGGTGTCAAGTTTGCAAATTAATTCCAGTTCTGCTGTTTCTCATTGAAGTCTGGTTTTGAAGGTTTTTTTGGTGAAGAATGGCCACTGTTAACTCTGTTATTGAGTATCCAGGAAGACTGAAGTGCTCTCCTCCTGGTTTTTCAATGTTTCAATTCTTGATGTCTGATTTGTGTCCATTTAATCTTGTGTAGAGACTGTCCGGTTTGGCCAATGTACATGGCAGAGGGGCATTGCTGGCACATGATAGCATATATCACACTAGTAGATGTGCAGGTGAATGAGCCCTTGATGGTGTGGCTGATGTGGTTAGGTCCTATGATGGTGTCCCTTGAATAGATATGCAGACAGAGTTGGCAATGGGGCTTGTTGCAGGGATTGGTTTCCTGGGTTAGTGTTTCTGTTGTGTGGTGTGTAGTTGCTGGTGAGTATTTGGGTACGTCTACACTACAGGATTATTCTGATTTTACATAAACCGGTTTTGTAAAACAGATTGTATAAAGTCGAGTGCACGTGGCCACACTAAGCACATTAATTTGGCGATGTGCGTCCATGGTCCGAGGCTAGCGTCAATTTCTGGAGCGTTGCACTGTGGATAGCTATTCCATAGCTATCCCATAGTTCCCGCAGTCTCCCCTGCCCCTTGGAATTCTGGGTTGAGATCCCAGTGCCTGATGGGGCAAAAATCATTGTCGCGAGTGGTTCTGGGTAAATGTGGTCACTCATTCCTTCCTCCGGGAAAGCAACGGCAGGCAATCATTTCGTGCCCTTTTTCCCTGGATTGCCCTGGGAGACGCCATAGCATGGCAACCATGGAGGCCGTTCAGGTTTTTTTTACTGTCACCGTATATCTACTGGGTGTTGCTAACAGACGCAGTACTGCAGCGCTAAACAGCAGCATTCATTTGCCTTTGCATGATAGCAGAGTCTGTTATCAGTCGTTCTGTACGGTCTGCTGTGCCATTGTAAATTGGCAATGAGATGACGGTTATCTGTTGTTCTGTACCATCTGCTGCTGTCATGGATGCCCCTGGCTGAGGCCGGCCAGAGGCGCAAAGACAAAAATAGGAATGACTCCCCGAGTCAATCCCTCCTTTATGGTATCTAAAAATAGTGTCAGTCCTGTCTAGAATATGGGGCAAGTGTACTAGAGGACCAGTGTACCAGAGAACCAGAAAGCATAGCCACTCCGTGTCAGATCCCGCAGAAATGATGAGCTGCATACCATTCACGGGGGGTGCCTCTGCAACAACCCCACCCGTTGCTTCCCTCCTCCCCCAACCCTCCTGGGCTACCGTGGCAGTGTCCCCCCCCCATTTGTGTGATGAAGTAATAAAGAATGCAGAAATAAGAAACACTGACTTGTTAGTGAGATAAAATGAGGGGGAGGCACCCTCCAGCTGCTGTGATAGTCCAGGCAGGACATTAAGTGGTGTGGGGGGAGAGGAGCTCAGCATGCCGCTGCTATGATAGTCCAGGCAGTACAGAATCTTTTCTTTACACATGAAAGGAAGGGGGCTGGTGGAGCTCAGCCCTCAGTTGCTATGATGAGGACGGTTACCAGCCGTTCTGTACCATCTACTGGGAATGACCGGGAATCATTCCTATTTTTACCCAGGCGCCCGGCCAGCCTCACCTGAGGCCAGGCAGGAGCACTCACAGGCTTATGACAAGGACGGCTATCAGTCCTACTGCACTGTACCATCTAACACCGGGGAGAGGTGGAGAGAAGATGCTACTGTTTACTGCTGCAGCACTGTGTCTACCTGCAGCATGCAGTATACATAGGGTGACATATAAAATAGTCAAGAAACGATTTTTTCCCCTTTTCTATCACGGAGGGGGAGGGGGAGTAAATTGACGAGATAGACTCTGAACCACCCCGGACTATGTGTTTGACCCTACAGGTATTGGGAGCTCAGCCAAGAATGCAAATGATTTTCAGAGACTACAGGGACCGTGGGATAGCTGGAGTCCTCGGTACCTCCTCCCTCCCTCCATTAGCATCCATTTGATTCTTTGGCTATCCGTCACGCATGTCACGCAGCACTGTGCTGTGGACTCTGTATCATAGCCTGGAGATTTTTTTAAAATGCTTTGGCATTTCATCTTCTGTAATGGAGCTCTGATAGAACTGATTTGTCTCCCCATGCAGTGGTCAGATCCAGTATCTCCCGTACGGTCCATGCTGGAGCTCTTTTTGGATTTGGGACTGCGTTGCCACCCGTGATGATCAGAGCTCCACGATGGGCAAACAGGAAATGAAATTCTAAAGTTCATGGGGCTTTTCTTGTCTACCTGGCCACTGCATCCGAGTTCAGATTGCTGTCCAGAGCGGTCACAGTGGAACACCGTGAGTTACCTCCTGGAGGCCAATACCGTCAATTTGCGGCCACACTAACCCTAATCTGATATGGTAATACCGATTTTAACCTTACTCCTCTCGTTGGGGAGGAGTACAGAAACTGATTTAAAGAGCCCTTTATATCGATATAAAGGGCCTTGTGTGGACGGGTACAGCGTTAAATCAGTTTAACGCTGCTAAAATCGGTTTAAACGCATAGTGTAGACCAGGCCTTTGTTTCAGGTTGGGAGGCTGTCTGTGAGCAAGGATTGGCCTATCTCCCAAGGTCTGTGAGAGTGAGGGATCGTCCTCCAGGATAGGTTGTAGATCCTTGATGATGCACTGGAAAGGTTTTAGTTGGGCTTTGAAGGTGATGGCTAGTGGTGTTCTGTTACTTTTTTTTGTTAGGCCTATCCGGTACTAGTAGTAGGTGACTTCTGGGTACCCTTCTGGCTCTGTCAATCTGTTTCTTCACTAAAGCAGTCACTATTAGCGTGGAGCAATCAGTGTACATTTTTTACCCAACCATGATACTAACTTGTACTGTAGACTCCCTGCCTACCTCTAACTACTGTGAAGGTAGAACAGGGTTACAGTATGACTTCTATGTACCGTTTTGCACTGATTTGACAATCTGTTTAGAAATTGATTTAGTGAAATCATTGCAATGCTCTTGTGCAGGTGCAGTTGTAATGGTGTAAAGTATTTTTTTCAGCATGGCTTCTTATCGGTACAACTGCATTGGTGTGGCACCAATTTAACTAGACCCATTAGTGTCTCTGGAAGTATGGTACTTTTGTGAGAGATTGCTGCACAAGAAATGCTGACTTGGTATTGAAGTGGGTGTTTCCATGAGGAACCACTCTTGGGGAAAAAAGCATTATGACTGAGGGAAAAATGAGGCACTATAGTGAGTAAGTGATTTCTGCTAATACCTGTAGCTGCTGGGTATTTCAGTAATTGTATTGTGCAGTTATGAAAGCTTTTAAGACCACTTTATAGAAAGGATACTTTGAACACTTCCCTCTAATTGGCTTTTCCAATCCAATATAAATGTTAATTACAGTATTAAATATACATTCAGAATAAATGTTTCACAGTAACCTATCAGGAAAAAATACAAGTTGACCATTGTTTTCTTACTAAAATGTGAGTGTCTGAATCTATGCATTTGTTACTTGGCTTCTTCATTACACAGAGCAGTGAACCAGCAGTTCACGGATATGCTTAGATAGACAGCTAAATCTGAGATTTTGTTGTCTTTATTTTTTAAAAGTGGATTTGGTGTTTGTGACAAATGGGAGTTTAGCTATAGTAGAGACTGAAGCAAGGCAGTGGCAGTATGTGATTATTCACTTGTCCTACTAAAAGGCCTCATCTGATCTGGAAGGACAACATTTAGGAGTTAGAGAGTAGTTCAGACTGTCAATCTTTTGGCTCTTGTGAGCATAAGAATTACCATACAGGAGAATCCCAGCGATCCATTTAGTCCAATATTCTGTAACTGACCATATTCAGATGTTAAAGAGAAGTGCAATACTGTATACAATTGTGGATTAACTGCCCATGGAAGAAACATCTTCTAAGCTTCCATTAGTCAGTGATTAGCTAATGCCCTGAAGCCTCAGGATTATATCTATTCTCAAAAATAAATCTTATCTCATGAAACTATGGATGGTTTTATTAGACATATAAATGTCCGATCCTCTTTGAAATCCTACTAAGCTTCTGGCCTGAGTGATAACTTGTGCAACTCACTGCCACTAAATAATTGTGTTAAAGTATTTCCTTTTACTAGTTCATGTTGCCGTTGTCAAGATTGTCGGGTTCCTAGTGGAATGTACATACTGCACAGAACTTGTTATATTTTTTGTTGGCAATGTGATCAAATGAGAAGTGTACCATCCTCCCAGCAGGATCAAGAGCAAGATTTTCAATGGTTCTGTACTTGTTGTAGAATCCTGGCTCCCAGAAAGTATGGGAAACTAATTCAATCTACTTTAGTGTCTCATCTTCAGTTAACAAACACAGTTAATATTAAGGGTGAGTTCAGCTTTCAGAAGAGGGAAAATATAAAGTATGCAAGATTGATGTCTAACTAAATCTCCAATCAAAACTTATGACACTTTTTTCCTGAAGCGCCCTCCAAATATGCATGCCTACTGGAGTGCACCTAAATTATAGCACAAAGTTTTTGCATGTGCAAAATGAGAAATATGGATGCACAAACTAGTTGGATAGGCTTGTACAAACATTTTGAAGTACTTCAGTTTTTGGAAGTGTGAAATGGCTGATGCAGATGTGCAAACAGTAACTACCAAAAAATAAACACTAGAGGCCAGATTTTCAAAGCTGTTTGGGTGCCTAAAGATGCAAATAAGTAACTACTCAAATTTTCGGAAGGGCCTAAATTGGTTGCCTAACACCTGTCGAATTCTGGCTTTGCTGCCTATCTGCATCTTTAGGGGCCTAAATACCTTTAAAAAGTTGCCTCCCATACTTAAGCATGCCATTTCGAGCACATGTATTTGGTGACTGGGTTGGGACCCCTCTGAAAAATTAGCTCACATACTGCATAAGCACTGTCCTGCACCTTGTGATGCAATATGGAGCCTCTCTTTTACCAAGAATGTGAGAGAAGCTGTGCTAAGCATCTCTCATTTGGGAGTTGTTCTTAAATATCTTACAGCTAGATTTAGCAAAATAACAGCACACATAATGTATTCTTCTCAGGAAGTCTTTCAATCATAAAGAAAAAAAATCTTCTCAATGGCTGGATAGAGGAAGAAGAGGTAACTATCTCATCGCTTCTGTTTATCATGTAGACTTAGAGAACTGCATGTGTGACTGAGACCACAGATGACTTGTTACCCCCTCTACGCTGCAGATAAATGAATAACAGCACAGATTGTCTCTATTAAGCATTAGATTAATTCCTTGGCCTGCTGACAGTTGGAGAGAAATATTTTATTATTTGTGCTGCTGTTCCTGTAGCTATGCCTGTTTCCAAATCACATCTGAACTATTTAGCCAGGATAAGCAGTTGAAATCAAAATATCTTCATTCCAAGGGCATCTGGGCAAAAAAGATGCATCCATCAAAACAACTCTGTAGTCTTGAAGCATCTTACTTATCTCATCACTTTCTCTACACTCCTGATGGGTCTTCGCAATATTCTCATTCTTTCTCTTTGTGTGTGTCTCATATTATTGTTATGCTGGGAACAGAATATTTGTTAGTATGTAGTATAGTCATACCAATTCTATCTAATGCTCTCATCCTGGAATACAGCGAGTGCACTCTTTAAATGTTAAACTGACACTGAAAAATAGATGGAAGTTTCAATTAATGTATATTAGTGAATTTGTGACTAATGCTGTACCAAGACCTTTGCTATTGTGAAGACCCTATTAACTTGAATGGAGCTGTGCAGGGGCCAGTGCCTGCCCATGTGGTTCTCAGTGCAGAATTGGAACCTTAGTGCTGGCAAGATTGATCCCTCTGCACTTTGAGTTTTTTCTCCTCCATCCATCATGGTGCAAACTTCCCAAAATACCAACCCACTAAGATGTCTCAACATGATGCAGAAAGTTAGTAGTAGGTAGTTCAGTGTTCATACACATCCAGTCCTTGGCTTGCCACTGAAATTCTAAGGAAGGTGCCAGTTCTGTGTGGTGGTGGTGGTTTCCTGTTGTAAGCATGTCCTTTAGGAACTGGACAAGTATCCAATGGGGTTCTGTCTATCTGTGTGCCACGTTATTCACTTCCACAGTTCTTGCTTGAGCAGCACAAAGTGTGGTTAAAAAAACAACAACCCTCGGCGAACATCTCATGATAAAATCAGAAATTCTGAGCGATTAAAACTTAAACCAAATCCGTAGGTGCTGGAGCTTGGGGTACTGCTGCACCCTCTGGCTTGATGTGGTTTCCATCCTATACAGGGTTTACAGTTTGGTTCAATGGCTCTCAGCACCTCTACTATACAAATTGTCCTAGCACTCCTGACCAAATCATTTTTAAGGTTCCAAAAATTGTTTGACTTTGGCTTTGTACCTGTTCTTTCTTTAAATTTCACCAGCCCTCCAGGTGTTCTCTCTCCTAGCAGCTACTACACATCAAGATAGAGCTGTTCTTTGTTACTACTGCCAGACAAGGCAGAGACAGAGCAAGAGTTTCCTAACTGACAGTGAAGGGAGTAGGGAGGGCCTCCCCCTGTAAACATAAGTTAATAATAGAACACCTGGTGTTTTTTTAAATCTATACTAGAGAAAATACAGGGTGTGGAACATAGCTAAATTAGCAATGCCGCTGAAACCTCAACTTCTGCATTTCCTGACTTATAAAAATGTTAACGTTGTAACCTTAACATCAGAAAGGGGAGCAGAATCTGTTCCAGTATGAGTAAGGGAGGCAAAATCAGGCCCTAAACTCTTGGCATGAAGTAGTTCCTGTTCAAAGAAGTTTAGAAGTTTCACTGCTAAGACTACTTCCAAGGTTGGCAGGTATATTATTTACAGACAATCCCTTACAAGGTCTATCATCCTAACTCTGTCACCTCCATGTTTACTGCGGGGTAATGTCTTAGAAAAACCACTGCCTGTGTGCAGCCTTGTTTCTGGGCTCATCCTGCGTGGGGTGTGTAATGAGGGTAATATTTGTGCGCTATGTGTTAAGGACCCGTCCTTCTAAACAGGGATTGTTCTTTAGAACCACAATCTAAATACATGCCAGTAAAGTTGGGAATACGGATTGCATAGTACTATTTCTCTGACTGTTCTTTCACACTAGTTAGGCATTTACAAGATGTTTTCTGGATCATATGGAATAGTGTCTGTGCCCTGTAAGTTTTATTAGTATGTATACATTGTATTGTCTATCCACATCAAGCTTTGACAATAATAGATGAAATGATTGTTTTATACAACTGTGGGTTTCCATCCCACCCCCTCTCCAAAGTGGGGTGCCCTACTATGTGAATGTCACCATGCTTTGTGAAGGCTATGGCCCAGAGAGAAGTTGATTATAGTACAAAGGTTATAACAGGTCTCAAGTGTCTAATTAGAGGAAAATCTCAGCTAGATTAGACTGGACTGTGTGCCTCTCAGATGAGAAATATTAATGTTAACTGCAAATCTAATTAGTGTGTATGCTGAAGCAGGAAAGGTAATTGATTTTTTTAAAATTGTTTTTTGCTCTGCTGGAGGTGGTTTTATTCCATGTTTATCACTCTAGTATCTGAGCATCTTCCAGTAATGCATTAAATATCATATGGTACTTGTTCTCTCATCCTCTTCCCCCACATGGAGAAGTGAGTGCCATGGAGTGTTTTGGAAGGTAAAAAATATCTAAATGCCTATATTACACGCTGCTATGTACTTGTTAGAGAATGCAAGGTCAAAGAAATTCTCCTTATACTTAGAGCTGAAGATGGTAATATTTTGTGACCATTCTTTAGTTCCTGTAGAAGTTCATTACAGTCTTGGACCAGCCTCCAAGAAAGCTCTGTCTGTCACACAGATAAACCTTACCCTTGTGGTAGAGAGCTCTACTGTGCCTGATAAGTGGAGTTGCTAACCATAATATTCACCGTGAAGCTTTAGATCTTTTGGGAGCGCTGGACTGAGGTCACTGAATGCCTTGAAGATAAGGACCTTGAATTTGAATTGATATTCTATGCAAAGCCAGTATAGGGAGTGGAGGACATTTAATTTTATTTGCAGTAGCCATTGTTGCTGAAGAGATGCACTATAGTGTTCTGTAGTAGATGGAGTTTCCCAAGGGCTTCAGGCTGATGTTTACTGTGGCAAAAGTGGATATAACTGAGTCCAGATAATCATCCGCCAGGATGGGTTGGAGTCTACTAGCCAACCGAAGATGATAAAAAGCATTACTCATGAATGCTGCTATGAGAGAGCTTGGCATCAGGGAGAAATCTAAGAGCACTCATAAGATATAGACTGAATTGACCAATTGCAGGTGTACACCCTCAACCAAAAGAGACTGCAGCATGGCTGCAAATTCCTTAACGTGCTTCCTTGTCTCCTCCAACATCATTTCTGTCTGTCTTGGGTTCTTTTCATCCAGGAGCAGACTTTATCCAAATGGTGGGCCTTCTTGAAAGCGGTGCAGTCATTTGTCATGGAGGACAAGTAGAACTGTGTGTCACTGCATATTGTTGGCACTTAAATCCATGTTGTCTGATCAGTTCACCTACTGGCTGCACGTAAATGTTGAAAAGGACCAGAGAGAATTTATCCTTGTGGAACTCCACAAGGGAGGGTCTGCTAGTGGAGGTACAGTTCCCTATCATTACTCATTGAGCGCTTACCTCCAGGAAGGACTCTCACCATTTTAGCATGTTATCTTGGATCCCTGCCAGTATCTTATGGTCACCAGCATCAGATGCCTCAGAGAAGTCCAGGAGGATCAGATAGGATGTCAGCCCTCTATCTATTGACAGTAGAAGATCATCCATCAATGCCACTAAAGTGGCTTCAGGTACTGGCCTGTATCCAGCTTGTGCTAGCTATTAGATAAGCTTGTTAGTTGAGCTTTGGCTAGCTTTTGTGTAATCTTGCTTTGTAACAGGAGACTTGATGTGGGCAGTAGTTGGCTAGCACCAAACTTCATTCAGGGAATGCCACTTCTAATGGCACTGTACCTCCATAACATTGCAGTGCAGCATCACCATTGTCTGAGCCCAAACCCTGCTCTGGGATTTGATCCATAAATTTGAAGCTCACTAGTAAGAATGCAACCATCTGATGTGTAGTGACATTCTTTCAGTAGCTGTGTAATGAACTGCGCCAACAGCAAGCCTGAGTTTCTCATTAAACGTAGTCGATTATTTGTATCAATTTGTGCTGTGATCTTGTATGACCTCTCAACCCAGCAGGTTTTAATTCATGCTTCATTTTAGGATGGAGGCTTTTCTTATCCTCAAAGAAAATCTTTGGATGCTGCCAGAATTGGTGTTTATAATTCAGTATATGATACACTTCCCTGTGAGTCAGCACTAAATCAATGCCCCAGCATGGTGTTACATGACTACTGGTAGATGCTGACTCTCAGATGCTCGGACCTCTTCTCCCCCCGCCCCTCTTGTTCCCATGAACATCAGACAGTGAAGTTTTTTCCAATTGCTGATGTTAAAGATCCAAAGGCACTTTTCACATGACTAGTTAGTTGTTCTGATGTCCTAGCCAAATTTAAAACCTGGTATTAGCTTCTTTACCAAAATTCACCCTGGAAGTTTCAACTGAATACAATCTTCTTCCTCGTCTTCCCTTAAATTTGTGTAGTTCTACAGTGTGCTACTAAATATCTACTGTGTTCCATTCTAGAGGTGATTATATTTCACTGGCAGGTGAAATTATTTGTGCATGTTTGAATAGACATTGCTTGCATGTCATATTTTTTTTTAAAGTTGTGAAGTATTTTGGGATGAAAGGCACTATTTGAATGTAAGACATTACTGATACTGCTATTTAGAGTTCTGAATAACTGGAAAAGATTTAAAACATTTTCCACTGTTTTTATATTTTCAGTGGGTACCATTGTTGGCATAGGCAAAGGAAAAAATGAAACTTCTTTTTAAAGAAAGAGAATATAAAATCAAGCCTGTTAGCTTTATTTTTTTCTGAAAACAGGACTACCTTTATTTCCCAGAAGATTAATAACCTTTTTTCTGACCTTTTATTTTATTTTATTTTTATGAAAGCCAATGAATTGCATTTCATTGGAGTCTTATTTTCTGTCTCTATCTAAAAAATACCATTGTTCTTCTTTTATCCTGTGTGACAGGGAAGAATAATTTTAAAGGTTCAATGCATAAATGTTTGTGTGCACAATGACTTGATAACTCAAATGCAAACATTTATAGTTAAACATTCCATCTTAAACACAGAATTGAGGTCATTTTTTTTAAAAGGTGAAGGATCGGAAGATGAATCCTCAAATCACATTAATCTTTAAAACTCAGTATGTCAAATACTATCCTATAATTCAGTGTTTCCCAAACTTGGGACACCACTTGTGTAGGGAAAGCCCCTGGCGGACCAGCCAGGTTTGTTTACCTACCATGTATGCAGGTCCGACCAATCTCGGCTCCCAGTGGCCGCATTTCGCTGCTCTAGGCCAATGGGGGCTGCTGGACATACTGATTGCCACTTCCAGCAGCTCCCATTGGCCTGGAGCAATGAACTGCGGCCAGTGGGAGCCGCAATCAGCTGGACCTGCGGACGCAGCAGGTAAACAAACCAGCCTGGCCCAACAGGGGCTTTCCCTACAGAAGCGGCGTCCCAAGTTTGGGAAACACTGCTATAGTTTTGGGGGGGATATTTCCTAGCTCAAGAAAGCAGAATTTTCTAAGTTTCCTGGCCTCTGTGGTGGATCTAATTGTGAGTAGGCTTTTATTCAGAACAAATATACTATGTGTTGTATGTCCTTGTCAAACTTTCATTTAAATTCAAATTCTTTCTTTCCTTTCTATGATATACCTTTGCCTCCTTTCAGATTCCAGCTAGCACAGGATTCCTGTGGATTCAAGATGTCCTTTTGTCTTGTTTTTGGTTGAAGCTCCGTGAACCTCCACAAGATTGATATGAAGAAATGAAGTTCACTTAGACCTCTTCTTCACAGACTCCCAGCCTCTAAAAAAGCATCAGCTGCCCCTACTAACTAGCTTTTCAGGCCAGAAAGGGTCTTCAGTGGAATGAGCTTGCCTGTTTGCTTTCCCTGCTACCACTAAGTCAGCAGTGAAAGAGTTAGAAAATATTTTGCTGGTCTTGTTACTGTCTGTGCATGTGGTCTTGAATGTTCCAGGCTGCACCCATCATACTCTGCCACTAGCTATCAAGGAAGCCGCAAAAGTAGAGAGGTTGGGGAAGTTTAGCCAGATCTAGTGGGGACTAGACACTGAATCCTCCCCAAGGGTCTCTTAACCTCTAACTTAAGTTTGCATACTTCAGCCCCAAATTTTCACACTGCTGTAGCCAGTAGATACTTGTTCACCTATATTATTCATTTTCAGTGCTTTGAATTGCATTATCTAAGAATCAAGAGCTAGTAACAGTTAATCCTGAAAGTAGTATAACTCAGTCAGTGATAAGTATCTCATAATATGTTCAAGATTATTCAAAAAGTTCATTTAAAAATCCATAACGAGGTACAATGGAGAAAATCTGCACCTCTGTGAAGCTCCTTCAGTTTTGGCTTGCAAAAGTCCTGAATTTCCATTCTCACAAGATGAATCTTCTTAGACAATTGAATTTGCAGGTGTTGGTTGACCCTCTTCTTACTCATTTTTTGATTTAGGAACTAAAAGATTCAACACAAAACTCAAAAATAACAGATGCATCTAATTAGAACCATCATAAAATTGTTTCAAAATATGACCACAGGTCACTTCCTTAATTCTGAACTGAAATCCTAGTGATAAAACTTGCTGATTTTTTTTTGGGCGACCTTGTCACTGAATCTCTCACTTTACTGGCTGGAGTCCAAACTGAGCCCAAGTTTATCTAGTTTTGGCTTTCATTATGTATTACATAATTGTTTCTTTTTCCCCCCCAAGTACAATCTGGAAGTATTGTAGAGCATCTTTGCAAAATGCTGGACATTAGTAGAGACTAGGAAGAATAAACATGTTAGAAATCAAAAATAATTTAGAAAATGGATGAGACTGTTTGTGCTCTAATCTGAAAGAACTCCCTTCAGGGAACTGGCAATAAAATATGTTCTTCTAGGCATGTTTCATACTTAATTTTCTATATTTCTGGAGATTAAAAACAGTTCATTCTACCATATATAATTTTCATTTTTGCAGAGGCACAATGAAAGTAGTTATTTGAATAATATGAATAAATGAATATATTCACTTTCTGCTGCTGCCAATAGCTATGTAAATGTTACCTTCACAGATACCTTTAAAGATATGCTGGTACATTTGTTACTCCTGTCTGGATCATTTATCCCCCTTAGTCGGTGATTTCATATGTAAATATAACTTTTGCACTTCCTTCCATTTAATTAAGCTGTATTGTATGTGGTTCTCTTTTCTAATGTTACCTCTGTATATGAAGTCATTTGTTTGCATGATTTTTTAGTTTCTTAACTTGCCTTGAAAACTTCTTATTGAAAAAATGAACATATTCGATTAAATATGGTGCAGCTCTATTGTAATTTACCCATATTTAAGTTGAGTATGTGGCTTCCTAAACAGCATACTAAAAGGCTTTCATATCAACTTTGAATAGAACTACTTCCTATTATATTTACTTGTTCACCTTGCTCATTATTAACCTCCCCAAAGGGAATTCATGAAGAAGAAACACAGAGTCCTATATCTCTGGCATTAGTGCCACCCACTCCTGTTTTTAGTTATTTTAAGTATGAGTCAGAGAACACATTGGAGAGACATATAAGTAATTCCTGAATCTCTGGTTCTGACTGCACACTAGTTGAAATTGTATTAGCAGCAACAATGGTTTTGGTATGTTTTTCCTAATCAGTGTGAGAACTCTAAGTACTGTGCAGGTCAAACTCTAAATGGCTCATAGAAGTGGTCGATAGAACAGTTAATGCAGTTCTTAAGATAAATAGCCCTCTTTATACTGATTAGGAAAACACATTGCTAGCAGTTCTAAATGTAGAGTGACAAGGACTACCATATATACTTTAACGTATGAACCTCCTCCTCTATTTATCATCTATATCTTCCTTTAAAAAATGATCCAGGTGGTTCAGCAAACGCCTACCTGATACAGAAGTGCTAATGAGAACATAATGATATGGCAGTTCCTAAAGAGCCACTGTCAGGTCTGAAGACCTGCAGGAACAAGTCCTACCTGTGATCTTTCAACCTCACAAGAGTAAAGAGGACCAGCTGGTTAGTGGCACCATATAGCACGCAGCTCTTATAAACTATGCATGCTTCCTGGGCCCAGTGACTCTGTCAAACTCTACAGAGATAAGGGGAGAATTGCCAGACCCAGGGATTGTGCTCATATACGCTCACTGAGGATCTGACTCATTTTTATCTAATGCAAATCTGCCTGTGGATTTTTCTGTTCTTACGGTCTACTCAACGTTTTAGATGAGAAGTTAAGTTAAGGACTATTATGAAATATTATTTCCTTCCGTATATATATATGAATGGGTGTCTGGCTTCAGTGGGACTAGGATTTCACTCCATTGGAGTTTTGCCATTGACTTTAATAAGGCTAAGATTTCACTTTCTCCATTTAGTAGTAGGCTGGAGACCATACTCAGGCATGTTTGTGTCTCTTTGGATCTGAGGCAGCCTCGTTTCTAATGCTACCGGGTCAGTTATGTTTTGGCGAGTTGTTTTGAAGGATGAGGATCAGTACTTTCTGCCACTTAATGTTTCTTTGTTCTGTAACTGGGTACAAGGTTTAGGTTCAGCAAGCAGAATAATTTGACACAGGAATCACAGGCCCAATATACTCCGCACTCCTAATATTCTTCATCCATAGATTTTTGAAGTTCTTCACAAAGGTAGTAAAATTCTCCCGATTTGTATGGGAAAGTAAGCACCGAAAGATCAAATGAGTCACCTAAGTGAGTCAATAGCAGTATTGCAAATAAAATATAGGTCTCCTGACTCCCACGTCTTTGCTTAACAGCAACTGCTAGGAGTATGACCTAGGACATAGGATCAATCTGCCAAACCTTCCTCTGAATGCTTGCGGACAATCCTTACCTCCTTATTCTGAATATACAGGTCTTGTCCTATGTAACCAGAAGCTTCTCTGTTTTAGGAGCTTGGATTTCAAGGGCCCTCCTCCAAACAATCCAACACAAAATAGCTGAGGAATCATGCCTATGGTTTACGTACAGATTCACAAGCTGCCTTTGGCATGAGAGTACATCAGAATTACCCCATTTTAAAACAAATATTTTATTCACTGAATGGAACCTTGCCTCATCACAGCATTCATCTTAAAGATATGTAATTACTCTCTTAAACTTGAAGAACAGCATGAAAGTAACTCAAGACGTTCCAGTCTTTGCTTGTTTGGAATCCTGCCCACAGATCACTACAGTGGGCATGTCAGTCAGATAGTAGTGTGCACAAAATTAAATTTACTGGCAATGCCTTGTATCACCTGCTTCAGTCCTACTGGTTTCTATTATACACAACTGAAGTATTCAGGCTGTTTAGCGTACACTCTGGCAATCCACAACTCACCTGCTGGCCTTTAGGAGTCTTCAGTGGTCTTTTAATACATTCTGTAAATTGTGTCCAATATGCTAATAGCTACTAAAAAGTTTGGGGTTTTTCATGATTTAAATCATCCTATTTCTTTTAAAACAAAAATTAAAAAGGGAGGCTTAGCGATTGTGTGGGGAAGGTGGAGACATAAAATATTGAATTTCATGCTTTCCCCCCCTTGCACTATATCAAATTGTCTGTCTATTTTTCTATGTTGATCAGGCCCATTTAGGCAGCAGGTCGGGGGAACACAGTATACGATGAAGACATTAATTGGATGTCACAAAATCAGCAGCAGAAGAAGCTAGGAACAATGTGGGATTAGTTTTAACATATTTTATCTTCAGTACTGAGGTTCAGCTTCATTATTAACACTTTTTACAAATAGTGAGTGTGCATAGAGAAAAGCCCTCCAAACTCCATTGAGTTACTGATCTCAACATCTGTGAAGTAGATTAATGATGGTATTCCTAGGGGATAGAAACACTGTGTTCAAATGTTCAAGTGACTACACTGTGTAAGAGTTGGAACCAGGATTGGAATTCAGGAGTTTCATAGAGTCATAGACTCTAGGACTGGAAGGGACCTCGAGAGGTCATTGAGTCCAGTCCCCTGCCCTCATGGCAGGACCAAATACTGTCTAGACCAACCCTGTTAGACATTTATCTAACCTACTCTTAAATATCTCCAGAGATGGAGATTCCACAGCCTCCCTAGGCAATTTATTCCAGTGTTTAACTACCCTGACAGTTAGGAACTTTTTCCTAATGTCCAACCTAAATCTCCCTTGCTGCAGTTTAAGCCCATTGCTTCTTGTTCTATCATTAGAGGCTAAGGTGAACAAGTTTTCTCCCTCCTCCTGATGATGCCCTTTTAGATACATGAAAACTGCTATCATGTCCCCTCTCAGTCTTCTCTTTTCCAAACTAAACAAACCCAATTCTTTCAGCCTTCCTTCATAGGTCATGTTCTCAAGACTTTAATCATTCTTGTTGCTCTTCTCTGGACCCTCTCCAATTTCTCCACATCTTTCTTGAAATGCGGTGCCCAGAACTGGACACAATACTTCAGTTGAGGCCTAACCAGCGCAGAGTAGAGCGAAAGAATGACTTCTCGTGTCTTGTTTACAACACACCTGTTAATGCATCCCAGAATCACGTTTGCTTTTTTTGCAACAGTATCACACTGACTCATATTTAGCTTGTGGTCCACTATGATTCCTAGATCTCTTTCTGTCATACTCCTTCCTAGACAGTCTCTTCCCATTTTGTATGTGTGAAACTGATTGTTCCTTCCTAAGTGGAGCACTTTGCATTTGTCTTTATTGAACTTCATCCGGTTTACCTCAGACCATTTCCCCAGTTTGTCCAGACCATTTCTCCAGTTTGAATTTTGACCCTGTCCTCCAAAGCAGTTGCAATCCCTCCCAGTTTGGTATCATCTGCAAACTTAATAAGCGTACTTTCTATGCCAACATCTAAGTCGTTGATGAAGATATTGAACAGAGCTGGTCCCAAAACAGACCCCTGCAGAACCCCACTTGTTATACCTTTCCAGCAGGATTAGGAGCCATTAATAACTACTCTCTGAGTATGGTTATCCAGCCAGTTATGCACCCACCTTATAGTAGCCTCATCTAAATTGTATTTGCCTAGTTTATCGATAAAGATATGTGAGACCGTATCAAGTGCCTTACTAAAGTCTAGGTATACCACATCCACCGCTTCTCCCTTATCCACAAGACTCGTTATCCTATCAAAGAAAGCTATCAGATTGGTTTGACATAATTTGTTCTTTACAAATCCATGCTGGCTATTCCCTATCACCTTACCACCTTCCAAGTATTTGCAGATGATTTCTTTAATTATTTGCTCCATTATCTTCCCTGGCACAGAAGTTAAACTAACTGGTCTGTAGTTTCCTGGGTTGTTTTTATTTCCCTTTTTATAGATGGACACTATATTTGCCCTTTTCCAGTTTTCTGGAATCTCTCCTGTCCCCCATGACTTTCCAAAGATAATAGCTAGAGGCTCAGATACCTCCTCTATTAACTCCTTGAGTATTCTAGGATGCATTTCATCAGGCCCTGGTGACTTGCAGGCATCTAATTTTTCTAAGTGATTTTTAACTTGCTCTTTTTTTTATTTTCTCTTCTAAACCTACCCCCTTCCCATAAGCATTCACTATGTTAGACATTCCTTCAGACTTCTCAGTGAAGACCGAAACAAAGAAGTCATTAAGCATCTCTGCCATTTCCAAGTTTCCTGTTACTGTTTCTCCCTCCTCACTGAGCAGTGGGCCTACCCTGTCCTTGGTCTTCCTCTTGCTTCTAATGTATTGATAAAAAGTCTTCTTGATTCCCTTTATTCCCATAGCTAGTTTGAGCTCATTTTGTGCTTTTGCCTTTCTAATCTTGCCCCTGCATTCCTGTGTTGTTTGCCTATATTCATCCTTTGTAATCTGACCTAGTTTCCATTTTTTATATGACTCCTTTTTATTTTGTAGGTCATGCAAGATCTCGTGGTTAAGCCAAGGTGGTCTTTTGCCACATTTTCTATCTTTCCTACCCATCGGAATAGCTTGCTTTTGGGCCCTTAATAGCATCCCTTTGAAAAACTGCCAACTCTCCTCAGTTGTTTTTCCCCTCAGTCTTGATTCCCATGGGACTTTACCTATCAGCTCTCTGAGCTTACCAAAATCTGCCTTCCTGAAATCCATTGTCTCTATTTTGCTGTACTCCCTTCTACCCTTCCTTAGAATTGCAAACTCTATGATTTCATGATCACTTTCACCCAAGTTCTTGGCTCCCAGAGCCACATGCATTCTACTAGACCAATGGTTCTCAATCTTTTTAAACCCAGGTTCCAACTCAACCTGTGGTTTTCTTTCTGGAATCCACAAATTGGGATCATGATGTTCATGCATCTGAAAAAAAGTCACATCCCTCTAGTTTAACACAGATAATAGCTGGGGCAGAGGGAGTGCTGTTGGCTAATCTTGCTAACTACACAAGTAGGAACACTTAAGAATCCAGGATGATTTCTCAGGTTCCAAACATGAGTAACGCATGGTGGCATGTCCCCTTATTCATGAGCAGTTGTATAATATGGCCCATTTCTTCTAGTTGTGTCCCTCAACCCATGAGTTCTACCCCCATCTGTCTAAGTGGAGTGAAAGCTAGTTAACTTTCCTCCAAGTGACTAAGAGTACATCTACATTTAAAATGCTATAGCAGTGCAGCTGCAGCGCCTCAATATAGACACTAACTTATGCCCACGAGAGGGGTTCTCCTGTCAGCCTATGTCATTCACTTTCCCGAGAGGTAGTAGCTAGGTCAACAGAAGAACTCTTCCACTGACCTAGCATTGTCTACACCTTGGCTTAGAGCAGCACAGTTACATCTCTCAGGGCTGTGGATTTGTCGCACCCCGAGAGAGATCGCTATAGCAATGTAATTTCCCAGTGTAGACCAGTCCTGAGTAAAAGACTTAGCTGGGCTGCCTGGCCCTGATGAAATGGAGATATTGAGCTCAGTATCATTTGAGACATGCAGTTCTTCTATCTTTGTCAACACGGCATCTCGAACTCTAGAAAACTAACTTGCCTTTGAAGAGGGAAGATATTTTGTGATTGCTGTAGCTGGGTGTTTATAAAAACCATTGGCAGTAGGGTGATTGTCTGGCCTTTCTGAGGGGAAGCCCATTTGCTCTTCTGTAGATATGTCCATCAGTGTTGGTTACTCTAGTACATGCTACAGTTGCTCTTACTTTGCATTTGCCTATTTCTTAGAAAGGAGAAGGTGGTGTTTCTGAGCCCTGTTTCTGATTTATTTTCCTTCCAAGAGTGCAAGGCTGACATGAATGCATGAAGGGGCGTATCCTGCTTCTGTGGTTGCTGAAATCCCCTGGCACATGGTAAAGCACAAATCTAGTTCAACATTATCTGACAGATATGTGGGTTAGTTTCACTATTTCTAATACTGGTGGATGATCACTTCAGATATTTGACAGAAATACATAAATGCTGAATTGGACAATATGGGGAATATCTTTCTGTCAATGGAGAAATAACAGTGCAATCTAGAGATAAAGAGGCAATAAAAATTCCATTGGCAGAAAGAACATTCATAATTTATAGACCTTCATAAATTGGGTAAATTTTACAGTTCTACAAATCACATGATTTATCTGAATGTTAAGATTATTAGAGACATTTGAAAGGAATGACTTCATCTTCATATGTGCCAATGGATTATAGATTTTTCTGCATGTGAGTCTTAACGGGTATGTATAGACCTTTTAAGGCAAGTTCAAATCTCATTGCACATCAATCATTTTCAAACAAGATTTCAGACTTCCTGTTTAAGGATGTCATCCAAAGTGCATTGAAGTAAATGGAGACTCCATTGAAGTCAATGGGCTCTGGATGAGGCTCTAAAAGCCTTGAAATAGATTTCAGACTACTAGTGGATAAAGCATTAGAGATTTCCATAGTTCTGTAACATATTCATATTGTTGTAATGAGTGGAGACTTTGGGTATCCCCACCAATGTGGGTAAAAATTTTGCTTTTATGTCCATGACAAAGTGTTAAGGTCTCAATTCTGCATTCATTAGGACTATCAGCCTGTGTAAAGTACAGGCTTAAGGCTTTAAAGGATCAGGGTACATGTAACTTTTTTCTTCAATAATAATAAATAAAAAATCTGAGCATACTTTTACTTTTTTAAATAGGAGGCTATTTCAGCACTTGATGTCTTCCCCTGATTTAGAAGGGGCTTATTTGCAGTGTTCCCGAACATGCTATAACCTTGGAGACACAAAAATGAATGACTAGAAACATACCAACCCAGTGCAAATTTCAAATACATACAACACTAATCAAATCTAGGAATAATTGTGTTAATCTGCTTGAAGACATATATTACAGCAACTCTGGTTTCAGTGGACATCTATACTAATGGAATCTACACAGTAGCCCTGAAAATCACTTCAAAAAGAATCACAACAAAGATTTTGTTTCATGGATGACTTAATTACTGCTCTATAGCATGACTACTAAAAAAACTTTCAGGATTTCCCATATTTTGAGATTTTTTTTCTTTTGGGTTCAGAAATAGACAAAGTAGAAATATGTACACAATAATACAAAAAATTTACTTTAAAAATCATTTAAACTGGATTTTAGCATTAAATCATGTATGTATCACTAGTGTGCCTAAAAGCTGACACGTATTATAAACCACCTACCTTTCCACCTCTCTAGCCTTCTCTACCATTGTCTTGTTTTTACAGAACGTTTGATATTTCAATATGTACACTAACTTGCTTCATTAGTACTGATCTCACTGTAACTGAGGTTAATTTGCAGAAAGGACTTAAGCTTTCATGATTAATAATCTAGCTGCCATGATAATGCACCGTGGCTCTTGCACATTGTGCATGGTAACCAGGTGTACTCTTGCAGAAGTAATCAAAGTAATGAAGTATCTGTTAAAATATAAGTGATTACTCTGCAGAAAAACCCTTATTGTCTTTTTTCTCTTCTCTTCTCTTTTCTCTTCTCTTTTTTCTTTTCTTTTCTTTTCTTCCTTCCACACCCGCAGGTGCATAGGGCCAGTTTCTACCATTTATTTCAGTCTTGTGCTGGTCTGCTCAGACTTCTGCATATCCAGTCAATTGATTTGGCTTCTTTCTATTCTACATAATGTTTTTCTAGGCAGCCCTCCCTTTTTTCCCGTTGTTCCAAGGTGGTGTCCACGTTATCACTCGACATGGAAATTATACTTTAAGGATGCCACCACACATCTTCAGTATGTCCATTGTTTGTCTTGCAGTGTTTGATGCTTTAGGTTGGATCGTTCTGTGTAAAATTTCTGATGTTGCAAGAAACTCTTTCCAATGGATACTGAAGTGCCCGTGTGGATTTAAACAAGAAACCTAACGGATTTATTAATTTTGTACATTGGCTGTATAAAAGTACGGTTGCCTTCCCATAACTGCTCTTGCATACAGGGTTATTTTTGAGATTCACCTGCCTCTCACAGGACTGATTGTCTCCTTGTATAGCTGCCCCCAGGCTCAGGAGTGAAGATGCAATTTGCACCATTCCAGGCATGGGGGAGTGAATCCCACCCCACTTGTTTCATTTTGTTTAATGAAGACATTTTTGTATTGCATATCTATTCTCTATTTCTATTGCAAATATCAATTCAAAAGTATTTCTATATTTCAGATATTTTCTAAAACCTACATGGGACATTTTGAGTTTAGCCCATTTTATGGATGGGTGGAGAAATTCATATTGAATAGTGAAATACCCACAGGTAAATGGGGGCGGGGGTGCCATTGATTTTAAAATTTTGTTTTGGGGTTGTTCCAAAACAAAGCTATGTAAAGGTAAAACCCACCCTTTTAAAGAGATTAAGGCTTTGTCTACACTACAGACCTCACAGCAGCACAGCTATCCTGCTGCAATGTCTCCCATGTAGCCAATGTATGCATTGGCGTGGGTTACCTCCTTTGCTACTGGTGAACTAGCAGTGGGTGACTCACAACATATTTCAATAACAACCATCTAGCAAAATCTCATAACTCCATACACTAATAATATGCATATTTTGACAGAACAATGAGTTTCAGCAGATCATGAGCTTTCATATGATACTCTGCAAGGCATGCCTTGTATGAAATATCACAACCATATACCAGTGATGAATATGGGGTGTTGGGGCTAATTTGAGGCACAGTGTGTCACATAGTAAATGTGTATTTTCTTTTATAATATTCCACTATAAGCCTGAGAGAAAAGCAAAATCATTGAAAATACCACTTATTTTTAGCAGCATATAAATCAACATTAGGGGAAAATGTGGTAAATTTCCTTTATCAACATAGCAGTCTTGCAAAGGATTGAACATCCTGCAGAAACCAAAAGGAAATGCTTAAAAATGGGACAGGGATGTTGGTAGATAGGTGGGTTGCAATTTGATCTGAACATATAGAAAGTTAATAGACTACAGATTTTACAAGCATACTGGCAGACTTTTTTCTTATTTTAATTTTCAAGTGACAGTGGGAGTTGCACAGTAAATGCTTGCTTTGCCAAGTATGAAACCAATGTGATGCACTGTACATCCACCAATGCAGTGTCTGGAGAAAAAATTAGCATTGTCATTTCTTTCATGTTAAGCAAATTTTCTTCCTCAGAAAGTATTATGAAAGCTTCTTTGATAAGGCCATTCAGAGTGGAACAAGTTGCCTAATGAGGTAGTTACAGCATAGTCATTCAACAGTTTTAAGGTCTGATTAGATCACTGCAGGATAGGGCCTGTCCAGCTTTTTATGGGTTTAATTGATCTAAGGTCTCTTCCCAAAAGGCCTGAGCCAGCCACTTTGGAAAGGATAAAAGCTCACCCTGAAATTCATCTGAAAACTTGAAACTAATTCTAATATATAGTTATTTTAGAGTCACACACTCACATATATACATTTTCACATGCCTCTATTTTGCTGTGGCATGAAGCAACATATTGAAATATTGAGTATGTTTGGTCCAGTTGGAAGTAGGAAATATCAGAACATGTGAATCTCTTCTAATTAGGTTCCCAATCTTGTTTTACAGAGTCCAGGACCTTGTTTAAACTCGGAAATTGTTTCACTAACTTCCCAGCATGAATATCAGTTCAGCACCACCTGTGGGGATCTCTAGCCCAGGATAAAAGGTATATTTAAAAAAATGTATTGGCTAGAAATTTATAATATGCTTTAAAGCTCTAGTCTAGCCAGGGCAAGTTGTATTTTAATTTTTTTTTACCTGGTTGAGGTATCTCTAAGCTCCCCACTACAGTTCATCTCAACCAGCTAATGCTGCTTAAAAGACAAGTTGCCCTATTTCTACCTGGACTCCACTTTACCCCGGAGAAGCACCCATATTTTCCCCTTTTACATCCCTCCAAGGCTGAGCTATCAGTTTGTTTTACTCCCAGCTTTTGAGGTCTATTTACTTTAACAAATGTACAAATGTACAAAAGATAGTTGTAATGTGTTTTTAAACTTCTCTTCTTTAATAGTTTAATCCAGGGGCAGGCAACCTATGGTACGGGTGCTGAAGGGGGCACGTGAGCTGATTTTCAGTGGCACTCACACTGCCCGGGTCCTGGCCACCTGTCTGGGGGGCTCTGCATTTTAATTTAATTTTAAATGAAGCTTCTTAAACATTTTTAGAGCCTTATAGAAAGAGACCTTCTAAAAATGTTAAAATATATTACTGGCACGGGAAACCTTAAATGAGAGTGAATAAATGAAGATTCAGCACACTACTTCTGAAAGGTTGCCAATCCCTGGTTTAATATATGCCTTATTTTAAATTTTTACATTGGTTATTTGTAGTATATTGAATTTTTATTCGAGTGAGATGCAGTGAGTTAATGTAGTCCCGAATAAAAATCGGATTTAACACACAGATTTGGTTGTCTAGTCCCTAAGGAGTATTTGTCTACCACATGTTGGTGTGATTGACACACTTATCAGACAATGCAAAACTTGGTTTTACATAATACATTCTATGTGTGTTCACTGTAAAGTAAAAAATGCTCATGAAAAGTGTGTGAGTTCAGGAATATGAAGTCCTTTATCCTCAAGAGCTACTGAGTGTACAGTGTCCATGCAAATGTCCCCATGCCACCCATCCAAAGTGCTGCAATCTTAACTGGTTGGAACCGGCTCCTGAAGGTGAGACTAAACAGTTCTATGTCTACATAAGGCTGTTCTTTGTATTCAGAATATAACAGTTTATGGATGGGCTTCCAAGCAAAACTACACTCTTCTTCTCTTTCCCTTGCACACAAGCTATGTTTAATCTCTCCCCCTTCCCCTATAATCTATCAGTTTTCTCCCCATATATGTTAGTGTTTGCTTTTTAAATCTGCAGCAGCCTCAGAGCACCTTAGTTCTCCTGGTGTTGTCTGCTCTTTCATTTGTGGCAGGTCTTCTTTCACCAGCACTAGCTATAGAATTGTCCTTAACATATAGGGTAGCCACCGGCAGAGGTTGGAAGTTACATCTGGATGTATGTGTGCACAATCCTAAAGCCAGGATGAAAAAAGATGCAAATGGCGTGTGTTTCGGATAAACAAACTTGAATATGGTCTCCCAGGATGAATAATTTACTGCAGTCTGTGGCCACTTTATCTCACATGCCAAGATGTAAGAGATTTTTTTCACTTGAGTTACAGTAAGTACTTTTTCTCTAACTGCGGCTTCATGTAGTAGATACAGCCTTCTAACACTGAGCTATAGGGCACATTCTCACGGAAACTAAATCATATACATAAAGTGAATGTGAACTGTGCCATGAATGGAAACAAACTGATAGAGATTGCTGTAGCAATTTTACTTTATTCAATTCTGGAGTGCAGTATATGGTCACATAACATTTTCTGTATGCAATTTGTTGACTAGAATGTTACATCAGCTTCAGAACAGAATCAGATAAATACATCTGACTTAACTGCAGAGGGTTTGTTGCCTTTAAATGTAGTAGAGACGCATTTCCCTAACTAAATTAGTGGCATGTACTTTGAGTTGTATGACAAACCAATCCAATTATACACGTTAGGGAGAGGGGGGCAAAATGGGAAGTGAGAGAGAATGAAAAGCCAAAACACAGACTTTATTCAGAAAGACGCAGTGAGCCTGATTCTGATCTACTGTAGTGGAGTTACTTAAGTTTTACAACAGTTTAAGAAGATCAGAAACAGTGTCTTTCTCAAAGTGTAAAACTGGTGTAACATCAAAATTAGGTTTTCTATTATCTTCTGAGTAACATGGAGACACAAGTA
The DNA here is from genome assembly GCF_025201925.1 of Gopherus flavomarginatus. Lineage (NCBI taxonomy): Eukaryota > Metazoa > Chordata > Testudines > Testudinidae > Gopherus > Gopherus flavomarginatus. The sequence continues at coordinate 88,545,292 of NC_066624.1, forward strand.
AATGGCACATACACTACTTAATTAGACCATTATGAAGCAGGAATTGAAGGCACAATATAGGGAAAGCTATTATTAGAGAAATTTAGGTCTATAATTTCTTTAACGACTTTTGAGGTGTCTCAATAAACTCAGATATGATGTGTGCTTTAGAGGTTTTTTGGGGATGGATGGTGTCATCAGTAGAAAGTAATGATCCAAAGATTCTGATGGTTTTTTTGATAGCACAAGCTGTCAGAACACCACTGGGGTCTACGTTAAGGAACCTAGTAGGAAGAATTTTAATTTACTTATTGATATGTTCACATGAAATTTTTTTGCAGTGCAAAATCACCTTAAATCAGCCTTGATTTATGCTGGTTGTATCATTATTAAAACCAGTCCTTTCGAATTGAGAAATCTAAATGTTTCATTTAAAAAATGTCAACATGAAATATTTAGATTTTTTTCAGAAACTTTTTAGTTTTTTAACCAAAATACTTCAGAAAAATCAACACATTTCTTAAAATATTTTGATCAACCTGAATCTGCATTTTTTGTCCGAAAAAAAGCTTTAAATGAGAAATTTTGCCCAGCTCTACTTATCCATAAATGGGGCTAGATTTCAAAGTGCTCAGCTGTCATTGTGATCCTTACGGATAGGTTTTTCAAAAGAATGCAGCTCCCCGTGTGCTGAACGCTCTCTGAAAACGTGACTGCTTATTTTGGTGATTAAATAGGAATTGATCTCTTGAAAATATGGACCTGATTGTGAGTTCTCGACTTCCCTGAAAATGTGGCCTTTAATGATATTATCTTGGTGGAAACCAGCAGTCCTTCATTTTGTAGCATGTACTTTGAAGATGGGTTTGGTAGTGTGATTTAATTCTTTTCCTAATAGTCATTTGCTATTCCACAGTCACATTCCATCTACATACAATATTTGAACGCTACCCAACCAGAAGATGCATCTAGATATACATGATTCTAGTACGCAAACTATCATGGTAACAAAGTGCTTGTGTTTAGTGTGTTGAACTGTAGCTGCAAGTAACAGGGCTGTTTTCAGGATGAAATAAAAGCCAAGGTAAATGTTGGGGAACAGAGTGAGTGAATATTTTTAAAAAGCCTGGGGTTAAAGGCAGTTTAGAGCTTCAGTCAAGGGAAGGATTGAGGGTAATGAAACCATGGTGAGGTTGCAACCTTTCAGGGCTTTGGCAGAAATCCTGGCTGAGGGATTGGTCTGGATATATTGAACACAATGTGACCTCATGCAGTAAGTCTCAGTAAGTATAGGGTGGGGCTGTAAATATGGGGAAAAACAAATATATGTATCTGTTAAATGTATCAAAATGGAAAGTGCTGTTGGACTTTCTAAACTGGAGTTTGTCCCTCTCCTTTTCACATCCTTTGTTCAACGCTTATATAGCCTTCATAAAATACAAATGTGTTAAATGGTGGCTCGTATGCTGTGGTCTGCAGACCACTTGCTGGTAGCTTGTGACTGATCACTTGACAGTGATTTTCCTGCATGGAAAAAAGTGATATGCTGGATACTTCCCTTGTATCACGTTTTTTTTTCCATGCAGGCAAATTTCTGTACTTGCCAAGGAATATTGCAGGATTGCTGTCATAAACAGAGAAGAAAAGTTAATAGCACAGAGGTACTTTATATCTCTTTGACTGTAAAGGGTTAACAAGTTCAGTAAGCCTGGCTGTCACCTGACCAGAGGACCAATCAGAGGATAGGATACTTTCAAATCTTGAGGGAGGGAAGTTTTTATGCTGTGCTGTTAGTTTTGGTTGTTGTTCACTCTGGGGGCTCAGAGTGACCAGACGTGCAACCAGGTTCTCTCCAATCTCCCTGATACAGGTTCTTATAGATTCAGAATAGTGAGTACTAGATAGATAAAGCGAGTTAGGCTTATGTTTGTTTTCTTTATTTGCAAATGTGTATTTGGTTGGAAGAAGTTCAAATGTGTATTTGGCTGAAAGGAGTTCAAATTGGTATTTTGCTGAAAAGATTTTAATTTGTACTTGTATACTTAAGCTGGGAGGGTGTGAGAGAAGGAGGGGGGAAGATGCATTTTCCTCTCTGTTTCAGGATTCAAGGAGTTTGAATCAGAGTGATCTTCCAGGGTAACCCAGGGAGGGGAAGTCTGGAAGAGGCAACGGTGAGGGAAAGGGTTTATTTTCCTTGTGTTAAGATCCAGAGGGACTGGGTCTTGGGGGTCCCCAGGCAAGGTTTTGTGGGGACCAGAGTGTATCAGGCACTGGAATTCCTGGTTGGTGGCAGCGCTACAGGTTCTAAGCTGGTATTGAGCTTAGAGGAATTCATGCTGGTACCCCATCTTTTGGACGCTAAGGTTCAGAGTGAGGATTTATACCATGACATGGTGTGCAGCGTGTGGGATAGATAGATAGATAGATAAGATAGAATCCAAAAGCCAGTGAGGTTTTTATTTCTCTCCCTGCTAGCTATCTGCAGGCAGACTGAAAGGTTTGGGTTTAAAAGCAAAAGTCAGTAGGATTTTTTCTTTCTCTTTCCCTGCTAGCTGTGTGTAAAGCAGGCTAGAGGAGATTGTGTTAAAAACAAAGGTCTGCAGGTTTTTTGGTCTCTTCCTTCTGAGTACTCTGAAGGCAGAGGCACTAGGGTTTAACAAGGATCTTTGTTAAACAAAGGGGCTCCAGTTGTGAGTCACCATACACCAGCAAAACACATTTGCAAATGAATTTTTTTTCTTTCTAACTCTGTCGGGAATAGCTAGGTAGAAGGAGTTAAAAAAAACCGACTCTGTTGCTAAGCAACCCTAAGGAGGCAACAGAGAAGCAGCATTTCAGGCAGTAAACAGTAGAGGGCACCCCAACACAAGAAAACAGAAACCATGACTACCAAGGACACCCTGAAACAGGAACGGGCAAAACTGGAGGCAGAGGAACAAATCAAAGACGCAGACCACAAGCGAGACATGGAAAAGAAACAAAAAGAACTAGAAATAAAACAACAAGAGATGGAGCTGAGAGAAAAAGAAATGGAGCTGAGAGAAAGAGAGGCGGCCCACAGAAGACAGATAGAACTCCAGAGGGAGGCCCACCAGCAGGCCCTGGAATTAGAACAGGCTAAGCAGAAGAACGCAGCCGATCCTAGCAACCCTTCGCCAGTTATTGTTCCACATCCCAAGAAATTTCCCACCTACAAAGCAGGTGATGACACTGAGGCCTTCCTAGAAAATTTTGAAAGGACCTGCCATGGGTACAGCATCTCTGAGGACCAGTACATGATAGAGCTGAGGCCACTGCTCAGTGGACCCCTAGCAGAGGTGGCGGCTGAAATGCCTAAGGAGAACATGAACGATTATAAACTTTTTCAAACCAAGGCCAGAATCAGAATGGGGTTAACACCTGAGCATGCCCGTCGGAGGTTCAGAGCCCTAAGGTGGAAACCAGAGGTGTCATTCACCCAACACGCCTATCACATTGGAAAGAATTATAATGCCTGGATATCAGGAGCCAATGTTAACTCTCTGGACGACATGCACCTCCTAATACAATTGGAGCAGTTCTTAGAGGGTGTTCCTGAAGAAATAGAAAGGTACATCCTAGATGGGAAGCCCAAAACTGTAACTGAGGCGGGGGAGATTGGAGCCAGATGGGTGGAAGTAGCAGAAAAGAAAAAAGCTATTATCAAGGGGAGCGAATATCACAAGAGGTCACACCGACAATAAATCCTATACCCGAGGACAACCCAAGACCCCACCTACAACCCAAGGAAAGCTGCCGACGCCCTATTCTCTCACCTCACTAATCTCCAGTAACCCACCTCGACTTAGTGACCAGTCAGCTGGGCGATGCTTCAAGTGTAATGAACTGGGACATATAAAGGCCAACTGTCCCAGGAACCCCAACCGAGTGCAGTTCATTATATCTCCATCACTCCAAAGATCCCCAGGCCCAGATGCTTCTCAAATACCCTCGGAGCGAAGGGAAATTTTGAGAGTGGGCGGAAAGAAGGTTATCGCGTGGAGAGACACGGGGGCACAAGTGTCAGCTATACACCAATCCTTGGTGGACCCCAAATTCATCAACCCAAAGGCCCAAGTGACAATTTACCCCTTCATGTCACAAGTGGTAAACTTGCCTACAGCTAAACTGCCTGTCCAGTACAAAGGCTGGTCAGGAATGTGGACTTTTGCAGTCTATAACAATTATCACATCCCCATGCTACTGGGGAAGACTTGGCCAACCAGGTAAAGTGGGCCAAGAGGGTGGGAATGGTTCCACGCAGCCAAGCCAGGCAAGCTTCCAGACCCATCCCTGTTCCCGAACCATGCACAGAGGCCCCGTCTATGTTAGCAGAGACCCAGCCAGAGGTAGTGGACCCGGATTCCCTGCCAACGACTGCAATAGCCACAGTACTTCCAGTTCCAGACCCGGACCTGGAAACACAACCAGCACCAGAACCATTGCCAGCACTGACGCCAGCGCTTGCAAGCACATCTTCAACCACAACACCAGAGGGCGCCAGCGAGCCTGAACTGGCAGAAGCAGCAAACAACCAGACCCAAGAGGCTCAGTCAGAGCCTGAAATACCACCTGGTGCACCAGCAGAGAGCAGTTCACCAGCCATGAAAACAATCCCATCACTTACATCGCTTCCCGAAGGACCAAGCCGAAGTCCACAGTCTGAGGAGGAACTGGTGTCTCAAACCTCCAGGAAACAGTTCCAGACTGAGCAGGAAGCAGATGACAGCCTTCAGAAAGCTTGGGCGGCGGCACTGAGCACCTCACCGCCTCTCAGTTCTTCTAACAGGTCTCGGTTTGTTATAGAACAAGGACTTTTATATAGGGAGACTCTTTCTGGTGGACACCGGGAAGACTGGCATCCACAAAAACAGTTGGTGGTTCCAACTAAGTACCGGGGGAAGCTCTTAAGCTTAGCCCATGATCATCCCAGTGGCCATGCTGGGGTGAACAGAACCAAAGACAGGTTGGGGAAGTCCTTCCACTGGGAGGAGATGGGAAAGGATGTTGCCAAGTATGTCTGGTCTTGTGAAGTGTGCCAAAGAGTGGGAAAGCCCCAAGACCAGGTCAAGGCCCCTCTCCAGCCACTCCCCATAATAGAGGTCCCATTTCAGCAAGTAACTGTGGATATTCTGGGTCCTTTCCCAAAAAAGACCCCCAGAGGAAAGCAGTACATATTAACTTTCGTGGACTTTGCTACCCGATGGCCAGAAGCAGTAGCTCTAGGCAACACTAGGGCTAAAACTGTGTGCCAGGCCCTAACAGACATTTTTGCCAGGGTAGGTTGGCCCTCCGATATCCTTACGGATTCAGGGACAAATTTCCTGGCAGGGACCATGAAAGAACTGTGGGAAACTCATGGGGTGAATCACTTAGTTGCCACCCCGTACCACCATCAAACCAATGGCCTGGTGGAAAGGTTTAATGGAACTTTGGGGGCCATGATAGGTAAATTCGTGAATGAACACTCCAATGACTGGGATCTAATGTTGCAGCAGTTGCTCTTTGCTTACAGGGCTGTACCACATCCCAGTTTAGGGTTCTCACTGTTTGAGCTTGTGTATGGCCATGAGGTTAAGGGGCCGTTACAGTTGGTGAAGCAGCAATGGGAGGAGTTTACGCCTTCTCCAGGGACTAATATTCTGGACTTTGTAAGCAACCTACAAAGCACCCTCCGACACTCTTTAGCCCTTGCTAAAGAAAACCTAAAGGATGCTCAAAAGGAGCAAAAGACCTGGTATGATAAACATACCAGAGAGCGTTCCTTCAAGGTAGGAGACCAGGTATGGTCCTAAAGGCGCAACAGGCCCATAAAATGGAAGCATCATGGGAAGGGCCATTCACGGTCCAAGAGCGCCTAGGAGCTGTTAACTACCTCATAGCATTTCCCAATTCCTCCCTAAGGCCCCGAGTGTACCACGTTAATTCTCTCAAGCCCTTTTATTACAGAGACTTACAGGTTTGTCAGTTTACAGCCCAGGGAGGAGATGACGCTAAGTGGCCTGACGGTGTCTACAATAAAGGGAAAAGTAACGGTGGCGTGGGAGAGGTGACCCTCTCCACAACCGGGAAAGGTCTGCAGTGGCAACAGATCAAGAAGTTGATGCACTCTCCTGTGAAAGTTCCCTAAAATCAACTGGTTAAAAATTGTCCTTACAATGTGAAAAATCTTGTAGTTTTACTTAATTAGTGGCATATGTAAGGATGCATGTGTTTATTGATCTGTTTATTTTAAAGTTCTAGGGAGAAATCACTGCCAGTGTACTTCCACATTGTCAGCGATTTGGGGGGCGTGTCATAAACAGAGAAGAAAAGTTATTAGCACAGAGGTACTTTATATCTCTTTGACTGTAAAGAGTTAACAAGTTCAGTAAGCCTGGCTGTCACCTGACCAGAGGACCAATCAGAGGACAGGATACTTTCAAATCTTGAGGGAGGGAAGTTTTTATGCTGTGCTGTTAGTTTGGTGGTTGTTCACTCTGGGGGCTCAGAGTGACCAGACGTGCAACCAGGTTTCTCTCCAATCTCCCTGATACAGGTTCTTATAGATTCAAAATAGTGAGTACTAGGTGATAAGGCGAGTTAGGCTTATGTTTGTTTTCTTTATTTGCAAATGTGTATTTGGCTGAAAGGAGTTCAAATTGGTATTTTGCTGAAAAGATTTTAATTTGTACTTGTATACTTAGGCTGGGAGAGTGTTCCCAGTGTCTATAGCTGAAAGACCCTGTACCTATTCCATTTATTTTAAATTTACAAAGCTAATTTTTACTGTTTTGCTCTCTTTAAATAAAAGTTTTTCTTGTTTAAGAACCGGATTGTTTTTATATTCTGGTGAGACCCCAGGGGACTGGGTCTGGAGCCACCGGGGAATTGGTGGGGAGAAAGGAGGGAAGGGGGAGAGAGAGGTTATTTTCTCTCTGTGTCAGGATTACCTTCTCTCTCAGGAAGAGTCTGGGAGGGGGAAGAGAGAAGGAGGGGGGAAGGTGCATTTTCCTCTCTGTTTCAGGATTCAAGGAGTTTGAATCAGAGTGATCTTCCAGGGTAACCCAGGGAGGGGAAGTCTGGGAGAGGCAACGGTGAGGGAAAGGGTTTACTTTCCTTGTGTTAAGATCCAGAGGGACTGGGTCTTGGGGGTCCCCGGGCAAGGTTTTGTGGGGACCAGAGTGTACCAGGCACTGGAATTCCTGGTTGGTGGCAGCGCTACAGATTCTAAGCTGGTAATTGAGCTTAGAGGAATTCATGCTGTTACCCCATCTTTTGGACGCTAAGGTTCAGAGTGGGGATTTATACCATGACAATTGCAAAAGGAGAGTGATCTGAAAAAAATCAATGAGAGGAAACATGTCATAGGAGACAATATCGCTGTTAAGATGTGGGTCAGCCTAAGCAAAGTTTGAGAACGTTTGCTTTAGAACTTGTCTGTTCAATACAGTCCAATCCAATAAATACCTGCTTATACAGGACTTTATTGCAGTGATGTAAACATATCTGTAACTGTTCAGTGTTAGGGAAGGCTGGAAAAAAATGTTTTTGCAAAAAATTGGAGAGTTTGGAACTAGGTTTTAGTCTACACTCGAATGAAATGGAAACCTTTAGAGTTTTTTCGCAAAAGACACACACACTGCAGAATAGCCAGGGCACTCACCTGTGACGTGGACAACTGAGTTTCAAGTCCCTGCTCTGCCACATCCAGTGTGAGTGCCCTTGCTATCAGGCTATTGGCTCTTGATCAGAAACTCCATCCTGGATCCGAGAAATCTTCCTGATAAAATTTTTTTGTTGAAACTGATATTTTTCTGCAAAAGGTTTTGACAAATCAGCATTTTCAGACAATGTTTTGTCAAAATTCCCAACCAGCTCTAGTGCTAATAGCAGATTGCAGGCCTTGAGACATGTAAGAGGCTGCAACTTTTAACCAAAAGAATGGAGTAATTCTTTACTGTGGTGGCAGTGTCTTTAGTCATTCATTATTGCACATAAACACACACACACGGTCTGTCCATGAGGCTAATCAAATTATAAAATATATTGTGGACAAGCTAATGGGGTCATTATATTAAGCCGGTTTTGGAGGGGGGATTGTTCATTTTGTGTTTAGTTTGGGTTTTTGCATGTCTCAGCTGAACTACTGGGAATATAGCCTCCAGGCAGCAGATGGTTAGTGGGCAAATCAAGATTCAGATGGTGATCCTTTACTTATTTCACTAATCCTAGGCTTAAATTTTAGTTTTGTTTAATGATTCTCAACCCTTTGGTCATAGGAGAGCGTATACAGTGCTTCTTGTAAATGAATCCTTTTTGATCTTTCAATGAAAATTTTTTTAATGATACTCTGCTCTGTGGGCCAAAACCAAATACATATTTTGCCTTTTTTGGAAGGTCACTATGTGTCTGAACTTGTAGCTGTTTTAAAACTAGTGGAGAACATGTGCCCTCTTTTTGTCCTATGTTTTTTAATTTTTAGTGACATCTTAGAGTTGTTCAACTATGAAATTCTTTGTTATAGGAACAGATTAGCAGGGAGTCACTTTGATCTTGACTATCACTGTTCAGTAGACTGCTAGTATCTATTTTTTTTTTTTCAGTGGGGGATTGCTGCTCTTTTGGACCTCTGTTACAATATCCAGATTATTTCTCACTGGTTGAGAATACTAAGGATCTGATTCTGATCTCACACTGACTTTATCTTAGTTTAATTCCATTAATTTCAGTGGAGCTAGTCCTGATTTATGCTGGTGAAAGAAGGAGAATTCAGCCATAAGTCTGTGTACTAGATGAATGGCACACTGCTGCATTAAAAGGCCTGAAAGAGCACAGCTGATTAGGGGATATGGAGGTGTGGTATCTTGAAAATAAAAGATGAAGAGATATGGGGGTGGGAAGGTTCCTACTTTCAATTAGAAACAAAGTGTTCTCCACTCTGCTTGGTACTGAGCAGAGTTTTTGAGCTAAATTCAGCATCTCTCTTGTTCATGAAATCACCATTAGACCTGAGCAAAATTTTGGACAAATGGTTTATTTGCTGAAAAATGCAGTTTGAGATCAACAAAAACTATTAATGAATTCAAAAAGCAAAATATTTCAATTCGCTATTTTCTACATGAAACATTTTGACACTTTATTTTGAAATGACTTTTCTTTTTTGAAATTTAGCTATTTGAAATGCATTTTAAAAACAAGGTGTGCTGTGGGGGGGCATATCCAGAAACAAAACAAAACAAAAAACCTGAAAACAATCATATTCTTTTGAATGAAACTTTACATGGAACCCAAAAGCAGTCTTTTGTGTTTTCATTCTGGTGACTAAAAACGTTTCTCAGGTTGACTTTTAACACACCTTTTCCCCAAAATTTTAGGTTCAGCTCTAATAACTGTATTTAGGACACAGGGTTAAATGCTTTCCTCCCAGAGAGGAACCTGTGGGCACCAAGAATGCTTTAAAACCCTCTGTTAAAGGCTGGGTGGAAAATCTGTTGGATTCTCAATGCTACTATTGGTTCCTGGTCTGCAAATGTGACTTATGGTCTCACTTTTGCAAGGTGAGGAGGTTCCATATTAAACTGTCAGATTTGTGGTTTTGCTTGATTTTTTTTTTTGATGTATAAAATCATTCAGATCGACTCAAACCTGGTCCCAGCTCAAAAGGGTTATAAACCACAGAGGACTTTTTTATGAAACTCTGGCCAATTTAGGCAAAATTCCCCCTGACTTCAGTGGGAATAGAATTGGACCTTAGTGCCTGCCCAGCTCAAGATCTGGGTGCAACAAGTTTGTATTTTAAGATGTACACCAGTAAATAAGCAGCTACATCATACTAGTCGGGTTCTGCTACTTTCCCTTTATATGGTACCTTAATATCTCTGGATACACATCCAGGTCTACAGTGTAACTTCATTGAAATTCCAGTGGTATAGCACCCATCTAAACCTTTACATTGGTGACAGAATACTTTGAACTTTAACAGAGATTTTTTAACAAAAACTAATTTGTCCTCCTATTATACACATCATAAATATTCAGTGAGAAATCCTAGCAATTATTAAACTCGTGAAAATAATTTCCAAACTCTCAGATAGTTCATTCTTCAAATCAAAGATGGTTTCAACTGCAATTCAAAATTTGTCACTCTCAATTAAAAAAGAGATGTTAAACTATTTTCTTTTGGTAATATTAATCATAGCAACACATTCATTATTGTTTTCTCTTGACCATTAATGAGACGACAAACAACTTACCAAGTCATAATAAAAATGAAAAATATTTAGACACTGTCAAAATAAATGTCACTTTAAAAAAAAAATCCTTCCATGTGGTGCTAACTAGGGCTAGTAGTGCCATCTATAGTTAAGATTGCCAGACCTTTCCCATTAGAAGGTCCTGTTTTCAGTTGCTTTTAACTTTGCCAACCTCTCAAAATTCTGGATGAAAATTTTCATGCTGGATGCCTGCCTTGCGGGGGGAAGGGGGGTTAAGTTTCAGCTAAAATTGTTCAGTCATTTCTCTGAACAAGGTTAAGAAAAATGTTTGCCTATGTCTGTTAAAATATATATATATATTACAACTGTTTCACTGAGAAGTTCTCAATGCTTTGAAGCAGGGATTTAAACGTGGAATGGAACCCAAAAGTCTTGAGTCTCTACATCCCCTGCTGTCAGCAAATAGCTGTCAAACTCACTGCAAAATGTGTCTCATTCCCTACTGCAGGCTGGTCCACATAGAGGATGACAACCTACTATTGCTACCACTTACCCCATAAACTCCAGTGGCAGAGGTATTTGTGTTGTGAATCGAAGTCTGAACCCTATTAATGATCGAAGCTGGTGATCAGTATAAGGACACATGATAGAATTTGTTTGGTTTTCTTTTTCAAGGTTTTTTAATTAAGACAGTGTGTGGAAAAATGTGATTATGTAATTAAAAACTGTTTCAATGAATACACAAAAGGAGGCCAAATTAAGGCTTCATGGGCTACTTTAATTCTGGAATTTCTTGTCTTTTCAGTGCTTGACTTTGCCATCTTTGCATTTATTTAATATTATTTTATGAAACTGACTATACATTAGGTTTAAATAACCTAAAGTTCTAAAAAAATTTTTTTAAAAAATCACCATTTTCAATGAGCTGGCCATTGATGTCTTGCATTTCATACTGCTAGAAAAACATCAACTTCTTTCTCTTTGTAATTATTTGAACTTCGTTGTTCCCATGTGTAGCAAGGTAAGGCCCCCCTCAGAGGCGACACCGCAAGCCTCCTGGTGGGTGAAGCTGGGAGGGCCATGCCCTGCATGCTGGAAGCAGAGGGATGGGACAGGAAGAGGAAATATAAAAGACCAGCCCAGCAGATCAATTAGAAGGGAGCTGCTAGAGGAGACAGACACTTCTTCCCCACTGCTGGAGTGGAGCGCCAGGAAAAACCTCTGTTGCCCGGCAGAGACTGAGCTTCTAGGGAGCCCTGACATTCCTGATGTGGAGGAACTGCTACCACTAGCCTTGGCAGTGTACCCGGGGAGACTGACGCTGACCTCTGGACACAGGTACGCCCAAGGGGGAGAGAAGGAAGCAACCCAGGGGAACCAGGCAGTAGTCTGGTGGAGCCTGAGCCTGAAACCAGGTGAGCATGTTGCGGGCAGATCACCGCTGACCCTGCCACTGATAGGGCCCTGGGTTGGGACGCAGTGGAGTTGCGTGGGCCCCCGTCATCGCACCCCTGGGTTGGCAGTACTCCCCCCTCCATAGGCCAGAAGGCCTGTGCTCCTCAGCTCAACCCTTTGCCTGAGCCCATACACTGGGCTGGTGTGACAGCTCTGCCTGATTGCAGGCCAGAGCCTTAACTGGTGGTGGCTCCACTCTGCTTAAGGGCTGGGTGAATACACAGCTGCAGCCCACCTGGGTCACCAGCCAGAGCCCAGACTGTGTATGGCCTGCCCTTGCTTGAAGGATGGACCCCCTTTTGAATCACTAATTCCCCTGCTCTTGTTCTGCTTCGAGAAGGCTGGAGCAGACCCAAATTGTGAGGAGGCGTGGCCCCTCCTCCCCAGACGCAAACACAAAGGAAGGGCCCCGCCAGCTTACACCATGTATTAATCGGAGGCTACAAAGTTTGGGATCCATACAGTATGGGAGGAAAGATTATCCTTCGTAATAAGTTCGTTTCCTACTGAAATAAAATAAAATCATGGACAAATTTCAGTGTTTTTAATTGGTTTTCAAAACCCAAATTTTGGACCTATAATGAGCTGACAATGTCCATTTAATACAAATTTAAACTACATAATGTTGTACAATTAAACCATAATCTGCCTTTTTGTAGTGGCAGGGAACATTTTTACCCACAGAATTTGAGACCGTGGCCTTTTAGACTTGAGGACCTCAATGAAAAGCAATTTACAAAGTATTTCTAATATAACCATTATTTAAAGGTTCCACCCTACAATTAAATTTTGTTCTCCATTGTCAAGGCAACAAGCACTCTTTCTGGAAAAGCTCCTCATATGGTTGGCAGTATACTGAGAATAATTAGAGTGAACAGTTTTGTAAATGCCACACACACATTCTCCCTTAATTAAGCAGTATTTGCTGCAAATCCTGTTATTGTTACACAGCATGTAGAAGTGTTGAATTATTAAACTACATCCTGATCTTGCATTCCTATTCTATCCAAAACTTCTGCTCTAAGGTTGCTACTGCTTACCTGTCCAAAAAGGATGAGAACAATATAGTTACTTTCAGGTAGCGTGGAGTGTGTACACAATGGTGTAAAAACTGCCGCCTCCTGTGAATGAATATCTTTGATTTGTCCCAACATTGGTTATAAAACTATCTGTTAAATCCTAGGAACAGCCTCCCTGTCCAGAAAATTATGATATCCGGTCAAATTTCATCCCATTTCTCCTAGTGCCTCTGTCTCTCACATCTGAACATTGGGAACAGTCTGTGTTGACCTGTGTACCTGGCTGTATACTTGTAATATTTTGGGAGAACTGTTTTAATATATTTAGGAGAAAAATACCAGTCAATTGAGGAATTAAATTACCCTTATGCATGTTTTACTAATGCGGATTTTTAAAATGTTTTCTCATAAAAATATTCAGAAACACTTCACAAAAATTAGATGTTCCACAATTGTCATGTATTGTATTTGAGGGGTGTCTGATGATTTTTTTTCTAGTACTTTGCTTGTTTCTCTCTCTGAAATAATCAGCTAATAGTATATTACAAACATACTTGTCTCGATACACTATAGAGAATGCATGTCTAAGTGGTCACTTCAGAGTCTCCCCATATTTGAAACCCTTTCTTGGTATTTGTATGTATGTTGCCTAGTAAATGGAGATAAATCAGATGTGTGGGAGATCTAATTTCATTTCTGTAACTGATTGTATGGCCTTGAGCCTTGGAGAGGTTCCCTTTATATAAACGTTATAATAAAGCAGTACATTTGAAGCTGCATATTTATACAAAAACAAACTAAAACTAAATGTTTGTCTCTTAAAACTGTTTTCAAAGCCAAAAATAATTCAAGCCATTTATGTACAAATGCTACAGTTTTTCATGTGAAATACCAAATTGAAAACAATATTTACCCAATTCCTTTTTAGATAAGACACTGCATTTAAAACGGGACCTTTTTTGTTCTATGTGCAGAAATGCAACAGGAAATGGAATGGACATGGATGAAATGAGATGTATTTACTAACCTGAACTTTGAGTAGCCTCAATAAGAGGACATTTCACCTGGGTAGCGCTGTGTTAAGAGTCTAACTCATATTTAACAAGATGAAATCATTCTAAAATGTCAGACAGGGAATAAACAAACCTCCATTCTGTCTGCTAGAACTTATTATACTCTTTGTACCTGTCAAAACCAAGGTATACAACACTGGCTGCTAGCTTATGTTCAAGGTAGACTCTGAAATGGGTCACAAAGTCCTTGATGATGTCACTTGCTGGCCAATATACTACTCCCAAAGAATTGTGGAACCATCTATGACTGTACATGTGACTTCTTCTAAAGTATGTATAGTTGACACATCTGTCTACTGCATCATCTTTAGGTTGGGCTATGTCTACACTATCGCTTATGTTGGTATAACTATGTCTCTTAGGGGTGTGAATATTCCACCTCCGTGAGTGACACAAGTTACACTGACATAAGCATTTGCGTGCAAAGCGCTAACTTTGTAGATGTAGAGCTTCTCGTGCCGATACAGCTAATGCTGCTTGTGAAGGTGTGGGTTTTTATGCTGACAGGAGAGTTCTCTCCTGTCAGCATAGAGTGTCTTCACCAAACATGCTGCAGCAGCACAGCTGTACTGGTCCAGCACTGTACATATAGACATGGCCTGTCAGTAAAAGCGCCACAGGGGGTGATGCCTTTTTTTTTTTTTTTGGTGCTCCCCCTGTTCCCTCCACCTGGCTATGCCACTGCCTTAGACTTAGCTTCAGTAATTCTTTTGTCACCAGAGTCAGTGAACATTGAGGTTGGTAAAGGAGGTAACTCAACTCAAGTAACAAAATATTTTTGATGTCAACCTCTCATGAACTTTTTTATAGGCCTGTCATTCTTGAATAGATAAGGTTAGTATCAAATATCTTTGGATCAACTTGTGCATGTTTTTCTGTCACTGCCAGTGTCTCTGCTATCCTTGGTATTGTTATAGAACCTGTAGCCTGACTACAGGGCCAGATCTAGGCTCCAGAGTTCCAAGCGTGTGCTTGGGGCAGCACTTCTCGAGGGGTGGCATTCTGTCCCTTTAGGGGTGGCTCTTTTCAAGGGGTGGCACCTTGTTTTTTTGCATGGGGCAGCAAAAACCTGGAGCCGGCCCTGCCTGGCTACATTCAAATTCCTGTATTTTGTGAATTCCAGTTGTAAATGTGTCATCTACATTGACTGATGACGGTGCCCTCTATCACTGACAATGTTTACTAATGTTCTTGGGTGATTAGTGGGGTTTAAGGGATAGATGCACAACTCTAGCTTCTTACTAATGTCTTCTGTCTACTGCTTTTGCAGCATTCTGTTACTTCATTTCTTCTTTGTGGATCCACTGTATTTATTCCTCATTGGTGTCATTTTTGTTTGCAATGTCTTCCCCGAGCCAGCTACATATGTGGAGGCTAAGTGTTGAGGCTAAATGAAAAGTAAAGTCCTACAAACTGCAGCTAGGTACTGATAGCTAGCATGGAAAATAAACAACGAGAAACATAAAAGAAAACAAATAGCGAATGAGGAAAACACCTAACTGTCTTTTGGTTTATAATGTGTTATTTGTTTAACTGTCCAATACATAGAATATCAGGGTTGGCAGGGACGTCAGGAGGTCATCTAGTCCAACCCCCTGCTCAAAGCAGGACCAATCCTCAAACAGATTTTTGCCCCAGATCCCTAAATGGCCCTCTCAAGGATTGAACTCATAGCCCTGGGTTTAGCAGGCCAATGCTCAAACCACTGAGCTATCTGCCCCTAATATGTGAAAGTGCATTCTCATGGGTGAATATGTAAGAACTTAAGTGAGCATGCTCAGAGTACAAAAAGAAAATGACTTGTGTCATGTTTCAGGGGAATGAAGGAGGGCATGCTATCAAGATACACTGCTAATACAGACATCACATATGTACTTCCTAGCTAATGTTCCATTACCAAATATTAGTGTGAAATTTTCATTAAAAATAACTGAAATTCAGTGAAAGTGGTTTCCCTCTGAACTGGTTTATGAATTGGGGAAGGGGTGATGGTAATGCTCATATTTCAAAATGCTCGAGAGTGACAAGGTGTCATCAGGCAGTTTCTTTGAAATTAGGGTCTTGATACTGCCCTCTCCTCGCCGCCCCCCCCTCCGCCCCCCGCAAAAAAAAAGCAACACCTTGGCTACTGGACTACTTCTCTTGACTATTACTACCTAAAAGGGATGGAGAGAGAAAAAGCAGAGATGTAGCTCCCTTCTTTCCTCACACTGCACTGCAAGCATGTATGAAAGTGTATTGTCATCGACTCAAGAGCTTACGAGCAGATGGGATCGTTAGTTTATCTAGTCTGATCTCCTGTCAATCAAAGGACATTATACTTTATCCAGTTACCACTATATTGAGCCAAATAACTTGGGACCAACTGGAGCAGATCTTGCAGAAAGGCATCCAGATCTGAAGACATAAAGTGATGAAGAATCCACCACTTTCCTTGGTAGTTTTTTCTTGTTAATCATCCTCACTGTCTTTACAAACATGTGCCTTATTTCTAATTTAAGCTTTTCTGGCTTCAGCTTCCCATCATTGGTTCTTGTTATGCCTTTCTCTGCTAGATTAATACCTGGTATTTTCGCCTCATGATGGTACTTAGACACTATAATCAAGTCACTTCTGTCTACTTGCTGATAAGCTAAACAGATGGAGCTCTTCTTAAGTCTCTTGCTGTAAGACATTTTCTCCAGCCCGCAAGTCATTTTTGTGGCTCTGTTCTGCATTTTCCACAATCTTTTAACATCCTTTTTAAAATGTGGACACCAGAACTATGCATCAGTCTTACCAGTGCTGTATACAGAGATAAAATCACTTCACTACTCCTGCTTCTGTTTACACATTCAAGGATTGCACAAGCCCAGGGGTCGGCAACCTTTCAGAAGTGGTGTGCCACATCTTCATTTATTCACTCTAATTTAAGGTTTCACGTGCCAGTAATGCATTTTATCATTTTAGAAGGTCTCTTTCTATAAGTCTGTTATAAGTAAAGTAAACAAGTATTTAAAAATGTTTAAGATGCTTCATTTAAAATTTAAATTAAAATGCAGATCTTATCAGTTTAGTGCAGTGGTTCTTAAACTAGGGTGCATGCACCCCTGGGGCAGGGCTGGTGCAAGGATATTTTCCTCCCTAAGCGAAACTTCCATCTTGCACCCCACCCCCCAGCACATCGGTTCATTGAGGGACAAATCTCAACGAGCCTTTATAGACCCCAGGGGCCAGCCATGCCTCCCCAGACCAGATTTCTCCCCTCCCCACCTCTTGAACTCCCCTGGAGGGTGCACAGCCCCACCATGAGCCCTTCCCACCCCACCCCATTGGCCCCTGCCCCGAGTCCACTCACTGGCTTTGCCAGTCTTGGGCAGCAGCAGTAGGGAGGAGCCGCCTTTCGGAGGCACCGGAGAGCCAGAGCATCATGCTTGCAGCAGTAGCGAGCCCCAGCCATGGAGGAGCCGGCGCAGTGCAGGGGGGCAGCAATCCTGCAAAGGCGGTGGCATCGCTAGCTGAGAGCAGCTCGGCCCCCCCACCCCTCCTGTCCAGGCTGCAGCCGGGTGCGGTGCCCCGCCCCCTGCCCAGAGCTCCTGCAGGCTGCAGTGGATGTATGCAGGCACCAGCCCCCATGTGTCCCCTGGCTCCCTCTTCGCCTAGGGTTACCATACTTAACAATCAAAAAAGAGGGGAGAGCCCTGACCTAGCCCTGCCCCCATCCACTCCCTCCCACTTCCCACCATGACTACCCCCGTCAGAACGCCCAACCTCTCCCCCAGCTCCTTCTCCCCTGACTGCCTGCTCCTGGGACCCCTGCCCCCCAGAATCCCATCCCCTACCTAAGCCTCCCTGCTCCGTGTCCTCTGACTGCCCCCTCCTGAAACCCCCCTCAGGACCCTACCCCCTACCTGTCCCAGCTGCCCCAACCTTTATCCAAACCCCCCCTCCAGACAGACCCCCGGGGACTCCCATGTCCCATCCAACCACTCCCTGCCCCCTGACAGGACCCCCAGAACTCCTGACCCATCCAACATTGCCCCTGCTCCCTGCCTGCCCCCTGGGACTCCCCTTACCATGCCCATGCCAGTCAGACGCTGGCTCCACGTGGAGTGCTGAGGCTGCAGGTGGGGCAGCAGTGTCTCACATTTCCGGGAGCCGCAGAACCCAAGCATGGTGAGGGGGAAGCCGAGGGGTGCACCTGCCGCCAGTCTGGGGTCTGGGCCGCTGGCCCTGCTCAGCCTCCTGCCAGCCTGGGGTTCTGTTCACTCAGCCGGCAGTGGGCTGAGCGGGGCTGGCGGCCAGGATCCTGGCTGGCAGCCACATGCATGCCAAGGCAAGGGTGCATGCCAGGCAAAATTGGCTCACATGGCCTGCACTAGCCCTTTCTACCACAGCATCAGGTTGGGCATGTTTTCCACTATGACCCCTAAATCCTTTTCAGAATCACTGCTTTCCAAGATAGCTGTGGCTTGCCTATCTAGGAACAAGGAATGTAACCTTGCATTTGGCTATATTAAAAACAGAGTTTGGTCAATGGCTCTAGGTTGCCAAGTGATCCAGAATGCTCTCTGTGACTGCCCCATACTCATCTTTTACCACTCTGCCAATCTTTGTATCATCCGCCAACTTTTCAGGAGTGATTTTTTTATCTACTTCCTGATCATTGATGGAAATGTTGAATAGCATCAGAGCTACTATTGATTTCTGCAGAACTCCTCTAGAAATACCTACCACACTTGTTGACAATTCCAGCTGGACAGCTACCTTTTGAGGTCTGTCAGTTCACCAGATCTTTCTTCATTTAATGTGTGCTCTATTAACCTTGTATAGTACTAATTTTAATCGGAATGTTGTTCAGTACTAAGTCAAACACGTTACAAAAGTTTAAATATAGTATATCTATAATTTCAAGAAATAATGAAATCAGGCTCGTTTGACAAGACCTGTTTTCCATAAACAATGTTGACTGAAGTTAATTATATCCCTATCCTTTAATTCTTTATCAAGTGAATCTCATATCAGCTTTTCCATTATTTTGCCTAGGACTGACATCAGCTGCAACAGTGTACACTTATCAAGTTATATCACTTGCTTTTTTTAATATTGGCACAACACTGGCACTTTCAGACTCCTGGAATTTCTCCAGTATTCCAAGATTTATTAAAAATTAACCTTCATGAACCAGAGATTTAGTTAGCCAACGCTTTTAGGATTCTTGGGTACAAGTTATCCTGGTCTTCTGATTTAAAAACGTTTGTCCCTAGGAGATACTTCCTTGGTTACCATCCTCCTTGGTTACTAATAGACTGAAAAGTACTTCATCTTCATGTGGTATGAGTATGCTTCTGCCTCTTCTGCATTAATAACAACTTTACTATATCCATCTAGTAATGGGTCTATATCATTGCGAGGATTATTTTTGTTCCTAATATACTTAAAACTGCTCCTTATTGTCTTTAGTGCTGCCAGCATGGATCTTCTCTGATGTCTTTAGCTTCTCTAATCAGTTTTCTGCACGGCAAACTTTACTTTGATTGCTCTCTCCCTCCCTTCAGATATATTAGGTTATTGCTTTATTTCTAACCGCTGCCTTCACTTCACCACTATCCAGGACAGGCTTTTAGCCAAAGTTGTCCTCTTTTTTATAATGTGCAAACTTGGCTTTTTGGCTATCAATTTTCATTCACATTTTTCTTTATAAATATGTCCTCCCAATAAAGAGCTATTGTTTAGTCCTGCCTTGAGTTCAGGGGACTAGACCAGATGACCTATTGGGGTCCATTCCAGCCCTACACTTCTATGATTGTGCTCAAAATGTTCTTCAGCTTTGGGGAAATTAGCCCTTTTGAAGCACCAAATATATGTTTGTTTCCCCATACTGAATGTGATCAGGTAAGAATTACTCATGTATCAGTAAGCAACAATATGCATCCCCATAAGGGGAGTATACACTCCTTGCATCCATGCAAACCAAAGGAACAAAAAAACCTCCTGGAGTTTCCACTGGGGAGCCGGAGCTCTGCACTGCCCCTGACGTAGTCGGTGCCTAAATAGCACAACTGAGCACTAACAGGGCAGTGGAATTTATGTCACTTTGAGAGCTTGTGGGATGGATGGCAGCCTAAATAGCTGCCTTTGACTTAAATGACATGCATCCTGTGTGCCACAAAATGCTGTATTTTCCACTGCAATCCTTCCATTTGTTTATAGAATCAAAATTCCCGAAGGTTCTCAGCGGTCTATGCAAAATATCCCTCAGTGTTAGATTTTACATCTGGATCTCTGACTGAACAGCAATGTGTAAAATTGGTTGTAGCCTGTGAAAGGAGACCTCACCATTCTGTGTATTGCACTTCTAGAAGCGGAGGTGTCGCCTTACCTGCTGCAAGGGCAAATATCAGGCAGACGTGATTGTGAGTTGCTATTCAGATGCCCAGTAGTACAGAGGTGAGTCACTACTTTCTTTCCCTCATGGAGAATGAAGAGTAGTCTCATCATGGACTATGAGTATTTCCCGTTAAAATTAAACATGCATAAGAGTTTGCAGGGTTGGGGCCTTAAACTGCAAGATCTTCAGGACAGGGGCTGTCTTCCCGTCTATAAATGGATATTGTCTAGCACATGGATTGCTACCATAATACAAATAATAAACAATTATTTTCTATAGAGGCTCAGAAGTGCAGGTTATTCTAGTAGAAGTTGGCATTAAACTCAAAATAGTCCCTCCAGATCACAGTGTGTTTCAAACAATAGCATGTAACATAACAAAGCTGGTTATCAAGTTCACTTGGGGGAAAAATGTGCCAGTGAAAAACAAGGACAATACAATAAATTTCGTTTTTTGACCATTTACATTAGCCACAATGAGTAATTATTGAGGCTTTATTTTTTAAAATTACACTTACATTTGGTCAAACTATTCTCTATCATTGGAGAGTAGGAAAACACACAGACCTGGAGAATCTCAACGTCAGAGATTGTCAACTGCTTTAAAATAATAAGAAATGAAGCAAAATCTGGGGATCCCACTGTGGATTTGATGGTAGAATTCTGGCTAATATTTTAGATTGCATATTAACACATACTTTAAATATTTGTATGATCCTGCTTCTGTTTGTCAGTGGAAGAATTCCTATTGACTTGAATAGTGTAGGATCAAACACCAAAAGGCAGATCAGAAACCCATTGAAGTCAGGCTTTCCATTGGATTTTGGATTAGATTCAAAGTGTTGTTTACTAGTGCAATGTTAAATAGTTTTTGTAGAAAGACACAGTCTGTTAGGAACAACAGTGGTGCTTAACTTATTACATTGCATTTTCTTAAATTTAGGTAAATTAATATTGGGGAATATCCCATTGGGGAGACAAGACAGTTATCTGAAGGGTATATGTACCACAGAACTCCTAGTCTGAGAGAGCATTTGCTGACATTTTTTTCTTTCTGGTAAACAGAGAAAAACTAAGAGTCACTTTGTTTTGTGAAGGCTGATTTAAAGGTAAGGCCAAGTCTATTGATTTTTTTTCTGAAATGATTTTATACGGCTTTTTAATGTCTTTCCAAAGGAGTTTCTTTTATCTCTTGGTCGATACTGGTGTCTCAGAGTTTTTAATTTACAGATGTAATCAATCATTCATGACCAGAAGCATTTGAAATATCTAGAATTTCTAACATTAAACTTTTGAAGCAGAATTTGGCTGTGAAAATTGTACTGAGGCCTGAAAGAGAAGCTACTTAAACAGAAATAGCTGGGTTTCCATAAATTCACTTTTAATGGGCAGCTGACTGAAAGTTTAAATTAATTTAGCCCTGTTGTTACCAAAGTGACTTCAGAACAGCCATTTATAAAAGTTCTGCTCGTTCTCAACCTTACCTCCAGTATACTGGTGCTATAAATCAAAAACTCAGATTTGACTATGAACTAGGGATAGGTGGATAAAGTAAAAACTGATTTTAGTCCAAAGATGAAACTAAACGTAGTGTTGGCAACTAGCAGCATGATTTGATTGCAAGTTTTGTGTTATTTGGTGGCCTTTTTTTAAAGGTCAGTCTCCTGATGTCCTGTTAACATTTGAGAATCTCAGCTTTCAAATTTTTCAAATCTTCATAGTTAAGGAGAAAAGTTTGAAAACCTTACCCCTAAATAGTCTACTCGAAAGCAAATAAAAATAACATGCTCATTTGTGTTTTTAAAAAAACAACAACAAAACTCGCCACAACACCTTTAAGCAAACCCTTTTTTCTTTTGTGCTAGACTCATTGACATCTGAATGCTTTGGTTTGGTAATACTATAAACCTTAATTTCTGGAAAAGGACTGGCTACTGCTTGTGGGGGAAGGATTAGGTTTATTCCCTGTTCTCACATGACTCTGAACTTCCTAGTTTGCCCTGGGATCAGAGGAAGTGAAATGCCATCACAGGGGTGAGTCTCTTGATATTTCATCTACCTACAGCCAGAAAGAAGACATTTCACAAAATTCTGATCTCAAAGAACATTTTGCATTTATGTACTACCTTTCATGTTAGGGCAGTGGTTCTCAAACTTCTGTACTGCTGATCCCTTTCACATAGCAAGCCTCTGAGTGCAACCTCCCCCCTTATAAATTAAAAACACTTTTAAATATATTTAACACTATTAAAAATGCTGGAGACAAAGCGGGGTTTGGGTGGAGGCTGACAGCTCACGAGCCCCCATGTAATAATCTCGTGACCCCCTGAGGGGTTCCAACCTGCAGTTTGAGAACCCCCTATGTTAGGGTTTCCAAGTCTCTTTACGTAGAGCTACATTGTGGCATTCAGCCAAATCTGGCATTGCGGCAGGCCTGAGCTGCACCTCCCTACAGGAAAACATCTGGAGATGTTTTGTCTTAGGGAGGCACAGCACCTCCTAGAGCAGCCTGTTTGTTCTGATGGGGTGGGGAGGGGGTAACTTTCTACTATGCTTTTAAAGGTTGATGACATACTCCTTCCCTTCACCATCCAACTCCACTACTGACGGGTGGAAAAGTGAAGGACAGAGCTATGTCTCAGCCTGTTCTCCCCATTTCCTGCCCTGCTGGAGTAGCATGGTAGCAGTCCCAGTGTGCTCATTCTAAAGACAAGCTGATCTCTGATTAGTTAAAGCACTAGGCCGCTTCCTTAAGAAAAAACAGAATGTAGAAGTTCAATAATGGAACAGACAGTAACTTTCACTCTACTGCAGTCACAATCCACCAACTATATATAAATTATATAAATATGGATAGTGGATTGCAATTCAGCCTCTTGCACAGAATGCAACACTTGTTTTATTATATATATTTATTAGTGAAAGTTATTTGTATTAACAATGGCATGTGGCATGTATGTCAAACTTTTTAGTTATCTTCTAAAATGAAGACAAAGTTTATAATTGTGTCTTTCAGACTTTCATAGAATATGATGCTTAGCTTCAATTTAAAGGGCAGATACAACCACATGGAATAGT
Source organism: Gopherus flavomarginatus (assembly GCF_025201925.1). NCBI lineage: Eukaryota > Metazoa > Chordata > Testudines > Testudinidae > Gopherus > Gopherus flavomarginatus. Next base: position 88,568,479 of record NC_066624.1, read on the forward strand.
TCCTTACACTTAATAATGGTGCTAATATTCTCCTATTACTTCTCCGAGCTTTTGTTTGCCAACTATTTGAGGGTGGGCTTTTTGCTGAGGTTTTATTGTCTTTACCTTCAGCCTCAGCTATTTTTAGAGGGTAGGGAGCAGCATAGGAAATCTGGTATAAAAGGGATGTAGTAATTATGAATGTATTTAGTTGAATAATAAAGTCTCTGAGCTCATTAAAAATGAGAAACCATGGCAACCTCATCAACACATCCCACGCATTATACCTAACTAACAATGTGCAAAGTACATTTATGAAAGAGAAATTAAACAGAAAGGGGTGGGGGAGCCCTTGCACTGCTTTTTTATATTGCTATTTTTAACGCCACAATCCTGAACAATGACATGCTTATTACTGCTGATGTAATAAAATAGCTTATACTGGCAGTAATTCTAATTATCTTTAGTTAAAAAAAATAGTAACTATCAGGCTTCTGTATAAGCCCCTACCTCTCAGTCTTAGTTCTCAGCATCACTCTTTACTCTCCGGGGATTTTGTATCTTTAGTATAGGACAGAACTCTTCCCCCTGCTTTGAAACCCAGGGGAGCATGGTGGTGGAGGAGAGAGAAAACTTTGCAGAGTTTTCCTGGAGCTGCCTTCTCTTGAGAGAAAGGATTGAGAATTTAGGGGGACGGGTGAGGCCTCAATTCTCTGGATGTATGTGCTAAGGCAGGAGCCCATACTACCAGGATGGCTGCTGCTGCTTCACTGGCTTCTAATCCGGGACCTGGAAGCACAACTTCACCAGGAACTATATGCATAGTGGGTCCCCCTGCACTGTAAGAGGCATGGAAAGGAGCGAGAGGGAGATGAGAGCTCAGATTCCTGTTATCTCCCACCTAGATTTCAGGGAATGGTGTTGTGAAAGATAGCACTTTCACTGGTAAAGCTCTTCTTGCCCCTCTTCCTGTCCTTTCAGCTCTGGCGTGGTCCAGCAGATGGGCTTTCACATAGGGCAAAAAGAACTCATGGAGGGAGTGGGCTCCCTAGAAAGCCTAGGGCATGAGCCAGACCAGAGAGGGCAAACAGAAAAACAGCATTGCCTCCTCGAGGTGAAATTCTGGCTCCATTGAAGTCAATGGGAGTTTTGTCACTGACTTTAGTGGAGCTAGGATTTCACTCTAGGCTTTGTATTCTGTGCTTACTCAAAACTGACAAATAACTCAAATGCTACAGTTTGTTGTGTGGCATATATTCCCTTATTTAACACACTGTGCTTGCTTTCTCTCTCGGTACAGAATATTGACATGCTGTAGCTTAATTAAAATTGCTATACCAGAAAATAAGCATCAGGAGATTGTAGGCTGGAAGATTGATAGCTTTCTCCTAAAATACCCTTGCTATCACAGGGATTAATCATGCAGATTCAGTATGAGGCTGTGCATAGTTAAGAACTAAAATCAGTTCTAGAGGCAGCAACAGTGATTGCTCGAGCAAAAGTGCTTTCATTTTCAATTCTTAAGGTAACTTTCTAGGTGTTTCACCTTTTTGAGCTGAAATCCTCTGGGTCTTGCCTCTTCCCAAAGACCAGAACTTGTTCCAAAAATCAGAGCACAAACACTTCAGTTACAAGGAGAAGAAAACAGAGGACCGAATTCTCATTGGTTTCAATGATGCTGATTTACATAAGATGAAAATCTAGCTCTAAATATACCTTTTCCCCCCCATGATAAAATAGTTCTGCAACATTTTTTGAACAGCTCTAGCACTCTGGGTAGAAAGCTGAAGTATGGCTTGGGAATATCCGTAATGAGAGCATGTGCTTGCACAGACTAATGGTGGGAATAATTTGGATGAGTTTAATGCTGTTTTAAATTAAATAAGTAAATATCAGCAGTGTCCCTCAGGCCCTCAGCCTACCCTGTTTGTTCTGCTCTGTATTCTGCACATCATCTGTTTAAATTCCGCAGGTGCAATGTGGCACAAATTCTACTCTTAGTATTTCCTCCACTCTGGAGCAAGGAGGGGAGGAATTGGGACCTAGTGCAGCGGAAGGCAATACTTCTGCTGTGAGCTTGAGGGCTAGAGAAGCTGGGAAGGTAAAGCTAATGGAATCTGGAACTTAGAAAGAAAGCAGAAGGGAACTTCCTATTTCTTCTGGAGATCCTATATTTTATTAAATTGGGGTGAAATTCTTGTCCCATTTACATCAATAGAAAAACTTCCACTGAATTCAGTGGATCAGGTGTTTCACTCCTGAACTCTAACTGAAAAGCATGATTCTTGTATTCTTTGCATTTTACAATCCTGGAAAAGGTTGATACCTTAAGATCAATGTCCTACCCGGTCATAGTTCTTTCATAACCCAGCGATAATGTCCCAAATTTGTCTTTCCCATAATAAAGTGGTGTTTACATGCCAGGGACTTTTTCCTGGTGACCATTGTATTACGCTGCCTCCACATTATATTCTTCTTTTCTCTGACATCTTTGTGTACACCTATCTGCCATCTTGTTGTCTTCCAATGTGCCATTGATTTCTGTAGGGCACAAAATGCACGTCTTTCAATAAAAATGCCAAAAAACCCAAACAAACCCTTGCGTGTAATTCCTTACTGCCGCAGTTTGTAAAATAAATGCCTACATGCATGCTAATGATATCAATTGCTAAATTTATCATAATTTGTGTCCTGTGAGACAATTATCTAAATTGTCCTAAATGATAACTTATTGATGGATAGTTAAACCTACTATTTGTTAACTCTAAATATCTGTATTTCCTTTTCATTGTGTACGATTTTTGTAATAGAATGAAATATTTGCCACTTGTGAGACAGAAGTGACAAAGGAGAAAAAAAAGGGCACAACACTCCAGCGAACAACTGTCTCCTCCAAGACTACACCTGTCACTTTTGTGGAAAAATCTGCAGGGCACAAATTGGGCTCCTCGGCCACCTAAAAGCCCACCAATGAACCCTCTTGGCAGACATCCTCCTCATGTTGAGAGCTAGCCAAAGTAGTAGTATTCCAGCGACCTGATGAACTAGTTTAGTTAGTGGTATAAAGTGTAGCATGTAGATCCACTACTGACAATCATGTTGGGATTGGGAGATATGATGGAGAAATATGGTCATCATGCTTTTATATACCTAGTGATTTTGGGGATATTAAAAAGAAAAATCTATAACTAATGGCTTTTGTAAAGAATGTTGTAAAGTTCAAAGCACAAAACCAACTAGGTGAATGTATTGTTTGTTAATAAGCATTTCTGTAGTAAAGCAGTTCATTACTGTAATTTAGCCTCTCTGCTGCTAAAGTGGTTTAAGTTATAGATCTATCCTAAGTTACTTACCCAAGGTCATATGTTCTGGGTGCAGAATTTGTTTTCTTTATTAAAGCAATTGCATGCCAAGATCATATATGATTGAGACCAACAGCAGAGATTTGGAGTTGTCCATCCATTTTCTCCATCCAGTTTGACATGAACAGAGTCACCAGGTCTGAATGATGTCTGATTTAAAAGTGTTCATATACTCTTTTAATCCTTTTAGCTGATTTGGCTACTCCCTCATGTAGGGCTACTTTGGAAATAGATTCTTTTCCAAAGTTGGAAGCCTAGTTCTGAATTGTTTTCCTATCAGTTGTGCTGGACTATATACAGTAGCCATTATTGGTGCTGATCTGTAAGTCAGAAGAGCAGGAAATAGACCTTCCTCCTGTAGGGTTTTCTTGACTGTTTGTATAGCTTTCCCTGCTACTCCATTTGCTTGTGGGTAGTGTGGACTGCTAGTAATATGATCAAAATCATATTTTGTTCAGAAGGACTTAAATTTTGCTGCAGTGAATTGTGATCCATTGTTCACTACTAGCTGTTCTGAAATACGAATTAAACAAAAGTGCACTTCAGTTTCTTGATAATGCTGCAATATGTTGTCTTTCCAGTACAATATTTCTATATAACTGGAAAAACAGTCCACAATGAAGAGTTAATGATGTCTTCAGAATCTGCATAAATCTGCAGCTAGTCTCTTCCAAGGTCTGCCTGAGAGAGGTGTTGTTACTAAAGGTTCTTTGTGTTGTGTTGGTATGTGAAATCTGCAATGTTCAAATACAGATATGTTGTCCTTGCTAATGCCCAGCCACCATGGGGACTGGCTGGCCCATTCGTGGCATTTAGATAATCCTTGATGTCCTTCATGGATGAGGTTTAGGATTTCTCCTCTTATTTCATTTGGAATTACAATTAAATCGCCTCTAATCATGAGTTCCTTTGAGTCACTTAACTTTGCGGTGTGTAGACAATTGTCTCATGTCGTTTTAGTGTCCTTTAGATACTTGAGCCAGCTGTTCCCTAATGTTAATTAGAATTTGCTGAAGTTGTGTGTCTGAAGTTGCTTTTTGTAGCTGGCGTAATCTTTTCTGACATTTATCTGTATGTGTTCAAAGCATCCATCGTCTTTGAGATCACATGGTCTCCATGACAGTGTGTGTGTTACTACCAGATTTTCTCCTGGAACATATTTAGCAATTGGGTTAAATTGCATCACCTTACAATCTACCTTAGCAACAGATGTTAGCATCTCAGTGCTGCATGATTTTGTCTTGTCTATTGATGAGGGTTGCGAGGGGTTTATGGTTTGTTTCAGATCTCTGTGTGGACTGAATTTGTTACACTGATAAAAGTACGCACATGGCTATAAGCTTGCCAGGATCCCACTTCAATCTGTGCTTATTGTTTTTCTGCTTCTATGAGTGCGCGAGAACAAAATACAACTGGCTTCCACTCAGACCCATGTTGTTGCAGCAATATACCACCTAGGCCATAGCAGCTTGTATCTGCACTGACCATTGTGGCTTTATTGACATCCTAGAACTTGAGAACTGGAGCTGTTTAGATTAGGGTTGCCAGCCGTCCAGTTTTTGACCAGAACACCTGGTCGAAAAGGGACCCCGGTGGCTCTGGTTGGCACAGCTTACTGGGCCACTAAAGGTCCATTTGGCTGCAGTGGCTGGCTCAGCACAGCTCCCAGAAGTGGCCAGCATGTCCCTCTGGCTCCTAGGCTCAAGGGCAGCCAGGGGGGCTCTGAGCGCTGCCCCTGCCGGTCGCACAGGTGATGGCACCACAGCTCACAATGGCCAGGATTCGCAGCCAATGAGAGCTGATGGGGTGACGCCTGCATACAGGGGCAGTGCACAGAGCGCCTGGCTGCCCCTGCACATAGGAACCAGAGGGTCATGCTGGCCGCTTCCGGGAGCCTCCTGAGGTAAACTCCACCCAGAGCCCGCACCCCTACCCCAGCCCTTAGCCACCTCTCAAACTATGAACTCCTCAGCTCCACCTCCACCCTAGAGCCCCCTCCTGCACCCCAAACCCTTCATTCCCGGCCCCACCCCAGAGCCCACACTCCCAGGTGGAGCCCTCACCTCCTTCTGCACCCCAATCCCGTTCCCCAGCCCAGTGAAAATGAGCAAGTGAACAAGGTGGGGGGAGAGTGAGTGACAGAGGGAGGGGCATAGAGTGAGTGAAGCAGGACCTCTGAGAAGGGGCAAGGGTAGGGTCTTGGGGAAGGAGCAGGGTAGAGGGTGGGGCAAAGATATTCAGTTTTCTGCAATCAGAAAGTTGACAACCCTAGTTGCAATCATTTCTCTTACCTTTTTGAAGGCAATTTCTTGATTTTTTTTTTTTTTTTTTTTTTTTTTTTGCCCACGTTCCCAGGATGTGTTGGACTTACTGTTCATTCAGTGGTTTTGTGATTGTAGAAAGGTCTTGTAGGTATTGACTAGGGTAACTTACCATCTCCAATATATGTCTGAGTTCTGGTAAAAAAGTTGGTGCATTCAATTGTCTAATTTTTTTTACTGTCTTGGGGTTAGTACTGAATCCATCTTTTTTTCTCTGTCCCAAAAACTCGATTTGGAGTAGGTGGAAAAACATTTTTCCTTGTTTACCTTTGGTCCAGATTGACTGATTAGGCTTAGCACTTCATTGAGAGTCTTGTCGTGTTCCTCCATTGAAGATCCATATACCAGAATATTGTCCTTGAAAACTACAACTGGGTTCACTAACAGTTCTGCCTTCCTTTTAGTTTTAGGAGAGGTTCGTGGTGATTGACAGTCATCTCAGAAGCAACTTACATCAGCTCCTGAGTCAATTTTAAAATCCGTAGTCTTGCCGTGAATATTCATTTTCACTCTCCAGGCAGACTCTGTCATCACAAGTGATAGATCCCAGAATCAATGGCTCTTGATTGTTCATAATATGAATCATCTCCCTGACTGCTTTGGTGCAGCAAACGTATGCAAAACATCCATATTTCATGCATTTATTACATCATGTGCCTTTAGTGGTACAGACGTCATCTCTTGGCATATGACTTTCCGCACCTTGTAAACATAGGCTGGAATTTGTCCCTCTTAGCCTAGGAGTTCACTCTTCTTGCCTTGGGTTTTATGATGATGACTTTTAACACTCAAGTATCTGTTTGATTTCTGAGCTAATTTTAGATTTTTCAGGTTTGTCAAATTGCTGTAGGTTTTGCTATCTCACCAGCTCAGAATGTTTTGTTCTCTGTATAGCTGTGGCTAGGGTTAAACCTCTCTCCAATTGTAGCTTCTGTGAAAAGTTTTCATCTATTGTCCCAATAACCAGCCTGTAGCTGATATTTTTGTGTTTTGCATTCCCAAAATTACAGTTTTCAGCCAATGTATGCAGCATTCTTATAAAACATTCAGCATTTTCTCCTGGTTCTTTAATTATCTGGTGAAAACACATTCTTTCATATACCTCAGAGAAATGTGGTTTAAGGTATGCATCAAACATACCTAATGCGACATTGCACCCCATAATGCTTTGCAGAAATATGTTTATGAATGTAAATATGACATAACTGGAATATGTTTTATGCTAGATATGCCATGTAACATATCTCTGCAAAGATTATGATCTACTGGATATATTCATCCTATTTGTATGCATGTATCATTTTTGTATTCAAAGTTATGAATATTGGCTATGTACTTGTTTAATTTTAAGTAGCCTCAGTGAAGCAGTTGTTCAGCTGCCTGAGAAAAGCCTATTCTCAGTAAGTGCCCAGTCAAGAAACACTTAAGCTAACAATGAACTTGGTGATGCCAATCCATATCTGAGCTTTCCTGGGCATGTGGCCTGGCTGGTAAGGAAGTGAGTATGCATGGACATGTGACTTGTCCATATGACTCCAAAACTCCATCTTGGAGCTGGATTCTGCATAGGAGAGAGGAGGGGGTCTCCACCCACAAGAGAGCATCTATTTAAGACCAAGGGAGACCCCTCCATTTTGTCTTCAGCTGGCTTAAGAAAGAGTCTCTCCACCCCAAAAGATACCTGAAAGAAACTGGAACAAAGGACAGTAACCACAGGGGTGTGAGTGATTGCTGGACTCAGACTAGAAGGAGGCTAGTCTGTAAAATAAACTCATTGGAATATCTCTGAGGCTCAGATTTCATCTATAATCACTTTCTTACTGTATTAGGTTTAGACTTAAATATTTTGTTTGATCATTTACTTTGTCTGTTATTACTTAAATCCTACTTTTTGTATTTAATAAAATCACTTTTTACTTATTAATTAACCCAGAGTATGTACTAATACCTGGGATGGGGGGGGGGGAAAGCTGTGCATATCTCTCTATCAGTATTATAGAGGGTGAACAATTTATGAATTACCCTGTATAAGCTTTATACAGGGCAAAACGGATTTATTTGGGGTTTGGACCCCACTGGGAGCTGGGTAACTGAGTGTTAGAGTCAGGAGCACTTCCTAAGCTGTTTTCAGTTAAGCCTGCAGTTTGTGGGATGTAGTTCAGACCTGGGTCTGTTTGTAGTAGGCTATCCAAAGGTCCCAAGCTGGCAGAGAAAGCTGGCTCAGAGGTAGTCTCATTACATCAGTTTGCAGTCCCAAAGGGGTTTCTGTGATCCAACCCGTCACACCCAGAATCCTTTCATAATCCTCTTTGTGACTGCCTGAAAACCCTGTATATTATCAGTTTCCTTGTGGTAGCAATGCAAAATCTTGTTTCCAGTTTATCTATTCTGAAGGTTTGTCAAAGCTGAATTCTCTGGGGCATTGAAGAATGGCATGTTGAGATCCTGCAACCTGTGTTGCTTTGTTCCTTTTGTTGTCGGTCTTTGTTTGTTGCTATTTTCCTTCTGTTTCTGTTCTTAATTTACTTCTGACACCATGTCATGTTCCTGTACCGGATATAGACTAGCCACAGAGCCTGCTTAAACATGCCAGATATGGTCATCCTAAGATTCTTTAACTCTTGTCAGACGTTGGGGAGGTTGGTTTCAGTACGGCATTTTATACACAATGCCACCTAGTGGTTGAACAGTATGATACAATGTAGCATTCCATTGCAGTGAGAGCTGCTCTAATAGAGAATTCTCATCTAGAAATGCTGTTTAACACCTAGTCCTGACTCTTACATTTGATTTGTTCTTTGTGTTCGAGTCTGCTTGATTTAGTATCATCTTTCTAAAGACTAACTCTCACCCATTAATTTTCATAAAGGCTATCCACTTCACATTCACTTTAGCTCCTTCACTCAGGGAAAACTGCAAATTGCCACTCCTTGAGCTGAAATGCTGGTTCCTATCCAGTTTTATTCCACTAATGCATCTATAAAACAGTAATAAGCAATTTCTCATCATCAAATTTTGTGTCTCTAGTCCTGATTATTTTTTTTCTTTGAATGAATTTGTTGATTTAAAGCCAACAACTTTTCAGAACACACAGGGCCTCTACAAGTTTTTTTTTTCTCCTCTAGAAATATCATGAACTTGGAGTCCACCCACATTTCCTCTTTTAAGTATTCAGTGAATAAGACTAATTGAATGAAATTTATTTTTCCATGCAAGTAATTTTTTTTATTCATGATTTTTGAGTTTGTACCATGCTTGGAGATGCTTCTTTCTGTGTTTGAAATATTGCTGCTACAAACATTATTGGAATTATTACATTAGCCTGTTTCTGCCAGCATGCCAGGTGAGAACTAACTTTGCCAGGGTATGCCAAGAAGAGCAAATAGAACATGGCCACAGAAAGGTTTTTTTATTAGAGAATGTTGGCAGTTAAAGATGGAAATGTCTTATTATCTCGTTAACTTCTTGTATCATCAAGTAGTTGAAACGTCAGTGCTTTGCCCAATCTATTTTGAAATGACTCAGGTGGTGGGGCTTCCACCACTTCACTTTGGAGACTATTCCAAAGCTGAATGGGCCTTACTTTTATCATTTCCCCATGCTCTCAAACTGTTCACCCACTGATATTCAACCTAAATTTTTCCCTTGCTTACTTCATCTAATTACTCCTAATTTTGTCCTGTTGGACCATCCATCTTATGTGTGAATGAAAATGTTCTTTCATATATTATATATGCCTGTCCAGCCCAATGCAAAATGTCTGTGACTATCCTATCTCCCACCAACTCCAGCAGAAAACCCATGGAAGATCTGGCATTTATGAAACTTCTTGTTCCAGCCCCATTGCAAAAATTAAAAACCAGAAGTTTTTCTACTGTGCTTCTCTCATGCCTTTGCTGGTCCTACCTTCCTCCCAACTCCCTGGTATGATGTTTATTTTTTTCTTTTTTGCGGCTGTAGGAAACACTTGTATCTTGAGAAAACTAGTTAAGCTCCATCCTAGACAAACCTAGAGAGAAACTGACACATCCCACTAAACAACACAAGTGTTACACGCTGGCAAGATATTGAAGTAGGAATCAGAGAGTTCAAAAAATAATAGCCTAGGAGATATAAGCCCCTGCCACACTCCAAAATCCCCGAGAAGTAATTTTATCTTTCAATGTGGGCCTCTCCTTATGAAAAAAAATCCTACAAAATTGAATAGAAAATTGTCCTTGCTGAAGGAGGATTCAAAAGCCCCGTTGAAAGAATATTGTTCTCTATAAAAATCCTTACATATTTAAAGTAATTTCTTTAAAACTACTTGGTTTCACTCCTAATAAATTCTATAAGACTTTTTCATTGGGCTAATCTCTTTTTTTTTTTCCTCTGGTAGGTGGAGGCAGTGGGAGAGGGTTCACAAGTGGAAAAGCCAAAAGGCATTGGGTGAAATCCTGGCCTCAGTGAAGTCAATGGTAATTTGGCTTTGTCTTCAATGGGGCCAGGATTTCACTTGTTGCCCCTTTTGACCCAAGCAGCTAATCAAACTTTAGGGACCTGCGGGTGGTCCAGTCGGGAGTACAAATTGCTGGTAGTCAAGCATTTCTTTGATGCAGTTTTGTTTTACAAATAATGTACAAAGTCCTGCGACTCTGCACACGGAATGACGCAAGTAGCAGGAAGCACATAAGAACAGCCATACTGAGCCAGATCAAAGGCCCATCTAGCTCAGTATCCTGTCTTCTGGCAGTAGCCAATACCAGGTGTCCCAGAGGGAATGAACTGAATAGGTAATCATCAAGTGATCCATCACCTGTCACCCATTCCCAGCTTCTGGCACACAGGCTACGGACATCATTGGTGCCCATCCTGGCTAATAGCCATTGATGGTCCTATTTTCCATTAACTTAATCTAGTTCTTTTTTGAAACTCTGTTATAGTCTTGGCTTTCACAACATCCTCTGGCAAGGAGTTCCACAGGTTGACTATGTGATGTGTGAAAAAATACTTCCTTTTGTTTGTTTTAAACCTGATGCCTATTAATTTTATTTGGTGACCCCTAGTTCTTGTGTTATGAGAAGTAAATAACACTTCCTTATTTACTTTTCCATACCAGTCATGAAAAGTCATTCTTTTGCTCTGAGCACTGTTTACAGCCTGCACCCCGACCGAAGATCCTCACCCCAGTTTTCTTTCAGGATCACCCAACTTGCCTTTGGCTACTCCTTTTAGGTGGTCTCTCTCTCCCAGTCTCTCTTGTCTGTACTCAATTTCTTTGTGTTCTGCCTCCCTACCCCCACACAAAACCATACTCAGCAAAAACTCCTGGGTGGTTTCACACACTCCTTTTGTTTGAGGTGGGGTTTATGCTTACAGTGATATTAACTTGAAGAGTCAGTTCACACTATCGACCTTAATTCCATAGCAAGGTTTCACCCAGCTCATAACCTACATTTTGTGCTCAAGACCCTCTTGAGGAGTTCTACTTCATAATGTAACGATGTTAGCAATATGTAGCAGAGTATTTTATACAGGGCAGCTGCTGCATATTCCCTTATACAGCTCGACCTCTTTCAACATATTTTTACAACATACACACACACACAAGGGTGAGTTACTGAGCTGATATATAAGTACTGACTGGCTCCCATTGCAGCTGATAGAAATTAGATTATTTTCTTCAATGGCCCAAAATGAAGAGGCTTATTATCCCAGATTCTGGAGTTGTAGAGCCGGAGTGGATATGGTGTTCTGGTTCTACAGAATTTCGTTACAAGTAACCTCTGAGTAAGCTATCACTATAGTCAGCCCCATCCGTCTGAAAAGCTAGAAAATTGTAGATGATGATTTAACACTGTGAAGTGAAATAACACAATCCTTCCAGTCATGGACCTTTTACTGACCAACTAATGCTAATGAGAGCACTTGAAGTGAATATTTACCGGTGACCTAGCACCACTGAGTGATGCAATACTAATTAGAGGATCCAGTGTGATTCTATACTAATGTAGCCCCAAGAGGGCAAGCAATTAATGGATTTTTTCATTGTTGTTCAATGTAGTGGAAATAAATTGAATAGGTATACAGTAAGTGTAAAACATTATTTTGTGCTGAATTTACCATGAATGCATCAGCTTCAATCATGGCAGACTTTTATTCTGAAACATTTTTGACTGACTGAAACACTTAAACCTATAGGCTGAATCATACATCACTTTGTATAAAAATAATGTCGAAAAGGGCAACTGCAACAACTACAGAGATATCTTGCTACTAAGTGTAGCAGGAAAAGCTTTCGCAAAAGTCATCTTAGGGCACCTACAGTAGCTGGCGAATCGCGTCTACCCTGCATCACAGTGTGGATTCAGGGCTGGAAGATCAACTATAGACATATTATTCTCTGTGTCAACTCCAAGGAAAGTACAGAGAGCAAAACCTACCATTGTACATCGCCTTTGTGGACCTAACCAAAGCATTTGCCACAGTCAGCAGAGCAGGTCTATTTGCAATACTAGAAAAGATAGGATATCCACCAACCCTGTCAAGGCTTGTACATTCATTCCACAACAACATGAGAGCAGCTGTCCAGTTTGACGAGTCCACTTCGGACAGCTTTGAGATGAAAAGCAGAGTGATGCAAGGATGTGTTCTTGCCCCTACACTCTTTGGAATCTTTTTCCCAGTATTCTTGAACTGTGCATTTAAGGACATGAAAGGTGGAGTATCTTCACACAAGATCAGATGGGAAACTCTTCAGCTTGTCCTGACTTAAGTCAAAGACCAAAATAAAAAAAAGATGCTAATCAGGGAACTTCTGTTCACTAATGATGCTGCCCTCATAGCCCTCAATGAAGATCTATTAAAAGAACTCATGGACCACCTTTCAAGTACCTGTCAAGAGTTTTCTCTCTCCATTAGCATCAAGAGAACAGTTGTATTAAGACAAGGGGTTCCACAAGATCCTTCAATTACCTTAAATGCAAACCAGCTAGAAGTAGTCCAAAAGTTCAGCTGTTTAGATTCTACACTGACCACCAACCTCTCACTCGATGAAGAACTAAATGTTTGCATTGGAAAGGCTGCCACCACCTTTAGCAGACTAACTAAAAGAGCATGGAATAACTCAAAGCGCAAAATGCTAGTGTACCAAGCTTGTGTCCTCAACACACTCATGTATCGTGGGGAAACATTGACAACTTATGCTCATCAGGAGAAGAGGTTTGCACCTATGTTATTTACTCTGCATAAACAGCAAATGGCAAGTTAAAGTCACCACCACAGAGGTTGTTCAAAGGGCAAATTTACCAGCTGTGACAGCCCTGCTCAAGCAAAGATGACTGTGCTGGCTGGGCCATCTGAGTAGGTTGGAAGATGGACGCATACCGAAAAACATGCTATATGGGGAGCTATCAGAGGGAAAAAGAATGACAGGATGGTTCCCAAGCTTTGCTATAAAGACACATGCAAGCGAGAGATGAAGGAATTTGGAATTGATCTTGACCAATGGGAAATCTTGGCAAGTGACCGTAACAAGTCTCCCTCAGAGTATCAGAGAATGACAGGGGCTGGCATCTATAGCTTGAGGAGAAAAGAGCCCATAGGAAGCAAGCAGCTCACAACTAAGATGCATCAACTTTGGCAGTTATTGCAAATGCATGCAAATCTTGGATTGGCCTATTCAGTCATGTGAGACATTGCAAACCATCTACATCATAGGTTGCAATTCTCACCGTCTCTCACAGATGAAAGGATGCCAGCGGAATCATACAGACGGGAAACAGGAAAACAATCTGAGGCTTCCCCCTAAAAGATGGTCTCAAACTGTCCATTCAGGTCAAGTACGCTGTCTTTACTGATTAGGGAACATTGAACAATTACATTGTGCAAACCACTTCATAACAATAGCAGCTATTTTAAATGGCTTTGAGCTAAACCTTCAAAATAAGCCAGTTCTGTTGGCAATTCATAGGGCTGGCATTTTAAAAAGAAAACATTCTGCTTAGAGGTAAAAATACTTTTAAATTACAAAGACAACTTCAAGACCGAAGGTGGTAGGGTCTCTAGCCAAAGGACATTCCAGACCAATATTCAGGGCTTCCTGCTTATTAATAGGAAGGAAATAATGCAAGAATAATAGGAAAGCCTGGAAACAGCAACCACAAGCTTATTGGATTTAACCTAGTGAGGAATATTTTAAAAGAATGTCGCTGTCAAGGTTATTATATTTTGGGAGAGTGAATTGTAGAATATTAGGAAATCTAAGTCAATGGAAGGAAACATTAAAATCCACCAGTATGAAAGGAGGCAAGGAAATTCTCTGTTGCCAACTTCTGCCATTATTATTGTCTCTCTCTCAATATTTGTTGTTTTTCTCAAAGCTCTTGCTTCTGGAGGCATGGGATTAGGCGAGAATTTCAGCTTTAAATGAAAAGTTTTTGTTTGATTGTAAACAAACGCTTGAAACTACAACCTAAGTGAAACCTAATGGCTCAAACAAGAAGGCAAGTAGAAATCATAAGATGCAACAGAGACTGTAGCTCCTGTGATAAGGAACAGGACAAGGAATAAAAGCAAAAGTGGGACATGCTCTTATAGGGCCTGATTTAACAAGGTGCTTAAGTATGTGCCTGATTTTAAGAACAAGTGGATCTTGGTCAATTGGACAGCTCAGATGCTTAAAAGTACCCACGTTTAAATACCTTGCTGAATCAGAGTAATACAAAAATGTCTCCCTGCAAAGCTGATTCACACTCTGCTTTTTGTATTTTGGCATGAGGTTTGCATGGCTTCTAGCTGACTCCTTTCATTGTTCTATAGGCAGAATGTCTGTCAAAAAACATGCAAAATAAATCTACTGTTTTCTTTAGAGATTCACCTCTGCTCTGCAATTGCACTATTACTGTGTCACAAATAATATTGACTGTCTCAATGATAATCTTTCCCTTTTAAACTGATTTCATTGTCTCTAGTTTAATCAAAAAATAACTTCCTGTTTTTTTTATGCTTCTCATCAGATATCTCAGAGGAACCTATATTTCCTGTTAATGTTAGTGCCTCTCCTTCCACCGAGCTATAGTCATTTCGAACTTCCATGATAAAACTTGTAACTGAGGCTAACAATTGTGCAGCATTCAGTACATTTGAATCAACCTTTTGCAGCAACTTGCTGACAGCATTTATTCTTTGAAGTAAACAGTTCCATAGAAGAGTAAAAACAGCAATGTAGTACTTTTCTGCTAAGTATTTTGCTTCAGTTTTCACACGTGGTTTTTCAGAATTTGATGTGGCTATGTCTAATAAGAAGCGACAAAGAGTCCCATGGCACCTTATAGACTAACAGACATATTGGCGCATAAGCTTTCGTGGGTGAAGACCAACTTCATCGGATGCATGTAGTGGAAATTTCCAGAGGCAGGTATAAATATGCAGGCAATATACCTGCCTCTGGAAATTTCCACTACATGCGTCCGACAAAGTGGGTCTTCACCCACGAGGGCTTATGCGCCAATACATCTGTTAGTCTATAAGGTGCCACAGTATTCTTTGTTGCTTTTTACAGATCCAGACTAACATGACAATCCCTCTGATACATGTCCAATAAGGTTTTCTTTATAACACCATAGCTCATTTTCAAAGTCAAAACAGCATCTGCACGAGCAGACCACCTGGTGTCACAAATTCTTTTGACTATCAAATGTTTTCCATTTGCCTGCTCCAAGCATGATTGTAATATACTCCACCAATCTGTGGAAACTGAAAAAAGGGCATATGTGTTTTGAATGGAGTAAAAAAAATTAGCTCCCTCTCAAGATTTGACTGCAACATTGGAGATTAAATTTTAGGAATGGCTGAAATATGGTATGAATAAAGCAGAGGGATTTGCATGTTCAGTCTTAACCGAAGACCTGAATATTTTCCTGTCATATTTGGGGCATTATCAAAGCTCTGCCCATGACAATTTTTGATGTCCAAACCTACATTTGCAATGATTTTTAAAACACTTGTCTCTAGATATTCAGAAGTGTGGGATTTTAGCAGGACAAAAACAAAGAAATTGTTGCAAAGCTTCACCATGGCCGGTCATATGTCTTAAAATTAACGTTAATTGGTCTACATGACTCACATCTGGTGTTGAATCAACTATTATGGAATAGTACTTGACATCCTTTACTTTATAAGTGAATTGGTTTCTGAGCTGCTCTGCCATTATAGTGATTAATTCATTGTAGGTTTGGTGCATAAAAAAGTTGGTCTTCCCTGAGCCACAATACTGATGATTTTTCAAATGTTCATTGAGAAAATTGTCAAATTCACTAAGATATTCAAGGCAGGTTTAAAAAATTACCTTTTCGATTTGACAATGATGACTCATCATGTCCTCTTAGAGCTAGTTCCAAAGAAAACAGCATTTGGTCATGGAAACATGTCTCAGCACTTTCCTTCAATAAGAACATTCCTTTTCAAACTGAGCCAATAACAGAATCAATTCTTCCAGTTACTTTACACCTTTGAACGAACTTACACATGGCATTAATATGAGCTTTGGAAGTTTCACAATCAGCAATATGTCTTGCAATGTTTTTCCAATTAGAGTGCCGGTCGACAAATGTTTGTTTTCCTTTACTATGGTCAGGGAATAATTTGCCAGAGGATGGGGCTGGCCTTGGTGGTTTCCAAAAAAATCAACCAATTTCTCATTTCTGTCGTCCCATTGTTCTTCATCCTCAGAAAATGGGACTCATGAAGACCTCTAAATTGCTTTCATCCTCCAAACTCATACTCTTTTTTTTAAATCAAATTTTCCATATTACCTGTTTTTCTGTTTATTTACTAAGAAAAATTCTATCATCTCCAATGAAATAGATTTTGGCCATAATGCAATGTCTTCAGGGTAGGTTTCTTCCCTTACTTCAAAAAAAATTACCAGTATTTTGTAATTCCATTGACTCTTCAGAGTCCACTTGTTCAACTTTTGCAGTTGTTGTGGTATCCCCACAACTCAGCAAGTGATCAGATAATTCAAATGTTTCCTCTCCCACACTTTTTGATGAATGTCCACTATTTAATACTTCAAGCTGTTTAAAATAACAAACTGTCTTTTTGCTTAGCTTCGTGTTCTTCCCTCGCCTTCATTTTTTTTGCATTTTTGACTGTCAGACTCATAGTGTCGCTTCATTATTGCTAAAAAACTAAACTTGATTTTACGCAGATTAAAAATGTGCGAAAGAGCAGGGGTGTAGCCATGGGTGACCTGGGTGGGCTGTGGACCACCCAATTAGGTTTAATGCCAGGGGCACTCGAACGTTTTTAATAGTGGGGTGCTGAGAGTCAGCCCATGTTCCTCCCAGGTGCTGACCCACACCTGAGCGTGGGTCGCAGGGTGGCAGCCTGGACCATAGGCACAGGAACTAGGGGTGCAGGTCATGGATGCTAACAGAATTACTAGGCCCCTGGGTGGAGGGTGCTCTGGGCCCCCAGAAGGGGTGGGGCCTTGGGTGGAAGGGGCTGGGCTGGGGGACCCAGCATGTGAGCAGAGCCGCCATGGAGCTGGAGAAGGGGATTGGAGAGGAGACACCAAGATCTCCATGGCCATGGAGGACAGTTTCAGGCACCCTGGTGGCCCCATGCTGGCTGACCTAGAGAAGCGGGCAGAGACCTGCGTGGGCTGAACACCCACTGAAGGTGAGGGGGGAGCACGGTTCCATTGGCAGCCACCTGAGCGCCTTGCTGCCTCCGTGCACTCATCTCCACTCGCCTCCCCTTGCGGGCTCTGCGGCCACTCCTGTGGCCAGTCCCATCCCCTGGCCAGGCCCCTGCCCACAGGCTCTGCGCTGGTTCCAGCAGCCAGCCTCATCCCCTAGCTGCCACCTCCCTTTGGGCTGTGCCCAGCTGCCACTCACCAGGCAGCGGCAAGTGGCGTGAATGTGGGCAGGAGGAGTAGGGGGAAGCCATGCTACCAGTGGCCAAAGAGAAGTGGCAGTTTCCGCTTCAAAGAACCACTTCTCTCCGGCTGGATGCATGATCGTCCAGTGCTCTTCCTGCATCCTCCGGCCCGCATTCGCGGGCTCGTCGCACCTTTACCTCCTGCCTGCTCCTCTGAGGCTGCAGGTGAGTCTCCCTCTCTGCTCTTCTTTCCTCCACAGCTTCTGCCCCAGTGGTCCCTCCCCTTCCCCACCGTGGAGCAGGCTGGCCAACTGCCTGGCCCTGGGGGCCCCATGCCAGGGCATGGTATGTTTCATGGTAAATATGCCCCTACCAAGAAACATATTTTAAGAATTATCTGAGGAAAATACATCATCTTGGAAGGAAGTGGAAAGATATCAAAGATGAGAAGTAGAACATTTTCATTACAGAATCGGAAACCACATGAAATGCACATGGCTTTGAGTTTCAAAGCTTTGTTCAAGTTTGCTGAAAGATGTGGTGGTGAACTGGGTTACTCCTGGTTGCTGAAAATGTATACAAGTCACTTGGATTTGACGTGAACCTAAGGGAAATCTGATTATTTTAAGAGAGGGTTTGGGTACTCAAATTGGAAAGTTGCAGAGGAGGGTGAGTATATGCCACTCAGGAGAAGAGAAGATCAATACAAAAACTGAGAATTCTGTAACAGAATTAATTCAAAATAATATATATAGGTTGTCATGATTGAAGATGGACCTGGACTGAATATTGTAGTTGAACTTTCATCTCCACATACTGGCATGTCTGAAATCTTAATATATTTATAAAATCTAAGATGTGCATGGGATGGGGATAGATACTTACATTTTCATATGGATCTTGACTAAGACTAACATTCGTGTTTTATCTGCTCTACATGGGTACTAAGGAGATTGTGGTGGTACTTGCAAGATTTGGTGTTTATCCATCATCCTTGTCTACTACTGTCTTTCCCCTAGTGTCATGATATGCACTGGGAGAAAGCCATCCTTTACACCAGAGATGACTGTGCATCTTCAGTGCATTGTGTGTGTGCACACATGTGTAGTATATGAAGTTCTATTAGATCCTTAAGGATGGAAAGAATTATGTAAATTGGAGGTAAAATGAGGAGGAGACCAGGTTGTAATTAGGATGCAGATTAGATTTAAACTCTATTCTGGGATTTGGGTTACCTTAGTTTGGTTTTCATGGCATCAAAGTTTCTTGAGATGTTTTGTGAGCTGTTATCTCCAAATGGGCATTATGCCATCTTTGACCAAAGTGCCATTTGAATGGCAGCTCTCATGAGAGTTCAAACCCATCTGAATCAGGAACAAAACGCCTTTCCGAATGTTGGATCCTAACATTCTAGTTCAGGGTTTCAAATACAAATGCCACCTTTTTCTTCCAAAGCTCAAAGGGGTCCGGATTTAAGATTCCAGTGTTTGGTCCAGCTGTAATCTATTCTTATCATTATTGACTATTCTATGTTAATGTGATTATTTTTTCCTAATGCAATGTGTTATTACATGCTATAGTAATACACTAGTGCTGACTAGTAGCATCCTCATATAATCACTTTAGGCAACACTCAAACCTGTTTCTATCATTTTACCAAAAATCCCAGTTCTAATACCAGTGGAAGGAGAGAGAAGGAAACATCAGAATTAAAATGAAAGCAGTGAGAAGTAACAAAAATTGAAGTAATGTCACTGTAAGCCATATCTCTGAAGTTCCTTTTTCAAAAGCACGTTGACTCAAGCAGTTATTGTGTGGTGCTAATTTCATAATGTTCATCAAAGGTGCACAGATGCGCACAAGCATGGATGTGTGCGCACATGCAAAGGCATTTGACAGATGCATGCATGGAAATAAGTAGCAAACTACAACTTTTATTAAACTTTAACACAAGGAAGGGGCACTACCCGCCCATCACCAATACTCTCCTGTACCAGACACTTAATTGGTTCCAGTGTGGAGTTTAAAGGCTCTTCACCATACATCTGTCTAGCACTGAGTTAGCAGTGGTTGCTAAAGCAAGAAAAAAACAAACTTCACTGAAACGTTCTTCTTTCTTTAGCAACTAACCATACACAACGTGAGATACATTGTTTTTCTGGATGTTGCCCCAGTGACCCAGACATGACAGTGATAGCAGCAGAGGTAGTCACAGCAACAGCTCTAGGAGCCAAAACATAGCTCCCTCCAATGTCAGTTGTGACCAAATCTGCAGAGCCTGGTAATGGTCATGGCTGTAGCCTTCAGCTTTGCATTGTGGTTTTTATTTATGTATTTGTTTGTTTTCACTGTTTGACCCAGAAGTTTACTGTATTTTTTTTCATTTGGCAGTGGCCTGAGGAAGTGAAATATGATTGCAAAGACACAGCCTCTCCTCAAATGCTTTTGACAGAGGATACTGCAACAAGGGAAATGTCTTTAAAGGTAGCCACCAACAAAAGCTACAAAAGCACTTTAGGTGTGAATAGTGGTGTATACTAAAATCCCATTTTGGCTTAATTATTTAATTGACTTTAATTTTAGACTGCATGTATTGTCTAGAATGGCTGTATCATGTTGTCATGTGGCGGAGGCTGAGTGCGCTGCTCTGACACTCCTGAGAGGCAGAATCCATCAGAGCAGCATCGGGGAATGGGCAGACACAGCCTGAAGGCTTGAGTCTGATCACAAACTAATGTAACTTCAGAGTGACTCCTGATTTTTTTCCACTGGTGTGAATGAGATTAGAATTGGACCTTCAGCCTCTCACTTTCAAGGGGAGCCTTTCGACCTCTGCCTCCCTTTCTATGACTAAAGCATGGGAAACAGATCTGGTTGCCCAGAAATCCACTTGCGGGGAGGTGGATTCTTGAGCCAAGAGAGGGAGGTGTGTTGACACAGGCTGGCCCTGACTTTTATAAAAGCATCAGCAGGAGTCATTTATTCCTTGGCTCCTTTCCCATCTTCCTCTTGCTCTGCAGCAGCACCATAGTTCTCTCCCCGGATGGCTCTGCATCATGCTTCCTCCCCCGTTCTACTCCCACTCCCTTTTGAGACATTTGATTAGATCTGGTGACATCAGGAAATCTTTGAAAAATTACTCTCCCCCCCACCCCACACTTGAGTTGAGAAATAATGCACTTGTGAGGCAGGGAGTTATAATATAGATATAGACATATAAATAAAAATATAGCACATGCTGATTTTCCTCCTTCTGTGTATCTATAAATAAATGTGCCTACCACCCTTTCCAGCTGCACGTGCACTATAAAAACACATACATGCAGTGTTTTCTAAGATTTTTTTAAGTCCCCCTTAACCCCCTCCCCAGGAAAGTGAAAACAATCCCACGCTTATTTCAACCTCTTGGTGTGATGTTAGAGATCCACCCAAAAAGAGTGGTCACTGCATTGACAGTACAGATCTTCACAATATGATCCTCCCTCTCCTGTCTTATGTGCTTTAAGTAGTTCAAAAGTTAAAAGCATCATTGTAAACAGCGCTGGCATTTACACTACCATCACTGACATCAAAGGCTATGTCTACACGAGTCGGCTAGCACGAGCCAGCCGTGGTTGTGATTGCTGGGTAGACATAGCCTGAGCTATCATTCCTTGGAAAGAATGGGGCATTTCCCATCTCAAAACCACCGTTCTAGGCTTTCTGCAGACTCAAGCAGATGTTATTACATCAATTATACTTGGGTCATGTTTTTGAAGGGTTTTTTCCTCAGTCATAACAGCTTGAGAATTACTTTAAAGAAACAGAAGAAGAAAGCTGAAACTCTGGAGAATAACTGAGAGGCCTGGTCACAGATCTCTGGCTAGTCCTTTATGTGTGCCACCCCCCTTCTACTGGCATGACCCACGTTTTGAGGAAAGTTGTCTTAACGTACAGCCAAATGGTCAACATGTCAGTTACATTACCTTAATCTTTTCCCCATATCAATGCCCCCTAAACCATCCGCCCAGGGGAGGACTGAGTAAATAGGCCTCACAGAGTGTCCTGAAGGTCAACACTCCCCCAAAGGAAAGATGGGTCTCTTTCCCGAGGAATGGACATCTTCTGCAGGACAGATGGGATTTTAAGGGCCCAAGACACTATGGGTGTGTGCGTGTGTGAACATGTACATCTTCTGCATGCTTATTATACCTATCAGAATAACTTGCATTTGAACTGATAATGATGAGCTGGCTCTTGAGACTTAATAGCAAGAAAAAAGTTCGTAGAGAAATCTTTAACAGTGAGTGTATTAAATAGATATATGCGTAGGTGTACTGAGCTTGTCAATGCTACAGAACATGCAGTACAATACAGAAAAAGTAAATTAATCGTGCCAGGTACTGTGTATTGGCATTGTTAATTTCTATGTCCCCTTTGCATTAAGTACTAAAATAACCTTCTGCAACACATGTGTCTTTTGTAGTGAGGAGGTATAAAAACCTCAGACAAAAGGGATATGAAAACTTTCTGCATAAATGCACTTAAATGTAGCACAGAGCAAAGCTCTACAAGCATGTAAATGTGATTTTAGAGAGAATTTCTTGAAGGAAGCTGTACATAAAATGTGAAGAATTATAGGGCCTGCTTTAATTAACTTGACTTAACAAACTGTGCACATGCTGTGCTAAGGATAATATCTAATATAATCTGAAATCTGGGGGTCCTTTTAACAAGATGTTTAGATACAGGTAGCTAAGCATTAATGACCGTTTTATCCAATTCAGCCCTTAACAGTTCATGTGCTCTGAATGGCTTTGCAGTGTGTAAAAAGTACAAAGGATTTAGGGTTTTATAATGATTAGAAACTAAAGAGATTTTCTCTGCATGAATTCATAAAATGTGATGACTATGAATTTCTTAATGATTTCTTTTCAGCAAGAGTTGGAGTGTGTGTCTTTGTAGGGAAGGGAGGAATTTTGCCTGTTCTATTGCCAGTGGTTGATAGTTTCGTATGAAATGACATGTTCTCCATTTCCGCATGAATAACGCAGTTCTTTAATTACAAGGGTTAGCAGTAACTACACAATAATGAATGAAGGGGAGTGGATAGTTCAGAGGGTATTCAAGAGTACATGGGAATTGGTATACTGCATCGGATCTCTGGTCCATCTAGTCCAGTATTCTGTCTGTGACTATGGCCTGCACCAGATGCTTCAGAAGAAGATGGGAGAAATGCCACTGTAGGCAGATGTGGAGTCATCTGCCCCTATGAAGGTCACATCCTGAACTCTAATAGTAGCCTTAAACCTGAAGCATGATATTTAATTTCCCATCCAAATTGCTTGTTAATATTAAGAGTTTTATAACTCTGGGTATTCTTGTTTATCCATTTAAATTTGCTAAATTCTTGGCCTCCGGTGGCAATAAATTCCACAGTCTAATTATGCATTGTCTGAGGAAATATTTCCTTTTATCAGTTTTAAATTTGCAGCCTTTCAGTTTCATTGACTGTGCTCTTGTCCTTGTATTATGAGACAGGGGAACAGAAGCTCCCAATCTTCCTTCTCTGGACCACTCATTATTTTATATACTTTGATCATGTCCCCTCGTATTCATCTCTTTTTCTAATGTTAACAATTCCAGTCTTTTCCATCTTTTTCTTTGAGAGCTTTTCCATGTCTTTACTCTATACTTGTATCCATCTCAGAGCCCCCTCTAACTCTTCGATATCCCTATTTTAAGATGTCACCAGCACTTCACACAATATTCCAGAGAACTACTGATTTATACAATTGCATGAGACTATTTTCCATATTACTCTCCATCTTGTTCCTTATGTATCCTAACATCTTGTGTATTTATATGATTGCAGTTGCCCATTAAGCAGAGCTCTTTTCCACAGTAATGCAAAGTTCCCTTTCTAGAGTTGTTACAGTTAATTTAGAACCCTCTTGCTGTTAAATTTCAGGAACAAGAGTCAGTTATTTTTGTTTTGCCACTTAATGCATGGTCTTTGCAAGTCAATTAGTTGAATGTGTATGCTTAAAGTTAGGCAACTAAATATATCTGTAGTTATCTAAGTTGCTACCTTGGCTGGATTCTGAGCTATGGATTTATCTGCATGACCAGTCAGCTCAGCAGAACAGGGAAAGATTTACCCCAGGAGAGGATTTTCAGTCAGTTCAACCCCAGGGGACATAACCAACCTTTTGCTAAGTGAAGTTTGGTAGATTAGGAATGCACTGTATTGTATGTGTGTGTGTGAGTGCATATATATATTAATGTTTTGTTTTATTTCCCCAGACATCTGTAGTTTCACTTGCCTGTCTTCAGTGTCTCTCACTGTTACAGCACATTATGAAAAAGCACAATAGGCATTTCCTTTACTTTACAGACTGTTTTAGACTGCTGCTGACTATTAGATCCCAAAAGCTAAGATTTGACACACAAACTAGCTGTCAGAACTGTACAAGGAAATGGATATGGAGAGGGTGAGCAACATATAATAGATTCCTTTTTTAACAGACTTTTTCACTGATTATATATGTATTCTGTGTGTGTGTGTATCTGTACAGGTCTGTCTCGTCTTACGCTGGGGTTACATTCTGCGGTCAGTGCGTAAAGCGAAAACCGCATATAGTCAAAATTACATTGAGTTGAATGGAGGGCGGAATCGCCCGCACTACAGGAACAGTATTTAAATTATTTTTCTCTTTTTTTTGTTTTTGCCAACTGCATAAAGCTGAATTTGCACATGTTAAATGCGTGTAAGATGCAACAGACTTGTATATGTAAATATAAAAAACCCTAAAAGTACCAAAATAGAATAATCTAAGTGTGTAAACCTGTTTAAGAGTGTCCACATAGGAGTTTATGCACTAGCTTAACTAAACAGATTTTAAAACTATTTTTCATAGATTTTTAAGGCCAGACGGACCATTATGATAACTCTATCTGACTTTCTCTATAGGCCAGTGAACATCACTCAGTAACTAATGTTCACTCCTAGTTTAAACAGAACTTTTAGAAAGATTTCCAATTTGATTTTAAAACTTCAAGAGATGGAGAACCCACCACATCCTTGGTATGCGACTGACTGTAATGTTTAATTAGCTGCACTGTTAAAAATTTCCATTTGAATTTGTCTAGATTCAACTTTCAGCTATTGGATGTATGCATGCCTTATTCTAGATTAAATAGCCCAATACTATCAGAAATCTTCTCCCCAGGCACATACCTAGTCATCTCTTTGATAAACTAGATTGCTAAAGTGTTGCTTTGCTACAGATTCCCAACAAACCTAGTGGTGAATCACTTGCTATATTTTTATAAACCATTGAACAGAATATGGCCCAGACTAAGAGACATTTCCAAGATCACACAGTGAGTTGGAAGCAAGAACAGGAGTAGAACCCACCAGCCAGTCCTTTGCTTAAACATCTATTTCAAACATTAAACATTTTAATAATATATAAAATTCATTATATGATTTTAAATTGTTGACCGTTCAGTCTTGTATAGTTGTTTTAAAACCAATAAGACAAGAGACACAATAGGTCTGATTCTGATTTTACTCGTTTTACACCAGTCTAACTTCATTGGCTTCAAAGAAGTTACCCTGATTGACCCTTGTACATGAGATTTAGAACCAGTGCCAGACAGATGATGATATACAAAGGCAATTAAAATTGGTGATCTGGTCTTAAATCTTTTCTATGATCCCAGTGACCAGCTTTTGTACACACAGGCCTATGCTGTGGTTTTTAAGCCATAGCCTTGATTTAGGGATAGGGCAGAGATGCACTGGAGAAATTGTATCTCAGGAAGGTACAATCTCTATGAGGTTGCTCCTTGAGCAATCCCAGTGTGCTGCTCTACCTTTTTTTCTGCTTGTTGCCTAGAGAGGACAGAAGTCTCCATTATGAGATGTCCATGTGAAACCTCACAAGATGATTGGGGATCTTGCACTCACTGCCATCCCTTCACAAAGATATCTCATGGCCTAGCCCCTGGTTATCTACTTCCTAAAGCACATATTTGGGGGTAGGCAGGGACAATGACCAAAAACAAGGATGACTAGAAAGAAGGATGCCAGATAAATAGCAGTTTCTAAAAAAATAAAGGATTTGATTCTTTAGCATAAAGGATATTTTTGGTAACCTCGTGCTCATGATTTGGCCTTTCTGATGTTATAGTCAATGCAATGCAGTAGAACCTCACTAATAGACATTTCACTACTCCATATACCTTGTGCAAAAATACTGGCAGCCTTTACCCACGTTTCAATGCATATTTGATATCAAAAGCTATATGGGTATCTTGTAGAAAGAGCCAAGTCTAAATAACGCAAGATAAACTGCAACACATTCATTAGTATGTTATGAAGTGTTAGCTTAATTAATTGAAACTCTGCTGGGGTTGTCAAAATAAATGAACAAAGTACATTTTAGGTGTGTTATCCTTGCTTTTTTAGATTTAGTTTTACTCACTAATTCACAAAATTCAGTTATGCATAATGGGTCTCCTAATCTTTACTGTGAATTATTGAGGCTCTGCTGCAGTAAAAGTACCAAATGTCTGCATGGCCTGTCTGTTCGAAAATCAAGAGGTTTTTTTGCATTAAATTGGAAGAGTTGATGTTCTGCATGGCTCAGTATTACTGGCTTATTAGGCTAGCTGAATATTCCACGTCTAGTGATGGTTTCAGTCAATAGTACATGCTTATCCAACATCAGGAAGCAAAACATGCTAAAGCTTTATTTATTTGCAGATGGAGCAGGGGCAACGGATTCTTCCTAAATGTTGGGGGCGGGGCACAAGGCCCTGTTCCCTGGCCATCCTGGAAGAGAGAGCCTGTCTGGGGAGCCCGTGCCCCTCTACCTGCCTGGGGTGCGGGTGGGGCCTGAGAGCAGCCACTGACCCATGTCCCTGCAACCCTGCCCAGGGCAAGTGGCGGGTTCATGGCTCCCCACAGCTCCCCGTGCAGCTCTTACTCCAAACTGGCTTCAGCTTCTGGCCTGGCCTGGGGGCGGGGCTGGAGCGTGTGGGTCTGAGATGTATGGAACAAATTGATCAATTGAAGAGTAATGAGTCACCAATAAGCCTGATTTCTGTACCGGGCAAATTGGTTGAAACTATAGTAAAGAACAGAATTATCAGACAAATAGATGGACATGATACGTTGAGGAAGAGTGAACATAGTTTTTGTAAAAGGAAATCACGAGTTATCAATGTGTTAGAATTCTTTGAGGGGGCCAACAAACACATGGACAAGGACAATCAAGTGGATATAGTGTACTTGGCCTTTTGGAAAACCTTTGAGGTCCTTCACCAAAAGCTCTTAAGCAAAGTAACCAGTCACGGGATAACAGGAGGGTCCTCTCATGGATAAGTAACTGATAATAGGTAAGAAGCAAAGGGTTGGACTAAATGGACAGTTTTCAGGATAGAGAGATGTGAATAGCTGTATCCCCCAATGAATTGTACTGGGATCAGAGTTCTTCAGCATATTCAGAAATGATCTGAAAAAAAGGGTAAACAGTGAGATGTCAAAATTTGCACACCATACTAAATTGCTCAAGACACTTAAATCCCAAACTGTGAAGAATTGCAAAGGGGCCTCTCAGAATTGGATGATGGTCAATAAAATGGCAGATGAAATTCAATGTAGATATGGGCAAAGTAATGCATATTGGAAAAAATAATCCGTACTATACATTCAAAATGATGGGCTCTAAATTGGCTATTACCACTCAAGAAAGATCTTGGTGTCATTCTGGATAGTTCTCGGAAAACATCATCTCAGTGTGCAGTGGCAGTCAAAAAAGCTAACAGATCGTTAGAAACTGTTAGGAAAGAGAGAGATAATAAAACAGATAATATCATAATGCCACTTTATATATATTAGTGTGTGTGTGTATATATGTGTGTGTGTGTGTACACAATATACATGGTACACTCACACCTGGAATACCACATGCAATTTTAGTGGCCCCACATCAAAAAAGGCATATTAGAATTGGAAAAAGTACAGAGAAGAGCAACAAAATTTGTTAGGGGTATGGGACAGTTTCCATATGAGGAGAGTTTTAAAAAAACTAGGACTGTTCAGCTTAGAGGAATGACTGAGGGGCAATATGAGAGAGATCTTTAAAGTCATGAATGAGATAGAGAAAATATGTAAGGAAGTGTTTTGTGTCCGTTCACATAACACAAGAACCAGAGGTCACATAATGAAATTGATGGGCAGCAGGTTTAAAACAAACATAAAGCAGTACTACTTTGCACAGTGCATAGTCAACCTGTGAAACTTGTCACCAGGGGATGTTGTGAAGGCCAGCACTATAACTGGGTTAAAAAAATTCATGAAGGATAGGTCCATCAGTGCATAATAGTCAAGTGGTCACTGATACAACCCCATGCTCAAGTTGTCCCTAAAGTTTTGACTGCCAGAAGCTGAGACTAGATGTCAGGGGATGGATCTCTCAAATTACCCTGTTCTGTTCATTTACTCAGAAGCATCTGGAACTGGCCGTTGTCAGAATACAGGATACTGGGTTAGGTGGACCATTGGTCTGACCAGTAGGATCATTCTTATGTTCACAAATTGTAGCAAGGTCTATATCTTAATAATGAGCTGCTGTTATTATGACTTGTATTTTTATAACAGTCACAGTATGCCAATTATATCAAGGTTAATAACTGATTTTACAGTTCGCTGGTAGTTCTGAAAAGAAAAATCAGTTTAGGATGAACCAAATCCAAAATTTGTGAAAATTTTTTGATGAATCAAAAAAATCAGTTTGAGTTGAATGAACATGTTCTTCAACCCAAAATGTTTTGTTTAGGGCTTTTTTAAAAGGGCTAGCTTCACTAAGTGGAGGGAAGAGGTGGTGGTGATCCCCAGCTTGTGACTTTTAACCCAGTGGTAAGTACACTCACCTGGAACATGGGAGACACAATTTCAGTTTCCTCCTTCTGCCCAATATGCATGAGAGCACCTGGGCTATGGGATATTCCAGTGTTGGGGAGGGGGAGTGTCATAAACAGATAGCTAAGGGTTAATGTCTCTTTCACCTGGAAAGGAGTAACCTGAAACACCTGACCAGAGGACCAATTAGGAAACAAGACTTTTTCAAATCTGGGTGGAGGGAAGTTTGTGTCTGAGTTCTTTGTCTTGTGCCTGTCCTCCCTCTCGGCTATGGGAAGGATTTTCTATCTCCTGCTTTCTAATCTTCTGTTTCCAAGTTGTGAGTACAAAGATCATAAAACAATAAGGGTTATTGTTTTTTTTTCTTTTGTATTTACATGTGTGTAGTTGCTGGAGTGTTTTGAATTGTGTTCTTTTGAATAAGGCTGTTTATTCATGTTTCTTTTAAGCAATTGACCCTGTATTTGTCACCTTAATACAGAGAGACCATTTTTATGTATTTTTCTTTCTTTTTACATAAAGCTTTCTTTTAAGACCTGTTGGAGTTTCTCTTTAGTGGGGAACTCCAGGGAATTGAGTCTGTGCTCACCAGGGAATTGATGGGAGGAAGAAGTCAGGGGGAAATCTGTGTGTGTTAGATTTACTAGCCTGACTTTGCATTCCCTGTGGGTGAAGAGGGAAGTACTTCTGTTTCCAGGACTGGAAGTAGAGCGGGTGGAGTCCTTCTGTTTAGATTCACAGAGCTTGCTTCTGTGTATCTCTCCAGAAACCCAGGGAGGGAACACCTGGAGGGGGGAAGGGAAATGGTTTATTCCCCTTTGTTGTGAGACTCAAGGCATTTGGGTCTTGGGGTCCCCAGGGAAGGTTTTTGGGGGGACCAGAGTGCCCCAAAACACTCTAATTTTTTGGGTGGTGGCAGCTTTACCAGGTCCAAGCTGGTAACTAAGCTTGGAGGTTTTCATGCTAACCCCCATATTTTGGACGCTAATGTCCAAATCTGAGAATAGGTTATGACATGGTGTAAGCGGTGGGATAGATAGAATCCAGAAGCCAGTAGAAATATTATTTTCTTTTTCTCTGCTAGGGCTTTTAAGCAGAGAGAAACAGTTGGTTTTAAAAGGAACCAGAGAGAATTTTTTTCTCTGCTCTCTCTTGCAGTTTCTGGCTTGCATATTAAGCAAGGAACCATTAAGCTGTGACAAACAGGTCTTTTGTCAGACAATAGCACTCCCATTAGGAGGCAATTACCAGCACTATACACATGCAAATAAAGTGGTTTTTCTGGTTTACTTTACATTTAAAAGATTAGCTAGAGGAAGAAAGGGAAAAAGGCACTGTTGCTAGGCAGACCCCAGGAGGCAACAGAGAACCTGCAGTTCAGAAGATAAACACCGGAGGGCACCCCAACACAAGAAAACAGGAACCTTGCCTTCCAATACAAAAATGGAGGCCGAAGAACAAATCAAAGAAGCTGAACACAGGCGACAACTGGAAAAAAGACAAAAAGAGGTGGAGCTGAAAGAAAAGGAAGAAAGCATCAAACTGGCAGCCTACAAAAAAGAACAAGCAGCCAAAGAGGCAGCCCACAAAAGAAAACAAGAAGAAGAAGAGGTGGCCCACCGAAGGAAACAAGAAGAAGAAGAGGTGGCCCACCGAAGGAAACAAGAAGAAGAAGAGGTGGCCCACCGAAGGAAACAAGAAGAAAAAGAGGCGGCCCACCGCCGAGACATGGAAAAACAACAAAAATAAATGGAAAAACAACAAAAAGAAAGTGAAGAGAGGGAAAAGCAGAGAAAACATGAACTGGAATTAGAAACGGCTAAGCAACAGGCCCCAGCCAATCCTAACAACCCTTCACCAATTATGGTTCCACATCACAGGAAATTTCCCACCTACAAGGCAGGTGATGACACCGAGGCCTTCTTAAAAAATTTTAAAAGAGCCTGTCTTGGGTACAGCATCTCTGAAGACCAGTACATGGTAGAATTGAGGCCACAGCTCAGTGGACCTTTAGCAGAGGTAGCAGCTGAAATGCCTAAGGAGCAAATGAACGACTATAAACTTTTTCAAACCAAGGCCAGATACAGAATGGGGATAACCCCGGATCATGCCCCTCGGCGTTTCAGAACCCAAAAGTGGAAACCAGATGTGTCATTACCCAAACACGCCTACTACTTTGGGAAGAATTATGAGGCCTGGATATCAGGACACAATGTTAAATCCTTGGAAGAACTGCACCTCCTCATACAAATGGAGCAGTTCTTGGATGGTGTTCCTGAGGACATAACACGGTACATACAAGATGGAAAACCCAAAAATCTCACCGAGGCGGGAGAGATTGGAGCCAGATGGATGGAAGTGGCAGAAAGCAAGAAAGCTACTGTCAAGTGGAACGAATACCCCAGAGGGCACACCGACCATAAACCCTACAACCGAGGGCAGCCAAAAACCCCACCTACAACCCAAGTAAAGCCACAGACACCCTATTCTTCCACCTCACCAGTCTCCAGTAACTCACCTCGACCCAGTGACACATCAGATGGAAGATGCTTTAAGTGTAATGAACTGGGACATATCAAGGCCAACTGTCCAAAGACCACCAACCGAGTGCAGTTCATTACACCACCATCACCCAAAAGATCCCCAGGCCCAAATGCCTCTCAAATACCCTTGGAGCGAAGGAAAAATTTAAGAGTGGGCAAAAAGAAGGTTACTGCGTGAAAAGACACGGGGGCACAAGTGTCAGCTATCCACCAATCCTTCGTCGACCCCAAATTCATCAACCCAAAGGCCCAAGTGACAATTTACCCCTTCATGTCACAAGCTGTAGACTTGCCTACAGCTGAACTGCCTGTCCAGTACAAAGGCTGGTCAGGAATGTGGACTTTTGCAGTTTATGACAACTATCCCATCCCCGTGCTACTGGGGGAAGACTTGGCCAACCAGGTAAAGCAGGCCAAAAGAGTGAGAATGGTTACATGTAGCCAAACCAGACAAGCTTCCAGACCCATTCCTGTTCCTGAGCCGTCCACAGACGCCCCGTCTGTGTTACCAGAGACCCAGACAGAGGTGGTGGACCCAGATTCCATGCCAACCACTGAAACAGCCACAGCACCTCCAGTGCCAGGCCCGGAACTGGAACAGCAACCAGCACCAGCAATTGCAACCACATCTTCAAACTCAACGCCAGTGGGCACCAGCGAGCCAGAACTGGCAGAAGCAACAGACAACCACATCCAAAAGGCTCAGCCAGAGCCTGAAATACCCCCTGGTGCACCAGCGGAGAGCGGTTCACCAGCAACGGAAACAACCCCATCATCTACATCGCTTCCAGAGGGACCAAGTCCAAGTCCCCAGTCTGAGGAAGAACTGGTGACCCCGGCCTCAAGGGAACAGTTCCAGACTGAGCAGGAAGCAGATGACAGCCTTCAGAAAGCGTGGGCGGCGGCACGGAACACCCCACCGCCTCTCAGCTCTTCTAATCGATCCCGGTTTGTTATAGACCAAGGACTTTTATACAAGGAGATTCTTTCTGGTGGACACCGGAAAGAATGGCAGCCGCAAAAACAGTTGGTGGTTCCAACTAAGTACCGGGGGAAGCTCTTAAGCTTAGCCCATGATCATCCCAGTGGCCATGCTGGGGTGCACAGAACCAAGGACCGGTTGGGGAAGTCCTTCCACTGGGAGGGGATTGGCAAGGACGTTGCCAAGTATGTCCGGTCTTGTTAGGTATGCCAAAGAGTGGGAAAGCCCCAAGACCAGGTCAAAGCCCCTCTCCAGCCACTCCCCATAATTGAGGTCCCATTTCAGCGAGTAGCTGTGGATATATTGGGTCCTTTCCCAAAAAAGACACCCAGAGGAAAACAGTACGTACTGACTTTCGTGGACTTTGCTACCCGATAGCCGGAAGCAGTAGCTCTAGGCAACACCAGGGCTACCGCTGTGAGCCTGGCCCTAACAGACATTTTTGCCAGGGTAGGTTGGCCCTCCGACATCCTTACAGATTCAGGATCTAATTTCCTGACAGGGACCATGCAAAAACTGTGGGAAACTCATGGGGTAAACCACTTGGTTGCCACCTCGTACCACCATCAAACCAATGGCCTGGTGGAAAGGTTTAATGGAACTTTGGGGGCCATGATACGAAAGTTTGTCAACTAACACTCCAATAATTGGGACCTAGTGTTGCAGCAGTTGCTGTTTGCCTACAGGGCTGTACCACATCCCAGTTTAGGGTTTTCACTGTTTGAACTTGTGTATGGTCACGAGGTTAAGAGGCCATTACAGTTGTTGAAGCAGCAATGGGAGGGGTTTACGCCTTCTCCAGGAACTAACATTCTGGACTTTGTAAGCAACCTACAAAGCACCCTCCGACACTCTTTAGCCCTTGCTAAAGAAAACCTAAAGGATGCTCAGGAAGAGCAAAAGGCCTGGTATGACAAACATACCAGAGAACGTTCCTTCAAGGTAGGAGACCAGGTTATGGTCTTGAAGGCGCAACAGACCCATATGATGGAAGCATCATGGGAAGGGCCATTCACGGTCCAAGAGCGCCTGGGAACTGTGAACTACCTCACAGCATTTCCCAATTCCTCACTAAACCCCAGAGTGTACCATGTTAATTCTCTCAAGCCTTTCTATTCCAGAGACTTACAAGTTTGTCAGTTTACAGTCCAGGTAGATGATGCTTAGTGGCCTGACGGTGTCTACTACGATGGGAAAAAAGACGGTGGCGTGGAAGAGGTGAACCTCTCAACCACCCTGGAACGTCTGCAGCGGCGACAAATCAAGGAGCTGTGCACTAGCTTCGCCCCATTGTTCTCAGCCACCCCAGGACGGACTGAACGGGCATACCACTCCATTGACACAGGTAATGCTCATCCCATTAGAACCCACCCTACCGGGTGTCTCCTCATTCCCAAGCTGCTATAGAACGGGAGATCCAGAACATGCTACAGATGGGTATAATCTGCTCATCTACCAGTGCATGGGCATCTCCAGTGGTTCTGGTACCCAAACCAGATGGGGAAATACGCTTTTGCGTGGACTACCGTAAGCTAAATGCGGTAACTCGTCCGGACAACTATCCAGTGCCACGGACCGATGAGCTATTGGACAAGTTGGGACGTGCCCAGGTCATCTCTACAATAGACTTAACCAAGGGGTACTGGCAAGTACCGCTAGATGAACCTGCCAAGGAGAGGTCAGCATTCGTCACCCATGCGGGGGTGTATAAATTTAATGTCCTTCCTTTCGGGCTGCGAAATGCACCCGTCACCTTCCAGAGGCTGGTAGATGGTCTACTAGCAGGACTGGGAGAATATGCAGTTGCCTACCTCTATGATGTGGCCATTTTTTCGGACTCCTGGCCCGAACACCTACTACACCTGGAAAAGGTCTTTGAGCGCATCAGGCAGGCCGGACTAACTGTTAAGGCCAAAAAGTGTCAAATAGGCCAAAACAGAGTGACTTACCTGGGGCACCAGGTGGGTCGAGGAACCATAAACCCCTACAGGCCAAGGTGGATGCTATCCAAAAGTGGCCTGTCCC
Organism: Gopherus flavomarginatus; assembly: GCF_025201925.1. NCBI lineage: Eukaryota > Metazoa > Chordata > Testudines > Testudinidae > Gopherus > Gopherus flavomarginatus. The sequence continues at coordinate 88,602,468 of NC_066624.1, forward strand.
AAAGTCAAAGAAACAGGTCCAATCCTTCTTAGGCTTGGCCGGGTACTACAGGCGATTTATACCACACTACAGCCAAATCGCTGCCCCACTGACCGACCTGACCAAAAAGACCCAGCCAAATGCAGTTAAGTGGACTGATGAGTGTCAAAAGGCCTTTACCCAACTTAAGGCAACGCTCATGTCTGACTTTGTGCTCAGGGCCCCGGACTTTGACAAGCCATTCCTAGTAACCACGCATGCATCTGAGCGTGGTATAGGAGCAGTTCTCATGCAGGAAGCAACAGATCACAACTTCCATCCTGTCGTGTTTCTCAGCACGAAACTGTCTGAGAGGCAAAGTCACTGGTCAGTCAGTGAAAAGGAATGCTATGCCATTGTGTACGCCCTGGAAAAGCTATGCCCATATGTTTGGGGATGGCGGTTCCAGCTACAAACTGACCATGCTGCGCTAAAGTGGCTTCATACTGCCAAGGGGAACAACAAGAAACTTCTTCGTTGGAGTTTAGCTCTCCAGCATTTTGATTTTGAAATTCAGCACATTTCAGGAGCTTCTAACAAAGTAGCTGATGCTCTCTCCGGTGAGAGTTTCCCATAATCCAGTAGTTAAAAAGTGTTCTTAAAATGTACAAGTCTGTTAGTTATATACTTAATGGTATATGTAAAGGTGCATGTGTTGTATTAATCTGTTTATTTTAAAGTTCCAGGAGGAAATCGCCGCCAGTGAGGTTCCCCACTGTCTGCAATTTGGGGGGCGTGTCATAAACAGATAGCTAAGGGTTAATGTCTCTTTCACCTGGAAAGGAGTAACCTGAAACACCTGACCAGAGGACCAATCAGGAAACAAGACTTTTTCAAATCTGGGTGGAGGGAAGTTTGTGTCTGAGTTCTTTGTCTTGTGCCTGTCCTCCCTCTCGGCTATGGGAAGGATTTTTCTATCTCCTGCTTTCTAATCTTCTGTTTCCAAGTTGTGAGTACAAAGATCATAAAACAATAAGGGTTATTGTTTTTTTTTCTTTTGTATTTACATGTGTGTAGTTGCTGGAGTGTTTTGAATTGTGTTCTTTTGAATAAGGCTGTTTATTCATATTTCTTTTAAGCAATTGACCCTGTATTTGTCACCTTAATACAGAGAGACCATTTTTATGTATTTTTCTTTCTTTTTACATAAAGCTTTCTTTTAAGACCTGTTGGAGTTTCTCTTTAGTGGGGAACTCCAGGGAATTGAGTCTGTGCTCACCAGGGAATTGGTGGGAGGAAGAAGTCAGGGGGAAATCTGTGTGTGTTAGATTTACTAACCTGACTTTGCATTCCCTGTGGGTGAAGAGGGAAGTACTTCTGTTTCCAGGACTGGAAGTAGAGAGGGTGGAGTCCCTCTGTTTAGATTCACGGAGCTTGCTTCTGTGTATCTCTCCAGGAACCCAGGGAGGGAACACCTGGAGCGGGAAAGGGAAATGGTTTATTCCCCTTTGTTGTGAGACTCAAGGCATTTGGGTCTTGGGGTCCCCAGGGAAGGTTTTTGGGGGGACCAGAGTGCCCCAAAACACTCTAATTTTTTGGGTGGTGGCAGCTTTACCAGGTCCAAGCTGGTAACTAAGCTTGGAGGTTTTCATGCTAACCCCCATATTTTGGACGCTAATGTCCAAATCTGGGAATAGGTTATGACAGGGAGTCTCTTAATCTCTCCTTTATATGCCCCCTCTATAGAGTGCACAGGAGGATCAGGGTTTGGGAGTAGAGCCAGTGGATCCATGGGTATGCATATCCATAAATCATTCCTCCTTGGAAGTGGTGATTGCCCTGATTTTACTGTCTCATCCATGGAGCAGGTTGACTACCCTTCTGTGGCACGGCAAGGAGAATTCCATCCCTTGCAGACCTCCTTAGCACACAGCCTGATTGCTTGGGTGCTGGGATGACTGTTGGTTTCAACATGGTCATTCTTCCAACATATCCAGTTAGAGGGATACAACAGTGCATTTTTAGAAGACCGGCTGATAGGAGAGAGAGAAAAAAAATCTCACCAGTTTCCAAACAATGAGATATGTGCTCTAAATTGTTGTATATGGCACATTCCTGCTCAATCCCATCAGCCATACGTCATCAATCTTTATTTCCCTTTTCAGTGGCTTTTAATCTGAATCACCAATAATGCTAGGGGAAAAAAATATGTAGAGAGATGTGGAGGCCATTTTCCACACAATGTTAGTTTCATGTGTAAATGTAATGATAGCTACACTGAAAAAGCCTAGATTTCAATGTTTATTATAAAGGAACTCATACCTATATAAATAAAGATTCTTTTAAAATGTCTGATGCTGACACTTTTGATGGGATAGTTGTGCTTTAAATCAGTAGTCTGTGAAAATGAAGGCCAATTATTGTACCTTACACATGTGTAATCATCTTCAAGTTGAAAATGGAATCCCTTTGAATTATTGCAAGATCAAATTTATGGTTATTTCAATTGACAAATTACATGCATTGTTTTGAATGAATCTCCTTGGAGTGTTCTAATCAAGCATAGGTAAACATTGTAAATAAGTAATTGAGAAGTATGTATTTTTCCATAAATAAAATAAAAATTGGACTGCCCTCTATTAATTACCTCAATGCCTGTTTTTTATTGTCATAAAAGAAATTGTTTTTAACTGACCACATTCGTTGTGTAAGTGAGATTTCAGTGTTGTCATGGATGATTCCAGTGCACACAGGAAATGTATCTGAGGGCTTGTTTACACTGACACTTTACAGTGCTGCAACTTTCTCACTCAGGGAGTGAAAAAACACCCCCTTGAGAGTAGCAAGTTGCAGCACTGCAAAGCGCCAGTGTAGACAGTGCACCAGTGCTGAGAGCTGCGCCCCTCGTGCAGGTGGTCTCCCAGCACTCTGCCTTGACTACACAAGCCATGTTAAAGCGCTGTGGTGGCAGTACCGCCACAGCAGCGCTTTAACATTGCCAGTGTAGACTAGCCTAATACATTAAGCATCATGTTTCATGAAAGTGGTACCTATCACACATGGTTCTTTCATTGGGAAAAGCAAATAGGGGCACTGCATTATGATTATTTGTAGAAAGTATATGAGGCATCATGCTAAACAAAAGAACAGCTTTATGGTGCATAAAAAACACATACATTTAATCATCCTTTTTTCAAGAAAATGGTAAAAATAACATATTCCTAAAAAAGAAATACATATAGATTGAAAATTCAGGTACTACAGACACTTTCTTGACAAGATCAGGACACGTGCTAGATATCACCATTTGCCGAAGCACTTGCTTTTGTTGCACGGAAAATACTATCCCTTGTTTGTAAAATGTAGCTGGTGCCATTTAGGCACAGCCTATAGTTATACCCCTTTGTATGCTGGCTATGGGTTGTGGCACTGCCTTCTGTGCATCCCCACTTGAGGCACTGACTACCCCTAGAGCGTAGGCATAGAGCTCCCTTAACCCAGCATCTTGAATTCTGCTTGGCAAGGTTCCTCATGCCCCCGTTTCCAAACTTCACACTAGTGTAAGAAGCAGACGGAAACTAGCCCTTAGATTTTAAGCTCCTCAGAGCTGGACCTCTTATCTCCTTGTTTGCTTAAGAGATATTAGATGAATAATAAATAAATAATCTTTCTTAAACAGAAATTAGGCAGCTGGTGGGGTTCTATATTTCCTCTTTTTTGTCTAACTCCTGTTTGCCATCTCTAACAAGATCTTCTCCCATTCAGGTTAGCTCCATACACTGAATTACTTGCCGTTGTAGGTAGGGTTGCCAGGCATCCAGTTTTCAATTGGAATGCCCAGTTCAAAAGGGACCCTGGTGGCTCTGGTCAGTACTGCTGACCAGGCCTCAAAAAGTCAGGGTGGTGGCACAGCGAGGCTAAGGCAGGCTCCCTGTGGCTCCCATAAGCAGCCGGCATCTGGCCCCTAGGCACAAGGGTGGCCAGAGAGGCTCTATGTGCTGCCCCCATCCAGAGCGCCAGCTCTGCAGCTCCCATTGGTTGGGAACTGCGGCCAATGGGAGCTGTGGGCATGGTGCCTGCAGCTGTGGGCAGACTGCAGAGACCCCTAGCTGCCCTTCTGCCTAGGAGCTGGACATGCTGGCCGCTTCCAGGAGCCACCTGAGGTAAGTGCTGCCTGGAGTCCCACCCCAAACATGCTCGCACACTCCAACCCAGGTCAGAACCCCTTCCTTCATCCTAACTCCCTCCCAGAGCCACACCTTGAACCTGCTCCAGAACCCCTCCTCCAGTGCTGAACCCCCTCCTTGCACTTGTCCCGCACCCCAATCTCCTGCCCCAGCCGGCTCTCCTGCACTCCTGCCCTAGCCCAGAGCCCCCTTCCTGCATCCCAAACCCAGTGCCCCCCCCAGCTGCAGCCTGCACCCCCTCCCACACCCCAACTCCCTGCCCCAGTCCTGAGCCCGCTCTTGCACTGAAAACCCTTCAGCCCTAGGCCAGAGCCCCATCCTGCACCCCAAACCCCTCATCCCCTGAGGGATGGGGAGATGGAGTGAACAGGAATGGCGGGGCCTCGGGGGTGGGGTGGGTGAGGTGGGGTAGGGCAGGGCAGGGGTGTTTGGTTTTGGTGCGATTAGGAATCTGGCAAGCCTAGTTGTAGGAAAATAATTACACAGGAGCAGCAGATCCAGTCATTCAATATGTGTTTCAGATAAGTCATTTGGTAACTATGATACAAAAATGATGTTTTTGGAAACTTCAGCTAAAGACTGCTTTTTTAAATTCATCCTTCCACTCTCTCACAGATTCAGCTTGGCTGTGTGTGACCTAAATCTTTGTAAGTAATTAGGGTAAAGAATTGTCACTGAAGAGCATGTACTTTTCCACTACCTGAAACTAAAAGTGGGTAGCAGACAATACAGATTGAGCACATCCCAATTATAATCTCATGATCCTCCCACAATGCCACTTGAAGAGCTTCATTATATTTCATAGCCTGTTATGCTAAGAGCGAACAGCTTTATAAATGCATATTTCAAATTATCCATATAGCTGAACCAGGTGAAAAATATCTACATGAGAAACAGATTTTTCTCATGGAGACCTGGATATATCCAGATCAGCTGAATGCACTTGAAACCATATTGTTTTGTAAATGATATTTACAATGTGGCTCATGGCAGTTTGAGAATTCTTTTATTTTCAGCAATACAAGGCAGGGAACACCCAAATTTGGGTGGAAGGTTAGTTAACGTTGGGACAAAAATGAGTGAAGTCCCTCAGGGAGGGATATTTGAGTGATGAATATGAAGCCCAGTCCTGCTCCCATTGAAGTAAGTGGGAGTTTCACAACTGATCTCAGGGGAAGCAGGATTGGGTGATCAAATTAATAGCAAAAAAGCACCTCTAACTCCAGCTGACCTCACTTACTAAAATTAGGCACAATGAGAATAACGAGATCTGTAGTTTCAAGACACAGTCTGAGTTTCATTTCATCAGAAGTGGTTTCAATTTTAATTGACTCCTGTATCGAACCGTTTCCCTCTTTTTCATTAATCCTAGATTTATTTGAATTTTTGTGTTTTAATACTGTCAGTGTATGATGTTTATGGTGTTTAAAATTTTTATTTAAAAACATGGTGCTGGAACAATTTTAATAGTGGGGGTGCTGAAGCTATGTATTTGGGTTATTACTTCATCTCTGAGGTGCGGCACCTACGATCACAAACTGACAATATATAGCTGTGCAGTTTCCCAGTTGCTGCAGTGGCATGATTTTAAGTGGCTATGCTTCCTTTGATATAATATTTTTACTTCATTTCAATAACCTTTGTGTGAGCTAATTTTGGTACTAACTCTCATCAATGTATTATTTTTTTAAGGACATAAATCATGTATGGTATACAAAGGCCACCAAACAAACCCATGTAGTGAATTATCTTCCAACTTCATCCAGATTAAATCACACAGTAAGTGTGACCATCCCCAGTATTAGTATCCTGACTCTGTAGACTTTCTAGCATAAACAGGACTGAAAGATCCTGCAGCTGTGATTTGAACTGTTGCCATGGCCTAGCTGGAAGTTATTTCTAAAAAACATTTGCCTGTAGCCAAATTAAATTTAATAGGGATTAAATCAACAGGGTTCTATAGACATATAAATGGGTATAAACAAACTAATCTAAAAACTGACAGTTTTAAAATTTCCATTAATTCTAGCTTTTTTTTAAAGTAGCCAATAAAGTTCTATAGCAGGGATATAACTTTCTATCCAAAAAAGCAGATTACTAAGCAAATAAAGCAAAATACTCAAACTAAGCTTGATTCACTAAAGAAATTGGCTAGAAATAGTAATTTCTCACCGTAAATGTTGTTTCAGGAAGATTACAGAGATTCTTGAAAGCCAGCTCCATTGGCCTGCAGCTTGAAACTTCAGGTATTACTCACAGGCTAGACAACCTTCCAGCCTGGGCTCAACTCTTCTCCCCTCAGTTCAGTTCTTCTTTTCAGGTATTTGCCAGTGTGTCTTTGGGTGCGGAGGCAGAGGAGAACCATGATGATGTCACTCCCCTGCCTTATATAGCGTTTGTGTATGGCGGGGACCCTTTGTGGGAAAACACTGGCATTCCAAGGCCTCGGGGTCCAGTACCAGGTGACTCAGACCCATGTCTCTGCAGGATTGTAGCAGTCATTACTCACAGGCTGTCTGGGAAGTCTAAGGAAATCCAGGAAGACCAAGCTCTTTCACCGTCCATTGTCTTTGCTGATGGGCCATCAGCCCTATCTGGCTTTTCATTGTTGTATCTGAAGGGCTAGTTGTGGGTGCACCCAAAGTAGCATATTTGAAATACAGATTATCATCCTGTTTATGCCTCTGGTGTGTAGGGCAGTGACGAAGCTCCTCAACTCATGTCTGTTTCTGGCAAATCTTTCAATGATCCCCTTGCTGTGCCCCAGGTTTTTCAGCTCAGCTTCCACAGCTCTTTGCCATGTTGTTTTCAGTTGGCCTCATTTTCACTTGCCTTCAGGTGTCCTTATTGCTACTGTGGTGATGGAATCAGTTTCCATCTGAAGCACCTGGCCAATCCATCTCCAATATGTCCTGGCAATGATGGTGCTCAGATCCTCTTGGCTGCACTGTGTCAATCGATCTTGATTTGAGATTGTTCTGGACCAAAAGATACAGAGGATTTTTCTGAGGCAGGTTGTATGTGTGAAAGTAGAATGAATTATATTGTGAAAATAGAAAGGATTAAAGAAATGCTGTCTGTACCTTTAAGCAAATTGTTGGAATGCTGCAATCCAGGTGTCAGGAATACAGACATTAACATAGAACAATTGCACGGTTTAAGGGCAATTGGTGAAGTATTAGCCTTAGATCAATAACAGTTTAGTTATTATAAACAATTTGGTTTAGCACTCTGGACTTTGAATCCAGCGATCCAAGTTCAAATCTCGGTAAAACCTCCAAATTGTCAAAGTTAGAATCAGGACTCACAATTTGTCAGACCACTCTGTTTTATTAGCGCAGCGCTCCGCCAATAACACCCAGATAATGTGAGTGGCCATGCAAGACCCAAACAGTCTTATTTATACAGATAAAAGAGCGGGAATTAGACGAAGGGACAAAGAAAGCAAAACAGTAAAATTCACCTGGGGCACAGCATGCATATCCTACTTCCTTACTAATTCTCATCGATCTAAGGCTAATACTTCACCAATTGCCCTTAAACCGTGCAATTGTTCTATGTTAATGTCTGTATTCCTGACACCTGGATTGCAGCATTCCAACAATTTGCTTAAAGGTACAGACAGCATTTCTTTAATCCTTTCTATTTTCACAATACAATTCATTCTACTTTCACATATGGAATGAAGACAGTTTGGATATGTCATATTTTTTCATTCTTAAGTATTCTGCACTATAAAGTAATGTTGAAACTACTCAGCACTGATAAATCTTGAGTTTGGTTTTGGTGTTGTATTTTGATGATTTCCAGACTGTATTTAAGCTCCTGAAGGTGTTCCTGGCTATATTGATTTTGTTCCACATGTCCTGGCTAGTTCCACCATCCTGACTGATGATGCTTCCCAAGTATGTGAATGTTTCTACATTGGTGAGAACGTAATCCTCCATCCGTACGGGTGATGGTGAGGCAATATTAAAGGTCATGATATTTGTCTTACTGTGATTGGTTTTCAGTCTAATTTGCTGGCTTAAGTCGAGCTGTTTTTTCTTGTATATGGTGTTGGGTATGTGATGGGAGAGTGCGATCATCTGCAAAGTCCAGGTCTTCAAGGGATTAGAAGGGTTTCCATTTAATGCTTCTTGGCATGTCTTCTGTTGTATGCTGCATTATCCAGGCAATCCTGAAGAAGACTGCAGACATGACACACCTCTGACATACTCCTGTTTTGACTTCAAAACCGAGCTCACTGTAATCAACACTGCACAGAAAGTTGAAATAAAAGCTCTTGATGATGATGATTATACAGCGGGGGATTCCATATGCCCACAAAACATGCCATAGGCTGGTCCTATGAATGCTATCAAAAGCCTTCTCAAAGTCTGTGAAGTTTATGTAGAGCTGCTATTGCCATTCTAAGAATGGTTTTATTATGTTTCAGAGAGTGAAGATTTGGTCTGTGCATCCACACCCTTTCCAAAAACCGGCTTGCTCTTTCTTTTCTGAGAATGCTATCGACTGTCTCTGATATACGCTGGACTATGATCTTACACAATACTTTGCGTGGCACAGATAAAAGTGTGATACCACACCAGTTATTACAATCACTAAGAGTTCCTTTCTTTGATATCTTCGGTATAACCCCATTGGTCCACTTATCTGGCACTTTTTTCCTTTCTCAGACTGATATAAATAGAGGGGCCAGGATAGATGCTGCTAACTCAGCATTTACCTTGAACTATTCTGCATTCAAGTTATCCTTCCCAAGAGCTTTCCCATTTTTAAAGGATTTGATGGCTTGAATGATCTCTTCCTTAGTTGGGGTGTCTGTGTTGATATCAATATCATCTTCTGCCTCTTGGATGTTTGCTTCCTCTTTAGATGGCTCCTTGTTCAGCAATTCTTTGAAATGCTCCGTCCTGTGCATTTCTTGTTCTTTTTCTGTTAGGTGGCCTTGTTTGTCCCTGATGAGAGTGCGTGTTGGTATCTGCCATTTGCCACTGATAAGCTGTGTCGTTTTGTAGACGGTCCCTTGTTCACCACAAGCAGCTGCATCCTTTGCTTGTGTTGCCAGATTATCAATATGTCATTTCCCCGCCTCACAAGGCGTTTGACCTCCCAGTGTGCCTTGATACGCTGCTCGCGGTATTTGTCCATTAGCTTCTGGAATTTTGTGTCTAAAAATTTTCCTTCAGGGTTCATCTGGTTTCTATGGCGTTCAGTGTGCTGGATGTAATCCACTCCTTCCTTCTCTTCTGCCTGTAGCCTAGAGAGGCTTCACTGCTCTGTTTAAAAATTGCTGTTACTTTGTCCCTAGGCCAGATGTTGATCTCCTCATCTGCATTCCCCTCCTCTTCATCAAGATCTGCAAGTGCCTGAAACCTGTTCTTTAACTGCAGAATGAAGCCTTTCTGTGTTTCAGGGGATGTTAGCTTGTCAACATCATAACATCTATGTCCCTTGTTTGGTGGACCCACACTTCTCAGTTTTAGCTTGATGGAGGCTGTTACGAGATGTGGTCACTGCCAATATCTGCACCTCTTCTCACTTTCACATCTGTCAGTGAGCGTTGCCATTTGCCATTGATCATCATATAGTCAGTCTGGTTCTTATCTCTGCCATTTAGAGAATACCATGTCAGCTTGTGGTTTTCACGATGTTGAAATATGGTTTCACTCATGACTACGACATTTATATTACAGAAATCAACAAGGCTCTCTCCATTTTCATTCACAGTACCATGCCCGTGTCTTCCCATTGCTCTGTCATTGTTTGTTTTTGTCCTTACCAACCTCAGCATTCAGGTTTCTCATGTTGATAGTTAGGGCGTGGTGTGGTACTCTCTTTAACTCCACCTGTAGTGAAAGGTAGAATTTGTCCTTTACTACTTCATCACCATCATTTGTCGGAGCATAGCACTGAATCAGGGTGATATTATTGTATTTCCCTTTCAATCTGACTCATAAGTCTGCTGCTTATGGACTTCCATTCAAGCAGGGAATGCTCCACTCCCTTCTTCAAAAGGATGGCAACGCTCTCATGGTGTTATCCATCATCCCATCCAGAATACGGTAGAGTTTCTCCTGAGGCTGCTGTTAATCTTCCTGATCCTGTCCATCTGCTGTTGCTGACACCCAGGATGTATAAGCTGTAGCATCTCATCTCTGCTGTGACCTGAGCTAGCTTCCCTGTTTTATACATTGTCCGTACGTTCCAAAAACCAAGTTTGTTTTTTGTCTTGGTATTGAGCACTTCAGTATTCATGCCAGTGGCTTCCTTTCGGCTTATGCCAGTGGCTTCCTTTTAACTTTCACCGCTGGCAGTCACGCAGGCAAGGCCGGCTCCAGGCACCAGCATTCCAAGCTGGTGCTTGGGGCGGCAATCTCAAAGGGGCAGCAGACCCTGTTGTTTTGCCCCCAAGCAGCGCGCCAAATTGCCACCCCGGACGGCAGGGGCAGTCCGTGTGCCCTTAGGGCGGTACGCGCATTTCCGAGGTGGCGGCAATTCGGCGGCAGCTTCAGCTAAACGTAGAAGCTGCGGCCAAATTGCCGATGCCACGGAAACGCGCCTGCCGCCCTAAGGGCACACGGACTGCCCCCGCCGCCTACGGCAGCAATTCGGCACACTGCTTTGGGAGGCGAAAACTGTAGAGCCGGCCCTGCACACAAGTCATTGACTTCTGAAGGCCATCACACACAGTAATGGCCAATTTCTCCATCACCGTTTCCATAACATATATTTTGTTTTTTATGGGATAGGGTTGCTGTGCCTAACCCAACCTAGAGGACCCGGGTGTCTGTTTTTGTCTGACACCTCCCCCACAGACCAGTCTGGCATGGTTGAACCTACCAGGAGCAAAAAGCCCCTGCCGACAAAGACTCTGGGGATCGCTAGAGCACGCAAGCTGTCCCACCATGACAAGGCACGGACACCAGAGGGCAGATGCATGTTCAATATTCCTAACTTTAGATACACGAATGATACATGCGTACAAATTGGATAATCACATTCAGTAAATCATAACCTTTCCAATGATATCTCACATGAGCCATCTTGCATAAAGTTATGCCATATCCATATCATAAGCATATTTCCATAAAGAATATGGAGTGTAACATCACAGGGGCATTCTAGATTCAGGAATTTGGGACTCCCGATAGGCTGGCTGCACTGTTGCTTCAAGGAGGACTAACTAACCAGCAGAAATCACCATCAAATATTAACAATAGAGGTTAACATGGAAAAAGATGGCTGGCTACTAAGTGCAAGGAATACTCCTGTCATGTTTGAGGACAAATGGAAGAGAAAATAAACACAAAGACAAGCACAAACAGGATTTTCAGTATGCCTTAAGAAGCAGGAGATGCTGCTTTCAAAGTATGGGTAGATCATCTTCAAGAAACATTCCAAGCTGCTAGTGTGTCATGAAGCCAGTGCAGTCACAACTGTGGGGGAGGGATAGCTCAGTGGTGTGAGCATTGGCCTGCTAAACTCAGAGTTGTAAGTTCAATCCTTAAGAGGGCCACTTAGGAATCTGGGGCAAAATCAGTACATGGTCCTGCTAGTGGAAGCAGGGGGCTGGACTTGATGACCTTTCAGGGTCCCTTCCTTTTTTTTTTTTTTTTTCCAAATAAAGTGAAGAGCTGATCAGAGTGGGCAGTGCAATGAGCCCTGTCATACAATTGACAGCATTTCCTGGCACTCACATCTCATTTGGTAAATATATTTACAAAGTAGCCATAAAAGTTTATGTGCAATGTAATATTCAATGGTCACAGGTTTCAGCTGCTGAAATATTATTTCTCATTAAAACTCTTATTGTTACTTAAGTTGCAAATATAGAAAAATCCCATGTGCCAGAAGTGCATTTGATTACTAAGCAGAGTCTGCACTTTCCCCTAATTCTATCTTCACCAGCTGAATGGTGGGATGTCTCCCTGATGTACCGTAGCAGCCATTCAAATATGCCTATGAAAGAATTATCTTGCCTTTAGTTGTGTAATGCTCCACTTATGCCATACTCCAACTCCGAATATGTGCTTCAATACTGGGCACCTTTTTGGACTGAAATAAAATTAGTGTGTTCTTACTGAGAAGTACATTGAATTTTCATTAGCTGAGTGCAGAAATATGCTCCCTATATACAGAGCACTAATGAGGGGACAGTATTTAAAAATAAACAACTTTACAGAATGTCAAGTATCAGAGGGATAGCCGTGTTAGTCTGGATCTGTAAAAGCAGCAAAGAATCCTGTGGCACCTTATAGACTAACAGACGTTTTGGAGCATGAGCTTTCGTGGGTGAATACCCACTTCGTCGGATGCATGTAAGGTAATTTCCACTACATGCATCCGACAAAGTGGGTATTCACCCACGAAAGCTCATGCTTCAAAACATCTGTTAGTCTATAAGGTGCCACAGGACTCTTTGCTGCTTTTACAGAATGTGTGTAAATATATCTTTTTGTATGTTTTGTTACACACAATAAAAATTAGATGATCCACAATGGAAGACAAAAATAGGCTTTTGCCATTTCTGCACGTTTCTGATGTATAAAAATCTATAAAGCTTTTCTGCACCTCAGCTCCACTTTTTCTGCTTGTTTTTTACAGTAGAAATTCTTCAATTGTTCTCTACCCTGAAAAATATGTATGATGCCTGGAGAACTAGTGAAATTATGCCCTCAGACTCAGAGACTAAAAGCCAAGAAATTGAGAGAAAAAGTAGAACTGCTCAAAATATGGAGTTTCCATTCCATGGAAATTGGTGAGATTTTTAAAATTTGGATTTGTCCTAAATCAAGACAAAATGTCAGTCTCAGAATTTTTCACAAGAATAAATATTACCTTTTTTTTTTTTAACCTCATTGGAACATTTTGATCAAAATGTTTTGTTGTGACTGACTTTATTGAAAAGAAACATTCAGTAACACAAATTTCACATCAAATAGTTCAACAAAATCAATATATTACTGCAGAAAGTTTCAATTTAATCAAATCAGCATTTTCCAACCGAAAGATGTATTTGTCACCTTATTTGGACCTTAGCGTCCAAAATATGGGGGTTAGCATGAAAACCTCCAAGTTTAGTTACCAGCTTGGACCTGGTAAAGCTGCCACCACCCAAAAAATTAGAGTGTTTTGGGGCACTCTGGTCCCCCCAAAAACCTTCCCTGGGGACCCCAAGACCCAAATCCCTTGAGTCTCACAACAAAGGGAAATAAACCATTTCCCTGCCCCCCCTCCAGGTGTTTCCTCCCTGGGTTCCTGGAGAGATACACAGAAGCAAGCTCCGTGAATCTAAACGGAGGGATTCCACCCTCTCTATTTCCAGTCCTGGAAACAGAAGTACTTCACTGGAACATTTTGATCAAAATGTTTTGTTGTGACTGACATTATTGAAAAGAAACATTCAGTAACACAAATTTCCCATCAAATAGTTCAACAAAATCAATATATTACTGCAGAAAGTTTCAATTTAATCAAATCAGCATTTTCCAACCGAAAAATGTATCAGAAATTTTTTTGACCGGCTTTAAGAAAGTTTTTGTCTTTAAAACTCTAACATAAGAGGAACCCGAAGGGTTAAAGGACAGTACTGGGCCCAGGTTTCTCTGCCCCTCCAGACCTGCAGAACATGCTCCAACAGGAGAAAGGTTTGAAAAGGGAGTAACTCAGCTCAGAAGAGGGAAGTCTCGGGAGGGAGGACATACATACCCTGAAGGTTCCTAACAAGGACATCAGAGAAGCATCCTTGAGGTAATCAGACTATGCTGGGCCCAGTTGCGGCTGGTGATTTGGTTTCTTTTTCTTTTTCTTTTTTACTTATAATGGAATGAAGTCTGGTGGAGAAAAGCAGGCTGTAGGAAGTGACCCAGGCAGGGTACCTTCTGGGGGCCAGAAACTGTTGACCCTCCTAAGAACCTGGGTCAGAGCCCAGTGGAGGGGGCAGGCCCTGTTTCCCATACAAACTGCACCTACTCATCTCACTGCACCTCTGATTAAAAGAGGGACTGGACAGCAAGACCTACCCACAGGGAGATGGCACTCAGGATGCTAACCACCAGGCCATGTGACCCAGCAAGGACTCTGTTACAAAGGGCCTTCAGTGGAGGACTTTCCAGTAGCCAAGTTCCCCTCCGAGGCAGCTAGAAGGACTTGTGAATACATTGTGTAAGCTTCTGTACAGGCAAATCAACATCAATCAGTGGAGGTGATATAATGGGACTATTGAGGTTAGTGCTACAGCAGTATTCAGGAGAGGGTGGTAGGGAAACATTGACTGTTGAGGAGTGACTCTTTATTTTATGCTTTGCACCATGCAGCAGCGAGGCATAAGCCCCTGTTTAAACAGATTACATAGATGCGGGGATTTGCTTTTGCATTATATTGGTGCTGAATTAGGTTTTGGGTGGCCATTTCTGTGGTGCTTGGTTCCCCAGTTGCACTACAGTAGCCCTGTAGCATTGCCCTATCAGGACCACCTGCAGTTCTCCCTGAGTCTGCCATACATTTTGTCATCTCCTTTTTGGTTTGGCTGTGTAGTTCTCTCCATTTTTCTTTGTCCTCTGGCTTCCTGCCACTGACTGGGTCCTGACGACTGCATTGACTTCATTTATTATCTGGCTCTACAGCCGCTATTTTTGTGCTGCAGGTGCATTGCAGGACTGTGGATACAGCCGAAAGTCATAATGGGCATCTACCTCCAGGAATGGGTGCAACTATCCTACCCATCCCCTAGGAAACTGAGTTTTCACATTGTGCTTTTTTGCTATTATTCTCACTGTACATGCTGACACCTGCTCCACATCCTGACCATGACTAGGTCCCTGCTCCTCCTATGGCAGTTTCAGCCCTGCCTTGCTCCGGATGTTCAGTTTGTCATTGAAAAATGCTCTCCTATTCAGAGTACTGTTGCATATGCAGAGATCATTAGCATATGCAAATATGATGTTTACATATGCATGGAGGGTGTTTAGGGGTAGGGAGCCCACGCTAGGCTACAGACAGGGATATTTTCATATCTGGGTTTGGAAACTTGGCACCATATGAGTGTTCCAACCCCCAGTAAAGCACTGCCTGCTCTTGGTAACTATTAACAAATTTGCTTCATTCAGCCCAGTAAATGGAGCTGCTTTCTGCCAGTGGCAGCCAGGCATTAGGGAGTGTGCAAAAAAGCCACCAGTTAGTTTCTCAGAAAGTTATTACTGTTCAGTTTGATCTTTCCACAGTCTTTGACTCTGAGATAAGCAGATTTCTGGACATCCAGGTAGCCCGGATACTGTTTGTATGTTGGATAAATTCCTCCTTTCCCTCCTTCTGAAGTTGGCATTCAGCTAGAAATCTTCCATGAGGCACCAGGGTTTTGAACAGTAGGAGAGCAAATATGGCTGGTAAGTTGTTGAACGTGGGACATGGTTGATTTTAGGTGACCGGGGTGGTTATTGTTTTGAGCACAGGTTATTGTTTTGAGTACCTGAAAAATTAGTTTAAGTGTCCTCAGTCCTTGGCCAGTACACAACCAGCTCCCATACTGTAGCCCATTAAGAGTTCACTGAGTACAACCTAGTGTATTGTGGGTGACTCAGCCTCTTGATCAGTGTCATGTTGTCTCCCAAAGTGCTGCTGTCAGAAGATGTTCCCTGACATTGTCTTGCATTTCTACAAGAAACATGGATTTGGGGTGAAACTATGTTGCAGTAGCTCCTTATCTAGAGCATATTCCTTCTCTGTACCATTTTGCCTGCAGTCAGATTAGACAAGTAAACTAAAATGAAGAAAGGAGTTGACCACATCCTCTAAGAGCACTTCGCTTGCTTCCTGGCTCTCTCTGGGTTCTTCTCATAGGCTAGTGTGCATGCATAGGACTAAATATGGCTTCCTGCTTAGAGTCGGTGGTCCTGGGGAAGCTGAGGAAACCAGTGGCATTTCACAAGTGGCTCAGTAGTGGCTGGCTACCATACCTTGATATAAAAGCTGCCTTCTGTAAAACCTGTTGACTGACCGCAGAGATGGAGCCAGAGCACCAGGACAGCCTAAAAGGGCACAGAGGTAGCATAGTTTTTCAATTAAAAAAAAACAACAACTCCCACTATCAATTTTGAAAATGCCTCCAATTTACAAAGTGGTCATAAAAGAGGACATGACTTTTCTGCCGTCCATCCCAAATGGTCCCTTGAGTTCCTTAGTGCTTAACAAAATTCAAGTCAACAGTATTGCTATATATAAATGTAAAGCCAGACACATAATTAGAAAACTTCATATACCTCACTGTTTAAAATCTTAACACATCCATTACTAAACCAGCCCATCATTGCTCCACACATCATCCCATCACCTCTCCAAATAACATAAGAGACAAAAGGTTCTTGGACCTAGATTAAGATCTTCAGACTTCTTTCACATAGGCTATGGAATAACTGTTTGATGGTAATTATTTCTGGTCACAAAGCCTGGGCAAGATTTCAGCTGATCCTTAGGGAGGTAAGTCTCCATAACACATTAGCAGTCCCCAGAAGCATACAGCCCCCACACAGATCCTTTTTAAAATGACAGCTTGATGAGTAACTTGTTTTAAATCTAGAGTGTCAGCAGCACTTACAATGGGGAGGCTTTTTTGTTAGTTTTTTTTCTGCAGTGGATTGGCATGAGCTATTGGAGTACATTTGGGCTTTGTTCATGTCACAGAATGTGTTTCATTAATTGCACAGCACACTGGCAGACTCCTGCAATGTCTTTCACATTCACTTCTGACAAATGTATGACGTTCAGCAGGCATAGGGTGAAGGGCCACATTGTGGTGGTTATTCTTCTCGTTATACTAGCAGTTTTCCTCCTCTTGTCACTGAAAATGTCCCTTACAGGTAATGATGACATTGATAACAAAGCTAGAATTGGAGGTGGGGAGAGGAGGGTTATACGATATGTGGTTCCAAATGGCACATGCTGGATGAATACAGCACTGTAGCCAAAATACTTTTTGTCCACAGAGAAGGTACTGTATGTACAGTGGCAATGAGTGCTCCCTTGCACTGTGTGCCTCAATCCTGACAGGAGTGAGCACAAGTGTGAAGGCAGTTTCTGAGATATGGATACCTGTTCACTAGGAACTTGATTCCAGACCTACCAGTTTATTTCACATTGGCCACTGAGTAACAACTATCCAATGGTCATACTTTTTATTCAGTACTCCCTCTGGGCTACTACTGATCTCATGATCTGACCCAGAAGTAAAAAGTGTTTCCATCCTTTTGCCAATCTCCTGAGCCATCCAGTATCTCTCAAAAGCATATATTTTTAATTTGACACCGATTAACTCTCTCTCCTGAGTGACATAGGTACTCCGATATTGTGATGGTGAAGGCCATAAGATACCTAAATAAACACTCATAAGTAATTAGAGAAATATGAAATAATGGGTATTTAAGAATTCCCCAAATGATCAAAAAAAGCCAAACCCCACAAACAATGGCAAATACCAGAAACGAGTACAAGGCCTACAAATTCATGTATAACTTAGAACTCCCAGGCTTTCAACAATGGTTGTTTGTTAATGCATTAGGCATAAACTCAATGCCCTTGGAATCTGGAGGACTGACCAAAATGGCAAGAGACCTCAATGTCATGAATGTGTGTGTGTTTTGGGGGAAGAGTCACCCTCTCCTTAGAGAAGCTGATCTTCCAGAAAGAAGAGTTTTCATGAATTTGGGGAGTAGAGGGCATGTTGGGAAGAGGGCTTACATAGTGCCTGCTTAGCAGAAGGATTAATTGCTAGTTTTCATGCTTAATGCTTTGAAGATGCTGGAACAAGAATAGCATTGTCTGCAATGCCATACTTTGAGACATCTCCATCCCCCCACAGTGAAGCATCACCTATGCACTTCCTTTCTTAATATTAAAGTATAGTAACTGGTGCATAACTAATACAGATAACATTGTTTGTTTATTATTTTTGGTTTGACTTAATTTATTTTAAAAAAATGAAGACAGTGCATTAGCACTATTACTGAGTGATGCTGCGATGCTTGAAAACTATTATGAGGAGAAGCGAAGATTCTATTCAGATTTAAATTGCCAGCATGTTTATATCTTGGAGGATTTTTAAAAGCTGCTTGCTTTTTGTTTGCCCAGCAAGCTTGTTGTGGGAACCTAATGCACTGCTGAGAAAAATACAGAAATGAAACAGCTGTAAGTGACCCCACAGCTCAGTCTGTCATTGTCCTTTCCTAGGCCTGTGCTATGTTACATTCCCCGCTGGGAATTATGTCAGAGGGAAGGTTTTCATTCTCTCTCTAAGGCAACACTCTTCCCCCCTTCCCTCCTCTCAGGATGCAGTTACAGCCCAAATCTCTCTAAAATTACCCCCTTAGGCTTGTAAGCAAACTGTTTTAGGCCCACTATTCTGATTATTTCTAAATATATGGAACTTTTCTGACACTGAATAATTATTATGACACATAATTATGACTAGATGTCTTCATTATATAATTGCATGATATATAATGAGCTGCAAAAGTCTATTTCCTCAGCCCTTTGAATACTCAGCTTCTGAGATTAATTATGTTGATACTAAAGACACTTTTAATTACATATACTGTGTAAACATCACTGTTGAGATCAGCTGAGAATATCATTGCCTGAGTAGTTAAATCTTTCAAAAGCCCTATTGTCTTTGTTTGTTCTAGATCAAAGTCTAAAGAAGTATGGTTTTACTTTTCCTTGGAAAATCTCCCTCAGTGATAGATGCAATGATGAGGGAGTATTAGAATGACTGGTGAAGCTGACTTGGTCTAATTGCAGTGCAAGAACAAGTTATTGAAAAATGGAACCATTTTATTTTAATAAATGAATCTAAATGTTTAATCCTATCTAATGTATTTTAGTAGATATAAAATGAATTAAATATATTTTTCCGCTTGAAACTACAATTAACCTCAACAATTACCTTAATAGCAATGGCAGCTACAATACAATCAATAACATCTCATCAAGCTTTGTGATTATTCTCATTGATCTCCCTATGCTGTATTTCATATGCACCAGTGTGTAATTCTAATGTAGTGTCACGCAAAGTCACTACCCGTTTGTTTTAGTTCAGTGGGAGTGATAAACTAATGTAACTAGGCACAATGCCCACTCTGAGAAACCACTAATTGTCAGCATGAAGACAGCTATCAGCATGACTGACATAATGACAGTTGGCTTGTGGGCACACTCATCACCTGTGCCTTCCATGATTCTATTTAAAGAAGCAGTTATGGAAGCTTGGGAAGTAACAAAAAATTATGTTCTTTATCTATAATTGGATGCATTGCATATGCTTGCTTTGCTGGTGGCAACCTTTTGTGAAGAGAATTATAGCTGTTGTTTTTGGGTTGAGTTTGCATGAGAAATTTTAGTTCACTGGCAAAGATGGACAGAACACAAACATCTCCCCTGCTGAAATCATTCTAATAGAAGAGAGAACAGTTTGAATTACTTTGTGCTAAAATAAAGGGATAGATGGCTTTTTAAAATTTGACTTTTACATTTTTTGTTTTTTAAAATGCTGGCTCATGTTTTTGAACAATGTAAAAGGGCAGGGGGAGCTACAGTGAAATTAGCACGCATATTGCATTTGTTAAAATGCGGCCTAAATATTGTGCTTCAACAATTGTGATTTGCGGCTGTAATGGGCCACAGAAAGCTAGCCTCGTGCTATTCCCACACACAGATCATTGCCAGTTAGTGTTTGAGACATTAACATACAGTGTTTGCATGTATAAAATCTTTTGTTTCACCACAGTGGCTGATGGGATAGTAAACGGGCAATGGTAATTTTTTTCTATTCAATTGCACGAAATACCCACAGCAACCCACCTTAAATCTCCTTTTTCTTTACCACGGCCAAATTGTTGTGCATTTAGCTTGCTCGCACTCTGAGGCCCTTCCTCTTGATTGACACTCTCAGAGGGAAATCCTGCTCCTGCCTCAATGGCTTCAGATGACTATTCTGTTGTTTCTCGCAACAAAGCAAGTACTGATGTTGATGCATTATACAGTAGAACAACAGTACATGCTTGTATACTGTATATATCCTTTCCCTCTTTGCGGTTCACAGAGTTACTATGGGACTAAGAAATGAGCTATGACAAACATAGGTTTGGAATTTGTAATCTAATGCCTAAAAGCACAGATTATTTATGTAGGCCATGTACCTAGTTCTCCATTGTATAAGGGAACTGGGCTTATTTAGCCTTCAGAAGAAAAGAGTGAGGGAGGATTTGTTATGTAGCCTTCAACTACCTAAAGGGGATTTCCAAAGAGGATGGAGCTAGGCTGTTCTCAGTGGTGGCAGATGACTGAACAGGGAGCAATGGTCTCAAGTTGCAGTGGGGGAGGTCTAGGTTGGACATTAGGAAAAACTATTTCACTAGGAAGATGGTGAAGCACTGGAATGGGTTACCTAGGGAAGTGATGGAATCTCTATCCCTACAGGTTTTTAAGGTCTAGCTTAACAAAGCCCTGGCTGGGTTGATATTGTTGGGGTTGGTCCTGCTTTGAGCAGGGGGTTGGACTAGATGACTTCCTGAGGTCTATTCCAACCTTAATCTTCTATGAGTCTATGATTCTAAAGAATATTTTACAATATTTAAGATATTTAAGGACAGACAAGCTGTGGTGAGCAGGATGTTGTAAAGATATGAAGTTTTTCACTTAGGGCTTGTCTATACTAGAAGCAATGCAGTGGCGCAGCTGCAGCGCATTTGGTGAAGACGCTCTATGCTGACCGGAGAGAGCTCTCCCGTTGGCATAATAAATCCACCTCCATGAGAGCTGGTAGCTATGTTGGCAGGAGAAGCTCTCCCATTGACATAGCACTGTTTGTACCAGTGCTTAGGTCAGTGTATATTACATCGGTCACGGGGGTGACCTATGGCTTATTCACGCCACTGAGCAACATAAGTTATATCAACGTAAGTGGTAGAGTAGACCAAGTCTTAAACTTGGGATGGCCACATTATTGGCAGTTGAGTATACAGGCCAATTCCACCACCTACCACCTTCACTTCACAAAATGCATCATCAAAATATTAGGAAGAAAGAGCAACTCAAGTAAGACCGGAAATAACGTCTGGCACTTCCAGCGTTCTGCTTCAGTGAAGTTTGGTTTGAGCATCTGCTGAAATTAGCAAACATGCAATCCTTATGTAGTCCGTCAGTTCAACAATGATGTTTTCATGCTCTCTCTTTTTATGGATTCTGGAGTGACTCTGTAGTCAAAGCAAAGCATGACGCGCATTCTCATGAGCAGATCAGGCAGACAAAGTCATTGGTGAGCATTTGGGAGCTATAGCGGTGGTATGACACTTTTTTCTCTTGCAGCTAACAGTCGATTATTTCTGTCCTCTTCAAAGGCTTGGAAAGCTCTGAGTGCTGTGTGTTGCCATGCTGCTCCATTTGACGCAGACTTCTCAACATCATCTGGTTTTATTGCACCAAAGTGTGTGCTGTTCTTGATGCTGTCCTTGTAGCACTTTCTGGGGTGGCCTCGATTCCAGTGTCCTTGTGCCAATTCTTCATAGAAATTTTTTCTGGGGAGTCAATATTCAGGCATACTAATGATGATGTGTCTAATCCAGCATAGTTGGACTTTTATCAGCATAGCCTTGATGCTTGTGGTAGTTGACTTTTGGAGACCCTCCAGGTTGGTAATTTAGTCCTGCCAGTGGATCCCCATAATGACATGCAGATGGAAGGCTTCTAGCTATTTGATACTCCATTTGTATGGTGTCTAGGTCTCAGAGCCATAAAGGAGAGATGTGAGCACAAAAGCATGATAATGTTTTTTTTGTTGTTGAGAGGGTTATGTTGTAGGATTTCAGGACTTTGCTACATAGCTTTCCTAATGACTGAGAAGCTTTCTGTATCCTGTTTGTGATCCCTTTTCAAGAGATCCATCACTGGAGATGCTGCTGCTGAGATAGGTAAAACTGCCAACTTGCTTTAGTTGAATGCCACTAATGGATACGCTAGGGGATATTGCATAGAGTGGTGAAGATGATTAGTGCAACACCACAGTTTTCTCTAGGTTTATTGTGAGGCCAAACAATTTTGATACTTCAGCAAAGCGATCTATGATGCATTGGAGATCTCCCTCGGTGTGTACTAAGAGGGCACAATCATCTGCAAAGAGTGCTTCTCTTATTAGTAATTCTGTTACTTTTGTTTTTGCTTTAAGCCTTGTAAGATTGAAGACTGAGCCATCGTGTCTGTATCTGATGTATATGCTGATGTTGAGCCTATTTGTAGCATGGTTGAGAATTTGAGTGAAGAAAAGGTTGAACAGTACGGGGGCAAAAACACAGCCTTGTTTGACTCCATTTGAAATGGGAAAGGAGTCAGTGAGATCTTGGCCTTGCATCCATCCCCTCATGGAATAAATCAATGATCTTTACCAGTTTTGGTGGACAACTAAGTTTGCTGAGGATCATCAAATGTGCAATAGGCAAAAAGTAAAGCATTATCTTTTGGGAAATGAAAATTTTACTATTTTCACTCAATGAGTAAAATTGACTGTAGCAAAACTTTAGCCACCCTGTACTGTGCCCACACATCATGGCCCTCAGAGCTTCCTGACAACTGGAGATTTAAAAATGTTCTTCTCCCCTGGAACCATGTAAAAGGGAATGGTAAAAGCTGCCTAGACCTGGGCAAATAATTGAAAAAGAACTTGAGTATTTTAATGGTGAATGGCCTGATCCAATTCGCAGGTTAATGAGAATCTCTCTATTAATATTTATGGATGTGGACTGAGGACCTTGAACTGATGACTGATCTATTCACTGGTATTCCCCACACACGCACTTTTTTGAGTATTGGAATGACTGCCACAAAAACTTTCACAGAGGGCAGAAATTTGGGGTATTTTGCTGCAAATGATCATTTGCCTGAAAACTCATCCTAGACATGGAAAGGGAAGGAGAGAGGTTTGTCAGAAGGAAAAGAAGGTATGGGAAAATGAAAAATAAATAAAGAAATCATGCAATTAACACAATAATAAGATTGTTCCCCTGGATGCCATGCCCAAGGCCAATAAATAATACAGCAAGGACATAGGAACACCATTCACAAAGACACGAGTGGTGTGGTGAATGGCTTGTGACTGACAATATAATATAAAATGGAGACCAGCTCATTCATTCCATGCATATGATAGATATATGTGATTATGTAGAGGACAGGAGGAATACACAGTAGCTCATTGGTCAGAGCACTATCTCTCAAGCAGTTAGAAGTATCCACGTACACAGTTTCCAGGTCTGAATGTGACAAGAGAAAATTAAATGTAAAGTCTGCTAAATTTAAATATAGCACTTAAAACTTCCTTTTGCTTCAGTTAGGAAGTAAGTAGCTTAGCTATTTCAAGTCCTGTGGTCCAGGACATAATGTGTATATAATGTTCATTCTGATGCAAAAGAGAAAAGAAAACAAATTCAAATGTTCTAAATTTTTCCAGGTCTATCTGTCTAAGTCTTAAAGTGTACCCTTTCCCAAGAGCATTAATTTCCCTGTTTATTTCCTCATGACCTAACCTCTTGTTTGTGACAATTAGGCACACAGTCAAGGAATATAAACCATCACATGTGACTTGTGTCCAGTCATTGCTGAATTGTGAACACTGCATTCTGCATACACAATGAAATACAGTTCACTAAACCTCCATCGGGTGAAATATACTGATTTGAAATGACTGAGGAATTATAAATAATGGATGATTGAGACAATAATACTCATAATTTAATGAACAGCTCACAAAGAAAATAAATGGTCAAATCTGATGAACAAATTGTCTCTAAGATACTTTGACTAGCTCAGACTATTTTGGGCAAGTAAGCAAGTCTGTTTCCTTTCAGTACAATATAGTAGTACACGTGTATACACACACACACACACACACACACACACACACACACACACACACACCCTTGTGCAAATATACTGATTTTTTTTTCAGTTTGGGAGGCAATCCAAAAAAAATATTGGTTCAGTTCAAAACTATATTGTTTTTTTTCTTGCCAAAATTTTTTAACATCATTTTGAGCTGCACAAAATGTTTTGTTTGACCCAAAATATTTTTTTCCTCAGTTTTTCATTTTGGATCATTTTTCAGTGTTTTTCACCATTTGCTTGTTTTTAACAAAAAACCACATAAATTTCAAAACAAAACACTGTTTCAGAATTAAAAGTCTAAATATGTGAATTTTCCACACTCCTGAGTGACATAGTTATACCAACATAAGTAGACGAAATCTCTAAGGGTAGGTCTACATCTAAAACAGTGTGTCGGTGTAGCTGCACCACTGTAGCACTTGAGTGAAGACACTTCTATGGCAATGGAAGAGCTGCTCCCATCGCCATAGTTAATCCACTTCCACAAGAAGTGACAGCTATGTTGATAGGAGAAGCTCTTTCAACTACATAGAGCTTTATACAGTGTCTCTAATCAGTCCATGACTTTAATGTCTAGCAAAATTATGAATTTAAGTTCCCAGGCTCTTCTGTTGAAAGTGCTGTGCAGGTTTCCTTTGAGAATGAGAACTGATAGGCCAGATATAGAGTCATTGCTTTGTGAGAAGTGTTTACCTACAGGTGATATAGTTATTATGTCTTTTATCATTTTCCTGTGAGTTCGTTTGAGAGTGTAGTGATTGTCTGGTTTCACCCACATAGTTACTATTGGGGCATTTAGGCTATGTTTACATTGCATTTTTGTTAGTCATGGTTCCCAGCCAATGGGAGCTGTGGAGCCAGTGCTTGGGGTGGGGGCAGTATTCAGAGCCATCTAGCTGTGCCTGTTCCTAGGAGCAGCAGGGACATGTCAACACTTGCAGGGAGCACCCGAACTCCCACTTGTACACCAACCCCCCCCATGCCCCCTCCAACATCCAAATTCCCTCCCAGAGCCTGTGCCCCTGCACTCCCTCCCATGCCTCAACCCTCAGCCCCTCATCCCACCCCTTCCCACACTCTGAACCCCTCATGGCTGTTCCTCCACCTAGGAGCAGCAGGGACATGTTGCCGCTTCTGGGGAGCCACACAGAACCAGGTAGGGAGCCTGCTGGCCCCATGCCAACCAGACTATAAACTTTATAGGATCTGATGGCCTGTCAGTGCCTAATCCCTCACTTCTTCCTGGTCCTCTTTCTGCTGAGCCTTCAGCCAGCTCACAAAGGCCTTACCTCTGTCTTCTTCTAGCTGTGAGGCTGTCATAACCTATTCCCAGATTTGGACCTTAGCGTCCAAAATATGGGGGTTAGCATGAAAACCTCCAAGCTTAGTTACCAGCTTGGACCTGGTAAAGCTGCCACCACCCAAAAAATTAGTGTTTTGGGGCACTCTGGTCCCCCCAAAAACCTTCCCTGGGGACCCCAAAGACCCAAATTCCTTGAGTCTCACAACAAAGGGGAATAAACCATTTCCCTTCCCTTCTCCCTTCCAGGTGTTCCCCCCCCCGGGTTCCTGGAGAGATACACAGAAGCAAGCTCCATGAATCTAAACAGAGGGACTCCACCTTTTCTATTTCCAGTCCTGGAAACACAAGGAGAGAGAGCCAATCTCTCCCCCACCCCCCTCCTTCACCCAGAGGGAATGCAAAGTCAGGCTAGTAAATCTAACACACACAGATTTCCCCCTGACTTCTTCCTCCCACCAATTCCCTGGTGAGCACAGACTCAATTCCCTGGAGTTCCGCACTAAAGAAAAACTCCAACAGGTCTTGAAAAGAAAGCTTTATATAAAAAGAAAGAAAAAGTACATAAAAATGATCTCTCTGTATTAAGGTGACAAATACAGGGTCAATTGCTTAAAAGAAATGTGAATAAACAGTCTTATTCAAAAAGAATACAATTCAAAACATTCCAGCAACTACACACATGTAAATACAAAAGAAAACCATATAAACCTTACTGCCTTATTATATTTGTACTTACAACTTGGAAACAGAAGATTAGAAAGCAAGAGACAGAAATCCTCTCATAGCCGAGAGGGACAGATACAAGACAGGCAGAAGACCAGAACAAAGAACTCAGACACAAACTTCCCTTCACCCAGATTTGAAAAAGTCTTGTTTCCTGATTGGTCCTCTGGTCAGGTGTTTCAGGTTACTCTTTTCCAGGTGTAAGAGACATTAACCCTTAGCTATCTGTTTATGACAGAGGCATTATATTAAAACTTAGAATCATTTAATGTGATAATAAAAATATTCCTCAACATCTCTTTAAGTCCCACTTAACCAATAGAACAAGAGGGTTTCTGCCCACACCCAGCATTCAATAACTGTCTTCCAGGGGACAAAAAGCAGCCTTCATCTATGACCCCGGAAGACAGCGGGAGTGTAGAGGCTCCTTTGTCAGCTGGCTGCTATACTGAGCACCCCAAAAGACTGAACCCTGATCTACACTGCAGTATGACTGTTGCTCAGGAGTGAATAATGGTTTATTACAACAATCTATAACCCACTAACAACCCCCATCAACAGCTGCTTCTCTCCTCCACTCTCTTCATTTCTTCCCTATGACTGGAGAGGTGTTAATGGGCCAGTCCACCTTGAATGATGCTTTGAAAAGTGTGTTAACTGCTTAGGCTAAACAATCTTATCCACATTGTATTTAGCTGTGACACACTGATTCAATTTCCCAGACCTGAAGAAGAGCTCTGTGTCAGCTCGAAAACTTGACTCTCTCACCAACAGAAGTTGGTCCAATAAAAGATATTACCACACCTACTGATTTCTCTGAAACAAGTGAGAATGGCTTCTGCTGACCCTTTTTAGCACATGGGCAGGCTCAGCCAATTAGGGGGCCATAAGAGACGTTTTACTTCAGCCATTTAATTTTTTTGCATCACATAGCCAATCCCTTCTCAAAATTTGAATATCCCATGGAAACCTGCCTTCATGTATTCATGGAAAACTAAATAGTGCCCCAAATGTTGTGCACAACTTGAACAAGTTTCATTGATGCATAAAACGTGTTAGTAAACCTGCTGGGCCCAATTCTTTGCAGGTATATATCAAAAGAGCTACTCCGATTTACATTGACTGAGGATCTGGCCTTGCATGTTTGTGGAAGCTCTGAACTTAAAGAAGCAAATTTTTATTGTTTTTTTTTTTTTTTTCATTTACTATCTTGTCTGCTTCCTTTGGAAACCATGTGCTTTATTGGGGAAGACTACTTAATGAAATGTAGTGGCAACACTCACAAGAAGCCGCTCAGAAAAGCCTAAAACCTTCATCTAGTTTTGCTCAACTCCATTTTTCTGATGTTAGAAATGAGACATTTAAGATTTATTAAAAGAATTATAAAGCCCAAACTTTCATAAACCAGCAGCTGCCTTTGTAGGAAAAACCCAGCAGTGCCCATTAGTCACTCGGGGCTGAACTGTCACAGCCTTTACTCAGCCATACAGGAGAGATAGGGATGTAAGGCCTCCCTTTGCTCTTCTGTTTAGCTCTGTTCATATTATGACTGACTGTGGTCAGAGGTGGAGGAGGAGCTATTCACCTGATACTTCCCACCTCAGAGAGGGAACAGAGAGGAATGGGAGGAACTTTTCCTACTCGTCAGCCAGAGCAGCTGGCTGGGTGCATGGTGAAGATTAAGCCCTGGTCTACACTACGAGTTTAGGTCGAATTTAGCAGCGTTGAGTTGATTTAACCCCGCACCCGTCCACACGACCAAACCTGTTTTGTCGACTTAAAGGGCTCTTAAAATTGATTTCTGTACTCCTCCCCAGTGAGGGGTTTAGCACTAAAATCGACCTTGTTGAGTTGGATTTGGGGTAGTGTGGACACAATTCGACGGTATTAGCCTCCTGGAGCTATCCCAGAGTGCTCCATTGTGACTGCTCTGAACAGCACTCTCAACTCAGATGCACTGACCAGGTAGACAGGAAAAGCCCCAGCGAACTTTTGAATTTCATTTTCTGTTTGGCCAGCATAGTGAGCTGATCAGCACAGGTGACCATGGAGTTCCAGAATCACAAGAGAGCTCCAGCATGGACTGAACGGAAGGTACTGGATCTGATTGCTGTATGGAGAGAAGACTCCGTGCAGGCAGGACTCCACTCCAAAAGACGAAATGCCAATATATTTGCCAAAATCTCCAAAGGCATGATGGACAGAGGCTACAACAGGGACACACAGCAGTGCCACGTGAAAGTTAAGGAGCTCAGGCAAGCCTACCAAAAAACAAAGGATGCAAATGGTCGCTTTGGGTCAGAGCCCCATACATGCCAGTTTATGATGAGCCGCAGGCAATTCTGCGGGTGGCCCTCCTGTCCTCGGACACCTGCAAGGGGGAAGTCTTATGCAACAAAGATGAGGAGATTGAAGATGAGGAGTAGGAAGTGGTTGAGGATAGCACACAGCAGGCAATCTGATAATTCCTTCTCCCTGGCGGCCAGGAACTGTTCATCACTCTGGAGCCAGTACCCTCCCAACCCTCCCAAGACCATGAAGCCAGAGAAGGCACCTCTGGTGAGTGTACCTTTTGTAACTATAATGTAGGGTTTAAAAGCAAGTGTGTTTAATGATTAATTTACCATGCCAAGCCAGTAGCAAGTAGTCTGGAATCATTGCAGAATAAAACCTTGCAGTGAATGGGCCTAGGCTTTGGCTGTTTGCCTTTGGCTGAAAATAAATCATCCCCGCTGTTAGCCACTCGGTGGGGGGAGGCCCGTTCATGGCTGACCGGGATCTTCCCTTATACTAGCCATGTGGATGGGGTGTGTATGTGTGAAGCGATCATCCCAGAGAATTGAGGGGGAGGGTGGATTGTGCTGCACATTCACCCTAAAACCATAACCCTTCCTTTTAAATGGCCAACCCAACGGGCTTTGCTTGGTATGGGAAAGGAGGGCGCTGCTGTTTGAAACCGTTCCCTTGTGTTATGAAGGTTGAAGAAGTCAAAACCCTTTGCCTTACCATGGCTGCCTGCAAGCTGAATTCTGTTGCCCAGCTGAGTGTGTGTGATGTCTCACACCAAACTGGCAGGCACTCAATATAAGAGGCAAAATGTGACCTTGTACCAAAAGCACATGTGCTATGTAATGTGAATCACTTGATACAGTGCAAAATAGTCTTCCCTTTGTTCTCTAAAATGTATCTTTTTACATACTACTCTCCCTTTTTTAACTCCTGCTGCTGCAAATGTTTCTATGCTCCCCCTATCATCTCCATCCTTGAGGCTAGTGCAGATTAGAAGGTGAAAAACACACACTTGCGATGAGATGTTCTCAGAGCTCATGCAGTCCTCTCGCAATGAAAGAGTTCAGCAGAATGCATGGCAGAAAACAATGGCAGAGTCCAGGAAAGCATTAAATGAACCAGATGAGAGGAGGGAGGAACACACTGAGAGGAGGCAGGATGCGATGCTGAGGCTAATGTGAAATGACATGCGCAGGCAATTGGTGGAGCTGCAGAAAGGCAGCAGGAGCACAGACCGCCGCAGCAGCCTGCCCTCCTCCCCAAGTTCTATATTCTCCTCACGCAGATGCTCAAGAACGGGCGGGGGGAGGAAGGCTACGGGCAAACAGCCACTCCACCCCAGAGGATTGTCCAAGCAACAGAAGGCTGGCATTCAACAAGTTTTGAACTGTAGTGTGGCCTTGTCCTTCCCTCCTCCCCTCATCCACCACCCCATCATGTGCTTCCCTCCTCACCTACCCCTCCCAGGCTACCTTGCGAGTTTTCCCCATTTGTGTGATGAATTAATAAAAAATGCATGATTTGGAAACAATAATGACTTTATTGCCTCTGAAAGGGATGATTGAAGGGGAGAGGTCGGTTGGCTAACAGGGAAGTAGAGTCAACCAAAGGAGCGGGTTTTCATCAAGGAGAAACAAAAAGAACTGTCACACTGTAGCCTGGCCAGTCATGAAACTGGTTTTCAAAGCTTTTCTGATGCACAGGGTGCCCAGCTGTGCTCTTCTAAATGCCCTGGTGTCTGGCTGTGTATAATCAGCTACCAGGCGATTTGCCTCGACCTCCCACCCCACCATAAACATTGTGACGGTGTCATCCATAAGGCTTTATGTATACATTCATAAGTATATTTCCATATATAAAATAACTAGAATGTGTTTTATGCTACATATGCCATGTAACATATTTCTGTAAAGGTCATGATCTACTGAATCTATTAATCCTATTTTTATGCATGTATAATTTTTGTATTCGAAGTTATAAATATTGGCTGCATACTTGTTTGATTCTAAGTAAGCTATAGTGAAGCAGTTGGTCAGCTTCCTGAGAAAAGACTATTCTCAGTAAGTGCCCAATCAAGAAACACTTAAGCCAATGAACTTGGAGACAGCAGTCCACATCTGGGCTTTCCCAGAAATGTGGCTTGGCTGGTAAGGAACTCAGTCATGCATGCCCAGGTGACTCCAAACCTCCATTTTGTAGCTGGACTTTGCATAGGAGAGAGGAGGGGGTCTCCACCCACAAGAGAGAGTCTGTTTAAGCCCAGGGGAGACTCCTCCATTTGATCTTCAGCTGGCTAAAGAGAGAGCCTCTCCACCCCCAAAGATACCTGAAAGAAACTGGAACAAAGGACAGTGACTGCAAGGGGTGTGAGTGATTGCTGGACCCAGACTAAAAGAAGATTAGTCTGTAAAAAGAAGCATTCTGGAACTGGTGAGGATCTTATCTGTATTCAGTTTCTTACTGTATTAGAGGTAGATTTTATTTTGCTTCATAATTCACTTTGTTCTGTCTGTTACTACTTGGAAGCACTTAAATCCTGCTTTCTGTATTTAATAAAATCACTTTTTACTCATTAATTAACCCAGAGTGTGTATTAATACCTGGGGGGGGGCGGGCATGGATGGGACAAATGGATTTATTTGGGTTTAGACTCCATTGGGAGTTGGGCATCTGAGTGTTAAAGACAAGAACACTTCTGTAAGCTGCTTTCAGTTAAGTCTGCAGCTGTAGGGCAAGTAATTCAGACCCTGGGTTTGTGTTGGCGTAGACGGGAGTGTCTGGCTCAGCAAGACAGGGTGCCGGGGTCCTGAGCTGGCAGGGAAAGCAGGGGCAGAAGTAGTCTTGGCACATCACTTGGCAGTTCCCAAGGGGGTTTCTGTGATCCAACCCATCACAAACATCTCCCCCTTACTCTCACAGATATTGTGGAGCACACAGCAAGCAGCAATAACAATGGGAATACTGCTTTCGCTGAGGTCTATCCTAGTCAGTAAACTGTGCCAGTGAACTTTAAACATCCAAAGGCACATTCTACCACCATTCTGCACTTGTTCAGCCTATAGTTGAACTGCTCCTTACTGCTGTCCAGGATGCGTGTATATGGGCTTCATGAGCCATGGCATTAAGGGGTAGGCTGGGTCTCCAAGGATAACTACAGGCATTTCAACATCCCCAATAGTTATTTTCTGGTCTGGGAAGTAAGTTTCTTCCTGTTCAAACAGACCAGAGGTCCTGAAGATGCGAGCGTCATGCACCTTTCCCAGCCATCCCATGTTGATGTTGGTGAAACGTCCCTTGTGATCCACCAGTGCTTGCCACACCATTGAAAAGTACCCCTTGCGGTTTACATACTGGCTGCCAAGGTGGTCCGGTCCCAAGATACGGATATGCATTCTGTCTAGCGCCCTACCACAGTTAGGGAACCCCATTGCAGCAAAGCCATCCACTATGACCTGCACGTTTCCCAGAGTCACTACCCTTGATAGCAGCAGCTCAGTGATTTCCTTTGGCTACTTGAATCACAGCAGCCCCCACAGTAGATTTACCCACTCCAAATTGATTCCCGACTGACCGGTAGCCGTCTGGCGTTGCAAGCTTCCAGAGGGCTATCGCCACTCACTTCTCAACTATGAGGGCAGCTCTCATCTTGGTATTCTTGCACTTCAGGGCAGGGGACAGGAAGTCACAAAGTTCCATGAAAGTGCCCTTACACATGCAAAAGTTTTGCAGCCTCTGGAAATCATCCCAGACCTGCAGTCCCACCAGCCTGTGCTTGTTTCCCGGGCCCAGAATCGGCGTTTCAGGGAAGGAACTTGCCCCATTACCACCAAGATGTTCAAATTGCCAGGGCCTGTGCTTTGAGAGAAGTCTGTGTCCGTGTCCTCATCACTATTGTGATCGCACTGTCATCTCCGCCTCACCTGTTTTTGCAGGTTCTGCATATACTGCAGGATAATGTGCGAGGTGTTTACAATGTTCACAGCAGCAACGATGAGCTGAGCAGGCTCCATGCTTGCCGTGGTATGGCATCTGCAGGAGAGCAGAGTTGCAGCGGAAGCGGTGGAGGATGAATGTTATCACCACGTATGTTTCCCAAGGAAGAACACACGTACCCAGGAGCCCATGACAAACAACATGGAAAATTCGCTATCGAGGCAATAGCAGCAGAGCAGAGTTGCAGCGGAAGCGGTGTATGATAATGGTTTGCAGGCCTATTGCACTGTCTGCTGCCAGCAGCATCCAGGACAGAACAGCGGTGGTGTCAGTGAGCTGAACTGAGTGGGCTGCACACTTTCTGTGGTATCGTGCCTGCACGGAAAAAAGGCGCGAAATGATTCTCTGCCATTGCTTTCACGGAGGGAGGAGAGACTGACGACATGTACCCAAAACCACCTGTGACAATGTTTTTGCCCCATCAGGCATTGGGAGCTTAATCCAGAATTCCAGTGGGTGGCAGAGACTGCGGGAACTGTGGGATAGCTACCCACAGTGCACTGTTCCGTAAGTCCATGCTAGCCACGATAGTGAGGATGCACTCCGCCAACTTAATGTAGTTAGTGTGGACATATGCAATTGACTCTCTAAAATCGATCTCTAAAAATCTACTTCTACAAAATGGACCTAGTTTTGTAGTGTAGACATACCCTTAGAGTGTAGCCTGGAAGGAAATGTGTAAAGAAGTCATGCAGCCTGTGTCAGGCTTGTAATTGAATTAGTATAGCTTACTCCTGTTAGTCGTTGTGCACCAACTACATAAGAACTCAGCAAGAGCCAGTTTGTGTCTGCTCGACACAACGGCTGCCTGGGTCCTTCCCCACTAGGTGCTGTGTTGTGTTCTCAGAATACAGCCTGATGCTGCTTCAGCGGAATCTGAGCCTGTTGTGAGAGTTGTCTTGTTCCAAGGCAAAATGTGACTCAGAGCCATTATTGGTTCTCTGTTCCATTCCTGGGGATGTGCCACTACATGCCACCCCTGAGTGTAAAGTCTCAGTCTCACTCTGAATAATGAAAACACAAATTGTGCCTGACTTCTTCCACTTTCAAAGGGTTTCAAGACAATTTGAAGCAATCGACTGGTGACACTGAATAGCTTCACTTCTGACATTTGTTCAAGGAATAGAAAAGAATGAGGTGGGAGTAAAAAGTTGTGATTTCCTCCTTTATTCAGGAAAGCACTTAAGCACATGCCTAACTGAAGTCTGAAAGACCATGGTTTTTCACTGTGTCATTTGAAGATAACACTTTGGACTTGACTCCCTGCTATTTAGGCCTTTAAGTGGAATGCATTCATGTAAGTAATGGTGGTTATAAAAGTGTGTGGAGTGAAAAATTATTTGATAAAGAAAAAGGTGAATAAAAGTGTATTCTGTCTGCTTTACAAGTAGGGGAGAAGGGTTCACAAAATGCTGCTTTCTATTGCTGCTATATCTGCTCGATGAAAGGATATTGTGAGATACTGAAGGTGGTCAGTACTGTAGTGTCTGTCTTAGGAACAATATGAGCATGATCTGACAATATTTTCATACATCAAAACGGAATAGAAGAGGTTGCTTAGTTCAGTTATGTATGGAACACCAAATAAATAAATAAAATAATCTAGAAGATCCAAATCACCATAGTTAAATGCCTTCTATTCTCAATATGTCAGCATGTTATTTTGTGGGAGTTAATTTGTATATTTTCTGCTGACTCACAAAATCTTTTGTTGCTCAAGATCTCCATCTCCAGCTGATATGAAAGAATGTGTACGTTTAACATTGGTGATCCAGTACTTTGGCAGCACCATGCTACCCCATATGATATCTGAGCAACCTGGAGTCTTGTCTACCCTGAGGAGAATTCACCGTCATTGCTAACACTCATTTAGCTCCACTGGCATCAGCTGCATTGAGAGCCCAATTGCAGGCCTAAAAATAGTCTGATAATGTCAAGGGAGGATGAGGACTCATTGGTGCTAGAGCTGCCTTGTCTAAACCTTATCAGTAATCTTCCCAAACCAATG
Organism: Gopherus flavomarginatus; assembly: GCF_025201925.1. Classification (NCBI taxonomy): domain Eukaryota; kingdom Metazoa; phylum Chordata; order Testudines; family Testudinidae; genus Gopherus; species Gopherus flavomarginatus. The sequence goes on from NC_066624.1 coordinate 88,636,858, forward strand.
AAGGTTGGGAACAGGAGGCTCAGCTAAGCTCAGTACAAGCATATACAATTGTGGGTGCTTATTAGAACAAAAGCGAAGCTCTGAACTCTTGACATTCATCCATTTCCCTCATCACTTCTGCTTTTGTGGAGTACTAGCAAAGGCAGTAGCAGAGAAAATAGTAGGCCATTGAACCTTAGTATAACATTAGAGCAGGCTCCAGGATGTTTCTAGGCAACCAAATGCTGGTATAGCCTGGTAGGCTGATAAATTCCTTTAGCTATACCTGCAAAGCTAGTTTTCTCCTTTCTGAATGCATGTACCTCTCTCTCCGCTGGCCACCATATGTGGAGTACAGCGTATTAGGTTCACGCGGGAGAACAGACAAGGACACAGTGCCCCTGCAGCCTGTTGCTCCCGGCAAATTAAGATGATCAGTCACGTAATGACAGTTATAAGTTCTATTCTCATACTCTATAAAGCCAGACAGCTTGAGGGCAAAGCCACATTGTGTTTCAGAGCCTCTGAGCATCTGCTGTGTTCTGAAGTACCCCTCACCTGCTATACACACTTCCTTTGAGTTGGTATGTCCTGGTCTCTGAGCGTGGAGAGGTTGGGTGGATGTTTGAAGGCCAGAAGAGGGGGTTCAGGAAAGATTTTTCAGGATGGGATCCCTGCTGAGCATGAGTTGTGGTTGACTGGTACTCCATATGGGCTCCAGTGTGGGGTGGTAGGTGACAACTAGGGGTGCATGGTCAGAGGGGGTTTCATTTCTGTATTGAAGCAGGTTCTCCCGGGGTATTTGGGTGGGCCCTTCCGTGATGTGATCTACTTCTCTGGAAAAGCCTGTTTTGAGTGTGTTAAGGTGTATGTCCCAGACTTTCTCCTCAGAGCATATTCTGTGATATCTGAGTGTCTGGCTGTAGAAAACAGATTTCCTTATGTTTGGGGTAGTCACTGAATCTATGAAGGTAGTTGTGGTGATCTCTGGGTTTCTTGTATATAGATGTTGTAAGATTCTTCCATTGTTGAAGCTGATCATGGTGTCCAGGAAATTGATGCTGGTGTAGGAGTGTTGCAGAGAGAGTTTAATCGATGGATTGTGGTTGCTGAAGTTGTGGTGGAAATCTGTGAGGCAGTTTAAGTTGTCTATCTAGAGCAGGGTGGAGAACCTCCAACCCGTTGCTTCATTTCTTCCGGCCCACGGCAAGTCTCCGTGCTGCGGGCTGAAAGCCCCAAACCTTGGTGCCCTCCCCACCCCCCATGGGACTGGAGCTGTGAGCGCCAGCTCGCCAGCATGTCTCTGTAGCCCCTAGGCAAAGGAGCGATCAGGGAAGCTTCGGGTCCTGCCCTTACCCCCAGCACTGGCTCCGCAGCTTCCTTTGGTCAGGAATCGCAGCCAGTTAGAGCTACAGGTGGGGCATCCATGGGCATGAGCAGTGTGCACCAGGCAGAGCTGCCTGGACCCTCCGCCTAGGGGTGGGACATGCCAGCCTCTTCCAGGAGCAGAGTAGCGCAGAGCTAGAGCAGGCAGGGAGTCTGCCTTAAGCCTGCTGTGCCCCTGACCAGGAGCTGCCTGAAGTAAGTACCACCCAGCCAGAGCCCAAAACCCATCCTGCACCCCTGCCTCATGTTGGAACCCCCTTCCGCACCCTAACTCCCTCCCAGACCCCAACTTCTGGTCCCAAGCCTGAGCCCCCTCGCATACCCAAACTCCCTACCTAGACCCCGCACCACAAACCTCCTCCCGTGTCCCAAACCCCTGTCCCATCCCAGGCCCTACCCCAGAGCCCACACCCTCATCTGGAGCCACACCCCCTCCAGCACCCCAATTCCCTGCTCTAGCCCTGAGCTTTCTCCCACACTCCAACCCCCTTGACCAGCCTGGAGCCCCTCCTGCATCCCAAACCTCTCATCTCCAGCCTCACCCCAGAGCCTGCACCTCCAGCCAAAGCCCTCAACTCCTCCACCCCAGTCTCCTGCCCCAGCCCAGAGCCTGCTCCTGCACACTGAACCCCTCATTTCTGGCCTCACCTCAGAGCCTAGGGGAAGCCCTGAACCTCTGTCCCCACCCCCACCTCCACAGTGCTGTGTGTGGCCCCTGACTGATTTTTTTCTGTGGGTCAATGATCCCTGATAGAAAAAATGGTCCTCCCCATCCCAATCTCAAAGTATCTCAGGTATATCATTGGTTTTGTGGTACATTTGTCCAAAAATTCTTTTACAAGGTGGCCATGAAGAGGCTGGCACAGTGGGGAGCCATTCTAGTACCCCTGGCTGTTCCCATGGTTTGGCCAAAAAGGTTTGTTGTTGAACGTAAAATTGTAATGGGTAAGGATGAAATCGGTGTATTTGGGGTGGATTTCTGAGGGTTGACTTGTAAATATCTATGCTGTCATTGTGAGAGATGTTGCTGTATAGGGAGATGACATCAGTGGTGGAAAGGATGGTGTTCTGAGGGAGGCTGTTAACGTTGCAGAGTTTGTGGAAGAAGTCGGTTGTGTCCTGGAGGAAACAGCCTCTTTGTGGGGTGAGTAGTTTAAAGCAGGTTTCTATGAGTCTTGATATTCCTTCAGTAAGAATGCAATGAACAGATATGATGGGTGTGCTTGGGTTCCCTTGATTGTGTATCTTGGGAAAGTCCCTGGGTTGAGATCATGGGGGATAAGTTTGTAGAATTTCTCTTGGATTTGTTTGGTGAAGGATTTGACGATATCCTTAAATTCCTGAGTAAATTGTGGTATGGGATCTCTTCCGTGCTGTCTCAGAGAGAGCAGCAGAAAACTCTGTGCTCTCTGAGAGAGTCTGAAAAAACCAAGGGCCTATTTATTCCATTCAGGCATCAAAATTTGAAAGCACAATACTGCACCCACAATTCATTCAGCTCTTTTCTGGCAATTTACTGTGGGTACAAAATTGTGGGAGACACTTACTGTGACTCTAAAACTATGCCTGCAAAAACATAAGGAGCGGGGGTAGTTTGAAAATTTTATTCTAGTTTATCTCCTGGTTTGTTGTAGCACACTGAGCCTGGGTAGGAACCATTGCCAAGGGGCTTTTGAGTAATGTTTCTAGTATGAGTACACAATTGGTAATCCTCTAGGAGCAGGTTGCTACTGCTCCTGCTCTTGGCTACAAGGTGGTGGGCAGGGCCAGTCCAAAAGACCATCCTGGGACAGAGTGAGTGGGAATAGGCCTGCTGAATAGTTCCTTAGTAGACAAATCAAGTGAGTCTGTTATCTATCAAAGATGCCAGAACACAGTAGCAGGCCATAGGTCCACTTCACCAGACACTGCAGGAGGAAAAGGAGGGAGGTGGAATTTTTTCAGAGGAAAAAGAAGTAGAGAAGGGTAGCATCAACTAGCTCAGATATTCTCCCAGATGCATGACCCATTACTTTAGAAGTTAACCCATCTGTCCTGGTGAAATATAGGGGCAATAATTGGCATGATGAACAGTTCAATCCCAAGTAATGTTAATGGGAGCATCAAGGCTACTTTTCTACATCTCAGTCTAGATAAGTCACCCGTTTGTGGCCACAGGAAGCCACAACCTCAGAAATACTGGTTTGGTTGGCAGTGAAATGTCACTTCCATAATTACTCTTTTTGGAGTCAATAATTCATGACAAAAGCCTGCAGTCCATGGCTTGCAGTAGAGCTGTTTGACACATGCATAAGGAAATCCCAAAGCAGAATGAGACTTGCCTTTTATGGGGTTTTATTCCAAATCTGAAACTCAGGCTGGGTTTACCTAAAGATTTGTCCAGGCCCTTAGCCCTAGCTTCAAACTTGGAATGGTTTATGGTTTCTGATATAACACATACATTGGTGTGGTTTCTCATTCCTACCCAAAAATAAGCAAAAGAGGATACACTTGGCTTGCATTTTCTATTTGAATCTGAATCTTTAAAGCAAATCTCAAAGGGCACTTAGCCCATGTGAATTAAATTCTGAGGGAGAAATAATAATTAATAATAAATATTTGCACAAATCCCTGGGTGGAGAAGTAGGACACTTTGCCCAGGGAACTGTGGACCTCGTGAACCAAAACCTCTGAGATCTATGTAATTCCACTTTACCAAGATTGTGTGTTTAAAGAACAAAAGAGGATTCTAAGCAGAGAATATGTGTAGGTAGTACTGTTCTTACCTACCGGGCTGTAAGGTATTGTTCAATACAATTAAAATAAGTCCAGGTGAAATTCTAGCCCCACTGAAATAGAAAGCAAAACTCTTATTATCTTCATTGGGTCAGAATTTCTCCCAAGATTCTAATGAGAAATGGATCTTATCTCTGACTAAACCTTATTTCTAAAATACAAACTTTGATTATAAAATAGTGGGCTAGACACTGAGTCTAGCTAGGCAAAAGTCTGTCCACAAAGATATTGCAACAGCTCTAAGCAGCTGCAGTCTTATTTGTACTTGGAGAGGAGAAGGACAATGACTGGGAAGGGGGCATAGTCAGGGCTGATGGGGATACCCTGATTCATCACATCCCCTCATTGTATCCAGATAATCAACTCAAGGTGCTAACCCCCAGCAAAAATCCCATAGGTGATGGAAGTAGCACTGCTGGCCCTCTGCCAGTAGGTATACCTCCTGGAATGCAGGGGACTTTGTTGTTGCAAGGTGTCATTTACACGTCCCTATGCCAGCACTAGTGAATCTGGCCCATTATTTTTAGACAGCTTTTTGTTTCCCATAGATAGGGTTCTTTTTGTTTCTTTCAGATGAACAGCCTGCACTTCCTGCCTTACACAGTATTAGTTCTATCAGAATTTCAGGAAGTGAATCTATTATCAGTCTTTACAGATGTTTCTTCAACTTGCCCCTCTATGAAGCTAATCTGTTTCCTTTAAAGATGCAGTGCCCCTTTCCGCTACTGCTTACGGTGATTCAGAAGCTTCCCAAGTTGTGGCTGCAACTTGCCTCAGCAGCATCTTTCTAAAATTAGGAATGAACATGTATATGTATCTTTGTCACCTCCGGAAAAGTATGTCACTGTGGTTTCCTCAGTAATAAATGTGTTTCTATTGAAAAGTAAATATATTTTCATTAAAAACCCACAAAAATCAAGCCAAGCTCAGAAGTACCCCTTTTTAATGTGATCCTAGTATGCAAGGATGAAATACAGGCCTATGAACCATGTACATTCCACTTAAGTTCTGTTTTGAAGGCTTAAGAGGAATTTCTATAGACCTTGTTCTGGTCTTCTGCACAGTGATGAATTTCACCTCGAGAGATTTTTTTTGAGAGATCATCAAAGATCCTCTATCGTTTATCTTGCTAGATGAAACATCTTGTGAAAATGTTGGACTAATACGCTAATAATACCTAGCTGTCCTAGAGCATTTACATCATTAAATCTCAAAGCATTTTACAAAAATGATAATTATTGTTGTATCATTGCTGCCATTTTATAGAGAGGGAAGCTGAGGCACAGAACAATGGAGTGACTTATACAAGCTCTCCCAGCAGGACAGTGGCAGAGATTGGAATAGAATCAAAGGGGCTGTCCATAAATGATATAACACGTTCTTTTTAACTTTTTTTCAAGGTCCACCCACCCCTTGTAATCCTGAAACAAACACCCTGTCATGCAAAATTAAAGACCCAGCCACCCTCAATGAATTATGTTATTTATGGAGAGCTCCAAAGTCCCTGAGTCCTAGTCCAGTGTACTGTCCAAGTAGGCCACCCTATCTCTTTCCTAGGGATGTTTGATTAGAAATGCATGCTGTTCTCAAAAAATGCCAATGTGATGTTTATTTCAAAGCCAACTAATGAGTTAGATAGCAATAGTCATCCAATTTTTGCAGCATGTCCTGACCCTGGTGCCAAAACTCATTGATATAATCTATTGTTCTAGGGGAATTTTTTAAAATAGGTTTCCCACTTTGCCCTCCTGTGGAAAAATGACTGAGTTCATTTTTTTTTAAATGTCTTTTAGCAAAGGTCAGTGGAAGCCCTTTCATTTTATATATATATATAAAATGTTTAGGTAACAAAAGGGTACATTAATCTTGTTACATTTCAAATTGGGTAATCTATCAGTAGTGGTCATCCCCATTGACATGTGTGCCAGTATGTTAATATTGTTGATGTTGGTGAGTATACAATGAAGCATTAAGAGCAGGTACTGTAGCTCTCAATACAAAATGCTTCATGCATGCAGATTTGACAGATAGCTAAACAAATTGTTTTCATCTAATCTCCTGGTTCACAGACCTGCAATTAAAGCATGAAGAAACCAATGATACAAAAGTAGAAACTTTAATATATAGTATTGAAAAATTAATCACAATGTGTCTAGTTCATAATGACTTTGTATGATGAGCTTCGCTTTCCATTCCCGTCAGAACTATTGGTCTTGTTTTAAATTGGATGATTTAACTATTAATTTAAAGCTTAATGACCAGTGTGTATTTCTGTAGTTTCTTACCGTATATGACACAGTGATTTCTGCCTAAATATTAACTCCGAGAGAGAAGAGAAATTAGCTAATCAGAAGAGCATTCACTGATTTAGCTTTGCTGCTGCCGTTCTGTCTGAGGGTTAACAGAAGAGTGCAGTTTTCTAGAGAGACAAGGATGCCAGTCTTTTGGTATGCCCAGATCGTCCTTCCATTGAAGTCAATAGCAAAACTCCCAGAATGAAATTCAGTGCTGTGCAAACAACCGGTAAACGCCTACGTGCCATTGAAGTCCCATGTGGGCCCTCTGCACAGGAGTAAATATAACCTACAGTGACATCAGTAAGGATCAAGAATAAAATAAACAGAGAGGCTGATCCTGCATTTCTTGCAAAAAACTGTAAGTGGAAAAGAATAATACCTGTATTAATAATGATCAGGATTAAAATGTCTCATGATGCCTCAAAAATATCGATGTTGACTTGTGCCAGGATTACAGGGCTGCTTGCACCACTGTCCCTTCTCCGGTCTCTGAGTGCATCCCTCAGGTGTCAGGCCTTGTGCCCTTATGTGCCTGGAGTAGAATTTTGCAATTCTCCAACACTAAGATCTGCATACAACAACCCATATATGCCAACTATTTTTGACCATGCAGGTCTGACTGGATCCCTGCATTTCTTCCCTTCGGGAGCAGGTGACCAGGGCTATACTTTCCCAAACAGCCACCTTAAAAGAAGTAGGTTTATTTAGCAAATAGAACAAAGCATTAGACAAAACTATTTTAAAACTACAAACAGTCTACACGCATATCTAGACTCATCAAATGTTTGTTTCATTACACACTAAGGCTATGTCTACACTACAGAACGTATAGGGGCAGAGCTGTATTGCTGTAAAGTCTCCCGTGTAGCCACTCTATGCTGACACGAGAGAGATCGCCCATTGGCATAATTAAACCACCCCCATGAGCAGCGGTAGCTATGTCAGAGAGAGAGGATCTCCCACTGACGTAGCACTGTCCATACTGGCGCTCCTGTCACTGAAATTTATGTAGGTTGGGGCAGGGCCAGTGCAACCATTTAGGCGAACTAGGCAGTTGCCTAGGGCGCCGAGATTTGGGGGTGCCAAAAAGCGCCCCCAATTTTTTTTAAATGGTTGACTGGCCGCTGCTGCCAGCGGCAGCCGGCAGCCCAGGGCGTCCCCCGGGTCAGGGCGATGCCGCGGCAGCCGGCAGCCCAGGGTGTCCCCCAGGTCAGGGCGCCGCCGCGGCAGCCGGCAGCCCAGGGTGTCCCCCGGGTCAGGGCGATGCCGCGGCAGCCCAGGGGATCCCCTGGCCCAGGGAAACCCTGGGCTGCCGGCTGCCGTGGAGGCGCACTGACCCTGGGTCAGCGCGCGCCGCCTCGGCAGCCGGCATCCCAGGATGTCCCCGGGTCAGTGCGCCGCCTGTCTGAGGTGGAAGGGCAGGCTCAGAGTCAGTCTGCCCTGCCAGACAAGATGGGGGACACTAGGACCCCGAGGAAGCAGTTGCTGCAGGGAGGCAGCACGGAGCTGCTCGGAAGAGTCAGAGATGCTCTGCTCCGGGGGCTGTCCATGGAAGCAGCAAGTTGGGGCCAGGGGACATTTGGGGAAGGTGGCTGGCAAGTGGGGCCGGGGGGACACCCAGCCCCAAATATTGGTGGAGCTGGGTCCGGGCCCCACCTGGGAATATATAGCTCGCCGCCTATGTGCTTGAGTACGTAAAGTACGGTCACAGTGTTTTACTAGAAACAAAACTTTTACTGAACAATCAAAAATGTTTTCATTTAATTTCATTACTACGCTGTGAATGATGCAGGGCCTGTAAATGCCAGTTTCAGAAAAAGGAAAGAACGAGTTTTGCATAATTTCATGAGTCTTATTTTATTAGGAAGATGTCAGTGTGGCCCCACCTTTTTTCCCTGCAAAATGAAACAGATTTTTCCCAGTAAACTGCTACTTTCCAAACTTACTTATGAGCAGAATGGGAGCAGGCACATCCTGATGTGATGCTGCATTCCCACTTCTATTATAAATACTTTTCTCCCCCTTCCCTTTTGCAGTTGCTCATTACTTTCAAATGAATTCCTTTCTAGAGGCAGTTGTTCATGCTTTGGTTTAACCAGAGGTAAAGGTTTTTTGGAAAGGAAGTGCAAATGTAATGCACTTAAGAACATGCTCAGTTCCATACATAACAGATACCAAGATAGCCCTTGCCCCAAACAGCTTACAGATTATGGCTCTGATCATTTGTAATGAGCTTTGTGTAGGCACAGAGGTACACCTGTGCTAAGCTGGTTGCAGCATCACAGCCAAAGAAAACTCTTTCTCTGATTGTGTGTGGGTGCAGTAGTGTTTTGTAGTTTTGTTTTTCATAGTCAGACTAAACTTGATCTGAATTTTGAAATGGTCACAGTTCAACACAACCCACTCCAGAAAACTTCACAGGAAAAAAAGGGGCAGGAGCTGGTGCGGGCTGTTATGGGAACAGAAGAAAAGAGGACTGGAGCTTTACAAAGCGCCACATCTCTCTCTCATGTAACAAACGGGGTACTGCCTGGAGTCCATATGCTGCTTCATGCATCTTTATATATAACCTTCCCTCATCTTACTCAAGGACTGAGAAAAACATTTTCCAAATACATTAGAAGCAAGAGTAAGGGCAGGGACAGGGTAGGCCCATTAGTCAATGGGAGGGGGGAGAGGCAGAAGTGCTAACTGACCTTTTTGGTTCCAATTTTCACCAAAAAGGTTAGTAGCGATTGGCAGGGCTGATGCTACCATTTAAGTGGACTAGGCAGTTGCCTAGGGCACCGGGATTTGGGGGCACCAAAAAGCGGTGCCTTCTATTTTTTTTTAAGTGTTTGAGCGGCCGCTGCCCTGGGAGGGACAAGGAGTCTGAGCTGCGTTCCCTGGGGTCAGCGCGCCGCCGCCGGCAGCCCAGGGGTTCCCCTGGGTCAGTGCACCACTGCCAGCAGCCCGGGGGTTCCACCGTGCAGTCGCTGCTTCGCTTCTCCTGCCTCCCAGGCTTGCGGCGCCAATCAGCTGTTTGGCGCCGCAAGCCTGGGAGGAGAATTAGAGCAGGAGAGTGTGCTCGGAGAGGACGCGGAGCAGAGGTGAGCTAGGGTGGGGAGGTACCACAGGGCTCCCCAGGCCTGGGGGTGGGGAGCTGCTGAGGGGGCGGGGAGCTGCCGCGAGTGGGGGGGCGCCTTCAGGACAAAGGGGAGCTGCGGCAGGGTTGGGGGGGGCGCAAGGTGGAAGTTTCGCCTAGGGCGCAAAACTTCCTTGCACTGGCCCTGGGTCGGGGGGGGTGACATAGCCTAGGTGGGTTAAAATTGAGTAGGAGACAGTGTTGCCTAGTAGATAGCACTGGATTGAGACTCAGGAGACCTGGGTTCTGCCATTGGTCAGCTGGGCCATTTACTTCCCTGTGCCTCAGTTTACCCATATGCAAAATGTAATTATACTGGCCACCTTTGTAAAGCTCTTTGAGATCTATGGATGAAAGCTAGTGGTGGTAGCAGTAGTATAAGTGTAATGTATTTTTAGGCAATTTTTAGAATATATCTTTTATGGCCAGTATTTATTCCTAAAGGGTTCTCCTATTGCTGTTCTTTTATATCAATAATAATAGGTGAGATTTGTAACAATACCTTTGCGTTTTCAGGAGTTAGACCAAAATAACCAAATTCTCTATCTCACATATTAATAGGAATAAATACTAATATTTCAAAAGAAAATTCATGTTGCTTAAGTCAGAGAGAGAGTCAGAATTTTCCAGTGTGAACATCAATGTAGTTCTGAAGAAACATATGTGCTTAGTAACAAATAAATAAATAAATAAATAAAAAAGCCAGCAAGGAAAGTCATAACACCCACCATTCATCAGAGTTTTAATTCACTTTTGAATTGACAAAATTTGAAAACACTATGTTAGCAACTCAAAAACACTGCAGACATAGTCATAGATCTGGCAAACCTTCTTAGATTTATAGGCCAACAGTTTACATGAGGCCTGCTCTTGCTCAGGATCAGGCCCAGTGTAAATTGTATGCCTTTGATCAAGCCTACAGAATTGCCCAATTAAATGTAGGTGCATGCAGAATAGGGTAAAAGACCCTATGACTTCAGTTTGTCCTCATAGTTAACAAAATTAGATTCTCTCACCCCCTTCCCACAATTAGTGTAGAAGATACTGTCTTTCTGGATGCAGGTCAGGTGATCAACTTTGAGTCCAAGAGGTTTCCTTGGTATTGTTTTTTCCCATTTCTTTACTTTTAATTTATTTCTATCTTTTCATTTGTTTTTGCTACTCAGTTTCAATCCTATCTTGCAAAAAGACCACTGCAACCAAACAGAGCACAACTAACTTCATTGGGTCATTAGGTTGGCACAAGGGGCTGCCCACGTAAATCTAGTTGTAGTATTGGGGCCTTTTTATGTCGACGTTCTAAACCAGTGCATAGAAGGATCCACATGTTAATATACCTCAATCATGAACATATTTGCAAAAGTGCCGTGTCTTTATTTATTTTATTTTATTTATTAATGGGTGACAGGGGATGGATCACTTGATTACCTGTTCAGTTCATTCCCTCTGGGGCAATTGGCACTGGCCACTGTTGGAAGACAGGATACTGGGCTAGATGGACCTTTGGTCTGACCCAGTATGGCCATTCTTATGTTCTTATATGTAAAAATTAGTGTGTTTTTTAAAGTAAAATATGGAACCATGATTAAAACCACATCATTAGTTAAGATGATCACAGTTGACTAATCGCTAATGAGTAAACATTCTAGTTCCAGACAACAAGGCTCTCTGTTATAGTAGTCTTCATGTGAGGAGCTCTATAATCCTACAGCTGTTACTATTGCTGGAACCTCCTCAGCCATTAGTCCTGTTTGCAGTCCTCTGCCTCATGATCCTATGTATGTTTTGGTGGTGGTTCACTTTGGGAAGGGGAGAGATGCAGCTTCCCAAAGAGACCTGGACTCTGTAGGAGTAGGATCTAGACCTGGGTGGGCCTGAGATATTGGACTTCAAATCATGACCATTTTCTGTGCAGAAAAACTATTTTAAGTCATTTTAGAGGTTTTTATTTTGCCCTCTAAACCCTGTATAGTTGGGTTTATGGTAACTGAGGAACCTACCTTTACTGAAGTAGGGATGTTTAAACATTTTATTGGGACTATTATTAGAATTCTGTAAAACATTCCTAAAGTAGATTTTCCATAACACATAGAGAACACATGATGACGCAGTGCGGTATAAAGATTTTATTGGAACTCATTTGAGATTTAACTGTACAATGCCAGATGCACGTTACTAAACCCTTTGTACCACAAAACATTATCACGTATTCTATATACCATGCAGAATTTATACATATTGAAGATTTTTATAACAAATGCTCTGTTTCATAAAATAGAAAAAAGATAGAATGAAATGGGAAAACACTTCTTACATTGTCCTGTCGTAAAGTGTTCTTGTAGCAGACATGCCAAAAACAAAGTTGTGTGAACCAAAGAAGATAAGAAATATTTTAGATTAATTCTCTTGATACACTTCCCTGTTGTCAGCCTACTGGCAGTCTAAATTAAGTATCCATTTCACAATTAAATAAAAAAAAATGCAGTCTCTGCATTTTTTTTTTTTTAATTTTTATACTCTAAGGCAGTGTTTCCCAAACTTGGGACGGCGCTTGTGTAGGGAAAGCCCCTGTCGGGTCGGGCAGGTTTGCTTACCTGCCACGTCCGCAGGTTCAGCCGATCGCAGCTCCCACTGGCCACGGTTTGCTGCTCCAGGCCAATGGAAACTGCTGGAAACAGCAGCCAGTACGTCCCTCGGCCCACGCCACTTCCAGCAGCTCCCATTGGCCTGGAGAAGTGAACCGTGGCCAGTGGGAGCCGCGATTGGCCGGACTTGGGGACGTGTCAGGTAAACAAACCGGCCCAGCCTGACAGGGGCTTTCTCTTAACAAGCGGTGTCCCACGTTTGGGAAACCCTGCTCTAAGGCAATCAAGAACCTATATGCCTGAAATCAATTTTATAATAACTATAAAGTCACTGCAACGTTTATAGGATCTGTTACAGCTTACAATAAAATGCAGTGGCATTTGTGAAGTTCCAATTAAAATGGATCTTTTGGGTATTGGTGGTTCCTGTCCTTAGAGACTACAAAATTAAACATTAAGAGCTGCACTTCTCTAATTGTAGCAGTCACGGGGGTTAGACCAATCCAATCAATACCTGTCAGCCCTAAACATTTGTATGCCCCTGCCCTCTATAGGGTTGATCCTGCGCTCATTTAAGTCAACAGCAAAACTCCCTTTGTCTTTAGTGGTGGAAGTGTTGTGATGTTGTGTATAAGAATGGTGACCATTTATGTCACTGTTTACTGTTACACAATTTCCATAAATTTTCTACAAAGTATATCATGTAAGGTATCAACAGAAAAGTTATTAATTGCTAAGTATGATGATCTTGTTTATATACATGTCATGTTTGTAGCTGGAGTTATGAATCATAGAATCATAGAATTGGAGGGGACCTCGAGAGGTCATCTAATCCTGTCCCCTGCACTCATGGCAGGACTAATTATCTAGACCATTCCTGACAGGTGTTCATCTAACCTGCTCTTAAAAATCTCCAATGATGGATATTCCACAACCTCGCGACACAATTTATTCCAGTGCTTAATCATCCTGACAGGAAGTTTTTCCTAATGTCCAACCTAAACCTCCCTTGCTGCAATTTAAGCCCATTGCTTCTTGTCCTATCCTCAGACATTAAGAAATACAATTTTTCTTCCTCCTCCTTGTAACAACCTTTTACATACTTGAAAACTGTTATCACATTCCCCGTCAGTCTTCTCTTTTCCAGACTAAGTAAATCCAATTTTTCCAATCCTCCCTCGTAGTTCATATTTTCTAGACCTTTAATCATTTTTGTTGCTCTTCTCTGGACTCTCTCCAATTCATCCACATCCTTCCTGAAATGTGTCACCCAGAACTGGACACAATATTCAAGTTGAGGCCTAATGAGAGCAGAGTACAGTGGAAGAATCACTTCTAGTGTCTTGCTTACAACACTCCTGCTAATACATCCCAGAATGATGTTTGCTTTTTTTGCAACAGCATTACACTGTTGACTCATATTTAGCTTGTGATCCACTAGGTCCCCCAGATACCTTTCCGCAGTACTCCTTCCTAGGCGGCCATTTCCCATTTTGTATGTGTGCAACTGATTGTTCCTTCCCAAATGGAGTACTTTCCATTTGATCTTATTGAATTTCATCCTATTTACTTCAGACCATTTCTCCAGTTTGTCCCGATCATTTTGAATTTTAATCCTATCCTCCAAAGCACTTGCAACCCCTCCCTGTTTTTGTATTTGTAATCCCTCCCTGGCTATGTATTTGTATCTTAAACATGTGTTGTTGTCCTGGGTGACACCCCCCAGAAAGATTTACATTAGGGCTAGAGATATGTGTTGAAGACCCATTAAGGACAGCCCACTCTCAAAATGAGCCATTGAAGAATCTCATCCCACCCAATAGGCCTTTCCTGTGGATGCCTCAGCCAGCGAGGAGCCAATAGCCACCCCTTGTGATTCAGCAAAACATATAGGGGCATTTGATATGCTCATGTGACCCTGGACTCCACCTTGGGCCAGTAATTTTCCATACACCAGGACTGTGGTCTTTGGGACAGTGAATTTCCATGCACACGGCAAAGAATATAAAAAGACACCTGAGACATCTCCATTTGGCCTCTTTCCTATTCCAACTTCTCTGGACTGTGGATTTACAATGAAAAGGAGCATCTTGAGCTATGGACTGAGGGATCTTCCAACATTTTGGAAGTTACCAGAGAGACTTTTGCAAGCCAGCAGTCCATTCCATCACTGCTACAAACCCTATATAAGGACTTTGCAATCATTTGTATGTATATGATCTATTAACCATGTATAACTGTTCTTTTATTAATAAATCTTTAGTTAGTTTACTAAGGATTGGCTGACAGCATGATATTTGGGTAAGATCTGAGGTTCATACTGACCTGGAGATAAGCGTCTGGGGTTTTCAATAACCTCCCACTATATCAGACTTGATTGTCTGGATGGGAGCCAATGGCTGGAATGCTTAAAGGAAACTGTTTGGCTTCTGGTTAACCAGCGTGCAGAAGCTCTTTTTTGTTACTGGCTTGGTGAATCTCATTCTAGAATAAACCACTAGCTTTGGGGATTGTCCGCACAATTTCTTGCCATCTGCCCTGAGTGTGGTATTCTCAGTGTGGTCCATCCCAGGTACCAGGTTACAGGTTTATTCTTAAACTTTTAGTTTTACAGCAACATTAAACTGCTGCAAAAACAGCTCTGAGATCAAATGACTGCAGCACCCCTCCTCCTCTCTGGCACAGTAATCATTGCTTTTCAGAGTCTTCTCATGCACAGTCACTTAGAAAATCTAGTTATATAAAGATTATGCAATATGAACAATAGAAGATATATCAAATATAAGTGTCATGGCTTTCACTGAGAAGCACGCTAATTAAATGACAGTTAAAATTAGTGTGCACTGTTGTAGCTACACTATTGATTGTTTTCCTCATTAGATTTGCAAATTCACATCCCGTATCATATATTTTTACAATGGACCTGGGCAATAAAAAAAGGTGTTTTTTTTTTTGTTATTGTCAATGAAAATTCTCAGGATACAGCACTGGTATCCTGCAGTAATTCAAAGAACATTTTTCAAATAACTAAAACAATGGTTCTCAAGATGTCACAAAACTATGGGTGAAATCCTGACTTCAGTGGGAGTTTTGCCAGGAATTCATCTTACACCACTTTGGACTTTTTCATATTCTCTGAAGGCCATGCCACCCTAGCCTACCTTATTAGCTAGATTGATATTTTTATTTATATAGAGTAGCACTTTATTTCACAAGTGGTCCTATTGACTTCAACGGCACGATACATGAAGTAAGGTACAGTGTGAGTAAGGGTATCAGAATCTGGCCCTATGCAGGTATTTACATTGATTTAATTGAACCTCTAAGTGCCAGTCTTACAAAACACTCATGCAAACAGCTAGTAAATGGAAGGCAGCAAACAGGGGAGTCTGAGAAGAAGTGTGTAGGAGGGAGAAAAAATAAAATCAGCATGATCCGGAAAGGCCACATTGCCAGTGCCAACATTGCTCCTGGCTCCCCCACCTGCATCCAGACAGGGAACACGATCATGGATGCTTCTACCTGGGTCCTGCTGTGGATTTGCAGAGACTGGCCTGCATTTTTCCCTCATAGAAAGCCAGGCTGGGGAGACCATCCAATGTGAGAGGTGTCTACTGGTAGAATCTCTCAGGAAGCAAGTGGGAGAGCTACAGGTGGCGGCCTAGTCTGAGGAGCATCCATGCATAGGAGGAGTTCATTGAAAACATGCATCTGGAGACCTCCACATTTGAGGAAGAAATCCAGCTGGAGAGGACTGCAATAGCGCCCCCCCCCCAATGGAGGAGGAAGCTGCTCCTTCACAGGGAAGCTGTTCCACTCCTGCTCCCAGAATGCACCATCTATAAAGATATAAAACAGGTGTGCTGCCCTGGCAACAAGAGATGAGGAATCTTCCCCCAAAGGGGGAGGAGAAGAAGCCATGTACCCCCGAGCCTGGATGGATTGCAGCCACTACTCCTAAGAGGAAACAAAGGGTTGTGGTGGTCAGTGACTGCCTTCTAAGAAGGATGGAGGCAACCATTCACAGGCCTGACCTGGCATCCTGGGAGGTGTGCTGCCTGCTGGGGCCTGTATCCAAGACATTACTGAGGGGTTGTCAAAGATCATCTGGCTCTCTGACGACTATCTCATGCCGCTCATCCCTGTATGCACTAATGGCGTCACCAGGAGGGCTTTGGCTTCCTTGACCATGGGATCGTGTTTTGAGAAGGACTGCTGTGCAGTGATGGGGTCCACCTATCAAGGAAGGGGAAGAGTATCTTTGGATATAGGCTGGCTAACCTAGTGAGGCAGACTTTAAACTAGGTTTGACGGAGGCAGGAGACACAAGCCCACAGATAAGTCCAAATCGTGGACACCTGGGTGAAGAGTCGGAATCTGGGGGAAACATGGGCAAGCACTGCAGGGACAAAGGAGAGATGAAGGATTACAGAGGGGAAATCTAATAGACACCTAAGACATCTGTATACTAATACAAGAAGTATGGGGAATAAACAGGAAGAACTAGAAATACTAGTGAATAATCACAATTATGACATAATTAGCATCACAGAAGCTTGGTGAGATAATTCACATGACTGGAATATGGGTATAGAAGGTACAGTTTGTTCACGAAGGACAGCCAGGGGGGAAAGGGAGGAGGTGTTGCACTATATATCCGAGATGTAAACACTTGTACTGAGTTTGAGGAAGATGTAGGAGGCAGACCTGTTGAAAGTCCCTGTTTAAGGATAAAAGAATTTAAAAGCCAGGGTGATGTCATGGTAAATGTCTACTATAGACCACCTAAGTAGGAAGAAGAGGTGGGTGAGGCTTTTTCTAAACAACTAACAAAATCATCCAAAACACAGGACTTGGTGGTGATGCCCATTTGCCATCTCTGTAATGAGTATCTACACTGAAGAACTACATTGGTGCAGCTGTTCTGCCATATCATTTCAAGTGTAGACATACCCCGACTCTGGGAACTGGGGCTTTAAGAAAAACAGTAAATATTGTAAGAATTGTGTTAAAATTTTGAGTGTTGTCAACAAATTAGATATATAAGTAGATCCCATTGACTTAATTGGGATTGTTCTCATGCAAAAAATGAAGCACATGTGTATTTGCAGTTCCAGGGCACAAGTGGGGTGCTACAATGTGTTCTATAATGTGTTATGATTTTTAAAAACAATTTTCCCAATCCTGGAGAGTCTCATTTAGTCAATGAAAGTTTTCCATGCAAAACAGTGACAGGATTGGTCCCATTATTTTTAAAATGTCTGATACATACTACTTATAACAGCACACTTTGCAGCATCTTTAGATGTGTGGGGTTTTATGAAACCTGTTACATTTTTTGTGTTCACAATTGTTGTTGCATGGAGACCAATGTTTCTAAATGAACTGTCATTTCTGTGAAGTACAGAGAGTTTAGTGTGAATAATGGAACATTGTTATACTTTTCATTTACTTGGTTTAGACAACAGATGACGTGTCCCTTTATAAGTTAAGCAGGACATCTTGTCTTGGAAATGCAGAAAGTGCAGTGAAGTTTTTGAAATGCTAGTTCAAGTTACAAGGGCACAAGAACAAACACTGGATTTTTTTGCATCTGTCTGGCAGGTCAAGGCATCTGTTTGTTTTTTGATGGAAGTAAGTTTCTCTTGTAAACAAGTTACATTTGAAAAACACTTGTTTATAAAATAAAGGGAGATGCTTTGTACATGCCACACAGATCACTCATCATACCAAGTTGTTTGAAAAATGGCTAAAAACATGGTCCTCTGAAGGGAGCTATTTGCAGTAAGGTTGATAAAGTACCACAGATTGGTGATACATGGAGTAATTCTTCTAGTGAGACTATAAAGAAGAGCCTCCTATTAAAAGGAGGAAAGAATCCATAATGTAACCTTTTGCAGATTTTAGATTTTGGAATTGACAATGATTTTTTAGGTCCCCAGAATACTTCAATAATAAAAAGGGAAAATGGGGGCTTTAATGAAGAGCCTAGTTTTCCTGCTTATCTTCTTTTAAAGAAATAGCTTTCTGAATGTTGTTTTTTTTTTTAATTAAGTCTTGTGAAATGAATAGTTACTCATTATTCTTATTTTATAGCTGGTGCTACAACATGGCTTTCCTTCTATTCCTGTGTTACAAAGACCATTCAGTTACAACATGAACAAAACAGTAATACAAGCAGCAGAAGTCTACAGTGAATTGTATAACACTATAGGCCAACTGAGGCTATGACTACACTTGGAGCTAGGGGCGTGATTCCCAGCTCACATAGACATACTTGTGCTAACTCTCATTGAGCTAGCGTGCTCAAAGTAGTAGGGTAGCCATGGCAGCACAGGCAGTAGTGAGAGCCTGGCTGCCTGAGCGCATCCCCATGGGGTCCTAGTGAGTTTATGCTCAGGACAACTAGCCTGTGCTACTGCTCGCTGCTCCTGTGTTACCACAGCTACACTACGATTTTCAGTGTGCTAGCTCAACGACAGCTTGCATGAGTGTGAATACACAAACTGGGAATCAGACCCCTAGTTCTGAGTGTAGACATATCCAGACACTGGTGCACAGTGGGTAGCAGTGGTGCATGTGTGGGCAGTATAGCATTCAGGTGGTGGACAAAGGAGGCACTGTGGGCTTGATCCTGTTTCCAGTCAAGTCAATGGATCAAAAGTTAACATTATAGAGCAGGATCAATCCCTTTGCATAAGGTCTAATGCCTCCATGGGGAGTGCCTTTCAAAGCAGTGATAGCTGAACCTGTACTAAAAATGCAGTATGCACAACTGTCCCTCGGGCTCTCCAATCATTATCTGGTGCACGAGAGGGCCAGGCTGTAGGCATGTAGTTGCACAGTGCTGCCAGCAATGCTAGTAGGACCCTATCCTTTCATTCTCTAGATCACAGGGCCTGTGAAAAGCCTTTAAGCTCTTACTCGTGCCCTCTGCACTGGGATTAACTTCATGCCAGAAGCATAAGTGGCTTCGTTGTGGCTGTGTCTTGCACTGGTGTGCTGAACTGGGAGAGGCTTCCAGCTCCCTCTCCTTCCCCATTTCTAAACAAGTAGAGGGCTAAGACCGCCAAGCTTCGACCCCATTGGAATGATGTCAGGCAATATTTAATTTTTTTATAGTAAGCATTTTTCTGACAGCCTTCTAACTTTTTAACATGCTGTTCACATACTGTATAGATAGTAATCTCTCTGTCTGAAGAGGCCTTTAAGTGTTTTTCAGACAAACATGTATACGGCTTCCTTTTCTTTCCCCAGTGAGACTCTCTGTATTTTGACATTTCTTGGCTCCAGTGTACGCTGGGTGATTTATTCTTGCATTTTGTTTTTTCCACAAAACTACCAGTTTTTCAAACTCCTTTCTGCTGCTGTGCAAGCCCCAGGCTTTCTAAAAGAGAGAATCCCAGGAAAAGGTGTGGGAGTCTAGGAGTAAAGTGGGGTTTTCTCCAGTATGAAGTGGTATAAAAAGTTGGACCACCACCAGTTTAGGAAAAAAACCTGATATAGTATTTATGGGAGACTCTCGCTAATCCTCACTTTGTTAAAGCACCTCCTTAGTCATTTGCACACAGGAAAGGTCTATCTCCTTGCACTTCTCAGGAAAGATTTAATAATAAAGGCACTGCTTTAGAGGGGTTCCATACTTCTAAGAATATGTCCACACTTGGAGCTGGTAGTGTAAATTCCAGCTGGAGCAGACATATCTGTCTAGGTGCGCTTGAGCTAGTGTGTTAAAAATAGAGTGTAGCTGTGACAGCGCCAGCAGTGGCGGGAGCTAGCTGCCCCAAGTACGTGCTTAGTGTCGTGGTCAGGATTGTACTCAGACAATTAGCACCTCCCACCCCAAATGGTGCTGTGGTTACACTCTACTTTTAGTGTGCTAGCTAGATGGGTATGTCTCCTCCACCACTTTAAGGCAGACTAATGCACCGTGTAGACTAGCCCTTAGTCCACTGGAAAGTGTACTAAGCTAAACCACCAGAAGCCTCTTGTAGAGTATGTCCATGCTGCATTTTAAAGCCTTTGGCAGCAAGTCTCAGAGCCTGGGTCTACAGACACGGGCTCACGCTATGGTGTTAAGAACACCATATTTAGAGGCTCAGGCTGTTCTTAACACTATAGTGTGAGCCAGGGCTGGTGCAAGGATATTTTGCGCCCTAGGCAAAACTTCCATCTTGCGCCCCACCCCCACCCCCCCAAAAATCACATACATTATACACAATACACGGTCACAGAGTAACATGTTATAATTTAGAATTTATGTTTCCGCGCTTTAAGTTTAGCAAATTTAGAAACAAGTTCCTCCAAGTCAATGCTGTGAGCAATGTCATGTTCTATTGACAAGGTAGATAGCCCAACAAGTCTTTGTTGCAACATTGAAGTTCGCATATATGTTTTTATCAACTTGAGCTTCGAGAAGCTTCGCTCACCACTGGCCACAGAAACTGGGAGAGTCAAGAGGATGCGAAGAGCAATAACTGTGTTAGGGACACTATCTGTCAGCTTATTTTCCCATATGAAGTTCAATACATCTTGCGGTGATGAACTCCTTTGGACTCATCTTGCAATAGCTTGCAATTCACTGCACAAGTCAAAGGCATCAATATCTTTGGATTCACCATGTTGCAAAACTTTCTCCAGATTCAAGCAATGTTCCATAATTTGCTTTGGTGTTTTATTTTGCAAACTGTAAACATCATATATGAAGCCAAATACTGAACTAATTTGCTGCATCAATGTGAATCTTTCTTCAACCAAATGTATTGCTGTGTCAATGACTGCAAAGTAAAAGTTCACTTTGAATTTTTCTTTCGGATCATAAATAGATTCGTCATCTGCTTCATACGTGAACTGCTTCCTCTTCTTTCTAATACGGATTGGATCTGGTTCAAAAAGTGCCGGTACATCCAACTCCTCCGCAAGTTCACCTGCATCTACCAATGTTTTCTCAAAGGCTGCGTCACTTCTGCAGCCCACAAGAAACTTCTTGGTTTCTCCAAGTTGATTAATGGCATCACATATATCAAATTCTTTTGCCTGAAGTTGTTTGCTAGTTATGTTGATCTCAAACAATATGTCATACCACAAAACAAGAGAAACAAGAAACTTGAAACTAGAAATGGCTTTTGTAAGAGCCTTTGCATCAACTCGTGATGTATTGCCAGATGATCCTGTCAGAGTATTGTCTTCATAGATGTCTACCAGAGCATCACAGATGTCACCAATGAAAGCAGGATGGAAAAGCTCCCCCCCAAGAAGACCTAAGACATGATGGCTGGATACATAAACAGACACCTGTCCCTCACAGGCACTACCTCATAACATGCCAATTTTGCTCAGGACAGAACATCACAGAGGAATACTATGCATTCAGTGGTCTCTACGCTGGCCAAGCAACAGTATGACAACTAACCTAACCAGTCCATCCAACTTTTTTGACTGCTTCTTGGGCACTGGTGAGGGGTAGCGGTGCCAGACTGAGCCCGGTGATGGGTGCACTACAAATCTACAAACTGAGGCAAGGTGCTGGGCCTAGAGTCCTGCTGAGACTGCTGTCCTGCACCAAGTGGAGCACAGCCTCCATGAGGAGAGAACTCAAACAAATATCATGCTCCTTCTGCATGATTCCCCCAAGCACTTCTTCAGGCAGCTGCTATGGGGGTCACTCACAGGCTTAGGCCTGCCTGTTGCAGGCAGAACACAGCAGCAGGGCTTAAAACTCAGACAGGGCCGCCCAGAGGACTCAGGGGGCCTTGGGCAAAGCAAAATCGGGGGCCCCTTCCATAAAACATTTGCAATACTATAGTAACATGTATTAGGAAATGTAAAAAATAACTAGTGAAATACATTCAAAAATTAATTTGTAATAATTTGAAAATAAACTAAATACATTATTTAAAAACATTAAAAGCTGTAATGGTATGTATACATTTGCAATTACATAATGGGCAGTGCTGGGTGATTGTGATAGTTGGTACCAATGGGCTGTCGTTGCCTGGGGGTGGTGCTATTGTTGCCCACGGCTGGGTGGGGAGCTGGGCTCTGGGTTCAGGGGTGCCCAGCTCACAGGGGCTGGGCTCAGAGCTGGGGGTCAGGGCTGTTGGGGGGGATGGGGTCAGGGGGTTTCCAGCTCAGAGGGACTGGGCTCGGAGCTGGGGGTCAGGGCTGTTGGGGGGATGGGGTCAGGGGGTTTCCAGCTCAGAGGGACTGGGCTCGGAGCTGGGGGTCAGGGCTTTGGGGGGGATGAGGTCAAGGGGGTTTCCAGCTCAGAGGGACTGGGCTCGGAGCTGGGGGTCAGGGCTGTGGGGTGGGATGGGGTCAGGGGGGTGCCTGGGGGCACTGGGGCAGCTCAGCTCTGCAGGCTGCTGTTCTCTCCAGCCGTCCAGGCACAAGGGGAGCAGGGACCAGCCAAGGACCAAGGGGGCAGGAGCACAGGCACCTGAGGCCGACCTGTGGGGAGGCACTTGCTTACCTTGCCCAATGCATGAGGGTTGGTGTCCTCTTTCTTCCTCCACTCCATCAGACCACTGCTGAGGCTCTTTTTTTCTCCGTGCCCCTCGCTGAGGCTGATGTGGAGGCTGAGCCAGGGGGCAGCCCCCGCTTTCCTCCAGAAGCGAAGCCCCGGTGTTGCGCCGCTGTCGCAGGGCCCCTGCCACGTGCCCTAAGCAGAGCTGCGCAGCTCTGCCCAGCCGCCGGCGCCCCCACCGGCAACGAGAAAAATTGCAGAGGCTGGAGCCCCTGCTCTGGGAGGGAGAGGGATTCTGAGCCTCTGCCTGCAGCTCAGGAATTCCCCTGGGTCAGCGCAGCCGCCGTCAGCCCGAACCTCTGGGCTGCCGCGGCAGCGCGCTGACCCCGGGGGCGCCCTGGGCTGCTGGGCCGCTGGGCCGCTGCCCCGGTGCCCTGATCCCGGGGGCGCCGTGGGCTGCCGGGCTGCCGCGGCGGCGCCCTGATCCCGGGGGGCGCCCCGGGCTGCCGCGGCGGCACCCTGATCCCGGGGGGCACCCTGGGCTGCCGGGCTGCCACGCCGGCGCCCTGATCCCAGGGGTGCCCCGGGCTGCTGGGCTGCCGCAGCGGCGCGCTGGCCCCGGGGACACCCTGGGCTGCCGGCTGCAGGCAGCTGCTGCCGCGGGCAGCTCAGACTACCTCTCCAGCAGCAGCGGCTGCAACCATTTAAAAAAATTTGGGGGGCGCCACTTTTTGGCACCCTCAAATCTTGGCGCCCTAGGCAACCGCCTAGTTCGCCTAAATGGTTGCACCGGCCCTCGTGTGAGCCCAAGACTGTAGACCTAGGCTCTGAGACTTGCTGCACACATTTTAAAATGTAGCGTAGACACATACCTTTAGTGCCAATGTGCAGTAAAAGTGTCCATGGAGGGAATTAGTGCAGCATAGCTAGTGTGCTCTAAATTCACGCCCTAGCTTTCTGCGCACTAACTTCCTTAAGTAGACAAGCCCTAAGACTTCACCATTCTACAAAATATACTGTAGCCTTTTTACTACTTTCTATTATGAAGAAAAATAGAGGATGTGACAAAGTCAGACTTGATAGTTCTGGAAGAGTAGTTGAAGACCGGTATATCAGTCTTAGGGCTTGGCTACACTCAGAACTTCAAAGCGCTGCCGCGGGAGCACTGCTGCAGCAGCGCTTTGAAGTGTGAGTGTAGTCGCAGTGCCAGCGCTGGGAGAGAGCTCTCCCAGCACTGCACGTACTCTACCTCCCTGTGGGGATTAGCTTTACAGCGCTATATCTTGCAGCACTATGGGGGGTGTTTTTTTCACACCCCTGAGCGAGAAAGTTGCAGCGCTGTAAAGCGCCAGTGTAGCCAAGGCCTTAGAATGGTTAAAACCCTTTTTCCTATGAATTGAAAAAGGTTACCTTAGGTTAATTATGGACACCTGAATCTAATTAAGGGCAGTCTGTGACCTTTAAAAACCTCTTCCTGGGAGATTAAAAAAAAGAAGGAATGAGAAGCATGCTGCAGAAAGGTTGTGTGCAGTGAGGGGAAAAAGGCTTCAACTAGGTAAAGAGCTGTTTTTCCTGTAAGAGGAAATCTTGTGTTTATTTCTGTCTGGGGAGCAGGCTTTAATTCCCAGCGTAGCTGGGCCCAAAATGGGTTAGAGAGGGTGGCTGGCAACAGTATAAGAAGAGGCAGTACTCCAGGGAGGGTTAGGCAATGCAAGTTTTTTGT
This sequence comes from Gopherus flavomarginatus, assembly GCF_025201925.1. Taxonomy (NCBI): domain Eukaryota; kingdom Metazoa; phylum Chordata; order Testudines; family Testudinidae; genus Gopherus; species Gopherus flavomarginatus. The sequence continues at coordinate 88,661,192 of NC_066624.1, forward strand.
TTAAAGAAGCCTTCTGGGCAGCCTTAAGGTATACCCTGTGAAATATTGTAAGTAAACCACCATGAAGTATTTATACCAGGCCCCCTCAATGCCAGAGGAAGAAAAGCTGAGCCCTGAGGTGATGAAAGAGGCATGTTGTCACAAGAAACAATGTTCTTTCCCAGGTATTTGCTCTGGGGAGTTTCTGAATTTCCTTTATATTCTCTCCCAATCAACAGTGGGCTGACCCCTCTCAGACCACCCGGTCCCACAACCTTCTCCCTCCAGCTAACATCGTTGGAAGGAAGCAATAGTGTTGATCACAATCTGGCACACATAGAAAAACATCACAGCTAACCAGGACCAAAAAAATTAAAGCACCTGTTTGCCAAAGCCTTGTGTATTTACTGAGTCTTTACTGAGGCAAAGCTCCCATGGAAATCAATGAAAGCTTTGCTTCAGAAGAGACTTCAGAATTAAAACACCAGAAAATATGAATTTGTTTAGTTAGTTCCTCACTAGTGGCCTGTAAAAGTTAATTATTAAATAACCTACCAGAAAATAGATGATCACTCCTCTGTACTCTCCTTTTTTTTTTTTCCTTTTCCTCTCTTGTAAATAGCATTCCAGTGGCTCCAACTAGTGAATATTTGTATGATTTCCCAACATCAACATCATGCACTCACCTCTTCTAGGAATATGATCTGGATACTATTTTAGCTCTGCTGGCATGAAGACATTCTACTGCAAGCAGAAACAAGGAAGTCTTCACAGAAGTAAAAAGGTAAGTGAAAATTGAATAAAAGGCAAATTACAGTACCTATGTGATGGGGTATTTGCTTACTGAAACTTGGTCCAAGACATTTTCTCCACCATGGGGATTATTATCTAGAACTGGAGAAGTCTCAGAGGATTTGGGAGAAGAAAAGGCCAAATATAATATAGTACCAATTTTCAAAATCTAAAATCAAAGTGTTCTGAGCAATTATCTGGAAAATCTAATTTTAAATTCTGAGTAAATGAATAGAATGAATAGTAGACAAACTCTGAAGCCTCATATTAAACTGCAACAGAAGATATAAGGAGCAAGTCAGGCCAAACAAACATCACTGCATTTTTAAAGGAAATAAATACAGATTTAGACAAAGTCTAAAATATAGTTAAAATCATTTCATGTTGGCTTGGCTAGAAAACAGACTGAAGAATTGTAAAAATCAAAGGTCCTGGGCTGCCCAGGGTGGGGCAAGTGGGGCAATTTGCCCCGGGCTCCGCAGGGGCCCCCAAGAGAACGGCTGAGGCTCCTGGCCCGGCCCCGACCCCGACCCTCTCCCGGAGCCTCAGAACATCCAGGAGCTTCCTGAGCTCCGGCCCGCTCAGAGCCACGTGGTAAGGAGGCGGGGCTGCAAGCTCAGGCCCTGCTGGAGCTCACAGCCCCGACCCCTCACCACACGGCTGAGAGGGGAGGAGCTCAGGCCCCGCCCGAGGCAATCTGCGCCGCTGTTTGGGGACGCTCCTGGATGCGGTGCGCTGAGGCTCCGGGTAAAGGGGGGAGCCGGAGGTAAGAGGCTGGGGCTGGGACCGGGACCAGGGGGGTTGGATAAGGGGCAGGGAGTCCCGGGAACAGGGAGGGGGCAGAGGCTGGGGGGCCAGTTAGGGGACAGGAAACGGGGGTGTTGGATTGTGGGGGTTCCAGGGGTCTGTCAGGACTCAGCGGTGGGGTGGTTAGGGGTCAGGGGACGGAGCAGGGGTGGGGTCCAGGGGTGGTGGTGGGGTTTCTGGGGGATGGTGAGGGGACAAGGAGCAGGATGGGTCAGGGATTCTGAGGGGGGTGGGCAGTTGGGGGGCAGGAAGTGGGTGGGGGTCAGATAGGGGGCAGGGCCAGGCTGTTTGGGAGGCACAGCCTTCCCTACCCTAGAGCTAATTCAGCAGTTGGAGGCTCGCAGAAGAGCGAGCTGTTAGCTTTTCCATTAGGGCTACCATCCCTTTCACTTCTCAAATGCCAAATTATAGTCTATATTTAATTTCAGTGCCATAGGGAGATTCATGTCAGGGGAGGGTAGCTTCATTTAAAATTAGCCACTGGGGGAGGGATCACATGAGAAGAGCTATATCCTACACCACCTGCCTCCTTCCCAACCCTACCAAAGGAGACTCCCCTCCCCTGGCATTCCCTGAGGCTTCAGAGGGGTTAATTCAGTGGTTCTCAATCTTTTGTCCTGGTGACTTCTTTCACAGAGCTAACCTCTGAGTGCGACACTCTCCACCCCCTTATAAATTGAAAACACTTTTTTAATATATTTAACACTATTATAAATGCTGGGGGCAAAGCGGGGTTTGAGGTGGAGGCTGACAGCTCTCAACCCCCAGTAATAATCTCGTGATCCCTTGAGGGTCCAAACACCCAGTTTGAGAACCCCTGGGTTAATTTAATTTTAGCACCCTGTGTCCATTCACATGCATGTGCTATTTTGAGCATTTCAGTTTTCACAACATAGGCTCATCCCAGATTCTGGAACAAGCTCAAATGCTCAGTTCATGGAGTATGTACATAGTCTATACTAAAGACAAACCCACAGTAACCGTCTCCAATTTGTAAGGGACCCCATGGAGCCAGTCTCTAGGAAACAGATAAATGCATGGAGGTTAAGTCCATTAATGGCCCTTAGCCAGGATGGGTAAGGAATGGTGTCCCTAGCCTCTGTTTGTCAGAGGTTGGAGATGGATTGCAGGAGAGAGATCACTTGATCATTCCCTGTTAGGTTTACTTCCTCTGGGGCACTTGGCATTGGCCATTGTTGGTAGACAGGATACTGGGCTGGATGGACCTTTGGTTTGACCCAGTATGGCTATTCTTATGTTCTAAGCTAAATAAATCCAAAGTTATGGAGACAGATATGAGTCAAGGAAGCCAGCAGAGTATCAGAAGCCTGGAAAAAATCTCTGATTGGATGGGCTCAGGGGTTTGGTCACAAGCTGAGGTGGTTCAAAAGTTTTGGATTTTTTTAAGCAGAATTTTTTTTATTGTTTCTTTAAACAATCAAACACAGCAAGCAGCAAATATTTGGCCACACACTTCTGAAACCCCAAACCGTATTCAGGTTTTGGCAGACTAATTTCAGCTTTTCAATTAAAAAAACCACAACAGATTTTGAAGGAAAGCAGACATTGTCCGTGATTTTTTTTCTGCTTTTTAAAAACCTCTAGTTTTCGATCCAAAAACAGTTTTGACGGAAAATATTTGTCCAACCCTTTTAATGAGCATTAGTGCCTTTTAGCACTAGCTGATGCTGAGAACCAGTGATACCTTGTAAAGAAGTTTTCTTAAAACTGGGTTTGTGCCGAGATGCGGAAGGTTTATTTTTTCCAGGGCCACCTTTGGCGGGGGAGCAAGTGGGCTAATTTGCCTGGGCCCTGCAGGGGCCCCCACGAGAATATAGTATTGCAATTTTTTTTATGGAAAGGGCCCCCAAAATTGCTTTGCCCCAGGCCCCCTGAGTCCTCTGGGTGGCCCTGCAGCCCTGTGTCAAGTCTGAGGGAGCTAATTCAGGAAATTTGTTTTTTTTTTTTTTTTCTGAAAGGGGGAAAAAAAGAAGTAAGTTAAAGTCTCAGATGATACTTAAAACCCATCCATATATCCTATTGCTGACTCAGCTGTAAGGGCATCATTTAAATGCTTTTATTCCAGCGGTGCCCATTCCCTCTCCAAGATCCCATGTTCAGAGAGAGAACTAAGGAACAGAGACACTAAGTGACTTGCCTAGGTTCACACAGGAACTCTGCGGTGGAGCAGGGACTCAAACCTGGGTCTCCTACATACCAGGCCAGTGCCCCAACTACCAGAGCCTCAGTCCTCTCCATATTTAAAACCATTCAGGACAAAAAAGAGTGAAAAGGGCACAAAGAGGTAATGAATACATAGCCCTCCCACAGCAATATTTCTAGAAGAGAGCCTTGGGACATGTAAACTCTGCCCTGTTCCCATCTTGGTGTTCCCTCTAAATACTTTTCTCGAGGCCCCACAATATAAACTCTGCTGCTCCCCAAGAACAGGGGGATGCAAAATTGGTGAAGCTTCTTCAAACTGGCTGCATCTAAGAGCTCCGTGAATTGAGTTTCCACCATGCAGAGGTGGCCACTGAAAAGGTAATTCATCCTGGGGCTGTATCACTGGCTCAGGAGGATTCCCACTGAGTCCAAGTAATGATGCACATTCCTAGCTCCCGATTCTCCCCCTCCCCCCCTCCCGGTACAGCAGTATTTCTGGGTCTTCAGGAGGTTCTTGGGGATGCTGTTGAAGTCGGAGCCAACATCTTTGCCCTCAAGAGGGGTGAGATTTGTGCAGTAAGGTTCCCCTCTCAGCACCCACTTATGAGGAACACACACCCCCACTCACATAGATAGGTTCAGGCTAATTAGCCATTGGAACATTTTAGCAAGGGAAGAGGTAAACTCGTCACCTGGAGTCACTAATGGAGATACACTCTAATTCATCCACAGGCTGGAAGGCTTGATGATATTCCCTTACATACTAGGGAAGAATAACTGGCTCCACTGCAGGAATTACTATGGCCTGTGTTCAGCAACATGATTTAGATGAGATGATCATAATGGTTCCTTCTAGTCTTAAAAATATATAAAATTTCACCTATTAAAAACAGATGTTAATGTACCTGGAAAAACTCTAAGACACAACTAGCCCCTAAAAGAGTGTGGGCTGATGAGTCAATGGAACAGTGCCCCCTCTGGCTGGATAGAGCATTGTGCCAGAGTTTGCTTGGTCTGGCAGGGCAGCCAGTCAGTTCCTCTTGTCTGAGTCCCACTTGGGTGTTTGGGTTTCCTCTTTATTCCTGGTGGGGCCAGCTGGTCCTGATGTCAAGGGAGTCTGGAAATCCACTCAGTTCTTAAGTTTCTCAAAGTGTTGGTAGGGAAACCCAAGCCCACCCTCTCCACTGGTTTCCAGCTCAGGGCCCTTAAGTGAGACAGGCAGAATCAGGACTTATTGTCTCTGGTTGTACATTGAACTTCCTTCCTTCCTCCCCTGGTTTCCATGGGCTTTCTAGCCTGTTGGCCCGGTCATTCGTTCTCTGAGTGCTGTCTCTGAGTGGCGTCTCAGCAGCTTGCTTGCTCCTGACAGCCACCCTGCCCCACTGCTTTCCAGATTTTTTTATCCCCACGCTGCTGTCAGGCTGCCAAGCAGTACCTAGATTAACCCCTTTGTTGTAGGCTAGCATGGGGTATATACACTCCATGGAAAGGAGATAGTTGGAAAGTAGTAATATTGAAGATGATGCATCATGAGGTGGTCATATATATGTGAATGATGATGGCTGAAAAGAGGAAATACTTTGAACAACTAGCTGAGATTTTGTCTTCTCTCCCATCAAAGGCATACAGCCCCTATTCAATACCATGGTATGAAGCTTCGGGATTTCGCTTAGCTCTTACTAAGCTTGGATGACCAAGCAGCATCAATTCTAAAAATGTCTTCTTCCACCTCCGCCTTGCTAGGAAATTTTGTCCCTTCCTCCCAGACAGTGACCTAGCCACACTGTTCCTTGCATTTGTCACATCCAGATGGATTGCTGTAATTCACTGTATCTGAAGGTGAATGCATAGATGATGCATAAGCTCTACCTGGTACAGAATGCAGCTGCCCATTTTCTCTGTGACTTAAGCCCCTATGAGGACATCAGGCCTATACTCAAGTCCCTCCCCTGGTCCCCAGTCAGCTTCTGACAGCAGTTGAAGGCTTTAATCCTAATCTTCAGAGTTATTAATGGATCAAGCCACACCTACATCGAAGACCAAATTTTGATCTATGAACCACAACAACAGCTGCACACCTCTGGGACAATGCAGCTCACAAAGCACAGGATAAAGTGTTACTCCTGAGGGCATTCTGTGCCAAAAAATTGAAGATTCTGTGCACAATATTTTAAAATTCTGCAAGTTATATTTGTCAATAAATAAATGCAGAGGCTCCAGCATGGGAGCACAGGCTATTAGCTGCATGAAGGAGGGAGATCACCCTGCAGGTCCCACCACCCCAACCCCGAGACATGGACTCAGTGGTGAGGTTACACCTGACCCTGACACAGCACAAGGCCTGGGCCTGCCCCTCTGCACCAGGCACACCAGGTGTGGAGCAGGCAGGCTCATCCAGGCAGGATCCAAGTGTGAAGGGGCTCAGTGTGGGGGGATCCAGGTGTGGGGTGAGAGGGTTCTGTGTGAGACAATCTGGGTGCAGGCAGCTCTGGGGGAGGGTCTAGGTGTCAGGGCCACCCAGGGGATTCAGGGGGCCTGGGGCAAAGTGGGGGAGCTGCAGTGCTTGCACTCACCCAGCGGCGGTCTGTATCTTTGGCGGCATTTCGGTGGTGGGGGGCCCTTCAGTCGCTTGGCGTCTTCGGCAGCACTGAAGGGCCCCCTACAGCTGAAGTGCCGCCAAAGACCCGGACTGTTGCAGGGCCCCTGCGGAGCCCGGGGCCTGTGGCAAATTGCCCCACTTGCGCACGCTCCCCCCTCCCCGGGCAGCCCTGCTAGGTAGGGGGGGATCTGGATGCACAGAGGCTCACTGGGGGGTGGAGTTCCAAGTACAGGGGCAATGTGACGCTGTAGGGGCTTCCAGGTGGTTGGGGCTCAGCAGAGGGGTCTGGGTGCTGGCGGGGGGTCTGGTGAAGCTAGTTGATGGTCAGTGGCATGGGGGTCTGGATGTAGGAGCTCGGAGTGGTGTAGGGGAGTAGTGCTCATCAGTGTCAGGATTTGAGTGCAAGAAGCTCACTGGGGGGTGGTATAGTTGCAAGGGTGGGGGTCTAGAGGCTGGGGGCTCTAGATGCAGGAGTTGAGGTTCAGCTGGGTGGGATTTGGGTATGGAGGGCTAGGAGGGTTCTGGGTGTACAGGGTGAGGCTTGGTGCGGGTATCTGGGTATGGGAGATCCAGATGCATGGGACTGGGTGGAGGGGGAAGCAGCTCCCCATACAGTGACCCCTCCTCCTGTAGCCAAGAAGCGATGCGGGCAGGAAACGGGATGGCTGTCACAATGAAAAAGAAAACCTATGCAAATTTGTGCTGCACGTGGCAAGACACTTTGCCAAGAAGCATGGCCTTTCTCTATATATATCACATAAGATGGTCCTTGGGACACAGAGTACAGCACATGGCCCTGAAGCATCTGAAACATTAGAAGAAATCTGAGGGAATTCAAAGACCAGCAAACAATAGTTAAAGACCTGCAGAGATTGACGTAGTAGGAGAACTATTAAAAGAACTAAATATAGTTGCCCCCAAAAGTTTTACTCTGGAGCTGAAAATGAAGCTCTAGTGATATTTGCCATGTTCTCTCCATATTATCTACTTTTACTAAATATCAGGGCACAAACTTCACTTGACCAACAGGATAAGGAAGAAAGCAATTTATCTCCCTTAATAGTCAATCCGGTAATTAAAATTCCTTTCGGTTCTGAAACCAGCAAAAGATCATAATCCTAGAAGAGCGGAGTGCATGGTAATGATATTGGGAAATCCTAAAAATGGCTTGGATCATCCTTGCCCATGTGAGAGAGTGAAAGGGAAGTTAATAGGGATGAATAATATGAATACTCATGGAAAGAGTGAGTCTTTCCCCCTTGCAAAGAGGAAATAGGAGCTCAGCCTGAGAAACCCAATGATCTTTGAGACCAACTCTGAGCTCAAGGAATCAAAGACTGGAAAATGGCCATGTGTAGGCCATGTAGCCCCTCTTCTGTGACATCCCCCATAGCCAGTGCAATTAGGAGCAGTAACTGTCATCACAATAATTTTCTGGGGCACGAACTTTTCCCTCAAAAGCTGCTGTGGAACACGCAAGGGTAAATTATTTCACTTTGGTCTTTGTTCCTTTCCTGAGTTTTAATCATTTAATCAATAACATAACTCCTCTAGTAATGTGTTTGTAAGCCTAAATGTGAGACTGTTGAGGTGAGACCAGGATTTATACATATGGTTAAAGCAAAATAGATTTTGATTTTTGTATAGCACCATTCATACAGAGGGTAAAGCATATTGCCTTCTTGTTGACTGGTGTGTGAAAAGAAGATGATAAACTAGCAGTACTATATAAAATATGGAGACGTTAACAAAAGCTTAGTCGCTTGGCATCAGATTATGTCCTTTGACAGGACCTTAAAAACTTTCTGGAGCAGAACCAATAGGTTCGCTTAAAAAAAAAAAAAAAGTTGAAAGTGCTCCAGGTATCTGTGCAGTTTGAGGGTGTTTTAGTCACTAAAAAGAAAACAAATATATACTAGCTGTAGCCCCTGTGACATCAACTAGTATTTGTGTGCTAATTGGGCTCACGGGCTGAGAACCAATGATATTTCAGTTAGGGGCTGTTAAATTCTTACCAAAATAGCACTAGTGTATATACAATTATATTGGTAAAAAGATCCTTGTATAATTATTCCCCTTTCTGTATGGTAAAAGAGATACCTATATAATAGTGTTATACCTTCAACCACACTAGTGAGGTTGTACTGCTTCAGCTATATTGATGTAGTTAAAGCAGTACAATTTTCTAGTGTAGACAAGTGTGACGGGTTGGATCACATAAAATCCCTTGGGAATGCCAACTGATGTGCTGAGACTACCTCTGAGCTCATTTTCCCTGGCAGCTTGGGACTTCAGATCCTTGTCTTGTTTGAGCCAGACACGCTAGCCTGCTCAAACACAGACCCAGGTCTGAATCACATCCCACAAACTTCAGGCTTAACTGAAAACAGCTTAAGAAGTACTCCTGTCTCCAACACTCGGGTACCCACCTCCCAATGGGGTCCAAACCCCAAATAAATCCATTTTACCCTGTATAAAGCTTATATGGGGTAAACTCCTAAATTGTTTGCCTTCTATAATACTGATTTGCACCCCTTTAGGGGTGGAGAGGCTACCTCTTGAGCTAGCTGAAGACAAAATGGAGGGGTCTCCCAGGAGCTTAAATAGACTTTCTCTTGTGGGTGGAGACCCCCTCCTCTCTCCTATGCAGAATCCAGCACTCCAGAAGATGAAGTTTTGGAGTCACATGAGCAAGTCACATGTCCATCAGGGCCGGCACTACCATTTAGGCAACCTAGGCAATGGCTTAGGGCGCCAGAATTTTTGGGGGGCGCTATTTTGCGGGGGGGGAACCGGCACACGGGTCCGGTGGACCTACTGCAGTCATGCTGATGGACGGTCCACTGCTGGAAAGGCTCCGGTGGAGCTGCCACAGTCATTTCGGTGGACGGTGCGCTGGTCTAAAGGCTCCGGCGGACCTACCGCAGTCATGCCTGCAGCAGGTCCACCGGAGCCTTTAGACCGGCGGACCGCCTGCTGGCATCACTGCGGCAGCTCCACTAGACCCTTTCCAGCAGCGGACCGTCCACTGGCATGACTGCGGTAGGTCCACCAGACCCGCAGGGGGCGGCGAAATGGCCGTCCGCCTAGGGCGTCAGAAACCCTGGCGCCACTCCTGATGTCCATGCATGTCTGAATTTCTTAACAGCCAGGCCACATTCCTGGGAAAGCACAGATGTGGATTGATGTCTCCAAGTTCATTGTTGGCTTAAGTGTTTCTTGATTTGTCACTTACTGAGAATAGTCTTTTCTCAGGAAGCTGACCAACTGCTTTACTGAGGCCTCTTAAAATTAAACAAGTACATAGCCAATATTCATAACTTCAAATACAAAAATGATACATGCATACAAATAGGATAAATATATCCAGTAGATCATAACCTTTGCAGAGATGTAACATGGCATATCTAGCATAAAACATATTCCAGTTATGTCATATTTACTTTCATAAACATATTCCCATAAAGCATTATGGGGTGCAATGTCACAACAAGACCTTAGGAACTGAGCAAATACAGACAGACTTCGCAAGTGCTGTGCATTTCACCAATGCCCTGTGAAAGCAACTACACAGGGCTATAATTCCAAACCACAGCTAGAAAAAAATTTTGGTTGTTTGATGATAGAACTTGAACTAAGGACTTCGCGCACTAGAAGGGAAACACTTCCCCCTTGAACTACAGGGAGTGCCTCTAGCTTGTAGAAATAGTAGGTTCTTATCCTCTTATGTGAACCAGCTTCTAAAAGGGGACGCAGCATACATTGGGCCTGTGTGTTACACTTGTTTGCTTGGGCCTGTTAATCCAGCTTTTTCTAGAGGCATAACATTTATTTTTCTGAGAATGCTTTTAAAAAAAGAATGAGAGAGTGCGTGGAGGCTAAGATACTCATCTCCAGCCATGGTCACTGTCTGGACTTGCTCAACATTTGCCATGAAGCTGTCATAAATACTAGTAATTTCTCAAAATGCCTCAGAATAACTACAAATCACTTATTCCCATGGGGGTGGGGAATAAGGGAGAAGAATCCCCAGGCTTCTCTATGTAAAACCCGAATTACATATCTTATTACTGCTGCTGACTCTGTTATAGAGATGTCTGCTTTGTCAAACAATCACTTCTGATTCTGTTTCAGTTAAAAAAAAAAAGTAGAGAGATTCCTTTCAATTTGCTTAATTAAAAATGTTATCACTCAAAAGAAAAACAGATTTCCTTACCCATCTTATTCTTTTCTATGATCAACCTCATCTACCATAGAATATATTTTCCATGCTGTTTGGTGTGCAAAATACTATTCCTGAATGAGTGCCACGTTTGCATCCTGACATGCTAGCTATTTAGCTTTAGATAGTCTTTGCATAGTCTTTTGATAGCATAAAGAATATTTTGACATTTTCCCAAAACCTTTTGGGATGAAGATACTGATAATTAATGACACATCCAAAGTGTGAGGCCCCACCCTGCCCCACTCTAGGAATGGAATGATTGTTTCTCTTTGTTTTCACTCAGTACCTGTGTGTATTAAACTGAGCCACCTGAAACAGAACTAATTAGCCCACAGAAGATTAAAAGATTTTCTACAGATGTTTTTCTTTCCCAGAGAATAAGAAGTGTTAAAAGTTCACACCAGTCAAATTAATTTCGTGGATGTTTTGCTGAGTTACTGTTGTAGTAAACTAATATAAAAGAGTATAAATGATATCACATTTTAAGCCATCCTGGAATTGTATTTAGTGCTGTGTTTCGAAAGGTGACCTCTAAATGATTTGTTGACTCTGAGTTGAGTTTAAGGTGCTAGATTAGAGTATGTGCTGAGTATAAATGAGTTTGTTAATTCTAACATTTTCAGTAGTGGCAATAAAACAGTGATTTCAAGCTATGCTTTTAGGGCTGGGCTTTTCAAAAGAAGCTAAGGGAGTTGGAGTTGATGCCTTGAGCTTCCTTGAAAATCTCAATTCTCTGTCATTACTTGAGTTCATTTAATAGCAAGATATGCTCCTGAGTGGGCATAACATAATTCACACATGCACAGTAGGTTTGAAATTTGATACAAATCTATTTATTAGATACCTGTATTTTTGACTTGGCTGAGTGAAGTGCAGCAAGGTCTAAGCGCACGTCCAGACTAACCCGCGGCATCGGCGGGTTAAAATCGATTGCTCGGGGATCGATATATCGCGTCTAGTCTGGACGCGATGTATCGATCCCCGAGCGCGCTTACATCGATTCCGGAACTCCATCAATCCGAACGGAGTTCCGGAATCGACACGGAGAGCCGCGGACATCGATGCCGCGCCATCCAGACGGGTGAGTACCTCGATTTTAGAAATTCGACTTCAGCTACGTTATTCCCGTAGCTGAAGTTGCGTATCTAAAATCGATTTTAATACCTAGTCTTGATGATTTTACTTTGTAACACAACCTGCGGGGGGCAGGCAGACGAGTGGAGACAGGAGGAAGTAGGAACCCACAGGGGTGGGGGTGGGGGTGGGGGAGGAGGGGAACAAGGACCTGCAATGAGGTAAGTCTGTGGATGCACATTTAAGCAGGAAGTGGGGGAAGTGGAGATAAGGAAATTGGGGAAGGAGGGGGCAGGGACCAGGAGTGGGTGGATGGAGATGGGAAGTGGGAAACTGGGGGAACATAGAGGCCCTGCCATAGGAGAAATAGAGTAGCACACAGAGACCTTGGCATGGGAGGAAGGAAATGGAGTATACAGAGGCCTGGGCATGGAAGGGATGGGAAAGATGGGGGGATGGGAGGGGGCACACAAAGTCCCTGCCAAGGTGTGGAAAGGGGGGATTCAGAGCCTTTCTGCCATGGGGGAAGGGTATGGAAAGTGTTTTTGCTTGAGAAAAAGAAGGTGAAAATATTTGATGCACATTCCAGTTTTTTATGCTCTCATGTAAAACTAGCATGTGGCATGTTACAAAGATAATGTTCTTATGTCATTAGTACAGTAGTATTTGGAGCCATTGCCAAGCTCCAGTGACATTGTAATTGTCCAGGAATCAGTAACCGTGTGAAATTAGCTTGCTCAGCTGCAAATCAGCTATTGAGGAAATGCATTCCTCAATGTGGTTGACAAAGGCTGGAATGTGAGACAATGGGACTTGCATGTTGATAACAGACACAGTATTAACACTGTTTTTGTACAGCTGATTGCCATGTACTTGGGATTGGAACAACAGATGCTGTGTTCCACCATCTTCTTTCTCCATGGAAACTCCATCGTCAACGCCAACATCTTTGGATTCACCCATTGACTTGTACAAAGATTTTTGCATTTGACACATGAGGATTCTAAACATACGCAGAAGCCTTCTATGTTTTTATAGTGCAGTATGAGGAGGATCAGATAAACAAACGAATTAGCCAAATACTTTAGAGTCTGTCCTACTTTAAACTTAAAAATCTCTTTTGCACTTGAGAGAGTGATTATTTTGTACCAGACTTCTTATGTACAGGTGTGTGAAGTTTTTGTGCTGAAACCTGAAACCCACTGAAACTTTCTCAATTTTGTTACAAACCTGTAACTTGGGGCAGGTTAATTAAATGTTTGCCAAGATACATGGGCTTTTGGTGAACCTGCACTGAGTATTGAGTGAACACATGACGACTTGTAGTTTCCATAGTGCCTTTCCTGTGAGAATCTTGAAGTGCTGTAGGTAAGGATGATTATCTCCATTTTGCCCCTGGCGAAACTGAAGCACAGAGAGGCTCAAGGCCTGATCCAGTGCCCCTGAAGTCAGTAGAATGCTCTTCAATGGACTGTGGAGCAGACTCTAAATAAGGGTGGTTGGGATTTTTTGGACAAACACTTTTTTGAGGGGGAAGGTGCCAGTTTGTCAAAACTGAAATTGTTCATGAGAAAGGGTCAGTTTAGATTAAACTACCAACTGGAAGAAAGTTTCAAAATTATTCAGATGGCTCTTTCTGACAGTTTTGAAAGGAAGTTTTATTTTTTAGTTTGAAAATGACTTTTTCTTTCAAAATTTGTTAATTGTTGGTTAATACTTAAAAGTGAAAACTAAAGCAAGGTGGCTGAGGTAGAAGATATTGGCTGTCTCTCTAATAGGCTGGGACCAACATGACTACAACTACGCTGCATAAAACTGAAACAAAACATTTTGAAACTATAAAAACATTTTGATCCAATCTGAACTATATTTTGGATTGTTGGGTTTGAATTTTTTTGCAGGTTCAGCAGTTTTTAGAGGGCTTTTTTGTCCTGATTTAGGAAGGGAAATTTTTTTGAAATCTCAAATTCTCGGGGGACAGGAAAACCATTTCCCACTCAGCTGTACTCCTCAGTGACTTGGCCATACTCTCACATAAATCTGTAGAAGAGTGAGAAACAGAATCCATATCTCATGACTGTCTCCTATTCCAATCAGTTGGCATTGCTGCCTCCATTAAGTATCTTTTAAGTGTCTTTTCATCATAGTTGCTAGTTTTGCGATTTATTCCTTCATACCTGCTAAGCCTCTCTAGTGCTGATATCTCCCCCAAAACTACTGCTTTCAAATTCTGGAGTCTTTGGACAGGAATGAATGTTGCAGCACTGCCTCCTCAGCCAGTGTTATAGATCACTGTCATCGGTAGCTGGAATGAACCATTGCTGCTGAAAACATGATTGGTATCTGTGGCCCCAGGTTAACAAGCCCCACACTGAACCAGGACAGAGAGTAGAGCAATACTGGGCTAGGGAGTCCCCGCCCTCAACAGGTGCAAGGCATGTTTGCAGTGGAGGAACACCTGAAAAGGACACTGATAGCCCAGGAAAAGGGTGGAATGAGCTGCCTGTGGCATCAGGAAGTAAGGCTGATGTGGAGAGCTGTGACTAGAGTGTCAAAGTTTTGTGAAGGCTGCTTTAGCAGAAGGGACTTGGATTCTCCCTCCTGCCCTTCTTTGGAAGCTGAAAACCCTAAGAGAGAGTAACTGACTGAACAACACAATTGAGAGACTGAGGAGCGTCTGCTAAGCCAGCAACCATGCTGCAAACTGAGGAGCTCCAAACTAGTGGGAAGTGACCTGGATGAAACAGTTAGGAGTAGCTCAATGAGTGGGCTGAATGATCTAGTAAACCCCTAGGGCCCCGGGTTGGACCCAGTGTAGTCAGTGGGCCTGGGTCCTCCTAGCTTGCCATGCCCTCTGCTCCTCCCCCTACCTTTTGTAGTGACAAAGCTCTGAGGGAATAATTGGAGCATGAGGGGGTGATTAGTGATCCCAGAGGGGGCCTCAACTACAGACACAGACCGGCCAAAACTGTAAATCTGACCACTAGGGCAGCTGGTCATCAGACTTTCCTGCTACAGCCTCACAATAGTCAGTCTGGAATGACTCCACATAAGAGAATCCACATTTGGCAAACAAGCACAAGATTTATTTTCCTCATATGTTGGCAGGTGCATTCGCTGCATAAAATCAAGGGGGCATTTTCCCTGTTCTCCTACACCTGGTACTAAATATTTAAACAAAGCCTTTACGTAAGAGCAAAGTAGATCTGGCTCTAATACCTATCTGCCTCAGAGAACTGCCAAACCTTTAAAATCTGGGTAGGGAGAAAATCAGTCATTTCCAGTTTGCAAATAAAAGCTACTACTGCCAAACATATTTGTGCTTGTTATGCTACTTTTGTCAAGGCATATGAGTTTTGTTGTTTGCCTCATGCTCCATTGCATTGAAATTATCCAAGTCTTGAGCATAATGAAGCTAACTTAAATAAATAACTATATATCTCTCTCTCTCTCTATGTGTGTGTGTGTGTGTGTGTGTGTGTGTGTGTGTGTATATATATATATATATATATATATATATATAGTTAGTTATATATAATATGCTATACATTTTAACCAGTTTCTACTGTCTCTACTGTATTGGCTTAATGGTATAATAAAAACACTGCCAGATGGGTCAACTTAATTGCTAGTAGCATTTTGTGAAATGATGGTGAAATTGGCAAAAGGAAAAATAAGAAAAACTCGACAAAATATGTTTGAAGCTTGGACAGTATATTAATGACAATTCTGCCAGGAAAAAGATTGTGGAGTACAGAGACAGATTATTCTCTAAGGTAGTGGGGGGTAGGGAGGGAGTAATAAGAAGGTTATCATACCAAAATAGAGGCAAGTAGTAATAAGAAAGCAAGCACAGGGGACAGAACTGGGAAGGAACACTATATAATTGTTAGAATTTGAAACTGGGATACTGCACTGCAAAATGTACTTCGTTCTTTTATTTAGTTTTGATTACTGAATTAGAGCCAGTGATGGTCTTGTGGCTAACACTATGGACCAGGGACCAGATTTTTTAAAGGTATTAAGCTGCCCTAATGAAACAGATAGGTGCTTAGTGGGATTTTCAGTAGATGCCTATCTGCAGCTCTAGGTGCCTAAAAATGTGTGAAAAACTGACCCTGGATATCAGTTGATGTAATACCTCTGGGTCTGCCACAGGCTTGTTAAGTGACCTTTGGCAAATCATGAGTTTAAATTCTCTGCATCTAGTTTCCCCATCTGAAAAACGATGGGGATTGTAATGTTTACTTACCTTAGTTTAACAAAAATATCCTCAGCTCCTTGGATGAAAAGTACTCTACTGTGTAAATACAAATTATTATTGGGCCTGGTTGTGGAGCTGTCACTCATCCTGGCAGGACACTTACTCAGGCAAGTAGTTCCACTGAAGTAAACAGGATTTCAGTGAGACTACTCTTTGAAAGCTGAACACACAAGTAAGTCTTCACAGGATCAGGGACTATACAGCTAAGTGCTCAGTGGGGTAAGTGGGGGCTCCACAATCTGGCCCTAGATTGTTAATTACATATAAAAATATGTTTAAAAAATGTTGAGGTTGCGGAGGGAAGCACTCAAAAGTTTGCCTGTGCAATCTTATTTTTTCCCATGTGTGTATACGTTATGATATTGCCATTAATTATATGATCACTGTGGCGAACTGGGAATGTTCTTAATGTTTTCTATGAATACTATGTTGGTGCCTCAGTGTCCCCTAAGCAGTTCTTAAGTATCTAGGTGGTGGAATAAGGGTGTGTAATTGCTGCAGAGCAAGGGGCCAGTGCACCTAAGTGCCTGGCACTCTGTCTCCTAGCAACTGATGGCCTGGGCCCCTTCTTCTCTGCAAAGGTGCCAACTGGAGGTGTTGGAGACAAAGAGATCAGGTGACCTCCTAGCCCAGGAAAGGAACTGAGCAGAGGAGGAGGGGCTGGAGGGGGTGGGGAGTCTGGAGCTGGCTGGGGATGAGGAGTGAAGTGCAGACGTGGGGGTCTGGCTCACTGCTCCCCAGAATGGACCCGGCCGAGGGGTCCGGTTTGAGGTACCTACAAGCTCTGTTTTAGACCGTGTTCCTGTCATCGAATAAACCTCTGTTTTACTGGCTGGCTGAGAGTCACGTCTGACTGCAAAGTGGGGGTGCAGGACCCTGTGGCTTCCCCAGGACCCTGCTGGGGTGGGCTCGCTGTGGGACGCACACGGAGGGGCAGAGGACGCTACATGCTCCAAGGAGAGACCCAGGTGGTGAAGACGTGTGAGCTTCTTGCCCTGAAAAAGTCTGCTCCAAGGGAGAGGAGGCTTCCCAAAGTCCTGACTGGCTTTGTGGGGAGCAGTTCCAGAGCATTGATCGGGGACTCTGTGACAATCACATATTACTTTTTCTATAGAAAAATATTGCTGCACTTTGGTATCCCTTCAGTTCTTATCCTGAATCTTATAAATACATCCTCATAAAACAATGAGGAAGAAAGTCTGCCAAAGAAGGAAGAATTTGTCATACTCTTTATCAAACAAACCTGGTTCCCTGCATTAACTGATTGCTGGTACACTCTGATATCCCTCCAACACTTATTCTTGATCTTCTTAGTATGTTGGAAAAAAAAAAAAGTACACAAGTATGCCATGGAAAAAAGACATGCTATTGAAAGGGCCTGTAGTTTTATTGCTGCAACTCAAGGATATTAATAATGCTTTTTACAAATCATGGCATCTTTCAGAGTTAGTTGAAAGATATGTTTGCAGTCAAAAGGCATAAACCTCCTTCTCCAAAACAGAAGTTCTTGACTGTGGAAGAAGGAAAACCAAACTACAGAACTGTTGATGGTTCACCTCTTCCATCATGCCGAGTAGTACTGCATCAGAAACTTTGAAACCTATGGAAATGTGTTTATTAAAAATGGCATTAGGAAGCAATTCTGTATCAAACCCTGGCATAAATACCACCTAGGATTCAAACCGGCACAAATTGTGCCCTTGTTAAAGAAAATTGTATACTTAATATTATTTCCATAAATCACACTAATTATTTTACAGAAAGAAGTCAATGTAATTATTATTGTATGTATGGACAATTCACCATATGCAGAAAGAACATCTTATCTCTCTACAATCTGTGCACTTGATGGAGTTTAATTTGTAGTAGTCCTCTTATGCAGTTTGTGAATCCCCTTCCCTAATAACAATTACTGTACATGGTATTGTGCCTTTAGGTAATAGAATAGGACGTGGGAAGTCCATGATGACTGCAAAATTAAAAACTATTTTCCATTTATGTTTATCACTGTGTGATTTACAGTGTAATCTAATAAATCCTGAGACCAACAATTACATCTACATTACAGCATAAAAACTTGTACACGGTGTCCTTGGTTGAAATAGTTTTAAGAAAAGATTTGTCTCCATGCAAGATGATATTTTCTCATTTCAACTGGCTAGTGCCCCAAATATTACACTAGATACTCTTACGGTTCTTTAAAGGATTACAAGTATATTTTGACAAGATCTTTACTCATGGAATTACTAATGGCATGCTAATTACATTAGAGGCTGACAGTGTACAACCAATAAAGCTGATTAAGATAACCCTTTTCCCTATTCAAAATGATAACCAGCCTTCAAAATAATATTATAATACATGTTTAGGAAACACTGTTAATCTCTTTGGTGTTTGTTCTGTTTAACAATGAGATTAGTTCAAAATTCCCTAGGGCAGAGCTTAAATCATTATTTATGTCGTTTTTGGAAAACAACTTTTCTTTTTATTTATTTGCATTCCTTAACTGTGATGTTGGCTTCAGTGACTGAATTTCTCCATTCTACAGCGTGTTTTGTCTGATTTGATTTTTTTCAGTGTGTTTGCATTCTGTTTGTTATATGAGATGGCAGCATATCAAGATTTTCAACTCAACTCTAAAATCTAGTGGAGCCTAATTCAGTGGAAATTCCATTTCTGTGTCTGATAGCCAGAGAGCTTCTTTAGAGTTCTGTGGTTTGTTGTAGCTAACCTGGAGCCTGACACTGAATCAGCAGATGAAAATGCTTCTCTTGACCATAGGTACCTCTCTCCTTGCTTTGGATCCATCCTGCCTCTACTAGCAGAACACTGAGATATTCCATGCCATGCAATGTGACTGACAAAGGCAACGTTATATAGTATGACCTGAGCATACACTAAGAAGAACATTAGCATCACTGGGCAAAACAGCATGGGGAAAACTGTTTATGCTAGTCTCTATGAAAAGTGAAAAATTTGGCATATTGCCCCCTTATTCCCCAACTCTTTCATGTGGCAAGATGTTTTTCACCCACAGATTCCTTTCTGTAGGCTGGGGAAGACTACCCAGGAACAGCTTCATCAGATTCCAGAATTTGCGAGGTAAATGTTATTCCTCGAGATTATTGGTCAGCAAATGACAGTTTTTCATGTTATATAACTACTTATACTCGTATCTAATTGGTTGAGTATCTTGTCCTGCAATATCCTGATTGAAAGGTGATACGCATGTGATTTCTGTGAAACCAGTTTGAATTGAAATTAACTCCTCATGTCATTCCAAAAATAATGTGGTTTGGGTTTTTTCCCCTGATTTGCCTCAGAAAGCTCACTTTCACTCCAAATACAACAAAGAGCATTTCCCCATTCTGTGCATTCAAAACAGACTCTCATGGAAACTAGAGATAAATAAATTGGTTTTGTCTACACTATTGCCTGGTACAGCCAAGCACATGTCATTGTTTATCATTTTGCTAACAATTTTTCTGGGGAAATTTTGGCCAGCTCTACTTATGATTAATCAGATGAGCGAGGAAGCAAATTTCCACTTACTAGATGGCAAGGGGTCACATCTCATGTAATTCTCAGACCCTGAAACCTTGCCATGTGTGTACTGCCTTATGTCTTCTTTATAAAAGACGTGAGGAAAACAACTCTGATTCACAGCAGGCCAGTTTTACTCAAGACTTTTCCATCTGATACTGTTTTCCCACTCACTCATAGGACAGAATGCTTCCTTCATTGTTTTGCTCAAAAATCAAGACATTGTTGGCGAATGTCCTGAGAAATGTGAAAGATTAGCCTGCCATTAAGTAACTTGTATGGCAGAGACATTTCTGTCTTATCTGACAAAGAACTTCAGAAACCTTAACTGGGAAGAACAGGACATCAGGAGGAAAGAATATACCAGAGTCATCACTAGGGATGGGCAAACTGTTCTGGATAGAATGAGTTTGTTTTCCCACCACTCTGACCCTTCACTTTGTGTTTGTGTTTCAACTTATGTTTGGTTAACCATTCTGAGTTTCTGAAATGTTTGGATAATACTTTTTAAATGATAGATTGTGGTCAGAACCAGTAGTGCTAAAATTCAGCTGTTGGGGCAGATCTAACACCCAGTGAAGTCTTTCCATTCATTTCATCATATGTTGGTTTGGGTCCGTTCACCTGCAGACTGGAATAGGGTTAGCAGGTGCAACTGAACTCAGTTGGACTTAAGCGGATGTTTAACTTTAAGCATGCACTTAAGTGTGCTGTAGAATCAGAGCCTAAAATCATACAGAGTCTGTATTGGAAAATTAATCCACCACTTGGTGGAAAGCAATAAAAAAAAGTCTAAGCCAATCGAAATACCCTTTGAGGACCTTCCAAAACAAAGCTTACAGTATTTGAAATGAACTATTATAATTAAAGTATTTCCTATATGATTCAAGGATTTGTATGCCCACTTTTACATATGCTCCCTTAAATTATGTTTATCCTGAAAATGCAGTCAGGCTATTTACAATAGAGGATAAAGGAGTCGTCACTACAACACAGAAATAACGTTTACTAAAGCTGGATCCAAACATAAAAAAGGTGAAACAACTTTATCAAAGCATATACATTTCTTTCATTTCTTTGGATAGGGTTTACGGGCCTGCACTTATGCTCAGAATTGTGTTCTAGCTATATTACCTTTTGCTCCAAGGCTGTAAGTAAATTCAGTGGTTGCTTATTAATTTGGCCATACTAACAAGCTGTGAAAAGTAGGTCTAGGTCCATTAGTCTCAGTCTAAAATGTCTTTTTAAGGTTAACCTTGATGACTTGCACCTTTTGTACGGTGTTCATTGTAATGTAGAGCAAAGACTGAAGCTGATAACTTTGTGAAGGTAGTAGTGTGCCATCACCTTCCAAAGTTTGTAGAATCCACTTATGAGCATCCCATTGGTTGCTAATGAAAACTTGCCATTAGCTGGCAATTGCTAAGGAGCAGAAGGCAGGTTTATGGGGTTGCAGCCAGGAAAAGAAGTGCTGCGATGTGCCTGGTCTCAGGTCTGCAAACCTGCCTGCAAGCAAGACAGCAGCATAGAATAGGGCCTCAGCCTGGATACTGGGGCTTTCCATGGGGTGCTGCATGGTGTGGACTGGGCGGGGAGGCTGTGGGCAGGGGAGTATGGGGGTGCTGAGTTCCCACAGAACTGTGTTGGCAGCAGGGAGAAGTACCATACAGCTCTGTGGTCCTTCATTGCCCCTGGTTCCCGTGGAAAGCCCTGGCATCTGGGCTTCAGGTCTGTTCTGTGATGCTGCCTTGCCCACAGTGCTGGGACACCTCTGGTGAGCAGGGATGCAGCCACCCCCAGTCCCTTATCTCAGTGCACTCTCTGGACACAGGCAGATGTGTGGGGCTGCAGCCAGAGAAGGCAAGTCCTAGTGCTTCCTTCCCTGGCTGCTGTCCTGCAAACCTGCCTGCATCCAGGGCCTTTCTTCCCCTCCACCCCCCAAAAAAAAAAAAAAAGTTCTCAGTGAGCAGCATGACGTTGCCAATATCTGGATCCCATGAACATTAAAGTCAATGGGATGGGATTGGTTCCTGGCAGAATGTTGCTATTCACCGGAAGTCATTAATATCTTGGTTTCTGTTAGGCAGCATCCACTGTAACTTCTAATTTGCTCTTCTGAAACAAGTATGAAAATTCTTGTGCATGACAGACAGAGAGAGGGAGAGAAAATACCTCTATGGCTGTATGGTGGAAAGGCAGTGTGTGTGTGTGTGTGTGTGTGTGTACATACGCAACTAGCCTGTATGTAACTTAAACGTAACAATTCAGTTTATATACACATGCACTAACTCTAGATTAAGGAACATTTTTTACTTGTGTAATATTTATTTCTTACGCTGTTTAAAATAAAGTGATACTTTCCTGAGTACTAAAACTAAACGGAGCTGCAGTGTAATAAAAGCAGGAACCAGAACCTAGAGCCAGGTTCTGAATCTGTTTTTTATTGTTACCACTTGCTCAATTTACAATTCATAACTGCCAAAAACTGACAAGCAGGAAACCACACTGTGACTCAAGATGTTCAGCAGTCATCTGTTCACATTTTTAATTTGTGAATTTGATATGCAAATAGTTCCTTTGCCTCTGGTGCTGATGTAGTTGAATGGTGCACACTCCCTCACTGATGCATTAATGATTGACTATATGGGTTTTTTTTTCAGTCTAAACTAAGCTCTTGGCTTTATTTATACTCCAGCCATTTGGTAGAAGTTTTAAAAAAATATGGTGAAGTTTGAGCATTTTGCATCCAGACATTTTATGACAGTGTTGTTACTGTAACTCAGCAGAGTAAAGAAATAGTACTTAACATAATTTTTATAATAAAATTCAGTCATTGTCTATAAGTTTGTGCTGCATACAATTCCCTGAGGCTAAATAAACTCAGATTCTGCCTGTGTGAAGTGTTCCTAAAATCAAGAACTTTGCTTCAAACTATGTATCCTATTAGCTGAGCTTTTTTGTGCTGCAGTTAATAACCCCTTGATTTTGCTCTTTAAGCACATTGATATTTCACTTAAGGCTCTAAAAATGGAAGAGATACATGCCCTTCTGGCATGTTTAACCCTGAGGAGGATACAGTGACAGGGTGTGCACTCAGTCAGATTACTGGAGGAGGTCAGCCTCTGACACCAAGGGAGGAAAAAGCCCGCTTTGCAGCAAGGAGTAGCTGAGCTCCCCTGAGGGCAGGTAGTACGAGTACGTGAGCCCTCCACCCACAAAAGACTGCTGTCCCCTATAGTGGTTTTCTCCCTCCCATGCCCCCCTGATAAATGCCATTCGGTGGTGGAGAGGCCCTTGCAGTGGATAAGACCATGGTGACCTGGCTCTCACCTTGAACAGGAGTCAAGTATAGTAATCACAAAGGATTTCTTTTCTGAGACTGATGGATTCATACAGACCCTGTCACTCCCAGGCCGCCTAGAATTTGCAGACTAAGGCTTGGTCTGTACTACCAGCTTATGTCAGTATAACTACATCACTTGGGGGTGGAAAATCAAGTGAAACAGTTATACTAATCTAACTTCCCATGTATCACATGGAGGGCTTCTCCCATCAACCTAGCTATCACCTCTTGGGGGGATGGAGTATCTGCACCCACAGGAGAAGCTCTCGCCCCTCTTTTCTCTTATTGAATTGTATTTTAGTCATGAGACTGCATTTGGGTTGAGCAGGACACTTTAAATAATCTCCTTTAGCTGTTGGACTGTTGGTCAGCTAAGGAGGAGGAGAGCTGACTCTTGCTCAAGGGCAGCAGAGGCTTGTTCTAAGGATGGTCAGTGCAGTTCCTGATATTCTCACGTATGGCAGTTAGACTGGATGGAGTCATTGGGAAAGGGGCTGCTCAGGCAGCCAAATAAAGCCAACACCTGCTTTATGTGGACGCATCCAAAGAGGAAGCAGCTAATGGAAATAAAGGGCTACCTCCACAGGTTCCACAGCCACGGAGACAATGACAGCTAGGGATAGCATTGGGAGGGAGCATGGTTTCAGGGTTAGAACACACAGCTGGATGTTAACAGAAGAAGTTTTATTCCCAGTTCCATAACAGACTTGCTGTATGGCCTTGGGCAATTTGCTTTGCCTATCTGTGGCTGTTTCACTCTCTGTAAAAGTGGGGTGATAATAGGTATCCTGTCTAGTACTGGCAGTATTGTATAAACACACACACAAGTAAATCAGCCATCACTAAATGAGTCTTCAGAGGAGTGTCTATCAGAGCAAGAAATACGCTACTCTGTGGGTATGTTAAATAAACATTGCATCGGAATGTGGAGACTAAACCGAAAGGAATGTGCCATGGTCTTTGGTGTTCCTCAAGCTACTGTGGGTGGCAAGAAAGATTTAGCACTCAAACCTGACAATAACATAATCATAGGGGCTGGAGTCACCAAAGCCGTTGTTCCCAAATGATGGGCTGGGGCACAGATGCTGTGGACTGGCTTCAGTTCTGAGCCTCCCCTTCTTTCAGTAAGGAGGAGCTGGGGCTGATATAATTGCCCTGAGTACAGCAAGGTGCCAGCAGCTATGTTTACAGGCTTTTGGGCTGCACTGATTTATTTTGGGCTCTGGAGGCAGGGAAGCATAACTTTGCAGTCTGGGAGGGGAAGCTAGTATAACTAAGTGGGCACCTGTGGGAGATAGAAACTGATGGAGGGGGGAGAGACATAACCGGGGCCAGTGAAGGTCCTAAAGAGAGAAGAAATAGGACTGTGGGACCTATGGTACAGAAGCAGAACAGGAGAGGGCTGGGCTAATGCATGAGTGGATTTTTATGATCAGAGAAGGAGACTGAATAAAATGATTAGGAAAGTGAAGTAATGGAATTAAGGAGGGAATTGGAAAGGAGGTGAACGAAAAGAGATGAATTGGACTGCTGGGGATTAGAAGATAGAAGAAAAGGAAGGAGAACGTTTAAGGCGCACAGGGAAAGTAAGAGAACAGTAACGAGCTTGGAGACAAGGAAAGAGTAGGACATAGACTCTAGGACTGGAAGGGACCTCGAGAGGTCATCGAGTCCAGTCCCCTGCCCTCATGGCAGGACCAAATACTGTCTAGACCATCCCTAATAGACATTTATCTAACCTACTCTTAAATATCTCCAGAGATGGAGATTCCACAACTTCCCTAGGCAATCTATTCCAGTGTTTAACTACCCTGACATTTTTCCTAATGTCCAACCTAAATCTCCCTTGCTGCAGTTTAAGCCCATTGCTTCTTGTTCTATCATTGGAGGCTAAGGGGAACAAGTTTTCTCCCTTCTGATGACACCCTTTTAGATACCTGAAAACTGCTAACATGTCCCCTCTCAGTCTTCTCTTTTCCAAACTAAACAAACCCAATTGTTTCAGCCTTCCTTCATAGGTCATGTTCTCAAGACCTTTAATCATTCTCGTTGCTCTTCTCTGGACCCTCTCCAGTTTCTCCACATCTTTCTTGAAATGCGGTGCCCAGAACTGGACACAATACTCCAGATGAGGCCTAACCAGCGCAGAGTAAAGCGGAAGAATGCCTTATCGTGTCTTGTTTACAACACACCTGTTAATGCATCCCAGAATCACGTTTGCTTTTTTTGCAACAGTATCACACTGTTGACTCATATTAAGCCTGTAGTCCACTATGACCCCTAGATCTCTTTCTGCCATACTCCTTCCTAGACAGTCTCTTCCCATTCTGTATGTGTGAAACTGATTGTTCCTTCTTAAGTGGAGCACTTTGCATTTATCTTTATTGAACTTCATCCTGTTTACCTCAGACCATTTCTCCAATTTGTCCAGATCATTTTGAATTTTGACCCTGTCCTCCAAAGCAGTTGCAATCCCTCCCAGTTTGGTATCGTCTGCAAACTTAATAAGCGTACTTTCTATGCCAACATCTAAATCGTTGATGAAGATATTGAACAGATCCGGTCCCAAAACAGACCCCTGCGGAACCCCACTTGTTATACCTTTCCAGCAGGATTGGGAGCCATTAATAACTACTCTCTGAGTACAGTTATCCAGCCAGTTATGCACCCACCTTATAGTAGCCCCATCTAAATTGTACTTTCCTAGTTTATCTATAAGAATATCATGCGAGACCGTATCAAATGCCTTACTAAAGTCTAGGTATATCACATCCACCGCTTCTCCCTTATCCACAAGGGTTGTTATCCTATCAAAGAATGCTATCAGATTAGTTTGACATGATTTGTTCCTTACAAATCCATGCTGGCTATTCCCTATCACCTTACCACCTTCCAAATGTTTGCAGATGATTTCTTTAATTACTTGCTCCATTATCTTCCCTGGCACAGAAGTTAAACTAACTGGTCTGTAGTTTCCTGGGTTGTTTTTATTTCCCTTTTTATAGATGGGCACTATATATGCCCTTTTCCTCTTCTGGAATCTCCCCCATCTCCCATGATTTCCCAAAGATAATAGCTAGAGGCTCTGATACCTCCTCTATTAACTCCTTGAGTATTCTAGGATGCATTTCATCAGGCCCTGGTGACTTGCAGGCATCTAACTTTTCTAAGTGATTTTTTACTTACTCTTTTTTAATTTTATCTTCTAAACCTACCCTCTTCCCTTAAGCATTCACTATATTTGACATTCCTTCAGACTTCTCAGTGAAGACCGAAACAAAGAAGTCATTAAGCATCTCTGCCATTTCCAAGTCTCCCGTTACTGTTTCCCCCTCCTCACTGAGCAGTGGGCCTACCCTGTCCTTGGTCTTCCTCTTGCTTCTAATGTATTGATAAAAAGTCTTCTTGTTTCCCTTTATTCCCATAGCTAGTTTGAGCTCATTTTGTGCCTTTGCCTTTCTAATCTTGCCTCTGCATTCCTGTGTTAATGTGTATATAGAAGAAGGAGAAAGAAGTACAGTAAATGAAGGAGCAAAGGGAGAGAATGAAGTACACAAGAAGGAACAGAGACATAGTAATTTTTAAAAATATATTCAATAGAAATCTGAATGCCAAAAGGTTACAATAAAATACACAAATAACGTGCTTTTATAATTACCAGTTTACAACAAGTTTCAGATATTTAAGGACAACAACCACATAGATTCAAAATCCAGATAGGACCATTGTAGTGCTCTAGTCTGACCTGTATAACCCATCTCAGAGAACTTCCTTGAATTAATTCTTGCTTGAACTAGATGGCACCTGTTAGAAAAACATCTCATTTGGATTTTAAAAATTCCAGTGAAGGAAAATCCACTATGACCCTTGGCAAATTGTTCCAGTGGTTAATTACCATCATTGTTTAAAAAAAAACTTGCCCTATTTCTAGTCTAAATCCATCCATTCTCAACTTCCACTGGCTCTTGTTATACCATTGTTAAGCTGAAGATCCCTCTATTATCAAATTTCTGTTCCATGTGTAAACAATTACAGACTGTGATCAAATTGCCCTTTAAACTTCTGTTCAATAAGTTTGGGATAGGGCATCTGCCCCACACTAGTCTGTAAGGGGTTAATAGAGCCCTAGGGAGGCTGCACCAAAAGTAACCAATAGGAGAAGGGCTGCAAGGAGCACCAATCAGGGTTGGCAGGCCCATATAAGAAGAGCTGCAGAGCAGAGGAGGTTTCATTGTTCCGTGGAGCTCAAGGAGAAAGGATAGGCAGCAGATGTGCTACTAGCCGGGACCAGGGAAATTACAGACAGCTCCTATCTCATTGCTAAGACTGGCATGCTCAGGCCCTGAGGTAAGGGTGGAGAAGATGCTGGGACTGTAGGAAAGTGGTCCAGGGAAATGTATTGAGAGGTTGGAGAGTATGCAGCATGTGCCATCTACAGGGTCCCTGGGCTGGGACCTGGAGTAGTGGGTGGGCCTGAGTTCCTCCCTCACCCCCACTTGCCACTGAGGTAATGGCTGGACAGTTGGACTGTGGTACTGGCCCCCAGAAAGGGGGAGCACAGAGTGTGGCACAGCTGGAGGGTGGTATCATGAAGAGGACGCCACAGTCCTTGGAGTGATGGCAGGTGAGATGCTATCGGGAGTGAGCATACTGTCCTGTGGAGCTGATCCCCAAGATGACCACTCACCTGCTAGAAACTTCTGCTGGAGTCCTGCCACAAAGCTAAATGGATCGTGCTTCTTGAGTCACTCACTATAAGAAATGTTCTCCAGTCCTTTCCATGGCTCTTCTCTGAACCTTCTTCAGTTTTTCAACATTCTTCTTGAATTGTGGGCACCAGAACTGGATACAGTATTCCAGTAGTAGTCCTCACGCCAGTGCCAAATACAGAGGTAATATCACCTCTCTACTCCTACTTTTTATGTATCTAAGGATAGCATTTGCCCTTCTGGTTACAGTGTTACACTGAAAGCTCGTGTTTTCAGGGATGTGCTCCCTCCTCCTCCCTGACATCTCTGAGGGGTTTATTCCTTCCATTCTGAATTACCTTCCAACAATTACAAAAAATAGAGTATCTCTAGTATAATGGTCTGTGGGCCAAATTCTGGTGGGCTATAAAGGGGTGTAAGTGAGGTCTAACTTAGAACTGTTAGTCTAGACCTGAAAACAGCCCAATCAGAGCCTGAGACCTTGTAGCAGAACCAGCATCACTAAAGAGGGGGCATGTTGAATGCATTTTGATTAAAGTTAGGCTTGTTAATTGGGAATATGGGTAGGTGAGAGGAAGGAAGCATGATCCTTGCATTCAAAAAGTTTGTAAAGCACTGCATTGAAGTATTCATTCTCCTCTCTGCACAACAAGCAAATGTCTACAGTTCTCCTGACTGCTCATCCACTGTTATTAGTGCACTCCCACCATCTGAATGTACCTTTACTTCTACTAATGGTGGTTGACCCCTCCATTTTAGCTTGAGGTAGAGAACATTATGACATAAGGGTAATGTTAGTAACCATACTGCAGAACAGCTGATTGTTCAGCTAATATCTCTGCCATCAATTGGCTTAGCATTGCTGGGGTGGGGTGGGAGGGAGCCATTATGGCCCATGACTAGCAAGCTTTGCTATTTAGAAGAAAAACCATCTCTAGACAGTAGTAATATGATTCACAGATTAACTGGAAGAATGGGAAATATTTCCATTGCTCCAGCATCTCCCTAAAGGGATGTTATTGCAAAAGGTTCAGCAGCTGACTTGGGAGGAAAAATAGGCAGCATATCCTAGCTGAGCTAAACTTTTATTGAATTTCCCACTGCGCTGATTTAAAATTCCCCTCATGAAATACACCTCTACCCCAATATAACGTGACCCAATATAACATGAATTCGGATATAACACAGTAAAGCAGTGCTGCGGGGCGCTGTGCGTTCCAGTGGATCAAAGCAAGTCCGATATAACGCGGTTTCACCTATAACACGGTAAGATTTTTTGGCTCCCAAGGACAGTGTTATATTGAGGTAGAGGTGGATGTAAACATTGAAGCAGTTTGACAATGCTTATTGCTTCACCCAAAATAAACTGCAAAAAAAATCCTGACTCTTTTTTTTCTTAATTGTTCATCATATAACGTGTCCAGTGGGATTATTGTTGGTTTGCAGAGTTAAATAATTGGATTTTCAACTGTATATTGATTATTGTTCCATAGTTTAGGTAGTAACTGAAATGTGAAAATAGGTAGACATGAGACACTGCCATTTACATTTACTTGTTTTATAACATGTGAGCTTTATTTGAGGGCTGAGTTAAACAGCTTTTCAGAGTCACTAGACTAGTACAAATAGTCTTTTAATGCAGGATTTGGGGATTTTTGGTGATGGGGTTATGAACTGACCATAGCAGATAAAACCGTTCCTATAAATTGGTTTGTATATTTTTAAACGGCAGGCCCCAGAGATTTCAAACACTATTTTTCTCCTAGAATCCTTGTGAAGAAGTAGGATACCTATATGGATATTGTATAGTTCTCCATTAGCCCAAGTTTCCATATAACTGTTATAAAACATGCCAGGTTTGTCCCGTTAACCTAGGTCAAGAAAACATGTATTGTTATGAGCTCAGTGAAACTTTATTATGAGTTAGTTGATACGCTGATGATAACATAACTACATACATAAACCCCCATCTAAGATAAAATCTGTGTGTGAACCCCAGAAATTTTGTTAGTGTTTATTTTTGGTAGGTGTGTGAGTGTATGGGTAGGGAGGTCACACGGAAAATGGAAACAGAGGGAGAGGCAGAGGCAAAAAGTAAATGGCACAATGTGATGCTGGAAAAAGTAGAGAGCTTTTGGATCTGGTGTTGGTTAGAAAAGGCAACTCTAAACTTAATTGCTTCTTTGGTTTTTGGTCCTTCCTGCATTTGAAGGAGTGGAATTTGTACATTCATTGTAAAGAAGCAAGATAACATCAAAGAAAACACAAGACTCCATCAGTTTCTAGTTCAAATGGAACGTCACCACAGGACCGAAATTTGACTAGCCAATCAGATCAAAAATAGGCAACAGTATTAAATGATCCAAGGTTTGATCATGTGAGGGTCTGAAGAACCTCCTATACGGTGCCGAATACTGTCCGCTCCTATTGATTTGTTACTGTTGTATCTAGAGGCCCCAGCTGAGATCAGGACCCCATTATGATAGGCACTCTACAGGGCTGGCTCCAGCTTTGTCACGCCAAGCCACAAAGTGAGGGGGAAAAAAAGGAAAAAGCCACACTGGCAGCAGCTGTACAGTGCCGCTTCATTCTTCGGCTTCAATTCATCAGCAGGTTCTTCACTCTGAGAGGGATTGAGACACCCTCCGCCAGAGACCCAGACATGCTGCCCCTTTCCATTGGCTGCCCCAAGCACCTGCCTCCTTCACTGGTGCCTGGAGCCGGCCCTGGCCCTTTATAAACATGTGGTAAGAGAGAGTGCTACCCAGAAGAGGATATTCAGCACTTTACAGGGGATGCCCAAAGCCTTGCTGGGTAAGGCCCTTATTGCTTACTTGTGTTTCATCCCAGCTGAACTAGACAGACTTTGGCCAAGCTTTTCACAAATGACTAGTAAGTTTCCATTGTCAGGTGTCCAAATAGAGATACTAGTAAAGGGATTGATTGTCACAAAGTGGATGAACAACACTCTCTAAAAATCGGGTCTCTTTAAGGTCTCGCCAATTGGCCCACCAGAAATTGGGCCCCCCAGAAATTGAGCCCCCCCCGTCACTAATCACTTTGTAAAATCTTGGCATTTGCCCCCTTTTTACCTATATTCAGCCAATTGTAGGCAACTGGCCAATTAGAAAAATCTCTTGTTTATAATACAAAGTATATGTGCATGTTGTAGGGAAAATGATCTTATTTACTGCACTGAGAGAGATGTTGTTGTTTTTTTTTCCAGCATGACCTTTAGTTTCTGTGCTCATCATTGTGAAAAAGAGCTATTGTAGCCTTTTAGTTCCTACCCATACTACAGCAGAAACTCTTAGTACTGACTGTCAAATCAGTTATTTTTAGCAAGGCTCTAGCATGGTTCCTCTTCAGTATGGATGGGAATTTTTTTTCTTCGGTGACACACCCTAGATAAACCCTAGATTGAGCTCCTTAGATCTCTCACTATATACCATGTTTTCCTTGAATCATTCTCATAGCTCTTTTCTGAACCCTTTCCAATTTTTTTTAAAGGGAAGACACCAGACCTGGACACAATATTCCAATAGGGATTCTTACCAATGTTGTACACTGAGGCAATAAGTTAAATTGTAGATTACCATAGCATATATTTTGCTAATTGACAGTTTAAATTTTGTTAAATCTTTAGTCTGACTGCAGCTTCTCCATCCAGATGCCATCTGCATTCACTTCAACTGCTATGAAACTGGACCAAAAACATTACTATTCTGTTTCTTCAAGAGTTTGGATCTCCCTAATGTGATGGTTATTACATCTTGTTGCTGTTGCTTGTTCCACCTCTTTCCTCAAAACACAGGGCCAAATAATTGTTAATGTTCAGGGTCAAACATTGAATGTAACAAATGAAAACTCTTCCAGAACTTGCAAAAGAAGAAACACGTCTCTAATATTTTTAATGTCATTTTAAAATGACATTCTAGAAATATATAATGTAGACATGGAAGGGAAACATATGTGGATACTGAATGAGATCTGTATTGTTGACCTCTTTCAGAACTGAGTAGTGGTTAGAGTAGAGCACTAAGGGTATGTCTACATCTACAATTTTGCAGCGCTGGTTGTTACAACTGTATTAGTACAGCTGTATAGGGCCAGCGCTGCAGAGTGGCCACACTTACAGCAACCAGCGCTGCAAGTGGTGTTAGATGTGGCCACACTGCAGCGCTGTTGGGTGGCTTCAAGGGGGGTTCGGGGAACGCGAGATCAAACCGGGGAAGGAGACCAGCTTCCCCGCGGTTTGCTCTCACGTTCCCCGAACCCCCCTGCAAACCGCAGGGAAGGAGACCTGCTTGCACGGGGGTTCGGGGAACGCGAGAGCAAACCGGGGAAGGAGACCAGCTTCCCCGCGGTTTGCTCTCGCGTTCCCCGAACCCCCTGCAAACCGCAGGGAAGGAGACCTGCTTGCATGGGGGTTCGGGGAACGCGAGAGCAAACCGCAGGGAAGGAGACCTGCTTGCACGGGGGTTCGGGGAACGCGAGAGCAAACCGCAGGGAAGGAGACCAGCTTCCCCGCGGTTTGCTCTCGCGTTCCCCGAACCCCCCTGCAAACAGCAGGGAAGGAGACCTGCTTGCTCGGGGGTTCGGGGAACGCGAGAGCAAACCGGGGAAGGAGACCTGCTTGATGACCAGAGAGGCTTCCTCAGGTATGCTGGGATACCTGCTTATTCCACGGAGGTCAAGAAAAGCGCTGGTAAGTTTCTACACTTGATTACCAGCGCTGGATCACCAGCGCTGGATCCTCTACACCCGAGACAAAACGGGAGTACGGCCAGCGCTGCAAACAGGGAGTTGCAGCGCTGGTGATGCCCTGCAGATGTGTACACCTCCTAAGTTGCAGCGCTGTAACCCCCTCACCAGCGCTGCAACTTTGTGATGTAGACAAGCCCTAAGACTACATCTACATTTGGAGCTAGAGGTGTGATTCCCTGTAGCCATACTCGTGTAGACACTTCAGCACACTAAACATAGTAGTATAGCTGGCATAGCACAGGCTGGCAAGTGGCAGCACAATCTAGCCATGCCAGGTGCTTATCCACAGAGTTCAGGCAGATTTGTACTCGGCACGGCTAGCCCTTGCTACTGCAGCTACACTACTCTTGTTAGCCAGCTGACAGCTGCGTAAATATGTCTATGCAAGCTGGGAATCGCATCTCTAGCTCCAATGGTAGACACAGCCTTCAAGTCAGGAATCCTGGTTTCTATTCCTGACTCTGCCATTGTCTTGCTCTATGTCCTCTCTCGCAATCTCTGTTTAGCCATTTGTAAAATGGGTCCAATAATATCTATCTCACAAGGGTATTATGAGACTTTATTTGTAAACCGCTTTCAGATGCTTGAATTAAAGGCCAATCAATAAGTGCATAGTACTGCTGTTGTTAATTATCTATTGGTTGAGATTCTCAAAGCAGGTCTAGTGGTTTCAGACAGTTCTATTGGACAGTTGTGTCTGAATTCTGTGGACTGCCTTGAAAAATCTCCATCTTTGTCTTTAGTTCTGTGTAACACTGTTATTATTTATATTAGATAGTACCTAGAGGCACCAACTAGGTTAAGGTCCCATTGAGCTAAGCAATGTACAACCATGTACTAGTGACATTCTCAAAGAGCTTACATGTTAAATAGACAAGACAGACCAAGGATGGAAGTTCAAATAGTCAAAAAGAGGTGAAATGACTTCACCAAGTTCACACAGCAAGTCAGTGGCCATTTTTATTATTATAATATGGAGATATAGCTCTCATAGTGCTGGAAGGCACCTTGAAAGGTCATTGAGTCCAGTTCCCTGCCTTCACAGCAGGACCAAGTACTGTCCCTGACAGAGACTTTTGCCCCAGGTCCCTAAATGGTCTCCTGAAGGCCTGAACTCACAACCCTAGGTTTAGCAGGCCAATGCTCAAACCACTGAGTTATCCCTCCTCACACCCCCGTGCTATCATTCACACATCCCACATTTCATGGATCCCATTCCAGTGCACTGTCCAGCGGACCATGCTGCTTTTCAAATAACACTTGAGAATGTTACATAATGCTGTTCTACCATTACTGTTCTGCCATTTTCTGGTTAGTTCCAGTGGACGGCTAATGTACAGAAGTTATGCTGATCAAGAATATTTTTTTTAATTTTTGCTTATTTGTCCTGCCAGGCTCTTAAAAATCTTTATTTCACAAGCCATAGTCTGATTCCCTAGAGCTTCCAGAACTTCCACTGTTTCAGCAAGAAAAAGGTCATTTATTTTAGTCATAGTGTGTGACTGAGAGACCAACCCAGAGTGAGATGCAGACTAGGGCTGAACAAGCCATGCTGAGATGTGACGTGCTGTGCCCTGTGAACAGCAGACTGCAATGCTCGATTTGCAGAGTTCAACACAGGATCAATCTCTGTTAATTTCATGGAGATGTGAAATATCTTCCCAACATGCCTATCACCCCCTCCTCCTCCCAGACCCTCCCTCTCTGAAGGGTAGTCAGTGTGACACAGAGGCTCCTGGGAAAAGGGTCCCCAGCTCATTGTAAAGCACTCTCACCTCAGACTCAACAAACTCATTACACCAAGCACATGCATTGTAGGATATTTATCCACAAAGAGTCACATATAAGATAGCTCTGAAAAGCTCATAACTTGTCAAGATGTATGTACAGGTAACATTTAAGGAGTAATGTAATTATATTGAAGGTATGCGTTATGAACTTGGAGTAAAAGTTACTCACCGTGGGGGATATTATGTCACAGTGATGGCCCATTGAAGCAGAAAGGAGTTGTCACCCCATCATGGTTAGCCAGTGATGTAATGTGAGGTTCAATTGTTCAGACTTGCTCCATCCTAAGACTTTCAATGGAAAACCGTCAGAGTTAACTACGAACTATCAAAACCACTGAGTGGTATAAAAGGAACATTATTCATAGGCAAGGTAATTTTCTGGATGTTGTAAAGACACAACTTTTTCAGTACTCAGAGGGGAAAGGCACTCTGTATCTTTCACTGAGGAGCGACACATCTTGGGGAGTAGGGACATTCTCATGAGAAACTGAATTCTGTTTCTTGTGAAGCCAGTCAGCTCTGCAATAGCCTGAACTGGCAGAGAACCTGCTTTATTAAATAGGTGTAAATCCTGGTTTTGTTTTGTATTATAACCATTTGTTCTCTCATTTCCAGTTAACTCTCCATTCTTCCTTACAGTAAAACAAAAGTAAGGCTTATTTAAGTGTCCAAGTGTGTGTGATTTCACAGGAGCTGTGACTTATGGTAAAACAGTGATATAGTGCTCCGTTAGGAGCAGAGGATCTGGGATTTCTGTGAGTAGCTAGTGTCAGGGGCTGGATATCACAGGGGAATGATCCAAAGGGGCTAAGGGACTGGGGTTCACCTATTGTTAATCTGTAAGGTGAAGAGAGGGCTGGCATAGCCAGGGGAGAATTCTTGAATGGCTAACAGGCTAGTTGTGTTGGAGAGTTAACACCCAGCCACCACAGGCAAGGCTGCCTCTTGGTAAAGGCAGAGAATAGCAAGGTGACTCTCAGTCCTGAGTACCCAGAGAACAATCACAGTGGCCCCTTCAGTCTTTGGCCATTTGGCGCCAGATGTGGGTTTTGTGATGCAGACATGTACCCTTGGGAAATAGACTCAGGCCACTTCCTCCTTCCAGGTAGGATGTTAAACAGCCATCATATGGTAGCAACTTCAGTCATATGTTGAATTGTATGTTAAAGGCTCCAATTGTCACCAACAATCCCCTGACTCATCCAGGTCCTCTCCCACCTTCTTGGTAATGATAGTATGCTATTGACTCTGAAATTAGTGTTGCTACTGGTGGCCTATTCATTACGACGAGGGCAATCTCTCCTTTGAAATAACAAAGTTTACAACAGCTAGAGCAGAATGATAACGCTACCAAAGAAAATTAAAATAGTTTATGATATGCAATATATTGCAGGTGCTGCTTACGGTATGTTAGCTCATTCGAGTTATGAATTCCAGAACTGGTTAGTTCAATTTTCCATTTCTCTCACTGCTATTGCTGATGGGATAGAATTCCATTGTCTTCTGTCATTGGGATGGACAAGAGGCTGTATTATGTTTGTAAAAACCATATGCACATCTTTTATACTCTGCACTCACAGAAAAGCGTCCTGGCCTTTATGGATCTTTTTTCTTTTTTTTCATCTTGTTTTGTGTGGTCACAGTACCTGACTCCCTTGTTTACACTAGTTTGGTTCAATATTGGTTTTAAGTTTGGACAGCATCCCAGATGCATGTGGTGAGGCTACGAAAAAGCCAGTACAATAGAAAATTGTGCTCAATACATGTTATGAATAACGTTATTAGGAAAAGAGTGTCCCAAGCAGTTTTAGAGACACTGAATGCATTGGAACCATTTATTTTGTATACAGGCTACCAAATAAGACAGTGCTAGTAGATTAAATGGATCGTTTTCCTCTGTCTACCATAAGATTTCTGGCAGGGGGAAGCAGTTTCAGTGAAAAGTTACTGACAATTTAATAGATAAAATAAATCCTCTGGTTTCAACTCTCAGAAGACCAAATGGTTGTATTTATTATTCCAACAACAAATTGTCAAATTTTGCAATATTGGCAAATCTTAATGGTGGGAGTCTTAGAAATCTATGAAAAGTGTCATCAGTGGGAAATTTTCAATGTAAAAATTGCAGGCTCCAGCTGATAGCAAGTGTGAAAAATCAGGATGGGGTGGGTGGTAATTGGACCTGTATAAGAAAAAGCCCCAAATATCAGGACTGTCCCTATAAAATCAGGACATCTGGTCACTCTACCTATAAAGGTACTTCATTTTCATTGAACAGCATTGTGCAATACAGTGTTGCACTTCCATAGTTCCACTCTTGCAAGGAACACAGTTTTCACTAGTGGTAGTAAAACCAGTGACATGTTGGATTTTGCAAAACTACAGTGACAGCCATGTACTTGTGTCTGATTTCTGCTCTGTGGTTAGTCACAGTTTTTTTCTCATGCCTTCCTAAGTGTCTTCCTGAAACATGTAATTTTTGTTTTGCACAAAATGTTCCAAGAGAGTTTAACTCACATGAAGGTGAGGGGAAAGCTGGTCTTGTGGTTAAGTCTGCTGGAGTAGCACTTGAGCGCTGAGCTCAATTCTTGGCTCTGCCTATGTGACCTTCAGCAGGTCACAAGGGTCAAATTTTGAAGCATCAGCAATCACAATAAAGATCAGATATTCAGAATAGTTGAGCACCAAAATAATTGTGGGTGCTGAGCTCCTTTGAAAATCTACAAAGAATCTGGACCATAATAGTGACAATATTCTTCATTATACCTATGTATAATGTATCTTTGAATGACAATACCACATAAGAGACAATAGTAATGTAAATTACTCAACAGACGAATGCAGCATTTAATTATCTCTGCAAACTGAGGCCTCTGCCACATGCTCCTTTTGAGGTTGCAGCATACAACTACTGATTTGTGTGATTATGCCAGAACCGAGGGGGCATGCCCCCGACATAATCCTGCCATCTGAAATGCTTTTCATTTTACTGTGTGTCCCCCAGAGTACCACAACACCAAACTGAAGTACTACAGTAAATCAAATCTAGTCTATTATTGACTACTATCTAATTATTTTGTGAGCCTAACAGTTAGGATCATAATAAGAGAATGAAGAATGGCTAATTTGTGGGCCTAATTTGTGGGCCTTTTTCTGCTATCAGTTATTCTAATATAAATTTTCAATAATTCCATTGGATTTCTATGTAACTACTCCAAATTTGCATTTGTGTAACTATGAGAGCAGAATCTCTTATACTGGTAAAGGTGTGTGCCTAAATCATGAATATCTTTTATTCCTCACTTAGCACTCAGTTTTGGCTTTGCCACAAGCCCTAAGCAAAGGGTAGTGCATAGCTGTATTGAACGAGGAGTAGACCAGGAACCAGATTCTGAATCTGAGAGTCACACTCTGGTTCTTGATTTCCCCCCTTGCTCCAGGACTGAAGGTTTGGCATGGGCTACTTATCTTTATCTGGCACGCTGGTTCAGCTGGGCTGGATGGGGTACTGCAGAAGGAGCACAGAGTCAAGGCTCCACGCCTGACCCCTGCCTACCTATTCTGTGCCCACCTAGGTGGGGTAAAAGAATAGCAGCCCTGCAGAGGCTCATCTTCTGTCCCCTGCAGTGCTACTAACACTGTGGGTAGCGTAAACAAAAGAGTTGGGGACTTACTGTGTTCCCTTGCTGTGGGCATGTAAAAGGGCTTCCCATGAACATCTGAATTGCAGTTGAACATTATCCTTTGGTAATAAAGAAAAATTATTCTGCGTTGGATGGCCAGGATATTACTTTGCTATATGGATAGTGCCTAGCCATGGCCTGAATGCTTTTAAAATTTAAAATAAACATAAAATAGGAATAAAATCCAAATAGTATTATGCTTGGGCCCCACAACATTTAGGGCTAGATTTTTAAAGATATTTAGGCATCAAACTGCCATTAATTTCATTGCAAGTTAGGGTGCCTAAATATTAAGAATCTGGGCCTTAGGATAAAAAAATTGTGCACAAATTGAGTGCAAGTGAAATATCAAATTTGTGTACATCCTTTCCTGTGCTCTGTGACAATTTGCAAGTTAGGTACAATCTTCAAAAGTGCAGAAATTTCCCTCCAGTAAATTTATTTTTAAAATATTTTAAACATTTATGTTCCTTGTTGTCTTGTGCTGTAGGTAGTAAAATTCAGACTGACTGGCAGGGAGAAAGTTATCAACTTATATAATGCTTTCATCTTACATAATACTTTGACAGTGTGGTAAATATATGGGAGAATGCATTACATTTATCTTCAAATTTAGGTGTCTGAAGTTAGGCATGTCAATCCATATTGTTAATATCATGATTATCAGAGAAGTTGAGCACTCAGAGCTTCTATTGACATCAGGTGACAAACTTCAGGTACTTTATGTTTGAAAATTTTGCCCTGAATATAAGGTGGTATCCAAGCAACCCTGCCTAGCTCATGTATATGGCAAAAGAGCTGTTGTTTTCATGTCTCAGCCATGTAATACTACTGGTAAATGCTTTTTTCTGACCTAGCATTCTGAGTGCTTTGATAAAAGATGGCTCTCCACATAATATTTGTCTTTATCTGACTGATTGCTACAGGCAATTTCCTTATGTGATTGGAGTCCTGTAAATGAAGATGAGAGATTAACTGTCCAAACTCAAAAAAGTCTGAGGTTTTTTCTGAGTAGCATTCTGATTCACTTGTCTGAAATGTCTTAGTGAGCAAAACATTTTATTTCAATGACTCACAAGTTGGTGAGCAAACCTTAGGCTTGAAAGGTTAGTGAGAGAGACCAGCATGATTGCTTTGTTTTTCTGTCTTCAAAAGACCTCTTTTAATGAGTATAAGTGGTTTATATAGTTAACAGATCACTATTGCAGGAAGTGATGGGTCATTATGCTCATAAGCATAATCTGGGGTGGGGGTGGAGGAAGCCACAGTGTGAAAGTTTTTCTCTGAAGTTCAGTGTTTGTTTTTTCCTATTATGAGCCCCTAACTAACAAAATTGCTGCTATGACACACACACACACAGACCTGATTTAGCGCCTGCTGCCTCAGAAGATCTGCTTGCTTTGTTGTTCTTCTGACTGAATATATGACTGAATTTCTTGAAAGATCATGCTTCTGTGTGTGCCTGATATGGTATCTGGAAGCTATAAAGGCTTGATTCAAGCTTCACTGTAGGAATGAAATGCCCAGGACTGGTCATTCAGTTTAATTTCCCACTGCTCTGTAACCATCATCATTCATATTGCTTCTGAGTCATTTGCACTTAGGTGAAGTAAAGCTTTTATAAGACCCAAGTGATGACTTCTGTGATATTGAGTGATACAGGGTAACTGAAATATCTGTTTTGTTGAATTGAATGAACGATAGGACATATCTGCTCTGTTATGTTCTAGAATGGGCTACTATTTAGAATTTTCTAGGAAGTTTTCTTCAGGCACAGGGTCTCTTCATTCAGTGGGATACTGCAGCATGTAAAGAGTATATTTTCTGCCTGGCACTGTTACTTCAGAGGCAGATTGCTTGAATTTTCTGTAAATTGCAAAAAATGTTCTGTCTTGGACTAGAAAATCACTAAAATTGCTAGCAATACTTTTTGCTGCAAAAACGTTCTGTACTCTGTTCCTCTCATTCACCTTCCAGAAACACATTTGCAAAATGTACAAAACAGGCCACACATTTAAACCAAACACATCTAAATGCTTTTAAAATGTCAGCACATTGTCAGTCAATATGTTCAGTCAAAGTAGTACTGTTACCCAGAGTCTTAAAACCCAAAGCAGTGGTAACGTAACTATTTCACTCCAGGCAGTGTCAGGAATAAATCAGTGGGAACACAGCACTTCTGGATGATAAAAGATTGATACAAATAAGTGTGCTCTTATCTAAAACTATTTGTTAGACTTAAGCAATAGGTTTAGGACATCCCAAATAACTACATAAAATCTGAGATGGTATTGAGTAATTTAGCAGCAGGTCAACAATGGCTGGTCACTTCCAGGGAGTAGGGCAGGAAGCTTCAGAAAACTGCTCTGGAACTCTCTATTTAGTCTTTTTTGTAACTAGCTTTTACAAAACACATAGAATCATAGACTATTAGGGTTGGAAGGGACCTCAGGAGGTCATCTAGTCCAACCCCCTGCTCCAAGCAGGACCAATCTCCAGATTTTTACCCCAGTTCCCTTAATGGCCCCCTCAAGGATTGAACTCACAACCCTGGGTTTAGTAGGCCAATGCTCAAACCCCTGAGCTATCCCTCCCCCCCTGGGGAGCTCATAGTGACCCTTACTGAGCCATCACTCCTCCTAACTTCAATAAACTACTTATCAATAAAACAATCTTAGCCATAATAAGCTTCTATATCAAAGATGTCCAAACTCAAGGTCTCCATCCACTTATTTTCTTTCAGTCTCATAATTTGAGTCTCATCTCCTCCTCCCATGCCAATTAACAGAAACTGCAAGCCTGCAGGTAGTATTTGACCTTGCCTCCAAAAGCCTTGCTTGTCCAAATTAACCTTAGATATGTGGTGTTCTGTTTTATTAATTAATGGTGGCTGAATTCACATAATATGGCTGCGATTAGCTTGATCAAGTTCTGGGGTAACACTGCTATCAATTCTGAGGTAACAGTACCATTACGCTTCTAAACTCCAAGAGTAAAGAACAGACTGAATGATTAAATTCTTTCAGAAAATTGTAGGTATCAACAGTCTGCTTGTGTTCATTGGTACCTTGTTCTCAATAGATGAAACCAAAGTTAATTAGTAGAGAAAACAGATGTTTCTGGTTAAATGCACAGCTTCTCTGTCTCTGACTGTGGGCCAATCTGGTATTCTGTGTAGAGCCTATGGCCACAGGCTTGGCATACCTTTTTTGTGGAGAAAAGGAATACAGCAGTGGAGGTGCTCTGCAACCACTAGTCCAGCCTCATTACAGAACCAGCATGCTATGTGGTGTGGACCTATATGTGGGATGGGAAATGGCTACTGAAACTGTGTAGATGTAGATACACTTCACTCTCTCATATTTTGCATCGTTTCACCCTCCCCCACCACAACTGTGAGGTGCAATGAAACCATGTGAATTTGTGTTCCATGGCACCTATATGGACTCCAGGATTCCTGATCCCTTGCCCTAGTACAGCAGAAATGCAGTGGTCTTCTGAACCCATGGGGGGAAAGAGGATCCTCCCTCCTCAACAGAGCAGGGAGGCAGGGCAGGTTAGAGGTTGAAGCATGGGGTTAAGAATCAGGAGCCCTAGCTCTGGCACTGGGTCACCATATGATCTCAGGCAGATTACTTTGCCTTTCTGTGCCCAAGTTTCCCCCATCTGCAAAATTGGAAAAATGATACTTGGTTGCCTTTTGTAAAACTTTTTGAGAGAGGCTGAAAAGCATGAGAGAAGTGCCAAATACAATTGTACAAATGCAATATTGTAGTATCACCCTGCATATTTGATTGAAAACAGGCCATTGCTCTCATTGAAATATTTCTTGTTTTAGTGAGCCCAGCAATGAGTGTTGAGATTGCTGTGGAAGAGAAGATTGGGGGGGAGGGGGAAGTCATTGAGTAATCTTATTACTATTATTTTTGAAGTTGTACCTTTCCTAGGAGAAGCAGAAATGGCACAGTGCTGCTGTCATTGTCACCAGACTCCGTGGAAGAAGACCTAAAAGACAACTACTGGCTTCTGGAATGTCTCGTTCATCTGCAATGCCAGTGAAAATTACATATCCGCCAAATCAGGTGCAGCATTTACATGAACATCCCAGGTCAGTTGCTCAAGAGTGTACTCCCTTCGCAGGATTGAGCATGCTACCTCTGCAGCACTTGCAGCCGCAAAGGGTTTTAGTTCATTCTGTGTAATCAGTTCCTCCAACTGTCTTCTGCAACTGAATCATCTGAATGGGTGCCTTGCCCATGTTTTAGTTACGTGATAACCTTATTATCTAGGTAACAGCTTATACTGTATTTTCTGTCTGTATAAGTGCTAACCCTCATGGAGACATTAATGCTTTATGTGCAGGAGAAGTAAATTAAAACTGATTGATCGAAAAGGCGAAAGGGAAAGACCACAATCCAGAAGTTTTGTTAGGCTACTTTGCCCTCTACTTAATGCAAAGAAGCAATTATGTCCAACATCTGTGCTGGGGCTGTGTAAAATCTTCAAAGTGTTGATTTGCTGCAGCCATCAAAACAGTTTATTGTGCCAAAGTAGTTTGAGAGTTTTATATATATACTTGCTAGAGTTCTGAGGGCTTGCCTGCCTGTCTCCCTCAGGGAGTGGGAGAAATCCTTCTTGCTAGAGCTTGGTCTAGCTCCCTATCTTTAAATTACTTTTATTTTTATTTAGCTCTGAGGAGGAAACTTGAAAAGTGAGCTTCTTTGGAAAAACTTGGGAGACACACTTGCTGTATGATCATTCTTAAAAATTAACTGTTGACTTATCCTCCAAAACAAAGCAAGATATGTGCTATGAAACAGAAGCAGAAGAGAGTCCAAGGAAAAGACAGACTAGACCACTGCAACCTTTTTATGAGGCCTAACTTGGTCGCAGTTGACTCTTCCCACAAGTGCAGGCATACTCACGTTCCATAGCAGCAGTTGTCAGAGAGCCTCTGGATTGACAGCTATGGCACTACCGAAGCAGATGGCAGTGAAACTGTGCCAAATCGGAGACTTTCACATACACATCTTAAACTGGAGAGAAATTTGGAGAAAATTGAAGAGTATCTTCTAGCAGTAAAAGCAGCAATGAGTCCTGTGGCACCTTATAGACTAACAGACATATTGGAGCATGAGCTTTCATGGGTGAATACCCACTTCATCGGATGCATGTCCAGACTAACACAGCTACCTCTCTGATACTTCTAGCAGTAAGTGCCTGATGAGATGGAATAAGAACTTTTCCACCTAGGTGGTTAGAGAGAACAGTGTCTGGCAGTGTAAATTTGAGACCTTATAGAAAATAAAAATGTTAGGACAGTTGGAACTGAGAGAGCAGTCGGGATTCAGGATTTAATTGAATTACTACTTGAGCCTAACCTCATTCATCACTACAAATGGATAACATCTATCATGGGGAACAAATATTTAATAATGGGATCTATTTAATAATGGGATCTTCAATCTGACAGAGAAAGGTATAACATGATCCAATGGCAGGACATTGACTAGACAAATTCAGACTGGATATAAGGTGTACATTTTTAACAATGAGTAATTAATCACTGAAACACTTTATCAAGGATTGTGTTGAATTCACCATCACTGAGAAATTTAAATCAAGATTGGATGTTTGTCTAAAAGATCTGCTCTTGGAATTATGTTGGGAAAGTTCTATGCCCTGTGTTATACAGGAGGTCAGACTAGAAGATCTCAGTGGTCCCTTCTGGCTTTAGAATCTATCAATCATGTGTCCATTAGCATTCTAGTCTTGTAAAGCCTAATACAGAAGGGAAATCCTCAAATTTGTCCAGAGGACACTTGCTATTTATCTTTTTATGAATGAAACTTATGCTTAGCTCTTGGGATTTTTCCTTTTGTTCTATTCTTTGATTAAATGAACTGGTTTAACTGTGTATTCTGGTATTTCCAAGTGGCCAAATATCTTAAGCATTTTTTAACTTCACTGATAGGGACGATGAGGTGTGTGTGTGTATACACATAAAACAACACATAGTTTCTTATGTTAAAATGTTATGGTTACAAAATAAGCACTTGCAAGTTAGGAAATCTCAGATTGCCTGTGATTTTTTTTTTAAAGGTTTGTAAATTGGCCACGTTTAGGCAATTTTTCATAGGAATGGCAAAAGGTATATCCCTGAAATCAAAGCAACCCTCAGTGAAATTAAGTTCACAGAGGTGCTAAACTCAACAAAACCATTGTAAGAATTTTTTGTTTTGCTCATACTAAAAAAAATGTGGTTTTTGCTAATCTCGTTCTCATGAACAGTTGTACAATTTTTGTTGAAACTTTGAGAGAATTTCAGCTTTCAGCAGACAGGTAGTATGGAAAAGTTCAGCTCAAATGATTACATTTTGGCAAAGTTATTAGCGATTTGAAAACAGGGTCTTATAGGGGAGGTGGTTGGCAACCTTAACTATAACCAGCTCCACTGATTTTTTTTATTTTTATGTGTGTCTAGTACATGAATTTATATGGCCATAATGATTCCTCCTCTCATCTATAACTTCATTGAATCTACATGCAGGTAAATCCAGTGGAGACACATGAATGATAAGCATGGCCCATAAATCTTGAAATATTCTGTCTGTGTGGTTTCTGGGTTTATTTCCTCTTCTCCTTTTCTAATTGTTTTTGCTACCAAGACATTACATGAGGAGTTC
This sequence comes from Gopherus flavomarginatus, assembly GCF_025201925.1. Taxonomy (NCBI): domain Eukaryota; kingdom Metazoa; phylum Chordata; order Testudines; family Testudinidae; genus Gopherus; species Gopherus flavomarginatus. The sequence continues at coordinate 88,705,619 of NC_066624.1, forward strand.
TGCTTTCTGAAAACTTGGTTAAAAATGTTTATAAATTAAAAGTCTTTATACTTAATAAACATAAATCTGGTACAGCAAAACAACACCCTTTTGCCATGCAATCAATGTGTGGAATTAGGGAGGGATCCAAGAATGTCTGAGCCAACTATAAATTATGTCCAAATAATAAGGTAATATTTCCAGCCTAAATACACAGCCTAATCAGTCATGCTGTACACTCAGGAGTTCTCAAAGGCTGGTGTGGTAGGAACTGCTAGAATAGCAACACAGAGCATTAGGACTGGAATAGCCTCTGCAGCTTGTTCCTATCCCATATTGTACAGAGTCAGCTGGCAGATCAGATTTATCACCTGGCTCTGTCCAGCCCCAAATCTTTGATTGTACAGGAAACCCCCAGGACTCTGAAATTCTTGTAAAGGTTTATAACGTGGCCAAATTTGGGTGAATTTTCACAGGAATGAGGCTTTATGGCCTAGAAGTGATGAGTACCTCTTGTGCAAACTTTCCATATTCTCACCCCCTCTTCTGCAGTGTAGAATGGCTCTGACTACAGCTGGGCAAAAAAGGTTTAGACAAAATTTTTCTTGAATACAGTTTTGAGTAAACCAAAATATTTCATGAATTCATGTCATTGTTTCAGTCGAAAAACAAAAATTCAGAAAAGTGAGAATTTGTTTTGACTTTTTTAATGAAACATTGAAATTTTACAAATTGAGATGACTTTTCATTTAGAAGTTTACTTTAATCTTAAAAACTAGTTTTAAGAGCTCTAAAACTAAATGGAATGAGAGAACTGTTGGACAGTGAGTTCTAGCAAAAGTGGAAAAAAAGGACATTTTGTTCCACCTGACATTAAATTTGTTCCTAATTTTTGGTTTACCAAATATTTTCATTTCAGACCAGCCTGAAATGAATCTTCTTTTTGGATTTTCTGGTATGACCAGTGAACAGAAAAATCAGTAATTCTAGTTGTGACCATACCCTATTTGTTTTTTATTGCTTGGGTTATGATGATGTTAAAGAATCATGCTTCAACTTGGGAAGATATAAAAATGATTCCAGGGATGGTTTGACCAATGCTTTCTTAACTGTTTTATAATCAGGATAGACAGTCTTCATTTGAAAATTGGAGCTGTTTGAAAACAGGTTAAGGGATAAGTGTTGTAACTAGGCTGCCTGACTTGGCTGCCTGACTTGATTTAATCTGTAACATTAACAGGTCCTTAGTCCCTGTCTGCCTTGTTGCTGCCACCTGTGGAGCTGCACCAGAGGTGAACTACCCATCAATTTTTTCCCTAGGATACTTAAGGCCTTCTGTCACTTTTCTCCTAATGGTATTTTTTTAAAAGGCAAGTTGAAATGAATTCCAAGATTAAGTGCTTCAATTTGTGAAAGATTTTGAGTGGCTTTTTTTCTTGATAAAGTGCTTTGTGGGTCAGACTGGATGATGAGGTCACAACAGATGACCAAGTGGTCTTTTCTCACCCTGCTGTCACTGACTCTTCTGTTTGATGATAATGTGCTTACATCTGGGAAAGGTTGCAAGGCTTGGGGACAGCAGTCAACATGTAAAGCTTGCAGTGACAGTATTCTTGTTTGAGAAAAATGTGGTGTGTGATTTGTAATTTTTATTTCATTATTACACTCTGTTAATAGCTATTCTAGAGAATAGGGACTGGGAAATCAGTTAAATTGTTTTTACATTATGATATTCATAGATGATACAAAACAGTCTCCAAAATATTGTTTTTCCTGTTGCTCTCTAACTTCATATTTTAAACTGTGAAGCTTTTTTATTTAAATATATTAACTTTTGTTAACTAGTCTTAACTTCTAATGACACAGGTTCAACTCTTGAATAAGTTACTCAAGTGAAAATGAGTCCATACTGGGCATTCATAGCTAAATATTCAATTGATAGAAGCTGAAATCAAGGTGCAAAAATTTGTGTGCACCCACATATTGCATGCACATTTATAAAATCTGCCTGCACTAACTAGGTAATGGCTTATGCTGCCAGGTACCAGGAATTCTAATTGCATGTGCACTTCCTTGCGTGCACCAATGCAATTACCTTTCACAACAGTGGTAGTGCTTGAATATGCATGTGTGTGGTGGTGTTGCAGCTGAGCTCAGTTTTGCACAGGCAGAAAATTTGGGAAGAGGCCCAGAAACTGCATAGCAGACATTTTGCAAGTCAAACCTGGAATATGTTGGTAGTACTCTTTGAAATCTTACACAATGCCAACCTGAGCTAAACTTGTCTGTAGCTGGTGACACTGGCAGCTCACTTCTGAGTATTGAAAAACAAAACATGAATTTGTCAATGGCAAATTAAAACCACCAAGCTATTAACAAAGGACCTGTGATCCAAAAGCCCCTCAATTCCAGCTGGCAAGGGGGTTACAATATCCTGTTGTGTGTGTGTGTTTTTTTTTTTTAATTTGGTATGTTCACCAAAGAATGCCATGTAAGGTGTCAAAGGACAGTTGATGTCACACTCGATCATAAGCCGGTTTGTTTATAAGCTGACACCCCCCCCCCACACCCCACAAGATGGATAAGTAAAAATGGAAATTTTTAATGACCCATTTATAAGATGACACTATAATTCAGGGGTGTCATAACTCTAGTCCCAGATTTGGACCTTAGCGTCCAAAATATGGGGGTTAGCATGAAAACCTCCAAGCTTAATTACCAGCTTGGAGTTGGTACTGCTGCCACCACCCAAAAATTAGAGTGTTTTGGGGCACTCTGGTCCCCCTGAAAAACCTTCCCTGGGGACCTCAAAACCCAAATCCCTTGAGTCTCACAACAAAGGGAAATAATCCTTTTTCCCTTCTCCCCTCCAGGTGCTCCTGGAGAGATACACAGACACAAGCTCTCTGAATCCAAACCGAGTGACTCCCCCTCTCCGTTCCCAGTCCTGGAAACAAAATCACTTTCCTCTTCACCCAGAGGAATGCAAAATCAGGCTAGCAAATCCAACACACACAGATCTCCCCCTGATTTCTTCCTCCCACCAATTTCCTGGTGAGTACAGACTGAATTTCCCTGAAATTTCCCAGTAAAGAAAACTTTAACAGGTTTTAAAAAGAAAGAAAAATACATACAAAGGGTCTCTCTGTATTAAGGTGACAAATACAGGGTTAATTGCTTAAAAGAAACATGAATAAACAGCCTTATTCAAAAAAATACAAATCAAAGCACTCCAGCACTTATATTCATGCAAATACCAAAGAAAAGAAACCATATAACTTACTATCTGATCTCTTTGTCCTTACACTTAGAAACAGAAGATTAGAAAGCAGAAACTACTTCTCCAAAGCTCAGAGAAAGCAGGCAGACAGACAAAAGACTCAGACACAAACTTCCCTCCACCCAGAGTTGAAAAAAAAATCCTGTTTCCTGATTGGTCCTCTGGTCAGGTGCTTCAGGTGAAAGAGACATTAACCCTTAGCTATCTGTTTACGACAAGGGGTCAGCAAATTTTTTGGCTCCTGGGCTATCAGGATAAGCCGCTGGTGGGCTGAGATGGTTTTGTTTACCTTAAGCATCTGTAGGCATGGAGGTAAACCTAAGTTAACAAAGTGTCCTGGCCCACCAGCTGCTTACCCTGACTGGCCAGGACAGCAACTGGTGGGGAATCTTTTTTGCGGGGTGGAGGCTGGGGGTCAGGGGAGTAACCCCTTTGACCACCCCACCGCTAACCTGGGACCCCCACACTCTCCCTATCCCATCCCTTCCCACCTTATCTGGGGAGAGCCAGGAAGGATGTATCTGGCCTGGCCACAGTGTGTTCCAGCAGGCTGGGCCAGGCAGCATGTCTGCAGCGTGCTCCGGCAGCCTCTGTTGGGGAGAGGGGCTGTGTCCCACTTCTCCCTCTCTATACCCATTCATAAGCTGACCCCCTTCTCTGGCGCTTCCCTTGTTTACTAAAAAAAATTCAACTTATGAACGAGTGTATATACACTTCTGTTCTGTAAGGAGTATGTATATGTACTTGAAATATGTCCTTATAGTTTGTATTAAGATGCTAATTTTCGGCGGAGATGAAAAACTGGTTTCCTGGCAGACCAGAGATGTTTATCCCTCTATCTGTTGAAATGCCGGTTGAGTATTGCCTCATTCACAATCACCAGTCTGAGGCCATGTCTACATCTAAAATTTTGCAGCGCTGGTTGTTACAGCTGTATTAGTACAGCTGTATAGGGCCAGCGCTGCAGAGTGGCCACACTTACAGCAACCAGCGCTGCAAGTGGTGTTAGATGTGGCCACACTGCAGCGCTGTTGGGCGGCTTCAAGGGGTTTTGGGGAAGGCGAGAGCAAACCGGGGAAGGAGACCAGCTTCGCCGCGGTTTGCTCTCGCGTTCCGCGAACCACCCTGCAAACCGCAGGGAAGGAGACCTGCTTGTTCGGGGAACGCGAGAGCAAACCGCGGCGAAGCTGGTCTCCTTCCCCGGTTTGCTCTCGCGTTCCGCGGACCACCCTGCAAACCGCAGGGAAGGAGACCTGCTTGTTCGGGGAACGCGAGAGCAAACCGCGGCGAAGCTGGTCTCCTTCACCGGTTTGCTCTCGCGTTCGCCGAACCCCCGAGCAAGCAGGTCTCCTTCCCTGCGGTTTGCAGGGTGGTTCGCGGAACGCGAGAGCAAACCGGGGAAGGAGACCAGCTTCGCCGCGGTTTGCTCTCGCGTTCCCCGAACAAGCAGGTCTCCTTCCCTGCGGTTTGCACGGTGGTTCGCGGAACGCGAGAGCAAACCGCGGCGAAGCTGGTCTCCTTCCCCGGTTTGCTCTCGCCTTCCCGGAACCACCCAGCAAACCGCAGGGCAGGAGACCTGCTTGCTCGGGGGTTCGGCGAACGCGAGAGCAAACCGGGGAAGTAGACCAGCTTCGCCGCGGTTTGCTCTCGCGTTCCGCGAACCACCCTGCAAACCGCAGGGAAGGAGACCTGCTTGCTCGGGGTTCGGGGAACGCGAGAGCAAACCGCAGCGAAGCTGGTCTCCTTCCCCGGTTTGCTCTCGCCTTCCCGGAACCACCCAGCAAACCTCAGGGAAGGAGACCTGCTTGCTCGGGGTTCGGGGAACGCGAGAGCAAGCCGGGGAAGGAGACCAGCTTGATTACCAGAGGCTTCCTCAGGTATGCTGGGATACCTGCTTATTCCACGGAGGTCAAGAAAAGCGCTGGTAAGTGACTATACTTGATTACCAGCGCTGGATCACCAGCGCTGGATCCTCTACACCCGAGACAAAACGGGAGTATGGCCAGCGCTGCAAACAGGGAGTTGCAGCGCTGGTGGTGCCCTGCAGATGTGTACACCTCCTAAGTTGCAGCGCTGTAACTCCCTCACCAGCGCTGCAACTTTCTGATGTAGACAAGCCCTGAACTAATTAAATGCAAATGAAGGACTGAGATTTAACAAGAACAGGAGTACTTGTGGCACCGTAGAGATTAACAAATTTATTTGAGCATAAGCTTTCATGGGCTTTCCGATGAAGTGGGCTGTAGCCCATGAAAGCTTATGCTCAAATAAATTCGTTTCTCTCTAAGGTGCCACAAGTACTCCCATTCTTTTTGCAGATACAGACTAACACAGCTGCTACTCTGAAACCTGAGATTTAACAGGAAGAGAAGAACAGCATGGGGAAAAAGAGCCTTATGTGGGGATGCACTTTAGAGATTTACTGGACTATAAATAGGGGACAAGGAAAGTACCCTGTTAACATTCACCTAAGAAATAAACAGACAGCATGTTTACATTCAGGAAAATGGGATCACAATCAGCCTTGGTTGGAAATGCTGCAAAAGATTTTGAGTGAGATAAGACTGCTCTGGACAGGAACTTAGCCTGTTAAGTTTAATCTCTAGAAAATGTGTATTGATTTCATTGTATATGGAACTCTTCCATTTCCATTATCCTTACTCACTGTCTCTTAAATGTTGTTCCTTTGATGATAGCTGTATGATTGTTTTCACTATAAATATATCTCAGTGCTGTGGTATAGTTCAAGCAGCTGATCCTGAATTGAATCAAACAATTTGGTGTGTACACAAATAGCACACCTGGTACTCTGCAAGTGTTCAATGGGTAAGTGGCTCGACACTAGAGGGGAAAGCTTCAAGGGGCTCAGGGACACTGATACATCTGTTAACCTGCCTAGCCCAGAGGAGAATGCTTGGCAACATACTGGAGGAGTCGGGGAGCTAGCACATGGCTAAGCACAGGGAAGTCTCCATCTCACTGGAGGCAGGGGTGTAACAAGGTGACTCTCAGTCCTGGCTATCCCGAGAACATGGTCAGAGGGCCACGTTGTGTCTTTAATATTAAAGTCAGACTCCTCATTGGAATAAAAAAAGGATTGCACAATATGGGCCAAAGTTATATTGAAAACATTGGCTGAAAATTAACAGCCATGCTGCTATATCATACATGCATGAGACATACACACTGTGTAGTGTTCACATCCACCATAGAGGAAGCATTCTTTAAAAACCCAGAATGTTTTTTATTAAGAAGATTATAGAATGTTAAAATCCCAGCTCAAACCATCTGGAGTAGGCCAAAACATAATGATAGCATGGTACTTTTGTCCACAAGAACAAGCCTGCCAAACTTAAACATTCTAATTGAAAGAGAACATAGTCATGGATAACGCCTCCTATATAAGACTCTGGCCACAACAACAGTACTTTACAGCTGCATGAATATTCTGTTTTGGAACCATTTAAACAAGTCTGCCTAGTCCCTAATTTCATACATAGGTTCACAAGAAAATAGATCATTTAAAAAAATAAATGCTGTATAAGCAAGCTGCTAGTTCCTGTGAAGAAAACAAAAATGATAAATGTGATAGTTGCTATTGTGACATTCCCCAGCGTACAATCTGCACTGTTGAACAGCTGTCTTCCCCCCACACCTCCTCAATTTCCCCGTCCTGGGGTACTTTTACATTGCTTTGCTGTGACAGCAACCCTGGCCTGCTCACACACAGCCTCCAGCATGTAAATTACTCCCAGCTGTACTGCAAGAGTGCTACAGCCAGCCACCCTTGAATTACACTGCAGAGCAGCACCAGCAACTTTCCCCATCCCAGACTTGCCCCCAGAAATGTGCATCTTGCACTGCCCAGCCCTCTCCTGGACAATACAGGCTCATTAATAGTTTGTCATGTTATTAACAGAAAATGATTTGCACAAATCTTGTTAATTCAAATGGAGTTTCTCAAACACTTCAATCCAAGCACACTATCTTACATAAAACAATACAATAAATTTATTAACTACAGAAAGAGATTTTAAATGTTTACAAGTGAAGAGGCATCCAAGTGAGAACTGGTTTCTTTGAAATAAAAGGTAAAATACGACTAATGCATAATTCAACAAGCTAAGTAAATTCAAAGCCAAAAGGTCTGCTAGAACATATGGTGAGAGTCTTACTGGCCAAATCTTTCAGCCCACATCCTTTCCCAGTTCAGTGATGCTTCCTTTGTCTTTCAAGTAGTGGTGTTACCATAAGTAGAGATGAAGCGAGAGATGTTTTGGGGCATCTGTTCCCCTTTTCCTTATACTTTTGAAAATCAGCTCCAGCTCCGGTTCAGGAGACAGCAAGTCTGGGGAGACGGGAACTTCCAGTTATTTCTTTGCCAAAATGTAAATTTCTCACTCTCACCCTTTTTCCTGCCAAAGAATAGCTTCTTAACAAGGTGGTAGTCTATTTAATTTTGTTGCCACCTTTCTGAGGCATCAGTTTGCCTTTTGTCTCTAAAGAACTGGCTTGTGCCTGCTTTTCTAAACTTGGAGCACGTCTCAGCAATGCCAGACAGATAGACATTTTTCTTTTTTATTAAATTTCATTTTAAAAATGTCTACATAAAACTATTTTTCTTTTTTTTTATTGTGACCCTAGAATGCTGGTGTAAACTACAAATTATCACCAACATACTATTTTAAAACCGATGCTTGCTTCCGATGGTAATAACTGCATTCATGAGCAGTACTATGGATGTCAAAATACACTTCTTGGGAACTGCATGTTCTTATGAAAGCTATTTTATTTAAGCAATAACTTCCAGGCATATTAGAAATATGAGGTAGCAACCAAGTACTGCATGCTGAGTATATACAGAGGACATACACCAAGATGTTTATTCACAGCACTGCAGGGCCTGCTCCTGCTGAGTTTACAGTGTGGCTAGAAGCAGTATTATTTATAGTCAAAGCTGAATTTTTACTGAGGACAAACATGTTTGAGAGGAATTCGATGTGTCTTTTAAAATGCTGCCATATTTACACAGCAAACATTACAAAAAGGCAAGCTTTTGTATATATTGTACAGGCGTTGATGCATTAAGTCGCTAAATGCATTATCTTTCTTGGCTGATTAGATTTTCATAGTTGTAGTTTTGTATGTTTTGGGGAGAATAAGATGTACTGTCTGTAGGATTAAACCTCTTTTCGGGTATTGGTTGATTTTCTTTTTCTTAAGAATATTTTGAAGTCTTCTGAGTGGGACAATGGACTAAATCCAAGGTCCAAAATACACTTGGTGTAACGTAGCCATACATCTTCACTACTCATTCCTTTAATGTCTATCACAGAGACACTCAGATTGAGGCTTGTGAGCCGCAAATGGCTCTTTAATGTGTCTCCTTCGGCTCTTTGCAGCACAATATTAAAACTGTGTGATTTAATTAACCAATCAGGATGATTTTACTATGTTATTAACCAATTAGAGTTCGGGGTGGGGAGGAGATGATTCAGTGTGCGACTCCCAGCCTGGATCCCAAGCCTGCAAATGCCTGCTAATAAGCATTAGAGAGACCAAGTGGGTGAGGCAATATCTTTTACTGGACCAATTTCTGTTGATGAGAGAGAGAGAGAAGCTTTCGAGACACACAGAGCTCTTCTTCAAGTCTGGGAAAGGTACTCAAAGCATCACAGAATGCAAGGTGGACCAGATCGTTTAGCATAAGTAGTTAGCATGTATTGTAAGAGACCATTCAAGGCAGAGTGGCCTATTAATACCTAAGCAATCATAGGACAAAAAGAGAGGGTTAATGGGTTACTGGCTTGTTGTTGTAAGCCATAAATCTGCTCCAAGCATATTTACCTGCATTGACTTCACTAAGGTCCCAATGCTGCAAAGGGCAGGATCGCTTGACTTGTGCCGCTCCCATTAACATCCATGAGTACTCAAAATTGACAGATAATTTACGCACAGATTTATTTGGATTCAGGAAAAAATGTGAATAATATGTACATTGTAGGGACTTTTTTTCAGCATTGAAATGAATTGGTAGGTAAGTATCCTTCCTTTTGGTGTCACTTTTTGAGAACGATCACATTTTTAAGGCCTGTCAACATTGGGTTTTTCAAAAACAAGATTCTAATTCTTTTCAGTCATCCAGTGTATACAGGGGTCTGTAGAAGATCTAGGTAAAGGCCAGACTGTGATACTGGCAGCCAAATTGAATAGTACCATAGGCTATGAATAGTCCCATTGAAGTAAATTGTAGTAAATGCTAATGACGATGCAGAATAAGGGAGCTACATTCTAGCCTTTAATGAGGAAATGTTCTAGTCTGAGCACACTTTCTCAAAACCAATACAGTATTTAGTGCTGGGTCTATATATATGATTTCAATTTTTCTGTTATGCTGTATTCTTTTTTAAAAATGGAAGTTTCACCTATTTTGATTAGCTCTTATTTAATAAGACTATACAAGGATACAGGAAGGTCTTGCGTGTAAAGTATTCAAAACTGCTAAAACCATTTTTTGTACACATAAAAGGTAATGTATTGCAACAAAAATCAGTGGGATTTTATATTTTTACTAAGTTATTTGGCAAGCAGTGGTCTAAGGAGCCACATCAATGTAACTGTTTTCTCACAGCTGACTTTTAGCATTAGCTCCTTGAAAGTGAATAAGGTTGGGCAATGTATCAGAAGTTTAGTCTGGGTGGAGTTAAATGTGAATCCACAGACTTCTGTGTTTTTTCTTTGCCAGCAGAAACATTTGCTTAATCAGTTCTCTCTTCTTCCCTCCCAACCTCTTCTTTCTTCAACTGATAGCAGTATCCTGTGTGCTTTGTCTATTAGCCTCAATATGAGCACTGTTTACTGAAATGTCATGTTTAATTGTAAATGATAACACTGCATGCATGGGAAGTGGAGACTAGAAAGTAGTTCCTTTGACCTTTATTATTTCAGCTGCCCAGACCAATTTAAGCTGCAGTCTGAAATATCTGCATTTTCTGGGTCTGGACCATTAATAAAGGACCGGTTTTTGCACACTGATAGATGCACAATATCCTTTGATTGCTACTGACTGTGAAGGGAACTAAAGGCGGAATACACTCACATTTATCTCAGGGTGGAGCTCAGAAGACACCAATACTCAGGCTGGGAACAAGCTCCTGGGTGCCAAAAAGAGGGAATAATCTGTAGTTGGTGTTTTAAAATACCATACAAATCTTCAGTCTCACACCCATGTACTTAACACAATTGGGCAGAATCCTGGCTCTATTGAAGCAACAGGAGTTTTGCCATTGACTTAACAGGGCCAATATCTCACCCAGGGGATTTAAGTTTTACCTCCCATGCATTTAAAAATACTCCATAAAACTAGTTTCCTGGGTTTCAATACAGTTTTAAAGTCACACTGTCAGAGTGTGACAGAGTAGCTGTTCCCTTAAGGGCAGTACTGCCTAATGGTCTGTTCTCTCTACCATGACTCTTTAAGAACTGAAATATCTGATTATAGATACAAGGATCTGGAAGATACTAGGAGAGAGAAAGCAGTCCAGTAAGAAGTGTTTGTGAGAATCTCATTACTAGGTTCCCTAATCCTTGGTCCTTAAAGAAACAGTAAAGAGGAGAGGGCAAGTCTCCCCTCTCACCCAAACAACTGGGGATGAACTGGGAGAAGGGGACCAGCATAAATGCTGTCTTCTCCCTAATAACAAGGAAGATACCAGCAGGGAGAAAGTTGTTAAACCCTGTGTGCCCGAGGGCTGAGTAGGGGTAGTGAGGCAGAAGCTGGTTAAAGTACTTCACTGAGGTGATTTGAAGCCCAATTCCAGGAGGAGAGCTGGGGACTCCTGGTAAGGAGAGGGACAATAGTTTCTTCAATTATCCAGCTCCGGCAGTGTGGCTGGGGCTCCTGCCATCAGGAGAGACAGAGACTACTGAGAAATAACTTTGAGGAGCCTGAGAACAGAGTTTAGGGGGCAGGTTTCAGGGGAACCATGAAAGCTAGAAGCACCTTTTCTTTATTTGGAACTTTTTGTTCTTTTTGTGTAAGGTTTTGTAACAAGCCAGCCCCAAGAAGGCCTGAAATGGAGTTATGGGCTTCCTGAGAAGGAAAACTGAGGCAGGGAATATCTGCAGTGCCACACTAAGTCCATAGGGTAAACTACAGGGCAGGCATGCCCTATGACACTGAGAGAGTAGTGCCAAAGCAGAATTGATAGTTATTCACAACAAAAATATAATTTCTAGCAATATCACTTACTTTTAAAGGTTTAGAAATGTGATATTAGCAGAGTTTGTGGAGGAGGGAGAATCCAAAACTAGTTTTTCAAAAACTTAGTTTCCTTTTTTTTTAATTTCAAAATGTTCGAAATGGAACCGCTTGAAAATCATTTTTTTTAAAAATGCTTTTTCCCCAAATACTTTCCCCCATAAACATTATTGAAATGATTGAGAACTTTAGTTCACAAAAAGTTGTGGAGTGGGGTTTGTGTTTGGTGTTGTGTGGTGGTAGGATTTTTAAAAGACCCTGGAAATCCTGGTTGCTGGTGAACAAAACACTTTGATAAATATTCAATCATTTTACATATTAAAAAATGCAATAAAAGCCTTTTTTTCCTAGTAAACAAAAAACTCAAGTGTCTCAATTTTTGAGTAAAACATCATTTTTTGGGGAAAAGAAGACCTTGCTTAAATGAAAAGGTTTAGTGTGAAAATGTGTGACCAGCTCTACATTTTAAGAGTTATAATACAAATCTCTCGCCACGTAGCTGGCTGTAAAATGTTGTGCTCCCCTTGAAATGTGCTGCAATTGGCTGTGAATGATCTCAGAACTCTTGCATGTCTAGCCATGATGGCTGGGAATGCGGCATAGGGGATGCTTTCGATTCCACAGGGACTGCTATTGATTATAATAATCATTTTAGCTTTATAGCTGTAGCAGAGTACTAGTTGCTTTAAAGGGATGTAATGCAGAATGCAACACCCACAATTGTCTTGCTTTTAGCCTTTTGGTGGCTGGCTGTGGAGTGGCACTGCAGCCAAAAAGGATGCTGTTAGCTGCATTCCTAGTGGTAGGGTGAACACTGTCTTTGTGCAAGCTGGTAAGTGAGAGGAAGTGGAAAATATATAGCAAACTCAGCTCACACATCTGTAGCCATAGAAGAGCCCTGGTAGCAGAACTCGTACATGTGGGGTGCAGTTTGGATTTAAACAGCTGTGTAGGAGGTGCACAGCTTCTCTATGGGAGTTCCTTGTGTAGCAAAGCACAGCTGTTAAGTGGCTGGGGGACAAGGATCTGCTAGAGTGGGTAGATCCTTCAGTCCTGCACTTGCCCCCACAAGGCAGAAGCATGTTGGAGCTGATGTAACCAAAGCAAAATCTCTTTCCATGTCCATAGTTGGAGGAATCTTTCCCCAGCTTTGCCCCCTGGAGATGACCAGTACCCAGCACAAGAGCTGGGTTGGGAGCTATCCTTGATTTTGACCTTGCATTCAGGGGAAATGCCTGGGGGAAAAGGGAGGGGTTAAGGAAACAACCCAGTCAATCTGGATTTGATAGCTCAGTTCCTGCTTTAGAGAGGGGAGTTCCTTCCTGGCAGAATGCCTAGCAGGGGGTCTAGTGGAGTCAGGGAGAGAGGCCTTTAGACACAAGAAAACATGTTTTGGAAAATTCTGTTTTAAGTGTTTTGTGTCCCTGTCATTCTGTGGGTGGGTGCGTAGATTCTGCTGGTGTAAAGGCAAATTCTATGTCTTTCCAGTTTTTGCTTCTTTTACCACTATCTTCTGTTCATAGCTGTTTTTTGGGGAGAAAAATAAAAGGAAGCTTTCCCCAGTGTCTATTCCACAGAGGAAAAAGTCAAGGACATGTTGTATTAAACAAATGGGGGGGTGGGAGTGGCATTTTGTATTTCTAAAGAATGTGGATATCTTCCCTTCCTCAGCAAAACCAAAAACTCCTTATCTGTGAAGGCTGCTACCCTTTTTCACCTGAGTTGTTAGCTGAATTCAGGGTATTGTGGGTTTTGCCAATGAGAAAGAGAAGTTGATCATAATCAGAGATTTCTTTGATGTAATCTTATTTTTTTTATTTACAAAGGATGTACAGAATACAGGAGGAACCAAACAGGAGATAGGCTTGGAATTGTAAGCAAAAAAACCTCTTACTAACACCAGACCCAGAAGCCTCCTCTCAAGGTTACATACAGTGCTTGTCCAGGCTGTTTTCTCCTTTTGTGTGCTCACACACATAGTATGTATGTCTGCACTACACAGACTACAGCAGCATAGATGCCTACACTGTTGAAAGGGGTTTTACTCAGGGGTGAAAGTGAGCCAGTACAGGCCAGGACTCTGTACTGGTAAGAACTTGCACCAGTCCATACCCAACCCACATTAAAGCTCTGCCTTTTGCCTCCTCTGTCGGTGCCCCTGCTGTTATGGTCTGTATTGGCAGGGCCACCAATGGGGAGGAGGGGAGGAAAGGGCAGCAATGTTAAAGCACTGCTGGGCCAAAGGACCTGGCAGTGCTTTAACGTCCCTGCTCTCCCCTCCCTCACCCCATGGTCCAGCCACTCACTAGCATGGGGGGCAAAGGGAGCAGCTGCCCTGGGGCTGGAAATTGTAAAAGGGCCTAGGGCTCTGGATGCCGCTGCCGCTACTGCAGCAGCGGCATCTGGAGCTCTGGGCCCTTTAAATCAACATATGAGTCCGGGTGGAGCGGGCTAAGGGCTGGCTGGGGGATGCTGACCTCCAACCCCGCCCCTTCTGCGCAAGGCCCTGCCCCTTCTGGGGGCCAGAGTCCCCCCCCATACCAGTAAGTGTCCTCAGTTACTTTCACCCCTAGTTTTACTGCAGGTGCAGAACACCATCTCTCTGAGTGATGGTCACTACATCAATGGAACCATTATTCCATCAGAAGCGTGGGTGGTGCATCCGGTCTATTCTACGCCAGGGGTTAGGTTAGCATAGCTTTCATACCACTGACCGACATACCTACGCAGCCTCAATTTTCAGTGTAAAGTAGGTCAGATGCACCACCCTCTCTTCTGATCAAACAATTTCCAGCAAACCCCTCTGCCTAAGTCACTCAATGTTCTGAGTAGCCTTGCATCTGCCTCTTACTTCTGCTTTTAAAAAAATGTGCTTGTGGTTTCGGTTTGGAGACTGCTGTTACGTCAGTCACCTTCTATCATTCATCCTGAATGAAAGCCAGCAGTTTTGCCTAACCCTTAAGAAGGTTTAACCCATCCCACAACATGATCAATGATAAAATTTTTGGTTTTGAGTGTCTTTGACTTCTTATTAGGAAGTGGGTAAAGAGAAATTATAATAGCAATACATAGATTTAGAAGCATAAATTGATGTTTGAATCTTTACTATAATTTAGCTGTTCCATATTTTCAATACTTTTTCCATTCCTTCTTTTAAAGTCAGAATTAGTGTACACTTTTAGGGGAAATGGATTATACATGAGTCAGTGCATGAGAAAGTATTCTCCTTTATTGGCTGGAATAGGCTAAGCTGCTTTAACTGGCTGGTTAATTTTCATAGGTTTGAAATGTACCTGATTGTTTTTAAAAGGTACTGATAATTTGTTTAAAAGTAGCTTGGCAGAGTTAGTGCTTGTTGCATTAATTGGTTGGTGGGAAGCTTTACTGCTGCTTGTGTTCCCATTGATTCCTGCTATTTTTAATTTCAAGTGCTTCATTTGTAAAGGATTGTCTACACTGGCAATGCTAGAGCACAGCGCTCCCAGCAGTCTTGGATCTTGGAAATGCTCTCTTGATATACTCTACTAGAAAGAGAAGTATTAATACCATTGTACAAGATACTAGTAAGACTTTATTTGGAATACTGTGTACAATGCTGGTCACCCATGTTCAAGAATGAGGAATTTAAACTGAAATAGGTGCAAAGAAGAGCTGCTAGGATGATCAGGAAAGCTGAGGGCCTGTGTTCTGAAAGATGTTTGTTTTAGTCTAGCAAAAAGAAGGCTGTCTATAAATACGTTCAGGGAATAAATATCAAGGAACGTGAAAAGTTATTTAAGCAAAAGGACAATGTTGGCACAAGAAGAAATGAATATAAACTGGCCAGGAACAAATTCATGCTGGAAATTAGAAGGTTTCTAACCATCAGATGGATGAGGTTCTGGAACAGCCTCTGTTACCAGATTTGCCCATTACTTTGGGGAATGCTCATTTATTCAGGTCACTTTTCTGGGGAAGGGGATTCTGTAATTCTATCAATGTACTGCTTATGTCACGTGTGTTTTTCATATGGAGCTCTACTTCTCCCTTCTGCAAGTCCCCTCTCAATGGAGCTATCCTGCAGGACCTAGGTTCCCTAGGGCTGGGTTTCTCCAGCTCCAAAACCGGATGAGCACACACCCACCCACACATACATTCACAGAGCAAGTCTGAGCGGACCGGGTCAATCAGCACTGTCAAGCTGACCCCTTATATGTCCCTGGACTCACTGGGCTGGATGAAGCAGCACTGTTAAGTTTTGAGACAGATGGACAAATTTATGTGATGAAGTTGCTTATGATGGTAGGGATTAGGGCTCAGCAGCCCTGGGTCTCCATCATGGTTTATGTTGTATGTTCCTAAAAGCTGTAAGCACTTGCATTCAGGTTGGCTTCATTGACCAGTCAGTATCTAGGGCCCATTGAAGTCCATGGAAGTTTTGCCGTTTTCCTAGCTCAATGGTAAAATTCTCATTGACTTCAACAGAGCCAGGATTTCTTCCTGTGTGAGTAAATACGCTTTCTGAATTGACCTAAAGTTCAGATGGTTCTTTGTTGTTCCTTCTCTGTTTCAGAGCTGTCATCAAGAATTCTTATGACAACACTTCCTTGATTTTTGTTGTTGTCGTCTAGCATTAAAAACAGTCAAAGTGACATTTCTAGGCACACTTAAAAATATCTGTAGTAATCACTGCAGTAACTGTGGATTTCAAGTACATTCATAACGATAGTACATGACATCTTTCCTATTTTGTTTGTCTCCAGTGGATCTACGATTACAACTGTGATGCTCTGCTCAGGACACCTTGAATCATAAACTGCTGTGTTGGTGGAAATGAAGGGAGGAACAGAAGTGCTAGGGTGGCTTTGGAAGTGGATAGTTATAATGGCTTTGTGAACATTGAAAACCATCACTCATACTCTTCACGACATTCGACGCTTCACTTCGTCTGCCTTCCAGAAATTCATTTCTGTCCTCTGGGTGGGTTGTGCAGATTTGTAGCAAAACGCTCCTGTAAAAGCCAAATATGGCTTAAGCCATGAAGGCAAGATTAAGAACACTTTTTACTCTTTCAGACAGAAGGCCACATTTGTTAGAAACTTTTCCTTTAATTACATTACAGTAAAGGAAAAGGGAGAACACAACTACAGCAAGAAAAATAAGCTCCTAGACATTCACAGTCCTATTCATTGTAGTACAGGGCAATAAAACATGCCTGTAGTGGTTGAATTATATGTGCTTAGTAGCAACTATTAAAAAATAAATAATACAAAAATAGTGCTTCTGGTTCCACCACCAAAAGGAATAAACACAAATAAACAATATGCCTGTGATAGCAACTGTACTAGGAATAACTTTATATAAATCTGTCTAAAGGGTAACACATTTTCCCTTAGAGTCCCATTGAATTTTTAAAAAAAATGTCCAGGATTTCTCACTCTCGGTACTGGCGTACTTGCTTTGAAACATAGGCTTTTTTAAAAAAAAAAAAAACAACAAAACTCCTACTGAGCTGGGCTCTAAGTGATCTATAAATAATTAAAACAGAAGTCGAGTTTACTTTCTTCATTGTGATGTGCAATCTTTTTTCACAGAGTTCTAAAAACAAAGAGCAGATACCTGGATGAATTGCATAGAGAATTATGTTGAAGGCTCCAAAAGTAGCTGTACAAGAGAGTGTTAACGTCATGGAGAGAACATTCTTTCTCTTTCCACATCAGTAGAGATCATATCTGTATAACATAATTCGCACACTTCAGTTAGACGTAAGTGCTATATTAGCTGTTGGGGAAAGTCTCTAAATGTTTTTAGCCTTGGGTCAAAAAGTGACTTGGTGCACAAGGTGGAGTGGGTGAGGATGAGCACTGAACAGGAGAACCTGCATCACAGACCTTCCACTGCCTTAGACTGTCAATCTGCTCAAGGCTAGACAAAAAGGGACAGGAAAAGGCTGAGTTTTATGCTGCATGCTCCTTATCTCCAACTCTGCAAGAACTAGCATAGCTGGGTGGCTGTGGAGAAGAGTATATGCTGCATCCTCTTAAGGGGCAGAAATAATTGCATTCCCAGGAGGTCTGAGAGGCACTGCTCACAATTCTTGCTATGGAGCAGTGCAGGTCTGCTCTTCCTCTTCCAAGCTGTGTCTTAATGGCATGGTCTGGTCTCATTCACAGTACACTAAAATCAATTTCTATATATGCTCTAAGCATCTCCTACAGGTTACACTGGGTAGGGAAGTTAATGGCAGCAAGGTCATCTCCACTGATACAGGTTTCGGAGTGGTAGCCGTGTTAGTCTATATCAGCAAAAACAATGAGGAGTACTTGTGGCACCTTTTATAGACTAACAAATTTATTTGGGCATAAGCTTTCATGGGCTAAAACCCACTTCATCAGATGCATGGAGTGGAAAATACAGTGATAGATATATAAGCAGTACATGAAAAGATGGGAGTTGCCTTACCTAGTGGAGGGGGAAAGGGGTTGAGACAAATCAGTTAAAGTGGGCTATTATAAACAGGATGAAAAATCACTTTTGTAGTAGTAATCAGGGTGGCTCATGTCAAACAGTTCACAAAGTGTGAGTAACGGCATGGGTAGATTAGGTTGGGGTTTGTTTTTTTTAGATCTTGTAGTGACTCATCCACTCTGAGTCTTTATTCAGGCCTAATTTGATGGTGTCCAGTTTGCAAATTAATTCCAGTTCTGCAGTTTCTCATTGGAGTCTGTTTTTGAGGGTGTTTTTGCTGAAGAATTGTCACTTTTAAGTCTGAGTGTCCAGGAAGCTGAAGTGCTCTCTGACTGGTTTGTGAATGTTATAATTCTTAATGTCTGGTTTGTGTCCATTTATTCTTTTACATAGAGACTGTCCAGTTTGGCCAATGTACATGGCAGAGAGGCATTGCTGGCACATGATGGCATAGATCATATTAGTAAATGTGCAGGTGAACAAGCACCTGATGGTGTGGCTGATGTGGTTAGCTCCTATGATGGTGTCCCTTGAATAGATAGGTGGACAGAGTTGGCAACGGGATCTGTTGCACGGATTGGTTCCTGGGTTAGTGTTTTTGTTGCATGGTGTGTAGTTGCTGTTGAGTATTTGCTTCAGATTGGGGGGGCTGTCTGTAAGCAAGGACTGGCCTGTCTCCCAAGGTCTGTGAGAGTAAGGAATTGTCCTTCAGGATAGGTTGTAGATCCTTGATGTGCTGGAGAGGTTTTAATTGGGAGCTGAAGGTGATGGCTAGTAGAGTTCTGTTACTTTCTTTGTTGGGCCTGTCCTGTAGTAGGTGACTTCTGGGTACCCTTCTGGCTCTGTCAATCCATTTCTTCACTTCAGCAGGTGTGTATTGTAGTTTTAAGAATGCTTGATAGAGATCCTGTAGGTGTTTGTCTCTGTGTGAGGGATTGGAGCAAATGCAGTTGTATCTTAGAGCTAGACTGTAGACAATGGATCATGTGATGTGGTCTAGATGAAAGCTGGAGGTATATAGGTAAGTATAACGGTCAGTAGGTTTCCAGTATGAGGTAGTGTTTATGTGACCCTGTACACTATAGTGCAAATAAGAGATGAAGTGGATCACTTGTGTGGACTGGTCCAGGCTGAGGTTGAAGGTGGGGTGGAAATTGTTGAAATCCTAATGGAATTCCGCAAGGGCCTCCTTCCCATGGGTCCAGATGATGAAGAGGTTATCAATGTAACACAAATAGAGTAGGGGCTCTAGGGGATGAGCGCTGAGTAAGCGTTATTCTAAGTCAGCCATAAAAATGTTGGCATGCTGTGGGGCCATGGGGTACCCATAGCAGTGCTGCTGACTTGAAGGTATACCTTGTCCCCAAATGTGAAATAGTTGTGGATGAGGACAAAGTCACAAAGTTCAGTCACAAGGTTTGCCATGACATTATTGGGGATTCTGTTCCTAATGGCTTGTATTCCATCTTTGTGTGCAATGTTGGTGTAAAGGGTTTCTCCATCCATAGTGGCTAGGATGGTGTTTTCTGGAAGACCACCAATTGATTGTAATTTTTTTTCAGAAAGTCAATGGTGTCTCGAAGAGAGAGAGCTGGTAGTGTAGGGTCTGAGGAGAGAGTCTACATAGCCACTGATACCGTGTGTGTTCAGAAAACATAGGTATACTACAAATAGTAGTAAACATGCATTGTGTCTCTTTTTGAAATTATTTTTCTCATTCTCTAATTGTGAAGAAAATATTAACCAGGGAAGTTCTATTTTGGCTAGTTTTCATTAGGCTTTAAAGAAACAGAAAATCAGTATTTTTTTAATCCCTCTAGCCACTAAAAACATACCGCTACTTACTAGCCAATATGGCACCTTGGGATTGTTCTGAGTGAAAGGCATGATGTAAGGATGAAGCTTTAGCAGCATCATTATTTTATATTCCTGTAAGTACATTTCCTGTTGGTCTGAGTAGCCTGCATGTTATGCTAGGACAGCTGCTGCTATTTAACAATTCCTGTTCAGTGAATAATGAATAGCAGTAAAAAGCCAGAGAGCAAATGTGAAAGCAATAGTAACATAGATGCAACTGAGACTTGCCTACAGACTATCTTAATGTACAGTACATGCAACTGAGACTTAACTTGCGGGCTATTATTTTTAAAGCCAAGGTTGTTTTTATTTTTTGATCAATAGACATTCCAAAGTTGCCTCTCTTGAGATAAGCAGCAGTAAAATCAACATTTCCTTTCTTGCAGTACGAACACACTCATTCTTTTGTACAACGAAAAGCGAGGCTGTTAAGCCAAGTCATATGGTTTCTAGTTGTTATGCTTAGGGTGTTTGGGGATGTGTTCTAAAATTCTATTAACCTTATTTTGTCAAGACGTGGCCAAGCACAACCTCAACCACTGTACCCTTTGCCCCTAACCTCTGTCCGTATGGCTTTAGATCCAAGGAGCAGGAACCATGCCCTCTTGTGTGTCTTGAATGCATCAAGCACACTATGGGCACTACCATAAACTAATAATAATGATTCTAAGGGCCAAATACTGCCCTGAGATACATGCACAGAAATCCCATTGGTCCCTCAGATACATATGAAGTCAAACTAACACAAATCCCATTAATCCATTCAGTTTTGCCAGGTGCTCAGTATTTTTGGAGCAAACCTTCCTAAGTAAAGCTTCATTCTGCTTGGAAGGCATTCCAAGCTCACATAAATCCTGAATAAACAAGGTGTGAGGCTGTTCCACAACCTCTCTGTGGCTAGTATTCCGGCCCTTGATTTTGGAGTTGGCACTGTGCAATTCCCTGTACATCTCCTTCCAGTGGCTTGTAGCCACTGGATGAAGAGAACTACGGACTTGGCCTGCCATAAACCTGCCTTCCTCAATGACTTAATGTTGTTAATTTTATATGTATAATAAGTCAATATTGTCTATTAAGCTCTAAAATACGTTTGCCTAGTCAGAGGAGGACAATTATTGTGCAAGGTATATCAAAACTTCTCTTTATTTAGCTCATTGTCCAGGATCGCAAAACCCTTTATTCTTTTTTCCTGCAAGCCATAGAAGTTTTACTTCCCTTCAAAGGGTTTGATGGCATTTTTTTTAAAAGCCTAAACCTCTATAAATACAGTAGATGCAAAGCAAACACGAGTTCTTTTGTGGCAGAATTCCTGGTGTTCCTGATGCCCTTTTCAGAGTATGTAAAGCCTAATATTGGCTTCATCAAGTAGTAGAATAATGTGAATCCCTGAAGAATAAAATATTTGCTCCGGATGTGGCGGTGCTTCGCAGTGTGAAGTCAAAGGGGAGTTGTATGCAAAAGGGAACCTCGGTTTGTACTGAAAAGGCTTTTTGTGTGTTCTTTCACAATGGAAAGGTTTCCATGTATTTGAGAGGGAAAAGCTGACAGTTGGAAGTTATCTTCCTCAGATGAACTCTCTGCCTTTCTAATTTGGCATGTTGCCATTTTCTCAGTAACTCCAATACATTTTGTGACGATTGGAAGCTTTCAGAAAAACAAATGCTGGTAATCAAAATCATTACCCTGACACCCAAATGAGTTCAACGCATTTTATCTGCTACATGGCTAAACTGAAGGAAAAAAAAATCAGCTATGTAACTATCTAGCTCCTGATTTTGCAAACACTTGCTACTGATAACCCCATTGACTTTTTATAGTGTTGGGCCTGCATAGTGCAGTGATCAGTTCCCTGTAAAGACAGTAGACAAAATGCAGGATCAGTCTAAGTTGTATGCAAGTGTAATACAACACAAATGCAAATGTATACTGTGCAAGACATTTGGATGATATTTTCTTTTTAGTTTCTACTGCTGAAAAAACTCTATGGCCCTGACCATGCAAGGTGCTGTGCTCCACACAAGAGGTAGATAACAGGATGTTTAAGTACTTTCCATGAGGGCTCAGCACCTTGCATTATCAGACCCATTTGGCAGAAGTCAGAGGCCCAGGTACAAATTTTTCACTTTAAGGGTCTGATCCTGAGAGGTGTTGAGGACTAGTGACATCTACTAAACTCAGTGAGAATTTCAGGTGTTCAGGATCTAAGTATCTCAGGACTTGTCTACACAGAGAGCTACACGGGTTTGACTTAAGGTGAGATTTTAGACTAATTTAGTTAATCCACTACAAAAGGCTGTCCTGGGCACTTTTTTTATTTCAGTTGGCTTAAATTGATTAGGAACAGGTTCAAGGTAAATTGAAGTAAGAGTGTCTATGCAGAGAGATCTGTCTCAGTTTAACTACACCAGTACAAACTTGTGTCTAGACTAGGCATTACATTTTTCTATCAACCATATAGGAAAAGCTTAGAACAATAAGAACAGTGTTTTGGTTTTTTTTTTTTTTTTTTTTAATTTTGTTGGTTTAAATGAATGAAGACAGATGGAGCTAAATGCTGGTCACTGTTCCACCTGGTTTGAGCTGCTCCACCCTGAAACATCTGTATGCCACTCCTCCCAGCCATAGTGCAGGGGGCATGCCAGGGGAATGGAGCATAACTGGAGTATAGTGCCACCATTACTTCCTACTCAACTGAGGATTCCATTTTGGGGTGAAGGAGGGAAGAGTTATCATTCTGGCCCCTTAATATAATGTCATGTGAAGGCTCTCTGAGAGATCACACCAGAAGGGATGGCCCTGGTTGCACCCTAGGAGGGTGTGGGGCCCAGCACGGAAGTGACAAATCTATCACTTCTGGGACTGACCGTGCCGGCCAATCGCACTGGCCCATGGGGGCCCCCAAAGCATGGGGTCCAGAGTGGTTGCCCTAATTCGCTGTACCCAAGGGATGGCTCTGGGTGCAACTGTTACTCGTTTTATATCAGATAAAAGAATCTGTGATGTGTAACTAAATTCCTATCTCTCTCCAGCAAGGGAAAATATAAGTGGGACTTCTGGTGTAAGGATGATGGGATCAGGCTGAAAGAACATCTCTAATTGACTAAAGTAATGGGCATGTTGCAAGAAATACCAGTGCTCAACATGGGATGTGAGTAAAATCAGCTGAAATTACTAAAAGGAATGCTGAACCACAAGAAACCACTTTAGAAAGTGAATACGAGAAGTCAAAATAGACTGCATTTTTCGCATGAAGGATGTACTGCAAGTTCAGACTGACCCACACCCTTCTTGGTCTCTAAACCAACTCATGCTGCTGAGAAAAAAACAGGCAACACAAAGCTAACTGAATTTTAAAGAAGCCCACTGGGAAAACAGGAAAGTGGATAAAGATCTAAATATAAAATAGTTTAATAAAATGTTTGAAGTGAGAACACAAAAAGGCTGAATGCACTGAAATCTGCGGGAAACCAAAAGTTAAAAATAAATCTGCAGTGACCATAGTAAATATATCAGTAGGATCAAAGCATGGATCATATGTACAATCTGGTCACACATGCACACCATAGCGTACATTTTTATTTCCGTGGGGCCATAGTTCTTACTGCTTATCAGCATGTTCTTTTTATTCTTCATCAGTCATTCTATTAACACAGAGATAGAGCTCTATCCTTAACTGTTCCCTGTGGTAAAGATGCCATTCAATATAATGGCATGGCTACCTTGAGAGATTATATAGTAGGAATACTGTGGGCAAGGAAAAACCAATCAGCCAGTCTGTGCATGCATTTCAATTTTCCAGTTTACATCCTGTACCTCAAGGAAAAGAACATGGGGAGGGGAGGAGGAAATACAATGAGAGGATGTGATGGAGGGCCAAAAATGGGACATTGATTGCAGACAAATGGCATTGTGGAAAGATCAAGAAAGTAATTTTAAAAAAACATGTTCCCTTTTAAGTATAATACAATGAAATAAATGTTCTGTCAATATAGTAGTGCTTGAAATTGTCATTTTATTGAATGTATGTGAAGCAAAATTACAGTAGCAGGGTGACTACAGATTTATATAGTGCACTGTAATATGAATTACATTGTACAAAAGCAAACAGGAACCTAGAAATTGTAACAGCGGATCAGATCTGAGGACCTGCCAATCCACTATCCTCTCTGACAGTAGCCAACACCAGGTGCTTTGGAGGAGGTTTAAGAATCATGCACATTAGGCAGATGTGGGATAATCGCTCCAGACACTAAGCTTCTTCCAGATCTCTAGTTCGAGAATGGCTTAAGCCCTGAAACATGAGGTTTTCCAAAAGTTTTGTTAACATTAATCATGCTAACCCTGGATATCTATATAACCATCCAATTCCTTTTAGAATCTTGTTACATTCTTGAGCTCAGTGACTTCCTGTGTCAGACTTCCAGTCTAATTACATGTGTGGGTAAAGTATTGCCTTTTTACTGGTTTTGAATTCCCCACATTTTAATTTCACTGAATGACCCTACCTGCCCCAGTGAGTCTGAACCAAATAATATTGTGGTCACTGTTACTTAGACTATGTCTACATAGCTCTGTTGGGAAGGGGTGTGAAGAGGTGCGATCCCTGACTGACGTAGCTGGGCTGGCAGACATTGCTGGTATAGCCACAGCCATTCTTGCAAAACTGAGCTCTTACTGATGTAGCTTGTTTAATTTGTGGGGGATAGATTTACTGTACCAGTGTAGCTGTGTCCACACACTAGGAGTGCTTTGCAAATAGAATATATTGATAATCCTGTCCTGGTAAATGCTATTAGTGTAGGCATAGCTTTAGTGGCTCATTACTAGTAATTCTTGAATTAGCTTCTTTGTGTTGCTTAAGACTAAGGATAACCTCTCCTGTGTGCTCTAGAACCAGCTGCTCTAAGAATGAGTACTTAAAATGTTGCAAAATTTTCACTTAACTTTATTCCATTGTGCCATTTGATTAGTTTGTATGGAGGTAATTGAAATCCCCCTGTGACAGGGTCAGTCAGGCCTTATCTACTCTGACTGGAGATGTCAGCACCCTGAACCTCCCCTTTCTTCCCAACCCTGCACAAGGAAAACCTACTGAGGCCAGGCTACCAACATACTTAGTCCTCCAGAAGCCTAGAAGAGCCAGAAGAAGATACTGACCAATAGGAAACCATCAGGCCAGTTAAGAAGGCTTGCCTGAGTCCTCTGAAAGGCAGTTCCAAGTAAACCTGGGACAGAAGAGCTCCTCAGTACTAACCCAGGACCAGATCAGGACCTTTTTTTAGGTGCTGTGACTGCTTAGTCACTTTTTGTAAACTGAAACAGTCACATGTGCTGACAGCTAATTCTCGAGTTTGGTTGTAAGACTAATACCAAGCTCTTTGCATGGGTAATTCTTCTCCTATGTGTCTGCCACACCCTCATTATTATTATTTATTATTTGGTTAGATTTTGCTCCTGCTTTCATCCTTCTCAAATTGTGCACTTGCTGTTAGATGTTAATAGAATGTGCTATCAGTAAGGGATCTTTTATGTAAATGGTGTACGTATTCTGACATTTAAAATACTTAATCATCCATCATATTTCAATATATCCTCCATTTAAAATTTAATTTGCATATGCTATAAGTGGACTTTCTAAAATGAAGAGTTAATTAACAAGTTATGGTTAAGGCAACCTTTTGTCACAAACTATAGAAGTATTCTGTTAAGCAAGTGCCCTATCTGATCACTTATCACTGTGATGCCTTTGCATTTCGGTGATTGTTTTGCATCATCAGAAGAAAAGAAAAGTCAAACGCTGTGTTTTTCAAACATTCTTCAGACAGATCAAGGACTAGAGGTTGATATACTGTCACACCTTTAGGAGGGAAGGTAAGCAGAATGCTTAATTCTTTCTGTTCAGGGGATCATCAAGAAGATAAGCAGCAGGTTGATGCTGGGAATTAATACATGCTTACATGACAAGATTAGCAGTAGATGTAACAGACTGAATAACACCAACAACGAATTAAACTAAAAGACAAAGCAAGCCCATAAAAATAGGAAATGAGCAAAGGTCTAAGTAGTTCAGCTGGACAATCAAAATAGGGAAAGGACTGCAGCTACGCTGGTGTAAAACAACTTGAATCTTTAAAATCAAATTAAGTTTAGTGGAGTTTAAACGTATTTGATCAAATACATATTTTCTAATGTAGCCATCTGCAATGTGCTTTTGTTTCACCTGACCAGAATATATTTGTTAGCATGCAATACTGTAATGTAGTAATGGAATTTCTGGGCTATTGCTGATATTTTGAGCTTTATTTTATAAAATCAGAAAATAATGATAGGATATTCAGAACAAGTATAAACGTCTGAGACCTCAGTTTAAAATACCACCAAAACATGCATCTCCTGAAAGCTTTTTACAAGAGTATTTCTAGACATGGAGTCTTGGACAAAGTATGCCACAGTAGTTGGCCTTTTTGATATCATCATACAAACCATAAGAATAAGTGCACAATCTTAGTGTTGCTTTCTACATTTGCAGAAATTCAAGTAAATATGTGAGGAAGTCTTCAATAATTCTGAATAGAGCAGCTGCAGTTGTATTCGAAGATTCAGAAAAACCTACAAAAGACCTCATGAATTTCTAAACACTAATGAAACATAATGCATGCAGAATAACATCTGCTCATGTCTACTAAGGTCTATTGTTACATCTACCATGACAAAGGATTTCATAGAATGTGTACTGTTTATGTGTTTTCTAAACACTCCATGTGACATAATTTCTACAGTTCACTTGTACATACATGAATATCTTTCCACACAAGCCCTCTGCAATCAAATAAAAATTAAGAGGAAAATCTGTTCTTTTAGTCTTTTCTAGATATTGGGGTTTTCCTCTGAAAATGAATTGCAATTACCCACTGTGCAAAAAGCACTGATGAGACAATTGTGAGCCAAAATATTAGTCTCCTCTTACATTTTTGTTCTTTTCTTTCCTGTTGTATTAATGTGTTTATAGAGTTTGACCAGAAAGGGCCATCTAGTACCTCACTCGTCACAGACATCCTTCTCTGGCTGTAGGCATTGCTGTAGAGCCAGTTTAGAATTTGGAATGTGAGCTTCCAGCCTTAAGTGTTGGGGAGGTGGCAACCCCCTCTCTAGATGTAAAGCAGTCCAGAAATGGGAAACCAATTAACACTGCAGCCCACAAAACCATCCAGGCTTACCAGCAATTTCCTGCATGGAAAGAGCCTCTGTGGCGGGTCTGGGCCCCTAACCCGTTGTATCCAAGGACCCAGGCTGAGCACCCTGGGTTCTAAACAAAAAGGGAGAAACAAAGTAAAGAAGGTCTGTCTAACTTCCAGCATGTCCAGGTGCCAGAGCCTCTTCAGATGTCTTCCCCATAAGCGGTCTCTGCACTGTGGAACTAGGGAGCTCTAGCTCTGCTTATCTCTGAACGCACTGAGCTGGGATCCCTCCTTTTAAGAAGCTGCCCCTCTCAAGGTTTGATAGGTCTCTCCGGTGCATTGAGTTGGCTCTGATCATGCCCAGAGGAGCTCTTTAACTCCTTTCTGACTGGGTTGGGAACCTGTTTGACTACAGAAGGCTTTCCAAAGTTGTCTCCCAGGAATGCTTTTTCTGTGTATGCTGAAATTCTTATGCCCAAAGAAACATCATAGGCCTTTCAATAATACTGAAAATACTAGTATGTCATTAATATAAATGATAGCACTGTATTGCCTTAAGTAATATGCTTAGTCCAGTCACTTCATTTGTGGGCTGGGAGGGAGAGATCCACCAGAAATGGAGGAGACCTAAAGACTGGTGATGCAAATTATTAAAGGCATGGAGAATCTTCCATATAAGCAGAGATTCAAATTATTTTCACATTCATTGTCATCATTATAGGTATCTGTAATGTTAGGAACTATAATCTTATCGCCTACTATTTGACCTTCTTAATTCCTATCTGTTACAACAGAACATATCGTTTTGGCAGCCACCAGCACTCCTGAAATGTGTTTATTTGATAAAATGCCCAGTCACACAAATGTCAACGGATGTAGCACCAAAGTAGTACAGATGAGGAACTTTGTGCAAAAATATAGCGTTAGTGGTGTTGCAGTGTCCATTTAAACCTTGCACTCACTGTACTTATGCACTACTGAAATCAGGATAACATCTCCTGAGTGAGTAGGATGTTAGCCTGATAGATAGGAACATCTGTGCCTGTTATCAAGATAGTGTGATGTTGCCTGTTGGATTTTGAAAAGTAGGGTTCCGAAGCAAGTAATGTTAAAAATGGCAGACACACCTGAACTGCTGAATAGGCTATTGTTTCTTCACCTGGGATATACATTAACTTCCAAGAACATCACTCTACAGTTTCTGTAGCCATGCAAAAGTGAGTTTTAGATCTTGTGCATAATGATTAGTGTTCCATCTGGAGGAGTGGGGTATTCTGTAAAGATATTGCAGTGAAATTTACCCCCTATTTTGCTTATCAGAAGATCCCAGCAGCTCTGTATAAAACAGTTGCATAGAACAAAGAGATGCCAGTTGCAAAGTTTTCAAGAGTAACATTAAAACCAGCAAGTTCAACTGAATTAACTTATTGAGCAAGTTAAAACCTCCCGTCCCTTCTCATAATATAAGAGAAGATTTTCTCTAAAGGAAATTGATAATGGCAGTATTGTAACATGCAGGTTTAGAAATGCTTCACTTCTTCTGCTTTTGTGGGCACTAAGCTGCATGGGGGCTGTGTAGTTAAAATAAAAGTGTTGCAAGGAGAAAGCATGTTGTATTTGCATTCATTTAGGTACAATGCCAACAGCAGGAGTTTTTTCTTTTTACTTTGACCACCTTTGCAACTTGTAGGATATTCTTTTTGCTACACAATTCACTTGTGCCAGTAAGGTGCCCCTACCTCAACCCCATGCCACTATTCAATCCCTTCCCACATTTTATTCTTCAAGTAGTTTATTTAATGTAACGCTTTTGGCACTGAGTTTTCTGTTAATATATTTCTATAAATTTGCCTGGCCTGATTCACATTTCATTTATGCTGGCATAGATCATGAGTAATAGCTCCATTGTTGTGAGGTCAGATTGGGATATGTTATGCACCTCGATTGCATTAGGTTTTCTTCCGCTTTCTTGTTTCCTTCACTCCTTCCTTCCCCACCATTCTTCCTTCTCCTTGGCTGGAGCTCTTGGTGCATCTTTTCCTCCTCCCTTTTCTGTATTTCCAATCAAAATTTTTGTCTGTGTTCCATCAGTCCTTTATTTTTTCTCTTCGGTGAGATCCCCAACATGTACTTGGTCCCCACTCTCTATCATCTAAACTCTCATTCCACACTAGTACTTCTCTCCAAGACACATACACCTACTCACTTTCATGAGACCTCCCAGACACAAACTCGCAGGGGGCTAGTGGGGAAGGGAACCCCTCCTCCCAATAGAAATGGCTCCTGGGCAGTGTGTGTTAAGTTGGGTCCACAGACTAATCACTGATCTTGACTCTTCTCGTAATGCTTGGTCTAGTTTCTGATGGTTCTCCCAGAGATGGCATGACAGATGAGACATGAGCATGTGATTGCACATCCAAGGCACAGTCCTTCACTGTCAAATAAACTCCTGTACTATGCTCTCCAAATTAAACTTGCATCCTGCACCCTAGTTGCCCAAGTTTCCAGTTTTAATGTCACATGATCCCAGATCCCCATTTGGGATCCTAGCACCTCCCCATATACTGGAGGAGGAGGAAAGAACAACTTGCAATGGTGAGAGTAAATGAGCTAGAATAGGAGTCCTTTGTTGGTGGCTCTGTCCTCTAGACAAGCCAGGCAGTCTGGGCTGAAAATCCCTGATCAGTTGTCTTCATCTCCCTGGTATTTTATAAAAATATTTTTTTAAACCTTAAAATAAAATCCCTTTATAGTTCACCTTTAAAACATGGTGCTTACTGACAAAGATAGAAATATTATGAAAGAAGAAATCTTGAATTCTGTTCTTCACTTCCCAGCCGTATGAAATGGCAACAAGTTTATAAAGCTGTTGCATACTAGATCCACCGTTCTAAATTAACTCCTTCCAGTGACTTGTTCTGCCAGAATGGGAGCCACTTGAATAATTTTTGTACAAATATCACTAAGGAATGTCGGTATGTCTGATTGTGAAATAAAACCAACAGTAATAGTAGGGCTAATATTGAACCAGGCATCTGATTCCTGCTTACCTGTGAGTTTTAGAGACACTAGATGTAATGCACTACAAGCTCTGATTCACAGGCTTTATGGCCAGAAGGGACCATTATGTTAGTCTGATCTTCTGCATAACATAGGCCAAAGAACATCATCCTATTTCTGCATCAAGCTCATAAATTGTGTTTGACCATAGCGTATCTCTTAGAAAGGTAGCCAAAGCTAAGAGCTACAAAAGCTCACTGAATGTTGGGAGCAGTCATCTCCCTGGAATCAAAATCAAGTCACACTCCTCACCCCTGTACACTAACGAGTGACCCAGAAAATCTGCCCTGTGTTATCTGAACACAGCACTTTTTTGGAATATCTAACAGAAATGACATTGTTATATGCTGAGAGCTGAATTATTATAATTTTTCCAATTGCTGCATATTTTTAAATATATATTTTCCAGAGATAGCTGTGTAATAGTTACAGTCATGCTTCAGATGAGCCTATTATCATAAAACTGCTGTTAAATGACTGTAAAAATAAAGGGAAGATTTTTGTACTATTTGATTCTTAATTATTTGTCTTACCTGTGCAATGAATACTGCTGGCCACTAAAAGGTGTTTGGTCATATAACAGTGAGTATTTGCCCACAGACTTTACCCAATTGGCAGTGATCATTATTTCCTTTGTCCAAGAAACAGTCTAGGTGACCCCTCCCATCCCCGCTTAAGCAAAACTCTCTTGGATAGACTTTCTGCTAGGTGATATTAGCGATGAATTCAGATTCCACCACCACAATTCAGTTTAGGAAAATTAAAGTCAATGTAGTGTTCGTATCCTCTCCTTTTGTTACATGTCTTTACTTCTGCACCAGAGGTGAATGGTGGTCTAATGGGTCACTCCCTCACCATGATCCTCGGGCCCCAGCTGGAGCCCTTCTTCACCTCTAGAACATACTGGATTTGTGTGTATGAGAAAGTGATGTTTCCCTTTTAATGACCAACCCATACAGAGGATAAAGGGACATGCAACAAGAGTTCTCTATTAGCTCAAGAGGGAGAGGCCAATAACAAGGGCACTCACCTGAGGGGTGGCAGATCCATGTTCAAATCCCTCATTCTAAGATGGGGAGGAGGGGAAGGGATTTACACCAGTGGTTTTCTGCATTCTTCCCATGGGCTTGCATGAAGGAAGGGGACCTGGGGGTTCAGATGCCACCAGGTCTTCTGGAGGCACTATCTATGCATCTGCCTCTTTGGTCATAGCCCACAGTTTGTGTTCCTGCTGGTCCCTTAGGAGCATTTGATGGTGGACAACAGTCCTAGAAAAGTCTCTTTAGCATTAAAGAGACTGCCTTGGATTCTTGGTGTCATCCTTGGTATTTGGGGGCTTACTTTCAGCCTAGAATATACACCAGTTGGCAATCACACTCCATCACTCCTTGCGGTTAACAGAGCTTAAACACAAAGAGCCTGAATTACTGAACACTTCAGTTGAAATGAAAGACTGCACCTTAGTATGTATTTTGGTTCAAAAGTGCCGGTGAGAATCTGCCTCCTTAAGGCATACCATTATGGAGAAGTCCTATAGAATTTAATAAAGATGAAGCCAGTAGGGTTTTAAATGAAATTTTATTTTTCTATAACATGTTTTTATACTATATAATTGGAATAGAAACTATATCCCTGCTATATAGTTCTGTGGGTTGATTTACCAATTCAATAGAAAGGTGGTTATTCTCTGTTAAATTCCATAGGACCTTTCCACTTTTGGTAAGAGGATATAAGTGAAAGTGACACATTCTAAATAAAAGAGGATATTCAAGTTCAAACAACGATTTTTACCTAACAAAGTTCTGATATGAATTTAAGGACATTTAAATTCAAGCCTAAAAATCCTCACCCCCATTCTCTTGGAGTGGGAAAGAAAGCTTCAGGAGAAAAAGCTAGGGTTGCCAGAAGTTAAACTATGGAGCCATTTGGATTTTCCATCTAAATTATGAATTTCCCTGCACCTATACGTCTATGATGAATTTTTCATGTGGCTTAAGTAGAGTTTTTAATATTGTAATATTTAAAGGGAAAAGTGATATACTCAAACAATTATGGTCTGTTGTATAAATACACTGGGCTGAAGTAGGACACAGTTAAAATGTGTTAATCTCCAGATTAGGTAAATTCAGAATCAGAATTATTAAAGCACAGTTAATGATATGTCATATGAAGGAATACCTAGAAGAATTGTTGTTCATGTCCTACTAGACCATTAGGGCTGCTTTATACCATTCACAACTGTAAGTCAGTGTGCTTAACTCATGTGACGCAATAAAAAAACCTACAATGCCCAAATCCAGAATTAGATGCCCAAATTTGAATACTGGTTTCTATTCATGGTCATAACATCACTTCTACTTTTTAACTAAAACTAAAGAACTAGTCATGTATAGACTAAAGACCTGCAAAAATCTCTCTCCCTAAATCATCTAGCACTAAAGTATCTAAGAACCAAAGAATCTCAGTGGGTTGATCGTAGTGGATTCTGGTCTTCACTGTTCATAGCTCCAGCTTCATGTATTTACTGAGCTTATGTATCTATTACTATTATGTAACATTTTGTTATTGTGGGAAGCTTCTGGGGAAAGGCTGAGATGTGGAATGTATCTTAAAACTGGCTAAGCATGGGGTCAATCTTATCTCCCCAGGTAAATAGTTCCAAAGGTGAGGATCCTCCACCAAGAATCCTGACTCTCTCTCCCAAATGTTCCAGTATAGGCACAGCTAGCAGTATTGTCCCAGAGGAGCACAGCTTTGTCATGCTTGAAGAATCACTCCATGCTAGACAACTTTGAGGACCGTAAAGATTAAGTTCAGTTCTTTGAACTGGCGCCAGAAGAAGTAAATTCTCTTTTGGGCACAAGTCACATCCCCTGCTTCCATGGGTAACTAATCAACCCCACTGCATATAAAGCACAGAACCTGCTAGAACTCCCATTGAAAATCACATAGTTTAATGGATGTATTGGGGAGGTGGGGTAGTTTACAGTCTCCAATCTGGAAAAAAATTCACAGCTACTGTCTGACATTTCCACATTCAGTCTTTTAAAAGGGAAAGTGAAGAGTTATTTCTCCAACTGAACTCACCAGAGGAATGTTAGGTAGGCTGATGGTATTTATCACATTTAGAATCTGGCCAGGACACAAATTTGATCCATGGTCTTTGACTGCAAGTAGCCAGCGAGTGCCTTCATTTTCAGTATCCTCCAAAATTATACATCTCCACATGCTAAACCATCATGTGACTTTGCTGTTTAAAATGTGAGTAGTACAATGAAAAATAGTCTATCTAGACCTTCTAACTGAAGGACATAATGAAAACAGGAGAGTGGGAAGCTTGAAATAATGTGGGATTTAATTCTTTGAAGGGCATATGTTGTTCTAGAAACTCATGGTCGCCTCAGTTAGCATTTTTTTTATGCTAGTAATTTCAGATTACACCAAGGTTGTGTTAGGAGGGAGGTGAAATTAGATCAAAATGAGTGCTGTACCATGTAGATAACAATGGGTTTCACTCACTGTCACAGCAAACAGTGTGAATAATTGTTCCATCAAACTGAAATTAGAGAATGCTGGTGAGCCAAGCTAGATGTCATTTGCTAGGGGTGACCTACTGTCACTGAAAAAATGTGATTTCTTAAAGGATTTATAGATATTTTTTTGGAGGGGTGGTCTTGACACACAGTTAATCCTAACTTGAGAAACCCATAGATGCTCATAGATCTGCCTGGTAATACGATAAATAATAGATGTCCTTTGGAATACAATCTGCTATATTTTAGTGGAGTTCTTTGTTGCCCCTCCTTTCCATTAGCACTGATGCACTTCATTGCCAGCAAAGAACTAATAACAGAGGTAGAACTCCCAAGAGATATTTGTCATCAGTGCTGGTGAGAGAGAGCTCTGAAAAGAGTAGATATTGCCTTTTTCCATTTACTGAGTTTGAGTTTTTTCAGAATGTTTTTAGTGCAAGTAAAGATTTTTAGATTTCTGCAAGTCACTGTACACGTTGTTAATGTTTAGTGGTGCTGCTTCAGGACTGAAACCCTCAGGCTTTCCACTACAAATCCCTGTTTCCAGGAATTTGTAACAAATTCATGATCAATTTTCATTCTAGGCTGAAACTGAAGTTGAGAATTCTTTATCCCACTTCACTGTGGACAGTGATATTCCAGATGTGGTAAGTAAAGTCACCCCCCATTTGGTGGTCCCTGTCACACTGAAATGGCATACAATAACACTTCAGACTTCATTCTGAATATCCTAGTAACAAGTGTACAATCCAGATGACTGTTGTTGTTGGTTGGTTGGTTTTAATATATATTTTTGAATGTGAATAAATATTATTTCAATATACTTTCTAAGTTGTGCAACAGGGCTTTTTGTCACTTTGAATAACTGGTAATTTAAAAAAACTTCCCCATCTGTCTATAGAAAAAACATCTGCTCAACATCTGCTAAATATAAAAACAGGCTTTGGGTGGAGGAAAATATGTGGATTAGGAAAATTGCCTGTATACAGTAGCCAGAAATCATCTAGTGAATCTGCATAATTACATTTTCATATTTTAAGAGTACATTTCTAACTGTACCTAGATAGCTAATATAAACTAAGCCCTGCTGTCTTGTTTAACCCAGCCAAGACACTCAGTATCTGGAAAGGTGCAAACTCTTCCATGTCTTCACTGAGTTTACTACAAAGCCTAAATTAACCCATTGATGTACTAGTATTATAAAGAAACACACTCTCACCTTGGAATCAAAAGTGTAGTGATTTCAGATGCTTCCATTTTTGTGTGCTCAGTGTTTTGACACCTAAAATGGATCTGATTTTTTTCAGAGGGTTGGTACTCAGCACTTTTTCAGGCCCCTTTAAGGATTCTCAAATTGAGCACCAAAAAATTGAAGCAGCTGATATTGTTCATCATTTTTGAAAGTGTAGGCCAGGGATCAGCAACCTTCAGCACGTGGCCCATGAGGATAATTCGCTGATGGGCCACGAGCTAGTTTGTTTACATTGGGCATCCACAGGCACGGCCCCCCACAGCTCCCAGTGGCCATGGTTCGCCGTTCCCGGCCAATGGGAGCTGTGGGAAGCGGCAGCCAGCACATCCCTGCAGACCACCACTTCCTGCAGCTCCCACTGCCTGGGAACGGCAAACCACGGTCACTGGGAGCTGCAGGGAGCCGTGTCTGCAGACAGTCAATGTAAAACTGTTTCGCTGCCCAGCAGCGGATTACCCTGGTGGGCCGCATGCTGAAGGTTGCCGACCCCTGGTGTAGGCCATGCTTTATGTTCTCTCAGAGGAACATGGAGAACCCCATCTTGGAAAAGAGAGACTTTAACTTCCCTGTCGTAATAATTAATATCTAGCTCTTCTATAGGCTTGTTATCAGGAGATCTCCAAGTGCTTTACAAAGGAGGACAGTATCATTATCCCCACTTTACAGATGGGGAAAATTAGGCTGAAGGAGGGAAGTGACTACTCCAAGATCACCTAGCAGGCCTTGTACTACAGCCCAGGTCTCCTGAGTCCCACTCAACTAGAATAACTCCCTCCCATAAAGTCTAGTATGGAAGGAATTTGAGGTTTTCTTTGCCAACTCATCCTTAGCAGTTTCCATTTTTCCTTTCCAGTCTCTTCTCTGTGATGACAGTAATGGAGGAAGGATAGGAGAGGGTTTTTTCAAAAGTGAAATTCAGGTCTTGTCTGTCATGAAAGATACCATGGTGACATAGGAACTAGTGAATGACTGTCATCGCAAGATTCAAGGACTGAAAGCTGTGAGAGGGGAATACAGTCTTTGATTCTGGGTAGGGAGGTTTAACATTTATTTAATTCCACTGTCCAATGAATGCTTTAGAGAGAGCATATCTTTATTAAAATTTCCACTTCTTGCCCTATCACTTGTGGTGTGACATTTCACAATAAACTTCTGACACGTCCCCTGGCATTCCTCTCCACCCCAACCTCTGTAGAACAAGGGAAGACTGGACTGAGCATTCCTGCTATTTGTAAAGAAAAAAGTAAGCAGAAACAAAAATGTTTGTTTTTTTAAATAAAATCTGTCAGCCTGTTTTATTTTTTTTAAAAAGGGGGGGCCTACTCACAAAATTTAAATATTCTTTGTGGGGTGCCTATAAC
This sequence comes from Gopherus flavomarginatus, assembly GCF_025201925.1. Classification (NCBI taxonomy): domain Eukaryota; kingdom Metazoa; phylum Chordata; order Testudines; family Testudinidae; genus Gopherus; species Gopherus flavomarginatus. The sequence goes on from NC_066624.1 coordinate 88,741,826, forward strand.
AGCTACTCTAAGCATCTGTAAAGAGGTCACACAACTTTCACTCCCCTTTGCTCTACAGAGGTTGTTTTCTAACAGATCAAACCTAGAGATAAATGCTCAAATCCCAAAGAAGCTCTATGATGCCTACTTTGCAACTTGATGTTACACAGAAATTACTGTGTGCTGCTTTACTGAGCAGATTTAGTTTTGTTAGGGTTAGTAGAAAAGCAGTAATACACAACCCATAATAAGTCATTTCAGCTAATAATCCTTTGTTTCAGTGCAGTAGATCTACGAAGTGGCTTGCTTTCATAGAAATTAAAGCATTAAAATTCATTGCTAGAACTTGTATTGGCTGCAATGCTAACATTAGACTGAAATGGATTCTTAATTAAGCAGTGGAAGCTCTTATAAGAGAGAAGAGCCAAGCAACACACTTTAAATACAGATATTCCAAATATTGTATGTATGAATTAAGGAATTTCCATATGGTATAACTGATTTTTTAACAATATACTTCTGTTTCCTGATAAAAAATCAATTTACAAATGATCTTGTCCATTAATAATATGAAATCTGCTATTTCCTTTTCCTTTGGTTCCCATATGTGAAGGACTGCAGGGACTAAATAAATCATTATGCATTCTCTGGCACACAACTCTTCTGACAGCTTTTCAAAAAAGAATTAGGAAGCTTGCATATTAAATTCCAGCAATCCATGACGCTGATAAGGTCAGCCTCAAGGATAAAGACGTTTGTGCTGAAGTAGTTTGTAGCTCACAACATTTTTATTACAAAAATTCAATTTCAGCAACAAAGATCTTTCTTTAATGTATTTAATTTATAAACAAAGCCATTTCATTAATGTAACTTCATCACAAAAAGACATAAATATCTCTATAATCTTTTTTGCACCATGTTAGTAGCAGATGTACTGAGATTCAAAGAGCCATTTAAAGCAAATTCAATACAATAGGTTTTTTCCCCTCTGCAAAACAAAGTAAAACTAGTTTGATGGTTAGTTTTATAGCATTTTCCTTCTTTTAAATTTAAAAATAATTTGGAAGTAATGTATTGTACAATTTGTATGAGTGCGCTTAGATTAAACCATGCCAGTATTGTTGCATAGATTTTTCATTTCAGAGAAGGCAAAATGACTAAAAGTAGCCAAAGAAACAGATGAATGTTCTCTGGTGCAACTGGAATGCTAACTTTAAATCACAGATAGAGCCAGAGAAGTTCTTTTAAGGTAACTTGTTCAGCTCTTACAGTTGCTATGCACATATGCTCTAGTCAAAAGAGAGGTTTTAGTATGCTTGGACCTGGGATGCACTTCTCCTGACTCTGTTGTTCATTAGGAAACTTGACTGGGCTGTGGAAACCATTTTGGAGGTACTTTAAAGATGTCTCCAGAACCTGTCAGGTTGTGGTAAAGGAGTGAATTGTTGTAAATATGTTACGCTGAAGAGTCAAAAAGGAAGAAGATTTAATATTACACTTTTATTCTAGATCTAAGTTAACTGAATGCATTCAGAGACTTCATACAAATAGCTGGGTGCTTGGTGCATTCTCTGATGTCCACAGTATATTTCATCTTCTGTGGGTAGGAGAGGATACTTGCTTTGTGGCCTCATGGTGAGAATAACAGGGAGCTTATGCTCAAACTGAAGCCTGGTCTAAACTAGGGATTTCCCCCAGTTTAGTTATCAGCCAACGGCTTCTGGAATAGCTATACTGATGCAACCCCAAGTGTAGAAAGGCAAATCTACTATTTTCACTTGGGTAGCATAGCCCTGCTTGAAACCAGGGTACACTGCATTGGTTCACATTGCAAATTGTAGCAGACACTGACAAAGCTACTAGGGGTTTGCAGTGGTTCTACCAAAGGCTGTAAACTACCAAAGGCTGCAAATGCCCAGTGTAGATAAGGTCTGAGAATTCCTTTTGGACCAGAGTAGGGGGACTTCGCTTTCTTGAATCAGATTTAAATGTTGTAGTGCTGAGACATTGTCATAAACAGAATGATAAGGGTTAATGTCTCTTATACCTGTAAAGGGTTACAAGCAGGAAACTGGACACCTGACCAGAAGACCAATCAGAAGACAAGATACTTTTAAATTTGGGGGGAGGGAAGTTTGGGTGTGAGTTCTTTGTTCTTCTCTCGGGGGGGTCTGAGAGAGACCAGACATTACTACAGGCTCTCTAAGTTTCTTTTCAAATAGAAGGTAAAAACCAGGCGGTTTAGGCTTTTTAATTGTTTTACACTATTTGCATTTGTGGATCTGGCTGGTTAATTTTATATGTGTAGTTGCTGGGAATATTTTGATTTGTATTGGTACTGGTGGGAAAGTCTCTTTCTGGTGCCTGTAAGCTATAAGACCCTGTAATATTTACATCTTGAAGTTACAGAGATAATTTTTTACTTTTTCCTTTCTTTTATTAAAAGATTTCTTTTTAGAGAACCTGATTGATTGATTGTTTTTTCTGTTTCCCTTGTTTTATCCCAGGGGATTGGGATAACTCACCAGGACAGGAGGGGGAGAGATAGAATCTCTCTTTGTTTTCCTTGAATCTGTTTGCCTCTTTGTGGAAGGGAAGGGAGATGCTTCTCTGTATGGTGATTTAGAGGTTAGATCAGTATCTCTCAGGATAGCCCAGGGAGGGAAATTCTGAGAGGGGGAAAGGTGGTGGGGGGGAATGGTTTATTTCTCCTTGTTTTAAGAACCCAAGGGATCTGGGTTCTTGGGGTCCCCAGGGAAGGTTGGAGAGGTCAGAGTGCCCCAAAACACTATATTTTTGCGTGGTGGCAGCCTATCAGATCTAAGCTGGTAATTAAGCTTAGGGAAATTCATGCTAGTATCTCATTCCTGGACTCTAAGGTTCAGATTTGAGAGAGAATGCTATGATAGACATATTGACCAGAAAAGTTTCTGCAAAATAAATCCATAAAACTCTAGTATTTTGATAAATGGAGCTCAAGATTAGGACACTACATGCATACATTATCCTCCAATGAAGATTATTTTGAGGAGGATTCACAACCAAAGATCTTTGTAATAGGGTTGAACTAAACTCAGAATTTTAAAATTTATTTCATTATGAATCAAGGAAAAACAACAACAAAAATTGAAATATCCTGCAAAACAAAATTTTTGACTTTTTAAATTTAAATAAAATTGAAAAGTTTGTTTAGTTGAAGTTTTTAAATGTTCTGTTGCAATAAGGTTGGACCTTATCAGAACATTTCGTTTCAATGATTTTTTGAAAATATAATTTGATCAAAATCAACACATTTCTGTGGAAAGCTTTGATTTTGGGAAACAGCATTTTTCAATGTAAAAATGGTCCATCAAAATTTTTTTCATCTCTAGGCTATAATAATCTGTTTATTTTGATATATAAACCACTTAGAATACTGAAAAAAATCAGGTTAATTGTAGAATATCACTGTATTTTGCATAATTTTTCATTTTAAAATGAACCATCCTTTTTAGGTGAACACACAACCACCCTTGGGACATGGAATACATGGATACAGAAGACTTTGAAAGAGCCATTGCCTATTCCATAAGGGAACCATATTAAAGACGGTTCATGTGACAAAGCAGTATCCTAGGGACAATTCCTGAAAGGTGCTGAGCACCTAAAACAACTCCCATGAGCTTCAGTCAATTGCTGTCGTCAGGACTTTTTCCAGGGATGGCTGCAGGTGAGCAGGGCAGTTGCTCTGCTTGCCAACTGCCAGGCTGGTCGAAGTGCTGTATTGTTCAGCCTCCCCCCCCACACACACGCTTGGTCTCTCTCGCTCTCTCATATTCTCATTCTCATTAGCTGGCCTTTTTGTTTGTTCTTGTTTTGCTCAGCCTCTAGGAGGGGAGTCTTCAAAAATGTTTCTGACCTGGGCTGCAAAATATCAAGGGCCATTTCTGGAAGTTCTTGGTGGGAGCTGTGGATGCGCAGCCTCTCAGTGGATTTGACTCAGAAGAAATGAGAAAGCAAAGAGCACACACATGAGCATCAGTTGAGGGGGAAGTCATCTGAGCTGTTATCTCAGATTTCCCTTTGACAGGGTTACTCCTGCAGTTGGAATCCTTCTACTCTAGACTCACTTCTTGACAAATCTGGGGCCTATGTTAATGAGCTCTCCCAGAACCTCCCATCGCTTAAATGCCCTGAGTGTGTGACTAGCTGGACCTGTGTGGTCCCAGATCTCCTCTTTTCCTCCGGGGCTTACTTCTGTGTCTTATTTTGGGCTTCTGTAGCCAACTAGGGTGCCACTTCAATTACTAAGCTCCTATGGGGGCTGTCTATCTGGTTTTCTACTGTTCTCTGTCTCAGCTTCTCTGGAATAGCTGTGGAGATTTAAGAACCAACTGAGACTATCTTTTTCTTTCCTCTCTAGGGGCTTCATTTCTGCTGCTGTACCTCCTGAGGTTTGGTTTAAAAAAAAAAATCTAGAGGAACCAACAGCGCAAAGCTCAGGATTCTGCTCCCAGAAAAAAACAAACAAACATCTGTCTGCCACAGCTTTTTTGCTCATGTCCGAGTTTAAATGTACATTCTGTGGGAGAGTTTGGGGGGGGAAGCACCCTTTGCAACATGCAAACAATGTGAATGGCCCTTCGATATTTTTTGTTTTTTGAGGTATTAAATTTGCAGTTTCTTCAATTATTCCCATGAGTAAAATCCCCCAGATCTGTGAGCTTTTGGTAGCCAGCACTAGACAGCAGAGTCTGTATGTGACATTGCACCCCATAATTCTTTATAGAAATATGAGCGTAATAAGACAGATCTGGAATATGTTTTATGCTAGATAAGACAGATCTGGAATATGTTTTATGCTAGATATGCCATGTAACATATCTTTGCAAAGATTATGATCTATTGAATATATTCATCCTATTTGTATGCATGTATCATTTTTATATCTGAAGTTATAAGCTTTGGCTCTATGCTTGTATTTAAAGTGTTTGCTGTAGAGAGCACATAAGACAGATTTGATCAACATAGTGTGAAATTGTTATTCAAGTAATTGGGAGTACTTAACCAACAATGGACTTTGAGAGATGCCAGTCTGCATCTGAGCTTTCCTGAGAACATTCAAACTAACATGTAAACAATGGCATTGGCCTGCAAAAAGCTGAATCATTCGTAGACATGTGACTTGCCTAGGTGGCTAGAGACCCTATCTTGTGGCTGTGATGTTGCACAAGAGAGGATATAAAAGGCCCTGACAATCCCTCCATTTTGTCTTCAGCGGGCTCAAAAGATAACCTTTCCACCTCAAAAAGACACCTGAAAGAAACTGGAACAAAGGACAGTAACTATAGGGGTATGAATGATTGCTGGACCCAGACTAGGAAGGAATCTAGTCTGTCAAAGAAGCTTATTGGAACGTCTCAGAGGGTGCACTTAGTTTCCTACTATATTAGGCTTCGACTTGCGTGTTTTGTTTTATTTTATTTTGCTTGGTAACTTACTTCATTCTGTCTTAATACTTGGAACCACTTAAATCCTACTTTTTATATTTAATAAAATCACTTTTTGCTTATTAATTAACTCAGAGCAAGTAATTAATTCCTGGGGGAGCAAACAGCTATGCATATCTCTCTATCACTGTTATAGAGAGTGAACAATTTGAGTTTACCCTATATAAGCTTTATACAGAGTAAAATGGATTTTGGGGGGATTGGATCCCATTGGGAACTGAGTATCTGGGTGTTGGAGACAGAACACCTCTTAAGCTGTTTTCAGTTAAGCCTGCAGCTTTTGGGGGACGGTTCAGACCTGGGTCTGTTTGTAGCAGGCTAGTGTGTCTGGCTCAACAAGGCAGGGTTTTGAAGTCCCAAGCTGCCAGGGAAAATGGGCTCAGAGGTAGTCCCAGCACATCAGGTGGCAGTCCCAAGGGGGTCTCTGTGACCCAACTTGTCACACTGTATGTTTTAGAAATGCAGGGGGAGAAGGGCAATGTCAGGATGGTCCTCCAAAGATGGGATGCCAAGTAAATTGCTTCATACTGTAGCTAGTTAGTGTCATCTTTGGGATACAGCCTCTTCAGTCGTCATCTTAATTTTTCTTTTACATTCTGCACATAAATCTTCAGCATTTCACTCCTCTGGGTACTTCTCTGGTCACTGTCCATTTGTAAGCAAGGAAGAAAAATTTATTAAGTCACCAAAAGGAAAAAGACCCTTCTGTCCACACTTGGCCACACAGCTCAGGCACAAACCACCACACCATCTTAGTACAACTTAACACAACCAGCAATCATGGGTCCAAAAGCTCCCAGGACTACCACAACAGACATTCACAAGCCATGCTCAAGATGCATAAGCAAAACCATATGAAGAAATTCATAGAGGGCCTGCCTCAAGCCTGTGAATTGCTTACTTTCAAAAGCACCCATGAGGGAAAACAAGGATTTCTTATGTGCACAAGAGATTTTGCATTTTACTCAAGCAATTTATGTGCGGTGGTAGCTATGTCAGCAGGAGAGTGTCTCCCACCGACATAGTACTGTCCACACTAGTGCTTCTGTCAGTGTAATTAATGTCGGTGGGGTTGTGGTTTTGGTTTTTTTTCATACCCGTGAGCTACATAAGTTTTACCTATAAAAGTGCTAGTGTAGACATAGCCATAGTGTTGGTATAAGATAGTGTTCTATTTCTCCACCAGTCAATAAGCTACAAGAAATCTTGTAAGCCCAGCCCACAGATGTGTACTTCACTTGTGTTTTAGCACAAAGTAATAATTTAAATTTAGTCAATTGGTGGAAAGAAAGCGTTTGTTCTGTCGCTCCTGTATGCTGACTGATTGCAAAACTGCTAACATTATCATTCATGCCAGTTCACATGACTGCCTGACAATCTTTTATCTATTTGCATTTTGCAATGATTTTCCAACAGTGTGATTAGATAGTTTTAAGATTACCCATAAAATGCTCAAAATAAGTAGAATCATAAACATTGAAAAATATGAATGCTGTCTATATTATCTTGAATTATTTTAGCTACAGCCTCATTATTTCTGAATAGCCATGAATTCACTCTAATCAGAGCTATTTGTTAAATACGAAGAATAACACTTGCAGTATTTTGATAGGTTTGGCACCACCTGAAGGGAAAAAATGATTCTTGCACCTTCTCTTAAACAAATGCAATAGAGGGAACATTTTCAGAGCTAATAACATTCGGCTCTTCTGGAGAGTAGTTTTCTCATATTTTCATTTTAAAAAGCAGCATCTCTTTTGCAGCCTAAAGTTTTTAAATGGGAGTATTCTCTAATATTTTATGAACTAATTGTAATAATAACACAAATTTCATATTGACTGGTATTAAAATAAGTGATGAGAGAATCTCAAAGTCCAGAGATTTGGATAAACATTGAAAAGTCTTGATGATTATCCAAACTATCTGAACCTCGTATGTGTACTAAATGGAGCTTGAAAGCTTTTAAGTGGGGTCTTCCTTGTGGTATTTTGTATATTTTTTTTTCTAGTTTCATTAGAACTTCAATGAGAATACTCTCTCTCATTATTTTGGCGAAGAGGTAAAAGAAAAAAAATACTCATGCTTTTTCAGATGTCTAATAAAGCTCTGTTCTTAATTAATCAAAGTATCTTGCAGAGGCCTATTTAAAATTCATAAATGGTGGAAAAAATAGGGATTGCAAAAAATGACTAAAGTGTCATGAAAAAATAGAATACAAATTGTTGCGCTCTTTCATTGAAATTTTTAAAATTTCAATCAGATTGAGCAAAAATCTTCAAAAAGGGGAATGCAGATAACTTCTGAATATGGCTGCCACACAAGGAAGGAAACTCCAGGCAACACCAACATCTTTAAAAGTGAACAACTTCTCTGTTTTTAACAGCATTATGAAAGAGAGTCCCACCAACTACTAGTGCACTCATGAGCTGCCGGGAAGGGGATGCTGTTCCAGTTGGTGAGCATTCCCAAGAGAAAACCTCTTCGGCAACCTAAAACAATGAAGGTGTGTCATCCAGAGTGGGGCTGACGATCTCATTTCATAGGCAATAATTGCAAATTCAACCCCCTTCTGATTGTGAAAGATTTGAAGAATCCAACCCTATCGGTATGCCAATCAAGTTAACAGAGCTTAAAAACTTTTGATGTTCTTTGTCCTGTAGCAAAAATTCTATGTAAAAGGATTTTCCAGCACAATTTTAGTGCTGGACTGATAGCAAGAGGATTGCTAAGGGTGCATAGAAGTATGGTACATTGCAACGGCTATTTAGGATATGTAAGTTAAAGTCTGCCCCAAACTACAGATGGCTTATCTGGCTGACACAGTTAGGCACATCAGTTTCCATAGCCAAGGGTACAAAAGACAGTGAGGTGGTTAACATCGCATCTGACTGCCATTGACATTCCAAGCCCTGTGGATCAGGTGCCCATTTTACACTTGGGTGAACTGGAGGCAGCTTTTCAGTGTGAGACCAAACAAAACTCAAACTCACATCCTTCAGGAGTCAAACACCCTAACCACTCTGCCACCGCACCTCATACTGTAGGCTATACCAAACTCTAAAAGGCTTTTAACCAATAAATAAAATCTTTCCATCACGTCTGTATTACTGCATCCATAACATTTGCCAGTATATCTGTGTGGTATTCCAGGTGCGTTTGTGGAGCCCTATGTCAATTTGAAATAGATGTAAGCACAGAGTTATGTCTTATTTGCATCCGTATGATTAATGCTCCTCTTCTTTCCCTCCCCACAATTGTGAAATATTAGCTTAATCACAATTAGTCATTTCCAAATCACTGTGTTTAAATAATGTTGATTGCATTAATGTATAAAACTAAGCTAGTGAAACTGTTTTGAATAATGATCTATTTTGTTTTTTTAAAGCAAGGTTTACATTATTTGTGCATCGGATATATTCATGGCAAGAATTCTACAATTTAAGGGTAGTATTTCTTTGTTTTGATGTCTTCTTTTGTAGGATTAAAAATCATATCTAAAATATGGTCTGGTTTGCTCTATCTTTGTCTGAGTTTTTTTCACAGAGAGAAATGTCACTTTTTTTCTAATGGCAGTTGCCAGTTTAGTCGTAATTCTGTATTTTTCCATTTCAAATATTTATGGAAATGTTACTAAATAGCATAAGTACTGGCTCAGAATGGTAAATGGCACATCAGTTTAGCAGCACCACTGGTCTGTACAGTACCTTATGCTGCTGAATGTTGAAAAAAAATAGGCTAGAGCTCTCTGCCCAGGAAGACATGACAAGCAAGGAAGGATAGTTTTGTAATTAAGGCAGTGACTTGAGAGTAAAGGGATCTGACCCTGTTCAAGTGAATGGCAAAACTCCTAATAGGGCCAGGATTTCACACCCATTTTCATTTCTGGCTTTGTCACATACTTCCTGTGTGATCATAGGCAAGTAATGTGAAAGGGCTAGATTTTCACAAGCACTGAGCAACCACAGCTCCAGGTGAAGTCAATAGGAGTTGTAGGTGCTTACAAGCTATGAAAATCAAGGTCTTAGGCCCAGGTCCTCAAAGGTATTTAGGTGCCTAATTCCCATTAACTTTAATGGGAGGTAGGCACCTAATTATCTTTGAGGATCTGGACCACCATCTTGCCATGCCTCAGGTGAGTTGCACATCTGTAAGATGGAGATATTTCCCTTTGTCATGAGGGTAGTGGGGTTACTTTCTTTAAAGTTTGTGAGGTTCTTAGATACTAGGCATTGAGGGCCACATAAGCACCCAAATGAATATTCATCACTGAGTTGTGATGCTTAATTCATTTGGGGCTGGGGAAGATACACAATGATATTATGCAGAAGCTGAAACAGGTGGCAAAAGAATACTTACTTGTCAGCAAAATGTTCTGATCATATTTTGGAATATTGGAAGCATATGTTAGAACTGATTCCAGGCAGGTCCAAGTTAAGCTATAGCATAAATACACACCCAGGATCTATTCCCTGCAGTGAATTCAATGAAGTTACTCCAGCAGAGTTCTTAAAATAATTCTTTGTTTTTTTCATACAAAAAAGAGAAGAAAAAAATATAGATTTCATGTATTGTTTTTTTCTAAAATATATTTTCTTTACTAATAATTTCTGGCAATATCAAACACAACTGTCTTCGTCCTCTACTCTTTATATGCAAAATTTTTCTGGAAAATGCATAGAGAATTTCTTGAGGAACATTTTAAAATAAAAGACGTGCCCACCCTAAAACTGCTGAGTAGTGTTACTGTCACAAAATATCTGCTGTGTTCCACATCAAGAGAAGTTGTTGAATTCCATCTTAAACCTGATTATCTCAAGTTTTAAAAATTATCATAAAGGTTTTTTTGTGAGTAATGATTAATCATCCGTGGGGGGAAGGGGTGGAACAGCCTCCTTCTATCACTTTAATATGCTGTCCTAAATTTTCCCAAATAGTGGTCACTTGTTATGAAACTACTTTAGATAATCTTAAAGCTCATTTGGCACCTACTTTTAATTGTTTTTTTTTCTACTAAGATGCACTTAGAAGCAGTGGGAAAAGTGATCTACATCCATTGGGAATGTTGCTGGAAAGATCATTTTCCTATTGCATTAGCCTGTTGCTTTGACCATGTCACTCCTCTCTGACTCAGTCCACTGGTTCCCCTTCTCTGTCTCATCAAATATAAGCTGTTTGTCTTCCGTTTCAATGCCCCTCATGGCCTCTTCCCCCACGCATACCGCTAGTCTCCTTCCCCCGCAGGAATAAACTAGAATGGCATAGGCGTATTTATGCCAGTAAAAGTGTCCACATTAAGGGAACTGTACTGCAATATACCAAAAGTAGTGAACATTATGTGCATGAACAGCCCTTTAGAGGTAAAAGGCACTGCTTCCATTGCCAATTCCCGAGCCATCCATTTTCCCAGTGAAATTTGAGATGAATATGCTTTTGGGGACATTGCGAAAAACTGTATATTTGTTTCTCTTCCTCCCTTTTATATGTACAGGAATGCTTTTTGTCAAAACTGAATTCAGATGTAAAAGATGACACGTATACACCAAACCTCTTCTACTCATGTTTTCTTCTGAGCTATTTTTCAGCTAAAAATGTTCAGCTCTAAGACGTGGGGTGTTTCCTCTGTTAGCCCAGCTAATTTACAGAATAGTGCCTTTAATCCCTTAATTGCTGTCAAAAGCAAACAAACAGAGGCTTTAGCCAAGTAAAAGCTTGGATAGTAGAATATATTAGGATGCTACCCTGCAGAATCAGAGTAAAGAAAATGTCATGTGATAAGGCATTACACTATTGACAGAAAATGGAAAACTGAGCATTTAAAATATACATTTGTGTTTACTATTATATACAAGCAATGGAAAACATGACATGTTTGACTCAAGAATTTTTCTTTGGCCTTTGAATATTAGCTGCCCTTTAAGACCTTCACCTAAATGTATGTACATAGAACTCCCCAAATAACACTGGAAAATAATTATCAAGCAATTAGAGATGATACCTAACCTGCCCTTTCAAATTTCACTGTATGTTTTGTGTCATCCTGGCCTGTCACTCTGTAAAATAATCCATAATTAGGTTTCACTGCAGTATAAATGTTAGTGAAATGTCCTGTCTAAGTCAATCAATGTTAAGAAAAAATTAATCAAACCCAATTCTTCTTTCTAATGAACTTCTTCATGCACTGGTAGCTCACATATGCAGCTGTATAGGTCATGCTGAGAAACCTGTTACTAGCTCAGGGAACCGTTTTGCTGCATCTTTCCCAATAGCTTCTGCACTGCAAAATCATGTGAAAGATTAGTCAAGAAGCAAGAAAAATCTGACCATGTGCTTTGTGAAAACTCACTACAGCTTCTGTGAAGAAAAGAATCCACTGCACATGACTCAAAACATATGCATTCAAACATGGTGCATTTGCTTGTGTTTGTAAAACCTGGAAGAGAAAGATCACACAATGCCACTGATCAGGTAGGGCCTGATCCTCAACACCAGACTCTTCCATTGATGTCAGTGGAAACTGCAGATACTCAGCATCTCTCAAGATCAGCGCCTGAATGGGACAATACAGTTGAAAGTTAGTTAAAAGGGTTAGGTAAAGATATAAAATTAGACAGAATATCTACTATGGTAGATTTCAATTAATGTTATATATCTTATCTATTAATGCTCTCTAAAATTATCTGGCTTTGCTGCACTAACTATCTACATTTCAGTGGCACAATGGAGTAATGTCTGGACAGTGGGTTGCACTGGTGGCGTAGCCATGTTGGTCCCAGGATATTAGAGAGAGACAAGATAGGTGAGGCAATACCTCTTATTGAACAACTTCTGTTGATTAGAGAGACAAGCATTTGAGCCACACACAATCTTTTTTTCAGGTCGAGCATGTCACGACTGAGGGTATGTCTACACTATGGAATTATTCCGATTTTACATAAACCGGTTTTGTAAAACAGATTGTATAAAATTGAGTGTACGCGGCCACACTAAGCACATTAATTCGGTGGTATGCGTCCATGTACAGAGGGTAGCGTCGATTTCTGGAGCGTTGCACTGTGGGTAGCTATCCCGTAGCTATCCCATAGTTCCCGCAGTCTCCCCCGCCCATTGGAATTCTGGGTTGAGATCCCAATGCATGATGGTGCAAAAATAGTGTTGTGGGTGATTCTGGGTAAATGTCGTCATTCCTTCCTTCCTCCGTGAAAGCAACGGCAGACAATCATTTCGCGCCTTTTTTCTCTGGATTGCCCTGGCAGACGCCATAGCATGGCAACCATGGAGCCCATTTTGCCTTTTGTCACTGTCACCGTATGTATACTGGATGCCGCTGACAGAGGCGGTACTGCAGCGCTACACAGCAGCATTCATTTGCCTTTTCAAGATAGCAGAGACAGTTATCAGTTGTTCTGTACCATCTGCCATGCCATTGTAAATTGGCAATGAGAGGATGGTTATCAGTCATTCTGTACCATCTGCTGCTGTCATGGGAGCTCCTGGCTGAGGTCGGGCAGGGGCGCAAAGACAAAAATGGGAATGACTCCCTGGGTCATTCCCTCCTTTATGTTGTATCTAAAAATAGAGTCAGTCCTGCCTAGAATATGGGTCAAGTGTGCTAGAGAACCAGTGTACCAGAGAGCACAGCCGCTCCGTGTCAGATCCCACAGAAATGATGACCTGCATGCCATTCTAGGGGGTGCCCCTGCAACAACCCCACCCATTGCTTCCCTGCTCCCCCAACCCTCCTGGGCTACCATTGCAGTGTCCCCCTCATTTGTGTGATTAAGTAATAAAGAATGCAGGAATAAGAAACACTGACATTTTAGTGAGATAAAATGAGGGGGAGGCAGCCTCCAGCTGCTATGATAGTCTAGGCAGTACAGAATCTTTTCTTTACACATGAAAGGGAGGGGGCTGATGGAGCTCAGCCCCCAGTTGCTATGATGAAGACGGTTACCAGACATTCTGTACCATCTACTGGGAATGACCGGGAGTCATTCCTATTTTTACCCAGGTGCCTCCGGCCGACCTCACCTGAGGCCAGCCAAGAGCACTCACGGGCTGATGATGACAATGAATAGCAGTCATATTGTACCGTCTGCCACCGGGTGGGGAGGGAAGAGGGTGCTGCTGTTCAGTGCCGCAGCATCGCATCTACCAGCAGCATGCAGTAGACATAGGGTGACATATAAAAAAATCAAGAAATGATTTTTTTCCCTTTTCTTTCATTGGGAGGGAGAGGGGGTAAATTGACGAGCTATACCATGAACCACCCCAGACAATGTGTTTGACCCTACAGGCATTTGGAGCTCAGCCAATAATGCAAATGCTTTTCGGAGACTGCGGGGACTGTGAGCTAGCTGGAGTCCTCAGTACCCCCTCCCTCCCTCCATGAGTGTCCATTTGATTCTTTGGCTTTCTGTTACGCTTGTCATGCAGCACTATGCTGAGTCCCTGCTGTGGCCTCTGTCTGGAGATTTTTTCAAATGCTTTGGCATTTCGTCTTCTGGAACGGAGCTCTAATAGAACAGATTTGCCTCCCCATACAGCGATCAGATCCAGTATCTCCCGTACGATCCATGCTGGAGCTCTTTTTGGATTTGGGACTGCATCACCACCCGTGCTGATCAGAGCTCCACGCTGGGCAAACAGGAAAAGAAATTCAAAAGTTCGCGGGGCTTTTCCTGTCTACCTGGCCAGTGCATCCAAGTTCAGATTGCTGTCCAGAGCGGTCACAATGGTGCACTGTGGGATACCGCCCAGAGGCCAATACCGTCAATTTGCAGCCACATTAAGGGTATGGCTACACTTACAGCTGTACAGTGCTGGGAGTTACAGCGGTCTTCGTACAGCTGTGTAGGGAAAGCGCTGCAGTGTGGCCACACTGACAGCTACCAGTGCTGCAGTGTGGCCACATTTGCAGCGCTGTTGGGAGTGGTGCATTATGGGCAGCTATCCCAGTGTTCAAGTGGCTGCATCGTGCTTTTCAAAAGAGGGGGGTGGGGTGGAGTGTAACAGGGATCGTGGGGGAGACAGAGAGAGTGCATTTTTGGAGCTGACACTGTGTCAGCTCCCTGCCTTGCAAGTTCTAAGGACTGGAAGATGCACAGCACCAACCTTCAATCATTTTAAAAGTTTCGACCACTTCCCGCACCCCTCTCTTATTCACTAAATGCAAATAGCCTTCAGACCAGATAAGCAGCTGCTCCAAAACGGACTCCTCCTTCCCCCCCCGCCGTGTTGCTTCTCTCCTCAAGCAAACTGTGAACATTCCAAAGGAATCCCCCTGCCTGCCTCTGCTCGAACAAACGAGCTGTGTTTGTTTTTTAGATAAGCAGCTCCGGGAGCCCGGAGTTCACAACAAAACAGCAGAGTGGCTGAATAGGCATTCTGGGATACCTCCGAATACCTCAGAGGCCAATTACAGCGCTCTTGGTGGCCACACTTGCCGAGCAGCGCTGCATCACCAGCGCTGCAATCCTTATACCCCAGGCAGAGCAGGAGTACAGCCAGCGCTGCAGCCAGGGAGATGCAGCGCTGTATGTGCCTTGCAAGTGTGGACGGTGAGTAAGTTGCAGCACTGTAAACCCACCACCAGTGCTGCAACTCTCCAGTGTAGCCAAGCCCTAACCCTAATCCGATATGGTAATACCGATTTCAGCGCTACTCCTCTCGTCGGGGAGGAGTACAGAAACCGGTTTAAAGAGCCCTTTATATCGATATAAAGGGCCTTGTGTGGACAGGTGCAGCGTTAAATCGGTTTAACGCTGCTAAAATCGGTATAAACGCATAGTGTAGACCAGGCCTGAGTTAGATGCAGAGACTGTATTACAGAGTGTAGAGCATGGGCCATACAGCATATGTGTTTTACATAAGGTTGCACAAGACATTTGGGTTTGCATTGTATTATTTGATTAGAAAGAGCTGATAGAAGAGAATTTAAGACATAAACATAAAGAGTTTCAATTGAATGCTCAGCCTCAGCTCCACTTTTCCTGAAATTCCCTAGTTTTTTAACCTGACTCTTATATTGACTCCAAAGTGGGCATTAAATATGTGTGCGGTTTTCCACCATCTCATAGGGAAGCCATTGCCTTAGTATCTGAGCACCTCCCTAGAGAACCAGTATGTATTCAATGTACAAGCATCCATAGCTGTACATACTATTTATTACCAAGAACAATCCCTTACAGAATAGGAACTGGTTACCTTCACTTTATCCTCTACAGTTTGAAATGCCAATTTACATAGCAGCCCTGAAGTACCACAGTTCTTAAATAGCAGGTGGGGGAGATGCTGGCATGCCCCTAGTTGGCCCCTCTGTTACATCACTGCTTCTTCTCTAGCTATGTCTCCAGGATTTTATACTCCTTATGGGCTCATTCTCTTCACCTTCTCCTTCATAGCTTTCCTGCCAAGGCCATTGCATTCCTTGTTTACCCTTCTCCCGCGCTGCTTCTCCTCTTTTCTCTGATGCTCCAGCCCTCTCCCACATCACACCCCGTATTAGTCTTCATTCTCTCCTGCTGTTCTGGGATTCACTCGTACAACCTCTATGCACCAGCTCTCCTCTCAGTGACCTCTGACCCACTTCCCACCCAGGGAGTTTCCAAACAAAAATCAGGCACGATGGAGTCCTTCCTGTTCCCTATACTCATTTCTCTCAATCCCAAAAAAGCTCCTGTCAATTTTTCCAGAATCAAGTCCTCCTCATATAAAATACCAGCAAAACCACGTCATTTCCTTTATATACATATATATACACATATATACACACACACACACACACACACACACAAAATAGGTTTATATTCTTTATATCTGCAGAACAATTTTTGACCTTAAAGTTACCGAGAGTGACAGGTGAGTAGTTAGCGGAGTGATTTGTCTTTGAACAATCATAGGTGAATAAAGCTATAATAGATCAATGTGAAGTATGGGCATGCATGTGCCACGTGCACAAGTGTAAAGTGAATGGTGAAATGTTTGCGCCCCCACTGTGGTCCCCTTTATGCCAGACAAAAGGACCAGAGCAGCATAACGGGACCCTAAAAGTCCTATATCTGTGCAGGGGAAGATTCCCCCAGCCCTGGCATTGCAGGGTACAGCTATGAGCCTGTCTCCTGAGAACCCCCTCTCAAGACACAGTGTGGGGCTTGGGGCAGAAGGGGCATGTCAGAGCAGAAACACAGCACTGGGGGTAGTCTGAGCTCTCGACGCTGTCTAAATTAAGCTGAGGGCATCTCCAGCCCCCAGCACAGCCCAGGAACAGGAGAGCACAAAGGTGGCTTAAAGCCACTTCAGAATCCCTCCCTTTGGGCTACAGTTTTAAAGGCATAGCACAGAGTCTCCTCCAAAGTTTGCATGCATTATTACAACGATTATGTAATATTTTAATTAAAGTAATGCCTAGAGGTCTTGGTGAGGATCAGGACTTCACTGATCCAGGCACAGTACAAACACATGTGAATACACAGTCCCTGCTTACAATCTAAAAAGACAAGTGATATATAATGGGTGGGAGAGACGGATACAAACAAATGGATATAATTCACATATACATTGGTAATGTTGTAGGGGGGAGGGCAGAAGGCTAAGTATAAGTAAAGTTCCATCTCTCCCCCTGTGCTCTTGAGCTATCCTGAACTGGCCAGTTTCTTGTAGGCATCATGGCACAGATGAGTCTTGAAGAGAAGTTTAAAGGACAAACGGGTATTAGCCTTATGGATCATTTTAGGGATACATTCTGTATGTATATAATGGCCACCATGTGCCTGTGCAAATACACCTCTATGTGATCCGACAAAATATGAATTCGGATACAAGATGGTAAAGCAGTGCTCCGGGTGGGAGAGGGTGGCAGGGCTGCGCACTCTGACAGATTAAAGCGTGTTTGATATGATGTGGTTTCACCTATAAGGCAGTAAGATTTTTTGGCTCCCGAGGACAGCGTTATATTGAGGTAGAGGTGTACCTGATTTTGATGCACTCACAGTATTAGCATGCAGAAGCTGAACACATGCAATCATACACACATTCTCAACACTGGAAATCAAGGCCCTTATCTGATTTGTTTTGTTTGCTGTTTTCCTAGAAGAAAAATTTCTGTGAAAATGGCAGATTTTCCTTTCAGATGTTAAAGGTTCATCCCTTCCTCTTCATTTATATCCTGCATTGATTATAATTAAGTCCTTTTACATTTTAAATGTATTTATCACTTATTGCTGAAATTTAAAGTTCTACTGTAAAATCATTAAGTAATGCAAGCTAAGGCCCAATCCTGCAAACACTTCGGTACATGAGTAGCTCATGGAGTTCAGTGAGACAATTTAGATGTGTAAAGTTACATAAGTATTTGCAGGCTAAGGGAGTAAGTAAGTATTGCTTTACTTTTGTGTTCTTTTTCAGTAGGGTATATTCTGATATGGCAAAATAACGCTTCAGTTCAAACTGTATTTTTAGCATGCAAAATTTCATGAATACCTTGATTATTCGGCAATATATATTAGACTTGCTTGTTTCATACTAGAAGTCTACTGGAGAACCTAAACCTGATTTAGAAAATCATCTGTAATATATGAATAATATTTTCATACTATTAAAATAAATGCTTTCCAGTGCATTTGATTTTCACAAGGGAAAATCTATGAAAGTTGACTGTAGATGCACTATTTGCTGTATTCAAAGTTTATCTCTTTTCTTAAAACTGATAAAGTAGCACAATAATGTACAAGCAGTCGCATCAGTGCTACATATTTATGAACTTTCTTGGCATCATCAATAATGTTGGTATAGGGTGGGGTGTCTTTTAAATCAACAACAACAAAAACTTTCAGATATACTGTTTGGCCAAAATCTGAATTTTTCAACTCATTTATTTTCTAAAATGTAAGCAATCCATAACCAAGTTCCCCATAACTCGTTGCCAAAGTCAATAGTGATTCCCTACTACTAGATTATGGTGCATATATAGTCCTCTGTTTGTGAGATACTTATTCTGTACGTTGTAATAAAGCTTGAGATAAACGAGCTATGCTTCCTTACCATGACTTCCTGTATGAGTCAGCGAGGGGGTATAGAAAAGGATGTTAGTTTATCTTTATTGCTTTTTTTCCACCCTTTGAAAATGAACTAGAAGAAATAACTGAAAGATGAATAATATCAAGTTTCTTTTAAAGTGCTTTGTTTATGGAAGTTCATCTTTTGTAGCCTTTGTTTCCAAAAGATACATTTCTTCCTGTGTTGAAATGCAACACAATATTTTTCTGACTAAATCTTTACTTTTTATCCACTATGCCATGACCTTCTTCAAATGGTGTAAAATAATAATATAAAGTGTAGATTTAGTGCCACATTGATGTCAATAGCAAAATTCCCTTTAACATAAATAGGGCAGAGGTGGAGGGTCTCAAAACCTGATCTAAAGTCCACTGAAATGCTTTTCTGTTGGCTTTGGTAGCCTTTGTAGCAGGCCCCTATGTCATTGACTCCAGTTGGACCAAGAGTAGGAACATAAAGAAGAAACCTTAAAATATTGTTTGGCTATTCTTCTAAATCAGAATTAACTACTTACAATAATTTTGTCTTCTAAAGAAGGCCATTGTGTTATGGATGAAAAACTAAAAATCCAATAGCTATTCTTCTTCTGATAACACACCTGGCTTTGATTAAAATTTTATTCAGAGTTTCTTTTATAAACAATATGACACTGCTAAAATAAAACCTCACAGTCCACTCAGCAGGTGGCATTTATTTATTGAAGTTTTGTAAATTAGTGATTGATGCCTGATTGAAATAACAGAGACCTTAGCTAGTGTGTATGGTCAGGACCGGTGCTAGAGTTTTGAGCGCCCTAGGAGGACGGCAATTTCGCCACCCTGCGCGCTAGTCCCATGGCTCCGGTGGAGCTGCCGCAGTCGTGCCTGCGGGCAGTCCACCGGAGCCGCGCCAGCAGCCGACCGTTTGCAGGCATGACTGCAGCAGCTCCACGAGAGCTGCCTGCCGCCCCCTCCGGACACCCTGGACTGCTGCCTGCCGCAGCGGCGCCCTGACCCAGGGTCAGTGTGCCTCTGCGGCAGCCGGCAGCCCGGGGTTTCCCTGGGTCAGGGGACCCCCGCCCCTGGGCTGCTGGCTGCCGGGGCAGCACACTGACCCAGGAGACACCTTGGACAGCGGGCTGCCGGGGCGGCGCCCTGACCCGGGGGACACCCTGGGCTGCTGGCTGCCGGGGCGGCGCCCTGACCCGGGGGACACCCTGGGCTGCTGGCTGCCGCGGAGGCGCCCTGACCTGGAGGACACCCTGGGCTGTGGGCTGCTGCGGAGGCGCTCTGACCCGGGGGACAGCCTGGGCTGCTGGCTGCCGGGGCAGCGCCCTGACCCGGGGGACACCCTGGGCTGCTGGCTGCCGCGGAGGCGCCCTGACCTGGAGGACACCCTGGGCTGTGGGCTGCTGCGGAGGCGCTCTGACCCGGGGGACAGCCTGGGCTGCCGGCTACCGCCGGCAGCTCAGACTCCCTCTCTGTCTCAGCAGCAGCGGCTGCTCAACCATTTAAAAAAAAAATTGAGGGGCGCTTTTTGGTGCCCTCAAATCTCGACACCCTATGCAACCGCCTAGTCCGCCTAAATGGTTGCACCGGCCCTGTGTGTGGTGCCAAAGTTGATATTAAACCTTCAAAAAAGAAATATTAGCATATATAGCATGGGAACAGTTTTTAGCCGAAATCTTTCTCTGTTTTCACCAAGTATTGCTCCCTTTCTTAAAAGAGATATTGCCAAGGTTGATTAACCTGGTGCCTACCGTGCCTCTGTGAACTCCAATATGCTTTTGAAAACCTTCCACAACTACTCATAGGCACAATGTACATGCCAATGCACTTTCCTCTAAGTAACTCTCCTTCCTGAATTTCTACTGCAACAGGAACTTATGGAAAACTTTATCTAAGAACTGTATTTGCAATGACTTTAAAGCAGTGTGAGATAAGCAGAGATCAGGTCTACACTACGAGTTTAGATTGAATTTAGCAGTGTTAGGTCGATTTAACCCTGCACCAGTCCACACAACCAAGCCTGTTTCATCAACTTAAAGGGCTCTTAAAATCAATTTCTGTACTCCTCCCCGGTGAGGGGTTTAGCGTTAAAATTGACCTCGCTAGGTCGAATTTGGGGTAGTGTAGATGCAATTTGATGGTATTGGCCTCCGGGAGGTGACCATGGAGTCCTAGAATCACAAAAGAGCTCCAGCATGGACCGAACGGGAGGTACTGGATCTGATCACTGTATAGGGAGAAGAATCTGAGCAGGCAGGACTCCATTGCAAAAGACAAAATGCCAATATATTTGCCAAAATCTCCAAAGGTATGATGGACAGAGGCTACAATAGGGACACACAGCAGTGCTGCGTGAATGTTAAGGAGCTGAGGCAAGCCTACCGAAAAACAAAGGATGCAAATGATCGCTCCGGATCAGAGCCCCATACATGCCTCTTCTATGATGAGCTGCGTGCAATTCTAGGGGGGGCCCCTACAACTACCCCACCACTGTCCGTGGACACCTGCAAGGGGGAGTCTCATGCAACAGAGATGAGGATTTTGTGGCTGAGGAAAACGAGGAAGAGGTTGAGGATAGAGCACAGCAGGCAAGCAGAGAATCCCTTCTCCCTGGCAGCCAGGAACTGTTCATCACCCTGGAGCCAGTACTCTCCCAACCCTCCCAAGGAGGGCTCCCAGACCATGAAGCCAGAGAAGCCACCTCTGGTAAGTGTACCTTTGTAAATATAATATAGGGTTTAAAAGCAAATGTGTTTAATGATTAATTTGCCCTGAAGACTTGGGATGCATTCACGGCCAGTATAGCTACTGGAAAAGTCTGTTAACGTGTCTGGAGATGGAGTGGAAATCCTCCAGGAACATCTCCATGAAGCTTTCCTGGAGATTCTCTAAAAGCCTTTGCAGAAGGTTTCTGGGGAGGGCTGCCTTATTTCGTCCTCCTTGGTCAGAAACTTTACCACTCCAAGACAGTAGCAAGTAGTCTGGAATTATTGCAGAACAAAACATTGCAGCGAATGGGCCCAGGCTTTGGTGGCATTCAAGCAACATCCGGTCTTTATCTCTCTGTGTCAGCCTCAGGAGAGTGATATCATTCATGGTCACCTGGTTGAAATACAGGAAATTTGATTAAGGGGACATTCAGAGGTGCCCGTTCCTGCTGGGCTGTTTGCCTTTGGCTGAAAAGAAATCATCCCCACTGTTAGCCATGCAGTGGGGGTAGGCCCATTCATGCTGAGCTGTTTGCGGTTGGCTAACAGGGATCTTTCCTGATACTAGCCACGCAGTGGAGGGAGTGGGGGAGAGGCAATCATCCCAGAGAATTGGGCGGGGGGTTGGATTGTGCTTCACATTCACCCTAAAACTGCAGCCCCTCTTTTTAAATGGCCAACCCAACGGGCTTTGCTTGGTATGGGAAAGGAGGGCACTGCTGTTTGAAACCGTTCCCACATGTTATGAAGGTTGAAGAAGCTGAAACCCTTTGCCTTACCATGGCTGCCTGCAAGCTGAATTCTGTTGCCCAGCTGAGTGTGTGTGATGTCTCACACCAAACCAGCAGGCACTCAATATAAGAGGCAAAATGCGACCTTGTACCAAAACCACATGTGCTATGTAATATGAATTGTAGTCTTCCCTTTGTTCTCTAAAATGTATCTTTTTAAATACTACTCTCCCTTTTTTCCTCCCACAGTTGCAAATGTTTCTATGCTCCCCCTATCATCTCCGTCCCAGAGGCTAGCACAGATTAGAAGGAGAAAAAAATGCACTTGCGATGACAAGTTCTAAGAGCTCATACAGTCCTCCCGCACTGAAAGAGCTTAGCAGAATGTGTGGAGGCAAACAATGGCAGAGTCCAGGAAAGCATTAAATGAATGCGATGAGAGGTGGGAGGAGCATGCTCAGAGGAAGCAGGATGAAATACTGAGGCTAACGGGGGAGCAAAATGACATGCTCAGGAATCTGGTGGAGCTGCACAAAAACAGGAGGAGCACAGACCGCCGCTGCAGCCCCCGTATAACCACCTGCCTTCCCCAAGTTCCATAGCCTCCTCACACAGATGCCCAAGAATGCAGTGGGGGAGGCTACGGGCATCCAGTTACTCCACCCCAGAGGATTGCACAAGCAACAGAAGGCTGGCATTCAATAAGTTTTGAACTGTAATGTGGCCTTGTCCTTCCCTCCTCCCCTCATCCACCACCCCACCTGGTGCTTTCCTCCTCACCCACCCCTCCCAGGCTACTTTGCAAGTTTTCCCCCTATTTGTGTGATGAATTAATTAAAAATGCATGATTTGGAAACAATAATGACTTTATTGCCTCTGAAAGGGGTGATCAAAGGGGGGAGATCGACTGGCTTACATGAAAATACAGTCAATCAAGGGGGCAGGTTTTCATCAAGGAGAAACAAAGAGAACTGTCACAATGTAGCCTGGCCAATCGTGAAACTGGTTTTCAAAGCTTCTCTGATGCGCAGGGCGCCCAGCTGTGCTCTTCTAATCGCCCTGGTGTCTGGCTGTGCGTAATAAACCACCAGGCGATTTGCCTCAACCTCCCACCGCGCCATAAACGTCTCCCTCTTACTCTCACAGATATTGTGGAGCACACAGCAAGCAGCAATAACAATGGGAATATTGGTTTCGCTGAGGTCTAACCTAGTCAGTAAACCACCAGCGAGCTTTTAAATGTCCAAATGCACATTCTACCACCATTCTGCACTTGCTCAGGCTCTAGTTGAACTACTCCTTACTACTGTCCAGGGTGCCTATGCATGGCTTCATGAGCCATGGCATTAAGGGATAGGCTGGGTCCCCAAGGATAACTACAGGCATTTCAACATCCCCAATGGTTATTTTCTGGTCTGGGAAGTAAGTTCCTTCCTGCAGCTGTTCAAACAGACCAGAGTTCCTGATGATGCAAGCATCATGCACCTTTCCTGGCCATCCCACGTTGATGTTGGTGAAGCGTCCCTTGTGATCCACCAGTGCTTGCCACACCATTGAAAAGTATCCCTTGCGGTTTACGTACTGGCTGTCAAGGTGGTCCGGTCCCAAAATAGGGCTATGCATTCCGTCTATCCCCCCACCACAGTTAGGGAACCTCACTGCAGCAAAGCCATCCACTATGACCTGCACATTTCCCAGAGTCAATACCCTTGCTATCAACAGCTCAGTGATTGCGTTGGCTACTTGAATCACAGCAGCCCCCACAGTAGATTTACCCACTCCAAATTGATTCCCAGTTGACCGGTAGCTCTCTAGCATTGCAAGCTTCCAGAGGGCTATCCCTACTTGCTTGTGAACTGTGAGGGCTGCTCTCATCTTGGTATTCTTGTGCTTCAGGGCAGGGGAAAGAAAGTCACAAAGTTCCATGAAAGTGCCCTTACACATGCGAAAGTTTCACAGCCACTGGGAATCATCCCAGACCCGAGGTCCCACCAGTCTGTGCTTTTTTCCTGGGCCCAGAATCGGCATTCCACATCAGGAACCTGCCCCATCACCACCATGATGTCCAAATTGCCAGGGCCCGGGCTTTGAGAGAAGTCTGTGTCCATGTACTCATCACTATCGTGATTGCACTGTCGTCGATTCCTTGCCTGCTTTTGCAGGTTCTGCACATACTGCAGATAATGCATGAGGTGTTTACAATGCTCACAACAGCAGTGGTGAGCTGAGCGGGATCCATGCTTGCCGTGGTATGGCATCTGCAGGATAGCAGGAAAGCCGAGTTGCAGCAGAAGCGGTGGATGACAATGGATGCCACGAGAATAGATATTTATACAGAACGACGAGAGGACCTGCGAGGTGGATTCACGGTACCAGGAGAGCAGAGTTGCAGTGGAAGTGGTGGAGGACAACGGTTAGCACTGCGCACATTTCCCGAGGAAGAACACACATACCCGGGAGCATGTGACAAACAACGTGGAGAAATTCGCTATTGAGACAAGAGCAGCAGAGCAGAGTTGCAGCGGAAGTGGTGGAGGACGACAGTTAGCAGTCCTACTGCACCGTCTGCTGACAGCAGCATCCAGGACACAACAGCGGTGGTGTTGGGGAGCTGAGCTGAGCGGGCTGCATGCTTGCCATGGTATGACGTCTGCACGGAAAAAAGGTGGGAAATGATTGTCTGCCATTGCTTTCACGGAGGGAGGGGCAACTGACGAGATGTACACAAAACCACTCGCAACAATGTTTTTGCCCCATCAGGCATTGGGAGCTTAACCCAGAATGCCAATCGGTGGCGGAGACTGCGGGAACTGTGGGATAGCTACCCACAGTGCATTGCTCCATAAGTAGATGCTAGCCATGGTAGTGAGGACGCACTCTGCCAACTTAATGCGCATAGTGTGGACATATGCAATGGACTGTATAAAATTGATTTCTAAAAATCAACTTCTATAAAATCGACCTAATTTCATACTGTAGTCATACCCTCTGTAGCTGGAGAGGGATGGTCAGGTGGGATTTACGGTGTATGAAAGGCTGGTAGAGTAGCGACAGGTAGGAGATAAGATCAGACTGATACTATTGTGTTTGGGAGTTGAGAAGACAATGGTAGGAGCAGCAGGGGCAGGATGGAGAACTGGAGGGTGTTTTGGAGGCAGGCACTGAAAGATGGCAAGAAGCTGGGCAGAGAAAACAAATTGCATTCCAGTGAATACAACTGAAGCAGCATGTCCTCTGGTGAGTCTGCCTTAACACTTCCTAATACAGCATTTCTCAGTTGTCCTCCTCCAGGTGTGCCTTTAATGCTTTTCACCACTTAGCCCACCTTATCTATCAGATCTAACAGTCTATTGAGCTATTATCCCCTGCCTTCACTCTGCCAATGATGCCAGCCTCAATTTCCTGCCTGTCCATTACTCTCTCAAGCACATGATGCTTTCTCCTCTCTTCCTCTCTACACCACTGCTGCCCATTGCTTGATCTGTGGCATCAGTCTTCTCCTCTACTCTCTTGTGCTTGGCACTGCACTGATTTTTGAGAAATTACCTAGTTTATTCTATTCATTTTGCTTCCCAAACCTCTGAAGCTATTCATAATCATGTCTAATTTTCTTTCACTAATGTCATTTGTTCCCACATGAACTACGATTAGTGGGAATTCCCCAGCATTCCTCAGGATGTCCGGTACCCGTTTTCCATCCTTCACCGTGATACACAGGAAAGTATATCATCCTGTTTCCTTTATGCGGACACGGATGCTTTGAAGCACATTGCTTACTGTGTAGTCACCAGTCAGACTTAATAAAACAAGAACTTTGGTTGGAGCAATTTGAAACTGTGTGGATGTTTCTAATGTGATCTAATGTCCTGGAGCCACAAAAGGAATTTTAGTGATACATGAATGATATGATACTGCTCCGATATTGCTCCAGTCTCAAAAAAAAAATTGATTTTGTAGTTCAATTTTGAGGTGGGAAAACAGAGTCATACATTCCTGAATTGCTTAATGCGGAGTGCAATAAAACAGTGTAATGTAAAGGCAGCCCCTTCCCCAGAAGCCCCTTCCTTTTTAACGACCTGATCCTGGCTAGCGCACTGAATATATAATTGCCCTTTTATAGGAGCTTTTCTCCAGCAAACTTTTCTGGGAGATGTCTCTTTAAACTTGGCGGAGGAAAGCAGCGGCAAACTTAACCATTTTGCAAATGGCCGCAGCTCTCTCCCTCCCAGACCGTGAGTAGTCTTAATTCCTGTTAGGCTTTTTCTTGCTTATTCCTGAAGAGATGGCACATTGGAACAGAAGGAACTGTAATTTAGCAGCTGGACCATAGGATTAGGAATCATCATTTCTTAACTCTGTTCTAGACCTGTGCCAGAGGTGTACTTGTATGAACTGAGAAAATTCATTTAACTTCTCTTGCTGTCTCATTTTCCCAGTTTTAAAAATGGGAATAATGTGTATCTGCAACATAAAATATATTTTGAGGCTTAAATAATGTGTGTAAAATACACCTAGATCCTTGGATGAAACCTGCATATAAGTGCAAAGTATTATTAAACAGGCATATTTTTACAACATATTGTATTTATACTTGGTATACTCACTGTATACAGTCACTGTGTTGTCATTTAGCAAGGTTGGCCTGTCTGTCATGCAGAAAGGCTACAAAAAATCCACACTGGAAAAGGGCATGGGATACCTGTGAAATCCAACGCTACCATTCAACAGTTCTGTAAACAGCACATCATTGATAGCAATGTAATCCACCTTGGCCTAAGTAAGAATTAAAAAGTAAGAATATTTGTGTATTGTCCTTAGCAACTAATTAGCGAGAGATACCTGAGTAAGTGTAGTAGTGGAGCATAGCAAAGTACTATTTTTTTTCTGCCGAGATTTATATTCCCTGGAATTTCAAGAAGAATTTGAAGTAATATGGCTCTTTGGTGGCTGGGCTTGAGTTATGCACTGAAAGTCCCAGATTTCTGTATTTTTAGAAAATGAGTACGCTTTCCAGGAACTTGTTTGCTGCGGTTTTGCCATGCCAACTGCAGGGTGTACAGTGTAACTGTTCCAGGGTAAAATGCTCTGGCTGGCCATTTTAGCAGTCTTTAATCTAGTAGTTAGCCATTTTTATGTAAGCGGTGGCAAAATGTGTGGAGCTGGTTCATATCTTCAAATCAAGTAATGTGTGCAGAACTCTTTCCATATTCAAGTGAAAAGTTAGGTCCCTGTTTTAAAACGTGTGAAAAACACCGAACATCATAAGAAGCTAAAAATTCTGCCTGTTCATTGGGACTGCTCAGAGCAGTAAGCAGTAGGAGCCCAATCCTGCACCACTGAAGTCACTGAAAGTTTTGCCATGGAAT
The DNA here is from genome assembly GCF_025201925.1 of Gopherus flavomarginatus. NCBI lineage: Eukaryota > Metazoa > Chordata > Testudines > Testudinidae > Gopherus > Gopherus flavomarginatus. The sequence goes on from NC_066624.1 coordinate 88,769,139, forward strand.
TCTGTCTGAACAGGATTAGTGTCTGAGCAATAACATTTTATCTGTGCTTCATATTTGTAACTTTTCTGCTGGGGTATATGTGCTTGCTTAGGGTTAGTAGCTCTGTCTTTTGACATATAATGAATTACTGTGTACAGCTGTATGGAAACGTGCTCTGATGGCTATAATGTAATGGGCATTTTGTTATATATTATAGTTTTCTTAATTATTTAGGCTAATTACATCCTCAGAGTTTTAATGCTTTTAGGACCAAAAACACTTCAGTAATATTTATTATTTAGACAAATGATACAGAAAGACACTGACATAATTTTTATATAAGGAAAATATTGACCCAGCCTATATAAATAGCTGGAAAAGTTAATGACATACTGGTAATATCTTTTGGAGCCTCATAAGCAAAATGTTGAAAGAGAAGGTATGTACCAGCAGTGACATGTACAATCAATATGTATAATAAGGTGCTACAGTTTTTTCAACTGTAGATGAATATAGGTATAATCTGGTTTGTCCAGAAGTTAGTTGTTGTTATTATTGACTTGTACTACGTTAGTGTCTAGACTCCAGAGGCCCAAATTGAGAACAGGACCCCATTGTATTAGAAGTTGTATATACACATAGTGACAGATAGTTCATGACGTGCAGAGTTTATACTCCAAACTGATTAGGCAGACAGTGGGTGTCCGAGGAACCAGAAAGGTGAAGTGATTTTTACAAAGTGACATAGCAGGTCAGAGCTGAGAATACAACCCAAGCCCTCTCCTTCACCAGTGCTTTATTCACTAGAATATGCAGCCTTTCTTGGGTTATTTGAATTAGCCAAGCATGTTATTGAACAACTACAACTAGACAAGTGAGGGGGCAAATTTCCCACTCAGTTTCCCCTGTGCAAACCCACAGAACTCCATGAAGGTGCACAGGCCAGAATATGGTCTTTTATGGCTCACACCTGCAAGTAGTTTACTGTGAAGAGGGCCAAAATATTACTTGCATCCTAACAGGACATAGAACTTTTTCTGTAAGCACATTACCTTGTACAGAAGAAAAATCAAACAAAGAGAAATAATGCCTGGGCTTACCTGGCTGCCCAGGCACACAAAGATTAGCATCCTTTCTTTAAAAGAAATAGGTATGCTAGAGAAATTATTTCTGCTGCACTGGCATCAGAGAGTACTCTGGACCATGGAACAAGAACCTGGAATAAATCTCTAAGTTACATAAAAAAATTCAAGACTTAAAAATAATATTAATACACAGTGAGTGGAAGGGCAGAACCAAGACGTTGTAGCCTATGTTAAGTAGAAATTAGACTTTGGTCAAAGTGTAGAGGAGTATGGGAAATTGAGGTCGCTATTGTGACAAAGTTAGAGAGAAGCTGGAGACAGTAAGATGGGAAAACTGAGCTTAGTAAAACATGACCCTAGGTTATTTTGTGGCTGTTTTGGTTATAATTGGTTTTAGCTGGGTTTTTAATGAGTGTTTTTAAGAATTGTGAATGTTTTATTAAAATGCTATCTATATTGGCCTCTAAACACTAATGTAATACAAGTCAATAATAATAACCAACTTCCTCTGGACAAACCAGATAAGGAGGTGGCAGAAATGTGAATATGGTAATGGTAGGTTTAATGTTAATTAGCATTATAATGGATTACAAAAGGAGTAGTTTTGTAAATTTGGGGAGAGCTCTAATTAACATTAACAGGGTACCATTATATTCCAGGATTACACTCTGTTGTCTGTAGATTGATCACCCACTATACACCATTTCATCTTTAAGTATAAATATAACTGTAGTATTGTGTAAATGGTAATTGCATGCCTCTTTGCTTGACTAGTCATTTTTCTTTAGAACGAAGTTTGGTTGTATCATTCAAAGTATCGCCGAGTGGTCCTCTACTAAATAATTTTTTTCGTGTAACTGACCTACAGGCATGAGCCTGAAAACTAAGTTGGATTTATGCACTTTAATATTCATTGGGAATATTTCAACATAAAGATTACAAAATATTACAATTTGTAAAAATATTTATTTTCAATAAATGGCTATAAATAGGTTTGGGAGGCGATTTAGCTAAGTGAAGTAAATAGTCCAAGACATTCCAGGTACACACGCAGTGTCCAGAGGTGATGTTAAAGTGGAGTTCTACTCTGTCATTCCAGCAGTCACTTTTCACAGTGATATTCTGGGTTTATTGTGTCTCAGTGACTTCCAGATCAACTGCTTTCAGTTGAGATGTAAAAAGAAGTGGGGGCTTTCTAACTGGTAGGCAATGGGATCTGAAAGACAAACGGTGCTGTTTTGTTGTAATAAAGATTCTTTAAGCAAAATTTTGTCTTCAGTTCCACCTGCACAAAGGTAGAATTCAGGGCAGAATTTGGTCTTGCATTGAAATTTACCTATTAACAATTTTGTTGATGGTTCCTGAGCAAAAAAACAATTCCAGCTCCGACACTCAAAAATTAGTGAAAGTTTTTAGTCACTGAAGCCAGCAGCTCTAACTCTGAGTACATATTGGGAGAAGATCTGTTGACTAAGAAGGTACTCTTTGACTTTTAGGGTCACTTTTCAGTATGTCACTACATTTTAGGTTTTGTAACTTTAACTAACAGCAGCATTCCACTGAAGGCAAACCCTGCTCTTGCTTTTCTGTGACATGTTGTGATAGAAGCGGAGTGAAACCACCAATGCCTGGTTGGCTCCAGAGCCTTCCTGTCATTACAAGGTAAGATGACTGAAATGAGCTGGAAATATAATATGAGGTGAGTCACACTTATTTCTGAGCCAAAGACACTCTTCCATTCTGCTCCTTGATATGTCTATGTGCATAGGGAGGCTGGAGCCTGATCACACCTCAAAGCTATCAGACCATGTCATCTTGGGGATGTAGAACAGCGACAAGTGTGTTAGTCATGCCCTCAGCTTAGTGTGGAAGGGCCTGTTCTAAAGTCCATTGAAATCAGTTGAAAGACGCCTAGTGACTTCATTTGGCTTAGGACCAAGCCCTAGGGAGCAACATTGGATATAGATTCTGCCCTATAGGTGTGCATGGAAAGGGCTGGCTCCTTGCCCCACTCCTCTCTATTCATCCTTTGCAACGTGAGCATTATTTTGCCCCTAGTCATTCTTTCTTGGGCATGTTCACTTTTTCATTTCTAGACTGAATATGCTCATGTGTATCATTTAGGGTTGCCAACCTTCCAGGATTGTCCGGGAGTCTCTAGAAATTAAGAATTGTCATATGATGAAACCTTCAGGAATCTGTCCAACCAAAATTGGCAAACATAGTATCATTGTATACTTTGGATATCCAAAGTCAACATAAGTGCATTAAGTGTGTGGAAGGAATGTCTTGGAGCCTCAGCTGCCCACTGGATATATGTCAAGTAGAAATGATTGATTGGTAAATGAATCTCATATGATTATTAAAAATATTGATGTTTAATTACAGTGCAAACTAGCTATACACGCTACTGCACCATCAATAACCCCCTATAAACATACAGTAACACTCCCATTAAAACCAAAGATATTCATCTGGACTAATTACCACATGCTTTAAATTCAATCATTGCTATATAGCCTATCTTTTTGTTACAAGTAGAAATGTATCTGTAGGTGTTCGACCAAGTAAGTGGAATAATTATTGCAGAAGGGTACATCTTGTGCTTACATACCTTTCCAGCTTAGGACATAAATTGGTTTCTACTCAAGGCCACTTCATATTTGTTGAATCTGAAGATCATGCTATTTTGTTAGGAATACAGTACTTTTAACAGAGCTCCTCTTTGGTAGGCTTATATTTCATTATTGGATACCCACTGCCAACTCACTCAAAATAAGATAAATAGTCCAACAGCACACAGGTGTTTGATACTGTACATGCCAAGCTAGCCAACAGCAAACAAATCTGTACAGCTGTTGTACAGAAAGAATGGAGGGTAGTTCACTGACCCTTTTGTACAGCGGAACTGGCAGCTCAGTGATACCGCTCTCACATTTATGTCTGTCTGGAGCAACTCCACTGAAGTCAGTGAAGCTCAGAGGCATATAACCAATGTCAATGAGAGCAGAATCACTCTCTCTCCTCAGAGGGGGAGTATCACAGGTTTCAGCAGTCTGACTCATTGGCTGTAGTGCAGCTGATACAGAAGGTATCAAGTAAAGAGACTCAGAGGGGTCATTCCATCATTTGGTTATTTGGTTATTTTAGGCAATTTAGCAGCTTGAGTTGTACTCTTGGATGTCTCAAATACGGTCCTTCAGTTTTGGGGTAAAGGCATCCAGTTTTCTTATAGGAGTTAGTTTGGTGGCATATTTACTTACAGCCATGATTAATATGCTGTAATGTTTAATTGAGTGTTTGCAAGCTCTAACATAGTACCTACTTACCCTTCAAAGGGTGAAAAACAAACTTTCACCCTTGACTAGTATGTAATTTTCTGTAAGTACAAACAGCAAAGCAAAAACAAACATAAAATAACCATCCTTCATGTCAAGAAGACAAAACAGGGATATATTTTATAAGTAAAAGACCAATTTTTTCTATTTAAACTTAATTTTAGTACAAAGGGGTTGCCTTAAGCATTTTGGGTCCCAGAAGTTTTTAAAAAATCTATGTAGAGTATATTACACTTGAAAATAAAATGAAACAAAAATGAATCATATAAGCACACAATTTTACCCCCTTTTGTTTCCTTGCTTGGATTTTTTTTATATATTTAAATTCTTTCCTCTCATTCTAACTCTGAACTGGTTTATCATTTTCAGTTATAATTCTTATAACTAGAATGCTTGATGTGGCACTATCCTCTTTCTGGCACTGTTTCAGAAAAACTTTAAAGCATGTGCTCAGGTGCAAGTCCTAGATGTTTAAGGCCAGAAAGAACTATTGAGTCTGACCTCTGCATAATACGCGGATGCCTTCCTGAATCAGGGCCTCTGCGAGATGCAAAATGAGCATCCAACTCTGTATTCTTAGTCAACCCTCTGAAAGGGAATTTGGCAATTGCAAAGAATATGGAATCAGGTCTAGAAAGTAACATTTTTTTTTCTAGATTCCAAGTGTAGTACAATATTTCCAACCTACACATGTAATTGGAGAGAGGTCAGATATCCAGTGATAATCCCAACAATTTAAAATTTATCAAAGGGATTAAATTAATGTGGAGCCACTATATTTCCTTTGTGGTATCCAGGGAGCCTTTGACTATTGTAGGAATCAATATTCTGTATAAATGTTATTCTTAATTGTATGTTGCATTGTTGCCATATGGTCTGTATCTGGCACTTAGCTCTAGCAGCCAGCCCATTTCTTATTGTCCTTATTGTAAGCAGCAGGAGGAAGTAGATGGCATGACCTAAACCAGCTGCTTTCTAAGATGTTAACTCCCTCAGTATTTAAGTGTGGTGCTTTCCATAGGAAAGTGTGTAATTACTTTAAGGGCATGGGTTCAAACCTTATGTATGTCATATTTCTCTATTTAATAGTTAATGTGCTTATGTAAGATATGAATGCAGAGATACCGACATGATTTTTAGAATTCCCTTGTCTGAGTTCATCTTGGGGTGTGGATAATGGCTTCATATTCTCTGGAGCAACATTTGGATGAGAGATCTGTCATCAGCTGCACATGTCTCAGATGAAGACTAAGAGCATGTAAATAAGCCAGCTGGAAAGCATTTGCTGTTTCTTTATCTCCTCTAGCACTGAAAATCCTCATAATGTGCATCTGTATAAGTCTCATAATGATCACAGTAATGTGTGGTTTGCGTGGCATTAGGGCATACTAAGCCATTTAGACAGCTCTGATGTGTCAATAATCAGTACTATGAATTAAAGCTGAGAAGCTGCTCCTTCTCAGGAAACAGGGCAGTCTTGTCCGTTACATTTTGATTTACTTAGCTTCATGAAAGATAAATCAAAGCAGGAGAAAAGCTTCTGCGAATGAAATGTACCCTCTTGCACAAAGCTGGTGTGGGGAAGTACTTGAGAGTTTGTTAGGGATGGAGTTCACTTTCCAGCTTGTCAATAGCTCTGCAGTCCATCCTGGGCTGCTCAGCTTGATACAGGGATGGATGGAATAGGAGCCACAATATTTGGTGCACATCGTCACACATACAAAGGCACCATAGGTGTGATTACTGTATCCTTGTTCTCATAGACACTTTCTATTCTCCTCTACCCTCCCACACATTGTAAATGAAGGAGATACACGATAATGTAAATGGAGCTGCATTCTTTAGACACTGGTCACTTGTACAATAACTCTCGTAGCGTTCTGAGTCTGCAGGTCTGAAGGAAATATATTTTAATATGGCTTTGCTGACGGAGCAACACTGCTCCCCTCCCTGTTCAGCTCCAGATGTCAGCCCTATATTTGGTGCTCCTGTTACACCAGACAATCTTTACTTACAACTTCATCTCTGAAGACCCCCTTCATGTGCAAGACATCTGCTCAGCTGTCAACAAAGTTGGAGCTGTAACTCTGGTCTGACGTGAGTAAACTTTTTGTTTTCTTCAGAAGGTTCATGGAACTGAGTGAGTCTTTAATCACAGATGACAAAAAGATGACAAAAAATCATTCCCATTTTTAATAGTTATAAATCATAACCTGCCTACACAAACGAGGGGAAAGGCAAAGACATAGCTAGCACTGAACAGCTGCAACTTGAGGAATAGATCTGCACCTTCATTAACTGAATGAACAGTAAGTGAGTTTAAACATCCAGGGCATTATTCATTTTTGCATGCAAAGCTTTGGAAATCCATCTTGCTGTGTAATGATATGGGAAAAATAAATGGAGCAAAAAATGCTCATTTACTGAAATGTATCATAAGTTGTAGTTAAAACTACATTTAGCCCCAACTAAAAATCAAAAGAGCACAACACAATGTCTGTGTAATCGTCAAGAATGCGGGGTGGGGGGGAATCATTTGGATGCATCAAAAGAAATTGCTTATTTTGGTTTGGTTTATGGGAATGTGTTTAAAAGTGTCAATAAAAGGACATACACTGCTATGACTGATGAAAAGCAGGTCTACATAGTTCGGAGTAAGAGTCCAGCCTAACCAACGAAAGAGGCTCAGCAGCTGATGTAATTTATAATAAATTACAAAATGATTGAAGCAAAATGATTGCCATGAATCAAGCCAAAGTAACAATGTATGAGTACTGCTAGGCCATTGGCGGTTAAAGTAAATACAGTGTTGCTGTTGTCATTTGAATTAGAGCTGAGCAAACCTCAAGAGGTTCAGGGGTTTGGCTTGGTTAGGTAAACTTCCACAATTTTTTGTCATAATCAGGAGTGCACGCAAACCTTTAAAGCCACCTTCCTTTCTTTCCTGCCCTTCCAACAGACCCACCTCCTTTCACATTATCTCCTCTGTATCCCCTGTCTGTGTGGAAGTCTTCACGTGTCCACTTGGTCTGGAAATCCCTCTCCTGTAGTCTAACTACCACTGCATTCAGACTCCCCTCATTGTGAGAGTGCCCAGTATTATAGACTGCCTTCTACATCACACCATGTAAGATTGGAATGCAGTGATGTCACAGCAAGTAAGCTTCCAGACCTCATGACTGGTTCCCCTAAAGGATGGGAGAATGTGAGGGAAGGTAACATGGGATTAATTTGGGGCAGTGGAGAAAAAGTATGATCATGTTCGGGATCAGGGCGAGGTTGGGAGATTATGCTTAACCTGAATTTAAAAAACAAACAAAAAAAAACCTTGTTTGTTAAAGAAACTGTTCTCTCTTCCACTTCACTTCAGTGTGGCTAAATCCAGGACAGTCTTTCCTCTAGGCTCCATATTAGAATCACTGGTGTCTACTGTACCTCAACGGAATGACTGGAATTAAAACTATAGTCTGTTGTAACTGAAATAGTGGAGTTTATAGTACTTTGGATCAGGGCATTAAAATGTCTTAGGTGAACAGAAGAGGATTAATGTTACCAAAATTGATACTATTTTAACATTTTTTAAATCAATGTGTAGTCCTGCTTAAAACTCAATGGCGTGATATGGCCCATGAAATAGATTTTCAGTTGACTTGTGTCCTGTCTTCTTTTGTAGTATCACTTGAGGAACAACTAGTCACTCTCGAGTGATCAAGTGGGAGGGTGTCTTTGATGGTGGTTTCTCAATCAGAGGAAAAAACATCCATGACAGAAACAGTTTCTCTAGTTTAATTGTAACACAAATATTGCATGATCTATGCTAACTTGATCCTCTCAGTAGTATGCCAGTAAAGTATCTGCTCATCGCTTTTTAAAAAAAGTTGTACTTGAGGAGCCGTGGTATCGTATTACACTGCTCATCAAGTACAATCCATGCAGAACTATTTTGAGTTGAAGCCTTTATTGCTACAGTTTGCTTTTTGAGATCAGACCAATACAGCACACACAATTCCAAACGAAGGTGAACCTCTGATTTATATAATGGCATTAGAATATTTTCAGTATTATTCTCCATCTGAAGCCTATTATACCCTTTGCTTCTTTTGACCACAGTATCCCATTGTGTAGCAGTCCTAATGAGCTGCTTCCAATGATGCCCATGACTTTTTTCTGAATTGTTACAGTTTATTTAGAACTCAGAAAGATATCTGAGTAGTTCATATTGCTCCCTCCAATGTGCATTATCTTTCATTTATCAACACTGGCTTTCTTCTGCTGTTGTGCTGCATGCTCACCTAGCTTGATTAGGCCCTGTCTTGACTAACCTAAATAATTTCTGCCTTCTGCAACTTTTATTAATTTACTGCTCAGCCCCTCTACCAGATCATTAGTAAAATTATTAAATAACATTGGTCTTACTACTGAACATCTGGACACTCCACCGTTAACCTTTTGTCATGATGAAAATTGGCCATTTATTCTTACTCTTTGTTTCCCCCCTTGTAGGCCCTGGACCCTTCTCAATGGGTATCTTTCCATTAATGTCATTAGGTTCAGCTAGTTTCTGATCCATGATAGTACATTGCTTTCCACCTGTAATTATTCAGTATGCTCTATAGACTCTTGTAAGTGATTTTGTCAGAGTCTTTTTGAAAGTCCAAATAAATTAGGGCAATCAGTTGTCCTTTAACTACTAACTAAATGACTCAGAGAATTCCAGTAAATGGGTGAGGCACAATTTTCCTTAGCAGAAGGTGTTAGTCTCTCTCATATGCTCACCAAGGTGTTTTGTCATTATATTTTTAAGTATCATTACAACCAGTTTCCCAGGCGTGGAGGTAAGGCTGATTTGTCTGGAATTCACAGGATCACAATATTTTTTTTAAAAAAAGGCATAATGTATGCTACCCTCCAGTCCCCTATAATAGTAGCAGATGTTCATGAGAGACTTCCTATTTTTGTTAGAACTTCAACTACTCCAATCCCAAATGCCTTCAGAATTACTGGGTGTATAGCATCTGGGCCTGGTGTCCTGTTGCACCTTAATTTATCTGTTTGTTACAGCTCCTCTTTTATACCTCAGTCTCTGATAGTACTATCTTTTTATTCCCAGAAAATAGAGGAACCCATAAACAGATTTGAGAGTTGGACTGTACTATACTAGCTTTTAATCAGATTGTTCCCAGGGTTCACAAAGGAATGGGTCACATAACATACCCATCCATCTCGGCCTCTCCTTGCCCCACAGGTGGACTCCTTGCCTCATTGTGGGTCTGTGCTAGATGTGAAAGTGCCCAATGGGAAATGGTTGATCTGGCTCAGATTTAGGACTGTTAAATTTTTCTTATATGCTTATCACTCTATTGATTATGAGCAATTCAGCACACACATCATCATTTAGAGAAAAAAGCTCAATAATTATAAATAAAATAACAAAAATCAATACGTTCCCTGGGCTGCTGATTCCAGATAATAAAATCTGTATACCAGCTCCTTTGTCATCTGCATCTCTGTCAATCTGTGATGAATGAGCTATGTAACTGTTTTCACAATCACTAGAATTTTTCCACATAGATGCCCTCTGGAGCTTCACATCATTGCACAAACGGCACATCATACTGTCTTAATAACATGTCCCATATGCCCCAGGTACTGTGATATTAATGGCTGTCTGATCTCTCTAACTGGCCTGACAGACTGAGAGGTTAAAACCCTATTAAAAATCCTGTGCTAGGTTAGTTGCAGTGTGACACTTCTATTGTTTTGTTTACCATGTATTCATTATTGCTAACTGCTGTGTCAGATACACTCTGCCACAAGAAAACTGAAAACAAATCTAGGCTGGTTATAAACAAGATTTTTCATTCTGAGTAATAAATGGATTTGTATTATGTAACTCAGGTTACATATTTTCAATCATAGGGGCGGATGCCCCTGCCTTTGTGCAAATTACTGAAAAAATTGAAAACACACTCATGCTGAGGAATGCTAAATCTGGCTGATATTGGAGGGCGTGGAATGGGAGAATGGAATGGTAAAAATATCACATCAATACAAGGAAAGTGTAACATAGCAGTAAGACACTAACCACTGAATACAGAGTGTGGCATTAAAGGAATCTGATGTAATCTCATGGGATTGTAGCTCTGGAATTTGGTAGACCTGAGGTACCTTGCCATAGTGACAGAAAAATCAAGTCTTGTGTATAATGCAAATTCATTTTAATATTTTACCTGGCAGCATTTATAAGTAACTGCACTATAAAAAGCTGTTACAGGCAGTCACATTGGCTTTGTGCCAAATTTTCCTTCTGAATGCAAATAATTAGCTTTACACTGGATTTCCATAGATTTAATTCTTTGAAAAATGAGTGCATGTTTTCCAAATGTGATTCATGAACCCCCCCCAAGAAAAGTGATGAAGGAATATGTAGGATTGAGGAAATGTGAGGTGTGCTCTGCTTCAAAGAGCAAATCTCTGTATTTCATTGGAAAAATATAGCATTGGCAGAAAGCCTATGGAAAAACAGGTCTAGCAGGCATACAGAGCAGCTCTTTCAGTTACTTGGGTTTTGCTACAGTAATTACTATTCAGTTCCAAATAATTACCCTAGCAAGGCCACAATTACATGACACATTTACATCCTTACTATATCTAAAATTACAAAAGTGTAAAAATAACATCCAACATCTGAAACTGACAAAAGCAAGTAAACTCAGAGTTAAGGTTGCTGTTCCTCCCCTTAATCTGGCTATTGCCATGTAAAACCATTGCTCTGAGCACAGCCTGGCAAAACTGTGTATCTTTTCATTTTCAACTAGAAAATGCTGCATACTACTCCAAGGTACACTTATTTGCAGTATTAGTCTGTACTGTGCTTCTGACATCGAGGGACAGAGTCTGATCTCGGTTATACCTCTGTAAAGGTGAGGTAACTCTTTGGAAGTCAGGAGAAGTTGCAGGTGCTCAGAAGCTGTCCCAATGGATTTATACCAGCGTAACTGAGATCAGCATCTCTCTCTGTCCCTAAACGCAGTACTGCAGACCTCTTGTTCCTTCCAAAGGCTATTTTAAAAAGAACTATTCTACTCAACCAGGTTTGCTACTCAGCAGTAGAGCTGAATTAACCCTGCGGTGTCTGGTTTGTGTAGATTACAGAAAGCAAGCCCTGAAAGGTCCATTTGCAAGCATGGACAATGAGCCAGGCCTTGCTAGCTTGCTGGGAGGCTTGGTTCCTGCAGACCCTTAATCACCTGTAAAGGAACTCCCACCTCCCCTTTACCCCACAAGCAACTCCATCTCTTGGGCCACAATGTGGGATTCCCAACCTTACATTAAAGATCATCTGGGAGCTAAGTCTAACAAGATGCCTTTTGCTTAGTCTAGCAGCATGTGCAGCTGTAAAGGAAATGGGGAGAGATGTCTGGCTGGGAAGAGGAATCGGGTAGCATGCAACTTCATGCTGTGTGAACTTCATCAGATGATCCTGACTCTGTGAATGTTTGTGGATCTGGGCTGATGGTTAAGGAATTTTGGCTAGAATCCTAATTTAAGATGAGTTTAGGGTTCTAGCCAAACTGTTCATGTGGCCCACTGGAAACAGCAACCATTTTGATATAGTTCTGATAACATCAGAAACAGTAGAAGAGAGAACTAGTTCTGATGGAAATTGCGGCTCACGTCTATACCAAATTACTGTCAAAAGCAAATTGAAAAGATCAGGAAAAATTGCTGTAAATATGATGCATAATAGGGTTTCTTACACAATTATAAGGATTCAATATGATGCTGAGATCCACAGAAATAATAAACTACTGTAAATGCTCAGTAGTTAGTTTTCAGTCTTATATAGTGGAGTCATTTGAAACAGAGCTGTGCAAAACTTGGCAGTTTCAATTTTCAGTGGTTCATATGAACCTTTTAAAATCTTGTTTCATCATGGTTTGTACCTTCCTCAAGGGCCTTCTGCCATCTGACCACAGCTCATGCTGGGTTATTGCTGTTATCAAATGCCTGGTACCTTTTGCACCAGGGGCCTACATATATCCAGCAGGACTGCTCTGCAGGAGGGACTTTCATCAGCCAGCCATCTTCCGTTTTTTCAGAATGTCTGTTCCAGGAGTTCTATGCTTGTGTTTGATCTGCAGAAAACCATTTGCCGCTGCTGATTTTATTATCCTCACACAGCATGTGAGGTAACTGCCATTTGTTAGGTGCGGTCTTCATGGCAGATCTAAATGAAACAAGCCTCCAGGGATTTTTCCCCTGCAGAATTTAACAAAGCTCTGAGAAAAATAATATTTTATGATATAAACCTGTGTCTCCTAATGGCTAAATTTTCAGAGGTGGTCATCATCAGTTAGGCTGGCATCCACCTTTGGCCTCTCCATATATGCCCAAAAATTTATTTTAAGCAAGGAAATGCCCGTCAGCACCCAAATGTAGGACTTGGATGTTCTATTGAGATGACCACATGGACAATTGCTCCTCCTGGTGTTAATACCTCTCCCTCTAGCAGACAATGCTCTGAGTCTCATGGTTTTGCTTCCTCCTTGACAGTCTCATTTTGTACAGAAGTGGTCCTTTAACTTTACGGGATTTGTATTTTTATTCTTTTGAAAGCTGATTGATATGCATTTCTGTGGTTATTTTTAAATGGCTTTGAGTGAAGGGGTTTAGAGTATTTTTTTCTGTGATATTTTGCTGTTGCATACCTGTTAAATCTGAATGTTAAGCAATCTAGAGATTCATGCAAATAACTCCATGTCCTGATTTGCATATTTGATTAATATACATTACACTATTTACATAAATAGCAGCAAATGTCCTGATTGCAACTTGAGATGGTTGCAGCATAGAAGGAACTTTAGGAACAGAAGAATTGCTATGCTCCTGTCTGGTTCTGACATCTCCCCAGATCCAAATAATTCTGGCTGCTTCTTAAGGCTTTTTCCCCAGTTGTTTCTGTTCTGGACTGGGTGTAGGGCTGTGGTCAGGTTGTTAGTGCCTAGCGATGGCTGCTGCTTGCCCTGGGCTGGATGGGGACTCTGGCTGACTTTTGTCATTAGCTAGGGATGCTCTGGCTGAGCAGGTAGGTGGGTCCTAGGTTGGTGCTTAGCTTTGACTGCTTGCAGGCTGGGGAATGGGGGGCAAGCGGGCTGTGGCCCTAGCTCTGGCTGCTGCTTACTGGTTGCTGCTCCCAGGCCCGTGCGGTCATGAATAGACGGTGGGACCACTGCTCAGGGTTTCGCCAAGTCTACAGCCATAGGTAGTGGAATACTATACTCCAGGCTACATCTCTACAGTTAGAGTCCTCCTGACTGGGTGTCTATGGTTGGAGTCCTAGTCTGGACTGATAGAGATCACATCTAGGGTGGCCCTAAGGATGGAGATGCAGCTCTCAAGACATTTAAACTCTAAGACAGGACTTGGGTCAATTTAGGGAGAAAAGGCTGTGGAGTTCTTCTACGCTCTGCTGATAGAATAAACTTCACCCATGTAGTTGCCAAAATAAGTTGCAACTGCCAGTAGATAGTATATAATATTGCAGTTGATTTCTGCTCCCCTGGATGGCTGGGTTGCCAGTGGATGTGGTTTGAGAGAGGCTGAACTAATGAGAATTGAAACAATAGTGTTCTTTGGGGGATCATGCCAAGTGTCCCCCGCTCTATGGAGGCCAGCACTGTGGTGTGAGGGCTCTTCCGGCATTCAAGTTTGTCTAAAAATCCAACCTTGCGGTAAGGCCTCATTCCTTCAGGTACCACTAATATTATAATATGATTGTGCAGCTTTTTGAGCTCCACTGGGCTCCCCTGCAGGCGATTCAATAGACCCACAAAAGGCTCCTTGAGCATAGCAGGGTTTGTTAGGTAACTACAGGGGTTCAATAAGATGCTGAGACACACAGAAATGATAAACTACTGTAGATGCTCCATTCCTGTTATCAGTCATTAATACTTCAAACAAAGCTTGGCTGCTTCTTTCAGGGTTTGGAAAATATCACCACTTATAATCACTGGACATTACCATGATCACCCCTCTCTTTATGCAACAAGGAACAAAGTAGTTAACATTTTTTACTTTTAAATACTATTATGGCAGTTGACAGTATGTGACACTGTTACAGATAGTCTTCTGAGTTCTTTTCCTTAGTAAACAAATGTTCAGTCTTGGGAAGATATGCTGTGATAGGTTATGCAAGGTTCTGTGCAGAGGTAGTAATCCAGAGGTAACTGTGGAAGCAACAGAAGAGTTTGCTTCTCTGCCTTGTCTCTGATTACAGCCAATTTTTGAGGCAGGTTTGCTCCCTGGAAACTGAGCACTGGAATTGGGCTGAAATTCCTGAAAGAAAACATACTGCATTCTGTTGTGTCACCTGCATGCTGTGAAAGCATCTGCATTCCATAGCTGGTATATATATGTAAACAAACCAAGGTACACCTAGAATATACTCAGGCACCCCAACACTCAGTTCTCATTCATTGGGAAACCAACCTGTAAGGATCTGAACATCTGCTACTTCTCAGGAGAGTGGCAATGCTGATGTCAGAAAAGGGAAAACAATATCATCTCACCACTTGGTCAGGCAACTCCCATCTTTTCATGTGCTGTAATATATAAACCTGCCTACCATATTTTTCACTCCATGCATCTGATGAAGTAGGTTTTAGCTCACTAAAGCTTATGCCCAAATAAATTTGTTAGTCTCTAAGGTGCCACAAGGACTCCTCATTGTTTTTGCTGATACAGACTAATATGGCTACCTCTCTGAAAAATATAATCTCTGGGCATCTGAGATAACACCTCACTGAGATGAACTGAGCAGTTCACACCTCTCTGAGCTGTTGCTACAGGCTCCTTGCAGACTCTTGTAGACATCTATGCATCAGTTACACTCTGTTCACAGTTTTTTAGGTTTTTGCTGCAACCAGCTGAGACTTGCTGCTTATTTGAAAATGAAAGTTGTGTTTCTGGAGAACAAGATAACAGCTTGAGAGAAGTGTTGGGATGCCATACTACTGTGTACCAGCCCAGTCCATGCTCTGATGGGAGCAGCTCAGAACACAGCTAGAAACAGAAGACTCCTTGCCAAATCAGGAGACTTGTTTGGTTGGAGGTTTTTTGTTTCATGGATTTCCATCTGGGGCATATCTAGTGACAGGCCCTAGAGACACTCTTAAGTCAGGGTGTCCTGTTTGTTCTGGTGGACTGACAGAACCCAAATGTTCTTAGCATGGTGCAAGCTGCATCCTTTAAGGTCAACATCTTGTGTATCTATGAATCATTGCAAGGGAGGTTATCCGGAGTGAGCCCTGATTCTTTTTTTCACCTCGCATCCACAGCAGAAGGAAAACTGATGGTGGTGCTACCATCTGCCTTTTTCTGAGAGGTATCATAGAAACCGAGTTTTCTTATTGTGGGGTGGAGCAGTACAGGGAGATGTCTGCTTGTACTATCTGTTGTGTACAGTACATGGTGTTGCTTGTTCTTAAAATGTTTCTCACAAATATCACAGAGATAGGTGAACAAATGGTAAGGGATGATAATATGTAAGCAGCTGTGTTTTCCCGGGTAGTTGCACAGAACTGCAGTTCAGCATTATTGCTTGGGTAACTACAATATCCATCAGAAATACTGGTTCATTTCCTTCCACTGGCTTATTCCTGTTGATGTCTGGCTTTTTGGGTTACAACTAAGACTTCATTCATTAACTATGAGATCACTTCTGTTTGTGTTTCTATATTCTAACTGAGGCATGTGGGGATGATCTAACACAATTCATCCTGTGTTAAAAACACTTTAGAAATTACACAGTACTGCCTCCAGGAAGAAGTAAGAGATGAGCTCATATAGAATATTTATGTGAGTTAAAAGTATCTAAGAATGTGACATGGGCACATATTAATGAAATATATTGTTTCCTTAATTTATTTCTCCGTATCTGAGTTAGAGATTTTAATCTCTCTCACTGATCTTATACCATATCCATCACCAGGGCATACGAGAGCTTTGAGGCTTGCATTGGATGTGAAACTGCAGCTCAAATTAGCATTAGTGAGGTATTTACTAACTACAAGTATCTGCACTCCAATAGCTTTAAGCCAGAGCATCAAAAGAAGAGTCTCTAGACAAGCTAGTTAGAATCAACACTTTTTCTTAGGCCACGGCTACACTGGCGCTTTACAGCGCTGCAATCTTCGCGCTTAGGGGTGTGAAAAAAAACACACTCCTGAGCGCTGCAAGATACAGCGCTGTAAAGCCTCAGTGTAAACAGTGCCGCAGCGCTGGGAGCATGGCTCCCAGCGCTGCAAGCTACACCCGTAGAGGATGTGGAGTACGTGCAGCGCTGGGAGAGAGTGCTGCACGTACTCTCTCCCAGCGCTGGCACTGCGACCACACTCGAAACTTCAAAGCGCTGCCACGGCAGCGCTTTGAAGTGCAAGTGTAACCATACCCTTAGTAAATATCCTTCTTGTTGCTTTTTATTATTTATTTATTTGTTTGTTTATTTATTTATTTATTTGTATTGTGCTAGAGCCAAGAAGTCCTAGTCATGGCCCAGGACCCCATTGTGTTAGGTGCTGTACAAACAGAGAACAAAATAATAGTCTCTGGTCCAAAGAGCTTACAATCTCTTTCTCTCCCTCTCTTTCTCAAAGAAAGAAGAGAGAATCCTGTTTCTTTAGGAACTTTGGTTTAAAAAGACGTTGCCAAATGCCAGACATACCATTATCTCCAGTAGAAGGCTAAGTAAGAGGCACGGTACTCTGATTAGTCAACACATGAATTACAAAATTCTGTATTGCTGTTGAACAGTTGTAATTTTGGACATTTACTTTGACTAAGGCCTGGTCTACGCTACAGAGTTAGGTCAATGTAAGGCAGCTTACGCCGACCTAATGCTGTGAGCATCTACACTAAAATGTAGCTCCACCGATGTAACTCGCACCCTATACAAACTTAATGACTCCACCTCAGCAAGAGGCGTAGCGCTTAGGTCGATGTAGTTAGGTCAATACAAGGTCAATGTACACTTACATCAGCGTTGCTTACATCAGCTGTTGCTGCTTTTCAGAAGCCATCCCACAATGCCTCACACCGACAGCTAAATTGGTGCAAACACTCCTGGTGAGGACGAGCACAGCCGCCATGAGCATAGTGTGGACTTGCAAAAGTGATTAAATTACTGCAAAAGCAGCAAAGAATCCTGTGGCACCTTATAGACTAACAGACATTTTGGAGCATGAGCTTTCGTGGGCGAATACCCACTTTGTCAGATGCATGTAGTGGAAATTTCCAGGGGCAGGTATATATATGCGAGCAAGCTAGAGATAATGAGGTTAGTTCAATCATGGAGGATGGGGCCCTGTTCTAGCAGTTGAGTTGTGAAAATCAAGGGAGGAGAAACTGGTTTTGTAGTTGGCAAGCCATTCACAGTCTTTGTTTAATCCTGAGCTGATGGTGTCAAATTTGCAGATGAACTGAAGCTCAGCAGTTTCTCTCTAAAGTCTGGTCCTGAAGTTTTTTTTGCTGCAGGATGGCCACCTTAAGGTCTGCTATAGTGTGGCCAGGGAGGTTGAAGTGTTCGCCTACAGGTTTTTGTATATTTCCACTCCTAATATCTGATTTGTGTCCATTTATCCTTTTCCATAGAGACTGTGCAGTTTGGCCGATGTACATAGCAGAGGGGCTTTGCTGGCATATGATGGCATAGATTACATTGGTGGACGTGCAGGTGAATGAACCAGTGATGGTGTGGCTGATCTGGTTAGGTCCTGTGATGGTGTCGCTGGTGTAGATATGTGGGCAGAGTTGGCATCGAGGTTTGTTGCATGGATTGGTTCCTGAGCTAGAGTTACTATGGTGCGGTGTGCAGTTACTGGTGAGAATATGTTTCGGGTTGGCAGGTTGTCTGTGGGCGAGGACTGGCCTGCCACCCAAGGCCTGTGAAAGTGTGGGATTGTTGTCCAGGATGGGTTGTAGATCCCTGATGATGCGTTGGAGGGGTTTTAGCTGGGACTGTATGTGATGGCCAGTGGAGTCCTGTTGGTTTCTGTCTTGGATTCATCTTGCAGTAGGAGGCTTCTGGGTACACGTCTGGCTCTGTTGATCTGTTTCCTTATTTTCTCGTGCGAGTATTGTAGTTTTGAGAATGCTTGGTGGAGATTTTGTAGGTGTTGGTCTCTGTCTGAGGGGTTAGAGCAGCCTCCTACTGCAAAACAAACCCAAGAAAGAAACCAACACGACTTCAACTACAAAACGAGTTTCTCCTCCCTTGGTTTTCACACCTCAACTGCTGGAACAGGGCCTCATCCTCCATGATTGAACTAACATCATTATCTCTAGCTTGCTTGCATATATATACCTGCCCCTGGAAATTTCCATTACCTGCATCTGAGGAAGTGGGTATTCACCCACGAAAGCTCATGCTCCAAAACGTCTGTTAGTCTATAAGGTGCCACAGGATTCTTTGCTGCTTTTACAGATCCAGACTAACACGGCTACCCCTCTGATACTAAATTACTGCAGTGACTGTAGGTTAACATAATTTAGGTTGACTTAATTTTGCAGAGTAGACTTACCCTTAATCTTCTCATTCCTGGTTAATTTTGGTAAAGGGCTGTTTTTTATTTTGTTTGGGGTTTATATAGACTGCAGTTAGCTTAGAAAGGTAGCTGACTTGGGTATGTTGATCAGGAGAATGGAAATCCCTAGTTGCATTTTTTTGCAACTAAAATCATTTCAAAATCTAGCTGAGAGTTTTATACTATAGTATCTAAGAACTTTCCAGGCAAAATCCATAGGAATAGTGAAGTATGTAGACAGACTTCATGGACTCTCTTTCTTTCTTTCTTTCTTTCTTTCTTTCTTTCTTTCTTTCTTTCTTCAAACTGTTTAAAATATTCTAAATTATCTTTAGCTGAAAATGTTTTCTGTTTATGTATATTTACTCAATGCTTTTATTTAATGGTGGACAGTTTTTTCCTCTGCATACAAATAGAGCTACTCACAAGAGCTAGTAGAATTGCTCATGTAACTAATTTATCAGATAAGTTTAGCCCTTTTATCTGTTTACAAATCATTAATGAATAGACTTTGATTTATACAGATTGAATTACTATCCACAACTGTTCAAACAGTTTATGTGAACAATTTTCAACCTATGGGATTTTCACTTTGAGTATTTGCTATTTGTGACATGATTGGGCACTGAACCACCTGGTATTGTTTCTATTCTTTGAAACCTTTTACAATAGGACAATAACAAAAAGAATATAATAAATATTCCTGTGTGCACACTTGTTCACACATGAAAATTGCTATTGGCGCACAGAACAGCAATTTCCCCACACCTCCAGTGAACAAAGCCCCTACATGTGAATGGTGACTGGTGACAAATAGCTGATAAAAAGGGGCACAAGCTTCCACATCTGGTGCTAGGGGGTGGGCGAGCATATCACTTCACTTTTTTTTTTTTTTTAATCCACCGATTGGCTGGGTGGACACTGAAAATGTTTTCAGCCTGGCTGGTAAAACACTTAGGGCCAGCCCTACAAGCATCCCTTGTGAATTGTAATGAATATTCATGAACACTGTCTTTGCCATATTCAAATGACTCCAAACTGACACTCTTTTAAATAGTATGGTTCAGTAAGTTATTTAAGGTCTTGCATACCCTAGGAAAAAATGCATTTCTGTATTGCAGTAACTGCTAGTGATGGTACAGTGGGTAGCAACAGCACAAGCATGGTTGTAGATAGAATTTGGGCATGTCATGAAAATCTGCACTGAGATCAGCAGCTAAGTTACTTAAAGGTCAGCAAAGAGAGTTGAAGAACAAAGAAAAGAGGAATGGGAAAAGTTTAAGACCCAAGAGAGAAGGATGGAAAAGAGAAGAGGATAATTAGAAGTATGGATGTTAGAGGAGAGAGGTAATATTTTGGGGCTAATATATTATATCTCTTTTTCCTCTACTGTATTTGTTCAGTGCCTAACATACTTGGGCTGTACACTGATTGAGGCCTCTAGGGGTCACTGTAATACAAATAAATTTTATTTTATATTGACTGTTTATATTGTGGTAGCACCAATCAGCCCTGATCAGGTCCCCATTGTCCTAGGTACTGTATAGACAAATAACAAAAAGATGGTCCCTCCTCCCAAAGAGTTTACAATCTAAACAACAATTCCTTATAAAAGTCACCCACAAGCAGCAGGATTCATTCCGGTTGTTATTTGTTGAAAGGATCATATTCTCCATGAGAATTAAAGGGATCTCTTGTTTCCATTCTATTAAAGAGAGGAAGATCTTTGGTCTTTCCAAACCTAGCAAATTTACAGGTATAGACTAAATCACTACAACCAGAGATAAACCAATGTGAGAGAGTCCACACACACATGTTGCATTGGTTTAACTAAACCAATTTAAGTTAAATCAGGACAACTTCGGTGTGTTCAAAAGCCCTAACAAGTAAATGCTGTCAAAACTGGCTTTTCTAAGACAAACTGGAGGAGGTAGAGATGTCATCATATAGGCCAAATACCTTTTGGCTAATAGTATGAGGGCAAACTCTACTAATGAAAAGTAGTATATAAGCACTAGGCATTAATATTACATTAATCATATTACAGATTTCCTGCCAGAGGGTAGGTTTTGTCACACAATTGGACTCCTATGGATAGGGGTGTTGGGGACTGATGGCACTTTCAGCATGTTGCAGAACTCTGAAAACTGGTATTCTTACAAAGCTTAATTAAAGGGAAGTTAAACCAAAATGGAGGAGATGAGGGAAGAGATGAGTTTTAAAGAGGTTATTAGATGATTTCCTTATAATGCCTTACTTGGTAGTGTTTGTTCCCCCACCCCCTTTAAATTTGTATAAAAATTGCACAGCCCATTTTGCTCTTGCTGCGTCAAATTTTGCATTCCATCACTGCAGCTGCACAGCTAAGTGTACTTGTGTACTTAGTGTGGCCATATCACAAACTAGGCAGTTACAGCTTAGCTGCTGCTCTGGGGTCCATAGGCAGATCTCAGCAGAAGTGACTACATATAGCAATCAACAGAGCCCCGGCAACCAGTCTGCCTAATGCTTAAAACGATTGACAAAGACTGATGAAACCTGAAAAAATGGCTGAGGGGATCACTTGGGACTTTTGGGAACCACTTTGAACCGTACTGCTGCCCCTCCCCCACAGACCCTTTCAAACAAATACAAAACCAGCATATTTGGGTGTGTTCTTTTGGGATCTTTTCTTTGAGTGTCTGGCTCCCTCCTCTCTCCCTCTGTCCCTCTTTGTGCTCAGTTCCTCTTCTCTCTCTCTCTGCCTCTTCACTCTTTTATTTCCTTTGCTCATTTTCTGTCTCCATCACTTTCTCCCCTCAGTCAGCAGCTGTTTCCTTTACTGCTGAAAACAGTGCAGTGCCTTGAGATTAGGGCTGGGGTCATGACTCTTCCCCTTGCTCATGTTCCCAAGCCAAGTGCTTCAGTGCTGATTGCATCACAGTGTGAAGCAAGGCTGGCTCTAGCACACAGCCAGACCAGACAGTTGCCTAGGGCAGCAAGCTATTAGTGGCAGCAAATCATCCAAAAACTGTTTGAATGGGGTGAGTGGGTGAGAGTGACTGCAGGCTGGTAAAGTGAACATTTGCCCATTTGCCTACGGCTGCAAAACTGCTAGAGCCAGGCCTGTCTACAGCTGTCAGCATGGGGGAAGGAGACTGATGAGGAGTGGAAGTGCTGAATTAGTAGATAAACCGTGCTATGACAATACAACATACCTGTTCGTAGGGCCAGGGAACCAAGGTATGTGGGGAAAGGAATGCATTGGAAAGGTCTTTGGTGAAGTGCCTTCCCAACGGATGTGCAACTGTTATATCACTTAGAGTGTTGTGGCTAGCAAGTTTAGATCAACCAAAAAGAATGGCCAAAGGTGCTGGGCAGCTCTTCCAGGTAGATTGCTTTTCCTGTAGTCTTTTGGTACAAGAGGGGTAAAAAGCAAAGGCATGATGGGCAGCAATATCATCAGTCTCTGTTTCTCTAGAGTAAATGTTGTCTCTTTTGTATTAGCGCTATACATGGGCCCATACTACAGCCTTTGATTGAAACCTCCACCCATGAAACTTTGACCCTTGCTGAACAATCCTTCCGGTCAGACCTAGAATCACGTAGTATAACTTTTTCAAATGCATCTAAGTGATTTAGGCTCTCATATACCATGGACTTGAAGCTCCTAAATCACTTAGGTGCCTAAATAACTTTAAAACTTGATCTTAACTCCCACTAGGTGTTAGGTTCCTAAATACCTTTAAAAATTTGGGCCTTAGGCACTTTTGAAAACATTACTCTTAGTGTGTGTCTGCCTCAGTTCCTGATCCATAAAATGGGGATAAAAGCACTTCCCTACATCATGGGGTGTTATATGTCAAAATCTGTGGGGTGCATGGATTCAGTGGTAATAGAAACCATACATGTACCAAACACAGAGTTAAATACTGATGATATTTTATTTGCCAAGTGGAAATAAGAATTTTTCATGCCTGGACTAAGAGGAAAAAGTGTGTGGTTTTCTCTCCTGCTCTTAGCCTAGGGATTACATTCACGGATTACAAAATTAAAATCCTAGCCATGTAACACCTGATCAAAAGCCCACTGAAGTCAGTGGAAATATTTCAGAGGGCCTATAAACTGCAAGCCATTAAGTCTTCGAAGGAGCAATATACTTAACTCTGGATCTTAATGGAGATATCAATTTATTTTGTCATCTTTTCCCCACAAGGTGGGTTGGTACTGTTTTATGGTAACTATATGAGACAGCTAATGTGCTGTGATGATGATATCCTTACAAACATGCTAGGAAAAATCCTTTTAAAATGCAAATCTCTCTCTCTCTTTCTGCCTTTGATTGTTTCAATAAACGATTGCTACCTCACTGTTTTGCTGGAGCGAATACCCCCTCCTCTTTTCTTTTTAAAGCTAACTCAAGCAACATTTAAACTAGTGAACTCTAGCTGAATATCAGGAGCTGGGGAAAGGAAAAAGTACATCAAGAAAACACTTTCCCCAAGTAAAGTACAAGGAAACTCCCATCTAAATGGTTCATACATATTTAATAATGTGAACCCTCAGTCGGGGTTATTACTGTATGTGCAGAAAGTAATTAGTAATGACTTAGACTCAAAGCTGGCTGTCACAAAGCCCTTGTAATCCTCAGATTGAAGAGATACATACCAACTGCTGTAGTGCCACTTTGTGGTGAAAGCAAGAAATATGTAAATAGATGATGTAGTTTTTCCTCACTCAATTAATTGCTAAAAACAATAGTCCAGATTCCCCTGTGTCCCAACTCTGCTCACAGCAGGGATATGGGAAGCATCAGGGAACTGTTTTTGGTGCCCTGTTTCCAAAAGCCAGTCTGCACCTGTAGCCCCTCCACCCCAAATATGAACTAGAGCAGCCTAGGGGCTGTTCTGATTTATGACACTGGTGTATGGAGCTTTACCATGCCCTTCCAATCCTCTTCCTGTCCCCACATATACTCTTTTCCCACATCACCTTCCCTAGGACAAGATGGGGGGCAGGGGTGGGGGCTGGTGGAGAACTGCCTCCACCAGCTTTACACCAGCAGGGACCCCTCTACACCAGATGCCAGCCAGGGCCGGAATCTGGCCCCTTTGTGTCACCTGAGCAGTGCAAAGGTGTTAGAGTCGAATGAAAATCTGGCCCAACATTATTGTGTATAAAAGAGCAGACAGAGAATTGTCCAAGTAAATAAACTTCGACTACCTACATAGCTCTCGATTTCGTTTCTATAAATCCAGTGTGCTAATCACATTCCAGGGCTTTCCCTAAAGCCTAAACCGCACTGGAGTTTATATAAACATTTTATCAGCCAGACTTCACATCTCTTTTATGACAGCCTTTGATTGGAGTGAGACTTTGGGATCTTCTTACCCGTTCATTTCCTTTAGCACTACACTACAAGGCTGCACAACAACCTGTTTAAAAGGAAGCAGCAGCAGCAGTTTGTGGGTGGTGTTTGATCCTGCAATATTTTGGAGCCATCTGTTGTTTGTAAGATGATTGGGAAGAGAAGCTCACCTTTTGGAAGTCAAGCAGGAGCAAGTGAATTTGAAATTATTTAAATTCTCAACTTTCTAATTTTGGCTCTGACAGAGAAGAGAATAAAATGACCTCTGACTGAACCTCGGTTATTATAAACTCTAGAAAATGTTTTGTTAGATCTGATAAACCCACATTTTTCTGTTTGAATAGCATACGCATAAACTGAGTAAATTTGCACAGTTACTGCAGTATAAGGGGAATTGCATGTGCACCAAGCGAAGATGAGCCATCTCTAAATATACAGAATGTTGTGAGAAGGGAAGAGTCTGGTTGACCAACTGCATTTGGTGCATTAGATTTTCTCCTGCAGAGAACAAAGTTCAAATCTGTCTGTAAATCACAGTGTGGGGAATTATTTCATCCTAATCCCTATTAGTCCATGTCAGAAAAATCTCTATGCAATTTGGCATAATTGGCACTTTCTGCACAAGTGAAGCCCTTGGTTTAGGTGCTCCAGGTCAAGACGAGGGTGCTGTGAAAAGTGTGAGGAAATTCACATTGCACCTGCTCTCACCCATGCTTCCCAATGCTAAAATCACCCACACACGTAATTTAAATGTGCTACATGCAGGTTTATTTCTTTCTATGCTTCTTATCCTTTGGTCTCTTATTTGCTTTATGTTATCTTAAAACAAATCTGATTTTTAATTTTAAGAAGCTCAGGGCTCTCTGAAAACCCTGAAATGTGTAATAAATCCTGATCCATTAATTTTTTTACTTGTCAAATGTGTTATTGTGCAAATCTGGCAGGCCTATCTGCTTCTATTCTACCTTTCCTTTGTGACTGATTTATACTCTCTGATTGATAGTCTGGTGTTACCAACCGAGATTTGCCCCAATCCTCCAGAATTGTTTGCAGTGGAAGAAATATTGTAATTTGGACCAGAAAGAGTTAATTATTTTCAACGACTTTTAGTGAATTATAATTATCTATTCAAAATTGCTGATTTTCATCACAACAGTCTCTCGTGGCAATACCCATACAAGTAAAGGAAGCCTAGGAACACTGTTAGCTCACATTGTCAATGAAATCTGAACAGGTCAGTTGTATAACATCTTTCAGATGATGCTGTATAAAGGAATTCCAAATGGATTGAGGATTTAAGAATTTTACCGGACATAGAAAATCAGTTCATTCCATTTTAGAATCAGATTTATTTAATGTGGGTTTTAAAGATAATGGTTTCTAAAAAGTGTGCTCATTTTAAATACATAACTAAAATTAGATAAGGGCTAAAACTGAAACTCCATATCTGAACCACTTCCAGTTTTGAAGGATTCTGTGTATATGATTGGCTTCAGATCCCTGGATCTGAACTTGCCCATACAATTTTGGTTCTGGATCAGATCCAAAATGAGAAGGAGGCCTTTCTCTTCTTGGAGGTAGCTCTTATGAGAACAGTGAATACTTCTGCCCAAGAACAGCTGATCTCACGAGAGTTCCACCACCTGGACCTAAACCTCATGAGGGCAGAGTTTCGGCACTGTCCAATCTGAGCTCTAGCCCAGAACGTCAATCTGAACCTGATTTGGAGCCAAATACTGCCTCCTTGACCTTTTTCTCTACTGTAAAACTTAACTTGTCTAAAAACTTGTCTGAGATTCTCTGTCTGGATGTTAATGTCTGGAGTGGGGATAAGGGTACAAATTTAGTGGAGCCATTACTTCAGGGTACAGACCTTCTGGAAGATGGATTAGTTCTGCCACAACAAAGAGAGAGAGATCCCAAGAGAAGGCTATGAGAAGGTAGAATGGCCCACAGAAAAGCATACATGTGGTGGTTGTTCTTGAGCCCTAAAGCAGGTTAGGGCTTTTATTTTTATCCATTGAAATATCCTACTCTTGAGATGCTGCAGTACTGAGAGACGCCTTAAAACCAAGCTTGGGACAAGATGGGTCAGAGCTCTGTGTTTCATAAAAGAGAATCCTGGAAAGTACTGTAAAAATCCATGATATACCTAAGAGGTGAGATCAGCTCAAAATCCCTTGCACTTGGATTTCCTAAAGTAAGAGGCCAGACTGTTTGCTGAAGCTGCCAAGAAATGTGTCTTAGAATTTACTTCCAAATTAAAATATTTGGCATCTTTCTGTTTCTTCAATAAACTATTGTGGCTTCAGTAATTAAAACAATCAACCAAGTTAGTTTAGGTCCAATGTGCAAACCATGCTATACATTCAGAAACTGGTCTGGATTCTACCCTCTCCCTGACACTACGCTGCTATAACTCCATTGACTTCCATAGGATTACTCGGGATTTATGCTGTTGTATGTGATAAAAGCAAAAGTCCAGTATTCTGCTCTTCGTTACAATGCAGTATATGACATCAGAATATGATTTAGTATGTGCTATCCTAGTGCATTTACATAACTTAGCTGTTAAAAATGTTGCCTGCTGGATTGATCATAATTTTTCCTCACCAAACAAATCATCAGTTTGCTAAAGAAACACATGGGAATTCTAAAAATGTATCATGGATTTACAAAATTCCTTGTTGACATCAGTAGGAGCAAAGTTAGACCAGGGTTGAGCCCTTTGGAAAATCCTACCCTAAAGAATGACAATAATCACGTTAAGGTACCTGGGGCTGAAACATCATGAGGGTGTTCCTTTAATGCAGTGTTTCCCAAACTTGGGATGCCACTTGTTGTAGAGAAAGCTCCTGGTGGGCCAGCCAGTTTGTTTACCTGCCCTGTCCGCAGGTTCGGTCGATCGTGGCTCCCACTGGCTGCAGTTCGCTGCTCCAGGCCAATGGGGGCTGCTGGAAGCTGCGGCCAGTATGTCCCTCAGCCCTCACAGCTTCCAGCAGCTCCCATTGGCCTGGAGCAGCGAACTGCGGCCAGTGGGAGCTGCAATCGGCAGAACCTGCAGACAGGACAGGTAAACAAACTGGCCCGGCCCGCCAGGGGCTTTCCCTACACAAGCGGCATCCCAAATTTGGGAAACACTGCTTTAATATATGCTGTTTGTTGCTGTTTCTTTTTCTGTTTGCCGAGTGTGTGTGTGTGTTGGGATCTATCATTTCCTGTATATAAGGAGGTGTAGGGACCATATGGGATGTATTGTTAGGGAGTGTTTATGCAGCTTTGGCCTGAGAAGAAGTCAAAGCATGTGCAACCTATAAGAAACATTTGTCCTCAATAGCATTCCCCTTCTAGTTATTGTCAGTATGTTAAAGCAGCCTTGAATCTACTACAGAGCAGTTACAGCAGCTAATAAGCTGTAGTAGCCTCCACTGATGCTGTTGCTCTGTAGAGAAGGAACAGCCAATGTGGCTACATATATATGCATGCACTTGATACCTGTCCTCCTGTGTGCCGTCTGCCCTGTCCTAACTCCCTTTGCCTATTCCTAATTAATTGCTTTATCCCCCAAGTAAAACTCAGCAAATCCTGCCATTGCCTTCCTACCCCAGTGCCATGGAACCATAGAAGTTCTGCTGCAGCCAGGGCTTTCTGCTGCCATAGAAAGGTCCTGGAAGGATGATGTGGAGCATTATACTTGCATCAGGTGAAATAAACTCCCAATGATATCATCTGTCACCTTCTAGTTTTCTAAGCAGGAAGCTTTCACATGAACTGTATGCAGGGTTGTTATAGCCATGTTGGTCTCAGGATATTAGAGAGACAAGGTGGGTGAGATAATATCTTTTATTGAGCCAACTTCTTTTACATGAATTGAGTAAGAAGGGGAGCAAATCCTCTCATTTACTTTAAGTGGAAGTTCTTGCTACCCCATTGCTGAATTATGGCCTCTTACAGAACAGATGAATTGACTCTTGCGGAACCACAGAGCCATTTCAAAAGATTTTTATAACCATAAAATGAAGAATTATCTGCCAAGTCAAATTTTACAGTGTCTTTTCAGCCTGCATGGCCTGTCAGCCTGAGTAGCAACTAGAGCTGGTAAGGATACACATGATTAGGAAAAGAATAGCATTAAAAACAAAAAATCAGCATTTGAATTATGTAGCTATTTTGAGCTAGTCTTCTGTCCATGACCACCCTAATTGAACCCCAGTGAAGAAAATTCAGACTCAATGAAATGGAATCACTCCCTCCCCCCTTATTTAATTTTTAAAAGTGATAACCTGCTTACGATAGCACTACCAGGTCCCTGTCTCTGCTGCCACAGACAGAAATTAAAGGTGATTTACCACATCTTTCCCACAAGAAAATTCCCAGCTGCCTTACTTAATATCTTGCCCAAAGGCAATTGAAATCAATTTACATATCTAAACTATTGTTCCAAACAGTGACTGTGTTTTTTCTGGAGCGCCAAAGGCATCATTATCTTTACACTAAATATAGCTTTAAAGGAATACTGTCAAGTGAATACTTAGAAACAATCACTTAGGCTATTAAAAATGAGAGATTTTTTTAAAATTACTCTTTGTTATTGGTGCCATTTGTTTACATTAAGCTAGGAGAGTGGAAATAATCAGCTTCATTTTTCTTTAGAGTCAGTTTCTTGTCAATCTTACATTCAGGTCACTGTTTATTAGAAAAATTATGCTGTGTTTGGATTGCAAACAATGAAGGGAATGTCTATTTGCTGGGCGTATAGTTTATTTGTTTATTTTCTAATGTCCTTTTCAAAATGAATTCATGGAAATGCTTCTGTTGGTCTACAGTTTTAAGCAAACTTATTTGTAAACAACTCAAATTTAGAACCACTTGAGGGGACAGGTTCCATTTATATATAGGGTATGAGGAGAGAAGGAGAATTGGATATAATGATGGTAGATAGAATCATAGGACTGGAAGGGAGAGGGCTTCCAGTACAATCTCCTGTGCTCATGGCAGGAGTAAGTATTATCTAGACCACATTACATTACTAAACAGTTTGGATTGTTTTAGAAGTAGTAGAGTACAAAATCTCTGGTTGTGACTTTTCCTAATTCATCCTTCATAACTGGGGGGGGGGTCTTTTAAATGAAGCTTTTAAAGATAAGTACAAGCCTGTAAAAGGTGTCTGACTGTCTGTACTATTGTGCACTGCCACCCATCACTGTAGTAGTCTGAGTACCTTCCCCACAAAATACCTTAGCAACAGCAAAGTCCCTAGCAGACTTCATGGAGTTGGTGGATCTTCACCCATATCAGGTTATAGAAAATTCTGTTTGGGGTAAGATGTTGTGGTCTAGGGGAATGGTTTCCTTTTGAACAATATTTCCTGCAAGTCCTAGCTCTAGGAAATTGTTGATAATTCTGTCATAGCGGAATTGAATGACTTTTAGATGCATTTCTCACTCCATGGAATTAGCATGAGAAGCTTCATCATACTACAGAGTGCCTAAGCTTCCGTTCCTTGCACAGCCCATTTAGAGCAACTGGATTCTTGACTGTGCACGGCCCGTAACTTTTTTTAACCTATAAGCAAATAGTGGGGATGGGGAAGAACCTCTCAGTAGAGCTGAAAACAATTGAATTTTGCTAGCAAATGTTTCTTTAAGTTAACTGAGCCTCCAACAAACAACTGTGGATTGAAGAGGACAGTGCTGTATACCAGGGATAGTTTTATTTTTCTTTTAAGATGCAAATACATTCCAAAAGTTTTAAGACCCAGTTCAGGAAAACATTTAAGCTTACCTCCAACCCTTCCCAATTTTCCTATGAGTGACTGTCCCCATTGCCTAACCTTAAGGCTTAGGCTAAATAAAGGATGAGTACAGTGATTTAATGTACATAAACTGTTGCAAATACTTTTAGTCCCAATTCCAGAACTAAAAATCCATCCTTACAAACATTTATTGTGGATGTTTGATGCTTATACCTAGGAAGAGGCCAAATAACCGTAGGTAGAGAGAAGAAAAGCTCTTTAGAATGAAACGGCCTAACACAAAAGTACATTATCAGTAGAATCTGTCTTCCCCTCCCCTTCAAGATGTAGTAGTAAACTAGTGATTCCTTAATCCTAATATTTCTGTGAACTAGAGTAATATGGAAAGAGTTAGCATATGCAGCCATTTAATAATGTGCGCAAGAGTAAGAACAGGAAGAAAGATAAACAGGAAACACTGCAGTGCTCCCTTGAGCTTTAGATGAAATTTCTTTGAAAGTCTCAGTGTTCTGAACAAGCTGAGAATTTATTTTCATGACAGACAATTTAAGGTTGTGTGGAGCCAAGAAATAACTGGAAAAGCGTCCTAAATTATCTCAGTTAAAATGCATTTGCAAGCGGGGAAAGGAGGATTACAAAAAAGATGTCTTGCAATCCCTAGTGGACAGCTAAGCAGCAAGCCACAGCAGGGGATGTCATCAGGAGAACAATATGAACCTGTCACAACAGAACAGAAGACCCAGTGCAATTCACTTGGCTTTAAGCTTCACCACCAACCTGAACTCAGTCAATAATCATTAAAGTTTATGACTTTTGATGAATCTGGACCAACTTTAGTCTATATTTCCCAATGATTCAGTCCAGGTTCAAGCCAGCTTTCCCTTCCTCATGTGAGTTTCCCCCAACAAGAGACAGGACATAGACTCCCTTACATGACACCACCTTTCAGAACAGGTAGGATGTGTGGTTTATTACATCCCCTTAATTCCAAAGTCTTCTGAGGTGTTCAGCTAGATTTCTCCCGGATATTCAGAGCTTGACCCTCTGGCTCCTCAGCTTTCATCTTCAAGGGGGTCAAAATTTACCCTGGATGTCCACCACATATTCACCTCTTCTTCAAGATATCTCCCAGGAAGATTCCTGCTTCACACCTATTCAGTAACAATGGAATAAAAAAGGCTTCAGATCTCACTGTTGACTGTCAAAATTCTTCAGAATGGACAGCATGGACACCATAGTTCATCAAACCAGAATATGGTTAGTAGCCATTGCTACAACAATGGGTCCCCATGGAGCTTTTTTATCTCTGTGCTGCTGAATGGTGGAGGCAGACGCCACCTTCCTGAAGAGATCCTGTAGATGGGAGGAGAGTAGATCTATCTGGATGCTTTTCCCCCCTCCATTTCCTTGGAAAACTTACAATGCAGCCAGACACCCTTTGAAGATTTGTGAGGGAACAGGGGTTGAGCCAGCTGTCCCTGAAGTCATAGTTTGGGAACAGGTGGTTTATAGGCTACCAGCTCCCGTCTTAAATAGTATAAGGCCTGCATTCTGTTGAGTCAGTATTCTGCATCTGGTGACAAAGGAGGGGTCACTCAAACTAGGCCCAGGTTTGCCAGAACGTGGGATGAGTTACTGGTAAATCTGGAACAAAAGTTGTCCATAGGTCCAAGGGAAGCCCAGGTCCAATGCAGTAGGAAGAGGAGTGTAGGTCATTGCTTATGGCTATGCACAGAAACCATACAAACATCACGTTTGTTTCAGAGTTGCCATTAATTTGGAGTGCATGGGACTGTGCATATATAAACTAAAACAGAAGCCAAAAGGATCAGCAGGCCTCCTGAAAACAAAAACCAAAAAGTTCTAATCTGGAAATATTCTATGGAGACACTGGCTGCACAGAAGGGCCCTCTTAGGTATCAAGTTGTTTGTACTAGTCTCAGGATTTCATAACATTTTAGTGCTTTCACAAGATTGATGGAGCCAGCAAGACACAGGGGGGAGAGTAGGCAGATGCTTCAAAATTTCTCAAAAATGAGCCACATTCTTGGCCTGCTTTTCCCTATATTTGAGTCACATGCTTTTCTCTCTTTTGATAGAGAATTTACAAATTTATTAAGGATTTTTCAAATAACCTTTTTCCTGGAAGTCCATAGGGAGGAAATCCCACACCATCAAAACCTGAACCAAACAAACATAGCATGTAGGAGGGCAAAGCAGATCAAACAGTCTTCAAAAAATCTAACCCTTAGGTAGTCAGAGTACAACTCGACAGCTGTCAGCAGGAAAAGTAGCCAAAGATCTAACAGAAAATGCTGCTGAAAATATATATTCCAGAGCTTGACATCTGGATTCCACAGCTGTCATACCTGTCTCCTCTGTAACACCAGCTGTTGATGTCCCTGCTGGAAAAGGCAAAATATGTGAAAAGACTGCAGCATACACTAGAAAAGGAGGAGACTGACATTTTAATGTAGTAAATTTCATAGCACCACAGATTGACCATTTTCTTTAAAAATATATAGGTTATTTAACTGTTCTATGGTATAATATGGGATACAATATAGGATATTATTTTGGCTTTTGTATATATTTGAAAATTCTAGGGAACAAAATTAGAACTGGGTGGGCAATATAAATCAGGTTGGGTAGCAGTGAGTTATGAAGGATTATGTGGCAGTGTGCCCCCTAGAATGGGAGCTGGATTCCTTAACTGTTCGTTTCTATGCTTTTTATTGTGTTTGATTTTTTGAAGTCGTAAAAGTTTTGTAAAGAAAGTGCAATACTTTGTGGTGGGCAGTAGCAAAGGAGAGATGTTAGCTGGACTCTTTCAAAACATGTTTTTAATCTTAACCCTTTTTATGGAGTTTGTTTAGCAATAAGTTAGGCCTTCTCAATAGACAACAGTTGCACCAATCTAATTAAAATTTGGGTTTTAAATCAGTATAGTTAAATTTGTGCAAACGCCTATGTGGACACACATGCACATTGGTTTACAGGTGGCTTACATCAAATTGTTTTAAACCAGCTGTAAACTGATTTGTGGATGTCCACATAGAGGTTTGCACTGATTTAATTTAAATCTATTTTCAACAGTTTTTATTTAAATCAGGGCAACTTGTATGAGTAAACAGGCCCTATTGCCTCAGAGATATACATTCTGATGCTCTTTAAAGTATCATCAGCAGCTAAGAAATTTGATTATAATTTTGCATCTTATACAAGATCATTCTCAAGTTTGCATTAAAGGAGGAAAGTGAGGAAGTACTGAGGAGTCAGGAAATGTACAAACCAACGGGTCTGATATCTGCAGAGCAGAGGATTCTAGAAACATTAAGCAGCTATAAGATTGCAAAGTACACAAAGACATAAAGACAAATGATCACAAAGCCTGACAAGCAAAGATGGTGGAGCAGAGATTTGATGGAGGCAACAGTGAAGTTATTTCTGTGATTTAAAATTAAAGGTATTTGAAGCATACAGTATAAAGTCAGCAAGTGATGTATGGAAGGCACCATCTATGAATATCTGGAGGAGGAGGGCATATTACGACTGTTAAATGCAGGTAAAAAGAAAGTAAATGAGGGGTACTACCAACAGCAGTATTGGGACGGCTAATCCATTTCCATCTGTGAATAAGTTCTCAAAGAAGGGTACCACAACTGGGTGATCAAGCTGGCAAAAGACACAAGACTTGGTGTATAGTTTAATAGAAATAAAATGGATTAATATTAAAACCTATATAGGTTAGGCCAGAGGGTCTGTGATATCTAAAGGGCTGGTGGCGTAGCTCCCTTACGGACACCCAGCCAGCCAGTTAGCTGTAAAATCCCTCTTGGTGTCTGTTCTCTGCTTGCTTTACTTGTAAAGGTTTAACAAGACCACAGGTAAAAGAAAAGGAGTGGGCACCTGACTAAAAGAGAAAATGGAAAGGTGGAACTTTTTAAAATTGGGAAAGAAACTTTCCCTTTTGTCTGTTGTTCTCAGGGGAAGGAGACACAGAGCAGCAATGCTATAAACAGCAATGCTGTGTAAGGTTTGAAGCAGGTATGAAAATTCATCAGCTCATACCTAAAATTACTTATTTGAAACCCCCCAAATATGTAAGTACATTAGGGATGTTTAGCTAGACACGATCAGGTTTATTTTTTTATTTGGCTTGTAGATCTCCTCTGTGCTAACCCCAGATGCTTTTGTTTGCTTGTAACCTTTAAGCTGACCCCCCAAGAAAGCTATTTTGGATGCTTAATTTTTGGAATTGCTCTTTTAAAATCTAGAAAAAGCCTAAATTCCAGTTGAATTTTCTTCCTTTCTGATTTTAATAAAATTTACCATTTTTAAGAACAGGATTGGATTTTTGGTGTCCTAAGAGGTTTGTGCATGTTGTTGGATTAGCTGGTAGCAACAGGTAATATCCTTTGTTTTCTTTCTCAGCTCTTCCTGGGGGATGGATGGTGGGGGTGAAAGGGCTTGAAGATACTCCACAGGGAGGAATTTCCAAGTGCTTCTTCCTGGGTCCAAAAGGGTTTTTTTGCATTTGGGTGGTGGCAGCATTTACCAAGCCAAGGTCAGAGAAAAGCTGTAACTTTGGGAGTTTAATACAAGCCTGGAGTGGCCAGTATTAATTTTTAAAATCCTTGCAGGCCCCACTTTCTGCACTCAAAGTGATAGAGTGGAGATTCAGCCTTAACAGAGTCTCATATTATTTTATGGTATATGGTGTATGTTAACTCATATTAATGGGAGTTCTGCTATATACACCTCTACCT
This sequence comes from Gopherus flavomarginatus, assembly GCF_025201925.1. Lineage (NCBI taxonomy): Eukaryota > Metazoa > Chordata > Testudines > Testudinidae > Gopherus > Gopherus flavomarginatus. The sequence continues at coordinate 88,803,994 of NC_066624.1, forward strand.
CAATATAATGCTAACCGATATAAGATGAATTTGGAAATAACGTGGTAAAGCAGCACTCCAGGGGGGCAGGGCTGCGCACTCTGGTGGATCAAAGCAAATTCAATATAATGCGGTTTCACCTATAACGCGGTAAGATTTTTTGGCACCTGAGAACAGCATTATATTGAGGTAGAGGTGTATGTACTCCTTAAGGACATGAATCAAAGCCCATTGGTATCAGTCAAAATAATCCCATTGAATTCAATGGACTTTGGATCCGGCCCCAATTGGAAAAGAAATACCCTAGGAATTAAGATGGTACTTTGAATGTTAGATACATGGAAATGGCAGACAGAGAAGATTTTTATTTTTTCTAAAGATTTCCTCTTTATTTTTTTTTTAAATTTATACGACTCCATATGGCATAAAACCAGTACTAGTTATATTGGAACAAAGACTTCAAACTATAAATCCTAACGTCTCTAGGATCAACACACTGAAATCAGAAACAATGAGAATACCAACTATGCTTGAGCTCAGAATCTGATGAGAGGGGGAGAATCCTAGTCACTCCTAATTACCAGACTATAAAGTATCCCCAAATGGTTTAGGCAACTGAAGGCATATCAGTTACTTTTTTAGATTAACCAAATATTTACATCAGTTGTTTCTGTTGGAATTATCATAACTGGTCTTCAGGCAACATCTACAATTTAAGTCTAAAGATCAAATAAGTTAATAAAAATGTTCTTACTTTATCATTTGGAGTTTAACTCTTTAAGGGCCTGATCATGCAGGATTATCAACAGCTTCTAGAAAGTGCATTTTCCGAACAGGGGCCTTAAGGAAGGGTGGAGTAGGATGGAGTGTCAAAAGGGGGGGACCAAACACTAGGAAACAGGTGAAATTTAAAGCATATAATGAAAGGTTTGGCACTGCCATCCATCTGGAGACAGAATAAGTTTATTGACATCCCTGAGAGTTCTGTATGAGTAATAATGATAGATATTAATTAGCTAGATCCAGATCCCACTGAAGACCAATGACTTCAGCTGGCTAGTGCCTGGGCCCAAGGATTTTGCTCCAAGGTAGAAAACTGACTCTTTGCTTTTAATTTAAATGACTGCACAGCTAACCAGCAGCTTTTCTATTACTAACCTATCTGCAGAAGCTGCGATTGTTGCTGGGATTTCAAATTTTTCTGAGAACAGTTCTGAAGATGACTGACTATCAGGCTGGACGTGCGGTAAAGGCTTTTTGGAAAGCAGCCTGATCTTAGCATTTTCTCCCCTAAACACACACTCTGAGTCACTTTAATAACATGCTAATCAAGAGTTTCTCTCTGGATTTCCTCAGAGTTTGTCAGGGCTTTGCTGAAAGAAGGAGAGACAGTGAGAGAGATTAATTAGATCAATTAAACTGATTAAGTGGTGCATAAAGTGCTATATTCTTATTTCTTTCCCTCACTGGTTATTCATTTATTACATCCTAAATATTCAGTCCTCACAATTTATAAAATATTCAAAAGGAAGAAGGTCAAGCAACTGTGCTGCAAGTGGCTGAATATATTCTGCCCCAAAACTTACTCTGATTGGCCAGTTGGGTATTTTTAATGTCATCAGTGCCATGTGTAAAGTAGTAGGCTCCTGGTGCATTTCTCTGGTGATATGCACCTGCAATCTTGGTAACACACTTCCTGTTGTCTCTGAACTTTTTGAAAAAGATTATTCCCTCCCACCTTTTTCTAACCAATATCTTGCCTACCTTTATAGCTGATAAAATGATCATCTCTAGTAGCTCAGTAGATAGTTACACATAAGCAGCCTGCAGCAATTGGATTTTCTCTTTAAAAAGAAGCAGTTATATGCACATTTGAGAAGTATGGTGGACTTCATGGGATGAACTGTAGAGATTTCCTTGGTTTCATAATCCCTTTAAAAATCTCTATCTCCAGGTTTTGCATCCATTGTTCTGGTAGGGTCTGGTACTGCTTTTTTAATCTTTTTATTATTATTATTATTATTATTATTTCAAAGCAGCACCAGACCCTGCCAGAACAACAGATGCAAAACCTACAGACACATCTCCACTGCTACAAGGATCAACACCCCCCACAACACACCTTTCAAGATCTATGGGTCCTACACATGCCTGTCACAACCTCATCCAGTGCACTAAATGCCCCAATAACTGCTATGTGGGTGAAACCAGACAATCACTCCGAATGAACTTGCACAGGAAAATGATAAACAAAAACACCCTATCTCCTGTGGGTGGACACTTTTCACACAGTAATAATTCGATCTATCAGTTCTCATCCTCAAAGGAACCTGCACAACACTTTCAAAAGACAAGCCTGGGTGTTTAAATTCGTAACTTCACTAGACACTAAAAATCATGGTCTTAATAAAGACACTGGATTTATGGCTTATTACAATAATTAGTAACCCACTACTCTCCCTTTTTGTCCTTTGACTACAGGTGTATTAACATGCTTCTTAACCTTGAATGAATATGTGCTAACTACTTATGCTAAACTATCTGTTTCATCTTGTATTTAGCTTTGACACTCTTAGTACTTTTCCCAGACCTGAAGAAGAGGTCTGTGTAGCTTTAAAGCTTGTCTCGCTCACCAACAGAAGTTGGTCCAATAACAGATATTACCTCACCCACCTTGTCCCTCTATATATCTAGGCATTTATATCCTATCTGCCATCTTGGATTAGCTCATCAGGGGAAACCAATCCTTCTAGCTGCTTATGAAAATCTAACATCTTTGTTCAATTATAAAAGCATATAATGTCTAGGCATGATTTTCAGAAGTGCTGAGCACTTACAACTCCATCTGAAGTCAATAGGAATAGCAGGTGATCAACACTTAAGAAAATCAGGCCCTAGGAATGTAACAGCCACAAACAGGATATGAGAAGTGCAGGCAAAAAAAGTGTAGGATTTTTTTGAGCCAAAATCTCTGCTGGTGTAAACTGGCTATTGAACTTCACAAATTTACATCCGCAGAAGATTTGATCCCCCTTCTTTCCTGGCAGTTTCAGCAGAAGTTTATTTCTTACATAATGCTAATCTCAGTAATTGATAATGTTGTTATCATATTTAATGCTGCTTTAGTGTTTTTCATCTTCAATGTTGTCATAAACAGATAGTTAAGGGTTAATAGAACAGGAGTACTTCATGTCTCTTTTGCCTGTAAAGGGTTAACAAGTTCAGTGAGCCAGGCTGTCACCTGACCAGAGGATCAATCAGGGGACAGGATACTTTCAAATCTTGAGGGAGGGAAGTTTTTGAATGTGCTGTTACTGTTTGGTTGTTGTTCTCTCTGGGTTCTGAGAGTGACCAGATGTGCAACCAGGTTTCTCTCCAATCTCTCTGATACAGTCTTTTATATGTCCAGAATAGTGAGTACTAGGTAGATAAGGCGAGTTAGGCTTATGTTTGTTTTCTTTATTTGCAAATGTGTATTTGGCTGGAAGGAGTTCAAATTTGTATTTTGCTGAAAGGATTTTAATTTGTACTTGTATACTTAGGCTGGGAGGGTATTCCCAGTGTCTATAGCTGAAAGACCCTGTACCTATTCCATCTTAAATTTACAAAGATAATTTTCACTGTTTTTTCTCTCTTTAATTAAAAGCTTTTCTTGTTTAAGAACTTGATTGTTTTTTTATTCTGGTGTGAGACCCCAGGGGACGGGGTCTGGATTCACCAGGGAATTGGGGAGGATGAAAGGAGGGAAGGGGGAGAGAGAGGTTAATTTCTCTCTGTGTTAGGATTACTTTCTCTCTCAGGGAGAGTCTGGGAGGGGGAGAAAGAAGGAGAAGGGGGGAAGGTGAATCTTCCTCTCTGTTTTTAGATTCAAGGAGTTTGAAATCACAGTGATCTTCCAGGGTAACCCAGGGAGGGGAAGCCTGGGAGAGGCAACGGTGGGGGAAAGGGTTTACTTTCCTTGTGGTAAGATCCAGATGGTCTGGGTCTTGGGGTTCCCCGGGCAAGGTTTTGGGGGGACCAGAGTGTACCAGGCACTGGAATTCCTGGTTGGCGGCACTGCTACAAGTACTAAGCTGGTAATTGAGCTTAGAGGAATTCATGCTGGTACCCCATCTTTTGGACGCTAAGGTTCAGAGTGGGGAATTACACCATGACAAATGTACTTTATAAAATGTTAACTCAGGCTTTGTCTAGAAAGTTGTATCGCTTGCAGAGTACCAATTTAGTAAAGCAGTGCAACCCCCTAGTGAGCATGCAGCTATCTTGGTATAAAAGTGCTGATACTAGTATCTTTATTCGTGTACAAGAAGGGTAATTAGAAGCTCTATGTTTATGAGACACTGGCTTAACTGAGTTTGTGCTTGTGGTTGTACTAGTATAACTATTTTAGTAAATAAAACTTCACACCCCTAACCTGAAATAGTTACATTGGTATAAAATCTCTGTGTTAACAACATACTTTTATTTAAGATTATTTATAATTTAAATTATTTGGCTGGTTAAGGTGATATGCAGTGGAGAAATACAATGGGGATTGGAAGAGAAGGCACAGGACAGAAAAAACAGGGAACTAGAGACTATGGCTCCATTCCTTCTTCCTCAGCAAGTTTTGAGTAGTCAATCCTAGTACAGGAGGCTTCTGCAGGAATCTTCACCCTCCAAGGCTGCAATAATCTTTCCTGCTGCTTTGCCTCTGGTCTTCAGAGGATAATGACTGGTGGATCTCTCACTCCTCCCAGGCCCACTCCTGTCCCATATATCAAGTCCACTGTGCAAGAGTCCCAAAGGAGCTGGGACTTAATGGCCATTTCAATGACTGCGGGATCATGCATCATATTAATCAAAGGAATGGATGATCCATAGTAAGATGATCCACATCCAGGCCCAAATTCTGCGGTTTTTAGTCACTCTTTTACTCTGGCAAAATTCCTGTTTGGTTTCAGTAGTTCAGTTTGGGTAAGGCCTGAGTAGGTCCGCAGGTTTTGAGCCCCACACGTTTCCAATGCAGAAACAGCAGTGCAAATTGCTGTTCTGGGTGTCTCTACATTACTCTTGAGTTTTGTGAAACATTTCCATCCCCACCTCCCATTTAAGCCATTGGTTTGCAATAGCCAGGTGTTGCTCATGGAATAGAAGCCTGTGTTATGAAAACAACAGATTGATTTTTTGATTTTTTTTTTTTTTAATTCTCACTGTGCTTCCAGGAACACTATGGGAATCAAAACTTAGAAACCATAACTACAGCTACAACAATTGGAATTGCAAAACTCACCTTCTACAAGAGCCAAAGAGAGCTCAGGAACTTTTGGAGATTTTTCTCCTTTCCACTAAGCCTCCTTTCTAAGGGCCTGATCCAGCAAAACGCTTGTGCTTAGCTTTGAGCACATGAAGAATCTCAATGACTTCAACATACTAATGGGAGTCAATGTGTCTCCTCATATGTTTAAAGTTAAACACATGCTTATGTGCTCAGCTGGATTGCAGCCTAAATCCAGTGCCCATAAGTAAGCTGGTAAAACAACCCAGAAAGTAAGAATACAGTTGTAATTAACAAGGTTTTATCTAAAAGGAAAATGTTTCTAATCTTTAGAAAGCAAAATAAGATAGGAAAAGTCCCATGCTTAGGCTTAGGGTTCCACTGAGTCTTACAGCTCTGGTGCTGAAACAGTCCCTTCCCAGAGGCTTTCTCTCTCCTTTGCTTCCAGGCAGCTGTAATCTTTCTCCTGAGTACTTGTGGGGTGGGAGAATTTGAGCTGAGGTTTAACCTCTTGTTCACTGGGGAGCAAGCTGTATGGCGCAATGCATCACACTCTGGGCCAATTCTCAGCTGGTCTGAATTGGCCTCACGCCGCTGAAGTCAATAGTACAATGCCTATTTATACCAACTGAGAATATGGCCCCATGACTTTTGGATGGGATTTGAATTTGTTTAAACAAGTTCTCCACTCTTAGCGCAGAAGCACTGCACACTGATTTCATGCCAACAGAAGTAATTTATTGTGGCAGAAGAAGCTCTTTTTTACAAGGCAAACAAGTCAATAGTACATTGCTTTAAAAAAAAAACCACATCTAAATCCCATTTCTCCATCATTTCACTTTGTAGACCGTGTGCTGGTGATTTCAACACTATCAGTGCTTTAATGTTGCACATTTGCCTGAGGCAGCTCAGCCATCAGAGGATCAGTAGGGTGTTATCTCTGATAAGGATACTTTCTTACAGGTAGTTCAGTATATCAGGGGAACCGATTTCAGTCACACAAAGTAGACTAAATGCAGGACTATGCCCTAAAAGGGGTATATATACCATCTGATATAATGATGTCAAGATAGAGGCATTTAATGAAAGAGCCGGAACTAGCATTAGTTTTTCTTCCGGTCAGCATGCAAAGGAGTATGTTTGTTTAGTTACCCTTGTGCTTTGATCATCTTTTGAAAAACAAATCAGTAATTTAATCCCAAATGAAGAATGAGAAATGCTTCAGATAAACTTAATTTTCACTCCTGAGATATTGTTGTAAGCAATGATAATAAACAAAGCCTTCTGTTGTGACATTTTCTGGCAATACAACAGAGCCAGCATATCTGAAATCTAAATTTGCCTCAGAGCTTGTAAACATCCTGCGCATTTGTTTGTTTATTTATTTCCATTTTGTGGTTTTCATTCCGGAGGATCATTTTAAGTACATTTTTCAAAAGATTATATGTGGAAATAGCATTGGCAGCGAGGATTAAGCTCTGTTTTTACATTTGTTTTGTAAAGCTAGATGGTAGAAATACAGAGTCATTCAGATTAAAAATTTAGAGTGAAATCCTGGCTCCACTAAAGTCAACAGCAAAACTCCTATTGACATCAGTGAGCAGGGATTTCAAACTCAGTCTATTCTTTTTTAGGATTTATCTACACAGGGAAGTTAAACTGGATTAAATTGAGTTAATCCAGTTTGAAAACACTAGTGTACACATGACACAATTCATTATAGCTCACTAACTCCACATTTATTGTAGACTCTGGAGTCCTCTTTCAAAGTGACCCAAGTTTGATGTCCTCCAGTGGTCTGCTGTCAAATCAGCTGGATCCTCCATTCCTCTTTAAAAACTGGTACAGAACCAGAATTTGCCCATCAGCTCCTGGATGCAACTATTGCCGCATTATTACTCCAGAAGCCTTACAACATGCCTCGAGCGGCTGCTTGGAGTCATGGTGAGCCTGGATCTCATCACTCTCTGGAGAGAAGGATTAATGTGGCAAGGTGTTGGGACCACCCACCAGAATAAAGATATTTTTGTGGACATTGCTAAGCAGACGTTCATGGGGGTCACAATCTGGACACTACCAGTGCAGGATAAAGAGCAAACAGATGGTACATTAAAACCAAGGATGCCAGGAAAAAGTACAGCAGGACATGTGATCTGTCCATTTTGTGAGGACCTGAACAGGATTTCGATCAGTTGCACCACTACCGTACCCAAGAATGTTGTGGACCTCGCTAGCATTCTGCTGTGCCACCTCAAAGATGAACATGAAGAGTCACTGGAGGATAAACACAAGGAGACCAGTGAAGAGCTATCCCCAAAGTGCCAGGATCACTTTAGGGCTCAGGACCCTGACAACAGCCAAATAGGAAGAAAGCCCAATTCCCAGACAGAAACCAGGCGGATATTGAGGAGGCAGATTCTATCAAAGGAAAATCAGCATGTAAGTATCTGTTTGAAATGTGTTGTGTTGTTGTTATGCTGTACTGCCATGCTGTACTGTTCCAAGTACCCCACAGCCATTTTTGGCAGATGTGAGCTAGGAATCTTTCTCAGTCTCCTCCCTCAGCCCGTGCTATTTGTTTGCCCCCACCCCCCCAATACCATAGACCATTTTGAAGCCCCTGCCATGGAAGACTCATGCCTATCTATCTCTTTTCCTCTATCCTCCCTGCATCCGTCCTCCCCACCCCCCCAAAAAAAACAAACTCATTCGCCAGCTGAAAATGGTAGCCACAGCCGTTATCCTGTTCAATTGTGCAAAATTCAACAGTTTATTGAGAGGTGGTTACAGGAAAAGTGTGATTAGTATTCTCATTTTACACAAGGTAGATGTGGACACTGCATGCCCAGGGTCAGCTCCAGGGTTTTTGCCGCCCCAAGTAGTAAAAAAAAAAAAGTCGCGATCAGCTCTAGTCTTCGGCCGCAATTTGGTGGCTGGTCCTTCGCTCCAACAGGGAGTGAGGGACCTGTTGCCGAATTGCCGCTGAAGAGCCAGACGTGCTGCCCCAAGCACCTGTTTGCTGCGCTGGTGCCTGGATCCGGTCCTGTGCATGCCCCTAAAGGTACCAAGACTACAACTCCTCACTGAGGTATCATTTCTTGTAACATGCATTCTTACAGGAAAAGAACTTTACCTTATAACAAAGTTCTTCCTGGCTATTCACAGGCTTACACAGAGACAGAGTAGGAAGAATGAATGCTTCAGATGAACTCTGTCTATTTTTCTCTGCACTTTCACCATGTCTGCAGGGGAGACACAGTGGAACCTGAGTCTAAGAAATTGCTCAGTTTTTATCTGGGCATTATGGGGGATAGCTGCCCCATCATTCTCCCCTTGCAACATGCTTCCATTCCTGCAGCACTTCTGGAGGGATCATCTTGGTGAATAGCTTCACAGCATGTCTCGTTGGTCTGCCCTTTTCCTTTTGGATAACACCATTCTTTGCCTCCTAGTCTCCCACCTAAGCATAACGTCATTGAGAAACAGAACAGCCTAAAGACGACGTAAAGGGGATTACTATCCTGCTACCCCTAGATAACCCCTACAAGCATCTCTAAGACTATACAAGCACTTCCAAGGCACAGTAAACCGAAACTAAGACCATAATTCCCAACCCCTCTCAGCCTCCAAGGTGCAACTGCAAACCCTAAGCAGTATGTACTGCAAGACAAAGACCACAGAACAGCCCTCCTCATGCACACACCACATACCATCTCTGAGGCTCCCCCAAGACTGGAAGGAAAGCCAAAAATACGTGTTAAAAAAAATTGATCTCATAGCTTCGCTGGTCTCTGCTACTGCTGGAGGAGCTGCTGCTACCACAACAACATCTGCCCAGCAGTATGGTGCGTAAAGTCCAAGACTCAAGGCACCCCACTTCAAGAGCTCTGATACAGCCAAGCAGTCTCTGCATGTTTGTGGTTGCCAATATAGTGGCACAGAGCATCATTGGGTCCTTGCTGGCCAATGGCAACTCGAAATGGAGCTAACTCACCGGGAGAGAGAACCTGGGATGGAGACAGCGGAAACAAGGGATTTTAAAAAATTCGAACCCACCTGGCATCCTCCTTGCATCCCATAATGCACAGTGAGAAAAATCCCACAATGCACACTGCTCAGCAGAAAAGGAAAGAACCATGGGATACCCTCTGAGAATGCCACATGCTTACTACACAATGAGCCACCTTCATGTGTACACAATGATGCAAATGGAAAGAGGGCAGAGCCATCCTGGTCGAACACTATTAGTGCAGCTTGTGTATTGCACATTAAACACACATCAAATTAATCAGTTTTAAGCACCCTATGTAGACAAGCCCTTAGGTACTTATATGGCTCCTATCACTATAGTATCTGAGCACCTCACAATCTTTAATATATTTATCCTCACACCAACCCTGTGAGATAGGGAACTGAGGCACGGAGAAGTGAAGTGAGTTACCCAAGATCGCCAGGCAAGCCTGTAGCAGATCAAGAATTGAACCCAGGTCTTTCAAGACCAAATCTAGTGTCCTCACCATTGGGCCATTGGGCCTTTTTTTGCCGGAGAGGAGGATACCTCCTCATAGTTATAGTTGAAAGCAGCTGTCATAACCTTAGTCCCATATTTGGACCTTAGCGTCCAAAATATGGGGGTTAGCATGAAATCCTCCAAGCTTAGTTACCTGCTTGGACCTGGTACCTGCTGCCACCACCCAAAAAATTAGAGTGTTTTGGGGCACTCTGGTCCCCCTGAAAAACCTTCCCTGGGGACCCCAAGACCCAAATCCCGTGAGTCTCACAACAAAGGGAAATAATCCTTTTTCCCTTCCCCCCTCCAGGTGCTCCTGGAGAGATACACAGACCCAAGCTCTGTGAATCCAAACAGAGTGAATCTCCCTCTCTGTTCCCAATCCTGGAAACAAAAAGTACTTTCCTATTCCCCCAGAGGGAATGCAAAATCAGGCTAGCAATCCAACACACAGATCTCCCCGATTCCTTCCTCCCACCAATTCCCTGGTGAGTACAGACTCAATTTCCCTGAAGTAAAGAAAAACTTCAACAGGTCTTAAAAGAAAGCTTTATATAAAAAGAAAGAAAATTACATACCAATGTTCTCTCTGTATTAAGATGATACAACACAGGGTCAATTGCTTAAAAGAATATTGAATAAACAGCCTTATTCAAAAAGAATACAAATCAAAGCACTCCAGCACTTATATTCATGCAAATACCAAAGAAAAGAAACCATATAACTTACTATCTGATCTCTTTGTCCTTACACTTAGAAACAGAAGATTAGAAAGTAGAACTACTTCTCCAAAGCTCAGAGAAAGCAGGCAAGCAGAACACAAAGACTTAGACACTCAATTCCCTCCACCCAAAGTTGAAAAAATCCGGTTTCCTGATTGGTCCTCTGGTCAGGTGCTTCAGGTGAAAGAGACATTAACCCTTAGCTATCTGTTTATGACAGCAGCTTCCATTATAATTTTTTTTTTTTTAAAGTTCCCTCCATAATTTAGCCTTGGAAAATCATTGGGTTGGCCTGAAAATTGCCACACTTGCTCTTCAGGCTAAAGAGAATGTTTCTGCAAAGTTTGAAGGAAAAAAAATTAAATGTGTTTTGAGTTATATATGATCGAACAACTAGCCTGATTTGAAATACTGACTTTTCTCTCTGTTTTTTTTCCCAATAATTCAAAAAATGGCTTGTTACCTACCACCCCTTCAAACTTTCCGCAGGAGTAAATCCGCTTGTGAACTCTGGCTCTGGCTGTGTTTGAAGAATATCAGTTGTACTGAAGCAAAGTTATGAATGACTTTTTGTGGCTAGTTTTGAGTCCAATCTTGTTCCCATTGATTTCAACGGCAGGTCTGAGCTCAGTCTTATCATATGATTGTTGATGTCAATTGGGGTTATTTGTTTGTTTGTTTTGCCAATGACTTCAGAGGAAGCAGGACTGGTATTGTGTCTGTGAGCATGTTGCCATCTATTGGCAGGTTGCAGTTTACACAGAATCTAGGCCAAAACATTCAAATCCAGAGGCCCAAAGTTAGGCTTTGAAATCTTCATATATGCCAGGGATCAGCAACTTTTAGCACGCGGTCCACCAGGGTAAGACCCTTGGTGAGCTGAGCTGGTTTGTTTACCTGCCGCATCCCCAGGTTCGGCGATCATGGATTCCACTGGCCATGGTTTGTCACTCCAGGCAATGGGGGCTGCAAGAAGCCGTAGCCAGCACATCCCTCAGCCCGCGCCACTTCCTGCAGCCCCCATTGGCCTGAAGTGGCGAAACATGGCCAGTGGGAGCCACGATCAGCTGAACCTGCAGACGTGGCAGGTAAACAAACTGGCCTGGCCTGCCAAAGGTTGCCAATCCCTGATATATGCAGTACTTTACACTCGTTAAGCACTCTGGAGGGAATCCTCCTCTTTGCTACAGTGACAGAGGGAGAACTCACCAGGTGCAGGCACTGCACTGGACAGCCATAGGCTGTCCTGCACATGTCTTATCACAACCCCTGGAATGAGGGTATTTTGGAGGCAGGGCACTGTCCATTTAGTCCACCCAATTCTTTCTTTGGGGTGGACACACCAGTATCCCTAATCCAGTTTGAGGATGTCTTCTGAAGGGGATATCTGGGCCAAAGCCGCCTTCTCCTTGGGCATACTTGTTCCCCCGTTCACAGTGCCACCCCATTCTAGCAGCAAGTTCTCCATTCACAGCAAGCTGCAGCATGAGGTCTCAACTACCTCACTCCCTCCCCCTCCCTTTCCTGTTGATCACTGCCAATGGAATGCTGGGAAATGTAGTTCTTTCCCTGCTCCAGTGTTGGCTCTATAGGCAGGGAGCTAACCAAGGAACTACAGCTCCCATGCTGGATCCCTACCACCTCTGCAAATGTGCTGCCCCAATACCTGCTTGCTTTGTTGGTGCCTAGAGCCAGCCCTGGGTGGGATCAATCACTCTGTCCTTAAAGCTTGAATGTACTGAGGATTTAAATTCCTCTGATAACTAATGCAGGAGATAAAAGTGATGCAACTTTGAATAGTATAAGAGTTGAAGACCCTTCAGATGGGATTGAAATTGCTACTCCGAGGTTATTTTCAGCAAGGAGGGGGGTGCTAATACAATGTTCAACAGATTTGGCTCTTCCATCTTGATATTTCTTGAGGTTATAAAGCTGCATACCAACAAATATTTGGGAGAAAATACAAAAGAGGTTTATGCTCAGTAAGAGTGCAACAAACTATTTGCCAGAAATTCAATTGCAGGTAAAGAAGCCATCGTAAAGGTTCTTTTAAAACTAGAGCTGGTAGCTCTTTTCATGCAACAGGCTCATAATTGACCGTAATTTAATTGTGTGTGTCAGAGGTCTGCCAAAGGGCTCAAGCTCTGGAAAATCTGTAAGCCAATGCTAAGTGAAGTGACTACATAGCGCTTGGAAACCCTCCATTCTCTGCTCCTGTCATTCTGGAGTCTGTGAAAGGATGAGAGACCAGAACAGGGAGGAAGAAATGGAATGGACTTCCATTAACCCAAAGAGGTGTTGTATCAGTCCCTGAATGAGTTTGCCTTTGTTTATGTTATAAATATGGATGTTGTCACTACTACATTTTTAAAGGCTTTAAAAATCTCTTTTTGAATGCTTAAAGACTAACAGATTGATTTGGGCATAAGCTTTCATGGGTAAAAAACCCACTTCTTAGTGAGTTTTTTACCCACAAAAGCTTATGCCCAAATCAATCTGTTAGTCTTTAAGGTGCCACCAGACTCCTCATTGTTTTTGTGGATACAGACTAACATGGCTACCCCTCTGATTTTTGAATTCTAAATGTATCAATTTTTTTGTCCTTGGTATCCCAGAAACACCACTGAGGAGGATATCTAACACACACACAGTTTAATGTGTTTGAAATTTGCCTTCCATTAATGCAATCCGCTTTCTGTAACTATTCCTCTGAGTTAAAGCCTGTTACTCAAATGTTCACAGAAAGTTGCAATCAAAGGGACATGACCAGCCCCACCAGCTGACTGGGCTCTGACAATCAAGATGGGTTCTTCACATCTCATGCAATAAAACCAACAGTAGAGGGTCTCTCAGACTAATTAGGTTTTTAGCTGTATCAGTGTATCTTTAAATTTACCATCAGTGACTGACTTAAAGACAGTGAGATTACACAGGTGTCACTGAGGGCATCATGTGAAGACACCAAGGTTGCACTGATGTATCTGAGAGTCTAATTTGGCCTGCAGACCCTCTGTTGCTTGTGGTGATGATGTGAGATGAATAGAACCCAGGTGAACACTCAGAGGAGCCCATTGTAGATTTGTTGGGCTGGCAGTTAAACATAATATTTGCTAACTTGGAAAATAAGCACATTTGATATGGAATCAGAAAGAACTACGGAATAAGGAATCCCAAAAGGCCATATTCATAAAGTCACTTAATTAACTTGTGTTTGTAATTTGTACAATTGGAGCTTCTCAGATGGAATGTACTGTAATGCAGTGTAGTGTTGTTTGTTGCTATGCCCCTGAAACTCAGCCAGCCAAAGAAACAGAGACTGAGAATTGAAACCAGCCGATCAATTAAAACACAGTATTTCTGTCCTTAAATCACATTGTACTTTGAAAACCTGTGGGAACCCAAGTCACTACAGTGAAGTGATTTGTAAGAGGAGTGACGGAAAGTTTGATTTCTGTTGTTCTGAAACTGACCAGTAGAACTGAATATTTTCTAGACTGTATATTTGTGTCAATGCTGCTCTAATTTCTGATAGGGACATTATATCTCTCTGTTGTTAATTAGAATTGTTTCTATTATAAAACTGCCTAATAGCAAGCATTTAGCTGGGGGTTTTTTGGCTATCACAGCTCTACTATTAATGCAGACTAGATGTCATATTACACCTGGTCCTTTCCCACAGATGTTTTTAATTCCACTAATTATGCCACAGGCTCACTTGCCAAATTATACTGTCAACTCAACCTTCTGGTCATTACAGACTGTCTCACACCCTTGTCTGTGTCCTTCATGCTGTGTTTTTCTCACGTCTGCCTACACTTCTTTCTCCCTCATACATACACATACATGCATGTCCTGAATAATCCTTTGTCAACAACTGATGAGCCTCAGAGAAAAGGATGATTGCTTGCTATCTTTTAAAGCCATCTGAATGTGATCATTCAGAGCTACAATTAAAAAAGTTGCCAATCCTTAATGCTTTCAATTAAAAATTCCTGTAATAGGCGGGGAGTGACTAATATGTGAAGTAATAGAGCCTAGAAATGCCACTGACTTCAGGAGCTTTGCAGAAATCATTTCTGCTGAAAATGGCAAATAAATAAATTAACCATGTCTAATGGACTAAGGGCTAGACTGCACTTTTGCACTCTGCCCTGGGCAGGGCTGACGTGTAGGTGTCTGCCAGAGCAGCAATACAAGGAGGGAGTCTTGCTTTTTTGAGATAATGAGCACCTTTCTTGCTTGTCACTTGCTGCAGGAAGTAGTCATCTGCTTCTGGCCCTTGGTTCCTATCTCCTCTCCCTTCCCATCCCAGACCAGGGCCGGCGCTTCCATTTAGGGAGGTGGCATTTTGCTGCCCTCGGTGGCAATTTGGCAGCAGAGGGATCCTTCCGTGCTCTGGGTCTTCGGCAGCAATTCTGCGGTGGGTCCTTCACTCGCTCTGGGACCCGCTGCCGAAGTGCCCCGAACACCGGGAGCGCGGAAGGACCCCCCCCCGCCACAGAATTGCCGCCAACAACCGGGAGCACAGAAGGACCCCCGCCTAGGGCGCCAGAAACCCTGGCGCCACTCCTGCCCCAGACACAGACTGGTTCAGCACCTCCCTGCCTCTCCCCACTCACAAGTTTGAGGGAGGGAGTAGAGGACATTCAGCACCAAGGTATGCCTGTGCACTCAGACCATGCAGACGTATGAGAGCTGATGTTACTTTCCTTTATGTCTCCAGTCAGGCATGCAGCTTAAACCACTATCTGGCCCTCCATGATTTGGAAGCTGTGTGACGGGGCGCACTTGCCCCGCACTGGATGAGAAGGGGTTAACTCTACATTGTGGACTGAGGAAGCCACACCCCCTTTCCCTACTGGGCATGCTCCAGGTGTGCCACTATAAAAGAGAGCAGCTCAGTTGGGGCTGACCACTGTGGAGGAGAATGTGCTCTAGCCAAGGCTCAGAGGCAGCCTGGGACTGTAGGAGCTGGGAACGTGGTAGCCCAGGCAGATATCAAGGCAACCCTTGAGGCCTCACAGGGTTTGGGGGTGCCAGAAGAAGCGAAGACTAGATAACCTAGAGGTAACAGGGATGATGGCAGGAAGCAACCTCAGGGAATCAAATGGCGGACTGGCGGTGAGTGAGCCAAAGCCTTGAGTCTGCATGTTTCGGTTGGAGCCTTTCCTGCTGACTCAGTGGTCTGTGCTACGACCACTAACTGGGCCCTGGACTGGGGTCTGGTGGAGAGGGAAGGCCCAGGTGCCCCTGCTGGGGGTGCAACCCCTTCCCTTGTGCCCAGTAGGGCCTGCTAGACCATACTGACAAGAGCGAATGTATTGACTCTGGCTGCTAAGCCTTCCTGCCCTCCTAGAAGGGGTGGATTTCCTGACTCTGGCCATTTCTTTTCCTCCTGACAAGGGTGAATTTATGGACTCCAGCCACTAGGCCATATTGCTCCGCTGATATAGGCGAGCGTATGAACTTGGGCCGGGAGGGAAATAGACATAAGATACGTATGCCCCACCCCTATTCCCTAAGAGAGATGAGTGCACTTGCCCTGCGCAGGATGAGGTTTCCCTCCAACCCTGTCACAAGCAGTTCTACATTAAGACCTGGAAAGCCAAATTTGCTAGCCTATGTGTTATGTCTGCATGCTGACTGGTCCTGAAATCTGTGATAAAAGCAATTTATTAAACCATCCACACACAGCTGTTTGGCATGGAATGCAAGTTTAGGGCCAGATTCCAACATGCTTACTCCTTACTCCTTGACTAGCCCCACTGATTTCAGTGTCACATTGTTCAATGACAATAACAGGACCAGAATCTGGGCTGTAAGACAGCTGGAGTCCCTGGTGTTCAATAGGTGTAAGAGCTGTTGTAGACCCCATACATGATTTCATAGATTAACCAGAATCGGGGACGGGCCCAGGAATGTTTCCTCCTCTTGTCAAAAGTGGAGTTTCCACACTTTCTCTCCCACCCCCTAAAAATCACACCCACAGAAAGGCCTAGATGGACAAACTTCATTGCTGCACTAGTGACAACAAATGCATCAGGCCTGACTCCTTCCTCACAACGGATTAAATCAGGAAGAGCACCACAAAACCAATCCAAAGGCCAGGATCTGCCACTCTTATTCACCTTACTGTGTGAGTGGCCCCACTGGAATCCTAGGCTGTGTGAGTAAGGGGGAGAAAACTGGGCCCTTACATTGCAGGAGCCTTGAGGCAGTGTACAACACTGACTGTACAGCCTCAGGCATTTAACTCCTAAATAGTAGTAACAATGGGACTGATTCTCTCAGGGCCGGGCTTAGGATTTATGGTGCCCTAGGCGAGATTATTAAACTGGTGCCCCTGTGCCTGATCTGCTCTTAGCAACACAAACATAAGCTTACAGTATTGGAAAACTTGCCTCATTCACATTATTAAAACCAGTTTAACTTAATTAAGCACACTGTAATGCTGATGGACTAGCACTAAAGAAGCACCACTATAGAAAAAATTCTGATATGACAGAATGATGCAAATAATATATTTTTTTTAATTTATCAAAATTTTCTTGGAAATTTATATGAAGAGGTATTGAAACAAAGATTTGTTTTTAATTAAAAGCAATCTTTCTGCTTTTTTGGCTGCAAAATCAGTAATAATGTCATCGTATGACAAAGACAAAGTCGTGTCTTGTTCGATCGCAAGAATAGCAAGACCAGTCAAGCGTTCCTGACTCATTGTAGAGCGGAGATAGTTTTTAATGAGCTTTAGTTTTGAGAAACTCCGTTCTCCTGATGCTTCTGTTACAGGAATTGTCAGTACAATACGAGTGGCAATGTACATGTTAGGATATATGTCAACATGTTTGCGGGTATGAATAAACTGTACAATGTCCATCACCGATTTTGCATGTGGCAACATTGATGACAATGTACTCAATTCTTCGTACAGTTCAAGTCCATTTAAATCAAAACTATCACCGTGCTTCAGGAGGCTCTCTAGATTCTTGCACTTTGTCATTAGTTGCTCTTGTTTTCCTATTTTGTTGAATTTAGTTATGTCATACAAAAATCCAAACTGTTCATGGTGTAGTTGCAAGGTATTAAACCTTTCATCAACAGCAGATACTGCTTTATCCATCACAACATTAAAAAATTCAACCTCAAATTTCTTTTCTGGATCGTCTATGGGCATGATCTGCTGTACAGATTCTTCACAAAGAAGTGTCCCTGGCCTTTTTAACTCATATTAACTATGTATTTACTTTATGAAAGTTGGAGAAAACATTGTGAAAACGTAAAACATTGGCTGCCCAACTTCTGGGTTGGCAAAAGTTATACTGACTCACAGGGGAAAAAAAAAAGCAGGAGAATCTTAGTACAACATATGGTCACTCTATACCAGGGGTCGGTAACCTTTCAGAAGTGGTGTGCCAAGTTCACTGTAATTTAAGGTTTCTCGTGCCAGTGATACATTTTAATGTTTGTAGAAGGTTTCTCTCTGTCTATATTATATAAATAAACTATTGTTATTATCTGAGGTCTTGGCCACCAGTCCTGCTCAGGCCACTGCCAGATGAGTAAATGAAACCCCAAATCGGCAGCGGGCTGGTGGCTGGAACCCTAGACAAGGATCCCAGGCCCTGCTCAGCCCGCTGCTGGTCTGGGGTTCTGACCACCAACTCCTGCCAGCCAGGATCCCGGCCGCCAACCCCCCCTTCAGCCCGCTACCAGCCTGGGGTTCTGCTCACCCAGGCTGGCAAGAGGCAGAGTGGGGCTGGTGGCTGAGCTCCTGACTGGCAAGGGGCCGGCAGCCGGAACCCCGGAGTAGTAGTAGGCTGAGTGCTGCTGGCACCCCAGACTGGCAGCAGACTGAGCCACTCAACCCCCCACCGGCCCTGCTCAGCCCACCACCAGCCCGCTCAGCCCGCCACCAGCCCACTCAGCCCGCTGCCGGCTGAGTGAATGGAACCCCAGGCTGACAGCAGGTTGAGTGGTTCAACTGGCCTGCTCAGCCCACTGCCAGCCTGGGATTCCTTGGGGGTCCCCAGGACAGCAGCAGGTGCTGAGTGGGGCCGATGGCTGGTATCCCAGCTGGCAATAGGGCAGCAGCCAGAACCCCCGAGCAGTGATGGGCTGAGCCGCTTAGCCTGCTGCTGCATACCATCAAAAATCAGCTCATCTGCCACCTTTGACAGGTGTGCCGTAGGTTGCCGAACCCTGCTTTATACACTAGTAAGGAGATGAGCATATTACAGTTGTTGGAGGGCTCTTATCAGGAGTAACAGGCTATAGGAAAGTCAGTCAACATTTTTTGTTTCTCTGATGAAAACTGACCCACTCCCTGCCTCAAACCAAACCTGTCACTAATAATTGTCAACAACTTAATTTTCTGTTTTTGGCTAAGATATTGATTTAAAAAAAAACATTGAAATTGGATTCAGGATTGTTAGCAAGAATTTTTGGCAAACAAAGTTGTTAAATGACAATCTAAATGGCAACACAGTAATGCTTTCATGCTTGGCTCACTCCCCAACCTGCTGGTTCAACAGCTGCAGTAAAGGAGGAGATAGGTGGAAAACTGCAGGACCCCAAAATCCACCTCTTGGGGTGCAGAGTGGCAACAGCAGCAGCAAACCCTCAGGTCCAATCACACGCCAATGGGCACCGCCGCCAGCCCAACAGACCATGGTGAAGTTAGCACAGCATCTGATCTCAGGGACGGGGCACCCATGGAGCCACAGCAGCTCATCCTGCCCTGTGCAGCTCCCCCCGGATGAGATGGATCGCTGGCAGCTGCCAGCCCGGGGGAGAGGCGCTCCCCAGCTAGGGTGGCCAGATCCAGATGTCCTGATTTTATAGGGCCAGTCCCGATATTTGGGGCTTTGTCTTATATAGGCACCAATTACCCCCACCTAGAGTGACCAGACAGAAAGTGTGTAAAATCAGGACAGGGATGGGTGGGCGTGGGGGGGTAAAAGGAGCCTATATAAGAAAAAGACCCCAAAATTGGGACTGTCCCTATAAAATAGGGATATCTGCTCACCCTACTCCAATCCGCTATCCTGATTTTTCACACATCTGGCTAACCCCAGCCAAGCCCTGTGTGACATTCTAATCCTGGCTGCCTGCCGAGGAAGTGAGTTACTTTCACTTTCATTCCTCAGCAGGCAGGCAGCCAGCCTCCCCTCCCCCCACTTACCCCCAGCACCTCACCCAACCCAGCCCTGACGGAGGGGAGGGAGGAGAGAGAGAGGGGTGCTCCTGGGGAGGAGGGAGAAAGGAGGGGGTGCTCCGTGGGGCGGGGGGGAGAAGAATGGATGTTATGGGGGACAACAAAGGATACTGGTTCCAGAGCCACAGAGCCTGCCTCACCTCACCTCAGCCGGGGGGAAAGAGTCACACTCACAGGTGAGCTCCTTTCCCAACCCTACTCCCTCCCCTTCCCAGAGACCCCAGCAGCCAATCCCATTCCTCAGACTGTGCTGTATTTGGCTCTCTCTAGGACCCAGCAGCCCTGCTTCTACACTGTCTGGGCTGCCTGTAGAGTGGTGCCCCCAGGGAGAGTGAAGGCCCTACGCAGCTGCCTATTCTGCCTATGCCTAAGGATGGCCCTGGTTCATTCTCGTCTCACTGAAACCCGAGCCTAAGGGAGTTTCAATGAGATTTTCAGTGAGATTTAGACATTTAAATTCCTTAGGTTCCTTTGAAAACCTCAGCCGTAATCCAATGCCAGAGCAGAATCAGGCTCAATGTATTTGGGTAGTTTGTGTATTTCACTCATCTTGAACAGTGGGGTCAGACTGGTCCCTTTCACTTTCTGCCTGGGCCTGCACTAGCACACTGCTGCTGTTTGGATTTCTACCATGGCAGGAGGGTGTTTAAATAGAGCCTTAAGTTGATTGACATTTAGAATATGTATAGAATAAAAGTTTTTTAAAGCACTTTTCAAAATAAACCCAAGAAGTCTAGTCCAACCCCTTCCTAGAAAGCATCCTTGTAAAATAAAAAATGTGTAGCTGTGGCTTTTTTAAAAAAAAAATCCCTTTAAAATCTGTCACAAATATTAGAAAATCATCTCTAATTACTATGGTTTATCAAATCAAATTAGTGTCAAGATGGAAATGATTACTGTTGACAGGAGTCCTTTAAATTACTCAGCAAACATTAATGATATGAACAGCACAGGGACACTGACAATAATACAGTCACTCTTCTGGGAAAGGGCACATTTATGGTGGGTGATGCTGGAACTCTGCCTTCTCTGTCATCTTTACACACAGCTATACATAGTATTCTTCAATCCCTCTCTGTCATTCATTATAAACCAGCAGGCACCCAATCCCAACAATAGAGATTTTGGATCCATTTGAAAAAAATAGTCATTACTGGTATGTTACAAACCACACACAAGTGAAAAAACAAGATCTGCTTTATTAAAGAATAAAATATGCAAACAAAGATGGAGACTCAAACAACAACAAAAAAAAGTAGCTATTCTGAATTCTCCCCTTCTCCTCCACTAGCTGGAGGAACTGCTACTCAAAAGAGACAGGTAAAACGTGTGGCTGATAAAGTGTGTGTAATAAGCCATACTGCCATCTAGTGATGAAATGGTAACACTATTTTAACAAGTTAACACTAAGCTTTCAGATATATCGCAGGTTCCCAAATGTCACTTGTGTTAAATATGTCTGTCTTAACCTGTGTTGCCTAGTTTCAGTGACAGAATCTCTGCAAGGTCCTCTGTATTGTTATGAGATTCAGTTATTTGTACCTTACTGAGATTTTCCTGGCAATATGTGGGTGACGGTAATTATCTATCTATCTCACTGTTTTTCAGTCTTAAGAATTTTTTCAACTCCAGTGAATATACACTTACTATAGTACCATGTAGGGGGAAAAATACAGAATTCAACTCATTTGTCAGCTGAGGTAAGTGGGGGAATGGGATAACAGGAGGAAGCATGAGCAGGAGAGCCCAAGATGGGAGGACTCGTGTCTCACACTGAGAAAGCGGGAGGATCAGCAAGTTATCTTAAATGCCTATACACAAATGCAAGAAGCCTGGGAAACAAGCAGGGAGAACTGGAAGTCCTGGCACAGTCAAGGAACTATGATGTGATTGGAATAAGAGACTTGGTGGAATAACTCAAATGACTGGAGTACTGCAATGGATGGATATAAACTGTTCAGAAAGTACAGGCAGGGCAGAAAAAGGTGGGGGAGTTGCATTGTATGTAAGAGAACAGTATGACTGCTCAGAGCTCTGGTATGAAACTGCAGAAGAACCTGAGAGTCTCTGGATTAAATTTAGAAGTGTGAGCAACAAGGGTGATATCCTGGTGGGAGTCTGCTATAGACCACCAGACCGGGGGGAGGGGGAATGAGGTGGATGATGCTTTCTTCCAGCAACTAACAGAAGTTGCTAGATCACAGGCCCTGGTTCTCATGGGAGACTTCAATCACCCTGATATCTGCTGGGAGAGCAATACAGCGGTGCACAGACAATCCAGGAACTTTTTGGAAAGTGTAGGGGACAATTTCCTGGTACAAGTGCTGGAGGAATCAACTAGGGGCAGAGCTCTTCTTGACCTGCTGCTGGGAAGAATTAGTAGGGGGAGCAAAAGTGGATGGGAACCTGAGAGGCAGTGACCATGAGATGGTCAAGTTCAGTATCCTGACACAAGGAAGAAAGGAGAGCAGCAGAATACAGACCCTGGACTTCAGAAAAGCAGATTTTGACTTCCTCAGGGAACTGATGGGCAGGATCCCGTGGGGGAATAACATGAGGGGGAAAGGAGTCCAGGAGAGCAGGCTGTATTTTAAAGAATCCTTATTGAGGTTGCATAAACAAACCATCCTGATGTGTAGAAAGAATATGGCAGGTGACCAGCTTGATTTAACAGTGAAATCCTTGCTGATCTTAAACCTAAAAAAGAAGCTTACAAGAAGTGGAAGATTGGACAAATGACCAGGGAGGAGTATAAAAATATTGCTCAGGCATGCAGGAGTGAAATCAGGAAGGCCAAATAACACTTGGAGTTGCAGTTAGTAAGGGATGTTAAGAGTAACAAGAAGGGTTTCTTCAGGTATGTTAGCAACAAGAAGAAAGTCAAGGAAAGTGTGGGCCCTTTACTGAATGAGGGAGGCAACCTAGTAACAGAGGATGTGGAAAAAACTGGAGTACTCAATGCTTTTTTTGCCTCTGTCTTCACGGACAAGGTCAGCTCCCAGACTACTGCACTGGGCAGCACAACATGGGGAGGAGGTGATCAGCCCTCTGTGGAGAAAGTGGTTCGGGACTATTTAGAAAAACTGGATGAGCACAAGTCCATGGGGCCGGATTTGCTGCATCCAAGGATGCTAAAGGAGTTGGCAGATGTGATTGCAGAGCCATTATCTTTGAAAACTCTTGGTGATCTGGGGAGGTCCCGGATGACTGGAAAAAGGCTAATGTGGTGCCCATATTTAAAAAAGGGAAGGAGGAGGATCCAGGGAACTACAGGCCAGTCAGCCTCACCTCAGTCCCTGGAAAAATCTTGGAGCTGGTCCTCAAGGAATCAATTCTGAAGCACTTAGAGGAGAAGAGTGATCAGGAACAGTCAGCATGGATTCACCAAGGGCAAGTCATGCCTGACTAACCTAATTGCCTTCTATGATGAGATAACTGTCTCTGCGGATAAGCGGAATGCAGTGGATGTGTATTCCTTGACTTTAGCAAAGCTTTTGATATGGTCTCCCACTGTATTCTTGCCAGCAAGTTAAAGAAGTATGAGCTGGATGAATGGACTATAAGGTGGATAGAAAGCTGGCTAGATTGTTGGGATCAATGGGTAGTGATCAATGGCTCCATGTCTAATTGGCAGCCAGTATCAAGCGGAGTGCCCCAAGAGTCGGTCCTGAGGCTGGTTTTGTTCAATATCTTCATCAATAATCTGGAGGATGGCATGGACTGCACCCTCAGCAAGTTTGCACATGACACTAAGCGGGGGTTAGACTAGATGACCTCCTGAGGTCCCTTCCAACCCTGATATTCTATGACTCAAAAGAAATCTGAGATTCAACAAGAACAAGTGTAGAGTCCTGCACTTAGGATGGAAGAATCCCATACACTGCTACAGACTAGGGACCGAATGGCTAGGCAGCAGTTCTGCAGAAAAGGACCTGGGGTACAGTGGACGAGAAGCTGGATATGAGTCAACAGTGTGCCCTTGTTGCCAAGAAGGCTAATGGCATTTTGGGCTGTATAAGTAGGGGCATTGTCAGCATATCGAGAGATGTGATCATTCCCCTCTATTCAACATTGGTGAGGCCTCATCTGGAGCACTGTGTCCAGTTTTGAGCCCCACACTACAAGAAGGATGTGGAAAAATTGGAAAGAATCCAGCGGAGGGCAACAAACATGATTAGGAGGCTGGAGCACATGATTCATGAGGAGAGGCTGAGGGAACTGGGATTGTTTAGTCTGAAGAAGAGAAGAATGAGAGGGGATTTGATAGCTGCTCTCAACTGCCTGAAAGGGGGCTCCAGAGAGGATGGATTTAGACTGTTCTCAGTGGTAGCAGATGACAGAACAAGCAGTAATGGTCTCAAGTTGCAGTGGAGGAGGTTTAGGTTGGATATTAGGAAAAACTTTTTCACTAGGAGGGTGGTGAAGCATGGAATGGGTTACCTAGGGAGGTGGTGGAATCTCCTTCCTTAGGTTTTTAAGGTCAGGCTTGACAAAGCCCTGGTTGAGATGATTTAGTTGGGGTTGGTCCTGCTTTGAGCAGCGGGTTGGACTAGATGACCTCCTGAGATCCCTTCAACCTGATATTCTATGGTTCTAACTGTAGCTAAGACTCAGTGAATTGATGGAGGTTTGCATGAGCCCAAATGCAACCTGTCAGCCAAAGTGATGTGATTATATTATTTGCAGTGTTGTTGTGGCCATATTGGTCTCCGGATAGAAGAGAGACAAGGTGGGTGATATTACCAAGGAGGTAATATCTTTTATTGGATCAAGTTCTGTTGGTGGAAGAGACAAACTCTTGAGCCTCACAGAACTCTTTGTCAGATCTGGATAAGGTAACCCAGGTAAATATAAAGTGGGACAGATCGCTAAGCAAGAAGGTTCAGCGCATGTTGCAAGAATAGCAGCTCTCCGATGCTCAGAAGTTTGCCTCTTCCACAAACAGAAGGTGATTATAGTATGTGATTTAAAAATTAAACTATAGTTACTATAGTCATGTGATTTCCCCCCCCCCACCCCCCCAAGGAGTCCATATGTACATTTCTTAGATTTTCAGCATATCAGTGCTTTGCATTTCTGATCCTGAGGCATAAATGCTTCAGAGGTTAAAAATCAGATAAACAGCTCTGTCTAGTGGCAATTTCAATAATTGCATCAGAAATTAAGGGCACTATTCCTAACAGAATTCAAACCCATATGTATTGAATCTCAAATGAATTTAGAAATAGCTGGCCAGCTTTTGCACGTGCTGTATGTTTTTAAGTGATTCTCTTGGAGGTATATAGACTTAACCCCTACAGCCATATTCTGCCATTAATTTATACTTTGAGAGAGGGCTGCTCTATTCAGCTCCGGCATTTATTTTGCAGCAAATTCCCCTGACATTTTGCCATTTGTTACATTTTGCATCTTACATGGGCAAACACCAAAAACATTTTGAGTTTAGATTTGGTTTGACTAAGCATCCAGAAATTCAGATGCTTATCGGAACTGTAATCCTCTCTCCAGCTTGTGATTGTGGCCTGGAAATTTCATGGAAGCAAGCTGCTGTTCCTCCTTCCACCCACCCCCTCTTGTTGTTTTTAAAATTTCTGGCCCTTCTCCATCTGACCCCAGCCAAAAGAATATATGCGATGATTATGGTCACGTTTGGTTTCCAGCCAAGAATTATCTACCTCAAGTGTTGGAACCTCCAAAAAGTCTGGTTCAAATCTTTCAAGAAAATGGGTTCAGGAGACCCTTATTTCTCTGGACTGATTTTCCCTTCCCTAGGCTCTGGGGGACAGATTATGTCTGTAAAGTAAGGGGCAGAGGGGAGACAAGTGTTTTGGTGTGGAGCCATGCACCAAAGGAGCACTAGGAGGCTGGTGCACGGTAACCTCACACACTGTGCTGGTCACACCCTGGGCTACTGCTGTGGGAGAGTAGGGATACTTGGTCACATCTTCCCTGCCCTTAGGGTCATTTGTGCCCTTGAAGAGTAGGAAGGGATAGCAATTCTGCATGATCCTGCCTAGCCCCTGAGCAGATTCTGGTTGTGCTTGGGCCTATAGAGCTTCCATAGCAAGCCAGCCAATCCAATACATTTATTCAGAGAAATAAATGAGCATATGCATTAGCTAGAGTTCCCTAGGCATCTTTAACTTGTATACTAATCCTTGGAAAGTTAGACTGGACTGTGTTCAAGGGATAAACTTTAAATAACGTTTCCTTTCAATGATCATGAATTATATTTAATGACAAACTAAATTAATATTTTGCATAAACTGTGAGATGGTTACATTTTCCATTTTGTGTTCTGGGTTATAATTAATCTTAAAATGTACGTGTAAATGCACATATATGTGATGCCTACAAAATGCAGCCTGCTGATCTGGATAGACAGGTAACAAGCTATGACTATTCTTCTGCCTTCTCCCTTCCTCCCCATTTCTAACCCTAATTTAAAAAAACAACCTACAATGCATGGAACTAACAAAGCTGTGCCAGTTCTTCAACAGACTTTTTGCAGAGGTGATCAAAACTCAGAATTTCTGGTCCATGTAAAAATTCTTGTTAAATTCCCTCACTGCAGAACAGCTACACTATGGAACATGCTGTAGCCCTGACTCAGCTCTGCGTGAGCAAGGACTGGAGGATTTGAACAGATAAGCAAAAAATAAATGATAACCAAACCTGCAGTTTGCAAATTGCCCTGCATGGAAACAATTCAGAATCTTCAAGCTACTTCTCTATATCTGGACTTGTACCTTCTCTGAGTTCATTGTAAATGATTTCCATTGTACATTTCATCCCACTGTTCCAGGTGGCTTTCTCCAGGGAGTTAGATTGGATCTGGTATATTGGATTTTCCAGCTACACTTATCTTACATTTTTAAAGCTGTAAGTCTTAGATCCTGCCTCCCTTTTTTCAATCCAACCCCTTGTGCTGGGTTTTCTTAATTACATCTCCTTTTATAAACTCTGAGTCACTTCACTCTCTTTGTGTTCGCTTTTGGCATCTCACATAGTGACTGACTGCCAATTCCTTGCAATCCTCGCATCGTTTTCTGCATTCAGTCTGTTTCTTGGCTGCTTGTCAATTCTCAGTCTTTAACCTTTAGTGTTTCCTGTCTCTAGTCTCAGAAAGAATTTTTTTCTCTTTAATATTACTAATCACTTTACTCCTTCTTTTGCCCCATATAGGACTTTCCCTTTATCAACAAGAAAATGAGAATATTCTCTTGTATTTGGACTAGACTGAATTCAGAGTAGCTGTGAAAGGATTCATTTGCACATGCTCCCTAGGACTTTCACCAAAGTTTTTTTTTTTTTTTTTATTTTTAACTATATCTTCATTTACAAAGTTTTTTTTTTGAACTGGTTTACAAATAATAGCCTTGCATCTGATGAAGTGGGTATTCACCCACGAAAGCTCATGCTCCAAAACATCTGTTAGTCTATAAGGTGCCACAGGATTCTTCGCTGCTTTTACAGATCCAGACTAACACGACTACCCCTCTGATAAATAATAGCCTTGTAAATATTGGAGACAATGCAGTAACCATTTACGACAATGGGCTGTTGCTTAGAGAAACATACAGTTTTGCAGATACAGACTAACACGGCTGCTACTCTGAAACCATACAGTAGTAATATTATTATTGGCACCCACTATTTAGCATAGTGTCACTATGTTTAGCATGAGCATCTCTTCACTGCTCATGACATGTTTCTAGTGATTTTATTAAATTAGTGCATCCTCTACCTACTTTTAACACACTATGCATGCCTATCAAATGTGTATATTTTTTTTAAAAAATGGGCAGGTGTGCTAGGTTTTTTGTTTTGTTTTTGCTGGTGAATGTACTTTGAATAATTGGTAACCAAATTTGTCCCCCCCACACTTTTTTTTTTCCCACTAGGTACATAATTTTTCCATAACTGCTGCCTCCCATATATATATTTTTGAATCATTCTTCTAGAGATGCAGCTGCCTCTTATTAGAAACACTCAAAAAGATGAAATGCTCAGATACTGCAGTGATAGGTGTGTGCTTAAAATCCTACAGTAGATGGTAGGCAGAACATTGGGAAGGCAAGGAATATATGGCTGCCTATAAGAGATTTGTTCCAACTGCTGATCATTTTATTTTCCTCTCTCTATTTGCTGGGCAGAGGGTTTCCTATAAAGAACCATATGAAACAGAGTCAGAGATACTAGCAAAATTAATTTACTGGGGGAACAAAATCTGTTTTTCTGGCTGCAACATTTTCTTTGACATTTCCTGCAAAGCTGCAAGTATTATGTGGATTAGGATTTATATATATTTGTTCCATTTTACTGACTGCCCTCCTCTCTCTTAAATGTATTTAGACACTGAGTCAGCATACCAGACAGTCTAAAATATGTATTCCCTGAGCTTATGCTTATCTTGACATCCTGCTGCATTTCTTGTTTCCATTTTGCATCATGCAACTAATTATTTTGAAAATTTGTCTTAATAAACTACTACTATTTTTTTATTTAACACTAGTTGTTTTGTTTTTTTTTAATTTGTATTTTACTAGCACTTAAAGGCTGCCAACTGAGGACCCACTGTGCTAGGAACTGCACTTGCGCGCACACATACACAGATGCACATAAAACAGTCCTTCCCAGAAAGTCTGCAGGCTTTAACTTTTCTGTTTTATTTAGACAATGGGTAGGAGAAAGGATGTTATTATTCCATTTTACAGATGGGGAACTGAGGCCTAGAGAGATTAAAGTCTCAGCCTTACAAGCACTTACTGGTACTTGCAGTTAAGACAACATTAACTGGGACTACACACATGTTTAAACTTAACCATGTGCATACAGGTTTGCAGGGCTGGAGCCTAAGGATACATCTACACTGCAAAAAAAGACTCATAGTATAGCCATGGCTGGCCCGGATCAGCTGACCCAGGCTTGCAGGACTCAGGCAGCGGGGCCAGAAATTGACATGTAAAAGGATGGGGCTCAGGCTCTCAAATCCCATTAGAGGAGTGGGTCTCAGCCTGGGCTTCAGCCTGAGCTTGAACATCTACACTGCAATTTTGAGTCACGCAGCCATAGTCCTGCATAGACACACCTAAATTGATGCACGTAGTTGGTGTCAGAATTGGTAGCAGAATCCAGATCTGGAGCTGGGTGACATTTTTTTGGTGACTAGTAAAATCTTATTAACCAAGAAAAACAAACAAAAAAAAATCCATTTCAGTTTGAAACAATGATTTTTTTTTCCCTTTCAATTTATTTTTTTTGGCCACCAAAATAGAAAAGTGATTTATCTGCTCAGCTCTACCCAGGTCTCTTTTTATTCCCAGTCCAATGTCTTAACAAAAAGCCATCCTACAATGTTAGGGAGGCGATTCCTCAGTTTATGCCACTAGTGACTTGTTGTAACATAACTCTAAATTTGGGGCGGGGGGGGGGGGGATTCCTTATGTCACTCTTTGAACAGATACACAAATATCAGTACACAGGTTATTTTTCAGATATCTGTCTGATTTAGCTGTAATACTTTGGTTGTTGTGTGACACTTGTGATGGGGCAAGGCCAGATGGCTACAGTAAAGTACTGAGAAACAGATATGTTAGCCCCAGGCTAAACAAATCCCTAGTACCCTGGTAACCAAATGGCAGTTGCTCCAGGTTAATCAAGGCACCTGGGGCCAATTAAGATCTTTCTAGAAGGCAGTAGAGATAGCTACTTTAATTAGAACACCTGCAGCCAATCAAGGCAGGCTAATCAGGGCACCTAGGTTTAAAAAGGAGCTCACTCCACTCAGGCAAGGAGGAGTCAGAGGAGAAGGAGTGTGTGTGAGGAGCTGGGAGCAAGAAGCTGAGAGTGAGAGTGCGCACTGCTGGAGGATTGAGGAGGACAAGCGTTATCAGACACCAGGAGGAAAGTCTTGTGGTGAGGATAAAGAAGATGTTTGGAGGAGGCCATGGGGAAGTAGCCCAGGGAGTTGTAGCTGCCATGCTGCTGGTACAGAGGCACTATAGACAGGGCCTTGGGCCGGAGTAGAGGGTGGGCCCAGGTTCCCCTCAAACCTCCCAACTCCTGATCAGACACAGGAGGAGCTGACCCAGACTGTGGGTTCCACAAGAGGGGAAGATCACTGAGGTGAACAAATCCACCAATAAGCGCAGGACCCACTAAGGTAGAGGAGGAACTTTGTCACACACTCTATTAGTTTAATCTCTATAAAAGATATATTGCTTAAACAGTCTAGGGGTTTACATAAAGCTGTGGCTGTTGCTAGTCAAATCATTAACTGTAAATTATTGAAAATGTAAACTTATTCCTGATTGTGAGCCAATCCTAAATCTTGGAAATACGTTGATTTTTGCCAAACGGTTTGAGCCAGATTCAAAACTTGTTGACTTCAATAGGAATCTTTCCACTGAGTCGAATGGATTTAGGATCATGCCTATTTGAACAAATGTCTACTATGGATTGTTTACAGACTGTTCCTTTTGACTAGTCTCTGATTAGTGTGATTAGTCACCCAAGTCACATGGTATTGTTTCTGCTCCATGAATGGATTACAAAAACTTTAGTAATTACGTCCTGACAAAATACATTTTGGGTTATTTTTGTTTGTTTTTTAAAAGACCTCTTTATTGACATACATATTGTTGCTGTGTCAGGCAGAAAACCTGTCTGGTTCGTTGACACTGCTGCCAGAAATGCTATTTCTGGAATAGTAGTGGTTAGTCCTGGTGGTTAGTTATCCCACGCTTGGTCCCTCCTATAGCTAATGCACATTATGTATTTTGTGTAACTGTTGCAATCGTCACAGCTGGAACACAAACCTTTCATGCAACAAACAGTCACTTGTCTTTCCTGAAGCAAGGCCAAACAAATAGCTTGAGTTCATGTTGGGCAAATGGTGGGCTATTAAGCTTTAACCACAATGCAATTCTCACAGGATTTGTGGGCAATCCGTTTCACAGTTGATTTCCTTTCATCTTCATGTTATGTGGTAGATTCTGGGCAGAAGCGTGAATTTCCACAATAGGTCATGGTGTATATTCAACAACTGTGCAAAGACGGCTGATGCTAAATGATCTTCCTGATTGGCAATTTATTAGGTCTTCTCTAGACTAGGTTTATTTGTCCTGAGGTGACTACACTGGGTGCTAGTAAATATTTCCCTTATTTGGTCACGTGACTATAAGTTATTAGTGCTTTTATAAATAATACTTTTCTGCTTACTGTAAAGGGTTGTCATTGACAGCAATGGGATTCCACTGAAGTTATGTATTCTATTCCATATTACTGCCAAAAGTGTTTACCACAGCTCAAGGTATTACAATTAATAGCAAAGGAATTAATTATGACCTGTCACCTGCAGTGAAGTGTTGCCAATGTCTGAAATTTAATCCTTGGACTAATGTTAGGTATCTACTCCAGAGATTCATGGAAACTACTTGTTGTTTTGCTTTTTAGGTTGTTATATTGAAGAAATTCTAATCTTTAAGTGCAACACGCCTAGAAAATGTTCATGTTTTAAAGTATTCTACAAAGGGTCACTTCTCTTTGAAACAATCGCACTGAATGGAGCAAATGGGCACCCGATAAGTGAAAACATCCTTGAATTTCACTGAAAGAAACCTGAAGGGGAGTGGCAGGAGCTGCTGTATTAGATGGACTCTATCTCTGAAAAATTTTTCAAGAGAGGTTAAAAGCAGGACACCAAAGCAAACTAAAAATGGTGTGATTACTACTGTGGTACATGAAGTGAATGCTGGAAAGAAGAACAAGTGTTCTTAGTTGCAGGAATTAAATTATTAGAGAAGTTTAGAGGCAGGATTGCAGGATGGAGGGATATAACAGGTGAAGGCAGAAGTAGGGGAGCTCACAAAGGTGATGTTGCTATGAATGGCAGTGTTTGGAGCTGGCTGAGCTATTTCTTATCAATAATATTTATTTTTTTGGTTAGCAAATCACTTGTGCACCATCTTATTTCTGCAACTGTATTAGTTAGTCATAAGCTTTCTCCAAATAGCTTCAAGTAATTTTTTTTTAATGGATTATTCACAAAAGAGTCACTTCAAAGATTCAGTATTAGTTTTTGGGTTTGTGATATTGATCAGCTAAATCACATGGTAACGTTTCTGTTGTCTGATTGGACACATGAAACTTCTTAAAAGAATAAGGCATAACAAATGAACGTCTAGTACAGTACTGATTTTCAGAATTTTTGCTTTCAGGCTCAGTTCTGTACTTCGTACATAGAAAAATGAAAGTGGGAAGTTAGTGGTAACTTTGCCTTACTAAGGAGACTGGAACTGGGTCCTTCGATTCAGTCTTGAACTAATGTTCTTTTGAAGAAAAAACATTTAGTCAATGAGTTTGCCTGGTTGTAATGAGAAACAGAGTTTAGCTTTATTCTTTAAACATCTGAACTTGGGGAGGAGGAGAATACAGATGTAGCCAAGTTTCTGATTATTTGTTAATTATTGATCACATTAATATAACCGCTTCCCATGTGTGTGACAAGTGGAAATTTTATAGTGGGATTAAATGGCATTCAAACATCTGAATCCAAATAAACAGACCTGTAACACTGAATTTTTAGGGAGAGGTTTCCAGAAGTGCTCAATGTTGGCCCAGCTCGCCTCCCATAGAAGATAATGGGAGTTTTGCCTGTGACTTCAATAAGAGCACACTTGGGCCAGTGCAGAG
This sequence comes from Gopherus flavomarginatus, assembly GCF_025201925.1. Lineage (NCBI taxonomy): Eukaryota > Metazoa > Chordata > Testudines > Testudinidae > Gopherus > Gopherus flavomarginatus. The sequence continues at coordinate 88,836,372 of NC_066624.1, forward strand.
TGCTTTTGAAAATCCAATCCCTAGTCTATTCTTTTACCTAACACAGAAAGGTAAAGATCGTATTTTTCCTTCATGAAGGCAATGTCTGGATGAGGAGCTATGTCACCTTGCATATAGTGAGGCTGCATCATGCTTTGGCACTTCATTTACACTGTCAAATAGCATCAGATGCAGACTCAACTGGCTGCCCTTTTTATGCTTTTTATCTATTTACTGTTTGACTTGAAGTTTCATAACATCTCATCAAGGAAATCCAGATGACAATATCACAGATGTCCAGTATCCAGTCTATGCTTTGCCAAAGATAGTCTGTCATAAAAGTGTCGGAAGACAGCTGCTTACCTTACCTTTACTCGGGTTCTATTGTGACAGATATGGGAACTTTCTGCCATATCCTCGAATTAAGTGTAAGCATTTTTTGGGGTCCGTTGTATTAAATGAATGGTTTATATAGGATTGTGTTCTCTCTCTTCGTAGAGAAAGCCAAGCACAGTGTGGCCTTTTAGGCAGCCTGGCTTGCTGGGGCTATCTCAGAGCAAGGCAGGGAACTGTGAAGCCTTAAAACCCTTAGTCAGGAGTGAGAGAGATGCTGGTCTCTGCCCCCAGGAGTTGATGGATGGGAGCTGGAAACCTTTCAGTGGATACCCTTGAGGGATCACAGAGAGGGAATACAGGTGCAGTTAGCCTGAAACTGAGACATTTATATTAAACAATCTCTTTAGAATTACCTGACTGTTACCATCTTAATGCTTGGAACCTGTATATAATTAGGATAATGGTTATGCTTCTTTAACACACTGTCAAGGAAAGGGAATAGGTTTCTCTCTAACTTTCTCTGTACCTTTTTAATAAAAAAAATAGTGTCTGTCTCCAGGTGAGATCAGTCTATGGTGAAAAACCTCTTAATTAAACACAGGCAGTTTTTGGAAGCAGATGAAAAATGCTAACAGCAATGATATTCAGATTTCAAGGGAGGCTTGGAAAAAAAGGTCCACGGATTGCATTGAGTTGCAAAGACTTTAAACAAGGTAATTGACATGAATATTTTAACAAAATAACACTTTTTATTCTCAATTACTGCTTTTCCAAAGGATGAAAATTAGCACTGCTTTCCCCATCTGCTTTTTTTACATCAGGGAGACTACTTTTTGGGTGAAAAAAGTGCACAGAAAAAAATCTAATTTTACAGTTCAGATTACTTATATCTTATTCACATTTTACTCCGAGCAACAGTGGTACATGAGTGAGTTACATACATATACAGTAGTATTGGTGAAATAACCTGGGGCATTTTGCAATAATTACACAGTGGGTCTGATTTGCCTGACACACCATGTAACGCTACTGAATCCATCTCATTCTCTGTCCCCTCTGGTACATATTTTGGTCTGAGCTTGCAATGTACTGACCACCCATATGTGGTGGTGAGTACTCTCAGCTTCTGGTGCCACCGATCACTTTGACTGCATGCTTTCTGGGGCAGGGACAAACCGTGCCTTCCTTTAAGATTGTACAATGCCTAGAATATTGTGAGTATTTCCTGGAAACAAAGAATTTGAAAAATATAAATTTAAAGCATCTACATTTTTGGGTGCTACATTTATTAATCATTAAAAATAGAATCACTCCTAATTTTCACTAGTGTGAAAGGAAAGTCAGGCCAGCCTCTTCTTTGGGAAATAGTATTAATGGCAATCCTTAAGGATGGGCATAGTTCAAGCGACGTTTGGGTGATTATTTGTGGCTCATCCAAACTTTGTGAACCTCTGAATTCTGCAAAGCTGAGTTGGAACTTTCTTAGACAAGACTTTCCCACTCTGCTTCCAACAGCTATGCTTACGATCCCAGATTGGAACTTGAAATAAAAACACCTTTCTGAAAATTTCACTAAAACTCACAGTACAGTTGGATTTGAGTTTGGTTCCAAAAACATCTGGGGAGATTTTCATTTTATCAAAACTAGTAATCTCTGGTAACTAAATGAGCACTTACACTAAGTGTGTCATGAGGGAAATAATGTAATTAGAAATGATAACATGTCATGAATTATCTTCAAAACAAAATTCAACGCTGGTATAAGTAGATGCTGCTCCTGTTGGGATTTTTATGGCAGGGCTAAAGTTGGTCCTTATTTTGTGTGTATGTATAAGACACTAGGACATGTAGGGCTAAATTTTCAAAGGTCTGTATGCTGTAAAATTGTATGTAAACTTGAGGAAAAGACCCATGTACAAATTCTTTTTTAAATGGTGCAAATATAACAGCATGTCAGTTGCTATTTCTATTCTAGTAGGTAAAACTATAATTATTGTCAAACATTTGTACTACCAGTTGCACTGCTCCAAGGCTAATAATGGTTTGGTTTTACTGTATTTTTGATCAATGTCTTGGGAAATTTGGGTGGAGCTAAACTAATTTCTTCTAGGACTAGTAGTACAAGGCACTGCTCTTTTGAGAACTCTTTATAGGCTCTTGGGTTGTGTGCAGGAAATCTTATGAGGTGCATTGCACTAGGGCACAAAGTAACCCATAAACTGATTGACTAGCTGCTGATGTGTACAAATATAACCCCCTATTGTCCTTGTGTGCCCCAAACTCCCAGTAACATCAGCTGGTGTTACATACATATATGTAAGCAGTGCAGGACTGGGTCCTGAAGAGGGAAATTATGTACTGCTGGACACTAGGAAGATGTGTGGGTTCCAGGAGCAAAGAGGCGGAGACTTTCCCTCTTCCCCTATATGGCAGAGTAGTTTTGGAGCCACTTCGCAGAAGCTACTCCAGCCCTCCACAGACTCTTACACAGCCCTCACCTCTCCGTGGGGTGAAGAAGGAAGAATTTATGCAGCACCGGATCCGCTAGCCTGACCACTGACCCAGCCCTGGACCCCCCCCACACACACACAGTACTGCTCTCTACTATGCAAGAGTAGCATAGTACTACTGTGAACAACTTCCCCACCCCCCCCATCAAGCCCCTCCACACTTGCCTGAGAACTGATGCAGTTCAAATGTGCAAGGAAGGAGGGAGCTGAATTTACCTTTCAGTAAACCATAGAGTGTGCAGTGCTTAGCTGCACCAACCCACTCTTGAGTGTAGAGCCATAGTCATCTTCTACCAATGGAAAGCAGATGAATGAGGGAATCCTTGTTACTCAATAGGCACTGAATGGGACTCAAAGTCTGACTTGAATTCCTGACTGCCATTGACTTCATGTGTGACCTTTGGGCAAGTTATATAATCTCTCTGGTCCACAGTGGGCATGTGCAAAATAGGGATAATATTCACTTACCTCACAGGAGCACTGAAGAAAAATTTGTTAATATAGTGAGGCCCACAGGATGCTAAGTAAACTCTAGAGGAAACTGGGTAAGATCATGATTAGGCCAGCCATGGTGTACAGGTGTTAATGCTGCCAAATGAGGAAAAGAGACTGGCTACTTCACATTGAAATGGGAACGTTCAGGTGGATGCTGATTAAGACAAAAGCTTATAAGCATCATTGCTATTACCATTTCAATGCATAGAAGTAGTACCCATCATGGAAAAGCTGAGGAAGTATCAGCTGAGATGGCTGGATCATGTGAGATGTGCGATTGTTGGCCAGAGTATAATAACTAGTAGACTAGGGACAAAGACCATGAGGAAGACCTAGGAAAAAGGTGGTTTTAGAGCAGGGGTGGGCAAAGTTTTTTGGCTTGTGGGCCGCATCTGCCTATAAAAATTGCATGGCGGGGCATGATTGCTCAAGAAATTGGGGGTTGGGGTGCGGAGGAGGGAGGAAGGCCTCAGGCTGGGGATGCAGGCTCTGGGGTGGGGCCAGAAATGACGAGTTTAGGGTGTGGGAGGGGGCTCTGGGCTGGGGCAGGGGGTTGGGGGGCAGTGAGGGCTCCAGCTGTAGGTGTGGGCGCTGGGGTAGGGATGGGGATGAGGGGTTTGTGGTGCAGGAGGGTGCTCTGGGCTGGGACCCAGGGTTTTGGAGGGCAGATCAGGGCTGGAACAGGGGTTGGGATGTGTGTGTGTGGGGGGGGGGCGGGCTCAGGAGTGCAGGTTCCAGGCAGTACTTGCCACTGCTTTCAGGAGCTGCTTGAGGTATGTCTCTCCTCCAGCTCCTACACAGAGGCTCTGCATGCTGCCCCATCCACAGGTGCCATCCCCGCAGCTCCCAGAAGTAGTGGCATGCCCCCCTATGACTCCTACGCGGATATGTGGCACCAGCCATGCAGTTCTGCACTCTTCCTCGTCCTTGGGCACTGCCCCTGCAGATCCCATCGACTTGGAACCACGGTCAATGGGAGCTGCAGGGGGGGGGGCAGCGCTTGTGGCGGGGGCAGTGTGTGGCAAGCCCCCTGGCTGCCCCTACAAGTTGGAGCTGGAGGGAGGACATGCTGTTGCTTCAAGGAGCTGAGCAGCAAGCTCCCGACCCAGCTCCCAGGCTGAAACACCGGAGCCAGGCAAGCCACTGACCCCACTCCCTGGTAGGAGTTTGAGGGCTGAATTAAAAAGCCTGATGGGCTGAGTGCAGCCCGCGGGCCGTAGTTTTCCCACAGAAGGTTGATGTCAGCTTGGAAGATGCACTTGAAAAGAACATTTTGAGATAAAGAACAAGTGCTGCAACCCCAATTGATGAGACAAGGAGAAGAAGATTGAGGCCCACAGATAGTGTGATGATGATTACCATGTAAGTTCCTAGAGAAAAAGAGATGCTGCTTGAATGTAGGCCCAGATCCTTACAGGTATGCAGGCTTCTAACTTCCATTGAAATGCCTTTTAAGGAACGGGCCAGCGCTCTGGAATGCTGTTAAGACACTCCTGCCTCTGGATAAGGCACAGTGGAAGTCAAGTCCAAGAAGCCTGATAGACTTTTCTCTCAAACCCTGGAAATCAGACCCTGACATTTATTTATTAAAATGATTAAGCAACTTGTTCATTTTCAGTGAACATATTTTTAGCTTGTAGAAAACAGATTCTGGAACTGTCTGTTCTTTGGTCACGTTTACAAATGCCTGACACATTATTCTAGTCGTGTGTTTTGTCCTCCTACATTATTTCCTCATAAGAACACAGTATTTTCCAAACAACTGCTTTGTAAAAGAACTGCCACTAAGATATGATACTTGTGCTTGTCATCTGAACCTTCAGATGTCTTGATATCTACTAATAAAATGCTTAGGAACCTGTAGGAAATCTTCTCAACTCTCTCTACACCATACATTTTAGTTTCCTGTTTTTTTTAACATGGGTTCCTTTATTGCTTTCACTGTTCAATGTATTTAGGTTTTTTAAATAATATATAAATTGTGCTTTTCCATGTATTCCATTCTAATTTGTTCTTTAAGGAGATCTTTATTCACTTTTCATCCTGTGAATTAAAAAAAGAATGGACAGAATGTGCAACATGCATAAGTAGAATGATGGTACACAGTCCAGTAGAGGAAAGGCAGCGTTAAAAAAGATTTAGGGCCTTTTTATTTATTCAAAAGACAGCAGTTAGTTTGTTTAACTACCTCAGCTGCTTCTATTTAGCATTCAGAAGAGCTTTTCATGCTGTATTTTTAAAAAACAGCATTAAAGCCATGCTGAGTTTTTCTTTTGCTCTGAGATGGTCTTTTATATATGTGCAGTGGCTGCCACCCAGTTGCTATCTTACTCTTTAGCCATGAGAGAAGTCCTGTATCTTTTGGAATGCAAAGTCTTACCATCTTGGCATCATCTTCAGCCTCCAGGTGGAAAGACTTGTATGCTTTGAGAGGGCAACTCATTCCTTTTAGCCCATTACGTACATAATATCCTTTCTTTAAATAAAATATTCATTTTCTTTCGGGGGAAATAAAGCAACAGCATCTGGCTCAATAAAGAGGCTATATTTATGTGGATTCAGTTATGAATATTAAATTACAAATCTCCACGTATATGCAATAGCTGTGGTAAATATTTTTTAACAAGTTTCAGCTGTTTATATCCAGTAGGTTTGAAAGTATGAAAGGCATGCAGAATACTCCTCTTGCAGTTCTGACACTGCTGGGTCAGGAGACATACTTTGCTTTATGACAAGGTATTTTCCCTGGCAACTGTTGTTGTTGTTTAAGATTTGGATCCATTCATTAAATGTAACCGGAGTTATGTAAACAGATCAAGGGAACAGATGATATCAGGAGACAATGTATAAAACGTACCACACATTTAGTTTAGTTCACTTACCAAAAGCTCAGAGAAGAGGCCAGAGGCTGAAGTGGCACGTCTGACGTCTTCTCTTATCTCACTACGTCCTTATGGAAGAAACTTATAAAATCTGACAGAAAATAACCTTTCTATAGGTGGACAATCCTATAGAGTAGGGGTCGGCAACCTTTCAGGAGTGCTGTGCCAAGTCTTCATTTATTCACTCTAGTTTAAGGTTTCATGTGCTAGTAATACATTTTAATGTTTTTAGAAGGTTTTTTCTGTAAGTCTATAATATATAACTAAACTGTTGTATGTAAAGTAAAAAAGGTTTTTAAAATGTTTAAGAAGCTTAATTTAAAATTAAATTAAAATGCAGGGCCCCCCCGGACCGGTGACCAGGGCCCAGGTAGTGTGAGTGCCACTGAAAATCAATTCACGTGCCACAGGTTGCCTACCCCTGCTATAGAGTGTAATAAATTTATATTACTGATATAGTATTTTATGAGGGCTAAAGACCTTATAGAAAGGCTGCCATTCCCTCTAAAATTTTATAGGACTTGTCAATCAGGGAATTTTCCTTCCAGCTCAGGACAGAGGCAGACTGGTGAATCAGTGTTGGAGAGCATGCAATATCACTTCCCATACTATGTCTGTTCTTTGGCAAGGTGCAGTGCAAGATTTGATGCCAGGGGGCAGATTCTCAGCTGGCATAAATTGTCATTGCTCCAATGGAAACCTGTGCGCATGATTGAGAGGAGAGAGTGGACAGGGCAGGGCCAGGGAGTTGTGGATGCACATGGTAGTGCCTGGGGGTGGGGTGGAGGGAGAGGGATGAGGGAGGCCAGGGGCAGCAGCAGCTCCCTGGAGAACTGAAAAAATTAATGCAGCCAAACTATTTAATTGACAGGAGTCCATATAGTAAAGATCATCAGCTTCTCTCCAACATCTCAGAAATGCATCCCTGCTTCTCCATCTCTGTGGCTAAGAAACACTGATAGCATTCCCGAAAACCAAAAAGTGGCACTGAAAGAATAGATGCTTGCATGTTTACGAGGTTGCTTATCTCATTTTGGCTTTCATTCAGCATGCCAAGGACCACCAAAAGCTTCTAATTACATTGAACTGAAATCATGGTGGATATATTACCAAATGGATACATTTCTCTTTGCAGGATTACAGTTTAAGGTGCCCGTTTTTCAAAATGGGCAAATCATGTTTTTATTGTATTTTTTTGGCCAGAAAAAAGGGGAGTTAGAGTGCAATTCACTTTATGAAAACAGAGGAGTGGAATATTTGGGCCAAATGAGTTGAAAGTAAGAGGTTGGTCCTCAGACTGGTCTATTTAAATAGACAATGTCATGTACTTTAGGACCAAAATAAGATTGATTTATTTATTCCAAGTCGAGGGGATGCAAGACAGCTGCAAACAATTGCCCTGACCCTACAAAGACTTATGTATGTGATTCATTTACTCCTTAGATGTAGTTCTGTTATCTTCAAAGGGGCTATATTACAGGGCATGAAGTTAATCACATGTATAAGTCTTTGCAGGATTGGAGCCTAAGGCCTTGGCTACACTGGCGCTTTACAGCACTGCAACTTTCTTGCTCAGGGGCATGAAAAAACACTCTCATGAGCGCAGCAAGTTACAGCGCTGTAAAGCACCAGTGTAAACAGTGCCTCAGTGCTGGGAACTGTGCTCCCAGCGCTGTAAACTAATCCCCACAGGGAGGTGGAGTACCTGCAGTGCTGGGAGAGCTCTCTCCCAGCGCTGGCGCCACGACCACACTCGCACTTCAGAGCGCTGCCACAGGAGCGCTCCCACAGCAGCACTGTACGGCTGCAAGTGTAGCCATACCCTAAGACTTGAACAGAAATATTTCCATCATTATTATTATTTCATTTTCTGTATTAAATATATGAAAACGGCTTATAGGAAATGTTTAAACATTTTCCTGTAGTATTTGAATTCCAGATGCACATACATAGAACTGGGGCAGGAGGACCAGGATATTTAACTGATCTGGCTAGTTTCACTTTCCAAGAAGAGTTCAGTGCAAAATGTAAACACATTTTGTACCACTTATGCTATCAGGATTTTTAAATGGTGGTGTTACTAACACAAGTGAGGATTTTTTTTTTTAAGATGCAACTTTCATTTTGAGACCATAACCTTGAATTAAATCAGCTGAATATTTAAGAACCAGAGTAGGATTACACAACCAGAGGAAAAAGACAGATTACTAGTTATATTGTATTAAATCAATCCGCCATTCAGGGTGAGATTCTGCCTTGAGAGGTGAAAGGCAAGAGGACACCACTATTTTTAGACTCTAAATTTTAGAGCAAGGCCTCTCTTAAAGTAACAGTGTGCTTTTAATGACCTCTTTTTCCTCCCCTTTCCAGAGTCAAGGGCTTTTTGCAAAAATTTAGGTTAACAGGAGCTTGCTCTGCAGGCAGGTTATGCCTCTTATAGCTCTAATTAGAAACACTTCATTTTTTTCGAGCTTGGCTAGTTGCAGTTTAATTTTGCATTTGATCTATGCCAGGGGGTTAACCATGTATTTTTATCACATGGATTTGATTTTTATTGAATATAATGACAGCTAATGGTTTACTTTAAGCAAAAAATACATGTTTTGGTGTGGAGTATTCATAACTATCTGGAGTATTTCAAGCATCTTCCAGGTTTCCTCCTTGCAAACACATGAACATCTGTATCCAGCTGTCTTTTAAAGTCTCCTACTCCTGACCTAGATATTTTTCTCTGAACATTTGGGATGTTTTGGAATTGGTAGTTTAAACTTTGATATAATCAGTTAAATAAGGACTAATACTTAGCAGGCTACTCTTACTGATACTGTGCAATAAAAGCCTGTTCCAATGACTTTTTTAAATCAACGGTGAGACTCCTGTTGATAAATTAAATTGAAATGAGGTGCAGACTTAAAGTTAGCAGCCTAGTGGATGGAGGGAAAGCATTTTAATTCAAGCTTCTTTGGAAGATTGTCCCTGGCTCCAATTAAAAAATACCAGTGTGGTCAAAGTATAATGAGTCATTTGGAATCCTCCTGCATGCATTTTTTATTAGTATTGCTAGAGCTGTTGTAAATAAGGCTAGTGCTTGTCATGATTCTGTCATGGAAGGACACGTGGATCTGTCATGCACTGAGAGCTGAATAGATGATGATAGTAATCAGTAGTTCTCAACCAGGGGTCCGGGGCCTCCTAGGGGACCTCCAGCAGGTTTTACGGGGTGGGGGGGGTCTCCAAGCAGGGCCAGCATTAGGATAGCTGGGGCCCAGGGCAGAAAGCCAAAAAAAAACCCACCTCAAGGGGCTGAAGCCCAGGTCCCTTAGCCCTGCCACCAGAGGCCGAAGCTGAAGCCTGAGCAATGTAGCTTTGTGGGGGCCCCTCTGGCATGGGGTCCCAGGCAATTGCCTGGCTTGCTACCCCTTAACACTGGCTCTGGTTTTTATATGCAGAAAACTAGTTATTGCAGCCCAGGTGGGCTGCGGAGTTTTTATAGTATGTGGCGGGGGAGGGGGCTTTCAGAAAAAAAAAGGTTGAGAACCTCTGATGTAGACGCTGTTTGGCACTTCTGGTCCTGGCCAGCTAATAGCGATCCACCAACCTTGTGAAGAACAAAAGTGGGGAAGAAGCTGTTCTATCAACGTAGATATGTTCCCTCCTTGTCATGGGAGTTGGGCTGAATATTTTAGATACTTAGGTCACCAGTGTTGGTCTATGTGACTATATCAGTGCAGGAACTAGTTGTTCTACACCTATGTCACTGATAGAGCGCATGCGTTTCCTCACAGCTTCAGAGTCCCCACTACGAATCCAATGATCTTTTCATTGGACCTAATGAACATCTGAGCTACTCTCCTGGCCAATAACTAAAAGGAGATAGAGCAGAAAGTCGACCAAAGGGTATGTTATGGGGTGTACCTACCCTGCACTGGTTCAGCAGAGGTTAATCACACTCTGTGGGCCGAGGAGGCCACATCCCCTCATCCCTGCTGGACAGGAGCCAGCATATAAAAGGGAGCAGCTCAGATCAGGCTGGGCTGACCTCTGAAGGGAGCAGAGGTGCATTGCAGGCTTCTGCGGAGAGACGGCCGGTGCTCTGGATGCAGAGGCTAGCCAGGCTGTGGCTCCAATCAACTCCTAGCCACCTGCTGCCACAGATGGAGGAAAGACTGTGGCACCCCAAGACTACCAGCTGCAGAAGAACGGGTAGTAGGTAGCCCAGGGGAACTAAGCATAGAGCCAGTTGAAGAATCAGGGTTTGACCCAGCTTGTTTCAGAAGGATCCCTGCTGAGTTGGTGGCGGATACCTCTGCCGTAGACAGAGCCCTGGGCTGAGACCCAGTGGAGGACAGAGGATTAGAGGTCCCACTAATCCAGCCACCACCCACCTCTGCGGGTGGCAGTTTACCTCCCCTCTGGCCACTCTGCACTGCCCAGAAGGGCAGTTCTCCTGACTCTGGCCACTGGGCCACACTGACCTGCCACAAGGTGTAGTTCTATTGACACTGGGTGCTGGACCTCACTGCCCTGCTGCAAAGTAGTCCTATTGACTTGGGCTGCACTGCCTGACACCCAAGGGCTGCTGCATGGACTGTGACTGATAGACCACACTGCCCCAGGAGCTAGGTCTGCTGCGGCGACTTGGGAGACTAGGCTGCTCAAGTTGTACCTTAATTCCCCCACAACCTGACAGCCCCTGACGAGTGGACCTACCCCATGACAGGGTACAATAAGATCACATCATTACTTGGTTAAAGCATATGCACACCTTTATGGTTCTATAGAAATGTTTATCCATTTATTTTTTGTATACAGTATTAATATATAAATTTCTACAATGACTTATAGTATGCTCTGGTAACACTAAGAGAAATTGAGGTTAAATTTGCAGTATATGACTTAATGGTTACTTTGGCTAGAGAACATATGCTTATGGCCTTAACTCCTGCAAGGGAATTTATATCCCTCCGGAATTGTCTACATCCAAAATTTGCATCAATTTAACTAAAACTTATTAAATCTATTTTAATTATGCCAGTGCAAAGTGCTGTGTGGACTCAGTGAAATTGATTTAAACCTGGCTTATATCGATTCAGTGTAAGGCTTATACTAAATCAATAAATCCATTTAAGAGTGTTCACTCGGGAGTTTGCATTGGTTTAGGTGAGTTGATTACAGAACACACCTTTAGTTAAACTGGTGCAACTTTGAGTGTAGACTGGGTCTCCATTCCAGTCTCAGCTGTGGTACAAAGGTCTTTCCTGTGAACTTTGTTGTATGGGTTGTTGTGTTGCTATTTTTCACATCATAAGGGTACACAGTGATGCATGAGAATTTGTATCTAGATAAATACAGTTTTAATCTATACAAAATACTTTAAAAAGAGGCAACATCCTACTTGACAAAGGAGATCATTCTCCCACTCAGTACATGGGGAGTTACCCTTATATCATTGTTTATACCCAACTTTTAACATTCTTGATCTAGGTACTAAAAACTGAACTCTTCTATGAAAGAAGCCTCTACAATAAAAAGTAAGAATGTTAAAAAGTAAATTTATTTTGTTACCTCAGGAAACAATTAATCGTGATTTAGAGGAAACAGATACCAGTTAAGCAGTAAACTGAGGTGTAACCAGTTTTCTTTCATTTCTCCTTAGAAAACATGTTTTTTTGTCTGTATTTCATGTCAATTTCTGACTTTCTTTGCTTGAAGTGCAAACAGGAACATAAACTCTTCACAGCATTATCTAGCCAATGTTGTCTATTTCTCCAGTAACTTGTTGTTCAGCCAGTATCGCTGCTGGCGCAACAGTAGACTGGTTCTGGATTCAGATTGCTGCGCAAACACTACCTTAATTCCAAAGGACAAAATGCAGCAATAGGAAGCAGAGGGCACTATTAATTTCGTACTGCTTTTTCCAGGAATCCATTAAAAAAAAGAACATTTGGAAACAAGAACAGGAAACAGTTTCCAGAATTAGAAAGCCAAATTGCTGTGTTTTCAGTTTTTCTTTTACTTTTCCAAATGACAACACACATTCAGATGTAAGCCGTTTTTCTTGTTGTGCTCTTAACTTTATTATGCTCTTTCATTTTTAAGTTTAGCTTTTCACTCATCTTTCTCTGGGTAAGCTTATTTTTAATTTAGCTTTTATTAAACTGTTTTGGCACCATACATGAACCCAGAGACCTCAAGCAGCATCATACAGAATGCAGTAGCAGTCAAGTAATGGGCGAAGTCTTGTCCTGACCTGCAGACCAAAGATGAGCATAATAACTAGTCAGTAAGTCTTCTGCCAGAGAAAATCAGCCAGGTAGAATAGAAACCATAAGGAGTTGCACATTTTAGCCCTTCTGATGAGGAGCCATGAGCAATCGCAGCTAGCATTTGTTGCCTGTTGCCACAAATGTTACAGCCAGCTTGTGAGCTGGACACTCCCACTTATCCAGTGCCCATGCCCTCTTTTGGAGACACAATGCAGGCCAGTGTTATCTTGCCCTTTGTCCTACTAGTGTCCGAAGTGCTGTAGAGAAATCCTGCCTTACTGCCTAGTTTGTGTGTGGGAAAGAGAAGCTCCCTCCACACTCTTCCCATTTTCCTTGTGCCCAAGTACAGCATACAACAGTATGTTGCCCCAAATTGGTCATTTCAACATAAACATAATTGAAAAACCAACCACCAGGGAAGAGGTTCACATGTATAGCTGAGGAAGAAGCAATCTGTAAAGCGTCTCCTGTAATCACTCAGAAGGCCATCTCATAGTAGGACAGGCAAGTCCTTGTATCCCATGTTGTAAAGACTCTTAAGTACAAAACCATGGGTAAACTCAATGGGTTTCTTCTGCCTGAAGACACATTAAAGAAGGACAGCCATAGTGATATAAGATCTTCTAAGATGAGTGGTTGCTAAAGCAATAGATACTCCAGAACATTATATATGGGCTGTCGGTTGCCTGCATAGCTAGAAAATTAAACTCAAATTCAGTTCTGGTATAAGCAGGCACAGCTTCACTGAAGTCAATGGAGCTTTGCTTACTTACACAAGAGTTGAATTTGGTCATTGTTCTTTTGGAAGGCTCTAATCCTCAAACAAAACCTCTTGCAGGACAGGCAGCTCTATATTTAGTTCTCTGTCTGTGGGCAATACCAAGCTGACCTACAATTCTATTTCAACCCACAAGTCTCCTACCTTAAGGTTTCTCTGAGTAGCTTCAAAAATATTTGGACTACTGCTAATTCTCCACAGCAGCACTGCACAGAAGATTTCCTCTTTATCTTGGGCCCAGTTCTGCCTCGTGCTGATCACCTCCAGTTCCACTGAAGCCAGTGGACTTACACCAGGGACACAAAAGGCCCATGATTTGTTTTGGGAACTTACTATGAAGCAATGCAATCATCTTTATCAATCAAAACAGTTTACTTTTTTTATAAACAATGAATAAGCTCAGATGGTCTGTCTTACTGCTCAGCAAGAAGCCACTGTTCAATCTCTCTTACTAATGGCCTTTATGTTTTATATTTCTCTTCCTTTCTTGATTGCAGAACTCCCTCTTTGTTGGTATTGTGCACTAAGGCCACCATCTCTTTTTTTTCTTTTTTTTTTTTTTTTTTTTGCTCTAAGCCTCTCTTCATCCCATCCTTTCTCCCTCACTCTGTCAAAAAGATTTTCCTCTATGTTCTCCCAAGCTTCTCCTCCTTTCTACCTCAAACTTTCTCTTGCTGTGACTTTAAGGCCTTTCCTTCTCTTCCTGCAGCCACTCTCTTCTGCAGGCCTGCTCCCTTTCCTTCTGCTCCCAGGTCATGGCTGTCAATCTAGAATGTCCCTTGTCATTTACAAAAACAACGATAATGACACAACACTTATGCAGCACTGTACATTCTGAGAGTCCTGTGCAAACACAAATCTTCCTAATCCTAACACTGGTGCTCACTCACACTACACTCCTGCATAAGGAAATACTTCCTGAAGCCTGTTACAATGGGGGAAGTTGCATGGGTTCTTTTCTATTTAAAAATAGACCCAGATCCTCAGCCTCTCTTCTGGCTGCTTTGCTGTGCAGGAAAGCAGCTGGAAAGCTGGACGTTCTCCTCATGTAGGGATGTTGTCACGTTGCATAAAGCTTGGGTTGCTAGCTCTAGGCTTGTCGCGTGACAAGTGCGAGGAGGCATGATGGGAGTAAGGGCTGGTGTGCAAGTGTTATCTCGCTAATCCTCAATGTTTGGCCTATTGCAAGGCAACATAAATTAGAGCAACCTCTGAAAAACTTAATTTAACACTTGTGTTGAAGTGTTTTGAAGATGATCCGTAGCACTTACATATGTTTTGCTTTAGGGATTCTTGTATGCTTTTATATGTATAAATAATCTGTGAGGTAGTTGAAATGGCATGGTAGGGCTGTGTGGATTGTCCTATATCGTGTGTGGCTAGCTCAGGTCACTGAAAATGGAGTCACAGAATGTAGGGGACTAAGCTCTTCTAAAGGGAGGTAGGGAGAGAAAAAACTAAAATGGTTTTAAAAGGCCTTGTATGCAGTGTTTGTTGTTTGTTTGTAGCTGTATTAGTCCCTGCATATTAGAGAGACAAGGTGGGTTAAGTAATATCTTTTATTGGACCAACTTCTGTTGGCGAGAGAGACAAGCTGAAACAATTAAACACTAGTAACCATTAAAAAATGAAGCCTGTACTTTAAGGAATTGTGATGGAATTTGATCTACACTAGGGACTAAATTTTGATGATTTAAAATGCATCTGAGTGAACTAGATGGCTCAAAATTAAATCATGAACATGTCTAATAAATTGATGATGAGCAGAGAAACCTCAAATTTCAAAACTGGATGCAAAAGGAGCTACCTTTTAAATATATTAATATTAATTGGAAAGAAGAGATTTCCAACAATAAGTGAGCTGTTTGGACAAAGATCAATGGAATGGATTTGGGATTAATGAGAACTGAGACCTGAAAGAGCATAAGCCATTTTGTAAATAGTATGTCCCTATCTAGAAGAATTGGTACAATGAGGAATGGCTCATCACTAGGACCCTACCAAATTCACAGCAAAAAACCGTGTCACGAATTCTGAAATCTGGTCTCTCCCATGAAATCTGCTCTTTTGTTTACTTTTACTCTATACTATACAGATTTCATGGGGAGACCAATGTTTCTCAAATTGGGGGTCCTGACCCAAAAGGGAGTTGCAAGGGTCACAAGATTATTTTAGGGGCTTCATGGTATTACCACCCTTATTTCTGCACTGCCTTCAGAGCTGGGCAACTGTAGAGCGGTGGCTGTTGGCCAGCAGCGGCAGCTCCAGGCACCAGCTCTCCAAGCGCATGCCTGGGGCGGCAAGCCGCAGGGGGCACCCTGCCTGTCCCTGCGAGGGCGGCAGTCAGGGAGCCTTCAGCGGCATGCCTGCGGGAGGTCCCGCAGATTCAGCGGCAATTCGGCACCGGGTACGCTGAAACCACAGGACTGGCGGACCTCCCGCAAGCAAACTGCCAAATCCGCAGGACCTGGGACCTCCCACAGGCAAGCCGCCGAAGGCTGCCTGACTGCCATACTTGAGGCGGCAAAAAAGCTAGAGCTGCCCCTGTTGGCCAGGCACCCAGCTTTGAAGGCAGCGCCCCACTAGAAGTATAGAAGTAAGAGTGGCAACACCATACTATGCCACCCTTACTTCTGTGCTGCTGCCTTCAGAACCTGGCAGCTAGAGAGTGACAGCAGTTGACTGAGGGCCCAGCCCTGCAGGCAGCAGCAAATAAGTAAAGGTGGCAATACCATACCATCCTTACTTCTGTGCTGCTGCTGGCAGTGGCTCTGCCTTCAGAACTGGGCTCCTGGCCCACAGCCACTACTCTCCAGCTGCCCAGCTCTGAAGGCAGCGCTGCTGCCAGTAGCAGCTCAGAAGTAAGGATAGCAGTACCACAACTCCCCTGCAATGGGGTCCACTCACCACTCTGGTGCCTCCTGTTGGTTCTCTTGGGAATTATCTCTTCATGGTACAGGTGGTGTCTTGTCGCCATCACTCCTGCTCTAGGACCCATGTCTGTTCAAGGACTGCAGCCCTCCTTTTCAGTGACACAGCCCTCTAGCCAGTGACACAGCCCTCTAGACATGTGCTCCCCCATTCTGTGGAACTCGCAGTGTGCTGTTCAGCCACTTCCCTTAGTGGCTACTGCAGCAAATTGTGTGGCCACTTCCTCATAGCCCCACCATCCTCTTTGCCCTTACCTCAGAGCCTCAGCTTGCAAACCCCAACAGCCAGCCAGGAGCTGTCTCTCTTGCTCCACTGGCCCCTGCTAGCAGCACTGCTCTATTCAGGATGCTAGTAGTTTTCTCAGCCCTCCAGAGACAGTCCTTCCTCCCTGGGCTCCCAGCAGAGAACTTCCCTCTTCTGCCCTGCAGCTCCCTTTTTATATGGGACTGCTTGGCCCTGAGTGGCTGCTCCCTTCAATCCTTCTTTGACCGACTGCCTCCTGCGCAGCCTCCGTAGGGCTCTACTAACTGCTTAGAGCCCAATGTGGGGCAGGTGCCCCATCGCCCTTACAATAACCTTGTGACCTCTCTCCCCTAACTCCTTTTGGGTCAGAATCCCTACAATTACACCACCATGAAATTGCAGATTGAAATAGCTGAAATAATTAAATTTTTATGATTTTTTAAAATCATATGACCTTGAAATTGACCAAAATGGACTGTGAATTTGGCAGGGCCCTACTCATCACTGAAGTGTTTGACCGTGTACCTACACTGCAGTAACAGGGTACAACTGCAGCTCCTGTAGCCAGATCTGAGCAGACCAGGCACTTAATTTATATCATATTGACTTAATGGAAGATGCTACAGAAATAGCTCATTTACCCAGTGGGAGCCCATTTTCATCAATGGAGTAACACTGGTGTAATATTGGTATAACAGTGGTGAATCAGGCCCATACTTTGATTTTATTATTAAAGAAATTAATCTAAAGCAGAATAGCTTTCTAGAATTTTTATTTTAACTTGCATATAAATTTTTTTAAAAGAAATGTTTGTTTTAAATCTCCCCTTTTTTATCTTGAAAACTTTTTTGAAAGATAACAAGCTCCTTATAGATATTTCCACAATAACAATCCCCTCTGTCCCCTTTGATTTGTTCAGGCAGTTTGTGTGCACCATGCATACAAAGAGAAAATAAAGAAAGGACAGACCAAGAAAATAGCATCCTTCTGTGACAAAGGTTCCGTGACAACATTGAGGTTCAGACATTGGTTTGCTGGCTTCCAGGCTTTCTTCAGTTTCCAATAGCAACCACAAAATGTATCGAACTGTCAGTGTTTCACATTGCATATAGCAGCAGGAAACTCAAAGTTTAAAATGCTAAGCTGTTTAAATGACAATATTTTATGAATAACAATAATCAGTAGAAAAGGTTTATAGCTAAAATTTTTAGGGACTCTTCCTCTAAACATTCTCCCTCCTGTCTGATGCATGATTAATGGGATCTGAAACACTGGGACTGTATCTGCGAGCATGTTTATGGTACTCTACCTGTGTCACTGTAGTGTAGACACTTCCTACATCAGTGGAAGGGGGCTTTCTGTCTGTTTAGTTAATCCATGTGTCCGAGAGGTGGGAGCTACACTGGGGGTTAGGGCACCTAACTACAGTACTCAGGGCACAACATTTTTCACAGCCCTGAATAACGTAGTTAGGTCTTTCTAATTTTTAAGTATAGACCAGCCTAACAGTAAACAAAGTGAAGTATATGTAAATAAGTGGTGCAAGGGCTGCAGGCAATACATAGACTTTGAATTTTTTTCCCCATCCTAAATCAGAACAAAAAGTCAATCTAAAACATTATTGCAAATTGATAATCCAAGAAAAAAAAAGTCCAATTGAAACATTTCCTTTTGATGATTTTGAAATGTTTTGTTTTGTTTATGGCCTTTAAAAACTTTTTTGTATAAATTAACAAAACATTTGAAACAAAACTTCAAAACAAAAAACAAAGTTGACAGTTTTTTTGTTTTGAAAATGTAGACAATTTTTTGGAAAAAGTTTCACATTTTTTTTCTATTGGAAGACTTGTCAAAACCAACCCTTTCCACTGAACTGTTTTGATTCTGATTAATCATCATTCTCCAATAACAAATGTTTAATCTGAAAATTCCTGACCAGCTCTACAAACAATGTAAGGCAAACTAAGCTAATACTGTAGGAGACTGATCTCTGGACACTTGGTCTGTTGTATATTCCTGTGCCTCCTAATACAGTAGATAAATAGACTTGTTGTCAATAAGGATCAATGTTCATATCACTGGGAATCAACTTAATGTGTGTAAATGTTTAGCTATATTTTGTGTTCACCTAGACAAATAACTCCCAATCATTTTTGCGTGTACCAAAGAGGTATTGGTACTTCAAGTGTTTGTCATACTTCTCTGGCTGATTCTCCACCTTCTCTCTGACTTTAGCTGCTTTCCAATCTCTGCCTTAATGATGAACTTAGGACCTAGTGTGTGGTTTGAGGCTGAGCGTATCACCAGTAACTGCCTCCCATTAAGGTGTCCCCATATTGCATACATTGGGATTTGGAGTTGCTCACAGTCTATTACTTTTAGAGAATGACAGAGGCCCAGCACAATTGCAGAAAGAGGCCATTAGGTTGGAGATGGGAAGAGATCACTTGCTGCTAGGGAAGAGAGCCTAAATTGTTGGCTACAGATGATAGGGCAAAAGGAGGTTGCTATTGGAATTTCAGACTGATAAATTAATTCAGCTTTTCTACAAGAATAGCAATCACTTACCCAGGAGTATAATTTTTGCTTACTCACAAACTTTTCTACCCACAACAAATATCAAGAGACCATTTTACTCTTTCATTCTGTAAAAATACAATATATTCACATAAATGTTGAGGGAGGGAGTTTGGTTTTTGTAATACAGTGATTATAATGAGTGTTAGAAATTATAAGAGTAAATAAAAGGATGTATTTATAGATCTGGATGCAAATGTATATAGAAGTGGCCATATCAGAGCCAGATCTACAAAATAGGGTTAACTGAATTTTAAAGTTATTTATTTGCATATTTTGGGGAAGACATCGGGGAAAATACATCTTTTAGAAAGGATGCCTGTAAGAATCACTGTATTAACCTAAAGTTAAGATAAGATACATAATAAAATTACTCTTCTTTGGGGGAAAAAAAAATCTTCAAAAGACTTGGACTGATCAAGGGACACAGTGGAGTGCTTCCTATTTTAAGTATGCTCCTAGAATTAATGCACACTGGATTTAGTTACATCGAGATCCATTATAAAATTTTAAGCTCCTTTTTATAGCATACCCTGTCTACAGCATGCCTTCTTTGTCCTCCACAACAAATGTTCGTGCAGCACCTAGAATATTGTAGGCACTATTAGAAACATTTATAATTAATAATAATAATGCAATAAGGGTGTGTAAATATCCAACTGGCATTTTCTTTACCCAATCATATCTGGTTAATAAAAGGTTTCTTCTAAGAAAAATAAAATCTTTGGCAAGTTATCTTTTATTCTTTTGAGTAGAAGGACATCTGTCATGTCCATCTGCATCAAACTCCAGATGTACGGTTATTTAAAAAAAAATTGGATAAATACTAAATTTGCATAAAATTGTGCTGGTTTGATTGCAGTCTTCATCACAGATGAGTGAATGGAAGAAAAATTCAGCAGAATGAATTAATGATCTCATTTTGTTCAGCATCAGGTATGAAATTCATAATAGTACAGAGGCCCTTGCATGGGCCTGTGGCCCTAAATCCCACCCTATAGCTTAAGTGGAATTAATGTGGCATATAGAGTATTGCATGGGCCGCCTTACCCCAAATGAATACATGTATCACTTCCTATTTTAGGAGCCTGATTCTTAAACCAAAGCCCCTTTAAACTGCCAGAGTAGTATAAAGAGGGTCTTAGGGTAAATGAGAATCAGGCCCTGAAACTGGAAATACTGTATTCGCTTGAAATATATTTTCACTGTGCTGAGTGAAAAATCAGCAAAAAAAAAATAATTACTATTTCTAGCAACTGTCAAGTGCCAGCCCTCCATAGAGGCTGGCTAGAAGCCTGGCAATTAATTTTGTGTGACTATGTAGCTAGCCATATGTGTGCTAAAAAAAAAATTTCTGTGAAATTATGTAGCAATGGAAATGATTGAGGTTTGAAAGCATGAGGTTTGGCATGTGAAATTACATGTCTCCATATACACCCTTTCCAATATTTAGGGCATAATTTTTAAATGAGCAGGTGCACGCTACCACAAGTTAAATTTTTGTACACAACTGTTGCCTAATTTGTGTGTGTAATGACGATGGTTGCTCATTGAAATTTGAATACCTCATCATTTGTGTGTGCAAAGATCCAATTTATTGCTGCAGTCATTTTTGAAAATGAAATGTAGGTGCTTGTATCACCTGGACACTTGAGAAAACTTTACCCTAATTCTTTAACATCTATCACCTACAGAGAGCTAAAAAAGTGTTTCTCTTTCACATTCTGTCATCTCAGCCATAGCTGCTCTCTTCATTGTACTGTTCTTCAATGAGTCCACAATTAACTCTGCTCTGCTTACCCTCTTCTCCAGCTATTGGAGTGACGTGTTCCTCTGAAACAAATGAAACATAAGGATTTAGCTTTATATGATTGCAGGCATGTGTATATTCTATCTGATATATCTGGTACATTTAGTAGTCAATAAATTGTATCATTCCTTAATCCCTAAAATTAGAAAAAATCACTGGCGTTAAAGTCACATGTGAACAGAATACAAGTATGTTTAAAAATAAATCAATATATTGTATTTATACTTGTAACTGATTATCATGCCTAACTGATTTGGAACTGTTTCACATTACCAATTTTTTTTTAATTCCGCTCTGAGTGTTAATGTATGGAGGGGAGGTAAATATATATTCCTGTAGTGGAGGAGATGATCTTGCTTTCTTTTCATGATTTATAATGACTGTATTATTCACAAGTTGACCCATCTTAAACTCAAGTTGATCAACTCTTCCAACTCTGCTACATGAGTTTGGAATACAAGCAGCTATGATGTGTGGAGTCTTTTGTCACTTCATTGGTCAGGGATTTACACGTGAAACTCCCCATGTAACAAGAAGAAAATACACCTCTTTGTATGGACACAGAAAGGAATGCAATTTTTTAAAGGAATGAAAAAAATTGTGTGCTCTGCTGAACAAGAAAAATATTTCTGAATCTGATTCTACAAGGTTCTAAGTGCCTCTTGTGAGGTGTTAACATTTTCATTAATGGTAATTGTGGATATTTAGAACCTTAGAGGATTTAATTGTAAGATCTATAGAGCAGAGACCTTGTGAACCTACGTATTTATGGAATGTGTGACTGAATGGGCGCATTGGGCCTTTGGACACTTTCACAATACAAAAAATACCAGGTTCCATGATGATTTTAAATATAGTTCCTTTCATTCAGATGAAAACTAAAGTTCTTACATCCAAAAAGCTATGAACATGAAGGCTGCAAAGTCAAGCACTCAACAGTTAGGAAATGCCAAAATTAAGGTTGCAACCTTAAATCGGACCAGGTGCATATGTATTATGATAAGCCTTTAATTACGTGATCACATATGATTTTTTTTAAAGGACCCCTGCCTCAGTCAGTGCACAGGATGGACATACTCTGAGGACCAGTCAGAACTGTGTTGCATGGACAACCTTAATTCTGGCACTTCCTAACTTTTGAATGCTTTACTCTGCAACCTTAACATTCTTTTAACATCTTTTTTGTGTTTGTTTTTTAATTTTTCCATTTGCTTCTTTTAAAACAAGAAAATCTTGGTTTCCATGCCAGGTTCTGGACAGTAGTGTGCTGTAGTGGTCCCAGTTCAGTCTCCCTACCACCACCTCCTAGTTCCTCATCCCAGTCTCCACTTTCTCAAGGCTTCTCATTCCAGTCCTGGTCTCTTCCTCTGGGCTCCCTGTCCCAGTCTCACTCTCCAGGGTCCTCATTTGTCTCCCTCTACAAGGGTCCTTGTCCTAACAACTCACCCAGCCAGTCCCAGTCTTCCACATCTGCCCCTTACCCAAGTCTCCTCATCTCATCTCAGTTTCTTCCCTGCCCCGCTTCTGGTCCTATTCTCTCCCAGACTCCTTGTCCCAGTCACTTTCCCCTGGCTCCTCATTCAATCTGTCTTCCCCTGCCATTGGATTCCAGACCCAGTCTGCCCAATCAGTCGGTCTCCTTCCCATCCTCCACTCCCAGTCCCAGTCTTCGTCTCTCCCTCACCAGGCTCCTCTCACAATCTACTCCCTGTCCCCCTGCCAGATCCATCCCTTGTTCTATCTGCATTTGAGTCAGGCTGCTTCCTTCTTTGTGGTGCCTAGGATCATTAAGAGTACCAGAGAGAGAGTCTCCCTGCTTTGAGTTCCTGTGCCTGGTCCTACAGCAGCCCTTGGCTGCCAAGAGAAGAAATTGCCAGGTAAGTCTTGTTCAGTCCCTGCAACCCTGAGCTGTAGCATATTCAATCACTCTAATCAGCATGTAAGAGCTGTGATGTGATGGAGCGTGATCAGTACAGACAGAATTGTCAAAGAATTTAGGTGCAAATTCTAGTAAGTCCCTACTAAATATGTGTGAACAGTGATTTTTCAGAGGCTTATAACCTGCCTAAATTTGGGAAAATATTTACAAGAATGGCCTGACATGAGCAACGCCGTTGTCAAATTTCAAGTCCCTGCTTCATAGAATATCAGGGTTGTCATTTAGTTCAACCTCCTGCTTAAAGGGGGACCAACTGCCAGACAGATTTTTGCCCCAGATCCCTAAATGGTCCCCTCAAGGACTGAACTCATAACCCTGGGTTTAGTAGGCCAATGCTCAAACCACTGAGCTATCCCTCCCCACAAAGCAAGGAGGCCATAAAGGTTCTTAATTAAAAGCTTGTAAGAATTTTTTAACATGAGCAAAAAAAGTATTTTCCCCCAATTCCATTCTCAGAAATGGCTGACCATTATTGCTAAAGCTTTCCAAATTAAAGTCCACCTGAGGGAGATACCCAGAATGGAAAATTTCAGCTTGAACGGTTAAAGCATGCCAAAGATATAAACCATTGAAAACAAGGTCTTATAGTGGGAAGTATAAGGGCAACCTTTACTATAGGTGGCACCACCAACTCTGCCTGTAATTGAGAAACCACTTCACTGATCACTGACATTCAACCAGCTTTGGGGCAGAATAAGGCAGGTGCTTAACCAATATCATGCAATTGTTTAAGACAGAAATTGGAAAAAAAATACCCATTTGAACATACAGGGAGATTTCTGGGCTGCAGAGCTGTACATACCCAAATCAGAATTTAGCAAGGTTTCTAAACATTAGAGGAGTGAAGTTCTGGAACAGCCTTCCAAGGGGAGTAGTGGGCACAAAAGACATATCTGGCTTTAAGACTAAGCTGATAAGTTTATGGAGGGGATGGTATGATGGGAGAGCCTAATTTTAGCAATTAATTTGGCAACTGATCTTTGATTATCAGCAGGTAAGTATGACCAGTGGTCTGTGATGGGATGTTAGATGTGTTGAGATCTGAGTTACTACAGAGAACTTTCCTGGGTGCTGGCTGGTGAGTCTTGCCCACATGCTCAGGGTTTAACTGATTGCCATATTTGGGGTCGGGAGGGAATTTTCGTCCAGGGCAGATTGGCAGAGGCCCTGGAGGTTTTTCGCCTTCCTCTGCAGCATGGGGCACAGGTCACTTGCTGGAGGATTCTCAGCAGCTTGAGGTCTTCAAACCACAATTTGAGGACTTCAATAACTCAGACTTAGGTTAGGGGTTTGTTACAGGAGTGGGTGGGTGAGATTCTGTGGCCTGCGTTGTGCAGGAGGTCAGACTAGATGATCATAATGGTCCCTTCTGACCTTAAAGTCTATGAGTCTATGAAGTTAACAACTGTAGACTTAAGAAAAATGGTGTGGGATATTTAGTTACTGCAAGTGCACAGAACTTTGTTTTTACACCTCCATTGTAAGATCACTTCCAAAATCTTTGACCTGAAATACCATACTTGCTGGTAAGAGTAGCAACTACTGAGGCACTAGCAGCCTTTTCTGCAGAACTCTGGGTTTTCTTTTGAGGTCTCCCATCCAAGTACTGACCAGGCTCTATGCTGCCAAGTTTTGAATCCTGGCAAGTTCATTGCTGGAAATGGTATGGCTGAAATAAAATGATTTTTTGTTTTGAGAACAAAAAATGTGTTGGGGAGCTGAAATCACAAACCAAGTGTAGCAAATTATTGTTTACAAACTGATCTAAAAAGATCAGAATACAAATTCTCTCAGGTTCTTCATTATTTCAGTACAGTGCAGTCATTCTAAAAAAACCCTTAAGGTAGTGTTACACAGCCTGTTTGTTTCTCTTAATCAGTTTTAAACCACTTGAAAGAATAATATGTAAGAGAAAAGTTTAAAGAAGAAAATGTAATTTTTGATGTACCTGGCTTAAACATAATATTTGAGCTGACTAGCCTTCAAATAAGATATCTCATAACCTGTATTGACACAAACAAAAAAACTGAGGCTCAGTAGGTCCTTTCTTTTCTGCTCAGTATGTTTATAAATTTCCTGAGCTTGTCTTGGGACACCTGTGCTATTGAATTTGACAAGTGTATCCTTCAGTAAGAGTCTTCTCTTGACATTAGGAAGAAGTGGAGTTCCCTACAAGCTCATGTCCCTGATGGAGTGAAGAAAGCACTACCAGATGTACTTTACTAGTGGCCTGGATGCATCACTTTGTATTGACCTCTGTCACCTCTGTTCTCTTGATGGTTTTTTGTGAGACAGTAGGAATCTTATTCATTCACTCATGCTAATTACTTGAATTGAGGCACATCAACAGCCTGCCTCTGTCATAAAAAAGAAGGATTTTTCTTAAAGAATAATGTATGACTAATGTGAATACAAGTTATGGATTCTAATTATTAACATAATATATTAACTGGTCGCATTTGTGCATTTCCACTTGGGGTGATTTTTTTCCCTCCTGTGAGGGCCTGTGGATCTCAAAGCCAAGTTTGTGGGGGTGATCCTTCTCCAGTCTTCACCCAGCAGCTCAAAGGCAGCAGCTGGGACCAGAGTCCATGAAGCACAACTGGGGCTCAAGTCTCAACCCTACGGTTTGTTTGGGAGAAGTCCAAGGATCCTGACTGGGCCACAGTCCCTGTTTAAGCCAGAGGAGGAAACAGGAAGTTTGTACAACTGGGCTTTACCGTAAGGGTGTCTATGGATATTATTGGGACCGTGTCTCAATATTAGGGGCTTTGTCTTATATAGGACCCTATTACCCCTCACTACCCTCCCATCCCAATTTTTCACGCTTGCTATCTGGTCAGCCTAGTCTACACTGCAATTAGACACCTGTGGCTGGTCCATGCCAGCTGACTCAGGCTAAGGGGTTGTTTCATTGAGGTATAGATGCTCAGGCTGTAGCCCAAGCTCTGGGACTCTACCTCATATGGTCCTAGAGCCCAGGCTCCAGCCCAAGCCTAAATGCCTACACTGCAATTAAACAACTCCTTAGCCTGAGACCTGCGAGCCCAAGTCAGCTTGCATAGGCACATCACAGGTTTTTAATTGCAGTGTAGCCATACTCTGTGGTTTCATTCTATCTGCCCCAGGCCTTCTGAAGCATATCTGCCTGGTTCTGCAGGTTTTAGAGATGTGGGGCTGGTTTGGAAGAGGCCTGGCCAAAGCACAGCATACAAAGTGGCATATCTTATTGCAAGACCCACCAGAATTATTGTTGATGCTGTCATTGTTCTTGCTTCATGCTTTTAAATTCCCTAGCAAAAGCAGAGGCAAAGGCTGAGAAGCATTGCTTGCATGACACACCGTGGAATACTCCATTCCTCTGAGTGTCCAGAGCATTTCCCTGCAGATCTCAGGATATTTGCAAGGTTGAAGAGGCATGTTCCAGTCCACTCCATGGGGAGGCAATAACAGCTCCCAACTTCATGACTCCTTGAAAACTCTGGATTTGGAATCTCAGAGTTTTCAAAGTATGTTTTACTCTCCCATAGATATTTTGCCTAAAAGCATGGTCCTGTCTTTTGCTTTCTAACTGTCCTCTTATAAGAAACTATATGTAAATTTATTTGATTTAGATAAGGATGTTTGTTGAAGCTAAAGTATTATCACAAAAATGTGGTCCTATCTTTAGTTCAGTATTCTTACTATTGCCCCATTCCTCTGAGACATTATCCATCATCCATTTGCATTTAAATAACAATGAAGAAGACACATGAAAATGTGCTCCACTTATATTCACTTGGATAGAAGAGTTGGTAGCCCTAAAATGTGTTTTATTATTATTATTGATTATTACTATGGGCAAGGTAGTGTATATTTGCATCCAACTAAAGATCAAACAGAACATATATAAATAGCACAGAATGCAAGAGCTGCAGAAACTCAAGACATGCAAAATTAAAACTATCACATCAGAAACACTCTCCGTCAGATTTTCCATAGGAAAAAAATGTGGATAATTAAGTTAACAACCATATGCTGTTTAAATTAGGCATCGAGTACATACAGAATTGATCTGGCAGAGCATATTTTGTTTAGGAGCATCTGGTAAATGTGGATAATACACAATAGGATTTACCAAATGAATTACATGCAATAATAATCACTTACGTCTGATGCCAGCCAGTTATTCTGCCAATTTTAATGTATATATTTCTTTGTATCCAAACAGGTTCCCAAAGTATTCTGAATACTCTTAAGGGGCCACATTCATCAAAGATTCTGGAATTTATAACTACTTAATCAAATTTGCTCAGAATTTAACAGTTCTGCAAGATCAACCTACATTTGAAAATCAAGCTGTAACTTTTTTGCTTCATACACTATCACCTGCAATAAAAACTTGAATCAAAATGCAGGGCCAAATTTTGCTTTCACAACTACTACATATGACTAATAATATGGAAAACAGAACACAGATAATATTGACTAGATATTATAGGTCATATTCTCAACTAATATAAACCAACGTAGCTCTACTGACTTCAACTGAACTATATCAATTTGAACCAGCTGAGAATCTGGTCCTGTCGGTACATTAGAAATTGATAGATGGAAGGGTTAGGTAAACACAGCTTGTTCTTCCAAAGCTAAGCAAGCTCTGAAGAGCTGAATGTGGTTTTGGGGACTATGACTTTTAAGGGTTGAGGATCCCAGGCAGAGCACTTGAAGTACTGAAGGTATGACTACATCACAAATGAAGGTGTGTGTAACTGTAGTGTAGGTAGGCATACCCATGTTAGCTCTAATCTAGTGCAGGTAACCATAGCAATGAAGACGTAGTGGCACAGGCTTCAATGTGGGTTAGCTGCCCCAGTGCAAGCCCACTGGGGACCCTGATTATATATTCAGATTGCTGGCTTGCACCACAGTCTGTGCTACCTTGACTTCACTGCTATCATTACCCATTCTAGCTAGATTAAAGCTAGCACAGTTATGCTTACCCACACTACAATTAATTGCACTTTTATTTGCAGTATGCATGTCCCCTAAGTGATCACTGAAGATGACCAAAAAAAAGGGTACGTCCAGACTACCCGCCGTATCGGCGGGTTAAAATCGATTGCTCGGGATCGATATATCGCATCTAATCTAGATGCGATATATCGATCCCCGAGCGTGCTTATATTGATTCCGGAACTCCATCAACCCAACGGAGTTCCGGAATCGACACGGAGAGCCGCGGACATCGATCCCGCGCCGTCTGGACGGGTGAGTAATTCGATCTTAGATATTCGACTTCAGCTACGTTATTCACGTAGCTGAAATCTAAGATCGATTTTCCCCCCCTAGTCTGGACCAGCCCAATGTGTAGTAGAAATGGCTTTGAGTAGTAAAGTAGGCATATGCATATGGTATGACTCAGAAGGCACATGAGCAGCTGATAAGACAAGTAACAAGGTGGCAATTTTGTGCACTCACTTTTCTGGCCAGTACCACGGTTAGAGATAGGTCCGGTATGGTGGTGAGCACCCTCAGCTCCTATTGCCTTCTAACCTGACACCAGTGCCCATGGCTGGAAGACATAGCAGTCCCTGGCTCGACTTCTCCAGCATGTTAATCTTTTTGAAGCTTCCCTTGCCATTATTTTATTTATTTTTTTTTGACTCTCAAGATGTCTCCAAAGAACAATACCATATGGTAGTTTTGATTCCTTAAAGTGACTCCATTATTAACATTAGATCCCAAGTATTTCTCAGTCTCCTTTGGATAAGTCAATGCAGTGTTTTAAACTGTCTGATTTTTTTTCAGCTAGGTTTTCCATTTACAATTAATCAAATGGCTTTTCAGTTAAATCAGGATCATCTAATCATAATTGTTACAAAGCTCACCAACGATATCAAATAATATTTCAAGATATTTGAATCTTTGACGTTGTGCTGTCTGTAAATCATACTATCGAGATCAGGAATTTGTGTGGTTACTACTTCAGTGATTATCTCACAAAAAGCACATGTATGCCCTTGTGACCATTTATCTCAGCTATTTTAACTCCCTCTTTTAGGGCTTTCAGTGGGGCTGCTCCATCACTTTCAGTATGTTCAGAGTGCAGTGGCACAACAGCTCATTGGTTTGAGTTATCACAATCCCACCGGGCTGCTCCTGCAAGGTGTTGAAGCATGATGGCCTCAATCCAGCAAAACACTTCAACATGCATTTAACTTGAAGCACATGAGTAGATTCAGGGATCACATATTTTTAGGCCAGATGGGACTATTGGCTCATCTAGTCTGATCTCATGTCTGTCACAGGCCATAGAATTTCACTCAGTTACCCCAGCATTGAGCTCAAACACGTGAGTTTGACTATAGAATATCTTGCAGAAAGGCATCCAGTCTTGATCTGAAAACATCAGAGATGGAGAATCCACTGCTTCCCTTGGTAGTTTGTTCCAACATGTAACTTCCTACACTGTTAAAAATTTGTACCTTATTTCTCATTTGAATTTGTTCGGCTTTGACGTCCAACTATTGGTTCTTTTTATGGGTAGCCTCACTGAAGTCAGTGGAGACTACTCATATGCTTAAAAATTAAAGTGCTTTGCTGAATCAGGGCCCAACTCCTCAGCATCTTGCAGGATCAAGACTGTTGCCAGTCTTACTCTTTTACATTGGCCAGAAAAGGTGGATGGAACTTTAAATTGGCACTTGTGCTTGTTAGAGACCTTAACAGAGTTGGCCTTGGTTCCCTTTGAGACCATCTCACTGAGTATTTTATACCGATGGGTATCTTAGTTCACACATCACGAGCTGTATCAGGTTTCCATCTTCACATCTGAACTTGTCAGGCAATTGCACTTTTGCTGTGATGGGCCCTCTGGTGTCAGGGTCAGATTTCCAATTAGGCATAGTTGGCATATGCCATGGGGTGCCTAAAAGTTAAAAGTGGGTTAAAAGTTTAATTTTTCTACGGAAACATGAACGTCAGATGTGGAGGGGAGGAAGGGGAGGATGCTGAAGATGCTGTGCCTGGCGGGGGGGTGTAAGGTGCAAATCCAGCCCTGTATGATGTGTACAGGGGTGGCTCCAGGCCCCAGCATGCCAAGCACGTGCTTGGGACGGCAAGCCACAGGGGGCGCTCTGCTGGAACCGCGAGGGCGGCAGACAGGCTGCCTGCGGCGGCCTGCTTGCGGAGGATCCGCTAGTCCCGTGGCTTCGGCGGACCTCCCGCAGGCCTGCATGTAGAGGGTCCGCTGTCCCGTGGCTTCGGAGGACGCCTGCAGGAGGTCTGCCGAAGCCACGGGACCAGCGGACCCTCCACAGGCAAGCCGCCAAAGGCAGCCTGCCTGCCGTGCTTGGGGCGGCAGAATGCCTAGAGCCACCCCTGGATGTGTAACTCACTTTCTCTTGAACTTTATTTTATTTCGTTTCATTCTTTGTTGCTTTCAGAAAAACACCTGAAAGCTTTTCCCCTTCTAAATTGTTTTAGAACAGCCTTTATTTGCAATATATCTGTTTCTTTCCTCATTAAACATTTGAATGCCACATTTATTTTTGTTTATATTTTTAATATTTTTGTTTAAATTTGTATTCTGTTGTACAGTGTCTAAAATGCAGTGTGTGTGGGAATGGGGGTTGCTATAGAAACACAATTATTAGTTACAGCATAATTAAAGAACTGTGTAATCAGACAATCTTGTAAAATGTGGTATTGCAATTATTAATTATGGTGGATTTAAGAATGCTTATTATTTCAGTAATGTGCCTGGAGCGATACCAAACCTCTTAATGATGATGTATGATGAGTTAGATTTGATGGTGAAACAGATGAAAAGTATACAAAAGAAACTTTCTAAAGATCATTCAAAAAGAAATACTGGCTACATCCTAGTAACACTCACATTCATGTGTTATGCAACAATAACTGACAATTGAACTATCTGTTCCTTTTTTAAATTTTGAGATGTTTTCCCTTGTATTCTGCTGTTAGTAGAGATATAGAAGTCTGTGGTTGAAGTTAATGTATTATGTTTTCCCTACTTATGGCTGTGGCATTCCTTCCTCCCCCTGCTTGTTTTTGAGAGAGAAGCATGTGTTTTTCTCATATGACTGTGTGGAGTTCTGTCTCATTGTTGAGACGTATACATTTTTTTTTATTCATTTGATTTTTTTTTTCTGGTTTGTTTCATTTTATTTTTAGTCAGATTTTGTGTTTCCTGCAACGTTTGTGGAGTACGTTTCTTTGTTTAGGCTTTATCTGTCTTTGTGCACGTGCTTGGCTCGTCCCCAGATGTTGCTTTGTTTTTCCCCAATAGGTTTCTGTTTGTTTTTTAATTAATGATTTTATTTACATTCTGTTTCAGAGACCTCGACCCACCCTTTAAGAAGGCTTAGGACAAATCTTCTTTACCTTTTTAGTATTAAAGAACTTTTAATATATTCTTTTTGATATGTAATTTGACTGAAGGAAAAAAAATAACTTCAAGTGAATGTAAGGCAATTAACTTACTGCCATCTGTATCGTATCTATTCGTAATATTCCGCTCTATGGTCAGAAATATGGCATTGAGTAGAAATTTGGCTCTTGTCTGGGAAGTTAGTTTTGCTTGATAACCTGTGAAGAAAGGAAATCTAGCAATAATCTGAGGTTTTTTTGTGAAGAAGGGTTTGCTAGATTTCAAATTATTCTGCCACTTCTTATGCATTCCTAAGTACCTGTTCAGCCAACTGGTTAAGCATGAGCCTATCTTTAAGCACATGAATCATCCGTTGACTTCAGTGAGTTGATTCACATGATTAAAGTTGGGCACGTGCTTAAGTACCTGGTTGAATCAGGGCCTGTTTGAAGAAACACTCATGTAGTTACATGCAGGCTTTCATCCTACTG
Organism: Gopherus flavomarginatus; assembly: GCF_025201925.1. Taxonomy (NCBI): domain Eukaryota; kingdom Metazoa; phylum Chordata; order Testudines; family Testudinidae; genus Gopherus; species Gopherus flavomarginatus. The sequence continues at coordinate 88,867,983 of NC_066624.1, forward strand.
ATTCCATAATCCTCCTGTATATATTTGTGGGGAGTCCAGAGGTTTTTGTAATCCACTTTGCCATGAAATCTGTCCTTATTTTAGTTGTTCTCACTCTCAAAGTAATCAAATCTCCTATAATAATTTTGCATCAAGTAAATCCTCACCTCAGAACAAACATGACCATCATCACAGAAATGTCATCTGCAGAGTCCAAAGCCTCTATGAAACAAGATTCTTCCTTTTTTAATGTAAACACATTTTTCCCCAAAACGAACTTCCCGTATCCCTGTCAACAGCAGAATCTGACTTAAACAGGTCTCTTAATCTGCATGTTTTTCCCCTGAGAATGAAGTCCTGATCACTCATTCAACAATTCTGTGTCACAGATGCAGAGTAATTGTCTTGCAACCCTCCCCCTAGCCCCCAAGCTTTCTTCTTTAAAGTCTGTGTAGTGGGTCTCAGGCTACTGAAGAAAACACTTCCAAATGGTTGCTAGGTGGCAGATCTCCACTTTGCAAAGCATTTCCTCTGTTGTATTACTATTGCATGTTGTAGAATAGATTGGTTGTAGGCTCAAGTTCAAAGCTTTTTTTGTATTATTGTTTTTAAGTTAAAATCTGTGGCAAAATCAAGTTCACATCTTGCAGGTAGTGAAAGCACAGTGCCCTCTCAACCAGGTGTAAGGAAATCTGGATTAAGCATAACAAAGCACTTGTTGGCTTCAGCTACTTCAGCTGTTTCCTTAAACTCTGTTTCAGACACAAATAGCCTAAATATTTCAAAAACTAATTTGGGTGGCAGAAGACTTGACGGCCCAGGCCAAGATTAACAGCAATAGATAGTAGGCATGCACCACACATCCCCAGTTGTGGCGGGTTTTCAGTTTTTGTAAATTAAGCTACAGTCTGGAGAGGGTCATGAGCCAAACAGTAAAGATCTGAATTCAGATGTCTTCACAATTCAAGAGATTTATGCTCTGATGTTCCAGTTCAGGTCCATCATACTGAGGTTGAAGTTGAGCTATGAAGTTCAGATCTGAGGAGATACCAAATCAGTGTTCCTGTGTACCCTAAATATACCCTCAGTACCCTAAATATATTCTGATGGCCTTTTAGCATATGTCCCCTGATGTGAACAATTAATACTGGACCTAAAATAAATTAGTTAAGTATTCTGAAATGTCACTTTTTTCTTATTTTTTCATTAATTTTAAATTTCAATTAAAATGAAACAGATTTTAATCGTTTTGAGTCTAGAAGGAAAAGGTGGAGTTAGAGTGCCTAAATACTACCAGGACTATTACACTATGAATACGTAAGACAGAGAAAAGTCCTCAGCTATACATAACTTTCTAATAGCATGAACATCTTAATAGTCAGCTTTACTAATGTGTTTTCTGTACAGTATATTTTGCATTTCTATCATATTATCCATGCTTTGTTTTTTCTAGCTAGTGATAAGTGCTAATTTATAACGCCTGGACCAAATCTTATTGAAGAGTCTGTCCCACCAGTGCATCTGATTGAAGCATACTGCTCAGTTGTGAATTCTGCTACATTTCTGCACAAGGGAGAAAATTGGGTATAAGGCGCCTCTCTACTCAGCTGTGAAGGCTACCTGTGTATCACGACCAGCAGAACTGGAGTGAGAGGGCCCATGTTCCCTGGTGGGACTGTTATTGACAGGCCACCAGGGAAATGGAACGCTGCCACTAGAAAGTCAGGCTGGAACCAACGCAGCCACGTGGACAGAACAGTCCAAAGAATTTTAATAAATTTCCACTTGTTCAACTTAACCTAAATTCAGCATCACTCTTTGCAAGCAAAAGTATTGGTGCTGTGAGTTCTCTGAAGTGCAGCAGCTGACAGCATGAACCATGGATCTCAGTCTAACTCCTCCTTCAGAGCCCTGGATTTTGTAGACACACTGTGTCCATCACTGGGCAAGGTCTGTAAGATGGAGTTTGAGCTGTCCAGAGACCTGGCCATGCAGGAGGCCAGCAACAATGGATAAGTAAAACTATTATTTTACTCTACATAAGAACAGCCATACAGGGTCAGACCAATGGTCCATATAACCCAGTATCCTGTCTTCCAGCAGTAGCCAATGCCAGGTGCATCAGAAGGGATGAGAAGAACAGGCAGTCATCAAATGATCCATCCTTTATGGTCCACTCGCAGTTTCTGGCAATCAGTGGCTAGGGACAATTTAGAATATGGAGTTGCATTCCTGATGATCCTGGCTAATAGCCATTGATGGACTTATCCTTCAGGAATTTATATAGTTCTTTTTTGAACTCTTATAGTTTTGGTCTTCAAAGTATCTCCTGGCAATGACTGTCTTGTGTAAAGAAGTACTTCCTTTTGTTAGCCTGCTGCCTATTAATTTCATTGGGTGATTGCTGGCTCTTGTATTATGTGAAGTGGCAAATAACACTTTCTTATTCACTTTTTCAACACCAGTCACAATTTTATAGAGCTCTATCATATCTTCTCTTAGTTGTCTCTTTTCCAAGCTGAAAAATCCCAGTCTTTTTAATCCCTCCTTTACCGATCGCTTCCATGCCCTTAATCACTTTTGTTGCCCTTCTCTATACCTTTTCCAATTCTAATATATCTTTTTTGAGATGGGACGACCAGAACTGTATGCAGTATTCAAAGAGTGAGTATACCATGGATTTATAAAGTGGCATGATATTTTCTGTCTTATTATCTATTCCTTTCCTAATGGTTCTTCCTAACATTAACTTTTTAACTGCTGCTGCAATTGAATGGATGTTTTCAGAAAACTAGCCACAATGACTCCAAGATCTTTCTTGAGTTATAGCAGCTAATTTTGACCCCATCATTTTTTATGTATAGTTGGGATTATGTCTTCCAATGTGCATTACTTGGGATTTATCAATGCTGAATTCCATTTGCTATTTTGTTGCCCTGTCATCCAGTGTTGAGATCCCTTTGTAAGTCTTCTATCTTGAATAAACTTGTTTGTCACCTCACTATTTACCCCTTTTCCAGGTCATTTACGAATATATTGAACAGTACTGGTCCCAGTACAGATCCCTGGGTGATATTTACCCCTCTCAATGCTGAAAACTGGCCAAATATTCCTGCCCTTTGTTTTCTGTCTGTTAACCAGTTACAGAACCATTAGAGAACCTTTCCTCGTATCCCATGATTGCTTATTTGGTGAGGGACCTTGTCAAAAGCTTTCTGAAAGTCCAAGTACATTATATCCACTGGATCACCTTTCTCCACATGCTTTGTTGATCCCCCCCACCCGCCTCCACAAAGAATTCTAATAGATTGGTGAGGGATGATTTCTCTTTACAAAAGCCATGTTGACTCTTCCCCAACAAATCGTGTTCATCTATGTATATGATCATTCTGTTCTTTAGTATAGTTTCAACCAATTTACCTGTTACTGAAATCAGCCTTACTTGCCTATAATTGCTGAGATCACCTCTGGAGCCTTTTTTTAGGTTTGTTTTTTTTTTTTTTTAAATTGGTGTCACGTTAGCTATCCTCCAGTCATCTGGTACAGAAACTGATTTAAATAAGTTAGATTGGACAGTTAGTAGTTCTGCAATTTCATAATTGAGTGCCTTCAGAACTCTTGGGTGAAATACTATCTGGTCCTGGTGACTTCTTATTTAATTTCAGTTTGTTCCAAAACCACCTCTATTGACACCTCAGATTTTTCACCTAAAAAGAATGGCTCAGGTGTGGGAACCTGCAGTGAAGACTGATGCAAAGAATTCATTTAGCTTCTCTGAAATGGCCTTATCTTCCTCGAGTGCTTCTTTAGCACCTTAGCTGTTGAGTGGCCCCACTGATTGACAGGCGTCCTGCTTCTGATGTACTGAAAACATGTTTTGTTGTTAGTTTTTGAGTGTTTGGCTCTTTGCTCTTCAAATTCTTTTTTGGCTTGTCTAATTATACTTTTACACTTGACTTGCCAGACTTTATGTTCCTGTGAAGCGACACAGATTTTTCTCTAGAGATGACTCCAAAGGGGAGGGGATAGATCTCTGTTACTGCCTTACAAACAGTGGTTGCTATATGCAATTTTGGGGAGTTGGGGTTTGGGGTTTGACAGAATCCCTAATTTAGGATGGGATAGTCTGTGGCACTTGGGATCACCATTTACAGGAGTGGCTGCTCCAGAAAGGTAATCTTACATTAGACCGGGGGGGGCAAACTTTTTGGCCAAGGGCCACATCTGGGTGTGGAAATTGTATGACGGGCCATGAATGCTCACAAAATTGGGGGTTGGGGTGCAGGAGGGCATGAGGGGTGGGGCTGGGGAATGAGGAGTTGAGGGTGCTCCGGGCTGGGACTGAGGGGTTCAGAAGGCGGGAGGGGATCAGGGGGTTCGGGCATGGGATGGGGTCGGAGGCAGGCTCCAGGCTGCATTTACCTCAAGCAGCTCCCAGAAACAGCAACATGTCCCCCTCCGGCTCCTATGCAGAGGCACGGCTCTCTGCGCTACCCTGTGCACAGGCGCTGCCCCTGCAGCTCCCATTGGCTGTAGTTCCTGGCCAATGGGAGCTGCGTGGGTGGCGCTTGGGCTGGGGGCAGTGTGCAGAACCCTCTGGCTGCCCCTACGCATAGGCACCAGCATGGGGATGTGCTGCTGCTTCCAGGAGCCATGTGGAGTGGGGCAAGACCCCAACCCTACTCCCCAGCTGGAGCGCTGGAGCAAGGCAAGCCCCAGACCCCACTTCCTGGTGGGAGCTTGAGGGCTGGACTGAAACATCTGGAGGGCTGGATGTGGCCCCTGGTTCGTAGTTTTCCCACCTCTGCATTAGACAGATGCTTCGACATGGGGTGTGCAGCAGAAGCCTTGAGAGAGGATGTAAGCCTGAGGAGGCACCACACTCCCAGAAGTACATGCAGTGAGACAACTGCAAAGGAGAGCAAGTGGTCAGAGTTCCATACCTATAGTGAGATTCATTTCCTGTGGGACACAGCCCAAACAGGAAAAGAAGTGCCTCACACTAAGAGAGCATTGCATGGAATGTGGCTAGTTTAAACATTTTAGCAGCGTATGCAAGAGCAGAGGAAGGTCTCAGAAAGATTAATTCAGACTTGTACAAGAGGGGGATGGCACATCAGTTGTTGGTGGTAACATCATGACTGAGTCCATAGATAATGGAGGCAATTTTGAAAGCATATGGGGATGTTTTCCCAAGACAATTGGTGCCTCAAAGGAAATCTGTGATTTGAAGTAGACCCAACAATGGAACCTGCATGCTTATCACAAAGGAAAATTCAAGGGGTACTACATAATCAAGTACACTAGGAGTTCAAAAGTCAACAGAGGCCAGTATAACCTTGGTAAGCAACATGGTGGTGACAAAGAAGTCATCAGGCAGATTACACATCTGTATAGAGATAAAGCCACTGAAGTGAGCATTGAAAAGATGCCACTGTATCCACTGGCCACAGCTGATGACATCTTACCTGAACTTTCCAAAGCCAAAATCTTTATGGTCTGTGATGTGAGGAATGGGGTTTTGGCACATAAGCCTGGATAAAGACTCCAGCATGCTGATAACTTTTGCAATGCTATTTGGTCACAACAGATGGCTGCTCATGCTGATGGACAAAGGCCCAGCACTAGAGGTGGTCCAGAGGAGATTCACCCAAGCATTGGAAGGACTTCCTGGAGTGAAAATAATTGCAGGTGATAGCCTCATTGTAGATGAAGGGAGTAATGATACAGAAGCTGAACGAGACCATGCCAGAAAGCTATAAGCTTTTCTACAGTGATGCAGGGACAATATAAAACTCAACCAGCAAAAATACGACTCAGATAGCATGAGGTGACATACTTTGGATATCTGCTCACAACTGAGGGATTGAACAGATTCCAACAAGACCAAGGAGTCCGAGGCATGCCAGCTTCAGTAGATGTGAAAGTGGTACCGTGCCTCTTTGGAATGATAACTTTTCTGTCCAAGTTCTGTCCACACCTGGCTGTAGTAGCAGAACCCGTATGTTAACTCATAAGGCAGGATGTTGATTGGGACTCAGCAGGTCCCCAGCAGCAAGCATTTGACACACTGAAACTGATAATGTAACATACTAAAGCACTACCAGCCCAGAGAGCCATGACACTCCAGCATGATGCTTTGGAGAAAGGACTGGGTGTAGCTCTTTTGCAGCAGCAGCCGGTTGCTTATGTCCACAGAGCCCTGTCAGACTGAACAGGGATATGCCCAAATACAAAAAGCTTTGGATTGTGGTATTTGGAGTGGAGTGATTCTATCAGTACACCAAAGGCCATCCAGTAACAGTGTAATCAGACCACAAACCCCTAGAGCAGTGGTCCCCAAACTTTTTCAATTGCGCCTCCCTCTTGCATGATGCATGCCTGCCCTGGGAGCTGAGGTAGGTGGTGGTAGGATGAGTGGAGCAGGATGGAAGTGGGGGAGCCATGCTCTGGGGATGGTGGGGTGAGTGGGGTGGGGGAGGGGGAGGCGGAGCTGTGTGATCTAAGAGTGGGGCAGGGTGGGGGAGAGGGAGCCTGCTCTAAGAGGAGGCAGGGTGGGGGAGCCACCAGTATCTGTCTTGCCAGAGTCATCTCTGAGTGCTGACTGGACATTGCCAGGTCCCCTTTCCAACCGGACTTCCTGGTCGAAAACCAGGCACATGGCAACCTTTGGCCAGGGGGCTGCAGCAGGGAGCTGTGGCTGGGAGAGGAGCTGTGGCTGGGGCTGAGGCTGGAGCAGAACTGGGGGCACAGTGGGGCACGGTGGCATTCCCTCTCCGCCCTATGGGGCTGACCCATGCTCATGTGCCCCCAGATGTTCCTCTGTACCCCTAGAGGGGGCATGCCTCAGAGTTTGGGGACGACTGCCCTAATCATGGCAAAGTCCCTCCTTAGTGCTCCAAAGAGATTGTAACATGTAGTGGTGCCTGCAGTGCTACCAGATAGAGATCAGACATTGTTCAGGACAATTACTGTGTTAGAATTCAGGCCATATATATCTAGCATCAGTGAGTTGCGGGAAGGAGATCAGGACACTGACTCTATTAACATGCTGCTCTCTCTCCAAGCTTCAACAGCAAAGCTGATAGAAATCAAAGAGGTTACAGAAAAAGATCATCCAACTACAGGCAGTCAAGAGAACAATACTAGAAGAGTGGCCAGAAGACAAAGCCAACTACTAGTAGGAGCAGAACCACATTTTCAAATTAAAGATGAGTTGTGTGTGCAGGATGGAATCATATTTTCAAGACAGGGAGCTGTCTTACATCATTACGAAAGGATGTCATCCAAAAAAAATACATGCCTCACAGATTGACAACTGTGTTTACTACCTAGGAATAAATACACAACTCCACTCTGTTAGAAGGGTATGAAACCTGCCAGTTGTATGATTGTTACCACATGAGCTGCCAACCTTACCAGTGGGAAAGGACTTATTTACTTAAAAGGAAAAGCAGTATAGTATTGCAGTAGAATAAGATTCAAAATTGAGAGGCCAATATCCTGCCTGATATAAGAAGCAAGTCAGTGGTTGTCAAACTGAAGGCCCACTTTGCAAGATATGGTATTTCAGACACTGTAGTCACCAACAACAGTCCCCAGTTTGCCTTGAAAGAATTTAAGGACTATGCACACAAATGGGAGTCTGATCACCATATTGCCTCTCCAGAATACCCACAGATAATGGTCATGTGCAATCAGTTGTGAAAATAGCATTTTCACAAGGCTGCTTCTTCTGGTTCAGACCCCTTGTTAGCATTTTTGGCACACAGGAATACCTTATGTCAGGGGTGCCAAAACCGTTCTGCACAGGCACTGACAGCAGGAAGGACCAAAACCATGTTACCAATAAGAGGAGATCTGCTGCAGCTAGAAGGATGGGGACACTACCAAGAGGAGATTACCAGCAGTTAGAAAAAGCACACACTAGAGTATGACAGGTCAGCCAATGACCTAACAGCCTTGGAGACAGGCACTCCTGTGAGGATCCAGCCTTTAGAGACACATCAGATGGAGTGAACTAGAGGAATCGTGAGGGGTTCAGTGGCACCCAGGTCATATGAGGTGACTACGCAAGAGAGACAAGTGATCTGAAGGAATAGGAAGCACTTATGAGCCAGGAGATACAACACACAGAGGAAGCCTACAGAATCACAGAACAGAGAAACAAAGAGCCACCGTGAGACCAACCCCACAGGGAAGGAGGAGACTCCACAGAGAAATAGTTGCTAGACTCTGAGGCACCAGCCATGGATTTTTAAGGGCCCCAGAGGGACTATTACTGATGGGACACCAGAGAAACAGGGAAGTCCAGAAAGTTAAGCTGGAAGCAACTCTGCTACATTGACAGAACAGGCTAAAGGGATTAATAAAGTTTCACTTGTCCAACTTAACCTGCTTCAGCATTGCTCTTTACACAAGAAACAATCTGCATCTGCTGCCTATGCATGGGGAGGAGAATCACTACTACTGAGATGCTACTTCCTTTCCTGTACAGGTACATAGGCAGGAGTGAGGGAAAGAGGAGAATCTTGGTTCTACTCTCTCTTGCACTGACACAGCACAACTAACCTCACTGAGGGTATGTCTACATCTACAATTTTGCAGCGCTGGTTGTTACAGCTGTATTAGTACAGCTGTATAGGGCCAGCGCTGCAGAGTGGCCACACTTACAGCAACCAGCGCTGCAAGTGTGTTAGATGTGGCCACACTGCAGCGCTGTTGGGCGGCTTCAAGGGGGGTTCGGGGAACGCGAGAGCAACCGCGGCGAAGCTGGTCTCCTTCCCGGGTTTGCTCTCGTGTTCCCCGAACCCCCTTGCAAACCGCAGGGAAGGAGACCTGCTTGCTCGGGTTCGGGGAACGCGAGAGCAAACCGGGGAAGGAGACCTGCTTGATTACCAGAGGCTTCCTCAGGTATGCTGGGATACCTGCTTATTCCACGGAGGTCAAGAAAGCGCTGGTAAGTGTCTACACTTGATCACCAGCGCTGGATCCTCTACACCCGAGACAAAACGGGAGTACGGCCAGCGCTGCAAACAGGGAGTTGCAGCGCTGGTGATGCCCTGCAGATGTGTACACCTAAGTTGCAGCGCTGTAACCCCCTCACCAGCGCTGCAACTTTGTGATGTAGACAAGCCCTGAGTGGAAGTAAACTGCAGCTGGAAAAGGGCTAGAACAGCTTACTTCCCTTCTTTGAGCATGGTGCTCCGCAACTATAGGTTGCCCCTTACTCAAATTGGATTGCAAGGTGCCAGTCCAGCCCTAAGAAAGCATCTGTCCATGGGGGGGAGGGGGAGGTTGTGAGGTGTCTGACCTTACTAGCTGGACAAATAGTACAGATCCAGAGAATAAGGGCACAATTGTCTCTTCTAAAATAAGTGAGTGAGATTTACCACAGGTGCAACTTTCGATGTCTTTGAGTTTAAGCCTGCATTATGAGTTGAGTGTTGAATCATAGTATGGTATAAAGGAGAGAGGAGTCTTTTACAGTCAGTGAAGAATATGAATGAAGCAGGAGCTTTGATTTCCTTCCCCCCCCTCCCCCACACCTAGTCTGTTTTTATTTCCCTTGAAAAGATACATTATGTACCAAAGCCATATAAAAGTTGCAAAATCATTACAACCACAATTTTTCAGACTTACGTAATTCATAAGAACTAACTGCCAATAGAATTGCTGTGTATTTCCTATTTTCTTACTAAAAGTTCTACCCTTTTCCCAGATTTGTTCTAAGCTTCATTTGGTGTGCAGCAATAGAATCTGAGCTAGCCAACTCTGATTCCCTCTCTAGAAGAAAGAGCAAGTTTGCTGGAAGAAAGTGTTTATTTACGCAAACCTTTGGCTAACTTCAGTGTGGCCAGTGATTGTAATGAAAGGCCGTGACCTTTAGTTTGTCTCAACCCTGAACAAGGGAGGAATTGCCTTTCAGGGTGAGATGGTATTTCATTGGCAATGTACATTTAATCTATGGCCTCTTGGAATGTTCGGGCACTACAGAACTGTAAACTAGTGCTATGTACAAGGGTGCTGGTCTATGTGGTATGGAGACTATCTATTGGGAACCAGGCTTAGGCCTCAAAACTCAACATATTCAGCTAGTAATAACTTTTTGTCACTGCCACTTTTGATTGGATTAGTATTTAGTAAGAAAACAAAATGTCCAACCAGGGTGTAGAGGGCCACTGAAATTTCCAACTCCATTCAAAACATCCCTTTGTTCACACATGTATAACTTTGAGTTCTACTCTGGATGATCTGAAGTGGGTGGTGGTTCTTCCAGGGTATGCCTTTCTCTTTCAGACTTAGTCCCTAATTCTGCAAGCACTTATACAAGCCCTTAACGTTATGGACAGCAGTAGTGAATTCAATACGCATACTCGTGCAGGCATGATGAGTACTCATGCATAAGCATGGTCAAAGTCTTGGTTTGCGATCCGTTATTTTTCAGGTTTAAATGAATTCCTCGAAGTCCACCTGAAATGAGTTTTGGTTAGTTTCCGTACCCAACCCACCAATCTATATACAAAGTTCAGAAGCCTTCTGAAAGGGGAGCTGGGTGCTAATGCAGGCCCCTGTTCCTGTCTAGACTTAGGGTAGGTCTACACTTAAGTGCTGTAGCTGCATTGGTGCTGCTGTAGCACTTCAGGGGAGAGGCTATTCCACTACTGGCAGAGCTGCTCCGCTTGGTGTAGTTAATCCACTTCCGTGAGAGGCTGTAGCTATGTTGACTGGAGAAGCCCTACGGTTGACGTAGCATTGTCTAGGCCAGGCACAAGGTCAGCATAACTGTGTGCTCAGGGGTGTGGATTTTTCACACCACTGAGCAATGTAGTTATACTAGTGTAAATCTATAGTGTAGAGCAGCTGTGGCCTGATGCAGCTGTGCAGTGTATGCAGGGGGAGTACGAGGCTATGTCTTCTCTCTGCCTGGTGGCCTATGAAACAATTTGGCCATAATGTGTTAACAGCAGCCATAGGAGCACTGGCTCTCCATCCCTGCAGTTTACAAGTTGTGTTGGTGGGTTGGACCATGCTAAGGTGACCAGACAGAAATCTCAGGATGGGGGTGGGGGTAATAGGGTTCTATATAAGACAAAGCCCCAAATATTGGGCCTGTCCCTATAAAATCAGGACATCTGGTCACCCTGGACCTCGCTGTCTATGTCCAAAGGCTGCCCAGCTACAAACTCAAAGTTACAACTGCCAGTGGTGCTGGCTGGAGACAAAGACCGTCTGGCTCCAGACTCTTCCAACAGGCCCTGGGGCTGGTGGACTGGGCACAGCCTAGGGCCAGTCTGGGAGTCTTGAACCTTCCCACGACCTCTGGGGGCCTGGGCTTCGCAGCTCCCCGGAACAGCGGGCCGGGGCCGCGCTGCCCCCAGCGGAGGAGGGGGCTGGCGGTGGCGCTGGAGCCGTGACTCCCCGGGCCCGGGGAGGGCGGTATGAGCGCGGCCGGCCGCTGGGAGGCGGCCTCTCTCCTGCCTGCGCCGCGGGGCGGCAGGGGAGGCGCTGGGCGGCCGGCGGGCGGGGCCGGCTCAGGTTGAAGGCTGCGCGGGTGGCTGGCTGGGGCTCCCACTGAGGCAGAGCGCGGCGGGGCTGGCGCTGCCCGTGCACCCCCGTCCCTGGCAGAGGCGGGCAGCGAGCGGCAGGTGGGGACGGGAGCGGCAGGCCCCCCCCCGGGCGAGAGGTGCTTTCCCTCCTGCGGCCGCTCGCGGCGATGCGGTGAGTCCCTTGCAGCCGCTCTGGGGAGAGTTGTTCCGCCCGGGTCCGGGCTTGGCGGGGGCAGCTGTGGGGCAGGCGCAGGGGCCGCGTCGCTCCTCGCCGCCATGGGGGTGGTGCTGCCTCCCCCCGGTCGTGGGGCTCCCAGCAGGTGGGGCGCGTTGGCGGCGGGTCTGGGTTTGCACCAGCCGAGTTCGGCTCCGTGGAGGGGGGAAGCAGCTGTGGCTCTAGCTGCTGCGGGGGGGCGGGAGCGGCGCTCTCGGCTCTTTCCCCCACGGCTCTGAAAACTCTCCAACTTCTAACGCCGTGTTGTCACCGCGGCGGCGGGTGTAAGTGGCATTACCAGAACCCCCCCCTTCTGTAAGTACAGTTGGGGCTGTGTGTGAAATGACAATGTTGTGCTTACTGCTCTTTCTTCGTAGTGCGGGGACTGAGCCTTTGCAGGATTTGTTGCTTCCTTCTTGCACTAGTGGTGACCCTAAGGAATTTGCTATGGATGGGGAAAGTGAAGTGGATTTTTCTAATAACAACGTAACGCCATGGTGGAGGAGGAGATCAACCCCCCAGCTACACAGCAAGAGCAAAGCTAGACCCCAGTCTTACCAGAGCCCCAATGGGGTCCTCTTCACAGATTTCCCTGTGGAAGACAGGGGTACATTCACTGTAACTCAGCCTGCTGAAACAATAGTTACTTCTCCAGTCAACAGATTAGTCCAGAGGAGCCCCTCCTCTTTTAAATCCAACATGGGATCTGTGCCAAATGGAAAAATAGGGTCTCCAGAGTACAAAATTGTATCCCCCCAACTTTCTTCTGACCAGGCATCTCAGGTCCTGAAATTGGTTTCAGATAACTTGATAAGTTTTACAGCTAGTGGTACAGTAACCTCACCAGATGACACACTGCTTCATCCAGTGATGATTTCCAGTCAATCAGCACTTATCCCAGAACATGAACAGACTGCTTTTATGCCAACTCCTGGGTCCTTACCTGGAAATATGCCTTCACCGAATAACAACACAATGGCTGTTTTGCAGTTACAATCTGACCAGCTTTCTAAAAACTTAGAAAAGGCACTTTTGGGGCCCTCATTGGTTTCCCAGGCAGCTCCCTCACAGCAAAACTTAACTCTCCACAGACTGACATCTAATCAGAACCAGCTCCCAGAAAAACAGTCAATAGTTCTGAGTACAAATAGTCCTGCTGCGCTCAAAGTGGGAAAACAACAGATCATTCCTAGGAGTTTAGCTTCTGAGATAAAAGTGACAAACAAAACCAGCAACCAAAATGTGGAGATGAACAAAAGGGTCCCCAAGGTCCGTAGCATGTTGGAGGTACTTAATATGCCTTTGGTAGCTGATGCTGATGAAGACACAGAAGGTGACCTGGATAGCCCAGGGGCATTGAGAAGAGGCTTGAGGTCTACTTCCTATCGAAGAGCAGTAGTGAGTGGCATTGACTTTGACAGTTCTACAAATTTTAAGAAAAAAAATAGAATGTCCCAGCCAATACTCAAAGCTGTCGTAGAGGACAAGGAGAAATTTTCTAGTTTAGGAAGAATAAAGGTGAGTAAACTGGTAGATGAAACTTATGCTTTCTTTTGAATGGTGCTGGCCATTTTACAGGTAGTGATTAGCGGTCTAAGTATTTTCCATTAATGCGTTTATGTTTTTGAGTTCATTATTTACTACTAGAAACGTATCTATGGTCTTTGACAGGTATCAATAGTTGCTTAACATTTCCTCAGTTTTACTGTAATGAAAACAGTACTTTTAAAGAATACTATTAATTTGAAACCTAACCATTTTAAAACATGAGTTAAAGGTAATTTCTTATTCTATATTTGTCACTGAATCCCCCTACTGATTTAGAGTTCTTTTTTTCATTCATATTTACTTATATTTAAAAATGTTTATCACACCCCTGTATATGTTTGAATGGGGGAGACAATGAAACTTTGACTTCACAAAGTGCTGCCTAATGCAGAAAGTAAATACAGTGGCAAAAAAGTAGTCCAACTCCCCCCTCCAACATCTCTTTCAATTATAGTAACCTCACCTGTTACTTTTAACAGTATGTTTTAAAAAAAATTCAGGTAGAAGTGAACTTTTTAAATTGACAGAGGCCTTTTAAAGTATCTTGAGACAACCTCAGGTGTATCCTAAAAGCAGAATGTCTTATTTCAGTCCTCCCGATTTAATCCTTTTTGAGTAATAGTTTTATTACATTTTCTTCGGCTAAATTAATTATATCATAATTATGCCACAAAGCCTTGCTAAAAAAAATTGTGAAAACCTTTTATGGCTTGAAAAAGTGTTATATCTTTGTCTTTTTGTTGTATTTCATTTGCTTTCTACTCTTCAAGCATTGAGTGCTTTTAATAAATTGGTAGATTAAAAAGCTCTGCAAGGTGACTTGGAATTGTGCAGTAAAGCACTCCAGGCAAGGCATAATAGATGTAACTGGTAGAATAATTATCAAGTGCATGACAGTTCTCAGGCAAACTAAAAATTTAGGGCTGAGGGTTGGGAGCTTTCACAGAAATTACACAAGCAAGCAGATTCAGTAGATCAGATTGTAGGCCATATCATTCCATTAGATTTTTTTCCTGCAGACCTCCCCCAATGAAAGCACTGAGGAGTTCTGCTTAAACTGGGATGACGACATATTGCCCTGTCTTTATACAGAGATGACTTTTTTGTTGTAGCTAGTGTTTTGTTTCATTTTGGGGTTGTTTTTTTTGTGTTTGTTTTTTGGACAAGTTAAACTAGTAAAACACATAAAGGTCTAAAGTGTAGTTCACCAATAAGTTTGTTTTGTTTAGGAGGGCTTGTTATGGTCTCAGAAACTAGCTTACATGGTGCCTTATGTCAATTTTTTGTAGCATGAAAGGAAGGAAAGCTAGTCACTCTAACAAAAACAATGTATACTTGATAGGATATCTCAGAGCCAATGAAATGTGAGTTTATTGAACTCTTGTCATGCTACAGTATGAAATCATTTTTAAGGTCTTTTTATTCAGTTTGTAAGAAAAATGCAACATGATGAATGACTAAGCAATTAGAAGAAAGTCCATACCAACTTTAATGACAGATCTGTACTGAAACAATGGTTGTGTGAATAATTTGCTAATTGTCAAAAGTTTATAATCCAGGAATAATTAACTCAGTGCCTTAGATAATATTAAATAAAATAGCACAATGTTTGTTGCAGTGGCATTGTGTTCTTATTTTCATGTTTCTTTTCTTTAAAAAAAACATCCTAGAAGAAAGCACTGAAAGTACAAGGGACATTTGATGGGGAAGGTAAGCACTGGATTTTGGAGAAACTGGTTTTTATTATTTGAATGCATTTTCTGATAAAAATCTAAGCTTTTAAATGACCAAAAAAATCTCAAGAGAAGCTGACTTCAAGAGAACAATATGTCCAAATACTGTAGATTTTATCAAAGAAAAGCATGTTAGTTAACTGAAATGTAAAATCTTGAATTATCAACTGGAAATGCTTTTAATAATAATACAACTGCCATTAAATTCTATTTGTAGAATTGCTTAAAGAATAGAGAAAGGCAGGTAAACAAATACCTTACACTTGAATATAAAAAGGAACTATTTATATGTATTGGTATATATTGTTTAAGCTTCAGCTCTTATAAAAACGCTGTGGGGTTTGCGTAAAATAAAACCAATTCCTGCAAGCTGATTTCAGTGGTCAGACCTCTTACATAGACTCCAACAGGGTGGATAAAAATCAATGATTTCATTTAAAAAATAAAAAATGGATTTTTTTTATTTAAATTGGATTTTTTTTGATAAAATACTTTTTGAGGAAAAAGCTATCTAAAGATACATTATGGCTCAAAGATACCTTATCATGGAGTAGGGATTATAAATGCTAATTCTATAGTATGAGACAATATATTCATGTAATGTTTAAGAAAAATTTTGTAAATAAGTTCCAATTGTTCATGAATTAGAGACCCGATCCTATGGTGTTTCACAGGCTTCTGTATAGATTATTTAGATTAATCTTTCTATCTTCAGAGTGGGACTCAGTGCTCAGTCTAGAAGATCCCATCAGAGATGCTTAGTTTTGCAGTTCTCAAAGAGTGGATTTGTGTCTCCAGGGGTAACATGCTTGTTAACAGTAAAAATGTTTTTAAATAAATATATAGAGGTGAGAAATAACAGACCTCAGCTCTGTTGTCCCTCTGCAAATTTGTGTACACAGAGTCAGTCCCTTTCCTCTCTCTAAAAGTGCAAAGTTTCAAAAAGTTTAATGAATAGAAGATTGTTGGTGGCAGAATAGATCTGGACAAGGAGAAGAAGTCTGGAGATAAATGTGAGAAGCGAGGGATATATGCTTGTTTTGTTAAAATATTATATGTTTACTGTTGAAGAAAGAAATCCACAATACTTAACATTGTTTTAGTTAAATAAAACAATTTAAATGTCTGCCTGGTGATGTTCTCCTCCTAATACAGCATGGCAAGAAAATCCTCCAAATATTAATGATTAACTTGTTGAATTGGAGATAGTTCACCTCCCAGTGACGTCATAAATATTTGCTTTAGTTACCTTTGGTAAATGAAATAACCAAACAATCATTCATTTTCTGATATAGCTGTAAAACTAATCTGAAAAGTTTTCAAATAAATCACTGTTTAAAAATGTATAGTGTGTACCTTCTAAAAATCAAACCTACATCTATCTCTGAGTTGTGAAGAATATGTATTAAGGTTATAATAACCAACAAGAATGCACTTTTATGTGGAAAACCATGATGAAATTGAGTCTTCCTGACTAGTGATGATTTAAATAAATTTGATTGATTTAAATCAAAGGGCTATGTGAGTGTCAGGATTATGTGGATCGGGTTGCAGAATCGGTGGGCAAGGTGCCATTCTCTGGGGTTTAAGAATAAACCAGCACTCACCAATGCTTATGAAAATTATCCCTGCAGTCTAACTAATCCTTTCTTTCTCGTGTTGCCATTCTGACCTGTAGGCTTGTAGTCTTGATGTGATCTTTGTTTCCACTCTTCCCTGCTCCTTTGACCCTGATTTTTGATGAATTGGCTGTGTTCCCTCCTCTCTATTTTACAACCAAACATTAGTCCGTACTCTTGTAATCTCTCCTGACTATGGTAATTGGCACTCTTTCTGCTTGCCCATCTTTAATCTCTCCCCAAGTCCATTCAAAACCTGGTTGACATGATTATCTTCCTTTCCCACTGCTTTGTCTCCTATAGTTTTCTTAGTCCTGGTTACAGTGGGGGGAAGAGGATCGATCTAAGTTATGCAACTTCAGCTACGTGAATAACATAGCTGAAGTCAACATACTTAGATGTACTTACCGCAGTGTCTTCACTGCGGTAGGTCGACTGCTGGCACTCCCCCGTCGACTCCACCTGTGCTTCTCGCTCCGGTAAAGTACTGGAGTCGACAGGAGAGCGCTCAGCCGTCGATTTATCGCGTCTTCACTTGACGCGATAAATTGACCCCCCTCTGGATCAATCGCTCCGGAGGTAAGTGTAGACATGCGCTTAGTTTCTCGGGTCTCATGCACTGTTTAAGCAACTCTTTGCTTTTGAAGCAGTCCACAAATATGTCTTGCCTTCATTTTCTATGATACCTCCTTATTCTCTCCTGATTCTATGTCAAGGGTTTTCTTCTGACTGCTCCCTTTGTCTCTGTTGATCACTCCTTACTCCCTATAATGGCGTTCAGGGTTCAGTTATTGTATGCCAAGCTTCCATCCTCGAAAAGTTTATAAAAATCTCACATAGTCTTTGAAGCATGCTGGCTATAATGATCCTGACCCACACTATATTCTTATTGTAATTCTGTGGATTGTAAACTCTTTTGGCAAGGTCTTCGTATTTTTTTGGCAGAGTTCTCCTGTTACACAGCACCATATGCAGTTATACTATGTGTTTATGATTGTATGATGTGTGTACACACCTTATAAACTCTAGCCCTTATGTACAACCCTTCAGAAGAAGCGCTAATGGACACAGCAGCTAAAGCAAATCTGACAAAACAGTTTGACAAAAGAAGTTAGCAGATTCTTAAAGACTCACTCAATCTCTTTCACTTTCCTCCCTACAAATAATAGGTTGTCCAAAACAGCTGCCCCATTTTTAAAGTATTGTCAGCCTTTCTCCTATAAAACATTTCTTCTCTTCGTAGCTTAGTTCCTGTATTTTGAGTTCCCTCTTTCCCTGTGTGCTTGTGCTTAAAATATATACGGCAAAAGAGTATGAGCACTAGAAGAAGGTGATCTCCATGTTTGTGCTCTTTCTCCATGTGGTTTTGTTGCATTAATACTGGTAGCATTGAGGCACATAGAAGAGGAATCTGAATGGACATGGAAGTGTGCAGGCCCCACATTTAGCATGTCTTGGAAGATGATGATTGGGTGGGCCCCACAGGCTCTGTCTTGGTCAGTCCTGATTTTAAAGTTCTGAAGTCAAAATTTGGGATGATTTTTCCTCCTTCCTCAATGAAATATGAAGATAATTTTTCAAGGCTAACAGTGTAAAAATTTGCCATTGGTAATAGGTTCTTAATACCTTTTACTATGTGCATGAGATAATCAGACACCTGGATTATTGATCTTACTGTTCTGATATTTTTTTTTAATCTTTAGCTAGTTATGACTCATTGCACAACAAATTAGGGTGAAATAAAGCTGTTTTCCTCAACAAAGGACACATCTGTTCTTTAATTCAGTCAGAAGGCTTCTTTTTAATAGTGGTACAGTGATCCATTGTTACCGTGACACTGTCCATCTTAAATAAGATACTAACTTTGTCTTTGTTCATGCAACTTATGAGCAACATCGACAATTTATTGCTTTATTTCATTGTTTAAATGCTACTTATAACTCTTTTGAAAACAAATGGCATAACTTTCTGGCAATTAATGCCCCTTTCTTATGTATTGTAGAAACTGCAGTATTGTATCAGAACTACAAAGAAAAAGCTCTGGACATAGATTCTGATGAAGATTCTGAGTCCAAAGAACAAAAATCAGAGGAAAGGATAGTTATTCAATATAAGCCTCTGAGATCAACATGGAGTCAGCTATCAGTGGTGAGTATTTTAATGGTTACATAGCCAGTAAAAATATATTATGCAAGAATGTATATAAGCAAGGATTTTATCTGCCAGTGGCATTTTCTGCTTGAAGTTTGACTTCCAGCCCCTCCTCAAATGTAAAGTGTTTGTGGACATTTTATTAATAGTCAAAGTTGTAATTGCCCCAAGTGTTACAGGTATGGGGCCAAATCCTGAAGTCCTAACTCTGCTTTATTCAGATCTTACCTGCGCAAATCCCTTTACTCTTCAAGGCCTATTGGAAATGTCTGTTTGCTGAAAAAGACAAAAGCCAGTGTATGTGAATTGTTAAGATAAATTAAGTATCTATACAACAAAAACATAAGGAAAAATTAAATAAAGTGGATGACAGGAGAAAGTGAGTGTGAGCTGAGGATTTAGTAATTTCAACTTCATTCCACTAGAAATGCTGGGCTTCGCTTGTGGAAGAGAATGGTTCGGTACCAATGGAGATGATTGCTCTGGATTAACCTTGACTGGACATTTTTTGGTGTATATTGTCAATCAAAATAAACAGAGAGGCAAGGTGGGTGGGGTAATGTCTTTTATTGAACCAACTTCTGTTGGTGAAAGAGAAGAGCGCAGTGTAGAATCAAAAGGTCTTTTTTTTTTCAGCAGAAGTTGGTTGGATAAAAGATATTACCTCACCTCTCTGATATTCTTGGACCAACCTGGCTACACCAACACTACAATCAAAATAAAGGATTTTTAAAAATGTATGTGTGTAAAACAAAGGATAGTGTATTGCAATTCAGCTTTACGTTTTTACAAATGACTTGCAAGCTTACATAATTTAAAAAAATGTAATTTAAAGGATGTGCTGAATGCTCACAATCCAGATAGTAAGCATGCAATTCTTATCTTAAGGGCCTGATCTTACAAACACTTCCTATAGGGCACAATGATTACTCCTCAGGCCTTGTCTATCCCAGGATTTTAGCACTGGTGTAGCCACACCATGGTAACCCCCTAGAATAGATAGAATTTACACTGGTGCAGTTTACCCTACGTTGAAGCATCACATTCAAAATACCCAGACTTGCTGGAAAAAGTGGTTTCAATTCTAGTGGGGTGGATGTGGCGCTTTCTTTAGATTAAACTGAGTTCTGTGTGTTTGCACTTTTATTCTGTGCATGGGAGGGCTATGGACAGTCTTTAGATCAAGACCATAAACTATGACTGAACTTTTTTTTTTTCTTTTCCTTTTTCACACAACCCTTGCTTTTCATAAGAAGACCATAGAGGACTGGAGGTTTAGTCCCCTTGACACTCTGTCATAGAAAGTGGGTGGAGAAGCTCACTTTAACCTGAAAGCTCTTGTCCTTTGCATGGACATATAGCTCCTGACTTTCAAATTTCAAAAGGCCATGTGTTTAATAGTTCATAAATGCGTACAGTTCCAGATACAACTGGACAGTTAGGAATTTAACCAGATGTCCTCATATGCAAATACTTGCATATACAATCTAGGTGCATACCATTGTGGTAGCTGCACATGCAAATTGGGTGCTCAGTTACATGTGCTTTTTGTATGTGATCCTAGGCTTTTCTGGAGACCGCAATAAAGCTCTTCAGTTCCCATGAGACTTTTCATAAGACTAGAGGTTTGCCTGAATGCATTTAGTCAACATTGCCCTTCCGCCACATGTGCATCACACTTTACAACCCCCCTCCCTTTCCCAAAGAGGCTGCATTTGAGTGTGCTGTATGTAATGTGGTGACTTTTTGCTAAATGTTGTTTATTTTGCTGCATTTCTTTACTTCTACATATATATTTGGTGCATCAAAAATAGTGATCAAAGAGTTCATGATTTATAATGAAATATGAAAGGAACAAATGTAGATGGTAAACCTGGGAATTCTAACCACCAGCCACAGGGATAGTTTCACAGTCTCATGTCTTGTGAGATTGCCAGACTAGTCTTTCTAATGCACATGGTAGTTTTGCACCTCTTATGCAGAGGAAAATGGAGAGCAAAAAATTATTATTTGCTGTTTGTATTGTGATAGTACTTAAGAGCTCTAGTTATGGACCCAGGACCCCATTGTGCTAGGTGCTGTATAAACACAACACAAAAAGATGGTCTCTGCACCACAGAGCTTGCAATCTAAGTATATTTATAGGCATTTCTATGAATTTTCCACATGCTTTTGTAGGAGTCGGAAGAAACTCAATGGATGAGTCTTGAAGAGTTTCCTTTTTATGATCCTGTCAAAAGGATGAGGCTGTGTTCTCTCAGTGCCAGCAACGTATGCTGCTTCTGTCAAAACAATGAGAGCATTCTAAATTTTCTTATACTGGTAAAACAGGAAAGGCTCATGCTATTGGAGGAGCCTTCTGTTTGCTTTTTTGTAGGAATATAGTGAGTTGGCTGCAGGAAAAACTCTTGTCTTCACTTTCAACAGATTTCTTTAGCTATTGGTAGAGGTTTGTTACTTATGTAAGAGCCTGGTTTTTTGCTACTCTAAAGTGGATTAGTTAACAGAAGTAATCAGTATCGTTTTCACTTTGTTTGGCAGGTGGTGTCTTTCTTTGACTCCCCTTCATTTCCCAGGAGTAACTCCAAAATGTATACAGAGAAGGGACAGTTTCTCTGATCTTCGCATCTCCACCCACACGTGGTTGGTTTCTGGGCAAAGCTAGAGGGTTACAGACAAGCAAAGTTGCATCAGTTTAACTACAGGTGTTATTTAAAAATCAGTTTAGTTAAATCAGTGCAGAAGGACATGTGGCCACTCTTAAACTGATACAAACTTGGCTTGAAACAAATTTTAGCATATTTTAAGCAAAGGTTTAAGTTAAACTGAAGTAAGCCATTATAAATAAAAGTGGTTTGGCACTGATTTAAATGATTTTTAAACTGTTGTAAGTTAAACCAATGCAAATTCTGCGCTTAGACAAGGAGGGATAGTGGACACCCATCCTTACTGCAGTCTTTCATTCAGCATGCACAGTAGTTCTTCCTCAGAAGTGACAGGAAACCAAATAAGATCCAGCTCTTTAAGTCAGCACCACGATATTACTAGCAACCTCGTGGAGGTGTTAATATATGGTAACAAAGAAACAATAATGCTAAGTTGGTACCTTCAGGATTTTCCAACTTTTATGTCTATTGAGAATAAGAAAAAGTTAGAAGTTCCATGATTTTGTACCTTATTTAATCCTCCGAATGCTGCTTTTTGTGGCTTTTGGATGATATCTGTGGAGTGGGAAAGTTTTGTTCATTGCATTCTTAAGCTATAACAACATCTTTTCTATATATGGAGTCAAAAAGGATTAGCTTGGATGTAAAATAAAGAGGCCACATGTTAACAGGTCAAGTTTTGTACCTTGAGAACTTGAACTGCTGGCTGTTCACACCCTGAAGCACTAGCTGTTAAGATTCAATAAAATCCTACTTAGGCTGTAAATTTCGTAAGCGCTGTCTTACTGATGTTGACTCCTTTGCAGTTCCAGGTACTGTAATAGGAGTAGTTCAACCCTTATGTGCATTAGTTATAATGGGTTAAAGTCTTCATTAGTTTTGTACTATGGACAGCTGTATAGATGCCTTTGTGATTATAAGAGTACCTTGTTTAAGTACTTAGAAGTTCGACTGACTTATCACACAGATTTCGTTAACTGGCAATGTAACAGTCTTTCTTTATGGATCAATTTTAAAATGCAGTCAATGCAATAAGAGTTTTTTGTTAGTACTTAAAGAAAACTCCAACAACACAGGTCCATATTTTTCTTTAGCAAATTGAGAATTTAAAGTAATTTTAGTTACAGTAGTATCTCTTGCAACAAATGAATATTATTCAACAAAAGACAAATGTCTATGTGTTTTAGGGTTTTATCTTTGCATTTGTGTAAATAATGAGACTACTAGGAGGCTGGAGGCAGGAGTTCACCTATTTCTTTGTTACATTCATCATGCTAGTGTGATAACCAAGCCTCCTCTTTCTCTCTAGTTCTGTGAGCCAGCTTCTTTAAAGTATTATTTTTCATTACTGGATACCTATTATTGAGAATTGCCTGTTACAAAATAACTGCTTTTGAACATTTATTGGTAATTTGTACTGGCACCAGACATAGCATAAAAAAAGTTTGATTTAAGTTAGAGCTGAAATACCATGTTTGTAGTTATTAATGGTCATCTTACATAACATGTTTCATCCTTCACCCCCAGCACAGCAGACTTTGTACCAGGTTGTTTGCTTACCCTTCTTGATTTCGTAAGTGGGGGGACGAGGGAGGGAGGGGAGTACTGGGTAAGAGAGAGGGTTTTGAAAACCAGGCATAGCTCCCATGAGATGAAACACGCTGGGTCTCAGAGAGCCTATGTTTTCAGTTCTGTGGCAAAGCTAGATGGTGCAGTGATGTATTAAAGAACTAAATGTGAAATTGTCCAGTAAATCATGTCAAACTAGTAAATTTCACAACCTGTAAGGAAGGCAGGGAAATAAAGTGGGTGCAATAGATTATCTGAGCTATAAACATATAAAAAGGTGAAGAATAAAATGAATCTGACATTTCTGAAAAGGTAACTTTAGACATGCAGAACTTGGCTAAACCAGCTATGCAGGCTTGGGCTGAGGTCAGCCTTTTCATTAGAACAAATATGAAACTGGAGGTAATGAGTCGGTTACTTAGGAGTTGTAAGCAAAATCTTCCTGGATGGTATAATTAGTGATTTTAGTGTTCCCACCTTCTTGCTACACAGCTATACATTGAACTTTGAAGAATATTTTAAAGCTCTGAAATGTCATGGCATTTAAATCTTATCTTGTTCAAATTCCTTTTCAAGACCCACTTCTATCATGATGATGGCTATAAGACATTATCTAACTAACAGTGAAGTAGAAGGTTGGTTTGAGAAAGTGCTTGGCTGTTCTCATTTGTTATCATTTTAGATTCTGAGTTCTTTGTAGGTAGGTTTGTCTTTCACTATTCTTTTGGATAGTGCCATTTCAGCCCATTGTAGGTGCTGTTGCTATATAGATAATAAAAAAAGAAAATTACAGCTAATGCAGTGTATTAAAAAGGTTTGTTTCTCACTTCTCTGTGCTTTACTTTCCAATATTTTCCTCATTCAGTTATTTGATCATTTAACTATTTTGCCTAAGGCTACAGCCCTTTTACTGTTAATCACTCTGCTCGCTCTTCCACCCATAAACTAGAACTTTGCAGAAAAAGATATTGGAGAATTAGAGAGGCTCAGAGAAGGGCAACAAGAAATGATCAGGGACATGGAAAAAAGAGAATGAAAAGACTGTGATTGCTTACTCTAGAAAGCAGACTAATGAGAGGAGACATAGAAAAAATATATAAAATAACGAATGATATAAAGGTAGATCAGGAACTTCTGATTTCCCTGTTTCATTATGTCTGAACAAGGAGACATTCAATGAAATTAAAAGGTAGCTAATTCAAAATTGATACAAGGAAATACATATTCTGTCCTGCTACAGGAAATCATTGAGGCCAAAAACATAACAAGATTAATTTATATGGATATAAAGAATATCCAGATTTGTTTTCAAGATAAAAATGTTGGAAGAGATATTAAACCTCATGCTTCAGGGTTTAAGACAACCTTTAACTATTAGGAGAACAGGAGGAGGCCTAATGTCTGAGGTAAACATCGCACATTTTCTTACTGCAGGGTTCTTATACCTTCCTATGATGCATTTGATACTGGCCTCTGTTAGAGATAAGATACTAGACTAGATGGATCTCAGATCTGATCCACTTTGGCTATTCCTGTGTTTGACTGGCTATGACCTGGGGAAGTCCTGCTCCCCAGACTAGTGCACACCCTAAAACACCACCTCCAGCAGATGTAGTGAAGCAGAAACTGATATGGTGCTAGAATGTAAGCTAGACAATTGTCTGGATATGCCAACCCATGAGACTGCCAGCCAATTGGATCACTAGTTAGTGTCTCAGTGGTCCCATCGCTTTCAGCCTATTGTTGCCAAAGCATCCCTGCCTCATTGCAAAGTGGAAACTGTATTGTCCTTCTGAGAGTACAGAAAGTAGTTCTGCACTCATTTTGGTCCCAGCCCTGCTCCCACTGAAGTCAGAGAAGTTCTGCCATTGAGTTCTGTGTGCACAGGACTGAACCACTTGCCAACAAGAGGAATTATCTTTTTGTATTCATATAATTATTTTGCTAAATATGGGTATAACACAAAACTGAAAATTTTGGAAAATTAATGCAGAAAATGCTATAGCACCATCCATGGAAACTTAGTCACTTGTATTAACAGGAATTAGAGATCTCTTGTACGCGTTCATAGGGACGTCCTATCTCTGCACATTTTTAGCAAATATGCACCACCTTTCCTAGTGATTCATTTTATTCACTTTATGGTTGCTAATTAAAAATAAAAAGCATAAACATTCCATTTCACTAGTAAGGCATAGCGCGCTCTCCTGTTCACAGCTGATCCCCAGGTGCTTGTTGAGGAAAACATTGAGCTACAGCCCTTTATAATAACAAACACTTCATCTTCATAGAACTTTACAAATACTAAGAACAGATTGTTTCTGTGGAGGTACAGGAAGCTGTGGGTGGTGTTTGAAGTGCACTCTGTTATCTGGCCTTCCTTGCCAGCCCCAGGACCCAGTCGTGAGTCCCCAGGTGCAGATGGCTGACAGGGAGCATGCCTAGCAGGAAAAGAGGAGGACCCAGCCACTAGCTACGTGCTGGCATCGGGGTCAGTACAGTTTATAGAAGAAAGTCATAATTTCAGGTCTTGAGACTGGAGGAATTTACACTTCAGAGCATTGGAATAACACCCTCCTCTCCAACCTCATCCCACACTATTTATACACCTAATTCTTGTCTGGTCCCAGTAGTACTCCCCTCCCAATATCTGATCCCTTGCTGCAAACCACAGTCGTGAGCCCCACAAAATCTGGTCATATGATCAGACCTGGTTTTCCTTTTGTCCCTCAGAATTGCATCTGCCCCTCACCATCCACTATTATCATCACAGTAGTCCTCCTACAGAAATCTGGTTTCCTTTCTTCCACATTCCAGCCTTCCTCCGTGTCTTTTTCCAGAAGACAATGGCAAAGTGTTGTCCATGCATAGAAATGCTTTCAGACTCTCTGCTTACTTCTTCCACTCCCTGAGATAGCAGCATGCAAAAAAACCCAACCTCTCCTGACTCAAGCCTGGAAATTTACATGCAAATTGCAGATACGAAATATCCCAGTTTACATATTCAAATATGCATTATCTCATTAACAAACCCAAATTGCATATACGCAGCACAAAAGCACATCACTGTTTGTTATATCATCCCCATTCCAATGATATTCCACCTCCCGCTCTGACTTTCAGCACCTTGTATGTCATTTCACCCCTACATCTTTTCTACATATAATTTCAGAGGGGGAGATAAAGGAACAAAAGGCTGCTGCTGATGATTTAACTTTAGATTAGACTGGTAGGCTATGAAGGAGACTGAAGGAAGGAGGGAGATTGGATGGTGCAGAGCTTAAAAGGGTTGTGATGGGGCTGTGAAGTGTAGAATGTAGTGGAGGAGGCTGGGTTGAGAGGCATAATTAGAGAGAATAGGCAGGAGTTGAGACTGAGTGACTAAGGAGTAGGATGGGGAGGAGTGGGGAAGGTGAGACCAGGCGAAATTATAAATTTAATGTCTGCTTCAAGTGAATTTGTGATGTTGGGTTCAAATTTTAGTCAATGAACGATCTCTCTAAAAAGGCCCTGGGGTGAGAGAGAAAATATTTAGTGACAAATTTTCAAGTAGGCCTCAGAAATTGCATTCAGGTATGTTGTGTATATGCAAGTTAAGTTATTTAATTTAAAAAAAAAAAGATCTGCATGCTCAAATACTTGTGTGTGCAAAATCTGCCACTTAATTTTTAGCACAAAACTTGAATCCTTGTTTACTTGGATATTGTATAATGTAAAAGAAACTGTTCTCCATAAGGATATTAAATATTAAAATTTGTCTTTTAGGTGAAAAAGAATGGACTGTCTCAGACGATCAGTCAGGAGGAAAGAAAGAGGCAAGAGGTATTCTTTAAGTAATAAATTTTTAATTGTTGATTATTTAGTAATATACAGCATGCCTGATTCGATATTTTGTGCACTTCCTTTATGTACCTGTCCATAAGGGGGACAACTTTAATTGCAGCCTAGTTCCATTCTCTGCTGCTCTATAAAATGGGCAGGATTTTCTCCCTCTCTGTGTCTCCTTTGTCAGCACCAAGGGACAGTGAAACCAACTGGATCTCCCTAGCATGTGAGTCTCCAGCTTGGGTACTGGGACGACCACCTGTGCGCTCTTGGTGGTGGTGTGGATGAGGCAGGCTGTACTCCAGTGAACTCTAGCTGATGGATGACTCCTTAGACGTCATTGCCAATCAGCCCCTCTGCACTGTGCTTAGGCAAGCATGGAACCAGGTCCAGAATCAAAGCTGCAGCTGGCGCCTTTTGTGCTATCCCTCCCACCCTCTAGCAGAGAACATAGGTCATTATCTCTAGACTATGTACACAAGATTTATAACAGTCTCCTTCTCTGCAAGTCCCCCATCCCCTTGGATTTCTTGTCTGCTCTCTGAAGGATTTTGATGTATTTTGTTGTTTATGGATGAGGAAAATCCCAAGAGACATGACATGTCACTGAACAAGCCAGGGATTCTCCTTCTGCCTGTTGTCATCTGCCTGGGAGAGGGCCTCCTTTTCATCCCTTTGAATTCCTCAGGAGCCACCACTCGAGCTTCCCTGAAGTCAGATCTACATATACTTCCTCAGAGAGAGCAAGTCTTTCAGGTTTAGAGCCTTTACGTTTAGCCAAAAGATGTCTTGCAAGCCTCAGGTTTTTGTGTTTTAGTGCTAGTGTTTCAGTAGAGGCAGCTTTTACAGGAATGAAAAAGAAGTAATCATAGGATGCAGCTGTGCCTGCCGTTGGTGTTTGTACACTATTCTCATTATGTGTATAGTTTAAACTTAGAAGCCTATTTGTTAGATAAATTTCCGTAACGCACCATCAGTATGGAAACTTTGGAAAAATTTATTTGTTTGCTACTGTTGGGTGGGGTTTAAGAGGAACAAGATTTTAAACTGAAGCACCACCTTTAACTTAAATCACAGTTATTATGCTAAGTTTTTGTGTATATTGTGTCGAAAGGAAATACTTCTATAATTATGATGCTCTAAATAGTAATACTTTTTAATACATTCACTTCCCTTTAAACTATCGTCGTTTTAATCTTGAATTCATGTACTTCTGCAGACTACACAAATCTGCAGTTCACACCTGCCTGTTAGTATTTTCATGAAGCACTCATTAGCTATTGCGATAGAGACGTCTGCTCATGCTGATGCAATGCAAGTCAAGTCTTTCAGACTCTTTCATAGAAAGTCTCCAAAGTGGACTATAAAGTGGTAATTGGTAAATATGATCCCAGTCTTTCTCTCTCCATTTCTGTTTACTGTTATTATTCTATATGCGAGCTAAGATTATCTTGATTTGTTCTGTTATGCTAAGTGTTTTGGGTATAAAGTGATGATATACCAAAACTTGTTTGTACTTTGCATTAATAGCAAATTGGCTTTAGTTCTGACTTTCAAACACACTAGTATGGCCTTGCAGTTCTCAAACTGGAAGAAGTCAAAGAGGGCTCTCATAAAAATCAGAAACAAAGAAACTCCTCAATAAAACAGTGAAGGCTAGGCTTGTGTATTTCCCTATGTACAAAAATGCACAGATCAGAACAAATTAGTCATGGAACTCTGCAGCTCTCTTTAGTCAAATCCTGTCCTGGTGAGTGCAGCTGGAGGATATGACGTATAGCCAGGGTGAAGTTAGAAATACGTGTGGTGAGCAAAGGAAAATGGCCAGAATGCTGTGTTCAGACAACCTTTGCCTTATAAGTACAGGAACTCCTCACTTAGTCGTCCCAGTTAACGTTGTGTCAATGTTAAGTTGCTGATCAATTAGGGAACATGCTCGTTTAAAGTTGTGAAATGCTCCCTTCTAATGTCGCCAGCCCCGTTTTGTCCTCTGCTTGCAGGAAGAGCAGCCCGTTGCAGCTAGCTGGTGAGTGGCTGGAACCGGGGTGGACCAGCAGCCCCCTGTTAGCTCCCTACTCCCGTAAGTTCCCTGTGCGGCAGCTGTTCCTCCCCCCACTGCCATGTGCTGCTCCTGCCCTCTGCCTTGGAGCTGCTCCCAGAGACTCTTGCTTGCTGTACGGTGGGAGGAAGGAAAAGGGGGGCTAATGTCGGGGTGTCTCCCCCTCCCCCCTGCTCCTGCACCCTGCTTACCCCATCTTCCATAGAGCAGGCTGCTGTCTCAGGTCTCAGCAAGCTGATTTAATTAACAGGGCAGTGTACTTAAGCCTGGTGTCAGCTACTTAAAGGGGAAATGCGCCTTATTTTCTCTCACACACAGGGTGTGTCTCTCTGTCTGCCCTCTCTCCTTTCCTACTGCCTTGTAGAGTGTTGAGAGTTAAGCCTTGAGGGCTCAGTCAATTGCTAGTTCATTTAGCGGTAAAGCATTCCCTGGGAAATATCCTACCCGCTGACTCCACCTCAACCAAGCTTCACAATCATCATCACTGTACCAGTATTAAATTTTGTTTGAAACTTATACTGCGCGCGTGTGTGTGATTGATTGATTATTTATTTACGTGTGTGTGTGTATGTTTTTTGTTGGGTGAAGAAAATTTCCCTGGCACCTAACCCCATCATTTACATTAATTCTTATGGGGAAATTGGATTCGCGTAACATTGTTTTGCTTAAAGTTGCATTTTTCAGGAATATAACTACAATGTTAAGTGAGGAGTTCCCGTATAGCTCACCAGGCAGCTTTGCTGCCTGAGGCCGGCTAGCATCTGGCTATGTTCTGTAGACCTCTGAGGCCGAGGGATACATCAGTCAGGGATAATATTGTTTTTTAAGCGTTATTAACTTTATACCTCTCCCTGTACTAAGACATGCACTTTTACAAGGACCATGCTGTTTAATGCAGCTGTTATATGGCTCCTGATATGTTCCTGGTCATATCCTTTTTTGTTCTGAGTCTGCTGGCTATACAGGTATCTTGTCGAGGGAACTGAGAGTGGCTAGCTGTGGGAAGGGGACATCCTGCATACTCACCTTTCTGATGTCTCTGGTATCCCTACAGATTTGCCTTGGAGTTGGCTCCTTCTCTTCGCACAGCAAAGGCTTTAGAGAGGTGTAATAAGGCACTCATCTCTTGAGTGCCTCCTACTGCTTCATGCAATACTGCAGGCCTTGCCTGCCCTTGGCAGCCCCTGTAGCTTGTCAACCTTGTTTGGTGGGTCTTCAATGGCTCTGCTCTCCAGCTGGGTCTCACAGTCCAAACAAACCCCTTCTGAACTCTGCTACCCCAACAAAAATTGTCCGTCTGCCCTGGGCCCTTTAAATCCAGCTCTTTGCTCAGACTTCTGAATGCACCTGGTCCCTTTCTCAGGGCTTAGACCGCTTTGTCAGTGGCCAGTGGGGGAACCCAGGCCCGCCCAGTACTCTGGGTCCCAACTCTGGGCCCTATAAAAAGAAGCCATGTACTGTTTCCTTGAATTAGTCAGGGTTAAAGTTCTCAGGTCCTCTCTTTCTCAGTTCATGCTCCTGTGGCCAGAGAGGAGCTCCCAGCCAGGACCTGACCTACTAAGACTCCTTTTATCTGAGCCCGCTGGAATAAAGCAGCAATTGGCTGCTTCCATGCAGCCTCTCGAGACAGGCCTGGAGGAGGCACCTTTGCTGCTCCTCTCCTGGGTGGGGTGTAATAGGAGCATGCGGCTTCCAGCAGAGGGCCTGCCTGTTTTGTCTTTTGTGCCCTCCTTCCTCCAGCACAGCCCTCCACCATTGCCGTGCATCTAGAGCAGAGAGAATACATGTGCACCAGCAGCAGACACAATTTTCTACATGCTGGGTCCTAGTGGTGCCCCCCGCACAGTCTGGCACCTTAGGTGGCCTCATGGTAAGGCCAGCCCTGCAGTATAGACATACCCTTGTCTATTAGTCAGATTTGAAAAGGCTGCATCTTATCTTTTTTCTTTGCAGTACTTCACTTTACATCTAAAAGTAAATTTTGTGACTACTGTTAAACTTTTATTGGCAGACTTAGTCTGGATGATAAATTATTCTGTTGTAATTTACACCAAAACTCATCCAAAACAAAACAGTTGATTGTAAGTCTGTTTTTTCTACCGTGCAGGCTATATTTGAAGTAATATCATCTGAACATTCATACTTGCTGAGCTTGGAGATTCTGATCCGGATGTTTAAAAATTCCAAAGAACTGAGTTTAACAATGACCAAAACAGAAAACCACCATCTTTTCTCTAATATTGCTGATGTCTGTGAAGCAAGCAAAAAGTAAGTGTATTGAAAATAAAAAAAGGGGTTTGTCCTTTACATGAAATTCTGAGAGTGGTTGTTTCCAGCAGAAATAAATTACTATGTGCATTATATTTCATTACTTTAGTAGGAAGCATCTTTGCTTGATTTTGTGATGATAGTAAGAAAAAACAAATCTATTTTTCATTAAAACCAAATGGTCTTCAATGACAAATACCAAAGGTTGACATTTTATACTTTAAAAAGAAAAAAAGACTAATGAATTCAAATGATAGATGATCCCGTCATATTTTAAAATAGTAAAATACATTTTGCAGCAGTTCAGAATAAGTAAAATACAATAACTAAAGCCTAAAATTGGGGTACTTCAATTACCTTTTTAATGATTGACAAGGAAATGAAGTTGTTCATTGTTTAAAAACAACAAAATATGTTTGAGAAGATGGATTCCATAATAGGTGTTGTTGAGTTATGGTATGTCACCAGGTATTAGCAACAGATTTATTGTTGCTTTACTATAACTGTGTTCCAAGAAGAAAAATGAGCTACTAAATAATACATTAAAAGTTAATGGAAATCATTTTGGGAAGATGGCAAAACAAGGGTTAATCTTCTTGAATATTTTAAGACATTTAAATAAGCATTCTTGTTTTTTAAACAGGAGATAAAACTTTTGAAGTACTTAGTAATGTGAAATAAGAAATAGCATGAGTGTAATTAAGTCAGACCAAAACAGCAGACAAATATTTCAGTGATTTCTTTTTCCATGAGTTGAAGAGGTGCTGCAGAAACAACTTCCATATTTATCTTGCTTGTATAGTACACATACAAATGTGTGTGTTTGAGTGGAGGAGGAGGGAGATTGTTTGTTCGTTCGTTCATTCTTTAGTTCTTGGTCCCAATTTTGTGCTCATTAATTCCAGTCCTGCATGGAATGAAATGAAATCAGTACCAAATTAGTCCCTTTGTTTTGAGGTTGCCAAGAAAATTGATGACAAAACAGTGTACTATGCAGTTGGAAATGAATGCATAGCTATCTCTGTTTTTCTATTAAACAATACATTTTATTTTTTGCATTGTTTACATGGTTTGGGGGCATGTGTTGTGTGTCAGAATTTGAAAACCAATATGCTACAGGTAAACTAGCTTCATTATGCAACTTGAAATTCAATATAATTACTCTTTCTTTTTGTACCTAAAGCTCTGAAATCAAGTAGGCTCTTCTGAATAAAGTGTAGAATTTCTATCAGACTCTCTTTTCACTTTTTTTATTTCTGTCCAAGCACCATATCCTCAAATCTGGTTTTCATCCAGACAAGTTTTTGGAGTTTTGACTCTTTCTGTCTAATTCTTTTTACCAAATCAATGTCCAGATATATTATA
This sequence comes from Gopherus flavomarginatus, assembly GCF_025201925.1. Classification (NCBI taxonomy): domain Eukaryota; kingdom Metazoa; phylum Chordata; order Testudines; family Testudinidae; genus Gopherus; species Gopherus flavomarginatus. Next base: position 88,900,528 of record NC_066624.1, read on the forward strand.
AATATTTTTATATCCAGCTACAGCTTTTTAGAAATTAACGTTAAATGCAAATACTAGATCAGTTTTAAAACTTTATTTTGTATTTACTTTTTCAATAAATATGAAGGAAACAACGTGATACTAAAGAGCAAAGTATTGTGATAGAATGAACAGTATAAGAAGAGGGAAAAACATTCTGTAAGAAGGATACTGCTTTAAATAACAATTAAATTCCCATTTAGGGCCTAACCCTATAAAATGCTGAATGCCTTCAGCTCCTGTTAAGTTCAGTGAGAGTTGAAGATACTTAGCACCTCTCAGGATTATGCCCTTAGTCTTCTATGGTAGAAGCTCAGAGTTATAACCTGGGCTGTAGTATTCCTTTACAACTAATCGCTGCCTGATATTATACTGGAATGAAGTGATTAGAGAAAAAAGACCTCTTTCTATCCCTGGAAGGTCGTAGCATTTGAAGGGAAAAGAAGATTTTTGAATACTGTTCCTACTTGCTGTCCTTTTGAGATTTGTTTCATATCGCTTCCCCACTGACTTCACTGAACTACTTGCAGTGTATAAAGTTAAGCACATAAAGTATGCAGAATCAGGGACTTAGATTCTTCATTTGTGGGATATCAAATGTCATTTTCAATTCTTGATGTCTCTTCTAACAGGAAACCTTTTTGCAGAAATAATCTGACCATATTCCTTCTGTTTTTAAAGTAGAGTTTAGTTGTTACAGACAATATCATAGGTGTGCATGGTGCGTTACAGACAATTAAAATAATTCCAAGCCTCATGGAATTTTTAATCTGAACTAGGATAGAAGGGATGACCGTAATGGAGAGTGAAGAAGGGGGACAGAGAAGTTGTGAATTACAGTAGTAAGAAGTCATGGGATAACCTTATGTGTAATTGCATCTTATTAGTGCCATTTTTTTCTTTAAAACATTAAACATTTGGGATGCTATCCAGAGTGAAGCTATCAGTGGAAACGTGGAAAAAAAACTGATGGTAAAAAAAAAAAAATGGTTTTGACAACATCCAGAAGCCTATTTCCAATATTTTTTCAGGATTCAGACAACTTTTCCACTGGGTTAAATCAGGGGTCCCAGACGCAAATGACCATGAGGGCCACATGAGGACTAGTACATTGGCCCGAGGACCACATTACTGACACACACGCACCCTCCGCTGCCCTTGGCCCCTCCCCCACTCCACCCCTTCCATGAAACCCCTTCCCTGCCCCCATTCCAACCTCTTCCCTGAAATCCCACCCCAACTCTATCCCCTCCCTGCCCCTAGAGGGTGCAGGAAGGGTGTGGGGTGTGACACGGGCTTAGGGCAGGGAGTTGGTGTGGGGTGCAGAAGGGATGAGTGTGGCAGGGGGTCAGGACAGGGGGTTGGTGTGCAGGAGGGGTGTAGCAGGGGATCAGGATGCAGGAGGGGTGCGGCAGGGGGTTCAGGGCAGTGAGTTGGGGTGCAGCAGAGGGTCGGGGCAGGGGGTTCGACTGCAGGAGGGGTTCGGGGGTCGGGCAGGTTCCCTGCCTGCCCTGCCCCCATGCCGCTCCAGGAAATGGCTGGAATGTGGGAGAGCAGGGGCACGAGGTGTGTGTGTTGCTGTTGCTTCAGTTACCGCCCCCAGCATCTCCTGTTGACCGGGAACGGGGAACTGGGGCCAATGGGAGCTGCTGGAGGCAGTGCCTGAAGCCACATCAACACACACCCCTGTAATAACCGGTACTTGCCTCCTAATGGGAGGGCTATTGCATGACAAAAGACCCTTAACATGCAAGCCACAAACTGCGAGAGAGAGCAGAAAAAAAAATTCTCTCTGGTTCCCTTTTAAAACCAACTGCTTCTCTCTGCTAAAAAGCCCTTAGCAGAGAAAAGAAAAATATAATATTTCTACTGGCTTCTGGGTTCTGTCTATCTCCCACCAGCTGCCACTCATGTAATAACCTTAGTCCCAGATTTGGACCTTAGCGTCCAAAATATGGGGGTTAGCATGAAAACCTCCAAGCTTAGTTACCAGCTTGGACCTGGTACCTGCTGCCACCACCCAAAAAATTAGAGTGTTTTGGGGCACTCTGGTCCCCCTGAAAAACCTTCCCTGGGGACCCCAAGACCCAAATCCCTTGAGTCTCACAACAAAGGGAAATAATCCTTTTTCCCTTCCCCCCTCCAGGTGCTCCTGGAGAGATACACAGACACAAGCTCTGTGAACCCAAACAGAGTGAATCTCCCTCTCTGTTCCCAATCCTGGAAACAAAAAGTACTTTCCTATTCCCCCAGAGGGAATGCAAGGTCAGGCTAGCAATCCAACACACAAATCTCCCCTTGATTTCTTCCTCCCACCAATTCCCTGGTGAGTACAGACTCAATTTCCCTGAAGTAAAGAAAAACTCCAACAGGTCTTAAAAGAAAGCTTTATATAAAAAGAAAGAAAAATAAGTACAAATGTTCTCTCTGTATTGAGATAATACAACACAGGGTCAATTGCTTAAAAGAATATTGAATAAACAGCCTTATTCCAAAAGAATACAAATCAAAGCACTCCAGCACTTATATTCATGCAAATACCAAAGAAAAGAAACCATATAACTTACTATCTGATCTCTTTGTCCTTACACTTGGAAACAGAAGACTAGAAAGTAGAACTACTTCTCCAAAGCTCAGAGAAAGCAGGCAGGCAGAAAACAAAAGACCTTAGACACTCAATTTCCTCCACCCAAAGTTGAAAAAATCCGGTTTCCTGATTGGTCCTCTGGTCAGGTGCTTCAGGTGAAAGAGACATTAACCCTTAGCTATCTGTTTATGACAACCCCTGCGCCCCTCCTCCTGCAGGTTGCGTCCGCTTCCTGGAGAGGGCAGGCAGGCAGGGAGGGAGCCTGCCCTGCCCCTGGTGTGCATTGGGCTGGAACTGCTCTAGGTAAACGCTGGAGGAGGGCAGGGGGGACTGCGAGGATCTTGCAGGCCGCGTGTTTGAGAACCCTGGGTTAAATGGACTTTGTTATTCAAACCAGCAAATCTGGTTGCTACTTGCTTTAATTGAAAGAGAAACTGAAACAGATCCTGCCTCCTTTGGGCTACTATAGCAATCTTTACCTGGAATAATGGCCCCTTGGGGGCTGGTGAACACCAGTGCAATGGGCCTCTGGCTGGACCAAGATTGGGTAGAGATGGGCAAGTGGCATAATGTCAGCTCTGGCACCTCTCTCAATATGTGCAAAGTGCAGCTCTTGAAGATTGAGCCCTTTGCTTTCAAGCCAGAGGAACCATGTTTCGTGACTGTCACCCTAACTTCCATAGGTTGGATTTTGCCAGTCTGAAATTCTGACTTTTAAAAAAATCTATATTAGAGAGTGACTCCTTTAGTGAAGCAGTCCCATGATTTGATTCGTATTTTCTATATATTCTCGATGTGCAGCTTCTTGAGATTGTTGATCTTGTATCGTCAGGATCCTACCATAAATATTTGCAGGACTTAGGCTGTATCTTGAACAGGCTCTTATTCTGAGAGATACCTTTGTTCTTGTTAGCTTTTTCTAATGCTTTCCTCACCATAGTACTTGCAAAATAAACAGCAGAGAATTGTTTGCTTTTGTGGCTGTAGTGACTAAATGAGAAAATGCTTGAAAGGAACTGGTCAGAAGTGCATCTTGACAATTATTTAGATTTAATAGAACACATTCTTAACTAAATGCCAGTTGTTGTCAATCAATTTGGGAAACTGACATACAGTAGCTGGAGGGGAGGAGCATATAAATACGTCTAAATATGTTAGAACACTGCATCTCTAGGGTACCGTGGTCTGCACTATCCAGTACAATTACAGGTGCCTTGTCTACATCCATTACAACTTCCAGTTCTGGACAGTTGAAGAATTGTCTACTATTTCCAAGGAAATATGCAAAAACATATTGCTTATCAGTTCACTTCAAATTCAGGAGAACATGAAACACTGTTTTAACACACTGTAATTAGGAAGGTGGTGATAGATGCCCAGAAAAGGGGGAGAAATTGAAAATATAAGTTAATGTACTCTTAAATTTACCTGTTGGATTTAAAACACATTTGTTTTTATTATTAAACTGTTTATAACCAAAAATTGGAAAATAAAACAGCCGAATCTAGTCTTTGAGGATTTTTTAACTAATCTTAATGAGTCTATTGAACTGTCCTAATTTCAGCAACAGTTTAATATTTGTCCTCAGATACTGGCTCTTGCAAATGCATTCTTTAGTCAGTGAGTCACTGTTTACCTTTTATTGAATGCTCATTGTACAACATTCCATTTCACGTGGTTATCTTTTTGGAAAAGTACATAGTCACCCTACTGTTCTTGAACAGTGTCTGTGTATGCCATAGCACCTGTCTACAGAAAGCTGCATTGTCTTTGGAAAGGATCTTTCTTGGATAGACAGTCACCAGAGAGAGAGAGAGAGAAGCGCTAGATAAGCGGAGCTCATATGAAAAGGATGTGTTTGCAGATCTTTAAATGGTTGCTGACGTTGTAAAGTCTAATTTTATTTCTTTTTTGGCCAGCTGTTCTAACTTTTATTTGTATTTATATTAAGACTTTTTTTTTCCAGTCATTTTCTTGTACTCTAAAAAGTCAGCATGTAATTTTTTTCATGGAGTGTGTATGTGTGATGAAGTGGGAATGTTCTTGATGTGTTCTTTGAATGCTGAGTGGGGAGTATTGACCTGGGAAGATTGCAGGGGAGTTTTGCTGGAACTGTCTGCTTTGGGGAAGGGAGGATACCTGAGCATGTAACATGAGAACCCAGGAGGGGGTTTGGAGGCCAGGTAACACCTCTGCCCGGGGAAACGACAAAGGATACAAATGCTTGGGGAGGAACCAGGGGGAGGCAGAGTGAGATAACTGGAGGGAGTTTCAGTTTGGAGCTGGCTGGGAAATGGAGAGGGGCGCCCCGACGGGGCTTGGGCTTCCCAACCAGGCTGTAGCCTCCCTGGGGCCCCTAGATGGACCTAACTAAAGGGGATCCTGTTGTCTGTACCGGCAAGACCTGTTTTGGACTGTGTTCCTGTCATCTAAATAAACCTCTGTTTTACTGGCTGGCTGAGAGTCATGGTGAATTGCAGGAAGCTGGGGGTGCAGGGCCTTGTCTCCCCCACACTCCATGACAACTGGTGTTAGTGATGGGATCTACTGCACCCCATGAACGGCGCTTCCTGCAGTAAGTGACTGGGGAGCAGTGAAATGAAGGAGGATTGACAGGGACCAGTTGTGCTGACAAGTCCGAGAGAGATGGTTCAGGGGTCGATTAACCCTAGGGAGTGTATGACCAGAGAGAAGGACTTTTGCAGTAACAGAGTCCCCCAGGGGATTGCAGCGAGCGGACCCAGGAGTGGAAGAGTCTGCTGCTTGTCCCTGGCAGAGAGGTGGTGACCTCGAGAAGGGCTGGAACACTAGGGGTCGCCCTGTAAACTGGGGGGAACGGTGAGCATCCAGAAGATGTATGCTAAGTGGCTTAAGAGCGACCTGGTGGAGCTGTGCAAGCAGAGGGGGCTGCGCAGTGGTAAGTTCGCCAAAGAACAGCTGGAGGAGGGAGATTGCTCAAATGAACTGATCCCTGTCTCTGAAGGAAGTAGCCTGGCAGATACAGCACAGGCACCAGTGTCTTTCCCAGGTGGGAGTGGTTAGCTGGCTGCTGAGGGCTTCCTGAGACCCCTCCTTCCTATGCTTAGGGGAAAGGTGGGGATGAGCCCAGCGAATACCGAGGGCACCGTCACACCCCCGGCCAGCAGGGGATCCTCCCGGCGAAGCTCAGCATCCATGAAGCGGAAGTGGGTGGAATGGGGGAGAGAGCTAAAACGGAGAGAGTTGGAAGATTGCAAAAAGCAGAAGCAGCATGAAGAGAGACAGAGGCAGCATGAACTGGAGCTGGTCAGGCTGAGGAGCAGCGAGCCCCCAGCTGCGGTGAGTGAGGGGGGACCCAGGACTGCAGGCTCCTAGCCCCATTGACCTCACCTCATGCTTCCCATTTATTTCAAGTATCCCAGTGAATTTTATGTCCCTTGTGTGGTAGTATAGTTTCATATCCCCTACGTTGTGCTGTAGTATGATTTTATTTCTCAAAGTTTGAAACTGGAAATGGCTAATGTATACATCAAGCACAATCTGGATTTTGGCTTAAATATAAGATGTGAGTGGACAAAATGATTTGAGAAAGTATGCTGCTGCCATAAGCTTAATATCTATTTGATTGGAATGTGTCTGTACACTTCAGTGTTTGGATTAATTTCCCCATAAAGCACAACACAGATATAGCATCTCTTTTCTAGCGATGTCTTAGTTTTACTCAACTTGTTGTAAATGGCACAAGTACATTTAAAAGTTTCACGTCCCAAGCTGGGTAGGGTTAGATTCTGATATCCTTACTTCACAAGTAGTCCCAATGGAGCCAACAGGAGTAAGGAGCATCCTGACTAAGGATGTGAAAATCTGGCCCACAAAGATCGAATGTTTTGGGCTGAATTAGAACCTAGAACCTGTCTAGTAAGTCTTTTAGTCTAATGGCTTAGAGTGCGCTCACATTTGTGACTGTTTTATACTCCACTTGTTAACTAATACTGATTCTAGTGAGTTACTAGTTTTATTAGTAAGGGCATTGCAAATGAAAAAATGGCCCACCATTTATGGCTGATAATGGACTCTTTCATCTATAGGTAACTGATCTGCAAGGCCTCAGATTGGCAATTCTGAAAACCAATATTGTCTGATGGTTGTCCGGTAGAATAATATGTTGGCTATCTCTGTCTAGTTCTTAATGGACGAGTGTTCATGTTGCAAAAACACACTTGCAGTAAGTAGTAATTGCCCCTGTTTTTGTTCAACACTTTAGTTAGCCTAGAAACTCCTTCCCTATGGATCATTCCTGTAGGGCACAGCATACTGGCATTTCAGTGATCAAGTGTACACTGGGATCCAGTGTTAATCATCAGCTTTTCCTATAACTAAATTCACTTAAACCATTTTAAATGATTATTTTAAAGTAGTAGAAGGAAAACTAGTGTTTTTAGAGGAATCTTTCTAATTCCTTTAAAAAATTGTCTTCAAAGTAACTAGTGGAGGGAAGGGAGGGGAAACAATGGAAAATAGCAAACTGGCCTGACATTATAATTTTACTTCTACTTGTCTGGAAAATCTGGTTAGTGGCTCAAGAACTTTCTTTGTAGTTTGGAGTGAAAAACGAATTAATTATTCCTTTCTTAGAACTTAAAGCATATTTTATTTCCCAAGTTATGGGATTCTGTAAAACCATAGTGAGCAAGGTGCTTTGAAATACTGGCTTTCTGCAGCTTCATCTGTGCAAACAAGCCCACGGAAAAAGTTTTTGCAACTAAAACCTTTCTCTTAGTACATCAAAACTGTTTGACGTCCTTTTAAAAAGCTTCAAAGGTGATGTAAAAACATTCCAGGTATGAAAATGTAGTAATTTCATACAGATGTCCTATTTTACAGGGTGTATTCTAACCAAACTTCCTCTTAAAAAAAACAAACCCAAAAAACAACCCCCCCCCCAAAAACACAGTCTCAAATTGCGTATTATGATAATATCTGCAATGTATTGGCTTCTGAGACAGGAAGGTAGCTACTGAAAAACAAATGCACTGGCAAAAATACTACTTTAAATGAAGATCACATGGAGTTTATATCTGGTATCTTGACTTTGAGCATGTTCAGTGGAAAAGCTCCCCAGAAATGTTGAGATAAGCTTCTAATAAATGACAGGACCATTCCTAATTGAACAGAGCTGTCTTTGTAACAGGTAGAAAACAGACAGCAAAGTCCGTCTCTGCATTTGGAAGCTTATTGACATTTCTCTCCTCAAAAAAGAAGGGTTGATTTGAATAATTTGTGTAGGGTACAATATGTATAGTCATATGTTTACCTATAAAGTATTTTGCAAGATTACTTCAAAAAGCTAAAGTCTCAAAAGTATGTCTGTTCACAAAGCATATACAGTATGTATAAAATCACATGAATTTTATCAGCAGCAAAGAATCTTGTGGCACCTTATAGACTAACAGACGTTTTGGAGCATGAGCTTTCATGGGTGAATACATCACTGACGAAGTGGGTATTCACCCACGAAAGCTCATGCTGCAAAACATCTGTTAGTCTATAAGGTGCCACAGGATTCTTAGTCTGGATCTGTAAAAGCAGCAAACATGGCTACCCCTCTGATACATGAATTTTATCAAAATTCATTGAGAGGTGGACTATCTTGGGAGAGAAGCTAATGGATATGTAATAGGCTGATTTATATTTGTTTGTGTAACCTTCGAATAAATCAGTTTTGCTAATAAAATAAAGAGCTTGAATCTCGATGCATTGAGTAAAAAGGGTCGGTTTCCCAAGAATCTGTCTTGGAAAGGAAAAGTCAAAAGGAAATTATTTAAGCATCTTTGAAAACAGTTTATCCGACATCCCTAAACAACAACTTTACAAGACTTATTGGGAATTTTACTGTGGTGTTCCCTTTTCTCCTATTAGTGCAACAAATGTTGAGAAACCTTTTGATATTCTATATGTTACCGTTAATAGGGAAGTAAGACAAAGTAATAGAAAACACATTGATTCACAAAGTTATTTAGACTATGCAATGCCTAATGATTTCATAGGTGTGTGGCTTGTGAGGAACCTACCACATACTGGGAGCTTATGTTTCCTGAAGCATCTGGCACTGGCTTCTGTTGAAAGACTAACCATTGGTCTGACTCAGAATACTGCCATAGTACTTCTTTGTAAATCAGACTAATATATCTCTACTTGCCCATATCTTGATATTGTGCACTTTTTGCTTTTGCCATATAATACTCTTCCTGCTGGTGAATATTCGTTCCTGTTATGTTCTCTCAGTCTCATACTGTTGAGATGGTACAAACTGACACACTGGATTTAATCCTTTTTTATCTTTAGAAGTGGTGCTTCAATTTTGAATTGTTTGGAGTTTAGTTTTCTTTGTGACACTAAAACACCCACTGGTTCTGTGTAATAATATATTAATGTATAGTAGAACATATTAAAAATTATTAGGCATTGGATGACTCAGGTGAATGGTGGTAATAGAATTTTTCACAAATTCTAGATCACCAGTTTGAGTGCAATCTAAGACAACAATGACTAACAGTAATTACCATCTGCTAACTCTACAGTGACCTGAAATGAGTTGGTTGTCTCAGTCCAATTTATAATGGAGGGTTGTCTGTATCCCAGTTATCTTTTTTTAGCCATTTCTGCAGAAACAGGCCATCTGTTGAACTGAATGCACATGGAGAATGAGCTACTCTCTAACCTCTCAAGGTGTTCCTTCTGAATCAAGTTGGAAGCATGCTAATAGGTAAAACCAAGGTATTGGCATTACAAATTTATGTTTGAAGATTTTGAACTTGGATTTTTCATATTGGAAGTGGGTTAATCTGTCAGGGAAAATCTAATTCCTCAGCACTAGGTCTGAGTGAATGGACTTTGAGGAAGAGGGTAGACAAACAGAGATGGGAGGGACAAAACCCTCCCATGTAATCTTGAAGCAAGGTGTGAGAAGCTCCTACTCAACTGATTCATGGCTGTTACTATTACAACTCATGAGTTGTTTTACTACTTGTAGTCTATTGCACCAGCAGTGCTGGTGGCCAGTGGACCCATGCACTGTGCTGACTTGTTGTCTGTACCCTATTACTCCCAAGCAGGAGATTTGGGCCAAACACAGAGTAAAACTGCAGAGATCTGCAGCAGAGTTTGGCTCAGCATTGCAGTTGACAGCTACATCTCCCCTTTGCAGTCCTTGCTTTTCCCAGCATCCTCTTGTATCCTGCATTTTGCACCTTCTGTGGCTGTCACAAGTTTCCAAGGAGCCCAGAGACTTTACTCGAGAGCTGTGGTTTTCAGCTTTTTTTAGGCTGCGTACTCCTTTCCAAATAATGTAGTCTACTGCGTACCCCAATCTGAGATAGGGTCATAATATAGCTATGATTAAATTGTCACGTCTACTAAATTAAATGCATTGTGTACCCCCGATGAGAGTTTGCATACCCCAGTTTGAAAACTGCTGCTCTAGAGCAGCAAGTTCCAGAGTATCAGTGTCCATTTCCTAGCTATGGTCCATGGATTTCTGCAGATGCCAGCACATGAATTTTAGCATTTGCAGTATTAATAACTATGTCAACCATTCAGCACAAAATACACTTTCAGTTCCTAAGAATGATTTTCTAAGTGGCATTTAGGGCAATGATAGACAGTTAATGTAAACTAAAGGCAACTGGTGCTCTTTAGAGACATTTAGGGGAGACAGGAGTGGCTAGAGAAAATATTTGTTACTGTCTTGATAGGTGTTTCCCATAAAAGCCCTTTATTTGGTCTTTCCTGCAATACCGTTTCTATATTCTGCTTTTTCAATAGTTAGTCCATACATCTTGTCTCTCTCAAACTAAATCAGTAGCAAATTTAATAGAGTGTAAAAGAAATAACATGTATGTTCCATAGAAAACTGTTTTCACTAGACCCTTTAAGTACCCCAAAGTCAAGAAATAACAAAGTTAATGCAAATGTAATCTTAACTGCTCCAGCATAATGCATTTGAGTTTGAAGTGTGTGATCACTGAGGCCTAACAGTATGGCTGATGTGCTTGCCAAGGTAAGGATTGTTCAATGCCTCCCCCCTCCCCCTTTTTTTAAACTGCAGAAATAATCTTTGCAGCTTTTCTTAGATTAATCTGTCTCTGTGTATTTTACCTCTGGCTCTTTCCCTGTTCAGATAAATTGGCCTCAATTATGTGATAAACCTAAAACAGAGCGTTAGTGAAATTTATCTGATTACCTAGCAACCCATCTATAGAAGCTTCTTCACTCCAGTTTTGATTGTCAGTATTCTTTGTGTGCTGTTATTCTTCTGTTAAGAGTATTCTAACAAATGAATTCCCTCCATTTGTGCTCCTTTCTGAAAGATTTATGACTCTGGAGAATTCTATTCTGTCAATGTGTCTTCCCTATAGAAATACAACACAGATGGCACGTAACTCATTGCGCCACATATTTATGAGAACAGTTTCACTATAGGAGCTCCCTTTGGAGTCTTCCCTTTTATAATTGTGGATTTATTCTACACTTTTCTGTCAGATCTGTTGCCTGAGACTTCTATATGTCCCAGTTTCCTTTTGCCTCTAGGATCAAGTATGTTTAGAAGGGATCACGCTCAGTTCAGGTCGTCTTCTGTTTTTCCCAAGTGAATTAATAGTTCTTATCTTGCCTGATTCTTTATTACCTAACTTTTTATCTTTGATAATGTCAGTAAATTACCAATCTGCCTTTTTTTTTCTTTTTTGCAACAGCTCCCTCAATGAGAAAACACCTTTGTATGTCAGCCTTCTAAAAAGATTGGTCGTATTAGTCTTATATTTCTTTGTACTTATATATCAACAAATAAGTTTAGCGCCAGCAGTAATCACAGAAATCTGAGTTATCCAAGCCATAAAACTGAAAATATTCCAGCCAAAAGTTATGTCTCCTAGTAGTGTTAGGAATTATTTCTGATAACTTTTCACTTGGAACACCATGGCACTTGGTGAGCAAGTATAGTTCAGTCCCCCACCCATAAGACGAAGTTGGAAAATTACTTAAAAGGTACACTGCTAGAAATGGGTGGGGCAATATGCATTGTGCTTCCTTATGTGCTGATACAGAGAGAGATTTTCAAAGGCACCAAATGCAGTTAGGTTTCTAATTTCCATTGACTTTCAATGAGAATTAGTTGCCTAACTGCATTTAGTATCTTTGAAAATCTCCCCACTAGTCAGTAGTTCACTCTTTTTCTGAGCAATAATAATTTAAAGATTCATTCCCAACCTTCTTAAAATAAGGAATTAAAAACAAATATTCAACATTACTGAATGCATTGTTGGACTTGCCACCCAAAAACCAGAATAAAACACTGTTTTGGTGTACCTCCACATTAGTTTTGACTATTTCAGATTTGCTTGACCTTGAAACTTTTACATCCAGCTGTCTAATGTGAATTGAATAGTTTAACAGTAACTGAGATATTCATGGATGCTAAAATGTTAAAATGGAATAATTTATGGTAACAGATGCAGTTTTAAAACTATCTCGGCAGCAAATTTTGTTACAAATCCTGCTACATTTAAAAACAAGATTTTTTTTTTTCTGGTTTTGCAATGCCATCTTCAATAAAGTAAATGTTGGTGGTCAGCGAAGGGACACCAGAATTGGCCAAAGAGAAGGAGTATTGATTTTATCAGTGTCTGTTTCTCCCTCAATAAGTTGCAAGGGGCAGCTTGCTGTATTGGAAGTAAAACAGAGAGATACCAAGCTGTATGAGAAACCCATAATTCTCCCTTAATGCACAGTGGATGTAAGGAAAGAAAGTAAGGACCTTTTGCTAAGAGTATGCACAGTATACTTGTATGACAAAAAGATTAAATGAATACAGTTGTCTGTAGCATAGTATCCCTTCAGTTCTGAATGATTATTAAGGATATTTTAATTTGCTTGTTTGAACTGTAGCAATAATAGGGATTAAATATACCAGCTGCCACTTAAATTGAACTGAAAATGGTGATTCTTCTTCGAGTGATTGCTCATATCCATTCCAGTTAGGTGTGCGGGTGCCGCGCGTGCACGTTCGTCGGAAACTTTTTACCCTAGCAACTCCAGTGGGCCGGCAGGTCCCCCCCTAGAGTGGCGCCGCCATGGCGCTTGATATATACCCCTGCCGGCCCACCCGCTCCTCAGTTCCTTCTTACCGCCGTGTCGGTCGTTGGAACTGTGGAGCACGGCATTGCTGTCCTCCACGTCCCTAGCTCTCCTTCGTTTTACAGTTCATAGTTGTAATTAGTAGTAAATAGTTGTTAAGTATAGTTAGTTAATGAGTGTATTGTAAATAGTTGTAAATATTTGTTAGCGGGTTGGGGCCGTAGCCCTTCCCGGCACCGGGCCCATGCCTGGTTCGCCAGGCTTCAAACAATGCGCGTCCTGTAAGAAGCCGATGCCGACCAGCGATCCCCACGACGCGTGCCTAAAGTGCCTGGGGGAATCGCACATCTCGGACAAGTGCCGCATTTGCAAGGCTTTTAAGCCTAGGACAAAAAAGGAGAGAGACCAGAGGTTGAGGACTCTCCTTATGGAAGCGGCACTCAACCCGGCAGCTTCGCAGACCGTCGCCTCTACACCGGCACCAGACCGACACCCCGGCACCGTCCTTCCCCGGCACCGGGACCCGAAGCAAGGCCCTCGAAGTCTGTGACTCCATCCAGGCAGACTCGAGTGGAACGCCTGGCACCTACCTCGGCCGCGGCACCACCAGCAGGGATCCCGTCGACTCCGGGCCCGGAGGGTCCGTCGAGTCCGGTCCCTTCTAGCACCCCCATAAGATCTGGGGTTGAGCTATTGGTCCCATCGACGCCGGAGGCTTTTGCTTCGGCACGGGACCTGATCGCTCTTACAGAGCCAACTCAGCCTCCACCCCCGGTACCCCCGGTGCGGGTTGTGTCCAGAGACAAGCCGACGATGAGAGCACCGTCTTGGGACTCACGTTCGCTGTCGAGGCCCCGTCACCGTGGACGCTCCTGATCCCGATGCCGCTCGCAGTCCCGGCACCGCTCCCCTCGGCGGTACCGGTCGCACTCGCGGTGCCGGTCATCCTCCAAACAGTCCCGGTCTGATTCAAGTCATCAATACCGGCACCGGGACTCTAGGAGCCGTTCCCGCCAGCGATCAACTCCCCGGTCGACCTCCCGGCACCGAGCTGGTGGCAGGTCCCGGTCCCGGTCCCGATCCTGGCACCGAGTCGGCGGCAGGTACTGGTCCCGCTCCCGGCACCGAGTCCAAGGCAGGCCCCGGTCCCGATCCTGGCACCGGTATGATTCCCGGTACCGGTCCCCGGCACCGAGAACATCTTCGGCGTCAGGACGAAGGGATTCCTATCAGCCGCGTTCGGCCCCTCCATGGCCTTCCAGACAGCCGTCTGTGTCGTCACAGGCGGACAGTGTTTATGCACTGGACACAGACAGGCACGCGGCCCTTTTTCAAGACCCTCCTCAACAGGACCAAGGACCGCAGCAGTGGGGGTTCTGGACACCCGGGGCGTACCACCAAGCCCAGGGCCCCCAACAGCTTCCTCCTAGGCCTGGGATGACTGAGCACAGGGCGCCGGAGGCATTGCTGTCTCGCCCCCCTCCCTCTCCGGACGGGGAGGACAGGTCCAAATAGCAGGACCCTGAGCTCCCTCCGGAGTCAGAGGCGCGGGCTCAGACAGACCCCCCTATGGACACTCTCTTTCCAGGGGTCTCCTCATCGTCTTCTCCCGATGAGGCAGTGGCAGGCACTTCTTCCACCAGCCCTCCCCCACTCGACCTCAGGGCGCACCAGGACCTCCTCAGGCGTGTAGCGCAGAACTTAAACCTGCAAGCTGAGGAGGTCTCCGAGATCGAAGATCCCGTGGTGAGCATCCTGTCCTCAGATGCTCCCACCAGGGTCGCCCTGCCCTTTATTCGGACTATCCAGGCCAACGCCAATACGATCTGGCAATCGCCGGCCTCCATCCCCCCTGCTGCACGAGGCGTGGAGCGGAAGTACATGGCCCCCTCCAGGGGCTATGAGTACCTCCATGTTCACCCGACACCGTGCTCCCTCGTAGTGCGGTCGGTGAACGAGAGGGAGCGTCATGGACAAGAGGCCCCAGCTCCCAAGTCCAAGGAGGCCAGGCGTATGAACCTCCTTGGCCACAAGGTCTGTTCAGCGGGGGCCCTTCAGCTCAGGGTTTCCAACCAGCAAGCCCTCCTTAGCCGCTATGCCTTTAACTTTTGGGTGACAGCGGATAAGTTTAAGGAGCTGTTGCCATAGGAGGCGCGTCAAGAATTTGCGGCAATTCTGGACGAGGGCAAGAAGGTCGCAAGAACCTCGTTGCAGGCCTCCTTGGACGCAGCAGACTCGGCCGCTCGTACCCTCGCCTCAGGGGTTACAATGCGCCGCATCTCCTGGCTTCAAGTTTCTGGCCTTCCACCGGAGCTCCAATATACCATTCAGGACCTCCCGTTCGAAGGCCAGGGCCTGTTCTCGGAGAAGACAGACCCCAGACTAAAAAGTTTGAAGGACAATCGGGTCATCATGCGCTCCCTTGGGATGCACACGCCCGGCACACAACGCAGACCCTTCCGGCCGCAACAACAGCAGCAGCGCCGGCCGTACCCCCAGTTCCGCCAGCGACAGGACCTCAATAGGCGCCGCGGCAGAAATGGCAGGCGCAGGCAGTCGGGGAACCAAGGGGGGCAGTACCAGAGCTCCTCCAAAGCCCCACCTGGGCCCAAACCTTCGTTTTGAAGGTGCGCCCGAGGGCGCTGTACCAGTTTCCCCCATGGATCCTTCCTCCCCGTTTTCCAACCGCCTTTCGTTTTTCCTCCAGGCATGGACCCAAATAACATCCGACCGCTGGGTCTTACGCACTGTGCAGACGAGATACCGTCTGCAGTTTACGTCTTTCCCTCCCTCCCGCCCCCCACCCTCGTCCCTCTTCAGGGACCCCTCTCACGAGCAATTCCTCCGCCAGGAGGTGCAGACGCTCCTCGACAAAGGAGCCATAGAGGCGGTTCCGGAGAACGAGAAGGGCAAGGGGTTTTATTCCCGCTATTTCCTCATCCCCAAGGCCAAGGGAGGCCTCAGACCTATCCTCGACCTGCGGGAACTCAACAAACATCTGGTGAAGTTGAAGTTCCGCATGGTATCCCTGGGGACCATTATCCCATCTCTGGATCCTGGAGACTGGTACGCCGCCCTCGACATGCAGGACGCTTACTTTCATATCGCCATATTGCCACAACACAGATGTTTCCTTCGTTTCGTGGTCGACCGCCATCATTACCAATTTGCGGTCCTCCCGTTTGGCCTCTCTACGGCCCCAAGGGTATTCACCAAATGCATGGCTGTCGTTGTCGCACATCTTCGGCGCAGTTGCATTCACGTGTTCCCTTACCTCGACGATTGGCTGATTCGGGGCACATCAGAGCTGCAGGTCTGCAGCCACGTCCGCAGGATCACCGGCCTCTTTACTACCTTGGGCCTCATTATCAACGTGGACAAGTCCACTCTGCTCCCCACGCAGAGGATAGAGTTCATCGGGGCCGTTCTGGACTCCACCTTGGCCAGGGCCCTTCTGCCGTTGCCCAGGTTCCAGTCGCTGTCGGCCATCATTCAGCACTTGCAGGCGGCCCCCCTGACCTCTATAAGGACATACCTAACCCTTTTAGGCCACATGGCGGCCTGCACGTTTGTGACAGGTTATGCGCGGCTCCGCATGAGGCCCCTCCAATCTTGGCTCATCGCACAGTACCGGCCGGCCAGACATTCGCTGGACACGGTTGTCACCATCCCCCAGGGAGTATTGGATTCCCTCCGCTGGTGGCTAGACCAATCCGTCGTGTGTGCGGGGCTCCTGTTTCATCCGCCCCAACCCTCGGTGTCCCTAACAACGGATGCCTCAGATCTCGGCTGGGGGGCCCACCTGGGAACCCTGAGGACACAGGGCCTGTGGTCCCCTCAGGAGGTGGATCTACACATCAACATGCGGGAGTTGAGAGCGGTCCGTCTTGCTTGTCAAACGTTCTCCCATCAGCTTCGAGGTCGTTGTGTCGCGGTGTTCACCGACAACACGACGACCATGTACTATATCAACAAGCAGGGCAGCACCAGATCCTCTCCCCTATGTCAGGAGGCGATCGGCTCTGGGGCTTTTGTATAGCCCACTCCATTCACCTCACGGCTTCCTTCCTCCGTGGAGTACGGAACACGCTGGCGGGCCACCTGAGCAGATCCTTCCTCTCGCACGAGTGGTCCCTTCGCCCGGGCGTCGCCCTCTCACTCTTCCAGAGGTGGGGTTGTCCCCGCGTGGACATCTTCGCGTCCAGGGGGAACAGGAAATGCCAGGCGTTCTGCTCCTTTCAGGGCCGGGAACCCGGGTCGATAGCGAACGCCTTCCTTATCCCATGGACGACCCACTTGTTCTACGCGTTCCCTCCGTTCCCACTGGTCCACAAGGTCCTTCTGAAGGTGCGCAGGGACAGGGCCCACGTGATTATGATAGCTCCAGCGTGGCCCAGGCAACATTGGTACCTCATGTTGCTGGAGCTGGCCATAGCCAACCCAGTCCCCCTGCCCCTTCACCCGGACCTGATCACCCAGGACCATGGCAGACTCTGTCACCCGGGCATCCAGTCGCTGCACCTGGCAGCGTGGCTCCTGCGTGGCTGACCAAATCTGAATTACGCTGCTCTACCCCGGTACGTGAGGTACTCCTGGGCAGCAGGAAGCCTTCCACCAGAGCGACGTACTCGGCCAAGTGGAAGCGTTTCTCCTGTTGGTGCACGGAGAGGGGTTTCCTCCCTATGGAAGTTTCTGTCGCCAATATTTTGGATTACATTTGGTCCCTCAAGCAACAGGGCCTGGCGATATCGTCCCTTCGGGTTCACCTGGCGGCTATCTCCACCTTTCATCCGGGTGGGGATAGCCGCTTGGTTTTCTCTCACCCGACGGTGACTAGATTCCTGAAGGGACTAGAACGTCTTTACCCCAACGTCCGAGCCCCTGCCCCTACCTGGGATCTCAACCTGGTTCTGGCTCGGCTCATGGGGCCTCCCTTTGAGCCGTTAGCGACTTGTTCCCTGCTCTATCTTTCCTGGAAGACTGCCTTTCTAGTGGCCATCACCTCAGCTAGACGGGTGTCGGAACTCCGGGCCCTCACGGTAGATCCCCCGTATACGGTCTTCCATAAAGATAAGGTACAGCTGAGACCGCACCCTGCCTTTCTCCCCAAGGTGGTCTCAGCCTTTCACGTCAACCAGGAGATCTTCCTCCCCGTCTTTTTCCCGAAGCCTCATTCGTCACGCAGGGAGCAACAACTCCACTCGCTTGATGTCCGTCGGGCTCTCACGTTTTATGTGGACAGAACCAAACCGTTCTGCAAATCCCCCCAGCTTTTCGTGGCAGTAGCGGACCGCATTAAGGGGCTTCCCATTTCCTTGCAGAGGTTATCCTCGTGGGTGACGTCCTGTATCCGGACCTACTATGACTTGGCTCACATCCCTACGGGCCTTGTGACTGCGCATTCTACTAGGGCACAGGCGTCGTCGCTGGCTTTCTTCGCCCGCGTGCCCATCCAAGAGATCTGTCGGGCAGCGACCTGGTCATCGGTCCACACCTTTGCTTCCCATTACGCCCTGGTCCAGCAGTCCAGAGATGATGCAGCCTTCGGCTCTGCAGTGCTCCATGCTGCGACTTCTCACTCCGACCCCACCACCTAGGTAAGGCTTGGGATTCACCTAACTGGAATGGATATGAGCAATCACTCGAAGAAGAAAAGACAGTTACTCACCTTTGTAACTGTTGTTCTTCGAGATGTGTTGCTCATATCCATTCCACACCCGCCCTCCTTCCCCACTGTCAGAGTAGCCGGCAAGAAGGAACTGAGGAGCGGGTGGGCCGGCAGGGGTATATATCAAGCGCCATGGCGGCGCCACTCTAGGGGGCGACCTGCCGGCCCACTGGAGTTGCTAGGGTAAAAAGTTTCCGACGAACGTGCACGCGCGGCGCGCACACACCTAACTGGAATGGATATGAGCAACACATCTCGAAGAACAACAGTTACAAAGGTGAGTAACCGTCTTTTCTTTGCACCACATGTAACATTGCTTTCTCTAGCGCCCGCGTTCTCTGTGTGTACTGAATTTTTCAGCAGCAGAGTGGTAGCTTACCACATTACACTTTATTCTGTGCAAACTGATGAGACTTCTGTCTACCATAGCATTTTCAAATTGCCCACAGGGTCTAAGTTTTTCCTATATAAAACAGAATGCCAGTAGCCAAATTCCCAGTGGGCTTCATGGAGTCTCTGATTTGTCATCTTTTCTGGCATATAGAAAGCTCTGAGTAAGGTAAGCTTTTTTGGGGTGGGGAGTGGTTGGATAGGATAGAGAGGTGTTCGAATATATGACTATTGTTCTAGTTATGGTTGGAAAAGCTTTATCAAGTAGTAAGTTTTTGCAGCATTTCCTAAAGAAGGTCAGACTACTGATTTCATCCTATCTTTGGAAGCTTGTTACACATACATATCCTTTCAACTGAGAGTGCTTTTTTTGCTGGCTCTTACGTGCTTCATTCTGGTAGCATAGGGTTGCCAACTGTCTAATCACACAAACCCAAACATCCTTGCCCCGCCCCCTGCCCTGCCCCTTCTCAGAGGTCCCGCCATGCTCACTCCATCCCCCCTCCCTCTGTTGCTCATTCTCCCCCACCCTCACTCTCTTTCACTTGGCTTGGGCAGAGAGTTGGGGTGTGGGAGGGAGGTGTGGGCTCTGGGCTGGGCTGAGGGTTTCGGAGTGTGGGAGGGGGCTCTGGGCTGAGCCTGGGGCAGGGAGTTTGTGAAGGAGGGGATTTGGTGCCCTGGCTCTGGGAGGGGGCTCGGCTGGGGCATGGGTTAGGGTGCAGGAGGCGGTGTGGTGTCTGGGAGGTAGTTTCGGTGCAGGAGGGGGCTCTGGGCTAGGGTAGGGGGTTGGGGTGCGGGCGGAGGTGAAGAATTCAGGCTCCAGACGGTCAGTGCTTACCTCGGGCTGCTTCCAGTTGGCAGGTGCAGCAGGCTAAGGCAGGCTCCCTGCCTGCCCTGGCCCCGCACCACTCCTGGAAGCAGCCGGCATGTCTTTGCAGCCCTGGCGGGGCAGGGAGGTTCTGTGCACTGCCCTCTTGCCCGCAGGCACCACCCCCGCAGTTCTCATTGGCCGCAGTTCCTGGCCAGTGTGAGCTGTGGAGTCGGTGCTTGTGGTGGGGGCAGTGTGCAGAGACCCTCTGTCCCCCCTTGCCCTCCTGGGGCTGCAGAGATGTGCCGGTTGCTTCCGGGAGTGCGGTGGGGCCGGGGCAGGCAGGAAGCTTGCCTTAGCTCTGCCGGACTGTTAGCGCCTAAAATCTCTCAGTTTGGCTGCAGTAGCCTCTGGGAGATAGAGCCCAATTTCGGGAGACTCCCAGCGAAACTGGGAGGCGTGGCAACCCTATAGCAACGTATTGAATCTGACGCAGTTGTTCAAACTTAATCTTGCTGTGGGCAATATGTAGAGTGGGGAATTTATTTCTATTGTAAAATTTGAAGTAATTAGTAGGGAAATTTGACTGTGTGTTTTTTTAAAGCTGAATCTCTTGATGCGAAATTCGGGGGCCTTGCTACAAGAATGAAGAGAATGCATTTGTTAATTGTTAATGCATCAGGAGAAATGGTTGAAGAGCCGGCCTTGATTTCTGCTGCGGGATCACAATCTGATTTTGGAAAAGCACAAATGACCTTTTTTGCATAAAAAGGCAAGTTTTTATACACACACAGAGTGTGCATAGCTTGTAGCGTTATTAGGTTGTAGGAAAGTCTAGGAATAGATATAACTTTGAAGCTATTGGGAAAATAGGGTAGCTGTGTATGTACCGTTGGCTCAGTTCATACAGCATTCTGTGAACTTCCGCAGTTGACATGAAATTCATAAGGCATATTTTTTCTGCTAGCTCAGGAATTCATACTGAGTTGAAAATACCCTTTCCAGGTGGATGTGTCATGTTGTATTGTTCTGGGACAGTTTCAATGCTGGTCTGTGCACAAGGGGTTTTTTTTTTTAATTGATATGGTTAGGTGTGTGATATTTTACAGAAATGGTTATCCTGGTAGAGCCTCTAGTGTGGGTGGGCTCATGTCACATCAGTTATGTCATATAAGGAAGGCACTTCGATACTGAAATCACTATAACTTATTCTCCTAACTTTGTGGGAAATGCAACCTCGTGCACAGACAATGCCTTATTCAAAAATGTGACTGTGTACCTGCCACTGAAGGTGCGCGACAAATTTTCCCCCATCATGTAGTTAGGATAATAAATAAAGAGGACTTTGAGGCGAGTCTGATGCTACTTAATATCTTCTTCTAAATTCTGTCTGGGAGCTGGCTGGATCCAGGCGCTTTGTTCTTCCCTCAACCTTTCTTTCAAATGCTGCTAGTGCTGCTGCTGTGCCTCTGTGCAACCCCTACATGGACTCTGTAAAACACCATAATGACATGATTTGTGCTCTTGCACTTTGAACTTGCCTTACCCTTACCCGGGAAGATGGACCTGTTATAGTAGTAGCACACAGAGCTGGGGGAGAAGAGACCACTTCAGAATGTTGCATTGTCCTTGATTGCTCAGGATCACAGTGAAACATATACATGGTTATACAGGCTGTAAAGCCACTCTTAGGTTCTAAAAGTGGATTAGAGGAGCAGGGAGCAGATTTAAGTGACAAATTCCTGATTTTTTTTTCCCTGTGGCTGGCATCATTGGGCTCTTTGTTAGTCATCAGTATTGGTAGGTTGTGCTGAGGAGTGGTCTGGTTGGTCTCCCAGGGACTAAGCAGATGGTTAGTTTGTGCCAGGGGTTCTCAAACTGGGGGTCAGGACCCCTCAGGGGGTCATAAGGTTTTACATGGGGGGTTGCGAGCTGTCAGCCTCGACCCCAAACCCTGCTTTGCCTCCAGCATTTATAATAGTGTTAAATATATAAACAAGTGTGTTTAATTTATAAGGGGGGGGGTCACACTTAGAGGCTTGCTATGTGAAAAGGGTCACCAGTACAATAGTTTGAGAACCACTGGTTTATGCTTGTGTATGGATCAGATTTTTTTGCTGTCATAAACCTTTTTGTAAATAGCAGCATGTTTTGGTTACTTCTCATGCACATGGCAAAGGAGTCAGAATTTCTCAGTGCTGAGCTTTGATGTGAAAATCACTGATGCTTAATAACAGGTTTTTGGAACTCCAGGAGTTACAGAAAATATCCATCATATTTTGGTGTCAGAGAGCGGAAAACACATCCTGTGATTGTTCCTCTCCTTTCCTCTATACTTGTACTTTTGGTATGTTCATTTCTGTAACTCGTGGTGTGGTATAATGTGAACATAGCCTCGTTGCATCTGCATATTGTCGGCATGTTTCCCAAAATACAGCACAACTTTGAGTTGTCACATCTAAGCAGCGTTTCTTTCTGCCATATAGGAGTATTCAGATGGTTTTTCAGACACCTAGAAACATGCTACTGCTATACCTAAAAATAAAAAAGCTTAACATTGTTGAATATGGGAAAGACTTTGAAATGAAGATGCCTGTTGTGTGATGTCTATATAACTTACCCCGAAAATTTACATTTCCAATGACACAAAGTGGTCTACGGGGGGTCAGTGGCTATTAAATGAATCGTGGTTTGTCTCTCTAGAATACACTGCATTGAACTGAATGCTGTGAACACTTCATCACTATCTTAAGAATGTCACTGGAACAGTATATATTAACAGGGTTGCCATGGATGTTTTGATTGTTTTGGATTTTTGCCAGCACATTATAAATAATTAAAGACCATGGACTTAACTGTTAAGACAGGGCTGGTGAATTTAAGGTAACAGACTTTCGTTAATTTGTTTGACTACAGAATGAAAAGGTGGATTGTGCATAAATTTTCTTCTATTTATTTCTCTTCATAGTTGCACGGTTGGAATTGCCTAAGTAATTGTACCTCTTGTGGGCTGTCAGCTTTGTAGTCCTTGGAGCTGGCAGAGTTTAAGAAAAAAAAGAAAAGTGTATTGCTATCCACTATTTTGGTTGTAGTGGTGCCTGTAAAGTGCTAGGCCCTTTTCAAACAAAGGTAGATGCACTTCTCTTTTAAGTCAATTTTTTCTGCCCACTATCCTGCTAAGAGCTGTGATGCTGGCTTAACACAATAATAGTAAATACTTTTTGAACGTGAATGTTTTTACAGAATTGTAAAACTTAAAATTACAGCCCTATTTCTTCCCGATTTCTATTGTATTTTTCTTGTTACTTTTATTAGTTTTAAACATTGTTAAATGATGTTGTAAAGAGAATATTGGGGTATGTTATAGGCATTAAAGGCAATGTGAACTTTTGATTAAAAGTTTTAGTTTCTAGAGCAGGGGTAGGCAACCTATGGCACGCGTGCCAAAGGCGAGGCACAAGCTGATTTTTTGTGGCACTCACACTGCCCAGGTCCTGGCCACCAGTCCAGGGGGCGCTGCATTTTAATTCAATTTTAAATGAAGCTTCTTAAACGTTTAAAACCATTATTTATTTTACATACAACAATAGTTTAGTTATATATTATAGACTTATAGAAAGAGACTTTCTAAAACCTTAACATGTATTCCTGGTACATGAAACCTTAAATTAAAGTGAATAAATGAAGACACGGGACACCACTTCTGAAAGGTTGCTAACCCCTGTTCTAGAGTGTTTTTCTGGTGCTATCTTCATTGGTGCTATTTGGGGCCTGCAGTTATTTTTGGATTCTTTTATTTTATACTGCTTTATATCCAAGAAAGAGCTAGGATTTACCATGTTCCCACTCCGCTGGATTTTTTTAGCTACTCTGACGGTGATATGTCAGTATCAGGGCAGCCATATAGTGAAATCTAGATTGTGGTCTCCTTTGGAAAAGCAGATAGGTAATTACAACTTTTAAAAAATATTCATAATCTAAAATAGTTTAAGGTTGTAATTAGCATTCTGCACTTTTCAAGCTAGAACTCAAGTAACAGTTATATAGTATGACTTTGGTGATAAGCTGATATTTGGAGTGACAGAGAAGCCTGATATAGGCTGAATTACATAAAACCTAAAGGAAATTAAATATAAGCCTTGCAAGCAATAATAGAGGATGCCAGATAGACGTTGGAAAAAGTTCGATACTGTGCATACTGCCTAAGTAACCTTATGCATGGTTTTGGTACTTCTATAGTGTATTTTTCTCCCTTTTTCCTCTAGGAAAAGGCAGCTATTGTATGTTTCCTATAATTTTTAGCAGGGGTCGAAAAGGAAATGGTTTCTTAATGGTTTGATCAGAAAAATGCATTTTGCTATCTGATGCCTGAAATATAGTGGACCCATATTTTAATACCAAAAGGGAAAAAATCATGTGTGTTTTGGAAATTTCTTGTACACAGAATAAGGAATGGTTTGCTTGCATGAAGATGCTGAGATTTAAATAGTAGGTGCCATAGCATCTGTGATGGTATGAAACTGAGTATCCAGTATTAGAATGATGAGCAGACTCTTTTTTTGTTCTAATCAGTATTTTAAGTGCAGTAAATACAGTGTGTCCTGTTACAGAGCTATAAAACGTGAAACATCACTTAGGGTGGGGGCTTCTTTCCAGTCCCTTTTTTTTTTTTTTTTTTTTTTTTAAATAATAAATACCTATGGCTGCACTGAATGAAAATGCTTAATCTTAAACGTTATACAAGATTGAGCTATTTTAGGCAGCTGTTATCATATTTTTGTTGCATTGAGGAAATAGCAGTTCTTCTACAATGACAAAATGCATTAAGATCTTAAACATCTTAAGTACCACTTGTGTTTTTCTGGCACAAGCCTTGGTGAATCCCAAATACAATGTGGAGGTCACGTCCACATTAACATGTGAAGTTATGTAGTGCATCCTAAAAAACAATCTTATGCTTTTTTTCCAGCTTTAAAGGTGGGTAATTTTTTTTTTCAGTGAGTTGGTAGTGCTCTCTCAGAAAATTGGCACTGGCAGTGAACATTTTGCAGCCAATATATTTTTCATTAGTTCTTGGTATTTGAGAATTCATGCTTCTAGGTGCCAAGAGGACTAATGTGGTCAAAATTAAAGCTACAA
The DNA here is from genome assembly GCF_025201925.1 of Gopherus flavomarginatus. Taxonomy (NCBI): domain Eukaryota; kingdom Metazoa; phylum Chordata; order Testudines; family Testudinidae; genus Gopherus; species Gopherus flavomarginatus. The sequence goes on from NC_066624.1 coordinate 88,925,251, forward strand.
GCTCTTCTGCTTTATATTAAATCCAAATGTGAGGTTTGCGATTGACAGCTGCTACCTGAGGCTCAAGTAAAGGTTCATGCTGGCTTTTTTAATTCCCTCCACAAAAGTATTAATTGTGTTTTTCATGGAAGCATCATACAGCATGGGATATGTGAAATGAGTTACTTTATTAAAAAATGGCTTCACGAGGACAAATAGCCCAGCTTGATTATAGATACCTGTCTAAGCGCTAAAGAAGACCTGGGGAAGAACTGTTGACATTTGATTGGGAAGGAGAAATCGGTTATTACATGCCAGTTAGGGATGCTATGAAGAACACAGAGAGAAATCAATTAGTGGTCAAATAAGATCTGTTTATTGGGGAGGTTCTTACCCTCTGTATCCATCCTCCTATGTAGAAAGGATAACGTGTAATTGTGTTGCATATAAAACAGCATGAAGCTAGATAATCAGTACAGGAAAAACCCTGGAGAAGCCAATGCATCAGACACCTATGTGTGTAATTTTCTGAACCCAAATATTTCTGACACTGGTGAAATATACTCCCAAACAGTTTCTCTTCCACAACCATTCAGGCCCCTTTTGAAGTTCAGTATAGTTGAAATAAACTTCATGTTTCCTTCATCACAATAACAGTGATTTAATCTCGTAACATAGCTGCCTGCTAAGAAGCTGACATTTTACCAGTGATACCCTATGTTATGACTATCTTATGACCCAGGAAAGCACAGAGAGCATACGAGTTCATTCAGCAAGAGGAGAGAAGGGATTGGTTTATCAATTAAATATTGCAACCTTAATAAATGCCACATACATTCTTCAAAGGAACGTTGTCATCAGTATCCCCCATATTTAATTTATTAACATTTGTTGATTTGTATTGAATGCCAAAGGTATGCTCAAAGCATAGGGGAAGACATCCTTTTCCCAAGCATCTTACAAGTTAAATTGGATAAACCGTTCAGTTGTGTAATTGATAAAACCATCTGCTGCTTATTCTGTCTCTATGGTTTCTGTCTTTGCATACATCATTCATGTATGATGGAGTGAGGTGATATAAAGGTGTTGTTCAGCTTGAATTTGAGAGAACTTGCAAGTGGCAGAAACCATGAGGTCATCTCAGGTAAGTGCCATTACTGTGAAACATCATTATATGTTCTATCTGTTGCCATACTTTTTTCTGAAAAGACTTGCACAGATGAAGCATCCTATTCAGGGCCGGCTCTAGGATTTTTGCTGCCCCAAGCAAAAAAATTTTTGGCTGCCCCCCCCCTTTTTTCATGCCCCCCGGCCCCTCACCAACTCCACCCCTTCTGAACCCCTTCCCCAAATCACCAGGCCCGCCTCCTTCCCCGGGCCTGCAGCATTTTCCTCCCCATTGCTTCCTGGGGGCCCCCACAGCCTCCCACCCTAGCTCATCTCCGCTCCGCCTGCTCCCCCCGGTGTGCCGCTGCTCCGCTTCTCCCCACTCCCTCTCAGGCAAGGGAGGGCGGAGAAGTGGAGCAGCGGCGCATTCAGGGGAGCAGGCGGAGCAGAGGTGAGCTAGGGTGGAGGGGGCCGCAGGAAGTAATGGGGGATAGAGGAACCACTCCCCCTCCAGCTCACCTCCACTCCACCACTGCCGCCTCCCCTGAGTGCCCCGCGGCTCGGCTTCTCCTTCCTCCCTCACAGACTTGCTGCACGAAACAGCTGTTTCGCAGGCGGCAAGCCTGGGAGGGAGGGGGGAGAAGCAGTGCAGCTGCGCATTCAGGGGAGGAGGCGGAGCAGAGGTGAGCTAGGATGGTGGGGCGCAGGAAGTAATGAGGAGTAGAGGAACCCTTCCGCACTCTAGCTCACCTCCGCTCCACCGTCTCCCCAAGCGCCTGCCGCTCGGCTTCTCCTCCCTCCCAGACTTTTTGCACAGAACAGTTGTTTCATGCACAGCAAGCCTGAGAGGGAGAGGGGAGAAGAGAAGAGGCGGCTGGGCTCCCAGGGGAGCCGGCAGAGGCGAGCTGGGGCGGCGGGGGCACTTTTTCCCCATGCCCCAGAGTTGGCACCTATGATGGCCGGCATCAGAATGCCGCCCCTATAAATGTGCCGCCCCAAGCACCTGCTTGTTTTGCTGGTGCCTGGAGCTGCCCTGATCCTATTTCTCCTCATGGAAACCAATTCTGAGTATGAAAAGTACCTATTGCAGCACAGCTGGATTAATCTTTCTTTAGGAAGCTTTCACAGGTGTTTGTATAAGAGGAATTATTGTCTCCAGTTCTACATTTTTGGAGAAAAACTATATAAAAGTATTGTATGTAAATAATAAGTTGATATAACATGTATTTTCCAAGTAAGTTGTTCAAATATCTGAAGCTGTGATCATATAGTGATCCTATGTTTTGCAAGAAATGGGATTTTGCGGGAATCAGTCCTTGAATATTAGAGCTTAGAAAGCATAGTTTATATTCTCGTGAAAAGGGGTGGGTGTGCACGTGTACATGCCGTTTTCAGGGACACCTACTATATTATCCCTAAATGGTGCTCAAAACAATTTTCAAAGCAAGGCTGTTGAGCTACATTTCTGGTAATATGGATGACAAACAGAATTATGTGACTGACTTATACGAGCATACACTGACAAAATAAACAGCAAGTCTTTTATTACTCTTTTAACATTATGCAGTTAAGACCAGTTCATGCTGTGGTTTTGTACCAAAATTAAATTTGATGCAAAACATTATTGTTAGCATTTCTTCCCCTCCTGCCCAATACCATTGTAGCTGTAGATTAAAAGTACTATTCTTCCCTTCCATTCATTGCCACTTTTCATTTAGAAATAAACATACCACTCACATTGTTTATAAGCAATAATCAGATATTTTTTGGTAAGAAAACATTTTAAAAGTTGCTAATTACTATGATATTATGCCATGTACTAGTTTTTGGTTTTGTTAATGTAAAAATCTAAAATAGCTGGAAATGGTGAAATTAAAACAGCCTTGAATGTATTTGTGTAGGAGTTTCAGTGTAGGTGAGATAAGATTTGATCCTATGTATAATTAATCCACAGAAACTACAGTGAAATAATATTACAGTTGCAAAGTCAAATACTCAAAAATTAGGAAATGTGAGAATTAAAGTTGGCTGAGCATGTTATATATGCATTGTGATAGTGTTTTAATTACATAATGGTACATTTTTTTAATATATTTAATAATGAGGTTAGTGCTTATTCCTGTCTAGTCCCACTAAAGTCATCTCCAAATATTTGTACGATGGGGCCCTGAGAGAGCTACCTTATGGGAGCTTCTATAGAAACTAACCTGATTCTGTGCTGCCTCATAATGTATGCTCCGAGATGAACCAACTCATACCTGACTAGTGCACAGCATATCAAGCCCTCATGTACGAGTGTGGAAAGTGGCCCAAATTTATGACATCACTTGCAGTTAGGTTAGCATGCTCTGAAAGAATTTGGAATGTTGACATTCCAGGAAAGGCTCTCAGAGGCTGGCTGGCAAAATCCCTGTAGCCTCAAAGCTGTGCGTACTTTAAATGTTTTTTCATTGCTCTGATACCAGGCATTCAATTAACAGGAATACATTTGAACCCAGTGGAGGTAATTTTTATATATTTTAAAGATTCTGTCTACCAAAAGTCACTGTGTAAAGGGTGAGAATGTTATGGATTTTTTCTTTAAACAAATACATTGCAAATGTGACTTCATGAAGCAAGACTATTTCAGTTGAAGTGGTTAGACTGTGGTTTTGACTTATTGAGGCTATAATTAAGTTTAAGATCAGGAGAGTCCAGAGTGGATTCATTTAAATAATCAGTCCTAATCATGTTTTGCATTTATACTTTTTAGTTATTTTCCCTTTAAAAAAAATTAAATTGGTTGGTAACAATTAAAACATTTGATTTGCAACTAAATATAGCTTTACGCTAAATTTGATGCTGCTTTTTGCTAACCAGGAAGATACACTGTGTTTATACACGTTTATATAACCAGATGTATAGCTTACTGTTTTACCTGATGATGATGAGGAACTTTTACTTGCTATTTGTGCCAAGCCCTATTTGGATGGAAATTGAAATTCAGTTAAAAAGCAAAAGGTTGAGAACTTCTCCTCTAAACATAGATTGCCTGCAAAACTACAGTTAACAGTCACTACTTTGTCTAACTGAACATTTCTCAGAGAGATGCTCTTACTTATTCCTTGGGAAAATAATGAAGTCTCAGGTTTGGTTGGTCAGCTTGCTAGGCATTTTCAGAAACACATTGTTCTCATCAGTGTAAATGACTTTACAAAGTCTGACAATAAAATGGATACAAGCTGAGTGCTTAGATACAGAAGTGGCCCCACCTTTCCCTTCCTATTCCTCCCCCTCTTCCTCCAGAGTTTCCCAAACATTCAGTGAGAGACAGGGTTCCCTGTACCATGGAACAGGCCATGGATCTGGTCATCGGACCACACTGATCTCCATATACGTGGTGGCTGTATCTCTCTGGTGGCAGTTCAGAAGTAGAGGCACTGGAGCTTCAAAGGAGCCATCAGGGTTTCCTTTGTCTGTACTTGACCCTAGGATTTCACACACACCCCCTTTAAGAGGGATGTTGTGCAGCATAGATTGGCCCTGCGAAAAAAGTAATATAGCCTTTCTTCACAGAAATCTGTTTGGCCTATTTGTGGGGGGAGTATGTATTCCTTTTTGGCCTAGTCTCTTCTAATGCATACTTGCCCACTGCTTGCCCCCAACATGGCCAATACCTTCCCCTGTCCTGCACATCCTGATCAAACAGGGAATGGATGGGGAGGTGATGCCATTGGAGGGATGAGATCCATGTGTGGATTTCTAGGGGCACAGTCGTCACCAGAAACTTCTGTTTCATGGTTGGAATTGGCTAGAGACTGGCTGTCTCCAAGGCTGTATGTCAAAGTATTCCGAAATATAAAAGAAGTTCTTCAGTGACTTTCAAAGTGATTATCATGCTAACTGCTAGCACGACTTAGGTCACCTATGTGTGTGATTCCTGTGGCTGTTGGACAGTTTTGGATGCTGTGTGTTTTGTGGTCTGGGGCCTGAAAATCCAAGCTGCTGAGCAATATCAAACACCTGCTGACTTGATTGGGAGCTGGGATTGGTCAGCACCTTGCAGAATCAGGCTTTCAGTCCACAGAAATTATTCAAGAAGAAAGAATTAAAGTAACCAAGTTTAATAAAGCACTGGTAATAGGCATTCAAATAACTTTGGTCTTCAGCAGTGGCACATTGGAAATAGGAATCAGTGACGTCAGAAAGCAAGATTTTGTGGGTCCTTTCAGATTGTGATGTTGGCTTTATAAACCCAGTGTTCTTCCACACATGTTTCAGTAGGCTTCATACACATCCATTTAAAATCGTTATGTGCACTGCTCTTAGCTGTGTACTTAGCTTTCATTTTTAACAGTCTGTACTGGTCACTCGTCTACTGCTTTGTTCTTCAAAATCATTTTTCCTCAATATTTTTTAAGTTTAGATCATTTAACTAATCTGGATGAACTTGCTAAAATGCTCTCTGAGGACTCCAGTGTCAAATAAAATTTTGAGTCTTTATACTGACATCAGGCAAAGCAAAATATGGTTTATACAGTCACTTTATTTATATTTTGGTTATCTAACTAATGCAAAACAGTTACTTCCTTTAAAGTCTTGTTTTTCTTTTTTTAATCCTGACTTTGGCAAACCTTTTGTGTTAGGTAAAGCAACTTCACTGTACACTATTAATGGCTAAGTTACTGTTGTTGTTGCGTTTCTGATTGCATTCCTTCTTATTATATTACCATTGAGCTGGAGAAAAGGAACTTTGTGTCATTAGAGCAGCAACAGAGTAGCTTCTAAAGCATTTCAGTGCTATATATATTATTTATTTAACACTTTGCATTTAGAATGAGAGACTTTTTGTGAACAAAGAGTAAATGCTTTGATTGCATGAGGCAGAATGGACTAGTGGAGTGAATACAAGAGCAAGAATTATGAACACACATTCTTATCCTGTCTCTGCAAAAGATTTGCTATGTTCCCATTGCCAAATCACTTGTCTCATTTTTCAGATCTGTAAAGTGAGGCTAATACTTTACAAATAAATTCTCTAAAGTCCTGTAAAGTCTTTTGAAACATGTGAAGTGCTGAATAGGTACAGCAGTAAATAATAACAATAATAATAATGCATGATATAACTCTAGCTTTCATTGCACCATGCTTAGATAATAGTTGGAATATGTTAAATGCCTCTTGAGAAGATAAAGGGGCCGATGATGATCTCAGTTATGCTTGTGCAAATCTGGAGTAACCCTATTGACTCCAATACTTATGCTACATTTACACTAGCATAACTGAGATGAGAAACTGACATCAAGCCTCTAATATCCATATTCTCTAGCTTAAAAATAAATATGTAAAATAGGGCTGTCGATTAGTCGCAGTTAACTCACGTGATTAACTCAAAAAATTAATCGTGAATAATCACACTGTTTAAACAATAGAATACCAATAGAAATGTATTAAATATTTTTGGATGTTTTTCTATATTTTCAAATACATTTTTTTCAGTTACACAGAATACAAAGTGTACAGAGCTCACTTTGTATTTTTATTACAAATATTTGCACTGTAAAAATGATAAAAATAGTAATTTTCAATTCACCTCCTCCAAGTACTGTAGTTTATCATGAAAGTGCAATTTACAAATGTATTTTTTTGTTACATAACTGCACTCAGAAACAAAACAACGTAAAACTTTAGCACCTACAAGTCCAATCAGTCCTACTTCTTGTTCAGCCAGTCTCTCAGACAAACAAGTTTATTTTCATTTGCAGAAGATAATACTGCCTGCTTCTTGTTTACAACATCACCTGAAAGTGAGAACAGGAGTTCACATGGCACTGTAGTAGCCGGCGTCGCAAGATATTTACATGCCAGATGCGCTAAAGACTCATATACCTCTTTGTGCTTCGGACATCATTCTAGAGGACATGCTTCCATGCTGATGATGATCATTAAAAATATAATGCATTAATTAAATTTCTTACTGAATTCTTTGGAGGAGAATTGTATGTCTCCTGCTCTGTTTTACCCACATTCTGCCATATATTTCATTTTATAGCAGTCTTGGATGATGACCCAGCACATGTTCTTCATTTTAAGAACACTTTCACTGCAAATTTGACAAAATGCAAAGAAGATACCAATGGGAAATTTCTAAAGATAGCTACAGCATTCGAACCACGATTTAAGAATCTGAAGTGCCTTCCAAAATCTGACAAGAATGAGACGCAGAGCATGCTCTCAGAAGTCTTGAAAGAGCAACACTCTGATGCAGAAACTACAGAACCTGAACCACCAAAAAAGAAAACCAACCTTCTGCTGGTGGCATCTGACTCAGATAATGAAAAATGAGTCAGTCTGCATTGCACTGGATTGTTACTGAGCAGAACCTGTAATCAGCATGGACGCATGTCCTCTGGAGCAGAGGTTGGAACATCAAGAGACAGCTTGACAGCTCTAATTTAAAACCTTCCTAGTGATAAGATTGACAGGTTTGTTTTTTTTATTAATTTATTTTAAGACCAGATCTCAGCTAGTATGAATCACTACGGCTCCATCAAAGTCAATAAGGTATGCTTACTTACACCAGCTGAGGATCTGACCCATTGATCGCAGAAATTGGTGGAAGGATTTTAAAAAGCCCACCAAACTATTACATTGTAGAAGAAATTAGCATGTTAGAATATGATGCACATCCAAGTCCCCAGTGTGAAACAATAAATATGCTGTAATTTAAATAATAAGAACCTGGGGTGGAGAATTACATAAGGGAAATAATTTTAGTGGGCAGTCTGACATTTTTCTTTGGGGGTAGGGAGCAGAGGAGAGCAAATAATGTTTGTACTTAGCTAGACAACCAGTGAAGAAAAGACTGAAACAGCAGACGGTCCACACATCTCTGAATCCATGCAGAATAAGCCTGTTTCTCATGGCTTTTTATGAATTTAAGGACTGGAGGACATTACGTAACATGAGGATGGAAAAGGATCTTTAAAGTGCTCAATCCTACAAGGTGAAGAGCACTCCTGTGAAGTGCAAAGAACTCCCACTTGCCAGTGACTTTGGTTGGGAATTGAAGGCCTAGCACCTGGCAACAATGCTCATCTAAGAATGGAGCCCTAACTTACAGCAGCAAAGGAAATGGAACAAGCAGTCGAGAACCCAGATATACCTAAAGACTTCCTAGTCATATTCTGTTGCTGTAGTTTTAGTTTTCATATTAAGTAGTGCACATAGGATAAGGAAATTAAGTACTGATTGTCTACCCCCGTACTTAGAGACCCCTTTAATCAATAGCACATGGAGAAATAGAGGTACAAACTGACCACTGTTCATATTAGCAGGAAGACATAGCGTCGCAAGCTGCCCGCACAAATATCAAGGCACTGTTCCTGCATAATGCTTAACTGAAAGTTAGTGATCAGCTTAAAACATAGACTCTTAACAAGAGCTGCCAAATTAAAAGAACCAGTATTTGGAGAGAGTTTTCCTTTCTCAATGGGGAGGTGGGATTGACTAAAACTTAGGCTATTGTTCCTTGATCTAAAAAATCAATAAAGATGCATTTTCTAAATTAGTTTTTATAGACCTTAAAAAAGAGGCAGTCTGACTTACATTAGAGAATTACAGATCGGATATTTATTTTAACTACCAAAGATAATGGTGAAAGAACTAGACCCTTTTTCAAGGTCTTGTCTGACTTTAGTTTAAATGGGTTCAAAGTTTAATCAGAAAATTTTTTTTAGATTTAAAGGAAACAGCAACCATTTTTATTTAAGTCTTCTGGTATTAAAAGGCCAGACACAGTTTGTGTTGAGCAGCTCTTGTGATTGATCAGAACTAATTTTTAATCTCCAAACCTCCTCTAACATATAAAGTAGAAGGATTTATTGAAGTAGCAGGTTTACTGATAAGTTATAGTAAGCTGGTTGCACAAAGGGAACCTGTTGATCCAAATCTTGATTCATAGCACTCTGTATAAGAATAGCCTGCTGCTCTAGGTAGGTTGTGGGTTGTGTGTGTTTGTTTTTTTTTAAATAAGTGATATTTCCCTTCTCTTCTAAAACATTCGTACCCTAGATTTTTACTGTTCCCTGAAAAGATTATGGGCTGAGCACCTGGTTCAAAAAATATGATTTAATTTTTAAAACGTAAGGATAATGTTCTAGTTCACATAGTCAAACATCTAGCAGCCTTGAACTACCTGAAGGAGGGTTCCAAAGAGGATGGAGTTTTGGCTGTTCTCGATGGTGGCAGATGGCAGAACAAGGAGCAGTGGTCTCAAGTTACAGTCGGGGAGGTCTGGGTTGGAGATTAGGAAAACCAATTTCACTAGGAGGGTGGTGAAGCACTGGAATGGGTTACTTATGGAGGTGGTGGAATCTCCATTCTTAGAGGTTTTTAAGGCCCAGCTTGACAAAGCCCTGGCTGAGATGATTTAGTTGGGATTCCTCCCGCTTTGAGCAGGGGGTTGGACTAGATGACCTCCTGAGGTCTCTTCCAACCCTAATCTTCTATGATTCTATGATCTTTTCAGCATGCCAAAATATGAAATGGGAAGAAATGTCATAGTTCATCATTTCCTGTATAAAATTAATCTGCAATATGCTGAGAGTTTCTGCCAACTAAAAAAATGGTGGAAATGGTTTCTAGTCACTGCCTGCAACTGTTGCAGTCAGGTTGTAGGCAGCCACGCCTAGTGGTGTCAGAGCCAGAGTGCGCAGTCACAGGATAGGAGTTAGGAATCAGCTGGGTCAGGATACTGGGAGATCAGAAGCAGAGACAAACTTGAGATCAGAACGACGAGTCAGGAATGATAGGCCAGGTCATGTACATAGCAGTGAGACCTTTTAACTCTTTATAGGTAGAGCCAGTAGAGATCAGCTATTAAGAGGGATTTTATAGGTACTGGCTGGCTGGGAGCCCATAAAAGGGAGCTACCCCCACCCAACTTTATTTTTCACAGCAACTTTGTCAGTAACTACAGTACTGTAGTCAAGTATCAGAGGGCTAGCCGTGTTAGTCTGGATCTGTAAAAAGTGACAGAGTCCTGTGGCACCTTATAGACTAACAGACATATTGGAGCATAAGCTTTCGTGGGTAAATACTCACTTCATCAGATGCATGCACTATAGTGTAGACACTTGCTACAGCGACGGGTGGGGTTTTACCATCGCTCTGGTAAATCCCCTCCCTCGAGAGGTGGTGGCTAGGTTGATGGAAGAATTCTTCTGTCAACCCTGCAGTATCTATACCAGGGCTTGGATTGGTTTAACTGTGTCTCTGGTGTGAATTTTTGATATCCCTGAGCGACGTAGCTTAGGTCAACCTAAGTTTTAGGCTTCAGTATATCCTGTCTGGGTTTGTCGTTAATGGTATGCTGAATGGTATAGAGCAGATAGTGTGTGCTCTGTTTGGAGCAGGGTGGGAACTCTGCTTGTTTATCAGGTCATTCAGCACATCAACTGGCAATTTAATTTAATTTTTCATTTTAGTTTTGTAGTTGACATTTTAGTTGGTGTGAAGTTTTCCAGTTATTGTTGCAGCTGTGCTATTGCACGTCCATTACTACAAGGAGAAAAGATTCAGTACTCGTAGAATTGTAGATGATGTGTTTCAAGTAGTTTCACTTCCTTTTCAGACACATTGCTGAAAAGTACGGTTGCAACCCTATTAGTAGTACTCTTTCTATTTTAACTGTTTGTGAAAAATAACTTGACCAACATTGCTTCTGCTGAAGTCTGACAGGTTACACCACATTTCCTTTACATATATTGTGCAAGAAATACATGTACAGTTGAGCCCATGGGATGAGGGTCTTGCATCAGTAAATCTTTTCCACCCTTCTCGAGTCTCTAAATTTCTCAGATTGTCCCTTTATTGCCCCTTGTTTATGTGGTTAAAAGTTTTGTGAAATGATCCGATATCCTGTCAAGTGAAATTTGAAATGCTACAGGAGACAAACCATTATGAATGTTCAGTGAAATTGGTAATTACTTCTCTTCCTTTGCAGGTTCTTTAAAGAACTTGAAGCAAGGCATCAGAACAACATCTTCATAGAGGATATCAGTGATATTGTTGAAAAGCATACTGCATCAACATTTGACCCATACGTGAAATATTGTACTAATGAAGTCTACCAACAGCGAACACTCCAGAAACTATTGTAAGAAACGATGCTTAAGATCATCCCTTAACAGTAGCAATCAGGATTTCTTGAAGCATAACATCTAGGCTCCAATTCAGCATATCACTTAAGCACATGCTTGTTTTAAAGCTCATATTTAATTCCACTGATGTAATTGAGGGTAAAAATATACTTGGCTGTAGAGTCTAATTCTATTTGCAGTCATGTGCTAAATTGTTTTCATTGACAAGCGTAGTTTTACTAGCGTCTTTATAGCAGTGCTTTTATACTTTTTTCCCTTTGTATCGTTCATGGCATAATTTGTGCGTGCATGTGCAAACTGTACTGATGTCTCTAAATATCAGTTATATTTGTATAATATTTCTAAATATAACTGTTGGACACTAAAAGAATGAGATTCCCTCAGACTGCCCTTCCTCTGATTTACTGACATCACTGCTATTTGAAAAGAGAAATTCACATTTCTAAATTAAAGCAACCTTTTCAAAAACCCATGGTTTCTTTTTCTTCAGAGCTACAAATCCAGCCTTCAAGGAAGAGCTCTCACGGATTGAGTCCCATGAAGACTGTAGGAATTTACCTATGATCTCTTTCCTCATTCTTCCAATGCAGAGGGTTACACGCCTTCCATTGCTGATGGATGTGAGAACAGATTTTTTTTTTTCCTGTGTATATTGTGTCCTTGGAAATTAAGCAACCTTTCTTTTTTTGGTTATTGGCCCATTCCCACCTCACCTTGTTTAGATTGGGGCCATGGTTGTATAAACTGGTCTGTCTACAACAAAGAGGAAATTGTGAAGTGGGTGGTGGCATTTATTTGCACTTGCAGTGACCAAGGAACTGTGTAGAAGTTCAAGTCAAACAACTGGGCACCAGTTTCCAATGAAACTGAATGATGAAGTCAGAGTCAAGACACAACTACCATAGAAGTTGCACACATACAGAATTTGGCCTAGAACGTGGTCCTTCAGTTCAGAACATGGGCTTTCTGCCATGCTGACTAAAGGACTCCTCCTTTAGGGCCAGACTGTGCACCCCACTTTTCTCACAGGAATAGTCCTTTTGGCACTATGAAAATTCAGGGGGGTCACAAACTGATCCTTAGCTAACCATTTTAGTAATCGTTCCTGGGCCCTCAATGGGGCAGCCACTAAAGGGAAACATCATTTACGTCCATAGCTAGTAACCATCCTGTTATGGTGGGGTGTGTGAGGTTCTCCTTTCCAACAGACAGCTGCAGGGATTGGGAAAGCCTACAGTGAGGGAGAGTGGTAGGAAGCAGAGGTCGAAATCTGATGGAAACATACATACTCATGAGGTCCGTGGCATTTTGGTTTGGTGCCAGGACTGAAATGTGATCTGCACTGCTGCCAATGGTATGGATTAAAATCCACATCTGATTTCTGGTTTTAGTAGGACCCAGATCAGGATCTATGCAGGTCAGTCACCTCTGTAATTATGAATACTGCAATAACTGTGGGGATGTGTTCAGTACTTCACAGTGGTTAATGAAGTAATGGTCCTTTATATATCTACGGTTGCTAGTTTATATATCCTGGCCCCATGGGCCATACTCTACTGTTCAATAAATCCCTGTGTTTGTTTAAAAAAAAACAAAACAAAAAAAACCCAAAACATCCAAACTAACTCTTTAAATTCAGGATACCTTTTTTCTTCAGAAATGAAAGCATCTAACAAGCTGAACAGAATGGAAAATTACAAAACAATTTTTTTTTCTCAGCGATAATTTTCTAAACTTTATATTGAAATGTTTTCTTTATAGTGAGTTTTCATTGTTTCACTTAAACTGAAATATGAAAAGTATGATTCTCTTCTTACATTCAGACTGTGAAAACATAATTTCACCTGAAGAACATAATTTAGCCCCTGCATTATTAGGAACATATTGATACAAGATGTTTGTTTTGGTCAAACTTTTATTTTCATGACCAACTCACATGGTTAGCCAACTTTCAGCAAAAGTTCCATAGTGCTTTGAACATTAGTGACTGGATTATGTTTAACCCTTATACAGTAGGAGTAAAGAGTGCAAAGACCTTACCTCCCTCCCCACTTTTCATGGCCTTCATAAGGGCCAGAGACAATTGAAAGGGAGCACAGGGGCTGCTCTCACCAGGGCCGTTGTGAGGACGTGGTGCTCTGAGCAGGCAGTCTGTGGCTTACCCGCTCCCTCTGCATCAGACCATTTATTGATATTGGCATGCTGCACTCCCTGAAGAGCATATCAGTAGATACACACTCCATGTGCACCGAGGAGCTCTGGTTGGTAGGAAAATATGCTTCCATGTTGCCTCTCCATGTTTAATTTCATTAATTGTATTGTAATTCTGTATTCATCTGGTTTAGATGTAACAATATACAGTTTTCAGTTCTCTGAATTGATTTTTATTTCAGACTATCTGTCAGAAAACCCCTAAAGATTCACCAAAATATGAGATCTGCAAACGAGCCTTAAAAGAAGTGAGCAAGGTATGTTTTTAAAAAGCAAATCCTACGCAGCCAGCCTTCTATTTAGATTCTTTTCTTCCTCAGTTGTGCAGCGTGCTTTGAACAATTCAGTATGCCAATCTGAGATATGCTCACTTTTGTTTTTCCAAATGGCTTTTTAATATTTTTTATATATTAATTGATGTATTATTTGTCTCCTTCATTATTTGTCTTGATCATGCATTTCATAATGAAATTGGACAACTTGGTTCTATTCCCCTCTCCCCAAAAAAAAGAGAAAGAGGTACAACACCCAAAGCCTGGAAACTGCCAGTTAGAAAACTGGAGCTCCTAACAACATTTAAGGATTTATTCTTTTAGTGAAATTAAACCATTCCAGTCAATAAGAGCTGTGTTGAAAATTGGTTTTCAGCATGGAACAAGTATTAAATACACACAACAATAGAGGAACAACCCACTAATACATGAAGCATAAATATTGCCAATAATTAATTCTACAATAACCTCCAATAGGTTTCATTTAAAGCTGATAATGAGGTTTCAGAATTTGGCATTGGTGACAACATCCAACTTCACCGTGAAAACTCTATAAAATCACTGTTGACTTCGAAAGCTTTTTGAAATAAAAAGAAAGACAGTTTGAAATGGAAATCTAGAGACTAGCCTTTGAGATCTTAGAATTTGAGATCCTGCAATATGCAGTTGAATGTTATTAAATTTGGTGGATTGGGCATCCTCCTATTGGAAATAAGGTTCCCTACATGTTAGGACTAGACACTGCCTTAGGCTCAGAGCATTCCTGGCTGATTTAAATTATTTATGCATGGAAATTGACAAATTTTCTCTTAAAGCGGAAGAGTAATGAAGGATGAAAATGCCAAATTACTTTATTCAGGAACAGTCACTGACAGATCAGCTTCACATTTAAATCATTCTTTTTCTCAGAAAAAAAATCTGAATTGCTGCAGTAACACAATACTGCTGCCAACACACTTGAATTTTATTGTGGGAACTTCTTGTGGTGTACAGAGTATTCAGACTGAAAAGGAGAAGGGGGAGGAGAATTTGCCTAACTGATATTGTTCATACCCCTTTCTCCGGATGCCGCTGAACTATACCCGATAAGCATGACTTTTATCTCTGACTCATAAAAATCCTCCTGTAGAACAAATGTTTTACAGTTTGTTTTTTTCCTCAGGGAAGGATATCCTAGAGCTTAGTGTATAAGGGCTTTGTCCCCATCTTCTTCAAATTACTCAGCTGTTGCACTGAATTCATTGCCTAGTCATGTGCAACAGCCTAACTTGCTAACATGCTGCTTCCTATCTCCCCAACAACACTTATAGCAAAATAAAAGGTGAGCTTTTTTTCCTATTAGAAAAGCTGGAAGGCTTCTTTGTCCTTTCTAGACTTTTGATGCTGCAAGTTAGCCTAGAGAAGGCTATCCTGACAGGCTATCCAGACAGACTCAATTGATTTGTGTTCCTGCTTTCATCCTACTCTCCACCACTCAACACTGGCAGGGATTAGCAGGGGTCATGGTGTTAGTATTCAGTACATTAGCTATGCTTTTCATTGAATTGCTGTGGTACTGGAAGGATCTGGGGAACTAAGTGAATCAATGGAGTATTCTGTTGCTCAGACAGCTCTCTCCCCCCTTCCAAGAAGTGAGAAACAAGAAGGGGCTCTTTGACTTTTGGGGAGCCCATGGAAGGTGTTAAGAAGCATTTTATTTTTTCCATTTAACATATGTAGATGCCTGATCCTCCTCCTCCTTTTTTTTTAATTTATTTATTTATTTGGGGTCTCTGGAGGAATATAACACATTTTCAAATCACATTCTAAAGCGCGAGTGAATAGTTTTGTGAAATACTGTCTTCCTTAGCTTGCCAACAGAGCACCGTAATGTTTACCTTGGTATCTTCCTTCAGTAAACAATTTGCATGTCTGCAGTTGTAAGGGCAGCATATAACATTGGGTCACAACTACACAACTCACTTACTTGTCAAAGTTAAAGTTTTGTTCTCTCAGGGTGCCCATTAAGTTTTTGGACTGATGATCTGCAATCCTTTTGAGTTAGGTACTTTGTGCCGCTTGTACTACTCTGTGTGGAATAATCAGTCTTCTTTGTGGTTTATTATAAAAATATCAGTTTCTTTGATTTTCTTGCTTCTTCAGTGGTATGCATTTCCACAGAAAAGTTGCCAGGTAAAGGAAAAGCTAGTAATGCAATATCTAAATACATTAAATCAGGAACACTTTTTCTTTCTAGTTGGTCCGTTTATGCAACGAAGGGGCTAGAAAAATGGAAAGGACAGAAATGATGTACACAATTAACAACCAGCTGGAATTTAGAATCAAGGTATGATATTTCCATTCATTGAACTCATTTAGCATGTGCAGAAGTTTTGCCTTTCCTTAAGTTTTAAGGCTAACAGATTCACAGCCAAAGAAAATGAAGCAAATTAGCTGGGGATTGTAGAAGCCATGATGCTGAACTGACCTTTCAACAGAGGACTAAAAGTTTGTCTTCTGAGAGCAGCTGAGGCCATGAGTGCTCAAAGAGTGACAGATGCCATTGCCAACCGTATCTCAGTTACTAACATCAAGCAGCTAGAGCTTTAAACAAAAAGTAATTACACAAGTTAACACTACTCACCTGAATTGCACATAAAAAGCGGATATTCAGAGAAAAGGCTTCTCATCGTCAGTGAAATCTTGCCCCCCGTTGAAATTTATGACAGAATTCCCATTGACTTCAGAGGAGCTAGGATTTCACCTCATCTCCTTAACTCATGAAGTTCTGTAGAAGTGTTTAAACACAGATAATACATAGAACTCTTCATTGGTCTGTTTCTCTCTGTCTCTTTCTTTCTCTCGCCCTCCTCTTCTGCCTTTGTCAGCTCTTGGATATTTTCAATAAACTAAGAAGGTACTATATAAGAGGCACAGTGCATTTTTTAAAGACCTTAATAATTTAACTAAAACATTTTTTAAAAAATATGTAATTTACCACTTTTAGCAAGAAAAAACAAGTATCAGACTTTATTACATTCACGGCCATTTTGTCTGTTGACATATTGTGTTAAACTCATTAAAATTATTAGAATTTAGTACTTATTAAAAAGGCTGCCACATGATACTGATATTTTCCAAGTCTTTTCTTTTGAGTACAATCAAAGTTGCAGGTTGTGGTGTTCGTTTCCTTTATCAGTGACCTGTCCAACAAGTGTCAAATGTGATTTAAAAAGCTTTTGGTGGCGTTTTCAAAGTATCAACAATATAGAAAAAAAAAAACTTCTTTGTACCTCAAAAAAATGTTCATTTAAAACAAAATTTTGTAAGTGTAATATCATACCCATGGGATGACATTATTTCCCAAGAATGCTTCTTACTAATGCAGTGGGAAAATGTACCATTTTGTGTGTGTGTTTTTTTAAAAGACTTTTCAAAGACTTTTCACATATTTTCAATAAAAATAGAAAAATAAGGTGTAAATATTCACTTATAACAACAACAAAAAAAGAGATTATTTATAAGGTGTTCATGAAGTTCACTAATGACCTACGGATAATATTCTCAAGAGATTTGGGAGAGCAGCTTTTCAGATTTGTCGTTCCAGAGCCTTCAAGTTGGAATAAGTTCTAGGAGTTTTTATAGCCAAAAGTCTCTCAAAATGCCCTTGAAAATGGTTTAAATTCTTTATTTTCACCGCAAAAGATGTCCATAATCAGTTCTTGATTTAGGCAGAAGGCTCAATCTCTTACAGTGTACCCTCCTCTAGAATGTATACTGCAACTTCCCCCTCTAATCAGTTTCATGGGAATAAAAGCTACTTTATTCTTTAGCTTTTTTGCTAGAGTACCACTCTGTATATCTTAAACATGACTCCTTGGTGGTTTAGAATTTATCTGTGGTTTGAGAGTTTGCCAGTTGGATTGTAAAAGGCTGATTTTTCTTGGCATAGTTTCAATACACTTTATTATGCTGAGCCTGTTTGTTGTATATAGGAAGAAGACATTCTGCATTCAGCATTGCATATTTTTGACAGAAAAAAATATATTTAAAAAGTCAAAGCAAGTGTTCTCTGGAATATAACCAGTTAGGAAACCATATGCTGAATTTATCTGGCATAGAAAGAAATTTTGAGTTAATAGCAAATAAAAAGTTAAGCCCTTTTTAAGTATAAAATAATTGAATATCTTGGGACTGTCATTCTTAGAAATACACATAGTTTAAACTATAAAATAATCTCTAGGCCCCCATATAACATTCTTAGAATTGTTACGTTTCATTCAATCTAACTTGGGTTCCTGAAGCTTGAATAACCAAAGCCACTCCAAAAATGGCTTAGTTCTCTTTTTATGTACTTATTCAACTGTTTGCCTGTCCTGAAGATTTAATTTTTAGTTGAGATTAAAGGATATTTATTCAGTGTCATTCAGTTTGAGATTTCATGTACCATATTGGGGAAGTGAGAGGCTTTTTTTCCCTTTAAACAGAAATAAGAATTTAATTATTTGGACCAGCACGCATTTTGTGACTGCTGCTGTCAGAGAGTTGTTGAAACTCAAGTGCTGCGTTTGCATAGTTATGAAAACATGATATTGACACATTAATTTAGTTGTATCTGTGTTAGTCCCAGGATAAGAGAGAATGGGTGAGTTAATATATTTAATTGGACCAACTTCCAACATAAATTGGAGTCTTGGTAATTTGATGGAGAAAGATGGGAAGAGGTATTTGTCTTAGCAGTGTTAGGTTTGATTCACATGATTTCATGATCCCTGAGTTTTAATAATAGGTATATCTCCAATTATTATTATCTCCTAGAACTGGAAGGGACCTTGAAAGGTCATCAAGTCCAGCCCCCTGCCTTCACTAGCAGGACCAAGTACTGATTTTTTGCCCCAGATCCCTAAATGGCCCCCTCAAGGATTGAACTCACAACCCTGCGTTTAGCAGGCCAATGCTCAAACCACTGAGTGGGTTGAGTTTCTGGTACAAACTAAGCCAAAATTTCAAGCCAAATATTGCTATGAAACTGTGGAAACTTATTACTTTGATTTCATAATGATGAAACTCAATACTTCCTGCAGTGCTGAGGCGTTTCTTAGGAGAACTAATTAGACCAGGGGTTCTCAAACTGGGGGTCATGACCCCTCAGAAGGTTGTGAGGTTATTACATGGTGGCGAGCTGTCAGTCTCCACTCCAAATCCCGCCTTGTCGCCAGCATTTATAATAGTCTTAAATATAAAAAAGTGTTTTTAATTTATAAGGGAGGGGGGGTCACACTCAGGAGCTTGCTGTCGAAAGGGGTCACCAGTACAGAAGTTTGAGAACCACTGAATTAGACCTTGCATAGGATGTGAGTTTGAACAAAGTGACAAAGAAGTGACAGTGACAAGGTGAGATAGCTACTCATAAAGGGAATTATATGATATTCTTATAGGAAAAAATGAGAAATGCAGGTTGGTTAGAATTATTGTAAATCGGTTACAAATCTGGTTAGAAAACCAAACAAAGTACCTAATTCTGTTCTGTTGCAAGGGTGTAAATTGGAATAATCTCCATTTAAATAAATGAAATTACAGTGCTCTGAAGCCAGTTTGTTTGCACGCTCTAGTCCACTGAGAGCAATTGGGGTTTGGTTCATTCTCTGCTTGGGCAGTAGCATCTATATGGTGTCATATATAAATTAAAGGAGGGCATAACAATATTTAGTATATTTATGACTTGGAAGAAATAGTAGAAAAGAGATTAAATTAATAGATAATAGAAAATTGTGGACATTTAAAAGGCAAGTTCTTGTTCATGAGAACTTACAAGTTTTGTGAAGTGAAAAGCAGCTGGCATGGGAGGGGAGCAAGATTCTGGCCCAACATCTACTGTATTTTATATTGCCCTTTATACGTTATATCGCATAGGCAGGGAGGGCACTTTGTAAACAATTTTATTATTTTACTGTCATTAAAAAGGCATATGCAGTAATATATTTCGTATGCTAGAAGAAAGCTGTTGCCTCTATAACTGTGGATGTATTTATTCTCACCCTTTAATTCTTGCACCAGTGGGATCACAGCTGAAATACTGTGTTCCTTTCTGGATACAATATTACAGTACAGATACTGACAAACTGGAGACAGTTCAGGAAAGGGCAGCTAAAATACTTAAAAGCCAGAAAAATAAGACATATAAGGAATGATTATGAGGGCTGACAGCTGCATGGAGAAATATTTTACGAGCAGGTTAAAGGATGTTCTAGAGATGAAAGAAAGCAGTTGTCTTCATTAGTCAAACATGACAAGACAGGTCATGGGTTTCAGCAGCAGCAAAGAAAGTTTAAATTCAGGTGCAGAGAAATTCAGTAGCTGAAAAATCAGTCACTGGTGATAGTAAGTGTCACAATTTCATAATTGACTATGGGAAGTGGTCTATGGGAAATGGTTAGCGGTTTTAGGATTCTGCCACAGTAATGGAGGATTAAAGACATCTCAGATTTCCTTTACTGATTCTGGTTCATGTGATCATCAAACACAAGGATATTAATGAAAGGGTATATTCCCTTGTGATTAAAGTTTTTGGTTTTCCATTATAAACTCAGTTTTGACACCCCCTCCACCCACCTGTAACTTTACCAGAATTTAACCAGTCTCCCAGGGTCTCTGGTCGATTGCATGAGCACTCACCTCAGGATACTTAGCAGTGACTCACATAGGGCTTTAAAGTTGTGCAGGAGCAGACACATTCACCATGCTCAGGCATCCCTTGACATCTGGGACTAGAGAGAGACACCATGAACAGGCAGGATTGATAAGTGCCACAGTCTGTCCTGAACCAGTGGGTTTCCCTGGTCCCAGCCCTAGCATCTCTCACTAGGTCTTCAGAGATTATTTGTATCTCATAAAGAGCAGCTGAGGCTGGCGCGCTCAGTGATTTTATAAACTCCAGAAGAGACAGAGTTGAAGTCAATGAGAGATTAGCCCAGAGGTGGGCAGACTGTGGCCTGCGGGACCCTCCTGCCTGGCCCCTGAGCTCCTGGCCCAGGAGGCTAGCCCCCGACCCCTCTCCTGCTGTCCCCCCTCCCCCTGCAGTCTCAGCTCACTGCACCGCCAGCGCAATGTTCTGGGCAGCAGGGCTGTGAGCTCTTGCCAGGCAGCGCAGCTGCAGAGCTGCAGCTGACCCAGTGCTCTGTGCTGGTTCCAGCCGGGCTGCACAGCTGCCTGTTCTGGTGCTCTGGGTGGCACGGCTGTAGCGCTGCCAGCCACTGGTGCTCCAGGAAGCGTAGTAAGGAGGTAGGGAGCAGGGGGGATTGGCTAGAGGGCAGGGGGAGTTCAGGCTGGAGGGCAGGGGTGTGGATAGGGGTCAAGGCAGTTAGAGGGCAAGGAACAAGGGGTTTAATGGGGGCAGCGGTCCTGGGGTGGGGAGCACTCAGGAATGAGCGGAGGGATTAGATGGGATGGCGAGGGGGCAGTTGGGGTGGAAGGTCTGGGGGCGGTCAGCGGATAGGGTGGGGTGGATGGGGCAGGAGTCCAGGGGACGGACCACGGCTGGCTGTGTGGGGAGGCACAGCCTCCCCTAGCCAGCCCTCTATACAATTTCAGAAACCCGATGTGGCCCTCGGGCCATAAAGTTTGCCCGCCCCTAGTTTAGACATTCACTTCAATAGGGCCTGGCTTTCACACCAAGAATGCAGTCAGAGTTTCTCCCTAGTACAGTTTATAAACTCTGCAGCAGTGACTCTCTCCATATTCCCCATGTCCCAGAAGGTATCTCATATTCTTGTGGCTGGGTGTTGAATTGGTGGGGGCTGATTTCCTGCTGCAGCCATCTATAGAGTACATTATAGTCCTAGAACCCCTGTTGGTTCATATAAGGGTCATTAAACTTAATGTATATATTTTTTGTTTTTATACACAGTTTACAAGCATATATGCAAGTAACTAGAATTATAACAATTTTCATAACTATTCTTAGGGGGGAGAAAACCAAGAAAATTAATACTTTTAAGTCATGTACAGGAGAAATAGAAATATATATTAGACATTTTCATTATCAAAGGGGAAAAAATCCTTGCCAGAAACCTTTTTAATATAGATATTGGGACTTAGCCCAAGTATTTCCATGTTAGTCTTTGAGATGATGTCAATACAGATCCCAGTGTGGGTGCATATGCGCCTCATGCGAGCAAGGTTGGAGTCTTTTGAACAGCTGTGGCCGTGCATGCATCCTGTGCCTCCTTGTGCTTTCTGGAAAACCTTTCACATGCTTGAAAAATATTCTCTCACTCAGCTGTCAGCCCTCTTAATCATTCTTTATGGGTCTGATAAACCTGATACCTGATGTACTAGCAACATCTGGCCCACCCAGGATCATCCTTCCAACAAATGGGGCACTTCTTGACCCTGCGGAGGCCCTGTGGCAAACACCTGCCATTATACCATCTGCTGCAGAAAGGTGGGAAAATGGTATTAAGACTCTCTTTTTTTAAAAAAAAAGTTTTGAGTACTTGTACACCCTCCCCTTTGTCATCTCAGTAGTGCAGGAGAAATCCATATCCAGCAAAAGCATCCCAAAGGACAAGGACTCAACAAAGTTCAACCTGTTTGGGAAGAAATCTTACTCCTCTGCCTCCTTTCAGCTACAGGTGCAAATTGTCAGATCTTTCTGGCCAAATAATAATTTCCTGAATTGGGATGAATTAACAGACTTTCTATCTAAGCTCTCACCTGAGAGCAGGGAAGTGTATTCAAGGATATCATCAAAGAGGGCCAGTAAGTGGCTAAAATGCCCTCCAAGTTGCAGTGGATGTTTCAAACACTGGCTAGATCCATCGCCACAGTAGTGACAATGCGATGGGATTCATAGTTTCAAACATTGGCATTCCCAGGGAAGTGCAAATTACAATAAACCACCTGCCCTTTGAAGAGATGGAGTTATTCAGTGAGCACACAAATAGCACACTATATTCCTTAAAGGACACAGAGGCCACCTTGCACCCCATCGAGATCTATACCCCAGCCCCTTTTGCAAACTATACAGTTACCAGACCCCAATGCTAAACAGCCTGATTAGCCTCCCAAAGAGAAGCCCAGATGAAGCAGGAAACACTATCTTCCTCCTCTTCAGTGATGTACCCTGCTCCTGTGGCTTGTTAAGAAATTTAATAGGGCTTTCAGGAACTACAGCAGAGCCAATTAAGAACATGCAACCTTTGGAATCCACTTTTCCCCATTCACCAGGCATGGTCTGCCATAAAGTTGGACAGATAGGTGCTAGAGATCCTTACCCGATTTCTCTCCTTACCTCCTACCATCCCCACTTCCCCCACTCTCTTCAATAACCCTTCTCACAGGAGCCTGTTATAAATGGAAATGGCCTCATTGCTTCATCTAAGAGCCATAGAGAAAGTGCCAGCAGAATTTGGGGGGGAAGAGGCTTCTTTCTACTCACGATATCTCCTTGCCCCCCCCCCCCCAAAAAAAGAGGATCTTCGTCCTATCTTACTTAGACCTGCAAAGACTCAACATATACATGTGCAGCCTCAGGTTCAGGATGGTAACACTTGCTTCCATCTTCCCATCTCTTCAGGCTCAAGAATGGTTTTATGCTTCTCGACTTGCAGGTTGTGTACTTCCATATAGCTATCCAGGCAGCCCACAGGACATACCTAAGATTCATAATATGGTCCAACCATTGCCAGTATAATGTATTGCCCTTTGGACTCTCCATGCCATCGAGTGTTCACAAAATGCCTGGCAGTGGTAGCAGCATGTTTTAAGAAGACAGGGCATTCACATGTATCATTACCTAGAAGACTGGCTGGTCAGAGGCAGGTCTCTGCAGGAGACTGCAACAGCCCTAGGGTATGTTCTCTTCATGTTTCCTCAGCTAGGCCTCCTAGTGAACTGTGAGAAATTCTCTCAACTCATCACAGATGATGAAGTTCCTAGGGGCTATCACAGACTTTCAGTTGGCAAGAGCCTACCAACCAGAGGACAGGTTCTAGTCTCTTCAATCAGTGACAGATTCCATAAAATCTGATCCGATCACAATGGTGCATGCTTACTTAGGACTAGTAGGCCACTTGTCAGCATGCACATATGTGATTCCAATTGCCAGGCTTCATCTGTTGGCTCCAGACAGATACTATACAAATTCAGGAAGTTCTCATACAGAGCAGGAAGCTATTACTAGGAAATCCTACTCCTCTAAATGAAAAAGATTTTCCATATGGGTAACCTGACGGAATCTAGACTGAGTATAGACCTTGAGATATAGTCCTCGACTACGTGCTGAGCTTCAGTCTAGCCTAGCGTTTAACTCTCAAGGTCCACCTTGTATTAACATTAGCATGTCACATTCTGGTACAGTTGTGCCCAGTCTTCTCATATCAAACAGTATCCATTTTCTTCAAAGCCCTTCTGCATACTATCTTCCCGTTATAGACCCAACCCCACGTGGCACCTCAGTGTCATCCTCCCAGTGTGTTTCTGCCTGCTATTAGATAGCCGATGGTCCTGTGCCTCCAAATATCAAGGTGCACTCCACCAAGGCATAGGAAGTGTCTTGATCCAGCTTCAGAAATATGCTGATATTTGAGATCTGCAAGGCAGCAACATGGAGCAACTCACTTACCTTCATTAAAGATTACACCCTTGAAATGGCAGCCAGGTCAGATGCCAAGTTCACGGGAGTGGTGCTGCAATCGTTATTTCACTAATGTTGCTGAAACACCTCATTCCCACCATTTAGAGGATGCTGTTTGTCAACTGCAAAGGGATCCATACTGACACACATTTGAGAAGAAAGAAGGGTGACGTACCCTACAACAGCGATAAGATACAGTCAGTTTGGATCCCACGGCCCACCCTCCATCCCTGCTTTTCAGAGTCCTCAGCAACTGTGGGGGACTAAGGGAAAGTCACAGCTGCTCCGCCCTTTTTGCTCTCATGGAGGAACATCAGGAGGCATGTGCGGCTCCAGCGACTGCTTTTCAAAAGATCTCATGCACATGGGGCATGTGCACTACCTGACAACATTATCTCCAAGAGCCACAGTTACTGTAGTAACCTTGTCAACTGTCTAAAATGGGCCATCTTGATTATCACTACACGTTTTTTTCTCCTGCTGATAATAGCTCATCTTAATTAATTAGCCTCTTACAGTTGGTATGGCTACTTCCGCTATTTCATGTTCTCTGTATGTATATATATATCTTCTTACTATATGTTCCATTCTATGCATTTGATGAAGTGAGCTGTAGCCCATGAAAGCTCATGGTCAAATAAATTTGTTAGTCTCTAAGGTGCCACAAGTACTCCTGTTCTTTTTGCCGATACAGACTAACGTGGCTGCTACTCTGAAACCTGTAGAGGGAAAGTAACCGTTCTTTTTCTGATGTTTAGGTGTTGATAGCCATGGGTTTTGCTGTTTCCTGACTTTCAGATACAACATTTGCTTTTGTTTTAACCTTTGCTGTGACTCTGCTGACTTTCAGAGCTCTTGTATTTTAGTAACTGCAGTATTGTAATCTGGTAAATTTTCTGTTTGTAACTTTAATTCTGCTTTAAGAGAGACTGTGGTCTGGGAATATTTAAACACCATTTTATTTCTGCCCTTCTTAAGAGATTCACTTAGTTCTGCATTAGGTGGAAATATGCTGTTAGCTCCCATTTCACAGCATGCTCAATTCCACATTCTGTTTGTTCTTCAATTGATTTTAGCAGATACAGTGTGAAGGTAGCCAGTACTTCTAAAGCATCCACTGTTAGCAAGTGTCTCCTGTATTGTACATTACTTTGAATCTTGAAGTCTCTATTTGACACCTATACTCCTATTTCTGTGTTTTGAGTTTATTCATGCATTTTTTCAAGTGATCCTGTTACTCCTTTGTCTCACAGAAGACTTGTGACTTATGATTAAAATATTGATTTCTTATTTTGTAGCCATTTCCGCTGGTCTCCTCTTCCCGGTGGTTAGTGAAAAGGGGTGAATTAACAGCATACGTGGAAGACACTGGACTCTTCTCTAAAAGGACCAGTAAGCAGCAAGTGTACTTCTTCCTCTTCAATGATGTCCTCATTATCACAAAGAAGAAGAGGTAAGGGCTTCAACACAATAAAACTGCATGTGTGTCTAATTTCTTGATTCACACACAAGCCACAATTGTCTTGAATGTTGCATGAGTCACCCTTGGGAAATGAGAATGTAAACTTCCTGGCTTCACATTGGCTAAGTTTACTCAATATTTACCTCAAGTATAATTTATTGTTCCCAAGGGATTTTTAGATTATTCCTTTAGGAACTGTTTTCATGTTTGAGTGAATGAGGAAGATATGAGAAGAAGTGGTTATGCATAATTTGATTGCAGCACAAAAACAAAACCTTGTGTAAATGGAAATGTTGGCAGCACTTAACACATTTTTAGTCAAAACATCTACAATTTTATAGTCATACATTTTGGTATGCTGTGCCTGTACAAAGAATGAATGAATTAAGGAGGCATTTTTGAGTCTCTCCTGTTTCTCCAACAGACCATACTCAGAATTGCATTGGTTGTGGATCAAACTGAAATGAAAATCCAATTCAATCATAGTGACTCGGCAAAGGTATACATTTTAGCAAGATAAATAAATATGTAGAGCAGGAATGTCTCTCCATACTATTCTTTCATGGAGAATCTGTGTCAGTGATGTGATAGAGGAGGCTGCTGGGAGCACCCTGTTAAAATTCCACCACCAAATTGAAGGGAATGTTACGGTCATTCCTCTGCCTTTGATGGAGTTCATGCCCTCTGCAGATGCTGCTGTATCGTTCCTGACAGAGTTTATTTGCTCCTCTGGTTACTAAAAATAGTTTTGAAGAGCAAATGTTTTGCTTTTGGGTTGACCAAATATCAGGTATTTTAAAAAAGATTTCTAAAATCTTGAGCCTGTGCTTCAAACAGTACAATTGAACATTATACTATAATTCTGATGTAGTTTATGCATTTTTCAGAAACAAAATGTGAACACTTCCAGCAAAGTGCAGCATGATTTGTTTGCTGCCTTAGTTCTTGGTTATATTTAAGTGAATAGATTTCTCCCTAGCCTGTTCACTGTAGTATGCACACCGCTGGGACTCATAGACTCTAGGACTGGAAGGGACCTCAAGAGGTCATCGAGTCCAGTCCCCTGCCCTCATGGCAGGACCAAATACTGTCTAGAGCATCCCTAATAGACATTTATCTAACCTACTCTCAAATATAACCAGAGATGGAGATTCCACAACTTCCCTAGGCAATCTATTCCAGTGTTTAACTATCCTGACAGTTAGGAACTTTTTCCTAATGTCCAGCCTAAATCTCCCTTGCTGCAGTTTAAGCCCATTGCTTCTTGTTCTATCATTGGAGGCTAAGGTGAACAAGTTTTCTCCCTCCTCCTGATGACACCCTTTTAGATACCTGAAAACTGCTATCATGTCCCCTCTCAGTCTTCTGTTTTCCAAACTAAATAAACCCAATTCTTCAGCCTTCCTTCATAGGTCATGTTCTCAAGACCTTTAATCATTCTTGTTGCTCTTCTCTGGACCCTCTCAGGGTTTATCACAGGCTACAGCAAGGGTGTGCAAACTACGGCCCATGGGCTGGATCGGGCCTGCTGAATTGCCACCCCTGTGGTGCCACGAGTCACGCACTGCTCCTGGAAATGGCCGGCACCATGTCCCTGCAGCCCTGGGGCAGGAGCGGAGGACTCTGCGCTGCCTGCAGGCACCGCCCCCCCATAGCTCTCATTGGCCGAGAACAGGGAACCGTGGCCAATGGGAGCTTCAGGGGAGGTATTCACAGGCAAGGGCTGTGCCCCTCCTCCCTCCCCCGCCCCAGAGGCCTCAGGGTCGTGTGCTGGCCACTTCTGGGAGTGGCACGGTGCCAGGGCAGGCAGGCAGGGAGCCTGCTCTGGCTCAGGTGTGCGCTGCTGCCACCCCGGAGCCGCTCCAAGTAAGTGGCACCAGAGCCCGCATCCTGACCCCCTCCTGCCCCCCCGACCCCCTGCTTCACCCTAACCCCCTGTCCTGAGCCCCCTGCTGCAGCCTGCACCCCTCTTCTGCCCCAACCATCTGCCCTGAGCTCCCTCATACACCCTGCACCCCTCCTCTGCTCCAAAAGCACAGGGTCTCACTTGCCTTGAGCCCCTTCCTGTACACTGTACCCCCTCCAACACCCCACACTCCCTTCTGCCCCCCAACCCCCTGCCCCAGCCCTACATTCATGGCCTTGCATGCAATTTCCCCACCCAGATATGGCCCTCGGGCCAAAAAGTTTGCCCACTCCTGGGCTACAGGGAACATTTTTATGGAAGCCCTTTTTGAAACATTGGCAGCACATCACAGATTTGTACCACACATCTTTAAACAGCATGTTTCTTTCTGTTCTCAGGGGACTAGAGTTAATATTTTATTGTACTGGTAGCTAAGTAAACTTCTGAGTTGGAAAACAATGAAAAAGTGTATTATCTGTGTTGTTACATTGTTTATTGATTTCCTGTGCGATATCTTGGAAGCTGGGCAACCAAGCTAACTTTTTGTAATAATGTATTGTCTCCAAACTCTGGTGCTTTTGATTTATAACGTCTTCCAACTGTTGGAATCTGTGATATCCCAGTGGACCCTATGAGTTACAGTAAAGAAAACTTGATCTTAATGATAGAGTTTATATATTCACTGTACCAAGATCTTTCTAATAAACATATGAAGTTGAAAAGTATTGATTCCTGTGATCCTACCACAGTCATTCTGATCACAAAATATGTTCTGCACGAATGCAGACAAACTTACTAATTACATTCTTTCATATGATCCATTGCCCCTTAGCTGTGCAAAAAAAATCCATTCCATGCAGTTTTTCAAAGTCAGACTTGAACTGGCTTCTACACATGTTAGAACATTAAATAATTTAATGACTGTGCTAACATCATTGGTACAGTTCCTCTAGTTTTTAAAATGTAACCATGGATATTTTGAATGTGATATTCAAGTTTAAAACACTATGTATTTATATTTCCATATTTGGGTTTCACGTGCATTTTTCACAGCTGCCATAAAAATCACTCTGTTGCACCCTTGCATTATAAGTCCTAATCATTCAGCTGCTTGAAAATGTGCAAAAAGGAGTTTTCGCTCTGTATCCTGAAGCTTATTTTCACTGCCCTGGCCGAGTCATTAACCATATTTGTAGAGCTCAGTTAGCACAATGAGGAGTGATTAAGTCCAAATTCTTTAAAGGCCAGGATTGATGGTATATGTCAAAGTAGTCCCACAGACAACTGATAAGCAGTGTTGGTCCAACAATATTCTGCATGTAGAGCAGTACTTACATTTAGACTCAGACTTCAAAGCCTAAAGGGGCCATTGTGATCATCTAGTCTGACCTGCACATCACAGGCCCCAGACTCTTACCCACCCTCTCCTGTAATAGACTCCTAACCTCTGGCTGAGTTACTGAAGTCCTCAAATCTTTATGCAAAGACTTCAAGTTACAAATGTTTTACATAACAGAAGCATCATTAAAAGAACTGCCTTTGTGTATTACAGTGAGCAAGCACTCCAGTGTGTTCAGTGTGATTTAGCTATAAGATGATAAAGGTCAAGAAACCTCATGATACTGAACACTTAGGCATGCTCCACATAGGGTTTTATGCTTTCATTCCTACAGTACTTTCCTAGTCAGATCCCTCCACAGCCCCTAGTTTAAATTCATCCTGCATTTGTAATGGTAAGACTTAACAACCTACATTTATGTTCTCAAATAGCTGAATGGGATTTAGCAACCCAATTCCCCTCGTTTTAATGGGCATCATATGGCCAAATCCCACGCAGCTCTGACATATTTTAGAGGCTTATGCTTTAAACATCATGCTGCTGTGCAGTCCAATCATGCATAAGAATATTAAATGCACGTTTGGGGATCTCTTAGGGCCCCAGTTACTCTTCTGTGTATCACAAAGAAGCAAGAAACTCAGAGTTGCTTCAGCATGCTTGTTCTGTGAGGAGTTAGGGCACTGCAGTGTCTGCTGCAGAACAGCCTGGGGCTTTGGCCCTTGAAGCTAGCAGATCACAGAGACACCCAGTGAGACCCTGTGCTGTTGTGCAGCTGGTCTGCTGGCTGCATGGTTCCGTTTGGCCATAGAGCATTAACACCAAATGGATTTCCAATGATAAATCCACAAGGCCGGTGAGGGAACCTGCTTCATTCTTCACTGTTCCTTCAACCAAAAGTGTGTGAGGCCTGGGCTGCACTGTTTATACTTCAACTGAATTATTCTCTTCCTCATCTCTCCTGCCTGGGGGGAATCAACAGTCGTTCATAAGCGAATTTTTTAGTAAAAAAGGGAAGCACCAGAGAAGGGGGTCCACTTATGAATGGGTATAGAGAGGGAGAGGTGGGACACAGCCCCTCCCCCCAACAGAGGAAGCAAGGAGAGGCAGCACAGCCAGCAGAGACAGAAGAGAAGAGGCGGGGCCAGAGTCTCTCTACTTCTGGCCATGCTGCTCTCCGAAGCAGCTGCAGCTCTGGGGTTGGCAGGCTGCAGCCGCACTGCCCCCCCTCCACCACCCCCGGAGCAGGCTGCAGCCGCCCCGCCCGGCCCGGCCTGCATGAGCAGCTCCAGCCAGGCTAGAGACGTCCTCCCCTGGCCCTCCCAGATAAGGTGGGAAGGGATGGGATGGGGAGGGTGTGGTGGTCCCAGGCTAGAGGTGGGGATCATTTGGGGGTGGTCACAGGGATTACTCCCCTGACTCCCAGCTTCTCCCCCAAAAGAATTTCCCCACCAGTTGCTGTCTCGGCCCATCAGAGTAAGCAGCTGGCGTGCCAAGACACTGTTTACTTAGGTTTACCTCTGTGCCTGCAGACACTCGAGGTAAACAAACCATCTCAGCCCATCACTGGCTTATCCTGATGGCCCAGGAGCCAAAGTATGCTGACCCCTGAATTATAGGGTCGGCTTATGAACAGGTTATAAATTTTTTTCCATTTTTACTTATCCATCTTGGGAAGGGGGGGAGTCAGCTTATAAATGAACCGGCTTATGATCGAGTATGTATGGTATATTCTGAATCCAGCATCTTTTTTCACTTTCTGGCCCAGAGCTTTAAATAGTGGCTAAAAATTCCATCCTTTTCTCCATTGTTTAGCATTCAGCTTCTTGTGATTTCCTGATTCAGTTTATTCTCCAGCTTCTGTGGAGTCATCCAGGACGTAGACAAGAGCTGCATTTTTAATGTAAAAATCGCACATGGATTTTTTTATGTAAACTTTTCAGACCTTCTTAATACAATCTTTAGATTTCTATCTGTTGAACACGTGATGTATGTATCCAGGGTGTTCAACTCTTGGAGAGACTCAAATCCAACTTTTATGGTCGATGGACTGGGGTGTAACTTTAGTGCCAGTCACTAACCACCATGCATGGTAGCTCTCCCATTGATGTCAAAGATTTAATGGTAGACTGTGGCCCTTAGGTAATGGCTAAATATTCAGCTATTATCGTTAAGTATGTATTCAGTATATGTTGTATTCATCATTACTCAATGAGAAAAATTACCACCATTTTTTTTACTTTTCTACCTTTCCCATCCTCCTTTCTTTTTTTCTTGTTCTTCCTCTTGTGTTTTCCTTCCTGCAGCAACGCCAAATTCTAGTCCCCTGTGCTTCACACTCATCCTCATCCCTATTCCATCTACTAACGTGATTGCTAATGTACTGGTTCACATCCACATTAAAGTCCAGTAATGACCCTTCAAATTAAACATCTGAGGGGACAGAGGAATTCACACCCTTTGTCTCTTGAGCCATTATTTCAGGTTTTTTTGTGTTAGGTGAACAGCACTTTATTGGCTGTACTTGGGTCACATCTTGAATGTTTTCTTCACAACTATGAGAGCAAGCAGTTTTTTAAAATGAAAGATTCAGTTCTACAGAAACCAAATATTTTATGTGGTTTCACATAAACAGCTCAGGGAGGCAAAATCGACCTATAAAAAGGTTTACATGACACCTGAGATATAGACAGTACTGCTTTAAAATAATGGCACCTCAATAGAAATCTATATATTTTTGCTAGGTAACATTAATCTTTCTTTTGTGTGTTCCTCCCAGGTTGAACTTCAGGGCCATCCCCTCTCCCCTTGCTACAACTGTGTGTATAAAACAAATCCATTCTGAACTTGACCTGAGGCACTGTTACGGATTTGCTATGTTTAGATAATTATATTCCTATGTTGCCATTTATCACAGTGTTTCTATAACCTACATTTTCCCAACCAGTCAGAGAGCTCGGAAAATGAACTGTCTGCAGGAGCATCCCCATAACTTCTCACTAAAGCCTTGAAGTGTACGCTCTAGCAGCATTCTGCTAAGGATAGAACTGAGCTCCCTCGTGAACCTACCTGGATCAGATAGCTCCTATGCACACAGTCCAGGGGTCAAGAATGCCTGGTTAGGGATTCCAGCTTTCAATATGGAATGGCTGCATTTGAGCTGGCATGCTGTAGTCCTCCCTTTCTACTCAAGAAGTAGTGAGTTCATGCCATGTTTAACTATAGTTGAAGCAGATGGTTCTTTATTCAACCTTTCAAAAAAGACCCCTTAAATGGCAATATTGAAGATTATTAAAAGGTTTCTCTCAAACTGCCGAGGACCTCTGTTTTAGTGAGGATAAAGAGTTATTAAATGTTTTCAGCTCACTTTCTGTAATCTCCTAAAGATACCACTAAAATCATGTCTGTTTAGTGGCTGCATGGCTTGTCAACTCCTGAGATAATCTTAGCAATGGAATGGCAGCTGGACTTCATAAATTGGAAACCACCCAAAGGTTAAATAATACTTTGGAATGTTACCTGTTCACAGCTGCTTGCAAAACTGGGTTTGTGCACCAGATGCCAAAAAAAAAAAAAAAAAGGAAAAACCTCATTTTCCTAGTTAAATAGGCAAGTAGATACCTCAACACAAACAAAAGGAAGCAACTTTTGTAATGAAATACTAAAGATTTCAGTGTGGAACTTGCAAATATTCTTAATGGTAATAAGCTAAAATAACAGATTCATTTGTACTTACATTTTATTGGTTTCAAAAGACCCATTTGAAAGAGTGAAGGAATAATTTGTGTTTATTTACTGCATATTTTCCAGGGTTTTTTACTTATATAGTGTATTTGTAGCTGTGTTGGTCTCAGGATACCGGAGAGGCCAGGAGGGTGAACTAATGTCTTATTCCAGTGGCTTTCAAACTGTGGGTACCCAGTACTGGGTCACGGAATGTAAAGCACTGGGTCGCGGTGTCTCTGGTCAGCACCATAGTTGTTGGGGCATTTGTTCAGGAAAGTTCTTTCCTGAACCCCCACTTCTGACCTTCAAACAACCCCTTCCCCCCCACAGTCTCGCCAAGCTCATCACCAGAAGCAAGCTCCCCGCAGACCAGGACACCCAGCTCTCAAAGCAGCACCAGACCCTGCCAGAACAGCAGATGCAAAACCTGCAGATACATCTCCACTGCAACCAGGATCAACACCCCACACAACACACCTTTCAGGATCCCTGGATCCCACACATGCCTATCCTAACATTTAGTGTACCTTATCCAGTGCACTAAACTTTTACCTTAGAACTATCAGGATTGTCAAGTCTCTTTCCTCCCCTCCCCCCATGATTTTACTGGAGACTTCTGAGCGGTCTCGGGACATATTTATTGCCTAGGCACGACAGAAAAAAATTAATGGGTGCTTAGCACCCACCGGCAGCTAGCTCCCTTTTCCCCTCCCCCACGCCTCCCATCCACCAGCAGCTCCACCAATCAACTCCTCCTTCTCCCTCCCAGTGCTTTCCAACCTCAGTGATCAGCTGTTCCGTGGTGTGCTGGAGGCGCTGCTGGGGGAGGAGTAGGGATGGGGCTCGCTTTGGGGAGGGGGCAGAAATGGGTGGAAGAGGTGGAGTGGGGCCTTGGGAGAAGGGGTGGGGCCTGAGGTGGAGTGGGGGCAGGAAGAGGTGGGGTGGGGGCTGGCGGCTTGGGGCTTCTTGGTAGATTATAATGGGGTCTTGCAAAAACTAATAATTTAACTGCCTACCTGTTGAAAAGTGGAAGCTGCTCGTAACTCTTAAACTGCATGTCACTAAAAAAATACATTTACTGAAATTTTCCAATATTGGAAAAATATTATTCAATCTAGGGGATTAAAATGAGTTCTTCAAATCTTAAGGAGGTCCAGTTTAGCAACACAATAGTTCTGTCTTCTTTGTCTCACATATCCATGAAAGCTTCTACAGTCTTATATGAGCTTGCTTGCTGTGGGAAATACTGTATTGTTGCTGAGTTGGTGCCTAGGAAACTAACTTGCAAATTACAATCTAACTGAAAATTGATCTTTGTTTTTTTTTTTTTTTTTAAATCATTACAATTGCTTGCTATAGTGTAGTTTTTGCAGTTTTACATATCTGTACATTTTGTCAGTGTGTGTCAGCAGTGCTATTTTCTGGTTGTAAGTGGCATTTTGAGATTTGTGATGAATGAGGGGTGGTTGGGTTTTTTTTTGTTTTTTTTTAAGAGGTGGAATCATATTAATTGTTTAGTGCACCAATATGACAATCCTAATAGAATGCAGCTGTGCTTATCTCTGTCTTTCTTTGCAATATACACTGCTTCCTCAGGGAATTAACTTTGTGGGTGTGTGGGGACTGAAGACTCTTAATTTTAGTGCAAAATTTAAGTGTTAATTTTAGTGCAAAAACTGAAATTTCATTCTGTCTAGCAGTTGCAGCTGTTTCTCACTCCTTGCAGACAAAACAGATGTGGGGTCTGAGTGATCTGGTTTACACTAGTGTAAATCAGAAGGAATTCCTTTATGCTAGTGTAAACTATCAAGATCAAGAATCTGGCTTGAATTGAAAATATTAAATTCTGTATTTCCCTATAGAGACAGGCAGCAGTAAGATATCATGCAAATATTGGTTTAAGCAGCTATACTTTACATAATATTATACAAATATAGAGTACTATTAAAATAGGGAGGTCCTAAAATTTGAAGGTCCAGCCCTCCAGTAGAGTGTAAATATCTCAAAGTAATTTAACTTCCCTCCCCCACAAAAAGAATCTATATTTTTGCAAGAGAGGAAATCCATCTTTTGAGATGAGGCCATATGCTTCATTGATTGTATTCTCTGTTCTTAATACCATGAGACTTAATATTAAAAATTAAAACTCTTTGATTTCCTACAGTCCTGCAAAATAACATACTTTGTGACATTTTTACTTGTACAGTAGACAGACCAAACAAAAACTGCTTGCACCATTGCTGTTATATTTCTAATTCATAAATGCTTACCATGTTCATATATTCAAAATAAAGTAGAAGGAAGACAGTAGCACTAGAATGATGGTTCAGATCAGGGATTCTCAAACTTCATTGCACCATGAACCACTTTTGACAACAAAAATTACTACACGATCCCAGGATGGGGGTCCAAAGCCGAAGCCCCAGGGCTTCAACCCCAGGCGGCGGGGCCTGTAACCTGAGCCCCACTGCCTAGGGCTGAAGCCAAAGCCTGAGCCCCTCCTCCGCCCTTGGCAGTGGGGCTCAGGCTACAACTTCGGCCCCAGCAAGTCTCACATCAGCCATGGCAACCCCATTAAAATGGGGTTGAGACCCACTTTGGAGTCCCACCCCACAGTTTGAGAACTGCTGGTTCAGATTATAGATCTGGCTAGTTACAACAAATGAATGTGCTGCAGCTCCAAGTTAAAGCCCATGCCAAGTGATGGAATCTGTCCAAAACAATTATTCATAAGAAAACACATGGAGTGCTATATAAGGCCGTTATTCTTGCAAGAACATACTCACTGAGTTGGCATTTCTTTGGCTTGTAGTATTCCGTAGACATAGAGATAAGCCAGAACCAGTTGATGCCTTTGTTGGCTTGCGTACCTCTATATTATATAGTACTGCTTACATTGATTTGTACAGTGGTAATGTATGATTTAGGGCACGGTGTCCTGCCACTGCTTAGAGGAACCTTATCTAGAAGATATCAGGTTTTTTATTTAATTATATTAAAATAATTGGCATAGTCCTATAACAAAACACTCACTTAATTCACTGAGACTTTGGACAGAGAATAAGTATTTTTAAATATTTTGAGTTTACAGTGAGATTTTGTACAGTTCAACACCTTCTGAACCTTGACAAGCGTCTAAATTGGATGTTTTGGTTGAGTTCAAAAAGCAGAAAGAAAGAAAGCAGAGCTGTTAGTCAATGACATATTACAGGTGGCTTTCCAGAATTTGAGATTAATCTTAAACTACCTCTCTTTTATTCTGCTGAGCAGAGAAGTTACTTAAAAAAAAAATTAATCTGAAAAATAAAAAGGGGAGGGGATCTCTAGTTGTGTAGTGAAGAAGCATATACCATATGTTCTGGTTTGACTAGGTGCTGATTTTATCTTGCATGGTTGTACAATAATATGATTGATAGTGTGCGATGTAAAATCTTATAGCTTGGGGCTGTACTCTGTCAGTTTTGTGTGATTTACTGCTTAGAGAAGAAAGCTTGAAAGAACTACGTGGAAATAAGCAGATCAACGTTACTGTCTTCTCAAAAGATGAACATAGATATTAAATAATCCAAAATGGGATGTTGATTGAGTTGCTGTTTAATCTTTTTAGTGCTAAATAGTTACATGATTTATGTCAGGGCTTGTATCCAGTATTTTCAGGCAATGAATGACTTCGGTCTGCCATCTTCTATTGGACGGTGCACATGCTTGTGAATTGATGTATATCTGCCAACATGAATAGGGGCAAAACACACTATTTGGAGGTACCAGAACGTAATGCAAACAGACCTTTGTTCAATCCCTAAATCTTAGACATTTGTTCTCACAAAGTTATAAAATCAGTGTTTGGAGATTGTGCAGAACAAAAGTAAAAATGTGTGTAAACAATCACAGTGAGTGAATAAGAAGAATATTCATAGTTACATAAATTATGCTGGCAGGGACTACTAATTCACGAATTTCAGTCATGAACTATTCACTATATAGAGCAGAAAAGAATGGCCCAAGTGCTTCACAGGGCACTAAAGCATCAGGAATGGCTCATGCTTTGAGACAGAGTGGACTTTTGCTCTATTCCATTGTAGCAAATATTCTGAAGTCGATTAAAAATGCATTTCTCCATATGCATGTAGATTCATTTACTATTATACTGTTGAATTGATAAGGATTTATGGCCATTCTTATGAAATAAAATAGGTAAAATTCATCTTAAAAGGTGTTGAATTTTCTGTATATTTCCACCTATTATCCTGAGTCAGTTTGTTTTACAGACTTCAGCTATTAACAGAAGTGGATAGTAGTATCTCTTTATTGCAGGCAATAAGGAAAAACCTACAGAATAGACTGTACCTCAGTGGAGCCGTGCAACTCATATTGTACCCCACAGGCCATAAGTGAAGTCGTGACTTGACTAAGCTGTAGTGTGGATTTTGACTTACTGGAGAGAGAGAGAGAGAGAGTCTCTGAAAAAGTGATGGTTCCGTTGGATTTTCTGTCTAAGGAGAGTTGAATAAAGCAAACATTCTGAAATTAAACAGAACAGTTGCTATGAAACCTAAAATTATTATTGGCTTCTATTCATATCTTATTGCTAGATGGTTAGTATCTAATTGGTTCACATATTGGTAACTGGTTAATTCGTGGATTAGTAGTCCATACCAGGATAGTTAGTATAACTATAAATACTACTGGTTTGAACTAAAAGGAGAATTTCTTCCTGCACAATCAGAAACAATTAAGAAATATATTGACCGTAGGATCATTTTTTTTTCTGTGCTGCTGTACAGAAGATTACCAGACTTGGGATTTTTCTTTGTTTCATCAAGCCCTTGGGGGACAATAAATCTGAAAAATGACCCTGCCTGGTTTTAGTAGTGGGGGCCTTGTCACAGTTTACA
Source organism: Gopherus flavomarginatus (assembly GCF_025201925.1). Lineage (NCBI taxonomy): Eukaryota > Metazoa > Chordata > Testudines > Testudinidae > Gopherus > Gopherus flavomarginatus. The sequence goes on from NC_066624.1 coordinate 88,962,902, forward strand.
ATCCAGAGTAGGCTTACTGAAACTGATAGAGCTAGGTGGTTATCAGCTGCCTTTAAAAAGTAACTCATCTTGATGAACAGCTGGTGAATTTACAATCGCATGTAAGACAATTACAGGAAATACACTCAACGTTATCCAGTGCAAGGAAAAAAGGCTTTCAGTTTGTGTATTTTCTAGCTGAGCAATTCTGTTTCCAAAGTAAGTGGTGCATATTCTTTCGAATGCTCCTTAAATCATGTTTTGGTAGCTGAATGCAGGTAAACAGTTTAAAGAACTGGAAATATCATTAAGATGAACTTCTCCTTGAAAGGCTTTTCTAGCATTTCTTTACATTAATTGGACATGAATGAGTAAGTTGGCTAAAACAGCAAATATAGAAGAAACCTGCTTGGATTCACAATGTGGAGTGCTTAGGCATGTTTCTGAAGATGTCTGGAGATTCGACAGTTCAGGCACCTGTTGTCAGATAAATGTTAATGGATTGGAGGCTGGGAGGGGTTGAAGTAACTGTTTACTGACAGCATACAGAAACCTCAAGTAACAAGTTGACCTGACCAGGCATTCTCTTACACAACAGCTGAAGACACGGCAGAGAGAGATTCTTGATTAGCTAGAGTAGTTAGATTGAGGAAGATGAATGACTAAATTGTTTAAGGAGAAGGAGTGTAAGTTTTTAAGTCTTGGTGCTTGGGTAACAGATTTTTTTAAAATTGTATTTCTTCATGGCATCCATTTTTTTTCCATTTTAGTAACCCTAAACAAAAGTAAATCAGAAATTTTTAATATATATAAAAATGCTATTGCATGTCCAAATAATCCTGGAATATGATTCAGAGTAGTACTTCAGATGCTAATGGTGCTTCATTTTATTTGCTTCCTTGGTTTGTAATGAACAGCTTGCGCGTGTGTGTGTGCGTGCGCGCACGCTTCACCACCCACTACTATATGGAATGCCGCATCTTCTCATGTGTGTTTTCCCCTCTACACCTCCCACCCCCCACCATCTGAACTAGTGCAACCTATCCTTACCTGACCTGAGAAGAGATCCTGAGTTCTTCTGTTTCCAAATGTATATTTCCCAATGTGTTTGGTTAGCCAACAGCTGTGGTGTATTTATTTGTAGGCAGCCATAGCTTATTAGTTCTTTTGCCCAGAATCCACTGATTATTTTTGTCAGGAATGTGCTTAGCAGTGTAATGAGTGTTTGTCAGTTAACAGCTGCTTTCAGAGCCTGCAGGGAGGTACATGCATTGTACTGTTTGAGTATCACTTAAAAAAAAAAAAAAAAGGGAAAAAAAAAAAGAAATGTGGTATCTTAAAATATATATATAATTCAGATGACACATCCTTGCCCACCTTCTTCCCCAAAGCCACCCCATAATAAGCATTGTAAGATGAAGTGGAGCTTTTGAGCTCTACATCTTGTCAGTATGTCTTTGAATACTTTTAGTGCACTTATCGAGCACACACAGTGGTCTTGTTTTTTGTATTCACTAGAATAAATAGTATGTTTTTATTTATCTCATACTGGAAAAGAGATCATGTGTCTAAAAGATATGCATTACTATACTATATTTCAGCAAGACTAGTACGAGGTGAGAAGAATAGGTGACAGCAGTCATCAACCATTTGCTTGAAGCCATAATGACATTAATGGACATATACCAAGTTTTGAAACATTGTAAAAATAGATTGTGGTCCAGCTCCTGTACGTGCTGTGACAAGATGGTCAATGTTAGTATGGTGGGTCCTGAGCTTTTCTTGGCAGAGGCTAGGATGCTACCCCTTGCCCCTGCTCTTGAGGCACCAAGGGCACAGCTAGTGGCCCGGGGAGTTGAAGCATGGGAGGGATCTGGGTTTGCTCCACACTCTGAGCCCCAGCGCCTCTCAACCCCTGTGGGTTCTTACCCTCTTCCCCCTTGGGCGGGTACCTTTGATCCTTAGACACTGGGGAAGGGAGTCTCCCTCTCCTGCTGGGGCAGAGTCTCCATTACTTCAGTTCTCTGATCTTTCAGGTCTTATAGCACACCTCCAAGCTCCAGTCCTCTCTCCTCCCCCCCACCCAACTGCCTGAAGCTGAAGCAGGGGGGTTTATTAGGTTCCTGACAGGGCCTTAATCGACTGCAGGTGCTCCAATTAACCTGTAGCCACTCTCCCTAGTCTCTAGGGAAACCTGCCTTGAGCTTATATATTTCCCCTCTATCACTGCTCCCTGGCCCTCCTGTATCACAATGCAGATTAACAAGAAGCTTAACAAAAAAGCATTATTTCCCACCTCCTTTTTAAATACAGGTTTATTATATTGCACAATCCCATTATAAATGTAGGAGTTTGTACTTTTGGAAAATGGAAGTGGGGAAAGTATATTCTGTTTAATGGGTTCAGTGGCATTTCTCTATTTGTTTTTGTAATGTGATAACTTTTGAATGCTGCATCTAATCAAGTCCAAAATTTCAGGGAATATCCTAGGAATCATTGAGCAGAACCCTATTTTAGTGAAAATATGAAGAAGAAAAAAAACAACCAAATGAGAGTAATGAAGGGAACACAGTACCCTGGGCGTCTGGTTAGCACACAGAGAGCTTCAGCCACCGTTGTAATTATCTGTAGATCAAAGATGGCAACAATTAACCTCTTCCAGCATAACACCCTCCAGCTCAGCTTAGCTTTACTCAGCCTCCTAATACAGTTAAAATAAAATTGACACTCTGAATGACTTCTCTCTGAGCCAGAAAGGGGGAGAGGAAAAAAAGGATGGGGGAAGAAGGGAATGGGGATACTCAGAGAGCCCCTGGCATGGTTGGGGGGGAGTGGAGGATACAGCCATGGGAGAAATGGGGGGTAAACACAGAAACAAAAGGTCTGGCAGTGGGAGAGAATGGAGAGCGCTGCTGTTGGGGGCCTGGAGTGCATGCTGAGTGGGCAGGGGAAAGAAAATGGGAATGGAGGAGCATGCAGAACCCCTGGTGGTGGAACAATGGGGGACCCTAGTGTGGTGGGAAAGAGGGCTGTGAAGGGGCACCCAGAGGTCCGCAATGGTGGGAAGCATGAGGGACAATTGTATGGGCGATGGCGGGGACAGAGAGCCCCTGGTGTGGGGGAAGGGGAGGCGCACAGGGTCCCTGGCGTGAGGGTGGAAGTTGCCAGGAGTCCCTGAAATAGAAGTAGATGGTAGGGTGGCAAACAGAGAGCTTGGGGAGAGGGGTATGCAAAGAGCCCCTGGTGTGTGTAGTGTGCTCAGCCTACAGAAGCAACAAAGTGTGCAATTTCTAGTAAAGCATACTGTAAAACGAAGAGTTGCTTTGGGATGTCAGGTATTGCTTAGGAATTACAGAAAGTAAACCAGAAGACATTATTCTCCATTTGCTATGGAGTAAGCTAAGCTTACATCACCCAAGGAGTATCAAAGCTGTGTAAACTGTATTGCTCACTGAAATGCCTTAAAGCGCAAAGATTAATTTCTTTTGCATCTTTGACAAGCAGATCCTTTGTAAATTTTTGGGGAAAAAATGTTGCTAAAGGGCTGAAAGTGTCAGAATAATTATGTGCCGTGGAAAAGCCTGTGAAATGGGTGCTACTCCTGAATTTGCTTCTGGACATGTTTAGTGGAGAATTGTTTACTCTGAGCAAAAGTGTTAGGTTTTTTTCCTTGTTTTGCAGTGAGGAGAGCTACAATGTCACAGATTATTCCTTGAGGGACCAGCTGTTGGTTGAACAATGTGACAGTGAGGAGCTGAATTCCTCACCCGTAAAGAATAGTTCCACTATGCTGTACTCTCGGCAGAGCTCTACAAGTCACCTCTTCAGATTAACTGTCCTTAGCAACCACGCAGGAGAGAAGGTGGAAATGCTACTGGGGACTGAGACTCAGTAAGTAGATAACTAAAAACTTCTCCAACTCTCCTTCCCTCTCCTCCCATTTGAGGCATGTTTCTTTTAGCTAGGGTGCTGGAGCATAGAGTCCTTTCATTCTACTCTGTTGTTTGTTCAGCAAGTCTGAAAAACAGCATCTTGATAACAGGCCTCAACTGTAGTGGTCAGAGTAACAAAACAAAATGGAACTGCTGCCAAACCCAGGTATCTCAGGAAAGTGTAAGCCATTACACTTCCTGCACTGGACAGTAGGGCTGGGCCAGAAGCTGTTTTCCCATCCTGTGACAAATTTTGTGATTTCAAAAAATTTCCCATTCTACATTGAGGTTTTTTTGTGAAAAAAACAGAGGCTGAGAGAGACTAACACCAGAATAGCCAATAGTCTGAATCAGGCAGAGCAGGATCTTGAACCTGCTTTTCTCACATCCTAGGTGAGTGCCCTAACCACTGGACTATCAACTATTATAGGATGCAGCTGTTGCTGTCTGACTCTGATGAAACTGACCCTTTCCCACCAAAAATTCTGGTTTCATTGAAACAGCATTTTCAATTCCAGACCCACTCTACTGGACAATGTACTGGTCAAATATAATAACTTAGCCTGTTCATCTTACAATAGAAGTAAGCTGCATATTATTGACTCATATAAGATTTAAAAAGTATGTACAGTATGTGATTTGCTTGTGGTTTTTAAGTGTTGCATTCACTATTTATTATAATTTTATAATGTGTTGGAGCAAAATGGCACAGAAACAAAGAATATGCAAAATTCAACCCATAACAGTTAAGGGGCCATTATAGTGGCACTTGAATTTGCCTCCTGGGAAAATTTGTATATTTCTCTCATATGTATCAAATGAATTCCACTCCAGGTTCTGTACATGTAGGGTTTTTTTATCTTTTTCAAATCAGAATATCTGTTCTTTGAACTGCTTAAGCTCATATAATTGCATCTCACTAGTCAGATCGGTAACTTGACTGGAGCCATGGTAAACTTAGAACAAGACAAAGAAACTATATGGATGCTCCTGGGCTCTGAATGTGTATGCAAATTTATTAATTATGTAATGTTAACCCATCTCAAGATACAGCCCATATTTAAAGAGCAATACGAAATGTTAGCCTAAGATATTACGTGACATCTGTACATTACAAGAATCTGTGGAGTGCCTTAGAGACAATTTCTGCACCAGCGGAAGAGAACTTTGTTGCAAACTTCTCCATACTTGAGATAATGGTAATATGTAGCTATCTGCAGTTTTTCACTAGCATAATTCATTGCAGGCGGTTAGGTTCTGTGGAGATCTGTGACTAGAGTATAGGATGACTACTTTCAGTGGTATGATTTAGCAGCTGGAAAGGTGTGTGATTAGGGCTATATGCCTCTGGTATGCATATGTTTGAAGGGTTTGGCAACTGGGAAAAGGGAACTGACTTATGGCGGGACCTTTCTTTGGACAATATGCACTCCTTTCCATTGCCCTCTTTCCTCCTCCTTCGCCACAGACTTTTCCCAGCATCTACACACAAACCAGCTGCGGCCTTTAATGTACTCTAAGCCCAGCTGACACTCTGCTCAATAACAGTGGATCATTCTGATAGCCAAATTACGTCTAAATTGCACCAAATCTTTCTACTCCAGAAGTGTCCCAGCTCTGAACACCCCAGTGTGCTGTTATACACACTCGGTTCAATTGGCCAACTATTGGGTACTGCACTGAAGCCCGGGAAGGCAACTGCTGTTCTGTACTTGCAGCTCAGGAGGCTATATTTGAAAATATGGCTGTGGGTATATCAGCTGGGCCTCAATGTACTCTGTGTGCACTGGATCCAAATTCTATGGCAAGCACTCTTCAGTTCCACAGGAAAGTTAATTGAGCTTAATTTGTTGATTTCCCTCCCCTCCGCCCCCCAATCATATGCTGTTGAGTCCTCTTTGGAAGTGCAATAACATCTATGGAACCCCTGTAAAAGAGGGAGAGTTATTCCCAATAAGGCTAGATGCCTAGGGTCCCTGTGGAGACAGTATCCACATGTGTAAGCTGGTTAAAGCTCTCTGAGAGCAGGCTTCTTGCCATTTTCACTTCAAATGGGGGAGCAGGGTCTTGGGAGTGAAGCCACAGGGAGGCTCTTTATCATAGTGTGGCACGGGCCCCAGATTGCCTTAATCAGCCTTGTATGCTTCACAGTTGGTCCCTGACTGTCTCCACTCTCCCTCTGCAGCCCTGTTCAGATCTCCCAGTCACATGTTTCGCATCTCTGCTGAGAGTGAGCTGTGCTCAGCACCCACAGCTCAGTCCAAGACTATCACCTGCACCAGAGCGCACTCTTTTAAAAATAGGCAAGGGCAGTTCTGACAAGCCCGGAGAATTGTTGTCCTGCTTTCTGTTTCCTTCTGTGGGCCACAGGGCAGGAGAATTTGCAATTTATGCACTTCCCCTTGTGGTGAGAGCAGCACAGAAAGAGGAAGCTGCAGACAGATCCCAGCAGGGCAGAAAGAACAAAATGTCAGGTGCCTGGCTGCATCCAAAGGATAGATTTAATGGCCAGAACATGGAATTCTGCAGGTGTTAAATTCAGTGAACAAGGAATTGTAGAGTGCATAAGGCCCTGTGTATATAAGTCACTGCATCTGGCAGCTTTACCAAAGCAGAATCTTTCAGAATGGTCACCGAAGGCTCAGGTGAAATACCACTTACAAACAGTTTTCATGAGAATTCAAAGCAAGAAGTGTTTTCCTTATTTTCAGTCCTGCAGCTTTCAGCATCAACCTTACCCAGATAATTTTCCACTGTCTGCAGCCGTAAGTCCTTATAAATGGTGCCAAAATGTATGTATTGTATTAAATGGAGATTAACTAAATCTGGCTAGGTGATGGTGGCCATTGTGCGTGCAAACAATTTTTATGCAGGGTATTTGGCCTCTTAAAACTAATTTTTACTGCCTCTTCCTCAATATCACAACCCGGATTTACCTGATCTTATCAGTCTTTGAACAGTTGTCATTTCTCCAGCTGAGCACATAGATCAGACTTGCTCAAGAGCGATTGAGGACAGAGAGGTTTGTTTGTTACTCCTCCTCTTAGGGGAAGGCTGAGGTTGAACATTAAGGGAAAACACTAAAGAGAGGTGGTAATTGTTCTGTGTCTTCCTCTGGATAAATGCAGCACCTCACTGTCTCTTCTTTCAGAAGCATGAAAGAGTCAAATAAATATTGAAACAGAAAATACCACTATGTTTTAAATCATGGGTCATGCATTTTTCTGGTGATGACAGCCCAGCAGTTAAGTGTAGGAAGTTACTTTATGTCAAACTCATTGTTCAAAAGTTATAAGTGATTTTTGCCAAACCTCTCTGGCCACAAAACAGGATCTAACAGTGAAATTAATTTTAAACTAGCATACCTCAAACCCAGCCCACTGTTGCTGATGTAGACTGTGGTGAGTTGGCCTCTCAGTCAGTGAATTTAGCAAATAAAAAAAGACTTGCATATCTTAGCAGTAAAGTCATTCTGAGGATACAAATGTTGGCTGTTGGATGAAATATTTATCTAAGGCAGGGGGGTCTCCAACTGGGGGTTGTGACCCCTCAGAGGGTTTTGAGGTTATTACGTGGGGGTCATGAGCTCTCAGCCTCCACCTCCAAGCCCCTGTTTTGCCTCCAGCCTTTATAAAAGGTTAAATATAAACAAATGTTTTTAATTTGTAAGAGGGGGTCACACTGAGAGGCTTGTTGTGTGAAAGGGGTCACCAGTTCAAAAGTTTGAGAACCATTGATCTAAGGGCTTGTCTACATGAACATTTTTTTGCCACAAGCTGAGTTGTGAATCTACTCTGCACTAGCCTGCCATGCACTAACTCTCCATGTGGACCCTACGAATGTGCACTAACAATTTGCTATACATCCGAACTAGGCAGAGTTTGTCTTATATAATCCTGTCATGAAAGGATTGAGTAATTCTATATCCCTGCATTTTATGACTAAACCATACAGCATACTCATTGCACTGAGTGTGTGTAAACAAACTCCTCTTTGTGGATGTTTATTCACTAGTTATACTTCAGTTTTGTGAACAGCCTTAATAATGCATGTGATCGTATTTGTTGTGTTGATTCTGAAATATATTAGAGGTGTGCTAAGTCCTTGAAGCCAAGCCTGAGCCCCCCAGTAGTTCATGTAGGTGTTCTGATGTCTCACATGAGGAAGTGTTTCAGGAAGGAGCAGTGTTAGTTCATGAGCCATAAACTCAGAATAAACAGAGCTTTTTTAACAGCTTGTTGTCCATGGATATAGTTTTTAAGAGAATAAATACATGACAAATAATAGTAATTTTTTGTAGCTGATTTCCAGCCCAGACTAAAACTTTACCTACTGCAGGGAAAACACATTCAGTCCGAAGAGTCAGGGATGCAGAGGTGGATTAGGGGTTTGTGGGACCCTGGACCAGAGCAAGTGGAGGCCCCTCCCCACCCCTGCTCGTGCTTGGGAAATGGGGTTGGGAAACGGGGGCTTCCCCCGCTCCCTGGCAGGAATGCTAGGTGGCAGAGCGGGGCAAGCCCCGCTCCCTAACCACATGCCCTGGCAAGAGTGCCAGGTGGATCTGGGCAAGCCCCTGTGCTCCGATCCCGATCCATGGCAGGAGGGGGTGCCCTAGCTGGCATGGGCCCTGTAGGGATGTAACACCATCAGTGATGCAGTGTTTACTTGCTCTTAACTCCTCCTTCATTGGTCTTGTGTGCTAGGGGAACAAGGGATATTGAGTGAATGAGGTAGAATCCTGGGTACTGAAAAATCTGGAGCATCTGTTGTGAGGTACCACAGTGTTTGTATGAATCTTGGTGACAAGAAATCAGAATGGCTGTGTCATGAAGATTATCAACTCTCCAGTCACTGAAACAATGGCATAGCTCTAGTTATTAAGACAGGTACTCAATACCATTACTAGCAGAAGTTACTTCGGGCTCTGATGCAATAAAATAGCAGGAATAGAGTTAGAAGAGGAGAAAAAATGCCATAATCAAAACTTACTTGCATATCAAACTAGTATGTTCTGAAATAGAACCTGGTCAGAAATGGAGCATTCTGATTTGATGTCAGTAATTGTATACCCATATCAAGAGCACCCACTGAATAGTTAAATATGACTTTGCAGTCTGTGTTATATAAGCAGCAAAAAATATTCCAGGCAGTACGTCTTATGTTGGAGGGAAGGGTGTGGTACGATATGGGTATGTCTTTCTGGCAGCTGGGAGTGAGCCAGTCCAGGTAGACAGACTCATGCTAGCAAGGCTCAAGTTAGCACACTAGTAATAGCCATGTGGATGTTGCAGTTGGGGCTAGAGCTGGCATGAGTCTATCTACCCTTGCTGGGAGGCTTGCTCCCAGTCCCAGTGTAGACATAGCTGTTTGTCTTGCATGGTTTAAGGAGTGAGATGGGAAGCCGAGGTGTACAGTAACTCCAGGAATGCACTGGTTATCATGCCTCAAGGCCTAAAACAATTGCCTGAGATGATCGAACAGTTTGGCAGCAACTGTGCTTGCTTCTAAAATGGAGAAGAATAACTGGGGGTGGGGGGCTTATACAGGTCTTTGTATTGTGCTTTTCCTGCCAGGAGACTCTGAGGGATTGACTAGAAGTGTTTCTCAACCTTCTTGGTACTAGGGACAGGCTTGCTGTCTTCATAAACTGTGTCAGGAAGATCTCAGGGACCAGCTGTTGAGTAGGCATTTATAAATGGAAAACTCATTTGGTATTTCCCAGACACAAGGGAATTTCCAGTCAGAGGGCCAGATCCTTAGCTTATGTAAGTCAGTGTAACTCCATTGAAACCTATGGAGCCATACTGATTTACACAACTGAGGATTTGAACCATAATGTTTGCAAACTTCAAATATTTATTTGACTTAATTTATTGGCTAATTACTTGTGACTTCTTCATTGAGAAATGTAAACAGATGCTTTTCAACATACAGTACAATAGGGAAAATCTAGATTTTCTGTTTTTGTTCAGATTGTGTTCACAGGGGAGAGAAATTTCAAAGTTCATATATACTCAGTTGTCATATCCATCTATCTGTCTGCAGTATCTGCCCCGGACGCTTGTGGTCATTAAAAATATCCTAGCACTTTTTGGAGCAGTAAGTGTATTAGCCCTGGTCAAATTCCACCTTGAGTAATTTTTCTACTTAAAATCACCTTTCATTGGAATATTTTCTATTCTCACTTCCTGTCCTTGGCATTATCTACTATTGATGATTGCTGTTAAATGATTGCTCTCTTTCACAAATGCTTTGTTTCACCTGTGTCACTGTAATACAGTGATAGGCAAAGTCACTTGTACATGTATCTAGTTTTCAACTCAGTTTGGGGTGCTCATAGATTAAAGTTGATACTTAAATATAAAATGACTATCAAGCTTTGTTATCTTTTGAATGTTTTATTTATTTTTTGCTATGACATAACAGAATTGATTAAAATTGTAAATGTAAAAGCACTTCATGTAGTTTTACATGCATTTTGGAAAGTTACAATTAATACAATTCCTCCCAGTTATTAGCTGTACATATTGCAGGTTGCAGTACGGGGCACAAATGTGCCTGGATTAGGGTCCTGATCCAAAGCCCATTGAAGTCAAAGGCAGCCAAGGTCTACTCTCTCCAAGAGGAATATGCAAGCCAAAAAAACCCACCTGAACAACCTTTTTGTGTGTATTCATCAAGATGAAACACGAATGCTTGCAGCTGACATTGACAACAGAAATTACAACACAATATATTCTTCAAAGTAGACTAATGAAACTGAGCTATTTTTCAACTGGGATAAGTCCACTGAATGCTAAGAATTATTAGTTGTTTGCAGTGTTGTGGCCATGTTGGTCCCAGGATATGACAGACACAGGGTAGGTGAGGGAATATATTTTATTGAACCAACTTCTGTTGGTGAATGACACAAGTTTTCAAGCTCCACACACAGCCCTGAAGAAGAGCTCTGTGGAGCTTGACGGCTTGTCTCTTTCACGAGCAGAAGTTGGTCCAATAAAAAAATATTACCTCATCCACCTGGTGTGTGTCAAGAATTATCAGCATGCTTGATCAACATGCAGTAAATTATTCAGATTTAATTTTGTGATTTGTCTAGGAAGAAAAGGTGTTTTTACACCCCACCCTCCCCAGTAGTAATTGAAAATCCTTATAGGCCATTTCCTCTCACAACAAAAGGAGACATGGTGAAAGCAATCAGTAATAAGCCATCCAAGTAACCAATCCTTGAGACAATTGGATGAATGCATTTTTCTTTAACTTTCCTGCCTCCTTTCCTGCCTGTTGTTAATGATTTAATCAACATCGGGAAGTAAATTGACAGTCTTTTTATTAGGTTAATTCCTTATATCAATGAGAAAATTCAAAGCAAAAATCTGTGAGGGAAGGTTGCAGGGAAGGACACAATCATATTAATTGCCATTCACTCATACTGGTTTATCTTCACACAATTTGAGAAAAAAGCCATATAATCAGTCTAATTTGGTGTGATGTTATGAGTGTAATATAATATCTCATTGAAAGATGACAGGGCCAGAAAGAGTTAATTAACTCACAGACTGACCTGACCATGGCCGAACTTTAGAGACTGGTTAGGAAGATATATAAATGAATAGAGCTTTGAAATGCAAGTCTGCATTGTTAAAGGTAGAAGGGTAGATGTTTGCTCAGGTCTTGTGATGTAAGCGAAGAAGTCTTGTCTATTACTATAGCTTTGATTCAAAAATCAAAAAAGGACTATTTAGGAAGACACTTGAGTGAGATAGTATTGTTGTCTATATGTCTCTTTGAAGGTTGTGGTAACCTATATCTGAACTGTTTAATGGATAAATTTACCCTGTGCTAATTGCCAGGATGTTTGGGAGAAGGAGAGTTAAGCCTATTGTTTTCTCAGGCCAAAAGGCCGCTGGAAATTGTATAAAAATCCTGGGACGCAATCCTTCATCTCAGTTCTGCTTTGGGTTTCAAGAGTGGGAAACCCTAAGCCATAAGAATTGAGATTTCCAATCACTGACTGGAGTCACCCTGATTATGGACATTGGACTATAACCTATGAACTATATCTGAAAGGACTTTTGGTAAATACAAGCTCATCTCTGCTATGTATCTGAATCTCAAGAATTGAATTCAAGTCTGTATGTATATTGATCTTTTAACCAACACTCACTCTCTTTTCTTTTTTTAATAACTTTTAGCTTAGTTAATAAGAATTGGCTATAAGCATGTATTTTGGGTAAGATCTAATTTATAATTAGACCTGGGTATGTGGCTGATCCTTTGGTATTGGAAGAACCTTTTCTTTTATATGGTGAGGTAAGACTTTCAGTAATCATCCTCATATCTGACGTGTGTGTCTGGAGGGAGGCCTGAGGCTGTGTAGTTTAAGGGAACTGTGTTGTTTGGACTTCTGAGTAACCAGTGAGGTACTATAGAAGCTGTTCTGTGCTGGCTTGGTAAACTAAGTATTGGAATATCCACCAGCGTTTGGGGATTTTCTCTGCCCCATTTTGTTTGCAGTTCACCCTAACTGAGTGACCTCAACTGGCTCCCACGGGCAGCATCATCACATTTGGGAACTGTATTGCAGATACTAAAAGAAGTAGTTGTGAGTTCGAATTTGCAGCTACTGACTGTTATGTTTAAAGGATTAATTAGATTGATAGGACTAATATGTTTTAAGAAGAGGCAGAGCAAATAATTATCAACTTCTGCTGTGCTGATTATTATTGTTTCTGTGTATTGTGTTTCTAAGTGGTGTGCACTGTTGAATATTCCCATCCCTGCTATATTTCCCCATTTAAGTTGTTTGTTATAATTTTTGTTTGATTTAGACCTTATAAAGGCATAAAAATTACAAGGATATTTGCCTTTAAGCCATTAGGTTTATATCCCGCAGGGCTGGCTCTACCATGTAGACAAAGCAAGGAGACATCTGGAGCACTAAAACAGTTGACTATTTACATTGGCAGCAGAACACAGTTATTAGGGATGTTCCCAAAGCATGTCTTCTCCGAAGTACAGAACAGAGAGAAATACATATACAAGTCTTATGTTTTCAAGTCTTTATGTTGCGGGGGAGGACTGTTCTACCACTTACGGCTTATTGCATGCTAGGAACATAGGCATTTTCCAGTGTCCAGTTGTGCCAAAAATGTAGATTGAGTGTTCTAATCCAAAATATAAAGTCTTGATTTGTTTCACTGTCTCTTTGAATTGGAGAATTACCTAGTGGCACTGGGTATTTTTAAAAATTTGATTTTGTGCAGATTTAAAAAAGAAAAAGGTTTGTATGCTAATACTTCTGCACAAGGCCAGTTGGTGGCTTTTCACAGCTCATGCAGTAATAATTTGGATAACCAAAGCGCTTTCAATCATGAAAGAAGAAGAAAACAAGCACTGTAGGGAAGGGATTTAGGTCAGAAAAATTAGGTCTAAAAGTGTCAGAGAATGAGGAGGAAGTGTAGGGTTCACTGTGTATCCCACCAAGCCAGGCCTCTACTCCTGTCACTTCACTTTCACCCTCCTGTGCACGTATTGATAGTGGGAAGAAGTGACTTCTTTTGTAAAGTCTCTTGTTCCTTGAAAGATGGCCTTAACAATTCAGTCAGAGCTGCAATTTAAATCTCCATTTGGGAGGTTCCCTCCCCACCCCCTAAATTTAAGTCATTTTGACTATTTTCAATCGAAGTCATAGCACATGAAATACAATTTTGAGTTTAAATACATGAAAATGCTACCAAAATTTTTGAGTGTTATGTCAGTACCGTGGTCTAATTGTTTTAGATATTCTAAAGGAAACTAATCAAAGAACTGGGGTATTGCATTACAGAAAGTGACTATAATTGTAGCTGTGTCAGTCACAGGATATTAGAGACACAAGGTGTTGAGGTAATTAACTTACCTACCTGGTCTCTTTCTGAAGTGACTAAAGCACATGACCAGGCACTAAGTTTTATTGCTTTTTGTTTGTTTTTCAAACTAAGAGGTAATGTGGACTACTCTGATTCCCGTCCACTCGACAACACTGGTTTAAGTGTTGGCACTGAGGACTGGAACTCCAGAGACCTGGATTCTATTCCTGGTGTGCTGACTTAACATCTTCTTGCTTAAGTTTACCCATCTGAAGAACTGGTATGATATTTCCTTGTGCAGCTTAATATTTGTAAAGTGCTTTTACATTCTCTGATGAAGGATAGCATAAAGTGATGGTGGCTATAATTCCTAGCATATGTCCAGAGAATAAGTGCATATAGTAAACTGGAAGGGTAAATAATATGCATTTATTTGAAAGCATGGATGTCTATTCATCCAAATAGGTTGGAGCACTAATAGCTCCAATCTCTGAGATAACCAATTCATGTTTTAAAATCTCGAAGGAAAGAATTTTTCAAAGGCAAATTAAATGTCAAGGGCCACATTTTCATACTCTCCCTAACTGCATTCATAAATATTGCAGGCACACCTGTTTGTGAAATTTCATATTTGCCTGTGCATGTTGGATAATCAAGCAACCAAAAGTGAGCAGAAAATCAGGAAAAAATGCTGGTTTTATAAAGGTTGCAATTAAAGGCCCCCTTTCAGAATGAGTCCCGAAATTGTAAATAACACTGACCACAGTGACATAAACAATTCCTCTGCATCCTTAATTCCTTCAGAACCTCTTCCCTCATTGGTGTAGTAGAATATCAGTCTTGACTGTTGGTTAATATTTTAGCATCTTAGCATTTTATAAAATTAGGTCGAGAGACAGACTATAGTGTCAAGTATCAGAGGGGTAGCCGTGTTAGTACAATCAGGAGCTGTGACAAATCTCAGTCCTAATTTAAGATGTAGCAGATTAGGGATAACAAAAAAATGATAGGATGTAATTCTTGTTCTCTTGTGACTGATTTGCAGAGTATTATTTACCATAGCGCTTGGAAGATACAGGCATAGGATACAGCATTCTGTTAAACAGTAGTTGCTGTGTTTGAAGAACTTTGCATAGCCGTGGGGAAGCAGTGATAGAGGTGGTCCTTGTTCTGTTGGAGCTGTTTCAGGGAGTGTTCTGCTTTAGACAACAGCAACAAGTAGTGTCTTGTTCTCTCTGGTACAAATCCCTGTGAGAGGCCATCTCTGAGATGCCATTAGCATCCAAGCTGCCCTCCACAAAAGTGAAAGATTTTATCTGTCTCTGTGGACAGTAAAGATGGGAGGGAACACATTAAAACATTAATCACACAATGCTCTGGGCCTATCTGTGCTCGGAAAGTTTTACTCTTTTAGATTTGCTTTCAAAGTTTAGAATAACCCTGAAAGAAGCTATAGATCATTAATGATTCTGTAAAGACCTCATTACTGTAATCAGAGGATGAGTCAAACTTGTTCTGGAATGACATGCTTCGTGGCAAAAAATGTGTGCTTTTTTTAGTTGTTTGGGGGAGATAGTAAAACTTTACTATTTTACTAATTTGTGTTCTTGACAATTACAGAATTAATTTTGTTATATGGCACTAGTAAAAAACAAAAATACCAATCCCACAAAGTTCGGTGAGAGGAAGAATCCAGACAGGAATTTGATAGTAGTCTATAGTCTCTCTTAAGACTGGATGCTAAAAGTGGAGAAAGCAAAGAAGGAAAATATCTGCACTAAGCAGGCCAAACTGAATGGGGTAGAGATGCTTACAGGTGTAGAGAGTGCTGCATTTCTAAATGGAACGCATTGTTGTTAATTCAAGAATGCACTTAATTTCTTAGCCATAGTTTGATTACGTCTGGCCATTTTGCTTGGGGCTTCAGCCCTGCAGGAGGTATTGGGTATTGGTATTGGGTAAAATGTGGGCAGGATGTAGAAATTGGTGCAGGAAATGTGATGCTTGCATTGCCAAAAAAGGGGTCCCCTAAAACTGGGAGAGCCCCTTTATAGCCATATTTTGTGGGGGCACCAATGGAACACATTGGTGCTGCTGTTCTTGGGCCCTTGTCTGAGAGAGAGGCTGGCAATCAATACTTGCTGGTAGCTATGGCTGCTTCACAAAATAGCCCAAGGCTTATCCAATAAGAAATCAAGAGGCTGTGACAATAGCTGGGGTCCTAGTGAATGAATTCATCACCAGATTTGGGATCCCAGGTGATTTATACACAGATCAAGGGAGAAATTTTGAATCCAAGTGTTTAAGCAGGTTTGTGAGAGTCTAGGCATCCACAAAACTTGCACCTCCCCAGCGCACCCATATCTGATGTGATGGTGGAAAGGTTCAGTAGGACTATGGGAGTTAACTGACTACCTTGGAAGAACTGTACCAAATGGCCTGGGGCCAGCATACTCCATGTCTTGTGATGGTTTAGAACGCAGTTAGGTCCCAGGACTAAACCCAAAATTATCCTTAAGGACCACTTGAGAAGATATCAGGGGAACAGAATTTGAGCTTGGCTGCCCCCTGAATCTGAGAATGTAGCTGGGAAAGTTTAGAGGTGGATTCCCCAATCTAACAAAATGATCAGGGCTTGCCGTAGCCAGCAAATTTCCTGGAAACAATAGGCATTTTTCAGCTGCTTATTAAAAGACATCTAGGGAGAGAAATTTGGGTGCACATAAAATTTTTGGGGATTACTAATGTAAAAACATCTTGACAGAAAAACTCTGTACATATGCAAATAGTTAACCTTGTAAAATTTTTAATATGTTAAATTATTTATTTTCATTCTGTTTGGGATTGGTTGTTGGGTATCATCATTTTAGGCCACATTGGAACTGTGGGCAAAGCTGAGGTGGTGGAGCAGCTGCTGTTATGAGCTGGATGAAACTTTGTTATGAGTTGAGCTAAAACCCCACTGAGATTGATAGGTGTGAACTCACCTTTCAATTAAGACAGCTCTAAGCATAAGTCTTCACCTAAAACAAAAATAGTGTGTGAACTGACCAGGAGTTTTTGCTGAGTATTATTTTGGGTGAGGGTCTGGGTGTAGGAAAGCAAAAGAGACAGAAATATATAGAGAGAGCACCTGAAAACAGGGCCCTGTAAGAAAGCTGAAAAGTGTGTGCTTGGTGCTGTGAGAGAAAGAAACTGTTTCTTGCTACTTGATACCTTCTGTGTTCAGAGAGACAGAGCTTTGCGCATTCTTCGTAAATAAACGAAACTGCATCAAAGGCATAGCTGACTATTGCCAATTTCTCCTCCCAACTGGAACATCCAGAGGGCCCCAAACTGTGACTAGCCACTTGGGTCAAAAAAGGGAAGCAATATCTATAAAGAGCCATTTGTCAGAAAATTGTAATGTGCATTATTAAAGTTAATCTCTTACACATACTTCTTGGGATAGCTGTAAGGCTCCTGCCACAGACTACAATTTTATTTAAATTAAATAGTCACTTACAATTAGAAAAAACATTACTGGCACCGGCATCTCACCTGGTCGTCACGCTGGCTTCCACACAAGACTAATCTGACTCTTGACACCTTATGTGAAAGTTCCAGAAGAGAAGCATTTCAGTTTTTGCACATTGTTCAAAATCATATTTACTCTTTCTTTTTATATTTGGAATAAGTTTAGAAACATTTTCTTATCTAGATAGTATATGCACCAACCATTGCATGTTTTGTTCTTTCTGTGTACAACGCAATGAACTGAGAGATTAGAAGGAAGCTAACCTTTAAATTAGAGCACAGTCAATTACCGCCTGTTGTTTCTCTGACCTGCCTGAGAGGAATGATAGATGGTGCCATGAAGAGAATTGTTTTCCTATTAAGAATGTCTACAACACAGTTATAAAAATGAAAAATATGAATCTGTAAACAGTATGTTTTTCATTTTTTAAAACCAGATTTAAATTAAACTAGTTCAAAGTATACTGAATATACTTTTACTAATTTTAGAGTGGTGTATTTCAGTTTAGCATAAATTTGCTTCTAATTAATTTAAGATATATCAACATACTCTAGAATTATGTTGATTTAAGAGTGTCCACAAAGCTTTTTGCATCAGTTTAACTGAACTGATTTTAAATAATACCTTTAGTGTGTACACAGGGTCTGGGATAGAGAAGATCTATTTTTGTCCTATGCCTTGTATTGTTCACATCAGTGCAAAGTGGGTGTAAAACAGTGGTGAGCTCCAGCCGGTTTGCACTGGTTCGTGGGAACCGGTTTTTAAATTTAGAAGCCTTTTTAGAACCGGTTGTTCTGGGACAACCGGTTCTAAAAAAGCTTTTAAATTTAACAAAGGCTCGGGCAGCTGTCCACCCGGCCCCAGTTCACCTCCCTCTCTCCCCTGAATGCTCCCCCCTCCTTTTTCTCCCCCTCCCCCGCTTTCCGCGAATCAAATGTTCGCGGGAAGCCTGAAACAAGCAGCAGGCAGGTAAGCCGGGGGATGGGAGGGGACAGCGCATGTGTGGCTCAGTCTGGCTTCACCTGAGCGGCTCCCCCTTGCCCCGGCCGAGCGCCCCAACCCAGTCCCAGCCAAGCACCCCCAGCTCGGGCTGGTCCCAGCCAAGCGGCTCTGACCCAGCCCAGCTCAGGCCCCGCAGCACCAGTCCCAGCCCGAGCGGGCGCGGACCCGGTCCCGGCCCCAAGCAGTGTGGTAAGGGGGCAGGGAGCAGCGAGGGGGTGTTCGGTGGGTTGTGGCGGGGTGGATGGGGGTCAGGGCAGTCAGAGGGCAGGCAATAGGGGGGATTGAATGGGGGCAAGGGTCCTAGGGGGCAGTCAGGAAGGAGCAGGGGTTGGATGAAGTGGGGGAGCAGTCAGGGACAGAGAGAAGGGGTGGTTGGATGGGGCAGGGATCCCGGGGGGCAATCAAGGATGAGAAGAGGGGTTGGATGGGGCAACAGGGGGACAGGGAAGGGGGGGGATGGTCAGGCGTCCCCGGGGGGGTGTCAAGGAACATGGGGGGTTGGATGGGGCACGACCCTCTTGTGAGGTGAGGAGGAGGGAACCTGTTGTTAATATTTTGGCAGCTCAGCACTGGTGTAAAATGCTACCAAATCAGAATGATGGAGTTTTACACTTCTCTTCACAGCTATAAATGACTACGCAGGTTAGTGGGAAACCAGGCCTAGAGTACAGAATTACAAACAATGAAACAAAGCTACAGTATTCCTAGACAGAGTGCTAATCTTCTTGAAGCTAGTGGATCTTTCTTTCATTTTTGTTTTAGTCACCAGTATGTGATCAGCACTTGATGATTACCTTGTCTATGGAGGATGCAAGCAGGCTGTAGGCCACTCATGTATGGAAATGTTCAGTGGGAAAGGGAGGCATATTTGTGATGCAATAAATTTTTAAAATGTTAAAATTGTGTTTTTACTTTCTGTATTCCAGTGGACAATAAAAATATTCCCATGCAAAATGGCCCAAAGCCTATGTGGAGAAAGAAAGATTCAAGAAAATTTCCTTCCAGCTAACAAGTGCATTTTTCTAAACACAAAACAACTATCTAGAGTTGGTTGGAAAACTGGGATGGCAGGGTGCAGGTGGCCATGGAAAAATTCTACTTTTTGGGGTGGGGGTGGGGGGAAATCAAGCCCCCAAACTTTCATCTGAAACTTGGATCTGAAATGCTGCCACCGTGCCGCATGGGAGTTGTAGTTCAGATGCCTCAAACTCCTATTCTGTATGGAACAGTCTCCATCTCCCTCGAGGTATCACCTCTCCTCTTGCTGAGCCATTGTTGTGCCTCATGGGAGTTCTATTTCCCTGGTGCATCATGAGAGGTGGAGTTAGGCCATGGAACCTAGCCTATAGAGGAAAATGAGAACATGAGCTACAGAAACTATAATTCCTACAAGGCACCATGGAAGTATTTCCTAACTGAAATTGTTTGGTTTTCAGCTGACATTTTTCACTAAATATTTAGGCAAAAATCCAATATTTCATCAGAAAATTTTCAACCAGCCCTACTAATATCCCATTAACTTGCTGAATTTAATGTACAATATTAAAATATTATTCATATAATATCTAATTTTTGATCATGTATATTAAGTTGGAAGTCCATTCCAACTGTTTGTCACTCTGTAAATTAATACCTCAGATTCTTTCAACATATGTTCTCTCTCTCTCAACTTAAATCTTTATCTCCTCGTTCTGGTGTGCCCAGCAACCACCAATAATCAGGAGGTAATAACCCTCAGCTAAATCATGTCACCCTTGAAGCATCCTCTCTCACAACTGAATAATCCTAATTTTGTCAATCTAAGTACAACTCTTTATTCCATTTATCCTCTTTGTTGCCTTACACTATTGTGTCCTTAATTTAATCATAGTTTTCTTCAAATAAGGTAACTTAAACAACACTATGCCCCAAAGGCAGTATAACCAATGCTTTATAAGACAGAGAACACACTATCATTAGACTTTTATTGTATAACCACCACTTAAGTCAAGCCAGCATCCTGTAGGAGGGTATAATGGAGAGGACTTGTGGGACAAGTGTATTCCAAGGAGGAATTTGCACATGTGGAGGGAAGAGACAAGCCCAGAATATGGCATGATAGATTAGGCAGCTCAAATAAGAAGTTTGGGAGGAGTACAGGCAGCAAGATGGGGTTCTTGAGCACAATAGCCAAAATGGAGGCAGTAACAGAGTTGTACAGAGCTTTGAAGGAGATGGGAGCCCAAATCAGAATTGAGTCTTGGGGCTCTGGTTCATATTTGGGATTTTTAAACCCCACAGTTTGGTTTGCATAAAGGATTTTTACTCACAATAAAAAGGGGAACCAACTATAAGGTTTAGGTTCCAAACACCTCAAAGTTCACATCCAGGATTATGTTTCATCACCATCTCTACTCTGAATTTGACATGGGAGGTTGGGGGATGCCCGGGAAAGGGTTTCAAAGAGGGAGGGGACATGATCAAAATGGCAGATGATGTTTTAGCGTCCAAAATATGGGGGTTAGCATGAAATCCTCCAAGCTTAGTTACCTGCTTGGACCTGGTACCTGCTGCCACCACCCAAAAAATTAGAGTGTTTTGGGGCACTCTGGTCCCCCTGAAAAACCTTCCCTGGGGACCCCAAGACCCAAATCCCGTGAGTCTCACAACAAAGGGAAATAACCTTTTTCCCTTCCCCCCTCCAGGTGCTCCTGGAGAGATACACAGACCCAAGCTCTGTGAATCCAAACAGAGTGAATCTCCCTCTCTGTTCCCAATCCTGGAAACAAAAAGTACTTTCCTATTCCCCCAGAGGGAATGCAAAATCAGGCTAGCAATCCAACACACAGATCTCCCCGATTCCTTCCTCCCACCAATTCCCTGGTGAGTACAGACTCAATTTCCCTGAAGTAAAGAAAAACTTCAACAGGTCTTAAAAGAAAGCTTTATATAAAAAGAAAGAAAATACATCCAAATGTCTCTCTGTATTAAGATGATACAATACAGGGTCAATTGCTTAAAAGAATATTGAATAAACAGCCTTATTCAAAAAGAATACAAATCAAAGCACTCCAGCACTTATATTCATGCAAATACCAAAGAAAAGAAACCATAAACTTACTATCTGATCTCTTGTCCTTACACTTAGAAACAGAAGATTAGAAAAGTAGAACTACTTCTCCAAAGCTCAGAGAAAGCAGGCAGACGACAAAAGACTCAGACACTCAAATCCCTCCACCCAAAGTTGAAAAAATCCGGTTTCCTGATTGGTCCTCTGGTCAGGTGCTTCAGGTGAAAGAGACATTAACCTTAGCTATCTGTTTATGACAGGAGCCCAAATCAGAATTGAGTCTTGGGGCTCTGGTTCATATTTGGGATTTTTAAACCCCACAGTTTGGTTTGCATAAAGGATTTTTACTCACAATAAAAAGGGGAACCAACTATAAGGTTTAGGTTCCAAACACCTCAAAGTTCACATCCAGGATTATGTTTCATCACCATCTCTACTCTGAATTTGACATGGGAGGTTGAGGGGATGCCCGGGAAAGGGTTTCAAAGAGGGAGGGGACATGATCAAAATGGCAGATGATTTTTTTAGCAGCAGCATTTCAAAAAACTGGAGGGGAGCAAGGGGAGATTTCAAGATGACATTCTCTTTTCTGGTGACCTTTTCAAACTGCCCTAATGCTTCTGTTTTTCAGTTCTCTTGATTTCTTATTCCAGTGAAAACAAGTTTTTGATATACTGAAATATTGTATTAGTTGATAAACCTCTGAGCATGTTCCCAGTTTCATGCACATATATTGTTCATCTGAAACATGTTTTTTTAAAAGTAATTTTGATTTCAGATTTTAAAAGCACTTTGACCTTTTATTGAAATTTATTGATGCAGACACAGTGGCAAAATGAGGACAGACACATACATGGAATGAAGTAACTGGCTGCAACTTTTATTTAACTTTAGCACAGGAGAGGAGCGCTACTTGCTATTACCCATACTCTCCTATACCAGACATTTAATTGGTTCCAGTGTGGAAGTTACATGGCTCCTTACCATATAACCCGTAACTTGAGGTAGGCTCTCCTCAGAATACACCTCTGGACTCGGCTCTCTCTGAGTCCTAGCGTCTCCTCCTCCCCAACCCACATGAGGAGAACAGAGAGTGCTATAGGGTGAGGATCATGGCCTTCAAGGGCCACAAGGTTTCACCCTATCCTGTGAGCCCAAGGCCCATCACCAAAATCCCATGTCTTTTATCTCTGGGAACCATTCATTTTATTCTCTTAACGTCACTGGTAACTGGCCGCAAGTTGCAACACATTAACAACTCAGCCCTCCAGTACCTCAGTTAGATTCCATGCATGTTCTTGGCTAGGAGGTGCTGTGAATAAGGCTAAAAAACCTTCCTGGTCCTCTGCCAATTGGCCTGTGGAAGAAAAAATTCTTTTCTTACCCCCAAACAGGTGATCAGCTAGACCTGCAACTTCTGTCAGGCTGGATTCTGACAGGTGGGTAAGGTGGCCTGCTGGAACAGAGCCAAAAGAGGGTCCACATGGCCCCCATGACGGGTTAAATCCTGGGAGCTAAGGAATGCTGGCCCAATGACTGCCAGAGACTCCTTCCGCCCCAGCAGGCCAATGAATGCCAGAGACTCCTGGTGGGAGGAGCTATCTGGTGTTCCTCAGCAAGGGTCTCCCTTGCTAGCTGCTGGGACTCCCCTTTCACTACTGGCCCTATCAAGTTTCCCCCACCCATTGAGGCAGGTGGGTGGCATTTCTCCTGCTGCCTAAACCATCTGAGTGTGTGAGAATCCCTTTAACAAGACAAAAGAATTAGTTTAACTGAACCCTCACACTTTGTATTGTACCAAGGCATGATGCATCACATTCAGATCTTAATTTGTCAAAACTCAAATCCATTTGGATTTAATTATTATGGCTCATCTGTTGATTTGGATATCATTTACATAATCTCTAACCATTTTCCTTCATCTCCTGTCCATTATCTCTCTCTTACCCCCATCACACCCCGTCAGTCCCCTCAAAAATTGTACTGTTAACAATTTGTTCCTTTGAGAGAACTTTGTGATACTAAGAATCTAATTATTCCTCTGCCCATCTCTTCAGAAATATTGAGATATTCTAGCTGAAATCAGTTATTTACCTTATTATCTAGTTATCCAAGGTTAAGTTCAAATGATTCTTGTACAGCACAATTCTGCTCTTGGATGTTTGTAACGCATCCCTGACTTCCCAAGTGAGCACATCAATGACCGAACTTGGCCCTTTCAGAGCACAGTTTGATTTTTGTAAGATCTGAATTTGATGCATCATGCCTTGGTACAATACGAAGTGTGAGCATTTCAGTTAAACTAATTCTTTTGTCTTGTTAAAGGGATTCTCAAACACTCAGATGGTGGCTTTCCTTTTCAAATATACATCCAGCCAATTGTTAGTTACAGAAGATTTTTGTCTGCTTACATTACATATGAATGGTGTGCCGTGCCCATTAAATCTGCCAGATAATCTGCATATTTTTTGTAGAGAAGGCTGCTAATAAATACACATTTAAAATGTTATTTTTATTTAAGTTTCTGTGGTCTGTGTTAGACTAGTAATTAATATTAAGGCCATTCATTGCAGATACTAGGACAAAGCTTATTTTAATTATACTTAATTAAAACAATGAAAATATGCACACTAGACCACACTTTTTAGGCAACCTTCTTAAGACAATTCCCAAATGTATAGAATACTATTCTGTTCCTCCTTTATTGGAATACCGTCTCTGCTAAGCAATCCATTATTGTTGGTCACTTAATATGTTTCACTTTACTTGAATCATGAAGTTTACAGGAAAATATATCTTGCTATGTTTAAGAAAGCTCTTGACTAAAAAAAATAAACGTAATATGGTTTCTTCCCAGGAAAAAGAGGAAAGATTTAAATCTAGGGTCCTGAAAAAGATGTGATCTCTAGCACTCTAAGGGCCAGGTGTCTTGGAAACTGAATTTGTCTCTGTTTGCAGGAGTGAGAGAGCTCGCTGGATTACTGCACTTGGACAGAACAGTGACAGACAGAATGCAGACAGGACAAGTAAGTGAGAGACAAGAAGACTTTTCAGAGACTTAATGTGAAAACAGAAATATACTGCCCCTCAGTGGATAGCTTGAGTAAGTGTAGACTGTAAGAATAAATGTGTTTCCTTCCAAAAAAACAAATTATCCAAATTTCCTTTGTGACATTCTGTGGATGCTGTTTGTCAAGAGCATTTCTGAGGAAGTTTTTTCAGGGTTTTTGTGGTTCTAGGAGTTTTTACTTGCATTGATTAAAACTGGTTTGTCCAGTTGTATCAGCCTATTAGTGACTAAGTTGAGAGTGCAAGCTGATTTTGTGTCTGACCCAGATTCATGTTTGTGTGTCGCTCCCCATGGGGAAGCCAACATGTTTAAAGTGGTCCATTACTGAGATTACTTGGGTGGTTTTGTTTTGGCACATTCTAAAATGGGATGTTAAAATGACTTTTGTGTATGTTGCTAAAGTATAAAGGTATTCGGTTGCTTATACACATCATGTGGTTCAATATATCCTATTTCTTCCTTAGCATTGACACAGGTAGAGATTGTCAGAACTTACACTGCAAAGCAGTCAGATGAACTATCCCTTCAGGTTGCTGATGTGGTTCTGGTTTATCAAAAAGTGAATGATGGTGAGTAAACAGTTTTGTGGTTAGCTACCACCAAGATAGATTGGTCAAACTGGGAAACAGAGTCCTAGAGAATGCAAGTTTCCATCTAGTATTGGCTCCACAATGAAGTGAGGTGTCAGCCTAGAAGAAACGCTACAGAAAACCATAGGATTAGGCCCAGGTTCTTGAAGGACAGCCATTCTTTATGCAGGCATTGTGGCCACATTCAAGTAAATTTCCATCCAACTCAGAGGATTTGCATAGATAATTAATTGCAGGTGCAGCAATATGGGTATGGTGTTTTTTTTTTCCAGGAGCCATGTGCCCATAAAGAAGAAACTTAGGTTAAGGCCTCTTAAAAATCTAGCTCTCAAGAGTCGTCATTGCTTGGTGAGCAATGTACTTGTTGATTTGTCTGAATACTCCACACATTCAAAGTATTTACATCTTGTGCTGTACGACAGACTGTGTGTGCAGGAGTCTCTCTATAAATATGCCACACACAGTATCTTATACATGTATTTATTGTTGACTCCCCATTCTCCCTTGCAGGTTGGTATGAAGGTGAACGATTGCGGGATGGTGAGAAAGGTTGGTTTCCAATGGAGTGTGCCAAGGAAATCACATGTCAAGCCACAATTGACAAGAACATGGAACGGATGGGACGTTTGCTTGGACTTGAAACAAATGTATAGAGTCTCCGAAATCTATTTTTTCTTTGCTGCAGGATTTGCACTAAGGGCCATCAGTGGTGGCTTGGTTTTGTGCTTGTTGTCCCACTATAGCTGTAGCGTGGGAGCTGTGAATCACAGATTTGTAAAAGGGCAGAGGGGGAAAAAAGTCAGCAGCTCACTCTGTATCCAGACCACTTTAAGTTAAAAGCCCCTAAAAAGTAAATTAACTTCTAAAGTTCCCATAACAAAATGCAGGTGACATCTTTAGATAGTCCCCTCTTCCTTGTTTTACAGTGTAAGAGAGCTAACTGAGTCAAGGTCTGATCTGCACTGAATCCTAACTGGGACTGAGCGGTAGGCTCTGGAGAGCAGCTCCACATATCTTTGACTTCACCTCCCTTTGTCTTTAGCTGCTCCACTCCCTTTACCTTTTTGTGCTGGTTCCTAACCCACACCTGTCCAACCCAACACACACACTCTTTCTTGTTTGTGTTTTTCAGTCGTTTAAAAACACTTTCGCTTCCTCTGGCGAGGCCAACCACCAGCCATCCAGAAACATGTTGCCCTGCAAGCAAACAGCAACAACAAACTAATATTTGGGGATTTCCCACTCCTCAAGGGAAAGTTTCAGTGCTGTACTGCTAGCACAAGATGGTGCTATGTGTGGGGATAAATAGCAGCTCTCTAACCCCTCATGTGGCCTAAAATGGAACCCGTGAGCACGCACTGTATAAGGAGCTCCCTAGGCTCCAGAGAAGACATATACCAAGTAAAGAGAGATTCCACTAAGTTAGAGTGCACAGCTCTCTACTTTTGTAGTATAAGAGCATCCTTCTGTTGGGTCTTCTCATCTTTCTCCTTGTGGCTCTCTGTCTACATCTATCTATATGTCTGTTTTAGTGAAGAGTTTTCATAACGTTAGATTACCTTTTGTGTTCATCCTTTAAAACCTTAGCTCCTTGGGCTTTCTCCTCCCCAATGATGGCTTCTTATTTCACACACGATTCTTTTTTAAACGCTGTCATTTGAAAAGCAGTGATTAAAGTACCTCTGTCCCAGCTAGTGAAGCTAATGTGTTCTCCAAGGACTGAGAGGGGAAATCCAGAATGGTTTTCTGTTGGTCTTATTTGCTGATGATGATGTTTCATCTATTCAGGCAGCTCAGATTTTGTTTCCTTCCAGTGTTGCTTCAGTGTTCAGAGTGCCGAGAAGGGTTTTCAAATCAAGAGGTATGCAGTGAACTTTTGTAGTGTAGGAAAGTAAGCTTGGTCTCCAAGGCTCCAGCCTCCATCCCCAGAACAGACCAGCCTTACGGTATGTCTACCCTTTTAGCTGGGGATGTAATTCCGAGCTCAGGGAGACTTACTTAAGACTATTCCAATTGAGTTAGAACAGTAAAATCAGAACATAGCCCCGGTAGCATGAGCAACAGGACGGGCTAGCCACCCTGAGTACATGCTCGTCAGATACCTTAGCTTGTTTCAGCTAGTTCTTTGTAAAAATATTCTCCATAAGTATAAGCAGCTCTGTGCTCTGCTCCTCTGCGTCCCTGATAGAAAATCAGATTGCCTGACTGACAGTGTTATAATTCTCTCCAAGCTTATCCAATTCCACATAGTATTTCACTGGAGTCCCACGCCAGCTGATTGCGACACCTTCTCTTGTGTCGTTTCTCTGGCCTTCCCTGAGCCCTGTTATGCACAAAATAAACTTATCTTCTGTGCTCTGGAGCGCACACGTGCACATGCTCATTTGGTGTCTGTGGAGGCTACACACAAGCTGAGATACAGAGTTTGGCTCCCACTGTTGTCCATTATGGTAGCATTACAGTATCTTTTTGAGCAGTTGGCACTTTTATACATTTACAGACACATTTTTAAAACTCATGCTGTAAGTTGTAGCTACAAAAAATACTCAGTTACACAATTGCATTTGAACACTTGCAGGGGTATCTTAAGATCTGAATTTTACCAGTTTGTGCCTTAACTTCCACTCCCACAGGGTAAGGATTATAATGCTGAATTCTTGGTTTATTTTGAAAATACATGAGGATGTTGATCTCTGGGAAATATTCTATTAATCATTTTCATTTCAATTCCAGTTTTGCCTATTTCTTTTAACTAGGATCTCAAGATGTGTTGTTGCTTCAGTTCAAGGTTTTGCAGGGAGAGTGGAGTGCTTTTTTAACTTTTTTCCACTTCGGTAGCAGAGGTGGTCAAATTAATTTCCTGGTTTTTGTTGAGGAAGGAGCGGGAGAGAGGTATATGAACCAGAACTCCAGGATACCTTCACCTTCAGTCCTTGTTACATGTTAATTACTACAGATACAGGAAGGGGAAAATTCATAGGCAAGCAGCACTAGTATTGACTTAAACTCTTGGTCATAGAGTTCATACTGGAGAAGATGAGAAGGCCTCGCAATGAGGGAGGATTTGCAGTGAGTATAGAGTAATATGATGTTTTGTCAACTTTGCCTTCCCATTCCCAATTGTGACCTGACCTATTGTGCGCATGACAACTCCATTGTGCACATGATGGTGGGAGAGGGAATAGTAGAAGCTCACATTTCACAGGAGAAACAACCATTTAATGTTGTCTGACCAAGATGCACTTGGTCACGAAATAGTTTTCAAAACATCTTCTCTGTAACTAGGTGTTACCGTTTGCACACTGTATGTATTATAAATATGTTAATCCTTTTAAGACACAGCTGATCACTCAGCAGGGTTGAATAAATGTTAGCACACAAATGAGGTAAAAACGTATAGTAGAAAGGCTTTCTGCCTGTAATATTTTCACTCCATTTTTTGGAGGGGCTGCATGTTGTAATATATATTGTAATATGTTGAAGATTTGTAAATGAGTGTAATGTTTTTAAGGTATCCCTGTAACAACTACACTTCAAAATCTATTAGAAAAGCAATAGTTTTGTATAAAGTAATTTGAAGATCCCCAACCTTGGAAGTTTGAAATGTGATTATATACCCTTGTGAATTAATTTATAAATGGACCAATGAAACAGTAATGAGCATACTGTAATCTCTGTAAATTGAACACATGTTATTTAACATAGTTAAAAATACTGCTAATTTTTTAACAAATAATTAAAAAAACCCTATTGTATACAGCCAGATGTTTAACACAGTAACTGAATGTATAAATCCAGATATTAATTTTATTCAGGTTTTTAAATACATTGTATATATTTTTCACATCTAGTTTTTCCAGATGTTTTTATAAATGTTTCTATTTCTCCTTTTATCAGATACAATTCTGCAGGAATTAGACATCAGTGACTTTATAGGACAACAATCAATAAAATGCTTTTAAAAACTTTACTTAAAAAAAAAAAGCTTTTTGCTGAAATTAGTTCTGATCTTTTTAACCTTTGTCTTTTTTGTTTAAAACAAAGCCATAACTTATTTGGACCATATGCACCTTGCTGCTAAGATGGATGAAAGTCTAGGAGCCATAAATAGGGGAGAGCAATAGCTCCATGGCATACTTCTCCCTCCACCCCAGATCCATGGGATTTGGACTCCCTGAACTTGAGGGAATGTTAATCATGGTGGGAGGGCCAGGGGATAACTACTCTCTGTAGGATCATGCTCCTACAAACCCACATCATTGTGTCTGCAGGTGATTGCACTGGATAGCATTGGAAGAGGTTGGGTAATGTTATCTTTGCCTGCTTGGATGTCCCAAGAACCATTGTGTTTCCCTGTGTCTCTTGGGACATCTATAGATTTGATGAGTCTTACACATACCTGCCTATAGAAGGTTAATTATGGCATGGTGACCCTCTTCCATACTTTTTCTAATGCTTTGAAGCTATAAAGCATGATAACTACACTAATTACTTTTAAATGTCTCATGGGATTTTCTTTTTAATGGTTGTGAGAGTTACAGAAGTGGAAAGTCTCTTGGTATCTAGATGGAAGTCCTGATACTTCTCTCTCCCAGTGCTAATATGCCAGATGCAAAAACTATATGATAAATGAAAGGCCTCATCAAAGCATTTCTCTCCCTTACCCACTTTTTTTGGTGTGCAGGCAAGAGCAGAATAAAGCCCTTAAGTAAAGTCTATATCACTTCAATAGAAAAGTTAACTATTTTTGCTGTGTAAGATTTTACAGATAATTTTCTTAAAAGAACTGATTAAAATTTTTTCGAAAATACATATTTAAGCCAAAATTGTTACAGATAGCCAAGCCAAATACCTTTAAGAGGACAGCAAGAAAGCTGAATAATTTCGGTTACCATGAGACAATCCTCCCCCACCAATGATAGGGGAATGGGAGAAGTACTGTTTCTTCAGGATGTCTTGACTCCATCTACACACTGACCAAAGCCTGCTAATGGTTCAGCCTAGTTCTTGGTGCCTAAAGAGCATGGCCTATATTTATTTCCCTTCAGTCTCACTGACAGCAGCATGACCCCACTACCTGGAAATATGCCCTTATTGACCTCTCGATGACCTCATCTGCATCCAAACTGATCACCAGTGACTTCTGCATAACCCTGACATCCCCCAGGGTAGTTCCCACATGTGACTCCACTAACTGGATAATCTAACTCATTGACCCACTACCTGCAGCCAATCTTTTCTGGACCCCTCCAAGACCCCGACTATTTCCAAAATTAGCAGTGGTTACCCCCTACTACTCTCCAAGCTTGCTTTCCAGTGTTATCCCCACTGCGTTGATACTCAGTGTCATTGACCCCCAGCATGACTCCACTACCTTCAGACATTTGCTTATTAACCCCCCCCCATCTGCTGGCAAAATACTCACCTGTGACCCCACTGCCCTGATATGCAGCCTCATTTACATCCCCACACACACTTCCTCCATTCACTCCTGTTTTGACACCCTGAGTATCACCTCTTTTTATTCCCTGTCCACTGCCATTAGCATAATAAGAGATTTTTGGGAAAAAAAACCATTCTCTTAATGCAAGCTAATTTGAGGGTTCATTTAGAAACATAACTGTTGCCATAGCAGAAGAAATCAGTGGCCCATTTAGTCCAGTACCAGGTCTCTGACAGGGGCCAGTAGCAGCTGCTTCATAGGAAGAAACCCCACACTAGACAGTTCTTCAAGTGCTTGCTCATGTGTATTCCACAGTAGGTGTGCACGCTCACCACGTGCACCGGTGCTGGAAGTTTTTCCCCTAGCAGTACCCATAGGGGGAGTGCCTCTGCGACCCCTGGAGTGGCACTTCTATAGCGCTATAAAGGGAGCTGTGCACTCCTCCCACCCTCAGTTCCTTCTTGCCACCAGTGAGGGTGCGTTGGAACTACTGCTCCAACTTCGCTGCAGCTCGTCCCAGAACTCGTTCTTTGTTAGTGGTACCCATTAGTTAGTTCAACAAGTTTCAGTTAGTTAGCATTTGGGCCGGGGCGTGCCCCGGGCCCCAGGGTTTAAATCTTGCGACTTGCAGGCATTTGACGCCCAGAAGTGACTCACACGCTGACTGTCTCCGCTGCTTGGGTGAATCCCATATTAGTGACTGCTGTAAGATCTGCAGTACCTTTAAACCTAGACCTAAAAAAGAAAGCAACATGAGACTTTGGGCCCTTCTCATGGAGTCGGCACTGGCCCCAACCCCGGTGCGCTGAGCAGATTCAGCACCAGGCACCTCGTCTTCGGTGCGCAGTGATCCCCTGGCACCTTCCGGTGCCCAGCACCACTCTCTAAGAAACAGAGAAAGGCCCCATCCTCAGCGGCGCCGAGAGAAAGCATGGGGAGAGGCTAGACCCGCGTTGGGCAGCCCCAGTTCCCCAGGGTCCAGAGCTCTGACTCACATCGAGCAGAACAGCCTGGTGGCATTGACTCAAGCCTCTCCAGATGCCTTGGATGCTGGAGGCCCTGCAGGCAGCCCGAGACATTATGACTCTTCAGGTACCCAGGGCACCACTGGCACCCGGGCCCTGCTCTAGAGGCAAGCCGCCGCTGGGCTCTAGACAGTCCACCCTTACAGATCCCAGTCAGGGGACCACTCTTGGGCCCGCTTGCCGCTCAGCATTCTGTCAGGACACCATGTTGTCTGGTTGGGTGCCATGGAATCGGAGTTCCAGGCACCGGTCCACAGAGAGTATTGATGAGACAGGCATAGGCGCTGTAGGCGCTCTCCTCGTCGGAGCCACCCTAGCCACGCCTCGAGGCACTGTGCCCACAACTCCCGGTGGAGATCGCCGTCTCCACTCCATCACGGATCTCGGTGTCATAGCGTCTCGAGTAGTAGCTCAAGACGGCACCATTCCTTGATGTCTGAGTCCTGGTCCCGTGATAGACGGCGTTCTCGGCACCATCGACCGTACCGCTCCCATGGTACCGCTACGTCGTCGGTAAACCCAACCACGACCCACACGAGGCCCCCTACGTCTCAGGCCAGGAAACCTGACCAGCTGGTGCCGCTGGTGCCACAGCATAGTCAATGGCAAGAGCCCCCATGGCGCCGCGCATGCCCAGCCAGGGACTTATTCGGTAGCAGGGGCTTCGGAGGCTCCCTCCGCCTCATTATACAGGCCTCCATGGGATAGGTCAGCGGGTCATGGATCCTTGGCACCGCACGCGGAGTCCGACCAAGGGGTAGATCCCACAGTGCTGACCGATGCACAGAGCTCCATACTGGTCTCCTCCCCAGTGCCGGATGACAAGGTTGCAGCCCCTCCCCCCTCCGCACCACAGGATGACTTGAGAGCTCACCAAGAGCTACTGAAGCGAGTAACGTCAAGCCTCCATCTCCAAGCTGAGGAGATAGAGGGACCCTCAGACTTGCTCTTCAATGTGCTCTTGCCTTTGGCACCAAGCAGAGTAGCCCTGCCACTTCACAAAGGGGTGGCCAACATTTCCAAAGCCCTCTGGCAAACACTGGCCTCCCTCATGCCAATATCGAAGAAGGCGGAGAGCAAATATTTTGTGCCCACAAAAAGGCATGAGTACCTCTATATCCACCTCCCCCGCCCCAACTCCCTCATGGTGGAGTCTAAATCATAGGGAGAAACAGGGTCAACCGGGACCCACACCCAAAAATAAAGACTCTAGAAGTCTGAAGTCGGTAGGAAACTTTATTTGTCATCCAGTTTCCAGCTCCGGGTGGCCAACCACCAAGTCCTCCTCAGCCGTTATGAGTTTAAACTGTGTGGGTCACTGCCTAAATTCAAACCTTCCCTTCCGGAAAGTGAAAGGAAGGCATTCAAGGCACTCATAGAGGAGGGTGCTGCTGCTGTGAAGGCTGCTTTGCAGGCAGCATCAGATGCAACTGACATGGCTGCCTGGTCCATGGCCTCAGCAGTGTCCATGCACAGGGCATCGTGGCTACTGCTGTCCAGGCTCTCCACAGAAGCGCAGTCTGTGATGCAGGATCTTCTCTTTGATGGCAATAACCTGTTCGTGGAACAAACAGACGTGAAACTTCATGGCATGAAGGACTCACGTACAACCCTTCAAACCCTCGGGCTTTACGTCCTGCCCAAGGAAAAACCTAAACTGCAAGCTTCTGCCCCAGCAACCCAGACAAAATATGAGCCTGCCTACAAGAGGTCCAAGACCCAAAGCAGACAACCTCAAAGGCAGTCTCGCTCTGCCCCACGATGGGCAAGCAGCAAGCCAAGAGGTGCTTTTGACTGCTTGCAGGAGGGTACCTGGGTGTCCCCCGAGAGGACCCTCCTATCAATAAAGTTTGCCTTCAGCAACTGCTTGTGTGTGTGTGTTTTTTATAGAATGGTCCTGAATAACATCGGACCGCTGGGTCCTCAACACCATTTCCCAGGGCTACACGCTGCAATTTGTCTCATCCCCCACCCCTCTGGACAGCAGGGGAGACCTGTTACATTTGCTCCTGCTAGAGCAGGAAGTGGGTAGGCTCCTCAGCTTAGGAGCTATGGAGGACGTTCTGGGGAAAGGGGTTTTACTTCCGTTACTTCCCTACCCCAAAGGTGAAAGGGGGGCTCAGGCCTATCCTGGACTTGCGAGATCTCAGTCGGTTCATGGCCAAAGGCTGGTTCTGCATGGTCTCTCTGGCATGTATCATACCCGCTCTAGACCCTGGTGATTGGTATGCAGCCCTGGACCTTCAGGATGCATACTTCCATATCCATATATTCGAGGGGCCCAGACGCTTCCTTGGTTTCCTGGTGGGACAGGACCAATATCAGTTTATGGTCCTCCCATTTGGCCTGTTCACTGTGCCCAGGATGTTCACAAAGTGTATGGCGGTAGTGGCAGCCCACCTCAGGCGCCGGGGGATCCAAATATTTCCCTACCTCAACGACTGGCTGCTCAAGGGCAGCTCGCAGTCCCAAGTACAGGACCATGTGGAGCTGCTCTTAGCTACGTGTGCCAACCTAGGCCACCTAGTAAACGAGGCCAAGTCGACATTGGTTCCGGTACAGCGCATAGGCTTCATAGGCGCTCTCCTAGATGCTGCCGCTGCCACTGCCACAGCCTCCCTTCCTCTGGGCAGGTTCCAGACCCTGAAGGGGCTCATAGCCTCAGTTACAGAGTTCCCCGTGACCATGTCCAGGGTATACCTTCAGCTCCTGGGCCACATGGCGGCATGCACACATGTGGTCCGCCACGCCAGACTTTGGATAAGGCCCCTCCCACTCTTGCTGGCCTCAGTGTTCTCCCATGCCTAGGGGCTGGACAAAGTCCTCACAGTACCGGCACCGGTGATCGCCTCGCTCCAATGGTGGGCCTGCCAATATGCTCCAGGGCATTCCCTTCTGGGACCCGACCCCATCACTAAACCTCATGTACAATGTGTCGGACTTGGGCTGGGGGGCCCACGCAGGAAATTCACAAACCCAGGGGATGTGGTCAACCATGGAGTTGTCCCTTCACATAAATGTCAAGGAGCTTAGGGCAATACGACTAGCCTGTGTGGCATTCAGCGCACAACTGCGTGGCAAGGTGGTCAGGGTACTCATGGACAACACCGCCACAATGTTTTACATCAACAGACAAGGTGGGACGAGGTCCTCAGCCGTCTGCCGGGAAGCCCTCAGCCTCTAGGAGTTCTGTATAACCCACGACATCTCCCTGAAGGTTTTCCACCTTCCAGGCGTCGACAACACACAGGCCAATCACTTGAGCAGGGTTTTCTCCTCCCGAGTGGTTGCTCCACTCGGAGGTCACTCACCAGCTCTTCCGAGCATGGGGCACTCCCCAAGTAGACCTATTTGCGACCTGACAGAACCAGTGTTGCCACCGGTTCTGTTCTGGGGGAGGGGCGGGAGAATGCAATCTCAGATGCCTTCCTCATGTCATGGTCGGGCTAGCTCCTCTACACCTTTCCCTCTCATCGGCAAAGTCCTAGAGAACATAAAAATGGACAAAGGTACATGTCCTCCTGATCACCCCAGCTTGGGCCCAGCAACATTGGTACAGGACCCTCCTGGTCTTGCTGGTGGCCCCTCCATGGCTGTTGCCGCTCTGCCCAGATCTACTCTCCCAGGACTCACCCCAACTTGCACATCCTCCACTTGACAGTGTGGCTGCTCAATGGTAAGATGCAGAGGAGAGAGGGTGTTTAGAGGGGGTCAGACATGTCTTCCTAGAAAGTAGGAAGCCATCCACCCACCAAGCCTACCTGACAAAGTGGTCTCCAGGTGGGCGGGTGAGCGAGGTACTTCTTCAATGTCTGCGCCACACCTTGTCCCTCTCAGATTTTGGAAGGCACTTCAGATTCTTAAACCTTGAGTCCAGTGCTGTAGCTATTTTTAGAACTCTCACATTGATACCTTCTTTGCATTTTGTCAAATCTGCTGTGAAAGTGTTCTTAACATGAACATGTGCTGGGTCATCATCCAAGACAGCTATAACATGAAATATATGGCAGAATGTGGGTAAAACAGAACAGGTGACATAAAATTCTTCCCACAAGGAGTTCAATCTCATTTAATTAATGCATTATTTTTTTAACGAGCATAATCAGCATGGAAGCATATCCTCCAGAATGGTGGTTGAAGCAAGAAGGGGCATACTAATGTCTAGCATATCTGGCATGTAAATATCTTGCAATGTCGGTTACAAAAAAAAATCTACATTTGTAAGTTACACTTTCAGGATAGATATTGCACTACAGTACTTGTATGAGGCGAATTGAAAAATACTATTTCTTTTGTTTAGCAAAAATAATATAAAGTGAGCACTTATACTTTGTATTCTGTGCTGTAATAGAAATCAATATATTTTAAAATGTAGAAAAACATCCAAAAATATTTAATAAATTTCAATTGGTATTAACAGTGCGATTTCATTTTTTTAAATCACAGTTAATTTTTTTTAGTTAATCATACGAGTTAACTGCAATTAATTGACAGCCCTAATGCAGATACAATTTTTTGAGTAATTTGTCATTTAAAATCTGGTTTTAATATGTCTATGCACCAATGTGAGTATAAGAAAAAGCTGATTTAAATTATTTATTGAAAATATTGTAAGTTAAAATCATTCACAACAACTGGAAGTTACATGTCACCAGCATAGAGGAAGGGGCATGCTGCTAGTTTTGGTGAACATGTCATAGAGCGGGATCAGGATGGAAGAAGGCAGGCTTGGTTGCTGATAATTGGCATGGAGGTATTTTCATAGGGGTGCTCTTCTTTCTTCATTATCTGGTTTTCAGCAGCTCTATTCCGCCTTCTTAAAGGAATCCTGTTTTCTCTTTTAGGCCCTAGTACATTCTACAACTTTCCAAGGAGAATTAATGATTTACAATGGAGTCCATGGCATTACAAAATCCCAGAGACCCCCAAATTACATCAGCATCTCCGAGATGAAGGATGACCCAACCTCCATTAAGTGCACAATACAACTAGGAAGCTTGCCGAAGAGAAACTGCCCATTTTCTGTGTGCAGCTCTAAAGGAGGTATTTTTACACTGAATCCTTCCACAAAAGACATTACTGATTTACATTTTTTGTAATTTGCTCCAGTTTTACCATCACAATTGCCAAACCAGTCACCTCGAGTGTTCAGGTTACTGAAGCAACTTGGAGGAGCTTTTTGTGTCCCTCTTCCAAAGACATCTGCACACTGTTTATTGTGGTTATGGCAGCTTCCCCGATAACAGTAGCCCATGTCACTGCATGGACTTCCATCTTGTACATACACATCATCTTGACACCACTTTGAAGTCCCATTGCAATACTCAGGAAGGTCACACTCATCAACAGCTGCTCTGCATAGTTTTCCTTTAGCAAGAATTTGACATTTTTTACAGCACTTTCCAAAAGCACAAACCATACCTGGTTTCAGTTTGCACATGGTCTGACAACACGTGTCTTTTTTACATTCCAGTTCTGTGCCACAGTCACATTCCTCTTCCCCTTCCACTACCTTGTTACCACAGTGCTTCATCCTAAATATTTTGCTGGGCGCGGGGATGTTAGGCAGAATCCAGGCAGAATCCAGCATCATGGAGGAGATTAAAATATACTTCACAACTTCAGTCACTGAACTGATCAGTAGTTACGTGCACAGCAGCCATGATGCAGCCAACAGTTCTGTTACAATGAAATTTATCATAGTCATGATACATGCCAAGATTATGACCCAATTCATGTGCAACAGTGACTGAAAAAAAAGCACAGAAGAAAAATGCCACGTGACAATGGATGTTGCATGTGTCACAAGGCAGATGCCTCATACATATGCCCTCCCAGCACACTCTCTGTATAGTTTAGCCATAAATAGCTATCCAGCATCATGCTGCAGGCAAGGAGAGAGCACATCATTCCTCCAACAGTTAAATTCAGTAAGAGCATTGCCTATAGTATCGAGTAATGTGATGAGGTTGTTTTCTGTCCAGACCTCTAGTCCAACCACGATGACATGAGCCCCAGAGCACAATAAAAGGAATCCACCACATTGATCACTTCGAGGACCTGGTTGGTCAGGCAGCTTTCATTCCTTCTAGAAAGGATGAACTGCTCTTTCTCCACCACCACATAGAACTCAATATACTGGCCTGTGTCCATCTGTCATGGCTGGCTGCCACAGCGGGCCCCGCATCCTGGAGCTTGGTTCCTTGGTGTTGCAGCTCCTCAGTGGTCACCCCACAAGGCAGGCGTGCCCTCCACTTCCCCCAGACGATAGAGGAGGTGCTGGCAGGTGGCGGAGGCCTCGATGGGCTCGATCCCGTAGCTCGTCCCCTCAGCAGTCCCAGCAGCCCTCCAGAGCAGGTGCTCAGCACCACCAGTGACTTTGGGGCACCCTCCACGTAGCCCTCGTAAAAGCAGTGGCTTGGGATGAAGGGCTGGCACGTCACCAGCTCAACCCGCTCGTAGGTGAATACAGGGAGGTGTCTGGCCAGGAACAGGCCCTTCTGCTGCAGGTTAGCAACCAGAAGCCTCCGACCCACCTGCAGCTGGTATGACACCAGCCCCTCAGCCTCCTGGCCCGCAGGAGGCGCCAGCCACCGAGGCACCGTCACCTGGTAGCGGGGAAACCCGTCCCTGCGGCCCGTCCCGACGCCCCCACGGGCCGCGCTAGGCAGCAGGGAGCCGAGCAGCAGCGGCACGGAAAAGCCCGCCCACAGCGGCCCCGCCGCCGCCATGGCCCGGCCCCACGCGGGCAAAGAGGCGGGAAAGACGCGAGGGCTGCTCAGGCGACTGCTCCTCGGGCAGGCGGCGGCTGCTGGGTCCCAACACCGGAGCGGAGGGCACCGCCCACCCCACCCCCATCCAGCCGGGTGCCGCGGAGAGCCAGGGGCTGTCGGGCTCGCTCACCGCAGCCAGCCCGCGCCCCGTTCAGGCCAGAGCGGCCCCGCCCTGGCTGCGGGAGCGGCAGTAACGCTCGCCCAGCGCCCGTGTGTTAATCCCGCCCGCCCCAGCGCCTTGCCCTGTCGCTGGGCTGGATGCGGGGCGTAACGGGAGTGTCCCAGCCCCAACGCTGGGGCTAGAGCCCGTTGGGCTCCCCACGCCGGAGCTCAGGCCAGCTGGGTTTTAGCGCGCTGCCTTAGGGACATTAAAGAGGTCGGGGGCGGGTGAAGACGCTAAAGCAACTCGTCCCGCGCCCTCGGGAGCTGCCTTAGGGGCTGTTGGGTTTTTTTGTTTTTTTTTTTCAGCTGACCCGCTTCCAGCCTGTGTCGTGCCCCTGTAGCTCAGCGGATTGAGCCCAGCTACTGGAGATGGAAGATCCTGAACTGCAGCCTATTGTGCTGACAGACCCGCCTTCACTTCTACACCGTCAGTGCAAGGCTGTCACCGGCAGCATACACCTTGTTTCCTAGCACTAAAGCTCTTTCACTGTTACAGCATCTAGGAGCCTTTTGTGCTGTACAAAGTCAGAGTGTTTACGCTTGCAGATCATAGACGATGCTACAGGGGAGGTAGTATTGTAATGTAATTTGACATACACACTAGAGGTGAGCCTGGCTCTCCCTATCACACTGCACAAGACATTTTCATAATCACAAGAGTTTTGTTTGCCTGATAGCCTTTTGAAAAACACGTAAAAACCTGAGACTGTAAACTCTATGGGGGTGAATAGCAAACGCAGCGTACGGGAACGAGGGTTCAAACCAAGACCAGGAATGACAACATAAAGATTCTGTAACTAAAAAGTGTTTTAAGGAAGGCTATGAAGGACTGTTGGCAGATGGGCAATGAACGTCTGTTCCAAGAATATAGGGCATCGTCACAGAAAGCACATTGCTGAGAATGGGAGCAAGTAAAAAATAAGAAAAACCTCACAGTGTGACAGGTTCAGTCCCCTGCCCCCTACACACGCACACACGTCTGAGCCCATTTCCCCTGGCAGCGTGCGGCATGCTGCAAACACAGCCCCAGGTCTGAACCACATTCCCCAAAGCAGCAGACCTAACTGAAAATGGCTTAGACATCCAGTTCCTAATGGACCCCAAATGAATCCATTTTACTCTGTATTAAGCTTATACAGGGAAACTCATAAATTGGCCACCCGCTATCACCCTGATAGAGAGATAGGCACAGCTGTTTGCTCCATCAGGTATTACTCAGTCAGAGTTAATTACTAAACAAAAGTGATTTCGTTAAGTTTAACAGGTAGGATTTAAGTGGTTCCAAGTAATAACAGACCAAACTAAGTTACCAAGCAAAACATGCACATCTAAGCCTAATACACTGGAAGCAGAGTCAGGATGAGCTCTTCCCTGACATCTGGTGGTGAATTGTGGAAAAGAACTTCAGGACTGATCTTGTTTGCATAGGCACACCCATCCTGCATAGCATGTGCCCCCAGCAGCCCAAAATGGTCAATTTGGCAGCCGTGGGCTCCCCAGTTTCTCTGTTATTGGGGCAGGAGGAATAAAGTGTTGTTACCCTGATAATGTGAATCAAGGACAATGACAACATTTATGACAGAGGAGAGTCTCACCATCAATGAAGTAGCACTCGCTAGACAAGGGACATGGGTTCCAAATCTTAGTGAAGTCAGATCAGCTGGGAAGGGCAAGTATTTGTAGTTGGTGATGTGGGTCTTTTTTGTGAGTCTAAAGCACCAATGGTACCTGTTTTTCTTTTTGCTTTGAAATGTCAGAGCTACATTTGACTTTATTAGGAATCTAGTTATGGGCTATTGAGCTGAATTCACTTATGGTGCACTAGCACTAGGGCTTCTCTACTATAAGCTGAAATCACTGAAGAGCTAAAGTTACTGAGTGCTGTGTTAACTAGTAGGGGAGCCTGAAGCTATATTGCTAAGCAGCTAGTGGAATGAGATAGCTGGAGCAGCTCATAGGACAGCTGGTGGAGTCGAGCAGTTTGCAGAGATGACTGGAGGAATGGAGCAGTTCATGGTGAAGGCAGAAGCAGAACTCCATGGAGAGGTAGGGCAGTCTGCCTCAGATCACGTAAGGTGCCCCGTAACACCCTGCACACACACACACACTTTCCCCCTGGGGGGTGTAAAACTCTGCAGATAAACTTTTGACATCTAGGGCTACACTGACCCAGGACAGAGACTTTTGGGTTGGGGGACTTTGGGTTGCTGGACTCAAGAACCAAAGGGAAAGGACATGGC
The DNA here is from genome assembly GCF_025201925.1 of Gopherus flavomarginatus. Classification (NCBI taxonomy): domain Eukaryota; kingdom Metazoa; phylum Chordata; order Testudines; family Testudinidae; genus Gopherus; species Gopherus flavomarginatus. The sequence goes on from NC_066624.1 coordinate 89,003,535, forward strand.
CCAGTTTGTGGGGGTGGGTCTTCGCTCTTGGTTTGGTCCAGGAACTCTGGTTATGGTGTTTTCCCAATTTAATGCTGATGTCATTGATCTCATGTTATTAAACAGTTTGTGCTATACCGAGACTATGCTTGCAAGAGGGGAAGCATTGCCTCTTTGGGATAGCTCAGTGGTCTGAGCATTGGCCTGCTAAACCCAGGGTTGTGAGTTCAATCTTTGAGGGGGCCATTTGGGGATTGGACCTGCTTTGAGCAGGGGTGTTAAACTAGACCATCTCCTGAGGTCCCTTCCAACCCTCATCTTCTATGATTCAAGGCACGCAGGGGTGGGTGTAAGATTTTCCCTGGTCACTGGACGGTGTTGGAAGAGGACCCCCTATGTACTGAATCCAGCCCTTGCTGCTGTCAACTCAGCCTGGCAGAAGGGTTACAACATAAAAAAACTGCTTACAACTAAAATATCACCCTCAGATGTTCCAATAAGCTTCTTTCACAGACTAGACTCCTTCCTAGTCTGGACCCAATCCTTTCCCTGATACAGTTCTTGTTAGCTCCAGCTCAGGTGATAGCTAGAGAATTTCTAATGACTAGAACTTCCTTTGTTCTGTTCCACACCCTTATATAGTTTTGGCACAAGATAGGAATCTTTTGTCTCTCTGGGTCTCCACCCTCCTTCTAAATGGAAAAGCAGTAGGTGATTAAGAATGATACCTTTATACAAATAGGATGACCACACTCAGTAGATTATAAGCTTTGTAATGATATCTTACAAGAGACCATTTGCATGAAGCGTATTCCAGTTACATTATATTTACACTCAGAATATTTTCATAAAATCATATGGAGTGCTACGTCACACAAAAGTAGCAAGGATAAAATGGAGTGAGATGACACATAGGAAGAATTGTAGGTTGAGCACAATAGTAAAGAACCTTGAAAGGCATTGCATGAAGGAAAAAAGTCTGCATCATCTTCCTTCATCACTAGTGTCTGCTATCTTCAGAAGCATGGGATTAGTCAGAGGTATTTTTTTAAAAATATCAAAATTTTTTAAACTGATTCAGGACCATAAATGGTGTAGTGTAGCAGTTTATAACAATTATAATGCCTCATTCATGTACAGTACTTTTCGCTTAGGTTATTTTTCATTTTCTTACATTGTACTCATGTAATAAGCCTTCTACTGAATGAAACCATGAATCTAGCAAACAAAAACAGACTTTAAACAGCTTAGATACAGAGATATTCTGAAAATGTTTCAAATGCTTTAAAGTGAAAGTGCACCTTTTTACTCAGTAGATCTGTAGTGTGGCCTTTATATTTTAAGGTGTGATGTCACCATGTGTGAGCTAATACATAGTAATGAATATGTTTAAGTTAATGAAACTCAACAAGTTAGCAATTCCATCAAACAGCATGCCAAATAATGAAGTCTGGCTCAGCAGGAATGACAAGCCTTAGTGAAAGTCATCAGGAAGCCCAGATTAAGAAGTTCATTAGTAAAGGTAAACATCTATGGAAGTAGGTTTCTGGAATATTAGAACAGTGGCTATCGCAACAACAGACGGGCAGCTGAAGAAAAAAAGACATGTAATCTTAAAATCCTATGAGCAAATGAATATCAATGGCCAACACTTGAGAAAAAGCAATTCAGAAATTAAAATAAAGCCATAATATATTTGGGGAGGTAAGATAACTACCACTCAAAGGGTCTAGTACTAAATGACTTCCAAACCAGGGAAATCACTTATAGACTCAGAGCCAACTGCTCCAAAGTAGGTTTCAAACACTGTGTATGAACATCACAATTCTACATTACACACCAATGATGAGATCAACAGTGAGATCCATTCTGCATTTGCCTATGAATTCTGACAATATTCTCAATCATGCCATCTGCTTAGTATTGGGGACCTTCAGTGCCAAGGCTGGAGATAACAGAGAAAAAGGAATGGACAAGACTAGCCTTGGTTCCCAAAATAAGAGAAGTTAAAGCCTGGTGTCAAGGCTGATTCCCCATTTGGCATTTTGAGTGCAGAAGGTGGGGCCCCCAAAGATTCTAAAAAATTTATACTGGCCACTCCAGGCTAGTATTAAACTCCCAAGGTTACAGCTTTTCTCTGACCTTGGATCGGTAGATGTTGCCACCACCCAAGTGCAAAAAAACCCCTTTTTCGGCTCAGGAAGGCACACTTGGGAATTCCTTCCTATGGGGTACCCTCAAGTCCTTACAGCCCCCTCCCCCTCCCAGGGAAGAGCAAAGAAGAACAAAGGAAATCAGCTGTTGCCACCAGCTAATTCAACAACATGTGCACAAACCTCTTAGGACACACAAAAAAGGTAAATTTTATTAAAAACAAAGAAAAAATAATCCGAAATTTAGGCTATTGCTAGATTTAATAAGAGCAAATATAATAAATTAAGCATCAAGAATGATTTTCTTGAGGTTAATGGTTACAAACAAAACAAAAGCATTTAGGGGTTAGAACAGAGGAGTCCACGAGCCTTACAGAAATAAAAAAAAAAAAGATATAAACCTAATCGCATTTTCCTAGACATTTCCTGATCTACTTACATATTTGGGGTTTCAAATGAGTAGTTTCTAGGTATGATTGAATGATTTTTCATATCTAGCCCAAGTTCTTACAGCATAGTTTCAGCCCTGTCCCTGCTCTATGGGAGAACAACCCAAACAGACAAAAGGGGAGTCCTGTTTTAATTTTAAAAAGTTCTAACCCTTCCATTGGCCCTTTTAGTCAGCTGCCCACTCCCTTCCTTTTACCTATGGACTTTTTAACCCTTTACAGGTAAAGCAAGTAGAGAACAGCCACTAATAGGGATTTTATAGCTAACTGGATGGCTGGGTGTCCATAAAAGGGAGCTACCTCCCTTTCATTTATCACAACTGGTATAACTGTGCCTGCCAGCCATCAGACCTCATAATTAGTGGAAACACTATTTTCACATAAAAATACCTATTATGTAACTTGGAATTCCCCAGATGAAGTCACTAGGAATCAGGCTAACCATGGTACTGGAAGGAAATTTAGATCAACTCTCCACAAGGTCAGAGCATATATTTGAAGGCATCACAATTTGCATGTGGAAAGACTGATGATCAAACTTGAGAAAAAACAAACCAACCCAAAAAGCACCCAGAAAATTATCAGCAAATGACAGACTAGACATTAGAGCAGCCATTTCAAACTGAATCAAAGAACAGATGTCAAGTCCTACAAAATTTAAAGATCTACACTATGGGGCTAAGTTGACCTAAGTTATGCAACTCCAGCCACATGCCTAATGTAGCTGGAGTCGACAAACCTCAGGACTTATTGTCATGTCCACACCATGCTGGGTCAACGGGAGAAACTCTCCCATCAACTTATCTTATGCTTCTCATTCCAGTGGAGTATCAGAGTCGACGGAAGAATGATCGATAGGTGGTTAATTTAGCAGGTCTTTACTAGACCCATTAAAATCGAACCCCAGTGGATCGATCGCCATTTGTCGCTCCCCTGGTAAGTGGAGACAAGCCCTTAGATCTACCATAAAAAGTCAACATTGATATGTCATGGTCCTTTCTGTTTGACACTATCGTAGATACCACCACAACTGTAGTAAGCCCTGGTCTACATTGAGTTGAGGGGGAGAGAAATCAATGTTACACAGCTTCAGCTACGTGAATAACGTAACTGAGGTCAATGTACTTAGATTGACTTACTATGGTGTCTTCACTGCGGTGAGTCGACTGCTTCCGCTTCCCCATCAACTCGACGGGAGAGAGCTCAGGGGTTGATTTATAATGTCTAGAGTAGACGTGATAAAATCGATCCCCGCTGAATCTATCGCTGCCCGCCGATCTGTCACGTAGTGTAGACGTACCCTTAGTTTCCAGAGAAGCAAACCTGTAGTCTGAATAAGTGAGGACAGGTGAAACTATCTGAAAGAAAATAAACACCAAAGGAAATATCTACTCCTCAAAAAATCAGCAGCAAAAGCTGTATAAAAACAAAGGACAAAGACGTGAGAGAAGAGACAAAAGGAAGATTGTGGCTAATATTGCCAAAGAAGTTGAAGCAGTTGCTGAATGAGGTGGCAGAAGAACAGTTTATCAGCCAGTAAGTTTCTATCTGGCAAGTTTATACCAGCTGGAGGACCTGGTTAGGGATAAACAAGGAAAGACCTGAACAGAAAAAGATCAAAGAATGATGGGCAGTGCACTTTTCAGAGGTGCTAAACAGAACACTGTAAGAAACTGCTGACTGACAAAGAATGTTAACACCTAGAACCAGACACTGTAACATCTCATATAACGAACAAATGGAAGATGCAATAAAAGTTAAAACCTGGGACAACAGCTACGGGTGAAGACCAAGTCAGTCACCAAGGAAGTGAAAGCTTGTGAGGAGACCACTGATAAAAATCACTGAACTTTTCACAGTATACAACTGGAAAAAGCTTACAGAATAATTGAAAAATAGCTTTATAGTCAAAATACCAAAGAAAGGTGACCTAAGTGACTGCAATAAGTGGTTAGGTATTACATTCCTTTTTAGTGATTGGCAAAGTCTTCTGCATCATCTTAAATAGGATAAAGAAAGCACTTGATGGATAGCTGAGGCAAAAGCTAGATTTTGACCTGGAAGGTCATGGGCTGACCAGATTTTCATTTTAAGAACAATCACTGAAGAGCACATCGAGTGGCAAAACCCATTCATCATACAGTTTAAGAAAACATTTTACAGCCTCCATTGTGATTCACTTTGCAACATCTTGAAGTGTTATGGTATGCCAATAAAAACTCATCATTAAGGCTTTTTTAAAAAAATCCAGATGCAGCTTGCAGTTAAAGCAAACACAGACTTAAGCAAATAGTTTAACATACAAGGATGCACTGTCCTGTTTGGTATTACCATTGACTTTATTATGAGAAATAGACTAGACAGAAACAACACAGGCATCACATAACTTAACAGTAGACTAGGAGATTTTGATTTTGCTGACAACATAGCTCTAAGTGACAGGTCAACCAACATACAAGCAAATAGCAAAAAACACTCCAGTATTGCAAAATATGAAATTATGAAAAATAAATTTAACAAGAATTTCAGTAACTGTCAACTCAAACAGTATGTTAGAAGGCAAAGGAAAGCAATTTGTACACCTTGGCAGTCACATGCAAGTCCATGGGGATATCCAGAAGGAAGGAATGTCACAACTTGGCAAGATGACAGCTGAATTCACATGATTAAACAAGATTTGGTCATCAAAATCTACAGTTTAAAGACAAAACTACAAATCAGCTCATTTTATTTCTACTTTAACATATGGATGTGAAAACTAGAAATACACCAAAGGCATGGACAGATGTCAAATTCCTTGAGAAGATAGTAGATATGAAAAGGAATGAATGTATAACAAATGCTAAGATTCACCAGGAAGTTCAACAACTCATCTCCAAAGTTATCTAGAAAAGATAGAAATATCTAGCATGTGTTAAGAATATAACCACAGGGTCTGCCATGGCAGGCATGCCATTGGTGGAACATGTGAATGGGTCCAGTTGAAAGAATCCCTCCACTGAACAGTGCTTCAAGGGAAACTATATGAGATTTAACAACAGAGGACATGCAAAGCGTAGCACTGGTTGAAATTTTTGACAAAAAAAACCTGTCTAAAAATGCTGATTAGTCAAAACAGAAATTTTGTGGAAAAGTGTTTGGAAGAACTTGCATCAGGGAAAATTCTCAGGTCCAGCGTGGAAATTCTGGTGAAAGCCAGAGAGAGGCTGCAGACCAGCCCATAGCTGAGTGGTTAGACTACTCATGCGGGATGTGGAACACCCAGCTTCAAGTCCCTCCTCCGTGTTAGGCAGAACAGAGATTTGAAAGTGTCTCACACATCCTAGGTGAGTGCCCTAGTTACTGAGGTCTCTTGTGATTTTCACAAAAATAAATAAAAAAAATTAAAAAAGTTCTCATTTTTGTTCCAAGAGAAAGAAAAAAGTTTCCAACAAACCTTGAATTTTTTTGTGAAACAGAATCTTTTGTTTGTTTTCTGGCTAGCCCTAGCAAAATGCAACCCAGATTAGGCAGGAATGGCTGAGAATGTGGGAGTTAGATTCAGAAATTCATCAAGAACTTACGATTTTAAAATATGTTTGTGGTATATATTAGTGTGTACCGTCTCAGTGAATAACTGATTCAGTGTACAATACATTAAAATGTACATCTGACCAAGTAAAATGAAATGGCAATTTTAACGTAAATCAAATGCATGGGAAAACAGTAATTCAGATATAAGAATAATGCTACATGCAAACCTTCAAAGTAGGGATTTTTTTCATCTTACATTCTCAGCTATACTAGTGGAACAGCCTAGAAATACTTGCAGAAAGCTACATTCAGCAAGTGACATTGGATGCAACTTGAGTAGAATACAGAGAAAGTAGTAAATGGGGGAAAAAATAGGTTTCGTGCATTTGTTCATAAACACTGAATTTCCACATTGTACAATTTATGTGGCTGGAGACTGATGCTCTCTCTCTATTTGTAGTCGAGGAATACAATCAGAAGAATACCATGCTGTTCTTTAAATCTTGCAATGAATGCATTAGCTTTCAAACAAGTTTCCAGTTGGCCAGGAGCTAAAGAATTTTTTTCTAAACATAAAGACCACTGACCTGGAAACCAAATGCCACTGTGCATGTGGGATGAAACAAAACCAGTGGCCAGAAGAATCCACCATGTATTCCCCAAAGCAGAGCAGCTCTTGATACTCTTAAAAGTAGGATTTAGTGGATACCTGGGCTGGGAACATATATATTTGTTTTATCTGGAACTGTAACTTATTTTCCTAGTGTTGCATTTTTCTAATGGATCAGTAAGTACAGAACTTCAAACTCCCACATCTCTCCTTGAAGTTTTAATCACCAGCACAAGCCTGCAGGGAGAGGCACTTGAGGTTGAGCACCAGTGTTGTTATGAGAGGAGGGAAGCTGGCAGGGCATTCTTTGCAGTTCCCTCCTTCCACTGGTCTGTGGGCCCAGTTTATCAACCTTCAGGGAGTGTTCCAAGCAGCAGAGGGGTGATTTGTGAGATTGAGTAGTGAGAGCAGACACTCTCCTTTCCCCTCTACCTACCCCTTTTTTTAAGTCTTCCTTGTGTATCTATTGTGGCGAGCTAATTGTTGTAATGCATATTTTTTAATGGATGTCAGGGCACCTGGAGTTTAATATAAGCACTTTTTGTATGTAGTGTAAGTGGAAAGAATAAGGCTTCCAATAAGTTAGATTTCTTTCATGATGGCAACAATACAAAAAGCTAACATGACAGATAAACATGTCTAGAGTTAATGCAAATCCTTACATTCCACTAGGTAAGGATATGTTGTCTAGGATTTGCATTTTTAAAAAATAAACTGAGACTAAAGACTGATACACTGTTTTAAGTCAATTTTCTTCAAGGTAAGGCTTGGAATTCCCTAACCCAACATGTGAGGATGTGCTAAATCCTAAAGAAGGCAAATATGTCATCACTTAAGGGAGGATTCACAAAAGGAATTACAAATAGCATATTGCATTCAAACATGATACACAACTAGTAATATAACAAGTGTAGTTTTAGCAAAAAAAAGTTTACTCCATTTTCTAAAGGAAAATTTAGAATGTAACTAATCCTGCACAGCTTATTCCTGCCATGATTTTTATCTATGATAAGGCACTGCCTTATTCTGAAATTTCAGCCAATAATGATCAGTGGGTACAAAAGGAAAAGCAAGAGTGATGGAATAACTGGGATCAAGATTATTTTGATTCTTACCACTGTACACTTTAACAGCTGCTTTGCCTAGAAATTGAACATAGTTTATATTTAAATATGAAAATAGTTACTTTCAGTTGAAAGTTTTGAAAGAAAGATGCTGCTTGGTTTGAACCCCTTTTGACAACTACTATACCTGATTACTTTCCCCCAAAAAACTTTAATGTGACATTTTCCATGGACAGCAGGACATCTGATGAATTAGATAGTACAATATAAACACAATATTTTGAATTTTACACACCTTTTCCTTGAAAGAGTTACAGTTATAAAGAAGCCAAGTATAGACAGGACAAAATAAACCACATACACTAAGGGACACCAACAGCATTGCACTGTCATATTTAAAAAGCTGCATTAAACATTGGATGCCATGCACCTACAGCCATTATAAACTACTGATATTAACTGCTCTTCAATACGAGTGGAATTACTGAGTTGCCCTAAAAAGTCTTTCATCTAGCTAGACAAAAAGCTATAAAATAAAAGGAAACTAGTGAAGTGTCATCTTCTCAAACGCCAACATAATAGTGTCAACTGTAACGTTCATTCTGAAATCGAGAGGCATAGTTTCTGGGACTTTCATTCTCCTGTGTTGTGATTAAGTCTATAATGGCTGTCAGCACTGCAGTGTCCCTGGATTTAGTGTCATTCCAGTCCACAGGGTGTGGGTTTTCAATTTTTTCTTGTAGAAGGTCATCCAGTTCTCCTCTTAAATCCTGTAATAAGAAAGTTTGTTGGAATAAAAATAGATACAAACTAGAAAATTATAGTTTAACACTACTATGTGAGTTATTAAAAATCATGTGGACCCTCAGGTGTACAAGTATCTTTCATCCTGCTATAAATAGTCATCATACCCCTCATGACAGCCATAATATTCAACTAATTTCATTATTGTCACTTAAAAGATAAAAGCTGTTTTTAAAGTAAGCAAAGAAACAAGGTGGGTGAGGTAATATCTTTTATTGGATCAACTTCTGTAGGTGAAAGAGAGACAAGCTTTTGAGATTACACAGAGCTCTTGTTCAGGTTCTTCAGGAAGAACTGACTTAAAGAAGAGCTCTGTGTAAGCTCAAAAGCTTGTCTCTCTCATCAACAGAAGCTGGTCCAATATAAAATATTACCTTACCCACCTTCTCGCTGTCTAGTATCCTGGGACCCACATGGTTACAACAAAACTGCATAGAACAATTGTAAATAATTAGCAGGTTTGTTCTTTAATAATGGACTACCAGGTGATGTTTCTGAACTACGTCCTCTTTAGAGAAGTATAAATATATGTGCATCTCTGAATATCTCTTTTTTACTAGCCAGTAAAACGCCAGTATTTCCATTAATTCCCACTATTTTCAAGGTTAAGAATTCAATCAACTTAATAAATTGTGATTTTTCTTTTTCTATAGTTACAAGTAATCTGCCACATTAGGACTGAAATACCGAGTAAAAAAAATTCACCTCCACTCACTTTACTTTGTGCATTTGTCAGCATTTTGTATCTAATTTCAGCATTCCCCTCTTTAGACAACTCCACCCTATTTGCATGAGGTTCCCCCACACCGACCATGAGTGAGAAATTTAAAAAAAACCCACAGGAAAAAAAAAAGTGATTGGAAAAACTAAAATGACAGGAAAACTCAAGGGTAGACATGATAAAATAATTCTAAAAGGTTCTAAATCTTTAACCATTAGGGTTAGAGATTAATACCTTTTACCATCGGAAACCAGATCAATAGATTTTAAGGCCAGATGTGATCATTTTGATCATATAGTATAACCTGCATAATACAGACCATAAGACTTCCCTGAGATAATTCCTGTTTGAATTAGAGCTTTTTTTTTAGAAAGATATCCAATCTTAATTTTAAAAAGTTTCCAGTGATCCATCCCAACCCTTGTTAAATTGTTAAAATGGTTAGTTACTCTCACTGTTAAAAAACTGCACCTGAATTCTAGACTGATTTGCCTACCCTTCACCTTCTGGCCACTGGATCATGTTATATCATTGCCCCCATGTTGGAGGTGTGGGCTCTGGGGTGGGGCTGGGGATGAGGAGTTTGGGGTGTAGGAGTGTATGTACTCTGGGCTGGGACTGAGAGGTTTGGAGGGGGGTCAGGGCTGAGGTGAAGGTTCCAGCTGGGGGGGCGGACTCTGCGGAGGGGCTGAGAGATTTGGGGTGCAGGAGGGTGCTTCGTGTTGGGATTGAGGGGTTTGGAGAGCAGGAGGGGGATTAGGGCTGGAGTAGGGGGTTGGGACATGGGGAGAGGCTCAAGGGTGCAGGCTCTGAATGGTGCTTACCCAGCTCCTAGGCATGGAGAGGCCCGTGACCCTTGGAGCGGGGCCATGCTGCAGCTTCCGGGAGCCGCGTGGTGCGGCCCCCGACCTGGTGCCCCAACTGGAGCGCTGGAGTGAGGCCGAGCTGCATGGTGTGGTCCCTGACCTGGTACCCCCGCGGGAGCTCGCAGGCTGGCTTAAAACCGCTTCAAGGCCAGAGTATGCCCACCCCTGTGCTAGACTGAAGAGTGCTCTTATAAATTTCTGCTCTCCATGTAGGTATTTATAGACTGACTGTGTCACCATTTAACCTTTTCCTTCATAAACTAAATAGATTGAGCTCCTTAAGTCTCACAATAAGGCTTTTAAAAATCCTTTAATCATTCTTGTGGCTCTTCTCTTAACCCTCTCCAATTTCTCAATACTGTAGGGTCCACAAGTCAAGAAGTGGACACAGTGTTCCAACAGCAGTTGCATCAGTGTCAAATATAGAGGGCAATATAATCTTTTTACTCTTGAGATCCCTGTTTATATATCCAAGGATCTCATTAGCCCTTCTGGCCACAGTTGGATCTCACATTAAGCTCATTATCCAACATGACTCCCAAGTCTTTCAGAGTCACTGATTCCCAGGATAGAGTCCCCCATCTTGTAGGTATGGCCTACCATTCTTTGTTCCTAGGTGTATGACATTACTTGAGCTCAGCTTATCAATGACCTGTCGTCTTCATTAGTTACTACTCCCTTAATCTGTGTGTCATCTACAAGCTCTATCGGTAGTGATTTTATGTGCCCACCTTCCTCCTGAACACTGATAAAATTAAATAGTGTAGAGCTGAGAACTGATTCCTGTCAGATCCCACCAGAAACAGCTGTTCTATGTAGAAACTAGGATTCTCAGCTTTTCATTCATTTATTAGCCCTGCAGGTCAGTTATGACAATTAAAATCACGAAAAACACTAGGTAGGTGAGAATCTCTTTTGTTGGACCAACTTCTTTTGGTGGAAGAGGTCATTGTCTCTCATATCCTGGGACCAACACAGCTACAACAACATGATTTTGAGAGACAAGGTGGGTAAGGGAATATCCTTCTGTTGGTGGACAGGACAGTCACTATCAAGAACCAGTAGAACAAGACAGTTATGAATCCTATTAACAGCTTTCAAATGGGAAGAAACAAAGTACTGACTTAAATTTAAGTGGACTTGGGAAGAAAAATGGTAATCAGAAGAATCTGATTTTTAAAATCAAATATACATGTGCATACTTAATAGAATTTAACCAATTTTTGGATATTTACATATTTTCTAAGACTACCTAGTTTTTATCCAATAGTAGTTCTTTATGGTTCTAAGAACCTCCTGTGTAAATAAGCATTTAAAGAATTAACACAAAGCCCAGTTTTTTTTAAAAACACAAAGTCAAATTAAAAAGGACTAGTTAGATAAAAGCTTCAAAACCTGATAAACTCCATATACTAATTTGTAAATAGTTATTCTGCGATCTGTTATTTGAAGGGCCCTTTTGTCTAAGCAAGTTTATATTTTTGATATTACTATGAAAAGCTGCATAAAACAAAGGCAAATGGACTATCACCTTAACTAGATTTCCTATCCTTGCTGGAGACTCAAAGACAATCCAGTCATCCACTGCAATGGTATCCTGACCTTTATCCTTTTGGATGGAAATATCTCCTCCGAAGAACAAAAGACAGTATGGAGAGACCTCTGTACAATCATACAGGTAAATCTGTAACAAGTCAAAAAATATTCAGTAACACTAAAAAGTATATTAGTACATCCAAAATGACATTACGAGGTTGCTTAATACAAATAAAAAACATTACCTAAAATGATTTGTTAAAAGTTATTTCTGAATCAATAAATCAACTTAATTTCAATCATGTAGTGAATCACTAGTTCAAACACTTATTATATAATCATATTTTTTGATTAACGTGAAGAATCAAAAAGTGTTCATGAATGCTGACAATTTCCCTTAGCACAAAGATTTGTTGAAGTCAAACAAATTACTTATCCTCCTAGTTAAGGTAGTTGCATGGGAGTTCCAGTTAAAGCAAAAAAAAAAAAAAAAAAACAACCCTTTCCTTTCCAGATGCACTTAATGGTATCAAGTGAAGGAACAATCTTGTTAGAAGCAGTTGTTTTACCACTGGACTTATCCAAAGGTATCATTACACAATGCACTACGTTATAGATGCAGTGTGCTGAACCCAGGTCTCTACCCCAGGGAACTGACAATCTGCAGGCATGTAAGTTCAGAGGAGTACTAAAAAAAAAAATAAAAATAAAAAATAAAAAAAAAATGGGCATATTACAGGCAGAATTCTACATGGCAAAGGTAGGCCCTTTGAAATTTCCCCTCAATCCTCAAGAAGCAAACAGAGGGAGACTGACAAACATTAAGTTTAAGACTGTTCCAGAAGAATGGGATGGCATCAGAGGCACAAATTTTAAAGTGGGGAAAGAGAGCCAAGGGGGCTGTCAAAAACAGAAATATGGGCAGAGCAAAGGGAAAATGAAGGAGTGCAGAAGGAGATGTGGGAAAAGGAGTAGCAGGGGTTGGAAAGTTAGAATTTGGAGAGAAGCTAAAGAGCAGGAGGTGATTTGTCACACCAGCAGGAAAAGGCCTCTCAGGAGCTGAGTTTTGGAGGGATTGAGAGGAGACAGATGGGCACAGAGGAAAGTACTAAGAGCAGAGATGGTCAGCAATATGAGATTTGCAGCAGTCAAGCCAACCACCACCTATGGATTCACATTAGCTACTAAGCTTCCTGAAGATTCAGGGGGTTTACCTTGTACAAGTACATGGCAGGTAGTAATTGCACCTAATAAGGCTTTCTGGAGTGCAGGTTAAAATATTTAAGATACTTAGCATTTCAATATGAAAAGATTTAAGAGTTGGCATCACACCAGATGGTAACCCACTTCTGCTTGAAAACACAAGATACTATTTTTTTAAGACAATGTTTTCGTAGTCAAGATACCAAGTAGTTGCAATTAATGAGCTAGTTATATACATTTATAAAATGCAATATTGGTTTGATTTTAACAAAAATTACCTGTCCACTTTATTATGTCAAATATTAAGTTGTACCAAATGCAAAATGCTGCTTTTATTTTTTAAAAGTTTACTTATTTTAGTTTCAAAAATATATTAACATACAGATTCAGAAAGTAGTAAAAGTGTTCACTTACACTGCTAGTTCTCATCTTCAAATGATACACAAGCCAGTTATAATGGAATTCTGTCTCTTCCACATTAACAGATTTAGGATGAATGTTAACTGTTCCATCTGTCTTGGTGCAAACTTTCACCCTTTATAAAAAAAGATTTTTGACGAGTTAGAGGTAAATAGATATTCACAGATTCTGAAAAGGTACATCAGTATTTTATCAAAAAATTGATAGGCTTTTCATCAAATTCTGCACTACACTGTAGTAAACTTCTGAAAATAAGTGACATTCAAAAACAGTTTTTACCTTTTCCCATGAAGCTGTACCTGGTTAAGAATGCATATTAGAGGTTAAGCTGTCCCTTGTTAGTGAAGTTAGAATATGGCACCCAGTTCTTTCAAACAGGGAAACATTCAAGACATTTTCACTCTCTCTCAAAAGGGAGCACTTATGAGTTTACTTAGAAAAGTGGATATACGATGCAAATTGCCAAAAATTTCTTGGAAAACATGCAAGTCACCCACAATGTGAGCTCTCTCTATAATAGGTACTTGGGATTCAGAAAAAATGTAGGAATATAGAACAAAATATTATTTACAGCAACAATTAGCCCAGTAAACAAGTACAAGGATACTTCATGGACAACCTATAGGAAATCAAATCCCCTTTCTGAAATCTAACTGAGCCCCCAAGGGAACAAGAGGAGGACAAATCAACTGCAATATGTACATTGCATAGTTATTTTCTTCTTTCTCGAACTCATTATTGTAGAGTTCCAGAATTGAGTACACTTATTTCAGGGCAGTGATTCTCCAAATGTTGTTCATAAAGCCTTGCTTGCTACTGGCCCACAGAAGGGAGTGTTTTACAAAGTGGGCACTGGGGTGTTGGAAAGAGAGGCAGTCAATAGGAGAACCTCTTGTAAAGCGGTCTGTAGAACAAAACAACTGTTTTATGCAGCAGTAGAATCCTGCAACTGGGCCAGTGCTGCTCATTTACACTCACATAGCTTAACCCGGTGGCAGAAATACAGTGTTGCACCATCCTAGTGAATTGAATGAGGAAGCTACAAAAAATGATCTTAGGACTGGTTTACCTTTAGTTTTGACTTTGAAAAATGGTAAGGTGGGTGACTCAGTTACTAAAGCTGATCTCCAGCACCTGGTCAAGCAGACTAGGTTCAGTTCAGGCTGAGTGTCAACAAGAACTGAGTCTTCATCAAAGTGGAGTGTCGGTCAAAGGTGCACTACCCATGCTATTAATATGAGGAAAATGTAGATAGTAGGAAGTGGTACGCAAGTGGACTAGTGCTGCTGGGGTCTCTTTCTTTCCAACCACTAAAGAGGAAGGGAGAGGATGTAATGTCTCAAGTGTAATTGCAGAGAAAAAACTGATAGTGTGATTCTTTGACAGTCATGCTGTTTCCATATTTGTGACATTACATGTTTATGTAACATTGTCAGGTCATCATTTTAATGATATATTTGCAGGTCTCCAACTGTTAAGTATTGCTGATTTAATTAACTCCATAGCTCACATAAATTAATCCACATCTATGATTAGTTAGACAGAAGATTGCATTTAAGTACTTCAAAGATACTAGTTAACACCTAAAAACTAACTATGCAGCAAAGAATTTGAATACAAACATGAGATTAAAGCCTTACATTTTTCTCTTTTTGCTAAAGCTTTTACGGATCTTTGCAACTTTTGGATATAAACCAGCACAGATGACTGCTTTGAGTAACTTCTCATTATCTGTAGAAGATAACAAAGTAAATAATTCATTCTACAAACCATGAATCAGTCTATCAAATATCCTCTTTTCCCACTGTTTACCTGAGTTGGTATTAGATTTGGGATCTCGGGGGTTTTTGCTACTCACAAACCCAGCTGCAAGGAGATGTTCAGCAAACTGTCCTTTCATGTTAAGCAGCATCTGTGGTACATTATCAGGGTACAAAATAACTCTTCTTGGAGAATGATGCTCTGTCAAACAATTTTTTTTCCCCACAAGTAAACATTTTCTGCCACATCACACTACTAAGATGATTACCTGAAGTGTATTTGAAGAGAGAAAATACTCCCAGCAATAGTCCTTTTCACTTCTGAAACCACGTCGCCGGACCTCTTCCCAGCCCTGAAAATAGAAACTACTTTCAACTACAGTTCAAAGGGGCACATATTTACTAATATCTATATGTAAAAAAGAGAAAAGGGCAAAAAAGAATAGCTATACTTTTCCCCAAGGGATCAGAAGTGCACCCTTTAATGTTTGATTTTCATGTAATGCAAATAATCTGCCAGGTGAAGGTAACAGTATACAGAAAAAGTAAAATGACAATTTGATTCATTTTTTTGTTTTATCAGTCTAGTTGCGCATTGTATATTTATTCGTTAAAAATTAGGACTGAGCTCTAACCTTTGCTGTTAGAACTCCACTCACTGCGAACAACAGTTCTTGATGATACTAGCAGTAGCCTGGAGCTAACAGTGCAGCAGGACTTTTAGGCCAAGTATTTTCTTAGTTCTCATTGAGATATGGGAAAAACAAAAGAAAGAATCTCCCCAAGACTGGTGCAGTCAGTCCTGGCCCCTCCAAGAGAAAAATTATGGACTTCACTGATTTTTAAGGGAGGATGAGTGGAAGTGACAAACTAAAAAGAAAAGGTTTGATATCTATATATTCAATACAAAGCATTTTATTTTTAACAGATATTTAGACATCTGCAACATATCTATGAAGTTACTCTGTCTCCCCACCTCTCCCTAATGCTACCAACAGGGAATTAGTTATTAGTACTACTGCTCCTACTATCTCAGAAACAAGGTTCTTAAAGACAAGCATGGCAAACATGGTTGTGTGACGAGGCCACATACAAATGCTTTGTGAGTGCATGGGGATGAGATTTGATTTTGAATCAAGTATTTTGTTTCAAGAGTTCTTCAGTTAAACTGAAAGCACAACTTTAAAGGCTAAGTCAACTGAACAGTTAATTAAAACAGACTTACCGCAAAAGCATTCACAATAGTTAGATGGTCACTTTTAGTATTCTTTGATAATTCTTTTCTTCTTGCATCTGCTACCTTCTCTTTGCCCTTTAAAGAAAAAAGAAATTAGAGCATACCACACATCCAGGACTCTGGCATGCTATTATTCTCCCAATTTTCTTTTTTTAAAGTAAGGACAAACATAGCGGTACTCTATGCATGCAAATTAAAGAGACCTCCAATAGCCAACAACAGCACTCTATTGTGACAGATTGGTGGGCCACACTTATGGAAAACTTAAAATTTAGATTGAAGTTTTTACGCTGAAGTATTTATGCTGCCTCTTACTAATATCCTACCAAGTTTTAAAATATAAAGAATTTGTTCATTTTATTTGCAATTCTCTTTTTAGATACTTTACCAGTGGAATCACAAAGGGGTCCTTGAAGCTGAGGCTGGCTGCAATTGTGAGTACTGGATCTAAGCAACAGAATAAAGCTCCAAAAAGGATCATTTTTCCAATATGTGGCTCAACTGGCAATCGTGCCAAGTGGACACCTAATGGAGTCAGTTCTTCTTGTCTATCCAAAGCATTCTGTTAGAAAAATAAACACACACTTTTTGAATTTGGGGACAGAAGAAGAATTTTTTGAAAACAGGCAATGTGCCTAGTGGAGAAGGGGGGGAACATGACAGCTGAAAAAGCAATCAAACTTGAATTTTTTTTAGTTTAAATTTATGTATTACTCAATACCAAACATGGAGCGCTAGAATGTCTTTAAGAAGGCTACTTTAACAACAATCAGCCTTTTATTTAGGCTTTAAAAAATTTATTGGTGTTAGTAAAAGCTTATTGGACAAAGTACTTCTTGAATATGTTGAAGGCACTACCCTAGATGGCAAAGAGTCAACAGATTTGAAGACACTTTATAGAGCTCTTTTCTCAGTGCCCTCCTGTTTGTTTTTTTTTACTCCATGTTACCATTCCTACATCTTTTCCCCTTTCTGTTCACCCCCCTCTTTTGCTACTAGCTTTCTCTTCCCACCCCCCTACCAACTATGCTGCCGAGTTCTTCCTTCTACTTCAACTTGTTCAGAATCCCTCCAACCTGTGAGTAAGAGTTGTGGATCCTTCCCAGTGCTGCTGCCCTGCAACTGAACAGACTGCTTCAATTGATATGTACAGGTAACAAAAAGTATCAACTGAAAAATCATCAGCACAAGTGTGTCACTAAACCCCATATTAAAAGCAAAGCTACACTTGACAACTGATTGACACTTCAAAGTGACTTTTCTATCTTACTTTGTTTATTGGCCTCAGTCCCCACTTATGCCTGTTATCCCATTACCATTCAAGTGGCTGTTCACAATTAGATTCTTCTTCCCAATTACTTTTATTTTCCATGGAAAAATCTCAAACTCTTCATTGATCTGGCTAGTCTGGGAAGTCTTAGCTAGACAAAGTCATAAGCAGATGGCACAGTTTCAAGCAGCAGAGACAGGGGAATTAAAGCTCAGCTGGGAAGCCTCAAGAAAAGGTTGCATAAATGTGAATAATTTAGAAAGTCAAGATCCTGAAGAGTAACTTTAATCTGGCACAGAAAACATTTTCAATATTTAAAATAAAATTAAAATTATTTCTCCTTTGTTCCTCAGTTACACAGCACCTTGGAAGGCAGGACACTAGTTAGTACCAGTCACTGCATACCTCTTAAGGCATAAGAGAAAATATAGTGTCTCCAGTGCAGTAAAATACAGTTTGGAAGCACAGAGAGCCACTAGAAGCTGAGTGGCTCCAATAACCAAAATGCATATAATCAGCAATGTCTAAATTATCTTATAATAAGGTAACTCAGCAACATTACTCAGTACTGATCTTAGAGTGACTTCTGTAGTTCGATAAGTCACACTGAACCTGAACATAATATACTCTAGCATATGTTTAAGTATTAGTTTACCAGTTCCATTAGATGATTTATGGACAACATCACAGCTTCACGAGATGGTGGATCCATTAGCCTACTCAGAAAATAAGCAATTCCACCAAGCCTTAGAATCTGAAATAAAAGAGATGCAAGTTCTGACAGATATGATTCTGAGTTATGTGTTACCATTAATTCAGCACACATTTGCAGACCTCTGAGAAACTACTGCCTAATTTACAAAGTTACTAATACATAAGAACTTTTAAAGTTTGAATTTCACTAGGTTAGTACTCAGATTTATCAAGTGTTCCTTTATTTTTCTACAATCAGTTAAATTCTGATAAAAATGAAAAGGTATTATTATAGTCACAAGTTTTGTTTAGGGATCCACTCCTCATGTGAGGTACATGTCCAGCACTTGTGTTAACAATTGTTACAAGTCACGAACTTCATCGTTTGTGCTTAAAATTATCTCCATGACTTCACATTTGAGGATGTGCGAGTGATAGCAAATAGTTCAGCCAATTTCCCTGAGAATTGCCATGTCAAAACTACTACAGAAAAAACAAACAATAAAAGTAATGACAAAGCGGCAAGCCAGTGAACTTAGTCAGTTTTAATTGTTTTTAGTAAGTTATGTGACACTCATCTTTAAGGTGCCATGTCTTATGACCTGTAGGTGAACAGGAAGAAAAAAAAATTCTCTGGCTTGTGGGCATATGAGTTCAGGGAAACAGCATAATTCAGATTTACTTTAATAGAATTTGTCTTTTATTTAATATTAAACCAGGTATTTAGGAGACTTTAGTACAAATATACTTAAAAGTGTGTTCCGTCAAATAGTCTGTTGAAACAGCAGTAATCTGTTACATCAAGTTATGCTTAGGAACAACCTCAGGCTCAGAGTAAGTTTTGAGCATAGTACGTAATGCCAAACCCTTCACTCTCTTATCAACATGGAAAGTTTATAATATATTAAAATAACTAACCCATATCAGATAATTACCTTGATTTGTAAACAAAGTTCTTCCAAAGGTGTCCTTAGGATTTCTGGTAATTGATAATCATCCAGTAGGCTGGCACGGAGACCATTATATAGATGATAACAGTGACCCGGCTGGACTCTAATATTCAAAATGTGTAAGAAATATTTTTTGTCTTTCAACAATACTTACAACTACATTGACAGCTTCTCCCAAACACTCAAAAATTGATAGTATATTCCCCGAAAATCAAATATTTCCAAAATTCATAGTATATCCCCCAAAACTTCAAGACATTAAAATAAAGGTAAACAAGTTAAAAGGTGTATTCAAAAAAAGCAATTTCAGAGTTTTGAAATACAACGAAAAGCCAATAAGGCAGAAAGATACAGGAGGAATGTTTCAGACAGCAGGAGCACGAGAGAACTACAAAGCAACAGCAGCAACATTTAATGAAGGAGCAGTGAAAAGGCTGGAGAAGCGGGAGCAGAGACACCGTCTATGAGCTAAACAGGTGCTCCATGTGTTTGACAAGGAAAGCAGTTTTTAAGTTTACAGACAAATTTTTGCTTCAATATTCTTCCAAGGCGTAAAGATGAAGAGGTAACATAAGACTACTAACACCATGGAGTTTAAAAAATTCAGTACTACTACTAGAAATATTCAAGAGCCAATCAAGTTAAATAGGAACTCATTCCCAGAACTATGCCAAAGTCATTCCATCAGTAAAAGAATGAGCGTGTTATGCTTTATAATGGAAAATGAAAAACAGAACAGAAAGCACTCGAAAGTGTCTTAAGATACACTACTGTAATTTATTAGACATTAAAAGTTCTCCACTTCCAATGTGAACGAATTTGTTTCCCTTTTAAAGTTTGCCACAGAATTTTTCTAATATCAATAGTCATTTCTCTTACCTTCCTGCTCGACCTTTCCTTTGTTTGGCATTAGCTTTACTAACCCATTCTGCTGCCATTGTGCTAATGTTGTTCTGCGTATCAAAGTGAGTTTCTTTTATTTTTCCTCCATCTATAACGTATACCACATCATCGATGGTAATGCTGTCAAAAATAAGTGTTTTTTTTAATCTTTACAGTATGCATAGAAAAGTTAGTCTACAGAGTGCAGGATATACTTTACTTGCAATATTAGATGATGCATTATATTTACAAACTTCATTGGTGTAATTTTAAGTGCTCTGCAAATACAACAAATGAAATTTACTTGCTGCACATCGAAAAGAGAGGGACAATGCTGCACACATTTTAAAAACATTCATTTCATATTTCTCTGACGCACACAAGCAAATATAATATTGTGATAATACTTGGTATCACTCACTAGTAGATGTCACATAACCATAGAATCATTCTAAAAGGGGCAGATAAGTGGAAGATGTGTGCTTTTTTAAAAACGCATTTCATATACCAAAAACAGTAAGTTTAATTCTCCAAAACCATGCCATATGCTAAAAGAATTTCTAAAGCTTTGCCATGAACTGACATTGACACTTACATGAGCCCCTGTAGATGATCTCCATGCTTCAGCAGGACTCATAGTTGGAACTATCTGGCATAGTTTACATTACATGTTATAAGAAAGTATGGAAGATTTACAGAAGGGAGCTCGAGTTTTAAACAACTATAGAAGGCAATGGACAGAACTTTAGAAAATGTAAGCATGGTAAAAAAGGAGCTAATGTAAATTAGCTTAATTTATATGAAAAGTCTGACCAATACTTATAAAGCATCTAGTGATGGCATTATGGAAGCTCATGTTTATTGTCGTAACTTCTATATTTTCCCAGTTTACAAATGAAAAAGTGGTTTAACTGTCAGCTCTGCAAACTCAACATGGGATCTTACAGTCAAATTGTATATTTTCTTAATCATGAACTATCAATGTTCTGCAGTGGAATGTAGTCGACAGTCATGTTGATAAGCAATGCAAAAAAGAGCCTAACCAGGCTCTGCAGTGGTAACAGGATTTAAACATAGGGGTAAAAATCTTGTCAGGAATAGTAAGTAGCTCAAATTAATACAACAGATCTGTTCACTGAGTCATTTTATGACCATTCCACAGACCAATCAGCTTCCAGTAAAAAGGTCTGAAGATTTAATCAATCTAGTTTAGTATATTTATAAAGAAAAATTCCTAATTCACTGTACCACCTATTTATGAATAGCCAAATGCATTTTATTAGAAATATTTAACAGTTTTCACTTTTGCTTTACTGTTATGATTTAGCATTTATTTTGCAAGAATTGTGTTATTTGACAAATGTGGCTACCTACATAGAAACAAAAATATGTTTTACCTAGTCTCTGCAATGTTGGTAGCAATTACAATTTTCCGTACTCCAGGAGGGGTCTTTTTAAAAACCTGAAAAGATATATAATTAACAGAAGTAAAACAGACTATTTATCAAAACCAAACAAAGCACAAAATCATTTTGAGTGTTTTGCAGGTCTGAACAGTTACACTTGCCCTCATATCTGTTTTGTATGCGCTAAATAATGCCATAATCAACACCATGTTTGAAGGTACCTGCAGCAGTGCCATCTGGATAGATAAGCACTATAAAAATACAAATGGACTATTTACTACAAACCAAAGAGACTTTAACATTCACTTAGCTTTATTTCAAATTATGCATAGGCTATAGTTGAAAAAAAAAAAAAAACCACACCAATTTTATCTGCAAAATCTGTGTTTAGAAGATTGCACTTAGAATAAGAGACATTTACTATAATTTACCGATGTTTACTATAGTTTAACGCACAATAAAAGTTAAGAATATTGTAAGTAATGAAACATACCTGTGTCTGGTTAACAGTAGGCATCAGTGAATGCAGAGGTATAATAATGAACCTATCTGAAAGTTAAAACAGTAAACAATGGTATGTCATGGAAAATTCAATGCTGTACAGCAAAAATAAATCATCCGGACATAAAGGATAAAAAGGCATACATAAATCTACTGTTTCTCATTCCTAGTCACCTTTCTTCAAACTGGCATCAATGTACTTTCCAGTACTTTGGAAACACATCATCATTATACCAAACACTTCTTTTGACCACATTACATCAAGCTAAACAGCATTAGTCTAAATTTTCACTGGAGAAAGGGAACAAAAAAAACTTACTAAATACAGAATTATGTCTCTGTCTGAACAGGTCATATCTGTGTTAGATTGTTCAAGATATGAGCATCTACAAGTAAAGTAAAAAAAAAAACCACACACATGCCTGGGCCGAACAGCAGCATATTAAAATAATGTTTAGCTAAAATAATGCTGAGGGTTTTGACAAGCATAGCTACATGGCAATCATGCAGTTTCTCTTGATAAAGAATTCATTCCTCTATGAACAGTTTTCCATTTTGGATCTAGTACAACAGTGGTTTGAGCATTGGCCTACGAGTTCAATCCTTGAGGGAGCCATTTAGGGATCTGGGGCAAAAAATAAAATAAAATCTATCTGGGGATTGGTCCTGCTTTGAGCAGGGGGTTGGACTAGACCTCCTGAGGTCCCTGCCAACCGTGATATTCTATGAAGTCAGATTCATGTACCATCAATTCAAGAAACATGTTGATTCAAATGACCACTCAGTTATTGTGAATGGACTCTAAGATTCTGAAAACAGGGGGGGTTAACCCTGTTCTATATGCACTACATTAAGGGCAGCCACCTTAAAAATTCTGCTCAAGTGTTAACCTTGAACAAAGGATCAAGGGCAATAAGTGTGTTCTCACCCAATATGGTGAAATTTAAATAGAAAAACATACAGAGCATTCTGTTGAGATACAGATGTAACACTTTCATTTTAAGATCTTTTTCTTAAGTGCTGCAGGCTTTTGCAATTGTGACAAAACTGTACTTTTGGGTTAGACCATTTGATTTGGGGATTAAAAAAGTCATATGAAATACTGCAGTTTAATTTAACTGATATGTTATGGAAAAATTACCAGTTTCCATGGAGTTTTTAGAAGTTAGTGCACATTTCTAATGAGCCGAATTATGTGATCAGTTGCATCTTCAATCCATATTCTATCACATAATTTGTTCAGGTTCCACATTAACATATAAGCAATACTATTGCAAACATAAGTGGCTTCTGCTGGCAATGCAGTACTGGCTGGTTAATGACAGATGAAGTGCTTAATAGAAAGCTGACTGATTGTCAGCATTGACTATATGAGCCTATGGACTTCTGGTTAGTCAACAGCAAAGTCATCAGCAAAAAGAAGAGAAAGGCGGGAGTCAGCCATAGGAAAATATTTTAAACTATTGTCTTTGGTTTAATACTAAAAATTATAGTATCTATTTATTGTGGCCCTCTAAGCATATCTGTGCTGTAACGTCTGTATCTTTAGGGTAATTTTAAGATTTTGAATAAAAAGGAAACTGGTAAGATCTGTGGAACAGAACTTGGTGTATTATATCTGGGAATGGTTAGCACAACTTGGGAGCTTCTAAATATGCAAAAACCAAAAAATCATTTAGCATCAATTCTGCAGATACCTGATTGAAAGCATTTGCAATATACCAAGAGTGGTGTTTAAGAGATCATCTATCTTTACTGTTTTATCTATACCTAGTATCAAATGTGGGAACAATTTGTTGCTGTGGAAATTACCATCTTTGGTATTATCACTTAAGATAGGAATAAGCAGCAGGAACAGATATACTCCATGTTTGTGTTTTTATACAATGGTAGTTTGTACACTCGTACTCTCATAATAACTTACAAGTCCAGAAGTTAATTCTTTATATACAGGCATGGCTAAATTCAATTTAAATTTTTAAAAAAAATTTCAATGGATAATATCAATGTTTGTTTTAAAGTGTATTTTCAATTTCTAGAAATTTAAAGTTTTCACAGATGCAGGAATTATTAGGGGGAAAACAACAGGTGTTCAGACAACAATTTAATGAGAGCAGACAATGAAATTCAAAAAAAAAGTTAAAGCTTTATAACTATTAAAAATCAAATTGTCAACATCATATCAAATTATACAAATTAAATATCCTTAAATCAAACTCTAATAAGTCCTCAAGCAACATTTTTCTTACTTTGCCTATCAGTAAATTTCATTTGTCATCGATGAAAATATTTTTTGGTTGGTTTGTGGCTGTACTGTGAAATCAATGTTTATAGATAAATCAGAGCTAAAATCTAATCCTTCTAAGCCTATTAATATACCAGTCCCCTTCAATACTTAGGCTATGTCTACGCTGCAGTTGACATAGCCTAAGTATTGGCCCATGCTGGCTGGCTTGTGTCTGCTGACTCGGGCTAAGGGGCTGTTTAACCGTGGTATAGACGTTCCAGCTTGGGCTGGAGTCCGCGCTCTGGAAAACTCATCTTACAGGGTCCTAGAGCTTGGAGTCTGTGAGATGGGAAGGTCCCAGAGTCCAGGCTCCAGTCTGAACAGCTATACCGCAATTAAACAGCCCCTTAGCCCGAGTCAGCTGACACAAGCCAGCCACAGGTTTTTAATTGCAGTATAAACATACTGTTAGTTCCCTTCATCAATTCATCTTCTATCATAGGCAGAAGAGTGATTTGAAGAAGCAACACTTCCCCAAACCATTGGTATCTAAAGCACAGGGCAAAGAATTCAGTGGCAGGAAGGAATAAAGGCATCACTGGGGACGGGAATATAACAAAGCTTCCTAGAAGAAACAAGTTGTAAAGGAGTTGTCAACAGCAAAGGGGAAGGTAGGTTCATATTTGGATAGAGATGGACCATCCAGGAGAGTTGTGTACGAAACTAGACAGAAGGAGGGAGATGTGGGTTTTAGAGTCATCAACATGGAGATGGAAACTCAAAACATAATAAATAATAAATAATAAATGTCACCAGCAAGATCTTTGGATGAACAACAATACATAACTGAAAAGATAGCGTATATATAATGATGAGCACGGAGAGGAAGGAGCTAGGAAAATAATAGAGGGATGCAAACCAAGGTGGGGGAAGCTGATGAACCAGAGAAGTTACTAAGGAAATGGTCACTAAGAAAGAACAAAATGCTATTATAATTAGTTTTTACCTGACTTAAACATGACTTGTGACATCAAGAGGTCATGTAAAGTGCTAATATTGTCCCAGCCTGGGAGAAACACCAGTATTGCACCATCCTATATATGAATGGAAAAAAAGATTAAATTACACACTAAATACTCAACATTTGTATATTTGTGTAAATATTTTGGATAGATGACATTTAACTTGAGACACTACTGAATCAAATATTACGCAATTTTATGAGCTTGCTTTTAAACAGAGTGACTGTATAAATTTCATCTGGATTTTAAAAAGATTCCAATGGAAATTTGTTTTAAGACAAACAAACAAACATTCTTCTGTAGTGTTTGCAATCCAAAATATTGTAGCTCTGCACTAGTTTGAGAAACTAACAGTGCAACTAAATAAGAGAATGATAAACAAGGCTATTTTAAATTTTCCAAAAAAAAGGATGCAGAGCAAGCAGCACAAACAGCAAAAGTTCTCTCTCAGGTTTTAATTATCTAATGAGTTATTTGTAACATATGAAATCTGATATTTATAAAAAAATTCTGATATCTTATTTTAAAGGGATTGTCAGGTAACAGTCAACAATGTGTTGCTTGTCCGAAGAAGGCAGAATTATTCCATGGTTCACTTATTTCTTCCTATAATTAACTCATATGGCAGTGCTTGATATTTGTTACACTGTCTCAAGTGTAGAACCTTTTTGACAATGTATAAGTAATTGAAATATCTTGTTCTCAGAATTTCATTAAGAATTTTAATCACTAATGTATGCCTGCATATTCCATGACATACTTTCTCAAATAAAAACCAGTAGAATGAAACTTGAATTCTAAATAAGATTAATTTAAAGAGAAAACAAGAATTACCACACTCGATCAGACCCAGCGGCAATCTAGTTTGGTATCCTGCCTCTAGCAGCAGCAAAAGCATGATGCTGCAGAGGTAAGCAATAGTAAGAATTTAAGCCCATTAATTTTTAAGCAAACAAAACATAACTGATTTGTTAGATGTGTAATTAGGCACATACAGAGATACATACAATGGGCTAATGTAAATCCAGGGATAAGTAAAAAAATACAAATGCTGTATTAAATATTAATACTAAGTTTATAGTTTACAAGTTAACAGTCTTAAAACAAGCCAGGACAAGAGCCTCCTAGTTGTGTATGTAGTAAACATCTGAACTAATATGATACCATTAAGTTATAATAATTCACAGGTTTCACTGCATCGACACTTTTTAATATATCTGTTTACCCAGCTGAAATAATTTATTTGCTCAGTACATGATACTGTAAAGAAGTAAATTACAACTCAAAACAGTACAGTTAATTTTTCTACCCATTTGTCAACAAAGAGCAAGAAGGTGAAAGGCTGGTGATTTTCTTTTATGTTCATGAAGTTTCCAGGCAGTGTTTTTAAAGTGATTTTTGCACAATTAAATTCTTCATTACATTCTTTGATTACTACACTACTGATGTTGATTTTGACATAGACTAAATACAACAATGAATTTAAAGATACCAACTGGCAACAAATTCATTTAAATTTTCTGCTACCTTCCATGCAAAGACTGAAAAACTTCACAAATCATTTATTAAGTCTTAATATCCAATTAAACTATTACCCCCACTTAACAGATGAGAAAAACCAAGTTGTGTCAGAACTAGTAGGAGAGCTTCAGACATCGATCTCTGTGCTTTATTCACTAAACAATGCCCCTTGTCTAGGTAATAAGGGCTACATAATATGGCTCAGTAGTTATCACTATGAGAAGCATGAATTTTTAGGGTAAGATTTTCAAAGCTGCTATGCAGATTTAAATACAAACTCTTTTCAATGGCCCCTATTCAAAGGCACTTAGGCACATGCTTACTTTAAACACATGCTTAAATCTTATTGACTTGCTTAAGTGCATTCCTGAATCAGGGCCTTAAATGAAAAATTATGGACCTAAAGCCTACAGGTGGTTTTGAAAATCTCAGCCTCAATGTAGTGATGTAACCCAAAATAATTTCCAATATGTTTTGACATTTTTAGTGACTACTGACCACAGTGCAGAATTTCCTGAAGTATGGTGTCATGTTCCAACATTGTATCCTTTTCCCATGGCTGTTAAAATAGATCACACCTAACATTTTTATTGAAACACTACCGTAAGCAGAGAAGAATCTTAACTTAAATATTTTGAGTGAGTGATTTTGTAAAGAATATAAATCCAATGGGAACATGCACAAACCCATATAAGGCTTGTTCTTTAGATATGTAGCTCCTAGTGGGTGGAAAAACAGTTTGCTATGCTATATGACCTGAGAACATTTATAGGATTGATTGATAGTGGCAGATTTTTGGTTTCAGCATAATAATTTAAATCTATAATTACAATCAAGCTTTGTGAAAACTGTTAGCATGAGTCAAGTGATTTAGCTAGAAAGAAAATTAACTTATTTAAATAAGTTATGCAAATCATACAGAAACTCACCTCCTCCTCCAGGACAATATGTCTGATAAGTGCAGCTATAAGGTCAAGATCAATCTTGTCATCATCCATCATTTCTAACGCATCTATAGTACCTGCTGAATACCTATAAATAATGTGTGTACATAATGACAAGTCTAAGAAAAAAACCCCATCCACTCATTTCAAGTGTTTCTATTACAAAGCTATTGCAATTTTACAGCAAAGAAAATGCAGTATTCTTTACGATATAGTTCTCTTTTGTTTACACGCTAGACTTGCACAGATCTATATCACATTTTCCCTAGATTTAGAGTCTGGAATAATGTGAGAGCTTTAAGACAATGATACATTGCTCTAAATTTGAGACATGTCACATTACGACATACATCAAATTAGTGCAAAGTAAGACTATGTAACATTTAGCCCAAGTACTTAACACATACAAAATGTTTTGAGTTCCATAGATAAGTAAGGTGAAGTGTCAAGTTTCTGAATATAACATGTCCAAATTAAGCTAAATTAATTATTTAGTCTAATAAAGTTGCTGCAGCCGAATATTTCATGCTTCACCATTCAAACTAATTAACTGCCTCAGGGACTTAACTCTGCAAGCCAGCAGTTATCCAATCAGTGAAGACCTTGGAATGCATTATAAATGTGTCATCATTAAAAAAATCACTGAAGTTCCAGCAAAGAGGGTAAGGAAGAGAAGCCTGAGAGGAGAAAGTGATGAACTTCAAAAGAGACAGGGACGAGAAGTGAAGTAATGTGTCTTTGTGGTGGGGAACATGTTGCACAAATTTTTTTTTAAATAATTTATCCACTGCTTGAATGCTGTAAAGCTCTGAAAAGTGGGACAAAAAAGGTGTTTACTGGGTTCCTGAAAGGGAGATAATCCTTCCTTATCCCTGTCATAACCCTTATTGAAGGCAAACAGGTGAGACATGAAGGGATTAAGATAACTTTTGCTCCCCAGTCACCCTATTTCCCTTCCTCCTCCTGCAAGAAACTACTCCTCAAAAGCCTATGAGTAAGAAGGCTTAACTGCCTGGGATATTAATGCTGCTACAATTTGTTTTTCTCACCATAGCTGACCAATGCATTTTTCTCAAACAAAATCTCCCACAGAAGGACATGTTTTCAAAAAGAGGTCCACTTGCAAAACTTGTAAATGGAATTTAGGCTTCCGAGTGGTCATTTGTGGGTAGAATCTTTGTAGTTGTGTGTTCAAGTATAGGCAAACAATTGAGCCACATATCTATAATTCAGTTTTGGAGTATGGCCTCAGAATGGACTAAATGGTTAGTGAGGTAGGGAAGAGAGAAAGATGTAATTCATGCAGTCCTGGGAGAAGGATTGGCTGAGTTGTCCATTCATAAAAAAGGGACTTCTAGGATGGATTATCTCATGCCTCTTGAAATAACCACGTTCATGAGAGCAAAGCAGTGTAAGAAACCAAAGGGAAAGGACTGAAAAACCAAAGAATGTCAGTTAAAATGGTAAGTATAACAAAGGTTTGGATTAAAAGTAACATAAAACCAATCTATTTGTTTAAAGGGTTATGACAGAATAGTCTGAAGAAAAGGAAGTAAAAAATATTTTTTAAAAAGTTGTGGAATGTTTACTCTTCTGTTTTGTTGATTATGAGCCCAGACTACTAGAAGTATCTACTACAAAGGGAAAGATAGCACAAGCAGGGAAGCCACCAGGGAAAGAGTTAGGAATCAGAGTATAAGCAGCCTGACAGTTTGATGAATAGAAAGAATTACGGACTATACATGTGCATGCCAATAGTAAATGGCTGATTGTGACTTCTTCCCCTATGTCAGGCTTGGCGTTTGCAACTTTTAGTTTAACCGGAGCATGTGTGATACTGTGCTAGTATGTTGATTCATGTATGACACACTTAGCATTGAACTGCACTACTCACAATGTTACAGCCATCTCTATGTAACTGGTAATTGTGTTATAAAAACTAATTAATTGCATAGTGTAATCTTATATTTCTCAGCTGTAGAAGTACATAGATAATTGGTAATACCTGACAGCATAGAAGTGAACAAATAAGACCTACCTTCCTCGCAGCTGCCTTAGATAATCTGGCCATCGCTCTTTATAGATTTCTTCTTTCTCCTCCTTTTCTGGTCTGCTGATCTGTCCTTGCATAAAGCCCTTCTTCCGCCGTGGTCTGTAATCTGTATCTTCTGGAGTATATCTAAAAGTATACAATTATTCCGGTCATTTAATATTTTATTTTAATTTTTTAAAAAATTAAGGCTAACAAATACATTGGTGATTCAACCCACTGACAATAACGTGCAAGATTTTAGTTGTAGCTTGTCATATTATGCTTTAAAGAAAAAAGCTCAAGAAGCCTTATCTACAAAGTGGGCTCCATTTCTACAAAGCATAAAAATAAGCAGAAAAAGAATTTAGCTCAATCCAGCTACCTGAAAATGCAAAGATAATCAAGCATTTTAATGTGAATAACTGACCTAGTTCGGGAGGGGAAAAAAAAACCAAAGGACTTCAAGTTGAGACTTTTTAAATTTTATTTTGACTACTGATAGCATCTTGCTAAAAATATGATGTCATTTATAAAAACACAGAAAAAGCTACTCAATTTTCCCATAGTCAACAATGCTTTTTTTAAACAAGATGTCTGCCATCAGTTCAGAAACGTCAGTTATCATTTGAAACAAAACTGAAATAAACACTGGTACGTTCATGGTGAGATGTGATTTGCTACTGTGGAAAATCCAGACTGCCAGGCTGAGCAAAAGCGAACATCATTCTATGTATGTGCCTAGTAGCATCCAATACAGTTATATGGATCTTTACTTTCAGAAACAGACTGACCTTAACTTTTCAATTACATCTTCCAAAAGATATTCCATAACAGGGAAAGTGAATCCAGGTATATGGATCATGGGACAATTGTCTATTGAGGAAGAGTGTAACTTATTAATTCTTAGAAAACAAAATATACTTAATACTGTAACACTAGTCTATATCAAAAATAGTTAGAAAAAATGTCAAACAGTTCCTTTCTACTTAACTGCATACCTATTAAGTTTGATTTTCATGTACACTTAATGCTTGTGAAAAGTATCAAGTTAACACCCACAAAAAGTCACTAAACAGACCACCACAGGCAACAGCAATGCATGTTTCCTTATGTTCTAGCCAATGTGACTGAAACCCAAGGCAGATGAACCAATTGTAGACTGGCTGGCATACCATAGGAAGATTTGCACTGCCAATTCACTCACTCATGGCCTCTAAGGGTGCTAAATGAGAGTTTTAAAAATTAAAGACAATGCCAACCTCTGTTTGGCAACTTATAGTGTGTATTAACCTCTATTCTTCTGAGAGACATTTCACGGAGGAAAACAAAAGCAGCAACATATAACCATGATGGGATAAATCAAGGAACCTTGCATTGCACCCTACTCTGAGACCTCTTAACAGGTGATAGCGACAGCTAACACTGAAATAATCATTTTTAATTTAAGTCAAACTCACACTTTCTTTTTTTTAAAATGCATTATTAAACAGTACAAGTCCAAAATATATATATAGCAAATATTAAGTATGTTACATATCTAATCAATATTACGATACAAGCATCTCACCCACCAAAATATTCTGAAAATTTCTCAGCATTCAAAGTAGCACTCATCAGTATTACTTTCAGATCTGGTCGAACATTTAGAAGATCTTTAATAATAGTCATTAAGACATCTGATTGAAGATTTCTTTCATGGATTTCATCAAGAATAACATGACTAACACTGGACAATTGCCTAAAATAAAAGAATGCAAAGTTGATAACATTTATGTTTAGCAGAAGCAAGGCATTAAAACAAAAACAAAAAAAATGAGACAAGTGCTAAAGAATGAAAACAAAACATAGAACCATTAAAAAGCTAGCTCACTAAAATTCTGATATTTATATTTAAAAAGAAACTAGTAAATACAACTACTTACTTGTCTGATTGGAGCCACTGTAGGACGATTCCTGTTGTACAGTACAGAATGGAACCTTGTTTCCTTGGTAACCGACTGAAAAGAGATGCATTAAGAATCTTGAATTCTCTTTTCTAATATTTTACAAAGTACTTTAAAAGCTCCAAAGCAGAATGCACTTTAAAGTGTCTATAATGACAATCTACATCACTCAACTCATTCTCTAGGCCTGCTCATTTAGAACTAAACTAGTGCAAGAGGGGATTAAGTCAGGGCTAGGCCATAGTATGCCTATGATGAGGAATGGATCATTTGCAATCTGACAGTACCAGGCTTTACAGCCATTATTTGTCACCGTTTCAGGATTAGTTTTTCTCTACTCATCCCAAACTGTTGTTAGACTAAAAACAAGGCAAAATATTGTTCTCTGTTAAACAGCATTTATACTTGAGAATATAATTTAGCTCCATGAATAATTTTACATCCTGAATAAAAACACTTGTGCACAAAAACAACACTGGAATATCAGATTACAACTAGGGCCACATTCTCTATTTTTAACTCTTAGATCAGTTTTTCATTTAAGGATTATTCCAGATACATCAGTACCTACATTAAAGCCCAAAGCCTGCAAACACTGATGCAACATGCTTAACCTTACATGATGTGATGTGAAGTTAAGCACATGCATAAATGTTCACAGGATCAGGGCCTAAAGCTGTTGACATTTTTAACTTTTAACACTCCTTTCTATATGTCTGTTGTAATAAGGCTGTTTCCAGATTGGAAACTGCACAAGCTGTGATTTGCAATTTGACCATTCAAATGGTTTCCAGTGCAAGCAGGATTAGTACAAAAGATATTTTTAAGTCTTTGAACCATAATTGTTTTGTTCCTTCTCTGCTTCAACCAGCATCTCTTATCTCAACTTTTAACAGTTTAAGATGTGCATATTGATAACCCGTTTACCCTGTGCTATTGTAATTCTTCCACCATATGGTGTTCATTTAGTTTATCCTCTTGAAATTAACAGAATTACAGATGTAGACTTGCTCCCCCAGCAAAGTAGACTATACTACAAAAATTGGCTTCTCACCAATTTAAGTAACATTAAAGTTCAACCATTGTAGTCAAGCTTTCAAGTACGTCCTTATTTTTCCTCCCAACCATTTACGGGAAAATTACTCAGGAATCCCCTCTGTGTGAAAGCAGTTAAGTATGTTCCCTTTGTGTTTAAAATAGTATTTCAAATTTTCCTGTTTGTCAGTTTACATTCAAGTCAGCGTACAAAAACCAAAAAAAAAAAAAAAAAAAAAACCAACAAAAACTATAAATTACCTCTGGAGACGAATCTGGTACCCTGTACTCTTGCCATTACCACACACTTCTGCCCTTTCAGCTGCAACTCTCTCTGCCACCTTAAAATCAAACCAAATAGCATCATGTTAAAAAAATAAATAAATAAAATTAAAAAAAAGCAGCTTATCTGAATTTATAGGTATTCTTCAGTAGGAACTACCTACCATGAAGAAGTTACATTTCAGTTTATAATAACGCTAAAACTACCTTTAATACCCTCCTCTGATGGATACAGCACTCTTTTGCCACAATCCAGGAACTGGTGTAGAACCCAAAATATATTTCAAAAGACAGTGGAACGGTTTAATATATGATGGAACTAAAAGTATTTCCCCCTTATAACTTAACAGCATGACATGCAACTGTTCCTGGGTAGTGGAACTCCTTACAACCCTGCACCTCATATTTCTACTTAATGGAAACTATGCATTTTGTACATTCTAGTGGTCAAACTTCATGAGATCAACCAAGCTGAGAAATGCTCACCTCTAATTTTCTTTATCAATAGTTTTAAGCTGAATTATTTAGCAATGGTTAAGTAACATTAAAGTTCAACCATTGTTCTGTGATTATTATTATTATTCTGTGACTATCGCACAGTATTGAGAAATGAGGCTGAAAGTGTAAAAGACTAGTTTTTGAAGCTATGACATTTCGTCCAGTAAAGTGATGGGAAAACACTTTCTGGGCAGCTCAAGAAGAGCAAAACATAAGGTATCCAAAAAACCAGAGTCCAAGTACAGACCCTTTCTTCATGTTTTCCTTTACCCTTACTTTATATATATTAGGTAAGAGTGCTGAGCAGGAAACTCAACTAATAAGACCCACAAAGGTCTATAGGTAAGCTCTGGGTGAACTTCCACTACCCTTGAAGATTGCACAGACCTGCCAAAGAGTTCAGCTTCAATGCTGTTTACTTCAGAAGAGCAACACTGAACTCCAATCCTGCAGACACATACTTGCTAGCCCATAGGCTTCAATACAACTACTCAAATATATTAATTATGGATGCAAGTGTTCACAGAATTGGGAACTAAACATTGTAAACTCTTTGGGGGAATGACACATCCTATATGCTTGTACAGTGCTTAACAAAATGAGGCCTGGTTCTGATTAGGAACTTTGGGCAGTAGTGCAATACAAGTAGTAAATAATTTGTCCCACAATTTCTCTGTTGCAAAAGGAAATTAACATTCAACGAAACAATTCAGTTTTTCAGCATTGCACTTACTGAGATAGCACTGATCCTCCTAGGTTGGGTACATACAATTCTGCAAGCAGATCCTTTCCCTCTCTCTATATAGTCATCCAGAATGAACTGAGTAACTTGTGTAGTCTTTCCACAACCAGTCTCACCACTGATCACAGTCACCTGATTATTATTTATCACAGTTACCAGTTCCTATTTTAAAAGGAAAACAAAAATGTAATGTTATGTTGACAAATCTTTTTAAACTGTAGGAGGCCTTCTAGAATTCCCTATTCTTTTGAATTCAATTTAAAAGAACAAGCCAGAGTACTTTAAAGGGACACACTTAGATACTCATTTTATTAACATTTTAGGGCCAGAGAGTCAAAGTGTGCCATGCACTTTAAATATATGACTAAGGCCATGCACAGAATTACTTGTGTGGACAGAATGAATACTATTAATTATGAAAATAGGAATGTACAATTAACAATCCTGCACACTCATAGTTTAAAACCTCTGAAAATATAGCTAGTCCTAGATAACTGAAAATGAAAGCTTAACTTCTCACTTTTCCTGTTTGTTTGGTTTTTGCATTTCATTCAGCTCAGTCACTGAAGAGAGACTAGTCTGTTTCTCATTTGTATTCAGCAGCACACAGCAGCATTCCATCTCATATTTTAGCACAATGTTTCAGTGTTTGTGTTGCAATCACAGCAAGGGAATGTTTAAAACCCCACAAAAAAGTTACTGCAATCTGAAGAGCAATGGAACTATTAGTTTCTTAGATTTTTTTTCCTTTTACAGAGACAATTACAAACCTACAAACCAAAGCTTACGGGGTACTTTCACCCTGGCGTGTAATATACAAGTTATTTAAACTAAGATGAAAATAATCCCCTTTAGCTAAAATGGTCATTAATTCACCGATTGTGCATAGGTAGCATAAAACAGCATGCAGCCACAAGAGTGTGATTTAGAGACTAAAATGGAATAAAGACAAATTTAATCAATGTTCAATCATAAGTCATACAAACATATCATGAGCAGCAATAAAGACAGCCACATCTGGCATTTTAAGATATGATACAGTAAATACAATGTTTTTTAAAATTACAAGTAACCAGGGCAATTAGTCACCTTAGTTTCAAATAGCATGCAACATTTTAAAAGGTAAATCTGCAAAGTGAAGGATGAAAAAGCTATATAGTATTTTAAATATACTTGCTGCTCATGTCTGGTTTCCATGGAGATGGCTGTCTAGTTGTAAAACTGTATGGTTCAACGTAAGTAGAGTGAGCTTCCCTACATTACATGTCTGTGTGTCTGAAGTCTTTTCTAGAAAGAAATTAGCTGTAATTATGAAGCCTCCCACGTTCTGACATCTTTAGAAGGTGGTAAGATTCTTTATAACATTTCCTTTAAAGATATTTCAAAACAGAGGCCTTCTGTTATAAATCTGGGTCCAAAAATCATATTTTTAGTCTGAATTACAAACCCTGATTTTCCTATGTTTATAACAAAATAGCAGAGGTGCACTGGATTTCAAAGTAAAAATAAATATATTTACCCTTCTTATCCCATATGAAGGAAGTTTCTCTCGGAATCTCTGGGGGAAAAAACAAAGTTATATTCACTTTTAAAGTACACTTATGCTTTGAAGGTAAAAAATACAATCAGTTTTGTCTATGATCAACAAAAACTTAACCTGAAAAAAGATAACTTACTAGTATAACAAATTGTACATGCGTAGCCCTAGGTCCTGCAAACACTTATGTGCATGCTTAACTCTAAGTTTGTATGTAGCCGCACTGAAGCCAGTGAGACTATTCACATACACACATATGTAAGCATTTGCAAGATTGGGGCCTTACAGCAGGGGTCTCAAACTCAAATGATCATGAGGGCCACATGCAGACTAGTGCATTGGCCCGAGGGCCGCATCACTGACACTCCCTCCACATTGCCCCGGTCCCAGCCCCACTCCACCCCTTCCATGAGGCCCCGCTCCTGCCCCAGCGCTTCTCCACCTCCTCCCCTGAGTACGCAGCTCCCCGCTCCTCAGAAGGTGCTAAGCGCCACCAACAGCTGTTTGGCAGCGGGAAGCGCCTGGAGGTAGGCAGAAAAAAGATGAATAGTAATATGGTAGTATAGTATTAAAATATACTATGCTATTAAAAGTCAATTTATTAACTTCTTTAACTGTAATGTGAAAAGTCAGTGCTAATTTTCACAGTCATTTCATTTTTGGCCACTTAGTGGCAGCGTTTTGCATCAACCAGAGCATCAATATTAGGTTTGATATCCTGAGACGAAACCAGTCTCAGTGTTGCTTTCAAATGTTCATCAGTGAGCCTTGACCTTAACACAGATTTGTTAATCTTTATGGAAGAGAAAAACTGTTCACATATATATATGTATGTACTTCCAAACATTGCCATTATCCTTGCAGAAGCAGAGGATAACATGGGAAATCTTTCTTGTGAAAGAAACCCGTAGAATACTGGAATTCCAACATCTGTATACTTCTGCTTCAAAATGGTGTCACAGGACATAAAATTTCACTGGCCTTCATAAGACATTCTTTTACAAATAAGCCTTCTTTAAAAGGTTGCAATGATTTACATATCATTTAGCTTATTACAAAACTTGCTCTTATTGAATCTTCATGAGACTTGTTAATCACCAAAAATAAAACTTCTTTGCTTGGCAAATGCTGATGTAAGTTACTGAACTTTTTCCCTCTCGGATTTTTCTGGTGAATGCATATTTTTCACGGTGCATCGTGTCGTAGTGCCAATGCAAGTTATACTCCTTGGGAACAGCAATCATTTGCTGACAAATAAGGTACTGAACTTTATCTTTTACCTCTGTGAAAAAAAAAAAAAAATTCTCCCATGTGTCTTGGAAAGCTCTTTTCTTCCATAAGTGTTCTTTTTTTTGATGAAGTCGTTTCCAAGCAGTTTTAATAAAATCTATACACTCAGTAATGCACCTCAGTCAAAGGACAAAACACACAGTTAGATTTACTTCTGTTAAAGTGTCCCCCCCCGCCTCCTCTACCCCCCCCCCCCAACACACACACTGAGCTGCATCACCACTCCATCCCTGCTCTGCCTCTTCCAGGGGTGGCAGATTTGTAGAAATTTTGGTGGTGCCTAGAATCTGTCCCCCTCAAACTCTGCCCCCACCTGCCTAAGGTTCTGGAAAGGAGTTTGGATGGAGGAGGGGGTCTGGGGTGCAGGCTCTGGGATGGAGTTTGGGTGCAGGCTCCAGGCGGGGGCAGGGGTGCAGAAAGAGGTGAGGAGTGCAGGCTCTGGGACAGAGTTTGGGGATAGGAGGGGGTGCAGGGGTGAGGACTGTGGGGCTGAGGATGAGGGGATTTGGGGCACTGGAAAGGCTCAGGACTAGGACAGAAGGGCAGCCTGCCCTGGCCCTAGTTAAGGGGGGCACTAGGACCCTGCAGCAGCAGGTGATGCTGGAAGCTGGAGCGGAGTCAGCAGGCTCCGGGGAGGTGCGGGGGCAGCAAGTGGGGGCCGGGGAACACTTGAGGGATGTGCATGGGGGCAGCAGGCGGGGCTAGGGGAGAGACCCAGCCCAAAACATTGGGGAGCAGTGTGTGGGGAACGTAGCGGCCACAGAAAATAATTTGGGGGGGAGGGGGAAGTGAGAGGAGTTTGGCAGCAACAGGAAGTAACTGTGTGTGGTGGGGGCAGGGCACGGGGAGCATGGTGGGCTGCAGGGAAGAGCTTCGCGGGCCGTGTGTTTGAGACTCCTGCCTTAGAGTCAGATTATGACCTTCTGGATTTGGCCACAGAAGAATAGTTGAAATCAACTGATATGAGTCCATCCTCCTATATAAGTCCTTGAAAGCAGATCAGCACCATCTTATGATAAACTGTGACAAAAGCAACTAATATGTCCATATCAACATTGCCTTGTTTCACGACCACTAGAGCAATCAGCATGATTTCTAAACCATAAACTGGTCTAAAGGCAGATTACTGGTTTTATAGATTAATTATCTAATTCATTCACTTAAAAATAATATCATATGCTGTCCACTACCTTGCATTTAAATTTTAGCATTTTAGGATTAAATTCACATGAAAATTATTATATAAAATACATGTTTATGTTCAGAAGTATTCACAGGATTTAATATTTTCCAAATGTTTTACTATTGCTAATTGCTATGTACAAGCGTTTATTGAAATAGTGGACAGCTGATAAATCGTGACACTGTCAAAAAAAGTATTTTCACATACGTTAACACTAAACAGATTTTTATAACGACACTTTTCCATTAACAAGGGTATAAAAAGTAACTAATTTTCGCTTATAAAAATAAAAAACTATTATAAATAAAAACATTAGCACCAGTTGTGTCTTCTAGTTAACCATTATCTAGTACCTGCATTTCAATGTATCTAGGATCAAATTTCTTCTTTCTTAACTCTTCTCTAAATTTCTCATTCAAATCAATATCCGGCTCATTTTCTTGAAAGAGATATTCTGAATCTCGATCTAGGAAAGTTTTCTCCAAAATTGGTCTCCGCTTTACAGAAGTCTTCGCCAACGTTGGTTTCTCTGCAGGTACCTCTTGACTATATCAGAAACAAAGATTTGGTTATAATGCAATTTCCACATTAAAATCTTTCTAAGAGGAGATAATCCAACATATACTTGGCTACTGAAACAAGTACAAAACAAGGCTCCCTTTGATAGATTCCTAGTCTCTCTCTTTTTGGAAAAAAAAAAAAACGAGGCTATAAACTTAGTTGGCCTTTGTGCGGGAAGGCAATGTGTCTTAACAGTCTTGCACTTTTCACCAAAAATATACTTGAATATATCAACTCAGGCACAGTTTGAAAAAGTCCACTCAGCAGAGGTAAGTACAAAAGTTTCCCTGGTGAGCATGGGGACGTTATCAATTTCTGCAAAATTTAAGGTATGTGTAAATTAAATTTGTCCTAGAATATAATTTGGTAGAATTGTTTTTTACATTCATCAATGGAAATACAGTATTACTATAATTAAAATTATATACTTTTTCAAACAGTTTAACAAACCATTCCACTGCAGTGTTTGAAACTGCCATACAAGCCATCTACAAATGAAACTGACTAAACAAAGTTTTTGAGTTTCATTATTCAATCTGAGAAATGCAAAAAGGTATAACAGTATAGTGACAAGTAAATATGATTTTTTAAAGCTCTCAATTTTAATAATCTTTGGTATTAAAAAGATTGCCAATTTGAGATATAGTCAATTTTTTGAAGTTAGTTAAAATTCATTTCAGGAACTACGCTTGCCAGCACTCTGATAATTTTTATGGCTCTACAAATTATTTTTTTCCAGCTTTTAAAAATATTTATCCCCATTGCTATGTGAAAGATGCATAAAACCTGTGAAAAACTAGATACAAATCGCTGTCAAATACATGAAATTTATCACAGGAGCAAGTAAAATATTCAGATAGAAGTGGTACTGCTAAGCAGATGGTGTCTATTTTATTACAATAAAAGCATAAGACTTTTTGTTTACAAGATAGGATTATTGTTCCTTTAAGCCTGTGTCTAAAAATAGGTTTCTCCTACTTATGTAGCAGAGAATATCGACTGTAAACCAATGTAATGGTGTCTGAGTCTGCAGACAGAACTACTGCCTTAGCCATTCTCATTGTCCCATCTCATAATTGGGAATGACTGGAAGATTAGGACTATAACTTTTTCCTTTGTGGCAGAGTGAAATTAACAAGATTCTGGTTGTTAGTTTCATTACCTACTGAGACTCCTGTGGGTAGAAATGAAATTGTCAAGAAGTGTGCCTATTTCACTTCAGCTTGGAAAACATTAACTGAGGCTGAACCTATTCACAAGGAGAACCCCCCAAAAAAATGGAGGCCAGGGAAGAATAGAGTTGGATAGTACTCTGCATCCCAAATGCGAGAGGCAGAGTTTCAGCACCATAGCCATTCCCCCAACAGTCTTTGGGGTGGGAAAGACAGCACTCTTCCCTTCCAACAGCAAGGGGAGCCTCAACATTTATCAGATACATGCTAGCCAGAGTCTGATACTCAAGATTAATTTTGATATTTTAAGGCCAAAGGTAGTTACATACTTAACTCATTGATTTCAAAAGTAGTTTTGGCACAAAAACATGCTTAAAAATCTGGCTTCAGGGACTTAATTATGCACTCTTAAAAGATCCAAGCTGCAGTGTAGAGAGATTCAGGAATTCTTACATCTAAACCGAGTAGGAATAAATACCACAGTGGCAAAGAAGAGTCTTCTCTACACTATAGCTTCTATAGTTGTTGCCACTGATGGTGAATTACAACTATAAAGTTTGCGAGCATAAGACCAGAGAGAAACTATCAAAAAATGGAGTTCACAAGCATCCTTGGAAGTCCAGAACCCTGCCCTCTCCCTCCCAGCAGCCAGGAATGAAAAGAGGTAAATCTGTGGAACTCACTGGGTGAAGATATCCCCCCTTCTTCCACCTCCTACCCCTAATGTTTCCTATTGGTATGGCTCTGATTTTTTTTAACCAACATTTCCCCACATTTTACAAAAGCTATTATTCAGTTTTTACTGATTTTCACTTGGTTACATTAAGAAAATCCAATCCATTGTATTAGGTAGATGGATTTATATTATAGTAAATTAGTCCACGTGTAAATGTGAGGCTAAGTAAGACAGTGTGGTGGAAGATACACACAGAAACATGGGCGTGCATATGTGTACATTCATTAAATAATCCACAACATTATACTGCTTTTACTTTCAATATTCTTATCTTTTCCACTATTTGTTGCTTCTTCCTGTCATCTTGTCCCTCCCAATACTAACCCTGATATTTATCCAGAAAACTGTGAAGTTAATTTTTGCACCAATTTTCAACCATTTAATTTGTGTAATAAACACTTATAACTGCCCAGGTAAACAAAATAAAACAAAAAATGAATGTTCTTGCCTATTGGCTTATGGTTAGTACGTTCAGTCTTCTGCTGTGGGTAAAAATTTCAAACCCAGAACTCAAGCATAACCTAGAAAGTTGTTTGAAAACAATGGTCATACTAATTATTTCCTGTATGAGTTACTATATTTAAAAAAGTCAGTATTTATAACATGTTTATTTATTTATTTATTTATTCTAACCAGGACTGCCCAGGGAGGGGGGAGGAGCGCAAGTGGGGCAATTCGTCCCAGGCCCTGGGCCCCCCACAAGAATATAGTATTCTATAGTATTGAAGCTTTTTTTTTTTTTAATGGAAGGGGGCTCCCAAAATTGCTTTGCCCCAGGCCCCTTGAATCCTCTGGGCGGCCCTGATTCTAACCCACATGATAATGACACCACTTTTAACTTTAGCAGTTTCTACTGAAATCTTTTGCCACCATTTTCTGAGAGAGAAACAGATAGCATAAGTGATTGATTTTTTTACCCTTCTTCCTCACCGGACCACCATGACACAGATTCTTGTTCTTTTTCATTTCTAGTCTGGACAGTATTCAGCAACTGTACAATCTGTTCTTCCCTGTGTTCATCCATACGCACAACGGCTCTCTAATTTGAGGAAAGAAAAACAGTTTTTCCACCAGTGTTTAAGAGCATATAGTCATGTTTGACATTTAGTTGCATACTTGGTTTAACTATAAAAATGTTTTTCATTTTCCTGCAATTGTAACAGTAGTACAATTTATGGGACTACTAAATTAAACTTGTTTATCCACAATGTAGAGGTGAGTGGATCTTTCCAACACGCCATACAAAACATTTTAGCAACCACACAGATTTTGACTTATCTATATACTTACAGTCAAAGTCTTGCACAAATTATTATTTGTAAGGAAGATTTTTAAGTGGTGGTATTCTTTGCATTACAAATATAAGGAGAACCCAAGTTTAAGAAACTGAGATATCACATGCTCACCTCTAGAATGCTAATCTTTTTAGTCACCTTGACATTCCCAAACCTCCTACTTACAGGTAAAGCCTGTTAATAGCCACCAAGGAGACTTCTTCTGACCATTTTAGCAAGTTAAGAAAAGCTTTGATGTATTTAGGTCTTTTCAATGCTTAGCTACTAATTACAAAACCAGAACAATAAGTTTTTCATTGCTTTTTAAAAAGAGTTTCTCTCTCTTCCTCTACATTCCCTGCCTCCTATTTTTTCTGTACCTGTGGAGGTGTACAGATACTACAAAGACATGTTATTAGAAATAGCTGTGCTGTTGCATACAATACTTCCCATAGCAGGAAAAAACAACCCCATAGAATCCTCAGTTTTCCCACTACAGCTCTTTACGTTGCTGCTAGAGAAGCAAAAAGTGCAAAAGCAACCTTTTCTGCAGAGAAGTTTTAAAAACAGGGATGAGTAAAGCACACAAACATGAAAAGTGTTCTTCCATGCTACCTGCTTTTAACCATTTAGCTTTTCAGACACAGGGTTACTTCCTTTACGGTTTTCTGGAGTTTGCATAACTATCTGGGAGTCGAACAGCTGAAAAAGGGGTAAGACACAGCCTGAAGCCAGTTTCAATACTCAGCAAACTCAATACAGCTTATCATCTTTAAACTAGTTATGTTCCCTACAGACTACTGTAATAGGGCGGGTGGGGTGGTTTTTGGAGGGAAGGGAGGGGGGAGCAAAACCTTAAAAACTAACTTGTCTACTCTGTGTGCCCAAACATACTGTGGGGGGGGGGGTCACATATAAGTTGGGGGTGTGTACGTACATGGAGAGAGCGACACACCACACAACAGTAGCTGCCAATGGGCCCAGCGCAGCAGAACCCGGGCTGCACCCGCTCACTGTCAGGGCAACGACCCAGCGCTGGCGGCCCGTCAAGCGGGGAAGGACCAGGGGCACAGGGAGAAGAGCCGCAGCCGGTGAGTAGGGCCCGGGGGAGGAAAGGAGTGAGGACTTGGGGGGCGGGGGCGGACGAGAGGCGCCCAGTGCGCGCCGCGGCCGTTACCTGCTGCCTGTCGGGCTCTTTGCTTTTCTGGCTCTGTTTCCGCGCGTACCACAGCCCGATGTCGCGGCCCTTGAGGTGACTGGGATGCCGCCCCCGGCCCCCTCGGCCTTCGTGTCCCCCCGCGGAGGAGGAGGAAGGCCGGGGGCCCCCTCCTCCGCCGCGGCTCCAGTCCCTGCGGTGCTCGAAGCTCATCCTCCTCCGCTCGGGTCGCTGCACGGCGGGTGTTCAGGCAGCGGAGCACCCGCGCCGA
Organism: Gopherus flavomarginatus; assembly: GCF_025201925.1. NCBI lineage: Eukaryota > Metazoa > Chordata > Testudines > Testudinidae > Gopherus > Gopherus flavomarginatus. The sequence goes on from NC_066624.1 coordinate 89,046,978, forward strand.
GCCGGCAGCAGCGCCTAGCGGAACCGGAAATCGACCGGCTCTTTCCCCTTCCTCATTTCCGTTCCGCCTCCTAGGGCGCCGGCGCGTCGCTATGACGGAGGCCGGGCGGGAGCAGGGGGGCTGCGCGCGCTGCTCGTTCAAGCTTAGCGGGCGCCGGTGTGGCGGATTCGTTGGCGAGTGCGGGGGCGGCGGGGTGCTCAGTTGTGGCAGTGGTGCGAGTAGCAGCCTTGTACCCCGGCTGCGCGCATGTGCGGGGCTTTGCTAAATCACACGCCGCGCTTCCCCCCGGGCTGTGAAGCGTCGCGGGTGTCTCACTATGAGCTCAGAGGCCCCTTTCCTAGGCGGGGTTGGTCTCTACAGCGCTAGGAAAGCTGCGGGACGCAACTCCGACTCAGAACTTTTCTCTCGTTGAGAAGAAAAGCCTAGAATCCATGTCTGCTCACTTCGTTAACTCTGAAACCTACAGACAACATCAGTGTCCAACCTTGCCAGCCAGAAATGTGGGAACTGTGTAAAATGAAGGGGCTGCTACACTCCTTTTACTTGTCATGTCACACTTAAATAAAAGCTCCATGTAAAAATATATCTGTAGCTGTTCTGTCCCCTCTAATGTCACCAAGACCACTGAGAGATTAATATCAGAGGGGTAGCCGTGTTAGTCTGGATCTGTAAAAGCAGCAAAGAATCCTGTGGCACCTTATAGACTAACAGACATTAATCACTGAGAGATTAATGAGTCTGTTACAGCCCTACCTAACAGGCATGTGGCTTTTGACTCACGCATTAAGCTTCACAGGTCCCAGAGTTGACCCCACCCACCACCAACCAGGATCTGTTGATGTTACATAGACACTGAAAAAATTTCACTACAGTCTTGCAGCGCCTAGGCATCTTGCTACAGAGTACAAGCCATGTGCTGTGCTGCCAAGAAAGTGTCTTGAGTTAAGGAGCCACCTCAGTAGTTCTCAAAATTTTGTACTGGTGACCACCCCTTTCACATAGCAAGCATCTGAGTGTAACCCCCCCCCCCCAATAAATTAAAAACACTTAAATATATTTAACACCATTACAAATGCTGGAGGCAAAGCAGGATTCGGGTGGAGGCTGACACAATCCCCCAGGTAATAACCTCACAACACCCTGAGGGGTCCCGACCCCTAGTCTGAGAACCCCTGCACTAACTCCAGGAGCACAACAGACAGGTGGGGACTATGTACTGGAAGCTAGGTCAAGCATTGCCTCTGTTCTGGGCATTGTCCACAAGTCAAAGTTATCACATTACACAATTGTGATGTATATGTTGCATCATCATTTGCATCATCCCCAGATAGGTTTCAGGGTTGTTTTAATGTCCTGAAAACGTAGGACAGCCCTAATAGATTTAGTACAGTGGCTTGAGAGATTTATCTGGACAGAAAACAATATACCTCTATTCTAGTTCATTGAGTTATCATAATTGATCCTCTATTGCACTGGGAGCCACCATACACTATTTAGCAATTGTTCATAGGGAGAATAAGCATCCTAATAACTAAAGCAGAAGGAAATTGAGAGAATGCTTTAATTAGGCAAGGAGAAAATTGTCAGAGAAAACAGCAAAAGCAGATATTCTGGCTGGTTAGCCTCACTGTTAAATGATCTAGGCTGATGGAAGCAGAATGGTTATCTGAGGGATTTATTCAGACAGTTTTAGTTAAACAACTTGGCCAACTTGGCTGAAATCCAGGCTTACAGCTCTTTTACTTTTCATATGAATTTCTGGCAGTCTGTGTTTTAGAAATGTTCTGTTCTAACAGCTGAAGTCAACTTAAAGATTTCCAAACATTTAAAAACACCCACCCATTCCTGACAAGTGGTTTTTGTTCGTTGTAGGTGACACACTTCCTTCTAAGAACATACACAACCAGTGTCTCAGAATAGTCCTAAAGGGTGCTGTGCTGTCAGAGGTGCCAACTTTCATGAAAGACAATCCATGTTCCATGGTCAGAAAAGATTCAGTATTATTTTTCACAAGAGTATGGGTATTAACCCCAGTGTCATCTCTAAATAGAATGTAACTATTCACATTGGTATCATCTTAAAAATGTGCCCTGTGGTTTCAACTGAAGATTTTATTTATGCTTCCCTTCTTGAGGCTGTAGCTATTATGACTAGGGGGAAGTAGCAGTATCCAACGTGATTCTCTGATTTATTGTTAAATTATAAATCTTATAAAAACACTCACAGCTCAGGATGAGTGTTTCCATTATTGGGATTTTTATATTCTATCTACATTTAAACTAGTACTAGTTCTGGATGTTCTGCGTTGATTGCTGCCTTATGTAGTAAATTTTGTCCAAGCTCTTTGAAGGGTTAAATTCATCCTTTTAGGTTATTAGTCTTTCACTGTTAATTAATGCTCCTTTTGTTGCCTTGAGTAACATTGTGATGCTATAAATGGCTCTTGACTCTCATTTCTCTGCAGCAGGGGTCTCAAACTCAATTTACCTTAGGGCCAGTGCCAGTCCTCAAATCCTCCCAGCGGGCCAATAAGGTCACTCATGCTGCCCAGAAACTCCCCCCCAAACTCTGCCCCCCAAAACTCTGCCCCTTACCTGCCTAAGGTTCTGGGGTAGAGGATGGGGGTGCAGGCTCTGGAAGGGAGTTTGGGTGCAGAAGGGGTGAGAGGTTGGGGTCTGGGAGGACGTTTCGGTGGGGGAGAGGGTCTGGGGTGCAGGCTCTGGGATGGAGTTTGGGTGCGCGTTGCAGGCTCTGGGCTGCAGCACAGGAGGAGGGGGTAGGGTTGCAGGCTCTGGGAGGGAGGAGCGGGAAGGGTGCAGGCTCTGGGAGGGAGTTTGGGGGTGAGAGGGAGTATGTATGGAGGGGGTGCAGGTTCGGGGAGGGGAGTGTGGTGTTTACCTGGGGTTTCAAGACAGGATGGGCTGGGGGGCCTCTGCGAGCTGCTGCCTCCAGGCACCGCCCCTGTAGCTTCCTATTGGCCACAGGGGCGCTCGGGGCAGGGGCAGCACATGGAGGCACAGTCCCACCCCACCCTGGGGCCACAGGGAAGAGCCAGTAGCCACATGGAGCGAGCGTGCATGAAGCTGCTCAGCTCTGCTGTGCTGCCAATGGTGTGCGGGGCCCCAGGCTATTTTAAATCGCCCATGGGATGCGGGGGGTGGAGCGCCCAGGGGCAGCAGGCGGGGCCAAGGGAGAGACCCGGCCCCAAAATTGCTGGAGCCCCATGGGCCACATTGGGGAGGTTCTTGGGCTGCAGATGGCCCGTGGGCTGGGACTTTGAGACCCCTGCTCTACAGCATTCTTTGCCTTATCAGCTTTGTTGTCAATCTACCACTCTTCACAGCATATGCTTTGAAGTCTGATTCTCCAAAATACCAACTATCCAGTGCACTAGTTCTCAAATTTGTTTCATGTTAACAACCACCTCTTAAAACAGATTTGGTCTCGTGGACTAATTTCCCTCCCAAGTCCCAATGCTACAGTTTACCCCGACCTAATCTTACAATTCCAGCACTTGGTTACATAAAATAAGAGTAAAACAGTACTCTGGAGACAATATGAAAATAAACACAGATACATAATGGGGGAAGCTGCTTGACTACATGATTAACCCACCCACAGCCCTTTGTTTGAGACAGATGAATGCATAATTGAATCCATCTCTCTCACTCTCTTTTACCGGTTCATACTTAACATTGTGATGGAAGCAACTCTGGACACAGCCAATAAGTGCTGCTCAACTCACGCTTTAAGAACTATTGGAGCACTGGGTTTGAGATCTCTATATCCAGAGTTCTTACAGTCATATATCCCTTCATTAATAAAAAGGGAGTCTTTACAAGGGCAGTGGGAGTGCTCACAGTCATCACTGTAGACCATGCAGGCTTTCCCTAGTTACTGCATGCAATTGCTTTCTGTGAAGTCCTAGGCACGTGGGCAACAGTAGCAAGAGCTTTTCCTGCCCCACTACAGAACTGGAGGCAGCCAGGTCCCTCAGATTTTAACACAGATTTGTACGGCTAGGGATGGAGGGTGTCTTTGCTTACCCTGCCTCTGAAGACTGTATTTGGGGAGGGACCAACCAGTCACCCTAAAAGACATCATACAGGAGGGAATGTACAACTTCAAGCCCATACTTCCCACCTCTCAAAATCCACCATAAGTTAAGAAGTGGGGTACAGGGTGAAGTCTACCCATTAGGACAGTGTCAAGCAGGTTTTTTTGTTTGTTTTTGTACAGCAACAGGAGGCATGTAAGGACTGAAAACCTGGGAGCATGCATAGTAGCTGAAAATATTCATTCATATTTGGACATCTGATATTCATTCTTTTTAAGCCATCCAGTAGTCACAGGCTGGGGGTCAGGTTAGACCATCAGATACTTTTAGAACAGGAGTACTTGTAGCACCTTACAGCCTAACACATTTATTTGAGCATAAGCTTTCGTGGGCTAAAGCCCACTTCATCAGATGCATAGAATGGAACATATAGTAAGAAGATAGATAGGTAGGTAGATAGATATACAGAGAACATGAAAAAGTGGAAGTAGCCATACCAACTGTAAGAGGCTAATTAATTAAGATGAGCTATAATCAGCAGGAGAAGAAAAAAAAATTGTACTGATTTATTTTCTCTTGCTGATTATAGCTCATCTTAATTGAGTTAATTAACTTAATTAACATGAGTTCTTTGAAATTAAAGTGCTATTATTTGTATTACCATAGCACCTAGGAGACCTAGAAATTGACCAGGACCCCATTGTGCTAGGCATTGTACAAAATACAGAGCCCAAAATGGCTTGGGACATGTCTATATGAGAAATCACTTTCCGTTTCTCATGCTATCCTGTGGGTACTGACTTCAAGCAATATGTTCAAACTGGATCCATTAGCATATAAGGGAAGCATCTGCAGGCAGGGGTCCTCAGCTTTGGAATTCACTGTCTTGGTCTGAAAAAGATATGTTGACAGTCAGGGCACGTGCGTCTCTAGGAGTCACTCAATATCAAATGGCAGAGGGCACACCATACTGTTACTCATATCTGGTCTGACACACACTTCCTCAACACGCTACTGTCATAATGTGTATCTTAAAGATGTCATATAAGGGATCGTATGCAAACTGGTAACACGCTGGTCCGAAACTTAGGGTTCAGTGCTCTCTGCAAGTTGGATCATCTTGGCCTGGGAGGCAAGAGTAGCTGGAAACTGCATATAGGTGAGAAACCTGCTAAGACAAAAATAAAAACTTGCTGACATTAAGTTTTAGTCACTAGGAAGCATATTTTGTTTTGTTTTACTTGTAACCACACCTGTTTCTTTTATTCTTCCTTATTATCACTTAAACCTCTCTTCTTTGTTAATAAACTTATTCTTGTTTCTTTACAAAACCATCATAGGACTGTGTATTACAGTGAAATGTGAGTCTTCAGCTAACCTAACAGGCTGGTGTATGCTCTGTCTCTTTTTAGGCAACAAACTTAATAACATCTGTGAGTGTCCAGTTGGAGGGACTGGACACTATAGGCAGACATCTCTGGGTCAGGAATTGGGATTCAATGATTGCCTTGCCAGAAAACTCGTCAGGACTCTGCCAGTCCAAACCTTGCCTTGCAGGTAACAAATGAGCTAGTGTGTCGGGGAGCTGACACAGCTTAGCAGCAGCAAAGCTCTCATTTGGTGAGACTGGGGTGGGATGGGTGGGTAACATAGTGGCTCACAGTTCTGAGTACCCCAAGCAGGATGTTACAGCGTGTTGCAAGATTCCTTTGTTTTCTGGGACTTGAGAGAGGCTCGTGGGTATAGAGAACAGGGTAGGAGCTGAGATGGAATGGTTGTTTTAGTACAGCTGGATTTTGTTAAAAGCCAAAGCTGAGTGAGTTGTATTACTATGATTTTTTTTAAAATGTCATTTTAGGAGCTTGCAGGGTGCCTAAAACTTTGGACAGGTGCATTTTTGTTTGAGAAATTAAAATAAATAAATAAATATTAGATTTTGCTATAAACATCTGTGAAGATGCTTCATTTACCTTTGTTTAAATTTGGCACAAAGTCATCAATTTTTAGCTTCATAAGGCTTTTTTAGTAAGACTGTAACATTATAAAATTAAAGAAGGCAGAAGAAACCAAACACAGTAGGTAGTTGTTGAATCTCCATAAATATGAATCATGACCTAATGCAGTGTGCTGTGTTTTCTCTGTGTTAAATAATTTAAAATATTTTAGCATAGTACACTTCATATGCCCTGGATTCACATCCAGACATTATTCTTTCTAGGGCATTTTGATTTTACAAACATTCAGCTCATGTAAATGAGTAGCAGTAATATTAGCGCTATACTGTATTGCTATCTCTTGTGAGCAATGTTGGATTAAAATTGGTCACATCCTGTTTTAATGCATATTTGAATGTCAGCCTCCTGCTTTTCTTCTATTTCCTTTGTCAGTGTACGTCATTACCTGCCCGTTTGAGAAAGTGCTCTTAATTTTTAAAATAGTGGAACATGGAGGTGTTCTTTACAGATAGAAGAAAGATGATAATAACAAAGGAATGGAAGTGAGAGCACATTATTTAAAAATCCAACTAATTTTAACGCAGCCAGAGCCCTGACACTGCAGCATTTGCCTTCCCTAAAGCTGACAGTCAGCACCACCCACCACAACAGCACTTTATTTCAAATCCTATTCCACCTGCCTCTCTCAAGCCACACACATTTGCAACCCAGCTAATGGGTATGGTATTGGGAATGTGTCTTTAGGAGCTGAGATTCCCTGACAGGGAGTCTGTGAAGCTGATGCACAGCCAGCTGGAACTGGACACAGAATAAAACAGAACTCTTGCAAGCACTTTAAGCAGTGTGTGATCACTGAACACCTGGAGGAGCTCATTACACTGCACCTCTCAGCCGCCTTCATCTTCAATTGTGCTATGTTCTCCTACCACACTAGCATTAGGGCTTGTCTACACTTACCGGATGATCGCCGCAGTGTTGATCCATGCATAGTCAGTCAATTTAGCAGACATCCCTCAGCCTGCGCTGCTTCCCACAGCCCCCATTGGCCTGGAAGGGCGAACCGCAGCCAATGGGAGCTGCAATTGGCCGAGCCTGCGGACGCTGCAGGTAAACAAACCATCCTGGCCCACCAGCGGATTTCCCTGATGGGTCACGTGCCAAAGATTTCGCAGAACACAATGTAGAGCAGTCTTTCCACAAGACTGTGGGAATGCAAAGATACACAAAGCCCCTTTCCCAACTTCCCACACTCTGGTGCTGTACCACACATACAGTGCCCAAACTAAAGAATCTGAGACAGAACATCCAGTTTTCTGTAGAATTCAGAACTGAGGTGCCATGGAAACAGGGGACATGCTACACAGTTTATGTCCATCTTGGCATAGATTACACAGGTCTAGTCCACACTGTACCTGTTCAGTTGATAGACACTGGACTATAGTTTCCAGCACTGCCAATCTGGTGTGTCTCATGAACACTACATTTGTAGATTTAATAAGAGGAGGAAATTAGAAAAAAGATCATTTTTCTGTATATGTTCTTCCAATGTAGGATCATAAGATTGGCTATAGAAACAAAGCTTTTTGCTTATTATTAATGGGAAGAAAATTTTCAGAGTGGTACCTAGGAGGAAGCATGTTCAAACACAATCAAGCACTAATAGAATTTTTCCCCAAAGCTGAAACTGTGCCAAAAATAATATTGCACTGTGATGTCCATAATTTGGAGTGTCATCATGCTTTGCAAATTGTACTAAATAATTTCCCCCTTACCTATTGGCTATTTTGTTTTTTCACCTAGATACACAAAGATCAGTGTAGTATCAAATCATTCTTTGGAGATACTGAGATAGCTGGTAATTTGGAAACTTTTTACAAGAGAGCAAGTTCATCATTATCGGGGGATGATACGGTGTCCCTGTCTTCTGTACTGAGATGGACAAATGAGTTTGCCAAATGCAAATATGTTCTATAGCATGAATATGTAATAGTTAAGTGCCCATGTGTGAGGCTTTTGTGTGTTTCAATACAAATTCAATCTATTAAGCCTGTGAGTGTTGAATGTCCTCTGTTCCCACTGAAATCAATGGGAGCTGAGGGGGCTCAGCGTTACTCAGGAGGCACATATCACCTCACAGCAAATTTATGATGAATACACTGAATTCTTGAAAGAATCCCCAACTGGCCACAGATTCTGGAGGGAATAAAGATAGATTGCCAATTTAAAAACAAGTCACACTAAATAGACATGCAGAAAATAGCCAAACAAAATCACACAAAATAAACACTGAGAATTCTTAAAAGGAGTTCTAAAAGTTTAGGGCTCATTCGTGAAACACGCCACCAACATGGTTACGTGTTGAGTGAGAGAGAATTCCACAGCTGCATTCTCCTGAGAGGAACAGAAAGAAGGGGTGAGACAGAGAAAAGGATCTCTGCACCCCATTTTCTTCAGCTTGTTTGTGCAGTGGGACAGTTTGCAGTTCCAACCCTATGACAAAGAGGAAGTTCTCTTGCTTCTTCTAATACAGTGCAGCTCTGACCTTTCAACAGCTATTTAGCTAATCTGAGATCTCAGGCAGTGGACATTCCCTCAGGTAGCTACATTATCAAGTAGGAATTTTCATGCCCTTTTAATGTTGGTCTTGCTTCCCAACCCTCAGCCTCTTAAAACTAATGTAAGCCGATGGACGTGAAAGTGATTTTTTTGGTCTGGATTTAAGCCTTTTGATGAATATAAACCAAAACAATTAGTGCATCTCTAATTTAGAAGCCAGTGTCAAAGTTAGACTGAGTACTCACAGTTTGTCAGACTACTCTGTTTTATTAGCACAGCGCTCTGCTAATAACACTCAGATAATGTGAGCACCGTGCAAGATACAAACTATCTTATTTATACAGATAAAAGGGCGCGAACTAAACAAAGGGACAAAGAAAGCAAAACTGTAAAATTTACCTGGGGCACAGCATGCATATCCTACTTCCTTACTAACTCTTACTGATCTTCTGTTAATGTTTCGCCATTAGCACCATTGTTTATGCCTAATGTTTCTTTTTCTGGCACCTGTATTTCAACATTTCTTATTTCTGCTTAAAGGTACATACAACATTTCTTTAATCCATTCTTATTTTTACAATATAATTCATTCTATTTTCACAATCCCTCCTTTTGGTCAAGCTTACGCCATAGAATCATAGAATCATAGACTATTAGGGTTGGAAGGGACCTCAGGAGGTCATCTAGTCCAACCCCCTGCTCCAAGCAGGACCAATCCCCAGATTTTTACCCCAGTTCCCTTAATGGCCCCCTCAGGGATTGAACTCACAACCCTGGGTTTAGTAGGCCAATGCTCAAACCCCTGAGCTATCCCTCCCCCCATGACCAACAATTACTGGGTTCCACAAATCAATCGTTCTTTATTTCTTCATCAGTGATACTTAAAATCAGCATATTAGCACTCTGGTTTGGGGCAGCTATCTGTGTGGCATGTCTTACACCATTTTGGATGCAACAGAAGATTAACTGAAGACATACAAAAATCATTAGGATTCCAAACAGGATAGTCAGGGTTCCCTGAAACAACCAGTTTTCTATGCCAGAGAAATTGAACAGGTTACTTAGCCACTTCCATAAAGAACTCGGCTGTACATGGGGAAGATATGCAATTTGTTCTGAGTGTCTAGCGCGACCTATTACCTCATTGGTATCGTCAGGTATAAACACACAACACTGTATTCCAATGAGAGCACGGGTCCCTCCTTTGGCTGCCAGCACTATGTTCAATGCCTGATGGTTTTGGAGAGCCACCTGTCAGATTGCCCCTGTTTCTTTGGCCAGGGCTCAAACTTTCTCCAGCTTTATTTGCCATTATTTTAACTACTGCTTGTAACCTCAGGACCTTTTTGCATGGTGTATTACTCCCCCAAGTGTTATTGCTGTTTCATATTGTGTTAAACGGATGAGGTCCTCCAGTGAGGTCTGGGGAATTGAGCGGGATAGCCAGGACAGGAACACCAGTTTGAGAGTGGGCTGGGATGTGGCTGCAGACCCAGCATTTAGAAATATTAAGAGTCTGAGCTATCCCCACTTGCTGCTGGATAAAAGAATTATCATTGTGGACTCCCCAGACTTTAAGACACCAACAGCCGAGGAACAGGTGCCACCAGAGGCCCATGTTGGAGGCAGGGCCCTTCTGGTTCTGACAACCTCAACTGAGGGAACCGCAGTCATGGTTTTACGTCCACCAGGCAGCAGGCGCTAGGCTCACTACTGCTTCTTCTTGGGCCTTGCTTTAGGTCATCATCTGTTTCTGGCAATCCTTACGAGAGCGTAGATTATAAGGTATTGCAGGCTGTTCCTCTATGTCTTCTTCTGGAGTCAAAATTGACTCTGAGTGGTCCTGAGGTGATGATTGGTTCACTGGGGGTGGTGCATTCTTACACTGCAAAGCATGTATCCACTCTGCGATGCCAGACAGTTTAACAGCCATCTGGGTAGTAAGGAGTGCCTGATGATTCTTTGATGTTCTTTAAGTCTCTTTGCTTCTTACCTTGACTCTAGCTATAACAATGGCCTTCACACCTTATCTTTTCCTGATGCATACATTCCTCATTCACACAAACAGATTGAGAATACAAACAGCAGTATTTTATATCGAGCAAAAGGCATAGCAAATGAAATCTTGCTAAGTTTTACAATCAATAATCAAGACAACTTACATTGAGACCCAGGCCTTCAATATTTCTCTAATTTACTTAACATAGACACAATAGAGAATCCTGTCTCTTACTAACTAAATCTTAAAACAAAGAGTTAAGAGGGCCCAATTTGTAATGCATATGGAAAATGGAATCTTATAGTCCTAGAGGATCATTTCTTTCTGCTATTCAAAAAGGGTGGCTAGCAGGATGAAATCAAATCATACATTAATTCTTATGGGACATTATAAAATCCTGTTCCTACATATTCCCCTTTTGACACTAAGATTATTAATCGCTAGTGTCACTTCTTATTTAGTCCAAGTAATATAAAATACTGGGAGGTGATTTGGGCCTATGGCTTTAGCTTTGCATACGTTCGTTTTATCCAACAACACATTTTAAACATTTCAATGAAACACATACAATTTAAAACCAAAAACAATTGGGGTAGTAACATTAGTATGCCAGTAGTTGTGGGAGACCATCCAGAAAATATGTTATACCAATGGTAAGCTGTTATGTCTTTCTGCAGTGGCAATTTTTAACATGTCCCCATTTGCGTGTATAATATGAACGGTTCCGTTTCCCACATTGTTTTTTTTCTAGGAACTATGTTACCTTTTTACCTTTTAACAGATGATTGGTAACTGTTTGCCATTCAATGCCAAGATAGATAGAGAACTCAGCTAAATCAGTGCTTACAGTAAGCTGAGACTCTCTTTTTGTTGTTGTGGCAAATAGTAAATGTGATTATTGCTAAACACAGTACTTACATTACATTTACATTTGTCTTCTGGTGGGTTGCTAACACTTTTTAAACACTTTCCCCCAAGAATTAACACATACACATAGCCCATTATACAGTACTTTGGATTTTCTGAAAGATAAAAATAACATTTTTCTACCATTTTTGGGGTGGCATTGATTATTGCTTAAAGATTCTGTTCTTTTACAAATACCCTTGCTGATTGCAGGCAAAACAGAGGAATTACCCCCATATTTTCCAGTGTGTTTTTTTTTAATCTTTAAGGGTTATGGGGAAATTATTCCACTGTTAAGTGATTAAATTCATGAGGTGGTGTACCTCAAGTCTTTCCTCTTATATAGCAGACCAAGTTTGTAATGTTTTTCCTGCTGTGTTAAGCTTTAAGTTTATTCACAGGTAATAGCTGAGAAGCATCATTACCATATTACCTTAAAGGATTTTTCCAAAAATCATACACACTATAAGTTGTTAAGGGGTACTTACTAACATTAAATTTATTTCAATGTTTAATATTAACAATAATATTAGCATCAAATCTATTAAAGGTATCTTGTTATACCATGCCTTTTATTTAGGCAATTTGTTTGCTGACCAGGTATGTTTTTTATTTGCAGCTTCTTTTGTGCTGGCAATTCTTATCTTTCTTTATCAGTTAGGTAATTTGCATCAACACAGGCTTGGTTTTTGGATTCAAAGCCATCAGCAGAGCTCAGAGACTCTGTCTTAACACACAGGGATCTGAAAAAGAAAACACAGCCTATTGCGACTCTTTTTGGAGCCCTAATAGGATTTTAATTCAGCAGTATGTTTCATTTGCATTTCTTTTACTCCTTTCTACAATATACACTGCACATGTCCTAGGGAAAATGCACATTCCTTCTATACTATAACTTTTTAAAAACATCAGCCATATCAATTTTTACATAAGGTGTGACTGTTTCTTTTGTTCTTACGAGAGTTTTCATGTACCCTTATCAAAGTGACAGTCTGATTACACAGAGCCATCTTAAGGCTCAGTGTTTTTAACATTGCTTCTTTTTTTGTTTTGTGCATGTCACCTCTGCTGTTGCTTCAGAGGGTCACTGTTAATTTCTTATTCATTCACTACAGCTCTTATCTGCTATTGTTACAAAAAAACCCACCAACCAAACAAAAAGACTCCAGAATCTCTCCCTATTCTCCTGATTTTGACTGCCCTATTGCAGCCATGACTTGGTCTTTATTTAAAAACATTTTAATTTTTGTAAAGAATCAAGTTAACCCTTAAGGGTTAAATACTAAATCCCAAAGCCAAACACTGATTACCTGTGTCTTGCAAAAAGGTCTGTCAGTTTTGCAACTTTGAATTAAAGAGCCAAATGAATTTTTAGTGGCATTAAAAACAAAAAACCAATTTATCTTACACCTACAAAAAGAGTTTGACAAACCAGATGTGCTGGTTTAGATTCTTAGAACTTTACATATTTTCACAGACAAATAGATACATACACATTTTCTTTTCCTTAACACTGCTTTGTTTTTACATAGCTGTATATATATTTGGATTATTTACAGGCACTCTTTTGGAAAAGGGCGCATTTTTCCTTCAGAATGGCTGCAAAAAAACCAAGAATTCTCCCTTTAATATGGTCCTTTTTAACATTTTCACAAAGTTTAACTGCTTAATTCTCTCCAGCCTCTGTAGAATTAACTTTTCACTGTCTTTCCTTAAATCACTTGTTTATCTCCCAATATGACACCTTCATGAACTTAAACTTAACTATTTTAAGTATTGTTCCAGGGATTTATGCCTGCACTTACTGCTTTTCTTACTCCTGACGCTATGCCCTTAGGGTTTCCAACCTGTTTTTCAGTTTCTTTATCTGTTGCTTGCCTGCTTGTCTGGGCCCAATCCTGCTTTTTCCAATGAACCATTTTTGTGAGTGATATTGTGGTCATTTCACAATTTTGAAAGAAATGTTTAAGGAAAGGGACCAGGAAAGGTGGGGGCCAGTTGAGGAGCCCACCCTCCTTGCTGAATTGGTAGTGGAACACTAAAGAATCAGTTTTTGAGGCAGACAACAAAGGGGAACAGAACAAGGGACTTTTTGTCCTTTTTACAATGAGATGGGAGTAAGAAGGGGGTTGGATCGATCCGGGGTTTGGAGAACGGGGTAAAGGTAAAGCCCATACTGGAAATTATGCAAGACTGAAGGCTTCACACAGAAAATTGTTACGTTTCAATCAGGTTTTTAAAAAAGTAGGATAATGCACATTTTTTTAAAAAGTAATGAAATAAAAATGCAAAGATTTTTAGTGTGGTTAAATTTATTATAACATATACACATAAGTGGCATTTATAATCTGAATAAAATTAGACATTTCTTAGTATAATCTTAGTGAGTTGAAAAATTGCCATGCTTTTTCCAGTCCCTTTTTTTGGTTGCTGTTCATATTAATTTTGTGTCCAATTCAATAGCACATTATCTTGATGTAAAATAATGAACCTTTACAAGATGGATTCTTGCATAGTAGCATATTCTGAAAAGATGAAAGATAATACATTTCTTTCAGCAGTTGAAAGTGAGAGGTAGAGCCCCATTAAATAAAGTGGCATTTGTAATGAAAAAATACTTAACCATTATAATGTGAAAGGACAATTTTACATAGAAGTCTATATAGTAGAACCTCAGAGTTAAGAACATCTTAGGAATGGGGGTTGTTTGTAACTCTGAAATATTCATAACTGAACAAAATGTTCTTTCAGAAATTTACAATTGAACATTGACTTAATATAGCTTTGAAACTTTACTATGCAGAAGAAAAATGCTGCTTTTAACCATCTTAATTTAAATGAGACAAGCACAGAAACAGTTTCCTTGCCTTGTCAAATCTTTTTTTTTTTAAATTTCCCTTTTTTTAGTACTTTATGTTTAACACGGTACTGTACCGTGTTTGCTTTTTTTAATCTCTGCTGCTGCCTGATGGTGTACTTCCAGTTCTAAATGAGGTGTGTGGTTCACAGAGTTTGTAACTCTGAGGTTGTACTATAGTACAATGAAGATGCTATTGAAAATGAGGAGGTATGACAATAAATGGCCAAACTGTGCAATTACAATGTGTAATCCTTACTAATGCAAGTAGCAATGCAAGTAGTCAGTGGGACTACTTCTGCTAATAAAGATTATGTGTATATGGATTATCCCTGTAGGGATCTGAAATACTTATCAGATTTTGAGAAAATCTACAAGAGTTATACATAGGTGTTCTAATTCATATGAAAAGCTTTGGTTTGAGTCTAAGAAAGCAAAATTTAGTCTGTGTGCAAACATTGTCTAATGCCATAAAATACATTATGGCAGTGAAACAATACATAAACATGTACCCTCATCTTTGATTTCATTATATTGATAAATGTTGGGAAGTTCTAATGTACTCCAGTTCTAGAAGTCACCCATTAACACAAAACCTATAAACATAAAATATTTGCAGTTATTTCATTACCGATTTACAGGTGTGACAGTGTTGGGACTCATCACCCAGCACCTCCTACTGGTTGTCTCTGGGAATTAGCTCAGTCCAGTGGAGTGCCCTCTCCTGGTAGTGTCCCGCCTGTTGTCTCGCCCTTGGTTGGCATCTGAGCCCATGTAGCTCCCCAGCTCACAGCGTCCTCTTCCAGACCACTGCCCTCCAGTAGTGCCCCTCAGTCCATCCACACCCCCTTCCGCAGGGAGGGGAGGGGGGTGACTAGCAGTCCTTCTACACCCCAGCCAACATGTCCAATCATGCCCCCAAAGTCTAATCCCTCTTGTCAGGGATCTGGCATAATCTATGATGGCCACTCCCCACGGCCGATGGCTGGGTGTACTGCAAGGAGGGGGGGGAAGGGGGAACCAACCCAGGGACCGTCTGGCAGCAGCCTCACTGTCCTCCTCCTCTTCTCTCATCTGTCCACTTCCCTGGGCTACTTCCCCTATAGCCCCTTGCACTCACTAGGCCCTTTCCTTCAGGGCCTGTAGCCTGGCAGACTTTGGGCTAGAGCTCCCTTCTGCTCCCCGAGCCCAGCCAGCACTGCTCTGTCCACAGTGCAGTCTCCCAGCTCTGGAGACATACCTTCCCCCACTGAAGATCTGGGATAGACTGCCTGCTTCCTTCCAGGGCAGCCTTTATATAGGTCTGAGCCTGGCTCTGATTGGCTCCCAACAAGCCCTTTTCTAATTGGCAGTCCATCTGCGCAGGCACACTGGCCTGCCGCAGCCTACACTCTCAGGGAGTGGGGCAGCTGCCCCAGTACAACAGGAAATAAATGTTAAAATAATGTGAATAGTAAAAATACCTTACATCATTATGATGTAAAAAACCCAAACATATTCCTCTGAGCTATGTCATACAGGATCTGGTTCTGGTCTTACATGCATCAACTATACCTTTGCTGTTAAATTACAGTTACTCCCGTTTTAGGCTGGTGTTGTTGGAGAAGAACCTGGCCCAATGGATATACTGTTTATCAGAAATTGCCCTGCATATTCTTTCCTCAGCTTCCAATGCAATGTGCTTTGCATTATTCAATAGTTAAAGTTACAAACAGATGCTCAGGAGCTAGACACACGTCATATTTTCCAAGGGATTTTTTTTTCTGTTTCAACTTATTGGGTTTCTGTACAGAGATGGAGCTCTTTGAAGTCACCTTCAAAAGGTCACTTTGACAACCATCCCTCTGCCCACAAATGTCAAGCTGTTGTTGAAACAAGCACGAAAGGTCAGCCGGAAAAAATAATTCAAAGGGAAAGGGGATATGAATATTTTTTACTAGTTATTACAAGAGGGTTTTAAAAAATTAAATCCAACTAGGTTTCTAGAAGTGATAAGTGAGCCCAGTTTACAGTGTTTACTAGGCCATGTCTACGCTACAACCTTTGGTCGATGCACGTGACATCGGCATAAAGCCACCACAGTTAGTATATATACCTTGAGTGCATATATATTTGGTTCCTGACATCACTGCTGTGCATACTCCCTAGGAGTGCTTGTGTCAATGCACAGTGTGGTCCACCATGGGTAGATATCCCATTGTGAAACGCAGCACCATCCAGCACGCTGTCTTTTGGGAAGTTTTGGCACTACATGGTGAGGCAGAAATGAGTTGTACTGAGATGACTGGGAGCAAGGGGGCCAACTTCCCAGTATGCAACCCATTATGTCATCTATATCCCATAATTTTCATGCCTTTTTTCAAAATCACATGAACCTGCACAGCCCTCTTCGCTGTCCGCCATCCCTGGCAGAAGCATGGTGCCTGCAGAGCTCTCCACTATTGTAATAAGCATTACAAGCACAGGACACATGATCCTCTGGTATTTGCAGAGCCATAAGAAGAACTGACTCAGTGCGTAATGTGATCATTTCTTGGAGGACAGATTGCTTTGGGACATAGGGGGAATCAAGTCATGGTTGTTGATGGCATTCACAGAGCAGTTGCAGATAGTGGCGCACCACTTCTGGGCCCAAGAAACAAGCACTGATTGGTGGGATAGAATCGTAATGCAGGTTTGGGATGATGAGCAGAGACTGCAGAACTTTCCTGCCACGTTCCTGGATCTGTGTACCGAGTGCACCCCATCCCTCCAGCGCAGGGACATCAGAATGAGAGCTGCCATGACAGTGAACAAGCAAGTGGTGAATCACTGTGTGGAAACTTGCAATGCCAGACTGCTACTGGTCAGTGAGAAATCATTTTAGAGCTGGAAAATCTCTTGTGGAATCACCATCATGCAAGTGTGCAGGGGCATTAATTGCCTTCTGATCTGCAGCACTGTGACTCTCAGCAATGTGCAGGACACACTGGACAGATTTGCAGCAATGGGGTTCCCAAACTGTGGTGGAGCAATAGATGTCACATATATCCCTATTTTGGCACCAGACAATCTTGGGACAGAGTACATCAACAGAATGAGCTACTTTTTTATGGTTTTGCACGTGTTGGTGGATCACTGGGGATGCTTCATTGACATCAGGGTTGGCTGGTCAGGGAAGGTGCATGACTCTCACAGCTTTAAGAACACAGGACTGTTCAGAAAACTAAAAGCAGAGACTTTCTTTCCCAACTGGCAGATTACCACTGATGATGTTGAAATGCCAATAGTGATCCTGGGGGAACCTGCCTACTCCCTGCTTCCCTGCTCAAGAAGCTGTACACTGACCACCTTGACATACCCAAGGAAAGATTCAGCTACTCGTTCAGCAGGTGCAGAATGACAGTTCAATGCACTTTTGGTTGATAGAAGGGACGCTGGCATGGCTTACTCACAAGATTGGATCTCACTGAAAAGAAAACCCATCCTAATGGTTATAGCTCTCTGCTGTGTCCTGCATAATATATATGAAGCAAATGGGGAAAAATTGCTGCTGGGGTGGAGTTGGAATGGTTGTCTAAGATTGAACAGCTAGACACAAGTGCTATTAGAAGAGCTCAACTTGGAGCTCAGGGAAACTTTGAAAGAGCATTTTGACAGTGAGCGACAGTACTGCATTGTTGTGGTCTGTGCTCTACCTGGCCCTGCTGTTTTGGGGCCAGTTAGGAACTGTGTGGTGCTTGATGTACATCTATAAACATAACACTGTCAATGCATCTATTAATTTTGTATGCTTGCTGTACATTTATGATTACTACACTGTTTTTTCACTGAGCCGATGAGTTGTCACATTGTACAATAACAAGTGAGTGTTTTCACAACTGCTAAGCACCTTCAGCATATGTTGTAAACTAATAAAGATGAATTATTTTCCAAATAATAGAATTTCATTCATAATAAAACCAGTGCAAAGAAAAAATGGTATAATTTAAAAGCAAATGCATAAAAAATTTAATATATTAATTTAACAGAAATTTACAAGGAGAGAGAACATTTTACCTACTCATACTGTAACTGTGGCTTTCCTTGGTCAGCGTATGTGAAGCTGTGGTTGTCCTTAATGTCCTCTGGGATGGAGTGGCAGGGGAAGGGATGTGGCCCCTGATGCCATGTGGAATGTTGGGTGGAATGTAGGGAGATGCTATGCTGGAGTTTTCTACGGATTGCCAAGGGAGGCGAGTCCATGATTGTAGAACCTGCAGGTCCACAAGTGTCTGCAGCATCTATATTTGCTGCCGGAGAAGCCCCCTTATGCTCTGGTATGTCTCCCTCTCCTTTTTGTGCTGGGACTCCTGGGCCTCTCTCCTGTCCGCTCTTTCCCTCTCCAGGTTGTCTGCAGTGTTCACCCTCCAGACCTATTTCTCACAGTCTAAGGCAGCACTGGCTTGCACAGTTTCATTGAACATGTCACCCCCAGTCTTCTTCTTTCTCCTTCCCTCCTCCCTCCCCCCGGCTCAGGCGTTCCGCAGTGTGGAGGAGTACCTCTCAAGGCTGCAATGGAAGCGGATGCAGATAAAACACAGAGGTACCAATGTCGTTATAGACCCATTGGAAAGCAAAAGTTAAGATTCAGAACTCTCTTCCCTTGCTCCTCTAAAGCATAAACAAGACATGCCTATTGACACTTCTGCTTCAGAGTGCTTGTGCACAGCACCACTCACAGAACGAGCCACGGAGAGTGTTCTGGCTGGGGTAATGACAAGGGAATTGCTCAGTTGCATGAAATGGCACTGAATACTGGCACTGTTTACACAGGTGGTGGTGATTTTAGCTGATATCTCACTCTTAAGAGTAACAAAAGCACAGATAGCACAGCTGCTACTCGTATTCCACAGCCATCCAGGCCCATGTGCTGTTAGCCCGTTTATTGCAATGATGTCACCAGAAGTTATCGCTGACTGGCATGGGGAAGCGTCCTACCACAGAGGAAGAAATAAGGTTGCCATCCCTAAAACCCTGAGGGAGAGGATTGCAGAGTAATGAAAGGCTCATTGTGATCTCTCAGGAGGATTCCAGGGACATTTCTGTGCACGTAAACAAAATGCTCCATATGACCTCCCCGGCCTAACTCTATAGAGGCATGAAAAGCGGATAACTCCACCCCTCATTGTTGTATTGCTACCTCTTCTACTATGAGTAAATTAACGAAGTCAGCTGTGTCCTGTTGAGTTGGGGGAGATGGGGTTGCACAGAACAATGGAGACCTGCTATGTGTGCTTGCCAGGCTGGAGAATCAGAAAAGGCATTTCAAAAATTCACAGGGCTTTAAAGGAGAGGGAGGGACTTTCAGTGTCAGTGATCTTCTAAGCAGTGGAGTTAACAATTGTGACCAGAGCGATCAGTGTTGGGCATTGTGGGGCAGCTGCTGGAGACTGCTAGGGTCGACAAAGGTAACACCGTACCTACATTTATGCTGTGTCAACCTCACTACATCAACCATTGCTCACTGCTGCTCATGGAGGTGATGTTACTGTAACAGGGAACCTGTATCGATGGCAGACAAATTAAGTGTAGACACATGCATAATAAGGTGTATGCAACGTCGCTTACAGCAACCTAACTTTGTAGTGTAGACCAGTCCTAATACATGAACCAGGAGAAAACGAAGCAAGTTTTCTGGAGCACTTTGCAAATGGCTCGTATCTGTTGAATAATTAAGACATGGGTGTTCACACTGTTTCAAATGTTTAATTGTAGCAACTGTTTTAAAACAAAACATAAAATAGACGTTTAATACATTACCAAATTATTTACAGAATCATCATAAAAGAAAACATATTTATTATAGACCAGTATGACAGTACTTTACAATTAGGTCAAGTTGAGGGCTGCATCTAGATTGCATTTTATTCCCTCCTAAATACAATCAGATGTTAACACACCATCAGTTAATATTCTTCCTACACACAATACTAATCTCTCTTTGGGAGGGGTGGAAGAGGTGGTGAAAACCAACCAATCAACAAAGAAGACTCCAAGGTAATGATGGATTAAGCCTTTTTGGTGCCCTCGGGGAAAAATGTTGCCCCTCTAGCCCACTCCCCCTATGGGTATGTTGCCCCAGTTGGGGTGCTACCTAGGGTATCGGTGCTGAATTTAGCAAAAAAACAAAACTTATATCCAGGAACACATTGGACACGTGTTCAAGTAATCAGATGGCATCCAGTGGGCAATAACAAAACATACCATCAAGTCAAAGCAAAAGGAAAGTAGAGCCACTTTAAGAGGACTCCATCTGTGTATTGCTTTTCAATCTTGGTTACTGGATTTCACCCTTCATTTCCTGTTGTCCTGGGTGTGGGGTAAGTGGCCCATAGATTAATACATCGCTTCTCTGAGGAAAGCACTTGCTTAAACTTAGTTGGGATTTTTTTCCTGCGCTGAACAAGGCTGTGAGAAAAGTTGCCACCTCATTTTTGAGCCAAGCATTCCAGTTTTAAAGAGTGCCAAGTATTCTTGCTGGGCCCCAAGACTTGTATCTAACAAGATGTTTACAATCCTTTGATCTGGTGCTTTAGACTGGAATTCAACTGAGAAGGGCTTATCAGATCAAGCTGTGCTCCTACACTGCCTTCTACCTGCTTTCTGTAGAAGACAGCAGAAAGCAGTAACTTCAGATATAACAGGGTGCCCATTTACGATTTGTTGAAAAAATATAGATTTTTTTTAATGGAATAGATCTTAGAATAGATTTTTCTTGACAATATAGTTTGTAGTTAAATTTGAAATGCAGAAGCAGCTATAGTGTTACCACCCTCAATTTCAGTGCAGAAGAGTGGCACATTAAACCACAACTCCTAGCACAACGTGATCCATCTCCATCTTAGCAACCTCCAGTCTTCGGGCCTCATTCTCCTCAGATTTACACCAGTATAACCCCAGTGATTTCAATGCAATTATTTCTGATTTACAAACTGAGAAGTGAAACAGGTCCTTTGTGTTCACACCTCCATATTGAGGGTTAACTGCAAAGCAAAATAAAGTCAGCCCCGTGTTTTGTTTTGCTTCTTTGTGATCTCTAAAGAAGGGCTGAAAGGGTTTCTGCTTATTTCCCCCCATCCCTTAGAAATTCAGGCCTTTTCTATACTTCTCTCCTGGAAAATTTGGGATCATTATAGCTCTGCAAGAGATTAGGGCATCACATAAACCATGACAATGAAAGCTGATTGACAGGGAATGTGATTTTTGTTTAAAACTCTTTATTTTTTTCATCCCTATTTAACTCAAATGCCTGACAAATAGTTGGAAGAAAAGGGCTTGATGCATCATTTTGCTACAGTCCTTTTGCTAGACTGATACAAAGCGGTCAAAGAACAAGTGTAATTCCTCCCTTCTGGCTCTACCAGCTCGGCAGCAGGCTCCTCCCTCCCATAGCCCTGGGGGTATTTTCAGGCAGGCTGTGGAGGAGAGAGATAACCGATCCCTTGAAGGAGGCTGTGTGGCTGGGACAGATCTGCACCTCAGCCATACTGTGACCCTGCAATGGCATGTAGGGGCTATTGCAATAATGGTGCAAGATAGGGCCACTCTCAGGGTTGTGCCTTGGGTTGCACCATCCCTGGAAGCCTCTGAAGAGGTGGGGTGCACGTCACCCACACTTTCTATGCTAGTGCTTGCATGGGGATGACTCTGGCCTTGATAACCTTTAAAGATGAAGACAGCTGCATTTTATGCAAATTAAGCATGATGGTGTTGTTCCTGGCATGTTTCCAACATGACCCTTGTTTGGATCAAGTATGGACACCCTGTAAGGTTGGAAAGCTTCTTTTGCTTACATGGAAAGAGAAGGTGGGGGCAGGAAGCGGGTTCCTTAGATTCCATGGGATAAGTAAAGTGAACATTGATACATGTGTACAAAGGAATGTTGAGCGATTAGAACTTTGTTGAAATACATGTTACCATATTTACAGAATGTGCATGCTTACATGTCAGCTACCCAGATTCAAAGTTGATATTATAATGGTTAGTTACTTATATGGTACATAGGAATTGTGTCCATAACAGTGGAAACTTAAAGCACTTAGGCCTCTTTTATCCTGTATTCAGCTTCTGGCTTTAGCTATTTTTTCTGATAAATACTTCAGGCACAAGACAACAGTCATAGCAGAATTGTGACAGAAGGCCAAAAAATGTTAATAATCTTTCCTTAGGTGGGAATGGTTTGATCATTCAGTTTTCACAGGTTTCCATGGGTAGATTGCCCAGTGCCAACAAGCAGCCAAAGCAGCTTCTAAGCTTCTATTCAGAAAAGGTTTTAGAAATTATAGTAACAAAAAACAAAAGGTAAAACACAACAACCACCACCAGTGTTGCAATTCTCTAATCAATTGTGACAAAGTTCCTCTTCTACCTTGGTGGGTCCTGCGCTTATTGGCAGATTTGCTCACCTCAGTGATCTTCCCCACAGTCTGGGTCAACTCCTCCTGTGTCTGATCAGGAGTTGGGAGGTTTGGGGTAACCCGGGCCCGCCCTCTACTCTGGGTTCAGCCCAGGGCCCTGTGGATTGCAGCTGTCTATAATACCTCCTGTAGCAGCTGCATGACAGCTACAACTCCCTGGGCTACTTCCCCATGGCCTCCTCCAAACACCTTCTTTATCCTTACCACAGAATCTTCCTCCTGGTGTCTGATAATGCTTGTACTCCTTAGTCCTCCAGCAGCACACCCTCTCACTCTCAGCTCCTTGTGCCTCTTGCTCCCAGCTCCTCACATGCACTTCCTCTCCTCTGGCTCCTCCTCGCCTGATTGGACCGAGCTCCTTTTAAAACCCAGGTGTCCTGATTAGCCTGCCTTGATTGGCTGCAGGTGTTCTGATTACTCTAGTGCAGCCCCTGCTCTGGTCACTCAGGGAACAGAAAACTACTCATCCAGTGACCAGTATATCTGCCCTCTACCAGACTCCTGTACCCCACTGGCCTGGGTCTGTCAGATACCCCTCCTCCCTGCTCAACACCAAGGGGTTGGGCAGCTTGGGATGCCAGACAATGCACACGTGACAAGCCATCAGCATTGCCGTGACAGCTCCCTGCCCTGTGTTGCACACAGAACTGGAAAGGTTGGAGGGATAAGAACCACCTGGTCACCCTTGTGTTTTTCTCTTTGTTCCACTGCATCCATTGAAGAGGGGCATGGTCGGTCATGAGGACAAATCTGCGCCCGAGCAAGTAGTAGCGCAATGCTTCCATGGCCCATTTTACAGTGAGGCACACTCTCTCCACCACTGCATATTTTTGTTCCCTTGGAAGGCATTTCCTACTGAGGTAGAGAATTGGGTGTTCCTCCTCCCCGACCATCTGTGATAGAACGGCCCCCAACCCTACTTCCGATGCATCTGGCTGCAGGATAAATTCCTTGGTGAAATCAGGGGCTATCAGTACAGGGTTACTGCAGAGGGCAGTCCTTAGGTCTGTGAACACTTCCTCTGCTGCGTCAGACCATCTTACCAGATCAGGTCCATGGGCTTTTACTAGGTCTGTCAGGGGGCTTGCCCTTGTGGCAAAGTGGGGGATAAATCGTCGGTAATACTCCACTACACCTAGGAATGCCCGGACTTGTTTCTTGCGATGTGGACGGGGCCAATTTTAGATGGCCTCCAACTTGTTCACTTGGGGTTTTACCAGACCTTTTTCCCACAATGTAGCCAAGATATTTTGCATCCGTAAACTCTACAGCGCACTTGGCAGGGTTTGCTGTAAGACCAGCTCGCCTGAAGGTATCAGGGACTGCCTCCACCTTCTCTAGGTGGGTTTCCCAGTCTGGGGTATGAATGACCACATCGTCCAAGTAGGCAGCAGCATAACTGTTATGCGGGCATAATAGCTTGTCCATGAGGTGATGCAAAGTAGCTGGGGCCCCATATAGTCCAAAAGGGAGAATAGTATATTGAAAAAGACCATTTGGTGTAGATAATGCAATCTTTTCCTTTGCATCTTCTGCAAGGGGAATCTGCCAGTACCCCTTTGTCAAATCTAGAGTAGTCAAGTACCGTGCATTACCCAGACGGTCCACTAGTTCATCTATGCGAGGTATGGGGTACGCGTAGAACTGAGATACTTCGTTAAGTCGCCGGAAGTCATTGCAAAACCTTGTGGTGCCATCAGGTTTGGGCACCAGCACGATTGGGCTGGACCACTGACTGGGATTTTTCGATGATCCCCAAGTCCAGCATTTTTTTTACTTCTGTTTTTATTTCCTCCTTTTTCGCTGCTGGCACCCGATAGGGCCTCATTGTTATTCTGGCCCCAGGGTTCGTGACGATGTGGTGATGTGTCTCAGTTGTTCGACCCGGTTTTGTTGAGAACACATCTAGGTTCCAGAAGATCATCTCAGACACCTCATTCTTCTGGTCTGGTGTTAAATCGGGAGACACTATCACCTGCCTGGAAGGCTTGTTTTCCTGAGTTAGGTCTTTTTGGACAGTTATGCATGCCTCTTGTGCATGCCAGGGTTTCAGAAGGTTGATGTGATAAATTTGTTCTTGTTTTCGGCGTCCTGGCTGCCGCA
Source organism: Gopherus flavomarginatus (assembly GCF_025201925.1). NCBI lineage: Eukaryota > Metazoa > Chordata > Testudines > Testudinidae > Gopherus > Gopherus flavomarginatus. The sequence continues at coordinate 89,071,849 of NC_066624.1, forward strand.
CCTTGTAGGTTACTTCCCTCACGGGTTCAACCACCTCATAGGGCCCCTGCCATTGGGCCAGAAGCTTGCTTTCTGCTGTGGGTACCAACACCATCACCCGATCCCCTGGTTGGAACTGTCGGACTTTTGCCTGGCGATTGTAATAGGTTCTCTGGGCCTGCTGTGCTTTTTCCAAATGTTCCCGTACAACAGGGGTGACACGGGCTATCCGGTCTCGCATCTGTATTACATGTTCTATTATATTTCTCCCCTCATTGGGTTCCTCTTCCCAGATCTCTTTGGCGATATCTAGTATGCCACAGGTGTGACGCCCGTATAATAACTCGAAGGGGGAAAACCCAGTTGAGGCCTGAGGTACCTCCCGGATAGCGAACATAAGGTAGGGTAGTAGGGTGTCCCAATCCTTCCCATCCCGACTTACCACCTTCCTTATCATAGCCTTGAGGGTTCGGTTAAACCTTTCTACTAACCCATCAGTCTGCGGATGGTAGACTGAAGTTCTCAGGGTATGTATATGGAGCAGCGTACACAGGTCCTTCATTAGCTTTGACATAAATGGGGTTATTTGGTCTGTTAATATCTCCTTTGGTAGCCCCACTCGGGAAAAGATCCCCACCAGCTCTTTGGCTATCGTTTTAGAGGCTGTGTTCCGAAGGGGAACGGCGTCTGGGTAACGAGTAGCATAGTCCAAAACAACAAGAATATATTGGTGGCTCCAAGCCGTCTTCTCCAGGGGTCCCACTAGGTCCATGGCTATTTGCTCAAAGGCGACCTCTATGATGGGAAGGGGTACTAAAGGTGCCCTCAGGTGGGGATGGGGACTGTGCAACTGACACTCTGGGCAGGACGCACAGTACCTCCGCACTTCTTCATGTACACTGGGCCAGAAAAACCGTAGTAGAACTCATGCCAGGGTCTTCTCTACCCCCAAATGCCCCCCAAAAAGATGACTATGAGCAAGACTTAATACAGCGTTCTGGTGTTTTTGAGGTACTAGGATCCGCTGTACCTTCTGCCCTTGTACTGGTGCAACCCGGTATAAGAGATTCTTCTTCATTATGAAGTAAGGTCCTGGTCCCTAAGTTTTCCCTTCCATGGGGACCCCATCTATTTCAGTCACCTTCTTCCTAATGTTGTCGTATCTTGGGTCTTCGGCCTGGTCCCATCCAAAATTTCCTCTCCCGGGGCTAATCTGCCCAAGATCTAGGGGCCCAGTCTCTGTTGCCTCTACTGGTTCAGAAGCGTTAGGGTGGGGGTCAGACTCAGGTGCTTCTCCCTCCTGGATGGCCTCCTTTTCAGCTGCTCAGGTCCACCTACCTACGAGAGCAACCCGCTGGCTTTGAGTCAGTATTCGGGTTCCCAAGGCTTTAGCTGCCCTCCTTTCCCTTTTCGACTTTCTACCCTGTCTGGGAATGGAAAATAAATCTGGGGATATTTCAGAGAAGACAGGGGGTTGACAGTCTACTGTGGAGGCGTCACTAACTTCAGGGTTCCCCTCTTTCTCCAATCCTCCTACTGAGAGTAAGTCTCCAAACCCTGGGAAGTCCCTCCCTATGAGCACCAGGTATGGGAGTTTAGGGACTACATCTGCTGCTAGTTTAACCCAGGGTGCCTCTTCCTTAACTGGTTGGGTCAGCTCCCTTGCCATCCTTCGCCTCTCTACCAGTGCAACGTAGGTGGAGGGTTCGTTCTGGCTTACCCAGGCACGAAGGTCTGGCAGTAGTCCCCTTATGTATCAGTTGATGACCAGAACCTCTAATATCTCCTTCTGGACTCCAGGACTCCATTCGCAACCACTTTCGTGCGAGATGGATGAGGTCATACAACTGGGACCACGGGGTTTTGTCTTCCTGGTACCTCCACTCGTGATACCACGGGGCCCGCACTGCGGTCGTTACCCCAGATCTGGCCAGGATCTCTGCTTTCAGCTGGGGGTAGTCTGCTGCAGCCTCTTCAGGCAGATCATAGTAGGCCTTTTGGGCCTCCCCACACAGGAAGGGAGCAAGGATGCCAGACCACTGATCTCGAGGCCAGGCCTCCCGTAGGGCTGTCCTCTCAAAGGCCAGAAGGTATGCCTTTACATCATCCTCCCGCGTCATTTTCTGCAGCCAATGGCTAGCCAGTATGATCTACGTCCCATCATGGCCACAGTTCAGCTCTGTAAGGGTCTTTACCTGGTTTACCAGTTCCCGCAACAGAGCTCGGTCTTGAGAAGCCTGGTCCATAAGCAGGCAATTAGTCTCTTGCTGCAGCCACACTGCCTCCTGTTGGGCAGCTGCCTGGACACGGGTAGCCTCCTGCTGGGCCACTGTGGCTTGTATCAATGCCTGAACTAAGTCATCCATTATGGTGAAAAAAATATAAACCCTCTATCTTTTTTTTTTTTTAAATCACCCTCCTTCTTCTGCCGCACTGTGCATACCAAATCCCAACCCTGGCACCAGTTGTGACAAAGTTCCTCCTCTACCTTGGTGGGTCCTGCGCTTATTGGCAGATTTGCTCACCTCAGTGATCTTCCCCACAGTCTGGATCAACTCCTCCTGTGTCTGATCAGGAGTTGGGAGGTTTGGGGGGAACCTGGGCCCACCCTCTACTCCGGGTTCCAGCCCAGGGCCCTGTGGATTGCAGCTGTCTATAGTGCCTCTTGTAACAGCTGCATGACAGCTACAACTCCCTGGGCTACTTCCCCATGGCCTCCTCCAAACACCTTCTTTAGCCTCACCACAGGATCTTCCTCCTGGTGTCTGATAACACTTGTACTCCTTAGTCCTCCAGCAGCACAGCCTCTTACTCTCAGCTCCTTGTGCCTCTTGCTCCCAGCTCCTCCCATGCACTTCCTCTCCTCTGGCTCCCCCCAGCCTGACTGGAGTGAGCTCCTTTTTAAATCCAGGTGCCCTGATTAGCCTGCCTTGAGTGGCTGCAGGTGTTCTGATTACTCTAGTGCAGCCCCTGCTCTGGTCACTCAGGGAACAGAAAACTACTCATCCCGTGACCAGTATATTTGCCCTCTACCAGACTCCTGTACCCCACTGGTTTGGGTCTGTCACACAATATTATAAAAAACTATTAACTATTTGATGTTTTCCCATCCATACATTTAAAAAAAACCTACTTATTGGTATAGTCCAGTGGTTCTCAACCTTTTAGCTATTGTGGGCCATGTATGCAGCTCCTTGTTATGTGGGCCAAAACCACACAATGTACCTGTATGGCCCTGAGGATGTCACATGTGCTGCAGCTGTGTGTTGATTGAGCCGCAAGTGGCCTATGGGTCGCATGTTGAGAACCATTGCTATAGCCAAACAAAACAAAATTACTTGTTACAGAAGAGAAAAGTCATTGTGTTTGATAGATCAGTCGAAGCAGAAGAGGAGTGTCAGTCAAATCAGATTTACTACTCTAAGTGTCTTTTAATTGCTTTTGCCATCTTCTTCCCTTTTTCTGTATGCTTTATTTAACAATTGTATTTCTTCCTGATAACCATCTCTCTCCATATGCTGCTTTTTACTATTCCGCCTATGAGCTTCAACAGTATCTGGAATTGATATGTTAATATCGCTGTCAGGATTGTTTGATGGTATAAAGAGAGAGTAGGAAGCAGTTTCTCCTAAATCACACGAAACAAACCTGTTTTCTTTCCGTGAATAACGCAAAGATGGGGATCTGACCTGGGTAGATGACTGACTGATATTACTGATGATTGATACAGTATCCATGGCCTCTTCATTGTCACAAATTTCAAGAACTTCTAAATGAATTTTAACATTTGTGTCTGCAAATGTAGTAGGAGAATCCTCAGGGTTTGGCTCATGACCAACACTCTTTGATCGATACACTTCAATTTTCTTTGATGTGGGTGTTATTTTTTGACCTTCAGTGCTTACCTCGTAGGTAGATAAAGAGAGAGTTTTTCCCGTGGGTGCATGGAGAGATACAGTCCCTTGAAATGCACATAAAGGAATAGCTAAGGCCCCACCTGAGCGCTGGAAAGAAACAGAATTGCCATTATTTAATGTTCATTTCTGAAGTCAGAATCCATTATAAACAAGCCAATTATGCCTAGTTCATTAGCTTGCTTTCACTACTGTACATTTTCTCTAGGAACATTAGAAGCCCGGTATTTAAATCAACAATATTTTTTAAAAGGGTTTAAAGCACCTATTGTTTTCAGTGAGCAAGGCTCTTTATGATGCATTTTAATATAAAAGGCAAGGTTATTATCACAAGAGTGACTATGACTCAGTCATATGCATGGACACAAAGCGACTTCTTTATAAGAATTCATAGGATTTAAATGTAATAAAAGCCTGGTCCACATGGGGATCAGGACTGGGCTAGCTATGAACATATTTAAGCACAGTTGGTAATGGGAGATTCTGTCAGTTTCCCAAGCCAGTATGGGACGGGTTGGGACGGGAAGAAGAGGGAATGGTGAAAAGGGTGCTAGATAAACTATGCCAACTGGCACTCTATAGGACAGATTTATCACAGAACTAACTTGGTTACACAGAAACGGTGTTAGAACCCCGCTAGCAACTACCATGCTTCAATGTGGTTGTATGGTAGCAAGCACTGTTCTGCTCCCAGAGCAAGTCAGGATTTTAAAGGGTTGCAGTCCCCCCTGCAACAGAAGAACAGTCACTATGTTAAAACCATTGGAAAGTGAACTCCATTGCAGTCCTGAACTACCTTGTGTAATGCTGCAGCCAGGAATTCTTAGCATCTGCATTTGAGTTTATACAGAGAAAAGTCTTTCCAAAAGTTACATTTCTCCCCCAAAACATGTTAGTAAAGGTACAGGCATTACAAAGAGAGTCATTGAAAGGATCTGCGTGAGAAGGACTAGAAGAAATTGAGCACTTCTATATGGACTGCAGTAGCATAACCCCCTGGGGTTAGTCTGTATATTTTGTGTCTCCCCTCGGTGCCTGATCCACAGAGGAGGATTATCGATTACAGCCCCTTGCTACTGAGCTTGGGTCTTTAGCTCAAACTGTGAAGACTCAGTCTTTTAACTCTGGAGGTCTCCAGTTCAATCGCTGGTATTGGCTCTGCTGGCAGCTGTTACAATAGTAACTGCAGTCCTTGCAAAACTACAAATGGCTGAGCTACCTGGCACACAGGGATTGGAGAGTTGCCCCTGCAGGGCTTCTCTACCTCCTGCTCCCCAGCAGATCTGCTACAGTTTGGGCCTTGAGTGTCCCCAGAGCGGCAGCGGTCAGCATCTCTAATTAGCCTTATTCCAGGGCAGGAAGAGCCTTGTCTAAGGCAGACAAATACTTGCCACCTTTGCAGTGGGCCACCCTGGGAGGAGGTGCCAGAATAGTTAAGAGGAGGGATGCAGGGCAGAGGAGAAAATCACTATGACTCTGGAAAGCTGCACAGCCCAAATCCACACCCCCAGACACTTAGTACATCTACACTGGAGCTGGAAGATACAATTTCCAGCCTAAGCAGATGTACCTGCATCAGCTTTGATGGAGCAAGCACCTTAAAAATAGAAGTATAACCCTGGTGGCGTGAGCAGTGGGAGGAACTAGTCACACTAAGTATGTACCTAGGGTCCAGGATGGGATCGTACTTGGGGTGGCTAGTCCCTCTCGCTACAATGGCTACGCCTTCTATTTTTAGCATGCTAGCTCAGTCAGAACCAGTACAGGTATTTTACACCTTCCAGTTGCAGTGCAGACAGACTTTAAGTGTCTGCCACCTCTGCAGGCAAGGCCTCAGGCAGCAATTTGAGAGTCACCCAGATTTCCTCCCTGCTCATGTTATGGATCCAACATATATGACTACGGGAGCAGCTGCTGTTAAGGTACCAGACAGCAAGTTTGAAAACTTGGGACAGGGGGTTGGTGGTCATAGGAGCCTATATAAGAAGAAGCCCCAAATATTGGGACTGTCCTTATAAGATCAGGACATCTGGTCACTCTAGCTGCTGTATACAGGGCTAAAGGTTCAGGGAGCAACCCCCAGCCCCAGTTACTCTTCTCTGGACCCCTTCCCCATCTGCTGCTTCAACACAGTAGTCTTAGCTTTCTGGTAAACTGGGGAATGAAGTAACCAGAAGAGGAAAGGAGAGGAGAAGAATTAGCCAAAAGAGGGCTGGCAATAAACAGAAAGAAAAAGGATGACAAGGAGGGAAAAACCCACAGAAAATCAGGATTGGGGAGAGAAAATGGACAGAAAAAAATAGACAAAAAAAGAGAGACATCAGCAAATTTGTAAAGACACGGTACAAGTTTATAAGGCCAGCAGAGTGGGAGCAGCACCTATTTGCCCTCTAACCCTTCCCAAGGGAGGGCTTTAAAAAAGGGCAGGATGGAAAGTATTTAAGGTCAGCAAAATGTCCCCGATTTGTGATACAATTGTGATGAAGCCACATACAGCTGACAGACATGAATATTGGATAAATCCTACACTGCGGAGAGCTCAGATTAGAACCCTAGTTCCTCAGTTCCAAAAACTACAGGCCTTACCTGCTCAAGTCAAAGGGACACTCTCTCAGCTAATGCTAGCAGAGGGGCCATATTCTCTCTAATGGCTAACTACTAGAAGGGAACCAGGTAAAATAACTGGAAGCAGGGATGTATATTGGGATTACTTGGGAACTGAAAGATGGTTCCTCCATTTTGACTGGCCCTGATTTTCATCTCCTTTCACAGTCAAGCTGAGCAAATCGTTAGTATCAGAGCAGTTTAGCCCACTGACGTGAAAGGTAAATTTGCTCTTGAGAGGGCAAGGAAGGCAATTATTTGCGGGTTATTAAGGAAAAGATCTTGTGATGGAACCTGGTAGAATAAGTCAGGAGTTTTGCAGGGTTGCCATTCTGCTAATCAAGTTGTATGAATCCTTAACATAGATACTTGCAAAGAAAAATGGGATCTTATTGTGCAAGAGAATCTTATTAGACTCAGGCCTATTCAAGCTTGGACAAAGCAACTAGCCTGAAAAGAAGTTGATTAGCCCTGCCAGAAATTGGCCTGCTTTGCTGGAAGGAAATAAAAACAAAATTTGCCTTCTTTATAGATTTGTCAGAGAAAGAATTTGTCAAGAATTCCCCCAGTTTACATTAAGTAACAGAGGCAGCTGATGTTCTGTGTCTGGATCCAACTTTTAGTTCTGTCTATAAGTGTGTGAAAGCCCAATTTAATTCACAGTGTAGCACTGAATTCATACGGAGGGCAGGAATGGTGTGGCTTGCAGCAGTGGAGGGTAGTGGGCCAGAGAGTGAAGTAGTTCAGAAATTCATTTCCAAGTAAGTGATAAGACCTAGGACTCAATTCTCAGCCCTGGCTCTAGCTGCTTTCTTTGTGCTGTGCAGGCTCCTAGTCTACACCGTTTGAAGTTCTCTGTTCAAGGGTCAGTTAGTGTCCGCATTTCTGGCAGCTAATCTGGTTCAGCGTCTGGAGTACTTTCTAAAAAACACACTTAGGTTCTGAAGGACATCTAGAGTGTATGAAAAAACAAGATCAATAAGGACTGAACATTCTAGCACCTATTAAGCACAAGGTTAGATTCTTCTTTAAGATATTACAGATTTGTAAAATTGGATGTCTAAAAGACAGAGTATATCCGAGGCCATCAGAGTGAATTCTTTCTTGAACAGAATAAGTAATTGCCACTGCCATAGTTCTCACTGCTCTTTCTGCATTGTTTATTTTTGAGTAAGAGATCAACATCCATCTTAAGTAGCCAAATGTTCATGCCAAATTTATACTTTTCCCGGTGTTCAGTGAACTATCTAATTTCAATAGTTACATTATAATTTAGCTGTGTATTGATGGAAAATAAATATTATTTATCCTCATAGCCATTATAGCTGTAGCAGACACAGAATTTAAAGCATACACTCACAAATTGCCACTTAAATGTCCAGTAATCTATCCCCTACATGCCTTACAGAGCAAATGTTAATTAAACAAACATGTTAAAGAATGCAAAATATTATGACAAAAATCCAAATCAACCTAATACTAAGTAAAGATAATGGGCCTTATATTGTCCCATGGTGTTTACTAATAGAGCTGGGGAGAAAATGATTCTCCCGTCCCAGGAACATTTTTGAGATTTCAAACTTTTTTCCCTTTCCCAAATTGGGAAGAAATATTGAAATCTCAAAAATTTTGTAAAGTGAAAAAACTTTAAAATAAATTGGGTTTTGGTCAATTGAAAATATTTCATTTTGATAATTTTGAAACATTTAATTTTGATGTTGACTTTAATTCACTCTATAATTCACTTAAATTTCAAAGTGAAAAGCCATTGTGAACCAAAATCCAGAATTTATTTTGAAATGTTGAAGTGGGATGTTTTGACAGTTTCAAAACTTTTTTCACAATTTTTTCAAAACGGACTCTTTCTCATGAAGTTTCAGTTTTGACAAATTGTCATTTTTTTCCAACAGAACGTAGAAAAATTCTCAGTCAGCTCTGGTTACTAACTGCATCCCAAAGCTTTCTGGGCTCTCTCTCCCCCTCTACAATAACACCTGTTATTGCACTAGGAGATGAAGTGAGAGCCAGGACAGAGATTTGAGTATTGATATTCCATGTTCATACTGGCTGACCACATTAAAGAGTCGTGCTTCTGCACTCTACACTAGTGAAACTCGGTCAGCAAGTGTAGCTCTAATCAGAATGTATTACTGTAGTCTTGCCTGGAAGGTACAGGGTCATGAAGGAGAACTGAGTGGTCCCCTGGCGTGGTAGCAGCCTCCTCCTGACTAGCCAGAGATGATGAAAGCTCTCTAAGCAGTTGACCTTCTTTGAACACTTGTGGAATCTAGTACCGTTTTAACCTACTGAGTTAGCACAAGGCCATTAGTCCCAGGGTGGAGAAAAATCAATGATTTAATTTTTTTTTTAAAGATTGGATTTTTTTAATTTAAATTGGACTTTGATAAAATGCTCTTTGAGGGAAAAAACCTATCTAAAGACAGTTTTAATTAAGATACATTATAGCTCAAAGATATCTCATCATGGAATAGGGATTCTAGTTCTATAGTATGAGACAATATATTCATGTAATGTTTAAGAAAAGTTTTCTAAATGAGTTCCAATAGTTCATGGATTAGGGACCCGATCTTATGGGGTTCCAGGGGTTTCTGTATTGATTATTTAGGTTAATATTTCTATCTATCCAATGAGACTCAGTGCTCAGTGTAGAAGATACCATCAGAGATGCTTAGTTTTCTGGTTCTCAAACTGTGGATTTGTGTCTCCAGAGATAACATGCTTGTTAACAGCAAAAATGTTTTAAAATAAAATAAATAAATAATATATAGAGAGAGGTGAGAAATAAGAGACCTCAACCCTATTGTCTCTCTGCAAATTTGTGTACAAGGAGTCAATCCCTTACCTCTCTCTAAAAGTGCAAAGTTTCAAAAAATTCAATGAATAGAAGATTGTTGGGGGCGGAATAGAGCTGGACAAGGAGAAGTCTGGAGATAAATGTGAGAAGGGAGGGACAGGCAGTAGAAACAAAAGTGAAACTGTTTGAGCAGCATATTCCAGAAGTCTTGAGGTCTTTCTGAGTGTAGCCTTCATTGATTTGAGACCTACCATAGCATTCTATCACTAGAAGGGAAAACCTATAATGGCAGCAGGCCACTGTCATAAACAGATAGCTAAGGGTTAATGTCTCTTTCACCTGGAAAGGAGTAACCTGAAACACCTGACCAGAGGACCAATCAGGAAACAAGACTTTTTCAAATCTGGGTGGAGGGAAGTTTTGGGGTGTGAGTTCTTTGTTCTTTGTCTTGGGTCTGACCCTCTCGGCTATGAGAGTAATTTTTCTATCTCCTGCCTTTCTAATCTTCTGTTTCCAAGTTGTAAGTACAAAGATAGTAAAACAATAGGTTTATATTGTTTTTTTGTATTTACATGTGTGTAGTTGCTGAAGTGTTTTGAATTGATACAGAGACTATATATTATGTCCTTTTTCACTCTTTTTATATAAAGCTTTCTTTTTAAGACCTGTTGGAGTTTTTCTTTAGTGGGGACTCCAGGGAATTGAGTCTGCAGCTCACCAGGGAATTGGTGGGAGGAAGAAGTCGGGGGAAAATCTCTTTGTGTTAGATTTACTAAGCCTGACTTTGCATACCCTCTGGGTGAGAGGGGAAGAGAGATTAGCTCTCTCGGTACTTGTGTTTTCAGAACTGGAAACAGGGAGGGTGGAGTCCCTCTGTTTAGATTCACGGAGCTTGCTTCTGTGTATCTTTCCAGGAACCCAGGGAGGGAACACCTGGAGGGGAGGAGGGGGAAGGGAAATGGTTTTTTCCCCTTTGTTGTGAGACTCAAGGAATCTGAGTCTTGGGGTCCCCCAGGGAAGGTTTTGGGGAGACCACAGTGAGCTAGGCACTGTATAAATCCCTGGCTGGTGGCAGCATTATCAGGTCCAAGCTGGTAACTAAGCTTGGAGGTTTTCATGCTAACACCCATATTTTGGACGCTAAGGTCCAGATCTGGGAAAAAATGTTATGACAGCCACAAGAGAGACCCAGTTTCGGAATATTTTAATGAAGTTCCTCTACCCGTGGGTAAGACAGGCATGTGTGCAAAATGCAAACAGTGCAACAAAGAAATACAAGGCCTGGTTGCCCACATGAAACAACATCATGAGAAGCATTCCTTCTCAGGAGGAAGCTGCATTGAAGATGATTAAAGGAACATGTCTGATCATGTAGGATCTTCAGGTTGGTAAAGTTTTTTATTTCATACTTCTTTCTTAAGGACTGCCTGTCTTCCTTCTGAACTATTCTTCAATTCTCACGTTTAAGCAAAAAATACTCTATGGTACTATCATTTAGATGCAGTTGTGATAAAAAATAACTAGCTGAAATAGGTAGATTTTCCTTTTACAATTTCACCTTTAAAGTAGTACTGAGTGTCAGTGAATGCAATGAGTAATACTAAATGAGCAGTATGGTAATAATAATTAAATAACTGCATTGACTTATTTTGTTTAGGAGAATCCATCTTCAACATACAGGACTCTGAAGACTATCCACCTTCAAGATCACCATCATTTTCTATAGTTTCAGAGTTATCTGCCAATGATAGTGTTTCAGTCACATCATGCATGTCACATAGCCACAGTATATCACCTCTTGCAAAAAGAAAAAAAAACTCCACCATCCAGAAACCACCATTGATAAGTTTGTGATAAGAACCAGCAGATTACAAAAGAGATAATTAATGAAAAAAATTGCCCGGTTTGTTTATGCAACAAACTTTCCTTTCCATATGATTGAGAACCCACACTTCATTAACATGGTTCAATCATTAAGACCAGGGTACAGTCCACCCAACAGAGCAGATGTCACAGGCAAATTGCTGGATAAAGTGTATGAAAAAGAAATTGAACAGTGTGCAAAAGATCTAGAGGGTGAAATTGTTAACCTGAGTCTTGATGGGTGGAGCAGTGTCCACAATGGGCCTGTTGTATGTGCTTGTGTGACAACAGAAGAAGGGAATGTCTTCCTTACAGAAACAATTGATACATCAGGAAATGCACACACAGCAGAATACTTACAAGAAGTAGCAGTAAAAGCTATAACAAACTGGGAAAAAAATGTCAAATGTCTCGTATGCAGCTTGGTCACACTGCAAATGTATCCAGGATGAGAAGAAATTTAGGAGAGAGTGAAGAGCATCCCAAGCTAATAACATACGGTTGCAGTGCCCATTTGATGCACCTCCTAGCCAAAGACTTCAGTGTTCCAGAAATAAAGGCTAATGTTGTTGAAATTGCAAAATACTTCCGTAACAACCACTTTGCACCAGCTGCTCTGAAAAAAGTGGGAGGAACCAAGCTAACTCTCCCACAAGATGTGCGATGGAACTCAGCAGTGGACTGTTTTGAGCACTATATCAAGAACTGGCGAAATCTGATGATAGTTTGTGAGCAAAATCATGAAAAAATAGATGGCACTGTCACAGCCAAAGTTCTCAACATTGGGCTTAAGAGAAATGTTGTGCACATGCTGAGTACCCTGAAGCCTATGTCTGTAGCCTTGAACAAAATGCAGAGAGATAGCTGTTTTATGACTGACGCTGTTGAAATTTGGAAGGAACTGAATGAGATCTTAAAAAGGGAAATATGCAATGACAGAGTTAAATTACAAGCATTAAAAAAACGAATGAGAGAAGCACCATCTCCAGCTCATTTTCTTGCAAATATTTTCAATACTCGGTACCAGGGTCAAATTTTAACGCCTGAAGAAGAGGCGTTGACTATGACATGGACATCTAGAATCATAGAATATTAGGGTTGGAAGGGACCTCAGGAGGTCATCTAGTCCAACCCCCTGCTCAGACCAGGACCAATCCCTAACTAAATCATCCCAGCCAAGGCTTTGTCAAGCCTGACCTTTAAAACCTCCAAGGAAGGAGATTCTACCACCTCCCTAGGTAACCCATTCCAGTGCTTCACCACCCTCCTAATAAAAAAGTTTTTCCTAATATCCAACCTAAACCTCCCCCACTGCAACTTGAGACCATTACTTCTTGTTCTGTCATCTGCTACCACTGAGAACAGTGGTAGCAGATCTAGCAATCATCTCTCCATAATGCCAACTATAATAAACTTCAGAGCTAAGGGTGAATCATTCAAGAAATACATGTTTGCTGATGATGTTTTAAAGAAAGTCACACCAGTTAACTAGTGGAAGTCACTTAAGCACTTGGATTCAGAGACTGTTGAAGTGATAATCTCACTTGTATCAGAAGCTTCTTCAGCCGGTGTAGAAAGAATATTTTCTTCCTTTGGACTAATTCATTCCAAACTGAGAAATCATTTGGGACCTGAAAAAGCAGGAAAGCTTGTTTTTCTTTTCCAGATTATGAACAAACAGGAAAATGAAGGTGAAGACAACTGAGTTTTTCTGCAGAAGCCAATATTTTAAGTTTCTCATGTTGACCTGGCTGACATAGTCAATTTAATTTATTTTTTTAAATTTCATTTAACTATTTTAGTAAAATAATTTTAACAAAAACAAACCTGATTTTAAAAAATTTGAATGTTTAACTAAATTCAGAAATTCATATGCTTGTTTGTTAAAATATTATACGTTTGCTGTTGAAGAAAAAAATCCAGAAAACATAATGTTGTTGTTTTAGTTAAATAAAACAATTTAAATGTCTGTCTAGTGATGTTCTCCTCCTAATACAAAATGGCAAGAAAATCCTCCAAATATAAATGATTAACCTGTTGCATTAGAGATAGTTCACCTCCCAGTGACTTCATAAATATCTGCTTCAATTACCTTTGGTAAATGAAATAACCAAACAATCATTCATTTTCTGATATAGCTGTAAAACTAATCTGAAAAGTTTTCAAAATAAATCACTTAAAATAATGTATAGTGTGTACTTTCTAAAAATGAAACCTACATCTATCTTTGAGTTGTGAAGAATATGTATTAAGGTCATACCAACCAACAAAAATGCACTTTTATGTATAAATCCATGATTAAATTGAGTCTTTCTGACTAGTGATTTAAATCAAATCCTCCGTGATTAGTCCTCTACTTAGGTAATGGAATAAGATCTGACACTCATTCATGTAGACTTGCTAGTAACTGAAAATGAACAGAACAATGTGAGCCAAAGGTTAAAGTCTATTGTGGATTCACATCTCTTACCTAGGCTGGTTTGCTTGTGTTGCAAATCTCATGCATGAATGAAATAGCCTAAGTAGGAACTGTATCTCACATATCGTATTTAATACAAGGGAGAATAGATTTGGAACAGGAAGAACTTTGTTAATTCTGCAAGAGAGAAGACTAGATACCGGTCTTGTCTATACCCATGTAAACTTGAGTAACTCCATTGACTTCTGTGGAGTTACTTTGGATGTAAACTGGTATGAATAAGAGCAAAGTGTGACCTTAGAGTCTATTAAGCTTGATTATCTTTATAAAATAAGGTATTGTTTGCCTACAAGTATGTAACATTAAATAGTGTGTCTTGTCATTGTATGTCTACAAGGTGGTGGTGTTTCAGAGCTGGCTGTTCATTTTATTTATTTAAAGATGTTCATTATGGGTCTACAATTTCTACTTCAGCACCTCTAACTAATCCAATATTAAGTACAGCATTTGGAATATGACTTCTGTCCCAAAACAAGCCTGATTCTGGTACATTCTGTGAGGCAGAATTTTGCCTTCTATTTCTTTGTAAACCTAATTTTATGTTTTGATTATAAATCTTTTAATGCAATTTTAATTTGAGAACATTAAAAACAGAGCTGTCTGAGTAATTCAGTGATGGACTCCCATTTATTCTAGTCAGGTTCATTTACCACTCTCATTGTGTTCTCTAAGTGAAACAATGGTATCTGCAATTGTAGCAGGGATATGATTCTTTTTTAATACAATTAAATTAGAAAGCGAGCCACTGTTCTCTTTTTGAATAATCTACAATGGCACTCTTCACAAGCCCAAAATGTTTTTGGAGGAAGACTCCATCTCTTTGTCTCTTCCAACATTTCTTCCTTCCTGCCCCTTACATTACAATAGTACACTTAAAAAAAAAAAGCATGATTTCTAAAATAAATTTAAAATTCAGACTCCTCCCACACAGTATATACTACATCTCCTCTTTTAAAAGCATAATTATAAAGGTTCTTTAACTAAGGAACAGGAAGCCTAGTGATAGTCTGATTCTCTAGATCATCTTCAGAGAGCCAGAATTTTATGTCTTGACTTAATGCATCATCCATTTGAATGCAGCAGGGAATTATGCATTTGCATAGGGGTGAACAGCTATTAGAAATAAAAAAAAGCTCCCTCTTTCTAGTGAAAATGCTTTTTAGTATCCGAGATATACAGGCAGTCTAGTTGCATATTAGATTCACATATTAAAGAGCATAATCTGCTAGAGTAAGATTTAGAATATTACTTACAAATTCTTTAAGTCTAACATTGTGTTGGTTCTACCATGAGTTGTTATAGTTTAATGGAGGCAGGCCACAGAAGTCTGATCTGCATGTGTTCTTAACAAAATGCTGCCACTACCAGTCTTTTTTTATTGTAACTCTTCAGGCCAAATGGACACTTGAATTCATTTTAGAAAACCTAGTCCTGTGTGGTAACGAATAGCTCTTTCAAGAGCTTCTCATCACCTTCAGCTCCCACTGTAACTGATGGGAGCAAAGAATGCTCAGGCCTTTGAGGATCAGACACATACAGCGTAGTGTCTCATGAGAGCTGTAGAACGGGCCCTAGGATCTGGTCCTTGCTTCACAAAGAACAATTTAACTAGCAGTATGTACACTGCACCTTACATCGGTCAAGTTTGTTTTCCACTAAAATGTAAGTGCTTCAATCTGAAAAAAATAAAAAATTGTTAATATTTTAAAAGCTGTTTAAATGTATTATTTCTGCATCTGTGACGCCATGCCAGAAAAATGCAATTTAGTAAAAAGTAAAGATTTGGGTCCCAATTCCATGTGCACAAGTTGCACTAACTTCCCTAAGAGTTCCTTGCACACAGTGTGTATGCAGAATCAAGCCCTTTATTTTCTATTTTTACAGTGTGAACAGTGTGCATTTCCATCATGTCTCACCACAGGGCTTTTCATCTGCATGAATTCCTGTCTGGATAGCTGTAGGCAATCCTGTCTGTTGGAATCTAGGACATTGTTTTCACTGGAGGACTACATATATCAGTACATTCATTTTTTAACAAGAAGAAACGAAAAGTTACAGTGGAATAAATGACAGTTATATTCATACCTCACATACATCATTCATACCTCAGTGGCAGTCATTCCAAGCAAAGGAATCTCTACAGAATCACTGCAGCAAATCCTTTTTTGTTACTGTAAGTCTCACACTGTAGCCTATTATGTTTGTGGAGAATTGAAAATACTTCTCCCTGTATGAGGCAGTATGACCCTCCCCCCACTCATACATACAGAGTGAGCTAGATTCTCCCTCCTCTTCTGGCTACTTTGAGCTGCTTAGGCAGAATCTGAGCCCAGCTCACCAGCTGAGAATTCCCCCATGTTGTGGAGCTCTCAGCTGGTGCAGAGAGACATAGCCAGCTCCTATGCCCACCTGGCCAAGGAGCCATGGCAGAGGGAGCGAAAAAGCGGGGCAGCTGTGGTCTATCAATATAGTCAACTGGCACATGGCCAAGCTGTTGGTGTAAGTTAGAGCTGCTGTAACACCAACAGTCTAGGACTGCTTCAGATTCACCATGAGAAACATGGAGGCATAGCTCGCTCTCTGATGGCTTCCTCTTGCTCCTGTGCTGAGCAGATCACAGTGCAGGAAAGAGTCCAGGCCATGTCTTATCTGTAAGATTTCATATCCAAGGGAGGCCAAGATAAAAAGAATGCTGGTTGTGTGCAGCATATAGCTTGTTTACAGTGAAGCTAAAGTAAAATGGGAAGTTCTGCTGCCAGACACATAAGTAACTTCACTGAAATCAATGGCACTACGCACAAGAGAAAGGGCTGCAATATAAGCCCCAGTCTCAGATTGTTTGAATGCATCCGGATGCATAAACTGCAATTCTTGTTATAATCAAGCTCTATTTATGGAGCCTAATCTGGTAGTCTCTCTGCAGTTCGAACTCACTAGAAATGTTGTCTGAGTAGAAACTGATGGATCTGACCCATAATAAAGGTGTTCTGTGAGGAAAAAAAAATTTAGAATCTTCTGTATTTCCCTTTATAAACTGGCAAAAACTTCTTGATCCAGTTTTGCAAGAAATGTTGGTTATGCACCCATGAAAGAGTAATAAAGCGATTGTAACTTGCAAATACATAGTTAAGGGAAGTCATAACATCACTACCTGCTGAAATAGGGCTTGCTCCTGCAAAGTGTCAGGCACCAGCTAAAAAGGTACCATATGCCTTTAACTCCCATTGATTTCAATAGGTGTTGCTGAGCACCCTCATAGTGAAGCAATTAATGTGCTCCTCAGTTAGATCTCACTATAATCAATTATGTATTCTGCTTCTTGTGGGAATTATATTGCAGGTGCAAAATATTTTTGTTTAGAAGTGTGGGCTGGGAGGAGATGAAATATTTATTTCGCTAGCGGGAGCCTAGAAAATGAGGCAAAAAGTGTTGTTTGAGAATGATTTATTAGTATACCTTAATTTCACCAGGGAAACTTTTCTATGCATATTTGACATTTTGTACGGAACACAACTGACCTTATTCTGTTCACACATGAGGAACATGAACTCAGTGGATATGAGTCTCCAATGCCTTGCACCCTGTGCAGTCATTTAAGCACATGTTTAACTCCTACTAAGAAGCGTTTAAGGAAAGATTTGTTAGCAGGAACCACATAGTGGCAAAGGAAGAAATCCAGCTCCAATCTCTGAATGTCCTTATTGATTATTAATAGGGCCGGTGCAAGGAAGTTTCGCGCCCTAGATGAAACTTCCACCTTGCACCCCTCCCACAGCTAACCCCGCCCCCCCCCACAGCAGCTAACTCAGCCCCCTACGTGGGGAGCCCCCCCCCGCAGCATCTATCCCCACCACCATGACAGCTAACCCCTCTCCCCCCCGTTCGCCCATGGCAGCTAAGCCTGCCTGGGGGGACTTCCTCCCCCCAGCAGCTAACCCTGCCTGGGGAGACTTCCCTCCCCCCGGACGCTAACCCTGCCTGGGGAGACTTCCCTCCCCCCTGGACGCTAACACTGCCTGGGGAGACTTCCCTCCTTCCCCCCCCACAGCAGCTAACCCTGCCTGGGGAGACTTCCTTCCCCCCGGACGCTAACCTTGCCTGGGGAGACTTCCCTCCTTCCCCCCACCCGGCAGCTAACCCTGCCTGGGGAGACTTCCCCCTTCCCCCGGCAGCTAACCCTGCCTGGGGAGACCTCTTGCGGAACCAAACCCTGTCCCAGCTCACCTCGGTTCCACCTCCTCCACTGAGCACGGGGTGTCGCTCTAATTCTCCACCCCGCCCAGGCTAATTGGAGGAGACTTAGAGCTGGGCTGTGTAGTCAGCGGAGGAGGCAGAGCGGAGGTGAGCTGGAGCAGGGAGTAGTTCCCCTGTGTGCCCCCCTCCCCGTTATTGCGGGCAACCGTCTCCACGCGCCCCCCCACTCAGCTCACCTCCACCTCCTCGCCTGAGGGGGCTTTTAGGCGCCCCCAACCACTAGGTGCCCCAGGCGGCCGCCTAGTTTGCCTAAATGGTTGCACCGGCCCTGATTATTAATATACTCTATCCAGAGAAGAGAGTCAAATCTGCTCCGAGAGTATGTCTTCAGCCTGATAATACTTGTGTTAGCATCTGCCTTGTGCTAAAAGTAGAGAAAAAATGCTCTGCAACAAAACAGAGGTTGAACGATAGTTCAAGTAATTTCCGACACAGTGAAACAGTGAGACAAAAATGACTGCAACTATACTGCCAGCCCCAAGCATTCAAAAAATCATGAATTATTCCCTCCCTCCAATCATGATGTTTGCATAAGAATCTGAGATTAAGAAAAATACTTTCTGGATTCTTCTTATTTTTCTTCTGGTTTGGGAACCTTTAGGTTCATGTTTTCAAGCTTTTTCTATACAACCTTGAAGGCTAGAAACTGCAATTTGTTTAGAAACAGAAGAAGACATTAAAATATTAAAGGCAAAAATTATTCAGCATTAAGAATGAAATTGTTTTATCCTCATTATGTACTGTGCATCTATGGTCTGCATTTATCATCCTCATTCTGAGGACCTTTGCACATCTACACACAATAGGAGGGGAGAAGGCCTAGCTACCATAAATATTTATTCACACAACTGTAAACACTGGGGAACCAGGGACATTGCTTCACACTGGATCAGAGATCACATCACAGTTTGTCAGTCCAGTGTTTGATTTCTGCAGAAAGCAGGAGCACTGCAAGTATGAAGATTCTCAACCCGGAGAGGTGGGAGTGCTCTGTACCATACTTATCAGCATGGGTGTGAATAACTGTTTCTGACTGGAGAATCATGCAATGAGACTGGAGGATACCAAACAGGGACTCTTTAGAAGTGGCTTCATGTAGAACTAGACTAAGATCTCAGTTACACAAATGTAAATCTACAGTAACTCTACCGACTTCAGCTAAATTAGAATGGTTTCTCATCAATACTTTATCACATTACAAATCAACATTCTCCTCTGGAGAAGGCCACATATGAGCCATTTCTTGTGATCTACCCTGTTCTTTGACATCCTAGTCTCATATCTAAATAGCCCCTGGGATTTGTTTCCTACAAGATCACTTCCTCTCTCTCTTCAAAGCCACACAAACAGAGTAAAGTTTGTAGCTAGCCTGCAGACAGCCACAGTCAAAATAACGTAGGAAGATTTTCACCTATGACCAGCATTAAGTAACTTGGGAATAGCAAGATGCTAGAAAATAGCCTGGTAGAGATCCTTTATTCCTCAAAACAAAAAATAAAGCCAGACTTCGAAGCACACTTGTTAGGAACACTTCTCTGGTGTTCCTTCTCCTCCTTCAAGAAAAGATCTGAGGCATGCTACAAGAAACTCAAAATCTTTTAACTGTGGAAGTAAATTAGGCTTAACTGAATTTAATGCCACTTTAATTCTGAATAAGAACAACCACACAAACACTTAATGCAGTTTAAGTAATCCACTTTAAATTTGCACCCTTAATTTATTTGGATTAATTTTCTGAGTAACCCTGTGTAGACAAGTCCATAGAAGCAGTAACCTTGTGAGAAATAGAGCTTGGCTTGGCCTGTCATCCCAAATTGCTTCCTCACTTTCAACAGCTGTTGTTGACTTGTACCTCCTTGTATACAGTTGTCTCCTAGCTCTGCTGGTTAACCCTTGCTTTGCTGGTCTGGAGCTCCAGGGCTTTCTGACCCTGTCACCTTTGCCCCTCTTGGGATCTAGATAGGTACTGTACCCTGACAGAGGGCTAAAAAGAGGTTTTCAGCAAAAAGCTAGTTGTAAACTTAAACACAGAGGATGAAATCCTCGCCCCATTGAAGTCCATAGCAAAACCCAAAGAGCCTACTCCTTTATAATAAAAGCTATGTAGTGTTTTTCCTTCCTAGATGTCAGAATACTTTATAAAGGAGATCACTCATCTCCATTTTACAGATGGAAAAACTGAGGCACACAAAGGTGAAGCGACACACCCAACATCACCCAGCAGCAAAGCCAGGAATAGAACCCTGATCTCCTAGGCCAGTGCCCTGTCTGCTTCCCCTAGTGGCAAAATAACAGTAAAATTGAGTAAACCTCTAAGACAGGGGCAGGCAAACTTTTTGGCCTAAAAGCCACATCAGGTTTCCGAAATTGTATGGAGGGCCAGTTAGGGGAGGCTGTGCCTTCCCAAACAGCCAGGTGTGGCCCGGCCCCCGCCCCCCACTTCTTGCCCCCAACGGCCCCCTTGGGACTTCTGGCCCATCCAACTCCCCCGTTCCTTGATGACCCTCCTGGGACCCCTACCCCATCCACCCCCATTCCCTGTCCCCTGACGGCCCCAGAACTCTACCCCCATTCAACC
The DNA here is from genome assembly GCF_025201925.1 of Gopherus flavomarginatus. Taxonomy (NCBI): domain Eukaryota; kingdom Metazoa; phylum Chordata; order Testudines; family Testudinidae; genus Gopherus; species Gopherus flavomarginatus. The sequence goes on from NC_066624.1 coordinate 89,092,335, forward strand.
CCCCCCTGTTCCCCACCCCGACCCCTATCCACACCCCCACCCCCGACCACCACCCCACCTCTTTCCTGCACTGCCTGGAGCACCGGTGGCTGGCGCTGCCTGGCTGGAGCCACAGCCACGCTGCCTGGCTGGAGCCAGCTATGCCACCGCACAACACATAGCACCGTATCAGGCTGGGCTCTGAAGCTGCGGTGCCCCAGGAGCTCGCAGCCCCACTGCCCAGAGCATTGCACTGGCAGCAGGGCGAGCTGAGGCTGTGGAGAAGGAGGAACAGTGGAGGATGGGCCGGGGGCGAGCCTCCCGGGCCAGGAGCTCGGGGGTCAGGCAGGAGGATCCCGTAGGCCGGATGGCCTATGGGCCGTAGTTTTGCCCATCTCTGCTCTAAGGGGTTTGTGCGCCTAATAACTTTAAAGGAATGCAGACTATAGCTGAACTATATTTTTAGAATATTTCCACTGACGCCTTCATTGTTGCTTTTCATGGACAATGTTTTTTCTGTTTACTTTAAAATAGACAGTCTTCAAATCCCCTAAAATAAAAATTAACTGCAGTAACATTTATTACTGAAGTAATTTGGCCTTTGGAAGGCTGACTGCAGTAAATTTAGAGGCTGGTAGTTAAAGGAAGAGATGAGGTCACCCCAAGTGACTTGGAAACCAGTAATTGGGTAGGACAATGGCAATCTGTCCAGATCTGTACTTGGAGCAAATTCATACAAAAAAGGAGCAACAGACACTGTTCAAAAGAAGTGCCTTGCATGGTGTCAGGTTTCAGAGTGGTAGTCGTGTTAGTCTGTATCTGCAAAAATGACAAGCAGTCCTTGTGGCATCTTAGAGATTAACAAATGTATTTGGGCATAAGCTTTTATGGGCTAGAACCCACTTCATCAGATGCATGGAGTGAAAATACAGGAGCAGGTATAAATACATGAAAGGATGGAGGTGATTTACCCAGTGTGAGGTCAGTCTAACAAGATAGATCAATTAACAGCAGGATACCCAGGGAGGAAAAATAACTACTGAAGTGGTAAAAGAATGGCCCATTACAGACAGTTGACAAGAAGGTGTGAGTAACAGTAGGGAGAAATCAGTACTGGGGAAATTAGGTTTAGGTTTGTAATGACCCAACCACTCCCAGTCTTTATTCAGGCCTAATCTGATGGTATTCAGTTTGCAAATTAATTCCAGTTCTGCAGCTTTAAGTTGGCATCTGGTTTTGAAGATTTTTTGTTGAAGAATTGCCACCTTTAGGTCTGTTATTGAGTGACCAGAGACAGGGCCGGCTCCAGGGTTTTTGCCACCCCAAGTGGCGAAAAAAAAAAAAAGGCAAAAAAATAAAAGCAGCGATCGCCATCGGTGGCAGCTCCACCACGCTGTTTTCTTCTTCGACGGTAATTCGGCGGCAAGTCCCTCCCTCTGAGAGGGACCCAGGGACCAGTCCCTGAAGAGCCCGACATGCCGCCCCTTCCCCTTGGCCGCCCCAAGCACCTGCTTGCTGAGCTGGTGCCTGGAGCCGGCACTGACCAGAGAGGTTGAAGTGTTCTCCTACTGGTTTTTAAATGTTATGATTCCTGATGTCAGAGTTGTGTCCATTTGTTCTTTTGCTTAGACACTGTTCGGTTTGGCCAATGTACATGGCAGAGGGGCATTGCTGGCACATGATAGCATATATCACATTGTTAGATGTGCAGGTGAACAAGCCCCTGATGGTGTGGCTGATGTGGTTAGGTCCTACGATGGTGTCCCTTGAATAGATAAGTGGACATAGTTGGCACTGGGGTTTGTAGCAGGGCTTGGTTCCTGGGTTGGTGTTTTTGTTGTGTAGTTGCTGGTGAGTATTTGCTTCAGGTTAGGGAGCTGTCTGTAAGCAAGGACTGGCCTGTCTCCCAAGGCCTGTGAGAGTGAGGGATCATCCTTCAGGATAGGTTGTAGAACCTTGATGATGCAATGGAGAGGTTTTAGTTGGGGGCTAGTCGTAACTGCTAGTGGCATTCTGTTACCCTCTTTGTTGGGCCTGTCTTGTAGTAGGTGACTTCTGGGAATCCTTCTGTCTCTGTCAATCTGTTTCTTCACTTCACCAGGTGGATACTGTAGTTTTAAGAATGCTTGACAGAGATCCTGTAGGTGTTTGTCTCTGTCTGAGGGATCAGAGCAAATGCGGTTGTCTTAGAGCTTGGCTGTAGACCAGGGGTAGGCAACCTATGGCACGCGTGATTCTGTGCAGAGATCACTATCTAATTCTGTATTTATCACCATGAGCAGGGCTGGCTCCAGGCACCAGCAAAGAAAGTAGGTGCTTGGGGCGGCCAATGGATAGGGATGGCACGTCTGGGTCTTCAGCAGAAATTCGGTGGCGGGTCCCTCAGCCCCTTGGGGCAGCAAAAAAATTGGAGCCAGCCCTGACTATGAGTCAGTGTGAAACATCTTCAACTGTAAACAGGTGAGCTGATATAACATTCAGTCCAGCTAAGCAAAATAAACTACAAATCCTTTCATTCCTTCTATTTGCAGTGCACATAAATGAGACCTATATATGTAAGAGCCTCTTGAAAGAGTTTGCTTCAGGCAGCCAGTACATGAGATATCAAGTCAGGAGAAAAATCAGTAAAGCCTATAAAGTAATATATTAGATTCTCAGGGTTCTGACAGATTTCTGCTGCCTAAAGGCTCCTAGCTGGAGGGAAAAGTGATACATTATCACATAGGCACCCACTGTTCAACCCACTATGATTTCTAAGAGAGAAAAAACACTACAAGGTTTCATAAAATGTTAAAGATATTTCTTTTAATTGCAGCTGAGGAGTTAGCAAGTGACAAATATAATTTTTCTAAGCCTTTTTTGTTTTGAGCACTTCTCTTTTCCAATACCCATTTACAGGAGCTAGTGTGGGTATATAAGACAGAGGGCCTCATTACCCTATGACACGAGTTTTATAGTGGAGTAACTCAGGGCTGCCCAAAGGATTCAGGGGGTCTGGGGCAAAGCAATTTCAGGGGCCCCTTCCCTAAAAAAAAGTTCCAATACTATAGAATACTATATTCCCATGGGGGCCCCTGCGGGCCCAGGGCCTGGGGCAAATTGCCCCACTTGCCTCCCCCCCCCCACGGGCAGCCCTGGAGTAACTCGTTGACATCAGTGGAGTTATTTTTGATTCATTACATTTAAAAAGTGAGAAGACAATCAGGCAACAAACTCCTACATATCCAAGGCTCCAACATACTGTCTAGACGTCCAACATACAGTCTCTTGGAACCTATTTCTTGAAAACGTTAAATGAAAATGATTGGTGCCCTTTAAATTTTTCTTTAAGGGTCTTAAAATAACAAAAAAGGACAATGCTGCTTTCTAAGATACAAATTAAAATGGGCACCCTTACATGTGCATCGCTGGATAATGAAGAGTGAGTCAGCAAGCAAGGTGAGGAGGCAGTTGTAAGAGAAGATTATTCATGCCTTTCCTATTTTCTTGAATTATTTCAGGTAAGTGAGCATTACACAGAGTCTGAGACCCTATCCCGGAATGATCTACCTTGGGGAACAGCAGAGTACTCTGAAGAATGTTCAGTCTCTTTACAAGTTATGTCCACATGAAGCAGTACTAGAATTTTTCCCAAACTCTGACCAAGAATAAAGTAAGCAATGACCGTTCTAACTGTGAAAGCTTTGGGATGAATCCTTTACTGAGACAAAATTACTGCTAGGTAACATGGGAGTTTTGCCTGGCCAAGAACTGCAAAATTTGGACCTTAGTTGTTTTTTGGCAGACTGTCATTATTCACAAGCTTCAGTAAAATAATTTTTCTAATTTTGAAAAAGTTTGTATTGTTCAGAGCTGCCTAAGCAGATCAGAAATCTCCACAGGTGCTGGAACTAGGGGTGCTGCCGGACCCTCACCTTGAAGTGGTGTCGATCATATACAGGGTTTACAGTTTGGTTCAATGGCTCTCAGCACCCTGACTATACAAATTGTTCCAACATCCCTGGAAATCTCTGACCTTCAAACCCCCACCACTACCCCAAACTACTTATCCTCAGCTACTGGATTATTGCATTTGTTCCCTTGAGCCAGTTTTACTTTTTAGCACTATTTATTTTTAAGTTTTGCTTCCCCTCTCTTCTTTCCCCCAGTGTTTTCAGAACAAGGTCAGACAGTCTAACTCTCACCCTTCAAACCTGTATGACACAAAATGTGACAAAAGGACTGAAATGCCCTTAACATCTGTACCATACGCAATGATAGATAATGGCATGCAACCATAAAAAGGATGCCGTCTCACTGTGTGAATTAGCTTTTTACAAAAACTAGAAAGCCAAATTCTATCATGTGCAGAAATAAGAATTCCCTCATAGGGGTTATCAGCTGAGTTGAACTCCATATTCTGAGATCTCCAGCACACATATTTACTAGCTAAGCTAAAGGAGCAATTGTTATTGCCTAAGTGGACCATTCTGTAGAGGGGGATTCAACACAAACTTGACTAGTGGATTACAAAACTATTTGCTAGACAATAGTAGTCTACTGGAGATCCGGAATCCTGGGTTTTACGTCCGTCTTTGGGAGGGAGTGTGTCCAGTGGGTAGCACAATGACTATAGACAGGATATCCATAGATTTTGCACATTCATTCTGAGATGCAGTGTAGCTGAATGGATAAAACTTGGTTCTGTCATGTCAGAGTCCCAGGTGCTATTCTCAGCTGTGCCTGAAGTGACACCGAGGTGAGATCAGAACTCATGGCTCCCATCTCAGTGCACTTTCCCTACAGGGTTTTTAGACAGAGAATCTGGCAGTACAGAAGAACACCTTTCCCAATATCTGTAAGTTTGATGATGAGGGAAAGGTACACTGTGTCTCATAAAATGAATTATTTTCCTGTCAAAAAGGAAGATTTTAGAATGTATGAGACTGGAGTTACCTAGTGACTAAGCGAATACTGCATATAACCACCAACATGAGCTTTGAACACACATTGTGTTGGAACAGACCTGGAAGAAAATGTACTAGACAGTTTTAGAAGTACCGTGTGTGGATTTAGCCACTTAATTTCCATTAACATTAATGGGAGAAGCAAAATATCCCTCGATAGCTTTGATTCATCTACACTGTGATTTAGTACAAAACACTGCATCTGTTAATTCTGCCTCTACCCACATCTTTTCAGCAGAGACCTTGCTTGCTCTGCAGAAAAAAAATACAGAAGCTTTATTTTTGTGTTAATATTTTACCATAGTTAAAACAGAGGCAGAAACATAGCTCTTGGGGCAACAAGATAGTCAAGCAAATCTACTAGATGGGGACAGAAGAACAAGGAAGGAACTTGAGGAGGAAGGGAGAAGAGGATAGAGAGGTGTCAGAGTATATAAATAGATGAGAAGTGACAAATAGGAGCACATGCCAATCTAAAGATAGATAAAATATGAACTAGTGTTACAAGATATGCATGTTCTCATTAATCAGTTTAGCATTTAGTTTACCATGCTGATAACTTCCACTCATTTCTTAACGACAGTGAGCCACATTCTGATCTCCCCACTCATTCTGTATAGTTCCTTGCTCCTCAGTAGTTCCACTGAGGTCAATGGGCCACTCGGAGTAGGGTGTTTCCAGAAATGGAGCTCTGTATAAATATGGCATTTAAAGAAACCAGAAGGATGGCCAAGGAAATTGTTCTATTTCTCTCTATTGTGACTGAATAGAAAATTAATTTTTAAAAATTAAATCTGTGGTTAAATTTCCTGACAGGAAATCTGTGAGTAGGACTGCCCACAGGTCTCTGAGCTGGAGCCAGCAGTAGATTTAATTTTGAGTCCTCCTCTGCTTGCCTCTCAGGGGACCGGCTATGCCACTTGGTGCTGATTTGACCAAAAAGGAGCAAGTGAATATTGTATTACTGTTATTTATATGGCACCAACAGGCACCAACAGGGTGCTGGATCTTTTACAAACAGATGAGACTATCCTGTTGCAGATGCCCACATGCTAAACAGACACAATACAGAAAAAGGAGAGGAGCAGGTGCTATCTATAGCTTCTAAAAGATTGCATTCCTGCAGGACTTAGGTGTTCTACAACAGAAGTTTGCTGCCCTAAGTCTATTTTACCCTCATTTATTGAAAATACGAAGGTATTTTAAGATTATTTTGATGATGTGCATCTTAGAGACAAATTCTGCTCCTCTTCCTCCATAGTTCCAAAAGTGATTCAGTTCTGATATGCAAGTCAGGGGCAAGGAAATGCAGTAGGCTCACATCTCCTGTGCAGTGTGGAACTGAGAACCAGGGTGACTCCCTATTTGCCAGCATGCAGCATATGGGTCAGACTGGGATTATGGAAACTCAGAGACTCCAAAGTATCTGCCACTATATAGCTCCTCTCACCCTCCCTTTGCAGAGAGGGCACATTATAGCCACTCCACGCTTCTGTAATCCCGCCCCCCACCCTCCAGGCTGAGGCTAAAGCTCTTCTCCCTTCCCATCACAGCTACTTGGATCTGGATCTCCAACTCTAAGTGTTTGTGTCCTATATCTTACATTTTTGTAAAGCTGGAGATCCTTAACTTTCCAACACCTGTATTTTGCCTGGCAGAAGCATAACTGACTACTTCATTCTCAGCCTATAGCTATCAAGGCTGCCACACTAAGTGGGGAAGTCTTCTTGTTAATAGCTCCATTTACACCAGCTAAGGAGCTGACCTCGTGTTTGCCAGACCTTGCATTCTGCCTCCCAACGACTCTGACATTCCAGGGTTTCACAAACTTTATCAAGCAGTTACTAAACAAAGTGGCAAGTAAATAGGAACTGCTTCCTACCTTAATTTCCCAATTTTATTTTTAAAGTAACCATTGTGATTTATTGTATTTATGAGTTCCAATACAGAGCTAGACCTCGTCTGCTTCTTAGTCGTAACTAAGTCATTGACAATATAGGCTCTTTTAATATGGTACTATTTCTGCTCCGTGATTGGTCAAGGGGAACTTTCAAAGCAAGAAAATAATGAGTGATGAGTACCCAATAGTGAAAGCCTTGTTCAGATATGCATCCAAGTATTTGGAGGGAAAACAGCCATTCCCTGAACGTTTGTACAAACAAACATGGACATCATCAAAATAAACACTATGGGGAACATTTGTAACTATTGTTTTTAAAGAACCATCTATCAGAGAATCAGAGAAAACACAATTCCACTGAGATTTTCAAAGCTGCCCACGGATTTAGGTGGGCAACGTCCATCTGTTTCAATAGGAACCGTGCATCTACATCCCATAGATAGCTTTGAAATCTCAACCTTCATGATTAGATTTAAAGTAACAAAAATTCACAATAATTCAGGCAGCCTGCAAATCTAATTCCCAATATACCTGAACTAAACCCTATAAAGAGGAAGAGTGGCTTTGACTGGAAATGGGAGCCTATTATACTTTTCATAAAAAAGCAATGATGAGTTTAGTTCTAGCTGAAACTGTCTGTTCCGGAAGGCTTAGAAATGGAAGAAGCAGCTTTTCATGTTCTGTCAGACATTTTCATTCCCTGCTCTCTCAGACTTGCTTCCTTGCACCCAGCAAGTAGTGTTAAGCTAAGTAAGGGGCCCAAACCTGCAGTCTTACACGAATACTAACCGTGACTACTTGACTTCACGAGGACTATTTGTGCCATGACTGCTCGTAAAAAATATCACAGGGTAGGGCCCAAAGAGCTGATAGCCTATACATGCAGTAGAGAGAATTGTTGAAGCTCAACCCATAGTTCTAGCAGCATTATGTTAATTCTATAATTCTGTGAATGTTGCTCAAAGAACAATAATCCTCACACAAAATGGCATAGAAAATGCATGCAGCAAACATAGCTGTGACAAAGAGAAATAAGTGGAGTTACAGCAATATAAAGCTGTTGCAGTGCACTGGTGAAATGCATCCATCAGTCCCTGAGGTAACTGCACTGAAGAGAAAATGAGTTACACCAGAGAGGAGTTTGGTCTAACGTCTGGACTAGGCTCTGACTGGAATACTATATATTAGACCAGGGGAGGGCAAACTATGGCCTGCAGGCCAGATCCGGCCCATCAGGGCTTTCGATCTGGCATGTGGGATTGGCAGCCCTGGGGCGCAGCAGGGCTATGGCAGGCTCCCTGCCTACCCTGGCCCCATGCTGCTTTCAGAAGTGGCCGGCCCCATGTCCCTCTGGCCCCAGGAGGGGAGTTAGAGAGGGCTCTATGCGCTGCCCTCACTTGCAGGTACTGCCCCACAGCTCCCATTGGCTGGAAACGGGGAACCTCAGCCAATGGGAGCTTCAGGGTGGTACCCGCAGGTGAGGGCAGTGCATGGGGGAGCTGCCTGCCCCACTCCACCCCCAGGAGCTACTGCTGGACATGCTGGCCGCTTCCGGGAGTGGTGTGGGGCCTGGACAGGCAGGGAGTCGCTGCCACCCTGGAGCCACTCGAAGTAAGCCATGCCGGGCCAGAGCACGCACACTGAACCCCTTCTGCATCCCTCACTCCAACTCCCTGCCCTGATCCCTCAACCCCTGCCTTCAGCCCCCTGCTGCAACCCTCCTGCACCCCAACCCCCTGCCCTGAGCCCCTTCCTGCACACCGCACCCCCTCCCACACCCTGCATTCCAACCCCCCCAGCCCTACATTCATGGCCCTGCATACAATTTCTCCATCCAGATGTGGCCCTCGGGCCAAAAAGTTTGCCCACCCCTGTATTAGACCCCAAACTGGTACAGTAGCATGTGGGTCAACTCTCAAAGACAGAGTGAGACAACAGTCTGTGAAGGGACCCAGTCAAATCTACTCCACGTTCCTTTTGATGGGAGCCCATATAAAACGTACTGCAATACATAATCAGCAGGGCTAGCCCAAAACATTAGAGATTACGATAGAGTGACCACAGGGTTTTGAACCTGGGTATGAAAACAGAACACTTCATACCCTACTCCCTTGTAGTAATCATTTATTTCTGTGCTGTTAAAGAGCAGTTATTTAATCACTAGAACCGGCTGACTGCAATTAGTTGGGTGAAGGAGAATGAGGGTGGGAGATTAATTACTGATCTCCCTAAAAGGTAGACTGGAAAAAGGAGGTATGCTGGGTTAGAGAAGTGCATTCTTGATTTCTATGCTGCATTTAAATAGTGCTTTTTTAACTGGCTCCTGAGAGTTGCCATTTAACAAAGTGGACTTAAAACTATTTTGCTCTAAGTAATATGGGTATGTGAGCGTACTCCCCTTTCCCTCTCTCCCCCATGTTGCTTTTCTCTCATCTTGTATCCAGATCTTGAAACTGGTGCATAGCATTGACCTGTCATAAGGAAAACAATATGACAGAACTGATAGCATTCTTGTCTGATAACGTGCACTTAAATGGTGGAAATGTGATGCCTTTCACTCTCAGACAGGAAGCAATATGGCAAAACATGCTCCTTCCTAGCACAAAGGCATCAAGACCAGTTGCAATGCACCTCCTGAATGTAAGTTAGCCAGTATAAAGCTAAAGGAGTGTTGATCATTCCCCTTGCCAAAGAACATTACATGATTTTGAAAGTTCTACAATTATTGTTTTTCAGAACCTTTGGAAACAGCTATTCAAAAAAACCTTTACAACTAGATGACACCTGCCCACATCCTTATGGTTCAGGTCCATTGCTCCAATGAGTATAACCCGCAGAATACTGGATATTTAGTTTTTGAAAAGTTAGCCCAAAACTAGGTTTTAAGCTGAGTGTCCCAGGTCCTTTGCTATCTGGATATTCAACACATAAAAATGTATGTTCACTTAGTTGGTTGCAACAAAATTTAAAGTTCACTTTTAAGTTTATGTCCCTAGTACTAAGTTATTAAAATTCCTCTTTACAGATCTGAGAGCTGATCCCACCGCACTGAAGTCAATGAAGTTATGCAGATTTATACTAGCTGAGGACTTGGCCCAATATTGCTTAGCGCTTATACTGTATCTTGCTTTTTCAAAGCATTTTGCAAACATTAATTAATCCACATGTATTATTAATCATGTACAATCCTTTTTGCTGTTGAATTCATCTACCAAGTCAGCCCAAGATCCCAGCAGTTTAATTCTGCTTTTAATCCTGGTGAGAATCTCTCTATCTTGCCCTTCTCACCAATGGGGCAAATGTCAGCATTGTGGAGATCTGCAAGTTAGAGTTGAATGTCAGAAACAAAGAGATCCTGTAACTAGCATCTTGAACTTTAGACCTTCGAAGCACGATAGCCTGACAACCACACATTGTGTTAGAATTTGGAAATGTCAGTAAAGCACCAATTGGGATTCTGGGCAATGGCAAGTCGTGAAGTAGTCTGTCTAAAAAGTGACAAACACAGTCTTTAGGGCAAAGGAAGCCAGCCACATGCAGTCACTGCTAGCTGCTTCACAGAGAGATGCTGGCATTAGCTATAAGCAGAAGTCACAACAGGACTAGTAATTTGAAAGGACAGCCAAAGAACATGGTAGAGGGGTTCTTGTTGAAAAAGTGACTGGAGGCTAATGCAAGGACAGTCACAGTTAGTGATAAACCTACAACAGCATAATCTGACTTTGTCAATTAGATTATACAAGATATGTGAGCAAAGGCCAATACATTTAAAACGGCTGAATAATCATTTACTTTTTGCTAAGAGCACAATTGTTCACCATTGCAGGCTGTAAGTGACCAAACACTTGCATTTTTTTAAAAAGGGAGAGTAAATCCAACATATTCAAATGGTCTCTTTTATTTTATGAACAGGTAGGAGCCATCCAGCCCCAAATATCTGCCCCTATTGATTTAACTTGAGCTCACTGTGGTAGCTCCAGCAGGGTTTCAGGTGACGTCAGGGTTCAAACAAACGATGGCAAACCCCTCCACTTGTAGGTCCTGATAAAAGCCTTTCAGACACAGACTTTAAGGCCATCATGATTATCTAGTCTGACCTCTTGCACATCGCAGGCCATAGAACTTCACCCATGTATTCTTGTAATACACCCATAACCTCTGGCTGAGTTACCGAAGTCCTCAAATCTTGGTTTAAAAACTTCACCATTTACTCTAGTTAAAGCCAGCAAGTGACTCGTGCCCCACACTGCAGAGGAAGGCGAAAACCCCCAAGGTCCCTGCCAATCTGACCTGAGTGGAAATTCCTTCCTGACCCCAATGTGGCTCTCAGTTAGACTCTGACCCTTTGGAAAACACAACTCGCACCACATTCCCCATTCTGCAGGGAATGCTACACAAATAGGACCAGGAATCCCAAACAGTCCAAGATCAATGTCTCACCCATCATGCTCTTGAGCACTGGCTCCTATAGGTGGGGTTCTCAAAGGAAAGGCAAATTCCACCCTGGGAGCTATGACCACACCCATGACCTAATCCTGCCTTTTTCAAAAGCCTACTTTCTTAATCAGACCCAGCTATCATCTCCTCTCCCCATACCTAGGCAGTTTAGATATTTCCTGTGGGGTGTGGCAGGTACTTTTCCTCTCTTCCCAGGAAGTTTATTAACCTCTTTTTCCTGCTTTCTGGCAGTGGGATGATTAAACCCTATCACCTCCCCTGGAAATGTGTTCCAGGAGCTTACAGAATCTTCCACTTTTTCCTACCACTTGGATAGGCAACTGATTGTTTTATATGTGTGACCACTGGAGGGCAGTGGACCTATAACAATTCACACAGCCCAGTAGTGTCCTATAATGTCACTGATGCAGTATCACAGCTTTTTTAATTTTAACCATCTTTCTTGAGCAGTCTAGTCTTCCATTTTATGTGTAATATTTTCCTTGTTCATTTAAGGAGAGAGATTCTTGTTTTTCTTCAGTGTTACAATCCTGTATAAAAGCCAGTAGGAGACTACCATATTGACGAAATGGCATTTTTCCTAGGGCCAATGAACTAATTAAACACTCTTTAGTGTCAAATGCAATCAGAACCAAGGTCAGAAATTTTATTTACAAAACAAGTGACCTGATTCCTGAGGTTTCAATTAAATAAAATGAAGGATCAAATTGACCACTAATTCAATAATCAAGAAAGCTCTGTATTAGTGTCTGCATTACATTCTTCTGCCTGTGTGTCCGTTTGTTCTTGGACATTTCATTTTCAGATCACATCCTTCAGAATTTAACCGAAGGAGCCTGGTGACATCTGAAAGTGCGTAGGCAAAACTGATCTTTAAAAGCATCTCAGAACCAATTTACAGCAGTGATTAGACTATCAGACACAGAACAAGGTAGGCAATGCTCCCCTCAAAGAGTCTCCATGGGGTTTAACTTGAAAATGGGCACACATTCATGCTTATTAAAATAGCATTATTTGCATTATTTAAGGCAGGCCAAAAATCGTGTGCAGAAGCACGAACACTCTGAGCTAGAGAAGGCATATGCAAGCTATGGGCAGATCATAGGGCTGTGCAATAACAATACATGCATTATTACCCTTTATCACTCCTAAAACCAGTCCTGGAATGTTTTCCACAGCTCAGCACATAAAGAGTCTCTGGACTGTAAAGTCAACAGTCATGGGGGAGACAGGATTGAGGTGTGACACTTGCTCCCTACAGGTTCCATTCTAGATATAGCTGTTGAGGGTTGTATGTATCCTGAAGCCAGTATTTGGCCTTTAGTTCATAATCATTAACTTTTAGGAGGCAAAAAATCCAAGTGCTCATTGACTGCATTACCAACAATCTTTGCACTTCAATACAGATGAGCTCAGCTAACAATATTTTCTCCCTTCTGTTAGGCACAACATGATTTTCCTCAGCATCACTTCTTGTTAGGCCTTTCCACCCCCCTAAAACAAACACATTAATTATGGAAAATCAAATAGTCGTACCTATTTCTGTTTGAGGTTTGCTGTGTCCTTGATACAGTACACAAGACATTAATGTGGCGTAGGTTTGTTCTATACCCATGCTTATTTTTTTGAATCCCATTTCAAATTATCAGTTACAGTAATTCTTTTAGGTACTGAACTCAATTATAGTCAGAAATCAATGCAAAAACTCCCGTGTCCCCAACACCCAAGAATGTGCAGTGGCATTAGGAATGGAGCTCTCAGAGCAAAATGTCACCAGGTTAAGGAGATCAGTATTCATTTTATGTCACAACAGTTCTTGATATGTCATCAGCATGGTAGAGAGTACACGAATGAGTGCTGGGGCATGTGGAAGAGGGAGCATGTAGGCCCCAATCATGCAAACTGATCCCCATGGGCAGATCCCAGTCACCATGCAGAAACTAGAATGACTTCAGTGGGGCTCTCTGCAGTCATATGAGTCAGTCCAGACTGCAGGATCTGGACCAGCCCAGTTTTACATGACATACATCCTATGCCCTTGACACCCCTGTTACTCTGGTCTAAGCCATAATTAACTACATCAAAGTCAATGAAATTAAACCACTGTAAATTGAGTGTGAGAGCAGAATCAGGTCCTATGCCAATAGGACAATAAGAGACCAGTTTATGGACACCTAGTAAATCATTAAACTAAAATGACATATATAAGGAGTTTATCTTGAACTAGTTATTCCACAGTGCTCTAGAAGACTAACCAGTTCCTGAGCACTGCTTATTGTTTGTAACCATCCAAGTTATAAAGCAAACAAAGGGATAATCATACTAAGACTTGCAATGTTTTGGGTCAAAAAGAACGGTAATCTTGATACCCATACTGAAATCCAGTCAACTGCATTTCACTCAGTTGTATGAATGAATAAATACCTGGCATGTCATCCAAAGGATGTCACATTTCATTTGGGTTTTCTGCTAAAACACCTACCATGAGAGAGATTCCCATCTGACAGTCTGCACTGAGTAAAAAAAACTCATGTCAGAGTCACAGTTCAGTCCCTTTCCTCTCTTTCTCCATGGGGAAAGTAAAGTGCCAGCCCTTTTACTGGGACAGCTTACTTCCCCCTCTGTGCCAGCTCAGATGCACTGGCTGGCATGTTGATGGGGGGGGAATCCAAGGCTCCATGCACTCCCTGCCCATCTGAGTGGGAGGAGACTGATGGCAGCTGTTCTTCTCAATATGGGTAGCAAGCAGGGCCGGCTCCAGGCACCAGCGAACAAAGCAGGTGCTTGGGGCGGCCAATGGGAAAGGGTGGAATGTCTGGGTCTTCGGCGGCAAGTCCCTCTGGCCCTCTCAGACCAAAGGACCCGCCGCCGAATTGCCGCTGAGGAATGAAGCAGCGCGGTTGAGCTGCTGCCGAAGTGTCGCCGATCACGGCTTTTTTTTTCCTCCTTCGCCGCTTGGGGCAGCAAAAAAGCCTGAGCCGGCCCTGGTAGCAAGGGCAGGAGAAAAAGAGGGCTCTTTATGTCCTTCACTCTCCTGTACAAGCATACAGCAAGGGCCATAATCTTGCCCTGTGTGGTTAATGCATCCATTTTTACACACAGAAGAGTCTCATAGGAAAAGCTACACATGCAAAAGCTCAAAACATTAAAGCATCTATATATTGTTTAATTATGAAATGCAGAATGTATTAATGCTTATTTTAGAGATTTCAGATATGTTTGATTTTGTTTTCCTTTTTAGAGAACTAACACATCAGAGGTGAATCAACTAAGATCACTGTTATATATTATAGCTACAGTAACTCCTCAATTAATGTTGTAGTTATGTTCCTAAAAAATGCGACTTTAAGCGAAACAATGTTAAGCAAATCCAATTTCCCCATAAGAATTAATGTAAATGAGGGAGTTAGGTTCCAGGGAAATTTTTTTCACCAGACAAAAGACTATAATATATATTATATATTAATATAGTCTTTTGTCTGGTGAAAAAAAAATTCCTGGAACCTAACCCCCAACATACACACACAATATAAGTTTTAAACAAACAGTTTAATATTGGTGCACAGCGATGATGATTGTGAAGCTTGGTTGAGGTAGAGGAGTCAGAAGGTGGGATATTTCCCAGTGAATGCCTTACAGCTAAATGAACAAGCAATTGGCTGAGCCCTCAAGGGTTAACTCTCACACTCTATAAGGCAGCAGGAATGGAAGGAGGGGAGACAGCATTGCCGACAGAGACACACACCATGTGTGTGTGTGAGAAAGAGATGTGCATTTCCCCTTTACTTACGCTGACTCTACTCTTAAGTACACTGCCTGGTTAATTAGATCAGCTTGCTGAGGCTGCAGCTGCTGCCAGAAAGCTCCCTCCGTCCTGAGCCCTGTTGTGTGTCCCCCCTGCTCTATGGAAGATGGGGTAAGTGGGGTGCAGGAGCAAGGGAGAGGGGAACATCCTGACATTAGCCCCCTTCTTCCTCCCTTTCCCACCACAGCAAGCAGGAGTCTCAGGGAGCAGCTCCAAGGCAGAGGGCAGGAGCAGCACATGGCAGTGGGAAGAAGGACAGCTGAACTGCCGACAACTGATAGCCTGCTGGGCAGCTACTGCACAGGGAACTTAGGGGAGCGGGGAGCTGATAGGGAGACTCATAGTGGGGCTGCGGGTCCACCCTGGTTCTAAGCCCCCACCAGCTAGCTGCAACGGGCTGATCTTCCTGCAAGCAGTGGACAAAGCAAGCGACTGCCAAACTACGTTAGAAGGGAGCATTGCACAACTTTAAACGAGCATGTTCTCTAATTGATCAGCAACGTAATGATAGTAACTGGGATGACTTTAAGTTAGGCGTTACTGTATTTTGAACTTCTACAATTAAGCACACCCATTTCTGCACATATGTTCTTCACTCCTGTATTTCTACATATTCATTTTTTCATGCTTACACATTTTTGCCCATCCAAAATTTAGGCATGAAAAAGTGTTGGCATACATTTAAAAACTGCTTTTGAAACCGATCTTTTGTTTAATAGATGCATTGTGTCACAATGTAAACTTTAAACCATTTTAAACCCTTCACACTGAACTTTTTATTATAGTGAACCACCTCGACACATGTAGCACTTTACATAAGGAAAATCCATGACTACTGGTTCAAATGGGACACAATTCCAAGAGCAGAATTAGAAAATAGATGGGAAGTGAGTAGAGGTTGCCAAAATATATGGCTTTATATGTCTGGAATTAGAACCTGTTTAGCATTTTTATGACAAATAATTGAGCTGGAGGGAATTTTTCAAGAAAATCAGAAATGTATTTTACGATGATTTTATATAAGAACTCTTTAAACTCTTCAAAAGAAGAAAAAAGGAATGAAGAACAAAACCATGCTCTACCTGACGAGGAGTCCTTTCAGATTTGCTCCTGCACCACTCCCAATCTGAGAGTTCTGGTTTACGGCTCTCCTCGTGAGACAGCCTTCTTTCCTGCGCTTCAAAAAATGTTGATTTGTCAAAGTTTCTGACCTCCTCTCTTTTAAAGGCTTCTAGTTTGTCTGAAAGAAGACAGTCCATGCTTTTGTCCTTGCCAAGTTCTTGTTTAGTCTCCATATTTTTGCCCTTGTTGAAATCTTTAAACATGGAGCTATCCTCTGTGGGAATGGTGCTGAACTCAATTTTGGCAGATTTAAGGATTTTGTTGGTATCTTTCTGAGATTCTTGTGTGTTTTCACAGTCATAGTTCATCAGGTTGTGATATGATATAGAGTTATCATCACCATCATCTTCATGGTGGTGGTTTTCATGGGATATCTTGTAGATTCCATAACCTTGTTGGAATGATAGATTGAATTCAAACCCCCTCCTTTTTGCTAAACAGAAAGAGAAAAGCTTCTATAATTAAAATATTAAAAAGTTACATACAAGAAACACAATTAGAAAATATATTTTAAAAAAGAACTAATTTTATCTGTAAATTTAAAACTAAAATACAAGTTCGTTACTTTTAATAACAGACTTTTTGGTATCTATAATGTATAAATTATTATAGAAAATTAAATATTAACCATAGCATTATATACACACAGATAATTAGCTTATTTATTCCTTTGTCAAAACATGCTGGAATTTCTATGTCTTGAAGGTGGTTGTTTGCGAGAAAATAGGAATAGTTTCACCCATCATTTTTAAAGAACGGGATTTGAAAAGCCTTATAAAAGTTATACTAGAAGTAAATAACCAAATGGCTCATTTTGCAGTATATCAGCTAATGTGAAATTCCCCAAACCCCAAAAAGATAACATAACATGCTTTCAGAAAAATACACTTAGAATAATAGAAATGTAGGACTGGAAGGGACCTCAATAGGTTATCTAGTCTGGTCCCCTGCACTGAGGCAGGACTAAGTATTATCTAGACAATCCCTGACAGGTGTTTGTCTAACCTATTCTTAAAAACCTCTAGCGATTACACAGCCTCCCTACATTCTACTTCTGAGAATCAATCAGAACTGTACTTCAGTGCCAAGAGGCAAATAAGAAAAATACATTTCTACGTTAGAAGACAATCATGTAGGTGAACTAATTCCATAATCATCTTACCTTCATACACAGACGATATATACACTCCACACATAAAATTATATCCCAACATCAGTACTCTGGCTAATTATTTTAGATGATATAATAGTTCAAGAATTAAGGTAAGAGTGCTCTACTGACACACATTCCCTTAATTACTTCTTTCCTCTACCATAAACTCCCTCCATTCCCATTTTCTTATTACTAGATACAGTAATTAAAGGTATGTCTCTTATCAAATCATGAAAGCAAATCTACCTAAGAACATTTTAAGACACAAAGTACAGAGAACCATTTATAAATTAGTGTCTTTATTCAGCATACAGATTCTGTTTCTCAAAAGATAGATTAAGTGTGAAATTACAAACTCAACAATTATTCTATTAAAAATTCAGAATAATAGCCTTTAGTATGAACATCCTAAAAAAACATTTCTATTTATTAGGACTGTTGATT
The DNA here is from genome assembly GCF_025201925.1 of Gopherus flavomarginatus. NCBI lineage: Eukaryota > Metazoa > Chordata > Testudines > Testudinidae > Gopherus > Gopherus flavomarginatus. The sequence goes on from NC_066624.1 coordinate 89,110,142, forward strand.
AATCACAGTTAACTCATATGATTAATTTAAAAAATTAATCGCAATTAATCACACTGTTAAACAACAGAATACCAATTGAAATTTATTAAATATTTTGGATGATTTTCTACATTTTCATATATATTGTATTCTGTGTTGTAATTAAAATCAAAGTGTAAATTATTTTTTTATTACAAATATTTGCACTGTAAAAATGATAAACAAAAGAAATATTTTTCAATTCACTTCATATAAGTACTGTAGTGTAATTTCTTTGTCACGAAAGCGCAATTTACAAATGTAGATTTTTTTTTAGATAACTGTACTCAAAACCAAAACAATATAAAACTTCAGAGCCTACAGGTCCACTCAGTCCTACTTCCTGTTCAGCTAATCGCTAAAACTAACAAGTTCGTTTACATTTACAGGAGATAATGCTGCCCTCTTCTTATTTACAATGTCACCAGAAAGTTAGAACAAGCATTTGCATGGCACTTTTGTAGCTGGCATTGCAAGGTATTTTACATGCCAGATATGCTAAACATTTGTATGCTCCTTCATTCTTTGGCCACCATTCCAGAAGACATTCTTCCGTGCTGATGACACTCATTAAAAAATATACATTAATTAAATTTTTGACTGAACTCTTTGGGGGAGAATTATATGTCCCCAGCTCTGTTTTACTTGCATTCTGCCATATATTTCATGATACAGCAGTCTCGGATGATGACCCAGCACATGTTGTTCATTTTAAGAACACTTTCACTGCAGATTTGACAAAACACAAAGAAGGTACCAATGTGAGACTTAGGTTTAAGAATCTGAAGTGCCTTCCAAAATCTGAGAGGGATGAGGTGTGGAGCAGGCTTTCAGAAGTCTTAAAAGAGCAACGCTCCGATGCAGAAACTACAGAACCTGAACCACCAAAACAGAAAATCAACCTTCTGCTGGTGGCACCTGACTCAGATAATGAAAATGAACATGCGTCGGTCTACACTGCTTTGGTTTATTATCAAGCAGAACTCGTCATCAGCATGGATGCATGTCCCTTGGAATGATGGTTGAAGCATGAAGGAACATATGAATCTTTAGTGCATCTGGCATGTAAATATCCCGCGACACCAGCTACAACAGTACCATGCGAGTGCCTGTTCTCACTTTCAGGTGCCATTGTAAACGAGAAGCAGGCAGCATTATCTCCTGCAAATATAAATAAACTTGTTTTTCTGAGTGATTGGCTGAATAAGAAGTAGGACTGAATGGATATGCAGGCTCTAAAATTTTACATTGTTTTATTTTTAAATGCAGTTTTTTTATAATAATTCTATATTTGTAAGTTCACCTTTTATGATAAAGTGATTGCACTATAGTACTTGTATTAGATGAACTGAAACATACTATTCCTTTCAGATTTTTTACAGTGCAAATACTTGTAATTAAAAATAAATAAAAAGTGATCACTGTACACTTTGTATTCTGTGTTGTAATTAAAATCAATATATTTTAAAATATAGAAAACATCCAAAAATATTTAAATAAATGGTATTCTATTATTGCTTAACAGTGCAATTAATCACGATTAATTTTTTTAATTGCTTGACAGCCCTACTATTTACATTATCATTCAATTGTTTCTTTACCATCATCATAAGTTTACCTCTGTAAGTATTAGACTAGATTCAGAGCAAAGCTGTATCTGGAATGAATAGTTTTCTTGACAAACTGCAGCCACTCTCCTTGGGATAGTGGTTAAAAGTTCATGGTCTGGATTTGAAAGACGAATCCAATTCAGAGAGAACAAATGACTTGACCCAAAAAGTGCTTTTCTGAAGATCGTGAACCTTGTTCTCCTCTCATTTACTCCCATGAGATTCAGGAGTAAACCCACTGAAGTCAATGGAGTTACCAGTATAACTAGGGAACTGATTTAAATTTTCTATGGGTCACTGCTGAATGGCTAATACAGAAAACTATTATAATTATTATATGTGAAAGTAATTGCAACACATTGCTGTGGCTATGAGGTCCTGTCGACACCGAAGGCCTCTCAGTGGATGGATGTGTGAGCAGTAGGATGCGAAGGGCCTTTTCTCTCATTGACAAAATTCCTGTAATTCAGGGGCACGGTCACTCAGAATTCAGAGGTGTTTTTGCCTGTCTTTCCAATGTGTTTAGCACAGTCAATGTATTTTCTTAATGCATGTCATTGTGGCAGATGTGCTTTTCTAGGGAGGGAGTATTGTCCAGAGGCTAGAGGAGGAGTGAGTTGAACCCATAGTTTCTGTTAAAAGGTTTGACAATGATTCGCTGAGTGGTCTTGGGCAAGTCACTTAACTTCTCTGTGCCTCAATTTCCCTGACTGTAAAATGGGATAATAATACTCTCTAGTCATCTTATAGGTATGTTGTTAGGCTTATTTAATTAATGTCCATGAAAACCTTTCAGATCCTCATATGAAATATGCTACAGGAGTGCAGAGTATTATTACTGTTGCAGACAACTTTCTATGCAATCTACTATAAAATTTACTCTAACAGTCTGTTGCCATATGGAACATCACTTGAGATAATATCTCATCCTTCAACCTCCCACACTTACTCTTCCTTTCTTCTGAAGAAATGGCATATGCATTCCTCCTGCAGTTAATGATGCAGCCACAGGGCAGGTGGATCCAGCGTTCTGACAAAACAAACACAGGGGTGACCATGGCAGCTAGTAAAGTCAGCAGAAAACTGAATGTCTCAAAGGAAAGGCTTTGAAAACCCACTATGTGCTGGACAGCCATCTGTATCTGAAAAGCAGAACATTAAGAAATTAAATCACTTCAGTCACATACTGAATTTCCAGGAATAACAAAAGCATCACATTGTTAATGTGACAAAAATAGAGGTCACAGATTTTCATTGATTTCCCGCTAGGCTTTGTGATTTTGACAGATGCTAGAAGACAAATGTCCTTATACAGTCCCTCTCCCTCTCTCTCTATTTCTCAGAATGCCTTATGCTGCAAATGAAATGATAAATATTGATGCCTGAGGTCTGCCAAAGAAGCAGCTCAGATTCCAAGCAATTCTTAGGGATTACTGAGCCAATCCGGTGAGGTGCTGAGCATCCTCCACTCCCAAAGTCAATGGGGTTTGAGGGCACTCAGTGCCAGGCAGGACTGGGCTTCATGCACATTATAATTCTCATTCTTTATGGAAAGAAGCTGAGAGGCTGACTCCATACACATCCATAGGACAAGGATGACACTGAACAATTCCCAACATGTTCACATGCCCAGCAAAGGACTCACTTGTAAGTATCCTTTGTTATATTTATCCTTCCCATACATTGCATCAAAATGTAGTAACGCTTCAACAATTACAAAAATACAAACATTCTTCATCACTTCTCAGACAAGCTTCAGTTTCTTACCCAGAGATGACTGGCAAAGGGCGTGACTCAGAACTGTGAGGATGGAGGGAAAAAAAATCTGCCTTAGTAAAACTCACAGATCTCAGAGTCAACCTAATGCCTGACAGGCTGCTTGAAACACAAAACCTGATTCACCCCTACCGTTAGCCTAGCTCTCTGCTGGGTTCAGTGGAGTTACACTGATGTAAAACTGGAAAAACAATGATGAATCTGGCTTTTCATTTTTAAAATGCACTTTTTTTGTATGAATGTATCAATCCTGAAGAAAGCCAGATAAATACATACACAAACACAGCTCTGTTTGAAATGAATTCTATGGATATGATTTATGCAGCTCAGAATTGCTGGATGACTGTTTCAATTAATATCACATAAACTCGGTCCCTGTGTAAATCAATCATTACAAATATGCAAAGAAGTTTGACTTTTTACCATTGTTGGAAGCCAGAGAATGACTTTTGTCAATGCAAGAATCAGCGAGAATCGTTTCTGAGCAAACTCCACAGTGTAGCTCCTGCTCTGCACACTGTTTGTGCAATGGGAGTCCAGCCCACAGCTCTCAGCTGGGCTTTGCCTGAATGCCATCTCCGAGCTGAGGCAGGTGTTTCGGAAATGCTTCAAGGTTTTATCCACGGGGTCCTCCGGAGAAAGGGATAGGGCGGTGCTACAGACTGGGGGCGTCCCAGGAGTGAAATAGCCTCGGGTGATTTCCTGGTAATCGACATAAAGACGCTGTTGCTCATCTGAGCACAACAGTTGGTAAGTTAGAGGGACAGAAAGCACAGTGAGGAGGCAGAAGCACAACGAGTAGAAAATGAATAAAAACAGGACGTAGGAACTGGTGTAGTCTGTGAGGCAACCCCAAGAGGTGGGGACATAGGTGCCCCAACCACAGAGAGGCAAAATGCACACCAGCAAGCTGACAATCCAGATAGTGAGAATGGCCCATATCATGCTCACTGGCTGTTTGGAGGTCCGCTGACTCCACATCACAGTTTTGTTGATCGTGTAGAAGTTGTAAGAAACTATAAGAGTACCTTTCAGATTGCTAGAAATGCCCTGAAATAAATAAAGCAGCGCTGATGTGGTGCACAGAGGCTGGGGGAGCGCCTTGCTTGACCACTGCATGAGCATAAAGATAGTCACTGGCACCACGCTTATCAAATCATCCACAGATAAGGAAGTCACAATCATTGAAAGTGTGGTTTTGTTTTGAATTTTCAGTAAGGAAACTAGTGAATAAACGCTGCCCAGCAGGGTAGTGAGCGTAATTATAAACGTCAAGCAAAAAAGAAAGGTATTCAGAGTTCTTTGTCCATTGGTTATATCCATAATGCCATGATTTTCAGTAAAGAGGCTTGTCCCATTCAGTGGGAAATGAGTAGGTGTTACCGACATGGTTGTTAGGGATTTTATTTTGCCTTCTCACCGACTCCGCAAGTTTTTGTCAGATGAATCGGAACTGCTCGACATCAGAAGTTTCTTCTTTGTTTTCATAGACTCTCCTTTTTGATACTTGATCAGGATACATTCAGGTGTGTGTGTCCTCTATGCCCAGGATAACTCACACACAAAAAGCAAACTCCATCAAAGGAAACATTTACACATGTACCAAAGAGCACATGATGCAGATAAAAAAGCAATTCCTCCTTAAAACACACTTTGGGGTTTGAGCTGGTTCTTTATAATCCTTCCAAGTACAAGAGGATGATTAAATTGGGCTCTTGCAGGAATAAAATACCATTCACTTTTGACAGATAGCAGACAATGTGCCTTACTCGAGAGTTCAGTTGAAATGAAGGCAGAATGTCAGGTATGCTCAAGCCCTACTGGTTCAGGGAGAAACATAGTAGAGAATGAGAGGCTCTTTGATTCAGCCTGCGCTGTTCAGCGCTGCAGAAGGGAGGAGTCAGATCCAAGCAGGATAGCAGAAAGGGGGGAAATTAGTATCTTTCCAGGCAGAGCTGCCTCTTAGCTAGATCAGAAACACAAAACAGAGTCCTTGGTAAGCCCCACCTCCAATGCTGACACTAAAATCCAATGCAAATACTCAGACCTGATGTCAGCCATAAATGTCATCCCTGAAAGCCCAGGGCTGCTCCACAGCTGTGCATCACAAGCTGGAGAGCTGCTTTTATTCCTACTATATTGTCTGTACTCTGAGCACGGAGATGGGGAAAGCTGCAAAAGCCTTTTATAACAGATGAAACAGACGGTGCATCCTGTTTTCCCTTTTTATTCTTACTCCAAATGTATGTGTGTGTGTAACTATAATACATATATATCTACATTGACAACAGTGACAAAAGGTTGTTACAGACAGAAAGCAATCAGCAGCACAAATTGGCAAGTTGTGTGCTAGCTTTGTGATGGATTAGCATCCGTCTGGGGGGGCACATAAACTTTTATTCCATAGAAGAACGTTCAAACACAAAGAGCATAAAGTACTGAATGAATACTGTCTTTTGACTAAACACAGGCAAACCAGCACATAGTGTGCCTTTGGATATGTACAGATTCTCTGCACCTTGAAGTCTTTAAACCACAAGTTGAGGACTTCAATAGCTCAGACATAGGTCAGGGGTTTGTTGCAGGAGTGGGTGGGTGTGATTCTGTGGCCTGCGTTGTACAGGAGCTCAGACTAGATGATCATAATGGTCCCTTCTGACCTTAAAGTCTATGAGATATTTTACATTTAGTAAATGTGATGCTGGTCAAACTGATAAATTGACAGTATTGGCAAGAGCCTGGCATTATGCAGGCAGGGAGGTGGAATGCAACCTTTTTGCAGAGCTCTGCCTCTCCCCTCTGATCAGGAACAGTGCTGCTATTCAAATACTGGCTTTGGGTGTATCCACAGCACGACAGACAGGCTCTGTTTAATTGTATTATTGTTTAAGGCTAAGACTGCTGTAGACTGGCACTAAAATGTGATTGACACCTCCACATTCATTTCATTTGTGATGTATGCCAGCAAAGACCTGATCTTGACCCCTATTCTAGAGGTTTTGTATTGCTCTAGCAGTGCAAAACAGATGAAAAGACAACTTGACTGGCCAGTTGATGATCTGCTCATCATAGGAAGGCATGGCTGGGAGAAAGGAGTATTGCTGCTGTCCACTGATTCCCCAGATACTGAACAGCCCCTTGAGGGCTACAACAACTCAGAACAACCTTGAGACTACTCTAAGGCCTTGTCCACACCAGCAGTGGCATGTAGGTTACATGTAGCTACACACTGCAGTGAAGAGCGGGACAAAAATAGGTGGGAGGCACTGCTTGGGCATGTAAAGAGACATGTAGGGGACATACTCTAAGGTTCTGACATGGCTTTATTTGCCTAAATCGTGCCTCTCCATCTACACTGCTATTAATACCCATGCCAGGGAGTAAGTGCAGTGAACGTACTTGACACGCCACCATAAGGAATGTAGACAGACCCTAAGCTGCTCCTCAGGACTCAACTGGCACTCCAAGGATCAGAAAGCTGCAAAAAGTGGCTAAAAGACACCTCACTCTACAATCTTCAAGTTGTGTCAGGCACAGCTCTAGATCTGCCCCATACACCCTGCTTTTGTCCTAGTATGGGATTGCAACTTATCTGTCCTCCGTGGGCTGCTGCTACTAAAAGCTAGGGCTCATTTCCTTAAAGTGTATTTAAAAATCACAATTGCCTCTACCCTGAATCTACTTTAAGTCAACCACAGTTCTCTAAACCTTGAGATTAACAGGCCAAGCCTGTCTGGGATTACTGTCAAGAGACAGGAGGAGAAATAGGCACCACTCACCCTTGTATGGGCCATCATTTTTATTTCAGCTGATACACTCTCAATATCCTTCATCCTTTTGCAACCTATGTAGAGGGCAGGTAGGTCAATTCACTTATCAATTCTGTGCTACAGGACTTCTCTAGCTGACAAAGTCTTTGCATAGAACATGATTCCTATCCTTGCAAGAGACTACAGCTGGGATCCACAGCTGGATTTTCTATAGAAAGCCTCCAAATACTAAAAGTGGAAATTATAACAGAATTCACTTTCATTCTCTCCTTAGGAATCCAGTACCAGTCTTTATCATGAATAAGGCTGCAAGTCTTTCACAGAGGTCATGGATTCCATGACTTTCTGGTACCTCTGTGACTTCTGCAAAGGCCTGTGTGGCTGACCCCAGGCCAGCTGAGCAGCTGGGCACCGGCCACTGCTCAGGTCATCCCAGGCAGTTGGTCCCAGGCTTCCTCAGAGCAGAAGTCTGGGAGCAGCACTGGTGGGGCCTCAGGTCACCCTCCCCGCCTGGAGCAGCAGGAGGAGCAGCAGCGGAGGTGGTGGAGGAGCAGCAGCGACAACGGTGGGGCAAGAGTGGCAGCAGGAGCAGCGGGGCAGGGAGAGCGGCGGGGGTGGCAGTAGCAGTGGTGGTGGGGGCAGTGGCAGCAGCAAGGCAGCAGCAGCCATGCCCCAGTGTGCTGTCCGCCTGCCCAGAGCATCAGCAGGGCCCCCGGGTGCCACCCCCACCACCCAAAGCTGCAGCAGCAGCAGTGCTCTAGGGCTCTCCACCCGGAGCCACATCAGCAGGGACCAAGGGTGCTGCCCCCCTGCACAGAGCAGCAGCAGTGGTGGGGCTCTGGAGTCCTCCCCAGGAGCAGCAGCATCCAAGGGAGCATCCCCAAGTCCCTAAGATTTAGTTAGGGGTATTTTTAGTAAAAGTCATGGACAGCTCAGCGGCTGGGACTTCTTTTTTTATTGCCCCTGACCTGTCCAAGACTTTTACTAAAAATACCCATCACTAAATCGTAGCCTTAATCACAAGACAGTTGATAATTTCAAATTCCTTTTATGAATAACACTAAAAAATACACCCTTGTTACAGCACAGCAGTTACAATATACCCTAACTAGAAATGTATTTTCCTTTAAAATGAAGAATATAGCACCAGGCCTAGACACTAAATAAATACAGGGACTTCTGACAATGGGGGATCTTCTGACAATTAAATAAAACATTTGATTGTACTATATAGCCAGTTGTTTCAGCATCCCCAATGTTGGGCACAAACAACACTTCAAATAAGAAAGAAAGAAAAATTGACAATGACTGTAGCTGTTAGGCTCACACACAGTCTTTGGTTTAATGATGTAGTGCAGCTGCTGAAGACATTTGGCATCAGGTCTGCGATCGCTCCTTTATGGTTCGGTCCCAGTCTCAATCCCACTGACTTCTTTAAAATTACAGGCAGCTGCATTAAGATCCAACCCAGAGATTCAGTCTGGGTTACCCCTAACAGCTCTAGCTTCTCCCTGCAGGGCTGGGCTGGATCTGACCAGTGCTTACCAAGGTTGTCAGTTTTGTGCCCCTGGCATAACTCACTACTGATTGGACAGGAGCTTCCAGCTTCTCTCTGGGAGTACGCGTGTACATGCAGGAAAGTCTGCCCTTAATGAAGCTTCTACACCAGCTTCGAAACAACTACTGAGGATGGTTAACAATTTCCCGCACTCCCTGTAGCAACTACTTCTTTGCAGCCATTCAAGGCTCTTTACTGCCAGTTTGTTTGAGAGCAAATAGAAACAGCAGCTGTAATTACAGCAGTAAGTGTTTTTGGCTGACCACCATGAAATAATAAAAAGAAATGGGGGTTACACTTACATTCTCTGCACATGCTCCCGCTGGCTGGGTGGACTTCATCTGCACTCTTCTCTCTTGTCACATTTCTGCTAAGGGACCTCAGTGTTCTTAAGAGGCTTTCTTGATGGCACTTCCCTTTTTTCTCCTGGGAAATTTTTCTTTGCTACTTCCTGCATCATGCTTCTACTATGTGAATTTATAGTAGGTGTGATAGCTGTTCCAGAGCTAGCTCAGCTATCAACTTCAATTTTTTGGAGTTCCTTGTTTAAAATCTCACCTACCAAACAATCTCATATGTGGATTTCTTTACTGAATGCAAAGTCAGACGGTTTTGTTTGTTCAAAGGGGGCCTTCCCACTATCTCCGGCCATCTGGACCCTTTGGTAAAATCACTCCCACTCATGCATTCCATTCCTGTTTGGAATGAAACACTCATTAGACTCATTCAGAACAATGTCAAGGTATTTTTTAATCCCCTTCCTCAGCAAAGACAAACAATTTATACGTATTTTCAGCCTCACTCACCTCTCAGTAAATTAAATGAGCTGATATGTACCTCACCACTCTGGGATAAACTTTATTGCAATTTGAAATATGGTGAAGCACTTCTTCCACTCAGGTCATTCCATGGCTTTATAAAGCAAAGTCATATGGAAGGATGAACATTAGCATTTTCTTTTCCTCTTATTTATGTTAGTTCAAAATGAGTCAACCTTTGACACTATGTCAAAGTGGAACAATGGTACAATGGTAAAGAAAATGGTAAAGACTCCCAGGAAGAGTCACTTTTTTGTAACATTGAAGAAGGAACTTTGTTGGAACAAGAAAAACAGTATTATTCCTGAAACTGCACTCTTACTCTCTCAGCTTCATTGTAGAGCTTCTGCTCCACCTCCTGGCTTCCTTCTATGGTTTTAAACAAACAGTACACATCTTCACACCACCCACATCTCTTTCTTAACTTCTAAGTGGCATCTGTGTGTATCAGAGTGCAGGTCCCTTGGGAGATGCATCATATGCTTAGAGAGCTCCTAGTAGTGTGAAGCAGGCTCAATTAGGTGGTTCTTTGGCATCCATTTTAGGACAAGCTTCTGGATGGTAGACACCAAAAGAAAAAGCTGGACTGAGAAGTCACACCATGGGTGCACTGGCACAACCAGTCCTCATTCACCTCTGAAGGGACTGCTGACATTCTGTTCCACAGTATAGCAAGGAGAAGCCCTAGCTGAAGATCTTCCTGTGCTCTAAAAACACAGTAGCAAGAAGGCAAATTCACCTGCTGCTAAGCCATCACTGGATGTGCTATGGATTCAGACTACTTTCAGGCAAGGGCTGTTTCTGTAAGTTGCTTAAGACGTTTACTATTTAATTTATGGCATGCATTACTTAACCTCCCAAATTGCAAGTTCTTTATCACTTTCCCTATACACATGCCACCTTGTGGGATATTACTTGGTAGTTTTCAGAGTGGTAGCCGTGTTAGTCTGTATCAGCAAAAACAATGAGGCATACTTGTGGCACTTACTAACAAATTTATTTGGGCATAAGCTTTTGTGGGCTAATACCCACTTCATCAGATGCATGGAGTGGAACATACACTAGGGAGGTATAAATACACAGCACATGAAAAGATGGGAGTTGCCTTACTAAGTGGGAGGTCAGTGCTTACGAGCTAATTCAATGTACATTGGAAGTTCTTGTCAACTATTGAGAATTGCCTACTTCCAACTTACATTGAATTGTCTCCTTAGCACTGACTCCCCACTTGGTAAGGCAACTCCCATCTTTTCATATGCTGTGTTAGGGTGCCCAGACAGCAAGTTTGAAAGATCGGGACAGGGAGTGGGAGGTAATAGGAGCCGTATAAGAAAAAGATCCAAAAATCGGGAGTATCTCTATAAAATCAGGACATCTGGTCACCCTATGCTGTGTATTTATACCCCCCTACCGTATGTTCCATTCCATGCATCTGATGAAGTGGGTGTTAGCCCATGAAAGCTTATGCCCACATACATTTGTTAGTCTCTAAAGTGCCACAAGGACTCCTCGTTGTTTTTAGTTGGTGGTTTATAAATTTCAATCTGCCTATTAAGTGTTACTTATGTTGCAGCTGCCCTGGGTTGGATAGATGTTGGTTATTGGAGGAAGCACCAGGTGCTGGTTTGGAATGAACAAAAGGATCATTTGCACCAAGGCCACAAATCCTGGAGCATGATGATTTGGGTGTGAGGGTCACTCTACTTTCCAGCACTGGATGCTCACTACTATAATAAAATCAGAGCTGCGTCAGGAATCAAGTCCTCTGTACTCATTGGTAACAGATACTGCAGTATTGTGCAGACCTATAAAGTATCAGATATATGCAGGATCCATGACTTGACTGCAGAATATCAGCAGGCTAGTTTAAAATTGGTTTCTCATGTTTGCTGAACAACTGAATTACACAAATATAAAGAAAGATAGAAAGAATAACACAGATAACACAGCGTGCATCTGTCTTTCAGTGCTTTCAGCCTTATTGTGCTTAATCCAATTATAAAACGTGCAATAACTCATATTTATAAACACATACCTGGAATATAAAAGCATTACATCTTCACTCAGAATATGAATGATAATGCCTAGTTTAGCACGTACAAGACCCTCAAGGTTAGGGAGTCTGTGCTCTCTGCATTATTTATACACACTTTTTTAATGGCATAAACTCTTGTTGCTAACAAATGGTCTCAGAAAGGCAATATATTAAACATGGAAATCTCATTTATAGCCTGATTTCAAGCAGTGCTGCAAAGCAATGCCTCTATTTAAAGAAAGAGTCAGCAGCACTTGACACTCCATAGGATTTCTACCAGGCACAGAGCATCTAGCAATTCAAGAACATATGTAAAGAAAATCAAATGTTCACCTATCATTCATAAAACACAGTCAACAAATAAGTTACTAAAAATGCATCACTTTTTAGGGTGAGTTACACATCTTCTTTTCAGTCATTACAGTGGTCTTGTCACTGACTTATGGTTTTGTTTCTCTTTGTCACTCAAGATGAATAGGGTTATTATGCTATGAAAATTGAAAGCATTTCACTTTAAGAGGTGATACATTCTCTATGGCTATAGTTACATGTTATGTATAAACACAGAATCACAGACTCTCAGAGTTGGAAGGGACCTTGGGAGGTCACCTAGTCCAACCCCCAGCTCAAAGCCGGACCAATCCCCATCTTTGCAATCTAGTCTGCAAACTAATATGCGATAGACAATTTCTTACTAGTCCTAGCTATTGGTTTAATAGGTTTAAAAAGTGTACATATTTAAGCTTTCTTTAAAAAATATGTGTCATACTTGGTCTGTTGGGAACAGACATCCATATAGAATATATAAAATGTTTAGAAGCTGCAGCTTCTGTTTAATCCAATTACTTGCCCCTGAAGATTTAAATTGAGCGTGACTTCTAATGCAAAGACAGGTTCTAATAAATTTAATTATTTTCCCTCTGTGGTTTACATGGTATTATTGCCTAAGAAAGAGGTGACTGCTAGATAAAGGGTGGCTACTGATCAAGAGTAATTAGAGCAGTATAAATCAGGAGTAAATGTTTAAATTAAAGAATTGAGCTTAATTCAGGGACCCTTTATTCCCTTTGGGTTAGACTGCAGGATCTTTAATTTACATTGAATAGTAGCTAACTTCATACATGGTCCTATTCAAGTCAATGGGGCCATTTGTGGAGCAATGTTCTACTCACTGAGAGGAAAAGTGTCATAACTTCACCCATATATAGATACTTCTATTTGCAACTGACTTGAGGTCAGAACCAGGCCCATAATGTCCCTGGTTTGACAAATAGCCCACCTGTGTGTTGTGATTGTGAGGACAGTTGTGAAATAAATTTTCTTTTCCAGGCACCTTCACAAGTCAGCAAAAGAGAATGTCAGAAAAGGAAGTGCCAGCACTTTTGTCAACTTGGCGTCAAACAAGATGGCTGTGAGGTGCATATGATTCAATTTAGGCTAAGTAAGCACAGAGGTCAATATTGTTCTTCCTCAGGAAACATCAGCAGTAGCAGGATAAACAGAAGGGATGACAGGCAGAGGCAGCAGACACCTGGTTGATTCTGGGGGCGGCCATTGCGAAAGGGGAGGAGAGGGAATCGAATCTGGGTGGGCAAGTAGGGGGAGAAAAAGTCATTTGGGTTTAGGGAGATGTGTCTTCCAACAAGCGACATGAAAGGGATGAGAGCAGAGCTGATGGCTCAGGGCAGGGGATTAGTCTGAATGCTAGGCAGTAGGGAGGGATCGTAGGTTCTAGAGGTTGCTGGGGTGGAATGGCTGAGCAGTCAGGGCAGCGCTGCTGAGAAGCTCACAACACCACTTAGAAAGCTGACAAGGGAGGCACAGGCAACCTTTGGAGAGGCCCTGCCTCCACGCACCTCCTCACAGTTAGGGGCGGCTCCAGGCACCAGCGGCTCCAGGCACCAGCGCTCCAAGCCGCGGGGGGCAGGGGCACTCTGCCGGTCGCCGCTAGGGCAGCAGGCAGGGTGCCTTCGGCAGCTTGTCTGCGGAGGGTCCACTGGTCCTGCGGCTTCGGTGGACCTCCTGCAGGCGTGCCTGCAGACGGTCCACTGGTCCTGCACCTTCAGCGGACCTCCTGCAGGCATGCCTGCGGAGGGCCGCCGAAGCCACGGGACCAGCAGACCCTCTGCGCTTGGGGCGGCAAAATGTCTAGAGCCACCCCTGCTCATAGTGACTGTTTCTAAAGAAAGTTGGTTGCAGCTGTAATCGTGGAGAAGCAACCAGCCCTTATCATTCTACCCTGGGCACTGCACGCACACCATCACATGCATTCCTTCCCTTGCTGCTGCTTCTTGGGCATCACACAGGGATGATATGGCGATAACAGGAATCAAGAAAAAGATGTGGCAGTAGCAGTCTTGCACACATGGTGCTGCTACAGCAAATACTCTGCCTTCCTGGTAGCTGGGGCCTTTGCCCTGCCACATCCCACTCAGATGAAATGGTTTCTCCTCCACTATATTAGTTACGTTCCTAAACTGTGTCCTACAATGTAGTATCCACCTCCCCATTATAACTGCTTCATGGTCATTAACTCCTCAGTACCTTTCTGATCCTCCTTCTCATTACTACTCCTGGGTCCTGGGGGATGCAGCATACTCATCTATTTCCCAAGAACTGACACATGGAAGAAATCCTGCTCTCAAAATGTGGCATCATCAATATGGCCTCTGTGGACAGCCTACACCTCTGCCTTATCCCCCATTTCTTGGTTCTCCAGGCTAAGTTTTAATAAATTAGAAATGTGGTGCGTTGGGAGGGAAACATTGGGAAAACTGCACTGAGACAAGGAACTTTATTCTGATATCCATAATAGCAGTGTAAATTAAATTAACTGCATGGGCTTCACTCCCATCTACACTGGTATTACTTGGATCAAAGCCTGGACTCTTTACAAAAAAATGTATTTTTATGGTTCACAGAGAGCAATTTAACTAAAATCTTTGCTTCAAAGAGTCAGAGCCCAAATGGCTTCTGCAGGCCCTCCTAGCCACACTACCTACTCTTTAAAAAAATATCCCTCCAACTCAAGGAGCAGCATCTCATGAACGTTTTAAATTTTGCCGCACACATTTCATACAGCTCTATTAGTAGGATCATATCTAAGCACAGGCCAGAGCTATTTTGGTCTATGGGGTTGTCTCATTGTTTCCTTGACCTCCTTTGTCTGTTTGTATCCATCTTTGTTTCTTGTCTTATAATTACATTGTAAGATCTTTGGGGCAGGGACCATTTTTATCCTGCGTTTGTTCAGCATCTAGCACAATAGGATCCTCTAGGATTCCTAGGTGCTTTGCTAATACAAATAATAATATAAAAGTAGGTAGAGAATTAGACTTCTTAAAATGTGCAGTGTACAGGACAAAAATCACATCAGTTGCTGAGCAATCTAGGTGGCTTGCCTGGACATCAGCACTACAAAGGTACCATGTTGCATTCTGACAGAGCGTGGAAAATGAAGTGGAATGCAGCAATGAGAGGGTAACTGAATGACCCAAACAGTTTGAAAGGAACAATCACTTCTTTTGTGAGGAAACAAAACTGAAAAAATCATCTGCCTTGGAATGACCTAGCTGTGACCCCGTCTGAAAATAGCAGGAAAACCAACTTTAAGGCAGCACTGGTTTTGCTAGTAATAAAATTAAAAGTAACTATGTATATAACTCTCTTTGCTCATTTCACTGACTGTCATATAGCCCTGCCATGTCCCTCTGCCTTTTTTGGCACTTTATTTCTCTTTTACTTTCTTCCCCTCACATTCTTTTCTCGTTACCTATTAAGGAAGGCTGAATCAGTACAGATGGGAATTAAACACTGGGATTTACAACAGCTACAATGAGTGGGATTTAAAATCAAGGGGCACTTTGAAAGATGTAAAACTCTAGGAACCAAATTCTATGTATACAGAGTTTGGAACGTGTGTATCTTTGCTGTGATAGGTGAGCTCTTCACTCTCATGTCAGTCTCATAAGAGGTCACTCCCACTTTAGAGTATCTTCCCTCTAAGTATGACCTACTTCCTGAGGGAAAACTGGTATTCACTATAAATACATTTGCAGCGAAGCCTGGGGAGGGGTACTTTGTGGTCTAAGTACCATGTTTGGAATACCTACTTTCCAGAGACCATAAAATTAAATCCCTTCGGGGTGATTTGGCCTTTCATTGTGGATAAAGAGTATGTCATAAGGCTTACTGCACATGGCATTTACAATAAGATCTTAAAAAATGAGGTCCTGCCTGTTCTACTTGTATAAAAGATTACTTAATATATCACTCATAAAAGTGGGGGATTACCTTGGTGTTCAAAGCCAAAATTTCACCTATATGTGAGCAGAGAATAGCACAAACCTGCAGATCTGGTCCAAAATTCATGGAGGGGAGAAGATGACTGCCAGCTCTGCAGCAACTTGTCTCTTCCCTGCAAACATATGGCAGGCCCTCTGGATATGGGCTCAGTGGACATGGAGGGCACCAACTGGGATGGAGGCACAGAGAGTTTCCATACCATCGTTCCCTCCCAACCTGTGGAACAGGCAAGCAGATTAATTCTAAGTGGGAGTTCCTGGGGCAGGGGCTTGGTGGTGGAATCCCTAGCAGCATGGCTCCATCACCGTGACTCCTAATTAAAGACAATCTTTCTCAGGGAAAGAAGGAGCATCAGGGCCTGAGCAGGGGTCAGGGGTATAACATTTTATTGACACCTCTTTGGGACAACTTGTATAAATTACTCCTGGCTTTGCTGTGACAATCTATTGGAGACTTCACCCAGTGAACACCTTTAGCCCCTCTGATTCTGCACACAACACTTGCTGGATTCACTGATATTTTAATAACTAAACTCAGTTTGTGCTGTTTAAAAGAATCAATCCTTAGTAGAGGTCATTGAAAAAAAAAAAGGGGGGCAAATCAAAATTGTGTGTGGAAATTCCCCCAGGAAATTTACTAACTCCGATAAGCTCAGTTTTAATTTTAAAATAAAATTAAAGAGAGCCAAAAACAAAAGGTAAAAATGGAAACAAACAAAGTAAACCCAGAAAATAAAATAGGAGACATGGAAAGTGAGGTTGATTTTATTTTACAGATTCTGTAATGGACAATCTAAAATTAAAAGAAAACCCAATGAATTTCTTTTAGCTCTATTTTTGCTTCTCTAGCCTAAGTTAGTTTGAAAGGGTGTTAAAAATTATTTGGGGCTGAAAAAGTGTATGCCAGCTGATAATCTTTATATCTGTGTTCTAAATCCCTAAAAACGGTGCATCCTAACATAACAGAATCTTCAAAACCTTCCTGAAAGAACCTTTGTGCATACCTTAGAAAAGTATTTTTCAGAGTCCATGGAACATACTTGATAAGGAAAGGGCTACTAATTAATTTTGATTGACAGGAAAAGGGTCTATTAACTCTGCTGATGTAAAGCATGCCTAGGCTGGAACTAGAAAGGATGAGAAAGGCAGCAAAAGAGTAGCTGAGAGTAAATGAAATTTTTCCACTTGCAGAATAAAAAGAAAAAAAGAGCAATGAGTCTAAAGATTTAATTAAAAGTATGTGTTTCATCAAAAGGAAAGTGTATTCATGAAATCTGAAGCACTGGAAGGAAGTGGCACTGAAAACTGGCAAAAAGCCAGGTGTACTTTCCTATTATCCCTCACTAGGCGCGTGTACGTGTGCGTGAGAGAACACTCTCTTTTCACAGTATGGAATCTTTCAGTTGTAAATTTTTCTAAGTGGCTCTCACTTGCTCAAGGTTTGCAATACTTTTTTTTTAAAATAATATTTGCAAACATCCTCCTTGAAGGCATCGAGTACACCCATCAAAGCGCAGAGCATCCTGAGTTCCATTGACTCCAGTGGGAGCTCTTGGTCCTTAGCATCTCTCGGAATCAGGCCCTTATTACTCAAGTCTTTTTCTGCAGTAGGCACTTCTGTTGGATTCAAAACTGAAATGAATGCGAGGCTCCATTCTACAGTTATGGTTGGGTGCAAAACAAACATTTGAGATAGTGGGAGCTGGTGGCCACCCCAATATTTAGAATGCTTAATGCTTTCCATTATAAAAGAGTCTTCAAACTTTTTCTTTCAGAAGCTCTCACATTATCCTTTGTTTGCAACAGGTCTTTGCTATTCAGCAGAGGGAATATCCTCAGACTACAGAACTGTCTTTTCTTTGCCCCATGAAATTTCATCCAGTTTTTTCAGGGATATAAACTGTTAAAACTACTCTCTCTCCTTCATTCCTCAGTCTGCCAAAATAATAGCTGAACATGACCGTTCTAAGGCTGAGCTGATGTTACTCAAAGCATCAGCAGTAACACACTGTATTGGGAACATCGGGGAGATGCCAAGCAGCTGTAGGGGTGAGGTGGGAGAAGACAGCTAGGCTGAGCTCCTCAACAACCCTGAACCCAGTATACAGTTCCAGTGGCCCATGCCTTGCTTTGGGGGCATCACATTGGGCAGAACACACCTTTCCACATCTCCTGCTGGGTGCAAGGGAGACAGTCAGGCTGAGCTCCCTACTATAAACCCCCTTCTCCCCTCGGGGCACCACATCCAGCTGGAGATCCTCAATTCCCAGGGAATACGGAGAGAGCGAGGAGGCTGGCTGGGCTCAGGTCTCCCTACCCCAACTAATCCCTAGTGGTCCATTCCCCATCTGGGAAATAGCCTTTTTCTATTACCAGTGAATGCTGTTAGTTCTGTAGCTGAAGTGGTAACAAGCTGGGCTGCAGGCTCAGGGTCGCACTCCTGCTGCTGATACACGGTGAGTGCACTGATACACTCGCAAGGAGCAACATTTTTTACACCTTTTTCCTTTATTTTTTATGTAATTTTCTAGGATTTTTAATAAACATTTAGGTGGCAAAGTTAAGCACTCAAACGATAGAAAATGTAAGGTTTATGGTTTAATTTTGTCCTTTTGTGTGTATGTATTATGATACAGTCCCTAATTACATGATCACATATTCTTTCCACAGGACTCCTGCCACATTCAGTGCACAGCTCGGACACACACAAGGGTAGAATTAAGGCTGCATTAGAAACCATACATCTGATAATTCCTAACTTACAAATGCTTGACTTTGACATCTAAATAACATTCTTTTAATGTAGTTTATTTTTGATGTAATAATATCTACTCTGGATTATTTGTGGCTTTTTATTTCATTTTTTGAAATAAACACAGTATGCTGATATAGAGCAGGACGTGAAAGGCAGCTATTTCATTGCAGTATATACAATGATTGGAATGAGATTGGAATGCTGAAGTGGGTACTGACACACAGGCAAATTGGTGAGATTATTGTGGCCCTTTCTGTAATGTGGTAACCAATGAGAGGACTGAGACTTCTGGAGTTTGCCAGCTATAACAAACTGGTTCTTGAAAACACATTAGGAGCACTTTAAGCATCCAGACAATCAACATGGCATGCACCTAATGGTCTACATCACAGCCAGATTGACTACATCATGGTGCAAAACCAATTTCGTTCTGGGATTAACAGAGCTAAAACAGGAGCTTCCCTGGTGCTGATATTGGAAGTGATCATGATCTTGTGGTGCTAAAGTTTTGGCTGCGGCTATGGAAAATCATCAGGCCAAAGTTCACCAGAACCAAGTTTGACCTAGAAAGACTCAGAGACTGAAACATTGAAGAGTCATTCAAAGCAATGATTGGTGGAAAATTTGTCCTACTGCTTGCTCTAGAGGAAGATGTAGAACCAATGACCAACAATTGCATTGCTGTAATGAATGAGGCAGCAATGGACATCCTTGGGAAACTTCGTAAGAAGACAAAAACATGGGTCAGAAATGAAATATTAAAAATGTGTGACATTAGAAGAGAACTTCAGAGATACAAGAACAGCATTGAGTGAGCTGATAAATACAGAGTGATTGGCAGAAAGATCAAGAAAGGAATGAAGGTGGCCAAGGAGCTATGGACTGAAAAACAATGCTCTAAAATTGAAGAGTGTGTCAATAATAAAAAATAGCAAACAAGCCTTTCAGGTTGTAAAAGATCTGATGAAGGAAAGATGGACCAAAGCTAATGCAATCCAAGACAAAGAAGGGAACAGTCTTGCAGAAGAAAGGACATCATCAATAGGTGGAAAAACTTATTGCTCTAATCTATAAGAACATAAGAACATAATCTATAAGAACATAAGAACGGCCGTACCGGGTCAGACCAAAGGTCCATCCAGCCCAGTATCTGTCTACCGACAGTGGCCAATGCCAGCTGCCCCAGAGGGAGTGAAGCTAATAGGCAATGATCAAGTGATCTCTCTCCTGCCATCCATCTCCATCCTCTGATGAACAGAGGCTAGGGACCAACCACCAGACAAATGGAGATCCTAGTGTCTTAGACAGCCCAGATTCAACAGAGGAGGATGACTTTCCAATACTACATGAAGAAGTGGAGACAGCTATGAAATCACTCCGATGACCTTCGGAGGAGAAATAGTAATAGATGTACTCACCAAGATCTGGCAGACTGGTGAGTGGCCTTCCACGTGGACACAGTCACTGATCATCACTTTGCCAAAGGAAGGCAACCTGCAATTGTGTCAAAATTACTGGACCATACGTTTAATTAGCCATCCCAGCAAAGTAATGTTGAAAGTCGTATTGAACAGATTGAAACCACAAGCGGAGAATATCGTTGCTGAAGAACAGGCTGGCTTTCATGCTGGAAGAAGCGTCATAGAACAGATTTTCAACCTTCTATGTGAGAAGTACTTACAACACCAGCAGGACATCTACCACGTCTTTGTTGACTTCAAGAAGGCGTTTGACAGAGTATGGCACGAAGCTCTCTGGGCAACCATGAAGAAGTACAATGTTTGTCGTAAGCTTATTCTTACCATTAATCAACTGTATGCCAAGGCCAGCAGTGCAGTTCTTGTCAACGGCACAATAGGAGAGTGGTTTCGCACCACTGTTGGAGTTCGACAAGGCAGTCTTCCTTTGCCCACATTGTTCAACATCTACTTGGCGCACATAATGACTGATGCCCTAGAAAATCAATATGCACAGTCAGCATTGGAGGGGTGAACAATCTCAAATCTTTAGTTTGCTGATGACATTGATGGCCTGGCAGGCAGTGAAGATGAACTTGCCAACCTTGCGAAATGATTGGATGAAACCTCTGCAAAATATGGCATTGAAATCAGTGCAGAGAAAAGCAAGCTGATGACAAACGTGATGAGCTCAGCTCACATATCACTGTCAGTGGACAAGATCTGGAGACAGTGAAACAGTTCAAGTATTTGGGGGTGTCACGGTTCCTTTCCCACTCTGAACTTTAGGGTACAGATGTGAGGACCTGCATGGACACTTCTAAGCTTAATTACTAGCTTAGATCTGGTACACTGCCACCATCCAGAATTCCAGTGTCTGGAGCACTCTCTGTTCCCCCAAAACTTTCCCCTCCCTAGGTTGCCTTGAGGGACTTCACCAATTCCCTGGTGAACACAGATCCAAACCCCTTGGATCTTAAAACAAGGAGAAATTAACCACCCCCTCTCCTTTCCCCCCACCAATCCATGGTGAGTCCAGATCCAATCCCCTTGGATCTTAAAACAAGGAAAAATCAATCAGGTTCTTAAAAAGAAAGCTTTTAATTAAAGAAAGAAAAGTAAAAATCATCTCTGTAAAATCAGGATGGAAAATACTTTACAAGGTAATCAGATTCATATAGCCCAGAGGAATCCCCTCTAGCCTTAGGTTCAAATTACAGCAAACAGAGGTAAAATCCTCTCAGCAAAAAAGGAACATTTACAAGTTGAGAAAACAAAAATAAGACTAACACACCTTGCCTGGCTATTGTTTACAAGTTTGAAACACGAGAGACTGATTCAGAAAGATTTGGAGAGCCTGGATGGACGTCTGGTCCCTCTTAGTCCCAAGAGTAAACAACCCCCAAAACAAAGAGCACAAACAAAAGACTTCCCTCCACCAAGATTTGAAAGTATCTTGTCCCCCTATTGGTCCTCTGGTCAGGTGTCAGCCAGGTTTACTGAGCTTCTTAACCCTTTACAGGTAAAAGAGACATTAACCCTTAACTATCTGTTTATGACAGGGGACAATCACCATTGATGAAGGATCCAAGGCAGAAATTCAGGCAAGAACTGTGCAAACAGCAGCAGCAGTGGCAAAGCTAAAGCGAATGTGGAGGAATAAGAACATCTCCCTGGAATCCAAACTGAAACTGCTACATGCATTGGTCACCTCCATTCTTCTGTATGTGTGTGAGATATGGACCCTTATGGCAGAACTTGAATGGAAAATACAGGTAGTAGAGATGAGATACTTCCGTAAAATCCTGAGCACCTCTTACTTCATGTCACTCATGAAGAGGTCCGTAACATCATCACCCAATGTGCTGAGTCACATGAAGACCTCTTGACGACCGTGATGAAGTGCAAGCTGAAGTGAGACGGCTATGTAACAAGATCATCTGGCCTATCCAAAATCATCATCCAATGGACAGTATGGGGAAGAGAAGAAGAGGTAGACAGAAGAAGAGATGGATTGACAACATAAAAGAGTGGACAGGAATGGATTTCGTGGAGACAAAAGCACTGACACACAATTGTCAGGGGTGGAGACAACTGGTTGATTGCTCATCAGTGATGGTGCCCCGACGGCCAATGCGGTTATGAGAGTGCTGATGATGATATACAATGAGAGCAGCACTGTGAGGCGTGGATTCAGCAGTTCATCTTTATTCAATAAAGGACTTAATTGACTTGAATGGGACTTAAGCACCATCCTTAAGTTAAGCTCATCCTTAAGTCCCTTGAGTGCTTTGCTGAACTGACACCTTAAAGAGGACAGAGATGATTAGGGACTATATTTTTCGTTCTGTTTATACAGTCCCTAGCACAGTGGGATCCTGGCCCATGACTAGTGCTCCTAAGTGGTATGGTAATACAATAATAGTAATACTAAATAGTAATAATAATATGTCATCTAAGTCAGTACTTGGTAGCATCAACTAGAGCTGGGCAACTAACAAAAAACATCTCCATAAACATTTGCTCAAATAAAAAATGGAATTCCCTTTGCTAAATAGCAATTGTAGTCACCTCCTGTGAATAGTCTAATTCACGAGTTTATTAGCAGTGTTGATTTCAGCGGTAGCAGTTGGATACCCTGCAATTTTAAAGATCAAGCCACTTTTTTTGGTTCCCAAATATGATCCAGGAACCTCACTTTAGGCATCCACTATTTAAAATCTTAGCCTTCACTGTCACATAGATAAAACTTGATTTTCCTGGAATGGTTTTATATCCTGAGTTTCTTGTATATTCTTCCAAACACGTAGAAGAGGAAGAATACATTTCTGTTTCCATCAAGAATAACGTCAGTAATACAAAGGACAATTTTACATCAACCTGCACCCACCACCCTTGATTCAAATCAGATTGATCAATAGCTTGGACAAGGAACGTAATAAAGGACAAAGAACAGGAAATATTGGATGTACCTTGAAAGTAACCCTTTCCAAAATAAAACAATTGGAAAAAGCAACATAAAATGTGTACTACATTCTAACACAGAATGGAAATTAATAAAACAATGTAGGCTTTCTAAAACAAAGAGAAAACTAGTCAGCAATTCAGTATAAATATAGAAAAATATGATGGCTTTCTACTTTTTAAGAAAAGCAGCATACCTCCTACGATGTTTTGGTATAATTCCATGTATTTGTTTATTTGCACAAGCTGTAGGCAGTAACGCCGCACTTAAGAAATTATTTCAGTCAAAGAGATTCAGGGACACAGCTATAATGGTTGTAAATGTCATTTAAGAACCTAGTAAAGTGGGATGGACACACACAACACACTGTTACTGCTGACATATGCAGCTTCTAAAGTAAATGCACCACAACTAACAATAAGCATTTTCCCAAGAACTAACTTCCTTTACAGTCAGTTAAATAGACTTTGTAAGCCTATCTGTAATAGAATCATCTGGTAATTCCCAATAAAGTTACATCTTTCAAAAATAAAAAGTTCTGAATGCAGAGTTTTATCATAAGAAAACTATTATGTTTCAGATCAGAAAAAGTAATCCCCCATAAATCTGAGTAGAACAGTTTTATGAAATGATACGAATACAAGAGATAGATCTGAATAAACATAGGGCAACCATAATACTTTGTTCAATGATAGCAGATTCTGAGATCTCAGACAAGACAGAAAGCTGTTTGTTCAGGCAATGAGGACTGAATTCAGAGACATTTAATCTTAATGCAAAATGGAAAAAAAAGTCATTTAACAACAACATATTTTTCCTGACACTTGTTCCCAGCCAACCTTGGTCTATGAGTTTTATTACAGTCACTATTACAGCCAGATTTAATAAGAGCTATAGTTTGTTTAATATGAGAAGAAAAAATTCCTCTTTCTTATTAAAAAGAGTCATGGTCTTAATTGTGTAGTAAAAGTAGTTATTCTCTGTAGGCACATTATGTGAGCCAAAACATGACCTCATTCTTCAAGACTATATAGCTATATACCAGCACAGAATTGTCCTTCACACTGAAAATTAAAAAGAATTGTGAAAATTTTCAGTACTGTAATCTATTAACTTTTCAGCCAGAAAATATAACAAAGCAAGCACAAAAAGGGATCAAGGTACTGTTGTACAGCCTGTTTTCCTACAGATTTCCTCAAGCACATCTAGCTAAAATGATACCTTTCTAAGGTATTTCCAAAGCATGGTATAAAATGTACTAAAGCACAAAGATTTGAGGTAGTTGAGACTGGGAGATTCTCCTATTTTATTCTCTCAGACAACACTACGGTTTATTATGAAATGCATAATAAATGCATAAATGATTGGTTGATGCAGGAATTACTTGGTGAAATTCTAGGGCCCGTTTTATTCTCTTCGGGCCATAAAATCTATGAATCTATTGTGTTTTCTTAATGCACATTTATTTTGGTGACACAGTATCCAGTTTCTAGATGAGTTTTCTAACCAAGAGATCAGTTCTAGTTGTAGGTCCAGATTCTCATTTAGTAAGTTCTGATCAAAAATATATCACAGCTGAAAGTTACTTCCTTGCAAAGTCTATAATGACTTGCAGCCTTTGACTGCTTAGAGTCCCAGTAACTATAGGAAAAAATGGATAGGAAAGGACCAGATATCTAATTTGTAGATATAGCTCCAAATCATGAGATACTTAGGCAAATTCCCATTAGCCTTCAAAAGGAGTCTGCTTGAATGAGGATTAAGTTAAACCCTAGTACAGTCCTGCAGACTTGACTCACTGAACGCAATGATTGGTGAACCTCAAACTTTTTCAGAGAATTGGGACACACAGTCAGCCAGTAGCTCAGGTGCTTATGTAAAGCTTAAGTAAACTCTACTTAAATACTGAGGCTGAAAAATTACGGTAGAATTATGAAAACAGGGTTTGTTTTGAGATGTCAGGTTGGGAGCAACATACGAATAACATTCCTTGTGGCATTTGGCACTTTTCATTCCAAAAGAATACGGAAGTCTAGACGGGAGGGAAAAAGGTTAACCAAACTTTTATGAACTTCAAAATATGTTCAATTGATGTTTGGGACTAATTTAACAAGGTATTCATGATGGATGTATAGGAGATAACATAACCTATACACTTGTCTTGAAGCCGGTTTGTATTTGCAAACAGACAACAACAACAAGTGATTTTAGTTACACAGTAGAATCCTCTTAATCAAGTCACTTCTGTGGGTGGCCTTCAGACCCCTTAGGAGACGTTCCAATTAACAATACATAGAATATTAATAAATAGTAGTGGTGCTCTTCCAGGGAACTGAAGAGACATTACATTACTGGACTGAGTCTGCTGTCTGCCTAGTGTCAGGGGCCTCACCATGGATGCCCAACATATGTACAGTAGATGGTATGGGGAATAAGTAAAACTAACAGTAAGGAGCAGGTACAAGAATACTGAAGCAATTAATACACTTTCTGTATGTATCCATTAGGGAGGGAATATATAATAGGTTAGAAGAGCAAACAGATCCATCATGAGAATGTATCACATAAAAGGTACAAACATCACCTGAAGGCATCCCCACTAAAAGCAGTGGCACTGCTTTCTCATTAAGCAGCATTCATTGCTAGTAAGTTTACCTTACTCTTTCAGATCACTAGGTGATTGCCCCTTAAGCGAGCTTTCCCAATGAAGCATGTTCTGATTAAGTAGTGTTCTGTATTGAACTAGGCAAAGGAGCACCAAAAAGTCTAAATAAACCTTTGAAGATTTTAACCTAAATACAGAGAGAGGGAGCACAAAAAGAAAGTCAATGGACTTGTTTCTAAGCCACTCGGCATTTTTTGAAAATCTCCTCCATAGTCTATTTTATCCGCTACAAGTTTTTAGCAGTTATGTTCTCCAAACAGTAAAATTTGATTAAATTGGCCTCGTTAGCACTACAAAAAATAATTTTCATTCTGTTGACATTCACCCCTTCTTGTCAACTGTTGGGAACTGGCCTTTTTTGCACTGACCCCCCAGCTTGGTAAGGCAACTCACATCTTTTCATTTGCTGTATATTTTTACCTGCTTATTTTCCACTCCATGCATCTGATGAAGTGGGTTATATTCCAAGAAAGCTTATGCCCAAATAAATTTGTTAGTCTCCAACGTGCCACAAGAACTCCTCCTTGTTTTTTCAAGTAATTATGTTCTCCTAATGATGTTTTTATTGACACTCTTATCTTTATTTAATTGAAATTAATTAATATTCAGAATTTCAGATACAGTTGAACTGAAGGCTTTCAAAGTTTTCCTACTTTTTCTTCCCAGGGCAGTACTGCCTTTGACACTTTGAAATGGGATAAACATACACATAAAATGATAATTCAGAAACCAGGAACAGACTAAAACAATGGAGAGACGAGCTGTCTCTGCCATAAAGACACCTTCACATAAACCCTACAGACTATAAGAGTGGTTGTATTCTTTCTTATGTGGACTCACATTTCTTTGGGTTTTTTTTAGTTTCAACTTTAGCTTTGTATGAAAGCTTTTACCCGGCTGCTTAGCCCACCTGTCATGCCATCATCCAAGCTGAACTGGCACTGCTGGAGGTGACATTTTCTGACAGGCAGTAAGAGGAAGCATTTCCATTAGAAGTGATGACTCAACACTACACAAATGTAAGATGGAAGGACTGGGGCCAGAGACTGAAACAAGTCAAACATCTTGGACAGTGTACTTTTCCACTCTTGGATGCACACAAACAGTGTAGGGCAACATTCCTTTCTTTCGAATCCCTCGTTGCAGACACTGTATGTGCTTTGTTGAAACCTGTTAGCAAGTTAAGATGATTAAGAAGTTATAACAACTCAACTGTCTGTATGATGAGTGGTGACACCGTTTAACTCCCACACATAGTTTGAAGAAAAGATGCCTTGCAGCAGAGTTTGTGTGGGAAAAATGACTTGGAATTTTTGTGGGTTCTCTCATTTTTAAGTACTTAAGGGGATGCTACAAAACAAACCTCTTTTCCTACCCTAGGCCTGGTCTACACTACACAGTTATGTCCAGGTTAGATGTGCACCTAACACAGTTATGTCAACGTAAGGCAGCTTATGTCCACCTAATTATGTCAGTGTACACACTACAGCCTTGTCCCGCCGATGTAAGTACCCCACTAAACTGACATAATAACCCCATCTTCATGAGAGGTGTAGTGCTTACGTCGATGTAGTTAAGGTGACATAGTAATTATGGCGGTGGCTGTAAGTTGACCTAGCGTAGGTCGACTTAGGGCTGTAGTGTAGACATGCCCATAGTGTATGTACTATGCTCCCTTAAACTGAATACTATATGACAAAAGTCATATGCTGAAGTTGTGATTTCAATAGGAACAGAGCCCTCCATAAGTTCTTTGGAAAAGCCCTCAAGTTTACTTTTTGAAATAATTACATTTAATTTAAGAAACTGATGGTCAGTTAAAGATCTAAAGAAATTAAGCAAACCAGATGCAACTGTCAAAACAGGTAAATTTCTGATGCAGATCCCCAGGTGATGTGTGCAACTTCCATCTAAACATAAAAGAGTCACAGTACAGTGAGTTACCAACCTTACCTATGTATTTTGAAGTTACATATTTGATAAGTTTCAGAAAGAAATTAAAAGTCATGGATGAGAAATTAATAGATAAATATTCTGGGTCTGTTCCTCACTCCATTGAAGCCAATAGGACTGCACATTTTCTCTCACTGGAAAAGTCACTACGTGTTCAACTGATGGTCATTTTCACGATAATTTATAAAAAACAACCTTACATTTCCCCCTTCTTCACTCTTTTAAGACCTCTCTAATCTGATATCCAAGGGCGGCTCCAGGCCCCAGCACGCCAAGAGTGTGCTTGGAGCGACAAGCTGCAGGGGACACTCTGCCGGCGCCGTGAGGGTGGCAGGCAAGCTGCCCTCGGCAGCTTGCCTGCGGAGGGTCCGCTGTCCCGCGGCTTCGGAGGACCTCCCGCAGGCACCGCAGGAGGTCCTCTGAAGCCGCGGGACAGTGGACCCTCTGCAGGCAAGCCGCCGAAGGAAGCCTGCCTGCTGTGCTTGGGGTGGCAAAATGCCTAGAGCCGCCCCTGCTGATATCATTCCATTTTTTTGCAGCTGTTTAACCAATTATGTATCCACTTAATGGTAGTTCAATCGAGCCCACATTTCTCCAGTTTACTTATCAGAAAGTCATGTGGGACTGTGTCAAAAGCCTTGCTGAAGTCCAGGTATATTATATCCACTGCATTTCCCCTATCCACCAAATCTGTTACTCTGTCAAAGAAGGAAATCATTGCTTTAGTCAGTTAAGGAGAATACAATGTTTAACCATACAGTACTTTCATTAAGATAAGATTTTAACATTGACTTGTCAGTTCCATCAGGATAAGCTACACAACATGTTGGCAAAATCCTAATTAATAATGCTATTGCACTGTGCTCTGGGAAAGTTTCTTATTCTTTAACCTTATTAACTATTCACTATGTCTACATGCCAAGCAATTTGCCACAAATATGTAAAACTCAACCCCAAATAGCAAAGCATCTAGGGGCAGACAAAATGGGATTATTTTAACTTTTTGTACAAAATAATTCAAACCGTAGATTATTGGAGTCAGAAAATCTTGAGTCTTATATTTAATAAATAATACAGGCGACTACCAACATTTTCAAAGCCAGGTGGGGCTAAAGAAAGGCTCCTAACTTGACCTCAGGTCTCCTACATACCATGTGAGTGCCCTAACCATCAGGCTATTGGATCTTCTGAGGTCTCTCTCAACCCACCGAAAAACCTTTTGACATAATTTTCGTGGAAACTGAGACATTTCCATAAAATGTTTCAATTTTGACAAAACATCATCTTTTTAACAGAAGAAGGTTCATTGAAAATTTTTCATCCAGTTCTAGTGAATTCAGTATCTGGGGCAAAAATAATATACAATTATTATTATTATTATTAATTTGTTGTACAATAGCTAGCAGGATAAGGACCTTATTGTGCTGCACAACAAGAGACATCTCTACTGCAAAGACATTACAAGAAAAGGTCCAGTTTAATAGTTATTTGATTATTCAGACAGTTTTAAAGCTGGAACAGAGTTAACGTTCACCTTAAGATCCTACATATTAGCACAGAGTATTACGTATATGAATAAAGCAGTAGTTTAAAAAGAACATTTTTTTCTATATTATTTGCCAGGTAATATGTTACATTGCCCAATACTGGGCTAATTTTCTTTAGCATCAGTAAAAGTGGGCTTTCATTAGCTTCTTACTTTTTTTGTGAAACAGAAAAGAGTTCTTAGAGGCTGTTTATGTAGCACAGATGAAGGTACAGCTACTGTAGGATGAAAATGAACTAGAAGGCGTTAATCAGTGTACAGTTTGAAGCACAAAACGGTGCGACCTCCTGGGGCTAAAACCTTTTCACCTTAGTCACACAAGTAGTTTCAGTTACTTCAATGAGACTAGAAGATAAGCAAGCGTAGGCTCTATTTCCTTGAACTGATATAAAGCAAAACAAGAAAAATATCCTTAATGATATTTTTCATGTGCAGCTGTGTTCCTGAGTTCTCATAAACTCATGCAACTGGGCCTACAACATCCTTCATTTTCTTATACAATAGTGGTAAACATGTTCATGAGAACATATTTGTGCAAACAACTGAAAGCTTAAATTACTGCACATCCTTTGAAAATTATAGAAATGTAGGCCTGGAAGGGACCTTGACAGGTCATCTAATCCAGCTCCCTGGGCTGAGGCAGGGCCAAGTAAACCTAGACTAGGGGTTCTCAAACTTCATTGCATCATGGCTCCCTTCTGACAACAAAAATTACTACACAACCTCAAGAGGGGAGACTGAAGCCTGAGCCCTGCCATCCTGGTTGGGATGGGGGGCAAAGCCCAGGCCCCATTGCCTGGGCAAGGGGGCCAAAGCCCAAATTCAAGGGCTTCAGCCACAGGCAGGGGACCTGTAACCTAAGCCCTGCCACCCAGGGCTGAAGCCCTTGGGCTTTGGCTCCGGGCGGTGAAGTTTGGGCTTGGGCTTTGGCCCTGGGCCCCAGCAAGTCTAAACCAGCCCTGGTGACCCCATTAAAATTCACAGTTTGAGAATCACTAACTTAGACCATCCCTGTTAGGTGCACATCTAACCTTTTCTTTAAAACCTCCAATGATGGGGATTCCACAACCTCCCTGGATAACCTATTCCAGTAATTAATTATCCTTGTAGTTATAAAGTTTTTCTAAACATCTAACTTAAAATCTCCCTTGCTGCAGATTAAGCCCATTACACTTCCTGTTCTACCTTCAGTGGATAATGGAGAACTATTGTCATAAACAGATAGTTAAAGGTTAATGTCTCTCTTACCTGTAAAAGGTTAAGAAGCTTAGTAAACCTGGCTGACACCTGACCAGAGGACCAATAAGGGGACAAGATATTTTCAAATCTTGGTGGAGGGAAGTCTTTTGTTTATGCTCTTTCTTTTGGGGGTTGTTTACTCTTGGGACTAAGAGGGACCAGATGTCAATCCAGGCTCTCCAAATCTTTCTGAATCAGTCTCTCATGTTTCAAACTTGTAAGTAACAGCCAGGCAAGGCGTGTTAGTCTTATTTTTGTTTTCTCAACTTGTAAATGTTCCTTTTTGCTGAGAGGATTTTACCTCTGTTTGCTGTAACTTTGAACCTAAGGCTAGAGGGGGTTCCTCTGGGCTATATGAATTTGATTACCCTGTAATGTACTTTCCATCCTGATTTTACAGAGATGATTTTTACCTTTATTTCTTTAATTAAAAGTTTTCTTTTTAAGAACCTGATTGATTTTTCCTTGTTTTAAGATCCAAGGGGATTGGATCTGGACTCACCAGGAATTGGTGGGGGAAAGGAAGGGGGGGATAGTTAAATTCTCCTTGTGTTAAGATCCAAGGGGTTGGGTCGGTGTTCACCAGGAACTTGGTGAAAAAGCCTCTCAAGGCTGCCCAGGGAAGGGAAGGTTTTGGAGGGACAGGAAGTGTTCCAGACACTGAAATTTCTGGATGGTGGCAATGTTACTAGATCTAAGCTAGTAATAAAACTTAGAAGTGTCCATGCAGGTCCCCACATCTGTACCCTAAAGTTCAGAGTGGGGAAGGAACCTTGACAATATTGATCACTGTCCCCTTTATAACAGCCCTTAACAAATTGGAAAACTTATCAGGTCCCCCCATAGTCTTCTTTTCTCGAGGCTAAACTTATCCAGTTTTTTAAACTTTTCCTTATAGGTCAGGTTTTCTAAACCATTTATCATTATTGTAGCTCTCCTTTGCACTCTCACATCTTGTCCACATCTTTTTAAGAACTGGTCCCAATACTCCATATGAGTGCTGAAGAAAGTGGGAAAATTTACCTTCTGACTCTTACTCTGGAGTGCATTAGCAGGAGTGTCATATGTATTAGCCTTTTTTGCAACTGCAGCACATTGTCGACTCATATTCAATTTGTGATCCACTACAACCCTCAGATCCTTTTCAGGAGTATCACTGCGTAGCTAATTATTTCCCATTTTGTAGTTGTGCATTTGATTTTTCCTTAGTACTTTGTACTTGTCTTTATTGAATTTCACCTGGTTGATTTCAGACCAATTCTCCAAATTGACGAAGTCATTCTGAATTATAATCCTGTCTTCCAGAGTACTAGCAATCCCACTCAGCTTGGTGTCATCTGCAAATTTTATAAGCATACTCTCCACTCCATTATCCAAGTCAAATACTGAATCGTACCAAATCCAGGAAAGACCCCATGTCCTCCCAGTTTGATGGAGAACCATTGATAACTTCCCTCTAAGTACTGTCATTCAACCTCTTTTGCACCCACCTTACAGTAATTTTATCTAGACCATATTTCCCTTGTTTGCTTATGAGAATGTTTTGTGGGCCTGTGCAAAAGTCTTACTAAAATCAAGATATATCAAGTCTACTGCTCCCCACTTAACTAATAGGCCAGTAACACTGTCAAAAAAAAAAGGAAATTAGCATTACTTTATAACCCTATTATCCTTTAGAATGCTTACAAATTGATTGTTTAATAATTTGTTCCAGTATCTTTCCAGCTATCCAGGTTAGGCTGACTGGTTTATAATTCTCTGGGTCCTCTTTGTTCTCCTTTCTAAAGCTAGGTACTATGTTTTCCATTCTCCAGTCCTCTGGGACCTCCCTGTTCTCCATGAGTTATCAAAGATAATTGCTAATGGTTCCAAGATTGCTTCAGGTAATGCCTTAAGGATGAAATTAATCAGGCCTGGCTAACTTCAACACATCTATCTTATCTATTTATTCTTAAACTGCTCTTTCCGTATTGTGCATTTGTTGCTTCTCCCTTGTTGTTAATATTAATTGTGTTAACTGCCTGGTCATAATTAACCTTTTTAGAGAAGACTGAGCCCTGGTCTACACTACCAACTTGTGTCAGTATAACTACGTTGCTCAGGGGTATGGATTTTTCATACCCTTGAGCGATGCAGTTATACAGACCAAACTCCCGGTGTAGACAGCACTATGTCAACAAAAGAGCTTCTCCCGTTGAAATAGCCATTACCTCTCGGGGAATTGGATTATCCTACATTGACAGGAGAAGCTCTTCCATCAGCATAGGTAATGTCTTCACGAAGCGCTAGAGCGACACAGCTGTGCTGCTGCAGTGCTGTAAGCCCTGAAGCAAAATAGGCATTAAACAAATCGGCCATCTTGATGTCATCTGTTATTAACTCTCCTTTCTTGCCGAGTAGGCAGGCATTGTGTGGCGGGGAGGGACATCAGCAATGCAGTGGCCTGGGCTAGGAGGCAGGGAAAAATAAATACAGCAGAACAACAGGATACACACACGGCACTCTGTTCCCTGGAGGTAGACCCAGATGTCAGGCCCCTGGCAACTGAAAGTCTGGATGGGGAAGGGAGTAGGGAGGACAAAGCAAGGAACCCACAACCCTTGCTCCACAGCTCCACGAGTGGGTGACATAGACAGAAAGGCCCTGGCTAAGTCTTTTGACGCCAGATTTAGGGCATTCCAAAAGGCTACAGAGTATTGCTGTAAATTAAAGTGGCACAGTCCTCCACAGCAAGGATGGTGAAACAATCACCTCTGGTTGGCATCAGGTACCCCAACACACCAACAATGCCGAGAAAACATCGTGATGGCAAAGAGAGAGAGTTCAAAATTACAATGATCTTTCTGAGAGGTAAAGTGGGTGTGGTAATATCTTTTATTGGTCCAACTTCTTCTGGTGAGAGAGACAACTGTTTTGAGCTAACACAGAGCTCTTCTTCAGGGAAACTTAAGGAGCAGTCCCTGTGCTACCTTCCTTCCCCCGCCCCCTGAGGAACGGACTGACCCTTGACTTGCACAGCAAATGAAAGGCCAGCATGAGCAAGAAGAAATCAAACAATGCTTCAGCACTATTAAAACAGACACTTCAAATGAGGTCTTCTGATTTTCTGGTGATTGCAGCTCTGACACTTCTGTTATTTCCCTTTGATTTTATCTTTTGTTCTATTCTAAAAAACTCGTATCTCAGATTTGAAAATTGCACCCACCCCATACTTTCCCAAGTGCTCAGTGTGAGCCTAACTCTGTTCTGGTTGAAATCAGTGTGACTTTTACTATTGACTTTAATGAGAGCTAAGTTAGGTCAGTGTCGAGTACTTCTGAAAATCCCACCCCTAGTATCAATTTACTTGGATCTCTGCATGAACAATACAATATCACTTCATAACAAAAGTGGTCACATGACAGAAATGGATATTTGTGAAATATTTATTGCATCTGAAATCTTGTTTAGCTCTTTTGATGTTGCTAGTGGGTGACAGTAATTAACAATGCTACTCTCCCTGAAATAAAAATAATCAAATAGGTAAATCTATACTTAATACAGGAGCATTTGCAATAAAAAATACCCAACCACTCTGCAGGCAGGTTCAGAAGTTCACTGCATTCAGAGTAGTCTGAAATTTTTTTTGTTTTTATTTTTAGATAAGTCTTGAGGATCTCCTAATGAGATTGTGATGGAGAACTTTCTTAGCAAGACTAACTTACTTATAAGAAAATTCCTCAAACCTGATGACAAGTCCAGCTCATTTGATCTGCAGATTCTGAGACTCAAATTAATAAATGGACTGGAGAGTCTAGGCTCTGAGCCAACAAACTGGATATTTCATGGCAGAAGTATAATAAGAAAATATTAGGAGCCTTGAGATAAATAGATTGTTTCCATCAGGCTGGATAAAAACCACTCATTGCTCCTCTCAGAAAGATGAAGATGGCAGATAAAGAGAGAATAAGATCTAAAGGAGGGCAAAAGATATGTGGAAAATTTCAGACATCCCCAAAGATGGATTTTTTAAAAATTTATCATACTTCTCGTAAAGAAGAAGATGTCCTTGGGCCAAGCTTGGGTTTTCATGTATGATCATTATGTTATTGTTGGTCCAAGGCCAGCCCTATCACATCACCATCTGTCAAAGGGACCACTAAGCATTCCCCCACTGCACTGATTTTATCCCATTATAATTCCGTTAATTAAATGCATTTGAGCAGACATGCACAGGGAAGCATCTGGTATTGATATGGGCCAGTAGCAGAGGACTTCCCCTGCTGAAGCAAGGTGGAGGGTACGGGTAGGGGAATAAGAAAGGAATCATGACTGCACCAAATGCTGCTCTAAATTATCCTAGTATATCCTAACAATGCCATGCAAAGTCAATAGAGTTACTCCAGTTCTACAGTGGCATAACCGATGTAGTAAATTTTACCCAAAGAACATTTTGGCTTTGTCTTCCATGGGATCAGGATTTGGCCTTGTATGTTTGTACAATTTTGACAGACTTTGAATCCATGGAACACAATTTGGCTTCAAGTTAGACTCTTAAATCCATGTTTTTGCATTTAAAGGGAGCCTGATTTTCAAAAGTGCAGATCACCTGGTGACAGCTGTAGGGACTGCAGGTCATCAGCACCTTTGAAAATCAGGCCACTTTCCCTGATCCTGCCACTGATAGTACACAGGCACAGGCAGCAATCTTCTTGCAAGCTATCAATGGCAGGATGAATGCCTAAATATGGATTTTGGAGCCTAATTTTATGGCTACCATGTTTAAAAAGTTTGGCCTTAAACTACTGGTGACATTTCATTTACAGTATAACTCTCAGCAGAGTCATGGAGTTATACCAAGGATGCATTTGGCCCATATGGTGTTTCCAGTGAAGGGACATTTGTTATTGGTTTATGAGTGTAAATTATGTACATTCTCAATATGGTTTAATCACTCTCCAAGGAAAATAAAACTGTTTCAATAAGCAGCCTTAGTCAGAGTGCACAGAAAGCATGGTGTATAACAGATTAATCAGGCGTAAAGTGCACAGCCTCCTTACTGCATTACTTTTTAATAACACATGAATAGATTATGTTCTTTCCTTGAATCATCTTGCATCTCAAATATTTTTTAAAGTCTCTGTGCATAATTTTATTGGAAATATATGCAAGCATTATTTTTGTGATCACATTCATAACCTAAAAATACTTCTCTCTCCCACCTCACACTAATATCTATGCTTCACACTTACATTTTAGTACCCGAATTATATATTAGTAGATTTAGCACACAGGAGATTTGCACAAATAACTTTTTATTTAGACTAAAGTGAGAAAAGTGCTATTGAAAAAATACATCATAGGATTTGCTGGCAAGATTCTCAGCTGGTGTAAATCAATGTAGCTCCACCAAAGTCAATTTATCCCAAATGAACATCTGGCTCGGTTTTCAGTTATGAAAAGCCCTATAACCTTTTAGACAAGCAGCAACAAGGATTTGCACACTAAACCAACAATGACTACTTGAGAGGGTCTTATTGATACTCTTGCATTTACTTTGTCTATTTCTACTTCTAGTTAAGTATGTTTTTCTGCAATAACATACCAACAGCATGTCTGAGTATTAGAATTAGTCTTATGTTAAAGTGCTGACATTGTCTTATTTCAGAGATTCTTTTTATTAAGCTGTCTTCTTATGTAGCTTTCCTGTCATTTTGCTTTGTTGATTTTCAGTTCAGTTTCCTTTTTCCTTTTGATTTGAGGCTCATGCATTTCATATCTAGTTTTCAGATATAATAAGGCTTGGAAACTCTACACCAGGCGTACGTAACCTATGGCAAATGTGCTGAAGGTGGCACGCGAGCTGATTTTCAGTGGCACTCACACTGCCCTGGCCACTGGTCCGGGAGGGCTCTGCATTTTAATTTAATTTTAAATGAAGTTTCTTAAACATTTTAAAAACCTTATTTACTTTACATACAACAATAGTTTAGTTATATATTATAGACTTATAGAAAGAGACCTTCTAAAACGTTAAAATGTATTACTGGCACGCAAAACCTTAAATGAGAGTGAATAAATGAAGACTCAGCACACCACTTCTGAAAGGTTGCCTACCCCTGCTCTACACAAGGAACACAAGTTTTTTTTTTTAAAATCCAAGTTTTTGCTTACTTAGGCCTGGTCTACACTACACGTTTAAACCAAATTTAGCAGCGTTAAATCGATTTAACCCTGCACCCGTCCACACAACGAAGCCCTTTATATCGATATAAAGGGCTCTTTAAACCGGTTTCTGTACTTCTCCCCGACAAGAGGAGTAGCGCTGAAATCGGTATTGCCATGTCGGATTAGGGTTAGTGTGGCCGCAAATCAATGGTATTGGCCTCCAGGCGGTATCCCACAGTGCACCATTGTGACCGCTCTGGAAAGCAATCTGAACTCGGATGCACTGGCCAGGTAGACAGGAAAAGCCCCACGAACTTTTGAATTTAATTTCTTGTTTGCCCAGCATGGAGCTCTGATCAGCACAGGTGGCCATGCAGTCCCAAATCCAAAAAGAGCCCAGCATGGACCATACGGGAGATACTAGATCTGATCGCTGTATGGGGAGACAAATCTGTTCTATCACAGCTCCGTTACAGAAAACGAAATGCCAAAGCATTTGAAAAAATCTCCAGGCTATGATAGAGAGTCCACAGCACAGTGCTGCGTGACAAGCGTAACGGAAAGCCAAAGAATCAAATGGACGCTCATGGAGGGAGGGAGGAGGTACTGA
The DNA here is from genome assembly GCF_025201925.1 of Gopherus flavomarginatus. NCBI lineage: Eukaryota > Metazoa > Chordata > Testudines > Testudinidae > Gopherus > Gopherus flavomarginatus. Next base: position 89,147,368 of record NC_066624.1, read on the forward strand.
GGACTCCAGCTATCCCACAGTCCCCGTAGTCTCTGAAAAGCATTTGCATTCTTGGCTGAGCTCCCAGTGCCTGAAGGGTCAAAAACATTTTCCCAAGTGTTTCAGGTTATATGTCATCAATTTACACCCTTCCTCTGCCTGAAAGAAAAGGGAAAAAAAAACATTTCTCACCTTTTTTCAATGTCACCCTATGTCTACTGAATGCTGCTGGTAGACGGGATGCTGCAGCACTGAACACCAGCATACCCTTCCCGGTGGCAGACGGTACAATATGAGTGCTATCCATCGTCATCATCAGCCCATGAGTGCTCCTGGCTGGCCTCAGTGAGGTCAGCCAAGGACGCCTGGGTAAAAATGGGAATGACTCTCGGTCATTCCCGGAAGATGGTACAGAACGGCTGGTAACCGTCCTCATCATAGCAACTGGAGGCTGAGCTCTATCAGCCCCCCCTTTCATGTCTAAAGAAAAGATTCTGTACTGCCTGGACTATCAATCATAGCAGCAGGAGGCTTCCTCCCCATCATTTTATCTCACTAATAAGTCAGTGTTTCTTATTCCTGCATTCTTTATTACTTCATCGCACAAATGGGGGGATAACTGCCACGGTAGCCCAGGAGGGGTGTGGGAGGAGGGAAGCAACGGGCAGGGCTGTTGCAGGGGCACCCCCTAGAATGGCATGCAGCTCATCACTTCTGTGGGATATCTGGGGCTCTGACCCGGAGCAGCTGTGCTCTCTGGTTCTCTAGTACACTTGCCCCATATTCTAGGCAGGACTGACTCTATTTTTAGACAAAACATAAAGAAGGGAATGACCTGGGAAGTCATTCCCATTTTTGTCCATGTGCCCCCGGCTGACCTCAGCGAGGCCAGCCAGGAACACCCATGACAGCAGCAGACGGTACAATATGACTGGTAACCGTCTCTGCTATCTTGCAAAGGCAAATGAATGCTGCTGTGTAGCACTGCAGTACCGCGTCTGTCAGCAGCATCCAGTACACATACGGTGACAGTGAAAAAAGGCTAAACGGGCTCCATGGTTACCATGCTATGGCGTCTTCCAGGGCAATCCAGAGAAAAAGGGCACAAAATGATTGTCTGCTGTTGCTTTCATGGAGGAAGGATTGAGTGACAACATTTACCCATAATCACCTGCGACACTGTTTTTGCTCCATCATGCATTGTGATCTCAACCCAGAATTCCAATGGGCAGGGGAGACTGCGGGAACTATGGGATAGCTATAGGATAGCTACCCACAGTGCAATGCTCCAGAAATCGACGCTAGCCTTGGTACATGGACGCACACCACCAAATTAATGTGCTTAGTGTGGTCGCATGCACTCGACTTTATACAATCTGTTTTTTAAAAAATGGTTTCTGTAAAATCGGAATAATCCCGTAGTGTAGACATAACCTATTAAACCCACGCTCTAATGTGCACTGCTTCGGAGTACAGTTCAAGGTGCTTGTTTTGACCTCTGGAGCCCTAAATGGTTTGGACTCACTCCTAGCCTCTTACAGAAGACCACATTTCTCCTTCTACATTACTCGAGCAGTTGAGATTTTATCAATCAAGTGTCCATCCATTACTCTGGACACACACGCAATCAATATAAATGACAGAAGAGTCAATTAGAGAGACAAGGTGAATGAAGGTTATGACTTCTATTGGTCCAACTTCTGTTGGTGAGAGAGAGAGCCCTGTGCAAGCTCGAAAGTTTCTCTCCCTCACACCAACAGAAGTTGATCCAATAAAAGCCATTACCAACCCACTTTGTCTCTCTAACATCCTGGGGCCAACATGGCTACAACAACATTGCATATAGTAAAGTTAATTAACATGGACTAAAAAGGCTCTTCTGATGGCTTTCAAGAAGCAGGATTTTAAGAGTCCAGAAGTCAAAGTACTTACACTTGGACTCCAATTGCTAAGCTCCAACTATTATTCCCAGCAGCCCCAGAACCTCCTGATTCCAATGTTTCATTTCACTTCTTGTTAAAACGAAGATAAAAAAGTAACAGACTCTCTGGAGAGTGGAGCCCTTTAATGTAATACCTAGAATGCATGTAATGGTCGTTTAAGGTCCGCCACATTGGCAGGGCAATGTTACTCAAACTGTAGCTGACAGAATAATCTCTAAGGCCAAGCCTTGTCTTTTTTGCTGTAACTGCCATCAAACCCCAACTGTAATACAAGGTACTAAATTAGGGCTTATCACCCTCATTTAATTTTATCCATGTAAATGAATGGCCATCAGAAGGTAACAAGGATGATGGTCAGGCAGTACTAACCTGGTCAGTTCTGACCTGGTTTTACAGAAGGTCCACTGGACAGTCCCTTGAGTCATCCAGTCTCCCACAGACTGATTTTCAGTTGATCATGCCAGATATGTTTATGTTAATTGACATTCTAGAGATACTTTTCTTTATGCATCCTAGCTATTTGGTCTATTGCAATCTCCTGCTTTTTTCTCATGTTTATTTGATAATCATAATTTTCATCTGTGTCAGGTCCCTGACGAATTCACAGTTTCCTCTGAAAGCACCACACACATCTTGTTTCTTGTTCATGTTGTTAGTTTCATGTCAGGCTTTTTTGGTGGACTGAGTCTTCACGGATTTTTGAAGATTTAAAGAGTGAAACATTTGTCAGACCTCTGCCTCTTATGAAAACTGATGTTTTATCATCCATGCATTCCATCTTTATGTAGGAGGTAGCCTTATTTTGACTTTTCAATGTGCAAGCAGAAAGATTATTTTTTAAAAAATGCCTTAGGATGCTTCTTTGATATTGCAGAACATTTGGCATAATTAGAGTTTGGTAAGCATAAAACTGTCAAATTTTGATGGTCATGTCGTCTACTCCTTTGCAGCCGTTAACCTATTTGATGGAGTGTAAATCATTTTCCTAAGAGAAAAGAAATCAAAGGGCGAGTCTCTCTACCTATGCGCAGAGATATATTATAGAATAAAATATTTTAATACATATATTTTCAGCTCCTTAATCACAGCTTCATAGATTTAGCAAGGTATCATAATTATACTCTCATTATTATTTAGGATTATTGTTCTTTTTCACAAGAGACCTATTTTATACAAAGTATATTGGGTGAAATTTACCAGAAAAAAACATAGCTGAAACTAATACAAATATAGAGAAATAGTAATAGAAAAAGAAAACAGATTCTGTTTGTTCAATATCATGGTAATAATTTATGCAATAATGGACTCATCTTGGGTGGTTTATCATAATCTAGCAGGAGCATTAGGGTTGACATTAAGATTGCAATGCCTGGGTGTATAAAGACTTCTGTGAGATTTCTCTAATAACTCTCTCTTTCTCTTTATGTATTTTATTGCCAATATGGGATTATTAAAATAGCTTTGCAGGGATATTAAAAATGATTCATCTAATTCAATTGTTTAATCCATGTAGATTCATCCATTTATAATGTTGAAAAACAATCACTGAAGTTCCCTATTCAAAGTGCATTTCTGTAATACACAACATAATTCTTGATTGAAGCAGAAACAAAACATAATGAACGTAATTAACATAAGACTGACTCAAGGCCAGATCCCTCGTTTGTTTCTTGCTTAATTAACTTTTCATTTAAATTATCAATTGAGTTTTTAGTGCCTTTACTTAACCCTTAGGACACAGTAGATGAATACACATCCTCACTAAATGGACTGAGGCTCTGAAGATGAAGATGCTTGTTTTTAAGGTATCTTCTCCCCAACCCTAAGCAGAAGGAGACTTGCTGTTCCCTTCTGCTTTCTCCCGCATTGGTCCTTCCGACCTCTCTAGCAATTCCTCTACCCCGTGAACATCAGAACAGGACACTAAGCCTCAGGCTCCCTCCACCTCACTCCAACTTCCAGCCTCACCTCCAGATTCATATCCAGTTTTTGCACCAACCCTCAGCAGTAGTGGATGTAAATGGGTGAAGTTTCCAGCACAGAAGAGAGGAAATCAGTGGGTACTGTCACTAGCCAAAAGTCCCAACATGTCCTCCCCTCTGTGCCGCAACATCCTTTATTGTAGCTCCCCAGATCATGGGAATTTGCCAGGATCCATTGATACCTACATGAGGGTCAGCTAGTTTCCTAACGGGTAAGGTTAAGAGCACATGCTGGTGACTTGAAACCATTATGAGGATTAAAAGGAGGAATCTGGGATTCCGGATTAGAACAAGTAGGCACTGTATTAACCTACTGTTTTACAGAGACTTTACCTCTAACATCACATACAAAAAGTCAAGTTACTACGTTTTCCCTCCACTGAGAAAAATTTAGACAAAATACATGTGGGAAAAATCTCCTTCCCCATTAATTTTTATATGGTGAAGAAGCTAAACACCGTGAAAAAAATCCTGAGGTCCTTACTGAGTTTGCATAAAAATGGTATTTACAGGACTTTTCCACAGAAAAATTAAGGAACGAAAATTAAGGATTTACTTGATTAGGTTTAGGGTGCACAGCAGGTTGCAAGAGTATGAGCCCACCAGTGCAACTGTATAGTAACCCATCCATTCACATGAGGTTTACTGTGGACAGAATTTGGCCTTATATCTGTTTCTCAACTGGGGTTGTAAAGTTGTGCTCTCAAATTCAACATACATACAGGGGCTGGGTGATTTGTTAAGTATGATTTTGGAATTATCTACTTGTGGAATTATAGAGCTAATGTGTCTCTGAAATTATGGAACTTATGTATTCTGCGGCTAACAAACTGAATAAATTCAGTAAAGACTTAACAGCATTTGTAAAAAGACTGTTAAAAATCACAATAAATGAATAATTATAAATATAATATTTTATTTATAGGGCCTGATTCTATTTTCATTTACATTGGAGTATATCAGGACTATTTTTTTTTTATGGTAAAGCCAATCCCATGAATGCGTCTCTCTTCAGGTGGCTTTCCTTTCCAAAAGAAGGTGCAGCCACCTCCATCCTCTTTCAATTGGCCCTCATCGGCCTGGTGGGTCTCACTAAGAGCTGCAATGTCAATGTTGAGTCTCACCAGTTCTCTGGCAATTATGGCAGTTCTTCTTTCTGGGCATTCACTGAGCTGAGATTTCATTACCTGGGGTGCGGACATTTCAGGTAATGAAATTCATTGTTACATCTCGTTTCGGCTGCGGAGTTGAGTGATCCCACTGGATGCGGCCATCCAGTTTGAGGAGCGTGAGAAAGCCTACATTTGGGGCACCTTTTCTATACACCTCCCCATTTGGGGTAAACAGAGGTGATCCTAAAAAGGCCTGCTCAGTCACAGCTGCTGCTGCAAAACGCTTCTCCCATCCAAACACAAGACGACCATCACACAGCTGCCACCTGCATGCAGATTTGTGACTAAAGACTCTCAGAGATCACTGCTCCTGTCCTCACCCCCACTCGTCCACCACTGCAGGGCTTTGTGTGGGTGTGAGTCCTTTGGCAGAGGTCTGTGCATGAAATCTTTTAACATGAGGAAACTGGTGCGCAGGCAGTGACCACATGACACTTGACAGGAGGAAAATCCTGACCCAGTGTCAAGGAGATTCAAGACAACTGGTGGCCTTCCTCCTGCTGCAGCCCTCATCCACCTTCACAACCACAGAGTAATATTCCATGATGAGATGACTGCCACTATTCTGTGCAATGGCTCAGAGATCGAACCATTCATCATTTGCACTGGTGTCAGGGCTGTGTCATTGCTCCAACACTCTTCTCCATTTGCCTTGCTGTGATCCTGATTTTCGTCCATGCCACCTTCCTGATGGAAACAGGATTGAGTATCATATGGACGGCGAACTCCTCAATCTCCGATGTTTCCAAACAATAATTAAGATCACGAGAATTAGCATCACTGGCCTTCAGTATGCAGATGACTGCATCACTCCTGCACACACAGAGGCCAACCTGCAAAGTACTCTAAATCTTTTTGCAGATGCCTATCACAGCCGGGGTTTCTCTCTCACTATTGGGAAAACCGAGGTACTCTGCCAACCCTTACTTGCACAAACTACTCTTCATACTCCACAAATTACCATCGGTGGAGAACTCCTGGAAAATGTGGATCATTGTCCATGCATTGGCAGCAACCTCTCCCAAACACCAGCATTGACACAGAAATTGAATACAGGATCTGCTGTGCCAGCACATCCTTTGGAAGACTACTCAAACGAGTCTTCAGAGACAGGGATCTGCAAACAGGCACCAAGATCTTGGTTTACAAGGCAGTTGTCATCCCCACCCTTTTCTATGAGTGTGGGACCTGGGAAACCTACAGACCACATCTCAAGTGACTGGAACGGTTCCAGCAGTTCTGCCTCAGGAACAGCTGGGAAGACCAATGTGCTAATATCAGTGTTCTCTCTGCAGCCAGTATCAGCAGTATAGAAGTGCAGGTCATGAAACAACAACTCTGCTGGGCTGGCCACTGTGTACATATGCCTGATACTTGCCTCCCAAAGCAAGTACTCTTCTCTTGGTAAGTACGGGAAGAACGGCTTGTGGAGGACAGTGGAAGTGCTTCAAAGACATACTGAAAGTACACCTTGGAAAGGGAGGCATCAACCCAACAAATTGGGAGGACTCCACACAGAATAGAACACAGTGGAGCCACATCATACACCAGTGGTCGGCAACTCTGGCACGCAGCTCACCAGGGTAAGCACCCTGGCAGGCCGGGCCAGTTTGTTTATCTGCTGCGTCAGCAGGTTCGGCGGACCACGGCTCCCACTGGCCGCGGTTCGCTGTCCCAGGCCACTGGGGGCGGCGGAAAGCCGCGGCCAGCACATCCCTCACCTGCGGTGCTTCCCACCACCCTCACTGGCCTGGGACAGTGAACCGCGGCCAGTGGGAGCCGTGGTCCGCTGAACCTGCCGACACGGCAGATAAACAAACTGGCCTGACCCCTGCCATACACCAAGCCACAGAAAGGGCACAACAATCTGGCCAACAACTATGTCTCCTCCAAGACTACACCTGTCACTTCTGTGGAAAAATCTGTAAAGCACGAATTGAGCTCCTCAGACACTTAAAAACCCACTAATGAACCCTGTGGCAGACATCATCCATGCATCAAAGGACAGCCGAAGAAGATCAGGACTAACTACACTGAGGACAACTGAGTTTCACTGGTGTAAAACCAGTGCATGTGAAAGGAGAATCAGATCCATAATATACATTTTTATTTATTAGATAAAACGTATTTTATTTGTTTGTCAGATGCAGGCACCAATTTATCTTTTTATTTTTTATTTACCTGCTCATTCTTATGTTATTGACTATAGTTTATAACTTCAAACAGGTAGTCATACTTGAAAACAGCATTTATTCCATTTAAGTATATCTCCTGAGGAAATGTGCATAGGATCAATTTTCCATAGTCTAGAACACAACAAATTTTAATTATAAACACTTTTTTTTACAGTGCTAGATTGGTAACATGAAAAATGAAATATGCGTTAAAACTTTGTCCTTTTCAGGATGCTGGGAAAAGGACAAATATTATATTTCTTCAAGATTTTATTATTATTGATAGGCAAAGTGCCAGCTTTTCCAATATCCATTAGGAATTTAATCAATCTCCAACCTGAAACGAAAAGTTTAAAAAATAATCAGTTTTCCCCTTGCTGTTGTGCACTGAGAAATGGCTACCAGCTGTCTGAGCTACACATGCGGCCTGACTCTTCTCAGAGAGCTTGTCTACGCTACCGCTTAAGTCAATCGTCACTCAGGAATCTGTAAAAGCCACCTTCCTGAGCGACCTAAGTTATATCGACTTAAAGTGCTGTCCACACTGCGCTATGTTGGTGGGCGATGCTTGCCCACTGACATAGCTTCCACCTCTCATTTAGGTAGAGTAATTATGCCGACAGGAGATACCGTGCCAATGTAGTGCGGTAGTATAGGCTAGCCCAGAGACTCCAGTTTCACACTTGTGTTTCTCCTTTGATTTCAGCTGAGTTACTAGCACTCTTGATTTGCACTGGTCCAAGACGGAAGATATAAATGCTTTTTCATCGATGATTTCTCATTTATGATTGTCCTAAATGTATTAACCAGAATTGGTCTCTGTAAACATTTATGAGTTAGTTAAATAATATTATTTAATGTAAGAAATCTGTAAGAAACGGTATTGAAAACTTGGCTTACTGCATACAATAATGAAGACTCGAGATTTAAAATGAAAATAAATTCATCTTGTAAAATTTAAATTCATCTTGTAAAATTAAAAAAAAAATGTAATTATACTTATCTTTCAGACCATCATATGTAGTGAGACTATAGGGATGTCTCTGTGTTGTTTTAGAAAAATGGTACATATAGTTAGGATGGAGAAATCAGTTTGTCCAAAACGAAGAAATGACACAAAACTTTGCTCAAAACTTGAACCAACTGTAACTCAAACAGTTTCTGAGGTTCAATAAAGTTCATGTTATTAAAAACTAAAAACATACTGGCCTAAGATCCACTGGAAGGCAATAGATTTGTGGCTGATTTACTCTAACTGAGGATCTGGTCTATCATATTTTTAGTTTCAGCCTGGCCTGAAAGAGATTACTAAATCATGGTATTTCTATAGCAAAGACAAGTACTGAAAATATTACATGGTTATTACATGGTAACTGGCCCAACTTCCAGATCAAAGAGGTTTCAGTTTTTGCATCTTCCTTCAATAACAAGATATTTGGAGAAAAAGAATGAGGGCAGAGGGTATGGAAATAGGGAAGGGGTGGCAAACTGAGGAAGTAGTATGTAGAGAGGATAGAAAATAGAGCCAGAAGATATCACAGCCTCTCACTTGCTCTCTCATTCTATTCTCTTCCCTTGCCTTTAAGCCTTTCTCTTTTCATTCTCCTTCTTTATCTCTCTGTATGGTTTCTAGAATCTATTTTTCACTTCTCTTATGAATCACCTTTTGCCTTCCCCTTCATTGCCTCCTCTCTTCTTTTCACCAGTCCTCCACCATTTTCTTCTATACCTTTTCTCTTTGCTTTTATATTTTTTTCTTCCATCTATCCCCCTTCCTTCCTTTTTCCTGTCTTCTTTCTACCTTTCTCCTTCATCTCCTCTGCATTTCATTCTAGCCTGTGTTTTCTCTCCTTTCCCCATTATCTCCCTTCCTCTTTATCTCCTGTTTCTGCTCTGCACAAATTATTTAATAGAACATATCTAAAAGTCTCACAATAGTTTAAATATGTTCATCTGCCAGAAAGATACCTTTCTCCAACACTCTGGAGTCTGTCTTTTTAGAGGTGTGACTCCTGTCAGTAATTGAGAAGACACCACTTCAGTTGGGACTGATTTATGAATGTTAAAACCAGGCACAATACAATGGTGCAGTATAGATTCCAACATCATACATTGTATACAGTTATAGAAAGGAAAGGAAGAGTGAAAAAGAATTCATGGCCTGATCCTGCAACCGTCCTGCCACCCTTACTCATGGCAGTAGTCCTGTGGAAGTAAATGGGATTACTTATTTGAGTGATGGCTTGTAGTGTTTAGATGTTGCTTGAAATTATTAGAACTGGGAGCACTGGCTGTTGGGAGTCTGAAAGGACAGGAAACAGGAAGGAGGGAGGAGGAGTTGAGGAGGCAGAGTGAGAGTTACAGAGGGTGCAGCAGCAGCTTGGTAAAGAGGTTTCCACTTTATTTTTAAAGTCCTGTTGAAGTTTGTTAGTACCTTGTGTGGTTGATCCAACATGGCTGCAGGGCTGGGCCCTGTCATTGGCATGTATGCTGTAGTAATAAGGAATACTGTCTTTCCTTGCTGGTAATGAAGTATATTACATAAGATGTCAAAAACAAAACACCCATACATGCAAAAATTTTATTTCCTAACCACTGCACTTGTTTACAGGAGTATTGTGAGGAAAGTTATGAGAGTTGTATAGGCAATGCTGATTTTCTAATGTGGATAAACAATATTAAAGGCCATCAAGGGGCTTTAAAAATCAGGATAGTTATGTTTCTTCCAAATATACTTGAGTTAAGAGGATAAAACTGGGAAAATTCAAGCTTATTGCAGAGCCTTATCATTTAATGCCTGAAGATTTCGAGCTGTCTGAGTATTGTTAGGATGCTATGTTATCAAAGGGATTGAAATACTTGTTGAGCTCAAGAAAGATTTCCTAAAAAGTCTGATATAATTACAGTACTTACTTAAATGAGGAACCTGGCTTGAAAGTATTATCACAAGAGTTGTCTATTAAAAGCCTTAACTAAACACAAGTAATTGGTTGATCTAGTTAACTAACCATAGTGGTATATCTTGCCACACAAGAGGCTCAGATGTCATTCTTAAATTCACATTTCCACTTGCCAGGCCTGGGAGTGCTACACGCTTCCTAAATCAGGGGAGCGGTGGCTCAACTCTGCAACAGGATTCAAGGAACAGCATTAGCAGGCTGTGAAAGGAATTGGTGGCTGCTATGTTCTCCTGTCTGGAAACAGAGTTAAAAAGGAGGGAAATCCTAATGAGTATTCAAGATTTCATTTCAGCAAAAAGCCCCCTACCCACTCTCCCCCCCCCAAAAAAAAGGGAGAGATTTTGAAGAAAAACACCAACTATTTTGGACAGAATTTACAGCACTTTCTGCAAACAGAGTAATCTTTCCATCCTTCATTAAGAAGTATCTCCAAAGGCAAGAACCAAGCATAGGTGCAGGCAGTCTAGGTGAGTACTACAGGAACAACATTGGGAGGAAAAAAAATTTGAGGGCAGATGGAGGAGTTAGGAGTATAAAGAAACACAACTTTCAGTTAGTTGATGGAGCAAGAACTAGTGCTGAAAGTAAAAGCTGAAAGGTCTTTTATGTGGATTAGATACACTTTCCAAGATCCTTGTTTCTGACTGCAAAGAATCCCAACCTGACTCTTATCTACAGGTTCTATGAGTATCATGCCATTCATGTGTGGAATTTCCTAATTTCATGCAAAAGCAGCACAGCGTCTCTGGTTCTTTTAAGAAGGAGACACAGCCATATCTACAAAATTTGTGATTTTCATTTAGTATAGTTAATTAAATTGTTTGGCTCTTCTTGTTTTACTGTGAGTGCAGTAGTCCCCAAACTTTTTATGTGATGCCCCACCCCCCTTACCCATAATGTAATCTATCTGCACCCCCTGGGAGCCGGGACCAGGGGCTGAGGCCGGACTGGGAGCTGGTCCATGGGCAGGGCCAGAAGTTGAAGCCATGGTGTCTGCTGGGGGTGAGGCCAGGGCCAGAGCTGGGTGGAGCTCCCTCCTCACCCCACCCCCCATGGGGGCTGGCCAGGGCTGGGAGTGAAGCCGCAGCCAGGGTAGGGGAATGGGCCTGGGAGTCGCGGCCAGGAGCAGAGTCAGAGGCCGGGAGCCGTACTGGAGCTGGAGGTAGAACGGGACTGGATGGCGCTCCCTCCCTGCTCCCCGCGGGGGGGCTGGCCCGGGCCCAGGCAGCAAGCTGTAGACAAACTGGCAGTCCCAGTCTGCAGGTGGTTAAAATGTGGTTTTAAGTTTGGTTCTTCATGGGTTCACACCTCCTTCATTTCGCTTTGGGTTTCAGGTTTGATTGAACAACAAATCTTAAAATGAGTAAACAGACAAAAACCCACTAAGTTTTGCCTGATTCTTACTCGAAACCATTTCTGAATGTAGAAACTTTGCAGAACCATTCACTGAAACCAGTGGAGAGAAAGGGTGTTCTCGTGACACTCAGTTAAAGCAGATTAAGTCTTTCGAGAGAACTTGAGCTAAGATGTGAGGAGCGTGGGCTTTGTAAATGAAAGCCAACAGAGCGTTGCCTGCTCTCTTTTTGACTATGAAAGTTTCACACAGTCCTGATAAGTTGTCATGATGCTTAAGTAAATATATGCCTCTGAGATCAGCTTCAGCAGAATTCTGATCAGGGGTTGTCAAACATTTTTATATTAGGGACCACAGCTGAACAGAGAGATGTCTTGGACCACCTTCCCTTGGACCACAACTGCAAACCCTCCCAGTCACAATCTCACTCTTGTAGCAATTATTTAGGTGCAGCTAGGCTGACTCCTACTGATTGTTTCCAGTTGCTTCCACAAGCTACCATGATCATCTGTAAAATGAACATAATGAACCCGGGGATTGCCAGAGACCACAGTTTAGGAATCACTACCCTAGATGGCTTTGAATTATAAAACACAAGTATGTAGACAAACAAAAGCTATGGCAGTTATTTACAGGGACAAGATCAGCTCAATCAGACTTTTCTATTTTATTCTATTTAGGTCCTTATGCTGCACCCCTCATCACAGCACCTGAGCAGCTTCTATTTGAAACTGATTTATTAACTATTATGATGAAACACAGAGGAATTTTATTTCTTTTTCACCCACGTCAGGTAAAATTGCTCACAGGCTTATGAGAAATGCCCTGTCAGATTGCACTGTCTTTGTGCAGTGTTAGAATCAGCAGGAAGCACTGAGAATAAGAAGTCTTAGATTCTACCTTCTTCATCGACACCTATGAAGTGGTTTGCAACAAAATCAATACCAAAGCCTTTAATAGGACCTCCACTTATATTATAATAGTCTCTCCGTGATTATGAAATGAATCTGCTCGTTTATAAAAGAACTTTGTGGACATGGGAGCACTTCCCTTCCCTCTCACTCTGCCTCTCAGCATGGGCCTAGCTCAACTCAAAAGTCAGTCCTGAGAGGGATGGACTTGTCAGTACAGTGTTCTGGGAACCTTCATTAGTTCCATCTTGAAATCGTAACCCCTCTCCCTTTTGGGAAGCTATGAGCATACCAGTCATTCTCACCCTGATAGGCTGTCTAAATGGCTTCTGTCAATGTCTATGCCAAGCCATTCGGTTCAATCATGGTGCACCTGAAAATGAGAATCCTATTGTCTCACAGTTATTTTATTTTACTTCACTGATTTAATGATACACAAGTGAGAAGAGATGCAATGATTCGGGTCCTGCTGTGAACACTTGGTCAGGATCTACTTGCTATTGTTAAAGCAAGTATTCCTAATTTTTTTAAAAAATCTTTCCCTTTTTTTTCTGTTGCCTGTTTGTCACAATGACATCCCATTACAAGCTGTAACTGTGGCTCTTTGGGAGTAAAGAAAATGAATTCAGTCTAATGATGATTTCAAATTGTCAATAATGTTATAAGGTTTACTGGAGTTAGAACCACACTTACATCTTTTCTCTTGGCATCCCTTCTAATACCAATTCTGTGCCCTTCTTGCTTCTTGAAGGTAATTTGACCCTTAAGATGATTCTCTTCCGTATCACCACCAACTGCAGAGTACTGCTATCAGTAGCATTTGTGCCTAACCTCATGCACGAGGTGCACAGCGTACTTTTCATAGAGAATGAAAACTATGCAAGTCTTAAGTCAGTGGTCCCCAAACTGTGGGGGGTACCCCACTGTGGGGCATGGAGGAACATTTGGGGCACGTGGTGGGACCAGGCCAGCCCTTATGGGGGGCAGGGAGGGAGCTCCACCCATGCTCGCTCTGACCCCAGCTCTGCTCCAGCCCTGGCTCTGCCCCAAGCTGCAGACCCAGCTTTGTCCCCTGGCTCCCAGCCCAGTCAGAGCTCCACATCCAGCTGTGGCACCGGCTGTGACCTGTCCGTGTCTCCACTCCCACATGCAGCCCCACTCCCAGCCCCAGACCTGGCCTCGGCCCCAGCCTCTGCCCCCAACTGCAGCTCCGCTCCCAACCATGGCTCTCAAGGGTAGGGGGAGGGAAACATGGACAAGAATTAGAGGGGGCACAAGGTAAACAGTTTGGGGACTCCTGTTTTAAGGACATGTTAAATTGTTTCTCTGAAAACCACACAGTCATTTTTGTGCAGAAGTAGCGTCAATGAAGTCACCGAGACTACTTCTGCAAGCAACTGCTCATAAGTGTGAGTTAGAGGTTCACAGTAATCAATTTGGTAGAGAGAAAAAAGACCTAAGACTATTTAATAAAGGTCATATCCTTCCACCTTACTCACGATGAACAGTATCTTCCTCCATCTATGAGACTCTTTGCAGAATAAGGCACTACTCCAAAGGAGGAAGGGCACCAAAATCTGTCCCCCAAAATACAACCTTTACAATTATGCAAATTCAGTGGAGTCAATGGAGCAACTCCAGGTTTACATCAGCATGACTGAGAACAAAATTTAGTCCAGGATCTAGATGCACATTGGACCTGATCTTGATCTCACTTCTAAAGAAAGAGAGAAGAGAATCAGACCCTTAATATCACACATTATAGTTATGGGGAACATTATAATAAGTGGAAATTAACTGATGATAAATTGCAACCAAATTAGTTTGGAATTTATTATAGGTAGTGTAATTGTACTGAATACTAGAGAAAGCACAAATTAATTTCAGTACAGCCAAGAGGTAAGTGTGTTATTTGCAAAGGATTGTGAGGTGTTTTAAATTACAGAGACATTTTCAATATATGTAAAAATAAATGTTTAAAATAAGGAATATATTAAATCTATAAAAATCATCTCTTCAGTTCTCAGAAGTAATGGGCCAGAGTCCTTGGCATGGACAAGTGCTCTGCATGGCACCACCAGCATATTCCAGCTGTGACAATAATATATCTGGCCCATGAAGAATTGCTGCAGCGGCAGACTCATAAACTTTAAGGAGCTCCAGTGGCACTGAGCGGACCTATGGGTTCTAATGTCACTTACCATCTCTGCTGTCACTGAATATAGCATAGGGTTGCCAGTTTTGGTAGGACATATTCCTGGACATTTCATCACATGACAATCTTTTAAAGAGTCATCTTTAATTCCTGGAGACTTCAGGACAGTCCTGGAGGGTTGGCAACCCTAAAATAGCAGGGTGCGGCTGGAGAAAAGGAAGTACAACTCCAGAATTATGTTGATCCTCAGATAAGACTATTTGCGGACTAAGATAGATCCACACTCCAGAGCTATGCTGATCCTACAGCCCCATGCAGCCTCGCCATCAGGCTGCTCTAACACAACACAGGAGGACTTGCTTGCATAGAACAGCAGCAGGATCAGGGGAATGCAAAGATGAGAATTAGACTGTCCTGTGCAGTTTAGCACAGCCGAAGAGCTAGACCACTGATCACACAGAATATAGGTTTGTTAAAAAAACACACACACTGATTCCCATTATACTTGCCATAATTATGACTACTGACAGCAGTGTGAAAGAGGAGATATTTTTTCCTCCAGTGAAAAAGAGCTGGCTGCCTGTAAATGCTCTTTATGAGTAATAAAGTATAGGAATATCAACTCAACATTAAAAAAAGCCAGCAAATACCAGGCCTGATGGCATCTATTGCATTAATCTAATCTGACTAAAAACGAAATGTTGCTTTTCCAGAGAGTAGTTTAAGAACATGAGAACACCCGTACCGGGTCAGACCAAAGGTCCATCTAGCCCAGTATCTGTCTACCGACAGTGGCCAATGCCAGGTGCCACAGAGGGAGTGAACCTAACAGGCAATGATCAAGTTATCTCTCTCCTGCCATCCATCTCCATCCTCTGATAAACAGAGGCTAGGGACACCATTCTTTACCCTTCCTGGCTAATAGCCATTTATGGACTTAGCCACCATGAATTTATCCAGTTCCCTTTTAAACATTGTTATAGTCCCAGACTTCACAACCTCCTCAGGTAAGGAGTTCCACAAGTTGACTGTGCGCTGTGTGAAGAAGAACTTCCTTTTATTTGTTTTAAACCTGCTACCTATTAATTTCATTTGGTGACCCCTAGTTCTTGTATTATGGGAATAAGTAAATAACTTTTCCTTATCCACTTTCTCCACGTCACTCATGATTTTATATACCTCTATCATATCCCCCCTTAGTCTCCTCTTTTCCAAGCTGAAGAGGCCTAGCCTCTTTAATCTTTCCTCATATGGGACTCTCTCCAAAGCCCTAATCATTTTAGTTGCCCTTTTCTGAACCTTTTCCAGAGCTAGAATATCTTTTTTGAGGTGAGGAGACCACATCTGTACACAGTATTTGAGATGTGGGCGTACCATGGATTTATATAAGGGCAATAATATATTCTCAGTCTTATTCTCTATCCCCTTTTTAATGATTCCTAACATCCTGTTTGCTTTTTTGACCGCCTCTGTGCACTGCGTGGACATCTTCAGAGAACTATCCACGATGACGCCAAGATCTTTTTCCTGACTCGTTGTAGCTAAATTAGCCCCCATCATATTGCATTTATAGTTGGGGTTATTTTTTCCAATGTACATTACTTTACATTTATCCACATTAAATTTCATTTGCCATTTTGTTGCCCAATCACTTAGTTTTGTGAGATCTTTTTGAAGTTCTTCACAATCTGCTTTGGTCTTAACTATCTTGAGTAGTTTAGTATCATCTGCAAACTTTGCCACCTCACTGTTTACCCCTTTCCCCAGATCATTTATGAATAAATTGAATAGGATTGGTCCTAGGACTGACCCTTGGGGAACACCACTAGTTACCCCTCTCCATTCTGAGAATTTACCATTAATTCCTACCCTTTGTTCCCTGTCTTTTAACCAGTTCTCAGTCCATGAAAGGACCTTCCCTTTTATCCCATGACAGCTTAATTTACGTAAGAGCCTTTGTTGAGGGACCTTGTCAAAGGCTTTCTGGAAATCTAAGTACACTATGTCCACTAGATCCCTCTTGTCCACATGTTTGTTGACCCCTTCAAAGAACTCTAATAGATTAGTAAGAAACGATTTCCCTTTACAGAAACCATGTTGACTATTGCTCAACAGTTTATGTTTTTCTATGTGTCTGACAATTTTATTCTTAACGATTGTTTCGACTAATTTGCCCGGTACTGACGTTAGACTTACCGGTCTGTAATTGCTGGGATCACATCTAGAGCCCTTTTTAAATATTGGCGTTACATTAGCTAACTTCCAGTCATTGGGTACTGAAACTGATTTAAAGGACAGGTTACAAACCTTAGTTAATAGTTCCACAACTTCACATTTGAGTTCTTTCAGAACTCTTGGGTGAATACCATCGGGTCCCGGTGACTTGTTAATGTTGAGTTTAAGACTAATCAGCTTAAATAAAAAGGAACATGTTGTTTCATGGATTCAGCTAGGAAGTATCTGCTAAAATAGGCCAACCCATTAGGGCTTATCTAAGATGCAGTTTTAGATGCGTGTACATAAAGGCATAAAGTACATAAAGGCTGCTCAAGGAAATCAGTTTTATCTTAATCAATTCATTTTTAAACATTCATCTAATTTATTATTTCAGTACTTTCTTTTCTAATTCTGGAAAGTAAGATTTAGCCATAATTTCCAAAAAGCGAGTCATCACTAAACAGCTCCAAGACCATGTCTGTATAGTGACTATAATTTATGACTACACTGAAGCTCCATTACCTCTATGATTTAATGTTGGTATCTTGTTATCTACCACGTCAACTCTCTCTCCTTTGACTCCCATGCAACCTAGCTGCTAGCCTTCCAGGGAAGCAGCATTTACCATTGTGAACAACAGAATTGAATGAAGAGCACAAAACTTTGTTCACAAACAGTTCACTGAATCAGACACTTGAGTTTCAATTCAGCCTCTTTGAGTAATGTTTTTAGTCTCTTTTAACAACATTCATACAGCCACGGTTTTGCTTGAATCAATACGCTTAAAGAGTCAATTCTGAACCCAAATCAGAGACTCGTTTAAACAAGAAACTAAATTCATTTAATTGTAAACTTGCATTTTGTTTCATGCAGAAGCAGTTTATCAGTGTTAGATCATTCCATCCCAACAATACCATGTGGCCAGTCACAAATGTCTAATAGCTAAATTGGAACATCAAATAATCTACTGAGTACTGATTGCAAAACAGCTCACAGACAACTCACAGCTTAAAGATATTCATAAAAACTATGCACTGAGCAATTTCAGATAACAAACGTGTTTGTAAAAACCATGATTTGTTCACAGATAAGTCACGAACAGGGGGGAGGGGAGTTAAAATTAGTAAACGAAATTGCTCACCACAAATAGTTCAACCAGTTTGACACCTCTTCTCTAGTCTCATCCCCCACGACTTTGTATGCTACTGTTGACAAAATTAATGACTCTCTTCTTCTGGGTTCTCTTTCCTCAGACTTTTATGACTGTGTGCTCTCATGACTTTCTTCTAGTTACTCCACCTGCTCCTTCAGCATCTCTGTGATGCTGTCTCCTTCACCCTCCCTCTCCACTCTCAGATGATATTCTTCGGGTTTCTTTTCTCCATCTGCATTCTATTCCTGGGTGACCACATCTGTTCTCACATTTTTAGCTATGATCTCTATTTACTACCTTTCAACAGCAAATTCTAAGTCTGTTCACTTCTGAATCTCCGGCTATCTCTTCAACAACTCCTCTTAGCTGTCCTGCGGCCAACGTCAATTTAATGTAGTGAGAACTCAACTCCTTTTATCTTTCTTCTCAAGCCCTTCTCCTCCCTATACTTCTCCCACATGGTGGAAGGCATCAGGCACTAGCAAGAGATGTACAATTCGTCTGCTCAGAGAAGCAGGTAGCAGCATATTATGTGATGTCACCTTGAGCCATTCTGCTCCAAGGCAGTAGGATACAGCTCTGGAGTTGGACATATGACTGGCATTTCTGTACTCCTTCAGGGAAAAGCAAAACGTTGCCTTTATTATCCACTATTTCTCAAAGGAGAAATTAAATGAATTAAACAACTTCCAGTATTTTTGCCCAATAAGCACAATGTGCCATTTCTTCTTCTTATTCTGAAGCAGCAGTTAACTAACAAGAACTATTCCTAGAGCAATATTAATATCATCACTGCCCTGGCACAGGGGTGTTTTAGCATGACTGCAGTTTGTATTTTAAAAAAAGGCAAGTATGTCAAGTTTCAGTTTCATTCAAAACATGGGGTGGGGGAAGAGGTGAAGAGATAAATCAATGATAGAAAGAATATACATATAGTCTGATCTTGCAAATCCTTCATCACGTAAGTAGCCCTGTTACGGTGGAATTACTTGCACAAGTAAGGAATATTCAGGCGAGTCAGAGTTTAAAGGATCAGTCCCAAAATAAAGGACCGAAAAATATTTTCAAGGGCCAAAAAAGTTAACAGTATAAATAAAAGCAAACAATTACTTGATTCTTGTTTTCAATATAAATTTGATTCCATGTCCTGAAAGTTTTGGAAGAAGACTAAAGGCTTGTCTACACAGTGCATTAGTCCTCACTAGAGGGATGTAAATTCTAGTGCACACTAGGCCATGGCACACTAGCTGGCCTGTGTACACCCTGCTGGTATGCACTAAAAGTCGCATAGTACATCTTAACAGAGTACTGTCTGAAACCAGTCTACATTAGTATGCACCAGGGAATTTTCAGTGCACGTCAGCTAGGTCCACAGTCAATGAGCTGTGGTGGCAAACAACTTAAATAGTTTTGAGAGAGAACTGGACAAATTCATGAGCGTGATTGCATGACAGGGTAGCTAGTGATGGTAGGGGGGGCAGGGCTCAACAGCCCTGGGGTTCACTTCTGGTTTATGTCCTATGTTCCTAAAAAGCACATCCTTCAGGGGTTTCAGCCAGCCGGGGTCAGGAAGGGATTCTCCCCATGTATTCTAGCAATTTTTTTTAATGTCCTTCTTCTGAAACATCAAGGGAGGCCACAGCTTTCGATGGGACATTGGGCAGGGTGGGCTCTGCCATGGTACTGAGCATTCTTTCTCTCAGGTGCTTGCTGGGTGGTTCTTGTTCACATGCTCAGGGTCTAACTGATCCCCATATCTGGGGCTGGGAAGGAATTTTACCCCAGGTCAGATTAGCAGTCACCTTGGGGTAAAAGTTTTTGTTTTGTCTTCCTCTGCAGTGTGTGGGTGCAGGTCACTTGCCAGGATTATCTGGGTATGTCCCACTTAGTCATTTCCCTGATAGGCACTGGTACGTCTCGGCCCCTCTTATTCTCTGCCTGTGACACATAATAGTTCAGTCTCCTGCAGATTGCATTGTCTGAGTCTAATTTCAGCTGTTGGGTTTAGCATACAGGTTCTGGGTGGTGTTGGTGGCCTGTGATATATATGTCAGGGGACTGCTGGCCCCTTAGTAAAACTCAGTGTGGGTGTTTTGGTTGGCTAGCTCCCAGTACCAAAAGTAAGAGGAAGAGTCAAAGGGAAATCAGGGCCCTGAGAATGGACAGTCCTCAGGAACAATGGAGAGAGGCCAATGCTCCGGGTCAACCTGATTGACACGGCAGGCAGGTTAGGAGGCCTGAAGTCCCACTTTAGAGTGTGGAATTGCCTGGAACAGAGTGGGGCCAAGCTAAGGAGAGAGCAGGAGCCCGAGCTGAGCTGGGAGCAAGCTGTGCCAGCCAGAGAGAACCAGAGAAGCAGCCCAGGGAGCAGCCCTGTACTGGGAGGAGAACTGCAGCAACCAGAGCCGTAGGGGCCAGAAAAGCAGCTCATGGAGCTGGAGGCAGAACAGCACTAGTGCTGAGGCAAAGTGGGGCTGGAGCTGGAGCAGTCCAGAGCTGGGTGCATTGAGCAGCTGGGGAGAGGCAAGTGAGGATCCTCCTGGGCAGCAGGCCCAGTGCAGGATGACACCCCCAGCCAAGAGGCCTTGCAGGACAGACTTGGAGGGGGATTGTAACCCTGAAAGGGCGGGGGCGATGCTGGGAAGAAGGGTCCTGCCACCTAGACCCTGAAGGCATGTGGCAACTGCCAGAGCACGTGTCCGACCCGCAGCATCCCTGCAGCACAGCCTGGGCCTGAGAAGGAGGTCCGGGACATGTGGGGAACTGACTGTGAACTGCCCTGACGTTCCAGAGACAACTGTTTCTGATAGGATACATGTTTTCCTTTAACCTTTCCCATTTTTTCCTTACATTTTTAAAACTGATTGCTGTTTATAAATTGTATTTGCTTTGAACTGTATGTAATGATCAGTGGGTCCAGGAAGCATCCAGTGCAGAGAGAGCACCCTGGAGTGGGGACACCCTAGTCCCTGTCCCAAATGACCACAACAAGGTTGGGGGTTGAGCCCCCCAGGAATCCTGGGCCCAGCCCTGTTGGGGTTATGAGGACTCTGCCACACAGAAGAGTGGACGGGGAGCTCTCAAGGCCTCTGGGTAAAGGAAGTGGGAGAGAGGACTCAGAGCTATTCGCTAGCCCATTTCACCAGGGTTGTGTATAAGCCAGGAAAGTCCCCCCACAATAGCGGGATCATTCCCCTGCTTACATACAGGAGGTCAGATCAAATGATCAGGCCTCTAGTGGCCTTAAACTCTGTGACTAATGTTGAGAAACTGAAGGAATATGTAAGAGTGAGACAAGGAGCTTCCCTGGATGGTGAAAATCCACCTAACAGTTCCAGGGGATAGAAGGAACTTTTGGACAAATCCCCAAACCAGAACAGTGAAGGGTGGGGAGGGGGCATTTTTGCAATCTGTATGGAAGAGAAGAATTAAAAGGCAAAAAACTTCACTGCAATAATGCAGATACAGTCACCTACCTTAACTTCTCCTGGTGCTCCTCAACTCCATGGTCACGGCTCTCCTTTTCATACAGCTCTTCCCAGCCTGAACTCCCCTTTGCATTGGGTTTCCCTGATTGTCCAACAGCCCACTCAATACAATAGAAAAGTAGCTCTGTCATGTGCCCAGCCACCTCCGCACACTCTCCTGAGCTGCTCTATCTCACTCCCTCTTTTCTCCCTGGATCAGCTTTCCCACTCCCACCCAACTGCACCTTTCTCAGAACAACAGGCTGGCCTGCCCGACAAGAGCTGCAATATACAGCGACCCCCAGTGGTCCAGTTTGGAAAGACACCTCTCCTTTTAACATTTCCTTCCACACTATCTTTAGTGTTGTTTTAAAACCTGTGTCTAGGATATGAATATCGTTATAGTTCAAGGCCGTAGACATGGATGGACCATGGCCCACCCAGTTAGTATCCAGCCCCACCCAACTTTGAACCTGTGCCAATGTCAAGTTTAAATCAATTTATTAACAGAGTTTTTCTTTTCTTTTTTTTTTAACCACACTGCTGAAGGTGGGAGCTCCAGTATCAGGCAAACAGGTGGCTATTGCTGTCAGTCTGGCACCTGAAATCCATTATGGAGCTATTCTCCAACACTACAGAAAGCTATGCTCTGGCAGCTCTGCCTTGTCATTTTCTGCACTTGACTCTGCCAGTGTAACCCACATACCTCCTGGGTGTGGGGTTCATCTAGCAGTACCGAGACAACTTAGAGAGCAATTCATGAGTCTGATCTACAGCCTTAGCTAACAGCCATGTGGCTTTTAGCTATAGAGGCTCATGCACTAAGCTCCCGAGGTCCCCAGTTCAATCCTGCCCGTCGACAACAGGGAAGGCAGTATGATGCTGTGCAGAATGGAGGGAGGCAACTGCCAGGTGAGAGAACGTTGGATGCTCTGGGCAAGGCGCTAGTGGCCCTGGATGTGCAGGGTGACCATATTTCCCAGAAGGAAAATGGGACACTGTGTGGGGCTAGCCCTCCCCATGCCTCTGCACAGGGCTGGCCTGAGCCACTCACTAGAGCCCTGCGCCTTCCTCCCTGCACAGGTTGGCATCACTGCTTGCCCAAGCTCTGCCTGCCCCTTGTGTGGGGCTGGCATCACCACTTCCCCCACACCCTAATTTTTGGGGAAAAGTGGCCATTTGTTCCATTTGCTCTTGCCAACGGATCAAGTTGCCAAGAGCAAATGGGACAAATGCCCACTTTTGCAAAAGAAAGTCAGGACAGGGCTTAAAAAAGGGATTGTCCCTGCCAAAACGGGACCATATGGTCACCACCAAGATGTGGAGGAGGGAGCAGTTGTGGTTCTGGTCCTGCTGGTTCGGGTCTACTTTGGCCTGAGCAGCTCTTGTGTACAGACAAGCAGCAGCCTGGCTTCTTTCTATGGGGCCAGAGCTGGGGCACAGCAGTTCGAGATCATTTTTATGTTGACAGAGCAGGAGGCCCTTTGGGCCCTGCCCTGGCTGGGGCTTCCCTTCTCCAACAAGGTCACAGTGCCCGAGAGGAGCTGAGGGAAGGCTGGGTAGTGGGGAAGGAAAGATTAGGGAACTTGACACTGGCCACCTGGGGCAGACCCTGAGGGGAAGGGGAAACCAGGGCATTGGTCACTGCCTGTCCACCATGCGTTGGGGCCTGCTCAAATTTCTATTCCAAGTTATGCCACTGAGATGAGTAAAAGATTGTTCTGCTCTTAATAGCAGCAGGCAGAGAAGCCCTAGCTGTATACAAGGCATTCATGGTGGTGAGGAGAGACAGGAAAGCTTTGCAGAAATAATGAAAATGTTTGAAGATTATTGCCCCCTCCCCCCTGCAAATGTTATTGATGGAAGATATATGTTCAGGATGAGACCATAGAATGACGGGGAAATCACAGAGTAGTTTGTCACAGACTTAATACTAAAAAGTCAGCCTTGTGAATATTGAATAGAAAAAGCCTCTCTAATTAAAGATCGGGTTGTCCTGGCGTGTACCAGTAAAAATGTCCATGAACAGTTACTGAAGGAGATAGATTTAACACTAGAAAAGGCAATGGGATTATGCTAAGCAGCAGAACAAACCAAAACACAAATAAAAGTGCTAGAGAAACCCATAGAGCATATGACTGTGAGTACATAAAGTAGCAAGGGAAAAATTATCAGAAATTAAATTGGCCAGGGACAGAAAAATAGAAAGCAGGAAACAGTGCCAGGGATGTGGCAACTAGCATGAGTGTAGGAAATGGCCAGCATTTGGGCAAATACACCTCTACCCTGATATAATGCTGTCCTTGGGAGCCAAAAAAATCTTACCGCATTATAGATGAAACCATGTTATATTGAACTTGCTTTGATCCACCAAAGTGTGCAGCCCTGCCCCCCTGGAACACTCCTTTACCACGATATATCTGAATTCATGTTATATCAGGTCACCTTATATCGGGATAGAGATGTATGTAGAAACTGTAATAAACCCAACCATTATGCACAGAAATATGCAGAGAAAGCAGGAAAGAGCATGTATGAAGTACAAAAATGGATTCCACAAGTGAAGAGGAAGAACTGTTCTTAAGCACAATAACAGAGACCAAAACCTCAAAATATTAGTTAATTAAAATATGAACAAATGACACTTGTGACATACAAGATTGACACTTGGGTGTAAGCAAGTGTAATAACAAAAACATAAATAGAGAGCTGCAAGGAGCACATAAAAGTAGCAAAGTCAGAAGTGTCTGTGAAGACTATAATGGAGGAAAAATTCCACTGTTGGGACAGTGCATATTAATACTTAAATATAAAGAAAAAATGACAAAACAAGACTTTGTGGTGATACACACAAGCAAGCAACCAGTCTTGGGTCTACACACGTGAGGTGCTTGGTCTCATTAACAGGATATATGCCATAGACAGAAAAACAACATAGAACAACATAAAAATACTCAGTATCAGAGGGGTAGCCGTGTTAGTCTGGATCTGTAAAAGCAGCAAAGAGTCCTGCGGCACCTTATAAACTAACAGACGTATATCCACTTCGTCAGATGTATTCACCCACGAAAGCTCATGCTCCAATATGTCTGTTAGTCTATAAGGTGCCGCAGGACTCTTTGCTGCTTTTATATAAATAATATCATCATCATATGAAGATGTATTCACCAGAACTGTGTGTGTCCCAGTAACAAACAAAGTATGGTCCAGAGAAGATGCAGAACATGTGGTACGTGCTGCGCAAGAATTTCCACAAGTCTTAAGAAAGAGGCTAGAAGAAGAGTGTAAAACATAGAATCACGGAAATGCAGGGCTGGAAGGAGACTTGAGAGGTTGTTTAATCCAGGCCCCTGCAATGAGGCAAAACCAACTACCTGTATATTTATGCCTTCCCTGACAGATGTTTGTTCAATCTGTTCTTAGAAGCCCCCAATGACCAGAATTCCAAAACCACCCTTGAAGCCTATTTCAGAATTTAATTACCCTTATAGTTGGAAATATTTTCCTAATATCTAACCTAAATCTCCCTTGCTGCCAATTGAGCCTACTATTTTTCCTACCTTCAGTGGACAAGGATAACAGTTGATTCTCTTTATAACAGCCCTTCACATATTTGAAGACTATCATATTCCCACTCAGTCTTCTTTTTCCAAGACTAAACATGGCCAGTTTTTTCAACCTTTCCTCATAGATCAGGTTTTCTAATCCTTTTATCATTTTTGTAGCCCTCCTCTACACTCTTTCCAATATGTCTCCATCTTTGTTAAGGTGTGGTACACAGGACTGGACACAGTACTCTAGCTGAGGCGTCAGCAGAGCCAAGTAGAGCAGGACAATAGTTCTCATTTCTTACATACGACACTCCTGTTAATACGCCTTAGAATTATATTAGCCTTTTCCACAACTGCATCATATTGTTGTCTCATTTAATTTGTGACTCACTATACCCCCCAGATCCTTTTCAGCCAGCTAGTCCCCATTTTGTAGGTATGTATTTGACTTTTCTAGTCAGAGTCTTATGTTCTAGTAAAAATTGATCAAGGAACTATTTCTGGAAAGCAATACTATAAGAACTGAGAACGTGGCTGAAGCAAATTAATTTAAGAATGGAAACACCTACTCACAGGAAGTTATTGCATTTCTGCTTACTTTTCTGCCATTAGATGTCCAATATATCTTCTTACCATGCAGCTCACTAATGCCAGATTCCAAGTGTTTCCCCCCTTTTTCCAGGCAGCATCTACAAACTACCCAACATGAGCACTGCAGCTCACATAAGCCAGTACTCCTGGAAATCTTACAAAGCTAGTGCTAGCAGTTACCATCTTGAGATGTTCTGTATACAGCAGCATGACAAAAAAATTAACAGGATTTTTGATTTATTTCCCCCCCTTTAAATATAAAAGAACTAAAATCATTTATAGCATTTTTTTAAAGTGTTGAGACAAATGCAATTTATGATAGCTGAATTTAAGTCCCAGAAAACAGAGGTACACAATAGGCTGAGACCCTTAACAAAAGCGACAATATGCTAAGCAGAATTCGGCCCTCTGAGTTCTATGACAATCCTAAGCACCCTCCTTTAAGCAGATAAAAGACTCTGTTTTGTCTTCTTCCTCCTTATATCTATCACATTGTAACCCTCATAAATGAGCACATTTCTCACAGTAGCCAAGTAATAAAAAAAAGGTTGGTTTTAAACACACATTTAACTAAACTGAGCAGAAAAGAATCCACTTTATCTGTGGAGAAAAGCACTAGGAAATATAATATCAAAAATTTGACTTACATACAGTTTTATTAGTATCTCTTTTGCATCATTAAAGAAAATATGTGCCACATTTCCATTGCCTTGTGCAGTGAAAGCCTATTTAGTTTGTAATGAAGAAGCTAAAGAGATTAATAAATGTATTATTTAATACGGTGCCACAATATTTTATATCGTATTTGGTTTGCATAAGATGTACTTATGAAATATTCATGTGCTCAAATTTGATTAGGATGCAGTATTTCTTCATTCTGATTTGAACAGTTGTATGCTTCCTCTTAACAGAGCTTCAAGAGTCAGCCTGCTTTGTATGCTTATGTGGTACCTTGTGTTTCGTACTTGAAAAAACCAACACTAGACTATATTTAACTTCACTGCTGGGCTTGGGAGAATTAATGCAAATTAGAAAATTTCTTAAACTTGCATTAACCTCAGAAGTAAGCTGGAAAAAATTTTAACTGTAAAGACTAATTGATGGCTATTACAATAGCACCTCAATGCCCCAAGTGAGATCAGGGCTGCCTTGTGCAAGGTTCTGTACATATACTTAGTAAGAGACATTCCATTCCCCAAGGAGCATAGTCTAAATCAGTGATTCTCAACCTAAGTATCATCATGGGCCATATATGTGGCCTACAGTGTGTTACGTGGGCCACATCCAATACTACCTTTATGGCCCTGAGGATGTCACATGGACCACAGTTGTGTGTGCTGATTGGGCTGCAAGCAGCCCACAAGCTGCAAAACCACTGGTCTAAATAGACAGGCCAAAAGACAGGGAAGAGAAACAGGCACGGAGAGGTGATGTGACCTGTTCAAGGTCACAAAGCAGGCTAGTGGCAGATTCATCTCTCTGCGAGCCAGTCACCATTTTCTCACTTTTTTATTATTGGGATTTGCTTTAATACATTCTTCTCACAATTTTTTTCATTCTCTGGCTTGGTTATGGTCAGTTTTCTGTAAGATATTCAAAATAGGAGCTGTGTTGCTCAGTTGTGATTGGTCACAAACTACATCATATTGTACTGTTTCTGTTTCCTGGCAAGCAGAGTGCAGTTCTTTGAAACAACCAATGGAGTTTTGCATCTGTCCGGGGGGGAAGTAGCAGACAAACAGGATTAGGGAATTTTAGAAGATTTTGAACCTTTTCCTTCCAGAGCTGCACACTTGCCAGAGGCATCATTTCTAGAAAATTAGGTTATCGTCAGACTTATTGGCTTGGTGCAGAGTCTAAATTTAGTTTTCTTTCATCAGATTCACACTAAGTAATTGTGTGTTTGTGTGTGCATTGCTCTAGCTTCAAAGGGTGCAGTAGACTCTTGTCTTGCTGAGTTATAATTTCATCTCAGCCAGGGTTGAACTCTCAGGGTTCTAGCAAAAGGGAGTTAGGAACACAATCCTCTTGCTGTGGCAAGCAAAGTCCCTTCCCATATAAAATATACCAACCATGTGGCATTATGGGCTTGCACATTTGTTAGTACCGGATTTGTTGAGACAAAGAAGTAGCATGTGTGTATGTAATCTGGTCTTCGAAGCAGGAGGGTCACATCTTTGTCTGCATCATTTACTGATCTGTTTGACATCTGATTTCTGTTGATACCCACAGAGGAGAGTATGACGTTCACTTTCTATCTGCCCAGAAACACCTGCAATCTGTTGGGAGCTGCACAGATCTGCGGGGGAAGCGTGGAGGAATCAGAGAAAGCTCTTTGCGTACTCAGCAACTCTGGCTCCAAGTCAGCTGCACTTCCAAGAACTCTCCTTACTGTGACTGCTCCCAAGGTACCCCTTATGGGAGATTTCACTATAAAAGATGGGAGGGCCACAGAAAAGTAATGTAGGCCCAAAGCTATATTTCTTTCCTGCCCAGAGTGCTAGAGCACTGCCCCTGAATTGCTTGTTCCTCCTATTGCCTATATCTTCCCATGTTGCAGGGTCTGGGGAAAGCCATGGACACTCCTGAGCCCCGCTCCATGTGAATCTCTGGGGGAAGATCATGCCATCATTTCTTTAGCCTTGAGGTCCACACAATAACAGCAAGTCTTAAGTTTGTGCGGGTTGAATGTTACATCCTATTTAAGAGTTTTGTTCTGGTTAGCTGCAAGTCAGTGCATGAAGTTACTACATAGAGAAACGTTGTATGCAGGTCTCTGGACCCTGACCTGTGTGGGGGGTAGATTTATGGGGGCACTAGGACCCAGGGGAAGAACTGCAGAGAGGAGCCAGCTGGAGATGCCAAGCTTTAGGAGCAGAACCAGCCAAAGCAGGGACCTGGTGACTTTCAGAGAAACTTTCTAGTTTTGACAGAAATTTCTCTGCCCTGCGCTGACTGGCAGTTCACTCCAATCCTGTCCCCCTCCTGCTTAGTCTCTGTCTTCACCTCAGCTACATTCTACACCAACCTCTCCTCCCTTGCCAACTTCCCCGCCCCCTCAGTGCCCTTTGCTTTCCATTTAGCTGATCCCCTCTAACTAAATGTACTCCAATAAATAAATAAAAATCACAGAACTAACCCACTGTTTGCTGCATGGCAGGTCACTCTGTTTGTGTGGTCTGCCCCTTCCCCCACCAGGTATCTAGTCTATTTGGATTGTAAAACACGAGGGGGCTGGCCCTTTGGCACTACCCTAATATATAGTTAATAACTACAGTTAAATTTATTATGGATAAAATTGTCAAAAGCACCAAAGTCCTATTGACTTTCAGTGGGATGAAGGTGGCACTAAATATTTTACCCTACATCTATTGTTTGCCCAGGTTGTATATGTCCGTCTTTATGTACCTGCATGGATTTGTGCTTTCAAAGAGATTTTCACGGGCTTAAACTGCAATTGGGTGTTTAATCCCATTGACTTTCTAACTGCCATTTATGTCTTTGGAAATCTCCTCTTTTATGCTTATCTTCTTAGGGCCTGATGATGTCTGGCCTTGAGTTGGTGTACTAGGTGGAGTGGTTTTTAGGTGCCTGGTTTTCTTTCCCCCTGCCCCATCATAGTCATGTAGGGAGAACCCATAATTTGGATTAAGCACAAGAGGCTAGGGCTAGATAGCTCTGCTAGCTGTTCTAACTAGCACAGATGGGGCATATCTGGGCAGAGTTGGAGATGCCAGTGGACAAGGAGTGAGATTGTAAGTGTTGGGAGGGGAGCACAGCTGGCAGAGCACTGGCTTCATCTGTCCTACAGTTCTATTGAGAGGTAGTGCTCATGTATTAGCCTGAACCTGTTGATGTCAGAAAGCTTATCTCCATTACTGCTTGGAGACACAGTGGTCTCCTGGCCTAATGCTTACAGCAGTAGTTGTGCCCAACTGTTTTATGTTAGTTTATTAAAAAATGAATGGAAATTATGTGCAAGTATCTAAAAACATGGAGAGATTATTTTTCTGATTTAAAAAGTAAATAGTTAATTAATTTAAAACAATTAGAAAGAAACCACCAGGTTTTGGGAGTAACGTGAGAAAATGGAGGCCAGGCAAGAAAATTTTACGTATCTCAATTTAAAATTTCTTGTTTTAGATAGGTGATGGAAAGCTACAAGCCCTCAGTATAGAAACCAAAGTGGCAGGCAGGCATGCTTTTTAGGAAATCTGCAGCCTTACTTCCACTGGGATCTATAGCTTTATAGCTCTGAACAGATAGGTCTAGTTGTAAGAGGGACTGATAGCCATGCTGTATTTATAATCAGTTTGTATGTGAATATAACCCCCTCAGTGACAAATCAGATTTTTCTGGATCAGGTGAAGATAACCTATTTTTTTCCATTCACTCTCAGAAAGAAATATTATCCAGTAGAAGAAGGCAGGGGTCCACCCTTTGACTTTTTCCTCATCAGTTCTTGTACCCAATCTATTTCCCCACCGCAGAAGCCTTGAATTTAGAGGTATGTTACAGATTTTGCAGTTAAAAGTGGACAAACTCCCTGCCTTGGAAAACCTTTTAAGGTTCCAACTCAACATTTGAAAGCTCTTCAGGGCAGAGATCATGTCCTTGTATATGTTTATAAAGCACCTAGCATAACTGCAATATAAATATGTAAACAAGGAAAAACACCATCTATTAAAATCCCGCATACTCATTCCCTCTCAATTTTAATAAAAAATTCTCCTTTGTTGTGTAAATTTGACCTTGGGACCAAACATGGACTTTTCTAAAGATTAGGAACTCTGAACAAAATCCATTCAGAAATTTTGAAGTAGATGAGTTAAAAAAAATACAGTTTTCCCATTTTTTCCCCAACAAATGCTTAGGTTTTTTGGGAGGGAGAGGGAAGAAAAAGGGGAGAAAATGTTAAAGATGCAAATTTCAGATGTGGCCAATGAGCACTAAGGAATAGTTGCCTGGCAAGTATGATGAAACAAATGTCAAGATAATGGAGTAATTTACAAACTCTTTGGAATAGAAGCAGTAAACAGTTCCTGAACTGATTTAGTTACAGTATTAATATAGCGTACGTGGGACTAGGCTACGCATGTGCATAAGACTTTCATGGTAACTGTCAGAGTTACATATTTTTTGAATGGCACTCTAATTGTACTGAACAGCTGTACCACACCACAGTGCCACATCAAGGTTTTTTTTTCCCCCAAAAGCTGAGGACATTAAATATATATTAAAAAACTCCACACTCTTGACTGACATAGCTAGGCTGACCCCAATCCCTAGTGTAGACATAGTGATATTGACAAAAGAATGCTTCTGTTGATGAACAACGCTAGCTACAGAGAGGTGGTGTTCCTACACTGACAGAAAAGCCCCTTCTGTCAGCATAGGTTGTATCTACAGTACAAAGGTAAGTTGGCATAGCTACCTCAATGTAGCTAAGCTAGTGTAGTCTCCATAGTGTAGACACAGCCTGTTTTGCACTGCACATGTGGGGCTGTCAAGTGATGTCAGACCCAGCAGGTCTTAGCACCTTGTTGCCAGTGAAAGGCAGCATGATTTGGGGTGGTTTAGGGTAAAATACAGACTGAACCCACAGAATCCCTAGATGTATCCTTTGGAAAAAATGCTGCAAATACACATTACGTTCTTTTAAAATAAGGCTGAATAATGAAACCATTTACTTATTAAATAGAAGTTATTCAATAAACAAAAATATATGAGTTATGATGTAGATAGGACTCAAAAGGTAGATGCTGTTTTATCATATTACATCAATCCAATCTTTGGATTCTGTTCTGCCACACACTCTCAGTTCCCTGGCTTCGTCCCCACTAAGAGACTTATAGAAAGAGTTCCCACCATTGCTAACACAGAATCAGTTGTAAATTAGACTTACTCCCAGAAAGGTTGGATAGCACCAGTTTCAGAAATGTGTCAATAGCTGCCTGAACTATGACTCCC
Source organism: Gopherus flavomarginatus (assembly GCF_025201925.1). Classification (NCBI taxonomy): domain Eukaryota; kingdom Metazoa; phylum Chordata; order Testudines; family Testudinidae; genus Gopherus; species Gopherus flavomarginatus. Next base: position 89,178,947 of record NC_066624.1, read on the forward strand.
AAACTTGCTAGAACCTTTTCAAAAATTTCCCTAGCATCAAAAAGGCTCTTAGTGTATTGGCTGGGAGTTACATCAGATGTCAAAATTGGGCTCTCCTCTTCATTGGCACTCAGGGATGACAAAACAAGCTGCAGGGGATAGAAGGGAGATTTTTCCACGTGTGGAAGCAATAATTGTCAGATTTTTTTCCCCACACTTTTATTAAAGTTTTGTAGTCACTCATTGTAACTATCATCATCCAAGCATCTGATAAGTTTGTAGCATGCAGCCTGCATCACGTTCTTAGATGCATCTGCTTTCTGAATCGGCTTCTATTCTGGAGTATTTTATTCTTTTAATCCATCATAGGTAAAAAAGATCCCTGCACACTCCCTGTAAAATCTGTCACAAGCCTTTTTAACAGAAAAGATGTCATTTTGCCCACTCATGGCACCTATGTGTTTATCTACATTCTGCTATGTGAGTCATTTACATGGTGAGTCTTCTCTAAGAAGAAACATAACATTCCATTACGTACTTGCTTGATATTGCCCCTAATCTTCCTCCAGTTTACTATTTTAATCCTAAGGGAACTATTTGGTATTGCCTGATGAGTACTCAGTTAACAAAATCATCTCTAACCTTCAACTATGAGTGGGGTGACTGTCATAACATTTTTCCCAGATCTGGACCTTAGCGTCCAAAATATGGGTGTTAGCATGAAAACCTCCAAGCTTAGTTACCAGGTTGGACCTGATAACGCTGCCACCAGCCAGGGATTTATACAGTGCCTAGCTCACTGTGGTCTCCCCAAAAGCTTCCCTGGGGGACCCCCAGACTCAGATTCCTTGAGTCTCACAACAAAGAGGAATAAACCATCTCCCTTCCCACTCCTCCCCTCCAGGTGTTCCCTCCCTGGGTTCCTGGAGAGATATACAGAAGCAAGCTCCGTGAATCTAAACAGAGGGACTCCACCCTCCTTGTTTCCAGTCCTGGAAAACACAAGTACGGAGAGAGCTAATCTCTCCTCCTCCTCCCTCCTCACCCAGAGGGTATGCAAAGTCAGGCTAGTAAATCTAACACACACAGATTTCCCCCTGACTTCTTCCTCCCACCAATTCCCTGGTGAGCTGCAGACTCAATTTCCTGAAGTCCCCACTAAAGAAAAACTCCAACAGGTCTTAAAAAGAAAGCTTTATATAAAAAGAAAGAAAAGGACATAAAAATGGTCTCTCTGTATTAAGGTGACAAATACAGGGTCATTTGCTTAAAAGACAAAAAATGAATAAACAGCCTTATCCAAAATGAATACAATTTAACACATTCCAGCAACTACACACATGTAAATACAAAAGAAAACGATATAAACCTTATTGTCTTACTATCTTTGTACTTACAACTTGGAAATAGAAGATTAGAAAGCTGGAGATAGAGAAATCACTCTCATAGCCGAGAGGGCACAGACACAAGACAAAGAACAAAGAACTCACACCCAAAAACTTCCCTCCACCCAGATTTGAAAAAGTCTTGTTTCCTGATTGGTCCTCTGGTCAGGTGTTTCAGGTTACTCCTTTCCAGGTGAAAGAGACATTAACCCTTAGCTATCTGTTTATGAAGTGACCAGGCAGCAAGTGTAAAAAATCAGAACAGAGGGTGGAGGATAATAGGTGTCTATATAAGAAAAAGCCCCAAATATCAGGACTGTCCCTATAAAATCAGGACAACTGGTCACCCTAACTATGAGACATTCAAGAATTTAGGAACTGCTCTTGTTCTATTTCACAGAACAGTAGAAACTACACTTAAGTTTACAAGAAACAAATATTTGAGCACACACATTCCCAGCAAGCCTTGACCTGTCATTGTCTGTTTTTGTGCTCTGACAAATGTGACAAACACATTATACATTTAAAACAAGTCCTTTCCTAAAAACTTTGCTACATTACTACGCATGCCATTACATCAGCCTGAGACATGGTGCAGAGCAATCAATCATGAATTTAATATTTTCTTCCATAACAGAAATTATGTGTTCTGAGTTTAAACAGACACAGTCACATTATCCACATGGGAGCAGAACTGTGCTAGCTACAACTGTGTTTATAAATGGGCTATCAAATCAGAGAGCTGGTCAGATTTGGCAGGTTTCATTGTCCCCTGGGGACAATTTTTTTTAATTGTTCAAGCAGAAATGGTTATAAACTAAATCCCGTCTCCACAAACAGGGGTCTAGCACATTTTGTAATCATGATGAGCCCTTACCCACATGAGTTGTGCAAGATTGGGCCTCTTATATGGGCAGTACCTCTATGCTTTTAGATTTGGAAAGTCATGTTCCTGATCCTGCCAAACCTTCCTCAAATAATTATTACTCACCTTATGTGATACCCTTGACTTAGATAGGGCCATTCATGTGAGGATGGGGTTAGCAGAATCAGGCCCCCTATCTGTGTGAAAGAATGTAACAAATGGGTATTTTCTTTCAGATTTTGGATGCATTTCTTCTTTTTAACGTGACCATGCATTATCTATAATTGGTCTTTTATAATGTTTTCAAGCCTAGCTATTAAATCCAAAACAAGACCCCTAGTCAGCAAGCTTTAAGCATGTTTACATTTTAGAACACAAGTATTCCCATTAACTTCAATGAATTATTCACAAACTTAAAGTTATGCATATGGTTAAGTATGTTGATGAATCGAGACCCAAATATGGAGCGGAGGTTGACTTCAGTGGAACTGCACTTACATCAGCTCTGAATTTGGCCCATAACTTCTGATCATTTAAAAGCAATCCAGAATCTCTGACACACATACACACACACACACACACACACTGTCCTTCCAGTATTTAGAACTAAGTTTCTTGTTTTGGATAGAGAGCTATGTGACACACTAGTGAAATACACTTTACTTTTAGCTGACCTCATACCTCAACTCTGGTCACATCTGAAAGTGACTGTTTGTGCTTACTGCTGAGCCCACTGCACAATATGTAACGATTGGCAAGAGAGGTCCAGGACCATTGGCTGAATTCTTCTTCTTGTTAAATTATTTTCACCAGCTCTGCAGAGACAAGGTGGATGAGGCAATCTTTTTTATTGGACCAACTTCTGTTGGTGAGAGACAGGGGTGGCTCTATGTGTGGCCCAAAAGCTTGTCCCTCTCACCAACAGAAGTTGGTCCAATAAAAGAGATTGCCTCCCCCCACCCACTCGTCTTACTAATATCCTGGAACTGACACTGCTACAGCTACATTTCACCAGCTTTATCATTCATTCTTGTCATTTCAGGATGACATTTAATTTATTTTCTAATATGGGTAAAAGAAACAAGACTTGTGCCATTTGATTTTAATTTGTTTTTAAAATGCATTGTTGGTTAACTGTAAATAATAATAATAAAAAAAACACATTTACTATCTCTGGTCTTGTGTTGATAAAGCTTGATGGTGTGTGTCCTGATTCGAGTGTGGGGCTGCACAGCCTTTGGTGTTCTCTCGCCAGGGGTGGCTCTAGGTATTTTGCCGCCCCAAGCACGGCAGGCAGGCTGCCTTCAGCGGCTTGCCTGTGGGAGGTCCCCTGTCCCACGGATTCGGCGGCATGCCTGCAGGAGTTCCACCAAAGCCGCGGGACCAGCGGACCCTCCACAGGCATGCCGCTGAAGGCAACCTGCCGGCTGCCCTCGCGGCGACCGGTAGAGCACCCCCCATGGCTTGCCGCCCCAGGAACGCGCTTGGCGTGCTGGTGCCTAGAGCCGCCCCTGTCTCTCGCTCTTTTGCTGGTGCCAGAGAAATGCTTGTGTTTCATTCTAATCATCCAATTCTGTCTGCCAGATTCTCTGATATGCTCTTTGCTTGTATTACTCTCCTCTTACATGGGAAAAACACAGTTCTTGGTATCCAAAAAGCCTCTTTTCTATATCCGAGCTAGGTTAAAGCTAGCTTCCCTTGAAGTGTCGCCAAACAGAAGAGTGACTCCATATAAAAAGGGCACTTTATTATTCTACAGATGGTCTCCCCATGTATATTTTGAAGCATGTCACTAACTCAGTAGATTTTGATGTCTCCAAGAAAACAGACCTTGAATATTTTTGACACTAAAGATATTTTAGTGTGGAAAATGAAATAATCTATTTTATTCAAAGGCTTTTACCTATACATATTCCCCCTTGGAGTCAATGAGAGCTTTTTGTGCTTTCAGGTTGCGGGACCAGGCTGCAAATGAGGGAAAGAGAAGAAGGGAGAGGAAGTAGGGAGGAAAGATTTTTAATTATAAACAAACAAAAGCCTTAGGAGAATTTCAGTGCAGTATCTCAGAAAGATAATGGAGGTACACAAACCGTTTACAATGTCCATGCAAATTTAAAGGTGTTACATTCTCTGATGGAGGGCTCACCTTGCTCCCTGAGTACCATAAAGACAGTACTGAGAATTACAAAGAAAACATTTTTACAATAAAGCTATAAAATTTGAAGCCTGTACAATCCTTACTTCTCATAAGATTATATATCCGTCCACACGAGATTTGGGACCTGACCTTGCTTCCATTAACTTCATTTAGGGAAGGGACAGGCACCTAATTTATTATGCATTTTACTTTTTCATCCAAGCAGTGAGAAAGTCAGAACAAGGTCTTTCCTACACTTTAGCTACACATTGAAGAAGTATGTTTAATACAATTCAGTATATGTTGGGGGTGAGACATTCCCTGGGGTGCAGTCTGGACTGTGGAACCACTGTGCCCTTTAACTCTCCTGCCCAGGTGTCTCCTACACTGTGATACTAGTGAACAGGAAATCCCTCCAGGCCCTGTTCACTTGGCCATCAGTGTGCAGAGGCACACCCAGCAAAGTTACATGAAGGCTCTCATAGCCACTCATGGACTGTATACAGAGAGACAGCAGCAAATTCCCCCAGTCCCAGCCTTGCAACCCTGAAATGTTCCTCTTACGCTGTTCTAGACCCCCCTTGATTGGACTCAGCTCATTAATTAGTTCATCATACTATCAAAGGGTACAAATATGTACCAGCCTTTATCCCTGATTAGATTCCCTAAACATTTATCTAAGCCAGTGTGGTTTTGATTGAACATTAAAATAAGGTTATTAACTACAGAAAGATTTTAAGAGATTAAGTGATATTGGCATAGAACATGGGTGGGCAAACTTTTTGGCCCAAGGGCCACATCTGGGTATGGAAATTGTATGGCAGGCCACAAATGCTCACAAAATTGGGGGCTGGGGTGCAGACTCTGGGGTGGGGCCAGAAATGGGGAGTTCAGGGTGCTGGAGGGAGCTCTGGACTGGGGCAGAGGGGTTCGGAGGGCAGGAGGGTGATCAGGGCTGGAGCAGGGGGTTGGGGTGAAGGAGGCAGTCAGGGGTGCAGGCTCCGGGTGGTGCTTACCTCAAGCAGCTCCTGGAAGCAGTGGCATGTTCTTCTCCGGCTTCTAGGCGGAGGAGCAGCCAGGCACTTCTGCGTGCTGCCTGGTCTGCAGGTGCCGTCCCTGCAACGCTCAGTGGCTGCAGTTCCTAGCCAATGGGAGCTGCAGGGGCAACGCTTGGGGAAGGGGCAGCGTGCGGAAGCCCCGGCAGCCCCTACATGTAGGAGCCGGAGAGGGGACATGCTGCTGTTTCCCAGAGCTGTGCAAAGTCACGGCATGCATGGAGCAGGGCAAGCCCCCAACCCTGCACCCTGGCTGGAGCGGGGCAAGCCCCGGACACTGCTTCCCAGTGGGAGCTCAAGAGCCGGATGTGGCCCACGGGCTGTAGTTTGCGCACTCCTGGCGTAGAAGATCAAAATTGATTACAGAAGGAAATTAAATGGCAAAAATGCAATCTAAATCCTAAACTTTATCAAGTTAATAATTCTAGATGCAAATAGCTTTTCTCACCCCCAGGGCTGGCGCTACCATTTAGGCGACCCAGGCAATGGCCTAGGACGCCAGAATTTTGGGGGGGGGTGCTATTTTGCCAGAGGGGCGGCACGCGGGTCCGGTGGACCTACCGCAGTGATGCCGGCCGATGGTCCGCTGCTGGAAAGGCTCCAGTGGAGCTGCCGCAGTCATTTCGGCGGACGGTGCGCTGGTCTAAAGGCTCCAGTGGACCTGCCGCAGGCATCACTGTGGCAGCTCCACCGGAGCCTTTCCAGCAGCGGACCGTCCGCCGGCATCACTGCGGTAGGTCCACCGGACCCATGGGGGGCGGCGAAATGGCCGTCTGCCCAGGGTGTCAGAAACCCTGGTGCCGCTCCTGCTCACCTCTCTGTATATTGGAGGCAATTCACAGTTCTCAGTACACAGACTGGATTCCCTTCCCAGCCAGGGACTAATCTCCCCAGCGCAAAGTCTTTCAAGCAATCTAGGGGGCAAGTGGTGATGTCACTGTCCCTCATTTATACTTTTGTCCTAGTGCTGGAAAAATCCATGCTGTGTCATGAGGTTAGGCAGTGCTTATAGTGTACGTGAGCTGCCGACCATCCTTCATTATTACTTTTGAGACCTTCAATATGTGCCCAAGAACAGTCTCAGCAAGCCAGTGCTTTCCTCCCTTTAGATGACTTCTAAAAGATTTCTTATAGTCTTACATCTTTCCTGAACTCAGAGAAATTCCAGGTCAAACAAATACAGAAAAACAATCATGAGTATAACATCAAGCATTATATTTTACATTCTTCCAGTTATCTGAAGAAACACACTTCTTCAAGACCTTTCCCCCTACTTATTAGGCCATATACATCAAAATAGCATTTTCCCCAGATAATTAACTATGGATTTTATAGCTTAAAGATAAAATAAGAGCTAATGACTTCTTATAAGTCATTTAAGTATAGATATAATCAGTTGGTAATGGATAGACTAACAACTTGAATATCCCAGGACAACCAGCTAGGAGGATGTATCTGTTTTTCAAAAAGAAATATAATATAGGAATTGTATTTTATAATTAAGTGCCTGATAATGCAGATCCAATGTAGGAAAACTTTGCTGCTGACATTAATGGGAGTTTTACTCATATCAGGATGGAGCCTTTAATGTGGATCTCAAACAGTGCATGGGAAAAAATAAGACATTTCTACAGCATTAAATTAAGTGTGATTATTTTTAAATAACATGAAATGAAAACATTAAAAGAACCTTTTAAAAATTCAAGTGATGTTTTCCTGCTGCTTACAGATAAGAAAACTCATGAAAAAAAATATGTATTTTCCTTTCTTCCCCTTGTTGGAGGAATATTTATACATTCTTTTTATTGTCCTTGGATTCTTTAACAGGTTGGTGTGCCATTTATCTACTGTTAGATTTGAATTAATAAGACAAGAAAGGTCACCTAACTAATGATAACTGCATGGTGTTTAGTCACAGAATGTATTTTACCCTGAAGGCAAATTCACTCTTGGCTGTATAAGCGCAAATGCCACAAGCCTATCATTTAGAAGACATCAGAGCTGTGAAATCTCCCGCCACAACCATTTTAATCTGGATTTGCATACAGTTCTAATTACCAGTACCTATGTCCACTCTAAACTTTGTGGGCTTTCAGCAAGAGATCTACAAGTCCAATTGGGTAATAAGCTCCTAGAAATATTTGGGGCTAAATATATAAAATTGCTTTACACAGCATTGAAAAACCTATCGGTGACCTCAAACAGAGCTGCACGCAAGAACACTCTGCCATTCTGCATGCTTACTAGCTTACAAAGATCAGCTACTGCAGAGGCCTCTAGAGCTTTCATTTAAGCCAAATGTTTCAGGACAGCTTACAACAAGTACTTAGAAACACATTCTCTGCCAGTCTGAGGTTTTCCCTTAGCAGTCTGACTTGCTGCAGTTCCCGGACTGTTTAAAGGTCAGCTGACGCATATGTTAGCTAGCAACATCTTTACCGCAAAGTCACAAAGTAGATGAAGGTTTTTTTGAATTTCTTTCAGGAATTAAATTTGCAGCAACAGATCAAATATTACATTATAACATATGACAGACACAGTCAGAGTAGGAGCTTTTTAAAAATCAACTTTTATTGCAAGAATTGCTCAGCACTTTTGCTTTGCAGACTGCTCCCAAGTTTACCTTGGGCCCAGATCTGCATTTTTCACTCAGATCTGTCCCTTAACTTCTTGTCTTAATCAGGACAGGATTTGTCTTCCACATGAATCTGGAGTTCCCTGTGTGGGAAAACAGCACAATAGACAGACTTACTCAGAGCAGTAGGGTTCCATGTCATCACCACGACTTGTCTGTGGAGCTCAACAGCTGCATCCGACGAAGTGGGTATTCACCCACGAAAGCTCATGCTCCAATAAGTCTGTTAGTCTATAAGGTGCCACAGAACTCTTTGCTACTTTTGCAAAATATTTTGGACTTCACTACATTTTCACCACCCCTCTCATCAGTGTAAATGAATGGAACTTCATATAAAGTACTGCAGGAGGTGCTCCTACTGTGAAGTCTTAATATCCCACCAGGGGTTACTCTCTCCCTCTGACTACAGGGTGAAGAAAGGAATGATCATTATTGGTGGTTTTTAAGGCTGAACTCAAAGTAGGTGGAGAGACAAGTACAACAAACAGCATGACCTTTGTTTGCAATTTTATAATAAATGCTAATTTGAAGATCAATGTACAATTTTTTTGATAGACAGCCCATGGTGAGGCAAAATTTGGGAACCCTGATATAATGCAATATAATATTATACAGTTCCAACAAAAGTTATACTTCAAATTGATATACTACAAGAGGAAAAAATATCAGATATGTCATTACCTAGCATTTGGAATACTCTGATCCACCATGGTTAATAGCTGTTCAGGAAAAACTGCTGCCTGAACAAAATCTTTCCAGCAATGACATCAACTGGGCCAAATCCATCTTTGGGGTAACTGTTGAAGCTTAATGGAGTAACACCAGAAATGAATTTGCCCCAATACATTTCCACCATTCTATAAAAACTCTCATGTCCAGGATTCAGTTTTAAAGTAACTTTTCAAACTGAAGAAAAATCTCTGAGAATATGGGTCCCATACTCTTCTACTGAAGTTAATGGCAAATCCCCAGAAGGATCAGGGCTCATTCCTGTTTGCCACAATATTATTCTAAGGGACACAATTTTATAATACATTTTATATTAAAACTATTCCAAAAACATATAGAAGATAAATTTCAAAAAGTTATATTTCAGAGGGCTACTTGTGAAGAAAGGTTTGGTTCTAAATATAGAAACTCCACATTAACAACTTCCTGCTGGTGGGTGGAACAGAACAAACAGGACTGAAAAGAAATATTTGACTTCTCTACAGAGTCTTTTGGTTTTATCATGAGGGTCTTCTTGGCACTGAGGACTTCTCTGATTAAGTCTCTGTGAGTTGCATGTTGTTTAGCTGTGTAGCACTGAGCAAACATCACCACATGACAGGGTTTGTTTCTACTTACAGGCATCCTTATATATGGTGCCCATTGCAGCCATATGCCCTCTATACATAACTTTCTGCTGTGATTCTATCACATTGTCTGGCATTAACACAAATTTATTTTTTAATTATCTGTAATTTTGACTCACACAGAGGCCATCATTAATAGTTTAAATACTGCAGTTTGGTAAAGTTCTCTTTCCTGGAATGCTCAGAGTATCACCTTAAATGGGGACTGCAAACACTGTACTATTTTTTATTATTGTCAGATTTTAACAGTAATCCATCTGAAGCAAGTAATCTGGCTTTTTAGCACAGTATTAGGGAGAATGTCTGTTGTAGCACCTCTGAAAAGTCTATTAACTTGAAATAAAAGGTATTGTTATGCTTTATTACTAGTTGCCAACACAATTTTATCATTGCAAGTGGTCACATATTTTCCTATTCTGCCTCTCACTTTTTCAGCCATTTGATATGGGCTACTATTCTGGAATACAACTGGGTCAAGCATCCAAAAAAAGCAGCAGAGAAGAAATGGCAGAAGGAAAAATGAACCACTACAAATCAGAAACAATGTACTTGGGAGGGGAAAGGTGGCGTTCTTCTTGCTACTCTCTTTATCATCTCTAGTTCTCTGTTCTAATTTGTACATTCACTTTAATTGAGCTCCATCCAGCCTTATGAATTTGATGAGGTTTTTTTTTTCAGAACAGTGAATATGCCTTAGTAGATGCATTTTCCTAAAACCTCATAGCTCCATTAAAACTAAATACTTCATATTCAGCACAAAACAGCAGAACAATCACGTTTAGTGTTTCACAAAACAATGGAGAAATGCAACCAAATGCATTGCTAGGGCTTTGGTTTAAAAAACACAAACACTAATAAAACCTAACTCTCTCCCCTCCTCGACTGGAACAGCAGGGGTCAGATTACATTATGTTCTAGAGGAAAACAAATTTCCATTAAAATCTTGTCCCCTGTAATATAAAGACAATTACTCGTTTCATATGCATCCCTTGTGTAGAGCAGTTGTAGTCACAGAGCAATAATGAATACTAGTTTCCTTTTTGTCATGGATGCTAATATACTTGTCAGCATGAAAGACCTGTGATGACTTAAATGAATTATTAAAATAGGACACTTATTTGTACTGCATTTTATCTGAAGAAAATGGAACATGTAATGTGGCTACAGTTTTGACGTCACTGTTAAAGTGGAAATCCCATCTGATAAAATATAAATGTTGCAGGCTGGCATGGTGAATTTCCGCAGCATGTGTGAAGCGGAGTAAACATCTATAAATTATAATGGTCTAGGACTGCTGAATGAATGCAAAAGGCCATCTTTATACAGTTTGGGTGTTTCTAAAACCATTTATATTTAAATGACTATTAAACCAAAAACTATATACCAGTAGCCAACACACTCTTTGGGGATGCATTGGGCTCCTTGATATGCCAGTGCAAAATTAATTAACATATAATTCACGAGTGGAGCAGCATACAAGTTGGCTCTTAGAGAGCTTGCAAGTGAACATGGCCATGTGGCTGCTTTAACAATTAGCTATTTTAATGCAAGTAGTAAATATTATGGACAAATTGTACATTAATAGCTGGTGCATAAATCACGGATGGCCTGCGTGACATGACAGCTATGAACATTAAAAAAACCACTCTCCCACACATCCATCTTTCCCCACCTCACATGAAAAATATTTTTGTTTCAGATAGACAAAGTATCTTACTGGCAGTTACAATGGCAAGCTAACTATTAATCATAGGTTGTGTACATGTGCGCACACACACAATGTGACTATAGTCCTAATCCAATGCAACAACTTAGGTACATGCATAACTTTAAGCAGGCAAGTAGTGTCACTGGCGCTACTCATGGGCTTAAGTTATTCACATGCTTAAATGTTGTGTTGATTCAGGTCCTATTGATTCAATCAGGATATATGTTTGGTAATTTCCGTAAGAAATCAAGACAAAAAATTTTCTGCATATACTTTTAATTGACTTTAAAAAATATATTATATATATATAGCTCAAATTCAGCAGATGCTTTCAATGTACACTAAACATTAGCTACCCTCACAACATGTCTGTGAGGTAAGTGTTTACATAAGACAACAGTGTGTGTGATTAAGTGACTGACCTTGGAGCTCTCAGTGAGAATCAGGAGCAAAACTAGAAAACCATCCAGCATCTTCAGTTTCCTTGGTCTAACCACTAGACCAAGCTTTCTTCCAGTGTCATGTTTGCCATTTAAGTTACAATTATTAATGAAAGCAGAATATGTGTTAAACATATACAGCAACGTTGTCCATGCTATGCTAAAGAACCAGTCACAGTATTTAAATTTTGGCAGGAATACACGTGAGGACACAGAGTTCTTGGTATAATTAGCTTGGCAAAGTCCCAAAGCTGCTTTGGTAGTCATATCTGAATGCCCGTCATCATGCACAACCATTCAGCTCTGGCAAAGCACACGTCCAATCCTTGTTTTTCTTTTCTGAAAAGAAAACTTTTAAAGCTTTCCAATAGCCACAGATGGTGTGTGTTCTGTTTGAGGAGACACGCACTTCCTATTTTATTAGCATAGAGCATTTACAAACAGTACATTTGTAGAAACCAATTCCTTGTATTAATTTCCAATAATAACTATAATAGGAGTGTGTGCGTGCAAATGTGTATGTGCGCAATGTGACAGGAGGGAAGAGAAAGAAGCAAATATTATCGAGGACAGTGCTGGAAAGTTATAAGTGTCAAGATTAGATAAACTGAGGCTAGGATTGTTTGTGAAGCTTCATTAAGTACTGTGTATTCCAGACTGAGTCAAAACTGAGTAAAAACATAAGGGTTTGGTTGTTTAAGTCTCCCAAAGGTACAGACACTGAAGGCACATTTCCTACTCTAAAGAGCTTACACTTGAAGGGCCAAATTTTCCAAAAGTAACTAGTGATCTTGGAGCCTCAATTTTTGTGTGCCCAATTTGAGATATGTGAGCAATCACCCTAAGAAAATTAGGCCCCTTTAAGGTGTCTCATGTTGGTCAACCAGAAAATAAGGCAACAAGATCAAAGTGACTTCTGAGAATTTGGGGCTAAAAACATAGCTGGAGGGTAAAGGAAAAGGGTACTAGGTCTGGGTATGAGATTACAGAGATGTGTCACAATACCACATAAGCACTACATCCCAGCCCATCTGTGATACGAAGATTTTAATGACTGAGCCCCTTCCCACAGGCAATACCCAATTAAGACTGATTTCAATGAGACCATCATGCTAGCAGGGGCTGCTGGAGGGAGCCCACTGTACATGCCTTTGTCATAACATTTCTTCCCAGATCTGGACCTTAGCATCCAAAATATGGGTGTTAGCATGAAAACCTCCAAGCTTAGTTACCAGCTTGGACCTGGTAATTGCTGCCACCAGCTAGGAATTATACAGTGCCTAGCTCACTGTGGTCTCCCCAAAACCTTCCCTGGGGGGACCCCCAGACTCAGATGCCTTGAGTCTTACAACAAAGGGAAATAAGCCCCTCCCCTTGTTTCCTTGTTACTTCCTCCCAGGCTCCTCACCCTGGAGGACCCTAGGAGATTCCCTGCTTCCAGTCCTGGAAACACAAGTACCGAGAGATCTAATCTCTCTTCCCCCTCACCCAGAGGATATGCAAAGTCAGGCTTAGTAAATCTAACACAAAGAGATTTTCCCCCTGACTTCTTCCTCCCACCAATTCCCTGGTGAGCTGCAGACTCAATTCCCTGGAGTCCCCACTAAAGAAAAACTCCAACAGGTCTTAAAAAGAAAGCTTTATATAAAAAGAAAGAAAAAGAACATTAAAAATAGTCTCTGTATAAGGTGACAATATACAGGGTCAATTGCTTAAAGGAAAAAAATGAATAAACAGCCTTATCCAAAAAGAATACAATTTAAAACATTCCAGCAACTACACACATGTAAATACAAAAAAACCCCAATATAAACCTATTGTCTTACTATCCTGGTACTTACAACTTGGAAACAGAAGATTAGAAAGCCTGGAGATAGTAAATCACTCTCAGAGCTAAGAGGGTCAGCGAACCAAGACAAAGTACTCACACTCAAACTTCCCTCCACCCAGATTTGAAAAAGTCTTGTTTCCTGATTGGTCCTCTGGTCAGGTGTTTCAGATTACTGGTGTTACCCTTTTACAGGTAAAAGAACATTAACCCTTAGCTATCTGTTTATGACAGCCTTGGTTAGCGATCAGATCCTCAAGGCTGGCCCTGCTTTGCTTTGCTTTCTTTTAAAAGGGAAGTTTGTTTTAGGAGGAAGCTGCATTACTTCTGTTTGTTCTCTCCTTTTCTGAGTTAGTTCCCTTATTTTATGGTGAGTGAATACTTATTTTCTCCTGCTGTTTCTCCCCTCCTTTTATCCTACTGCTTTCTACACCTTGTAGAGGTACCAGAGTTGCAGTTTGGCGGATGGATTCTTGTCTAATGATGGAACAATTCTGTCTTACCTGTAAAAGGGTTTTATAGGATTTGCGAATACATTGAAGTAATGTGGTAGTTCTTGTTTGGAAGTTTCTCGGGTCTGGGAGTGTCTGTAAGCTCTTGATGGGAAGGGGCTGGGCTGAGCACCAAAAGAAGAATATGGCATAAGGCAGCCTCCTCATTTGCATGGGGACAGGACCAGACCAAGAGTAGCCATGCATTGGCAGAGGAATTCCCATGTCCGAGTGATTCCCCGTGTCCAAGTAATACAAAATTGCCCCAATTTAGTATTCTGTATACTGAAGACTATCCAGTTACATCTAGAGCTGAAAACAAAATTGTGCTGAAATGCTCGCTCTTGGATCAGAGCCTGAAGGCAGTGTGTGTAGCCTAGTGGTGAGCACACTGGCCTGGGATGTGGGAGAGTCACACTCATGTCTGTGCTCTGCCTGATACACAGCAGAATTTTTCCTCCCAGAGCACTCTGAATCAGGCAGAACAGAGTTTTGAACCTGGTTCTCCCACATCCCAGGTGAGGTTCTTCCCCCTTCTTCTCCCCCTTTCCTCACAAAAACACAAGTAACCCCCAAGGAGATTACCTAGATTCCTGGGGCTCTGTCTGCTGGCAGTTCAGGGAGAGCCTAGGCAAACTCAGAGTTGGCCTAACAACCAATAGGGAGTGAGATGCCCCTCCCAGGGAGTTCAGGAAAGGGGAGAAGCCATTTTTGAGTCAGTCTGGAGCCAGCCAGGGCAAGGGCAGGACTGGCTGTATGGGGAGTTGGTGAGTCCCAGGCCTGCATGCAGGGTTCCCCCTGAAAACTGGCCTCTAGAGAACTGAAAGCAAGATCCCTCAGCTGGGCTTTTGCTTCTCCACTGATGGTTCCCAGTTTGTAGAGTTTTGATGGGAAATTTCCCCAGCCAGGCTGGGTTAGGCCTCCAGCTCCCTAGGGGAGACCAGTCCCCACATGGTCAGCTCCGCTCTGCCTGCTAGTCCAGGGCTGCTGCCTGCTGTGAGTGTGTCTGGACGCTGGGCTAGGAGACTACAGTTTGGATTTTAGTACAGTTGTGTAACCTGCACCTTGAGCCCTGCACCCATTTGTGGTGAGGGGAAATCCCAGGACTGAAGCAGCCTGATTCCTTCTTGAAGAGGCTCCCTGCCAGCCCCTCTGCAGTGACTGAGGAGTCCAGAGTCATTTCTGAACCTGGGGATCATTCATGGAGTTTGAGAGTGCACCATCTTTTAGTTAGTCAAGGGATTTATTTTGGGAATCCCCTACTCCCTGAACTGTGTCCTCAAGCCAGAGAGTTAGGGTTTGGGGATTTTATAACCTGCTGCATATTAAACCAGTGGAGGGATTTACCACCACCTCACTTGTGAGTCCATTGGGCTGTACTGAACCGAGTCAGACACACTTGCTAAATCACTGCAGAGAAGAATTTTGTGGTCATAGGTCATCAAGGGCCCGAAAAAGTATGCATACCAACGGGACACTAATTTTACATTTTCTACATCAAGTCACGTGACTGGGGAAAGTCACAGGTATTAGCAACGTGGGCACCAGTGACCCTAAAAAGAGTTGTACCTTGTTATGTTATATTTGTTTCCTGTTTAATATAATTATTGTGTTGAATATATTGTATGTGTTTCTGTTATTTCTTCAAAGTCTCCAACTATCTGGCAGGTAAGTGGGGATTACCCTGGGTTAGAGTTTTCCTCCCAGGCTGCCCTGGTGACCCTGTCAGGAAGGAGCGAGGGGGTGGAGGCACCACCAAATAAATTCATAGGAAAAAATAAAGAAGATATACCCTGCTGAATGGGTGGTGGGATCCAGGCCTGTCCATCAAAACTTGTAAGCAGATTGGCATTAAAGAAGGTAACCAGGTCGAGAGGGGGAGCTAAACACGTTTCAGCTAAACATAGTTACACTGAAAATATTCTGGCCATCTCTAGCTGCACCAGTTTATTTTTAAAGGCAGTTTAAGTTTTCTGGTTGTACAAGCACAAACACACAAGACCCGTAACTAGCCGGACTCCAGTGCTATTTGTCAGAAAGAAAATAGAGGTCAGCTGACCAAAATTGATAGCTTCTTTGACCGTGTGGCAGATGTCTATCGGGGAAAACCTCTTGGACAACATGATGCATTTTATCAGACAGTTGGATATGAAATTTTTGTGGGCCGTTCCTCACCCGATAAGAATTTTTATGGCGCCATTGATTTCTTATCACCAGCTGGGTCATCTTGTTTTTTATGAATTCCATACAGCTCTATAAAATACAGTGGTGCATGCATTTACACATGTATATAGTAATTAGGTTACTGTATTTCCTTTGGAAATCCTGGTGGCTTTTCAACAGAAAAAGTGTGGTTATTCGCTATTTCACAAACAATAATTAATCCCACTAAATACATGATTAGATTAATTTCTATAACTACGTTTTATATATTTTTATGCCAAAAATGGTCAAAAATACTCTGAGATATCATCACAAAGTAATCACATACTTAATCTTGCTTAAGTATGCACAGACTAATAAAATTGTTATAGGAACATGTTACTACATGGTATTTTTCACACTGGGATGAAGGAGAAAAAAATTAATGCTCATTTCTGAATCTTGAATTAAACAGAAGAGTCTCAAATACCCCACAACACAAACTAAAAGAAGCCATATTTAGGGTCAGTTATTACAGAGCAGTTATGATATAGCCTTGTCATGCCATATAACATGCTAATATTATTCAGTATGAAGATATTATTGTAATAGTAAGTAGTTTTTAGCAAAGCTCTTGTCTACTTGGAATACTATTTTAAAACGAGGAAAGTGTTTGGTCTGAATCAGAACCAGACTTTCCCTACCGTGGAGTTTTAATATCATGGGCTGGCTACTCTCAGAACAGAGAGGGGCTGATCCAGATTCTCCTTACTGGGTGAGATCAATCTACTGAACAAAAGATTATTCACATTGGCTCCCTACCTGAGAGCTATGACCCCCGAGTGTGGCAGAATAAACCCAGTTCCCTTTCCTACCATTAGGAAACTTGGAAAGGGCCTCACCGTGGAAATGATTTCTCTCTCTTTCAAACTCTCTCAGAAGGAAGTGGAGCATGACAAGCTGTGGAACCAAGTGGGAGGAAAGCCCAGAAGCAAAAACTGGAAAGTTGCTGGAGGGGCCACATGGTGATTTTTGAGCAGGCTTCAGGAAGCTGAGGAGTGGCCTGCAAAGCAGGAAGCCTACCACCTAGCGAGCAAAAATGGAGG
Source organism: Gopherus flavomarginatus (assembly GCF_025201925.1). NCBI lineage: Eukaryota > Metazoa > Chordata > Testudines > Testudinidae > Gopherus > Gopherus flavomarginatus. Next base: position 89,196,073 of record NC_066624.1, read on the forward strand.
AGCTACATGGGGGGCGAGCTGTGAGTGGTTGACACTGTAGCAAGATTCAGGTCTGTGCAGAACTTGTGGAAAGTAGCAGAGGCTGAACAGGGATCCTGCAGCCACAGGGCTGAGAAGAGGGGGTGGAGGGGCTCTAAAAAGAAATCTTAGGGACACAAAGCCAGCCCAGGCTCCCTATAAGATAAAATAAAAGTTAGTGTGCTCTGATGGGGCAGGACCCAAGAGAAGGGGTTACCAATTACCATCCTTTTAAAGGCAATTATATACACCTCAGGATGACTGGGGGGAGGAGTGTAAGCCTAATTACCACCACAATTGCAGCAATCTGCTAGCAGTTCTGCAGGAAGCTCTGCCTCAGCAGAGGACAGGCAGAGGAAGGGGCTCCCCCAACAAGACACACCACACAAATACTGCCCAGAAAACCTGCAGGTTATATAACTACCTAACTGAAATGGATAAGAGAGTGCACCCCAAGACCTGAGGGCTGCTTAAGTAGCTGAACCTAGGGTGTTTACAGCCTTTTCCCTTTCCTGCCAGCCCTAGTAAAATATCCTGTCACTTGACCCGTATGTCTGAGTGGTTCCTGGGACCCATAAGGATTAGAGACCACGGGGTCTAGCAGCTGAAGTGCCTTCAGCGCTTGCCACCAACTCATGGTACCACTGATGCGTGACTGAGTGGCACAAGAGGTTTGTTGTAGCACTGAGCAGCCCTAGTAATGATATTGTTAAACCTGGTTGGATCCTGTTTCTCTCAGAATGGCTCCGGTCAAGCTCTGCTTCTTTCCTCTATTAGGCAACCCAAATCCAATCAAATTTACTCCTATTAAAGTAAGAGAAACCAGACAGCCTTCTTGACAGCAGAAAGCTCCTTACCAAACAAGAACCAGACACAGTCTCTACAGGCATAGTACACTCCCAAGTGCTTTGCAATAGCGAGGCCTCATCTTCTTGCAGCCCTTTTTAACTTATGGTGACCCGTTTTGCTAACAAGCTCTACCCAAACATGGACTCCAGGGAAGAGAAAACAAAGTAACCCATTTACAAGTGTTTTGGTTGAAATGATGACAAAGAAATTTCAATACCTCACATGTGCAGATTGACAAACATACTGTTTGGCTCCTCCTTCTTGCTCTCAGGCAGGTATAATGTCTCCCATAGCCCCCAGACTTGGGGAGTGCAGGAACTGCAGCACACTCAGAGAAGATGCAGAGTCTGTTCCCCTCAGCCTTGCCAGCTCCGCTAGTTGGCAAGTGTGGTGTTTGGATGTTGCTTGTGATTATTAGAAGTGGGAGCACTGGCTGTTGGGAGCCTGAAAGGACAGGAAACAGGAAGGATGGGGGAGGAGTTGAGGAGGCAGAGTGAGAGTTACAAAGGGTGCAGCAGCAGCTTGGTTAAAAAGTTTCCACTTTAAAAATAAAGTCCTGTTGAAGTTTGTTAGTACCTTGCCTGGTTGATACAACAGAAAGAGAGTCGAGGGTTAGGGAAGTTGACCCCAATTTTGCCTGAGCCCTTTATGTCTGCTTTACAGAGACTAGTGCCTGCCACAACTCCAGCACACAAGCAGCTCCACTGAAGTCAATGTAACTACTTGTTCAAGAGTTTAGAAGATTAGGCCCTACACGTACCTGCCATATTTATATTCTTTCAGCAGGTCTGTTCCTTTAACAGCACCATTAGTACTGTATTACAGAGGGAATTCCTTTTTGTTTATTAGATTTTAGCTTTGGTGTGAAGATTAGTTGCTGACTGCACATTAACTTTTGGTGCACCCACTTAAAAACATTTTCTTGGCTTTCTCCAGAAATACATATTTTGGTTTGTGCAGGGGATGTTATTTGAGAGGAATTCCTCATTCCTCACCACACCAGCCCCTAAAGCCTTACATCATGAGAACAAGGGCCTTCTACCTGAGCAGTAAGCTAAGACCCAAGCTTGGGACCCATATTCAACTTGCACAGCCATGAACTGAGTAACCAATCAGTCAGTGACCTGACCAGGAAAATATATTCCCATTTTAAATCTGTGCCATCAAAATGTAGTTGCACATGTGGGTACCACTAACGGAAGAGGACAACAGAATTCCAGTTCTTTCCCCTGCCAAGTTACAATGCTATCCTGTAATTAATCTTGAAGCTAGTGTCTCTGGTGGAAGTTTCTGCCCAGGAGTGATTTGTGTCCTATTGTGCCTTTAAAAGCATGACATGACACAGTGTAGTTATTGAAAAGGGATCCTGAACACATCTATATACCATATGTGCCTGCATTCATCTTGGGAAAAGCACTTGGGAAAAAAAAAATTGGCTTTAAGCTTAAAAAGGTAATGGAGGATGATGGCTTTTTTATTCCCCTATGTCAACTATCATGCCGTCCACAATTTCTGCCAGCATTAGACACGTTTATTCTGTTCCTTTCTCTCATGTTTTCTAAGCACTTGATCATTTGTTCTTATTATGCATTTCCCCCTCTCTCAACAAAACAATGCACAGAAGGTTTAAAATGCTACTGTGGCAGGGGAAACCGTTTCAGTCACAATCTTACTTCTAGCTCATTCTGTCACCATTAAAAAACCCAAACGTCTTGGTTAACAAGATCTACCCAATCTGTGGCTCGCAGAGCCCCTTGATGTTTGACTTCTGTCAGCAGTTGGAGTCTGTTTGCTACAAGTCCCTGGAGCTGCATGTGAGCTTCTACATGGCATGTTTATTGATGAGAAGATTAAAAATATGCTGCCAAATCCCCTCCACCACGGATCTGGCAGAATATTTTTAACCTTTTCTTACCCTTCAGGCTTCCCTTTGAATATCAGTCCTGTGAAAAAACAACCCTGCAGCTATCTTGAAGTCACCCCTTCTTCCCCTCCCCCACCTTGCAGAGCAAATGCTTCTCCTGCTAGGTACCCATACACACTCATTGGGAAGCCTCCTGCAGGATCATGTTGCTGTGGTAGAGGCTGGCAGCCATGGAGTCCCTGGGCCCAGGTTTGTAGCAGCTAAGTGACCTGGATCGTTTCCATGATTGCTGCCATCTTTTGCTCCAGAATTAATTTTTAATTTAAAAAAAAAAAAGATTTCTAGCACTTCTGGCTGCAAAAGAAAAAAGAACTTTGAAGTATGAATACACTGTCAGCAGTGCAGTGAGGTCAGCTAGAGTACGCAGAGAGCCTGACACAATGGGTCAAATGCTCAGCTGGTGTAAATCAGCTTAGTTCCATTGATTTCAGCTGAGGATCTGGCCAAAAAGCTCTAAGAAAGTTATGGTGTGTTTTCATTCACCTTCAGCGATGCTAGCAGCGAAGGACAAGCATGACAGTGAAATGGCACAATTATTAACTATATTGCTGCTGATCCAGCACATTAAACAAAAAGAAGAGGAGAAACCATGTTATGAAGATCTGCACACCTTGCTGCAAGTGGCATCTTATTTTGGCGTCTTTAGCAGGCAGAGCTTGGTTTGTGGTTGGAATTTGGGAGAGTACCACCACCGATTATTTCCTAATCTAACCCATGCCTTCATGCGCTCTGCATCCATGGCCAGCAATAACACATAAGGTTGCTCTACATTACGCAGTTGTACAGAAGCTGTGGTCAGAATGGTAATTCTGTGACCCTAACAGCATCCCAGTGCAAGAGGGCAAGATGTTCGCTGTTATCTGGTAGTAAGTTTCAGCTGGTCTGATGCATTCAGTGTGCCCCAACTCACTAATGTTGTACCCTGTTATCTAGACGGTGTCACATAAGCTATCAATAGAGAGGGATTGACAACATATTGATCATTAATATTGTGTGGTGTGCGGTATGTACAGAGAACAAATTCAAGATTAGACATGTTGGAAATTATGTTATCAAAGTGTGTCTGCTGGGCACAGCTAAAGTTACTCCACCCTAGACAAAGGAATGTGGTTCTGCCACCTGGAAGGTATTTGCAAGGTACATTAAGCGACAACGGGAAGACAATTTACATAGAAGGTTAACAAAACCATCATGCCTACAAAGGAAGGAGACAACCCTCAGCATAACAGCAGGGGGAGGAGATTGCAGGAAACAGATCAATTTACATTTTAGCAAACATCAATGGGAGGCTGAAACCAGCATGGAACTTTCTGTGCCAGAAGACTCCATGTTGCCTTCTCACAGCATAAACTTTACTTTGGGGGAAGGGAGGAACCTTCAGAAAAATCCACTTCAGAGAATATAAAAGAGAGAGGCAAAGAACCGTTAGTTATCTTTCACCTAAGGAATCAAGCACTTTGGACTTGGTGGGAGACTTGGTGGGAGATTCTGATGCAAGGCGTGGTCAGGCATCTTGCTGAGAGGTAGATTGGAAAGGACACTGCCTTCAACAAGGTTGTAGCTTCTTATGGGTATGTCTACACTACGGGATTATTCTGATTTTACATAAACCGGTTTTATAAAACAGATTGTATAAAGTCGAGTGCACACGGCCACACTAAGCACATTAATTCGACGGTGTGCGTCCATGGTCCGAGGCTAGCATCGATTTCTGGAGCGTTGCACTGTGGGTAGCTATCCCGTAGCTATCCCATAGTTCCTGCAGTCTCCCCTGCTCCTTGGAATTCTGGGTTGAGAGCTCAGTGCCTGATGGGGCAAAAATCATTGTTGCGGGTGGTTCTGGGTACAGCCTCGCCCCTCCCTTCGTGAAAGCAGCAGACAACCATTTCGCGCCTTTTTTCCTGGGTGAACTGTGCAAACGCCATAGCACAGCAAGCATGGACCCTGCTCAGATCAATACTGCAATAGTGGACATTGTAAACACCTCACGCATTCTCGTGCAGTCTATGCTGAACCAGGACCTGCAAAGCCAGGCGAGGAGGAGGCAGCGGCTACAGCAGGGCAGCGACGAGAGTGATGAGGACATGGACAGAATTATCTCAAACCGCGGGCCCCTGCGCTTTGGAGATCCTGCTGGTAATGGGGCAGGTTCTAGCCATTGAACACCGATTTTGGGCCCGGGAAACAAGCACAGACTGGTAGGACCGCATAGTTTTGCAGGTGTGGGACGATTCCCAGTGGCCGCAAAACTTTCGCATGCGTAAGGGCACTTTCATGGAACTTTGTGACTTGCTTTCCCCTGCCCTGAAATGCCATAATACCAAGATGAGAGCAGCCCTCACAGTGGAGAAGCAAGTGGCAATAGCCCTCTGGAAGCTTGCAACGCCAGACAGCTACCGGTCAGTTGGGAATCAATTTGGAGTGGGAAAATCTACTGTGGGGGCTACTGTGATGCAAGTAGCCAAAGCAATCATTAAGCTGCTGCTACAAAAGGTTGTGACTCTGGGAAACGTGCAGGTCATAGTGGATGGCTTTGCTGCAATGGGATTCCCTAACTGTGGGGGGACGATAGATGGAACCCATATCCCTATCTTGGCACTGGAGCACCAGGGCACCCAGTACATAAACCGCAAGGGGTACTTTTAAATGGTGCTGCAAGCACTGGTGGATCACAAGGGACGTTTCACCAACATCCACGTGGGATGGCCAGAAAGGGTTCATGACGCTCATGTCTTCAGAAGCACTGCTCTGTTTAAACTGCTGCAGCAAGGGAATTACTTCCCAGACCAGAAAATAACAGTTGGGGATGTTGAAATGCCTGTCGTTATCCTGGGTGACCCAGCCTACCCCTTGATGCCATGGCTCATGAAGCCATACACAGGCAGCCTGGACAGTGGTCAGGAGCTGTTCAACTACAGGCTGATCAAGTGCAGTATGGTGGTAGAATGTGCATTCAGCCATTTAAAGGCGCGCTGGCGCACATAACTGACTCGCTCAGACCTCAGCCAAACCAATGTCCCCTTTGTTATTGCTGCTTGCTGTGTGCTCCACAATCTCTGTGAGAGTAAGGGGGAGACCTTTATGGCGGGGTGGGAGGCTGAGGCAAATCACCTGGCCGCTGATTACGCGCAGCCAGACACCAGGGCGATTAGAAGAGCACACCAGGAAGCGGTGCGCATCAGAGAAGCTTTGAAAACTAGTTTCATCACAGGCCAGGGTACGGTGTGACTGCTGTGTTTGTTTCCCCTTCATGAACCCCCGCCCCTTTATTGACTCCTTCCCTGTAAGCAACCTGCCCTCCCCCTTCGATTACAGCGTGCTTAAGGAAATAAAGTCACTATCGTTTAAAAATCATGTATTCATTATGAAAAAGTAATTAAAAAAAGAGGCAGAGAACTGACAAGGTATCCCGGGTGTGGTTTGGGAGGAGGATAGGAGGGAAGGAAAAGGCCATTAAACACATTTCAATGTAATGACAGCCTTTTGGTTGGACTGTCCACGGGGGTGGAGTGGGCAGGTGCATGAAGCCTTCCCCCACGCGTTCTTACACGTCTGGGTGAGGAAGATATGGAACATGGTGAGTGGTGAGGGTGGTTACACAGGGCTGCAGCGGCACTCTGTGACCGCGCTGCTCTTCCTGAAGATCCTCCAGACGTCGGAGGATATCAGTTTGATCACGCAGCAGCTCCAGCGTTGCATCCCGCCACCGCTGATCTTCCTACCTACACCTCTGATCTTTCTGCCGCCACCTCTCATCTCGAGCGTCTCTCCTATCCTCACGTTCGTCCCTCCTATCCTCACGTTGGTCCCTCTTATCCTCACGTTCACTGGCCTCTTTCCTGTACTTTGCTACCACGTCCTTCCACTCATTCAGATGAGCTCTTTCATTGCGGGTTCCTTCCATGATTTCCGAGAACATTTCGTCTAGCATCTTCTTTTTCCTCAGCCTTATCTGAGATAGCCTTCGGGATGGAGTAGGGAGGCTTGAAAAATGTGCAGCTGCATGAGGGAGGGAAAAAAGGGAGAGAAGTATTTAAAAAGATACATTTTACAGAACAATGGTTATACTCTTTCACAGTGAACAACACTATTCACCTTACATAGCACATGTGATTTCACTACATTTTGCATCTTAACATTGAATGCCTGTGGCTCTGGTGTTACAGATCTCACAGATGCAGGTCCGGGTGTCAGAATTCAGCTTGCATGCGGCTATGGTAAGCCATTGTCTTTCGACTTCTCCAGCCTTCATATACACAGTGCCCTCTGATGCTTCTTTCCTGTTAACATGCAGCAGCAGAAGCCAACCCCCCCATCCAATTCTCTAGGATGATTGCTTTACCCCTCCCCCCACCACATGGCTGGTATCATGGAAGATCACTGCTAATCACCCCCCTTTCTGCCCCCCACCGTGTGGCTGGTAGCTGGGAAGATTCCTGCTAGCCAAACGCAAAAAAGCTCAGCGCTATCCTTCCTCCCCTCCCCCCGCTTGGCTACGTGCAAGGAAGGATTTCTTTTAAGCAACAGCCCAGTAGGAAAATGGCCATCTCTGTCCCCTTAATTAAATTCCTGAATTTCAACCAGGTTACCATGAACGATATCACTCTGCTGAGGATAACAGAGAGAGATAAAGAACGGATGTTTCTTGAATGCCTGCAATCACCGGGACCATACGCAGCTATGCTTTGTCATGCAATGATACCCGATTACTTGCTACATGCATGGCGTGGTCAAGTGTCCTACCATGGTGGACGGAACAAGGCTGCCTTGCCCAGAAACCTTCTGCAAAGGCTTTTGGAGTACCTCCAGGAGTGCTTCATGGAGATGTCCCTGGAGGATTTCCGCTCCATCCCCAGACATGTTAACAAACTTTTCCAGTAACTTTACTGGCCACGAATGCATCCCAAGCCCTCATGGCAAATCAATCATTAAAAAACACTTGCTTTTAAACCATGTTTTTTATTTACAAAGGTACACTCACCAGAGGTCGCTTCCATGGCTTCACTGTTTGGACTAGTGGCTTGGGAGGGCTGGGAGGGTAATTCCATCTGGGTCACAAAAAGCTCCTGGCTGTTGGGGCTAACGGAGTGCTGTGTGCTCGCTGCAAGGTTGTCCTCCTCTTCCTCCTCATCTTCCCCCTCCGCAGAATCCCCCCTCCGCAGAATCCTCAGCCATGGTTGAGATTACAACCCCCACCTCGGAATCCACAGACAGGTGTGGGGTAATGGTGGCGCAGCCCCCTAAAATTGCATGCAGCTCAGCGTAGAAGTGGCATGTTTTCGGCCCTGACCCGGACCTTCCATTTGCTGCTTTGGTTTTCTGGTGGGCTTGTCTGAGCTCCTTAACTTTCACTCTGCACTGCACTGAGTCCCTGGTGTGGCCTTTTTCCATCATAGCCTTGGAAATTTTTTCAAATATTTTTTCATTTCGTCTTTTGGAATGGAGTTCTGTTAGCACAGAATCCTCTCCCCATATAGCGATCAGATCCAGTACCTCCCGTGCGGTCCATGCTGGAGCTCTTTTTTGATTCTCAAGAGACTGCATTGCTACCTGTGCTGATGAGCTCTGTGTGGTCACCTGTACTGATCACAGCTCCACACTGGCCAAACAGGAAATGAAATTCAAAAGTTTGCGGGACTTTTCCTGTATACCTGGCCAGTGCATCCAAGTTCAGATTGCTGTCCAGAGTGGTCACAGTGGTGCACTGTGAGATACCGCCCAGAGGCCAATACCGTCAATTTGCGGCCACACTAACCCTAATCCAATATGGTAATATCGATTTTAGCGCTACTCCTCTCGTCGGGGAGGAGTACAGAAACCGATGTAAAAAGAGCCCTTTATAGCGATATAAAGGGCCTCGTAGTGTGGACGGGTGCAGTGTTAAATCGGTTTAACGCTGCTAAAATCGGTTTAAACGCGTAGCGTAGACTAGGCCTTTGTTAAGTATTAGCTCTGGAAAGCATGTATCACTTTTATTTGCATGTAATCATTTCTAACTCCATCCTTTATACTTGAAAACTCACTTAAAATCCTATATCCTTTTGTCAATAAACTTGTTTTGATTTTAATCTAAACCAACGAAGTGCTGTGTTTGGTTTAAAGTGAATGGTAATTCCAGTTAATGGGGCAAGCTGCTGAGTATTGTATCTTGAAAGAAACAAACCAACCTTCATCTCTCTCTGAATTGTCCAAGAGAAAACAGTCTGGGGATAATCTGAGACTGGGAGATGCTGGGGTTATCTTCCCAGGTGTAACCAAGGCTGGTGGAGGCCAGAGTATGGCAGTGCTTTAACAAGCAGGCTGCTGGATTCAGAGCTGCTTCACACAGACGCTCAGTGCATGCTTGTCTGCTGGCTGGAAGTGACCAGACAAGATAGCTACAGCAGTGGAGCATTTTCAGGCATTTGGGGTTACAGAGCAGGCAGTGGCATAGCCCCTCACTGGTCTGGACTGCACCCCAGAAAGTGACAAATGCTTCACAATTACATCAGCTAATTTGATTTTTCACAATCTGAATCATTTTGCAGTGAAGACAATTCCCTCAGAGGGCAGGACGGAGGCATCTTGTAGTCCTGAAAAAACTTCCCCTGTTCACTCAAGGTGCAAGGCTAAGAGGAGAGATGCCAGGCTGAAAGTCTCCCATATTTTCTGGCTTATGTGGTTGGCTAGTAGGCCTTGAACCTCTGTTGCCAGGAGCCAGGTCCAAGAGCAATGACCTGTGGAGATCCAGAACTCCCTATGTGCCAGTGGAATCCCATTCCCAAGAGTAAGAGTGTATGACAGAAATGGTTGTTCAGTAACATGTAAACGGACAAGCCAGACTGGGTACACACAGGGTAGCTGCTTTGGGAAGATATTGACCCATTCTCAGGCTTCAGTCCAGGCCTGGTATAAGCAACTGCAACTCCATTGCTGTTGATGGAACTGCACCCTCTTATGGGACCTAAAGTTTGACCTTCACTCTCAACTTAATAGAAATGCATCAGAATGTCTGTGCTGACCGACTTTTCAGATCCATGTTCAGATTAGCCAGCTGGGACTTTGCATATAACTGTATTTACACACAAGGATGAACAGCTGGACCTCAGCCCTGGAAAACAAGGCTATCTAGAACATCGAATAATTACAGTACATTTAACAAGCACCTGTTAAACAACTCCACAGTACATTCACTAGTCCCTTTTCTATTCATGATTATGAAATGTCAAAGAGTGAAAAACTCACAGCAACTTTGGAGAAGCTATTCTAATTAAATGTACCACTGACCAATTGAACAATAAGGGAACGAGAATCAAACAAAGTTCCTTATAATTAGGTCCCACGGTATACTGCTTTGATGTAGGATGTTGGTTCGCTCCAGCCCAATGTACTGTAGAACGAGAAATCATTCATTTGGCTGTTTTTCAGCCAGCAACAATTGCCTCATTCCTGCTAGAAATAAACAAAGATGGGGGAAAAATAAACTGATTTCGTTGGCCAATAGAAATTATAACAGTGTTGAAGGTATCTTGAGGCATTTCTCCAGGAAACGTGAAACATTTTTAGTAATGTCTAGTGGCAAACAAGTAGAAGTACATTTGAACAATTAAATTTCAGCAGTAGCTGTGCCGTTTGACCAGCTGCCAAATAAAAAATGACCATATGCTGTCTGCATCGGTGAACAGTTTGAACCACTTTTGTTTTCCCCAAATGTTTTTCTTTTAAATGAAAGACTATATGCTGTTCAAATACACAATTACTCTACTGCACTTCACTTCATCCATACAAGCTATTAGATCTAGAACAGAAATATGTACATTCATAAAAACAAGACGGACAGGAGTTGGAATACTCCAATCTCCTCAATATTATACAGAAGCATCAAACAAGTCCACAGAAGAATTACAGGGAACTATTTGATTTAATGGGCAATAAAGATACAGTATGCCAATTGCCAACCCTAAGTATTCAAAAAAATGAGTCAGGTAGCCCCAAAATGATGAGATATTTTTTAAAATCTCATGATTTTTAAGGCAAAATTTCTGGATTCTTTTTATTTGCCTTCTGGGTTTTGAGTTGTTAGCGATTGTGTTTTCAAGTTTTGCTCTGCAACCCTGAAGGCTAGAAACTTTCTTTAAAAAGCTAAGATTCTCACAAATCACAAGACAAGCAGTTAAGGCTTTAAGAAAAAAAAAACATCGCAAGGTTCATGACAAAATCATGAGTTGGCAACACTGTTAGAGTGTGCTTCCAACATGTAAAGTGCTATTCTGTTTAGGTATTATTTATTTATTTTTAGGTTCACCAGGCACTCCAGGCAGCTGAGGTAAGGAGTTTTCAGTGAGCTCTTAGGCCTCTGTCTGTTTGGACTTGTGACATGTCCAACCCCTTAGAGGAAAAGAGAGGGGAAGGGGGTTAATGTGCTGTGGATATAGAAAGAGAGGAAGTTACTTCAAAGTGCCTGTGGTGATGCAGTGGCCCCTATCCCAAAAAGAGAGTATATCTGAGGTCCTCCATCAAGACCCAGTGAAACAGTATACGCAGGAAAGATGTCTGATGGGGCTAAGGAAGTCTCCAGAGACAACAGACATCTTCTGTGGTGGATTCATTGGCGGAAAATTGCCCTGACAGAGTCCAAGTTGAGGTTGAAGACAAAACAGCTTGTGTAAACTACATGCTTTATATTGCTGTAGTTTGTTTTTAAGTCCAAAGAAAGGGAGAAGAGCAGCAGAGATGAGTCATGGTATGTGTGAATGATCTGTATTAGTTTCTGCACATGTGTAGGGAGCAAGGCAGAGGAGCTTGGCTGGAAGGGCTCAGAAACATCTGAAAGGGTAATGGTAGATACTAGGTATGAGAGGCATTTACTCCAGGCTTGGTCTAAAAGCCTATCTGACCATACAAGCTGAGGACAGCAAATCACCTATCAACAAAGAACACTGCCTGGTAAAAGGATCCACCAGATTTGTTTGCTGATAAAGTGGAAGTGTTTGGATTTTGGACTCAGATGCTGCAGTTAAGAATCTGGGTGACACACACAACGTGTTAGGGCACATTGTGGACTGACAAATCATCCCTGAAAGTTTGGAGGGGGAAGGAACGAGTTTATGCGTATGTGCTAACATTGTAATGCAGCTGGTACAAACCGAACTTTCACTCCACGAGCGTGCATGGCGGTGACCGTAGAAGAGATTGTGGAAGTCTCAATGGGAAGAACACTCGCAGATTTACTCCCTAATAGCTGTTGTTTAAGTGTGTTAAGACACATTTCAAACCCTGTTTACGATGCTTTTGTTGTATTAAATGTATTTGTTTAGTGAGAGGAAAGAAGATCCAATAGTTAGGGCACAAGCCTAGGACTTTGGAGACCTGGGTTCAAGTCTTGGGCCTGCAACAGACTGCGTGTGACTTTGGACAAGTCACTTCGCCTCTGTGTACCTCAGTTCCCTATGAAGATAATAGCACTTCCCTACCTACCTCAGTGTGTTGAGAGGATAAATGTAGTAAACATTGTGAAGTGCTCAGATAGTACAGTAAGGGGATCTATATAAATACCTAGATAGATTTTTAAAAGACCAAGCAGTTGTGGGCTTCTGGAAGCTGTTCCTAACACCTAAATGCAGGGTTTTGAATACGGTAGCCCCGGGTTTGACTCTACATAGTGCTTTCCAAATTGTCTTGAATAGACAGAACTCTGGCCTGCACAAAGAGTTAAGCTGTCACGCAGGAAAAGGGAGTGTAATAATAGTTGTACAGAACTTACTCCTGTGTTCCACTTACAGTCTTGCACTCTCCTTTTTCCATACAGTGATATTTGTGGAACAGAGAGAGGTAGTAGAGACCTGACAAAGAAGACCCTGCATTCTGACCTGGCCTGTTGGCATTATGAAAATAATTACATTGTCAAGATTAGAAATATGGCTAGTTCTGTGTATAGGGATCTTCAGCTGAGACTACAGACACAGGTGGGTGGGCAAACAGGGTTAGGAAAGGGTCCACCTCTTCAATGCACCAGCTACTGTTGCTGTACCAGTGCAGAGAAGGAAGTACAGTTGACCACTGATACAGACCAGTTCTAGTGGCATACACCAGTAGGACCTTTCTTCGAAAACAAGAGGGGTACAGAAGGTGATTGAACAGAGAGGGAGTGTAACATGCCCCTCTCTTTTCTGCTTCTGAGGCAGTGCAGACGCATACCATTTCTTACTCAGGGCAGAGTATAAACTTATAATCTAGCAGGGCCGCCCAGAGGATTCAGGGAGCCTGGGGTCTTCAGCGGCGGGGGCCACCAAAGACCCGGCACTTCGGCGGCAGGTCCCAGGGTGGAAGGACCCCCTGCCACGGGTCTTCGGGGCACTTCGACGGTGGGTCCCGGAGCGGAAGGACCCCCCACCGCTGAAGACCCGGAGCGGAAGAAGCTCCACAAGAGTTTTTCAGGGCCCCCAGAGTGAGTGAAGGACCCTGCTCCAAGGGCCCCGAAAAACTCTCGCGGGGGGCCCCTGTGGGGCCTGGGGCAAATTGCCCCACTTGCGCCCCCCTCTGGGCGGCCCTATAATCTAGCCCCAAACATGTACAGCTTGGCAAAATGTTGTCTGCTAAACATACTTTCTGCACTAGGAAGGTGGCTCTGGAAGTCAGTGGCAGATGGACATGTAGAATAAAGCAATACAACTGAACAAAGAAGATTGGAGTCCTTTTTTCAACAAAAATGCATCAGTGAGACAGGAGATGAGGTTCATGGGTTAAGCTAAGACCATTACCTTGAAGACTTTTATTCTCTTTCACAAAGCAAATAAGAGATGAGAAAGGGGGAAATGTCAAAACTCCTCTTTTAAAAGCATTTTTATCTAAAGAAGAATCCCAGAGACTGAGAAGAAAATTGGGGAGAACAGCACTTGCACAGTGAGTTTTAAATATTTTCTCTTTTCAGACTGTGCCCAAGACAGACTTTTTCCCTTCAAAGTTTACTTTATGTAATCTGATCGAGGGCTCTCAGGAATAGAGCAGGAGACAGTCTGAATGCAAACCCAGTGTCTAGCTGCTCTCCCCCTGAGCCCCAACTGAGCAGGAAAGGCAGGGGTGATGGAAGGTCATAGCTCCAGCCCATGAGGGGTCTGAGCCTGAGCCCTATAGATTCAATGGAAAAAGACCCTTCTTGACTTGAATGGATTTTGGAGCTGGCCCAGGGAGGGCCAAGCACACTATAGTGAACAAGAGATGGAAAGAAAAATTGCATAATTACTTGTATTATCATAGAGCCTAGGAATCCACTTCCCATACCCTGTGGGGAGGAATTATGGCATCCTGAGGCCCCCCCTGAAGTAGTGCAGCTCTATGCCACCCCAACTCATGCTTTGTTTTGTTATAAACAGATAGCTAAGGGTTAATATCTCTTTCACCTGGAAAGGAGTAACCTGAAACACCTGACCAGAGGACCAATCAGGAAACAAGACTTTTTCAAATCTGGGTGGAGGGAAGTTTTGGGTGTGAGTTCTTTGTTCTTTGTCTTGTGTCTGACCCTCTCGGCTCTGAGAGTGATTTTTCTATCTCCTGCCTTTCTAATCTTCTGTTTCCAAGTTGTAAGTACAAAGATAGTAAGACAATAAGATTTATATTGTTTTCTTTTGTGTTTACATGTGTGTAGTTGCTGGAATGTTTAAATTGTATTCTTTTTTGGATAAGGCTGTTTATTCATTTTTTTCTTTTAAGCAAATGACCCTGTATTTGTCACCTTAATACAGAGAGACCATTTTTATGTCCTTTTCTTTCTTTTTTTTTATAAAGCCTTCTTTTTAAGACTTGTTGGAGTTTTTTCTTTAGTGGGGACTCCAGGGAATTGAGTCTGCAGCTCACCAGGGAACTGGTGGGAGGAAGAAGTCGGGGGGAAAATCTCTTTGTGTTAGATTTACTAACCTGACTTTGCATACCCTCTGGGTGAGGGGGGAAGTACTTGTGTTTCCAGGACTGGAAACAGGGGGGGTGGAGTCCCTCTGTTTAGATTCACGGAGCTTGCTTCTGTATATCTCTCCAGGAACCCAGGGAGGGAACACCCGGAGGGGGGAAGGGAAATGGTTTATTCCCCTTTGTTGTGAGACTCAAGGAATCTGAGTCTGGGGGTCCCCCAGGGAAGGTTTTGGGGAGACCACAGTGCGCCAGGCACTGTATAGATTCCTGGCTGGTGGCAGCTTTACCAGGTCCAAGCTGGTAACTAAGCTTGGAGGTTTTCATGCTAACACCCATATTTCGGACGCTAGGGTCCAGATCTGGGAAAAATGTTATGACATGTTTTTAAAACACATAGTTTTCATACATTGAATTACTAGACTTAGTACAATTTTTACTCTAAAAATATCTGTTGGCTGAGTTGTTACTGTCATATAAATCTACTCGTGTGGCTGCTGCACTCATCTTCCTTTGTGTGGATGTTTTCTGATTTAATTTGCACTCAAAGCTGAGAGAAACTGTTAGTTTTTCTACAGTTGAAAATTATGAAGTGCCTGAGCCAGGGCAAACATATTGGCCTTGCAACAACAAACCTTTTGTTTAACATCTGGCCTTCAACTGACAGTGTTCCAAATGGGGGATAGTCATCAGCCTAAAGGAGCATCTCCCCATCCTCTCTGAAAAGTTCTGTTCATGGCTGAAGAGTTTAAATTGAACAGCATGACCCAGCCAAACAAACCCTACAGCAAACAGAGCCACTTAAGGTAAAACCGATCTGTACGAGACTGGAACTACACAATACAGTAATACATTTCCTATCAAACCTCCTCCAACTGAATCTGTGCCGATGCTGCCAAGTTTAGTCAACATATGAGGGAGCTTTTGCACAAACAGAGTACTTAGTTCTCACCAGCAAGCCTCCTTCCTTTCCCCCAGCAAGCCTTGTATCCACTTCTTCTATACCCCAAGCTTACCTGTGCTAGATTTAGTTATTTGGGGATGGAGAACAACAGCCTCCCCTGTCCTCTACATTCTGGGTGCTGGATGGTGCTAAACAGCATATTAGCGTGCTGAGAAGCCTCTCTAATATTCAAGGGTGCGGGGGAGACCAGGTCACCAACCCCCGCTACCCACCACATTCCTCTGAAGAGGGGGCAGGAAGTGATGAACTAAAAGTTTTACCAGTTAATATTAAGGTATTGTACTGGATTGAGGAATTAATCACATTAAACAAGGTTATGGTATTTAAGGAAAGAAGAGGCTTTGACACATTGCCTTACTCACTGGAGGCTTGATTGTGCTTTGTAGTCAGAGCCCATCATGAGAACATCACCACTCGGCATGCCTTGCTGGAGTATAAAAGATAGCTGGTAATTATGAAAGTTGGGCAAATTACACAACCACCCACCCAAATTTTATTCTTTAAGAAATTGCTTTATACTTACTCAGAGAGGCCTGTTGTTCCACAGAAAGGAGTTTTAACGGTTCTGAAGAGAGGCTAAAGAAAAAAAAATCTTTTGGCATTTGCAATAGGAGTACGCTCTGAATTCACTAACATGTTAGAACTAAACTCATTCTAAGTGTTTCACATCAAGCAAGGGATAGGGAGACCAGTTAAGTCATTTATTTGCTGTTACAGAATTTGAGGTTTGGCCATACTCAGCCTAGGAATTTGGGAAATCTGAAGGGGTCATCCACAAAGATGGAGGGTGTACCAGCCGGACCCTGAAAAGAAAGTTGTTTTAAAAAATCTGGGTGTGACACTCAGATCTGTTATGCTTGGGCTTTATGTTATTGTTTCACAGAGAATGTAATCACAGGTGGTTATAGTCTTGCTTATAGCCATATCCAGGACCAACAGACCTTAATTATCTGAAAGAAATTTGCAGTCCCAAAGCCAAAAGACTGCAAGAATCACATTCTTCTGATCACATTAAGATTTCATACAGTGAAAATAGATTAGTCTTAATAATAATATCGCTTTCTCAGAGCCATGCTATTCACTAGCCATGTATTGTATTACATTTCCAGGCATTTCTCAGTTTCAGATCATGAATTTTTAATCTTACTGCATCATTTGAAAATTCAGAAAGCCATTGCTGAAATCCAATTTGAACAATTAGTCTTCCTTGCAAATTGCTGCTTTTAAATGTTTTAGATTGCTAATTTTTAATGACTTACACGCAAAAAAGCAGAAATCTAAACACAGGAAATAACCTGCTAGGAATTTTGGGTGGTGAGCAATGAATCTAATTACCCTTATCTTTCACAGAAGGCAAATATTCCTCTTGAGTCTGGTCGTGCTAATTCTATGGAAGTTCTATGGAAAGCAATAGGAATTTTGCCATTGATTAGGGTCCTATCCAAAGCCTATTGAACTCACTAGGAGTTATGCCATGACTTCAGTGGGCTATGAATCAGGAACAGGATTGGGCCTAAGGTAAGTACTGTAATTTTTTATTCCCTTAAGTGACTGGAATGGTAATAACTTCTGGGTAAACAGACAAAAATGTCTTCTCTTCAAATGACCACATTTCTCTATAATTTGTTCTTCCAGATTTCATCAAGAGTTAGTTACTGGGGAACACATCCATTCTTAGGTTCCCTCATGATATTATATATGTTTCTAATTCTTTACTTGTCCATTCAGAGTTATGGAGCTCATTTCTCCTTGCATGCATCTCCTCTAGGCTGATTTAGCCTCTAAATATTTTTGATTTATATCAGTGTGACAAATTGTGCCTCGGAAACATTCTTTTGTTTAACCAATTATTCTTCTGTCAAAAATAACAATTTATTTCTTCATTTTAAAACAAATAGTTTGTCACACCTATAAATAATTCTATTACAAATACTTATAATAAACCACTAAGATACTTGAATATTAGTGAATAATTACATAGTTTAATAAACACTGTTAAATAATACATATTTTATTGATTTTCCTTACATCTGGGCATTATTATTTCATTAGTATTGAAACAGTCATTCACAAGCAGTAATTTGTTTGCCAGCTAAGCACCAGTTTTACTGGACATTTACCAGTTTTACCATTATTGGCTCCTGATCCTGCAATCTTTATCCATTAGCACCAGTCAGGGTCTTTGGATATCTCTACACTGCATAGTAAACTCGGGCTCTGAGTCTTCCCTTCCATCCAGGCACAAATCACTCTGACTTCAAGAGGCAGGCACATGGACCCTGCCAAGGTGTGACGGTCCATGCCCCTAGGATCAGGGCATCGTGGCCTAGTGACAGGAGTCTATAGCACCACCCTTCAGTGCAGGGTAGCCTGGCCTAGCGACCAGAGTCTATAGTGCCACCCTTCAGTGTACGGCAGCATGGCCTAGCGACCAGAATCTATAGCGCCACCCTTCAGTGCAGGGCGGCATGGCCTAGTGACCAGAGTCTGTAGCACAACCCTTCGATGCAGGGTAGCATGTCCTAATAGCCAGAGTCTATAGAGCTGCCCTTGGCTACAGGGCAGTGGGGCCTAACGGCCAGAATCCATAAAGCAGCCCTTTGTTGCTGGGCAGTATGGCCTAGTGGCCAGAGTCTATAGCATTGAGGCACCCCTTATGGAGTTTGGCAGCCCTGGTAGGGGGGCCCGGGCCCACTCAACTCCACCGGACCCCTAACTCAGTGGGGGGGTCCTACCGAAACACACTGTGTTTCCCCAGGCTGGAGGTACCACTCCATCACCCTGCCTGGGTCACTTCCTACCAGAGTCTTGGGGTTTCCCATGAGATCTTGGGTCCTCTGTGTTTGACAGGGCCATTCATCTCCAGGGTTTCCTCTAGTTGCCAGGGTGCAGGCGGGCCATAGGCGGCTTCAATTCCCGGTGCAGTCAGAGGCTGTGGCTGGCCCTTCACAGGAGCTTCCCAGGCAAGTCCTTCCCCTGCAGCCTCCCACCCAGAATGAGCTGGTCTCGCTCCCTTTATACTACTAGAGCACTTGGAGCATGCCCAGTCTTTCCAGCGAGGCGGGACTTCCGTTTTCAATACCATGGGCTTAACCCTGTCTGGGCTAGTGCTGGGTAAGCAGACCCCGTCACACAAGGGTATACATATGAACCCAAGCCCCCACTGTGACACAGGTTCAAACCCAAGCATTTTGTAGTGTGGATGTAGCTCAAGTCCCGGTTGCTGACTCGGGTCTGGATAGTCCACCATCACTAGCCCACAATCTCTTAAGCCAGTATTTCCCAGTCTTGCCACCCCAAAACTTCCCATCCGATTCCCAGGAACTAGAAGCAATCTCTTCATCCAAATGCAGCTGCTTGATGTTTAAACCTTCATTTCCATATGGACTGCTCAACTTGAAATATAGTTAATCCTCAAATGAGTGAACTATAACTAGTAGTAATCAGGAGTCCTGCTGGCTGGTCAGAGGAACACAGGAGGATCCTGCTTAACCTCTGGTGCAAAGTGAGCAAGATCTTCAATGTCAGCAAGAGTACAAGAAATTATCATGCCTACAAAGCTATATCTGAGCAGCTGGCAGCCTTGGGGATCAACTGAACAGCAGAGCAATGCAGAGAATGAATCGGGTAGCTCAACACTGACTACCACAAAGCCAAGGATGCTAATAGCATGGCTGGAAACTATCCATCTTCCTGCCTCTTTCATGAGGAATTCAACCTTCAGCAAGCACTGAGCCTGCAAGTGGGGTATGACAATCTGCTGAGCAGGGACAGGACTCTGATTACCTCATCACAGGCACTACAAGAGGAGATTCAGCTAACAGAACTGACCCTAGTGCTAAGGCTGGTCACCAAGGAGGCTATGCTGCCAGAGCAGCTGCAGCATATCTTGGGTCCATACGTGGAGAGGCTGTTTGGGAGCAGTCCGAGGGAAGAGGAAGCACCACAGGAGCCAGCTAAGTCTCTGCTGCCATGTTTGTTGTTATTAATCGCTGGATGGGAAGGATTTCTGACTTACCACCCTGGTTGGTTATTAATACAAGCCGGGTTTATAGTGTGCCTCTGTTCACATCATTTCCCTAGCACCATCCCCACCTCCTTGCACCCAGTGCTATATGGGATTCAAAATGGACACTGGGAACTGAGGGGTGGAAAAGTTAAACATGCAGTTATGAAATTTTTACTAACTACTCGCTGATGGTTAGAAATAGGAGTTGGAACCTCACATACCCTTCCCTGCCAGTACAGTACACCTTATAAATTGGCCAGACCCATACTGTCCCAGACTGGTGGTAAACTGAGTGGGAAAAAAAGCTGGCTGTAATGAGTCCAAACAAAACAGGAGTGTGTATTTGGTCAATTGCTGGCTCAAAAATGAATCCAAATTATAGTGGAGGGTGCATGTCTGTCTGTGTTCAGGGTCCCCATGGCTGGCAGTCAGTTGGGGCTATCCATGAACACAGGGTGCTTGTAAAGAGGCTGTACTATTTCTCCGTGCTTCATCACCATCTTGTTGATTTTAGCATGATTTTTCACTCATTGCTGGCTGGTGATGAAAGCAAACTTCTCAGAGTACGAACTCCAGATGGTCAGTTACATTCTGGGGCAGGGTGTGCTTATTAGGGCCACTTCTGTAGCTTGTGATCCCCCCACACTTGGCTATCTGCTGGTTAGTTAACAGATGCCTAATAATCTCCCTAGCAGAAATGGATAGCTGTCCTCTGCTGGCCTGGAACAGAAGTTCACACTTCTCCTCAGGGACCTCCAGAATATCCATGTTCTCCAGAGCCTGCCGAGCCTGAGAGGATTGTAAACCATAGCTAGTGACAGCACCACCTCATATGACCTGACACCCTCTTCCCAGCAAAAATGGTGGGGGTTTATAAATCATCTTAATTTAATTTTGTATGTGTATCTGATCATGGTGTGTGATTGCTTTCTATGCTGCTCCAGGGGCTGTCTGAAGTGGCCAGTGTTTTTGTGTGTGAATTAAATAAAGTCTACTGATAAAAAGTATCATCTTTAGAAATAGAATTAAAGCAGCGCCCTTTAAAGAATAGAAAATGTGATTTTTTTTTTATCATGGACTGATGGTTTGCTCTTTTGTTTTCCTTTGAAGGCCCTTCCACTTCTTCAGGGCAAACACATGGCCACAGAAACCTGGGGGAGCAGACTCTCCTGCTATGAGCTAGGAGAAAGAGTTCAAGATGAGCTGAAGGGAGAGATTCTTGATAAAACCAGCCAGAAGATTCAGTACTAGAAGAACCAGATTGAATATAAGAGGGATAAGGATGCAAGAAAGATGGACAGCAAGAAAGAGGCTACACAGCATGAATAGAGATTCACAGCACAGTTCTTGGAGCAGGACCACAGGTTGAGGGATAAAAGAGAGTAGCAGAAACAGCTGTTCAAGAGGTCATTTGTACTCATGGCCAACAGACTGCATGCTCCAGTGCTAGCTCCACTTCCACCTCCACTTCCTGCTCCAGCCTCAGGGCTGAGTCCCCTCCACATTATCATGTCTACATACAGAGAATGTGCACCTATGCCTGCAGGCATGAGCAGCACTGGGGGATGGGGAATGTGTCACTGCTAGCATACCAGTACCCCCTCCAAAAGGTGCCTTAGACAGGTCAAATGCCACAGCCAAAATGTCCACCAATATCTCACAGATGATCTGCCTGACTCCCAAAATAGGACTGACTGCATGACCTGAAGACATTTTTCCACCAGGTCATGATTCATATTGATAGCCCTGACTTCTGGGAGCTTGGTGGGAGTGTGTGGACCCAAAATGGGTCAGCTAGACATGTTCACAGGCTAAAACCACTCAAGCCACTTCTGGTTACATCCCACAGGATGGACAGACAAGTCCTTCCACAGTCACTATGAACCAAACCCTGGTGAGGGCACTAGGAATCCTGAGATATGATCAGATATGCCCCCAGAATCAGAAGGTCTGACTTAAGTCTGTGTGGTGCATCATGGACGCATCAGCACACCTCTGAGGCCTGGGTTTATAATGCAGTATGGATGTTCAAGTGTTGTCTCAGCCTTGGTCTACACTATGAGTTTAGGTCAAATTTAGCAGCTTTAGATCGATTTTACCCTGCACCCGTCCACATGACTAAGTCATTTCTGTCGACTTAAAGGGCTCTTAAAATCAATTTCAGCATTTTACATTCACTTTGCACAGATGACTAAACAAGACAGTGGAGAATCAGGCCTCTGGAGTTGGCCAGTTTGCCCCATCCTGGAATAGACTACCATTTACCATATGCACTAGGTCCTATTATTTTCTTACTTACACCAATTTAACTCTATTGACTTCAGTGCAGGTGGTCCAGTTTTACGCTGGGGAGACAGAGAGGGGGGACAGAATTGGTTACAATGACTCTAAAACACATTCATGCTAGGACTTTATGTTAACTTGGCCCTGTGGCAGAATAGGGACCAATTCTGATGTCTCTTTCACAAATATAAATTAAAAATAACTACATTGACTTTAATGGCCTTGTATGAGAGTAAAACCCAAGAAAGATAGATCAAACCAAGCCCACAGTGTGCAACAGAAGGAATAGGGATAACAATTACCCTCGTTAAGTGTGTGGTGTGTGTTTAGTTAACAGGCTAAGGAGAACGAAGAAGGGGTGGAATTGAGGTGGAAATGACTAATTTATTTTTCTAGGTCCCTTCAATTTTATCTGTCATCATTAGTCACAGTATGAATGGGATCAGTCTGTGATTTGGGTTTTTCTAGATGATTTTTTGAGCTTTGGCTTGTGTGTTTGGTTGTTGATGAAAAGTTGAAATTTTCTGTGGAAAGCAGACAAAAAAATTCATTAAAATTTTGTTAAGCGGAAAACACAAATTTGCCACTGAAAACAAGTTTCTATAGAATGAATTTGACCAGCCCTGCAAATCACATGTTGACAGCCATTAAAACTATCATAGGTCCCATTCCAGAATATACAGAGTGTTCTCAACTCATTGAAGCTGGCATTCACTCCAGGAGTGGGTCCGCTTTGTGCACATTTCTGCATTTTGTTTGTCAGACAAGGTAGCTGAATTTGCAGTAGAACAATGGCTATCAAGTCATCTAAGAGGTATTTACTGTGCCAGTCACACACAAGAAGAAGGGAATGTTTTTGTGAAGCATTATTAACGCAATGTTTAGAATTTCATATTATAATATGATAAAGTACTAAGTCACTCCATCAGAGCCATGGCAGATGGGAAAGCAGAGGCCTCTGAGGCAGTGTGAAAATACAGGATGACTCTGACCTCAAACCCATTCCAGGGGATCTGTGGGTTCCGGTTGCTGAATCCCCAGTTATGCTGGGCAGGGAACGTAAAGCTTGTCCTCCCTAACAGAGAACTCAACCTAGCAAAACACCTACACATGTGCTTCACTTCAAGCATGACTGTGGTGCCAGAGTCCAAGGAACTACATAAACACTTAAAGTTAAGTACCTGCTTAAATGCTTTGTTGGGTCAGGCCAGAATGATCTATAAAATATTGTGGAAGAAAGTGGCCTCTGTCCACAGGTTGCTTCATGGGAAGAGGAATGGTTTGCTCCATGTTTGACTTCCACTAGGTGACCTAATGTTCCAGTGAAAATTGGTATCTGGCTCTGGTGCACAACAGAAAGTCCACACAGATGGGGAGAGGGCAATCTGAAACTTGCAGAGATGATTTACAGAGATAGCTGACAGAATGCTAAGACATCTAAAGAAAAGAAGAGCCATATGACATTGTAAATTGTAATTAATGATATGTTACTGAGCCAGTACAATAGAACAATAGCTATCAAGTTGTCTGAGATGTGTTTGCTGTTCCAGTCACATACAGGAGGGGAGATAGGTTCTGTGAGGCACCGTCAATGCAAAATTTAGCATTTCACATTAAATACACTGCAGTATCGTCACTTAACTTCTCTGCATCAATATCTCCATCCATAACATGTCTGACATCAAATTATCTCACGGGTGCTGTGAGGACTAGTTAGGATTTGTAAAACGTAGTGTAGAGCAAAAGTCCTATGTTTGCAGGCTATCCCTTTGTTCTTATATCACAGCAAAGGGTGAATAGCAGCACCCAATCAACTTTCTCTCTGCCCTGCCATTCATTTTTCTGTATAATTTTATTGTGACCTTAGACATTAATTTGTTATGATCAGTTACCGAAGAGTCAAATCCTTCAGTCCTTATTCAGTTGCTACTGGGACACAACTCCCATTGTACTGAAAGGGTCAGATTCATCCCTGATACAAGCAGGCATGACTGCATTGACTTCAATTCAGACAGTTGTTTTCACCCCAATTCACTTTTATTTATTTAGATTTATACAAATAGGAACCGTCCCATCTAGGTGCTCCTGCCAACAGGGCCTTTGCCCATCTAATGACTAAGGGTTCAATCCCTCAGCAGGAGAAAAGTTATTCAAGAAATTCTAGATGGGGTCGTTATGTAAAGCTCTGATTCATCATCCTTGTGAGTGGAATAGGGCACCCACAGGCTTGTGGGCTCCATGGATGATGTAGAGTAAGGGACACGGTAGGGTTAGGACTCAATCCTAGGCCCCACTACAGCCCTTTGGAGCAGCACAAAGGGGCCATATAACTGGCTTATACAGTCAGCTGGGATTCCCTTGGTGAGTAATTCACAGGTGATGTAAAGCTGCCTCTGTGTCACTCCTGCTCAGCTTCCAGCCGACTGGGTGAGCAGAGGGAGAGCGCATGGCTGGAGTGCATTGTGCTCCCTGGGGACTGTTGCAAGCCGGGTGTCGTTTAAAGCAGCTAAACAGGCCCACAGGAGCAGGGAGCCACAACTGGCTCTCTGCTCCTCGCAACTCCAGTAAGAGAAGTATAGAATTGTGCCCTACACACATACAGAGATGTCCTAGATTCACCAACAAATTACGTAGGTAGCAGTGGCACTGCTCTTTTATGTAACCTGGCTACAGTCACAGCAATGACTCAGTTCGCAGTGATAAGTTGTATGAGATCATCCACTTCAGAAGCTGTTGCTCAGTAATTTATTTAGTTACATTCAGGTTTTGCATCATGTCTGCCAGTATAATTCATCTGCTCTAAAGCATGTCACACATAAAAAGCCAAATTTTAAAAAGTCATAAAGGTGAGTTGATCTCACTCTTAAAAAAGGCACATTAGAAAAATGTTAGCCATTAAAGTGGTATAATTATGGCATTCTTTAGGCCTGAATCTCTTTTTTAAAAAATTGTAAGAACTAATTAGCCAATAACCATCAAAAATATAGATACAATAAAAGTTCAAATTTAGGCAGTGATTGTGCAAACACTTACTCAAATGCTTATTTACATGCCAGTACTCCCACACAAGCCAATGTGTTTTTCAAAGGCTTATAACACAGAAATGAAAACTGCTTTTCACTCCAGTACTCCAAGACACTCACCCTTCTGCGCCAAGTTTAAACTTAAATGCCCCCGTCACTTCTGCTACATTATAATAAATATAGTGAGCTACCTCTCTCGACTCTCAATAATAAGTAGAGGGGTAAGGAGAGAGGCAATCTCCCTTGAAGGAGGAATAGCTTTTGAGTAATGAGTGATGTGTTTGGTGCTCCTCATTTATATGAAGTCTCAGTAGCGTGACCCAATACCTGCAGTCTTGATTAAACATGAGGGCTCTGGGTAGAAAAGAAAAACAGATGTCTGTTTTATAGAATTTGATTGAAGAGGTTCCATTTTGTTGATCTCAACATCCCAGCTTTTCCACTGAGGCACTGTTGTAAAACTTCTAGTTATTAATAAACTATAATACAGTATAGCATTTATACGGTATTTTAAAAATGCTGCACAAACTTGGAGTTAGAAATTTGCAACTTGGTACTAGCAACTCATAAATAACAAATTGCTCAAGAAAATACCATTCTTTAAAGGTTTGGGGAATTGTTGTACAGAAATGATTTAATAAATCACTAGAATTTAAAGCACCTAGCTAACAGTAAACATCACATAAGAGAAATAACAATTAAATACAAGAATTTCTCTTATCTAAGATAGCCAGTTAGGTTGTTAAAAGCTTATGGCAAGAATTAATTTTATAAAAAAAAAGATAGCATCCTTTTAATTAGGCTGTGAGAAATATGAGAATAGGGTTACTGTCAGCAAAAATGGACAGCTGCTAATTCTACAGTGCTTGTGTTGTGACACTGTGTATTCACATTAACATGCCCCATTTGTTGGCAAATTTTAATCTTATCATTAAGTAGAGAGCCTAATTAAAGCTTTATAAATAATAGATGTGCCATCAGACAGTGTGTTGTCCTTTGGGAACTGTGGAAACTGCAGGCTATGTACAGAATCTGTACAAACAAAACATATCTTGGTTAATCATTAGTGACCATTTTGGTACCAAAAACCAAAAAAACAAAAAACAAACACCACACGTAAAAAGAAGGTTCCTTGTAGTTCTCCTAAGCTGAGCATCTACAACAAATCCAAATACAATAGGGCCCCGATCCTACAAAAATTTAAGCTACACATTTAATTGTACACACTGAATAGTTACAGTCAATGAATGGGGCTACTAACAGTGTGTAAAGTTAAGTACATGCTTCAGTCTTTGCAGGATTGACAAAGGATTTCTTCCACCTTCTTCTTACTGTTCAGCTCAGTCCTGCCAGATATGGAGCACGAGGCAAGTTGATGATGTTCGTCACCTCTCATTTGGCAGTTAGTAGTACCCTGCACTCTAATAACTGATCTCAGACAAATGTCATGTTGAGACAGATCATAGTTTTGACCAAGTTGGGATTGGGATTGGGCCCTGAGAGTCTATGAATATATTGTGATAAGACTTGGAATAAGAATCAGCAAAAACTAAAAACCACCAACTTAACTAAAGTAGGTTTAAAGATATCCACTCATTGCCTGTATTAACGGGTACCATCTGCTGCCAGATAAGCAGCTATTCATTGTAGTTTTTCATAAATATTGCTTCCCGGAGGCATCTCTGTTGGGAATCATATCATAGCCGAAGTCCATTATCACTTCACAGGCCAAATCCAGGCTCCTCTTATTATTGCCCCAGAAACACAAGCAGAATAATGCTGCAAAAGTAATATTTTCACCTGCATTCTGGTCAGCCAGACCTAGATGCCCACACAGCATCAGTAATGCCAGGAACAGAGGGACATGTGCTAAAATGCACTATAAGGATCTTACCATGTCCCTCACCGTAAGCCTGCTTCAAAATGCCTCTTCCATGGCTCCAGCCACAAAGAACTTACAGCATGTGCACTCCACAGGTTTCGGTGGAAGTGTGACACAAAAGTTGTGCTTTGCTTGTCTGTCTCTTCCCAAGAATGGGGAGGAGTCAGCATGGATTTGGCACATAGTGTCCCCATATAATTAGAGGAAGCCGCATCTGCTGGCTCCATGAATTATATGAACCACATGGCAGCAACATTCTCCACAAGAACTCTAAGTCAAGGTATAGAAATACCTCACATCATTCCTTACACATCAGCAGACGTTGAGAAAAAACAAACTGTGCAGGACTAAGCCATCTCCAGTGGCCAGATCCTGCAGCTCTTATTCATCTGAATAGCCCCCTCTGCAGACTGAGGCACTAGCTTGGCACACTTTCTTGTATCCTGCAGAATGCCAAAACTAACCTGGTTAGGTTTTTAATGTCCTAAAACCTCTGATGAAGTAGCAGAGCAGAACTTATAAGAAAAATGACCTTTCTTCTGTCTGATCAGTCTTCAGATTATTTATAAAAGTTGTTACTTGGCTACTTTACTAATTTAGGGCCTACTCCCTCTTCCATTTAAATCAATATCTGAGGTCCCATTGCTACCAATGGCAGTAGTATCAAGGGGTTTTTTTTGTGGGAGGGAGGGTGTCTTTATTTTTATTAATGTTCCATTACTAAAGTTAATATTTTCTTTTTAAAAAGTGTGCTTTACTGAAATAGTTTCCAGACATCAGTAGCACCAAAACATATTAACTCTTCCACCATACTGAATATTAAAAATAGGCTAGGACAGCTGGTTTGACCTGAATTAAAAATTAAGATATTAATAAAGCAGATCTACTTTATATTGGAAGCAGGTCTACAATGTATGTGATAATGTAATTTTACAAATGTATTAAACACATACAATAATTTTCTCCAGGCAATGCTGTTTCACTAGATTTATTCATTAAAAACATACATTAAAATGTATGTTCTTGAATTATACATATTTGCATGGAAATGTGTAGCATTGAAGATTACTAAATAAAAATGAGTAAGACAGATGTTCAGTTATTGTGGATATTCTGACTGGTATGAACCTAATAAGCATTTCAATGCATCTGTTTTAATTTCCAAATTGCAGTTTACTTTATTAACAGAAGTAAACCTACTGGAGTCAGTTTTGGCCATCAAGGAGAAACAGACAAACAAACAAAGACTCCTTTCTTTGACAGACCTTTCTCAGAATGACATTTCCCTCCAAAGGTAGGTAAGGCAATACATGATGTTGGGAAAAATGGATTCACACACTGAAAGCTGGAGCCATGGAAGAGGCATGCTGGCACAGGCAATAAGAATGTCTGAGTTTCACATATATCCAGTCTGTTCAAATGATCAACAATCAATAGTTAATGGCAACTCTGGAAGTGTTGCCATTAGATTTCGAAGCAAATGGGAGCTACAAGCACCCCACATCTCTGAAGGAAAGGTCAACTATTTACACATTGAAACATGAATTTAGTGTCTTAATTTTTGAAATCCAAGTTTGAACATTTTGGGTTACTGCACACCTTCAAGCTCCTGTTCCAGGCCTGGTACCAAGACATTAGTCTGGGAAAGTCCTTCAGCTCTTCCTGCTCTTCCAAGACTACTCATTCTTTCTCATAACCACCACATACCTGTACCCACCCCTTTAAGATGGAGATTAAAGCCCTCAGCCTGGTTAAACAAGAGAAGTAAATTTAATAAAAAGTCTCTAAATCCCTCTTTTCTCATGGAGGAATAGAGCAAAAATCTGTATATCCTTTCTTGTTCCAGAGAAGAAACCAGTCTCCAACATCCCAAACTTATAGAGGTGCTCGTTCCTTGACAGGAGCACCATAGTTGTCAATGCACTCACTTCCAGCAGCTGACTTCCTCTGCCTTATGAATATTTGGGAAAGCCAACAGGCTCCAACTGTTTTCTAGCCCTACAGGTTAACCCTTGCTTTCCTTCTGCAGAGCTCCAGGACTTTCTGACACAGTCATTCTTGTGGACACTGACAGGTGGTACTTTCTGCCTTATTGCTGCTTTCAATTTAGGACTTTGTCTCTGATGTCTCAAAAAGAGTAATCATAGCCCTGGTCTACACTACGAGTTAAGGTCGAAGATTAGGGTTGGAAGAGACCTCAGGAGGTCATCTAGTCTGATTTCCTGCTCAAAGCAGGACCAACCCCAACTAAATCATCCCAGCCAGGGCTTTGTCAAGCCAGGCCTTAAAAACCTCTAAGAATGGAGATTCCACCACCTCTGTAGGTAACCCATTCCGTGCTTTATCACCCTCCTAGTGAAATAGCTTTTTCCTAATATCCAACCTAGACCTCCCCCACTGCAACTTGAGACCATTGCTCCTTGTTCTGTCATCTGCCACCACTGAGTACAGCCAAACTCCATCCTCATTAGAACCCCACTTCAGGGGGTTGCAGAGTGGTACCAAATCCCCCCTCACTCTTCTCTTCTGCAGGCTAAATAAGCTCAGTTCCCTCAGCCTCTGCTCATAAATTATGTGTCCCAGCCCCCTAATCATTTTCGTTGCCCTCTGTTGGACTCTCTCCAATTTGTCCACATCCTCTCTAGTAGGGGGCCCAAAATGGGACACAATACTGCAGATGTGGCCTCACCAGTGCTGAATAGAGGTGAATAACCACTTCCCTTGATCTGTTGGCAATGCTCCTACTAATGCAGCCCAATATGCATTAGCAGGATTTATACTGATCTCATGATATGAAAGTTCTGTATAAAAAGCCATGGCTTTTAATATTAGAGGCAAAGCATGATTCATTCCCCAGCGTATACCAAATTTCCAAAATATAACCCCAATGCCTGTCTCCAGAGCAAAATTTCTATATGGCTATATTTGAAGGGGGAACATGCTGCTGCTGCTGCTGCTGCTGTTGTTTCTCAGATAGCAAATGACCAAATATAATGAGTCAGGCCTCAAAAAAAAATCAGATTATTAAAAATTGTAAGTTTGTGGATCATGGTTTCTGAGACTCTGGTCACATATTTAAGTTTTTCTCTGCAACTATGAGGGCTAGAAATTTACTTTTAATTTAAAATGAAAGCTGAGATTCTCATCTAAACACATGACTCCTGGAGCTGAAGCTTTGGAAAACGTGGATATTGCAAGACTCACATTAAAATTGAGAGAGTTGGCAACAATGCAGCAGAGAAGGTCCATTTATTTCTGCTAGCCATAGTTTTACACTTCTCCGTCTTGATCCTCTACTGAAAAAGAAGCTACTTGGGGATCAGGGTCTTTTTTGACCAACTAGAATACCCTAAAAGAAACTTATGCTACTACTCAGTCAGAGGCATACCTTGGACAACAATTGTGACCCCTTTTTCTTTTTATTGTTATTATTGGAAAAAAATAAATCCATTGATCAATAATTGTGTAGGTAAGATGGAGAGGAGGCTCCTTACAGAAGAGTTTAGTACCAGCCACCTGTGCTCTCACTCCCAAGCCAGCCACGGAGAATTCCACTGACACCAGGGCCAGTGCAAGAATATTTTGCACCCTAGGAGAAACTTCCACCTTGCGTCTCCTGTCCCCACCCCTCCCTCCGGAGCATCACTTATTATAAACTTTCAAAAATGAATACTACATAATGTGGCATTGTTCATTAGAATTAATACACATTTATCTTGAAAATTTATTAATTTCATTACTTAGTCTACATATTTAATGAAAATAAATGAATAACCTGACAGGGCGCGGGGCTGGCTGGCTTTGGGCACTGGGGTGCAGCAGGGGTTGGATGGAGACAGGGGGTGTGGGGCTAGCTGGCTTCAGGCAGAGGGGTGCGGCAGGGGTTGGACGGAGACAGTTTGGTATATGGTGAACAAAGTCACAGTGCAGATGAAAGACCATTTGCAACAAAGAGTCTGGCTGAGCAATAGGGTCAAACTCTGCTGAGGTTCTGATAAGGGCATGCTACTTCTGTGAGCTGTATGCTGTTTAGCATCTTATATCCTAGCTCAAGAGTTCACAAGTTGGCATATAAATTAGCCTGAGATACAGCATCCTCGGTCAACTCATTTCTCTCCGAACAAGGAAACTATTAATCCATTGCTGGAGTATGTTTTATAATGGCTCCGAAGCCATGATGTATAATTTATTATTATAGAATCAGAGCTCAGAGGTGACTGGTTTGGAAGCTGCTGTTATCCTGTGCAGATTTGAGCTGGGCTGAGTTAGCACTGTGGGTGCTGTTTGCTTTCTTTTCCTTTCCTCCCTGGCCCCCGCCCTTATTGGATCATGAAAATGACCTACCCCCCATGCCCTTTTTCCCTTGCCACCTGCCTTTCCATTTCCCAGAACAAAAGCCCCACATAGGTTAATTCAGGAAGTTAGATATGCAATTGACTATGGATTTCACAATTTATCCTCTCCCAAATCATCTTATTTAGAGCTTGATCCAAATCCCAATCAAGTCAATGGAGAGACTCCCATTAACTTCAGTGGTATGTTAGATCAAGGCCCTAGTAGGCAAAAACAAAGGACGGTTTTGTTTGTTTTATTTTTCCAATAACTTTTTTTTAAAAAAAGCTAATACAGATGTACAGACCTATAGACTTAATCCTTCTCTTTAGCCACTGAAAAGGTACCGTACTGACAGTGGATCTTGGAGGAACTGCATCGTTTGTTGTGAGGATTGTTCAACTTCTATGCTCATTCACACTCTGACATCTCTGCTGACACATTAATTAACTATAGCTTTGAATAACAGTGTTTTGCTGAAAAACAGACCTTTAAAAAGATATTTGATACATGGCCTTAAACTTCCAGATTAGGCTTTTTAAGAAAATTGAAATAGGAAGCAGTTTTAAAAAAAAGAACAGCTGTACTATTATTTGTCATTTGCAGCATCAGTCATTTAAAAATCCCTTATAAACTTTGCCACCTTTTGTCCTTAACTAATGATGATGCAACAGTATAGAAAGTATGTTCACTTTCCTGCCCTTTTTCAAGGTTAAATGGGCTTTGGAAGAAGGTTAGCTTTAGTATTTTGAGAGGCTTTATAGTAAGGACAGATCTGAACAACATTTCACAAGAAAATGGATTTTTTGCTGCTTTCCTAGCTGAATATCCTCTATCTACTTCTCAAGTGCAGTGTCAATGGGAAATGGTCAGCCATACATACTGGCATAGACTTTCCATATTTAATAACCACAGGGCCCAATTATCTTTATTTAAAGCAGTGTTACCCTTCTGCCAGGTATTATCAGCCATAATAAGGGATATATCTAGGCTCCCTCTTGACAAGTAGCAAAACCATCTTGAGCACCCACCCAGAAACCCAAATTTACACTTCTGGAGTGACTGGAATAGTCAGAACTTACCCACTCACAACATTCTAAGACTGTGTACAAAGAGGGAAATCTCTGTTAGGGAAAGGGAACACAATCAAACTTGGGAAAACACAGAAACACAATAGATATGCAGCTAAAGAATAAAATACCACCCCTACTAGTGACTTAGGCAGCAGTCCTACTCCCTGGGTGGTGGGAGACACTGGGTTCAGTCCCCCCTTCTCCAGTTGTGAATCACTCTGGGACTTAGATGAGAGACAGGTTGCTGGACGCTGAGAGTGAGACTGCCATGCACATGCCCAGAGGCAGGAACAGAGACCCCTAGGGAACTTTGACCCTGGAAACTTAGGCATTGAGTGAGCTTAGCCACCTACTTGGTTCTGCAGGAGTTTTATGGATCACAGCAGATCCAAAACTGAGACTTAGGCACCCAAGTACCTTTGTGGGTGTAGGTGACTTTCCCAAGGCCACACAGGAAAGCAAACCTAGATCTCCCAAGTCTCAGACTACCACCCTAGCTACTGGACCATCCATCCTCTCACCTGGTCCCAACCCTGTAGATACTGCCTTCAATTGTTTTGCCAGAAATAAAGTCAGTCATAATCTGGCCTCCAAATTATTACAATATTTTATATCAGAAAAAAAGTCCTGGCTCATTTTTTCTTATGCACAATCAACATCTTGAATTTAGGTAGAAAAAATTCACACTATCAACAGATTGGTGATTGCAAAATGTTTGCAAACAAATATGGTAATGAAGTGCAACTAAATATGTTCTGAAAAGCCACCTAACAGTTCAGAGCTTTCAGTGTCTCAACTGTGCTCAGCATTATTCTGAATCATAGTACTTATCAGAGGCTGATGTTGATCAATAAATGGTTTAATTTGTTTTTAAAATCACATTAAGCACTGGAATAAATTGCCTATGGAGGGTGTGGAATCTCCATCACTGGAGATTTTAAAGAGCAGGTTAGACAAACACCTGTCAGGGATGATCTAGATCGGGGTTTTCAAACTTTTTTTTGCTAGCCCCCCCCCAAAAAATATTTCAGGCTCTGAGAACCATCCTCCTCCCAAAAATGATAGCAAATTACTGTACATACTCATAAAAGGATACTCATGGTATTGCCACCTTATTTCTGTGCTGCTGCTGGCTGCGACGCTGCTTTCAGAGCTGAGTGGTCAGAGAGGGCAGCTGCAGTATTCCCCCCTCCCATTCTCTCCCACAATATTTTTTGTGATCTCACAACCCCCTACACTAGCCATATGACCCCCTTTTGGGTTGGGACCCCCAATTCAAGAAACACTGGTCTAGATAATACTTAGAGCTGCCTTGAGTGCAGGGGACTGAACTAGAAGACCACTCAAGGTCTCGTCCAGTCCCACAATTCTCTGATTCATGGGCTGTGAATTGATCCAATGGGTATGCTTTGAAAACTACAAAATGAGTAATTTAAAATAAAGCAGTTCAATACATTATGACACATTGGGCCCAGTGTTCTCAGGGCTAACATATGGCTGTGAGAGCTGGAGATCTACCAAAATGTTAGACAGAAAACTCATGGCCTTTGAAAATAGACGCTCACAAAATCTTCTGGGCATTGGATGAAGAAACTATCAACAATAAACAGATCCAAGAAATCGCCAGCCAGCAGCTCATCTTCACAGACTCAGAAGGAAGCGCTGGAAATTCTACAGGCACGTACTTCAGGTGCCAAACACAGACTCCCACATGAAGCTGTCAAGTGGAAACCACCTGGTGTGAGGAAACAAGGGCACCCAAGAGAAACCTTAAGAAAAACCTTTAGCAGTGTAGGCAGAAGAGTCAATCTGAACACCACAGAGCAGATGGAAATAGCAACTAATGACAGAGGGATGGAAGAGACTAATTTCCTGTGCCTCAACATTCGTGTAAGAAGGGTATAATAAAAGTGTGAGGGTTTAAATTGGGGGGGAGGAAGATAAATGAAAAACACACTGAAGTAGAAAAGTAGCATGAACTTAGAGATAAATGTAACTGGGATTGGGGATGAGAGGCAAAAGGTTACTACTTCAATGTCTGATAACAGCGGAATACAAACAAGGATGGTCAGTGGATCTGTAATTTTTATGTTTGCTTCTTGAATAGAGCTGGTGCCGTGTGAAATGATACCAGCGCTTTTGGAATGGAATCAGTGCACACTGTATGGAGGACTGTGCAAGCCATCCTCATCCATTGCACACCACTGAGCTGTGTTCTGGAAAAGTTCCCTCTACCCTAATATGTAGGGGTGGAGGCTGTGGGCAAGTAAGTTTCCAGTGGCACAGCTACTAGTTGGAGCCACTAACCAAACTCTCCTACAGAATGGCAGGCACACAGAGGGCACAATGGTACTGAGGCTGCAGTACTAGACACAAAATAACACTGCTACAGCTCTGTGGTTTAGGTGGGAAGAGTTCAGTTCCTTCCTTTCTCACCACTTCACCTGCTCACAAACACACATCCACCATGGAACCTCATGCACCAAGCCTGTCTACTCAGCACTGGGTGAGGGACCAGGTTTTCACTGTTGGGCCTCTTTTCTTTTTCCAAAATTGTACCAGTTTTCCCTTCAACAAAATAGTATAATGTATTTTATACTGTGGCAAAATGGCTTCAAGATAAACACAAGGTAATTTTTTCTATTGGCCATTAAGTCACAGAGTTGTGTGCACAAATAGGCAATGCTAGGTAGTCACTTGGAATGACCTAGATTTGCTAAATGTACCTCATTTTGCATGAACTTATGGCTATTGAGGTACCCATGAGTGCGTAAAATGTGTGTGTGCAGCATAGGAGGCCAGTGTGAAAACACGACAGTGATGGACAGTGTCTGCTGGTGGCATCACCCAGTTGTTAGGAGGTAAGGTCCCTGTTCACCAAATCTCTATTATTTTCCCCAGACCACCTGTATGCTTTGGGTCATTGTGTCTTTTATTGGGGGTTGATTTGACCCTCTGGTCAGGTTACCACTCGGTTCTCTCCCCTTGCCATGATGGGATTCCTAGCAACATATGCAGTTTGGTTATTGACACCCTTCCCCTGACTTTCCGATCCCAGACAGGGTTTCAAAAGGTATTTAACCTTTCCTTCCTTCCCTGCAGGGTGAGTCTAGCAGATAAGGATTTTCATTCCCTTCTTAATGAGGGGTGGGGTGGGTTGGGTAGGGAAGCCCACGCCCTCTCACTCCGCCAGGCTCCAGGCCAGGGTCCTGTAAGAGTTACCAATGTGAAGCATCCAGAAGTGCCTTAAGGCTGCCTCCCTGGGCCAATTCCTACCACCCAATTTCTTGTCAAAGACTCAAAGTCTGAAGAATTAGTAAGAGCAAAGATACTAAATGAACCTTCAGCCCCTCTGGGCTTAGCGGCCAAGCTCTTCCTCTCCAGGAGAAAGTTGTTGTAGAGCCTTTCCTCAGGTGCACTGGGAGCAGCTCCTTCTCCCTGCCTTGTCAGACCCCCCCTCTGAGCCTCACCTCCAGCTGCCATGCTCTGGAAGTGTGGATGGTCACCTGGGCACAGAGTTGCTCTGAAACCCCACCCTAGAACTTAAGGAGTTAATATAGTGGTCCCCAACCTTTTTTGTCTGGTGGGCGCCAGACGACGAGCCATGGAGGATCGTGGCAGTGGACGAGCATCCGCCAAAATTCCGCCAACAAGCGGCAATGTCAATAGGCATCATCGCCAAAATGCCACCGAAAAGCAGTGTCATCCAGAGGCGTTGCTGCCGAAATACTGCCGAAAATCAGTGGCATTTCAGTGGTGATGCTTCTGGATGATGCAGCTTGTCGGTGGCATGCTCGTTCACCGGCCAGTATGCGGGCACACTTAGACGCCCCACATTGGGGATCCCTGGGTTAATACATCCCATCAGAGAAAGCAAAACATTCTTTCACAGAAAGTGGTTACTGTAAGCTTGCGAGTTTGTGTCTCTGTAACAAGTTCAGGTTTTTTTTCAAAGATATTTATAACTTAGAAAACACCCTGCCAGAAGGTTATATCACGTTTAGAGTACATGCAGCTCAATCATCTTTCCAGTGGACTGGGACCACTTCACAAAGAACACCTTACTTGACACAAATTAACTCTTATGGAGGCCCAGCAATGAGACCAGGGATTAAATGGACTTGGAGACTGAACCTAGGAGATGGTCCTAACAGGGGAAGGTCAAGGTATATAGGCAGGTATATAGGCACTCCACTTCTCTGTTGCTATTCTGTGGATCAAACAGAGTTTTGATTACCAGATGCCAACATTCCAATGGAAAAAAATTCACACACAACTCTTAATTCACAAAAAGCACATAGGTAAAATGCAAGCTGGTGGAAAGTTTGATGTGAGAGAACCTTGTCATTTAGAAATGTTTTTGCACCTACTGAAGAACTCTGAGCCTACTTCTCAATTACACTAAGGCTTCTTCACGTAGTTCTGGCAGTATAATGGGGCCTAAAGTGGATAAAAGTTACAGTTAAAGGGTGTGTTAGACCCCTTTACACAGCCAGATTGATGTAAAGAGACCTTGGAATAAATGAGAATCCAGCCCTCAATTTTTTCCAGCACATTGGAGGCAGAAAGGTTCTCTTTTGGGGGGTGTTTTTGGGAAGAGAAGGTGAGGAGTTGAATTTCCCAGGTAAGCTTTAAAAATAGTCCAGTTCTAACAATACATTTCACTTTATTTCCCCCACACCACCCAAACAGAGCATCTTAGAGACACTACAGTTAAAAGAACAAAAGTATGTCCTTGGACATTTTTGTAGCAGTCTGGATATTATCTATAAAGAACTGACCTATATAAAATACCACTGCACAATGAAGACATACTAATCAATAATCCCAGACAGCCTTTTTGGAGTGATTTACTGATCCACCAGAACAACAAGCTTGCCACTCAATTTTCTCCTACAAGCTACTTAAGGAGGCACTTAACTGAAAAAGATTGAATGATGTAGCATTAAGCAGATGGTTAAAAAAAATTTAATGCCGCAAAATAACTTTATGCTTTGGGTGTTGTCATAAATGGATAGTTAAGAGTTAATGGAAAAGAAGTACTTCATACCTCTTTTGCCTGTAAAGGGTTAACAAGATCAGTGAGCCAGGCTGTCACCTGACCAGAGGACCAATCAGGAGACAGGATACTTTCAAATCTTGAGGGAAGGAAGTTTGTGTGTGTGCTGTTAGAATTTGGTTGTTGTTCACTCTGGGGGTTCAGAGGGACCAGACATGCAACCAGGTTTCTCTCCAATCTCTCCGATACAGGCTCTTATAAGTTCAGAATAGTGAGTACTAGGTACATAAAGCGAGTTAGGCTTATGGTTGTTTTCTTTATTTGCAAATGTGTATTTGGCTGGAAGGAGTTCAAATTGGTATTTTGCTGAAAGGATTTTAATTTGTACTTGTATACTTAGGCTGGGAGGGTATTCCCAGTGTCTATAGCTGAAAGACCCTGTACCTATTCCATTTTTTTAAATTTACAAAGATAATTTTTACTGTTTTTTCTTCAATTAAAAGTTTTTCTTGTTTAAGAACCTGATTGTTTTTTTATTTTGGTGAGACCCCAGGGGACTGGGTCTGGATCCACCAGGGAATTGGTGGGGAGAAAGGAGGGAAGGGGGGAGAGAAAGGTTAATTTTCTCTCTGTGTTAGGATTACTTTCTCTCTCAGGGAGAGTCTGGGAGGGGGAGAGAGAAGGAGCGGGGAAGGTGCATTTTCCTCTCTGTTTCAGGATTCAAGGGGTTTGAATCACAGGGATCTTCCAGGGTAACCCAGGGAGGGGAAGCCTGGGAGAGGCAATGGTGAGGGAAAGGGTTTACTTTCTTGTGTTAAGATCCAGAGGGTTTGGGTCTTGGGGGTCCCCGGGCAAGGTTTTGGGGGACCCAGAGTGTACCAGGCACTGGAATTCCTGGTTGGTGGCAGCGCTACAAGTACTAAGCTGGTAATTGAGCTTAGAGGAATTCATGCTGGTACCCCATCTTTTGGACACTAAGGTTCAGAGTGGGGAATTATACCATGATAGGTGTATAAATAATGATCAGAATAAAGAATGAGAAAAATACATTTGGTCCTATAGCTTACGTGGCCAAAGTCACTATTTGATAGTGGGAGCTGCTGAGTGCTCAGCATTTTTGACTGCTAGACCACTTATACACTTATTTAGGTGTAGAAATCAGGTTTCAGCAGCCGAACTGCAAGCATCTACTTTTGAAAACCTCGTTCTGAATGACATGAAGTAAACCAGATTTCATTAAAAACAACCCAGCTTAAGAACATTACAGCTCAACTGTGTAGTTCAGTAAACCCCTTTTGATACATACAGGAATCTGTTAGGGTGGGAAATCAGAACAGACCTGGAACCCACTAAGCTTCAAACCTCAAAATCAGAATAATAGGGTTCATCCTATATAACCCATTTCCATTCCACATCTTCCCCATAACCATTCTGTCACCATTCTGATCTAGTACGGATTTTCCCTTTGGCCTAGTCTGTCTTGGCTCAGTCCAGTTAGGCTCCTTCTAGGATAGTCTCAGCATCAGTTGCAGTGTCTCCTTGAGCAATCCAGTTGTGACTCTTCTTAGGACAGCACTGCTCTGGCTCAGCTCCTTGACCATCTGGTATATTAAACAGGAATGTTCAGCACCCATTCACCTTGGGCAAAATCTCCTTTGCTATCTGCCCTCTAGCGTGTCTCAAAAAGTGATCTGGGCAACATTACCACCCCACCCCCACATACACACAAATACATAGCTCAGGTCACCAATAAAATAACAGGCTTACAAACATTTAGAATTATAAACAAACACACACACTGTTGAAGTGCCAATTATATACCAGTTAGGTATGAGTTTAGTTTTTTTTTCTATAAATGGTGAAAACAACATTGAAACTTTCATAAAATGGTCTTAGGCCCCTTTTACATACACCAGGTTCAGATTCACTGGGGTTGGAAGAAGGCATAGAAATTTAGGCCCAGACCATGGGGCCCAGTTCCTGAATTCACATAATGAAATCAGAATCTTAGTGCACTTAAAAAGAAGTGTTTCCAGCCCTACTGGGTGTAAAGCAAAGTTTGAAAATATGAGCACTGTGTAACTGATGCCTATCTGTGGCTGCAGAGTGCTCCTATTTGATGTAACTGTGAAATCTGCTGTTATGCCAGCTAGACAGCATGAAGGTGGGGTCCTGGGGGTTGTGCCCCCAAT
This sequence comes from Gopherus flavomarginatus, assembly GCF_025201925.1. NCBI lineage: Eukaryota > Metazoa > Chordata > Testudines > Testudinidae > Gopherus > Gopherus flavomarginatus. Next base: position 89,235,501 of record NC_066624.1, read on the forward strand.
TTCCTTATTTCATCAGGTTTGTTGTCCACTGACACCAGAAGTGGAACTAATGGAAAACATCACATGGCTAGCTCCAGTAACATTTTCCAGTGAAAACAATTCAATCTAAAAATCACCATGAATGGCAGCCTCACAATGCTCATGGATAGGCCAAAAATTCACAACGAGCTTTGTCACACAGGTTGTGGGTTCAAAGAAAGTTCTTATGAATCATGCCCAGTTCCCAACCCACAGTTGAACTTCAGACAAGGTGAGCACTGAGTATGCTTTCTGGGTGAGTCAAACATTCAGCGCAGCTCCATTACAACACTCCTGTCATCTGGAGCTTTCTCACACGCCCTCTCAGAGTTTCACTCTTAATTTTGGATTACCTTGGCCTCTCTAGATTGAAGTTAGAGCCTAAATGTTACTTGAAAGTAGTTTTTCTAATTAAATTACAATAACTCTGACATCCAAGATATTGGAGGGTGGATATAGAGAGAATACTGAATTAAAAATATGACTGTAGAAACATTTTTTAAAATTTGGTGTCAGTTGAATACATCACACTGAATTAAAATATTTCAGAATTCCTGTTTTGTCATTTTAATATTATCAAACCAATTATCCTCTTTTAGTCAACATGGTCCCACACTAAAATGATTTTAAAGCTTATTCTTAATAATCTTCCCTAAAATGTCCTCTAGAAGTGCTGATTGATTGCTAACACAATACACTTCTTTAGTTTCTCATTGGATACATTCAGTAATTTTGTTGAATGCTAAGCAGTCAGTATCCGACGCTCTCTTTCACATGAGCTGGGAGAAGACCTCCAAAAAGAAACAGAATGGGGCTAGCAGCACACAAGGACAGGAGCAGTGGCTCTGTAGCATTAAGCCCCTTTAGTATAACTATAAGGGAACTCCACTGCAGCCTGAGGGTATGATTGCAGCTTGTGTAGACACACGCAAGCTAGGTATAATTTAGCTAGCTCAGGTATTGGAGCACTGAAGCTGCAGCAGCACGTGTCAGTGCTGGCTGTACAAACCCACCTGGAAACCTGGGGAGTTACTTGCACTGTACTGCAACTTCACTGTTCCGGGACCTGAGCTAGCTTGGATACCTCTACACCAGCTGCAATCACGCACAGTGACCTCAGGGTGGACATACCTAAAGCGTAACTGACTTGCTGAGGAGCAGAAGAGGTAGAGGAATAGTAGGAAATGCAACTAACGGGCATGTAAGATAAACCAGGTCCCCTCCTCTCAGACCACTTTTCCTGCTACCCACCTATTTCTGCTCCGTTACTCTCCTTTTGCTTGTGCAGGGACTGCCAACCCAGTACCAGCTCCAAAAGTCTATTGAAGTTGATGGGAGTCTTTCCACTGATTACAGTGGGCTTTAGATCAGCATAGTTACTAGATAATGTTTTCACCTATCTTAGCCAGAAGGCTGAGAAGCAATGAAAACATTATCTAGTAACTATGCTATATTCTTGCTCACACTCTTTACATCTGTTTTCTGTCCAGCTTACACTCTGATGTATAACAATGAAGTACCAGAAACAACTACACCACAAAAGCAAGTTTCCATCAATAGAAGAACTAGGTCTTCTATGCTCTGACGCATTCCTAACAACATTCAGATTCTGCAATATTATTAAGGAAATAAGTCAGTATAATGCTACTTACATATCAGTGCAGTACATCAATGGAAAAAGTATTCAGTGCAAAATGTTTTATTTATAAGATGTGTCAATTTTATCTAAACTAAAATAAAAATTGGTCAGATACATCCCCAGCTTTGTGAATCAACATAACTCCTTGGAAGTAAATGGACTGCACTGATTTAAACTAGCCAAAAATGATTGTGTGTGTGTGTGTATACACACACACGTCCCCGCATTTGTCTGTCAGGAATAAGATTTGGTGCACTCCACTGCACATTCAGCAGCTGCATCTTGGAAAGAAAGTATAAATAATGAAAGTGGGGGAGATGAAGACAGACTAAAAGCTAAGAATATTTTTTCTAAAGCACAACAATATTTTAAAAAATTTGTAAAGTCAACCAGAATGCAGAAAAGAAGGAGGTAGCTCCAAATCATACACATAGGCCTCTGCTTTATTTTGTCTGATGTATCTTTCTTCTTCAGTAAAGCAATTCTTTAATAAGAACGAACACAGGATCTAGAGAGAGAGATTAGCGGCTCAGAAACAGTGCTGCAGCCCTCCAGGTTAGGATTACTCAGACCTTTATCCAGACTGAATACCTCAAACTAATTTAGGATTAAATTAAATTTTCAGCAACAGTTCAATAGCTTCCTAGAGGAGATAAGCCTTCTGAGAGTCAAGTGGAAACATGGGGCTGGATTCTGCCTTCGTGTAAATCCACAAAAACTTCTTTGAGACAAGTGGAGTTATTTCAGATTTATCCTAGTGCAAGAGAGCAGAATTTGGTCCTCTATCTGCAGCACACTACAAATTCAGTGCTCAATGCCCTCTACAATTTTGTATTTCTTGCCTAGGGTGGAATTACCTAATGAGCTCCAGTAGTAGGTAAGCAGAGACATGTGCTCAAGACCTTTCAGTGTTTACAGTGTCTGCAAAGCATTATATAGCTTTGCTTCTTTACGGATCAGTATATATCTGTTAGATTTATGCATTCATATCAAACATTTAGAAGACTGAAGCAGTTTTGGAGTTAGTGCTGGTAGCATCTGATTATGTGATTAGGTCCCTGTTTCCACAACATTAATTGGTGTTCTTTTATCTTTTATTTCCTTTTGATCTTAGAGTTGATAGGCTGTGAATCATTCAGCCCAGACTGAAGTGTAGCCCATTGCATACTGTCTCATGCATTCAGAACACTCACTCTCCTGTCCCTAGGCATTTGTACCAGGGTCATCACCATAGTAAATGATTACCTAAATTCCAGTATCTTTTATGGCTGAATGTATATACACAGAGTACACTTTAATTCGTGAGGACTCAAAATTTAAGCCCTGGATTCAAACAGCCAACAAACATTGAATGTTTAGATCCAGCTAGCCACTAGCTTTTTAGTAGGCTAATCCCTTGAAATATAGGGACATGAGGATCAAAAATCTGCAGCTCATGCCATATCTGATTTTAACGAAAGACAAGAAGCTTCCTCTCTCTTGCTGCTGTATATCCTTTGTGGAAGGATAAAGAGGATAAAACCCATTTCAGCAGTTTCTAAGATCTCTCTAAAGGGTTCATTCTACACATGCTTATTAGCATAAATTCCCTTTCAAATCCCATTCTAAATTTAAAATGAGGAAAAATACACAGCATTGTCTGTTAATTCCCAAGGCGCATCTAAAACTCCCTAGCTATGGAACTTAAAGTTACTGCAGTTTACACAGTGTTCCCACTTCCTGGATGTAGTCATGGCGATGAGGTGGCTTTTATTGTTTCTCTTCCATAGCGCTGATTTCTAACAGTCCCCATGCTAGAGCATAGGATCATGCTAACACAGCACAAGTACAGTACAATCAGTTTTACCTAAGCTCCCTTGCTTCCACCTCTCTTCAGTTTTCAAATAAATATCTTGATATTGTACAAGGCACTTCCATTTCAGTGGCATCTTATCTTCAGGGAACTGAAAGTCAACATGACGTAAAAATATGACCTGGTTCTATGATACTTTATCCCAACATGATAGATGTGGTGAATGAGGGGGATATTCCAAATACATTTGGCCCGTCACTTACGCCGGATGCAAACTTGTGGCAAACAAAATCAACTAGGAAAAGAAGGTTTTATGTAAACAGGCAAATCAGCAGATGAGGTCCATGGTGTAGAACTAGAAATCTTCACAGTTGCACATCTTTAGGTCCTGATATGTGAGGTGCGGACTTTAATGAAGGGTGCAGCACAGGTTGCAGGAGATGTTCAGCATCTCACAAGGTCAGACCCTTAGGAGGTCAGCTGACCGCAACTATTCCTTCTGTGCAACTGGGTAGGTCACTTAGTCTGTTCCAGCTACATCTAAACTGCCACTGGGAGAGGTCATTCCCAGTTCAGACAGACATATAGGTGCATGCTAAAAATAGCAATGTGGCCTTAGTGGCACAGACAGTGGCTTGGACTTGCTGCTCGAGTACAATCTTGCCAATGATCATAGGTATGTATTTGGGCTGCTAGCCTGAGCCATTGCTTGTGCTGGCCGTGGCCATGCTGCTATGTTTATTGTGCTAGGTAAAGTAGAGCTATCCCCTGCATGTCTCCTTGAACTGGGAATCACACCTCCTAGTTGAAATTTAGATGTACCCTTAGATTGTAAGCTGTTGGGGGCAGGAGCCATCTCTTACTGTGTGATTGTACAGCAAGGGGTAGGCAACCTCTGGCACGAGTGCCGAAGGCAGCACGCGATCTGATTTTCAGTGGCACTCACACTGCCCGGGTGCTGGCCACCAGTCTGAGGGGCTCTGCATTTTAATTTAATTTTAAATGAAGCTTCTTAAACATTTTAAAAACCTTATTTAATTTAAATACAACAATAGTTTAGTTATATATTATAGACTCACAGAAAGAGACCTTCTAAAAACGTTAATGAATTACTGGCACATGAAACCGAATTAGAGTGAGTAAACGAAGACTCGGCACACCACTTCTGAAAGGTTGCCGACCCCCATTGTACAGTGACGTTCTCGGTGGAGTTCTCATCTTAGTTAAGGCCTCTAGATGCTATTGCAATAATAAATAAATACATAATCTTAAAGTGGTGGAAATTATTTTTCGTTTGGGTTCTCACATGACCAGGACATATTTTACAGTGCCACGATATGCAAAATTTACTTCAATTACAAAATTGCATTGTTTCTCTTCATTTTAGTTGCTTCCTCTGATGGCCTGGCACAAATGAAGAACTTTACAAATATTACAAAACCCATAAATTGTCAGCTGTGCATTTCAAGCAGACCTCCATTCTTAAAAAAAATAATATTATTCTGCTTGATACTTATCCCAAAAGCAGCAATAAAAAAAGTTAAATTGCCCTGCAGTTTCCCTCTTGTTCTTTTGCCTATCCTGTTATCGTAGTCTATTGTTTCACTCAGTCTTTGTTTAAATAAAAAGAGTGCTTTCACTGCAGTCCATTTAAATTTGCAAACAGATTCGATCAAACTTTGCAGCATATTAGTGGTGTGTACCTACATTTGTGAAAACATCTCAAAGGATAAGCTCAGTACCTTGGATTAAAGAGTCTGGCATAAAGGAAAGGCCAGCTTAGCTTTCTGCTCTAAAAAATGTTAAGTGCCCCTGAGAAAAGGGCGGGGTAATAGAAACATGGTGCTATTGATAATTATAATTACAATAATCATTGCAGTACTGACAATACGCTTAAACGTTCACATGTGTAATGCATACAAATAGATATCTTCCCAATTATGGAGAGCTCTAATAATTTTCAAATGGCTATGCTCGGGTAGACTCTGCACCTTCACAGCGCCCTATTCACTTCAGTGGGATCTATGTGAACATAGGGGGGCCACATATTCAGAGTCATTGGCAGGAATCAGGCTTTTGGACCACAATGCATCAAGATCCACAGCAGAAGATTGGTAGCAGAAGATTGGCAGCATCAGGGGAGATGAAGCCCTTGATGAGTTTATTTTAGTCATTAAGTGATGGAGCTTGTCAAATCATGTGTGTCAATTTAATAAATTTCACTATATTTTTAAAATAACTTATCCAGCTTCTCCCTCCCTCCTTCATTATTTGCCCGTCATAGAGCTGGGAGAATATCTGATCAATATTGCCACCATTCATCTGACTAAATGTCCCATTCTGAGACTAGCATTACCCCTCTGCTGAGTGGCAGTGATGAGTAATCTGGTTAGATTCTAAGTGTAACAAATCATAGGCCACAGCACCGGGGAGACACATGGGCCTTGGCCTGATCACTTTTTGGCCAGGTCACACCCCAATGGTGCTCACTCCAGTTTGGCCCAGCCAAAGTTCATCATGACAGAGGGGGGTTGGGCCAAACTTGAGTGTCACTGAGACAGTATGGCAGGTTGCAATGCCATGCAATGAAATTTGGGGAGGATGGGTGTGAGGGTTCATTGTCCATGGGATCAGGCTGCTGCTATTGGGGGCACCTGAGAGCACAGAAGAGTCAGACAGGGATGGGGGTGGCAGCTAATCTACGGGAAACCCCTCCCGTAACACGGACACACTTTAAATGGCGCTCCACAACCCCTGCACATACATCAGTCTCGAAACAGAGGTGGTCAAACAGCATGTGGGTAATGCTGGTTGGAAAACTAATCAAAAATTTTGTTTTATGGAAAATACTATTTTTGCTGAAATCAAAACATTTCAAATGTATCAATTTTGATTAAAATTCCTATGAAAAAAGACTTCCCGTGAAGATGAATTGAAAAACAAATTGTTTGGAAAATTTTCATTTTGGATTTCAGGACAGAATTCTCTTTTTGATTTGTGGTAGATTTACATGTGCTAGCATGCTCAAAGTAGCAGTGTGGCTACGGTGGCACAAGTAATGTCTCAGTTATGAATTTGAAGTGCACTAAACTCTTGTGTCCACACCCTCATTCAGAATTAAAGTGGCCTTAGTTTGGTTTATCTTAATTCAGAAAGCGAATTAAGCTAAACCAAATTAAGACAACTTTAACCCTAAATAACAATGTCCACACAGATTAAAAATAGTGTAGCACTCCAAATTTATACCTTTAGTTAATTGGATTAACGTTCATAGATGTCCCCATATAGACAAGTGCTAAAGCCCTTGATGTTTGTTAAACAAATTCACAATCAAGACAAATGACATATTACCCACAAATTGTATTATTCCCCCCAGTTACAACAAAAAATAGCCAGAACCACTATTTAACTGTGCAAGACATTACTCAAATGTAACTAGATTCCCATTTGTAGGAACACCCCGCTATATATAGTGGATGCAAAACATTAAGGTTGCAAAGTCAATCGCTCAAAACTTAGGCAATACCAGAATTAAGGAGGTCTGTACATCTGTAATTCAGCTCCCTTGTGCATTATGATACAGCTTTTAATTATATGATTACAGACTTTTCCATTTCGCATTCAGTGTAAAAGAGTATATGTGAAAGATTATATGGGGTACTTTTTTGTTTGTTTTAACTTGGGGGCTTGTCTACATTTAAAACTCTTCAGTGAGGATGCTGCATATACCAATGGGCATAGGTATTCCAAGGCAGTAGCTAGATCAACAGGAGAATTCTGTCATTGACTTAGACCGGGGTGGTCAACCTGTGGCTCCGGAGCCACATGCAGCTCTTCAGAAGTTAATATGCGGCTTCTTGTATAGGCACCGACTCCGGAACTGAAGCTACAGGCGTCAACTTTCCATTGTGCCAGGGGATGCTCACTGGTCAACCCCTGGCTCTGCCACTGCCCTGCCCCCTGTAATAACCTTAGTCCCAGATTTGGACCTTAGCGTCCAAGATATGGGGGTTAGCATGAAAACCTCCAAGCTTAGTTACCAGCTTGGACCTGGTACTTGCTGCCACCACCCAAAAAATTAGAGTGTTTTGGGGCACTCGGGGTCCCCAGGGAAGGTTTTTCAGGGGGACCAAAGACCCAAATCCCTTGAGTCTCACAACAAAGGGAAATAATCCTTTTTCCCTTCCCCCCTCCAGGTGCTCCTGGAGAGATACACAGACACAAGCTCTGTGAACCCAAACAGAGTGAATCTCCCTCTCTGTTCCCAATCCTGGAAACAAAAAGTACTTTCCTATTCCCCCCAGAGGGAATGCAAAAATCAGGCTAGCAATCCAACACACAGATCTCCCCGATTCCTTCCTCCCACCAATTCCCTGGTGAGTACAGACTCAATTTCCCTGAAGTAAAGAAAAACTCCAACAGGTCTTAAAAGAAAGCTTTATATAAAAAGAAAGAAAAATAAGTACAAATGTTCTCTCTGTATTAAGATGATACAACACAGGGTCAATTGCTTAAAAGAATATTGAATAAACAGCCTTATTCCAAAAGAATACAAATCAAAGCACTCCAGCACTTATATTCATGCAAATACCAAAGAAAAGAAACCATATAACTTACTATCTGATCTCTTTGTCCTTACACTTGGAACCAGAAGACTAGAAAAAAGAAACTACTTCTCCAAAGCTCAGAGAAAGCAGGCAGGCAGAAAACAAAGACTCAGACACACACTTCCCTCCACCCAGAGTTGAAAAAATCCGGTTTCCTGATTGGTCCTCTGGTCAGGTGCTTCAGGTGAAAGAGACATTAACCCTTAGCTATCTGTTTATGACACGCCCCCCAAATTGCAGACAGTGGGGAAGCTCACTGGCGGCGATTTCCTTCTAGAACTTGAAAATAAACAGATTAATACAACACATGCACCTTTACATATACTACTAAGTATATAACTAACAGACTTCTACATTTTAAGAACACTTTTTAACTACTGAATTCTGGGAAACTCTCACGGGAGAGTGCATCAGCTACTTTGTTAGAAGCTCCTGTGATGTGTTGAATTTTAAAATCAAAATCTTGGAGAGCTAAACTCCAACGAAGAAGTTTCTTGTTGTTCCCCTTGGCAGTATGAAGCCACTTTAGTGCAGCATGGTTAGTTTGTAGTTGGAACCGCCGTCCCCAAACATATGGGAGTAGCTTTTCCAGGGCGTACACAATGGCATAGCATTTCTTTTCACTGACTGACCAGTGACTTTCCCTCTCAGACAGTTTCTTGCTGAGAAACACGACAGGATGGAAGTTGTGATCTGTTGCTTCCTGCATGAGCACCGCTCCTATACCACGCTCAGATGCATCTGTGGTTACTAGGAATGGCTTGTCAAAATCCGGGGCCCTGAGCACGGGGTCAGACATGAGCATCGCCTTAAGCTGGGTAAAGGCCTTTTGACACTCATTAGTCCACTTAACGGCATTTGGCTGGGTCTTTTTGGTCAGGTCGGTCAATGGGGCAGCGATTTGGCTGTAGTGTGGTACAAATCGCCTGTAGTATGCGGCCAAGCCTAAGAAGGATTGGACCTGCTTCTTGGACCGTGGGACAGGCCACTTTTGGATAGCATCCACCTTGGCCTGTAGGGGGTTAATGGTTCCTCGACCCACCTGGTGCCCCAGGTAAGTCACTCTGTTTTGGCCTATTTGACACTTTTTGGCCTTAACAGTTAGTCCTGCCTGCCTGATGCGCTCAAAGACCTTTTCCAGGTGTAGTAGGTGTTCGGGCCAGGAGTCTGAAAAAATGGCCACATCATCGAGGTAGGCAACTGCAAATTCTCCCAGTCCAGCTAGTAGACCATCTACCAGCCTCTGGAAGGTGGCGGGTGCATTTCGAAGGCCGAAAGGAAGGACATTGAATTCATACACCCCCGCATGGGTGACGAATGCTGACCTCTCCTTGGCAGGTTCATCTAGCGGTACTTGCCAGTACCCCTTGGTTAAGTCTATTGTAGAGATGAACTGGGCACGTCCCAACTTTTCCAATAGCTCATCGGTACGTGGCATTGGATAGTTGTCCGGACGAGTTACAGCATTTAGCTTACGGTAGTCCACGCAAAAGCGTATTTCCCCATCTGGTTTGGGTACCAGAACCACTGGAGATGCCCATGCACTGGTAGATGGGCGGATTATACCCATCTGTAGCATGTTCTGGATCTCCCGTTCTATAGCAGCTTGGGCATGAGGAGACACTCGGTAGGGTGGGGTTCTGATTGGGTGAGCATTACCTGTATCAATGGAGTGGTATGCCCGTTCAGTCCGTCCTGGGGTGGCTGAGAACAATGGGGCGAAGCTAGTGCACAGCTCCTTGATTTGTTGCCGCTGCAGATGTTCCAGGGTGGTTGAGAGGTTCACCTCTTCCACGCCACCGTCTTTTTTCCCGTCGTAGTAGACACCGTCAGGCCACTCAGCATCCTCTCCCTGGACTGTAAACTGACAAACCTGTAAGTCTCTGGAATAGAAAGGCTTGAGAGAATTAACATGGTACACTTTTGGCTTTAGTGAGGAATTGGGAAATGCTATGAGGTAGTTTACAGCTCCCAGGCGCTCTTGGACCGTGAATGGCCCTTCCCATGATGCTTCCATCTTATGGGCCTGTTGTGCCTTCAAGACCATAACCTGGTCTCCTACCTTGAAGGACCGATCTCTGGCATGTCTGTCATACCAGGTCTTTTGCTCTTTCTGAGCATCCTTTAGGTTCTTTCTAGCAAGGGCTAAAGAGTGTCGGAGGGTGCTTTGTAGGTTGCTTACAAAGTCCAGAATGTTAGTTCCTGGAGAAGGCGTAAACCCCTCCCATTGCTGCTTTACCAGCTGTAATGGCCCCTTAACCTCGTGACCATACACAAGTTCAAATGGTGAAAACCCTAAACTGGGATGTGGTACAGCCCTGTAGGCAAACAGCAACTGCTGCAACACTAGGTCCCAATTATTGGAGAATTCGTTGATGAATTTTCGTATCATGGCCCCCAAAGTTCCATTGAACCTTTCCACCAGGCCATTGGTTTGATGGTGGTACGGGGTGGCAACCAAGTGATTCACCCCATGAGTTTCCCACAGTTTTTCCATGGTCCCTGCCAGGAAATTAGACCCTGAATCTGTAAGGATGTCGCAGGGCCAACCTACCCTGGCAAAGATGTCTGTTAGGGCCAGGCACACAGTGTTAGCCCTGGTGTTGCCTAGAGCGACTGCTTCTGGCCATCGGGTAGCAAAGTCCACTAAAGTCAGTACGTACTGCTTTCCTCTGGGCGTCTTTTTTGGGAAAGGGCCCAGAATATCCACAGCTACTCGCTGAAATGGGACCTCAATTATGGGGAGTGGCTGGAGAGGGGCCTTGACCTGGTCTTGAGGCTTACCCACTCTTTGGCATACCTCACAAGACCGGACATACTTGGCAACGTCCTTGCCCATCCCCTCCCAGTGGAAGGACTTCCCCAACCGGTCCTTGGTTCGGTTTACCCCAGCATGGCCACTGGGATGATCATGGGCTAAGCTTAAGAGCTTCCCCCGGTACTTAGTTGGAACCACCAACTGTTTTTGCGGCTGCCATTCTTCCCGGTGTCCACCAGAAAAAATTTCCTTGTATAAAAGTCCTTGGTCTATAACAAACCGGGATTGATTAGAAGAGCTGAGAGGCGGTGGGGTGCTCCGTGCCGCCGCCCATGCTTTCTGAAGGCTGTCATCTGCTTCCTGCTCAGTCTGGAACTGTTCCCTTGAGGCTGGGGTCACCAGTTTTTCCTCAGACTGTGGACTTGGGCTTGGTCCCTCTGGAAGCGATGTAGGTGATGGGGTTGTTTCCGTTGCTGGTGAACCGCTTTCCGCTGGTGCACCTGAGGGTATTTCAGGCTCCGGCTGAGCCTTTTGGGTATGGCTGTCTGTTGCTTCTGCCAGTTTTGGCTCGCTGGCGCCCTCTGGCGTTGAGTTTGAAGATGGGGTTGCACTTGCTGGTGCTGGTTGCTGTTCCAGTTCCGGGCCTGGGACTGGAGATGCTGTGGCTGTTTCAGTGGTAGGCATGGAATCCGGGTCCACTACCTCTGTCTGGGTCTCTGGTAACACAGACGGGGCCTCTGTGGACGGTTCAGGAACAGGAATGGGTCTGGAAGCTTGCCTGGTTTGGCTACGTGTAACCATTCCCACTCTCTTGGCCCGCCTCACCTGGTTGGCCAAGTCTTCCCCCAGTAGCATGGGGATAGGATAATTGTCATAGACTGCAAAAGTCCACATTCCTGACCAGCCTTTGTACTGGACAGGCAGTTGAGCTGTAGGCAAGTCTACAGCTTGTGACATGAAGGGGTAAATTGTAACTTTGGCCTTTGGGTTGATGAATTTGGGGTCAACGAAGGATTGGTGGATAGCTGACACTTGTGCCCCCGTGTCTCTCCACGCAGTAACCTTCTTTCCGCCCACTCTCAAATTTTCCCTTCGCTCCAAGGGTATTTGAGAGGCATCCGGGCCTGGGAATCTTTGGTGTGATGGTGGTGTAATGAATTGCACTTGCATGGTGTTCTTGGGACACTTGGCCTTGATATGTCCCAGTTTATTACACTTAAAGCATCTTCCATCTGATGGGTCACTGGGCCGAGGTGAGTTACTGGAGACTGGTGAGGTTGAAGGGTAGGGTATCTGTGGCTTTACTTGGGTGGTATGTGGGGTCTTTGGCTGTCCTCGGTTGTAGGGTTTATGGTCTGTGTGCCCCCTGGGGTAATCGTTCCCCTTGACAGTAGCTTTTTTGCTTTCTGCCAGTTCCATCCATTTGGCTCCAATTTCCCCCGCCTCAGCGATATTCTTGGGGTTTCCATCTTGTATGTACCGTGTGATGTCTTCAGGAACACCATCCAAGAACTGCTCCATTTGTATGAGGAGGTTCAGTTCTTCCAAGGTTTGAATGTTGTTTCCTGTTAGCCAGGCCTCATAGTTTTTTGCAATGTAGTAGGCGTGTTTGGGAAATGACACCTCTGGTTTCCACTTTTGGGTTCTGAAGCGCCGACGGGCATGATCTGGGGTTATCCCCATCCTGTATCTGGCCTTGGTTTGAAAAAGTTTATAGTTATTTATTTGCTGCTTAGGCATTTCAGCTGCCACCTCTGCTAAAGGTCCACTGAGGTGTGGCCTTAATTCTACCATGTACTGGTCTTCGGGGATGCTGTACCCAAGACAGGCTCTTTCAAAGTTTTCCAAGAAGGCCTCGGTGTCATCACCTGCCTTGTAGGTGGGAAATTTCCTGTGCTGTGGAGCAATATTTGGCGCCGGGTTGTTAGGGTTGGCTGGCACAGGCAGCCCAGCTTTTGCCAACTCCAGTTCATGTTTTCTCTGTTTTTCCTTCTCTTCATTCTCTTTTTGTTGTTTTTTCATTTCTCGGTGGTGGGCCGCCTCTTCTTCTTCTTGCTTCCTTCTGTGGGCCAACTCTTCTTCTGCTTGTTTCCTTCGGTAGGCCACCTCTTCTTCTTCTAGTTTTCTTTTGTGTGCTGCCTCCTTGGCTGCCTCTTTGGCTGCCTGTTCTCTTTGGTAGGCTGCCTGTTCTCTTTGGTAGGCTGCCTCTTTGATCTGTTCTTCTCTTTCTTTTATCTCCATCTCTTTTTGTTTTATTTCCAGTTGTCGCCTGTGTTCAGCTTCTTTGATTTGTTCTTCGGCGTCAATTTTTGCCTTAGAAGTCATGGTTCCTGTTTTCTTGTGTTGGGGTGCCCTCCGGTGTTTATCTTCTGAACTGCAGGTTCTCTGTTGCCTCCTGAAGTCTGCCTAGCAACAGTGCTTTTTTCCTTTTCTCTCTCTAGCTAATGTTCAATGAAGGGAAACCAGAAAAACCACTTTATTTGCATGCCTATAAGTGCTGGTACTTGCCTCCTAATGGGAGGGCTATTGCATGACAAAAGACCCTTAACATGCAAGCCACAAACTGCGAGAGAGAGCAGAAAAAAAAATTCTCTCTGGTTCCCTTTTAAAACCAACTGCTTCTCTCTGCTAAAAAGCCCTTAGCAGAGAAAAGAAAAATATAATATTTGTACTGGCTTCTGGATTCTGTCTATCTCCCACCAGCTGCCACTCATGTAATAACCTTAGTCCCAGATTTGGACCTTAGCGTCCAAGATATGGGGGTTAGCATGAAAACCTCCAAGCTTAGTTACCAGCTTGGACCTGGTACTTGCTGCCGCCACCCAAAAAATTAGAGTGTTTTGGGGCACTCTGGTCCCCCTGAAAAACCTTCCCTGGGGACCCCAAGACCCAAATCCCTTGAGTCTCACAACAAAGGGAAATAATCCTTTTTCCCTTCCCCCCTCCAGGTGCTCCTGGAGAGATACACAGACACAAGCTCTGTAAACCCAAACAGAGTGAATCTCCCTCTCTGTTCCCAATCCTGGAAACAAAAAGTACTTTCCTATTCCCCCCAGAGGGAATGCAAAAATCAGGCTAGCAATCCAACACACAGATCTCCCCGATTCCTTCCTCCCACCAATTCCCTGGTGAGTACAGACTCAATTTCCCTGAAGTAAAGAAAAACTCCAACAGGTCTTAAAAGAAAGCTTTATATAAAAAGAAAAAAAAATAAGTACAAATGTTCTCTCTGTATTAAGATGATACAACACAGGGTCAATTGCTTAAAAGAATATTAAATAAACAGCCTTATTCCAAAAGAATACAAATCAAAGCACTCCAGCACTTATATTCATGCAAATACCAAAGAAAAGAAACCATATAACTTACTATCTGATCTCTTTGTCCTTACACTTGGAACCAGAAGACTAGAAAAAAGAAACTACTTCTCCAAAGCTCAGAGAAAGCAGGCAGGCAGAAAACAAAGACTCAGACACACACTTCCCTCCACCCAGAGTTGAAAAAATCCGGTTTCCTGATTGGTCCTCTGGTCAGGTGCTTCAGGTGAAAGAGACATTAACCCTTAGCTATCTGTTTATGACACCCCCACTCCACCCTTTCCTGCCCCCTCCTCTGAGCCTGCTGCGCCTTTGCTCCGAGCCTCCCATACGTCACGAAACAGCCAATCAGGAGGTGTGGGGAGGGAAGAGGAGGTGCTGATCAGAGGGGCTGCCAGTGGGTGGCAGGTGCTGGGAGAGAGGGCGGGAGCTGATATATTACTGTGGCTTTTTTCAATGTACATTGATAAATTCTGGCTCCTTCTCAGGGTACGTCTACACTACCCACCGGCAGGTAGTGATTGATCTATTGGGGACTGACTTATCGCATCTAGTGTAGAAGCGATAAAATTGATCCCCGATCACTCTGCTGTCAACTCCGGAACTCCACCGTGGCAAGAGGCGGAAGCGGAGTCGACGGGGGAGTGGCAGCGGTTCACTTGCTGCCGTCCTCATGGCCAGGTAAATCAACCTAAGATACACCAACTTAAGCTATGCTATTTATGTAGCTGAAGTTGCGTATCTTAGGTCGACGCCCCCCCCACACCTCCTCGTGTCACCTAGCCTCAGTCTCAGGTTGGCCACCTCTGACATAGACCATGTCTACACTTACCAGAGATCAATGCAGCTGGGGTTGATCTAGTGAAGACTAGTGAAGCAGAGCACTCTTTGGTCAACTCTGGTACTCAACCAGAACAAGAAGATTAAAGTAAGTCAATGGGAGAGCGTCTCCTGTCGACGTAGCGTGGCGTAGACACCTCAATAAATTGACCCTAAGCTACGTAACTTAGGTTGACTTACCCTAGTAGTTTAGACAAGGCCTTACGCTGTCTGCAGTGGGTGTTTGGTCAATTTAACGGCACTGGACGGGGTATGGATTTTTCATGCCCCTAAACGATGTAGTTAAGCGACCTAATTTCCTCATTTAGACCAGGCCTTAGGCTCTGATTGAGCAAAGCATGTAAGCTCTGTAAGCCCTATTGATTTCAAAAGGACTTAAGCACATGCTTAATAAGTACTACTTAAGAGCTCTCCTGAATCACATTCCCAGTCTTTATTAAATTGACACTTTAAATTAAATTGCCTAAATAAGAACTATAGAATTTGGTCAAATAATAATAAAACTGATTGCATAAGAAATCTTGTAAAACTATTTAATAACTCCAGCAGTCATTTATTAATGTGATAAGTGTATCGTAAAACTATAGATGAGGCTAAAAATCTGTGAAACAAAGTGTTTGCAGAGTAAGAGAAAGTTTTATTTTCACTTACAAAACTTTTACCCAAGTTGTGCTGAGTTTTTCTATATTAATTACTTTTTATAGAATTATATGGAATGTATTACTGAATGTAAAATCAAAGAAAGGGCATAATTAGTGTCCACACATGGCCAGCTCAGGCCTGGTCTACCCTGGCGTGGGGAAGGGGAGGCACAAGCTAAGTTGGTCTAAGTTATGTAACTTCAGCTACAAAAATAGTGTAGCTGAAGTAGACATAATTAGAGCTACTTACCACGGTGTCTTCACTACGGTAGGTCAACTGCTGATGCTCCCCCATCGACTCCACCTACACTTCTCGCTCCGATGGAGTACCGGAGTCGACGGAAGAGTGCTTGGCAGTCAATTTACTGCGTCTTCACTAGACGTGATAAATCGACCAACACTGGATCAATCACTACAGAGGTAAGTGTCGACATTCTCAGAGTAATTAGTTGTAGGTTTATATCAGGGCCGCCCAGGAGGGGTGGGGCAAGTGGGGCACTTTGCCCAAGGCCCCGGACCCCACAGGGGCCCCCACAAGAGTTTTTCGGGGCCCCTGGAGCGGGGTCCTTCACTCGCTCCAGGGGCCCCAGAAAACTCTCATGGGGCCCGGACCCCCAGAGCTTCTTCTGCTCCGGGTCTTCAGCGGCAATTCAGCGGCACGGGGCCCCCACCGCAGGTCTTCAGGGCACTTTGGCGGCGGGTCCCGGAGTGGAAGGACCCCCTGCCGCCGAATTACCGCTGAAGCAGGGGCCCCCCACCTCCGAAGACCCCAGGCCCCCTGAATCCTCTGGGCGGCCCTGGTTTATATATGTTTAGAAGTATTTAGCAATAGTCTTCTGTTCGCAAAATATGCTAACACATCCCATTTTGGATAATTTTTTGACCACAAAGACATTGCTAGAATATTGTTGCCACATTGCTGTTTATTCATAGTGTCAAAACTACCATTGATAATCCACTTCCACAGCTCCATCCCAGGCACTTCAAAGATTCTCTTTTACTACTTTCACTTTTCACTCCAAAATGTATATTATAGCTCTAATAATTTGCAAAGTACAGAACTTGGCGCAGTGTACTAGTGCTAGGAATGGGGCTCCATGAAAACTGGTTTCATTGATTCTAGATCAGCTTTGCTCAGTTCATGTATCAAAGGATGTTTTTTTTCTTTAGTGCTAGCCCTGAAAACTCCACCTGAGATCAGAAAACAAAACTGTTTGTGGTTCACAAATCATCTCCCTGGTCTACCTAGGTGTGTTACTAGAGCAGTTAATGTGTAATTGAGGTGTCACCTTGAGATAAAGAGTCAAGGAACAGAACTTAAATCAGCACTTCTGTGGGTGTGCAGGAGTCAGAAGGAAATCCCAGCCTCCCATAGCAATATTAGCTCAGCAGTACTAACAGGAGTAAGAAGCTTTTTTGGCACTAAAGATAGAAAATTGATTCTGAATACAGACAGGGAGCAGCTCTGTTGAGCACAGAGATGCCATTTTTACATGATCACATTTCTGACCCTAAATAAAGTTTAGCTGGAATAAAGAAAGACCAAACCAGGCAGTTTAAACAACAGCCCTTTATTCAGGCTGGATCACACCCAAGCAGCAACAGATGCAACAATAGTTTCTCAGAATGAATCTTAGAGGAAGGGCAAGGACTTACTGATATGCACAGGTCCTGCCTTAAATGTCTCCCATTACATGCATATGCAAATAGCTAGATAGGCACCAATTATCCTCTATATCCACTAGGAGGGTTATTATTACAGGAATCAGCACACGCCAAAGATCACACATTGTATTCTTACAAATATAAGATTTATACAAAGGTAGCACTTAGCTAAGCAGGTCAGGGCCCCATTATGCCTGGTGTTACAATTCAAAACCTTGAAAATAGAGAATTCATCCAAATTTAGCAAGATAAAATTCAGTGACGGAGAATGCAAAGTACTTCACTTAGGAAGGAAAAAAAAATCAAATACACAACTACAAAATGGGAATAACTGGCTAAGTGTTAGTGCTGCTGAAAAGGATCTGAGAATTATAGAGGATCACAAATTGAATATGAATCAACAATGTGATGCAGCTGTGAAAAAGGCTAATATTTCAGGGGTGTATTAACAAGAGCGTTGCATGTAACACAAGTGAGGTAAATGTCCTGCTCTATTCAGCACTGGCGAGGCCTCAGCTGGAGTAGTGTCCAATTCTGGATGCCACACTTTAGGAAAGATGTGGACAAACTGCAGAGTGCTGAGGAGAACAAAAAAGATGGTAACCAGTTGAAAAAATTTGACCTATGAGGAAAGGTAAAAAAAAAAAATGCATGTTTAGTCTTGAGAAAAAGACTGGAGGGTGGGGGTGGGACCTAATAACAGTCTTCAAATGTGTTAAGGGCTGTTATTAGGAGGACTGTGATCAATTTTTTCTCCATGTCCAGTGAAGGTAACATGAGATGCTATGGGCTTAATCAGTCTCACGGGAGACTTAGGTTAGATATTAGAAAAAACATTCTAACTATAAAAATAGTTAAGCTCTGGAATGGGCTTCCAAGGGAGGTTGTGGAATACATCACTGGAGGCTTTTAAAAACAGGTTAGACAAACACCTGTCAGGGTTGGTCTTGGTTTACTTGATTGTGCCTCAGTGCAGGGAGCTGGACTTGACTTTTCAAGGTCTCTTCCAGCCCTACATTTCTGTTTGTCAATGACCGTCCCTGCCCCAAATAAGACTTATTGTTAAAATATTCCATTTTTGGGCAGTGATATTGCTATCTATGTGAACCGAGGATTCGCCTAGCACCCTTACAGGAAAGAGTCTCAGTAACACACAGAGGTGAAAGTAACTTAAAGCAGTGCTTCTCAAAGCCGGTCTGCCGCTTGTTCAGGGAAAGCCCCAGCGGTCTGGTCTGTTTGCCTGCTGCGTCTGCAGGTTGGTCCGATCGTGGCTCCCACTGGCTGCGCTTCGCTGCTCCAGGCCAATGGGGGCTGCGGGAAGGGCAGCCAGGACATCCCTTGACCTGCACCGCTTCCCGCAGCCCCCATTGGCCTAGAGCTGTGAACCGCAGCCAGTGGGAGCCACGATCGGCCAAACCTGTGGATGTGGCAGGTAAACAAACTGGACTGGACCTCCAGGGGCTTTCCCTGAACAAACGGCAGATCGGCTTTGAGAAGCACTGACTTAAAGGACTAACTGGTATGCCGGAGTCCTGTGTGGGGCATGGCCTCAACTGGAAGAGGAGGGGCCTTTCAAGATTGAAAAGCCCTGGGGCTCCAGCTGCAGAGGTGGCTGGGAGCCCCAGGGCTCAGGCGTGAATTAAAGGGCCCAGGCCTCCGGCTGCCCCAGAGCTCTGGGCCCTTTAAATCACTGCAGGAGCCCTGCCACCTCTACCCTGCAGTGGCCTGGCTCAGGCTAGGGCTGGGGTAGCATTGGCAGGGCTCCAGTGGTGATTTTAAGGGCCTGGGGCTCCAGCCTCTGCAGGAAGCCCCGGGCCCTTTAAATCACCACTGGATCCTGGCTGCCAGGGCCCTGGGGCTCCAGCAGCAGGGCTCGCGCAGGGATTTAAAGGGCCTGGGGCTCTGGCCTCTGCGGGGAGCCCCAAGTCCTTTAAAGCGCCGCCAGATCTCCGGCAGTGGGGCTCCGGCAGCGCTTTAAAGGGCCTGGGGTCCCCACAGGGGCCGGAGCTCCAGGACCTTTAATCCCTGCCTGAGCCTGGCTGCAGGAGCTCTGACGGTAATTTAAAGGGCCTGGGGCTCCTTGCAGTGGCTGGAGCCCTGTGCCCTTTAAATCACCGCCGGAGAAGCCAGTTGGTATGCCTTACCCGACCGTCCTGGCTTACTTTCACCTCTGATAACACATTGGTGTTAGCATCACATATGAGGGGATCAGTGTCCCTTCATATGACTTTTTAAAGAAAAAAGATTAGTCAAAGAAAGAATAGGCACTGCTAAAAATTAACCCCCAATCCCTATTGCAAAGAGAGGAGAAGACCCAAGTGTGCAGAAGACTGCATTTTTGTGAATGCCTCCTCTAAGAATCTCAGCCAACAGATGACCCATAGATGGTCTGAGGGCCTTTTAGGAACTGTACCCAAGCAGGCTACTCATCTCAAGGAGGTCAAAATGTCCACTTATCCCTTGGCTGCACATTCTGTTCCAAAAGCTAGCATCAGATTGTCATGATGTCAAAGCTAACCTGTCCATTTAAACAACAAGGAGTCCAGTGGCACCTTAAAGATTAACAGATTTATTTGGGCATAAGCTTCCTTCCATTTAACAGGCCTGCGTGTTACACAGCCTTGCTAAGACTGTCCTTCCTGGAAGGCTGTACGTATAAACAAGCTCCACCAGCTAATGTAAGCATTCGTCCTAGGGAGATTCTAGGGGAACCAGAGATTTCATGAGTACAAGTGGAAGGGAAAGATTTAACAGCTGAAACTGAAAGACAAACTTGACAAAAGTTGGGATGAACAACAAATGAGACAGGAGGCAGAGTACTGGAATGGAGGAAGAAATGTTGAGAAACTATTACATTACTAGAAACAAACTGGCTGGAACAGGAGTATAATTGAAATGCGATTTGGAAAGTGTTAAGAATTGTTTTGGAGAATATGTTTCAGAGATTCTGCTTTTACCATACATTGAATATGAAATCACATGAAACCACCCTGACAGAATGACTGTATTGTTTAGAACAAAGAACGGACCTTGAAAGTCACCAAAAGTAGAATAAACTGGATTTACATCAGAAGCCTTCTTCCTTTTTAGGGTGAGAGATGGACATTCTGGAAGTGATGATGGGTTCTCATGAAATGCACTGAAGGCATACCGGATACATAAGATAGGATGCTTGCTGACAAACTTGGTCAGGTCTGAAAGCACCAACAAGAGCTTCACCATGATCACCTAAGCAGATACATTTTTTCCCAAAGAATATTTTGAAGATAATTTACAGTTTTCAGAACCATATTTTCATCATTGCTTTTTGGAACCTTTCATGCACAACTAAGCTAAAGCTGGCATCTCAACTGTGAGCCCACTGAGTTTCAGAAGAGATTGTAGTTGAGTCTCCTTAGATATGGATGCTTCCCTTGCACCTGTGTATGTTGTTTATGTTGTACCACAAACCATAATGGCAGGCACCCAAAATTTCATAAGAACTGATCTCCCCACACCTCATTAGTTTAGGATGAACTCTCACGAAAAATGTACAGAAGATTTCAGTGCTATTGAATCTAAACCCAGATCACAGCCATCATTCTGCCTTGAACAGAAAAGCTTGCCCATAACAAATCCTGATCTGGACACAGGCCACCCTGGCTTCTCCGTTTGCACCTGCTTAAACCAACTTGGTGACTGTTAATAGTTGCTGGTAACAAGCCTTCATTTATAAATTCATAATGGACTGTGTTCTAAAGTATCTACCTGGGGAAGAAGTGCCCTGGAAGACACTGTTCTAATTTATTTGATTGTTTTCAAGTGATCTGAATAAAGCCTTGTATATGAAAAGCAACATTAGTACCTGTTTTTAGCTGTACTCAATAAAATTGCTTTAAAAACAAACAAACCCAAAATGCCAATCACTTGAATGTATTAGAGACCCCAAAACTCATATTTCATGCAGTTGCCTTTTGTATTCACTCACAGAAACGTCAGTATGAGCAGCCAATAGCTGTAAATGTGGTCATTATTAGGGCCCTACCAATTTCACAGCCATGAAAAACCTGACACAGACTGTGAAATAAGCCCTTCCCTGTGAAATCTGATGTCCCCTTACTCCTAGGAGCGCGCCAGCAAAGTCTCCTAGGTCCAGTTGGGCTGGGGAGGAACAGGACTTGTCCATCCCCTGCACTGCCACTGCAGAGAGGCTGGGGGAGAAGGAGGAGACCAGCCCCACCTCCGGGTGCCTCCCACTGCTGCAGGATGCCCTGGGGCTGGGCAGCAGTCCCAGAGGTCCCTGCAGCTGGAGGAAGCTTGTGAAGTAAGATCCAATCTTCCCTGTGCTACTGGGAGCACCCCAGCAAAGGGGGCTCCTAGCTGCTACTCCAGCCATGGCTGGGGCAGGACAGGACTTGCTCTTTCCCTGCAGGGCTGCTCTTGGGTCTGTCTTCTGGTTGCAGACATCTCCGCAACCTTTCATCCCCACGCTGTCCAGCTCTGAAGGCAGCAAGGAAGTGAGGTGGCAATCCCATGACACTTCTACAACAGGTTTGTGACTCCCTCCCATAAACCTCTTTTGGGTCGGGACCTCCACAGTTACAACACCATGAAATTTCAGATTTTTAAACATCTGAAAAGGTGAAATTGACCAATTTTCAAGTCCTATGGCCATGAAATTGACCATAATGGACCATGACTTTGGTAGGCCCCTAGTCAGTATTGCATCTGCTGTCATGGAATCTGGAAGGAACATTCAGGAAGTCAGAGGATTGTCCCATCATGAGAAATGAGCTACATGCGCCATGAAGTGCACCCCTGAGTAGCCATCTGCAACATATTTTAAACAGAATGTGATTGCATCGTTTTCCTCCTTTCAACGAGTTTTGTCTTGTGAGAACATTCTTGAAAAGATCTGCTTCAGGAACCGTACTTCAGGAAAATATTTGAGGTTATGATTGTTATAACTTGGGACTACAGAAGCTTCTGGAATCTTTATTCAGGAATCAGGGCCCTACTGTGGCAGGTGCTGCACAAACATGGAGTAAAGAGACAGTCACTGCCTTTTAGGACATACTGTCTAGTTAATGGCATGATGTAACAGACAGATGAAACAAATGGGAAGCGGACTAAGGGAAGATGAGCTAACAGTTATATGGGCACATTTTCACATTGCCTAGTTGTGCACACAATGGCCCTAATCCAGCAAAGGCTTGTGCTTGTGCTGAATTTTACACACTGCAAATATCCAATGTGCTGGCCCCACTAATGAATGCTAAGCACTTGAAAGTCTGGCCCTGTGTGGATGTTGCAAAATGCTTGATCTTTCTTCCCTCGTAGAATCAGAAGATATTTCAGCAACACAGAAGATACTGCAGAGAAAGAAGCTTTCACTTATTCAGCATGAGGACCAGAACACCGTTGTGCATTATTCACTATTGTTAAAGTTTCAATAAGAAAAGAATAAATAATTTGACTTAGCACAAATGAGTTGGTATCTGGTCCTTCAAACCCTTTAACTCATGCAGATTGTCCCAGATCAGGCTCTTTGTGATTATTTTTTTTCCAGAGTTACAAGAAAACCTTTCTTCACAGTGCTGGGAAGGGCAATCTATCATTGCAGAACCCAGGGGGATGAAAGTGTGTTTAATCAATAGCAAAAATATTCAGTTGGTACTGCCTGAAAAAAGGGATCTCTTTGTTGGAATCTAAAGAAAGAAAGAAGTTTCTTTCCAGAAACTGGGCCATTGTGTGAGAACAGCACATCCTTTACCACGGTGCTTTGTCACATGGAGCTATGATTTTGTCACATGGAGACATTTTTTATACAATTTAAGAAATGTTAGAGAAGTTGGATAAACAGAAACTGAAATCACAGACGTGATACCTACAAAAAAGCCTAATGCTGGTGCACTGATGTCACTGCCTCTCAGGTTGACCAGTATTGTCTCATTGTTTCCTTGTGCTCCCTCATTTGTCTGAATCCATCTTTTGTCTCATCTTATTATTTGTATTACCATAAGATTGTGGAAGTGGAGAAAGGGATAAAGGGAATTTGAACATAAAGATTCAAGTCTCGCATTATTAGAGTCAGTGTCAGCCTGACTTCGTTAGTCTGATTCTTACTCTATTCCTAGAGACTAAGATTTTTATGTTCAAATTCCCTTTATCCCTTTCTCCACTTCCACAATATCTAGGAACCCTACTCAAGACTAGAGCCCCATTGTGCTGGACACAGTACAAACGTAGGACAAAAACAGTCTCTGCCCCAAGGAGCTTCCAATCTAAGTCTGAGACCAGACACTGCAGAATGATACAAACAGCTGGGGAAATACAAGTCAACAATGAGACAATACTGGGCAGCATGAGAGGCAGTGGTCTCTCCCCACTAGCTGTCTAACCATTGTCAAGTTTTCTGTAGGCATCACAGCAAAGGAGGGATTTGAAGGTGGGTAACGAGGTGGCTTTGTGGATACTTACAGGAAACATCTGCCAAGCATGAAGGGCAGCATGGGAAGAAGCACAAACGTGTTAATTTTCAAAAAAAACATGTAGTCAGTGGAGATTGGCATCATGAGTCAATGAGAGGTGAGCAGGGACAGCTTGATAGCAACCGAGAGAGGACAGGGAGGGTGGAGACTGTCTGTGAAGGGCCTTGAAAGCCAATATAAGCAGCTTATATTTGATGCAATAGTGAAGGAGAAGCTAACTCCCTGGAGCAGGGACAGTTTTTTTATTGCGTAGTTGGACAGCGCCTAGCACGATGAGGTCCTGCTCCATGACTGGAGTTGCCTGATGTTATGGCTGTACAAATAATAAATATTGGCTCTGGCAAAAACCTGAAAGCGTGAATTAGTATTTTTTCAATTGAGAGAAAACTGCAGATGTTTTCCCTAAGGGATATGCACTGGGAGTCACAGAACAACTTTCAATAACAGAATTAGTAAATATACATATACTGTGAAAATGAATGAACACTCATCTTCCAGTTCAGGTCTTAAAGAAAATGCTTCCTCCACTAGGAGAGCAGTGATCCATCTAGCTTATTTAATATACGGCATATGTGTCAGCATGATGTACATGCATAAAGAATTGACATCAGTGAGAAATTCAAACTGCTCCCTTGACACCAGCTGTCTAAGAACTGCACATTGCATGGGGGAAACTGCTGAGCAGCCATGCTTCCTATTATTCAAAGCTCCCATCCTTTTCCCAAGAATCTATTTCTCCTCATTCCCCCCAAAAATATTGACAGCAAAACCACATTTTTTTCAAATATGTTCAGATGTTTCTGAAATGGTAAAAGAGCCTCTTAATTTTTAAACTTCTGAGCAGAAAAAGTGATCAAAAAACCCCCAACCCAAAATAAAATAAAAACACACAATCACTTTTTCTGCTAACAGTAAGTAAAGTTGGCCAGTTAACTTAAGATTAATCATTTTGCCTTCTCTCTCCTGTTCACAAATTATCTGTGAGCAAGTTATACAGTTCTTCTGTATCTCACCAGAGATGTCCACTTAGTAGTGTTGATTAATTTTTTATTATTAAAATGAGAACAAGGGGAAGAGTTTCCTGCTTCTACTGAAGTTCATCCCAAATTGGATGCTGCCATACACC
Organism: Gopherus flavomarginatus; assembly: GCF_025201925.1. Classification (NCBI taxonomy): domain Eukaryota; kingdom Metazoa; phylum Chordata; order Testudines; family Testudinidae; genus Gopherus; species Gopherus flavomarginatus. Next base: position 89,260,374 of record NC_066624.1, read on the forward strand.
CCTTCCAGGGATTAATTTATATCTGTAGTTTATCAAGACAATTCTGAAACAAGGGATTTTTGCCTTTGAAATGCAGCAGATTGTAAAACACAAGAGATTAAAATACAGAATGACATGGGGGAGGATCTATCCTGAAGAAAGTTACAACTGGTTGGGAATATTTCAATAAAATGTCAAAGTTAAATATTTTTTCTATTTTGGCAATTTGGTCAAAACAAAACTTTTCATGGGAAAGAGTCAGTTTCTTGACTTGAAATTTAAGAGAGTTTTGAAGTTGTCAAAAAACATTTAATTGTGACATTTTCCAAAGCAAAAAAATCTGTTCTGGTGCAAAACAGCTTTTCATTTCTAAATTTAAGCTTCTCATAATAATAAATCAATCAATCAAAATAAAAATGTACCATTTCCACTTACCTGAATCAATTCTGGATTTTTTCAGGTCATGAAAATTTTCAAGATTCTGATTTTTCATCTGAGTGGGGACAAAAAAATTGTTTGAATTCTCAAAAGTTTTACAGGATGGAAAAACTATTTCTCACCCAGCTCCACTCAATATCCCACTCTGCTGAGTGTGGTACAGAGAGAGGTAGATTAATTAAAGGCTTCCTAACCCCTTAAGCTTCTCTTGTGTATGTTTCTTAGTTTGAACAATAGTCACTTTTACAATGGCATCCGCTTCACCCTCAGGACCCTCACTGTAGAGATGCCTTTAGGATTTTGATTTACTTGGCTTTGCAAAGCAAAATGTAGTTTTGTTAAATGAAACTGACTTCTGCTTACAACAAAAAACCAAAACACTTTTCCTGGTTTTTGTTTTCAAAGTGTTCTGTGAAATGAGTAAAGAACAATATCATGTTGTGTGCAAGACTTGTGTGCTGACTCTTGAACGAATTTGGGTCATTCAACTTTCCCATAGTTGTTGTGTACCTTCTGTTATAGCATGTTGGGTTGGTTTGACAAATTTTGAATAGAAGAATTATTAAAGGCTGACAAATAAATCAGGTATTTGGCCTTTTTTATCTTAATCCAAGCAGATAACCCCAACCAGCAACTGATACCCAAGAGGGCCACTAACCTGCAAAGGCTTCAGCATCTGCTGAACTTTATATATTGAATAGTCCCAGTGACAGCTCTTTCAAAAAATCTTGTCCCCGGAGTCCAATATTATAAGGTACAGAGAATCTGCCTCCCAAGAAACACTCAACACCAACTATGCAGCATCAACTGCACTGACATTCTGGACTTTTTATATGATGTAGAGCAGCAGATCTCAACCAGGGGTCTGGCCCCCCCTGAGGAGCCACAAGCAAGTTTCAGGGAGTCTGCCAAAATAAACCAGAGAGCAGGGCTGGCATTAGACTTGCTGGGGCCCAGGGGAAAAAAGCCTAGGACTGAAGCCAGAGCCCAGCAACTTAGCATAGAGGGGCCCCAGTTAATTGCCTTGCTTGCTGCTCCCTAACACCAGCCCTGGCTTTTTACCAAATATGCAGAAAAACAGTAGTTGTGACACTGGTGGGCTACAGAATTTTTATAGCATGTTGCGAAAGGTGGGGCCTCGAAAAAAGCTTGACAACCTCTGACATAGAGAATTATAAACTGTTCCACTCACTGCCTCAGCATCACCTGCCATCAGGGCATGACACTGCAGGGATCTTTGTCTCTAATACCTTCTGAAGGTCACCTCTGTGGCCCTACAATGGCCTCTTTCCATCTGCAACTAGCCCTTCAGTTAAGCCTTGTCTAATCCAGACTCTTCCTGGGAAAACAAAAATCCACCAGAAGGTCATACAAACAAAAGATTTGTCTACTTGCTTGGGCTCCTCTTCAGCCCACCTTCTAGCCTCTGCTTCTAGCTCTTTCTAGGTTACCGTTAAATCTCTCTGGCTGTGAGATAGCACCCTATTTCCCAACCTCCTTCCTGATAATCCCCTCACAAGCTCAGATGCCTTCAATAAGAACCAACTTGCTGCACGTGATTCCTCCTCAAACTGACTTTTCTCTGCCCTTTCATTAGACCCAGGCATTTCAGGGTGTTACCTGAACCAATTAGTGCAGCCCCTTAGTCTGCCAGGTAGCTAATAATGGCACAGCTGGGCTGACTGAACAGGGCTAGCTAGTCCCAGGTTTCCTGGCTCTTAAAGGGGCAGGCCATCCTGTTACCAGGATCATAGAAACTAACATTACATCTCATTACAATAGGCTTGTGGGATTTTTTCTGTGAATGTTTGTAATTGGGACTAAGTTCAGTTATTAGTATCTGCTATGAAATATTTATTTTTCAGCTGGTCTGGTTGGATGAATTAGTTAGCATTGATTAGCTTGTCACAAAATCAATTCTTAGCAATTTGCAATTTAAAAAGAAAAAAGAATGTCCCCTTCTTTTGGGGCCTATTTTTGCAACCTGTACTTATGTGAGCAATCCTTACATTGGCTCATTGATCTCATTGGCTCCAATAAACCTACTACTGTGAATAAGAACTACTCAAATCAGTACAAATTTGCAGGATAAGGCCCTTAGTACTTATGGCCCTTATAACTGAAATACTGCTTACTCATAATGGCTGCAGTTCAGCAAGGTACGTAAGCATGTGAGTAATTTTTAATACATAAGTAATCCCACTGACTTCAGAGACACTACTCAAATGCTTAAAATTATGCACATGCTTAAGAACCTTGCTAAATTAAGTCCTATATTATAAGGGTTGCTGGACCTAATCAGGCTGTTTCCACATCATACCACCATTTATCCTGTTTACCTAATTAAAGACACACACTGTTAGCGTAGGTTTATTACTTTGTCCATATGCTGGATACACTTAGACAACTGAGACGACAGTGTACTTTCGAGTAGATGATGTATTAACTGGGTTAGTACATACTGAAGGTCAGTACCAAAATATCTCACACAATATAATGTCTCATGTCTCACACAATATAAAACACTGATGTTGCCGAGCAGACAGATACACAGTACATGTGCTGGCTCTATAAATGGCCCTTCTTTAGTGTTTGCTGTAAGCTTGCTTTCTTTAGATGTAATTCAAGGCAAAGAGCTACAAGCCAGCCAGCTGGTAGCTCATAAGTCAAGCAGCATTTTTCACCATGATTAAAATGAGAAGTAGAGATCTGTTTTAAAAATATTTTACAGTATTTTTTACTGGCCTCTCTGAGCCTAATGCTGGAAGCACATTCTTGTTTTGAGGTAATTTGTGACAGTTCCACTAAGAGCCCTACATATGACACCGTGGGATAAATTCTGAAGTGACGTGTGTAGCTCTTAGATCAGAGGTGAGCAAACATCATACTTTTTCTTCTGACTTCTGCAGCTGCCCTGAACAATCTTGGGGCTCTAAGAAGGTTACCTTTAAAAAGAAAAGAGACAGCATAATATGAAGGGAAACCAAGGAAAGATCCTTCCATTTCCATAGTTAGTGCCAAGTATTTAGGCTTGGAAGGATTAGATTTTTTCTCTCTAAATGTTGGTAAACATCAATTTCACCAAACATCTACAGACCAATAACAAATATTTCCATTGATAAATATTCAAAATTTACAGATAGGCTGCCTGAGATTTTAATAAAGACAGATGACTACCTAGCTGCTTGAGACTTTACTAAGTCCAGTGATTTAGACTTTTGAATTAGGCTGGCTACAAATGGACTAGCAAATGAATAGTTAAAAAAAAGGTGTGATTTGTTGATTTGAGGCCATTTACTTTGTCCATTTGGACTTGTGATATTGACAATTTGTGTTTTAACAATTTATAAAAATTCAATTTTTTGAATCTCAACATCTGCAGTCATTAAATAACTCTCTGACCCTCCCATAATGTCACGCAACTATGCAAATTTAAACATATGAAAATCTAAAAAATGCTTAAAAATAAACATGAATAGTTATTGTCAAAATTACGCAAAAATTAAAAGTGAATTCTGCTAAGCCTCCATATATTCATCTCTCACTCTGAATGTTTCGGAGAGACGCAGAAAGGCTTTTACTGCCAAAATAAAAGTTAAAGTCACCTTCACAAAAATACTGTATCAAGTTGTTTATTATAACTTGTGAGTTCCTTCAAGTAGGGATTTTCTTTGTCTGAAGGAGAGGCAGTGTGGCCTAATGGCAGCTCCTGGAATATAGAAGATCAGAGTTCTGTTCCTGGTTCTGCAGCTAGGTGACCTGGGACAAGTCATTTGACCTCTCTGTGCTTCAGTTTCCCCATCTGTAAAATGGGAATAACAAATCTTACCTTTTTTGTAAAGCACTTAGAGATCTATTGATGAAAAGAGCTATATAAGAACTAGGTAATGTTGTTGTTCTATGTTTTCTACAGCATATAGTGCCCATCTTTTAAAAGGGGGAAAAGGAGGAGCCAGGGAACTATAGACTAGTCAGCTTGACTGCGATACCTGGGAAGCTACTGAAGCAACGTATAAAACATTCAGTTTGAAAATACCTGGAGGATGAAGGGGTGATCACTAGCAGCCAGTATGGATTTACTAAGAGCAAATCATGCCAAACCAGCTTGATTTCCTTCTTTGACAAAATAACTGGTTTCATGGACAGGGAGAATGTGGTGGACATAATATACCTGGACTTCAGCAAGGCCCACATGATACAGGCCCACATGACATTCTTACAAGTAAGCTGGAGAAATGCGGGCTTGTGATGTTTAGATGTTGCTTGTGATTATTAGAACCAGGAGCACTGGCTACTGGGAGTCTGAAAGGACAGGAAACAGGAAGGTGGGGGAGGAGTTGAGGAGGCAGAGTGAGTTACAGAGGGTGCAGCAGCAGCTTGGTAAAGACTTTTCCACTTTAAAAATAAAGTCCTGTTGAAGTTTATTAGTACCTTGCCTGGTTGATAGAACAGGGCCCAGTAGAACTACCATTAAATGGCTTTATAATTGGTTAAATCACTGCAAACAAAGAGTAGATATTAATGGAATGATGTCAGATTGGAAGGAAGTCTCAAGTGGGGTTCCACAGGGATCTGTTCTGGGTCTGGTTTTGTTTAACATCTTTATTAATTACCTGGATGTAGGAATAGAGAGCACACTGATCACACTGGCAGATGACACAAAGCTCTGTGTGTGTGTGCGCAAACACTTTGGAGGATAGAACTAAAATTCAAGGGATATTTATAATTGGAGAACTGGGTTATAGAAAACAAAATGAAATTCAACAAATTGAAATGTAAGGTGCTACACTTAGGGATGAAAAAACAAATGCACAAATACAGAATGGGGGATAACTGGCTTGGCAGCAGCACTGCTGAGAAGGAGGTGTGGTTCAGAGGTGTGGTTGATCACAACCTCGACATGAGTCAACAATGCAATGCTGTTGCAAAAAAAAAAAAATCACTTTTGGGTTGCATCAACAGAGGCATAGCATGAAAGTCCTGGGCGGTGATAGTTCCACTCTACTTGGCACTGGTTAGGCCTCAGCTGGAGTACTGTTTCCAGTTTTTGTCACCACTGTATAGAAAGGATGTAGAGAAACTGGAAAGGATCTAGAGGTGGACAACAAAGATAAGCAAAGGGATGGAATGCAAGCCATATGAGCAAAGGCTGAAGGAACTGGGTTTGTTTAGTTTAGAAAAGAAGATATTAAGGAGCGGATATGATAGTGGTCTTCAAATACTTTAAAGGCTTCTGTAAAAAAGATGGAGAAAAATTGCTCTCTTTTGCCACAGAGGACAGGACAAGAGGCAATGGGTTCAAACTACAGCATAGCAGATTTAGATTCAATCTCAGGAAAATCCTCCTAACTGTAAGAACAGTAGGACAATGGAACAGACACTTCGGGAGGTTGTGGAATCTCCTTTGCTGGAGGTTTTCAAAAGGAGCTAGATAGCCATCTGGATAGTTTAGACACAACAAATCCTGCATCTTGGCAGGGGGTTAGACTAGCTGACCGTTGTTCCTTCTAACCCTATGGATCTATGATTCTATTCACACAGTTAATGCTCAATAATTAATAATCAAATACGGACCAAAATAGTTGTCCCTCAAAGAAAGGAGGAGGAATCAAATATTTGAAACACTGCCACCTTTAACATGTCTCTGAATACTGCCAGAACAGAGGAAAGAGAATATATCACTGTATGACATTTTAGAATTCCCTTTCACACATTTTTGTGTGTGATTTATTGCTTCCTGGATTTGATTTAAACTCCAGTATTTCTAATCAGTTCACTGTCAATAGAGTCATTATATTCACATACCTTGGCTTAGAAATCAAAATTGCCATTTACTATGATCATTTCTGCTAGGTTACATGTTAATAATTAGGCAGCACTCAAGGAATTTGCACACAAATTGTAAAAAAATTTCCACTATAACCCTTCCTGATACAAAATGATTATTAACCCCCATTATTCATTCTGGGCAATGTGGTATATCAGACACTGTGTTAAAAATGACAAGCTATCATTGTAAATGTAAAAAAAGGTCCTTATTCTGCTTGCAGGCTAGGAGGCTTTGAGGGAAGCCATGTGATCTGAGTACCATCTGAACCAGTTTTGCACACTGCTAGCTTACAGTAAAGTGGGATGAGTTGTGCCTCTCTGTTTTAGGGAGCAGCCTGCTTTGTCTCTCTCTGGGTTTTTGGAGTTCTTGTGTGTTATAGTTCTAAATTCTAAGAAATAAAGGAGTATTACACTGTAACCTTCCAGCAGGAGTAGTTTATGTTTCTATCAATTTTCTCTTTTTGTGTTCCATGAAACAGAACAGGTAGAATCCTGGGCAACAAGCAAAGCACATTTCCCCATCACTGCTCCATAAAAGGACTTATGCTCTGTGCTAGGTATGTGCTGATGGGGCTCAGAAATGGAATGTTCCGCCTTATAGTGGCTGCATAGCCACTAATTGCAGTCAAATAGGAGGCCATGAGCAGCATCATATCCCTACATGGTGAACTAGACCTAGATTCTGCAAAGTGACCCTCTCACGTGGACCCTTCTTCCTGCATGGAGTCCCACTAGGTATATAGGTACTCAGGTAGATCCATTTGCAGAATAAGGGCTTTAGTAACTATTTCACCATGAAAATATTGCAAAATCAAAGCTAACAAGCTGGCCAAGATTTTATTGGTTAGGTGCATATTAATGGACCTACCTTTAGTTCCTTTGAGGTATTTTTATGGTGGAGCTGGCTTCCTGTTTATTTTTATGGTGAAGCTCGGAATGGGTGACAGGGAATGGATCACTTGATGATTACCTGCTCTGTTCATTCCCTCTGGGGCACCTGACCTTGGCCACTATTGGAAGATAGGATTCTGGGCTAGATGGACATTTGGTCTGATCCCGTATGGCAGTTCTTACTTTATTTTAAAATGTCATAAATGAGAACAGGTGGATGATCAATATTTCACAGCAGTGCTAAAGCAATCATATCCTCACCTTGATGAGATGCTAAAATGATTATCTATGAATATTCTGGCATAGGACAAAACTTTTTTTGAAATTCTCTCTTTCATTCTTAATAATTAGCACTGCCATTCAAATAGCACTTTATCTTTAAAGCATTGTACAAACATTGACTAATCATTCTCCACAACAGGTAGTTCAATACTATCACCAGCTAGGGAAACTGAGGCACAGAGCTGTAAATTAGATTCAGGTATAAAACTCAAGAGTTCCTCACTCTCAGGTCTGTGTTATGACCTTAGATTACACTGTCTCAAAATACTTCAGTTTAAGGAGCTTATCCTTGTGTCAGCACATGTCACCATATAATGTAGTAACATTCATAACACATCCGCACTTACCTGAGACTTTCATCTGAGTATCTCAAAGCTCTTCAACAATATTAATGATTTAAGTAAGCTTCACAATATCTGTCTGAACCTCAGTATTATACCCATTTTTCAGAACACTCAACCGAGGCAAAAAGAGCTTAGGGGACAAATTCTACACTCCTGCATCAAATCAGAGTCACTGAGTTTGGTCAGGGTGCATTTGTGAGAGAGAAAGATAGAACCCTTCCCTACATGGCTGTGGATTGCCTGCACTCTAGCCTGCAGTAGGTTGTACTGCTGCCCTACCCATGTTTGTTTCCCTGCCCACAAATGCCCTAACCTGCCAGGGATGCAGAAGGAGCTCCTGATCTTGGACAGGCAAGAGGGGTGAACACTCTGCAGGAGAGTCCAGATCCTGCCACTCTCTCCATGAAGCATAAAGCCATTGATTCCACAGTGGGCTGGGCCCTCTGCAGCTGTGGAGAAATGAGAAGGAAGTTGTGCCTAAACAGCCAGTAGCTGGGACAGCCAATTGTTAGCAGGAGATTCGTGGTTGGCAGAATCATTCTTGGGGCATATTAGTGTTACATTCAGATGTTAAGATGGTTGGACAACTGTAATCTGACACAAAGTCACTATATCAAGAGGGCTGAGAAGACGACTGGTATTCTAGAGTCAGGTATCCTGGATTCTAGGCTCACCGTTAGCCTGTTTGAGCAAGTCTTAGAGGGCTTGTCTACGTGGCAACTTACTGCATGGCACTAACCCAGTGTGAATCTACAGCACATCAGCTTGCTAGGCAGTAACATCCCATGTGGACACTGCTATAGTGCACTGAAAATCCTCTACGCTTTCAGCTAGTAGCATGCCAAACTGCACTCAGGGACTGTCGTCTGCTCAGCCCTCTTGATAGACTGACCTTGTCAGATTATATTGTGGCCAAACACCTTTACATGTGAATGAAATGCTTCGACTTAATATGCCCCAAAAGTGATTCTGGCAGCCAGAATCTCCTAGTAGAAGTGCTTATGTGACACACGACTGAGGCTCATCCTGCACACAACAGGATGGGTAATAATTGACAAGCCTATCAGATGTTCAGTTCTTTTTTCTCACCTCCATTAATTGCTATTTATTGTGAATGGACATTTCTGAATGCCCCACACAAACAGAAATGGGAATTATAGCCAATAGTTCCTCTAGATTATTAATACCATTGATCCCAGGATCTGTCTATATCATTCATTTCAGATGGCTGCAAAGGAGAAAACCAAAATGTAGAGAAAATGAAGGCATGGCTTGCATTTTCTATAGTCTGGTATTAAAACTAGAAACATTTCTCCTGTTTAGTGCTGAGTACAAGCAATATCTTTAAATACTCTTTTGTTATCCCGTGCATTGCCTCTCTCAAATGTCATGGTTAATGATTCACAGGTGATTTGCAAAGAGGTTTTGCCTCATGGAAATATCAGAAATCATTTCTTTATTCACCAAGCACGTGTAACTCTGATATTAGCAACTAAGTTCCCTGCTTTCAGTGAAAACACACACACATGGTTGGATGGTACTGGTACTCTGTACAAAACCTGTGCAGGACCCAGAAGGAAAGGAATCCTCTTCTCCTCAGACTGCATAGTCTCAGCGTAGCTGTTCCATGGCTATTAATATAACCACTACAAGGCTGTAGTAAAGGCTGATGCCCTGCATTCAAAATTTTCACAAGTGGATCCATGTAGCTCTGGACCCTCTGATCAGAGACACAATCCACAACCCACTGAAATCAGTGGAAAGGGACTTCCATTGACTTCAACAGGAATTGGATCAGGCCATTTCCCCCTGACTCTTTCCTGACTTGCCCAAGACCCTTTCCTCCTGCTGCAGAACCACTGTGCAACATTGCTCTGTGGCATGCAAAAGATGCCAGGATGCCTTGCATATGTCTCATACTGTGGAACTCATTGCCACAGCATGTCATCAAGGCCAAGAACTTATAGGCAAAGAGGGTTCAGACATTTATATGGATAACACAAATATTCAGAATTATACGAGCTAATGAACACAAAGGGTTTTGGAAGGGATAAAAACTTCATGATGCAGGTAGTAAGTCATTCTCAACTTTACAAATTAGGATCAGACATTCATAAGGGCAGGTTATTCCACATCTGCTTACTGTGGGGTTCTTGCATCTTTCTCTCAGGCATCTGACCACAGCTGGAAACAGGATACTGGACAAGTTGCACCACAGCTCTGATCCATGGCCCCATGTTCCCTGCATGGCCTGCTCACCATGGACCACTGGGACCATGGTGAATCCACTGCAGTTGGGGCCTTCCATTGATTTTTGTGCTTACAGTTTAGTGTATGGCTCAGTGCTCTGCTAAACTGAGGCCAGAGTATCCAGTAGTAGGAGTGGAAGTGAAGAAGATTAACTCTATCCAAATGTCACTTTAGGAGGGAATGTAGGTTCTCTAAGGCTGAATATAATTCCTTTACTTTCGATCTGGCTGGCATGCCAAGTCTTTACCAAACTACAATGCGATTTTTATGATCACAAGTGCTCAGGACCTTAGTTTTTCATCTCACGCCAAAGATGGTATGACTGCTGTTATTTATAGGAACATAAGAATGGCCATAGTGGTCAGATCAATGGTCCATCTAGGCCAACATCCTGTCTCTGATGGTGGCCAGTACTAGATGCTTCAGAGGGAATGAACAGAATGGGGCAATTCTAAGTGATCCATTCCCTGTTGACCAGTCACAGCTTCTGGCAGTTGGCGGTTTAGGGACACCCAAAGAATGGGGTTATGTTCCTAACAGCCATCGATGGACCTACCCTCCATAAATATATCTCATTTTTTGTGACACCAGTTATACTTTTAGCCTCCACAACATCCCATTAACAAGTTCCACAGGTTGACTATGTGTTGTGTGAAGAGGTACTTCCTATTGTTTGTTTTAAGCCTATTAATTTCATTGGGTGATACCTGGTTCTTGTGTGTTATGTGAAGGGGTAAATAATACTTGCCTATTAATTCCCCCCCCCCCACCTTTCATGATTCTATAGTCCTCTATCATATCCCCCTTTAGTTGACTCTTTTCTAAGCTGAACAGCCCAAGTCTTTTAATCTCTCCTCATATGGAAGCTGTTCCATACCCCTAAAAATTTTTCTTGCCCTTCTCTGCACCATGTCCAATTCTAATATATCTTTTTGAGATGGGATGACCAGAACTATATGCAATATACAGGCTGTGAGTGTTCTATGGATTTATATAGTGGCATTATGGAGCCAACCTTAGTGCAGACTTTGTGGGAGTGGAGGTTCTGGGAGACACTATCTACTCAGAGATTGAAGGCAGTAGGATGACCATATGCTTACAGTAGAAGTACATGCTTAAGTACTTTGCTGGATCAAGTCACTTTGTAGGCTAGACTGTGGAGTGCACTAAGCTAACATCTGTGGGTTATGTTGTCCTCTTCCCTTCTAGACCATCATCTACTCTTCCTCAAAGTAGGGTTGATGTGGTATATTGTCCGTGCATAGAATCCCCAGGCATTTTCAACATACACTTTCTCTTCTCACTGATTTTCATTTCTTCCTGAAAGTGGAGTATACAGGTCCTAGGTAGAAAATGGGCTGAAGTAACTATAGAGTACACAGTAAGCAGAAACCACATACAAAGTCACTCTGATATTAAAAAGTGAAAGTACGTTTAAAGATTTCTTCAAAGCTTTAAGCTGTTATCATATGATTAGCATAATGAGTTTAATTAGAATAGCAACATGCTATAATTATTGACAATGCACACTTCCAGCACTGGGAAAATGTTCATATTAAGGATGATATGACATCCTGTGTGAGAATAAGGTTAGAGTAATTGCCATCCTGGCACTGATTATCAACCAGATCCTAGGTTCTTCAGGTTATGGAATTGTTTCTTTAGTAAGCAGCAAATTACTAGCAAAGAAAACCACTCTATGTTGTTTATTAGCATAACTAGACACAATACACCTAAAGGCCCAGCAATTAATTCCAAAATCAACACAAGCTAATGAGTAATGCAGTGGTAGTTTGGCATTAAGATTAATATTTTATCCATAGTAAATGAGTTTCCACTGATAAATTCAAAAAGAAATAAAGTAACAGAAATCACATGAACACAATATAATTAGCCAGCACCATTAAAAATCTGTTTATTCAGGTTATGTTCTTCATAGCTTTACATCTAGAATAGAAATCCATTCTCATTCTTTGACGATGTTTTGGCTTTCTATGACTTAGCTAAAAGTACAGGCAAAGTTGTGCAAACTGCCCACAGTGCAAAGGGAGGTGTATCACCCCATGGAAGAGCTTGAGGAAGATATTCTGCCCCAGAAAATCCTTTTTGAGCTTCCCAATGCACAGTGTGCCTGCTCCTACAACCCCCTCAGAGAGTGAAGTTCTTCTCCCCACCCATGGCCCTTCCTTCACTGCCCTCCTCCTTTAGGGTGCATCCCGCTGGGAAAAGTTAGGGTGAAAGCCCTGAGCTCTCCTGAGCTGTGACTGGCCTGGATGCAGGGTATGCTAGGGTGCGTATCTATCCAGGTTTCTTGCTCTCTCCTCTCCCCTGCAAGGTCAAGCCAGAGTCTTGCCCCAGATTTCATAAATACTACACCGTAGCTGCACTTGATTGCCAATGCAACCCATTTTGCCATCATATAAAAATGTAACACCCTTCCCAGCTTCACTGCAGTCATATTACATGTTCTGGGCAAAAAATGTCTAGTTCAAGAGGAAATCATTTTCAGTGGTTTCATGGTGGTTTTTCTAAGGGAGCTTGGGAGAAATATAGCCAAAGCACTCCACCCACATATTAGAGATCTGAGGATATTTTCACTGCATTGAGCCCTTCGCTCAAAATACCTAGTAACAAATTGTAACAAATCCAAGGCCACTTGGAATAATATACCCAGCAGTTAAGAACCCACGGCTGGCCCATGCCAGCTGACTCAGGCTCATGGGGCTCGATCTAAGGTGCTCTTTCCTTGTGGTGCTGATGTTTGGGCTTAAGCATTTTCCAGGTGAAGCCCCCGCAGGAGGGGGGAGGGTCCCAGAACTCAGGCTGTAGCCTGAGCTCAGACATCTACACCACAATGAAACAGCCCCTTTGGCCTGAGCCCCGCGAGCCTGAGCCTGTTGGCATGGGCCAGCCATGGATTTTTAATTGCAGTGTATTCATACCCTTAGGGACTTCACCATTGTCATTATGTTTCAGAGCACACCATGCCTGCTTTGACCTGCACAGCACCCGCAGAGTTAGAACTGTATTGGCTTGATTTTCTTCTCTTTATTGGTGTAACTCCATTCACATAACTTGGGTGACTCCTGATTTACAACAGGGCAGCTGAGTAGAGAATAGACCCTATTTATCTGTGTAGCTGTACTGAGCTCCTCACAGAAACATCTGAATTATTACAACTCTTCCAGCTGCAAAAGCACAGGGCCCTGCTAACTGAAATGAAAGAAATGTATTTTAATTTATCATCAGAATAAGGTCTATTTTCCACAGCGGAGCAGTTCCAATTGCATCCAGTAGAGGGAAGTGCCATACGTATGCACTAGCCAGTTCATTACTGTATCAAGGTAATCCCCTCACACAGAAAAAGCTGTTTAACAAAGATTTCTAAGGTTAGAATAACAAGAAGTACAAGTGGGGAGGGGTAAAATCCTAAAGCCTTTTCAAAGCGTCTGTTAGAAGCATCCAAAAGGCTGGATATACTAAAGCATATAGCTCTGTCTGTGCACTTCCACCATTGTCACATTTCCTTGGGTTATCCGCCAAGCCAATATCCAATTTTCAGCACTCCCTGATATAATTACAGGAGCTCTTTCACAGACGAAATGTACTCAAATTTCTTCTCTCATAACTTTTCAGATAGGAAGTTCAGTGCCCCAATGGAAATATAAATATAAGCAATAAAAATCTCAAAGCCCAATAAAGTCAGTCCATCTAGGTTGTAAAGAGTATCAATAATAAAATCCTAACACGGTTTAGTTTCCTGACAAAGGCTAGACAGACATGTGGCTAGAACACTAAAAAGTAGTGGGTTTGGAACAGGTTTTTTTCTTTATAGCCTGTCTGACACATATTAAATTACAGCTTGTTCTCTTTGGTTTACATTTATTAGATATATTTTTACCCTTTCTACACTGTTACAAAAAAACCAAGACTACCCAAAAAAACCCCAACCCCTCTGAACTCTATGTCTTAATTCCCAAAACATTTGGATGAGTTAAAATATAATTAATTTAAACCCAGATGGGACAAACCATTAATCTGAGATTTGTTAGTCTGAGGCTTGCTCTCCAGGTGGTGCTCTATTCCTCAGCTGCCCTGCTCTGACATTGCAACCTGGTGCCTGTCTAGCCTCTCACAAGGAGCTGAACTGTGAAACTGGGAAATCAATCACACAGGAAGAAATCAGCTTATTATTATTTTTTCAAGTGAAGCTCCTTGCTCCATGCAATCCCCATTAATACTATTACTCACCCATGCTTAGATTTGCCATTGCCAGTTATTTCAGACGCTCAGGGATTATCCCAAATAAGAAAATAAATTACATTTAAAACCAGAGATTCCTGCTACACCTCATAGTACACCTCTGCAGCAAGACAGACAGCATTGGTCAGGCTATACTAACCTTATAAACTGCTTGATCACTGCTTCCTCTGAAGCATCTGGTTCTGGCCACTGCTGGAGGTCACATACTGTAGGTCACACCCTGACCCCAAGAGCCCATCTAGCCTCACTTCGGCTTCCACCAGCCATATTTACAACCAGCAAGGTGATCCCAAACCACTCCCGAGTCCCAGATTTCTCCAAGACTGTCTGCCCTGAAATGTCCAGCCCTCTCTTGGACGGTTCAGAGAAATAACTGGTTGGTTTGTTTGTTCCTCTAAAGACACATCACATTTTAAGAATATAATTCTAGGGCATATTCAGAATTTTTTATACACACCCTGTGCATACATCATGCAGAAATATTAATGATCAGCGAATTCTTAGTTTTCCAATGATATCTTACATGACACCTTTTAGATACAGATTATAAACACAGTGAGCTGAGGCACACTGAAGTGGTCAGGCCAGCTAGAACTCATTACCTGGTACCAGTGAGCTCCTTGCCCTCTGGGACTGGGATGCTCTTAGGATCACACCTTCTTGTTTACCAAGCTGCAGGAAGGTTAGCCACTGGCTGACCTGGAGGCAGAAGGTCAGAGCCCTCTTTCCTGGACAGGGCATCTGCCGCTATATTTTCTTTCCTCTTTATATAGAAGAAACATGTTTTGTCACCTTTGTTTGTTTACAATCTCCAGGACATTATATCAGAGAATAACCATAATTTCACCTACAGAGTTTTTATAAAAGCAGCAAAGAATCCTGTGGCACCTTATAGACTAACAGACGTTTTGGAGCATGAGCTTTCGTGGGTGAATACTCACTTCCTCAGATGCATGTAATGGAAATATTACATGCATCTGAGGAAGTGGGTATTCACCCACGAAAGCTCATGCTCCAAAACGTCTGTTAGTCTATAAGGTGCCACAGGATTCTTTGCTGCTTTTACAGATCCAGACTAACACGGCTACCCTCTGATACTTGACACCATGCAAGGCAGAGTTTTTATAAACATTTCACAGTGACATTTATGACCAGTGTGTTATTAGATTTCAAACAATATATCATATAATCTCATCCTGTGTTCTTCTTCTGAGCAGTCAAATGTACTTTACACAACTTTTTACTCACTGGTTTAGAGAGTCTGGAGAAAAACAAAACATTGTTCATCAAGATGTTGAAATATTATTATAATAAAATAATTATTGTGCATAATAATAATTTAATATAATAATTATAATTAATATATACACATTCATTACATTATACATATTACAATATGTCTGATTTTTCAATTTTCTGTGGCTTTTTAATCAAATATTTAATCCTGGCTTTGTTTTGAAAGTGGTAAAAATTTACTGGCTAAACTCTATATGTAAAATTTTTGTCAAAAAATTTGGGAACTAAAAATGTTCAAAGGAACAGACTATTTTATATGAAATTTTTCATTTTTGCATAAGGGACTTTTTGATGAAAAAGGTTCTAGCTCATAATTGTTTGATATTCTACTGATGCTCTCATTTCTGTTTAGATTATTATGATTATATTTGTACTTCCTCTTCTTCTTCTTATTATTATTACTTTGCTACTGCTGCTACAGTAACTTCTGGGGCCCCAGTCAAGGAGCAGAGCCTCATTGTGCTCAGTGCTATACAAACCAGCATAAGAAAACACACCTTGCCTCACAGATCCCGCACTAGACGTTTATCACAAGATATAACAAGGGTTGGGGTTGGCGGGGCAAGGAACAGTGAAAGCAAACCATTTGGCATTGTAGGCAGGAACTTCAGCTTGCCACAAGCCTGATGCCCATAAGCTAATGTTACTAACTTCATTTTCTTGTTGCTGCTAGAGCTGTGTGAGCCCACAGTGCTTTTCTCATGAATGATGCTGCTGGTAAACAGCCATTTGGCTTGCAAGGGGCTGACTATAAAGCAGCCCCTTCAGTTTCAATTTGGGTTGGATGAACTCAGACTTCCAGTGAAAACATTCCCAGCCTTCACCGGGCCACTTCTCTCTGTGCTGGAGCTTACTCCACAGCTGGTTGCAGTGAAAGCCGGATGGATTGTTGTTCTCCCTACTTTACTTTACTTCACATAGCTCAAGGTCCTTGGCAAATTTCAGCCACCCAGCATGGTTGCAAGGTGACATTAATATATATATTTCACCAATAGGTGGACAAAAGAACAGAGGTGGAATGAGAGAAGTCACACAGCAGCAACAGGACAAGGCCCCATGACCCTCATTTGACCATTATAATCACTAGACAACACTTCCTGCTTCATGGAGAAAGTTATTGATTAGGGGTCAAATTTTACCTGGCTGAATTTTCTCCTTCTATTTACCTTCTCCTTGCAGGGGTTTTGCAGCAGTGGAGTCTCTGGTTTAAAATGTTCATTAGTTGCATTTTTAAAAAATGCTTTTGCAAAGAGCGCTCCCGCCCAATTGTTTGCCAGCACTCGCCTTACAGGGTTTCCTCCCAGGATATTGCATGGGTTCAGGAATCCTGGATTTATATTAATCAATTAGCAACGTTAAAAGAAAAAATAAAAGGCCTTCTTAGCAAGTGTGGGACTAATACTCTAGTGCTGACAAATGCTTGCAAAGACATACCACAATTGCCACTTAGTTGTCAGCCTTCAGTGTCTTTTCCAGAAATGCAGGTTTGTTCTGTCATCCTGAAATTGTGCTTTTTGAAACCACTCTTTGCTCTGTTAGGGTCTGATCCGGTAAAGTGTTATACTCCTCCTGCAAAGTGCTGAGCACCCTAAACTCCCACTGAAATCCACTTGCTCAGCACCTTGCAGGACCAGGTCCTTTGAGAAGGTTTTCACTGTAGCCTAGATTGAAATCTCGGCGCTAAAATGGAAATGTAATTATATTAATGGAAAAATATTTCATGTCTTTGTCAGCTAACGCTCTTTAGGAGGTTGTATGTGTCTGTAATGTGTTCTGACTTGTCTCAGATCCTTGTAGCGAGCTATTTTTGTACTTTACTCCTTAAAGTCCTTCTCTGATGATTTAAAGCTTACTCAGAGAGTATTTATAGATATACGCACATTTAAACAGGAGAATAAATTGATTATACCTAAACATAGGGCATTATGCATTATGATAGTGGGCATCTGTCATAAACAGATAGCTAAGGGTTAATGTCTCTTTCACCTGAAGCACCTGACCAGAGGACCAATCAGGAAACCGGATTTTTTCAACTTTGGGTGGAGGGATTTGAGTGTCTTTGTCTTTGTTTTCTGGCTGCCTGCTTGCTCTGAGCTTTGGAGAAGTAGTTCTACTTTCTAGTCTTCTGTTTCTAAGTGTAAGGACAAAGAGATCAGATAGTAAGTTATATGGTTTCTTTTCTTTGGTATTTGCATGAATATAAGTGCTGGAGTGCTTTGATTTGTATTCTTTTTGAATAAGGCTGTTTATTCAATATTCTTTTAAGCAATTGACCCTGTGTTGTATCATCTAATACAGAGAGAACATTTGTACTTATTTTTCTTTCTTTTTATATAAAGCTTTCTTTTAAGACCTGCTGGAGTTTTTCTTTACTTCAGGGAAATTGAGTCTGTACTCACCAGGGAATTGGTGGGAGGAAGGAATCGGGGAAATCTGTGTGTTGGATTGCTAGCCTGATTTTTGCATTCCCTCTGGGGGGAATAGGAAAGTACTTTTGTTTCCAGGATTGGGAACCGAGAGGGAGATTCACTCTGTTTGGGTTCACAGAGCTTGTGTCTGTGTATCTCTCCAGGAGCACCTGGAGGGGGGAAGGGAAAAAGGATTATTTCCCTTTGTTGTGAGACTCAAGGGATTTGGGTCTTGGGGTCCCCAGGGAAGGTTTTTCAGGGGGACCAGAGTGCCCCAAAACACTCTAATTTTTTGGATGGTGGCAGCAGGTACCAGGTCCAAGCTGGTAACTAAGCTTGGAGGTTTTTATGCTAACCCCCATATTTTGGACGCTAAGGTCCAAATCTGGGACTAAGGTTATTATAGCATCACTAAAAAGGTAATGTTTGTCATTTTAGGCACCGAATCAAGAAAACCAACAAGACTCTTCAGTGCTTTGTCTTGAGTGCGGCTATTTTGGTCACCCTGAAATATGAGCAAAATAGAACAAGAGTGGAGCTGTTGGCCTGTTGCGAGCAAAACTAGTTTCACTATTCTAGAATGGCTTTCAATGGCCAGTCCTTACAGCATAGGAAGTCGGGCTGGCATTACCAGCAATTAAAGTCTTTTGCAATAGAAAGTAAAGGAAAACATTGAATTAGTCCTAAAACTGTCTTTTTGGTCTATTTTAAATGCTTTGGTCTGATTCTGACGTCTGTGGAGTTTTTCCTGATTTGTGTGGGTGTGAAATCAGAATTAGGCCCTCCAGTGCAAATTGTGGGCAGTTCTGTGCATTTTCTGTGGTGAGCTATTTTAATTAGATAGATGTGACTCTCCACCAGCTTAAAGCTAAAGTAATGCAGTGCTCGGTTAGGCTCCTTATCTTCCCCACGGATTGCAATGCTAGTAAGTAGGCTGATACATCTCTGAGCCTGGAAAGGTAAAGAGACTGATTGTATCACAAGAGTGTACAAAGGGTATCCCAAAGCTTACTTGTGATTTCTCCTGACACCCGTGATTTATGTAAGCAATAACAAATGACAAGGCATGATTTGACAAACAGGCATCTCGGGTGTGCTGTAAGGCATGCAGTGAAAGACTCTTTTTAACAAAGTTCTTCCTGTTACTGTAAAATTTCCCACTAGAAAACTCTAAAAAGGTGCATCAAACAAAGGCCCTACAGTTTAATTGGGCAACAAGCTGCCTATCATAAATAAAATGACTACACAGACATTCTGAAGGAAGGTCTGGCAAGTCACAATTGAATTAAGTATTTCTGGGCAGCATAATTATGTTCCTTAACAGCTTGATACTATGGATACTCTTCTAAACATTGGACATGTACTGAACACAAGTTTGCTGAGATCTCTCTAAGATTTATTAGGTTTATTAATTTAAAAAATTGCATTAAACCGATGCACAGAAAATGGAATACATTAAATGTCCCTCTGGAAGGGATCTGGGGGAATAGGTCTGCAGTTGATGGGATAGTGTTTTAATGATGAGCAATAATAGTCATAAAAGCCCTGTGTAAAATATTTGAACTGGCTTCTAGTCTCCAGTTTACATATTTGGAGCCAAAATATTATGTTCGCAGTATCCAAGATGTGAAAAGGTTAAAGAAATTCCCAACTGAGAATGGAATAGTAATAACTATGATCTTGATTTTGCATAGTGATCCACATGAGCAGACCCTCTGACCCACATGTAGTCCCACTGACTTGGCTGGGACTCCTTGTGGACAGAAGGATCCAGCCACGTGGACAGCTTTTCTGGAATGGGACTGATAGCTGGTCAGATTCATCATTGCAATTTATCCTACTAATTTAGCACTTATTTTTTTGCTCACAGAAAGCACCAGCATAATTTCACCTTCATTCTTTGCAACAGCTGCTTGCTGACCAAATACTGGAAAGGAAAATATTCCCCAGCTGCTACTGCTTGTTGCTGCAGTGTATGTGATACATTAAAACTGGAAAACCTGATGCTGTTGATAATTAAAGAAACATTAATGACTCAGCATTACCCTGTCAGAGTGTCACCCATTCTCGAGAAGATACTGTGAAAGCTTCCATATGTCCTGACAAATGCAAAGCTTTTATTTTCCTATAGAACCATTTATTTGCTCTCATTTCCGATGTTTGCCACTATAATATTCTGTGTTGTTCTCTCTCTCCTCACCCTTTTCATGTTATTTTACATAAAATAGTTAATTTAAAATCTTTTGATAAAGGGGTTGAATGCACTAAGAATACGAGTATGGCCCGCCGTTGTATAATACACACATGAGTGTTTGGGTTTGTTTGTTTGTTTGCCTTAGAAGCGTAGTCAAATCTCATTTAGCTGAATACTTGTTAATATAAACTCTCAGATCTCTAAAGGTCAGTGAGTCTTCAGAGGTCTGTTTTCACATAGTCTTGGGGCAAGTTCTGTAGTTCTCAATATTACAATAGTTATTTATATAAGAGTAACACCTAGGAGACCTTTTTGATGGGCACTGTACACACATAGCAAGACACTCCCTGTTTATGATCTAAATACACAAGACAGACGAAGGATGGAAAAGGAAACAGAGTCATGATGAGGTGAAGTGACTTGCCCGAGGTCATACAGCAGGTCAATGACCAAGATGGAAATAAAACCCAGCTTTCTAGATGCTCAGTCCTGTGCCCTAGTCTTCAGGCCATGTTACCTTTGATTCATTTGATTCTTACTCAGGTAAAGTGAACATTGACTCTAATGTTGACCTCAGTGCCTGAATAAAGACTGCAAGACTCAGTCCATAACATGCTGGAATCAGACGTCAGCCCAAAAAGTTTTAAAGATATTTGGAAAAGCCATTTGAGCAGACTTTGAGGCCTGTGCTCAAAATCTTCAAAGTTCAAGGACTCTCAGTTGGTGTAGCCTGTTGGGTAATTCTTCAGCTAACTGGCCAGCAGACTTTCCTGATCAAGGGTCAACAGAACAAACTGCAGACTAAAGTGGTAGAAGGGGACAGTGGGTCACTGAGTTTGGGCTGCCTTATGCAAACTGGCAAATATCCATCCCCACTGGCTCACAGAGACACAAAGAAATACTGAACAATGTACCATTCCTAGTACTTTGCGGCCCTATGTGTCCACCCATTCTGCCTGTCCGGGCCATAAACCCTTCACTGAAACTCATATCTATTAAAAGTGATAACAATACTCTCAATGTCTTCAGTGAGAGCAAGATTTGTCCTTCAATGAAACTGTTGTACATGGAACATGCCACTGTTTCCATCTTCCATGGAAAAATATCAGAATTCATAGCATTTTTCCATGGAATATGGAAACAGTGGCACACTCCTTTAATGGAGGAAAACAAGAACTTAATAAATGTAGGCAAATTTCCTGCTAAATTCAGAGACAGTGTGCTACAGACACTAGAGAGTTAGCCTAAGGCCTTGCTTAGTCTTACAGTCATTTCAAGAAGTTAAAAACCAGTGGGAAGACCTTGCAGGTTCACTGCACACAAACTGCCCTGGGGCGCATTTCTGAAGAGGGGCATATTCCTCCTGGAACAGTGTGTGTGCGATGGATGTCTGCTGGGCTTTGTGAAATGTATTATGCATTGTGTACTAGTTGCTCTGAGGGT
Source organism: Gopherus flavomarginatus (assembly GCF_025201925.1). Lineage (NCBI taxonomy): Eukaryota > Metazoa > Chordata > Testudines > Testudinidae > Gopherus > Gopherus flavomarginatus. The sequence goes on from NC_066624.1 coordinate 89,281,991, forward strand.
TTGATTAAACATTGCTTTTCTTAAAAAAAGCAACAATTATTTTCCTTTAAATTATCCTTTAAAAACTTTTGGAAAATACTCAGCAGCCCTACTCCACAGTAGTGGCAGCAGCAGTAGCTGGATCACTATAAGGGTCCAGCAGCTTCCCTGCTAGGCACCAAGCACCTTGTAGTTTTGAGCAGGCAGCATGTGGATTGGGATTAATCTGGGACAGACCTCCAAGGGGAACAGTGGGAGCAATAAAAACTAACTGGCTTCAAGACTGGGCTTGAGAAGTTTATGGAGGGGATGGTATGACGAAGCTGCCTACCATGTTATGTAGATGATCTGTGACTACTAGTCGCAAATATCCCCAATGGCCAGAGATGGGGCACCAGATGGGGGCGGGCTCTGAGTTACTACAGAGTTCATTCCCTGGTACTTGCCCACATGCTCAAGGTCTAACTGATCGCCATATTTAGGGTTGGAAAGGAATTTTCCTGCTGGGTGAGACTGGCAGAGGTTTTTGGCCTTCCTCTGCAGCGTGGGGGCGTGGGTCACTTGCAGGTTTAAAGTAGCATAAAGGGTGGATTCTCTGCAACTTGAGGTCTTTAAATCATGACTTGAGGACTTCAGTAACTCAGCCAGAGGTTATGGGTCTATTACATGACAGGGTGAGTGAGGTTCTGTGACCTGGAATGTGCAGGAGGGCAGACTAGACGATCATGATGGTCCCCTCTGGCCTTAAAGTCTACGAGTCTACTGGATTGATATTAGGGCTGGGAGACAGAAACTTCACAAAGGTAATATCAGCTCTGCTGTTGACTCACTGTATGGCCTTCGAAATTAAACTTTCTGTCTGGACATGCAGGGGAGCATAAGCTATATTCCATCAAGACATGTCCCTGCTTGTGTGATAGAACAATGCAGAACAATCTACTGTGAGTGAAATCTCATTTTGACACTAGGAGTGGGTCGTCCCTATAAAGGTCATACTAACTACTCTCCTGTGATAAGAAAGGCAAGACTGGGCCCTTAGCTGGTTCTCTCCATGATTTTGAAAGTCTGTCTGTAATTTTTAGAAAGATCTTTGCTGAGATCACTTAGCTTAGTATAAATTTTTATAACACTGAACCACCTCTCACTTTCGGAGATCACTTGTTTGCATTTTCTTTTTCTTTTTTTAATCTGAAATGAAATGCACAGTTTTATCACAAACAGGTCTATGAAATTCAGATACAAACATAAAAGCAATCTCTGTGTCAGCATGTGGGCTGCAGCTGAAAGAAAATGGCTCTCATAAATGCTCGGCACTTTATATAACTAGTGTATTCATTTTCCTTGTTAGAGAGTTCTTGAAGACAAACATCATGTTCCAAATTCCTCCTTCATTTACAAGTTTCCTCATGTATTTGTTAAAAAAAAACTTACACCGTGGACTTCTCCAAAACCCCAGCAGCTAAGCAAATGCTGCATCAGGATAGGAAAATCAAGTTAAATTTTCATGGTTTTTACTCTTAAATTACAAGTGGCATGTTGGGCTACATTGTGGCTTTTAAGCTCCTGATCTGAGCACTGCGGAGTGGGGCACCGTGGAGCTTCACTGCCAGAGGAAAAGTACTGGTTATCATCGGGGCTACAGCTTTGTCATTAAATGATCTTCCTTCTACATTGTTAATAAGATGACTTTGGCATCATTGCACTCATGAAAAATACGGGTTTTAGTCTTTAGTAAACACTTGTCCAAAGATAGTGGTCTTTGGCTCCATGAAACAGGTAGAGAGGGAAGTTAGGTTTGACTAGCTTAGACCACTTTTAGCATAAGGCCTGGCTGCACCTTCCCATAGTGAAGGGGAAAGATAATTCTACACGATTCCCCTTGTGGAGTTCCTCTTGAATTGTTCATTTGTGGAGTGATGCGCTCCTATGTCCCTGCAGCTCCCTGCCGTGAGGCTCCCTGGGAGGACTAGAATGTATGCAGAAAGGGACAGAGTTGAGGCCATTTGTGCAACCTTAATATTGTGATTTCCCCGCTTTGAGTGATTTACCATGCAACCTTGAAGTTCTCTCAGTGTAGCTTCTCTAACACAATTTAGCGTAATAAAACGTGTATCAAACCTTGGAGACGCAGGTTTTCTGAAATTCAGTAGCATTTCTTCTTGTTAACAACCCATTCTGTTAGTTGCCATGGACACAATGTTTGAAGGTCATCAAAAGCAAATGGGGCAACAAGAGAAAGGAGACATAAACAATCAGCATAATGCAAAATGGGACATGACTAGTATGATAAATATTATGTCAGCCTTGTACATTTTAATGGGAGTTGATTATTTGTCTGTACGGTGTAGTGCTGTGGAACAAAATCTAGTACTCCAGTCACAAACCTGAATTAATGGCAAGTTCAAATGTATAGCAGTCCCCAGAGCCAAACCAATACTGGTTCCCAGTAGAATCCAAAAATCAAATTTAGTGAAGGATATGACCATGTAAATAAGAGAGAATGGTAAGTGGGTCAGCAGTGACATCACTCAGGGCTGTGGCAAAAGGTTGAGGCAATAAAGTATTCTAAACATGTTGGCTTTGACTTTTCCTGTGAAAAACTGCACAGAGACATATTTTTGTGCAAATACTATATTGTCATTTGCCAATAGTTATCTTGCATGCCGATGCAACACCTGTCCTTTTAATTGCCTTATTGTATGTGCCAATATCTGAACAAAATTGGAGATCAGATTTTCTTTGTCACACAAATCAGCACTGCTCCGTTGCTGTTTTCAGATGCAGTGTCAAGTTTTCATACAATGGTACCAAATTGTTGATGAAAGTATTTCATCAAAAGGAAGGACAATGGTATTTAATGCATAGCCCCGAAGCCCTTCAGTGACTCACCTGACTTGTGAAATCTCTGCTTCCATAACAGGGGGAGGAAAGATATCAGGATACTAAGAAATAAACAGAATGTTGGTAAAAGACAAGACTTAGGATAGAACGGGATTTAATAAAAGGAAGAAAACTAAAGTTTGACATTAAAAAAAGCCAAACGAGTCATAGTCTGATACCCTTAGCACAAACGAATAAAGGGTTTCTAGCAAAGTTCATTTGTTTTCTCCCTTCCCATGTGTAGTGGCAGAGCTTCTAGAATCCCAGCCCCCAGACGGAATCTGTCAAGATCAAAAGGATGAGGGAAAAAATTTCATTCCAGAGAAGAATTCAATTTCTATCCTGAGAGACTTGGTAGCAGTGGTCCAACAGCAAATTGATCAATTTCTACACATTGACAGATGGTGTCACTATCCAAAGTGTCTGTTCAGCATAGATGAAGGTGTAGTTCAGCGTTTCCCCAATTATGTCACCTTCACATTGCACCATTTGTCTGGGATGAGGAGAGAGAAAGAAGAAAGGTAAGCAAGGAAGAAGGAACGAAGGCACAGGACAGGCAAGAAAAAGAAAACCATGGAAACACACAAAATTAAAGCAGGATACACTGAAATGCTTGATATATTGATGTGGGGCTTAGATACCATGGTGATAGATGTCTTAGAAGTGCATAAGAGAGTGTACAGAATTCTCAAGATACAGAACAGTGTGACCGCAGAATAAAACTGTTCTTCTTTTCTGTTTGTGATTTCCAAAAGTGGATAATCCTTTGATTCCCACAGTGCTGAGACAAGCTTAAGGGATACAGGAGCCAGTGCTTCCCTCAGTTGCACAGGTGGAACTCACATTGACTTCAAAGTTCAATTGAGTCTATCTCTTAGGGCAAAACTGGGACCAATAACCAATTTCTCAAGCAGTCGCAAAATAGAGGCGCAATGAATAAATGACAATGTATCATTGTAGCGTGGTCATGAGGAAACTAACTCCAGATGAGTTCTAATCTAATGGTAATTCATGTTTATTTTCTGTGCTGACAAAGAAAATATCACAGAATGTATAACTTTGAGTACACAGTGTTAAGGTATAAGAAAAGTGGATAATGGCAAGATTCTTGGAATCTGGTTCTACAGTGAGGGGGTCCTGGACAAAGAACTGAGGCAAAGGAGCAAGTAATAGAGAAGCACACAATGTGGTTTAGTGCACCAGATATAGAGTTGGGAATCAGGAGACCTGTGCTGAGATTTTCAAAAATAGGTGCTTAAAGTTGGTCTTCTAGGATCAAAAGTGCCCAAATGACTGAAGAGCATAAGTCATATAGAAAGTCAGTGGGACTTGTGCTCCTAATTCACTTGTGTGCTCTTGAAAATGCCATCCCCAAAGCCATATTCAGACCTTTACTAAGTAGCTGGATTTTCAAAAGTGCTGAGCAACCATCTGCAGCTCCCAGCGACTGCAGTGGGAGTTGTTGGGTGCTCGGCATTTTTGAAAATCCGGTTACTTATTTGAAAGCCTAAGGTTAGGCTTCTATTTTTAAAAAAATTCAACCTACTTGGTGTTTTGAGGCATGTATAATGAGCCTGAGCCTGATAGGTCCTTGACAGCTGCAGCTCCCATTAAGAAGGTAATTTAGGGCCTGATCCTGAACCACTGAAGTCAGAGTTTCGCCATTGACTTCAATAGGAGTGGAATCGAGCTGTTATTGAAGTAAGAATAGATTTTTGCAAGTTTTAACTTGCTACTGGGAGCTAAGGACAGTGGGTCTCAACCAGGAATATGTGTACACCCAAGGGTATGCAGAGGTTTTCCAGAGGGTACATCAGCTTATCTAGATATTTGCCTTGTTTTACAACAGTCTACATAAAAAGCACAAGTGAAGTCAGTACAAACTAAAATTTCATACATACAATGTTTTGTTTATACTCCTCTATATACTATGCACTGAAATGTAAGTACAAAATTTTTAGTCCAATTGATTTATTTTAGAATTATATGGTAAAAATGAGAAAGTCAGCAATTGTTCAGTAATAGTGTGCTGTGACACTTCTGTCTGATTTTGTAGGCAAGTAGTTTTTAAATGAGGTGAAATTTGAGGGTACGCAAGACAAATCAGATTCCTGAAAGGGGTACAGTAGTATGGAAAGGTTGAGAGCCCCTGGCTTAGGAAACCCAAACAAAGGATTATGTAAAGTACTATACTCGTGTAAGATGTTAAAGTCAATAGGCATTACAGGTATTCAGCACCTCTTAGGATCAGACCCAACATCCGTAACGTGGTACCACATCAAGCTGGAATTTTCAATTTTTAATAGTTTCACACAGCTATATTTTAAATCTAGGGCAGGAAAAAGAAAAAAACTCTCTCTTCCTACCCTCCTTTTTTATTTAACGTCCTTTGTTGTAAAGATCCCTTAAAATAACACGAACAATAGTTTACATTTTCATTTATTTGATTTCCCTAGATCGCAATGACATATCAGAGTTTGCTAAGATATACTTAGTCATACTTTAGTAAACTATATCTTTCCTGCTGATAATTTCTATACAACCAGAATGACCAGAAAAACATAATGCTTCCATAAAATATCTCATTTTATTAATTTCAAGTTTCTAATTTAATCTGAATGGCATTAATTTGTTTAAGTAGAATATTATTATTATATCAGAGTAGATTTGATCCATGTTGTTAAATGGTCAGTGGGTCTGCTGGAAAATAGAATAAAATTAATAATTTTAAGTATATTAATACTGTGAATCATCATAGCAACATATGGGCACAGTGAACTCAACCAAAATACACCTCTATCCCGATATAACGCTGTCCTAAGGAGCCAAAAAATCTTACCGCGTTATAGGTGAAACCACATTATATCGAACTTGATTTGATTCCCTGGAGTGCGCAGCCCCACCCCACTGGAGTGCTGCTTTATATCCGAATTTGTGTTATATCGGGCCACGTTATTATCAGGGTAGAGGTGTAGTTGCTCAATACCATAGTACTAAAATTCAGGCAATAAAGGAAATGTTTACATAGGTTCTTTTTTGTACTCAGCTACAAAGCCATGCAAAACCAGCATAAAAATAGAACCTGGTCCACACAAAGATGAGTGAACCAATTCAGATAAAATGAGAGACGTTCTGAATCTTTGATCCAAGCTAGAATTAAACCTTTTTGGAAGTTCAGAAAGTTTGGTTTACTCCCCACATTATTTTTCATTGTCACATATTTTTGAATGATATGATTCTGATTGTATCAGAGGGGTAGCCGTGTTAGTCTGGATCTATAAAAGCAGCAAAGAATCCTGTGGCACCTTATAGACCAACAGATGTTTTGGAGCATGAGCTTTCGTGGGTGAATATGGTTCTGATTGGGACTGGAAGCAGAAAGTCAAAAACTCTGTGAAAAAGACTCATGGTATTTCTAGCTCAACTGAAAGCAGGAAGAAATCTAATGGAAAGCTTGATCTTCTGAGATTTCCAGGCCCATTTTATATTCGTAGCTCTCTAGGTAATCTGGATAAACTTTAGATGAGCATTCCCTTTTTTGATTACCCCCTTCCTGTAACTTCTATCTACTTTCCTTTCTTAGACTGTGAGATTTTTGGAGCGGGACTACGTCTCCATGAAAAGTGCTTAGGGAATCATAGGTGATACCATAAATAAATTAATACCAATAACATTCCTCAAAATCTTTTGAGTTTCTCCCATCATCTTCTCCTTCCTCAACCATCAAAAAGACAACTTTGAAAGAAAAAGAGTTGTTCATCTTTTAATAGAAGAAGGTTCATAAAGTATTATTGAGATTTCAGAAAGTAATTTACATCTCACGGTGGAAGCTAGACGTGAGAATTCCAAGAATGATGATAGAACCTCTTTAAACTCAGTTTTAAAATTACACATGATAATAAAATTACACTTGACAATGTCTTTCCCTGTGCTTCTGTTTTTCTTAAGATTTCAGATTGTTCATTGTCACTGATAGCCTGTAATTTGCTAATTAAAATGTCAGATAAAATGAGCTGCAAACAGCTAAAAGTGCTAGATAATGTACCTTCAATAGTAATGAAGACTTGGAAGCAACTGTGTTCAAATTTAACTTTGGATTGACTTTGTGATTAAAGCAAAGAACTGGGAAACCAATGTGGGTTCTGTTCTCAGCTGTGACACTTGACCTTGGCCATGACAATAAAATGTCGAATGCAGCACTAGCCCTTTAACCTCGATTTACCAATCTTTAAATGGGGATAACAATAGTAATCTGTCTCACAAAGGTGATGTGGGACTAAATCCATTGTCTGTGAATATTTTTGAGCTCCTCTTACAGAACCCACTATAAATGCCAAGTAGACCTTGTTATTACGGACTTCTGTTTTTCCAGGTTTGGCTCACAGGTGAAGCCAATAATCATGAAACTGTATTACCTGCCCTGACATGTCAGATATTTCTGTTGAATATGGCATATATCTCACTGCACCGTGACAATAGGTGTGAAGCTTTTTACCCATTAATAGCAAGGACATGACAGATGTAAAGGGTATTCTTATTTCATGGTCCTTTATAGTTTGTAATGGAAAATTGATATGTGCAGCAGCGATGGTTCAGACAGAATAAGAACTGAATAGTGCTTAATTCTCCTCTTATTTTTGCTCCTGTGTGATTCCATTGACTTCAGAGAAGTTACTCAGTTTCAAGGTCAGGATGATCAGAAAGCTTGAAGAAAGAAGATGCTGGCAGTGCGTTCAGCAGGGACTGCTTTTAAAGGTATTAGAGAAGGAAATGAAATTGGTGGCTGGCACAAAATAAGAACTGTACTAGGGACTGTGGTTCATTGTCTGAAATGTTTATTTGAGTCACAGACACAACATTTTGATATAACTTATTTGATGAAAACTGACCGGGACGAATCAGGTTTGACTAAATGTTTACTCTGGTGAGGAACAACTGAATACAACTGAGTAAAATTCAAAACCAAACAGCTGTTTATTAACCAAACAAGCAACAAGGATAAATTGTAACTTGGATAAAACATATAAAAAAAAGGGGCAATTCAACAACTACAGATATTATCAGAATAAAAATATACACTACTTTACACCAGGCAACAAGAACAACAACAACAAGGAAATAACCAGACTGAACTAACAACAGGAGTAAACTACGATTCAGATTGAACAAGGCAATTTATCAATCAAGAATACTATTAACAATTATATACAAAACTTTATACACAACTTTATACCAAGCTGGGAATAAAACAGAGGTAACTAGGCAAAAACGGATTATATAAAAAAATTAAATGTTCTTACCACACTCCAGATGCAGCTGACCAACAGTACAGACACCGAGTACATGGCAAATTGGTGAGGTGTAATCCTAACACGACACAACACGAGCCGGCAATAATGGAGAAGACCCTGGCTGAAAGGGTGATCAGGCCTTTCAGCTAACACATGGGCACTTCTAACGGTTTTTGGCACAAGACACAGTTTTATCTGAAGACTCTTACTCGTGTCGGGGTTGGATTGGTTCCCAGCTCCTGCACCTATCGGGTTCCGAGCTAGTGCCCTATACGTCAGTAGGAGCTGCACCTGACACACTAAGGACTGCACCCGGCACACCACTTTTTGCACATGGCACACTTGTAGCACGCGGCACACTTGTAGCACGCAGCCCTGCAGTAGCACACAGCACACAAGTAGCACACGGCTCTGTACTGAGCTTGTGCTGACCCTGTACTGACCGACGATCGGCCAGACCAAGAGCCAGAGTGTGAGTTTCAGGTTGTGACAAAAGCAGTCAAAAACCTTCCCTGGTGATATGACCAACATGCTCTCTTTTTCCTAAGTATGTGGGATTTCTAGTTTCGAACAACTCAAAGGATAGTACTTAGGGATAAAACCCAAAATATAGAAACACTGTTTTTCATAGTGTACTGTTGAATTTTTTGTAGACATCTCTTCCCTAAAAGCAAGGGTGTCAGGTGAGATGCACTGGGATACACTATGCTCACTCTATGACATGTTTAGCTTAAGCTATATCTACACTGCTCCTCTGTGTGGACTATAGGGTGTGAATTGCAGAGCACACCAAACTGTTGCATTGTAACTTCCCTGTGTGGACACTGCTGGCATGAATGAAAAGGTACCTAGTTTGCATTAATGTAGCCCTATTGTATTAGAGGCCCTGCCTTTAAAGGCCAGAGTGTTGCCAGAAAATCAAGGTGCTGTGAAACTCTTGTTGTTATGCACACCCATTTGAAACCAGACTCAGAATAAAGCTGGGCTCTTGCAAGCATCTTAAGCACTGCGTGATCACTGCTCATGAGTGCTCTTTTGTTCTATTTTTATCTTCTCAGTGTAAAGGCTAAAGAAAAAGTCCCTAAAAGTAGAGTGGGAACATCAAAAGAAACAACTTTTGCAGCCAAACATCAGCCAGTGGAGTCAAGGAAACCAATTTTTGTTAACAGTCTCCTCAGTACATGCACTGAGGCCAGAAAATGGGTTTTAGGTTTATATCTCAGAGTACAAATACATGAAGCAATGGATTAGAGTCCTGTCTCCCGTCAAGAGATATTGTGCTGTTAAAAGATTTCAGAGAACTGGAGCCAATATGTCTGAGGCTAAAGGAAAGGTTTCCTCTCAAGAGACAGTTTGAGATATTCATGAATTAATAATGACAGAATTTGAAAAAGACATTTTTTTTTAAATATAAGCCTTACTCATTTAATTAAATTGATTTTATTTGGACTATAAACCTAGAGCCAGAAACTGAGGCTGGTGGGATGTTCTTGGCAATTGTTCATGGGGAATGTCAAAGGTTTTACTTCAGGAAGAGCAATCTGAAGTCACTTCTGAGCTCCTTACTAAGCAATGCTTTCTTTGCCAGTTTTTCCAGAACAATATTGTAATTTTTACACATACTGCTTCCTGTGTCCCTTTGGAGCATGGGGAGAAGAGATAACGATAGGCTGCTGGCCTGGAGGGTGCAAAAAGATTGCCCAAGCTTATACTTCCAGCATGGGTGCTCAAGCATTACGATGTGTGCATTAGCCATTTTTTCCTTGCTTTGGTTGTTTTTCTAGTTATTCCTTTAACTCATGAATATTTTATTGTTTCTTCTATGCTTTATTCAGCCTTTGAGAGTTTTCTGCCCAGAATGTGTGAGGTAAACTCTAATGTGCTAACTCTCAGATTTTATATCTCATAGAATCATATAGATGCAGGACAGGAAGGGACCTGAAGAAGTCATCAAATCCAGCCCCCTGAGCTTAGGCAGGACCACATAAACTTAGGCCATCTCTGACAGGTGTTTGTCTGACCTGTTCTTAAAAACCTTCCATAATGGGGATTCTATCACCTTCATTGGGAGCCTATTGCAGATCTTGACTACCTTTATAATTGGAAAGTTTTTCCTAATATCTAACCTAAATCTCCTTTGCTGCAAATTAAACCCATTCCTTCATATCCTACCTTCTTGAAAACAGCCCTTAACAGCTCTGAAGTCTTACTGGGTCCCCACTCAGTCTTCTTTTTTCAAGACTAAACATGCCCAGTTTTTTTAACCTTTCGTCATAAGTCAAGTTTTCTAAACCTTTTATCACTTTTGTTGTTCTCCTGTTCAGTTTCTCCAATTTGTTCACATCTTTCCCAAAGTGTGAAACCCAGAAATGGACACAGTACTCCAACTGAGGCCTCACCAATGCTGAGTAGAACAGGACAATTATCTCCCTTGTGTTACAGACAACAATTCCATTAATGCATCCCAGAATGAGATTAGGCACATATTAGAATGTTTTAGGTACAATGCTGAAGAAAGGATTTTCAAATCATGCTCCAAGCTGCTTCCTGCTTCCTGGTCTATGTCTTTCTTTCCTACACTATGAATTTTTAGCACTCGTGGCATTTCCTCTTTGCATGTTTCTCACTGCTGATCAAGCTTCAGTTGAGAATTTGAGAGCAGAATTATCTAACTGCTGAAAATATATTTGAAAATGAATTGAGACAGTTTCTGTCTGAGTCTAGCTTGGCTAAAAAAGGCAAAGGGCCATGCTGCTTTCAGTTACCTCCTGTGTATCTAGTTAAGTAGGGTAAGAAGGATTTGGCCTGTAAAATTGAAGTATGTTTTTTTTGTTAAGGTCCCTATCCTTTAACTGTACCCCTTCAATTTCCATTGGGACATGAGGGTGCTCAGACACTGGCAGGCCTGAACCCTTTGTCATCAGTAAACCACTATTTTACGCAGTGATCCTAATTCTGGGACCTGATAATATTCTGCATGCAGGTTTCCCACTGAAGTCAATTAGAGTTCCGGATGCAGAGTGATCACATCAGTTAAAAATTCCTCAGACCTACTCCAGCCAAGAAAAATTAAGCCATTGCCTGTAAAGTTTTAAGAAGCACCCAAAGCCTAATGCTGTTCCTGATTAAATCAGTGGCAAAACTACTATCCTCTTCAATGGCAGCGGGACTGGGGCCATGTTGGGAAATGGCAAAGAGATATGGGGATGAGTTAGGAAGAAAAGACCTGAGTGCAGAAAAACAGAGGGTCACGTATATATATCATGCCATTTCCACACAAGAAAGACAATGAAAGGCTTTGACCCTGCACTGCACAGATGGCATCTGGAGGAATCATAGGTGCTATGGAAATCAGACCCCCATAGTGCTCATTCCCCAACAAATAGACAAGCCCTCATTTTCAGTCCAGTTTACCATTGCATCATCACTTACACTACTGGTGAATTTTGAGCCCATTGACTTCAATGGGTCTAACTCATGTGAATAAGATCATTAGAATTCATCCCTATGTTAACATTTAGAATCAATGTCAAGTTATGAGCATGACAGAAAAATTATCGACCGCTGAGTGGTGTTTTTACTCTGTACTTTTTATTTTTTAATCTTGTGTTTTGCTTCAAGTTCTCAAATAAATGACATTTTGCCAACGTGCAGTAAAATATCTTCTTCCCTATGCTTCTTCGTTATTGATTCTCCACTGAGCCTCTTTAAGTACAACCAGTGTTTTTTCTGTGGAAGGTGTTTGATGAGACTTACTTGCTTCCATTAAAAAAATAGATTTTGCTGTTGGTTAGCTAAAAATAATCAATGGACAAGATGCAAAAGTAGAACATGTCAGGACCAGGTAAACATTCAGAGCAAAAGAGAACAATGGTGATATAAGAGGCTGATAAAGGTGTTATGAAAATAATGCTTTGATTTGGGAGAAATCAGGATAAAGTCAGGCTCACCCTGAAAGCAGTGCTGACTTTATATTGCTTCTTAAGGAGCCAAATACTGCAGTCCTTACTCAGGCAAAACTCACAAAGGCATTCAGAATAAGACCTACAGAACCAGGGCCTGCATAATGGGATATGTTTCTCATGTACAAAGAGCAACCACATTCATTCAATCTCAAAGACTTTTATTGTAGGTTAAGAGAAAACAACAAGAAAGAACATGTCAGAGAGAAAGAGCGAGAGGAGAGGGCACATATACTCCATTGGATCTGCCTAACAAAATGGACCAGCTTCTCAGCCTAGAAAAGTAAAAGTGAAGTATACAGAAATATAGTGTAAAGAGATACTTGCAGTGAGTACCAGAATGTAAGGATTGCAAGATTTGACCCTTATTTAGCAAAAAAATAGCCCTCTTAGAAACTAAAACGCTATTTTAATGTGCCAGGCTCAACTACTTTAATTACAGTATAAGTGACATTGGCATGTTCACTAGACTATAACACTCCCTTATAGACTTTTTTTGTGAAATAAGAGCAAAATAGGGCTTGATCCTGCAAGATGATGAGAATTCTGGCCTGATTTAGCCAAGCACTTAAGCGCATGATTTACTTTAAGCACATAGTAGACCTCAACAGGACTACTTGTGCTTAAAGATAAGCACATGCTTCTGTGCTTTGCTGGATCAAGGTGCCAAACACCTTGCAAGATCAAGCTATGTAGCCTTTTGTAGTTTCTGTTATTTTTCTAACAAGTGCAAAATCTGAATCACAGTGTATGGAAAGCAAGGTTTGATAACTGCAGGTAAATTTTAGCATAATCAATGCATTTAGCATCCTGGCTAATTGTAGTTTGTGGGCTTCAGGGCCGGCTCCAGGCACCAGCTCAGAAAGCAGCTGCTTGGGGTGGCCAACGGAGAGGGGCAGCACGTCTGCCTTTTTGGTGGCAATTTGGAGGCAAGTCCCTCAGTCCCTCTCAGGGGAAAGGACCTGCTGCTGAATTGCCACAAAAGAATGAAGAGGCAGCGGTAGAGCTCCCACCAAAGTGCTGCCGATCACGGCTTTTTTTTTTCTGCCGCTTGGGGCGGCAAAAACACTGGAGCCATCCCTGGTGGGCTTAAAAAGAATCGAGATGTTAAAGAGGCAAAATTAAAACTCAAGAATCTCCAGAAACTGCTGTGGATTTCTGTCACAACTCTGTTGTAATTGAAATGCCATTTGAGTTTTAAAATATGAAATATGTCCTTTGACACACACTAAACAAATACTATACTACTATTACTAACTTGACTATACATTCAGGCCCCAGTCCATCAAAACACTTAACCATGTGCATAACTTTAAGCATGTGAGTAACCATAGTGAAGTTAACAGGACTAGTCACATGCTTAAAGTTATGCATGTGTTTAAATGGCACCAACTGGGATGAAATGTGAATAAATGTAGATAAATGTGGATAACTGTAAAGTAATGCACATTGGAAAAAATAACCCCAACTATACATACAATATGATGGGGGCTAATTTAACTACAACAAGTCAGGGAAAAGATCTTGGAGTCATCGTGGATAGTTCTCTGAAGATGTTCACGCAGTGTGCAGAGGCGGTCAAAAAAGCAAACAGGATGTTAGGAATCATTAAAAAGGGGATTGAGAATATATTATTGCCCTTATATAAATTGATGGTACGCCCACATCTCAAATACTGCATACAGATGTGGTCTCCTCATCTCAAAAGAGATATATTGGCACTAGAAAAGGTTCAGAAAAGGGCAACTAAAATGATTAGGAGTTTGGAACAGGTCTCATATGAGGAGAGATTAAAGAGGCTAGGCCTCTTCAGCTTGGAAAAGAGGAGGCTAGGCCTCTTCAGAGGGATATGATAGAGGTATATAAAATCATGAGTGATGTGGAGAAAGTGGATAAGGAAAAGTTATTTACTTATTCCCATAATACAAGAACTAGGGGTCACCAAAAGAAATTAATAGGTAGCAGGTTTAATACAAATAAAAGGAAGTTCTTCTTCAAGCAGCTCACAGTCAACTTGTGGAACTCCTTACCTGAGGAGGTTGTGAAGGCTGGGACTATAACAGCGTTTAAAAGAGAACTGGATAAATTCATGGTGGTTAAGTCCATTAATGGCTATTAGCCAGGATGGGTAAGGAATGGTGTCCCTACGCTCTGTTTGTCAGAGGATGGAGATGGATGGCAGGAGAGAGATCACTTGATCATTGCCTGTTAGGTCCACTGCCTCTGGGGCACCTGGCATTGGCCACTGTCGGTAGACAGGATACTGGGCTAGGTGGACCTTTGGTCTGACCTGGTATGGCCGTTCTTATGAAATTTAATAGTACAAAGTGCAAGGTCATAAATTTAGGGACTAACAACAGGAATTTCTGCTATAAGATGGAGGATCATAATTTGAAAATAAGAGAAGAGCAAAAAGATCTCAGGGTATTAGTAAATCACAGGATGACTATAAGCCATCCATGTGATTCAGGCATTAAAAAGACAAATGTGACAGTAGATGTATCAGACAAGGTATTTTCATCAGAAATGAAGAAGTATTAATGCCATCATACAAGGCACTGATATGACCTCATCTGAAATACTATCTACAACTCTACTCTAGAGCGACCAGACAGCAAGTGTGAAAAATCAGGACAGGGAGTTGGGGGTAATAGGAGACTATATAAGAAAAAGGTCCCAAAATCAGGACTGTCCTTATAAAAGCGGGACATCTGGTCACCCTACTCTACTCACCCATTTCAAGAAAGACAAATTCAAACTGGAGCAAATGCCGAAAAGGATTACTAGAATGATCAGGGGAACGGAGGGCCTATTTTACAAGAGAAGAGTAAAAGAGCTTGGCTTATTTAGTCTAGCAAAATGAAGGCTGACAAGAGATATTATTGCTCTCCACAAATAAATTGGAGGGGGGGACGGGACACAGCTGAGAGGGTAAAGAACTACTTAAGCTAAAGGACAATGTTGGGACAAGAACAAATGGGTATCAACTGTTGTCAGAGGTGTTGTTGTCAGAAGCTACCGGTGTGGTGCTCTGCTCTCCCTGGTTGTTATCACTCGGCTGCGTGCGTGTGTTCCCTCTTGTGCTGTCCCAGCTCTGCAGATAGCTGACACAACAGACTCGAAGAGAACCCCCAATGACCACAGAGTCTAGTAAGGTACGAAAGCACGTCGGCCAGGTTTATTGCGCTCGGACACAATTGCAGTTCCTCTGAGATTGTTACTCTACAGGGCATACTACGAGAAAGTGCCTCTTGGCAATGGACTCGGCTCAGTCAGTGGCGGGACTTTCCACTGCCCCCTCGGCCGGACAAAGACATCGCCCCAGGGATACATTTTTATACACAGGTACAAACAAGTTACACATCACTCCTGACGTATTGAGGTGCAGCCCCTCTACGTAGTAAGGTACAACCCCTCTACGTAATAAAGTGCCGCCTCTCACCTTGTACATGTTGGTTCGATCAAAACAACTCTATTCATCATATTACCCTTTTGCCCGTCATTGGGATGGGTCGGCCTGTTCCTTGTTATCTGTGTGGAATGTGCAAGTATGTGAATGTTCTGATCTCTAGTGTTCAGTACCTTTTAGGTACGTATCTTCTTGCAGCATCAGCCCTTTCCTTGCCAGCTTCTGTGAGCAGCGCCTGCCTCTGGCTCACAGCTTCACTTTGCTTTATGTTAGCAAAGTCTTGGCCATTATTTTAGTTCAGGCCTCAGGCCTCATACTGGGCCTTTATCAGGGCCTTCACTTACTACATCAACTAGCCATGGATATTAGGCTGAAAATATGAAGGTTTCTAACCATCAGAGGAGAGCGGTTCTGGAACAACCTTCCAATAGGAGCAGTGGGGCATGAGCTTATGAACAAGATTATATTATGGGGTTGCCTGCCCAGGAGGTCCCTTCCAGCCCTATGTCCTATGCTTCTAAATGGTTTGTTGAATCATGCCTCAGACTGTAAGCTCTTTGTTGTCCAGTGCAATATTATTTGCAAAGAAAGATGGGACAAGATAGTTGTTTGTTATCACTAGAGGGAGCTGGTTTCACATAATATTTCTCAAATAGCCAAGTATAAGTGCTGATAAAGAAGGGAAGTTCTTTGCATGAATTCAAATATCAGGATCGGACAGTCCGGTTCAGATGGCCCATCAGAGCCTGGGTTTAACTTTCAGCCAAGCTTTGTGAATGGGTTTTAAGGATGGCAACATCTTGTCTTTCTCTACTTCCCTTAATTTCCTTTGTGGTAGATGAATGGTTAATTGTGGGACAGCTGGCCTGGATGCCCTTTTGTGGGGTGTTGTATACTGAGCGTTTTTGCATGTGCTGTGCCCAGGTATCACAGGAAGAGGAACACAACATTACTAAAATAAAATCACCATAGTAACTCAGGGTTAATAATAATGTCAAACCACATATTTGAAATCATTCTCATTTTGTGCAGCTCACATTGATCTGTCAAATTCCTACTTTCCGTTCTGTGGGCTGAAAGCTCTGATGTACCTGGATACTCCTGACTCTTCATTACAGAGAGAAGCCAAAGAGGATTAAGGTGAATCCCTGTTTTTCTATAGATAATATTGAAATTTATTATTTGCTGCCATCACAGCTCAAGGTGAAATAAAAAAAAAACACAAAATGTAAGTGCAGAAAGACTGCAGGCTGCTTTATTAAATATGTCGTAACTGTGTGTGGGCCGGTATACCCAGCAAGAGGCCTCTGTGGTTTTCAAATGTGCAATCAGACCATGTGAAAAAGAAAGGAACTTCTGTGCCTCATTCCCAATCTGCAGCCTGAAGTCTGGCCCCAGCTGTTATCATGATGTCTTTCTCTGAATCACTCATCAGGTGGCCATCACCAGATGGGCCCTGCTTTCCATCTGCCTTCACTTCTAAATCCACAATGTTTGCATTCAGGATGATACCAGAAACCATCAAACTTTAAGCCCAAGTCTGAATCCTGCATTTGGATTGTGGGACCGATAAAACAAAGGAGAAAGCTCATTACTGCCTCCTCATTGTGCCAAAGATAATTAACTGTGATATGCCCAAACACTAAGTACCCAAGTGCTCATATCCTCTCTTCGCGCTCCTGTGTCAAAGACAACAATGTAATGTACATCACAAACATAGAATTACAGATGTGTAGGACTGGAAGGGATCTCAATAGATCATATAGTGCAGTTCTCTGCACTCAAGGCAGGACTAAGTAATAACTAAACCATTCCTGGCAGATGTTTTTCCTATCTGTTCTTAAAATTTCCAATGATGGAGATTCCACAACCTCCCTAGACAATTTGTTCCAGTGATTAACTACCCTGGCAGTAAGAAAGTTTTATCTAATGTCCAATCTAAACCTCCCTTGCTGCAATTTGAGCCTATTGCTTCTGGTCCTACCCTCAGAGGTTAAGGAGAACAATTTTTCACCCTCCTCCTTGTAACAATCTTTTATGTACTTGAAAACTATTATCCCCCGCCCACCCAGTCTTTTCTTCTCCAGTCTAAATAAATCCATTTTTTTCAATCTTCCCTCATAGGTCATGTCTTCTAGGCCTTTAATCATTTTTGCTGCTCTTCTCTGAACTTTCTCCAATTTGTCCACATCTTTTCTTAAATGTGGTGCCCAGAACTGGACCCAATACTCCAGCTGAGGCCTTATCAGTGCAGAGTAGAGTGGAAGAATTACTTCTCCTATCTTGCTTATAACACTCCTGCTATTACATCCCAGAATTAGGTTTGCTTTTTTTGCAATAGTGTTATGCTGTTGACTCATATTTAGCTTGTGATTCACTATGACCCCCTAGATCCCTTTCCACAGTACTCATTCCTAGATAGTCATTTCCCGTTTTGTATGTGTGCAACTGATTGTTCCTTCCTAAGTACTTTGCATTTGTCCTTATTGAATTTCATCCTATTTACTTCAGACCATTTCTCTAGTTTGTCCAGATCATTTTGAATTTTAATCCTATCCTCCAGTGCACTTGCAACCCCTCCCAGCTTGGTATCATCCTCAAACTTTATAAATGTACTCTCTATGCCATTATTTAAATCATTGATGAAGATATTGAACAGAACTGGACCCAGAACTGATCCCTGCAGCACCACACTTGATATGCCCTTCCAATATGACTATGAATCACTGATACCTACTCTCTGGGAATGTTTATTTCCAACCAATTATGCATCCACCTTTTGTAGCTCCATCTAGGTTGTACTTCCTTAGTTTGTTTATGAGAAGGTCATGTGAGATAGTATCAAAAGCCTTACTAAAGTCAAGATATACAAGGCTTATTACCCTGTCAACGAAAGCTATTAAGTTGGTTTGATACTATTTGTTTTTGAAAAATCCAAGCTGACTGTTACTTATCACCTTATTATCTTCTAAGGTGTTTGCAAATTGATTGCTTGATTATGTGCTCCATTATCTTTCTGGGTACTGAAGTTATACTGACTGGTCTGTAATTTCCCATGGTTGTCCTTATTCCCATTTTTATAGATGGGCACTATATTTGCCCTCTTTCAATCCTTTTGGAATCTCTCCCATCTTCCATGAGTTTTCAAAGATAATCACAAATGGCTCAGATATCTCCTCAGACAGCTCATTGAGTATTCTAGGATGTATTTCATCAGGGCCTGTCAACTTGAAGACATCTAACTTGTCTAAGTAATTTTTAACTTGTTCTTTCCCTATGTTAGCCTCAGATCCTACACCATTTTCACTATCTTTCGCTATGTCAAATGTCAGATCGCTACTAAACTTTTTGATGAAAACTGAAACAAAAAAAGCATGTAGCAATTTTGCCATTTCACATTTTCTGTTATTGTCTTTCCCCCCTCAGTGAGTAATGGGCTTACCTGGTCCTTGGTCTTCTTTTTGCTTCTTATGTATTTATAGAATGTTTTCTTGTTACCCTTTATGTCTCTAGCTAGTTTAATCTCATTTTGTGCCTTGGCCTTCCTAATTTTGCCCCTGCATACTTGTGCTGTTTTTTATATTCTTCCTTCATAATTTGATCCAGTTTCCACTTTATTTTAGGACTCTTTTTTGAGTTTCAGATAATTAAAGATCTCCTGGTTAAACCAGGGTAGTCTCTTACCATACTTCTGATCTTTCCTATGCAGTGGGATAGTTTGCTCTTGTGCCCTTAATAATGTCTCTTTCACAAACTGCCAACTCTCTCAACCTGTTTTTTTCCCTTAGAAATATGTTTTCTGTATGTTTCCTGAGTTCAGATATGAATATATAATTTATTCAGATTCCAGTTTCTAATACAGTCTCACAACTTACACAAGCTTCTGAGGGAAAATGCTGGATTCCTTCTGTCTAGTCAGAGAGTGACTGATCCTGCTAGGTTTATGTAAGTTGTAACCTCCTTGCAGCAGGGACCATCTTTTTGTTCTGTGTTTGTACAGCACCTAGCACAGCGGGGTCCTTGTCCATGATTGTGGATTGTAGGTGCTACTGCAATACAAATAAATAATAATAATAGGTGCCCTTGGCTATACTTTAAATAGTTTTTAACCCCCTGCCAGGATATACCACTCAATCCCAAGGAACTCTGTTTGGTCCTGCATGGGAAAGCCAATTGGCCGGAGGAAATGGCTTTCCAATGCCTCCTTTACCTGTTGTGCATTTGACATCTGGATCCATCTAGATTCAGCGCTTGGGCCTAGCCTTTTCATATTCACCTCAGTGAACAGTTTTCATTCCCATCCCTTGCCCCAGTAAACTTCAAAGAAGCTAGTGAGCATTTCAGTGATCTATGAAATACAAATTAAAAGGGTGAAGTTCTCCTCTCAGGTCCACTGCTGCCATCTGTTGACTCCAGTGAGTTTATATGAGTTTAAGTAAAAGGACAATTTGACTGAGCGAGTGTTTTCTTTTGTTTCAGGGAGGTTTTCACAATGCTGCCCACCCACTGCAACAGCAAAATAAAACAAACTTGTCAGGTATCTTGTATAAAATGCAACTCACTTTGTGTTTTCAATGAAGTATAAGATGCATGCATTGCACAGGCTGCATAGAGGCAATCTCTGGAGGAACACAGGGCAATGTAACAAGGCAGTGTGATGGTTCAGTGCACTGCCCTGTGCCCTGGGTGGGAGTCACACACAGGAAAGGTATTGCTTCCCTCCTTCCCTTGAGGGGTCTGACACTGAAGCAGTTCAAGTTGCCATTGGGCTAAGTAAGAGAAGGCTGCCCAGCTCACATCCCAGGTCTCTGGCTGACTGTGCACCCTTCCCAGACAGCTCTGCCCACTTCTGGGCCAGGGCTAGATGACTGTTGGATCCTAAACAAAGGCAAGGTTGTGAGCAACTTAAGTTACTGCAACCTCTATCCAGACGGACTTTCAGCAACTGGGAAACCTGCCCAGCGTGATGATGGAAAAGCTCAGTGTAAATCTAGCCCAGAGATAGTAATGAGTGAAGGGTTAGTTTGAAATGCGAGGTAGAAATTAAATGATTTTTTTTCTCTGTAAATCCCACATTTTATTGAGGCATTTAAATTGTTTCTGATGAGCACATGATCAGGATGCATTTCTGGCCTTTTTCTCATTGACATATGGGTTTTTCTATGATCAGATCCTGTAACTCTTTTCTTATGAGGATGCACTTGCTGCACGCCACTTCATTTTCGCTCACCATGATTTGACTCACACATTATTGCACATGTTTGATAAATAATATTGTTTTTCACTATAACTTCGGGTACAAATTGCACAAGTTAAATAACTCAGCAGCAAAGCAGATCAAGTCTCTTGGCTCTCAGCAACAATAACTTATGAAGCATGCCCTTTCCTACCTATTATGTGTTTATCCCGGTAATTATTAGTAATCCAGTTTGTCTTTTTGTGTTCATTAGAGAATAGAGGCTGCAATGAATGGTCTGAATCGTATTTATGTCTCTGCTGAAATTGCTGATTTGCACTTCAAAGAGATTTCAATGTGGGTATCAAATCTGATAGGATTTTTGACAAAGACAACCGTGGATTAAATGTTGTTCCAAATGGGATGAATCCTAAATAATGTTAATTAATTATTAGCGGTGTAGGTATTGACTGATAGTATCAGGCGGTAGCCATGTTAGTCTGTATCCACAAAAACAAGAAGGAGTCCAGTGGCACCTTAAAGACTAATAAATTTATTTGGGCATAAGCTTTCATGGGTAAAAAATCCTCACTTCTTCAGATGAATCTTCTTATGCCCAAATAAATCTGTTAGTCTTTAAGGTGCCACCGGACTCTTGACTGATAGCATCCCTTAAACTGTATTCTGTAACAGACACTAGACTGAGATTATTCAATGTGGAAGACACAGATATGATACTTGGCAATGAGGAGAAAAATATACTTGCCCCTTAAAAAAAAAAAGTATCCTATATATAGCTGGTCAAACTTTGGAATTTCTGTTCCTTTGGAAATTCCAACAGTTTGAAAAATAGAGCTTTCCATCGGAACCCTGCCTGTGTTTCAGAAGAAGTTTGTTGAAACCAAAATGATTCCATGAAATATTTCAGTTTTTATATGATAAAAATGTTTTGTTAAAAAATTTTCAACCAGCTGTTATGCATGTGCATCTCTGGATGGTTGGTGTATTAACCATTGCAATTTATGATAAATCACATTTGTACAATCTCAGATTTGTGAGCAATGTTATTTTTGTAATGATTCCAAGAATCTGTTATTTTTAAGACATCTTGAACAAGCTCCCTGATTTACTTTTTAGACCAAATCATGAAAATGTGTGTCGTTCTATATATTTAGAGTAAACATTGACTGAGGATATAAGGATTGATGTTATAGACCCTCTACCAAATTCAGATTGAGGTACATAGGCAGGGTGGATGTAAGAGCTTGCACTAACATTGCCCATGCTATTCTGGGTTTAAACAGACAACTCTAGTCTCCAGTGCTGTGAACTTTTCATTAACACTCAGTTCAATACATTTTTTTTTAACAAAAGAGAGACTTTGGAAGTAATAAATTGTATAGTGAACCACATCTATGTCAACAATACTACACTGCTCCCTCCTCAAGACTGGGAGACATTAATCTCTCTGGTTACAGGACAGCAATTTGGAGCTGTTGCACTTAAAAAGGTAATTTTCACCTACTGTAAGGCTCCTTGACACTGCCAGAGAGGTGTAAAGAGGCCTTAGTATAAATGAGAATCTGACCCATTATTTATAATGAGATTCTTATTTTCAATTTCAATAACAACATCAAAATTAGGAGAAATGTTCTTTTGGGTGTTATAAAGCTGTCAGTTGTAACTGGAGACATGGGTGTGGCTTCCTGAATGATCTCTGATGGTCCTTTCACGATACTACTTCTCTCTAACTGAAATATACAGAACAATATAATTATTTTTAAAGAAAAGAAAAACTCCTAGTGACGGGCATCCTATGACTCAGCATTCAGAAGACAGTCACATATTGTTCTTGCATGGCCCGTTGCGATGATATGCTAAATGCATCCCTTTCAACATTGGATATTTTCACAGTCATTCCCTATATGTCTTTTTCTAGGTTGAATCTTGTTGTCATGGCTTTTTTAATATATAAACAGTTTGTATGATGGATGGGCAGAAATGACTAGAATGTGATATAGCATATGGTTCTAAAGGCAGGAATGATAGACTTCAATCCAGTGAAGACATTCTTGTATGTCAACTTTAATTTGGTTGTTTGGATGAGGAACTTATAAACTGTGATCGAATCACCCCTTAACCTCTCTGTTAAACTAATACCATGAGGCCTGGGGTAGGAAATTAGTTTTCCCAGGATTCTGGGTAGAGACTCAGACCAGTTTTGTTATGTAATGTTTAGAGGAATCCCTAGATATTGAACCTAGCCCTTGTTGCTAGCAACATCACCTGACAGAGGAATACATTTGTAAAGCACAAAGCACACTTCCAGCTCTATATAAATAATAAGTGCTTAATAACATGATTGGAAATTGGATGAATGGTAAAAGGAATCCAAATGAGTCACCACTTATATAAGTAAAGATTTTATGTAGACTCAGACTCTGCCTGGGCCTTGAGCAGGGTCACAGGAGAGGCAAGCAGGGCCAGCGCTACCATTTAGGCAGCCTAGGCAATCGCCTAGGGCGCCAGGATTATTGAGGGGGCGGCATTTTGCCGGGGGTGTGGCAGGTGGCTCTGGTTGACCTGCCGCAGTAGTGCCTGCAGAGGGTCCGTTGGTCCGCGGCTCCGGTGGAGCTGCCGCAGGCATGCCTATGGACGGCTGGCTGCTCCCGCGGGCTCTGGTGGACCTCCTGCAGGCATGCCTGCGGCAGCTCCACCGGAGCCACGGACCAACGGACCCCCCGCAGGCATGACTGCGGCAGCTCCACCAGAGCCGCGGGATCAGCGCGGGGGGGCGATAAAATGGCCGTGCGCCTAGGGCGTGAGAAATCCTGGCGCCGGTCCTGGAGGCAAGTACAAGAAAACTTCCCCCCTTGTATTCCTTATGTGAAGGCCAGGAATAGTTGCGCTCCCTGTGCTCAGAAGGGAAGGGCTGGAACTATCTGATGGGAAGATGCAGCATGTAGACTTCCCTTGCACAGCTACTAGCTCTGGGAAGGATTATGCCTCCATATGCTCATATATTCAAGACATACTAGTTAATTTCCATTATTTAGAGTGAACGAATCTTCATTATCTGTAATGGAAGGTCTATTTTGTTTGGCCAAAAGCTTTGTTGTGGTAATCGTTGCCAAAGCACTTCCCTCCAGTACCTTTCCCTGCTTCATACTGAGTTTAAGGTTTTCAGCAGGCACTTCATTTTGATCGAAAGAGAAGAGCTCATGGCGCAAGAAGTTTCCACATTCCAACAGAGACACTGAGTATTTTCTAGTCCTACAACTGTCTCAAAGTCAGCACTGTTTTGCTAGGTGAGGAGAGTTTCAGATGTAACAGTTCACATGCCAAGTAGTGCTATTGTGCATTAGCCAGCCACATCTCATCCATTTACCATTTTAAATACTTTGAAATTTTGTTCAATGAAATGATTGCAATGATTCAATGATTATGTCAGTTAAGCCTCTTCAAGAGGGTAGGTACCGGGATCACTTTAATCTGACAATGGTTTGGAGAATAAATCGGTCATGTATAATTTCTTCAGGAATGGGCAGTGGGTCATTCATCACACTAGTGGAGTCTCTTGGCCTTTAGTCACACATTCTTTAACCAGATGTTCCATCCTCATGTTCCATAATGTCCAAAACTCTCTTTTGGGTTCCTTTCTCATCCATCTTGGTTTTCTTGGTACTGAATTTGGCTGAAAGTCACATCAGTTTTAGTATATTAATCATTTTTTTACTTAGCATGGGCACATTCAAAAGCTTGTTCCAGTTCCATGACTAACCAACCACTGTATGGCAGAAATGAAGAACAACCTGGTTTTTCTGTTGTACATGAGAAATAGTTCCAGTAACCTCAGTGGAGTTGGATAGGTATAAAATTGATGTGAGAAGAGAATCAGAACCAGTATTGGACTAACTTAAAAAAAAACCAAAAAAACCAGGAGTTCCTAGTATAGAAAAATATGCCCTCAAGAGGATGGCATTGCTCAGCTATTGTTGCATTGCTTGCTTGTAGAGATGAGAAAACTCAGGGTTGATAAGAATTCTATGACGACTTTGAGCTCAATCCAACTCCGATTGCCTTCAGTTCAGTATACCACTTCTCATCACAAGTACACCACTGCAGGGATCTAGATTTGTTAAAAATCTGTGCTTTCTTGCCACATTGTGAAATAGCAAATATCTTTAGTCAAAAACTGTTTTTGTATTTTTGATGTTCTATTTGTTCAGGTCATACCAAATGTGTTGACTACGCTAGTCAGATTACACAAAAACAGCTGTTTGCACTATCCTAATAAAACTTGTTTTTGTGGTGAAGGCAAGGCAGAAAATGTCTTATGGAATTTGTATCCTCTCAATGTGTACTAGTATCTTAAATATTACTTATTGTCACCAGACATTCTGTAATGCTTGGAGGAACAGTCTCAGAATCTGGTTTAATCTCTTATGTTATGCATGATTCTAGTGTAGATGCAAACATCCTGGTTTAAAATATGGTGTAAAGTGTTGGTGCTTTTCAGAGAAAAGTCATGGTGTATAGACATGGATGGAGAAGCTGCCTTATGTACTGCTAGACCACAATTCAAAGCCCCTTTGACATATAGCATGATATTCAAATAGACGACATGCTTAGATTTTGAACCTACCTGCTGTTCATATGAGTGTTGACATTGAGTCTAGATGAAGTATTTGAAAAAAATCTAAACTGTTCTAAAAATAAAATAATGGGTTGTCTTTCCTATACCCACACATCATCAGTAAAGTTTAGATTTGGATATGGTACATTTTAAATCTCCATGGTTCATTTGAGAAAAATCTGACCAGATTTCCCAAAGTTGTTTAGGCATTTCTAACTGAGACTACTACTGCTGAAGGAATGAAGTGATGACGAAGAGTGAGAAAGCAAGCTAAGTTATTTTTAGATCTTCATGCAGTTCAGTGGTTTTCCTTTGTAAGGTTGCATTCAAAGATTATATTTGCTTTCACAGATCCTTTGCATTTTACTGTGTTTCTGATTCAAGTGAACCTAAAATCTCAAAGTAAAACTCAGTTCACATTGGGTTTCATGTCAAAACCGTGAAAAACTGTCCATTTTGTTTAATACTGATGCAAAACTGTAAACCAGCTGAGATGTGGCATTTAAAACTGGGCTCACAAGCAGAGGCTGCCTACAATGGCATGTAGCTGATTTGTGATAGCTAGCAGCAATATCTCCAATGGACAGTGAGGGGGCACTAGATGGGGAGGGCACTGAGTTACTACAGAGAATTCTTTCCCAGGTGTTTGGCTGGTGGATCTTGCCCACATGCTCACTGTCTAACTGATCTCCATTTCTGAGGTCAGGAAGGAATTTTCCCCCAGGTTAGATTAGCAAAGACATTATATTTTTTGTTCATTGTCTTTGCTTTCCTCTGCAGCATGGGGTATAGGTTACTTACAAGTTTAAACTAGTGTAAATGGTGGAATCTCTGCAATTTGAAGTCTTTAAATCATGATTTGAGGACTTCAGTGACTCAGCCAGAGGTTATGGGTCTATTACAGGAGTGGGTTGGTGAGGTTCTGCGGTCTGCAATGTGCATGAGGTCAGACTAGATGATCATGATGGTCCCTTGTGGCCTTAAAGTCTATGAAGCCCAGGTTCAGGTCCTGCCAAGCCTGAAAATCTACACCACAATTAAACAGCCCTGTAGTATGAAGCCCATGAGCCTGAGTCAGCAGACATGGGCCAGTGACAAGTGTTTAACTGCAGTGTAGACACATCTTATGTGTTTTCCCCTGGCAGGGGGTATCAAAGTATCACAAAACAAACCATCCCAGGCAATCTCCAACTCCACTGCCTGGACTGTGCCACTTCCCCAGTAGCTGGTGGGGGAACCCAGGGCTGCCCTGTACTCCAATTTCCAGCTCAAGGACACTCTTAATCAGCAGCCAGGGTCTGCAGTGTTTCACCTTGCTGCTGTTTCCCTGACCCTTTTCCTACTCTGCCTCTCTCAGATTTTTGCTCCATCTCCTTCTGGATAAGCCCCCTTCATGGACTGGCTCCCCAGGGTTTCTATTCCTACCATCCCGGTTTTCCTCCTTTCCCTCGCTAATGGCCAGAGAGTGACTGCAGGCTTCTTCCCTACATCCCTTTTCTGCTGCCAACTGTCTGGCTTTATACTAGCCCTGTCTGTTCCTTCTCAGCTTGGCTCCATCATCATTCACTGGTTACTTAGGTGACCTAATTCCCCTCAGCAATGGCCTATCTGGCTAATTGCCCCTTCTCAGCCTTATAAACCCTTCTAGGCTAGTGGGGGGTGAATACCTCATCACAAGAGGACATGTAGGATCTTGTTGTTTTTAATGTTAAAAATAAAAAACTTGTTAAAAATAGGCTTAGTGTGAAATAAAAGTTTATTAACACTATAATTTTTAATCTCTGGCAATGTAATGACATGTTTTTATTAAAGTGTTAATTTTCTACAATGTTTGTTTTAATGAGGTAGTTCAGAATGATTGTCCCTAAAGTTATTGATTTTGATCTTAGATGCACTTGTGTAAATCAGAAATAACTCACCTAAAGTTACCAGTTACACTGAGTAATAGAAAATCACACTGAGTGTCATGCAGGATTTTTTTTTTTGCCCCTAGCAGAGGAATAGTAGTAAAATAACAAAAATGACCAAGAATGCCTCCTTTCTAACAGCTGGACGTGGGGTTAATTATGAACCTCAAATGTATATGGCAGAAAAATGGCGTGTGGAATGCTGGCTGACAAGATTTCAACCAAACAACCAACCAAACAAACATAGGCCCAATGCTTCATTTCTCACATATGTAAAACTTCTATTGACCTAAATGAGGATGGTAAGATCTAGCCCAAACTTACTATTTAAAAATATCATCCTGATTAAACTTTAAAAATTACAAAAATATAGTACTTGGTTTCCCCCACACTCTATATAAAGGTCCTTCATATGTCCTGACAACCACGAGGGCAAACATGCATAAATGACAAAAGTATGGCAAAGAGGGAGTCTGAAAGCCTGTTATTTTATGGAGGTGAGAAAGTTTAGTTCAAGAGGGCTAATGTTCTAGTAGTGTAAGAAACAAGCATTCAAATATAGTAAAATTCAGATAATGAAGAGGCAGGTATATTTTGATGGCTCCCTATACTGAGTGCCAATGACGTAAGTGATGACCCAAAGTGGCTACTCTTTCAGGGGGCGTATGGTAAGTCAGT
Source organism: Gopherus flavomarginatus (assembly GCF_025201925.1). NCBI lineage: Eukaryota > Metazoa > Chordata > Testudines > Testudinidae > Gopherus > Gopherus flavomarginatus. Next base: position 89,309,909 of record NC_066624.1, read on the forward strand.
CCACACCATAAAGCCTCTCCTTAACATGTGCCCAGAAATATGTATATTGATTTGTGGATGACAGAGCAGGAGGAAGGAAAAGTGCAGCAAGTTAGTACCCAAAAGAAAACAGCCCAAAGTATCTCAATGAAGTGAAACCTTTTTCAAGTGGGTCTCTAACTATAGCCAGGTGTAAATCAATAGCAAATGCACTAATTAATAAACACCCATTCTGCCTTTACTGACTGCCTCACACCCATTTCCTGTGCTTCAGAAATTCTTGCAGCTGTGTCCAAGAAAACTAAAAGAAAATATTACCCTGTGTGTATAGTGTCATAACTAATCAATTTTACCCTGAAGAGTTACTATACTGGCTGACCTATTTTTTTTCCTTTTCTCCTTATAGATAGAAAATACTTTTATTTTATTTATTTATTTTTTATAGAATTATGTTTGAAAACCCCAGTGAATCACTGTCATTGTTCAAATTCCAAAAGTGCTTCACCAGATATCAGCTGGTGTTCCAAGCAGTAGCAAGTATTTAGTGCAGAGAAAGAGTAAGACATGAACAAATGAGGGGGAAAAAAAGCCATGAAGAAAATTCTTAATTACGCATTCCGTTAAGCTCTGTATATTTATTTTACTTTATGCTCAGTGGTATAAAACTAATATTGCTTTACAAAATAAATGGATCATTTGCTTTTCTTTAAGCATGTTTTACTTTTTTCTTATGAAGAAAGGAATCATCTATTATTCAGAGGATTTTTTTTAAATGAGTTATTAAAATAGCTCCAATTGTTAATCATTGTTTTCTCTTTCTAACATATAAGTCACTGTCTGTTAGCCCTTACTCAGGGGGAATGCAGGGAGTCCACTGGTTTAAATTAAATAGGGGTGAAAGAATCAGGCCCAGCATTCACAATCCCTCATCAGGGGCCTCCTCCAAAACTCATTGAAAGCAATAGCAGCAAAGAATCCTGTGGCACCTTATAGACTAACAGACGTTTTGGAGCATGAGCTTTCGTGGGAGAATACCCACTTCCTCAGATGCATGTAATGGAAATATCCAGGGGCAGGTGTGTGTGTGTATATATATATATATATATATATATATATATATATATATATATATATATATATATGTGTGTGTGTGTGTGTGTGTGTGTGCGTGCTAGCAAGCAAGCTAGAGATAACGAGGTCAGTTCAATCAGGGAGGATGAGGCCCTGTTCTAGCAGTTGAGGTGTGAAAACCAAGAGAGGAGAAACTGGTTCTGTAATTGGCAAGCCATTCACAGTCTTTGTTCAATCCTGAGCTGATGGTGTCAAGAGAAACTGCTGAGCTTCAGTTCATCTGCAAATTTGACACCTTCAGCTCAGGATTGAACAAAGACTGTGAATGGCTTGCCAATTACAGAACCAGTTTCTCCTCTCTTGGTTTTCACACCTCAACTGCTAGAACAGGGCCTCATCCTCCCTGATTGAACTGACCTCGTTATCTCTAGCTTGCTTGCTAGCACACATATATATACCTGCCCCTGGATATTTCCATTACATGCATCTGAGGAAGTGGGTATTCACCCACGAAAGCTCATGCTCCAAAACGTCTGTTAGTCTATAAGGTGCCACAGGATTCTTTGCTTCTTTTACAGATCAAGACTAACACGGCTACCCTCTGATACTTGAAAGCAATAGGAGTCTCTCCATTGATTTCTATGGGGTTTAGTTTAGGTCCCAAAAGAAACCGCCAACCAAAAAAGGAACAAAGAAAAGACCTGAGCCAACAAGTACTGACTACCCTGAGTAGCCTCTTTAAAGTCAGTAGTGTTTGTAGAATTGTGCATACAAATATACATACAAAAAATGACACAAACATACAAAATCCCTCTGCTCTTTAAATTGTTAGTGTGATGTTGCTTTGTATGATGTCTTCTGAGACAACTTGTACATCAGTTGGTGCATTATGCAACTGTAAAATTAAACATTCAAAAGGGTTATTTTCTAGAGTGGCTGGTTCTCTTAATTCATTTAGAAGCAATGTTCACCCAAGGTTCTCTTAGCAAACTAAATGGGATAAACTGATGAAGCATTTTTTCATGTGTGTTGACAAAGCTCCAGTATGAATGTGCGGTTACATTAGTTTAACTGGGGTTTGTTCTGAACATCTCCAGTAAAAATGTTTCCCTCTTTTATCATTTAAGGCCTGTATTTCATTTAATATTTCATTATGCAGAGACAGTGAGAATTAAATGCTCATGAAATTGTAGAGAAATCCAGTTTTCAATAATTTAACTACCATGTGCTGCAAAACCATATTGAAAACCCATGAAAAATGAATCTAGTTCATCCTGATGTTTGCTTTATGCTTAAAATACATATGATCCTTTTGCTTGTTTGGGAGGAGGGAGAGAAAGAAGGAAGAACATTATGGTCTGCTGGTTACAGCAAAGGGTAAGGATCCTGGGCTTCAATCCAGGCTGAGATACCCAAGTCCACAACCTCTTTATGACACAACAATCCAATCATAAATCTGGGTTAAAGGAGGATCGTACTGAAAAGCACATATTGTGCAGGAGTTGAAGGTGCTACGCTCCCTTGTGATGCTGCCTCAGCTAGTGCCCTGTAAGGCAGCTGCTATGACTCACTGAATTCAGAGAGTATTGCCCCCAGTCTGCTCTGTGGCATATTACAGGTATGCTCCTCAGTCAATCATTTTAGTGGACCACACTGTCCATAATCGCTTAGTGGCTAAAAATATTCTCTAGTAAATTACAGCTGTGGTAGCCAAACAGTCCAGGACTTAAGGTAATCTAATACATAGTAATAGAATTTGTGCAGACAGCAGGCAAACAGCAATTCCTGCCAACCAGGTTTTACTGCTAGCAATCTGAATCCACTGATATGAAGGACAAACCCCTTTTCACCAAACTAGAATCCATTTGCCTTGTATCAGTGCCTACCACATGAATTTCTCCTAGAACAGTGGTTCTCAAACTTCTTTTTTCACGGACCATTTGAAAATTGCTGAGGGTCTTGGCGGACCACTTAATGATCTTTCCAAATGTTGTTTGTACCATTAGCTAACTATTGTAAAGCGCTTTGGATAAAAGCACTATATAAAAAAAATAATTAACATTTTTTGGTTCTACAAATAAAAGCACACAACTCATATTTTAATATCAGTAGTCTTACCTTTCCAATGCAATGAATGTGCTCTCTTCTCCCCTCCTCAGCAGCCTCAAGCTGGGGCTGCAGAGCAGGTGGGTCTCTCCCCACTACAGCAGCCACAGAGCTGAGGCTGGGAAGGAGGACTGTCTCTCCTCAGTAGCCACAGCCCTGGAGCTGGGGAAAGTCACCTCTTTCTCTGGCTGCCACAGACCTGCACATTCCAAATTCTCCCACCCCCTCTTCTCACTCCACTGCCCCCTCCCACCTGTCCCCTATTCCCCCAAAGCCACCACCTCACCTTACATGTGCATCTTCTCCGGGGTCCAGGCACCTAATTATGCGTGACTCCACTAATGAGGTGGGTGGCCCTTCATTCTCTTGTGTGCGGCCAACCAGGCATGCACCATAGGGGGAACTTTCCACGAACCACATGAATGGAGCTTGCAGACCACTGGTGGTCCACAGACCACAGTTTGAGAACCTCTGTCCCAGAACACTCACTTGACTTTCAGCAAGAATTTAGAAAATTCTCCAATCTTTTATCATTCCCTCTAGTATCCATTTATTACCTCGCCTCGTAAGAAAATTCTCCTTTTCTACCCACCCCAGAGGCCAGACACTTGCAATATTTCAAGGCTTACCTGCCATTTTAGTTCCAACATTGACAACTTCTCCTCCAGCCCAAAATATTTTAAAAACCTATTTTAAGACCTCTCTGCTGCAGTGATGCTCTAATTCACAGAAATCTTTAGCAGGGTGAACGGGAGTTCTGGATACAGAAGGATGGAGAAATCTTGTCCTGCATAGGTGTGTTCTGAACACAATGGTCTGTTGCCCAGGCAGGAGCAGGATGCCAGGAACTCATGCAGATCTATATATACTGTGAGCCATGGAACAGAGTTTTGCAGAGACTCCCTGCATTCTAGTTGCTATAGTTTGTGATAAAAATTCAACAGAAAGATATATTCCACTAATAAACTCTAGGGTATTTTTAAAGTAATTTCTACAAAAACCACTTTAATTCCTATAGAACCCTACAGGACTTTTTCATATGGGCAAGTGGTTAGAAGCACAACAACACAGATTTGTGCCGGCTATTCATTTTACTGGAAGAAAAGTAGCACAAATTGCACACACAAAATGGAAGGCCCATCTTCAACCTGGCTGAAGGTACACCACAATATGTGCATTACTCAGTTCTCAATCCTTTAAAACAAAGAATTAACACTAGCTTTTAAAATGGAGGTGCACAAATAATCACAATACAGTACAATGGAAACAGCAATTTTGAACTGAGAAGTGAGAGACATGAAATGTAACAATTTAGCTGTTTGATTTTACAAAATCCATGATTTGTATGTTGTTGTAGGTTTAATAAGTGCATGTAGAGCTTACAAATTTGGTGGCTTTTTTTGAACAACATTCTGTAGCAACTAATATAGGTCAGGCTTTTTTACAGTTAGGAATGTTGTAACATGTTAATATCTGTGGTTCCCTTGAATAGGAAGTGTGATTATGTAACGTCTTGGTAATTCGTTACTTTGAAAATAATTTTGCAAATTTTAGAGGGAAAAGTTTAGGTTGGGAATGGTAGTGCAAGTCAGGTGGGGCATCAGTGAGTGATGGTAGTGGCAAGTAGCTGGATCCCTTAATCATTCATCCCCAATGTTGAGAGTTTTTGTTGAGGCAGTCAAGTATCGGGGGTAGCATGTTAGTCTCTATCCATAAAAAACAACATGGAATCCAGTGGCACTTTTAAAGACTAACAGATTTATTTGGGCATAAGCTTTCATCTGTAAAAACCCACTTCTTCAGACGCATGGGGTGAGAATTAGATGCAGGCATGATTATACTGACACATGAAGAGAAGGGAGTTACCTCACAAGTGGAGAACCAGTGTTGACAGGGCCAATTAGATCAGAGTAGATGTAGTTCACTCCCAGCAATTGATGCTGAGGTTGTAGAATTTTTGTAAAGAAAATCTAATTGAGTGATAGCCAGATTCCAATGAAATACACAATAACCTTAACTCTTTTAAAATACTTTTTTGTTTATGAAATAATACTAGGCACAACATAGCTCTTAATTATGAACAGACTTTGTTAAAATGAATGACTTCAAATCATCACCCCTGATAGATTCGTAATAAAAGATTTAAGGTAAAATGTAAAGAAAGGGAGAAGTTATTTCAGTTCCAAAAGGCCACTCCATTACAGGTAGCATGAATAAAGTAATTACACTGCAGAAATCATCCCATTCTCTGCTTTCTAACTTACTATCATTATTATCCCTCAGTATTACATCATGGGATGTGTTTGTTTCAGACAAATAGCCTTCATAAACATACAAGATCTTTAAGCATATAAAAGGGGAAGCTACTGTCTAAAATGTATCCCCTGGAGTCACCAATACATCTGACCAGCACTGACTCTGTAGGTTTGGGTAGTCAGGAGTTTTATGAAACGCTCCAGAGAGTTCCTGCATTTTAGGTGCTCAAAGGCACTTATTCTCCACTTTCCTCAAAATTCTCACAGTGCTTAAGAGCGCAGTCTTCTGGAGGTCAGTGATTATGATGTCTTGTGTCATGACGACTTCTGAAGTTACCCTCCCACAGCATTCTCTTCTTTGGCAGTAACTGCAGAACGGTTGAATTCTTTTGGTGCCTTGAGTCAGCTCAGTAAAAACTGTGCCTTCAGAAACAAGCTGGCGTGGGGAAGCAGAGCAGGCAGATGGCTGATCACTAGGGAAAGTCTTTCACTTTTTAACATGCTCTCATATCATTTTCTTACTTATTGTTTATGGCTCCTGACAATCAAGGGCCTGATCATGCAGAGTGGCTTTATTCCTCCTGAAATCACTGGGAGTTGAAGCCTCCTAGACTTCCTAGAAGTGGAAATGGACAGTTAGAAGTTAATGGTATACCATATTAAAATAATGCATGAGCCTTCTCCACACTCTAGAGCAGCAGTTCTCAAACTTCATTGCACTGAGACTCCCTTCTGACAACAAAAATTACTTCACAACCCCAGGAAGGGTGACCGAAGCCTGAGCCTGCCTGCGCACCAGCTGCGGGTGGGGGAGCCAAAGCAGAATCTTAGGGCCTTCAGTCTCAGGCAGAGAGCCTATAAACTGAGGTCTCCCACCCAGCACTGAAGCTCTCGGGCTTCGGCCCTGGGTTGTGGGGCTCAGGCTTCGGCTTTGGATCTGGGCCCCAGCAAATCTAAGCCAGCCTGGTGACCCCATTAAAATGGGGTCACGACCCACTTTGGGGTCCTGACCCACAGTTTGGGAACCGCTGCTCTAGAAGGTAGGGAGCTCAGTACTTCCAGGGAAAATGTATGCCTAGAGAGAGTCCACTTACATAAGCTTTCCACCCAGAAACCATCCAAGTGGTGATGCAAGTCAGATGGGAGTCAGTGAGTGATGGGAATTGGTAGGGTAGTGGAATTTGACAGAGAGAGGGGAAAGGGACTCTACTCAGGGGTCCCATAGGTCATTCACCCCTTCCACTGAAGACCTTGTGATAGGATCATGCTTTGCAGTGAGACACAGCACTGAGGTAGCTCTTTGCTGAAGTCACAGGAGCAGCAACAGAGCTCCATGAATTCTGCTGAGGCCCTCCCTGTCCAGCATCAAAACAAGCTGAAGTCTCAACAGCAGGTTAGGTGGCGGAACCTCAGGACTGGATCGGCCATCACTTTGCCTAGTGGCTGCAGATAGGACTGCCCAAGTGCACTCTGGAACTACACTAACCACTGACACCAACGATAGAGTAGGGTGTAGCTCAGGGGGAAGGTGGAAAGTGACATGTTAAAGGGGCATTTGCCTCTCAAACGTTCACAGCAGCTAGTGGGGAATTGAGGTAAAGGATGACTCCCAAAGCTGCCACTGCTGTGAGGGTTTTATTTATGGCACATATAAATATATTGCTGATTTACTGTTGCTGTTTTCCCAAGTTAATGCCATGTCCCCTTGTCCCTTAATAAAGTTTTTCTTGTTTCACATACAGACTCAGTACCTGTGAGTGGGGAAGTATTGCCTATTAAGGGTGCCCAGTTTTCTCAGGTCTCTAGGGCTTGAGCCAATGTTAATTTTAAGAGGAATCCCTAGATATTTGAACCTGGTCCTTGTTGCTGCTGACAACACCTGGAAAAGGGTTACACTGATATTATAATCCATTGATAAATTAACTAAGGCTGAGTTAACTTTCTGTCTCCCTCACACATGACCCTCTCCCTCCCAGTCCCCCCCCCCACCTGTTTCAAGCTGCAGATCTCTGATTCCACAGAGGAAATTCAGGAGGTTTGGTACTGATGCCATGAAGGTGTCAGCCCCGCATACACTTCCATGAAGGAAGGTGGGATCTGCACATGCAGGAAGGTAGAGGGGCTCTTAACACTCACCAGACCATCTGGCTCACAACGCAAGAGTCTACACATGATGTAAGAGATGGTTTTTTCCCCAGTGAAATACTCAGACAAATCTAAGATGTTACTATGGAAAGACAGTTTGAATAGTTCCCTTTTTTACAGAAACTAAAGCAAAGGAAATTGCCAGCTAGATAAGAGTACAACATGGAAGCCTCACAGAAATCTTTTGCCCATCTAACTCCACCAACTATTTGTGCGTCATAGAATATCATTTAAATCTGAACAGAAAGCCAAGCCAATAAAGCACATAGTGCTTCCTAGATCTTCCTTAATTGGATACCTTGGTTTGCAGTGACTGTAGTCTATCTAGCACCAATAATCTTGATGCTGTATCCTTCATCGTCCCATTTCTCTTCTGTTCAAGTCTTGTGCTGTTGAGAAAGTCACGATAATAGTTATCTATAAGCGTAAAAAGAACAATGTTGTTCATACTAATGTGTTAAATGGGGTTTCACAATGAAACACTAATTGGAGGGCATCTGCCCTGTCACACTCACGATACCCAACTGATATGATGGGGTTTCACAGCTATAACTGAGAGCAAAATTTGCCCCAGTATGTTCACCAAATGCAACTGTCAAATGTGATGAAATAATATAAATAATACACCAAGAGCCTTTTCATTTCATTTTCACTGTCATCATATGTGTTACTGTATCTACTGTGACAAAGTTCCTCCTCTATCTTGCTGGGTCCTGTGCTTATTGGTGGATTTGCTCACCTCAGTGATTTTCCTCTCTGATGGAACCTACAGTCTGAGTCAACTCCTCCTGTGTCTGATCAGGAGTTGGGAGGTTTGGGGGGAACCTGGGCCCGCCTTCTACTCCGGGTTCCAGCCCAGGGCCCTGTGGATTGCAGCTATCTAGAGTGCCTCCTGTAACAGCTGCATGACAGCTACAACTCCCTGGGCTACTTCCCCATGGCCTCCTCCAAACACCTTCTTTATCCTCACCACAGGACCTTCCTCCTGGTGTCTGATAAGGCTTGTACTCCTTAATCCTCCAGCAGTGTTCACGTTCACACTCACACTCAGCTCCTTGCACCTCTTGCTCCCAGCTCCTCACATGTGAATCTCACTAACTGGGAGGCTTTTAACTAGTTCCAGCCAGCCCTTGTTTGGCTTCAGGTGGCCCAATCAATGTAGCTATCTCCACTGCCTTCTAGAAAGATCTGAATTTGCCCCAGGTGTCTTGATTAACCTGGAGCAACTGCCATTTGGTTACCATGGTACTAGGGATTTGGTTAGCCTGAGGCTAACATATCTGTTCCTTACTAATTTACTCTAGCCATCTGGCCTTGCCCCATCACACTACCCATTAACAAGTGAGGCCGATTTCTTCCCTCCCTTACACAGGTGCAATTCCTATTGATGTCAGGGAGGCCTAAATGTGGCCCCTTGTAAGAAAAAGTAAGCATGGAGCTTCATATCTGTAGAACACCAAGGTAGGTACCACTTATCTTCTTGGCATTAACCATGTTCCTGCTAAGCAGAACTTTTGCTAGCATTCTTCTGACTAAGCAGATGATATTGGCTATCATTACGCTAACTTGATTTCCTGGGAAACATCCCAATAATATGTTGGTCCTTGCTTAGCATGTTCCATTTAAATGGCATGCACTATATATGCAAAGCTAACAATTTACTGGTGATCAGAGAGAACTCTTTTATGTAAAATATTCCTGGAGAAAGCATATATCAGCCTATTATTATAAACACTGTCTTATTCTGTGTGCAAGCAGGTTTTATAGTAACTACAGTAATTCAAGTAGAAAATTTCTCTGCTTTCAAGAATTTATGCCATTCCACACTTCAGGAGCAAAATCCCCAAGTTTCTCTGGCAGAATTAAGCCACAGCTGCTCTACTGCAAACCCATCAAATTAAAATGTGCAGTCTTTGTTTAATTTCCTTTGATCCAACTGCACAAATAACATGAACAACCAGAAATCTAGTGCTCTTTTTCAGAACGTGTAAATGGAGGGCAAGACTGGCCAGAGCAAAGGAAAGAAGCAGGGTGGAAATCCAATGATTCCAGACAATAAGACTTGGTGGAGAAAAGAGAAAGAAAGGGTTATGGGGGCTTCAAATGCTGACGTCAATGTGGGGTAGCTGAGAAGAGAGTTGAGCGTAGCCAGTCCAAGAAACAAGTTACCATAAGAGAAAAATCCCAATAAGGCTTAAACCCAAACCAACTTATGGCACTGTAGCGTCCATGACCAGCTATTATACAATTCAAATTAAATTCTTCTAAGGAATCCTGCCTTCCCACCCTGGAGGTGCTACTCCTGAATCCTAACTATCCTTACAGCTTCTTCAGTTCCTGATGATAAACTTTTCTAGTGGGATATATGTGGGCATCCTGTCAGCAAATAGTTTACACAGGATGGGATGTAGCTGCAATGCATTGCAGACCTTGGTACACACTACCTTATTTGCAGCACCACTGAACTTCTATTCAGATAATACTGGTTCGGGATTAATATTAAAATGCAAAGGGAACATAGATGCACACGTCATGAGAACTGTTTCTTGTTCTTGTACAACTAGCCAAATTGGCTACAGGCCATTCAAAATAAAAAGGCCTAATACAAGAAAACCTATTGGGCTTATCTCTTCCTGGATAAATGCTAGACTCACACTGAAGACATTTCTGGTTAATAACAGAAAAATAAATTATTATTCCTGGTGGAAAACTTGTTTTCTCTTTGAGTGCAAACAACCAGATAGCAACTTAATGGTGAGCTGTCAAAGAAAGGTAACAAGTCTATTACATTCTCAGCTGACATGTGCATATTAAGTTTGTATTAATAGTGACATGGTGTAATAAAGCTAACGCAATTCAGGCAAAGAATATATATTGATGTGAACTAATAATAATTTACAATGCCAACCCAGTGTTCTGCAGACTGTGAGTGAAATAGACTCCCTTGTTCACAGAGCCCTTACAAGACACTCTGCTCTACATGTGTGGGTAGAATTTTACCCTGCATGCATAGGGATTAAGTCACACCCCAGTGAAATGCAGCCACTTCTAGGAAGGAAACATGACACTGGAGCAGTGACTTTTAGAGGTGCTGAGCACTCAAAGCTCCTGTTGACTTCAAAGCAAACTGTGGGTGCTTGGCACCTTTTCTAAGAATAGATTAACATCTTAATGTTAGATACAGATAGCACAGAAATATAACTTCCCAAGTCACCATATGGCTGTGATATCAGGCCTTAAACTCCTATTTGTGCATCAAATGCCGTCGGATCTATAATGGATGCAAATGGATAGGCTTTTCATCCATAATTCTACCCATCAGTACAGCACTCCTTAGGGCTGGCAGAAAGGGAAAAACACTATTTACTACAGCATCAGTTGCATCTGACGAAGTGGATATTCACCCATGAAAGCTCATGCTCCAAAACATCTGTTAGTCTATAAGGTGCCACAGGATTCTTTGCTGCTTTTACAGATCCAGACTAACACGGCTACCCCTCTGATACTTTACAGCATCAGTGCTGCTTACAACTCCCAGCATTCTCTTTATGGTCATCCAATCAAATACTGCTTAGCTAGACAAACTGAAAAGCTCACAGTGCAGGATGCTCTTGCTATTAGTTTTGATCAGCTAGTAAGAAAAAAGATTTTAAAAAAAACGTAATACACTTTTGCAAAAATACAGTAGTCAACAGACAGACTCTGAGTCATACTGCTTCCCTAAATCTTCTTCTCCCATAAGTTTCCCAAGCAAATGAGCTGTTGAAAGGAGAATCTAAGAGGGGCTGGAAATAAGGAATCCTCCGAGTCTGTGTGCCACGACTGTGCAGGCACTCGCAGCCCCTGGTTTGAAGCAGAAGGGTTCCTTGGAAGTGCTCATGGGGGAGTTAGGTCTGTGAAGCCACATATTGACAGATGGACTGGTGACTTTCCAATCAGCCTTCCATGCTACTATGAAGAGAGCAGGGAGGGAGGCCTCAGAACCATGTGACTCTTAACTTTTATTTTTAGAAGTTTTATTTCAAGAATTCTTCTTTTAAGTTAAATATAATGGGCCATGTTTTGCCCTTAGTTACACCCAGTGGGAAAGGGAACATGTCCCTTTAACCTTTGGTTCCTTATTCCTGCCAGTCCTTGTGTACACCAGCTTTTCCAGTGCCCCTGTTCACAGCAGCCACTGTCTAGATGGCATTTCTTAGAGGCCTGCTTCAGCTGAGTGCTCCAGGATAGGCACTGTTTTTCCCCCAGCTTTCTGTCCTAAGAGGTCAGAAGATCATCTTCACTTCAGGGATGTACCTCAATGACTTTATCTCAACACAGTCAAAAGGTCTGGTTTTTAAAAAAAAAGCAAGATTTATTATGAATATATAAAGAAAACCCACCTAAATCAAAATACACATACTACAGAACATACCCAGTCTCATAGCTAGCTTGAGCTAAGCTCTAGGTATGTATATCTAACGTGTTGTTCTCCTTTTCTCTTTGCTGACCTTTCAGCCACTCACCCTGATGGTTTCAAGTCTGTTCTCTTTCCCTCACACAACCCTTTCAGGTTCCTCCAACATGCCTGGCATTTTATACGTCAGCTCCCTACTGCCAGGTGGTAAACTCCCGGGTCTTCTCCAGAACCACCCTTGGTTATAATTTTTGCTGTGCCCATACTGTTCAAATCCTGTGTTACTGTTCCACCTTATTGCCTCAACTAAGTATAACATGTCTACAAATCTGTCAACTTTTTGCACAGCTCTTCATGGCCATGCTTTGTTGCAGGTATCACACTGACTACTAATATGAATCGTGGACAAATTAATTGGCCTATCGCAATCCATAAGAAATGCTGAATATGTTAAGAAAGTTATACCAAATATAAACTTCCTGGGCCTGATTTTCTAAACTTCGGAAGTCCAGGGCTCTAAGGAAAAACGTATGCACTATTAACATAATTTGTGCATTGAAAGATGGCGAGCAGGTGACAATTAGGCATTTTTGTGGGCAGTCTTTGGCATCTGAGTTTATGGCAATTAGTCCAACTGTATGCTAATTAAAAAATCTGTTTTTGTTTAGGCTGTATCCACTAAAATGCATGAATTAAATAAATATGACGTCCCCATACAGCCACTAGAAAAGATGGTTTAACTAAACTAGTAAATATTTAATGCCCTAAGCTCATATAAAGGTGGACGTTAGTGGAAGTCATGGAACAATTCTCTGAATATAGTTTTTTTAGCCTGTCCAGATATAACAAGGATATTGCTTTAAAGATATAAAACAAACTAATAAAATACGCTTAAATATTAAGGTGAATTATTCCAATTAATGAAAACAAGCTAATCGCATCATCAATCAGTCAGTAGAGATAACCTGGATTCTTAGAATTGAACATGACAGAAGAAAGAAAACTGTAGACACTAGAGGCTGTCCCTCTCTCCCTACCCTGGTTATAGCCCTGAGTGGTCCTGATTCAGAGAAAAGGGCTCGATTAAGTCATATAACCCTGTTTATAATCGTGTTCTTTTATAAACAGGCTTGTTGACGTAAGAGAAAGACTCAAATGAGGGTTACACAAAAATAATAATACTGCTTTTCTTTAAATGATATGGGATTCGTTCATTAACATTTCCCACAGCTGGGTCTCATGGGTTTGCTTTCTGAAGGACGCACCTTGCAAGAACACATACTACTAATAAAAAGGAACACCAGACTTATGAGACGCACAGGAAAATTTGGATCTATAAAGAGTGACAGCTGCTTTAATGAGGGACAATGAACTCTTGTAAGCAATGAGAGCAGAACAACTGAAATTGGCAGGAATACAAATAATTAAAGAAACTCATAAGGTAGGATTTTTCAAAAGCATTTGCCTTGACCAACTAGGCTCCCCACTGGAGTCAATGGGATTTGTTCCATTGGCCTCTGTGGGGGCTGAGTTATAACAGTGCAGAGTACTTTTTAAACTATAAATTATGAGGAAGATATACCCACAAAATAGATTTTGTAAGAGTATTTTTGTTTAGCTCACTCAGGCTTTTTTCATTTTTGAAGCATTTAGAAAGCAGGCTCCTGCACTGCATTTTGTCTAGCCCAACAAGGTCTTCCTCTTGATTTCTTTGAAGTTATTTGGTTTACATCTATTTAATGTTCAGTTTTCAGGCACTAAGATACTCCAAGAAAGCATCTCTATTGCAAGTTCAGACTGGAATCACAGGAGGACCATCTAAAAGCTTGCATCACAGAAACACTGAAGTGCTTCCTATTTACAAGGTAAGAATGTATCACTGGATAAATCCACTCCCAGGACCATTTTTTCCACTACTTTGAGTTATGTGAATCGGAGCAGGAGCAGGACTCTATCAGTCCCAGCGTTGGTGATGGCATGGAACAAAGCTTTGCAAACACATATACATACGTTCAATGGAAGTCCCAAGACTGCTGTAGCTGCTATTGTGCAATACCAATGAAGCCCAATTTTTATGTTTCCTCTTCCTCAATCCATCCCCTTACAGGATTCCATTGTAAGAGGGACTCATTTGTAGATAAGGGTGATAAATCTCTTGATAGCTCAGACACCATGATTATTGTGACTTATTGCTGTCATGATTTGGGGAACCAGTTTTTATACAGCTGATAAATTGTATATGCAATTATGAACTCTCTGTATGTGTCTTTGTCAAGCTGAAAACTCCATTTTGAATATGCAGCTTCTTTGCCTTCGCAGTTGTCTTTTACTTTCATGTTGGACTGGAATTCCAAAAGAGAGTAAAGTGAGGGCTAAAAATAGAGAGAGTGGTTGAATCTGGATAGTCCTCTATTCAAATAGAAGCCTCTAGGCAATAGCCTGGCTCCAATCCAGGTGAAATAATTTATCAAGGGAGAGGTTGACTTGCAATAAAGTCACCTGGTAGGCGTCTGTGGTTACCTGTTGAGGCTGATCAGGGAGTCACCTGACAAAGCTGGCTGGAGATTACGAATGAGAGGGTCTCTCAGCAGCCATTTTGAAAGTGGGAAGGGACAAAGAAACACCCTGAGATTCTGTATTCTGGAGGAAAAACCACATACAGGAAAGCAGAGGGAAGTGAAAGGATATTGGATTCTTCCTAGGACTCTGGACTATGCCTAAAGACAGGGCCGGCTTTAGGAAGTGCGGGGCCCAATTCAAACATTTTCGGCGGGGCCCCGACAGGGATGACTTAAAAAAAAAAGTGGGAAAAAAAAGCCTTTCATATATTATTTACTTTCCAAAACTATATAAATAATAAAATTATATATTATGTACATTGCATCATATATGCTGTTGATTGGTTATTAATGACTGCCGTTTCACATGTGTGGGTCCCAGCTGCTCCCTGCCCCCCTCATTGAAGCAGGTATGCAGGGTTACTGCCTTGGGACCTGCAGGGCACAAGTGGACATGGGGCTGGCTGGAGGCAGGGCGGGGGCTGACTGGAGGTAGGGGTCTGGCTGCAGGCAGGGCAAGGGGTGCGGGGCTGGTTGGAGATAGGGGGTGTGTGGAGCGGGCTGGCTTCAGGCAGGGCCACGGGGGGATGCAGCAGGGGTTGGCAGGGCTGGAAACAGAGGAGTGTGAGACTGGCTGGCTTCAGGCAGGGGGGTGCAGCAGGGGTTGGCTAGAGACAGGGCAGAGTGTGCAGGGCTGGTGCAGGCAGCAATGTGTGTGGGGCTGGCTGGCCTTGGGCAGGGCCATAGGGGTGTATGGGCAGGGGTTGACTGGAGACACAGCAGGGGGGTTGACGGGGACTGGCTGTGGGCACGGCGTGCAGAGCTGGCTGCAGGCAGGGGGAGCGGGGCTGGTGTGGGCAGGGCAGGGGGTGCAGCAGAGGCAGCTGGAGCCCCAGCCCTTTAAATAGCCCCCAAGCTCCCTGCTATCCCAGGGCTTTGGGGGCTATTTAAAGGGCCCGGGGCTCCCCAGCTTCTACCCCGCTCTGGACCTTTTAAATAGCCATGGGAGCCCTGGGGAATGCGTGGGGGTGGCGGGGCTCTGGCGGCTATTTAAAGGACCGGGGTGGCAGAGGCAGGCAGCTGGAGCCCTGACCCTTTAAATAGCCCCCGGAGCCCTTCATTATCCCAGGGCTCTGGAGGCTATTTAAAGGCCCGGAGCTCCAGCCAGGAAAGCAGGGCCACGGGGCTTGCTGCGCTCTGGCTGGAGCTCCAGCCAGGAGAGCAGGGCTTGCCGTGCTCCGGCCAGAGCTCCAGCCAGGAAAGCGGGGCCTCGGGGCTTGCCGCGCTCCGGCCGGGGCTCCAGCCGGGGCTGCGGGGCTTGCCGCGCTCCCGCCTGTGCTTCGCTCAAGCAAGTGGGACCAGGGAAGACCCCTGAGCAGATCGCAGCCAGGGACCCGGGGTAAGTTTAAAAAAAAAAAAAAGTGTCTAAGGCGCGGGGCCCTCTTATGCATGGGGCCCAATTCCTGGGAATCGGGCGAATCGGCCTAAAGCCGGCCCTGCCCAAAGAACTCTCCCAAGTGGCGAGGGGATTGTGGCAGGGAAAATGTGTATAGCTGTGTTTATTATGTAACCCTTCTGCCAGGTGGAGCCAGGGCTGGGTTCAATATCTAAGGGTTCCTTTCCATCAATACACCACAGAACCTGGTTCGAGCCTCCACCCAGTAACCTGGGAAAATTACTCACTCCCCCGGGTGGCTCTGAGAGGCAATACTTCCTCACTCGCAAGCACAGATTCTGAGTGTAGAAAATAAACTTTTAATGAAAGGAGTGAAGTCACCTGATATTAATTAGGGAAAATGCAATGAGCAGAATTCATAATAATAAAACTGTGAGCAGGACACCCACCCCAGAGAGTGTGGGGCAGTGCCTTCTGCCCGTGTTCTTGAGTTCTACAACCAAAAGTTCCTTTTCTATGCCTGTCTCTGCTCCCTCGCCATATCCCCGTCACAGTGGTCATCCTTGGTCAGAGAGGACCCTAGGGTTCAGAGGCACATCTGTGTGAGTTCGCCTCCTATCCAGGGAAGAAGGCACCTTGCTTGCTCAGGCATCTGAGCACTTCCTTTGGCTGGCAGTCCTGCCAGCCGCTGCTCCTCATTGCCTGGCCGTCCCACCAGCTGCTGCTCCTTGCTGCCTCACCAGCCATTAGCTCACCAGCCAACTGTCAGTCACCTTCTGCTGCTACCTGCCTCTCTGCTGTGACCTCTGCTCCTCTTTCAGTAATTTCAGTCTTTCAGTAATTTTCAGCTCTTCGCAGGCTGGGCAGAAACACCGCCCCATCTCAAGTGATTTCAGCTCTCAGTGACTTTTAGCTCTTATCAGGCAGGGCAGAAACACAGTCCTACCACAACTGGTTTCAGCTCTGATTGAGCACTTAAAATAACAAAGAGGCTCCTAATGAAGCCTGTTTAGCTCTTTCTTTGAACAATGGGGAGGAACAGGTTAAACCAGTCTAGGGGAGGACCCTAAGGGAGGGTCCACACACCTCCTGACTGGACACAGTTCTGCTCCCCTTCATTCACAATAATGCTGGTAACAGCATTTCACTACCCCTGCATTCAGTACTAAGGTGATTTGTAACCCAGCACCAGCCAAAGTTGATCCCTTTGAGCAACACACCACTTTATCTGCTGGATATCTAAGCAGAGTAGGCAGAGGTGCTGTAACAATTTGTATAGTGAGGGTGCTGAGAGCCATTGAACCAAACTGTAAACCCTGTATATGATGGAAAACACTTCAAGCCAGGGGGTGCTGCAGCACCTCTGTTCCAGCACCTATGAGAGTAGGTGTGTTCATGTAAACAGTTTGCTCTTGTAGTGTCTTCCCCTCCCAGCGAGCTGTCAGGGGAGCATTCAGCAGGCCCTGCTTACAATTATTTTGTATAGAACTGTGTATTTCTTGTGAAACATAAGTAAAGAATAATAATGTATTAGAATATTCTGCAAAGTCTGTGTTTGTTGACTTTCACTGTCACATCTGTCTGAAGAGGTATTCTGTAAACCAGAAGGCTCACTCACACCTTCAGCAGGATTCTAGGGAACATGCTAGAGCTGCCTGGGAGCTTTGTGGGAGACACTAGCTTCACCCCATGGAGCCCCCACTGCCAAGAGGGGTGTCAAACATTAGGTCTGGACCTGGAATGCTTAGCTAGAAACCCAAAACCAGCACAGTGCCTAAACTGGCTAGCCTCAGCAAGCTAAAGGCATGTGGCATTCAGCATTGAGATTCAGTCACAGCTGTCTAGGCAACATCCATCAATGGATGCAAAACAAATAATGAACTTTTAAGGTCTCAACCCTCAGGTGGTGTAAACTGGCATAGCTCCATTAACTTCAAACAACTGAGGCTCAAGCCCAGAAACTGTAGTTCAAATACTAATCTGTACCACACCTGCAGCTATCTCTGTGATAGAAGTCGGTAAGGAATTGTCCAAATTATACATTAAAATCTCATACAAGGAAATAATTCATAACCTGATACAATCTTGCTCACTCAAGACAATGATATTTCATGAATTGCTCAACCAGAGGAGCTTTGCTGTGACTGGGTGTTTGTGCTCTCTGAGGCATATGCTGTCAACCACCTGCACTTGACCAGACACATGTGCGAAAGAATCATTTGATTATGATTCAAATCAGTTTGGTCAGATGCCAAACATTTAGCAGCCAGCTGAATATTAAGTGAAAAATGTCAACGAGGATTCTGCTTCTCCCTCAATCACCATTATGGTTTGTAGGCTTCTTCTTCACCCATAAAACTGCACATCTGATCTGAATGATATGTAAATTAATTCAGTATAATTCAAGGTTTTCATATATTGTATATAAAGTCTTTCATAATCTGGAGTATATGGACAAGAACTGTGCCCTCTCCATAAATCACTGTCCAGTAGTTAGTCAATCAGTGGGTGGGATCCTGTGCCCTACATCTATGCAGGACTAGGACTAAGCCAGCAGCACAGATTTCTTGTTCTGGGTCTTGCTTGTGGAATTCTCTCCCACAGAATAGAAGAACCTGGAATCCCTTGCTGGGGGGAACACAATGGGAGCCAACAATCCTGACTCTGTCATTGATGTTGTTGGGGTGAATGGGAGGGAATGTGGTGAGATAGAATTAGATTTCTTCAGTTTTTGCATTTCTTCAATATTTTGCATGTGAACTGAGAATTGTTGCGTTTTATTTGGCAAGATGGCTTGCCTGAGAACCACGACATCTGCCCTTTGGTGCTGGCTGGGGATCTGTTTGAGCTGTTGGATTTTTTCATTATTATTATTATTGTTGTCTTTTGATTTGTGATCTGACTGTGTTGCACTTAGATGATAGGTGCCTTATAAATGTATTAAATAAATAGTATTTTTTTGTAATTAGAACATCTCACCAGCTTAAAAGCTAATATGAAAAGCATCTAAAGACACCAATATTCTGACCCTTATGTTCTAGTAGCTATGCAGGCATAATTGCTGGGCTTTCTTGGCAAAGTACTGGATCAACAGGAGAGCTAGAAAAAGCTTCAGAATTGCCTTCTCAGGATATGTTCCAACATATTTACTTCAGTGACGCCACCAGGGATCAAGTGTAAAAGTTACTTCATATCTTAAATTATTCCTTTCCTGTCGTGCAGCTGGAGCATTGGTTATGCTGCTAGTCATCATTTTTTAATTGTGCTCTTCATCAGCTTTGAAAATTCAGGTCAACCTGTTCTGCGCCTGTGGCACCAACAATATCTCCTCTTCTATCTTCATTCCATAAAAGGCAGAGGTTGTGATAGAAGTGCTGCCGAAACTCTGACACCCACCTATATAAGTGCAATAATATCATTGACCTCAGGGAGAGGGAGATAGAAGTGGTGTGGAGGTACGCACACTTATGTGACCGGCAGGACATCTCTAAAAGAAAACTGCGAGCCTTTCATTAGGATCAGTTTTTCTGCACAACAACAAGATATCACAGCCAGACCAGACATTTTTACTCTTATCTGACAGGCTTATTTGTCAACCTTACTGTCAAATTGCCCTCCTGTCACTTTCACCCTTTGATAGACTGACTCATCCTGATCTGTGACTATTCTATATCTGCAATTTAGGAAAATAGAACTGTTCACCTGGCATGCTGAATGGAAACACAAAATTAGTATATCCCCGAATATTTCTTGACTACTTTCAGACTTAATTAAATTCTGCTGATAATAGAGAACGAAGCTGTATTGCATGATTTTTTACATTAATACATTTCCTCTTTTTTTTTTTTTGTTGGTCCCTTGATAAATGACTTGGGAATGTATTCCATAAGTAAGGATTGCCTCATAGGGCCTTTACTGTCACTTGTACAACACAGAAATTACACTGATCAATAAATTCCTATAATTTATTGTTGAGGCAGATGGGGAGAAGAGAGTTGCTCTGAGTGCCAACCCTTACTGTTTTTCGAAGAATATAGGAATATAAGAGCTTCCATTTTGGATCAAACCTATATAGGCAATTACAGAATAACCAGTCCGTAAGAGAAGTTACTTTCAAACCCCCACAGATAGAGGTTGGGGGTTAAGTGTAAGACTTTATATCCCTTACATCGTTTTATTCTCTCTGATAGACCTACAGATTTTCTCTTTATCCATATAAACGTTTTTTGGATCTTTCTAAAGCTTTTGGCCTCAGTGAATTCTTGTAGCAATGAGTTCCATGGATATATTTCATTGCAGGAGAGAAGAGGGGAAATAAAGGGAACTGCCATAAAGATTTTATATTTTTAAAATAAGTGTTATCCATAAAGGTACATGTGGAAAATTCCTTTAAAATCTGTGTTTTTGCCCATGTAAATCTGGAGCATTGGAAGAGCTACCTCATTATCTTTTGGATTATAGAAATTTTCAGCTTCTGAGAGCACACTGGATTTTACCTCTTTTGTATAAAAAAGAATCTATCACATCATAAAAAATAGTGTTTTAAATATTTTCTCAATCCCCGGTAGTAATTAAATCAATGGCAATTTTTGCCCTTTTAGCACTGACCTGACAAAGAGAGTTTTTCAAGTTATGATTGACATTTTAATGTATTATATGTAGTATATGGATATTGGTGGTGTTTTACATAGTGTATGTTTTTCCTTTTGTATTTGCAAAAGATATATGTCATATGCAATTTAATAACAGTGAATAGAAAACTGTATTTTTTAAATTATTTTCTTTCAGGTTTCAATGTTTCCTTTAAATTTCCTTCAGTGCCTCTTGTTCTTGTATATGAGAGAATAAATATAGGGCTATCTGATTTACCTTCCTATGCCAGTCATTATCTTCTCTCTAAACAAAACAATCCCATTAGTTTCATTTTTTTTATACAGAAGCTTTTCCATGCCTCGAGTCATTTTTCTTGTCCAGCTGTGAATCCTCTCTGTCTGCTACAAATGATAGCTGGTAATGGGGCTGGGAGGTGTAAACCAATTACAAACTCCCTCTCCCCTCTTGTCTCCAGCAACATGATGGCAAGTACAGCAGGGAATGGGGTGCAGAGTGCTGATGGTGGCATCTAGATCTTTCATTACTGCAGCACCATTGACAGCAGCCAGAGGAGGCTGATAGAGAGGCATGGATGAGCGTTTAGGCAGTGGGGCTAGAAAGGATGGAGTGGATTGCGGTGCTATTGTAGAGGCAGTAGTAACAGAAACTGGCAAGAACCTGAGGGTGACCCAGCAAGCCCTTGGTGCCAACTGGCAGAAGGCAAAGGAGGTGCATATGGTTTTACAGGGATGCTTTGGGTCAGATATATGTGTAATAGTTCACTTAAAGGTGGGATATGAGGTCTCTACCAACAGCCCAGAGCCCACTGGTTGTCATAATCATTGTGATATGTGTGTACACATTACGCATCTATATTGAAAATTGCATTCTTAAAGCCGCCAGGAAATGACATACCTCAGAAATGTTCCTTTCAGACAGTAGGTAACAGCTGCCTATCTCCCTGTCTGTCCCTCTGTGTAAAGTATATCGTATGCCTCACACAGTATGTGTATATGGATACTGAGCCAGGAGCAGAATTAGAGATTTCAAATCTACAAGAAAGGAAATTTACAAGATGAAACAAACAGCAGGAAGTGGCACGGACTGAAGGATATACTGGCTGCCCTTTCTGCAGCCCCATTGGTCTGGAGCGGCAAACCGTAGCCAGTGGGAGCCGCGATCAGCCGAACCTGTGGACGTGGCAGGTAAACAAACCGGCCCGGCCCACCAGGGGCTTTTTCTGAACAAGTAGCGGCCCTAGTTTGAGAACCACTGCTCTGCAAGACCCAAAGGGGTCTTCTTAATAAGTCTAGGCTCTAGAATGCATGTTTTATATGTTACCATTTGTTCCAATACATCTACTTGAAGCTCTATGCTTTGTTAAATACACTTATACTTGTTTTCACTATATACAAATCTAAGTGCTGTGTGTTAAGTGGAGCAGCGATCTGATGTGAATGTGGCAAGCTGGGATTCATGGCTTCTTTAGAAGCAGCAAACTTGTGAACACTGCAAGTTTTCCAGTGGACCAGGGACTGGAGACGCCGGGGGAAACGCTTGGAGGGCTCAAGGGTTGGGCTGTGCCTGTCATTAACCTGTAAAGTAACAGCAGGCCTGTAAGGCCTAGTGGGGAGGTCTTGTGTTGCCCCTGGCTGGTAGAGTGGGGCAGCTAACCCACAGCGTGCACAGGCAAGGCTTCCTCATGCTAAGAGCAGCTGGTAGCAAGGTGCCTCATAGCCCTGGTCACCCCTGGGAAGTGTCACACTAGGTGTAAAGAGAGAAATGAAGAGAGGAGTCAACAATGACTCCAAAGCTGAGAGCTGTGGGGTGGAGGAAGATGGAGCTGTAGAAAGGGAGAGGCCTGAATATGGGAGGGAAGATTAGAAATTTGCTAGAGAAAAGTGAGGGAACAAGGTAAAATGTCCATCTTGCTCTGCTCTTCCAATATGTCAAAGATAACATTCTCAGAAAGAAATCTGTGCAAATATTTAAATGTTCATGGTACAATATTTCAGTTGCCATGTAATCCAGAGGGCTAGATCTTCAACCAGTTTAAATGGAGCTATACCATTTATACTGGCAGAGGATCTACCTTAGAGATGCAACTAGCTGTTTATATTTGAAATGCATCCATCAGTGACTGATATTTAAACACCCAAACATTTTCTATTCAATAGGCATTGGCTATGTGACTATGTTCACATTCATTTTTTTAACAATAATGCCTAATAATGCCAGATGCATAAAGCTGCCAGAGCATTCCAGTGAATATGGTCCAATATTCTCATCAAGAAAGATCCTAAAGCTCTTTAAATGTTTCAAAGCTTGTTCTCTTAAGCTGAATATAGTGGTGTCCAGAGGAAGCACTGTGCAGATTGCAAAATACGTTTGTGATGGTATCTTTAATTATTAAACTACATAGCCACAGTCACTCCACATCTATGTTTAATTTAAACTAAATTAAAAGAAACAAGCTCTACATGTTTTAGAAGAAGATTCAGATTTGTACAATCAATATCTCTGATATATTTTAATACATTCTAATGCATTGAATTATGTTAAGAAATTACTTAGGGCTCAGACATGCATTGGGGATGACGAAGAAGCTGCAGCATTCCAAAGGGAACTTGTGGAAATATGGGATTTTTATCAACAAGAAAGGGAGTGCACCTGCTGATACAATTTTTCAGGGATTACTCGATAATTCCCCCTGCATCCTCCCCACCCTCTTTGTGATGTCTTGTCCTGTATGGGCTGCACAGGGAATTGTGCACAGCTGCCACACAGTGATCCGAGATTCTGTACACTTACCCTCTCTCCTGGTGTACCCGTTGAGTAGCTGGGCGCAGGCTGGCCTTTAATTATTAAATCCAAGTGGCCTCAAATTTAGCTAATAAAAAAGCGGTGGAGGAAGAGACTTTTTAAAACTTTCCATTAAGAAAATCACAGAGCATGATAGCACTCCCAGGTCACCGAAGAGCATACCAAAATCTGCTGTCTGAAGTGTACGTGTTCCTACCCTGCCAGTAGGCCTCAAGTCAAGTCTTATAAAAAGAACAATTTATATTTGAGTCTTATTCAGTCCTTGGCTTTTCCATTGACACTGCCAACAAGAGTGCCAATCAGTGTCTGTTATGGCAGTAGGTTTCGTGATAGACACCTGTCCACAAGGAATGGACAGTATTCAGACCTTAGGAACTCATTTGACATAGGGTTCTGAACAGCTGTAGGGTGCCACTAGTTGTAGTAGTGACAATATGATCCAAGGTTCTTTATCTAGGCTTTTTTACTCACTATTATAATTCCCTAAGAGTTTACGGTCATTTGAGTCACTGGACCAAAGTCAGCCATATATAAACCAACTCCATCAATACATCTGAATTTGTCATCAAAGTGTATAATGGTTAGCCCCTCAAGTTATACTTTCCATTACTTTTTGGAAGACTGAATGAGACTGATATTTTCCCTTCTGCTTTGTTGTACCCATCAAAAGTTAACTGTTTGCACGGTTTGCCTAGTGGCTGTATTGAATTCTGTACCTTGCCAGCAGACTACTCAGCTGATGTCTTGAATTGATTCTAAAATGATTTTTTACTTAGGGGCCACTGACCCTAAATGTCATCATCCTTAGGTTCACTCTCAAAATCATCAAATTTTACCTCTACTATAACATCTGTGAAATCTTGCACAGTGAAACTTAGAATCATAGAATTGTAGGACCGGAAGGGACCTCGAGAGGTCATCTAGTCCAGTCCCCTGAGTTCATGGCAGGACTAAATATTATCTGGACCATCCCTGAGGGAGTATTTGTCTAACCTGCTCTTAAAAATCTCCAATGATGGAGATTCCACAGCCTCCATAGGCAATTTATTCCAGTGCTTAACTAGAAAGCTTTTCCTAGTGTCCAACCTAAACCACCCTGGCTGCAATTTAAGCCCATTGCTTCTTGACCTATCCTCAGAGGTTAATGGGAACAATTTACCTCCCTTCTCCTTGTAACAACCTTTTAAGTGATCTTGCATGATACAGGTATCTGCTCTTGATGCCCAGCCCAGGGGATAGCTATAGCAGAATTCTATTTTTCATTTGTGTGTATGTATTTCTGTCTGATTGCTATAATTAATCAAGTGTTTCTCACCGCAAGGCTACAACGTGCTTTACATGGGGCTACATCCTGGGATCACTTGGACACTGAAGCTGGTGCAGAATGCAGCTGCCTGCTGTTTAAGTGAAACTTCACTCAGAGTACATAAAACCAATACTCTCTCTAAGCTGCACTAGCTGCCTGGATGGATCTTAAGATGTTAGCTTTAACCTATAAAGCTCTAAATGGTTTAGGATGCAGCTACCTAAGAGATCAACTTTCTCCCCATACAATACATCCAGAGTTGTGATCCACACAGGCACTCAGCACAGAGCTCCCTTGTGAGGAATGGAAGGAAGCAGCTGGCAGGGTATTCTCCATCAGGCCTTGACTCAGAAATGTGCTTCCCCTGGACCATCTGGAGCCCAGATTTGTTGCCATTCCATGCATGCTGAAAAGATCATCTGTTCTCTCAGGTATTTAGGAGGTTGCTTTGACCTTAATTCAGACAGTCACTAATTGGTCAGTATTGGAGATTGTTGAAGGCTTCTAGTTTACTGATGATTATATTTAACACTGATTGCGATAGTGTGGATGTGCCCAGACCTATGGATGGCATCTTCTGTATCTAGAAAGAGAAATAAACCAATATACTAAATAAAGCTATGGTCTCTTTGTACCATGAGCTGAATTCTACAGAGCAGTGAGGGAAAGAAAAAAAATATAGCTGATAAATTTTAAATGTCTCTAAAAATTAGGTTTTCTATCAATAAAAATGTTACTTGCTAGGCTGAAGAATCATGATGTATTTAACCTTAAACTTATCAATGGTACAGAATAAAATATTAGTACTTTGAGCTTCAAGTAAATGTATTTTTGGAAGGAAATTCCATATTTGTGCAAACAAGAAGGAAATATTGGCATATTACTTTCCCCAGACAATGTTAGAAGTACTGCAGTCCCAGAGGTGTCTGGATTATTATACACAGTGTAGGTGTGCTGGGTCAGAGGTTCATGATACATGTAATTTGGATATCACCACCACATTGTTTGTGTATATGTGTGTGCAGCATACATTTATAACCCACTGGATAGTGAGTATCAGAGGCCCACAGCAGTATGAATCCTGGATGAGTCCCCTTACATCACAGATGCTATCTTAGCTGAAACAACAAAGGCTGAACTATGGACCTCCAGAACGAAAAGCATGAACTACTCTAGTTTAAGCTAAACAGCCAAGGAATGTTAGGTCTGGCTGTAACAGATTCGTATCCTCTGTGGATCAGGCACAGAAGGGGTCAGGGAAAGCACACTCACATTTGCTTTAAATAAAAACATTCCTTTGGTTCTATTTAGCAGCCATTTAAAATATTAAAATAAAATAAACACCACCCTCTTACATGTATGCATTTATTTGTTTGGATTTTATAAAACACTCATGTCCAGGCTCCAGGTGCCCCTGTCACTAATTAAAATACACTAGAAAAAATCATTACAAAACCAGACCAGCAACACGTTTCTCACTATTCATAACACTGTCAGGCAGCAAAATAGAGCAGAAACCAAATTACATTTCCTCCCTGCAACTATAGATTTGCAAAGAAACCCTAATCT
Organism: Gopherus flavomarginatus; assembly: GCF_025201925.1. Lineage (NCBI taxonomy): Eukaryota > Metazoa > Chordata > Testudines > Testudinidae > Gopherus > Gopherus flavomarginatus. Next base: position 89,336,106 of record NC_066624.1, read on the forward strand.
TAGTCATTTCAGCTCTGCTCAAAAAGATAAACTAGGCCACATACCCAGGAGGTGAGGAGTCCCCCAACTCAAGGGGCACTCACAGAGAATGCCCTGACTGCATCCACCTCTCTTCTATAGATCAAGATTGCTCCAGGTTGAGTGCTTCCACTGATCCCCCAGCCATGGTACTGTGGCCCAGAGGAGGATGGTTCTCTCAGAAAGGGCTCTGTAGGACAGTCATAATCTTAAACTTCGCCCAGAAGGCAATGGGCAGCCACTGCAGGTCACAGATCACGGATGACCTGTGCTCACATTGAGGTACTCCACTTCAGATGAGCTACTAGAGTCTTCAATAGCTTCAGCATCTGAACTGTATAGAGCCCACATTACTGTAGCCCAGTCTACAGGTGACAAAGGCATGGATTATGGGAACAAAGAGGATTTTAAAAAGACCGGAGATTTGGTCCCTGATCTTTACCACACCAGAAAGATCATCAAGCGGTGCAGGTTCTATGCCCTACCCAGATTTGAACTCCATATGACAAGGGCCAAAGAAGTCAGAGGCATCCAGATAATCTGTGAGTTGCCTCCCCATGACTTTTGGCACACTGTCCAAACAAGATTGGATTTTTTAATACAGGTTAATAGCTGAATAGATTGTCAACATCAAGAGATGGCTTTCTGAGCCCAGGCTGAATGCATGTGTCTTTTAAAGCAGACAGCAACCTGCCCTCCTCAAAGGAGGAATTGACAATCTCTACCAGCAAAGAACTCACTATTTCCCCACAGGCCTTCACCAGCCAGGAAGGAACAATGATTCAAAGTACAGGTTGCAACAAAAATGTCTTCCCAGCATGACCAGAGCCTCTGTAAATGACATTGTTAAATCAAGCATAGATGAATTAGCATTGTCCCCTCTCAGTAAGGCCCTACCTTCATAGACGCAGACAGTTTGGTCTGATGCCAGTTGATATTAACTGCAAAGTAAACAGACATTTCTTCATATTGGGAAGACTTGCATCAGCAACCAAGCAGAGACAATCCAGATTAACCAAGGCAATCACCCCATTTGACATAAATCTGCTCAATCAGATTTCAACCAATACTATGCTGACAGAGGCAAAGGGTTAACAATCTTATCTTTCCCTTTGATGAAAAACAGTGTGTGCAACGCATGCATCATGTCCCAGGCTCTCTGTCTTCTCTTCCCCATGAGTCTCAACATTCTACAGGGCATTCATATCCCCCTTAAAAAAAAGAAAGGTGCTGTGTAATTTTGTTTTGTATTTCTTTAACAACATGTTAGTGTTATAATTAAATAGGTAGGGCCAGATATTTGGGACTAGGGCTGCTATTTACTTATATTTGTGTAGTATCTAGCCTAATTTGGGGCCCAACCAGGTGGAAGCCTCCAGGTGTTATCACAACATGTGTTAAACAAGCAACAACAATGTGGAGGGGGAGGAAGAATTATTTTACAGTGCCCCCAAGTGTACTAGCCATTTATTGGCCACTGGAGTCACTGTAGGTTTAAACTAAAGTCTCTTAAATCAGAATCTGTCCTGAAATTAATAAGGAATTAAAATAAAATAAGACAGACCAATGCCCACTAGACAAACTATAACATATTAGACGTGCTCTTTAGGAGGCTGAATACTGGGTTTCTTCTTCACAGATGTGTCTAATACTTGGGAAAAAGCACTTCCAGGGTAACAGTTCTGTTGGGGCTTAGTGCATGCTTTATATTTTCCAGGTCTGGGTGATGTTCAAACATTACATACTGTGACAAAGTTCCTCCTCTACTCTGGTAGGTCCTCCACTTATTGGCAGATTTGCTTACCTCAGTGATCTTCCCCACAGTCTTGGTCAACTCCTCCTATGTCTGATCAGGAGTTGGGAGGTTTGGGGGGAACCCGGGCCCGCCCTCTACTCCGGGTTCTAGCCCAAGGCCCTGTGGATTGCAGCTGTCTATAGTGCCTCTTGTAATAGCTGCATGACAGCTACAACTCCCTGGGCTACTTCCCCATGGCCTCCTCCAAACACCTTCTTTATCCTCACCACAGGACCTTCCTCCTGGTGTCTGATAACCCTTGTACTCCTTAGTCCTCCAGCAGCTCACCCTCACCCTCACCCTCACCCTCAGCTCCTTGTGCCTCTTGCTCCCAGCTCCTCACACACACTTCCTCTGACTGGAGTGAGCTCCTTTTTAAACCCAGGTGCCTTGATTAGTCTGCTTTGACTGGCTGCAGGTGTTCTAATCAACCTGTCTACCTTAACTGGTTCTAGCAGGTTCCTGATTACTCTAGTGCAGCCCCTGCTCTGGTCACTCAGGGAACAGAAAATTACTCATCCAGTGACCAGTATATTTACCCTCTACCAGACTCCTGTACCCTACTCGCCTGTGTCTGTCACAATACCCACAAAAGTCATATTGAGAACCAGCTCATAATGCAATGACCTGATTCTGATGAGCACTGCCTCAAGGTTGTTAGCAGCCCCCTTGCCTCTTGTGCGTGGAATGGTTTGAAATGGTCCGGTGCCTCAGCCTAGAGCGACAGACTTCAGGTCATTGCAGAACAGCTTACAGCATCTGTGTTTAGTAACAGCCATTTTACATAGTTTAACATGTAAAACAAAAACACAATACAGGAGAGTAAAATAGCATAGGCCAGTATCAATGTCAGCTAGGCTATAATGGGAATTCTCAGAGGGAAAAGTGTTTTGTTTACAGGCATAAAAATGGCTATCCAAGCTAATTAGTTACAATATTTGCAAAACATTTATAATCTTAATTAGTAAAAAATTGTCATGATTCAAAATGCAATTATTTTATTAACTCCCATTGACTTCTGTGGGAACAGAACTAGACCTTTAAAGTAACTTCCAGCAAATAAGAACTATTATATACACTGTATATACTCTGTTACACCCTGACATGCAGCTATGAAAACTGTGCCAGTACAGTTGTCCCTGGGCTCATAGACAATGTTTTAAAAGTATGCTCATACACCAAAGAGTGAGCTGGGAAGAGAACCAGGAACCCTAAATCACACTCCCTTGTGCTGACCTCTGCATCTCATATACATGCTGATAGGTACTTTTTTTCATGTATTATTTTGTTTACATCACCAGTAGGATGCATCCCTGTACTGAGAGTATTGAAAAGACAGGAAAAACTGGCAGGTAATCTCAATGGTGGAGGACTATGCATTAGGAGAGCCTGAGACACAAAGCTAGCATCTGAGGGAACTCTAGTCCTAATACAACGTTGCATGCAAGGAAGAGCTTGCAGGTAGAGGCAGGGGAAGTGAGTAGGGAGAAAAGAAAGGGAAACCAAAGATATTTTTTACTTCTCCATGCCTTCCAAAAGAAAAGAAATGAATTTCTGTGAAGGATTCAGGCCTCAAAAGTTAGCTCGAAAGATTAGTTTACACAAAACCTCAGCACAAACTCTGGGTCTATTGGATGACAAGTGTTTCCCACCAGGTGCTGAACCCTGCTCAACTCCCAGTCAGCATCTGGGAATAGGGGGCTCTCAGCATTGTGCAGGAAGCACTGGGCATCTCACAGGATTGGGTCAGGCATGGCAAAGCTTCTGCATTTGTAAGAATCTCTGTCCCCGACTCACTTCTTCCCCTTGTTTCTTGCTTCCAACCACTCCAATGGAAAATCGAAGCTGTCTGCTGTTGGGAGTCTGACATTCCTATCAGGGAAACTTGGTGGTGCCTTTGTACTCTCTTGATTAGGGCTGGCTTTAAGCACAAGCAGAGCAAGCAGATCTTAGGACTCTGTTGTTCTGATGGCTCAACCGCACAAGCAAACTCTCCTAACTCAGAGTCCAGCCCTACCTCCCTCTCCTACAATGGTAGGAAATAATTCATTTCCAGACATTCTTGACTGCCACTAGCACCCGAGAGGAAGGAACCATGTAAATCACAATGACTGGCTGTGCTGAAGACTCTGGACAGAGAGAGAAAAAAGGGGAAAGATTTCAGAGGAGAAACCCAACTTGCCAGTTTAGAGATTTCAATTCTCCTGGCATTCACATCCAATCTGGAGGTATCAGTTGCTAACCAGTGCATGTGAGGCCATTTCCAGCTCTGAAGTGCCAGACATTCCACATTCATACCATGGGGAACCCTCCATACCTACTTGTCATCCCAAAGGGAAACAGCCTGTCACGCTCTGCTGAGAAATAACCCAAGATAAGTGACAGATGAGAATTTGAGCTTTTTGTAACAGCATCAAGTAAATCCCATTTGGTGTTAGACTTAAAACTTTAAGATTGACGTAGCAATTGTTCCTGAAATCCTTGTAACCCATCCCTGCTGTCAATAGCATTCAAACATTCGATTATGCATCATATGACTTCCTCAGTCTTCTTTTGTGGAAATCTGATATACCTTTTGCTACATGAGTTTCAAGTACTTGCAGTGATGAGTACCCAGCTATACAGACATGCATGTCCACATAGCAGCATGAATAATGCTTTGATTAACAGATATAAGGCACTGGGCTTTGAAACAAGATATAGATTCTTTCATATCCAGGTCCCTGGCTAGAAACCAGTTCAGCTTAGTAGTGACCAAAAGCTGTTAGAGTCTCATAAGTCTGGTCTTTTGTCAACACATGCAATGGATTGGGTTTGTATTTAACTCACCACCAAAGCAGGAGTGGAAATCTTACTTACACTTTCACCCATCATGTGATTAACCTAATTTCAGTGGTTACTCATTTAAATTGCTCCAACCAATAAGAAGCACTACCCTGAGAGTGATTAGAAGATAAGAGGAAGAGACAATCACTTCATTTTCTGCAGGACACACTTGCCATAATGCTCAATGAAGTGCTGACAATTGACAGCTCATTGTTTTAGAAGTTTGATGTGAAGTCTGTTATCAGGAAAAAAGACGCCTTGTTCTCTTACAAAGAAGATTTGGAGTTCTTTGATATGTGCCAGTCTTTGGCTTTGTTTTCTGTACTTTCTGGCATGACTAGACAATATTAACATTATGTTTCACTTCAATATAATTTTACTATTTCTTGGTTTAAGAGCCTAAAATAATAGACCTGTATCTCCACTCCCGAAACTCCTGGAGAAAAAAACTATAGAAAATGAATATGCTGGAAAGATGTGTGTAAGCGTGTGAGACAGAAAGACTATCTGCATGCAATAAACACTTAGCTAAAGGCTCAGTAGTCAAACCATTCACTAGAACTACTTGTTGACGTTCTTCCCAGTACAATAGAGTGAGAAAACAATGGCTGCACAGTGTCACTTTTACTCAGCTCCATAAATGCCCCCCCCATATATACACATATAATATGCACCTGGAATGGAGGCTCATTGGTGTAAGCTGCCTACAGCCAGCATCCTGCCAGGACCCTTGAATTGTCTATTGCAATCTTAAGAGTGAGAATTCTAATAAATGTGGATTTTAAAGCTGCCCTCCCAGGGTGGAATTCCTTGGAAAGGGCAATGTCAGTATAGATTCACTGTGATCATCTAGCCTGATCTCCTGTATACAACAAACCATAGTACCTCTCTGAAATAATTATTTTAGAAATATATCCAGTCTTGACTTTAAAATTTCCAGTAAACCACCACAAACCATGGTAAATTCTTTCATTGAGTAATATCCTTCACTGTTAAAAAATGTATGCCTTATTTCCAGTTTAAATCTATTGACCTTTAACTTCCAGCAATTGGCTCTTGTTATAACCTTTCTCTGCTAGACTGAAAGGCCCATTATCAAATATTTAGTCCCAATGTAGGTACTTAAAGACTGTGATCAAGTCACCCCTTAACTTTTTCTTGGTTAAAATAAACAGATTGAGCTCCTTGGGTCTATCACTAGGAGGTATGTTATTCACCCAGGGATGAATTCTCTCTCTAGTGTAACTACTTCCCCGCAGGCACAGGGGGATGCAAATTGTACTCCCCCAGACTCCATGTCTGGAGGGTGAATCTTGCCAATTAATGAGTGATGTCTCACAAAACTGCATGGAAGAATTATCATCCCCATTCCACATGGTGAAAATGAGCCATCTTGAGGTTAGAGCAATATGTTTAAATAGATCAGTGGGAACTACACATACCCAGTACTATGTAAATCTAAAAATCACCGCTTAGGCAGCTAAGTGGGGTGGATTTAGGTATCTAAATTTAGGAGTCACTTTCAAAACTTTTGCCATGTGGGACTTGCCCCAGGCCACAGAGTAAGGGTATGTGTACATCTACAATTTTGCAGCGCTGGTTGTTACAGCTGTATTAGTACAGCTGTATAGGGCCAGCGCTGCAGAGTGGCCACACTTACAGCAACCAGCGCTGCAAGTGGTGTTAGATGTGGCCACACTGCAGCGCTGTTGGGCGGCTTCAAGGGGGGCTCGGGGAACGCGAGAGCAAACCGGGGAAGGAGACCAGCTTCCCCGCAGTTTGCTCTCGCGTTCCCCGAACCCCCTTGCAAACCGCAGGGAAGGAGACCTGCTTGCTCGGGGGTTCGGGGAACGCGAGAGCAAACCGCAGGGAAGGAGAACTGCTTGCTCGGGGGTTCGGGGAACGCGAGAGCAAACCGCAGGGAAGGAGACCTGCTTGCACGGGGGTTTCGGGGAACGCGAGAGCAAACCGGGGAAGGAGACCAGCTTCCCCGCGGTTTGCTCTCGCGTTCCCCGGACCCCCCTGCAAACCGCAGGGAAAGAGACCTGCTTGAAGGAGAGGCTTCCTCAGGTATGCTGGAATACCTGCTTATTCCACGGAGGTCAAGAAAAGCGCTGGTAAGTGTCTACACTTGATTACCGGCGCTGGATCACCAGCGCTGGATCCTCTACACCCGAGACAAAACGGGAGTATGGCCAGCGCTGCAAACAGGGAGTTGCAGCGCTGGTGATGCCCTGCAGATGTGTACACCTCCTAAGTTGCAGCGCTGTAACCCCCTCACCAGCGCTGCAACTTTGTGATGTAGACAAGCCCTAAGTCAGAGCAAGAACTAAAACACACAAGTACCTGGCTTCTAGGCCCCCTCCTCTAGCCAGTAGACCACACCCAGTCCACACTACCTTTAGTGTCACATCCTTGTTATTTGTTTATAGCTACACTGGGAAGAGAATCATTTTTTTCCTTTTTTTGCTTCTTTTTCACAAACTGGTTGGTTTAGCCTGGCAAATGTCTGGCCTGCAGTGGGCCATGGCAGCTTGCACTGATCTATATTCAGAGATCCAGACCCACAACTCAAAGAACGGTTGAAGAGCCCTTGGGGGAGGCTAGGATTCCCATTTTCCAGTGTGATTTTTTGTCAGTGGCTGGTCTGCTCGTTCTTGTTTTTGTAATAAAGCATGTCATTTGTGTGATATAAGAGGCACAGAAAGAGATATGATGAAAGGCACTGAGTCTTAGGACAAAGGAAACCTCAAGACTGGAGCAGTGTGTCCATGGAACCTACCTGCTCAACCATTCCCTGCTTTCTTAGGTTCACTTTTGGACCCCACTCATCTGCCCTACTACAGGTGGCCCAGAGGCTCAGCTGCTTGGGATATAAAAGGCCCAGATTAAACCAAAACTCCCTCTCTGCATTTTTCTGCTTTAGATTTTTTGTTTAACTAACAGAACACAAAGCAAAGTCTGTGGCCACATTCTCTTCATACATTCCCTGTAAACTGCACAAACAATATACAACTCAACAAAACAATTTAAATGGGACAGCTGTTTTTCCTCCAGAGCTCACTGGCCTAGCTTCTACATAGCAAACATCCCATATCTGCCCCCATAAAGTCAGGCCATCCTCTTTTCACCCCTTTTAAGGGTCTGAGCTCAGCTAGGCTCAGATGCCCCTGATTGCTTCAGCTCTGGGAGGCACAGCCAGCTGGAACTCTGGAGGCCCTGCTGCAATGAAACCTAGCAAACTCCACACCACTATCTGGCTCAGTGATCCTTGCTCCTAGGGCCACCAAGTAGCACCCAATGACCTGCACGTCCCACCACACCTGCACTGCCTGGTGTCACCTACTGCTTCTTTCAAACTGTGAAATAGAGAAATGTTTGTGTATATAAAGCTAATCTGTGTTCTGCATTTAAATGTTAGAAAGTCTGCTAATTCAAAGAGCTGGTGAGCAGTATATTCCTTCTTACTCGTGGGCGACAGTCAGCAGTGAACGAGCACTTTTAAACAACAATGAAGTTACTTCATACAGACCAGATTAGGATCTTCCATTGTACATCTTCTTACATCTGCTACTGTACATAGTACAGTAATATCAGATTGGAATTTTTTCCTATTTTCTACAAAAAATGCAAGTCTGTTACCTATCAATCAGACTACGTCACCATACTTTGATTTAAACTAATCTGTGTATTCTGTTTACTTGTTTTTCTTCAAATATGAACTACTGCAAATTGCATACTTTTCCCCTAATTGTTTACATACCATAATTAAATAAAATGTTTAATATTCAGCAATAAATGGCCATGAAATATTAAACTCAGACCCAGAATTGATGGTAACTGTAAATTGTGCCAGAATTCAAGTGTTTTAGATCCAGTATCCAGGCATGGCTTTATCTATAATACTAAGTCCTATATCTTCAGTTATTAGATCGTTAAATCTAATTGCATGAGACTGCGTAGCTATCTTGAATTCATTGCATATTTGAAAATACTATTTTGTATTTTATATAATAGATGTCCTTGGTATGAATCCTTTAAACATGACTACCTACAATAATTGTTCCATCAAACAAATTTAAACTAACAGATAAGTGATTGTATTGCATGCTTATGTTTTCAGACCTTAACATGAATCACTTTGGAACAAACTATTTTATTTTATTATTCTTTATTTTGTTTTTGGATAAAGAAAATGACAAAAAAACAAACATAATAGCAAATTGACTCTTCAAGGTCAGAGCTGCTGCAGTACATTGCAAAGCCTTGCTCTGAAAATGCATCAGACATTAATATTAAACTAAACTAAATCATATGTCTGGTACATTTTCTTTCAGTAGATTAAATAAGTAGGTGTGGGAGGAGCAAAGAATGAGATGTGAATATACAACCAAATTATTGGGGTTTCATGTATTAACATATTTCATTTTTAAAATTTTATTCTACTGATGTCACTAAAATGTTATGTAGATTGGAAAAGTGATATTTACCTCTGAAGCAAGATAGTATTGAAACACATTGGAGAGCATACAAAGTTCTCTAAATAGAGATTGGTTACAACTCTTTGTGGAGACATGTTAAAGACCCACGTCTGATTTCCAGACCGATCTAGTTTTCAGCATTTAGCAGTGAAGCACATAGAAGTCAAGGTGAAACATGAGCCTTGCATAACTCAGCAGCAACCTCAGTGAATGATTTAGTACTAACAAGGGGTTTTGAAAGCACCACTCAGTCTGCTGAAAGTTGGAAGCTGGACTTATAGAAGAGAAATTGAAGCTAGGTCTCCCACATCATAAGGGAGCCCTCTAATTACTGGGTTAACCATTGTGAGGGCATCAGGGCATCACCACTTCTTTTGGCTCTTTTGTGTGGGGTTAGGATAGCTCTGAGAACACCCAGCTCAGGCTCTGCAGGTGAGATAAGTGGGGTATGTATATATATATATATATATATATATATATATATATATATATATATATATATATATATATATATATATATATGGAGTTGGAGATATACCTATCTCATAGAACTGGAAAGGACCCTGAAAGGTCATTGAGTCCAGCCCCCTGCCTTCACTAGCAGGCCCAAGTACTGATTTATGCCCCAGATCCCTAAGTGCCCCCCTCCAAGGATTCAATTCACAACTGTGGGTTTAGCAGGCCAATGCTCAAACCACTGAGCTATCCCTCCCCCTAATGCTAGTCTGAGGATCCCACTGGGGCTATGGCATGAGGTAAGTGAGTGGTCACTAGATGGAGGCTGCTGTGGGAGAAATCTAGGCACCTACAGAGCAAAGCATCCACTGAGTGAGGGTTTTGGAGATCTCAGTGTTGCCTAGATGTTGGACTTAGGCGCCTAAGAAGGCAGTTAGGCACCTAAGTATTTTTGTGGACCTAACCCTAAGTGACTAGCCCAGGCTCACTCAAGAAGGCTGTGGCAGTGCTGAGAATAAATCCAGATCTCTGTAGTCATCCCACAGGACCACTCTGCCCATAAGAGAAAATAAAATGCAGAAGACATTTTAAGGAGAAATGTGAAGGACAGTAAGAACATTTGGTGCACTGGAAAATGAGTCTTGCTCCAAACATATGCTGTTCCATTCTATTCAGGGCTTATACAGCCATCATCACTGTAACATCTAAGAACTTTCCAGAAACGCATTAATTGATGTGTCTAGCATCTGTCACATGTGAGTCTCTCTTTCACTCTTCTCATCCCCAAGGATAAACTTGGGAAGATAAAAAAGCTGCATAGAAGTGGGAGAATGGGAGTAAAGTGCATTAATAAAAAGGTTTAGGTAGATCCAAACCATAGAACAAAAATGTGACAGTTATGGGACATATTAGTCTTGTAAAAAAAACCTGGAGAATATTGGGGGGAGGGGTGGGGACAGGGGCGGCTCTAGGTATTTTGCCGCCCCAAGCACTGCAGGCAGGCTGCCTTCCACGGCTTGCCTGCGGGAGGTCCCCGGTCCCACGGATTCGGCAGCTTGCCTGCGAGAGGTCCGCTGAAGCCGCGGGACCAGCGGACCCTCCGCAGGCATGCCACCAAAGGCAGCCTGTCTACCGCCCTCGTGGCGACCGGCAAAGCGCCCCCGTGGCTTGCCGCCCCAAGCACGTGCTCAGCATGCTGATGCCTGGAGCCGCCCCTGGGTGAGGGAATCCAAGACTCTGAACTGGAAAAAACTGGTTGATTTGATAATTTTGTCTGACTTTTAGATCTACAGAGCACTCTGATGGGAGTTGCAGGGGCTCAGCACCTCTGTAAACCAGGTGAATGATTTAGTAAATTTTTAGTAAAACAATTACCGACAAGTCTGTGTGTGCTGGAAAAATGTAGCCTGTTGCTAGCAGTTGAGTTTACATTATATTTCCACATTACTGGTGGCCTCATACATAATTTGCCTTTTCCTTTGCAGGTAATGGAGAATTTCTACTTTATCACTCATTGTAAGGGAAGACTCTTGTGATACCAAGGATTTTGACAGTTCTTACTGAAGCATGAAGTAAATTCCTAAAATAGAATAATAGAAATGCAGTGCTGGAAAGGACCCCGAGAGGTCATCCTGGCCAGCCCACCATGCTGAGGCACAACAAGTATACCTAAACTATCCCTGAAAGATGTTTGTCTAATCTCTCCTTAATAATCTCCAATGATGGGGATACTACAACCTCTAATATCTGACCTAAGTCTTCCCTGCTGCTTATTAAACTTACTATTTCTTGTCCTACTTTCAGTGGACATGGAGAACAATTGATCACCATCCTCTTTCTGACAGCCCCCAACATATTGGAAATCTGTTATCAAGTTCCCCCTCAGTCTTCTTTTCTCAAGATTAAACATGCCCAGATATTTTCACCTTTCCTCAGACATGAGGTTTTCTCAACCTTTTATCATTTTTGTTGCTCTCCTCTGGACCCTCTCCACTTTGTCCACATCTTTCTTAAAGTGTGGCGCCCAGAACTGGACACAGTTTCTGCTGGTGCCTTGTCAGTGCTGAGTAGAGCTGAACAACTATCTTCAATCACAGTATATTGCATATAGAAATTCTATCAATACATCCCAGAATGATATTAGCCTGTTTTGCAGCTGCACCACATTGTCAACTCATTCAGTTGTGATCCACTATAACACCCAAATCGTTTTCAGCAAAACTACTCCTGAGCCAGTTACTCCCCATTTTGTAGTTGGGGATTTAATTTTTCTTTCCTAAGTGTAGTACTTTGGACTTGTCTTTATTGAATTTCACTTTTGTTGATTTCAGACCAATTCTCCAATTTCTCAAGGTCATTTTGAATTCTAATCCTATCCTCCAAACTGCTTCTCAGTCTTCCTACTGTCTTGCTAAATGAATCTGACACTACTATGGGACAATGCCTTTTCACAGATGTTCCTATTGCTGTGACAGCATCCCCTCTTTCAAAGCACCCATTTCATTTCTAGAAATGTCCTTGGAGAATTTCAAAGAATGTTTAAGCCAATTCATTCATTGATGTTGTGATGCAGCATCCATTCCATACTAGCTGGACATCTCACTTGAAATTAAAACAAAATTGTTGAATATATTGAAAGAAACTACACAAACAGTTAACTAAATGAAATCAAACAGAAACCTCTAGCAATGGTGATGGTTGGTTGATTAATTTGAGAACCTGCTCATACCACATTCTGAATATTGCTGAACTCATATTCTGAAAGATCATCAAAAGGAGCAAAATTTATAGAAGAGGAGTGGACTTTTCAAAAGCACTTAAGTGACCAAGGAAGTTCTATACAGCAGATCAGATTAGATGATCACAATGGTCCCTTGCAGCTTTATAAACTGTAGTGTAATCTATGCAGGCCCACTGAAACTCAGGTGCTATAAGTAACTACAGCTGTTGAAAATCCCACCCAAGAGTCTTAAACTGATAATGTCTTGCTACCTTCTCCTGGATAATTCCATTTCAGGATAGCAAGAATTTCCCAGTAGATCTCAACTGTTGTGACAGAGATTGCCTCTTCCCTATCTTTCAGATACCTGAGTCCTAGACTTAAAAAGGTTTATCAGTACTTGAACTGCATCCAGAAACAAACAGGAAGCCACCACAGCTCAGAAAGTACTGGAGTTATACGTTCAGAGGGATTTTCACCCCATTTAAGAGTTAAGCCACTGCAGGTTTTCAGACCTTCTTGGATTGCTTTTCTATACCATAGAAGAGTACAGAATACTCCAGGGGAGAATATCTTGGAAAAACTTGGCACTGTTGGAGGTGTTGGGAAATCACAGCTCTCACTGATCTCAAGGCAAGGTGCTCAGCACCTCTAAACATCCATCCACTTATTTAGGTATTTGGGTGCCTAGAGCTTAGCACCCACATTTGAAAATGTTGTCCTCGAGTGTCCTATGTTTCTGGCAAAGTGTCCCTGCAGACCTTCACACGAACAGAAGGGAAAAAGAATTCCCATAAAGGTTATTAAAGAGAAGAATTTCAAGGAAAAGAAAAACAGCTGTGTTTCCAGAGGCATGAATTTCTACTCACTTTCATCCTGAATCCTATTTGGCTTTCATGAAAAAGAGAGACATTGTGCTATTTCAAAGGGACATACAGCAACAGTTTCCTTTAATATGGTATTTTTAAATGATTCCATTTAGTTAAACTGATTAGTCCCAGTATAATCATGATTTCACAGCAGGTCATTTAATGCAAGTTTTCATGAAAGCATTTATACAATGTATAAATCACACTTAAGAAAGGAAGGGTCCAATTACATTTGTAAACAATGTTTATATTATGGCTGCAATCTTCCATGCAGGCTTTTCCAGCTGCAATTAAAATATCATTTTATATCCCTACAATTTAGAATAGTGGAAAACTATTAAACCAGAATTATTTAGAGAAACAGAAGCAGTTAGAAATTAAATTTGTAGATCTCTGTTAAACAGCACATAATATGATGGAAATATTGTCCTTCAACACAAAAGTGAAGCAGCAGGATGAACTAAGATCACGTGTAAAGAGTTAAAAGGGGCATTAATTCACAAGAGAGAAATAGTAAAAACTACAACTAAAACACAAGCTGAATTGACAAAGGGTGTTGAGAAGAAACAAAAGGCAGTGGACAAGACATACTATTTGAAAACCAGAAGTCAAGTAAAAGACAAGTGCAATTTTGAAATGAATACCAATAAATGAAGGTTACAACAGAGCTCAAAATGATTCCTTTGTTCAGACTGGAATTTTTCACAATACTCTTGTATTTTCAGTTGTGTACTGTTGATTTTTCTTTCTACTTAAAGTTGATCATTTTCAAATTGAATTTCAGTTTGCAATTGTAATGACTGTGGTTACTGCTAACATCTGCTGTTCAACATTCCCTTGTGATGTGGATAGATGACCTGAATCTCAAATTAACACAGATGTGTCAATTTTATTTTTTGTTCTGCCATCTAATGAATTCCATGTTTCTTTGTGTGGGTCTTCATGAGGGCACAGGGTACTTGCAAGAACTAAGCTGGACACCAAACAAGTCAAGGAATCCCTTGCCATTTTGTTTGATGGTTCCCATTGTGTGCTTCCCCACTGTTCTTTCTGTTCTTTGGTTGCCATATTGTACTTCAGCATTAAAGTCCATCATCACAAGAAGTAAATCATGTTTAAGTATTCTGTCAATGATATTTTGGAAGCAACTGTAGAACTCATCTTTATCCTCATCACTTTGTTCGTCTGTATGACTATCAACTTTAGAAATCTGGTTTGGAGTCTGCTATATATGATTCACTGGCTAACAGATTCCTAGCTTATGTGAAACCCTTGAAACCCAGATGTCAAGCAGTAACATTTCATTAGAAGGCAAAAATATCATGAAAGTAGAACAGTTCATCTGGGCAGCACGATATTAGCCAATGGAGACCTCACGAAGGAAGTGACTTCAAGAATAGGAAAGGCATCCACAGCACTTACTAAACTCAACAACGTTTGGAAATCAAAGATATACAGTACCAGAACAAAACTGAGAATTTTCAATTTAACTGTAATCTCGATGCTAACATGTGATTGTGACAGCTACTAACACAGTGGGCAGAAAACTAGAGGCCTTCGAAAATAAATTCCTAGGAATGATTCTGGGCATTGGTTGGAAAGCCTTCATCACCAATGATACGATGTGAGAAATCCCCAACCAGCACTCATTTCCATCAGAAAAAAGTGCTGGACATATCTAGGGTATGTACTCCGAAGGCCAACACACAGACTTCTACATGCAGCTGTCAAATGGAAACCACCTGAGGGTGAGGAAATGAGGCAGCCCAAGAGAAACCTTAAGAAGAACCTTGGAGGCAGGACAGTGTGATTCTGGCAGACCTGGTGCCAGCTCATGCCAAGTGCCCCTGCCTCACTGAACAAATCAGCATGGAAACCAGTCTGGCTTATCTGTATGGCAGTATTGTTAAGATAGATATTAGAGTTGTAAGAATGTGTTTGGTGTTTAGACCTTATGAATAGCTTGCAGGATGCTGTATTAGTCTCACTTATCTGTACCCCATGTTATAGAGCATGTAAATGTATAACTCATCAAACAGGAAAGAAGCCTTCTTTAGTGCAAATGCTGACTTCCTACAGAAGATGCTAGGTTCTGACCAACAAGGAGGCCTTTAAAACCAAATGAGCCAACATAAGCCATTAAAAGAACAAAGGCTTTGTTAAGTGCCCGCCTCCCTGCTCCAGGGAAAGTAGACCTGTGCATGAACTCATCCCATCAGCATGGGCTCTGGGGTGAAGGGGATAGAAACCCAACAAGGAGAAACTTGGTTCTTTTTGCTGCTTGGACTCTAAAGGGACAAGAATCACTAAGCCTAAACAAAAGACAACAAAGGACATATAGAGTTTGCTTATTATAGAAGTTTCTGTCTTTTAGAACCTATGACTGTAACTCATTTGGGTGTGTGTGTTCCCTGCTTTAACCTTGTAAATAACTCTCATTTCTTTTTCCTAGTTAATAAATGTTAGTTAATTTCTTACAGGACTGGCTGCAAGCATTGTCTTTGGTTTGAGATCTGAGCACAGTTGACCTGGGTAAGAGACTGGTCCTTTGGGATTAGGAGTAACCTGACTATTGTTGTGATTTTTGGTAGAAGAGACTATCTATCAAAGAGGCAGACTTGCCTAGGGTGGTAAGATAAACCAGAGTGCCCAAGGGGACTGTCTGTGACTCCATGGTAAGCCTGTTGTAGAGCTTGTGCAGTTGACACTTGTTACTTGGTTAATGAATCTTATTATAGAACATACAACCAATTTGGGGGTTGTGCCCTATTTCCTGACAGTCTGCTCTGAGTTTGGCACCCACATTCAGCATCAGAGAAAGAATAGTCGATCTCAGCCAGGGCCGGCTTTAGGCCAATTCCACCAATTCCCCCGAATCGGGCCCCGCGCCTAAGAGGGTCCCGCACCCAGTGAGAATCCCTTCCCTGGCTAGAGGCGCCTTTTTAATTTTTACTCACCTGGCGGTGCTTCGGGTTTCCAGCGGCACTTCGGCGGCGGATCCTTCGCTTGCTCTGGGTCTTCGGCGGCACTTTAGCAGCGAGTCCTTCAGTGCCGCCAAAGACCTGAAGCAAGTGAAGGACCCACCACCGAAGTGCCGCCGAAGACTCAGGGCATTGCCCGGTGAATACAAGCCCCACTTGTTTTTCTACAGATGTTTTTTGTTATTGTTTTGGTTTGGTTTTTTTTTTAGTCATCCCTGCCAGGGACCCGTCGAAACTGTTCAAATTGGGCCCCGCACTTCCTAAAGCTGGTCCTGATCTCAACACCAGAGAGCAAATGGAAGCAGCAGCAAATGACAGAAGGGAACAGAAGAGGCTGGTTTCTGCCCTGTGTGCCAACGTTGGCATAGGAAGAGTGTTTAAATGCAAAGAAACCAAAAAACAAAATAAAACAGAGCTAGGCAAAATACCCAGAGAAGAAATCAAACAGTAATTCTTCAGGGAACAGCATAAACATAAATGATCTGGCTAAAGATTATTGGGCAAGATTTGGGAAGGTAGAGGGGACATACAAAAAACGTAAGTTTCCTGATGATGATCAAAATTCTTATTGTATAATGTTTATATTAAGCAAGGCCTGGATTTCCGCAGCCCATACCCAGGAGAGGTATTGGGAAGACAAATGAGAGGGGAAAGGCCACTACTGATGTGCTTCCCCATCTGCTGCCCAGAAAGGGGACAGTGAGAGAAATGAGTCACTGCTGGGCTTCCCCACATGTTGTTCAGAAAAGGAGGTATGGTCGGGGAGGAAGAAACAAAATATTTCTGGGCTTCCTCAGCCCATGCTCATGAGAGCAGAAAAGGAAGGAGAAACAAATCCCCACTGGACTTTCCAGCACTTTGCCTGTTTGGCTGAGGAGGAGGCAGCAGGGGCCCACAGCAAATATAGCCTCTGATTCAGGAAAGCATTTAAGCATGTGCTTAGCTTTGACCATGTGCTTAAGTCTCATAGAATTAAACAGGAATTAAGTACTGGCTTTAGGGATGCTTTTCTGATTCAAGGTCACAGTAGGGGCCAGGAAGAACAGCTATAGCATGGAGCCACTGTTGTGGGAGGAAGGAGAAGATGAGTTCTAGCAATTAATGCAAGCAGCAGCTACTTGGGAGGTATCTGGGCAACTAAAGAGAGAAGTGAAAATTAGAGGCTTGAGAAGTGATGGCTGCCATTTCCCGCAGCTGTCATTGGCAGGAATGGTGAACCGTGGCCACTGGGAGCTGTGGACGGCTGTGGAAATGTAAACAAATGGTCTGGCGGCCCGCCAGTAGATTACCCTGATGAGCCATGCACGGCCTGTGGGTTGCAGGTTGCTCACCACTGGTCTACAGCCAGTGGGAGCCGCGATCAGCCGAACCTGCGGACACGGCAGGTAAACAAACTGGCCCAGCCTGCCAGGGGCTTTCCCTGAACAAGTGGCAGCCCTAGTTTGAGAACCACTGATCTACACTTGGGAAAAAAAAAAAAGATTCTTTACTTAGGAAGAAAGCTTACTAGCTTGGGTTAAAATAATAGGGAAGACTTGGCAACTTGGCTTTTAATTTGAGTGAACAGCTCGAGTTCACCCCAGGCTGCCCTTATGGGCTTGAACTAAAGGGTTTACCAGGCCATATTTACACTGCTAGCAAACACAACTTAAAACATAGGTTAGCTAACTCAGGTTAAAACACTAGAGTGCAAACCTTTTTTGCAGTGTACCCTTAAGGCCTCTTTACTACTCTCTGCAGTCTAAAGGTTACACCCCCTTTACACTGCCAGAGCGGGGTAAAGAAGCTGTAGTATAAATAAGAATTATGCTCAATGACATTTATGGTAACAGCCTGTAATAAACCTTTTTGAAGCTAAATATTGCATAAAGCCTTATTGGTAATGCTATTAAAACAGCCATGAGATAATCCGGATGACTAAATTTGGCAATAGTAAATATTTAATGAGAACATTTATATAGTCTTCCAAGAATAAAAAAAAACAACAGTACAAATATTGTGCCTGTTTAACCTTTCCTAGTGATAGTGGTGAGGAGCCTTTGGGAGGCAGAGTTCAATGCATTTTCTTTCCTAGCACACTAGAACACTGTACCAGCCTAGTTCTTCATAAGTCTACTTAATAAACTATGAATGTTAAGTTCAGAGACCAGAAAGCCTGTTGGCAACTTTTTGGAACCATTTAGTAAAGGTTATTATGGTTAGTTGCATGCACTTAATATACTGATGTAAGCATTCCAGCTGTATTCCTTTGAGTTTATTTTGATGGATTCCTCTTTTTCTGCCTTTAAACTTCAGTGTCACAGAAAAAAATATTTCCTGTGAAACAAAGTCATTAATTTTCTCTTAACTAAATATCTGTTCATGGAAAGTCAGTTACATAATCTCCCTGGATCATTTCTTGTTTAATCAAGGTGCCCTTTTTATATTGGAATGTGAGCTCCCTTTCTAAATTTAGCAAATAGTGCAGTAATGCAAACTTAATGTTGATCACAAGAATTGTTTTTTTTATATCCTCTCCACTACCTGCTTAGGTTATGAGATGGCTACTCCTCTTTCTTTTGTGATAACTTTAATCATTGAAATTGATCTGCTCACTCAATCCACTTACATGTGCTTAAATTATAGTTTAGTTCATCCTAGTCCATTACTATGTATAGCAATTTGTTTAATATTTCATTTTAATTGTATTTGATGAGAAAAAGATGGAGAGTGGGAAGAAACAGCAAACTGAATTAACATTCCTTAGTTAGTAGATCAATTGAATTTGACATACTATGCAAAAAAGAAATGTATGAATACGTTTCTGTTATTTTGTTTACATTCAGATAAAAGCTTTGTTTCATTTAAATTATTCAGAATATCTCGCCATTTCAAAAGGTGATGATTCAATTCATCAGTGGTTTAATTATTGCATTTTCCAGGGGAAAAAAGGAGATGGGCTGATGGGAAATTATACCTTAAATAAACTAGGTTTGTGGAGAACTATATTTTCAATCAGCACATTTTGTAAATTCAAATCTAATATTAAAAATGTGGGTGCTACTTCCCCCCCTTGGCATCAAAATCCATTCTATGTCTGTCACCAGGTTCCCTTCTTCCTCATTAATTTAAATCTGATATATTCCTTTTCTTGGTCCTTCTATACCTATGTTTATTGGTGTCTGTTGGACTGTATGTTTCAAGCTAGCTTGGATGAATGGAAAAAACTGTCTTTATTATAGTCCTATCATACTTTCAGATTGCAGTCCCTTAAACTATGGATCTAAAACCTCCTAGCCTCAAGGTCATATAAACATCTTCTGAGCAGCACAATGATACAGTGTTACAGCAAACACCAAATGTCCAGATAAAAGTTTTTCTACGTCATAATTTATATGGAAACTGGTAGTGTTGAAAGAAAAATTCTACATACAGGAATTTTTTTAAATCACACTAGGGAAAAAACAACTGTATTATTTTAGTAAAAGAACAAGAAAATCTATATATAGCAAAGATAATATTTAAAAATTGTCTGATAATATAAAGGCACTTTGTCTTTTCTTCCTTTGAACATGTTTGCTATGATGCAGTGAATATTTTGGTACATTTAAAAGTGTAATAATACATTGCTGAATTGTAATGTATTATTGCAATCAACTCTCAATCCCTATAACATGGACCTACCCCTTTTAAATTCCATCTACATAATAAGATTCTAGGATTGTCACTCTGAAGTCTAGAATATCTGAGTCAGAGTGAAGCAATGAAAAGAAATACAAAAAAGACTGAGAGCTCTTTTTGTTTAGAATACCACCAGGTTCAACCATCAATGGGATTCGCTGACTATTACTGTCCAAATTTTAAGTTCTCAGCCATTTTGACTTTATGAATTACACCTATGCCATTTACAGCTACAGTAAGGCGTATATCTAAGGCCAAAAGTCCTAGAACAGTGTGATATCAGCGGTAACTCAACCAATCACCACCCTTACTCTACAGCTAATTTGCATGTAACGGTTACATTGGTTATATGAGGGAGACTGCACAGATGGTAGATTACTTGGCCAAAATGCCATACCTGTTCCACAGCATGGGCTTTCAGCTTGGAGTAATACAAATTTTCTATATGGTGAATAGTAATATGGTCCTTTCCTACCTAAAACATAAAGGACAAAGTTTTCGCTACTTTTGGATTTCCTCAGTTTTGGGGCATCTAACATGAAGAACCTTTGGCAAAACATTTTTTAAAAGCCACCTAATTTGAGGTGCCTTTATTTTGTGTCTCAGGCTGGGCACCCAAAAACGGAAGAGCCAAAATTAGTGGACGCTTTTGCAAATGTTAGTCAAAATGGATATTCCAGCTACAAAGATGGGCTTGATTCTCTCCTGCGTCTGAGATCCACTCAGAGCAGGGTCAAGGAAGTCATCACAAATCTGATTATGACTTCCTGATTCCATGGGTTAGTCTCTACTGGTGCCAGCCCCAATATGAATTAAAGCAGTCTCAGGGCTAGTCTAATTTATGCCAGCTGGGTATCTATGTTGCCAAGCAGAGCTCCAGTCCATGGATAATCCTAATTAGATGTGAGATCTTACAAATCAGGACGCACGCAAGCCATCTAGGACATAGCTGTCTACCAAGATAGTGGATTCCATATACATGTAAAAATATATACATTTAATGCATATTGCCTATTTATGCACTATAAGATACTTTTGAGCAAGAATTTTTGTAGCTCTGTGAACTCGTGTCTTACTTTTTGTTAATTTATTTTTAAAAACAAATTAATTATATTAGTATTTGTGAGAAAGTGTCAGAACAGTGTCTTTTAAAAAAAGATAAAATAACACTTTAAACTAAAGTCACTACTTTAAAAAAAATACAATTTTATTCCTCAACTCCATAAATTAATTGCATATGTTCAAGTGTAATTAGGGTACAGCCACCAAAACAAAACTATCTCTTGAAAGACAGCACAGCATCAGTTATAGCCTGCTGAGAAAAACCATGCTATGCTTTTGGGGGCCGGGGCTACACCTTCCTGTGTTTGGAAAGTGCCTTGAACATTTTGGGCACTTAGCCATCTTTCCATTTGTCCCAATCCAATAGCCAGCTCTTAGTGTAGGTCAGAGTGGCCACAGGACCGCTGAAGCTTACACTTTCTGGAGAAGTTCCATGGACCATGATCACCTTAACATATTGCACTCTGGCTCCACCCCTTCCCATCCTGATATGTCTTCTCCCTGCTCAACATGCCTCCTATGTTGGCAGGGAATTTTCAGCAGCTTTAAGTTCCCTTTTTATGATTTTGGTAATTTGGCTACCTGTCTCCAGACATCACGATACTGACCAACGGCTCATTCCACTGAACAGCCTTCGGAGACAACCCCTTACAGTTACAGCTGATTTGGGTTGGATTTAAACATATGACTCTAGGTGGGCCGAATGAATAATAAATTACCCAAATAATCTTAAATTGGTGACAACTGGGTTCAGAGAAATACCAAAACATCACCAATATTCAGAGCTATTTAGATAAGTCATGATTCAGGGACAGGAAATGAGATTCAGGAAAGCATGATGCCAGGGACCACCAGGAAGAATGACAGACTGATTGGTGTTCCAGCTCGTGTCCATCTGACAGGGAGAGGCAAAGAAGCATAGATCCACCCCTCATTCAGCTAGCTCACAACTGTAAGCCCAGCAGTGGCTCATCTATACCATCTCCCTTCTCCAGCTCACCTCAGTTCTCCAAATCTTGGAGAGAGAGGGCGAGAAAATGATACTTCAGTTACTGCTCTCCTAGTTCCAGTGGGAAGAGAGTGACTATTCAAATGGTCTAGCTCCCTTCCCTGGATGCAAAGGAAGTAATATCCTGGCAAGCCAGACTCCTGATGCCTCAGGAGGTAAAATTACTTAGACAGCTTGGCTCTTGCTTCCTGAAGGCTGGAAAAGTGGAAATTGAGCAGTTTCCTCCAGGCTGTGTGGCCCCTCTTCCTGAGGACAGGAGAGAGTGTGTGAGGAGAGATACCCATAACCTGATAATTCCTTCTCTAAGGCTTTGGGAAGAAGGCATATGAGCAGGACTTCAGCCAAAGTGGTTATTACCTGAATAGTTTGATGAGATGAGGCTCAAAATTTGACCAAATATGGACCTGCTAAAGGCTGGGACCCTCACACATCCAGAGACCTAGAGCCATACCCCATTAACAGTCTCCTAATCATCCAGTCCAGGGTAAATTTGTTTCTGACTGAATATCTTCAGGACAATATTCAAACATGAGTCAATTTATTAAGAGCAACTACTTTCAAAGCTGCTCAATTTCCACTTAACTTTAATGGGAATTGGGTGTCCAAGTCCTTTGGGCAGCTCTGCAAATTTCAGCCTAAACATATATATAGAATGTTAGCTAATTCATCTGCATTCTGCAAGGATACACTTAGACCCTGTGGGCCCATTTATATAATGGATTGCTACAATCTTTCAGAATGAAAATCCTTATATGTAAGAGCTCTCATTATTCCTTAAGGAGCAACCACAGCAACTGTCATCATGGACATTCTGGGTATCTCACACCAGAATAAATCAGGAGTAATCTCATTAATGTTAATGCAAACTAGTGTGAGATCAGAATTAAGCCCTTTCTTTTGCACTGAGAGCTCTGTTGGATAGCCATAGACTGTGAGAGCTTTTTATTTCATTCATTACTTTTTGCAGGCTTTTGGCTACTATGGACTGACTGGTCATGCGCACTCAAAATGCCCTCTTACAGCTAGTCAAATATTAATGCCCTTTATGCTTTTTTTGTTCTCAGCTACCTAAGTATTATACTGTATGATTTTTTTTGTCTTGCAGTAGGTATACTGTGCTTAGAAAAGCTAGATTCTAAAAAGAATGTGTCAAATGGTCAAAGGAAACTGGTCAGAAATCGTTCACTTTCTCTATGAATATGGAATCCTAGAATGCAAAAGGGAAAATCACCTAATAAAATATAACAAATTCCTGACATTTTTATAAAACAATATTGTGTTGCTCTTGTTTTAAAAATGCATCTCTCTTCCCAGGAATCTTCACAGCAATAGGTAATAGGTCTCTGAGGTTGAATTCTCACGGGAGAGTCTAGGAGAAAAATGGGGTAATAACTGACTCTGTGAAAAACTGGGCTGCCTATTTTGATAACCAAATTATTGAATAGAAAAGATCATATCAAAGCAGCAACTGGGCATGGAGAATGGATTGTCAGTATAGAAGGAAAAAGCAACTTCTAGCGGAGCCAAGCTGAACTCAGATCAACTAGAAAGAGATTCCGTTTGGCTACTATACTGTTTGCTGACTTCAGTAATAATACTTATGGAACTCTTTCCAGTTTGAAAGCACTGTACAAGCACTAAGGGTTTTTCTAGACAAACTGGTAGCACACCGCAAGCGGGGATATAAATCTACAGTGCTCTAACATGTCCACGTGGACCTTGCGGCTGCACACTAACAATTCCCTAGTACATAATGAATACTCCCATTTCAAAACATTAGGGAACTTTTAATGTGTGGTAGCATGGTCTGCCCGGACAGTTAGGAAGGCCAATCTAGCCCCCAGTGTAAACACAGATAGGTCAATGGAAGAAGGCTTTTGTTGACCTAAGCTACTGTTGTTCTAGGAGGTGAAGTTTCTACAAAGAAGAAAAAACCCCTTCAGTCCCTGTAGGTTTTGTCTATGTTATGGGGTTATGCTGGCATGGCTACAGCGCCATAGCTATTCCACTACAGTCCCCGTAGTGTAGAAAGGTCTATGATGTGCAGCATGCTAGTATGCTGTAAATTTACAACCCAGCTTGCTGTGTGCTATTTGTCTAGAAAAGCCTTAAGGACCATATTCAACAAGGTACTTAAGCATGAGTTTAAGCATAAGTCTGTTCATGTACACAATGTCCGGCATATGCTTAAGCACCTTGCTGAATCAGGGTCTAAATAACTAACTCTTGTAACATCCCTGTTAAGTAGATAATTTTTATCTCCATTCTATAGAAGAGTAAACAGACTCCGAAGTGAAGCTACTTTCCATGACCACACAGAAATTCAATAGCAGTAGTGGCAATAGAATTCAGAAGTTCCTGACTCTCCATAAACCAAACCTCAGAGCCTCTTAGTCTGAGTCTCAGCTATGGTCATATGTGGGGTGACCATATTGCACGGTCAGCAGCAGAGGAATCTTGATATTTGGTTGTGTGCTCTAGTGTCTGACCACCAACTGGCAGACGTTATTTATCTGTGCATTTCTACCACGCTCTTCACCAAAGTATCTGAGCAGCTGAACAAATACATCTGAACTTCATTTCCACATATATTTTGAGTCGCTAATGTAGATGGATTCTTCTTTTTAAAATATCTGACAGATTATACCTGACAACAGTACCACCCATCTTTGATTATATGGAGAGACATTAACATGCTATCAAGTATCAGAGGGGTAGCCGTGTTAGTCTGGATCTGTAAAAGCAGCAAAGAATCCTGTGGCACCTTATAGACTAACAGACGTTTTGGAGCATGAGCTTTCGTGGGTGAATACCCACTTCGTCAGATGCATGTAGTGGAAATTTCCAGGGGAAGGTATATATATATATGCAGGCAAGCTAGAGGTAATGAGGTAGTTCAATCAGGGAGGATGAGGCCCTGTTCTAGCAGTTGAGATGTGAAAACCAAGGGAGGAGAAACTGGTTTTGTAATCGGCAAGCCATTCACAGTCTTTGTTTAATCCTGAGCTGATGGTGTCAAATTTGCAGATGAACTGAAGCTCAGCAGTTTCTCTTCGAAGTCTGGTCCTGAAGTTTTTTTGCTGCAGGACAGCCACCTTAAGGTCTGCTATAGTGTGGCCAGGGAGGCTGAAGTGTTCTCCTACAGGTTTTTGTATATTGCCATTCCTAATATCTGATTTGTGTCCATTTATCCTTTTCCGTAGTGACTGTCCAGTTTGGCCAATGTACATAGCCGAGGGGCATTGCTGGCATATGATAGCATATATTACATTGGTGGACGTGCAGGTGAATGAACCGGTGATGCTGTGATATACGCTATGTAATATACGCTATCATATGCCAGCAATGCCCCTCTGCTATGTACATCGGCCAAACTGGACAGTCGCTACAGAAAAGGATAAATGGACATAAATCAGATATTAGGAATGGCAATATACAAAAACCTGTAGGAGAACACTTCAACCTCCCTGGCCACACTATAGCAGACCTTAAGGTGGCCGTACTGCAGCAAAAAAACTTCAGGACCTGACTTCGAAGAGAAACTACTGAGCTTCAGTTCATCTGCAAATTTGACACCATCAGCTCAGGATTAAACAAAGACTGAATGGCTTGCCAATTACAAAACCAGTTTCTCCTCCCTTGGTTTTCACACCTCAACTGCTAGAACAGGGCCTCATCCTCCCTGATTGAACTACCTCATTACCTCTAGCTTGCCTGCATATATATATATATACCTGCCCCTGGAAATTTCCACTACATACATCTGACGAAGTGGGTATTCACCCACGAAAGCTCATGCTCCAAAACGTCTGTTAGTCTATAGGGTGCCACAGGATTCTTTGCTGTATTAACATGCTATTCAATCATATCCAGGGCAGACAGTCAAGAGCAGAGTATCACGTGCCAAAACTTTTAACACACTTCATTCTGTGATCTCAGAATAAAGCTTTGCACACTAATGAAGATTATAGCAACTGGACAGAAGACAATTCACATTTCTCACTATCTATAATTCTGTACTCTAGGAATGGGTAATGTTTAGATTCCAAACCAGCTTTGGTGTATAATGCCTTAGTAACTCTTGGCTCAGACTCAAAAAGAAATGTTTTGTTTTGTCATAATCAGTAAAAACATTTTAGAGTTAATTTTGAGGGTAAAATACATTAAATTCAATGTGAAGACTAACATTTCAGCACTAATATTTGTAAACATATGAAAATCTTGAGTCTTACCCCTCTACTTTAAATCTTTCTAGCAGTACTAGAGAACATTAGTAGTCATTTCCCTTCAACTGAAATTATTTTCCCTTTTTAATATATGATGTAATTTTGTCTTTCACAACTGAGTGAAACATATTCAGAAGAGTCCAGCAGATCTACTTTCCCATAGGGCCATACTCTTGTAAAAAAGCTTACATTACATCTGGAAGGCTACATAATTTCTCAACACATATTGAAGATTCAAATGCTGCTACTGTCTCTTCCAAAAGATTTTGCAAAGAAACAACAGCAATCATACCGCCCTATCCTCCTTCCTGGGTTATGAGGAGTAACAGCTCTTCATTCGTTTGATTACATTTCTAAGTCATGGTGTAAGACAACATTTTCTTGGGGTATAGTGGTAGTTAATGTCTTTAAAGTATTTAAATCAGTTTTCATATGATCCTGTTCATGTGAAAACTCTAAATATCCTGTTGCATATCCTCAACCTTTTCCTAAATTTTGTAATTTTAGGCATGATACACTTTTTTAAAAAATGTTCAGACATTTGAAGTGATCCAATATTATTAATCTAATGTAATTCATCCCTTCTCAGAAATAATAGATCCTAATCCTAACAAGTGAATTTGCTGAGGGAATGATAGAGGACCAAAACCTCAGAAATCACACCTATATTCAGTGCTTCCTCCCCATTTTTACCATTTCCTTGCCAGATGTTTCGGTCCAGTTGCTTTTGTAGGCATAGCTTCCTAGGTTACTTCCATCTTTAATGGACCATACTTCCAACATAAATCATCACCTGAGAAGTCAGGCCAAGATTAGTATCAACCTAGAAGTTCAATAAAAGTTCCTCCACTAGCCAACTGAATAACCCACATGCAAAAACCCTCATGGCATTCAAAGAATCCACTGTGAATGTTCCAGGTCAATGTGTATATAAAATCTGGCCAATTACATATGCCCATAAAGTTAAAGCTTTAGAAAATATTCGTCATTAACACATGATTTAGATAGGAGTTAGGTCCTGGAAGGGTAGCATGGCAGAACGAAAGGGAAACTGCAGCTATTATCATCACTATTGTAGATTGTGCCTGTATTTATATGAGTCAGCCAAGTCTGTATCCCTCTATGAAATATAGATCAGATTGGAAAGAGAAGAAGCAAACCAGTTCCACACAAGTGTCTTGTCCTTATCTTTAAGGCCCTTCACAATTAAGCCCATTCTATCTAGCTAATCTTGTAACTTATTACAACAACCTCACCACCACTCCTCCAATGTTCCCAGCCTGTATTACTCATCATTGCCTTCTCCATTAAATACCTTCACACTTTCTCCCTGTAACTGACTCATCATCCCAGTGTACCCCCTTGTGATGTGACATGACATTTCCATGACTCTGCCTTAGCTCTCCCTTAGGACTTCAGTGATATGGCATCGTGGTGTCTTGGCCAAGTCACGTTCTAGCCCCACCCCTTCCTGGGTTCAGCTGGTCCTTAGAATTCCAA
The DNA here is from genome assembly GCF_025201925.1 of Gopherus flavomarginatus. Taxonomy (NCBI): domain Eukaryota; kingdom Metazoa; phylum Chordata; order Testudines; family Testudinidae; genus Gopherus; species Gopherus flavomarginatus. Next base: position 89,363,708 of record NC_066624.1, read on the forward strand.
ATAATGTCCACCACAACTGGCAAATTATATATACTCAACTCAGATATCTTTTGTTCCTCCTGTGGTCTCTTTTCAGTCCCAGTGTCTCTGCTGAGAAGTAACAAACAAACAAAAAACCAACCTCCAGTCCTCAGCCCTGCAGGGCATGAAATTCCAGTCTCTCTTCCCGTTCCTCTCAGTTCACCATCCTATTCTCAGGATCTTGACTCACAAGGCCTCTCCCCTCAAGTTTTGTCCTTTCCCAGGCTCACCAAAAAGAGAATCCTCTCCTTCAGCTTTCATTAATCCCCTTATCCCTGTCTCTTGCCACTCCTCTCACAAGAGAGGATCCAAAACCTCCTCTCCCCAGAGCCTTCTCCCTTTGACTGCCCTGTACTCCCTACTTTAGCTTCCTCCTTCAGCCAACTATTCACACTTAGGTGCACTAGGTGAGGCTAATAAAGCTCTCCAGATACAGTTAACCTTCTGCGTCCTGTTTGGGGTTTACATATCCCATCACAATCCCTTATGCATTGGGAAAACTCCCTGACAAAATCTGTCCAGCTTTGGTGTATAACGCCTTAGTAACTCTTGGCTCAGACTCAAAAAGAAATGTTTTGTTTTGTCATAATCAGTAAAAACATTTTAGAGTTAATTTTGAGGGTAAAATCTTATCTTTCTTGAAATTCCTCCTTACGAGTCATTTCAGTCACAATGCCTCTGAAATCCAGATACATAATGGCTAGATAGGTGACAATCTATGATTGTTCTTCCTTTTCTTTCTTTTCCTACTCCCTTACTGCCTACTTCTCCCTGTATTAAATACCACCACCACCACATGTAATTAACAAAGCTGTGCCACACTCCTTTGTTTGTGTGTCATGTTTCCATCACCTGCCCTTTGTTTGTATTTTTTCTGTTGTAATCCTTTTGGGGCAGGGATTGTCTCTTCTATGTGATTATACAGCACACAGCACAATGAGGCTGCAGTCAGGATTGAGGGTTTTGAATGCTACCGTGATATAGATATTTACTGATGCTACTTCCACACATCCTCTTTCTAACCGGAACAAACTTGATGTGCCAAGATATCATGAGAAAGATGCTCCTGCAGTATTTCCAGGTCATCCAACAGCACGGAGCACACAAAAAAATGTTGATAGTTCAGATAAGCAGTATGCTTACCCTAACGAATACCTGAACCTGCTGAGGATCACCCATCAATACCAGTGACTGTAGAAGGAGGTATAAGGCTTGATTCAGTGCCCACTGAAGTCAGTTGGAAGATTCACATTGGCTCATAATGCCCTTCTGTTAAAGGGTCTGACTTCATGTGGAAATATATCTAAAATGATACATTTCAATAGGCTGAATGAGAGCCAGAAGTTTCCATATAACTCTATGTGTGACATATTCAAGGCTGTAGTCGGGTAACAAATCAGGAATCATGAAGTGAACAAAAAGCAATTGTACAATTTTCAGATTATGGTGAATAATTAGAGGACTATACCATACAATTAGAAACGGACCATATCAGAAGCAGTAATACTGATTTGATGTGATCCTGCACCACATGTGGACAAGATAACTCACTCTTGTTTATCTCATAGATCCATGGTCTGTCTCAGAAAAAGGTAATCTGTTTTCCCCTCTCCCACCTTGAATTTAACACATAGACCAGCCAGACTAAATATGCAATTAACTTAAAAGAGAAAGAGCAAGTACTGAAGTATTGTCATTATCATTCAGTTTCCCCCCAAAGATTATCACCACAGACATCAAAAGGATGGTCAAGCTATTGGAAGTACACCCAGGAGGTACATCCATAATACATTGTAGCTGGAGCTGGGCAAATAGCAGGGGGGAAGTATTTATGAACATTTTTGTGAATTCTGAATTACGTTTCAGTCCAGCCTTGTTCACAGGAGGAGAGGCTCATAGAAAGTTAATTTAAAGCTGGAGCCAAGATCTGTGAACCAAGGTATCAAATGCATTTTGCATAGAAGTAGACACTGTTTATAAATATTGGAGCATCCAGGCAGTCAAAAATCAGTAGTAACATCATATGACTCATCATGCAACTTGAACGGCAAAGTCCAAAAGTTGAAGGACCACTTTGAACAATATGTGAACAATCCACTAACTGACATGTATTCATAAACCGTTCAGCAAACGAGTTTGAATAAAGAACAAACTTTGAAAATTGTAATATGTTCATAGACAATTTGTGAGCAGAACACAGAGACAACCTGATGGTGGGAGGCACAATTAAAGGTTGGGGGACATGTGACCGCCCCACGCATTGCCTCAGGGCCCTTTCCCACTTACCCTGTACCTCCCACACCTGCTCCAAGCCAGCACTAACTTGCCCTGGCTCCTCTCAGAGCTCCTTCCCCACTGCTTCCATTGCCTTCCCACTACAGGCATGGTGCAGGCTGGAGCGGGCTGTCAAGCAGGTAACTGCAGGTCCGGGCGAGGAAGGGATGGGACTTAGTGGGTTTCTCTGCACCCCATCTGGCAGAGCGGTGCTGCCAATCCGGTTTCTCTTCTCTGCTCCGGGTGCCTCTGAGCAGGGCTCGGCAGGACCGCTAGGTGCCAGTGCCTTTCCAAGGCACATCCCACTAAGCTGCTCTGAGTCTAAACTCCCACCCTGGAGGGACATGTGACTCCACGTGACTCCCACCACATGTCGCCTCTGGGCTAAAATCTCTGAATAAATTATTTGCAGCAAATAATGTGACCAGCTTTTATTCAGCAATGATTGATACAAGCTGTTTGAGATGGGAAAATAATCTGCAGAACGGGTTAGATACACCTCTTTCAGAGCCATGTTGGGTTAAGCAGTGAGGACTAGCCCAGAATAAGATGAACATAAAGGCAACTTAGTCCAAACTAGCCCTCTCCCCTACATATCTGGTCTTAGGCTGAATGTAGCATAGATAGCTAGATAGACAGACAAACAACTCTATGGGTGTCTGAGCTCATTAAGGAGTCATTCTACAAAGTATCTGTTTCAACCACTGGAATTGACTTTCAAGTGAAAGCTGCACTGTGCACCTCAGGTTATAACAAGATCACCCAACCCTCAGCACAACTGTTCCATCTGCTCTGAAAGACTAAACAAACACAGGGCATACCGCCCAAAGTCTTCCCCCAGTTTTATCATCACTGACAATGTTGTAAGCTCATTGTGCAATAACAAACTCACATACGAGCTTTGCTTTCTCAGCTGTCTGGCACAGCTTACGTAGGATTTTCCTGAGGGTGAGCATTCTACTGGATATCTTCGAGCAGATGCTTTCAATATCTGTACACATTGTGGATCATTCAGAAAGGAAAGAACTGCTGGAGAGACATAATATCCCCATGCAAAAATAAAAAAAGAAAAGTTGCTAGAAAGAAGACTACTTTGAAAATTGTGGAAAGAGTTACAATACTGAAAAAGCATACCCCTGGAATAAGGAATAGTAAAAGGACAATAAAGTGTAACTCTTTAGTAGTTAAGGCATATGCAATATTATTTTGCAACCATCAGAGAGAAGTACTCGTTTACCTCAGGAGCAACTTCACTGAAGTCAAAAGAGTTACATGGGCATAGAACCAGCATGAGAGCAGAATTAAGCTCCCATATCTGATGCCATTGGAAACGAGATTGGAATCATAGTCTTGCACCTACTTCTTCAACAGTCCTCTCAGAAACACCCCAAAATGCTCTAAGACAAGATTTTGAAGAGTAAAGTCTTTGGCTGTCATGCAACCAGCTACTATACCTGGAAGAGTCTATCCATTTCTCTTTATCCCACTGATTCACCTGCCCTTCCTTCTCAAGTAATCCCATTGGAGTCAATGTCAAATGGTGAGAGTAACAATATTTTAATCACACAGAAAGGTAAATGCTTGTGAAAATGTACGGAACTTAGGCCAACACAGTACTGTGTGTTAATTCCCACTATTTTCACAACATTGACAGCAATTGCCAGTAAAAGCCACATAAAATGTGTGTGAATTTCACACTTTTCACATAAAGCAGATATTTCCTGGGGTTTAAAAATGTGAATTTTCTATGGTTCCACAAAAGGTGAGAATTATCTTCGTACGCCCTAGGTGGATAAGTATTACAATCCCCAATTTACAGAAGGAAAAACTGAAACACAGAGAGGTTTTTATAATAGAAAAATACCATTGTTTCTTCTTACTGTTAACACTTTGCACACTTTCCCCCCATAGACCTGAAAGTGCTTTGTAGAGGTGGATACAGTAAAAGTACCATCAGACTCATTTTACAGATGAGAAAACCAAAGCACAGAGCACTTAAGTGATATATCCAAGACTATATTGTGATTCAGCAGCAGAGCCAGATATAGAGCAGAAACCTCCTCACGGCTATTTCTGTCCACTGGATGATAACATTATGACTTACTCAAATCCACATAGTTAATCAGTGGCAGAGGTAGATTCAAACTCAGGAGTTGTTTACTGGCTCCCTATAACATATTTGCTACTGATTTATGGCTGTTTTTTAGCCTCATATATGAAATGGCATGATATTATAATGTTTAAGAACTTTTACTTCTCAAACTATACTGGGAGCACCACTGTTTGACACGTTTCATAGCTTTGTTCTGCAATTCCTCTGTGTATAGGGATGGAGATTTTCTAATTGGTCCACAAGTATTCTTGACTGTATCTGCTTGCTACCTAGCCAGGAGGTTATTTTAGTTTTAACATAGCATTCCCTCCGGGTTATCTCACAGAATAAGAAAGAATAGTAACACACTTCTGGAAGGCTGGAGGCTCAACCAAATCCTCTACTCTCACTTCCGCCTAACTAGTCACTCTCAAATCCCCAAGGCTTCTACACAGCTGGGTGTCATATTATTTTGGCTTGGAGTTATACTTGCACAGTTGGTACCACCTGCTGTAAATTCTTTAGTCCTTGTTATCTCTGCAGCAGCTCTTGGCCTTTTAAAAGCTAATTCAGTCAAGGAAGAGGAAGGGACAGTGAGTGCTTGATGTTCAAACAGCAATTTTATTTTCCAGAAACTCTTCAGATTTATAGTTCAGGCTACATTTTGGGAATTCACAGTGTGACACAATGAACTATTAACTGCTGCTGCTGCTACTACTCCTATTTAAATAATAAGGGCCAAACTATACTCTCAGTTATATGATTGTGAGTGTAAATCCAATATAACTCTAAAGGCTGCAATGGAATATCTTCAGTTGTAGGTAATAGAGGACCTCGAGAGTTTTACCTCTGTAAATAAGCACAGATTTTGGATCTATGCCTTCAGCCTCATGTCTCATTATACATCCAAGGCATAGGCCAAAAACCAAGTGAAAAACCCTAATGTTTTCCTCTATACCCCAATATCAGGCACAATAGAGCATTACATTTGTATATTAATACTATTAGGCATTCACTTTCAGCACTACAGATGTCACCAGACCAGTAATGGAGAAGCTGAGGGAGACACTGAGTGGCCACTGTAACAAATGAGTTATTAGCTCTTAAATACACTCTTTTTGGATGCAAAGCCATCTTAGATGACTCAGGCACAGGGTGGATTGAAGCACTGCTAGTAGTTGAAGCAAAACATAATGATTTCTCATTCATTTACATCCATTCCATTTCATTTATGAGGGCTGAGCTGTGAATTCATTGGGAATGAATGGAGAGATTTTATGTTGGCAAGAAGGTATGGCTGGACAATAAAATTGGAGATAGGCCGAAGTCAGAACCTCAGATCCCACTCCCCATTGGACTTTGGGAAAGTTTGGGTTTGGATCTGGAGCCAAATTTTACAGCTCAAGCCCTTATCTAATCAGAACACAGATTTGGACAGTCCAAGCCTAAGTCACACTCTGATATAGTTTCTTCGATGTATAAATTCTCCATCTCTTATTTCTGTGACTTTGGTCCTTTAACAGGGTATTGACTGGAAGTGAAAGAGGAACAGCCCATTTGCAGTTTGGACCACTTCCAAACTGGAAGAAAAAGCAATGTCATGTTGCCTCAAAAACAACTATTTGCTCTACTTCTATCCCTTTATTCTAATACACATACGCTGTTATTTTCAACTAGCAGCTCTGAAAAGTGGGCTACTCACTTTGATTCCAGTTAAAGAACTTGGTTTGCACTCTCTTCCTGGCCAGGAAAGCTACAGTGGAGGTCTCCTCTTGTAGTCAGGAAGAATGTGACCAGGGTAATTACTCTTTAATGGTATTAATGATATCTTGGAGTCACTGTTGATATTTCTCTGAAAACATCTACTTAATGTGCAGCAGCAGTCAAAAATGCTAACAGAATGTTAGGAACCTTTAGAAAAGGATAGATAATAAGACAGAAAATATCTAAGTGCCACTATATAAATCCATGTTGCACTCACACCTTGAATACTGCATGCAGTTCTGGTAATCCCATCCCAAAACAGATATATTAGAATTGGAAAAGGTACAGAGAAGGGCAACAAAAATGTTTTGGAGTAAGGAGCAGCTACCATGCAAGGAGAGATTTAAAAGACTGTGACTATTCATCTTAGAAAAGAGAGACAACTACGGGCAGGAACTTGTTGCCAGGGGATATTGTGAAGGTCAAAAGTACAACTTGCTTCAAAAAAAGAATTAGGTAAATTCATGGAGCATAGTTCCATCAATGGCTAGTAGCTGAGTGGTCAGGGACACAACCCCATGTTCCAGGTGTCTCTAAACCTCCAACTGCCAGAAGCTGGGAATGGACGTCTGAGGATGGATCATTCAATAGTTGCCCTGTTCTGTTCATTCCCTCTGAAGCATCTGTAACTGGCCACAGTCAGAAGACAAGAATCTGGGTGAGATGGGCCATTGTTCTGACCCAGTATGGTCACTCTTATTTCTTATTATTTTCATAATATGAACACAGCAATAAAACTTGATGCTTAACAGACACCTTGCATCTGAGGATCTAAGAGGGTGAAGGTTTGGGGAGCAGGTCTCTTCCTGAGTTCGACAAACACTGAGACCCATTTCAAAATGTCGCCAGGGAAAAGTGAATTTGTGAAATTCCTTGTTCACAAACACTATGTTTTAGTGGACCGATAATGTGAAGTGCAGCGTCTGGCAGGCATACCTTTTAACATGCACATTTTTATTTGTATTCCAATTCGAATACTAACAGAAAAATCATACCATTTGGAACCAAGCCAGCAAAGTTTTGCCCAGTTGATTTTTGAAAGGCCCCTATCACTTTTACAAAGTTTTAAGATGCTATTTTCCATTTTAGATGAAAAAAAACTTTAAAACTCTCTCACTTTTATTTTCTTAAACTATTTTTCTAAAAAAAATAATTTTCCTTATTCCTTCAGGCTTTTGTGCGTAGGCTGAGGTAGCTTCATTCAAAATCCTCTCTGGTCTCAGTGTGTGGTGTCCTTAGAATGCCTTATGCTCAGCCGAGCTGAGGGGCATTTAGGAGGCCTGTAAACAGACTACTAAATCCCCCTGAAAATCCAGGCAAATTCCAACGCTGTCTTTTTCTCAGTAGCGGTGGGTGGGCTAATTACAAACCTATTTAAACGTTGTGAGTTCAAGGGTTTGGTTTAACCTTGAACAATATTTGTTTCACTTTGTACTTCAGAGATGCTGTCAAAAAGGGAAGAAGAGAAGGTGAGAACAAAGTGGAAATTGGAGCAGAGAGTGAGCAGACTGAAAACACAAGGGTAAGGTTGAACTCCCCTGAAAGTCTGGAGGTTGGGAGTGAAAAAATTCTAATACAAAATGAACAATCTACAACAGTGAGTACCCATTTGTCATATCGTATCTTTATGTGGGAGTGGAGGGAGGGATTCTAGCTTGTTTTCATACATTGCACAGGCTCTCTTTCAGTTAGAATAACTTTTTAAAATTGAATCACCCTTAGGAAATAACCCTGCTTCACTGGCACCATAAAGATGCTGGAAAATGCAGATACAATTAGCATGGCCTCTGCACAAGCATGACATGAATATTTGCAAAGCATTCCTTCTATTTTTTAAAGGATTTAAATTACAGAAATAAAAGGTTCATATACTAGGCTGGGGTGGGCAAGCTTTTTGGCCTGAGGGCCACATCGGGGTTGCAAAACTGTATGGAGGGCTGGGTAGGGAAGGCTGTGTCTCCCCAAACAGCCTGGCCCCTGCCCCATATCTGATCCCTCCCACTTCCCGCCCCCTGACTACCCCCTCAGAACTCCTGACCCGTCCAACCCACCCCTGATCCTTGTCCCCTAACTGCCCCCTCCCGGGACCCCACACCCATAACTGTCCCCGGGACCCCACCCCCTATCTAACCCCCGTTCCCCTTCCCCTGATCCCATCCACACCCCCGGCCCCTGAAAGGCCTCCCCGGGACTCCCACGCTTATCCAACTCCCCACCCCATCCACCCCCAAGAACCTCCACCCCATCCAACTGCCCCCTGCTCCCTGTCCCCTGAGTGCCCCCCAGGACTCCCTGCCCCTTATCCAATCCCCTGCTCCCTGCCTCCTTACCATGCCACTCAGAGCAGCATGTCTGGCAGCCGCGCCGCCTGGCCAGAGCCAGACACACTGACACACTGCTCGGCAGGAGAGTGCAACCCCGCCTCCCAGATCACTGCCCGCACGGCAGCATAGCTGTGGGGGAGGGGACAGCGGGGGCAAGGCCAGGGGTTAGCTCCCCAGCCGGGAGCTCAGGGGCCAGGCAGGCCGGTGCAGTGGGCCGGATATGGCCCACAGGCCGTTTGCCCACCTCTATACTAGAGCAAGTTTTGTGAACTCTGCTAACCTGAAAGAGTACTTCAAGCAGTTTGCCAAATCTCAAACTCCACAAGGTTCAGCCATCCCTAATTCTCACTTCAGTTGGGTGTCCACATAGGAAGTGGAGAAAAGAGATAGGACAGGAAAGTATGCTGCCACCATCAGAGCCCACACAATGTAACAGACTGCCTAGGGGCATAATGGAAGCTCCTTTGCTGGAGGTTTACAGAAGGAGGCTGGATAGCTATCTGTCTTGAATAGTTTAGACAATTTAGATAGTTTAGACACAACAAATCCTGAATCTTGGCAGGGGGTTAAACTAGATAACTCTTGCGGTTCCTTCTAACCTTATGATTTTATGAAAATAAATCTAAAGTAAATCATTCACATTAGTAGAAATACTCCTAAATTATTCTGGTGTAATCAAATTATTAGCCACTTGTATTCACAAACTATCTTTCCAACTTATTGTTAAAAACACTTTGGAATCTACAGTACAGATTTAATTGTCCCACTTAATAGAGTTTATGGAATGGCTTCTAATAAAGATGGTAATAGTGATAGATTATATATATCAGGATAATCTAACACGGATCTCAGTGAAAACAAAAATATACACAGAGTGTGAGTTATGATTTTGGTAATTCAAAAAAAGTTGATCACTAAGGATCAGGCTCTCACCCATTATAAGGGATAGTGTAGTCATTCAGTAGTATGGATGCATAACTACAGTAAATTCATGTATATAATATGCTCTGAATATTAATCTTTAAAAGAAAATGAGATACTATGACAGAAATTGAGAAGAGTGGAAAAAAGACAAGATTTTTCTTACTGACTGCTGCAAAGTGGGGCAGATTGTTGAAGTTTGAAAGACCCTACTCAAAGAATAGTTACCAATGCTTTGCTGCCTCCCTCATCAGAGCCTTTCTCTACATGCAGAGGATTGTGCAGGACCCTAAGAGTTTGTCGTCTCATTACTCTACTGGCATAAGCAGTGCCTCACTGTATATATTGCTAGATATACTCCTGCTGGAGGGCATGCAGTGTATGTATTGTACATGCTGTGATAAGTGTAGACATAGCCTTATACAGAATCTAAGAATATTGGGTACAGTTCTCCTCGTTATAATACAACGAGCCATGGATGGATTGTACACTTATATATGTGCTAAATACAAAGGGCTACGCTGTGCCATTCTTACTCTTGTTGAGTACCATTGCAATCAATGGTATTACTCAGGAAGCAAGGCACTGCTCGATGTGAGTAATGGGGGCAGAATCTGGTCTAAACATAGGAAGAAAAAAATATATAAATTGTTTCAAAGTAACATCTAGAGCGCTGGACAAATATTTCACAACCTTACAAAATAACAAACCACAGCACTTCATCCACTGCAGCAACAAATCAATGTAACTATAGAATTTCAGCCCACATCCTTCACACTGTGTTTAAAACCTATATTGTAGTCTCATTTCCCCTTTCCAATGACATAAGCAAATAGCCTGAAAGAAAAATGAGTTCTATTTCCATGTCACAGATTAGCTGGCTCTATGTCCCTGCACAATGAGATAATTTGAGCAAAACCCATTATTTAAGTGTCTTTTTTGGGTCTTTTTATCCCAGATGACAAAATACAAGGCTTGCACAGCATAAATAGTAGGCATCCATCACTCTCGAGAGACCATGGATATGTGTCCCCGAGACGTAAAGAATTTACACAGTTGGTTTTATGGCAGCTACAAACATGGCTGAAGAGACCCATTCAAGAGAGAGAATTTCTGCTGCATCTGTCACATTTAAAGGTGATGTTTCGACCCTTTGGGGTCTGCCTTCTGCAAGCTCTTTTCTCCTCTGCTTAGCTGGACAGTTTCCTCTCAGAACTCCGGAGACCTTTGTTAAGCACTTGTTTCCAAAGGCTGCAGTCTTGAGTGTGATCTTCCCATTTCTCCTCATCCATGTCCATTTCTTTGAGGTCTCGCTTGCACAAATCTTTGAAATGCAATTTTGGATGTCCTTCGGGTCTTTTTCCAGATATTAATTTGCCGTAGACAGTGCCCTTTGGGATGAGCCTGTCATTCATTTGGCACACATGCCCAAGCCAGCGGAGGTGTCTCTGTTTGAGCAGTGTTTGCATGCTGGGTATGCTGGCCCATTTGAGCACCTCACTGTTGGTGACTCTATCCCTCCAGGAGATTCCAAAGATTAAACGAAGGCAACACATATGAAAGCTGTTGAGCCTTTTCTCCTGATGAGAGTACAAGGTCCATGTCTCGCTCCCATACAAAAGTGTGCTGATAACACATTCATGATACACACAGATCTTTGTGTGTGTTCTGTCAGTTTGTTGTTTTGCCATACCCTCTTGTTCAGTCTAGACATTGTTCCAGTGCAGAGGCTGAGTTCTATTTCAATGAAAGTTTGACTGCAATAGTGGACCCCAGGTATGTGAACTTGTTCACCACTTCAAGCTCATAGTTGTTGATCTTGATGGAGGGTGCTTCCTCAACTCCTTGGCACATTATGTTCATCTTTTTTTAGGCTTATAGTAAGCCTGAAGTCTTGGCAGGCTTTGGAAAAAACTGTCCATAAGGTTTTGGAAATGGGTTTCTGTGTGGGTTGTCACTGCTGCATCATAAGTGAAGAGGTGGTGTTGAATAAGGGCCTCTCAAGTCTTGGTTTTAGATCTGAAGTATTGCAAGATTGAACAGCTTTCCATCAGATCTTGTGTGCAAGTAGATTCCTTCAACTGAGAAACCAAAAGCTTGTTTCAGTAGCAGGGAGAAGAAGATTCCAAACAGAGTTGGGGAAAGTACACAACCTAACTTAACTCCACTACGACTCTGGAAAGTCTCAGACACTGAGCCATCATATTGGACTGTGCCGTACATGTTTTCATGGAAGGATCGAATCATGCTTAAGAGCTTGGGGGGACATCCAATCTTTTCTAGAAGCGTGAATAGTTCACTTCTACTGAGAAAGTCAAAAGCCTTTGTGAGACCCACAGAGGCTATATAGAGGGGCTTTTTTTGGTTCTCTGCATTTCTCTTGTAGTTGTCTCAGCGATAAGATCATATTGATGGTAGACCTTTCAGCTCTGAAGCCGCACTGTGATTAGGATATATTCTGTCTGCAGGGTTCTGAAGTCTGTTCAGGACAACTCGGGCAAAGGCTTTTCCCATAATACTAAGAAAGGAAATGCCACGATAGTTGTTACAGTCGCTCATCACCCTTGTTTTTATAGAGAGTGATGATGTTGGTGTCTCTTATTTCTTGTGGTACTTCTTTCCAGCACAAGCAGAGCAATTCATGAAGATGTTGCAGTAGATTAGGTTTTACACATTTTATGACTTTGGACAGTATGCAGTCTTTTCCAGGGGCCTTTCTATTGGGGAAGCCATCTATGGCAAGGCTAAGCTTCTCAACATTCAGTTCATCATAGAGTTGGATCATAACAGGCTGGCTTATGATGGTGTTGAAGACTGCGTCCGTAGCAATATTTTCGTTACAGTAAAGCTCAGAGTGGAGTTCTTCCCAGCAATCCATCTGCTTGATGTGGTCGTTGATAGTTTCCCCTGTTGTTGATTTCAATGGGACTATCTTCTTTGAAGTTAGACCCAAGACTTTCTTGATCCCGTCATATATGTTTCTGATGTTGCCTGCATCAGCTGCTACTTGGATGCTTTCACATAAGTGCAGCCATTTGGGAGAATGTTGGACAGCATAAAGCCTGTAGAAAAATGGAAAAAAAGAGAAAGGAAATCCCTGTCCCTTTGGGTGTCCTGGCTGTCAGACCACAGTGAGAATTCTCATGTAATCAAATCCAAATCATGTTTCTTACATTACTTCCAGCAATAGATCTGTGGAGAGGGAAAGAATGGCCATTCTGAACAGCCCACATTAGTTTCTGCAATTTCTTAAAAAAACCTTAAAGGCCAAAATATGCATACTTGAGTGCCTAAAAATAGACAACCAAATGCATAGCGAAGCATCTAAATAAGGGCTTGATCCTACCTTCTTTGAAGTCCATGGCAAAGCTCCCATTGACTTTCAAGGTGCAGGCCTAAGTGGTCTGATCTACCACTCTAAAAATCCAGCCACTTGCTTAGGTCCCCAGGTAGGGGATTTAACTGCCTAACTTCAGACATTTGAAATTTTTGGCCTAAGTTCCTGGCTCTTTTAGTCAAATATGAGCTTCAAATATGAGCCTCTGCTGCTGCCTACTGAGTCCCTAAAAACACAATATGAGAGATAAACTTTTCCGTTAATCTCACCTGGTGTTAGTGCTGAAACTCAGTGATTACAATTTAAAAGCTAATGTTAACTATTTCACTGCTGCCCATTTTAGTAGAAACAGCCAGCTTATCAGTATATTTACCTCCTGTGATTAGGTGCAATGGAAGAGAGAGAGGGGAGGGCAGGGGGCACTGTAAAGGGACCCATCCTCTCCCCCAAAAGTCGTACTTATAAATGGTAGAACCCTACAGCACCTAGCCCCTAAGTTTTCCCAACCTCTGTCCAATAGGAGATCGGAAGAAGAGAAATGAGCTGCTGAGTTTCCCAACTCGGGTTTCAGGTTGGAGGAATGGGAAGCCGGGGGATTTTCCTGCCCTTGTCTCATGATATAGTTGTTAGGTAGAAGAAGGAGATGCTATTGGCCTCCTACTATCTTTGCTGGACATATTCATTCCTTTTTCAGGTATGGGGATTGAGGGATAAAAGTAAGCTACTATTGGGGTTCTCTGTGCCCTACTTAGAAGAGGAAATGTAGAGTTGTGGAGAGAAATGGTTACCACCTAAGTTCCTTTTCACATCTGGGGAAACTGTTCTTACAGTTAGGAAGATTTTCTTGAGATTTAGAATTAAATCTACTACATGGTAGTTTGAACCCATTTCCTCTTGTCCTGCCTTCTGTGAGAGAACAACTTTTCTCCATCTTTTTATGTCAGTCCTTCAAGTATTGGAAGACTGCTATCATGTCCCCCCTCAGTCTTCTCTTCTCCAAACTAAACATACCCAGTTCCTTCAGCCTTTGCTCATGTGGATCCTTTCCAGTCTCTCTGCATCCTTTCTATATGGTGGTGACCAAAATTGGACACTGTACTGAGGCCTAACCAGTGCCGAGAAGAGCAGTACTATTACTTCCTGTGACTTGCACGCTATGCTTCTGTTAACGCAACCTAAAATAGCATTTGCTTTTTTTGCAACAGCATCACATTGCTTACTCATTTTGAGGTTGTGATCCACCACAACTCCCAGATCCTTCTCAGCAGTGCTGCTGCCAAGCCAGTTATCCCTCATTCTGTATTTTTGTATTTGTTTTTATTTCCCTAAGTGTAGCACCTTACATTTGTCTTTATGTAATGTCATTTTGTTGTCTATAGCTCAATTCTTCAATTCATCAGGAATCTTTTCTCTGAATCTTGCCTCTATCATCCAATGTGTTGGCAATCGCCCCTAGTTTTGTGTCATCTGCCAGTTTGATCAGTTTGCTTTCTATCCCTACATCCAGGTCATTAATAAAGACATTAATCGACTCCGTACCAAGAACAGATCCCTGTGGAACCCCACTTGAGACTTCTCTCCAATCTGACATCATTCAATTAATAGCTACTCTTTGTTGTTGTTTAACCAATTATGTATCCACTGAATGGTAGTTCCACCAAGCCTGCATTTCTCCAGCTTACTTACCAGAATGTCATGTGGGACTGTGTCAAAATCCTTGCTGAAGTCCATGTATATTATGTCCACTACATTCCCCCTATCTCCCAAACCAGTTATTTTGGGGTAATAAAGTGCAGAATGTACTTGTGCCAGACTTTATTTTGAGCCAAACTGAATTTGCTGAGCTTGTTCTTTGAATTTAGTTATTCAGCCATGCAATGCAGCACAAGAAAGTACTTCTTTTCTACAGCATTATAGTCCAAATGAATTATTGCCACATCCCTGTGTTAAAAAAAATAAAAGGCATTTTTCCAGGTGCACCATTTAAGGAGGCAGCAATAGGGTAGCCTATTATGGCCCTCAGATTTTGTTGATGTTCATTGGTAGTCGGACTGTCTGATTCAAGATGTTGCAAGCGGAAGCAGATCTGCCCCTAGAGAGAGTTAATGGTCAGAGAAAGAGGCACATCCTGCCTCTATGTGGCATGCAGCTCTGAGCACTTAAAATTGCTAGGTCTTGAAAAGTGCTAAGCATTACAAAAAGTGAACACAATATTTACTAAGTTTAGAGAATTCACAGGGATTAGGAGCTATAGAAATGAGCAGTACAATTTATATGCAGTAAAAATACCAAAGAGGAATTTTTGACTTTGAAATGTACAGATTGCATGAAAAGAAAAGTATTACCCACCCAAAAGAAAACATGAGGGAAAATATACACACACAATCTTTCAAGACAGCTAAATTATAATTTAAATAGATTATCTCATAGCTTTCAGTTAAGAATAGAGTCCAAATGCTAAAATAACTTGGTCTCTGATTGCAAGGAGGAGAGGAGCAGGAAGACAATATGAAAATTCAGTCAACCACTGCATAACTAGGAAGGAACAAATGCATATGATCACCATATATGGGTTTGGAAAAGAATTTTCCTTCTAGTCAGATTGGCAGTAATCTTGGGGGAGGGATTTCTCTTCATATGCAGCATGTGGGTGTCGGTCACTTGTGAGGATTATCTGGGCATATCTCATTTAATAATTACCCTGCCATTGTGGGGGCCTTGGGAACTGGTGCACCCCGATCCCTCCTATTCCCTCCCTGTGAACATAATAGTTTAGTCTCCTGTAGACTGTAATACATTGGTCTCATTTTGTTTGTTGGGTTTACTGTGGGGGTTGCTGCTGGTGGCCTGTGATATACAGCAGGTGAAGTTAGGTGATCTGGCCTTAAACGCTATGACTCTTAACTTTAATATGCCAAGCACTGTAAACACAAAGTGAAGCACTGCCTATATCTCTAAGCTAGTATACAGCAGATAAGCATTTAAAAGCCAGTTACTACAAAAGAGAGTTCACAACAATCTCCCTCCCTCCCTGCAATGTTCATATGACAGAAACTGTTAACAAAAAAAGATACTGCCATTGCTCCAGGATTGCTAGTGTACAGGCAAATATTAAAGTTTAAAAGGTAGTGATAATAAAACAAATGAAAACAGTTCAAACTAAGGTCAAATACAATATTTAAGTGCTGTTAATTTTTCATACAAACAATGTATAATACCACAGGACTGGCACAGAAAAATACTAAGTACATGACTGTGAATACCAAGCAGCTAAACCAAAAATATTAATGAAAATCACATAAAACTATCTCCTCATTCAAACATTTACCATGCAATGCTGCACATTATAAAGTCTAACCATGCAAGTCCTCCGTGCCTGAGTTAAGGTACCTTCTAGAACTTAATTCTAGCATTTTGCAGAAATAATGTTCCCTTAACAAGCAGTTTTTTCATTATACACAATTTTAGCTTCATTTACCAGGCAGTACTGTAACTCCTCAGTAGAAAAGGCCTTTGGAAACATCAACTTTTTCCTTCTCAAATAGGTTAGTGGAACTAGGGTGACCAGATGTCCCAATTTTATAGGGAAAGTCCCAATTTTGGGGTCTTTTTCTTATATAGACTCCTATTACCTTCAACTCCCTGTCCCGATTTTTCATGCTTGCTGTCTGGTCACCCTAAATGGAACTAAGATCAAGATGGAACTGATTCTTTTATGTTTCATTATCAACTGATTTTCATGTCGAATAGGTAAATAGTAAGTGTGACCTGGAATTGCTTTGTACTGATATGGATAATCTCGTGAAATGTTTCCCTGATTCTCTGAATAATTGAATTTGCAGACATTAAGTCAGCATACAGTATGCAAGGAGCTGACAGAGTCTGCAGTTTACACACTTGAATAAAGTCTCATTTCATGGATTTGCCATTCTCTCTGACTGCATATCACACTTTACAATCTCTAAAAATCAACCCCCAACAGCAAGAAGAGTTAGAATCCCAAATTACCCCAGACAAAGCTACTGTATATCTAAAATATTTCCAGTGATTCATGCTCAGATCCCTCAACTCCCATTCTAAAAGTAGGAGGGCTCATCCTCACTGTAATCTCCCTCACTTGATTGGGGGCGCGGGGGTAGCTCCATGGTTTGAGCATTGGCCTGCTAAACCTAGCATTGTGAGCTCAATCCTTGAGGGGCCACTTAGGGATCTGGGGCAAAATCAGTACTTGGTCCTGCTAGTGAAGGCAGGGGGCTGGATTCAATGACCTTTCAGGGTCCTTTCCAGTTCTATGAGATAGGTATATCTACTTATATGGTTGTCTGGTTTCTTTCTTAAACTCACCAACTAGTGCCTACTAAAAAGCAGAGCTATGCAACACATTCAGTTTGAACCTTACACACATACAAATAAATGTTTGATCAAATCCAGCCTGAATTCAGAAACTGGCAATGATTCACACAAATTTGCTTGAGTCTGTGAACGCTCTATCAAAGCAGGATAGGAGTTTCTTTACTCTATCCCAGTTCACAGACACTTTGAGGCTATTGTGCATTTCAGTTCTGAACTGAGACAAGTTACATAGCACTTCCCCAGAGTCCCTGACTAGTGGTGCCTACTGTGAGCAATAAGAAGGGCAGGCAGAAACTATATCACTTTGTTTCTTAGGCTGTGGTTAAGTTAATGTCACTTATCCAGACAGAAAAGTCAGAGAAAATAAACATTTCAACTCAGCCTTGGGCAGTAGTCTAGGCCAGTATGTTACCAGCCTTCATTCCATCAGTTAGTGGAAAACTAAATTATTATTATTTAGCCTAATTATATGTATTACTTGTATAACTTTGCAAGAGAAAAGTTCTCTGACTTAAAATCCCAGTTCAGCTAATGCCACTACATCCTGTGCCAACCAGGTCCAACTTTTCTACAGCTCCCGCTATCTGCTCTGGCTACCAAGCAGGTGCACATACATGCATCTTCCCTCAGCCACAGTGTTGCTCTGTCAACCCAAGATCACTGTTATAATCACACTACCCTTTTAACATATTCATTAATTTATTTATCCTCCCACATAACTATAGTTCCTATGTTCCTTCCAGACCATAGTTCACCGCTTTGCAGCACTGATTGTGAGTGACAATCTGATTGGTATCTCCTGTAGGAAAATGGTCCCCAAAGATAGACCACACTCTAATCTGATCAGCAGCAGACAGCACTTGCCTCCCATGTTATCACTCCATCTGCCTACTGCCCTTATTACCACAATCTTCCAAAATGCTTGCTTTCTCCTTCTCTCTTTCTTACTGCATTTATATTATGCTCATCCAATGTGGTGTCTCCTCTTCCCCACGTATAAAGTATGTGTGTGACTTATTATCTCTAGTTAATTTGCTCCCTCCTCTCACAAAAGAAAAAGCCTTTGTGTTGTCTTTAATAAACACTTATGATCATATTTTCCAACATGGTCATTAGTCCAGTTTCTGGTCCCAGTGAGCCAGTGAACCCACGTTAACTCAAACTTTGCCTGTGGGTTTGCAGTGAGATTCAAACATACGTCAAACCAGATGTGTTTGCAGCCAAACCTTTTCAAACGTCAAGGATTGCAAACTCATCTGAATCAGTTATGATATAAAACATATCAACCTGCTCATGCCAGCCCTAGAGGGGTTTACAGTACTCTACTACTAACATCTGAATTGTTTAGAAATTCTAAGAAACCTTTTGAGAGCTGTGATCCCTTTGGAATTCAGGGATTATAATCCAATTAGTCTGCAATCATATGAAAAACAAAGAAAGGAATTCTGAATCTTGGATATGATGAACCTAGAGCCATGAATTCACAATCTGTTTTACAGCAACCATCATCTGGTCCATCAACCTCCTGGATGATTCCTCTGCTGCTGAACCATGAGGAAGCTGACAGATTCAATCAAGGCCCTCAGACCAAAATAGACAATGTTAAACCTGCCTTTCTTTACTCTACACTGAGTCATTTGAAGGAAACCGTCTTCTTAAATGAATAATTTACAAAGCAAAATAGTCAGGCCACAGACCTGAGATACAGTAGAGGAGACATTACAGTTATATAATATTATAGGAGAATGCCACATTGCTAGCCAGGAGTTGAATTAAAGTCTGGGAAAGAAGACAAAAATTCTAGAAATAATAAATAAATCAACCTCAATCAAAACAAGCTGCAGTGCTGGGGACAGCAGGGAAGAATTATCTGACTGAGCTGACAGTTTTTTACTGAGAAATTGTGTCCCTAAATTTGGGTGTGGAGAGTGATAATTTAGAAGTATTGTTTAGTAGATAAAAAACAGGATATGGAAAGTCAGGAGATGAAAATTCAGTTACCACTCACTGGTTGTGTGACCCTAGACAGGTAATCTAATCTGTCTGTGTCTCAGTTTCCAAATCTGTAAAATGGAGATAATATTGTAATAATAATAACGTACCTCACTGGGAAGATTAATTTATTAAAATTCGTAAAATGTTTTGAGAGGTTCAAGTGGAAATGCTACATGAGTGCGGGAAATTTTTATTACTATAGGCAGCACAGCCAGCAATGCCTATAGTTGCTTCACAATTTCCATTATGAGATCCTATTTTCAGTAGTTTATAACTTTGCCCAACTTTAATCATTTCAGCTGAAATTTTCCATGCCAGGTGGCTGCATCAGGCTGATTTTATTTTATTTTATTCAAATTTCAGCTAAACTAGTTCAGCAATTGCTCAGAACAAAGTTAGGAAAAATATGTTGTTTCTCCCATGTTAAAATTTCTTACAACCGTTTTGTTGAGAATTTCTATTACCTCCATACTTTGGAGCAAAGACTTGTAATTTGGCCAGTGGTGGGTGGGAGGAGCTGACATGGTGCCAGGGTTGTGACTTTTGCAATTTCCATGAAAATTCCCACACATTTGGACAAGCTATAAACCTCTGAAAAATCTGTTTGCTCATGCTCAGTAGAGATTTGTTGGAGATTAGCAGTTACAGTCTCTGAAGATTCCATCTGCACTGAGCATGCTCCCTCTTGGGAATGCAAGGGCTGAGCAGGACTTTCCTTGCAATAGCTGTTTCTGGCTGATGTGGATCGCTCTGGCACTGCATGCAGGACCTGAGAGGAGGTGGTCCAGGCAACCCTAATTTTGGCCTTTCCTAACTTTCATAATCTTGACTTTTCAACCTAATGTTCTTTTAATGTAGTGTTTTGTAATATAATTTCTATATTAAAGGTGGACATTAGATCCCATCAAAATGCCCAACTTTCAAAGGCAACATATCAACTGTTCTCAGTGTTATCTCATAGTCAGCTTTCCAGATGCTTCCATCTACTGTGGTGACTTCAATTCCTACCATGTCAGTTAGGGATACCCTGACAGCAATGGAGATGGAGAAATTCTAATGGAGTGGGCATTAATTGCTGACCTACAACTCCTCTACAAACCAAAGCAAATATTATGCTTTCATAGTAGCAAATGGACAACAGGATCTTCACCCAACATTATCTTTTCATCTTCTGGGCAACTGCTGCCATAAAGCAGAAGGTGCTTGAAGCTTTGCCAAAGTCTCAACATCAGCCAACTTTGATCACCTGGGTCTGTGGATATCAATAAGAAACAGCTTTCAGAAAGCCCAGTGAAATTTTTGGAAAGCTTAGTGGGAGGTCTTTCAGTGAATCGGCTGAGTTGGATTTGATATATCCAACCAATATAAGTGATTCCTAACAAATTTTCTGTGAATTAGTTCAGCCAGCTGCAAAGACATCAATCCCTAGAGGCTATCGCTGACAGTATATCTCTGAGTGGTTGTCAGATGCAATAAAGGTCTAACAGGAATTCAATCTGCTGATAATAAATGTAAAGTTGTTAATAAGAACAGGGAGCTCATTCAACTGCTGGATCAAAGTAGGTGTGATCGATGGAGAGAAACAGTACAAAGATGGACATTACTCATTCTAGCCAGAAAGCCTAGCAGACCATTAAAAGACATTCTGGAGATTCCAGACTCAGCAAAATGGAGTTTCCAAATTCTATCACAACCCAGCTGTACACTGAACTTGGATAAATCTTTCATCTGTGTGATCAAAGCTGAGGTTACAAAGAGGTGGCAGGCTCTGAGTGCAGATTCAAACCTGATGGCGCCTTTTTCAGACAAAGAGCTGGACCAGGCGATAAAGCTTATGAAAACAAGAAAGGCCTGGATTATTTCGATACAGAGTTCCTACTTCACAGAAGCCTGACAGCCAAAATCTGGCTGCTTTGTTTTTTTGTCCTATGTTTCCAGGACAACTGCATTTCAAAAATCTGGTGCAGGGCAAAAATTTTACCCATTCTGAAACCAGAAAAACTAGTGGCAGATCCCAAGAGCTATCAAACCATTCTTCTCCTTTGTGCCTATGCAAGCTTATGGAGAGACAGATTCTGATGTCCATCAATGAGGTTATCAAACCGCAACTGCCTTCAAATGAGGATGGTGTACCTAAGATCAAGCCATTTGCTTAATACAAGACATTGAAGATGCCTTTGAGAAAGGCAAGAAAGTTGGTTCCATCCATGTTAGCTTCATATAACACTGTCTGCATACAAGGCAGACCCCCAAGTTCTTCCAGACTGCAAGTCCATGGTACGGTTCATCATGGAAATCATAATGAATTGATGCTTCATCTTGCAAGCAAGAGACAAAGTCTGCTGCCTTAAGCATCTCTGTTACAGACTCCCACAACGGTCCATTCTAGTTCCTCTCTTTTTCAACATATATACTTAGAAACTACCAACACCTAAGCCAATTAGTATGTATATATCAATGACATCCATCCCACTGATGTGGGTAACATTCCACATGTAAGCAGAGTCAGGATGAGCTCTACCCTGACATCTGGTGGTGAATTGTGGTGCATTGTGGAAAAGAACTTCAGGGGCTGATCTTGTTTGCATAGGCACACCCACCCTGCCTAGCATGAGTCCACAGCAGCCCCAAATGGTCACTTTGGCTGCTGTGGGATCCCCAGTTTCGCTGTTATTGGGGCAGGAAGAATAAAGTGCTGTTACCCTGACTACCCTGACTATGTGAATCAAGGACAATGGAACTGTTTTATGACAGAGGGACTCGCCATCAACTAAGTAGCACTCGCTAGATGAGGGACATAGGTTCCAAAACCAAGTGAATTAAGAGGGGCTGGGGATGGACATTTGTATCTGATGATATGGGCCCCTTTTGAGGGCCTGAAATACCAATTGCATCTCCATCTCTTTCTACTGTGGAATACCAGAGCTCATTTTAATTCCATTAGGAGTCTAGTTACAGACTGCTGAGCTGAATACACTTTGGGCCAATAGAGCACCTGCACGGAGACTCTCCTACTACAAGCTGAAATCACTAAAGAGCTAAAATTACTAAGAGCTGAAATCAATGAGTGCTGGGGGAGGGGGCTGAAGATATGTTGATGAGTGGGTGGCGGAGCAGAGCAGTTTGTGGGACAGCTGGAGTGGCTCACTAGTGGAGCAGCTGGTGTACTGGAGCAGTTTGCAGAATGGCTGGAGCAGCTCACAGGATGGCTGGCAGAGTGGAGCAGCTGGTGGAGTGGCTTGCGGTGAAGGCTGCAGCAGAACCCCATGGAGAGGTGGGGCAGTTGGCCTTGGACCATGTAAGGTACCCCTTAACACTGCTGTGCCCCCCTCTCCCCCCAGGCTGGGAGGTAAAACTCTGCAGATAAACTTTTGAACTCTGGGGCTACGCTGACCAGGGACAGAGACTTTTGAGTTGTTGGACTTTTGGGTGATTTTTGGGTTGCTGGACTCGAGACTTTTGGGGTGTTGGACTTTTGGGACTTTGGGTGAATTTTTGGGTTGCTGGACTTAAGACCCTGGAAAAGGATACTGCCAGACTTACTTGAGGTTGGGTTTTTTGCTCATGGTTTGTGTTATGAACCATGTTTCTGGTGTTTCCCCAACATAATGCCGCATTGTTTCCCTCCTTTATGAAAAGGATTTTGCTACACTCGGACTCCGTGCTTGCGAGAGGGGCAGTATTGCATCTCAGAGGCACCTGGGGGGTGGTATGTAATTGTCCCAGGCCACTGGGTGGGGACTCGAGCCGGTTTTGCATTGTGTTATTGAAACAGAACCCCTAGATACTGAACCTGGCCCTTGTTGCTGCCAACTCAGATGGGCAGAAGGGTTACATACACAATATTCAAGAGTTACTCTGCCAAGACACAAATGCTCTGGTTACATACCTTTGTCATTTTGAAGTCCCCAGACTCCATCTTATATTCCTAGCATCTATTTTGAATGAGCAAGAGTCACTCCATGGGTGAGCAAGAGTCACATTAGATGAAAGCTGTAGGTCACTTAGCACTGAAATTGGCAGGAGAGAAATTGGCAGCAAAAGCAGAGGTCAGGCAGTTGTTGATCATGAAGTTGTGTACGTTAAAAATATTGTGATGTGGTATGTGCTCTGTAGTACTCTGACAGGAAAATATTAGCAAAAGTAAGCAAAACAACTGTCTATCAAGCCTGTCAGCATAGTATATAAAGAGAATGTCAGAGATACAGATAGCAGAAGAGGAGGTGCAAGGAGTGTAGAGACTGTGCAGAGAGAGAGAGTCTGAGAGTGCATGTAGAAGTTGGAGCAGCAACCAGAGAAGGATCCAATGAGATATGAGACTTAACATGAAAGACACTGAAAAACTGTTACCAGCAGCTGTCAGCAACCTGTGGAAGACTGGCCATCTGAAGCAAGGCACAGCCATTTAGCATCACTTCAAACTGTACAGTAATGGAGTTTGGGATGCTCTCTAGCTTGTTGTGAGGGATTTGCACCTTATAGCATCAATAAGGGGTGTACTTAGGTTGTTATTGTGTTAGGGATTTGTGTTATTTGTGTTTGCACCAATAAAGGGTGCTTTGTTTTGGAACACTGCTTGTGTCAATCATTTATCAGAGGGCTGTATCCATATCCTCTAGAAATTCCTTAGACACCCTGGAGACCTGAACCTGAGGAGAACAGATTGGCCAGGCGATCATTCAGATGGAAGATTGTGGCCACTGTCTTAGACTCCACTTGTTACCCTGAAAACAGAAGTTAAATACCCCCACAACAGCTCAACTATTGCCCCCTCCTGGATTTACCAAGAGTTCCCTCAAAACAGCCCAACTGTTCACCTATTATAACCAATCTACTGCTTACCAGTCTCTGTTGAGGATTGTTCACTCTCTTTTTAGCTAGTTGCCACTAATTTAGGAGTCAAACTGGGACTGTAGTCTATCTTAACGGTCCCATGTAGAACACAAAGAAAAAGATTATCTCCTACACTGCATTGATCCAAAAGTTAGCAGGAACCTGCTGGGAAGCAGAGGCAAATATTCTATAAAACCTCAGTTTTGGCACTGGTGTTCGCTTCAGAGGAATACAATGCAGCAGTGCGGGGCAAAAGATGGCACAGCATCTCATTGATTTGGAGCTGAACACAGTTACCGTATCATTAGTGGCTGCCTTAGCCACACATTAACATCTAATTTATATTTGTTGGCTCACACTGCTCCCTCAAAACTTTAATGAGATGCCAACACCCTTAAAACTGCATGCGAGATAGGACAGATGAAACCACCTGCTGCACACAAGGCCTGACAATGGTTCCAATATGTGCAAATAAGCAACTCAGAAGAAAACACATACCCCTGTAGTTCCTGATGACTTTCCACAACTGACTTTGCAATATCCTTTTGAGGTGGCCATTCGTGCATTCATGTCCAGTGTTGCCGATCCAGTGCCTATCTCAAATAAACAACATATCAGGGCCAGCAGCTATGACTTTATGGAGTGGCAGCAACTCTGGGATAGAGAAACAGGCACGCCAAAAAACTTCAGAAGCCCTAGTTTACAATCTAGGATGCATATCCTGAACTAGGCTTAATAGGCTACTGACTAGAATGGACATAGTGGGTCCCACAATGCATAAATTTGGCTTAGCCCAGTCTTCACAGTGTGACTGCAGAGCAGTGACGCAAGCAATCAAACATAGTGGAGTGCACAATTAGAAGATTGGATGGTGGACTGCAACACCTTACTACCCTAGATGATGCAGCAGTTAGATGGCTGAACAATGTAGATAATGACTTGTGATGCATGGGGCTGGGTGGGGAAAGTACCTGGAAGTAAAGTTTCGGGAGAAGCAGATTTCTTTAACCTCTTCTTTTGAAGAGATCATGTCATTAGTATGAAAGACTGCCATCAGAGCTCCCTTAGACAAATAGCTGGCACAGAAACCTGTATGTTTCAAGCCAGAGACATTCTATTAATACTATTTCCAGTCTCTGATTCTGTAAGTGGCATGCTGTATTCTCTTTGACTATCAAATTACCACTTTTTAATTATCAGCTTCAACTTAGTAGTCATCTGTTAGAAGTACAGAAGGTTATCAGGGAGTAACCCGAGATCCCATTAAAGTTACAACATAGTGCCTGATCCTACGAACCCTTACTCCTGTGGTTATTCTCACTGAAACCAATATGACTACTCAGTGGAGTAAGTGTTACTTACATGAGTACAATTTGAGAGGACCGGCCATTTATTATAACACCAAAAAGCCTGGGATTATAAAATATTAAAAACTATTTTAAAATTTAGAGAGAACTTGTTTCTGTTTTTTTTTAAATAACATGAACAAATGAGCAGATTGAATTACAGTAAGGAATCTGATCGTGCACACAAATATTTTGAGAGAACATCACGAGTTAAAGCATTATGTTGTCATTTCTTTGGTTCATCATGGCAGTAGAGGCATATCTAATAAATATATTTAATATTTCCATGAATGGAATGACCTCTTTGTTATCTCTAAAAAAGGCAGTGCATAAAAAGATTAGAGAATATAGTTCTGAAGTCTTCTTAGCTTCTTAGTGGATACGCAGACAAATGTATTGATTTAGCTGGGGATCTGTCCTGCTTTGAGCAGGGGGTTGGACTCGATGACCTCCCGAGGTCCCTTCCAACCCTGATATTCTATGATTCTATGATCCTTTCATACTAGTACCCTTTACTGTACTGGCCAGATCCTCAGTTGGTGAAAATGGGCATTGCTCTACTGAAGTAAAGGGAGCTGTGCAAACTGATACTAGCTGAAGAAGAGGCCCATTGAGCCCAAACTGTTACCTGGTCACTCACCTCTTAAATGGGATACATTTATATGAGATTCTTGCCTGAATAAAGACTGAGGAAGAACTTCAGAATTTGATCCACAGATTATACAACTGATTAACCCCATATGTGCTAGCTTGTAATATCTTCTCTCTCCCCAGCCCCTCCAAACTAGGGGCTCTAAAAACAACAGGACAAATAAGGGATGCAAACTCAGGCATTTTAGTCTACTTTGAACATATTTTAATGTTACTTTCCCTCCTTCCTCTCTCTGCAATGGGCCCCAAAGTATTGGCACTTCTTTTGTTCACTTCAGAACATTTTGAAAAATGAAACCGTGAGGCTCATTTTATCTCAGACCACTCCGATTTCCCTCTACTTCTGGAACTTCACTGTACTTTAAATATCAGGCAGTTGGGGGAAACCTACTACCCTCACATAATTAGACTCATTTTAAAATGTTTTTAAATGACTTATCTGTCATCACCATTTGTAAGAAGGATAATGGGTAGGATTGGAATTATGGCTGTGTAAAGGGTGATTTTAAGGCAGTAGAAAGATGGATAGTCCTGGAAGCAGATGGCTTGCTATAATAACTGAAGTGGCAGGAATGAAAGACTAATGCATGAAAGGTTGAAACTGAGACGTTTTTAATAAGTCTCTAGAAAAGATTAGAGTAGGGTGGTTATTACTTTGCATTTAGATTTACACTGGAAGAAAATGGGGTCTCTCTGTTCTGATAACTTTTTGAATGTGCTCTTTTCTTGCCTTCATTGGATGCTTCTCTGCCTTTCTGCTCAGACTAAAAACGTATGTTCCTTTTTATTCCTTTAATAGGCTGTCCTACTCAACTATAGGCTGCACAGCCTCCTCTTACTGATGGGTGGTTGGGACCATTTGCTGTGCAGCTCAGAAAGGAAATTAGTTCTCAGTGTTCACCCTTCTCCATTAAAGAAAGGTTGCATCTCTGAGGCAGATATTTTAGTTTGCAGAGCTGGTAATATCAGAGTTGAGAAATTTCAGTTGGCACTTGCAACCCTGAAACATTATATGGGCTTCTAGGAAAGTGGGTGTGAGGAATGGTAATAAAAATCTATCAGTTGCCTGTTTGGCACGTTAGTGACAGAAATCGAACTACTGCCCTTGTTAACTATGTAGATAGCAGCGTGATTTCTACTAGTATGGCGCCAAACGTGCACATGCCTATCTAGTTTGCCAGAGAATCTTGCGAAAAGTGCAGTTCAGGGCTATTTCTATACCCAGCCCCCTTCTGAATGCAAAAAGTCTCTCCAGTCTGTCTCTCCCTCTTCAGAAATCATGAAGTGCGCGTGGGGAAAGGAAGCTTGCAGAGAAGCGATGGGACTGCATAAATATGACAAAGGCAACGCGCCTGCATTGTGCACGGCAGAACTTCCACTGCTAATCCCCCCAACCCCTTTGCACCCTCCGCCTCTCTCTCTCCCTCTCCCCCTTGGGCTGAGCCTGGGGAGACACGAAAACCCAGTGAAGCAAGGTGCAGTCTGAGCTCCCGCTGCAGCTCGGCTGTCACTTTTGCATACGGCCTTTGTGTGTCTTTCACACACGCGAGAGAGCGCAGCAGGCGAAAGTTTGCCCCAAGCCTCCAGTCCCGAGTCAGGAAATGGGGCACCTCCCTCGGACCAGTGCTCCCCTGCCACAGCAGGCGCCTTTTTCCCTTGCCAAGCCCGAGCGAGCTGTGGCGGGAGTGCCTGGCCAACCCCTCTCCTCCCCTGCCAGGTGGGAGCAGCGCGGTGACGAGGCGCTCTTCTTCCTGCCCCCATCCCATTGTACGATCGCCCGGGGGAAGCCTTCGGCTCCCCGCAGAGACCTGCCCAGCCGGCCGGCGGGAGACAAGCAGGGCGGCTCCAGACCCCAGCACGCCAAGCGAGTGCTTGGGACAGCATGCCGCGGGGGGCGCTCTGCCAGTGGAGCCGCGGAACCAGCGGACCCTCCGCAGGGACGCCTGCGGGAGGTCCACTGGAGCCGCGGGACCGGCAGAGCGCCCCCCGCGGCATGCCGCCCTGCTTGGGGCGGTGAAATGTCTAGAGCCGCCCCTGGAGACAAGGGCTGGTTTACTGCCGCCAGCAAAGCCTGGCTCTGCAGCAGCCGCCGCTAACCTCCCACCGCAGCCGGTGCGGGGAGCAGGCAGCGCTTTGCTGGGCTTTGATGTCTTGGAGATGCCGCAGCTCCTCGCCCCTGGCCGTGCTGCAGCCGGAGTCTGAGCCCAGCGCCCCAGGAGCAGGGTCTGTGCCCCGCTCTACCTCCCCAGCCCAGCCGCTGTCCCGCTGGCTCCCGGCGACTGGTCGGCCGGGGACACCCAAGGCTGCCTTCGCTTTTTCATTGGTCGGTGATGTGTCTATTTACATCCGCACCGAACTTCTCCGAACATCAGCTGGTGAGTCCCGGGAGAGGAGACAGGGCAGCGGGACTGGCAGGAGGTGAGGAGACAGGGCAGCGGCGAGAGGACAGGGCGAGGGCATATGGGCTGGAGAAGGGGGGAGGGAGATTTGAAGTGGAGAGAAGGAGACTGGAAAAGGGGAAGAGAATGTGAGTGGGGTCGGACAGGGAGAGGTTCTGGAAGTGAGGGAGGAAGAGGAGGACAGGGAGAAGATGCAACTGGAGAGCTATGGAGATAGTTTAGAAAACTGCTTTCTCTCTGTGACTATCACACCTCCCTGTACACAGTTACTTGGCTGTCCCTCTCGTCAACAAACGTGCCCTGGAACATGTTGCAGCAGAGTCTCCTCTTAATGTTATGGAGGCCAAGCCTTCATTGGACTATGATTTTTAATTATATACAGCATATAGTTAACACTATCTAGATTTATGTTGTTTCGATCTTCTGCTACTTTTGTCATCATGAAGTCATACATGCCTTATTTTCAAGTACCCTGTTTTCCTCCACTGGACTCAAATGTAATTTACAGTGATACTGATTATGCTTTGAGGGCATTTGGTTATTTTTTCACATTGTCTTTCTCATAAAAGTTGATATTACACATTTCATAAAACTTATTAAATCACTATGGGTTTGAACCTGCAAGAAACTTAGTGCCACCAGTGAGATGCTGAGCACATTCAGCTCCGAGCTAAGTGCCCTGCAGGATCCAGCTTAGTGTTCCAGGGGCCACATCCTGCACCCTTTACTTATGGAAATCATCCTACTGAAATGATCGTGACTCTGGTCTTACCCCTTTGGTAACTTTGGTTTTACAGCTCCTCCAAAGGATGAACAATGGATACCATAACCAAATTGCTACCTACTGAATAATCAGTAGTGTCAATAGGATTCTGATATCCCTTTTCTTGATCCAGGCCACTACTTAGCTTGTAGGAGCTGACAAAATCATAGCACAAAGTGGTATGGCTGTAACAAATACTCTGTGTTCACTTTTTAATTAATGAATTATATTTGTAAATGGTGAAGGTTTTTGCAGGTATATATAGTTACTCCAAGATCACATTCACATATCTGATAAAATGTAGAAGAGACAGTGGCCCTAGCCCAAGAGTTTATGCTTATCTGAGTGATGGCTGAAGGCATTCATTAGTCATCTCCGTCAATCCTTTCCTACTCTTACTGTAGCACACCAGGTCTACTCCTCAGTTCCTCAGGACATACGTTTTAATTCATGTGGAAGTGTGTGGTACTTTTGGGACACACATACATTTCTTTAGAGATCTGATTGAGAACATGTGGCTCATCTCAGAGGTCAGTTTTAAACATATACATCCAGAAGTGAAAAGCTAATGCATTAACTCACTCTACCACCTGGGCCAGTCGGTCAAAATAATTATGGATGTTTAAGCTTTAGTGGGCAGCTAGTAGAGATCACAGGAGCACTGAGAGAAACATAATGAAACTATAATACCTAAGGTCATATCTGCTTAAATTCCTCCTAGGCTTTTGTTGTGTCTGCAATTAACACATAAAAAGGCTTTTACTAGGTGTTCTTTAACGCAGACTTTATAGGTTTTACAAAGAACTAAAAGTAAGAATGAATCAGTGGGATACCTTTAAATAAGAGGAACACTCCTGCAGCAGCAGAAAGACTAGTTCACTTGGAAAAAGTTGCTGACTGCAAGAAGCACATTTAAGATATAATTCTTCATGTAGCTCTGAAAAGCTGCCTTTCCAGGGCACTAAAAACACTTCCAAAATCAGAAAAGTGTCCTATATTTTAATTTTGGAGGAGAGTATTTGTAACATTTTGAGCATTGGTCAGCTCTTAATATAAATAAAGAACAATTCTTATTGCTTGCTGTGTGTGGAGGTGAAAAGATAAAAGCAATTTAAAAGTTATACATTTTTATCTGTGAATTTAGATTTCACAGTTTAATATAGGCCCCAGTTCTCCCAAACATGGAACGTTCTCACTCTTCTGTATCCATTTTCTATGGGATTCCACTCTTATGTGTGGCAGGCTGTAACTCATTTGATGAAAAGCCTATAATTCACAGCAAAACAGGGGGCCATGTGGACTGGAAGGAAGGTAGGGCTCTGGTAGTTGCTATATGTTTGAAAAGGGAGGGGCTAGACAAGCTATGCAGGATTCCAATCTCCTATGGACCACCTGTGCCTCCTTGCTCTGTGGTTCCAGAACTATCCCTTAAGCAAACAGCTGAGAGTTATTAGAGCCTGTAAGCAGTGTGACATCTGGGGACTGCAAGTAGAACTTGGAGACAATGGGAGGGCATATCATCCTATTCATTTATTTACTCTTGTTATTATTGTTCCCATAGTCCCCCAAAGGCACCAGTCAGGCTCAGGGCCACAGACTCCATTGAGCTTGATGCTGGGCAAACATACACCAGCCCTGCCCAGGAGAGCCTAGAGTCTAAAAGAGATGAAGAGTTGGGGAACATTCACACAAAGTGATCAGGGTGATGAGACAGGTGGAAAGTTAGCTCCAGGCTGTTGAATTCTTTTACATATTTTATTTATTAATTTACAAATACTAGTTATAGAGGGCTACTTTTTGGGGGGGATGGGCTGCAGAGATCTTGAAATTGAAAGGAGGGGAGGAAGAGGTCATAGTATAAAAGAGTGTGAATGAGTGAGACTCACAATCTATAAGGGGAAGGAAAGGAGGTTGGGCAGTTGAATGGCTATGGTGGTAGGAGAGGATAGGGATGAAGCAGAACCAGCCACCAATAGCAATACAGCAAATAAAATAGAGAGAGAGAGAGAGAGAGAGAGAGAGAGAGAGAGAGAGAGAGAAGAAGCCTCAGAGCTGACTGAGTTTTGATGTCAAGATTCCCGAGAAGGTCACCTCCAGCTGTTGTTCCTTATTGGATGATGGCAAGGAGGGCCACTGGACCAGATGCCCCAGGTGGATTCCTCTGGGTATGATGGAGGCAGGAGGACTCGAAGGCCCTGACTTGTTGCTGTGCCCTTGGTTTGTTACTTTGGGGAACAAGCTCAGAGAATTTGAGGATTTCCACAGTTCCTGCTGGTAGAAATCCAATATTCTTCCCTGTAGAGTGGAAAGGACAAGGATAAAAGAATCTCAAGGAAACTCTATGTTGATACTGTCAGAGTCCCCATTCTGTGGCAGGGAGAATTATCTTGCATCAAGGAGAATCTGACCCAATATTGCAGAAGAAGAGGGAATGAATGGGCCCCCTTTGAATGGCGATATTCAAATAAGGATGCAAGGAGTGGATATAAGATCAGCAGTACTGTGAGAGGTAAACCAAAAACTGCCTTTAAAGAAATACAAACAAAAAGGACTGTCACCACAACCATATCCTACTACCTGCACATTCGCTGACCTCACTTCCACTAGTTTTATTGGGCTTTCTTGGAGTTATTCCTAATTTACACCCATCTAAAGTTAGATCAGTGGTCCTGATCCTACTCCCATTAAAATTAACATAAAGACTCCCACAACCCCAGAACAAAACATTTTTCTTGCTTCTATTTAGTCATAGCCTCAACAGTACAATCTTTAATTGCTGAAATGATTTAAAAAATGCCACTGAGGCAAAAACAACATTTGACCTTGGGCATTAGATCAAAGATTAGAATGTTAAGTTAATGTTTATTCAGACAGTAATAGTTGCCTTTTACTTGCCTGTGAACTCTTGTACCAAGATGTATGATTAAATCACAAGGGTAAGTGTTAAAACCTTGGGTTTGTGTTCTTTCCTTTTCGATGGGTTGTATATGTGAAAGAAGAACTGTCCTGTGAACTGTGAGTGGCAAAACAACTGTGTGGTTATAGTCATTTTAATTTCATGACTAACATGCTACTCAGATTTGTAAACAAGCCAACCTTTTTTCCTAGCTCACCACGGAAAACATCCTAGTAGCTGATGAGCTAAGTGGCTAGATGTATTTGGGAAATATGATTCAATTAGGCTCTCAGTGAATTTGGCTTTTTTCTTCTCAGAATTTGGGTTATGGGCAAGTCGGAAAGCCAGATGGATATAACTGAAATGAACACTCCAAAACCAAAGAAAAAACTGCGATGGAGCGCCCTCGAAATAGGGCTAGTTGTTGTAGTGATTCTCCTAACTATTATATCTATCACAATGATAGCTCTGTATGCAACATATGATGGTAAGTGAATGTTCATCTTAGTGCAATTTGAATGTTAAAGTTATTAATGTTCTGCAAAAACAAAAATGTCTTCAAGAATAGAATGGACCTGATAGAATAAGGTAATAGCACTCAAGTGAGATAGGCTCAAACGCGACGTTAAAGTTTCAGTATGCTTGACTGCATATATATTGCTAACTAAATTATTTAGCTAATAAAAGAAAAAACATTTTATGTTTGACCTAGAGGGGCTCAGCCAAGAATTTAATTGCCTGTCACTACTATGTTATACTTTTTATAATCATACAGAGTATTGTGTATAAAATTAGCTGATTAACAGCTGCCATTTATTGACAGCTGACCATAAAAGAGTCATTAGACATCATTAAATGGTCAACTGAAATTTAAAAATTCATCCAAATGTAATATTTCATTTAAAGTTCTGATTTACTATGAACATTCCTTTTTAACAATTTTTACTTCAAGAAACAGAATGTGGCAAATGCTATATTAAAAAAAAAAACCTGTTTGTTCCAATATACCAATTCTGTAGTTTACAGTCTATAATTACACAGTGAAGAAGAGTATACAATATGCTGGTGAAAAGATAAATGAAATGGAAAAGGTTTCTGTACATTCTTATTGTACCCAGCATGAAAACTTTATTCTTCCTAACTAAGGCTCTTGATTTGCAGTACGGCTCCCATTGTTGTCAATCGGAATTTCATCAGAAGGATCAAAAGCAGTGCATGACCCTAACTAAATGAAGATGTTAGCAATCTTAGGGCCTGATCCTGAAAACACTTACTTACCAGTTGAAGCACTAACTATTGTGAGTATCCACTGATGCCAATAGGACATAGTAGTTAGCATTATATTCAATTGTATAAGTGTTTGCAGGGATCAGGCCCTTAATAAATTAAAATTTTAGGTGGTGTTTAGCCTCTGCATTGCCTTTAAATTCAATTCTGAAATGACGGTAGCACTGAAATTAAAATTTAGAGTAGTGTACATTAAGGAGACTTTCAACTGGAAATTAAGGATTTGAATTTTTGTCCCATAACTTTTTTCAGATGGTGTTTGCAAGTCTTCAGACTGTATAAAATCAGGTAAGGATATATAGCTTTTCAACTGATTCTAATACTTTTGCCTATATGAGTACTTTATGAAATCCATTATACATTGTCACCCTGCTTACCTTAAATATTCCCCTCTTCACAAATCTCTCATTTATTTAGTAACACTTTAGCTGTTTCAGGAAAGCAACGGCACTGAAAGAGTACTGATTTCATATGGTCTTTACGTGTTTGTAGTAGATACTTTTGTGGGAGTTTTATAATATCAGTTTTATTTAAGTTTAATTAAAATGTTTGGTAAAATTAATTGATTTAATTGTATATCATACTTTAATTCATGAAATATAGCAACAATGGTTCACTTTTTAAAAGCATATTAAAACCTCAATCCTGATCTCAAAACACAGGCTTTCATTGTTGACTGTCCTGTAAAAATCAGCTTCTCTGCATGACTGAGATCAGGATCAAGCCTTCAAGCTCTCTAGCAGGGTAGTGATTTATCTTTTATGGGTGAAATCCTGGCCCCATTGAAGTTGATTGCAAAACTCCTATTGATTCCAGTGGGGCAGGATTTTACCCTGTATCTTCCAGATTTCATCCTCTATCATTTAAATTGTGCACTGCCCTGCATGGGCATACGAAAGAGGCTGAGGTGAAGAGGAAGCAAGGAACCTTGTACCCCACTTAACTTCTCTAAGCACAGCCAGTCATTGGCCCTTTAAAGTAAAAGGACTGGGGGACTATACTGCTAAGAGGAAAAATAGAATTTCATCATTCCTTCATCATTGGCTGCCACAGGAAAGAGGGAAGCACATACTGCACTATAGTAGTAGCAGATGCCCTTGCTGTGGGCACTCACCCAATGCTTCAGGAAACATTGTATTGCCTCAGGCACGAGTGAAATACTGGCCCAGCTGAAGTCAATGAGACTTTTGCCACTGACTCCGATGTCACTGGGAGACATCACCAACTCAGTCCAGCAGCTTACAGCCACAGTCTCGCCTTTACTTGGTTTTCATTGGGATACAAAAATACAGTTCTCTGCATCTACTCATCTTCGAACTGTGGTCCATATATCATATTTGTGAGAGTTAGACTGTAAATTCCTTTGGGCAGCTACCCAGAGAACATTCCATTTGTTCTATATGCTCTATGTGAATAAATAATCATAGGTAAAATTATTAGTCTGAATTTGAGATAAGCCTTGTGAATAACACAGCTCATTCCAAACAAGCACCCATAAAACCTTTAAACCGTATAACTCATCATGTATTCTGCATTCTTCTTCTTCTTCTTCTTCCAGGGAAGTCCTGTGGCCTATTTTATGTAGGAGGTCAGACCTATAAATATGGCACATGACCTAAGGGCAGATTGTGGAGTCCTTGTTCATGTCTGTGAGCACATACTCATTCACCCACACGACCACTCCTGGGTTTAAATGCTCGCTACTGCAAATGGGGTCTCCAAACTCCAGCCCTAAGCCAGTGTTCTGCAATGGTTAGTTGGTGGGAGTTCAAGGCACCCAGCAGTTCAAAAGATTTGGTAATATAGTGGTTTTCATGAGTTTTGCACCGTTATGAAGTGATTCAATGACATGATAAAATTCACTCTGTTGCGAAAGACTGGTATAATAAAAAAATCCCTTAAACCAGAGAAATAGTTGTCCATCTAATAATACATGGTAACTAATATAATGTTTCCACTGTGATAAACTGTGATTCTGAGTTCAGTATTTAAATCAATAGTTGGTGTCCATTGAATATCTGTTTGGACTTTGATATCAAGGCCAAGTAGGATAAGCTGCTTAGGTTACTTTCAGTATTACTATGGCAGCGATTCACACATGGAAAGTATGTGATCAAATTACTAACCCAAGGAAATTATACAGAGGTCCCAAATGAAATTGAATCAGGACAATTTTATTAGGGATAGAAATTAAATAAACTGGTAAAGCCTTGAACTTACAAAACTGTCCCAGTACATCGTTCATACCTGTGTGTTCATTTTCAAAAACTTTGCAGTATGTACAAGCCCCTGAAAATGAAGGTCTTGCATTATAGATGCCAATTGATTGAGCTCTGTGGGTCTGCTCTTACTGTAGTTAATAGGAGTTTAGCTATTGATCTCAATGAGAGCAGAAGCAGGCCCAATAAAACCAAGAGCTGCAGCATGGACAAATAAAGGAAAACAAGATCAGTAGTGCTTTGGTGAAAGTGATAAACTTAAAATTTAACTGAGACACAAATTCATCATTCAAGCTGCAGTGACTCCCCATAGGATTTTCCGAGCATATTGTTCATCCAAAAAAATGCAATAAAAATAATTTACCATTCTCTCCATTGTGAGTGTACAGTTTGCCTCATGTGAAGAAATATACAAAATAGGGTTTTTTAAAAAAATAATTGGCAGCAGACCACACTATGTATTATGTATAAAATGCTAGTGGTATACAATTTTTAAACTTTATTTACTAGAAATATAGATTTCTAAGGAACAATACAGGAATAGAGTAATGACGTGTTTTGGTAACTTTTTAACCAAACTTTTTAGAATTTCTTGGTGACGTGCTTTGACTTTTCATTTACAGGGTTTTGTCTCTCTTTTGCTTCAAGCATCTATTTGTCTTCTTTTCCACACATTTTCAACACACACTGACTTAATCTTTACTCCAGAACCTTAAATCTTCATCTCTACTCAAAATCCCAGAGATCTTTTCCTTCTGCTGACAGCCCTGTGCTTGATTTCTTCTACTATAGGCTCTGTCTTTCATTCCTTCTAGAAAGGCTCCCAGGAGCCAAACTACCACTACTGCAAGTGAAGTTTGCTTGAAAATTGTCCTGCTCTGGTGGCTAGTTTACATAGAGGCTAACAGCT
Organism: Gopherus flavomarginatus; assembly: GCF_025201925.1. Classification (NCBI taxonomy): domain Eukaryota; kingdom Metazoa; phylum Chordata; order Testudines; family Testudinidae; genus Gopherus; species Gopherus flavomarginatus. The sequence continues at coordinate 89,400,093 of NC_066624.1, forward strand.
TACCATTGCTTTCACTTAACGGTTATTCTTTTAGCTCAAATGGTAGGAATCTGTGCACAAGCAGGCCCTCAAATCTCCAACTCCACCAAAATATAATTTTAATTCTGTAGACTGAGCACTACCCTTTCTAGGAGACTTAACTCCTAACACTCACTTCCAATCCCTAGTTTCCTTCATTCACCAGACTCCAATCTCCTCTGAAAATGTCTCCCTCTCTGTGTAATTTAAATGCTATTCTAGCCACATTTTATTACAAAGAAGTGTAAATGAGTAAAGGAAACATAAGTACCTTGTATATAATTAAAAAACAAATGATGACTCCGTGACTGATTATCTTGAAAATTTTATGATGCCAAATACAATTAGAAAAAAAAACTGGTAACTAAAAAAAAAAAAATGATTGTATGTGTTGCATTTTGTGGAATGTTTAGTAGTAGTAGTAGCTCCACATCTAGGCACATTAAAATCAATGGCAGATTTACCTGAGTAAGGATTAAATTAAGAAAGTACTTCAGCATTTGGCCCAGTAAATATTGATCCTAAATAAGCAACTAGGATTTTTAAAAGATGCTTTGACATTTTTAAATGCATACTGAGTAGAAATATGCACAAAATTGTTTTTTTTTTTAAATACCTTTTAGATAACAAACAAATCACTGGAGTTTTGCTTTAAGGCTGCTTACTCACCACTACATGAGGGTCCAGCTCTACTGCCCTTTGAGGATGAAGAGCTTTCAGTGAACAATATCAGATATCAATTTTGTATTTATCATATTATAATATGAATTAGAAAGGTGGTGTGATCTGGAAGAATGAGCACAAGGTTGGGAGTCAGGTGATTCTAAATTCTAATCCTGGGTCTCACACTGACTCTGCCTTGGGTAAGTTACTTTACCTTACTGTCTCAGTGTTCCCATTAGTAACATGGAGATAATGCCCACCCAACTCGCAGGGTGGTCATGAGGATGAATTCATCATTGTCTATACAGGGCTTTAAAGATATTAAAATTTACTGGCTAGTTTAGAAAAAAAATCTTTTAACTTAACTTAAGAAGATTGTGTAGGTGTTTTGGAGAGGGAAGGGGGAAGCCAGGATATCCTAAACTCAGGAATTATATTAGTCCCTTTCCGCCTCAGAATCCAGATTTATTTATTTTCTCTAAGGTTTCTACATGTCGATCTGTCTCCTATTACAGCAGCGCGAATCATTGAGAATATGGACACTACTGCAGAACCTTGCAAAGATTTTTACCAGTATGCCTGTGGAGGATGGTTAAAGAAGAATGTCATTCCAGAGACCAGCTCCCGTTACAGCAACTTTGACATTTTAAGAGACGAACTAGAAGTTGTTTTGAAAGGTCAGTGGAGTTAGTCCATGTACTAGAAAGCTGAACCATATAAAAGTTTCCTCTTTGGCTTACGTGTAATCAGAACAAAAACACGTTATCTAAAAACACGTTATCTAATAAAGGTTTATACATGATAGAATAGCCAAGATTCTTCTGTATTCAGTTCAGCATAAGTCAAGCCAGACTATTTGCTTGGCTAGTAATTTGAGCTTTGGTGGTTATGCTGTTGTTTCTGAAAAATAATAGCTGACCACTGAAGCAGACTTGTCCAGAACTGACTTCTGTGAGGACTGAATTCTGTGCACTTATCCACCTCTTACAAAAGCTGAAACCCAGTTCATTACCCTCATGACCTATAAGTGACAGCTGTTCCAGGTGAGGGGAAGAAAGGAATTTCCCTCTGTGCGAGCCCTTGGAGCACTGCTTCACATGCTGGAAGTTGTTCTGTGCCAGCTTTACATTCTGCATGTCAGTAATCCTTCAGCTGCAACCAAACAGGCTGACCCCTTTCTAAATGTTAAGGTCAAGGCATATCAAGATGTCACAAGGTATTAAGACCAAATTCAGGATTGTGGCCTATATAATCCCTCCCTTGAGTTTCCACGCATAGGGTATTCTTCTAATAATTCCATTTCAGGGGGTGGGAAGCTAGCACCCTTCCCAGCTACCCCCAGCAGATCATTTTGGGGACACAATATGCAAAACTCAGAGCATCCCCGTTGGTAATAGGCCTCTGCAAGGAAACCTAATATTCTTGTACTATTTCCTAGGCTTCACCTCTTGCATGGCAACACAGCTCCCTCTACTCACAGAGCTTCCCCACCATCTGCAAACTCTCCTGCCTGGGTCAGGGAATTTTCATTCTACAGAGGGGGACTCCATAGAAGGTTTACCTGGCAAACATTATTGGGAAACTTCTGTAGACTAGAGGTGATACCATGGAGAGTAGCTGTCTCAAGAGTCTCACCACTCCTCACCCAGCCATGCCACCTCCAGGGCCCTGTCCTCTCAGACTTGGAGTGGAGGGGCTTCTATGGGATTTGCTATGAACAGGGAGCATGCCAAAGAGTTATTGATCCCCCATACTTGTGCTCCCAGTTGGTTTCCATCATGTTTTTCTCCAGGCTCCTCCCACTGCAGATGAGATGCTGTAATATTTGTCCATGTATGTGTTCTTTGTTTCAGATGTCCTTGACAGGGACAACAGCAATGACATAGTGGCAGTGCAGAAAGCAAAAACTCTGTACAGATCATGTATAAATGAAAGTAAGTTTATCCACAAATTACTGTACATAAGATTGCTATATAAATATGGGCATAATCCATATACTGTGCAGTGCATGGCAGCTATACCTAAATGCTACAAGACCCCCAGCTTCTGGAGCCATCTCGGGAAGCAAACTGGAAATTCTGACCCGACTTCATGTAAACTAAATAAAGTGTCCCTAGACTCTGTTTGCCAGAAGCTGGGAATGGATCACTTGATGATTACCTGTTCTGTTCGTTCTCCCTGGGGCAGCTGGCATTGGCCACTGTCGGAAGACAGGATATTGGGCTAGATGGACCTTTGGTCTGACCCAGTATGGCTGTTCTTATGTAGATTTTTATTTAATTAAATATCAATATCAGTACAGTAGCCCATGTTATTAATTTTGATATCAGTTTAGATTACTCTTCCCATGCACTTTCAGTATTCTCTGTGCTGCTGCCTTTTCTCAGCAACTTAGAACTGCACTGTAGAAATTCTTGAGGGGTAAGATGGAGAGTGAGTGCTGGGTAGCAGTCATTTGGGACTTCTGACATCAGGAAAGGCATAGGGAGACAGTCTTGGATTTTAGGGATAAGAATGTTAGCCAGATGTTTCTACTAAAATGATCAGCAGTAAAATAGCTAACAATGTAGCCCTTTGAATGATCATTGTTAGGTATCAGAGTGAAACGTTAGCTCTGAAACTTTTCAGAGCTATTGTTTGAAGGTGATTGCAGCAGACTGTACTTCAGTTTACACTGGCTCACATTTTAAAGTTTTTTTATTTGGTTGGTTTGTTTTTCATCCATGAGAGAATTTTTTTAAAAAGAAATCTCAGATTCTGGAGCACAAATCTGCGATGCTGCTGGTGAGTGTGTTCTGTGGGAAAGCTTTTCAGCTGCAGAATCCTGGAATATGGAGAACCTTTTATACAAGTCAATACAGTATTTGGATGTTTTAAAATATCTGGGCATATAACTCATACTGTATTAATTTTTTTGTTTCCAAAAGCTATTATTGATAGTAGAGGTGGAAAACCTTTGATCAATATATTGCCACGGGTGTCTGAATGGCCTGTAACAACAGATAACTGGGACTCTGCATATGGTAGGACAACTTTTGTCTGTTTATTTTTCTGTTAAAAATCTCTAAATGATTGTATTTTTTCTTTATTTTCCAAAAATAAAGAGACTAAATGCATCTATAATTTCCTTAGGTGCCAGTTGGACAGCTGAAACAGTTATTGCACAACTGAATTCACAATATGGGAAAAGGGTCCTTGTTAATTTTTTTGTTGGCACAGATGATAAGAACTCCACAGCGCATATCATTCATGTAAGCCTGCTAGAATGGCATTGTCTAAATAATCCTGAGCAATACACATTTCACTCTATTTTATAAATATTAGCTATAAGAAGTCAGAAGGAAAAATTTACTGATTTGAATTTTGGCAGTTAAGCAATAGCAAATCTTATGAATGTTTGTATCCTTTGTATTTAAAGCTTTTATCAGTCTGGTACAGAGAATCTGTTACTGAGGGTTTTTAATTACACTTAATAGGACTGTGACAAATATCTGTATATGTATGAAAACAGTATACATGCAGCATATTTTCTTATACTCGCTGGACTATGCTCAGACAGCATAACTTAGGATTCCAAGACCCTAAGGCAGAAAACCCACCAAGAAGGGAGTTTCAGGTGTACAAGACAGTCACACCGCTTACTCCACTGCAGGATCTGCTGAGCAGAGCTCTGAAAGGGATGTGGCCAGAGTGACCAGTCTGTTTGTTGATTAAATAGCGCATTTTCCAGGCAGCTGCTGTGCAGCCTACCCTGGCCATAATTTAAAATAGTCTCCCATAGCAGAATATCTGGGGAAGTGCACTAGTGAATCCATCTGCAACCAAGCTTTCTCATACAACCCTAACAATGGTGAATCTAGTCTGTTTTACACATTATATAGAGTATACAAGAGCTATGGTGCCCACTGGTAGATTTGTCTGTGTATTCCTTGCCACCAGTTGCGTTGTCTGCTTACCTCTGAAGACAATGCCACAATGGACTGTATTGTTCACAGGGCGGCAGCAGAGGGAAAGAGCTAAGAGGAGATGATTCATAATTTTAAGGCCAGAAGGTTCCACTGTGATTATCTAATCTGATACCCTGCAGGACACAGGCTGGAAGACTTCCCTGTATTAATCCCTCCTCAAGTCCAATGTCTATGTTTGAATTACAGCATGGCTCTTAGGGATGCATTCAGTCTTGATGTAAAGTTTTCCAGTAATACGAAGGAAAAAGGAGAGGAAAAAGAAGTGGGGGGGGGGAAAGAGGAAGGTAGGAAAAAAGAGAGAGAGAGAGAGAGAGCGCATTCCACCTCAGTCAGCCTGTGGATTTGCAGTATTAAGGCAAGAATGAAATCAGAGAGCAATACTTTCATCATTTCCAAAATTTTGGTTTGCTATAGGGTGGGACTATTTTGTCTGTAAGCTATTTTTTTTAATTGTTTTTGTAGATTGATCAACCTGGGCTTGGTCTGCCTTCTCGTGACTACTATGAATGTACTGGTGCATATAAGGAGGTAAGCCATGGCTAACAAGTAGGGGTGCACATTCTCTCCCCGTGTGCACAGGCAATACTGAAAGGAGAACCGTCCCTGGCCCAAAGAGCCTGCAATCTAACTCCCATGGAAATCTCACTGGTGGGGGGAACAGAGAGGTTCATGGGTATAACAAGTTTTAAGAAGAGATTGATTTGATAGCAAGGAGAGTGTGCTTAGCAAAGAGAAGAGGGAGGAAGAAACATGAAGAAAGGCACAAAAATCAGGTACAGGAAAAGGAAACATTGAATATAAATGAGTAGCAAGTGAGAAGAAAAGGAGATACAAATGAGAGTAGTGGAAGGGGACAAGAGCCTGTATGGCTGAGGCGCTGCTGTGAATATGATTCAGTAAAGGTAGGGACTTGGTTCAGTTTTCCTGGGTGCACTCTGAGCCAGCTGTTCTCTATCCAAAATCAAGTTCCACATATGCACTGAGACAGTGGGAATATTCTGTGCTGGATGAGAAGGATGCACATAGCTCATATTGCCTCATGGTCATCCCTAGTGGCTGCACATAGATGTCAAAGAAGAGCAATCATGAGGCTGAGCCTTGTGTGAGCATTCAAGTTGAAGCTCTTACAGAGCAGCAGCTGTTTCCCAAAATGGACACAAAAAACAAGCCAGGATAGTTCAAACTGGCAGTGTTAAAAGCATTTAATATGGAAGCTTTGGTCTCAGCCCTGGTGTTCCATCATCATGAGGAAGTTGTCTCATCAGTTCAGCCAAGGCCACTTCTGTACATTTTGGATGAAGCCAGACTGGAAAGAGTCTAGAGTGTCAGTGGAGGCCAGGCTTTATAGATTTGCTGCCATCTTCTTGAGGTTCTTGTCCTGGGAGCTTGTAGACCAGAGTTGGAGTTAGTGGATTCATTGACTTTTGAAAACGAGATTAAGAATAGCAATGATGTTTGGGGAGGGATAGCTCAGTGGTTTGGGCATTGGCTTGTTAAACCCAGGGTTGTGAGTTCAATCCAGGGGGGGTATTTAGGGATCTGGGTCAAATATCTGTCTAGGGTCCTGCTTTGAGCGGGGGGTTGGACTAGAAACCTCCTGAGGTCCCTTCTAACCCTGATATTCTATGGTTGATGTTAGCTTCTATGATTTGATCATTTTGAAAAAAATTGTTAAATATTAGTTGTCACTGGTATGTTTAATGGGACAAAGAGAATAGGAAGCCTCCAGTCAAAAAGGAGCCTCCAGTCAGAACTATTGTATTGCATGGTTTAGCAGAAAAGGTCTAAATGTATCTCAAGCTTGAAGGTAAGCAAAGAGCCTAGCCCTACATCATATCATGCCATTAGAATTACTAAAGCTGTTTATAGTTCTAGCTGATCTTCTTTAATTCCTATTTAAATACCATGCATGCATATTTTCATTAACTCCTTGATACTAGAATTGTATATTCCCCCATTGCCAACAATGGGTTTAACCCCCAAGGAGCTAAATAAATATATGTATATATTTACTGAAGTCATCTAAGTGCTAAAACTGTGCCTTTAATTATCCAGTTTTCCCATCATATAATTAAAGGCAGAAATGGTGGGAAATGCATGATTGTGTTTGTTGATTTTTGCTAACATATGATACTTAATGTTACAATTTATACTTGTTATGTTTAGTTAGAGTTTACTTACTAATAAAGATAATGACTAATTATTCATATTACCATAGTTCCTAGGAGCCCCTGTCACAGACAAGTACCCCACTGTGCTAGGTGCTGTACAAACACGGAACAAAAAGATGGCCCCTGCCCCAAAGAGCTTACAGCCTACCAGAAAGTAGGTCATGAGGAAGTTATATAAATTATGTGAACTGTGATTCTTGCTAGTATTTTCATTGGTCTGACTATGGGCCTGATTTTGATCTTACAATAGTTTTTACAAAGTATAGCACTAATGACTTCAGTGGAGCAAATTGTGATTTACACAAGCTTAAGTGAGAGGAGAATCAGGCCACTGAGTTCTCAGATATACAAATCTGTGCAATGTTTAACATGAAGTGCTGGCATCCCATTCAAATTTTAATCCAAATTCCATCCACCTTAAGGATGTATCTGGGCTGTAACAGTAACTATTTGTTGGGACTTCTAAAGGCAAGATACTTGGTTTTAGTATTTGTTTTGATACAGAATTTAGTGAACAAATTAGATGGTGTTACATTGTGACCTGAAAGATTAGTTACCATCAAAACCTCAAACATTCCACCACTAAATAATGAAGAAAGTATGGACAAATGTTTGGGGTAGGAGCACCCAAAAACAAACAAAAAAAAACCCAACAACACACCTCTTAGCAATGCCAAGAGTAAGCACTAGGCAGGCAGATTCTAAATATTCCTACCACCCCAAAGACTTCAAGGGAATGAGAAAAGTCTCTTCCCAACAAAGCAGCCACCTGCACTCTGCCAGCAGCCTTTTCTTGGCTCCAGTTCTCGTTGTGTCATTCTGCTTTTATCCTTGAGCTGTATGTGGCGAACAGATAGATGGTCCATCTCCTGTTCTTTAACCTAAGCATTTTCAGCTTTATCAGGAGTGTTTCTCACCCCAAAACTACATATGGAATCTGTATGAGAGTTTTTTTAAACTAATGGTACCTCAGAAACCATTTCACACTACTGCTGACAGTTATTTTTGACCCTGAATGCCCTTTAAGATTGCAGTATATCAGCACCTATTTACAACTGTAGCTAGAGATTAGCTGAATTGTACTGTTTGATTGCATGGCACCTGGGACCAATGGTCTCCAGGTTAGGCCTGATCCACAGTTCATTGAAGGCAATTAAAGGACTGCCATTAACTTCAGTGAGCTTTGGAATAGGCCCATAGAAAGCTTAAGATTTGTGTACATATCTGCGTACTCGTAAATGGTGTTTCTGGGCTTGACAAGCATGCCCCACGGTACAATTGTCATTTTAGTTGCCAGGAACTTCATGCCATTTCCTCTCTATTAGTGTTCTTTTCTAACTCATGACAAGTACCACTGAGGGCCCAATCCTGTGAGGTGCAGTGATCCACAGACTCCCAATGAAATCAACATCATTTTCAGGAGGTGCCCAGTGCATTAGGTTGAAGCCCTAAGTCCATACAGACTGTAACCAGCACTGCCTTTTAACACACATTCGAGACGTTAACTGCAGATGAATGGCATTGGTGGTAGTCACTAAAATGTCCATCTGAACGTCTCATTTCAGGACACATTCTGTCAGCTTGTGAGCAGACGTCAAAACATCCCAATATAGTTCCTTAAATGCACATATACTTTAAAAAAATTCTATTGTTTTTCTATTTAGTTTAATTTATTTATATTTGCATTAAGGGAGCATGTTGAAAGCAGGATTCCTGTCAGGGAGAAGGTAAAGCAAAAAGAATGGGAATTATAAAGAGGCATTGCAATAAAATTCCTGCCCTACTTTCCTTTATGGAAAAGTCCGATAGAATTGAACAGATGACACCAAGAGGGTTCTATAGAGGTTCAATCTTATAAAATTATATCCGTACTATATGTGAACCACCTTATAGATATCCATAGCTGGGATATTATTTTTCATTAGATTGAATAGGATGATCTGAAAGCCTACAGAAAGGTTACTGTTGTCTGTTTAATTCTACAGGAGCTGCAGAAGTGTCCCTGATACAGACTATTTAGCCAACACAATTTATAAAAAGCTGTATACAGAACATTTTTTCCCTAGCCTTTGATGGCCTAAGGAGTGCACGGCCATTAGTGAGACCTCAGGATGTTTTGATAGAAAGTACGTATCGCTGTAGACTGAGGAAACTGCCCAGCACAGAGGTTCCTATAGACTCATAAGAAAGATATAGTAATTACTTGACTAAAAAAAATCATTGTTTCTGGGAGTGATGTTTCCCAAATGCTGATTCAGCACTATCCCATCAGCATTTCCCTCATTTAATGTTTCTGCTTCTGCTGCCTGGAGGCACTATTTTCAGAAATTATAATTTAAGTAAAATGATTAGGAAATTTAAAGTAATTCCCAGACAAACACGAGGGGTGGGATTTAAGTATGGACTAGGAAACATCTCAATTTTAAATAATGAGTGCATGGCACAACAGTTTGCAATGTTTAGCCTCGATTAGTGCTGCAACCATATAGCAATTTGCCATGACGAAACTTTAAAGTTAATTTCCACGTTATAACGCAGCATTTCAGAATGTAGTACTATATTTTGTTCTTTATAAATGTAGCCAAGAACAATAATTCACAAAAATCAAAAGTTAATCTAAGATATGTCTGATACACAGTACTTTGAAGAGGTTTGTCTTGAAATTGTTTGATTCTTTTTTGCAGGCATGTTCAGCCTATGTGTCTTTCATGATTTCTGTGGCTAAACTAATTCTCCAAGAAAAAAATCTCACCATCAATGAAAGCCAGATTTCTAAAGAAATGGAAAGAGTTATGGATCTGGAGATAGAGATTGCCAATGTAAGGAAACTTTTCTTTGTGGTTTTTACATAACTGACTTTATTGTAGGTTAAAAGAGATAAGCAGTAGGAACACTTTGGAAAGAACATTATAAACAGTTATGAAGTTACTTTTATGTGAACACTAAGAGGATATGGAGCCATATTCTACCCAGAGATAAATCAATATGCGTGGTTTCCATGTAACTGGAACCTGTATTCAAGACACAATGGAGCCCATGTTACATTTATATAATGGCCTTCATCTTCAAAGGATCCCAAAACATTTTACAATCTTAAACTAATATACCAACTGTATAGAGTAGAGCAGAAATCTCAGACTTTTCCAAAGTGAGAACCTGAGAGATTGTCTCATGGGCCACCTTCCCTCCCATTCACAATCCTGCTGACCACTTCCCCTACTATTTAGGATTCCATAACATCCTAATGGCAACTACAGCAATTGCTTGTCTGGGAAGTAATATTAGCAAAATGTTGAGTGTATTTTTAGCTGTCTTTTAATTTGATAAAGCAGCTGGAAATTAGGTGGAGAATGCCACATGTAATGCGCCAGCCTACTGCAGATCACTTGAAGTAGTTCATGTACACAGAGGTTTTCCATTTAAACACAGCAACTCTATACAACTCTTTAGGTTCCAAATCCTAAGACTACCTTATATGACAGTGTGGTGTCCATAAGACACAGTAGACTGTAAATGGGATGTGCACCAGGCCAAACAATCCTGAAGAAGGTCAGGCCTGGTAGGCAAGATGGGAGATTAAAGGGCACATGGACCTGAAGGTGCCTATTACAAGAAGAGGGGAAAATATTGTCATTAGCTGTCTCCTCCCAAGCAGTAGTATTCTGACCTTCTGCACATTGTTTACTTCAGCCTTCCATAGCTCCAGTAGGGAGTGGGAAAATGACAGGAGAGATTTGGTTCACATCCCATCTGCTTAAGAAAAGGCACTTTATGAGGGTCATTTTAGGGGTGTCTTTCCTTCCTATCCTTCTCTTTGATTTGGGTGAGAGGGGCTAGTTAGAGCAGTGGGCATCGGCTTTAGTCCCTGGAATACAACATAGAGTAATATTTGGCCCACACAACCTTTTCAGTCTCCTCCTAGTCAGCTGTCCCAAACTCTTAGCCAAGAGTTTTCTTCAACAATAGTATCCCTAACACAGGCAGCCAGAATTTAAATGTGTCAGGGAAAAAAACAAATGGAAAATTCTAGTACTCATATGCAAAAATATGGCCTCAAAACATTCAGAACTTGGGAAGATTCTGGACTGATTTTCTTTATCCTTGAGTTGTTTTTACTTCCTCAGTGAGGACTATAAAACAATCCAAGTTTGCATTTTCTAGCTTCAGCCATTTGAGTCACACCAACAGACTAATGGCATGTGTCAAGGAGGAAGTGTAATTTCCCTATTTCCACATATCAAAACCAGATTATTTTGATTTTCCTCGGACTCTTGAGAAAGTCACCTTTGGCTGAGACCAAAGATGGAAAAAACTTTGGACCAAATGGAGTTTATTGGATAAAGATTTGAGGGATAAAAAGGCAAGTTAGAAAGGAAGTCACATCTGACATTTCTCTATAGCACTCACTATTGGCAAATGCCATGCTGAGTGATGGGCGAGCTGCTGTTGCCTAATTTTGAACCCATTTGACCTAAATTTGAAAGCTCAGCTCCAGTTTGAGTTGTAGGGAATGTGGAATCTGCATTTTGCTTAGAGAAGCCTGTATGAAAAGGAGTGCAGAGAAAAATATATGATGAAGCTGAGTGAGGAATAATGGAACAGGGAAGAGGGAATGAAAAAAAAAATCTAAAGGAAGTCTTAAAAAGGACTGGAGCTGGGGAGAGAATTTCTAAGTTAAAAATGAATGGAGTGGCCAAAGTTTGCTACTCCTACACCAGCAGAATTGGCTGTGCCAATAGAGGCAGGAGATTCTGCCTTGGATAGACCACCTTCTTTTGAGAAATCACTTAGATCCTTATTGTTTTGCATTCTCAACTCACCATCATGGGAACCAAGGTAAGAAGGGACACAAGGACGATATGCCACCAGATGATACTTCCTCCCCCTCTCTAGTCAGACAAGCTGCAATGGGAGGAGACAGAGGGGAAGCAGCAGTATGGCATCCGCAGGATAAAAAACCCAAGGAGCAGTATTTCCTTGCTCAGTGCTGCATCATGCAAGTGCTTACTTCTCTCCTACCCTTCGGGCAGATTTGGCTCGGGGGCGGATGCTGTACATTGGAAAGGACAGATGGAAACCCAGGAATGAAGGGAGAATCTTTGAGGACAAGAGAACATGTGCCAGATGGCTGTTTAAGCAACTTAACTGGGGATATCCATGGTGCATGAGAAAAGAGTAGGAGTATATCCTATGGGTTGAAAGACTTTTAGCAAAGCAAGAGAGCTTTTTGGAAAGTCAGTGATATTGGCTCTCTAATCCTAAAAGTGGAGACTATAGTATTAACAGAGGTTTTGTCAGTGTAATTTTGTCCTCTCTTGACTCAAGCCTACAACATGTACCTGCAAGCCATTGAGCAATATTATGTACTGCCCATATACAACAGACATGTATCAAGCTGTAAGAACTTCATTTCTTTCATCATTTTCACTTCTTTTTCCTGGTATTGCTATAAATTTCCTCAGCTTATATAGTCTTCTTCTGTAATTAACATGTGTAGGCCACAACTAAACCTGAAGACAGAAGCGATCCAGTTCTGCTGTACAATAAAATGACATTAACAGAACTCCAAAATAACTTCTCTTTGGAGATCAATCATAAGGTGAGTGATTAATATCCCAATATGTTCAAGTCCTATTAGTGCCTGATAAAAGAAACTGTAATATTAGAATTCTTTTTGAAATAAAGCTTTTATATCTAGAACTTAGATTTTAAAGTTGAACTATGTACATGAAGTGCTTGAAGATGATAGGGTATTACTGGCTGTTTGATGCCACTAAATTGAAAACAAGGAGGTGCTGGAAGAGCATTGACTAGAGATGGTCAAAATTTTTCAACACAAATATTGTTTTGGGGGGGGGAATAAGAGGGGAGGAAACAACCAAAAAATGCAGACTTGGTAAACCAAAATGTTTTATGCATATGTTGAATTCACCAAATGGTTTCAGTTGAAAAAATAAACCCCCAATACAGAAGGTTTTGTTTCAACATTTTCTAAATGAAACCTTTCATTTTTATGATTCAAAAATTACATTTTTAAAATAAAATTTAAAGGACATTTCAAAACAAAAAGTAAAAAAAATAAAAATAAATCCAGAAATCAAGATGAATTGTTCCATTACAGCTTAAACAAAATGTTTTGTTGACCCAAAGTAAGTTGTTTTTTATTTTTCAGAACAGCCAGCAGCATGAACCATAAAGTTATCCACATGTCTCTACATCTGACAGCTAAAGACATTATTCTGAGCCAGATTATGGCTGCCCTTGCCCCTGTCATCCCCCACCCACCCCATGGAAAGGTTAGAGAAGATGAGAGAAAATTCTCATTAAAAACGAATTCTGTGGGTTTGATTTGCTCTTGGCAGGGCAGGAGGGTGAAACTTGCAACTTCTGGAAATACAGTCTTAGCTAATAGTCACTGGAAGAGAACTTGGAATGATAGGCAGGAGTGTATTATTAATTATTATTGTTGAGTGTTTCAGCCCAAGTAATGTACTTTGAAATATACCTCCTGCCACTGCCTGTTACATATCCTTCTTAATCTCAAAGACTGTCAATGACCTTAAGTTTCCCAACCTATTTAATCTAGCTAAGCTTATCGTACTTCTGATTTCATACAAGTCATATACACCCACAGATCTCAGTAAAACAGTTACTATACATAAACCATGGTATCAGGAATTTATTTAGTTTGCTCGTAAAATATTACTACCCTGTTAATTTCCCCATGAATTAAAAATAAACAGACACCTCTGTCCTGAAAGTCTGTCCAAGAATGCCTCAAAAGATACAAATCAAGACCAAACCACTTTTCAAAATAAGAGGCAGAACCATTTTGAGTGACAAACTTCCTCAGGTGTCAAAGGACAAGTGTGCTTGGCCTAGATACAGTAACTTTCCTCAACTATTTAAAGAGCAGATTTAACTGAACGGGGGGAAATACTGAGTAGCTCAATTATTGTCTCCACTGACAACCATCTTCTTCTCTAATTTCCACCCCCTCAGTCTTCACATTGGTCCACAGAGGCTCTGCAGCCCTCGTTTCATCTTGAATACCAGTACAACAGAACAGGGAGTTACAGGCCAATATGGAGATTTTAACAGATCATGTGAACAACTACACAAAGCAGTGTATATTCACGGTTTTCCTAATGGAAACTGCCATATCATGTACTCACACTGGAAGCTCGTTTGGTAAAGTGATGAATGGAGAAGGGTTTTGTATTTGCATCCTGCAATGTGCTTTTTTTGTTTTTTCATCATGCAACTTCCATTGAGGTTTCTGGTAGTTGAAGGAGTTAAGCATCTTGCATGTAGTCTTCAGAGCCACACAGGATAAGGCCAATAGGAGTGTAATGCATATGAAAAGTGTCACATTTTCCAGTGCTGTCAATATAATTGTCTGTGGAAAAGGCCATAACTCTGCCAACATGTTTCAGTACTGACCTAGAGGGAGCATGTATAGGTTGTAGAAATATATTCTCCATTTTTAGTCAGACCTGGTTCTTTGTTGAAACTATGAACAAAGATGCCATGTTGCTTATGGGGTTTGTACTACAAATACTATCCCACTACATAATAGAGAGCCTAGTAACTCATTCCTCATAATCCACAAAATGGTCTCCAGCTATCAACAATTTTTAATAACTACTGCCTGTAGGCGAGACAAATTCAGTGAAAGGTTCTATAACCTCCTACCAATCCTTTCATCTAGGGTTACCAGATAGCAACTGTGAAAAAACAGGACAGAGGGTGGTAAGTAATAGGCACCTATAAGAAAAAATCCCAAAAAACAGGACTGTCCCTTTAAAAACAGGACATCTGGTCACCCTACTTTCATCCATCTAGTTCCTTGAGCAAAGTGCTATTAAACAGAAAACATAATGGCAAGCAATGATATTTCTTATTCAAAGGTTGTTCACAATTACAGAGCATAAAGGATTGGGGGCCTATCTTACAGCACCTTCCTCCTACCAGGCCAGGTTTTGCTCTTGCTGAGCCGCTCATTCCCTAGGGTAATTCTGTCTGATGGTCTCTCACAGAATCCAGGGAAGCAGTTTTCCACATAGTTAGTTGTTATTTTTATTTCAAGCCTTCTTAACACAAGAAAACAAAACCTCACAGACTTTTCCCTCAATGTCTGTGCAGGCTGAGTAATCCCTTCCCCAAGTCTGCTCCTCACAGCAGTAAATTCATCAACCCAAAATTTCATGACTCTTGCCTCACAGCCTTAGTAACACAATTGGTCCATCAGCAGTCTATTGCAAACAGCCACTAGCCCATCAGTTTTCTGGAAGGTACTGCTAACTCCTCCCTCCATTTTCTGCTATTTTTTTTTAAGAGGATGAACCAATTCAGTGCCAGCTCTTTTTTCCCAGGTGCATCTGGTGAGGCTAATCAGCCAGCCAGCTGCAGGCTTCTGATCCCTGAGGAATGAGATCCCTTATACCTTCACACAGTTTCAAATTTAACATGTTCAACTTTTAAAATAACACACTGTGTGGACTGCATAGGCATTACTCAATTAGAATTTGCTTAATAGAAAATTGCGTTGATAGCTGTTGGCCCAAGCTCTGAAGACCATGTAATAATGAACAGCAGCACAAAGGAATTTGGGGTTGGATGCCAGAAGAGGAGGAGAAAAGGCACTTTAATATTAGAGTGTAACTCACCCACATAAGCATAGATGTGGTCTGTTCCAGACTGTGTACCTTGTTCACATGTGGATGACATGGAATTCTGAGAGGATACATTTTGAACAAGCCAGAATGTGGGATGCTCATGTTCTAGGGTGCTCATCCAGAGATGTGTCCAAACAAATGGCTTTTTTTTTATTGTAGCCTGCATTGATCTCATTGTACACTCTCAGTATAAATACAAAGGCATTGTTTAATTTACTGATATTATAATGTGGTCTCCAAAGACAAGCACTAACCTTGGTCTGAGATTTAACTGTTTCTTTATACTGCAAACAGTATTGCTTTCAACCAAATCTTTTTCAAGTATCTCATCTTAGTGAAAATATGGCAGGCTGAGGAGCAAGAGTAAAAGGATTCAGGATATATTCCAAAGCCCACTGGAATACATCTTATTGATTTCGTTGTGCTGTGTATCAGGCCCTTAAGGCATATGAAAGTCTCAGGACCAGATTATATATATATACTAAGGCCCTATTACTCTCCCAGAGCAGTAAAGAGGGGCCTTAGAGTAAACGAAAATAAAGTTCTCAGTGAATTGTTATTTTAAAAACTTTTGACTAGAAATTAGAAAAGAAAAGAGCCCCTGAAACTAGCTAAAGTATCATTTCCACTTTTCCAGATTTATTTTACAGTACCATAACCATTTAAATCACTGTACTTTAAAAAAAAATCCATATCCTGCGCGCTAATTGTCAGCCTGGGGTAATATAATTTCAAGTCCTCCAAAATCAAGTATTACCATTATAGCTCCAGGTACAGTAGTGTCAATATTAGAAAAACTAAAGATTAGCTGAAACATTTGTGTTGCTCAAACATAGTTGAATCCCAAAAAGAAAAGGGGAACACTCACATTGTTTTATATCTTATTTACTACTTATCCTTAAAATGCATGTTTTTTCCAGCAATTCAACTGGTCAGAATTCATAAATAATATAATGTCAACTGTGAAAATTAATATTGAGAATGCAGAAGATGTGGTTGTTTATGCTCCAGAATATTTAACCAAACTAAAGCCTATTCTTAATAAATATACTTCCAGGTAGGTATGTCAGGTATATTTTTAAACTTTGCATTTTATTGCCAATAAGTTCCAAAAGCCTAGAAACATCACCAGCTTATTATTGTTGTTTTATTACACAGAGACATTCAAAATTACATGATTTGGCGATACGTAATGGATCTTGTAAACAGTCTAAGCCGTAACTACAAGGACACAAGGAATGCTTTTCGTAAGGTGCAGAAATTCCTCTCCTTTAAAATTTTAAATATGACTTTTTAACACTCACCAAAGATAAATGTTTTCCGAGAGCCAGCTACACCATATACATTTTTAAATACATTTTGAACTTTGCAACACACAAAGCTGTAGATGTTTGCTGATGCTCCTGCTGGAGTGTGTTTATAATTTATGTGATGTATTCTTGATACTTGGAAAGTGGGTTGGAAAGATAATTGTTCTAAGATCTGTCTCTGGGTTATTCTGAATTTGAGTCAATCAAGTGAATGCATGATCAGTTTTATGGCAGTACAGTAATATTTTAATGCAAATAACTATGGTTCCTCAACTCCTGCTGACTTGCTGCAAGCTCAAGCTTTGAGCACCTTACAGTATCATGACTCATAGCAAACATTATGGGTCCAATATTGCTGTCATTAATGGCACAATCCTATAAGATGCCACGTACTGACTGTGTCTACACTTAAAATGCTGTAGCACATCAGTGTAAACACTCATCACGGTGATGGGAGGGGTTCTCCCATCACTGTAGTTAATCTACCTCCCTAACATAACCACGTTAAGATCCTTTCCCCTGATTCACTCCTAGCATGTTTCTCTGAAGGTTAGAGCATTTGGTCAGTTGTTGATTTAAAATTTCACATGGTCTGGAGCTGGAGAACAGAATGCTTGAAATTCGCAGGTGAAGATGGCAGAGGCCTGGCAAAAAGACCATCAAACTTGTTGCCACCACTTTTTAGAATCTCAGCAGAAGCAGCCTGGCAGATTGCTAGACTGCATATTCAAATAAGCCTCCATCTGTTACAAAGGCAGGACTATGACCCAAGCTCATTGGAGTTCCATTCTGTTCCCTGAGGCCAAACTGTTAGGTTGCACCATCATAGTTGCTGCCCTCCAGCAGATCTATTACTGACAGACTGGGAAAGGCAGTGAAAATGGCATGCACATTAGTATGGTGACGCATAGCACTTGGAATTGAAGTGACTGTACAACTGTGGATACAGTTATTTCCTTTAAAGAAAGGCTCTGGCACCTTTCTTTTATTATTATTAATGTTTAAAAACAGAAATTAAATGTTAAAATCTGTATTAGTAATTAGTAAGCACTGTAATTGAGAGTTTATGCACAATACAGTAATGAAAGTTCGTGGTATGGTTTCTAATGGAATCATAATAGTCACATTACACATATGAGTCTATATTAATGCATTGTAGTTTAGCACCATTGATAATCACATGCAGAGCAGATGAGTTTCCATTGTTGTAGGAAGCATAATTTTGGATTTCCAGGACCAGATTCACCAGTTCATGGTGCCATGCTGATGAGGCAAAACAGACTTAAAAGCAGCTTCCTGAGCATTCTGCAGGTGAAGGAGAATCCCTGAGCAACAAAGAGCACTGTAATTTCTCCTGATGATTCTAACCCATGTATGTGGGGTGTGGCCAGGTATAAGGGAGCACCTGAGAAACAGCTGCTGCCATAACCCCCGCCTCCTTTGGTTTGTGGGTAGCTGGTGTAAGATTGAGCAGCACTGAGGATACTTTCATGGTCTCCCATTTGACTTGTGCTGAGCACAGCTTGGCTGACCCCCTGATCTGGGGGTATACAATCTCTACCATAACATGACAGTGTAATTTTTTTTGCATTTATTTTTCCTATGTCTGCTGCTTTTTGTGGTTAAAAGTGAATCAGCCCCAGCATACTGTGCCAGTATTTATTACATGTGTATTTCCCCTGATGTAGGGTATATGTGTGTGTCTGTGTCTGTGTGTGAAAAAGGAAGCAAAATTAGAAATAGAGGAATTTTCTATTCTAGTCAGTGGCAGTGTTGAATCACGTTAAGAGTCATGGAAAAGCTGCAACAATGCAAGGTCTTCAGGGAAGCCTGTTGTAGACAGTTCTATACTGTGTGCCACTGATAACATTTTCAGAAGACCTTTCCTCTCCTCCTAATTCTTTATATGTTTGTTGGGGTGAAAGGAAGTATCAGCAGTTTTCCTCTTCACAATCATTAATTCAGTGCAAGGTGCCGGAATTATGGAGCTCTTAATACATGAAGTCCCCAATCTACAATCTTGAAGAGAAAGATAACTGTTTCCTCACAGGGAACCACCAGATAATCACAGCATGACTCCCTAACATTGTAATCATTTTGTTATGATGTCACACCATCACATCAACATCTCTGCATCGTTATTAATGAAATGTCATGACAAAATCTTTGCAACATGTACATTGATAGTACAAGATACCAACAGCCTCCCTTCAATCAGTCAAGGCTGCCCCAAAAATGTGTGACTCTTGCTGGAAAGATGGTGTAGCCTGTGTATCTGAGGCGTTGACTAGGGAGATCCTCTGCTCAGATACCACCAGGGGCACTCTTCTGGAGCTGCTAGCAAGGCTGTGGTGGAAAGCTCCACCGTCCTCCTCTGGGTGTGAATCTGCCATCTGGTCACAGTGGTCCTTAGTGGAGCAAGGGGTTGTAGTTCAAATCCAGGCACCAGAGGCAGCGATGTGCAGTAACACCTTCCTTATCTCTCCCCTTTGTAGCTATTAGGGGTGTATTTCTTCCACCCCTCCCCCCTTCCATGGCTGCTGGGGGTATTGGGAAAGTTGCCAGTGACTCCCGTATGTTTCCTCAGATGGGTGTTCAATTTAGAGAGTACTCCCTCATCCCCACTAACTCTAATGAGAATTAAATGCAGTCAATGAGGGTAGATTAGACTCCTCCAAAACTCATAGTCTGGCAATCAGCCACCATTCTCCTTCTGTTTATGTTGACCCAGATGTCATTCCTTTATCTATTTTTTAACAGGCACTTTATGGCACAACATCAGAAACGGCTGTTTGGCGGCGCTGTGCTAACTATGTCAATGGCAATATGGAGAATGCAGTGGGACGGCTGTATGTAGAGGAAGCATTTTCTGGAGACAGTAAACATGTGGTAACGTTTTCAGTTCATTTAACTTGTGCACTATCCAAGTGGTTAAGTTTACTAGATGATAATTTAATAGAAATTGGCTTCATATTAGAGTTGTAGAGACCCAATTATTGCTGATGTCATTCATTTCATTCCACTGCAGATGTCCAAGGCAAATTCTGTCCTGGGATGCCTGCAGCTGCTCCAACTGACATAAATGGGAGCTGCACCACTCATTCATCCAGTGTCAGAATTTGTTCCTTGAAAGTATAATAGCTGTGTTTCATTCCTATGCTAATAGCTACCAAGGGCTAGATCAGAAAAAGGAAAAGCAAGCTTATCAGTTCAAGAGAATCTTTGAGTTATCTGACAAACATTACACAGTATATCATCATGCAGTACTAATGTTTCTAAGCAAATAGATTTAGTTCCCTCATCGAGTACAGAGGGAACACTAATTGCAAAAGCATAAAATGTTATTTCCCACTTTCAGATGTTAAGGTTGGATTAAGAACAGGGAAGAAAATGCTACTCAGCAATATGTTGGGAAGCACCCATTCAGCAGTCTGTGGTGATGGGATTATGTACCTTTTCCAGGACAGTAAAACAAGCAATTAGCAAATGATGCTAAGAGTGGATGTCAGTGAAGATTAGGAGAAGCCATTGCAAACTGCAGTTGTCAATATCATAAAGCAGAGAAGATTACAGTGCCCGGCATGAATTTGATTACCTTTTCTGAAAACAAACTCTTTTAAATCAACTTAATTAAAATAAATTAATGAATTAAATATGTAAGGTATATTTTCTCAGTAAAAGATGGGTGATTTAGTTATTTAAAACAGTATTTTATTGTGGCTAATGATGTGAAAATACACGATTTTTCCTTTGTGGTTATTACAGGGTTATTGTCTAATCATACATTCTTTAGTATCACTGACCATAATGTCTTCCCAAATAATTATTGCTGCCATAAGTAATAGCCAATTTTAACTGTTGATTCTTTAAATAACAAAGGTAATTGTTATAATTAACACTTTCCACTTGGAAACTTTGCTTTCTGATAAAATCGGCCTTAAGATTTTGTTTATTTGTTGCTCAATTAATATGCCATTTGAACTGATAAGCTTGCTTTTCCTTTTTCTGATCTAGCCCTTGGTAGCCATTAGCATAGGAATGAAACAAAGCTATTATACTTTCAAGGAACAAAACAGATTAAGATTTAGGAAAAAAATGACTGGGTGGTCTTACTGTATTCTGATGGCTTTTCCCAGGTTCAAGAAATGATTACACAAATCCGTGAGGTTTTTATAAGAACGTTAGATGAACTCACCTGGATGGATGCAGAAACCAAAAAGAAAGCAGAACAAAAAGTAAGTGAAAAAACAAGTTTTGATTTGTTTTATAATCCTGTTGTAAAGAGTGGTAACTTAAATTGACCAAAAAAATCTAATCAGTCATACCATTGCATTTATCTACTATTACTTTAGTTAGATCAGAATAACAGCGATCAAGTTAGTACAATATGGAGATCCCTTGTTTACAAACTATATCCAACCCCATTTCATTCTGAGGGTCAGTTTCCAGTCAATACAACTACAACTGATAAGACTCAGACTCTACCACACAGAATTTTTCCAGATCTTAAAACACATATAGTTTTTAAAGCTCCACATGCTACGTTAGCAGTTTTCAGATTGACTGGGAATGATTGATGAGGAAAGGTTAAAAAAGATAAATATGCATGGTTTGACTACTTCATGGGCTTTTAACTAGGGACGAGGAGTCACAACCACCCTGCCTTTCCCATATTGCTGAATAGAAAGGGGTCTCAGTTAAGTCCTGGTCACTGTGGAGGATCCTGGCATGGAACAGGAGATCCCTGTACAGAAAATGTTGAGAATCACTTTGCTGAGCAGGGACAAGGGGAGTAGATACCCTTTCAAATACAATATTTGTAGACAGTTATAAAGACCAAGATGGAAAGGAATGATTTAAGGTAATTCCCTGGGCTAAAATGACTGTAGGAGTAATGGGATGGAATTAAGAAGGGAAACATTTAGACTGAATATTGTGAAAAACTCCCGAACAGCGAGATCTGTAGAACAGTCTTCTAAGGGCAGAGATAAAGTCCTGTTGCTTTAGACATTTAAAACTAGGCTGAATTAAACACTAGACAACATACTGTAGGAGACCATCCTTCTTTTGCAGAGGGGATAACCAAATGGAATGATTTCTAATAAGAACATAAGAATGGCCATAGTGGTCAGACCCAGTGGTCCACCTAGCCCAGTATCCTGTCTTCCAACAGTGGCCAGTGCCAGATGCTTCAGAGTGATCCATCCCCTGTTGTCCAGTCCCAGCTTCTGGCAGTCCAATATTTAGGATCACCTAGAGCATTGTGTTGCATCCCTGACTATCTTGGCTAATACCCATTGATGGACCGATCCTCCATGAACTTAGGTAATTCTTTTTTGAGCCCAGTTATACTTTTGGCCTTCTCAACATCTCCTGGCAACAAGTTCCACAGGTTGACTGTGCATTGTGTGAAAAAGTATTTCGTTATTTTCAGCTGATCGAGATGAGGGCAGCCTAGCCTATTGGCCAGAGTCAGAGCCAGAGCCATAGTCCATCATCGGGAGCCAAGGGTCAAACCTGAAGGCAGAAACTGAGTACCAAATACAAGGGTCAAGCTGGAGTCCATAGTCAGGAGCCAGAGCTGAGGGTCAGAGGAGGTCAGGAACTGGATCCAGTAGAGTAGCAGGCAAGGAGGGGTTCAAGGCACGGTCAGGACAGAAGAGCAGCTGGGTGAAAGGCAGGAGCAAGTATATGGGGGAGGAGGGGAGAACAGTATCATCACTGAGAAGCCAGCAAGCTGCTGCTGCTGACTTCAAAGCCAGCCATCTGGCCTCAACAGCCAATCAGGTGGTGTTGCTAATCAGGCAACCTTCTGCTGGTCGGCTGTTCTGATGAGCCTGCTTAGAGACTAGCTCTGCTGCAGTCCCTAATTCCTGACACTTATGTTGGTTTTAGATCTGCTGCCTATTAATTTCCTTGAGCGAGACTGGTTCTTGTGTTATGTGAAGGGGTAAATAACACTTCCCTATTCATTTTCTCCACACAAGTCATGATTGTATAGATTTCTAGTATATCCCCCCTTAGTTGTCTCTTTTCTAAAATGAACAGTCCCAGCGTTTTTAATCTCTCCTCGGATGGAAGCTGTTGAATACTCCCAATCATTTTTGTTGCCCTTCTCTGCACCTTTTCTAATTCTAATATATCTATTTTGAAATGGGCTGACCAGAACTGCAGACTGTATTCAAAGTGTGGGCATACCATGGATTTATACAGTGGTGTTCTGATATTTTCTTTCTTATCTATCTCTTTCCTAATGGTTCCTAACATTCTGTTACCATGTTTGACTGCTGCTCCACATTGAGCAGGAGTTTTCAGAGAACTACTCAGAGTAACTCCAAGATCTCTTTGAGTGGTAACAGCTAATTTAGACCCCATCATTCTGTATGCATAGTTGGGAGTATGTGCATTACTTTGCATTTATCAACAATATTCTAGAGCTGGTTGAAATTTTCCCAGTTTTGAGTATTTTAATGACATTTTTCATCAGTTTCTGTCTCCAATTTTTTAAAAAAGAAAGCCCTGAAAATGATGGGATTTTTCTACTTACTATCGAGCTGGTCAATTTTTTTGATGATTGTATTTTTCCAAAATTTGGAAAAACACCATTAATTTTTTTTTAATTCCTGTGAAATATATTACTGTTTTTTCAACTGGCTCTAGATTCTGCAATATATAAAATAACACTATTATTGAAACATTACAGTCAGGAAGTTCAAAGTTAGTGTTCCTCAGGGTCGGCTCCAGGCACCAGTATTCCAAGCAGGTGCTTGGGGCGGCAACCTGCAAGGGGCAGCAGTCTGTGTGTTTTTGCCCCCAACCAGTGCACCCAATTGCCGCTGCAGACGGCGGAGGAAGTCCGTGTGCCGTTAGGGCAGCATGCGTGTTTCCGTGGCGGCAGCAATTAGGAGGCAGCTTCTATGTTCAGCTGTCTGCGGCGGCGCAGCTTCTGTCTTCCGGCTGAAGACAGAAGCTGCCACCTAATTGCCGCCGCCACGGAAACGCTCGTGCCGCCCTAATAGCACACAGACTGCCCCTGCTGTCCACAGTGGCAATTCGGTGCACTGCTTGGGGCAGCAAAAACAGTAGAGCCGGCCCTGGTGTTCCCCAATGAATTTAACCATGCTCCCCTGCACGTTTTGCTTTACGTTAGTGTCTTTAATTACATGCTTATGCAATGTAGATGCAATAATGCCGTATTATATTTATGTACATCCATGGTCATAGAGAACAGTTAATTACAATCTATATCAACAGATCAGCAATGCAGTAGGTTGGGTCCAAGAATGGTATTTTAAGTAGGGTAGTATATTGAGCACCTATAGTGCACTCTGTACTGTAATTAGTTCTGGATGTTATATATGCTCAGCCTCTCCAACCTAAGAAAGGTTTGCAAGACTATGCAGATTCACATGGATTAGCCTTTGACTAAAATCATTACATTTCAAACGTATTAGTATTAGGCCTTGTCTATACTACAGGGGAAATTCAATCTAAGCTACGCAATTTGAGTTACATGAATAGCGTAACTCAAATTGACGTAGCTTAGACCTACTTACCGCGGGGTCAACGCTATGCAATGTCGACGGGAGACACTC
The DNA here is from genome assembly GCF_025201925.1 of Gopherus flavomarginatus. NCBI lineage: Eukaryota > Metazoa > Chordata > Testudines > Testudinidae > Gopherus > Gopherus flavomarginatus. Next base: position 89,424,496 of record NC_066624.1, read on the forward strand.
TCCCATCGACTCCCTCTACTCTTCTCGAGCTGGTGGAGTACAGGAGTCGATGAGAGAGTGATCTACGATTGATTTAGCAGGTCTTCACTAGACCTGCTAAATCGACCGCTGATGCATTGATCTCCGCTCATCAATCCCCCGGTAAGTGTAGACAAGCTCTAAGATACCTAAATGTACTGAGATGAGTTACTTATATTGCTTATTTGTGTGCACAGCCAGTCAGAGCATTACTTACAGACATATCAGTTAAACTGGTTTAACAGTTAAATTCACTGTGGCATTTGTATATTGAAAATGTCAGAAAGGATTGCCAAGGAGGCCGTTACTATCATGAGGCTTTTTATAACTTCTGGCAGCAGCATCAAATAAGAAAGACTGATCAATTACACAAAGTAATGGACATTGAATGGGTCTGGACTGAAAAGCTTCGATCTGGATTTCAAACAAACACCTCAATGTACAGGGGTATTCAAATCCAAGGGTTGGGTTCAGTCAATGGTAGATATAGGAGCCTGCTCTGAAATTTGGATCCAGATTCAGATTCTGAAGATTCTTGTTTTCAAAAGCTGGGATATGTTCAGATTCAGGGTTTCAGTTTGATCCCATCTCTCCATACCTATCCCCGCAGATATTAACAGGACCATTTTGCCTGCCTTGTTTTAAAGTTACACAAATTATAATTATTAATTTAATTTCTGTCTTGTAGAAATATCAGATACATTGGGAAAAACCTTCCATTCACTGAAATAAATATTTTATTAGAAACTGCTGCTGAGAAGTGGGGTTTGGCTATAGCATAAAGTTTTATAGAAAAAAGCATATGATAGTATTTCTATTGAATGGGACACATTTTCTGAATTCTTTTAGAGTCATAAAGTAATTAATCATAGGACTTTACAATCTTTAAAATCCATAAAAGAAAAGAAAAAAAAACACCTCAACAAAAACGATATACAATGAGATTGAAGGCTTCTACACTGGTATTTCCAAATTGATGCCTGTAAACATCTGGTATATTACTAGTATCTGATCATCTCAAAGGTATAGCTGTATTTGGATTGGCATGTAATAGTGAACCAATTTAAATATTATTATGTCCTATAGGCTACAGCAATTACAGAGAGGATCGGCTATCCAGATGATATCATAACGGATAACAATAAACTGAATAACGAATACCAAGATGTAAGTATTCATAAAGTCATCATGCAAACAATTATTAGCAAAGGCTCTTAAGAACTAGACTGTGATTGTATTACATGCCTATGCAGGGATATAAACCAAGATTTCACCTCCACATGGGCTACATGGATATCGAGTTCGGGGTGCAGGAGTCAGGGAGTGGGTGGAGTTTAGGCTCTGCACTTCTGCCCTCCTTCCCCACATGCAGTGTGGCACAGATGACTGATCCAGCATGGGTAGTGGTGTAATTTTCTGCTGGTATAGGCCGAGACATGTCCAGGGGATGAGGCATATAAGTGTAGATTCCAATGGCGTTATATCAGCATAGAATTGGAGTAGTGCAATGGAGAATCAGGCTCAGTATTTCCACTGACTGTATGTGAATTAAACAGCCCTGTTTAAGTGACTGCAGTTTCATGGGAGTCAATGAAGTTGTGCCCATTTACATCAGGGTTGAATTTGACCCTTCATTTGTGACCTTCTGCAAGTCACCTAGTGTAAACTGTATCTCAGTTTGTGCGTCTGCAAAGTGTTGCTCATAATTCTGTCCTGCCTTGCAGGGATATCGCGAGAGTTACTTTCATTAAAGTATGTAAACATGTTGAGATCCTCAGATAGAAGGTGGTGTAGGAGTGCAAAGTGCTGTTAATATTTTTAAAGCTAAAAAAGAATGGAGAGTCATAAAAAAATCAGAATATCTTCTTAAAATAACCTATGGGCCTGATTCTGACATGCATACTCCTGGAGAGCAGCACCTTACCAGGCAGGTAGCACCAATGATGTGAATTAGGTGATTCCCAGAATAAGGTACTACTCACTCCAAGTAATGATGGCAAAATCCAGCCCTAAATGTACAAACAGGAAATAGTGGTGGCAAATAATGATCCTTTGGGGTACACTGCACCGCTACATTACATTAGCATATGTCCTGGTGCTGACGTAGCTGTGATACCCAATGAATGATGTTACAGACCACTGCAAACCCAAGATCTGCTTTTGCAGTTTAGAAATTTTCATAGGAAATTTATCCCTCTGAGCACCATGCTCAAAATGGACTTTTTAAACCCAGTCCCTCTTCAGTAGCAGTCAAGTAATAAAACTGCAATATCATTTTTCTTTTATTTCTCTTTTTTTAAGCTGAACTACAAAGAGGAGGAATACTTTGAGAACATCATTCAAAGTTTGCTATTTAGCCAAACGAAGAGTCTGAAGAAGCTCAGAGAAAAGGTGGACAAGGAACAGTATGTATTTTAAATGTCCATGTAGTGTTTATCAAGTGTGTTTAAAGTCAGACATAACTGGCTTTCAGGTAGGTGCCTAGGATTGGCCACACTCATCCCCAGCATTCCCCATTTTCCCAGGGCTCAGTTCCATGTGGCCAAGAAGGTTACTGAGCACTGTGCACATTTCTCCACACTATGTGAGCAGTGCCAAGCTGAGCATTAGCACTTTGACTTGCTTGTTCACCCTAAGTCAGCATAGATGTTACCAGGGATCTACGTTCTCCAGATGTTCTCTCATTAATTGGTGTTTGAAGATAGATCTGAATTCAGGATAGATCAGGTGCCTGAGTGTTTATCAAAACAAGAAAGGTGATAACATTTATTTTGGTAATATAAAAGAATGGAGCATGTATATTGGTGGGTTTTTTGGGAGCTTGACCTTGTGAGGTACTGAGTTGAGAATGATACCAGAATAACAGCTTAGAGGCACTGAAACGTAATGCAGTTATATTACAAATGCAATCCTTCGTGTATACATTTATCTTATATATACTATCCAGCTGTGAGGCGCAGTGAAATCAATGGGAGGTTTGTCTACCTAACTATGCAGGAAATGGCTCTTAATTACTATACACATTCTGTGCAAATCTTATAAGAAAAGAAGTCACAAAAAGGAGTTAGACAAACACTTTAGCTCTGGTCTACACCTAACTTAGGTTGACCTAGCTTCATTGCTCACGGGGTGTGAAAAATTAATGCCCCCGAGAGATGTAGTGAAGCTTACCTAAGCCTCAGTGTAGACATCACTAGGTCAAAGAAAGAATTCTTCCAGTGATGCTTAACTACCGTCTCTCAAGGGGCTGGATTTGCTACAGCAATGAAAAAACCGCTTCCATCTCTACAATAAGTGTCTACACTACAGTGTGGTGTAGCTGCAGCGCTGCTGTTGTCCCACTGTCATGTTTGTAGTATAGACATACCCTTAGAGGTAGAGAAGCTAATATTAAAAAAACTAAACAATAAGTGGCCTTAAATGGAACCTCCTTCCAACCTGAAATATTATTATTAGGTCATTTAATTTAGTGACACAGCATGTAACTCTTACAGACTGAAAGCAACTGATCTAAGCATGTACATCTGTGCAGCTGTATAAGTGCAGCTAACTACTGAATTGGTGTATATCCCTCTCTCCAGCTGGCTCCCTTGCAGTGCTCTATTACCTACTTCTCTTGTTATAGTTTCATTTACACTCTGCTTTTACAATACATTGCCCTATTACCCAGTTCTCTTGTCTGGGCTCAGCTAAACTCTGCTTTCACTAGCGTATCTCAAAGCTACAATTTCATTTTTAAGCCTTTAGCTTTTTAAAAACTTTCTTTGTCCATCTTTTGAGAAAATGTTCAGGATTGACCAGTACCAGAATGGAAAGAACTTAACTGTTGTGGATGGGTTCAAAGGCTATGATTCACTGGCTGATGCTTCTTTTTGTTTTAGACCAGAGCACAGTTTCTCAAGTTCTTTGTAAATTTTACTTTGTGGTTTCTGATTTAGAGAAACTGCCGTAATGCATCGTCAAATTCTCTGTTTTCTCACCTGTTGTGAGATAGTATCAGAGGGGTAGCCGTGTTAGTCTGGATCTGTAAAAGCAGCAAAGAATCCTGTGGCACCTTATAGACTAACAGACGTTTTGGAGCATGAGCTTTCGTGGGTGAATACCCACTTCTTCAGATGTTGTGAGATAATATACTTCGTGGCTATTTGACTGGATCTGCCCCCTGCTGGCATACGAGGACTGTTCCACCAAAACCCATGGCAAAATAGGGTGAGGATTTATCACTTGAAGAGGGTGACTAGTGTCCATGGGGGAGGGCAACTGTACTTTCCACTCGAAGGCTGAAACAGGCATGTGCTATATCTGCCCAGTCCCTGGTTGTCCTGGCCACATCCCTCTCCTGCCAGGGCTGCCCACTTTTTTGGCTACTTTAGCCACTTGTAGGTCCCAAGCAGAGAAGGAATTATGGCCAGCATGAATCACCACAAAAGCAGGACTATTCTCGTAAGTAAGAGCTGCAGAAGTGAGTTTGTTCAGTTTATCTTTATAGCTGGTTTATAGTTTTTAGCTCAGTTTTGGCAGAGTCCAAAAGATTACTGGTAATCTTTTTCAGCCTGTCACCTTACTGCCTTACACTTGGTTTTTTGTCCGTGGTCACTAGGTACTCCCTATGCACCCATCGGACTGCAGCTTTGCACGGGATATACCTTCTTGGAGGGGACTCTAGGCTGTGCCCCTTTGACCAAGAATCCTGGGTAGAGTAGGCTCCAGGCACCCTTCTTTCACTATATCTTGTTAAAGGTTGAAGGTTGTTTTATGTCTCTGGGATGGTCAGCAGGAAACTCCCAAACGAAGTAAGACTCATGCAGAATTAAAAACTCAAACTGTTTAGAAGAGAGAAAAATCATACTAATACAAAAGCAGCAGCCTGCATGACCCATGTATCCTTATATTCAGTAAGCGTTAACTTAGAGAGGTACCTCTTAGGTTAGTTACAATGGGAGAAATGAAGACATTCCCAAAGAATACATTCTCCTTTCTCCCCTCTCACCACCCATCAAGTCAGCCTGTCAGAGACCCCCTTACCCCTCTGTCTTGTGTCTTTTCTTTCTTTTATCTAACTCATAGTCCTCCGATGATTTTCAGGGTATTTTTTGCAGTGCCTTGCTTATCTCATTCTTGTGATGTTCCTCTTGTCAGTGCCTCTCTTGTCCAGTCTATTGTTTGTATCTCCTATCAGTTCAGAACTGCAGTTACTGTTTTCCTGTTCTTTTTTCACATCTTATTACCCTAAAGATATATTCCCCACTGCAATGGCTGCCTAGTCTCTGTTCTGTCTTCACTACCAGGCTCTCTCATGTTAATTGTCCAGGCTATAATTGTTAGGCTGGATCAAGTTTGGTCTGTCTCTATGCTCTCATGAAGGCCTGGTCTACACCTAAAACTGAAGTCAAGCTAGGTAAGTCGCTTAAGGGTGTGAAAAATTCACACCCCTGAGAGACATATTTAAGCCAACCTACGCCCTGGTGTAGACACTGCTAGGTGGATGGGCAAATTCTTCCATCTGCCCAGCTACTGCTTCTCAAAGGCAGATTTACTACGGCAGTGGAAACCCCCTTCTGTCACTGTAGCAAGTGTCTATGCTACAGTGGTGTAGCTGAAGCTGTGCTGCTGTAGCGCTTGTAGTGTATTCGTACCCTTAGGCCAGGTCAGCCCAGCTACAATGTGAAAAATCTACACCCCGGAGCGATACAGTTAAGCCAACCTAGAAGAATTCTTCCGCCGACCTAGCTACTGCCACTTGGGCAGGTAGACTAACAGTCCCTCCTGTCACTGTAGTGAGTGTCTGCAGTGAAGCGATACAGCAGTGTGGCATTTCCAATGAAGACATAGCCTTACACCAGCGTGCTAGGCAGGAGTAACTGCACCGAAGTCAGTGGAGTTCCATGGTATAAAACTTGAGTAAGTGAGAGGAGAATCAGGCCCAAATGATTTATTATTTATGACTCGTTATTCATTCTTAATATTCCTTTTACTTTATATCAGGTATGAGCCATGCACAGAGTAGCTGATCTTTCACACAGTCCACTTATTTATTGTCATTTAAATGATGGACTCTACCACAGTAACTTATTACTTTATAGGCAATAAATTATCCAACACACCATTTACAATATCATCCTACTAGTCCAAAGTCTGCTTGGAAAACTTCAAGTAGAACATTAAAGCCTAATAAATGTTAACATTTATTAAGCCTAATAAAACAATTAAGGTTATATTCTGACTGGAGTATATGGGCTCAGCTTTCATTGATGTGAAGCAAAAACCTATTCTCTTATCATAAGCCAGAACATTGGGCCAGATCCTACACATTGCTGAGTGCTATGGAAGATACAGGGCTTGATTCTGACCTTTCTCACCTTAATATAACTCTATTGACTTCAAATCGCTATATTTCTGAAGTGTACCAGTGAGACACAGAATCAGGACTCCAGAGCCAAATTCAGCACTAGTGTAAGCAGGCTCAGCTTCAGTGAAGTCAGCGGTGTTACATCAGGACTGTATTTGAGAACAGAACATAAATGAACACCACAACACATTGGTTTATGGGTATGTGAAAGATAGGCACAAGAAACCATTCTTACTAACAATTCAAAAATCCTTTATGTATGTGTTTTTTGCTTTTATGTTGATTCTATACACTTTTACAGTCAGTGAAATCACAAAGTTGGCTGACCTTTTCATGACTTTCTCGTCATATAATATAAATATCAAGTTGACAGTAAACAGACCATTTCTGCCAATTGTATCACCTTTCTCCAGTGAGCACTTAGCTGTGCCCCCACCCCCAAATATCCTCCGTTGGGTCTTTATCATCAAGAGATTACTGGGGCAAAGGTATCGTCTGAGGTATTTTTCTAAATTAAACACTGAGGGTGAAATAAACCCCTGTGCAGTGGGCCAGCAGAAGTCACAAGCACCACTTAGGTTCCTCTTGTCTCAGATCTTAAGTAAGACTTAGTTGATGCATAGGCCTCATTCTGGCCCTCTGTACAGGTGTGAAGTGTCGCCCTTAGCTCCAGTACTGCAAGCTGGACGTGTGCAGTACCGATGCTGCTGAAGCTTCTTCACTGAAGGTCTAGTCCTAGGTGTCTGCTTAGGAAAGCATCTTAAACTGAGTACCAGTGAAAAGCAGTAAAAAATGTCTGATGCTAAAAACGGCCAAGACTTTCAAGTATTTTCCAGATGATAGGCTTGACCCTACAAGGGGAGGAGAGGTTGTCTTTTGGTTAAGGCACAGGATTGAAAGCCAGGAAGACCTGGCTTGGTGACAGCCCTCCTATTTGACCCTGTGCCTGGGTTTTCTTTTCTGTTAAAGGGAGTAATAGTTTTCTACCTCATAATTTATTTGTGAGGCCCCAAAATACAGTGATGAACAACACTGAAATGCTTATAAAGCAAATTGTATGCTGAACACCTATAAACTCCAATTTCAAGGAATTCAAGGTGCTTAGTACTCTGCAGACTCAACCCCTTTTAGATAGGAATATTTTTTATAGTATAGCCAGGAATTCAACAGCAAGGAGCAGGACCAGTCATGGCAGCCACAGAATAACCACAGTGTTGCCTAGGCACTCCCTGGAATGCCCCTTGGGTTTATATAAGTCAGGGAGCCAATCAGGAGCCACGGGGCTGCTATCTGTCAAACACCTGATGCAAAACATTCCATGGTCTGTGTCCACAATGGGACATGGGAAATGGAGCACAAGTCAGTTATAGCTGCTGCTGCTGGGTGGCTGCCTGGAGTGGCTAGCTGCCTTAGTAACTCTACAGAACTGGGTTCTAGACCTGTGTAGGCCTTACATCCCTGCATAATGACCATAGGATCAAGTCCACTATCTAGATTTCTGGACTTATAGCTGATGATGGATCTTGAAAACACTGACATATAAGACTATAAACACAATTTTAAATGAATCATAAATACTTTGAAATTATAATGATCTATGCTGGTGTTTATCACTACTTGAAGATATGCAATCTGGACTCATTATGATTTTTCTGTGTTTGAAATTTTGCCAGTGAAATCTTCTAGTGCCAGTAAAAGGAAATCTAAATATTTTCAGTAACAGGTGAAGGAGAGGGTCACTTTTCTGGTCTGTTCCCATGCCCAATTGAGCTTGCTGTTAAGAATTATATTTCTAACTAGACTTCTTCTGTGTTTTCTGTAGATGGATAAGTGGGGCTGCTGTCGTCAATGCCTTTTATTCTGCAAGCAGGAATCAGATAGGTAAGGTTTACTAACATATTGAAGGTACAATTTTTTAATGGCCTAGTTATTTGTTTGTAATCCCTGAAAGTGATATGCACCCAGTAGCATATGGACTGCAGAAGGCTCTCAGTGTAGCAGACCCACAGAGGTTTCATTACTTGGGGAGTAGGTTCTGTGGCCTGCTTTGTGCAGGAGGTCAGACTAGATGATCATATTGGTCCCTTCTGACCCTAAAGTCTATGAGTCTATGAGAATTATGGGGCTCGGACACGTGGATGGGGACTCCGCATCTTCTGTACATAGAAGAACTGGGAAGTGGGCCATCTCTGCATAGGCCAGCAAGGAAGGGAGCTTGGAGTTCAGCTGTGGAAGGGAAAGAGATGTGGCCAGTGGATCAAAGATTACATAAGTCCAGTGACCACAACCCTTGCCTAGGGGATGCCCAGGAGTTGCAGTAACTGTACCAGCCTGAGAGAGGAAGCAGTGGCCTGAGCTGCCCAGGGCTCTGTCTGTAGATTAGAGGTGGATTCTGTTCCTTACAACTCTTCCATAGCTCCTTCACACAAAGCCTATTTACTCTAGCTTTAGTCGGGACAGTGAATTTCATCCGGCTGAATAATGGGAGCATGAATTTACGGAATGCATTCCTTATAATCCCTTAACATCCCTTTTCATGTCTTCCTTATGGGCCATAAATCTTCTGCCCTTACATACATGGAGAGGTACATTTCCCTGGGAGTATTCTTATCTAAATCAATGGGGCTACTCTCAGAGAAATGTCCTTTTGGCAAAGTAACAGAAGATGGCCCTATGTTAAATCATCTTGAAATATGAATATAACTCGCTTTAGTCTGCAGGGAGATCTGATTACACTGCAATAGGCTCAGCTGGCATTGTCATCTTTTTATTTTAAACCTACAATCACAAGGCACATCCTCTAAAGTACAGCTCTGTAAAATCTTGCCAAGTCTAGGGGCTCCCTGGTTCCTATTTCTATTAAGCATTTGTCATCTGTCAGATGACCTGAAACTTCTGGTCTGCCACGTGTTTCATCTCTCTTTAATTCTGGTTTCCTTTGTACTGGGGGAAAAAAATGTCAACCTGGTAGATTAAACTCAGCACAAAAACAGCTTAAAGAAGAGAAGAAGACACAATAACAATCAAATAGCTTTAGCAATGCTTTTGGGTATAGCTAGAAACCTTGTAGTATCAGCCTATCAGGACCACCTTTGATTATACATAATTTGGAAATACACCTCTACTCCAATATAACGTGACCCGATATAATGCGGGTTCACATACAATGCGGTAAACTCTGACACGCTGCTCTGAGCAGCGTGTTAATGGTGCTGGGCCAGGGCCAAGGAGTTGGAGGGGGCAGAGGGTCTCAGGGAGGGTCATGGGCTTCCCCCCCTCCAGGGTCTGGGAGACAGAAGCTGTGGGGGGGGGACTTTTGGGGAGCCCACAGTCCCAGAGTGGCCTTGGGGATTAGCGGGAGGCTGGGAGCAGCCGGCTCTGCTTCCCTCGCCCTGGCCCCAGCCAAACACCTTGGGGAAGGTGTTTGGGGGAAGGGCTCTCCCCCGGCACTCACTGGCAGTGGTGGAAGCGGAGCAGCCCAATCCCAGCCCACTCCACTCCACCAGCTCCCAGCCACGGTGCTCCGCTTCCTGCTGCAGGAACAATGTGCATGCAGCATAAAAATCTGCTCACAGAGCTTTGTTTAAAATAGCTTTTGCTTAGTAATCATTTGAACAGGAGTCATAATTTGGAAGCTTGAAGCTAATGATTGACAGTAAATATGAGCCATAAATTCTTATCTCATCCTTGAGCTGTGGCGTATCACTTTATAATTAAAGCAGAATGATCTTTAAAGTTGATGCTTGAATAGCTTAGTAACACACTTAAGAAGATTTCTTCTAAAGCAGAGCTTTCAGCACAGTGCTTAAGGTATTTAGGGCTCTGTCCTGGTGCTTCAGTACAGCTGAGGGCGGGGGTGGTATGGATCCAGTAGGACCTCTGGGAGGCACTCTGCCTCAAAGGGAATTCTCCCTAAGCTGTTGGGCATGCAAGGGGAATGCTGGGAATAGCCCACTGCTAGAGACCTTCAGAAGGTGCACCATAGATCCTCCCCATGCAGCCAGCTGTCTCTGTTGACAGGTATATGGGAAGGAGGAGGTGGACCCATGTTCCTGTCGTCTTTGGGGTATCTTGCATCTTAGGAGTGCCTAGAAGAAGCAGGCTTTGTGCTTCAGGGACCAGAGCTGTGTTGTGCAGGTGTGCACAGGGCTGGTGTGGTGAGGTGCCTAAGAGCCCACAGCGTAGCAGGGCACATTCAGACTCTTGATGCTCAGCAGGTGTTGCACGTAGTCTCTTTTAAAATTTCCACTCTGAACATACCTCATAACTTTATAGTGCCTCAGGTAACTCTAGTTAAGTCAGGATTTTGTTATGTAACAGGAGTCATGGAATCAATGCTCTTATAGGAGTGTGGGTAAAAACCCATGAGTCCTGACAGGATGTCTTCACTGTCCAGCCCTCGTGTGTCTGTGTGTTCGTGTGTCGGTGTGTGTGTTCAATGATGACATTTTCATGCTCTTTCATTTGTGAATTCTGGAGTGACTCTGAAGTCCAAAGCGTGACACGCATGCTTGTGAGCAGATCAGGCAGCAAAGTCATTGGTGAGCATCTTAGTGCTACAGCAGTAGTATGATGCTTTTCCCTTGCAGCAAACAATCAGTTATTTCTGTCCTCTTCAAAGGCTTGGAAAGCTCTGAGTGCTGTGTGTTGCCATGCTGCTCTATATAATGCAGTCTTCTCAACATCATCTGGTTTTATTGCACCAAAGTGTGTACTGTTCTTGATGCTGTCCTTGTGGTGCTTTCTGGGGCAGCCTTGATTCTCGTGTTTTTGTGCCAATTATCCATAGAAAATTTTTCTGGGAAGTCGATATTCATGCATCCCAATGATGTGTCCAACCCAGCGTAGTTGGGCTTTTATCAGCATGGCCTTGATGCTCGTGGTATTTGACTTTTGGAGAACCTCCAGGTTGGTAATTTCGTCCTACCATCGGATCCCCATAATGATGTGCCATTTGTATGGTGTCCAGGTCGCACAGCCATAGAGAAGAGATGTGAGCACAAAAGCATTGCAAAGTTTTATTTTTGTTGAGAGGGTTACATTGTGGGATTTCAGGACGTTGCTACATAGCTTTCCTAATGACTGAGAAGCTCTCTCTATCCTGTACATGATTGCTTTGTCAAGAGATCCATCATTGGAGATGTTGCTGCCGAGATGGGTAAAACTGCCAACTTGCTTTAGTTGGATTCCTGTAATGTATATGCTAGGAGATATTGCATGGAGCGGTGATGATGACTAGTGCAACACCACAGTTTTTTACAGACTGCTTGTGAGGCCAAACAATTGTGATGCTTCAGCGAAGTGATCTACAATGCACTGGAGATCTCCCTCTGTGTGAACTAGGAGGGCACAATCATCCGCAAAAAGTGCTTCTCTTATTAGTAGTTCTGTTACTTTTGTTTTTGCTTTAAGCCTTGTAAGATTGAAGACTGAACGGTCGTGTCTGTATCTGATGAATATACCGCTGTTGAGCCCATCTGTAGCGTGATTGAGAACCTGGGTGAAGAAGAGGTTGAACAGTACAGGGGCAAGGACACAGCCTTGTTTGACTCCATTTGAACTGGGAAGAGTCCGTGAGATCTGCATTACCAAGTACCTGCCCTTGCATCTCCTCATGAAATAAATGGTCTTTACGAATTTTGGTGGGCAACCAAGTTTGCTGAGGATCATCCATAATCCTCCTCTACTGACTGTATCAAATGCTTTTGTGAGATCAGTGAAAACACTGGACAGATTCATGTTTCTTCGATACATTTTTCTTGTATTTCAAGTCCCTTATTCCTTTAAGGGAATACTGTACAACAACTATACACCTTAAATGGAATTACTCAGACATTTCAATCTATATTAGATCCAAGAAAATTTCTCATCACATGCTTCCAGCAGTATTACTGACCAATGTCTAGGTCAGGACTCTTCCCCAGAGTCCAACGGCTGCTTCTTTTGTCTTCTCAGGTGCAAAGAGTGAGATAGACAGGGAGAGAAAAGAAAGGTACCTCTGGGGTATTTGCCCCTCCTTTTTAGAGTTTCAGTCCCCCTCTTGAAAAGCATTTCTAGCTGAGAACCAGGAACCAAAGAGTCTCTGTGGAAGAATGTTCCCTGCTGAGTTGTTTTCAACTGTATGCTCACATGCAGGTTTCCTTTTGTTTCCTCCCTTCCCCTTCTCTGCTTGATGACTCTGTTTACAGCTTAAATGCAAATTAAGGCAATCACACACTCCTTTGTTCAAGACAGATCTGTTTGACCAGTTTGATATTATGTGAGTCTGAACATATATTTTAAATATCGTAAAGGGGGAAATTTATAACTTTAGACATGCTGCTGCTACACACATTTTACCATGATATTACTGATCAGCAAGTTATACGTTTTCAGATGATACCTCACAAAGCATACTTTGTACAAATATTATTACAGTAGTGTATAGGACAGTGGTGGGCAACTGGTGGGCCGCACGCAGCACTTCGGGTAATCTGCTGGCAGGCTGCCAGACAGTTTGTTTACATTCGCACGGCCGCCCACAGCTCCCAGTGGCCGTGGTTTGCCGTTCCCGGCCAATGGGAGCTGCGGGAAGTAGTGGCCAGCACGCCAACTTCCTACAGCTCTCATTGGCCAGGAGCAGCAAACCACGGCCACTGGGAGCTGCAGGCAGCCATGCAAATGTAAACAAACCATCTTGTGGCCCACCTGTGGATTACCCTGATGGGCCACAGGTTGCCCATCACTGGTACAGGGTGTGAATATAGGAGTGCCTTCTGTCACACCTCCATAGGAATATAAACAGCTGATGCTTTATTTGATATTGCCCAGTTTTGCCAATAGTTAAGTTGTCACAAAGTAGCTGCAATGTCATTCATTTCTTTTCATTTTTATTGCATTTCCTGAAAATATTTAACATCAAAGCATTTGGACATTAGTTCTACAGTACAAATTGTGGTGATTAATCAATCTGCTGATTATTCTCAGTAGGCAGCATGCATGGACAATTACTGTGGCGTTTTATTTTGCTTTTTTAATATTTTCCTATTCCCCCTCCCTCAATATTTTGAAGAAGGACTTGAACCAAACTAGGATTTATAGCAAAATACTGAATATATCTATTTTCTCTATTCTCCTTATGGAAAAATTGTCCACAAATTTCTCACTCCTGTTATATTGTAGTTCCACAATCATACCATTCATAATGGGAATTAATCCCTTGTTTTCTGGGGAACCCCAATGATGAGTGTAGAACAAGAACCTGCATAGAATACAAAAGAGAACAGAATACTCTAATTTATGTTTGAGGGAAACAAGCTTTTAAAGATTTTTTTAATTCTTCATCTTTACAGAAAAACATCACAATCGAAACATGCATTTAATTTAATTGATTTATTTATTTGTGTCATTGATTTTCTGTTAATGGCCTAAAGAAATGATCACAGAACTGGGTGAAAGAAACCCCTGTGGCCCAAATCTTCCCCTCCTGCATATAACTTACTCATGGAATCAATTCATATCCATTGGTGGGAGAATAAGGTCTTATCTCTGACAGTGACTCCCCGTGGGGCTTTGATCAAACAATTTATTCGCTTTCCTGTTATGGTCTCTGACTTCACTGAGTGTCATGAGGATTAATTAGCATTGCTATAGTGCTTTGGGGTGCCAAAAACTGTATAATAGCTACGTACCATTATTTCATTGTGCTGCATATAACAGCAAAGGTCCAATGTAAAAGCCAGTTGTGAGGTGCTGAGCAAATATTTGAAGGGATGTTTCCTTTTGCCCCACGTCTGACATTTTTTTTTTTTTTGCTCATTTCTCTTGGCTTCTCAGAGAGCCTTCCATATGTAAATATATTTATCCTTGCTATTCTATTTGAGGGCAAACAGCTTGACTTCCTCACTGAAGTCTATGTAAATGATTCTGTAATAAAATACATTTCTTGTAAGAGATCCCATACGAATGAATTACTTATTAAAGTTGAGTGCATGAAATAATGAATTGGCATCTTATTGTGTTTTCTTCCTTTGCAGTCTTCCCTGCAGGCATTTTGCAACCACCTTTCTTCAGTGCCTCTCAATCCAAATCACTGAATTATGGTGGCATTGGTATGGTCATTGGCCACGAAATCACTCATGGATTTGATGACAATGGTAAGGGTCAGGATTTTTATTTTTTGTAGATATTACATTATTGACTGCATACTTTGCAAATCTAGTCATTCAAGGTAGAAGATAAAAAGATGGTGCTACCAGGACTCAGTCATATATCCATGTGATTTGCACTGGTATTCTCTGAGAGCAACAGCCAAAGCACTACAGAGGCACTAGATTAGCCTCAGGGCTGCAGCAATAGCAGGGGCGCCGGAACAGAAGGCCATGGCCCCACCACTTTTAAAAGTAAGGAACAAGAAGGAGGCGGTGTCTTGGGGAGAAGAGGCAGCATGAAGGTGGGGCCTTAAGGGGAAGGGGCACCACAGGAGGCGGGACCATGGTTCAGGCACTGGTGCCCCCCACACACACTTTTAAGAAGCTTCCGTCACTCCTGAGCAGTAGCACAGCACATGCTCCTCCTCCACCATGGTTTTTTGACCAGTGGATCTCCTGCTTTTCCCAAAGCCCCTTGTATGCTCTTGTGGAGAGAGCCGTATGTTGTAGGCAACAGTACCTGTCCTTCCTGGCTAGAACACAGGCTTGTTTTAAAAGAAGAAAAGGGTATCATTTCTGTGATTGCTTCATTATAGAAACACCTATTTGCATGGATAATTATACTGTAATATATTTTCTTCTAACTGAGAAAGTAACATTTATTGCCCTTCATTACTACATCATCAGCTTGTTTCGTACATACATCATTCTGTGCACATATCATTACAGGTAGAAATTTTAATGAAAATGGGGACCTCATAGACTGGTGGACGCAAGAATCAGCACAACATTTTAAGGATCAGTCCCAGTGTATGGTATACCAGTATGGAAACTTTTCATGGGACCTAGCAGGTGGAAAACATGTAGGTCATTCATAACTTCTGTCTCTACAATGTCATTTTAAATGAAGATGGACATTTAAGGCCCAATTCCACAAACTCTTATTCATGAGAGTAGTGCCATTGTGGTGTATGGCCCAGATTAGCTCCTCTCAGAAAAACCTGTGAAAGGAGACTTTGGTGGATGATATCTCCAAGAAGATCACATACACACTGTCTGTACCAGCAGGGGCCAGGGTTTACCTCCTTTTGTAAGACTATGGTTTGTGACTGCAAATCTGCACCAGCATTGGCCCTGAAAGCCCTCCCCTCCCCCTTCAACTTCCTGGTAGAACAGGAAAGATAATCTGCTATATTTTTGGCTTCATTTCCTTGGAGCTGGAGGTGGGGATAGTGTACCTCCCAGTCTAACTCATCCTACCTGCTACTTTCCCTGGCCTACTCAGTCTCTCCCCCTGCATTGTCAGCTGCACAGATCCCAAACTATAGAGACAGGCCTCCAGTGCATCCGGAGAGAGCTATGGTATTCATCACTATAGTATCTTGAGTCCTGAATAAGTAGAGGCTTGCAGGTTCAGGCCCTTAGTCTGTTTGTGTATGTTTAACATTCAATTAACTCATAAAAGCAGGTTACAATAACATCTGTCTTCTTTTTTTTAACTGAATATGGGTCCAGCCCATTTAACTCAAATGGCAAAATTTTCATTTGAAGTAGTATTGAAGGATACTCAGTCATATCAGTGTATTTCTATTTCTCTTATAAACAGAGACCTGTATTAGCACATTTTCCTTCCATTGCTGCAGTCTCCTCTGCTCCTTTGGTCTGAAATTTGCTTAGAGTCTAAGCAGAGCTGTGAACCCTTCAAAGTTCAATTTGAACAGCTTCATGAATTTGTCAGAACCATTTTGCACATATTCACAGGCTGAGAAGTTAAGCAAAGTTGGCATTCAAACAATTGTGGCTCTCTCAGAGGAAGGGTCTTACAATTAAAGACCTGGATTAGGATTTAAGATTATGTGGGTTCTAATCTTGGATTTACTGATTTCCTTGTGTGATCTTGGGAAAATCATATAAGCTCTCTTTGTCCCCAGTCCCCATCTGTAAAACCGGGATAACATCACTTCCCTACTTCATCAGGATGTTGTGAGAATGAATTCATTAATATATGTGAGGCACTCAAATATCACCACAGAAAAGCCGATAAATAACTGTTAAATCTCATGTATCTACAATCCACGGTTTGGAATGCATACATTTGCATGGGTTTGTACAAAGTTTGGTGGTTCACTAGAACAGCAGCCATATCCTGTGACTTGTCCCACGGAACTTATCCCAGTGAACCTCCTTCAAACTAAAAAATGCACTGAAAAAAAAGCATCCTCCTAACCAAACAGCGCAAAGAAATGTTGACACAGAAAGAGCCCTAATAATCTGGGCTAGTTGTGAAAGGTGGATAGAACTAGGCAGAAGTAAAGCAGACTTTGAGTGTCTTTGCAGTTCCAAACTTGCATTTCTCACATTTCAAAGACTGGGTTTCAACGCGCTTTCACCTGAAGTCTCTGCTGAGCTGCCTGCATTCTCTGTGGACAGCTTGTAAAGGCTTGTACTGCACTAATGTGCTTTCCAGTTTGCATTGCTGTTTCTTTCACAGAGAAGGTCACACAGCAAATGAGCATGAGCCCCTGAAACACTGTTGGTCAGTAAATGGGAGGAAGGTGTTAACAATAGCACCCAATTCCATTGTGAAAGGCCAGTTCTTACAACATCTATCTTGTTTATTTTGGACTTCTCCGGATAACCACATGCAGTGTTCAGCAGTGCTGAAAGCTATTTGTATGAAGAGCAGAGTTTCAATGGGATGGAACCTCCTGCTGCAATTGATGAAATGAGGGGTTGCTCCCAGCTGTAACTTTGACTCTTATTGTCTCTTTGTTGACAGCTGACAAGTCTGTTCGTTGCCATAGAGAACATGCAAAGACAAACTCCCATCCTGAGGAGTTTTCAGTCTAACAGCTATACCAATAAGATCACCAGAATCCTTTTAAAATCATTTCGGAAAAATAACAGTGCAGGTTTTTGTTCTGATATTTATCCACCCTCAGAATTGAATCTAATGATAAGTTCAGTTTTATGACTTCAGATGACATGCAGCTTTGGATTAAGGACTGGCAAAGTTTTTCAATAAAAATAAAGAGCCAGGTTCTCCACTAGCATAGCTCCATTATCTTTAGTGTTAATATGCTGATTTACACCCACTGAGGATCTGTCTCAGTGTGTTGATTAGACCATGAAGCTAAGGGGCCACCCACCTTGCCTGATATTCAGCAAAATTCCTAGTAAGGTTCCAGCAGATTTGCTAGTCTTGGTTCTTTTAACTGATGTCTTCCAACATCATGAAGTCTGGATCTTCCCTGCTTCATGGGTTTCCAGTGTATTCTGGTCACCACTGGCCTGGAGACCTTGAGCAATGATGATAAAACCACACCGAATCAGCCAGACCCACTGCTGAGATTATAGCAAAAGTAAGGTGGATGGGTTTGAGAAAGATAAGAAGCTGGATGTTAAGGATACAAAGAACAAGAAAGTGAATTAATCAGCAGACATCAGAAAGTCTGGGCAAGAAAGATATGACAGCCATAAAATGCTTATTGTATCAAGAGGGAGGGAATTAGGGTTTGGAGACAAGAGAGGCAGACAATGTTCAGATGCATTAACATAAGTCTTCTGTTAAACATTCAAATTTATGGGGGTCTTGCTTGAAATTTTTGCCATTCACTCATCTCTGCTTTGGAACCTGAGACCTCTAGTCAAGGCCAAAGTGGGTAAATAAACAGGAGATATTCAAAAGTTTAGCACTGTAATTCCCAGGATAGAGAAGCTTTTCCTGCCAGAAAACCTGCAAATTTTTCATTTCTCTCTTTGCAGCTGAGTGGAATCAATACGCTGGGAGAAAACATTGCTGATAATGGGGGTGTTAGACAAGCTTATAAGGTGAGAAAGATCCATTTTCTCTTTGTCCTCACAGTTGAGATTATTACTGTTGAAATAAATTTATTAAAGTGCCTTGGTGGGGGGAAGCAGTTTTTATGTGGCAAAGACAGAATGACACTTTACTGTAATTCTCTGTCACCGAGTCAACTTCTAAAACAACGGAAACCTTGTTACCTTTTGTTAAGTATATTACTCACTTTAGGGAAGGGATTCTCTATTCCTAGTGCTCTTTCGTTTATTATTGCCCATTATAGGTCTCTCTCACTATTATTCATTGGGCATAAAGAATTCGTAGAATGAAAACACTTAGTGAATCAATGCCACACAAACTTTAACCTGACTGAATTATCATATCAAAGAACCAAGACTGTTGTCTATGTCTGTTCACCAGCATTCTGTTTATGAATGGCAGGGAAAGGTAAAGGTAGTCTTCCAAGCTGCACCCACAAAACAGTCTCCGCCCACATGGAACGCCATTCACAGTAGATTGCTCAGATGTTCAAAATATGTTCCTACTTGCTTTCAGAGCTTGGTTCCCGCTTACTGAGATCCAAATACACCCATCAGCTCTGTGGGATCCTTATGCTAGGCTACCCCTGGGTGAGGGCTAGGGTGACCAGACAGCAAAGGTGAAAAATCAGGACAGGGGGTGGGGGTTAATAGGAGCCTATATAAGAAAATGACCCAAAAATCGGGACTGTCCCTATGAAATCGGGATATCTGGTCACCCTAGTGGGGGGGCCCAGATAGGGTTCCAACTCTGACTGAAGCTATTCCGGGAGTTTTTTTTTTTCCCAACATAATGTCATTTTCTTAAAATATCCTATTAAAATCTCCTGGATTGCTTTCAGTAGTCACCAGGAGATCAATACCGATTCCAGGAGACTCCAGGCCAATCCTAGAGGGTTGGCAACCATAGGCCCAGATGCCTTGCTAGGTTCTTCTAGGCTTCTTAGGTTTGGGATGGGAAAATGGCAGTACTTTCCCAGTTCCACTCTTGTGGCACTACAGTGAGCTGTCCATAACAGCAAGTGATGTAGATCCTCATAATATGACCTGCCCTGTCCTTTTCCACTTTAATCGGAGTGAAATATTTCACAGTGTTGACACTTAATGCATTATCACTCCACACCAGAGCACCCTTGGAACAAATGGGGCAGCTCAGCCCTCTCAGAGCTATTGTTTCAGGTTCTGCAAACACGGGAATCACTGCATCAGTTACGCTCAGTTCACTAGGAAGTTCCTCGAAAGCTTAGATTCTGGAGAACAAGGCAGCAGCCAGAAAGAGGAGCTGGTATGTCATATTGCTACCTACAAACTCAATCCAAGCCCTGGTTTAGTGGAATATTTAGCATTTAATCAAGACAGCACAAATACACAGGACATTATCCTGACTCAAGTCAGTGGGAGCCAGAGCAAAACTAGCATAGGGAATACTAGCAAGTCAGAAGTACTACCAAGAAGGAACTGGGTCTTCAGAGTTACTGTGATATCACAGATAGGGGCTATCTTATGAACATGTGAGAGGAGCAAGTTTCACTTGATGACAACAGATTTTTTGCAAGATTTTACAAGAATTTATTTCAGGGAAAAGTTTCACCATTTCTGCCAATGAACACTTTTTCTTCTTTGCAAAATAAAAAGAACCTACAGACTAACAAATCAACTTAATTACAGCCTGAAAAATGGCCTGCATTTTCATAAAAGAAGCCATAGGGAAAATTTCCTTTTTCATCAAGAAGTGTTGCATTTGTCACCACAAAATCAGTTTTACACCAGAAGTAGGTATGAATCAGATTCTGATTGCCTACTGTGTAAATATGGAGTAAGAGCAGTGAAGTTACTCCACATTCACACCATGTGAGTCAGACCAGATTCTGATCGAATAGATCTTATAACTGAAGCATTGTCGTAATTCCTGTGGTAACAGCCTATGGATTTAATTAAATAACTTGGAATTACTTACATTCATGGAGAAAACAAAGAATTTGGGAACAGAATAACATTTATGTATTGTGTGAAATTGGAGAAGATGGTGATTTTTGCTGCAACTGAAACTTGTCACCCCACAGCTCTAACTGTAGTATTATGGAAAGGATCAGACTAGAAATGTTAGCTGATTAAACAGCAGAATAAAGCCTCTGTTTATACACTGATCATCTTGGAGACAGATTGTGCCCCCTTGAGCCCAGGCACAGAGGGCTCCTTCATGCACAGAAGGTGCTCAGTCCACTCCCCACTGCTGTCCATTCACCTAGGCAGCAGAGCTCACTCTGCATAGTGCAGCATCCAGGTGGTCTGAGAGGAAGGGTGCGTGGGTGAGATGAACATCATCTCCTTATTCTGGTCTCATGCACTGTACTTTAGGAAGACAGCACAGCATCAGGCTGCATTAACTTTTCTACATAGCTCCAGGCTCTGGGGACCACAGTGGGGTAGTCCCTGTTAGAGTGACTGAGGGTCAGGGCCTCCATGTGACTGGCTCTCTGGGGCCTTCCAGATCTGGAAGTTGGCCCCTCACTCTTTTCTGTGGAAGTTCAATTCCCCCGTCCACAAGGAAATAATATGAGCAGGGCTTAAATTCAGCTGGTGCTGTCTGGAGCAGAGCTCTGGTAAACATTTTTCAACCCCCCTAGAGTCTTTACAGGATTTGGGGAGAGGGATGCGGGGGAGGACTCCAGGAAATACTCTGTAAGAATGTAAGCCCTGGATATGAGGGAATCTCCCAGAAGTCCCCTGCCATGGTTTGTACCATGGTGGGGGACAATCTAGCCCTAGGTAATTAGTAATGCTGGGAAATGCAGCGCAAGTACATGACAGTTAAATGGGATCTGATAAAATATTAACTAATGTAAAGCTTGCTGAAGTGGGGAGGTTATTGTCTAGAGTGAATGCCTACAGTCTCTTTTGTTATTGTCATAAAAGCACAATTCTTCTCCTGTACATTATCTTTCTTATAAAAAAGTGCATGACATCTGGATGCCGAGGGCATGACATATTACCAGCTATCACAACTTTCCTACTGAGACAATGATATTGCTGTGTTTCCTTTTCTCTCAGTAAATTGCATTCTTTGGGCCTAAGCCTCCCCTCCAGTATAAATCAGGAGTAACTGCCTGAACTCGGTGGAGCTACACCACTGTAAAACTGATCTGAGCGGAGAATCAGGCCCTGAGTCAATCAGGCCATTGCATTTCTTTCCTATGCTGCATATCGGTGGTATTCAGCCAGAGACGATACCTAAGAGCGTCTTGCTGTAGTATGTCAAATAATCCATGTTCCTTCTCATTATAGTGCCATTTTGATAAGTGAAATAGGAAACCATAACATTTCTGCTCCGTTTGTTTTGCAGGCCTATGAAAACTTTGTCCAAAAAAATGGAAAAGAAAAACTGCTTCCCGGGCTTGACATGAGCCATAAGCAGCTGTTCTTCCTGAACTTTGCACAGGTGTTGTATCATTCTTCACTGAAGGTTTGACAGTCATTTTGAGTGACAATTTCACTGTAAGCTGGAACAGCAGTCTGACTTTTCTCATTCTAACAAGAGCTGGCAGGATTGTTAAACTAAGCAGTGGCCATAGCAAAGCAGACAGGATGTTAATCCTAGGCCTGGTCTACACTACGCGTTTATACCGATTTTAGCAGCGTTAAACCGATTTAACGCTGCACCCGTCCACACAACGAGGCCCTTTATATCGATATAAAGGGCTCTTTAAACCAGTTTCTGTACTCTTCCCCGAGGAGAGGAGTAGTGCTGAAATCAGTATTACCATATCGGATTAGGGTTAGTGTGGCCGCAGATCAATGGTATTGGCCTCCAGGCAGGATCCCACAGTGCACCACTGTGACCGCTCTGGAAAGCAATCTGAACTCGGATGCACTGGCCAGGTAGACAGGAAAAGCCCCACGAACTTTTGAATTGCATTTCCTGTTTGCCCAGCCTGGAGCTCTGATCAGCACGGGTGGCAATGCAGTCCCAAATCCAAAAAGAGCTCCAGCATGGATCATACAGGAGATACTGGATCTGATCGCTGTATGGGGAGACAAATCTGTTCTATCAGAGCTCTGTTACAGAAGACGAAATGCCAAAGCATTTGAAAAATATCTCCAGGCTATGATGCAGAGTCCACAGCACAGTGCTGCGTGACAAGCGTAACGGAAAGCCAAAGAATCAAATGGACGCTCATGGAGGAATGGAGGGGAGACTGAGGACTCCAGCTATCCTACAATCCCCGCAGTCTCTGAAAAGCATTTGCATTCTTGGCTGAGCTCCCAGTGCCAGTAGGGTCAAACACGTTGTCCGGGGTGGTTCAGGGTATATCTTGTCAATTTACTCCGCCTTACCCCCCACCCCATGAAAGAAAAGGGGAAAAATGGTTTGTTGACTTTTTTTCAGTGTCACTGTATGTCTACTGCATGCTGCTGGTAGACACGGTGCTGGGGCACTGAACAGCAGTATCCTCTCCCTTCCCTTCCCCGGTGGCAGACGGTGCAGTGCAGTAGGACTGGTAACCATCCTCATCATCAGCCCGTGAGTGCTCCTGGCTGGCCTCAGGTGAGGTCGGCCGGGGGCGCCTGGGTAAAAATAGGAATGACTCCCGGTTATTCCCGGCAGATGGTACAGAACGGCTGGTAACCATCCTCCTCATAGCAACTGGGGGCTGAACTCCATGACCCCCCCTTTTCATGTCTAAAGAAAAGATTCTGTACTGCCTGGACTATCATAGCAGCGGGATGCTGCATTCCTCTCCCCTCCACTGTTTAATGTCCTGCTTGGACTATCATAGCAGCTGGAGGCTGCCTCCCCCTCATTTTATCTCACTAAAAAGTCAGTGTTGCTTATTCCTGCATTCTTTATTACTTCATCACACAAATGGGGGGACCCTGCATGGTAGCCCAGAAGGGTTGGGGGAGGAGGGAAGCAACAAGTGGAGTTGTTGCATGGACACCCCCTAGAATGGCATACAGCTCATCATTTCTGTGGGATCTGACACGGAGCAACTGTGCTCTCTGGTTCTCTGATAAACTGGTTCTCTAGTACACTTTTCCCATATTCTAGGCAGGACTGACTCTATTTTTAGATACAACATAAAGGAGGAAATGACCCGGGGGGTCATTCCCATTTTTGTCTTTGCGCCCCCGGCCGCCCTCAGCAATGGTCAGCCAGCACCCATGACAGCAGCAGATGATACAGATCAACTGATAACCATCATCTCATCGCCAATTTACAATGGCACAGCAGACAGTACAGAACGACTGGTAACCATCTCTGCTATATTGCAAAGGCAAATGAATGCTGCTGTGTAGCGCTGCAGTACCGCCTCTGTCAACGGCATCCAGTACACATATGGTGACAGTGACAAAAGGCAAAACGGGCTCCATGGTTGCCATGCTATGGCGTCTGCCAGGGCAATCCAGGGAAAAAGGGTGCGAAATGATTGTCTGCTGTTGCTTTCACGGAGGAAGGAATGAGTGACAACATTTACCCAGAATCACCCGCGACACTGTTTTTGCACCATCATGCATTGGGATCTCAACCCAGAATTCCAATGGGCAGGGGAGACTGCGAGAACTATGGTATAGCTACGGGATAGCTACCCACAGTGCAACGCTCCAGAAATCGACGCTAGCCTCGGTACATGGACGCACACCACCAAATTATTGTGCTTTGTGTGGCCGCGTGCATTCGACTTTATACAATCTGTTTTACAAAACCGGTTTGTATAAAATTGGAATAATCCTGTAGTGTAGACGTACCCTTAGCTACACACTTGAATTCATGCAGGAGTAAGTCTGCTAGGCTCAAATGCCTGTGAAAGTGCACTACAGTATGTGGGGTTTTATAGAATCCACATATTTTCACTGTGGTCCAATTTGAAATGTGTTCTCCAGCATTAAATGTTACATAATAAAACTAAAGCAGCACTTCTCCTGAAAAATCTTATTTACAACAGATCACTTTCTTTCTGATATGTTTCTAGATATGGTGTGGAACGTACCGTCCAGAATATGCTGTTAACTCCATTAAAACTGATTCGCATAGCCCAGGCAAATTCAGGTCAGTGTTTATAATCATCATCCTCGGCTGTAAGGTAGCTTTTCATTGTAGATATCAGAGCACTCTACAAAGCAGGGCAAGTATCATTATCCTCATTTTATGGGTGTGACACAAAGAAGTGACATGACTATCTCAAGGTCAGACAGCGGGTCAGTGACAAAGCCGGGAATAGATTGCAGACTTCCAGGCCTGTATCCTTTCCATGTTGCCTCCTATGATCATGTTCATTTAAGTTAGAGCTAGCCTCTGCTAAGGTTCTCCCCAAGATGGCTGAAAGACAGACAGGGAAGTGACTTAAGGGGCTGCGTGGCCTGAAGGCTAGGACTGAAATCCTGGCTCTGCTGAAGTCAATGGCAAAACTCCCACTGACTACATCAGGGCAAGGATTTCACTTTGTATGTCTCTCTTGACAGCTCTAAGGAGAGAGGGCTCAGTCAGGGAAAGATGAAGAAATCAAATGGTCTCTCCACAAATAGGGATAATGAAAGGGAGGAGGATGGGCCTCTCTCTATGGTGGGAGCTCGTTGCCTAAAGATATGCAGGCATCACACCAAATCAGAAGCAGGATCACCCTCCAGAACTCGAGGGGTGTTTTTGTTTTGTTTTATATTGTCTGAATTGGGTCTTTTCCTTCACTGGCATTGCACAGACCTTGTGACTGTATCCCCAGACCTACATAATTATTATTTAATTATACTGAGGCAGTATCTAAGGGCCACAAACAGGACTCAGGCAACACTGTACTGGGCACTGTACACAAACAAGAGAAACAAGGTCCCTGTTCCCTCCCTATCCCTAACAACAGGGAAGAAAAAAAGGCTGCTAACAAAGATTCTCCACCCCTTGAGCAACAACATACCCATGCACTGTGGCGTGATGGAGAGTGGAGTCATAGGTGATCATGCCTAGGGGTAGGAGTCCAAATGCCAGAGCCAAGGGGCAAGATAGGGTGGGAGCCAGGAATCAGAACTGAGGGTCAGAAGTGCATTACCAGGAGTCAGGGAAGGCAGCAGTAGGGCTGGCTCAGAGGCAAAAGCAAAGCTGGGACAGGACTGGGAGCAGGGCAGGGTCTAGGCTGGAGCAGTGGCAGAGAAGAGCTTGGAGAGAGAGACAAGCACAGGGAAGCAGATCTGTGGACATGTGCATTGAGCAACCGGCAACCTGCTGCTCCTGCTGAGCTTGAGAACCGGCCTGCTAGCTTCCTCAGCCAGCCAGGCAGGGCAGTCCGTCAGCCAGCCTAGCTGACTTGTCAGGCTCTCAGGAGTACTGAGCAGGTGCAGCTGCAGGCCTTCCCCCTGACAAGCCGACCAATTTTGGAGAAAGCTGACTCCGTGTCTGAGGGGGTGTCAGGAGAAAGGCCCTGCAGCTGCACTTGCTCAGTACTCCTGACAGTCTAAAGAGTCAGCTAGGCTGCCTGACTTCCTTTTCCCCTGCAGGGGCTGCTCCCAGGGCAGGTTAGACCTACCTCCGGGATCTCCCCCAGCTGCAGGAAGCTCCACAGCTCCAGCTGTCCTCCCCACTCAGAGAGGCTGCTCCAGATGTCACCCCTTCTCCCCCGCACAGAAAGGCTGCAGCTCCATCTGTCACCCTCTTCCACACGGAGGCTGCAGCTCCAGCTGTCAGCCCCCCACTCGGGTAGAAGACTGCTGGGAAAACCACAGAGATGGTAACCCACGCTCCCATCCCTGCTACTCTCGCTTCTGTCTGCTGCTGGCAGTGGCTTTGGAGCCGGGCACCCAGTCAGCAGCCTTCTTCTCTGGCTGCCCAGCTCTGAAGGCAGCACCCATGCCAGCACCAGGGCAGAAGTGAGGGTGGCAATCCCATGGCCCCCCTACAATAGCCTTGCAACCCTCCACCTTTGGGCTGGGACCCCCATGGTTACCACACCTTAAAATTTCAGATGTAAACATCCGAAAATGTGAAATTGACTAATTTAAAAAAACCCTGGTCATGAAACTGACCAAAATGGACTCTGAATTTGGTAGGGCCCTACTTATGAGGTTTAGGTGCCAAGAAGCTGAAGACAGTGTGGGCTGATTAGGACTTTTACATTTTAACCTAAACCAGCACAACATTCAGTTTGAGCAACATAAAAATACGGTGTTTGTTCTTATAAATCCAATTGGTGGATGCCACAATAACTGTGCTAGCCACAAAAATCAATGTGAACCCTACAGCACTTGCACTCCTGCTGATCACATTATCTTCTGCTACAGTTCATCACATCACTTCCAAAGGGCTTTCTTTCTTAACCCCCGCTCTTTACCAGAGAATTATTGCTTATCCCACATATTCAAATATTTGGTGAAAGCAGTGACTGTCCCTGCGGTTGTCATTAAACTGGCATTTTGGTGTGGGTGTTTCTGTGTAATCTGCAAACCTCTCCCCAAGGTAATTATATTTAAAACTCCTGCAATCCGCTGAATCTAGGCACAATGTTAATGTGGGTCTGCGGCAGTTCTTTATAGCTTTGCCTCATATTTGTGTTATTAATTTGTACAGTTCATTAGTTCTTGTAAATTAATCGGCTTGATGTCTATGCATTTATATTTGGATGCACTTTGCTTCAATGTCATATGTTAAATCTCACTACTATTTTTATATCTATATAGGTGGCTACAAACAAGACGTGCCTAATCCTGCAGACTTTTACTCACACAAGTCATCTTACATGAGAAATCTCATTAATATTACTGTAATGATTTGCAGGATCAGGCCCAACATAAAACTCTAAAATATAAAGCATATTTGTACATATTAGAATCATATCTAAAACTACAATATATTTAAATATATAAAACTACCAGTATTTTAATGACTTTGCATCAAAAAGTCATATGGACTCAAAATGTATAGGTTTATTTTATGCCTATTGCATTTGCTGGAGCTGATTTATTTCTCTGTCAAGGTGGGATGGGCAATTCTTTATATTGCTCTGTTATTTGCATTATATGTTTTTAATGTATGGATTGGGTGTTTTGAGCACTGGATGGGGAATAACAGAAGCTTGTAGAAACCTGAAGTTGTTGATCAGATTACATTTCTTACAATTTGAATAAATGTAGCAATAGAATACAATATCTAACCACAATAAAAGAAATGTGAAAGGAAGCCTTAGATTTAGGTGTCACTAACGGAGGAAAAGAAATGAAGTAATTTTTCAGATAATTTGCATTTGATTGTTATTCCGTGTTAAAACAAATCAGATATAATAACAGATACAAGTCAAATCCTGCTCATGTGACTCACCTTATGGTACTAATGACATAACTAAAAAAAGCAGGATTTGTTCTCCACTGCCAATAGATCAAAAATAATGCCAGCTGTAAGTCAGATTTTATTACACACAGAATATCTTTGGCTATGTTTTTGGCAAAATCCCACTTTAGTGGCTCCGGCCCTGGGGTTGGTCAAGGCTTTGCTGGATCACTTACTAGAAAGCCATCTTTGTTTTCTTTTATATCTTCTATTTGGTCCCATGTGCTGCTGATGCCTCCTGACAATACTTACCAGATATTCCCCTTTTGATTTTACAGAGCCGATCCAGTAATTTGTAACAAATGTAATTTGATAAACTGCTTCACCTCTATTACTGCTCACAATTTCCACAGACAGGTTTTGATTATATTGAATCTAATTGTTATTGAAATTATTCAGAAAATGATTTCTGCAAATAATTCTTGTTTCACAATGAATTCAGTGCCACTATTTGATATTTGACGTTAAATACTGGAGTTGTTTTGACTAGATGTATAGGTCACAGGGTATATTTCTGCCATGGGAGGGGTGTAATTCTTAGAATCAGGTTTCACAATACAAATCTGAAAATTGCTTTTTACTAGCATTTCCCAAAATTCACTTAAAATCTACTGTTTATGTCAACATTTCTTCCAGAAAACTTGTTTGCTAGAATATTTGTGGACAGTGACCAGAAAAAGGGGCATGACTATAGTCAAATGCAATGAATCCTAACAAAAAACTTCTTCAATATTCCTCCAGCTCTAGGTTTTACCTACTTTTTACAGAGGACTTAAAGCACAAGTGAAGCTGTCTGAAAATTTTTCACCAAAACTAACGAAAGAAACTCTGTTCCTATGATGTCAATGAGAGTTTGACTGCAATAGACATCAATGGAAATAATATCAGGCCTGTGTTTCTACGAGTCATCTTCTTTTGTATGTGATAGGGAATGTGCAAACTGGAAAAATAAAAATTTAGTTAGGCCACTACAATTTTAGAGGAGAAAGGGGGATAACCTGAAAAAGCTTAGAATCATGGATGTTTCTTGAAGTATTTTGAGATGCAGAAAATAACGGTTAGCTTTTATTTTAAGTTGGGTCTTAAAGAGAATCAGTGGTGCCAACTTCTTTTTGTTTTTGTTTTAAAGGGTCATAGGATCATTGCAGAACTCTGCAGAGTTTACCGAAGCCTTTTCATGCACCACGACAGAGTACATGGACCCTGCAAAAAAGTGCCGTGTTTGGTGACAGAGCTATAAACTAGGCAGCCCAAGGACAAGCTTCCCAGGCAAACAGAAATTTGGAACTTACTGGGAGGACTAGGGGAAGGAAATGACAAAATTCATTTGTTAGTGGACAAAAAAACCCAACAATATCTGTGAGATCAGAGATTCAAAACAATCAATTCTTCAAATTAAGGTTTATAGCCAAGGCCGCAAATATATAAGCTGCTTTTTTATGACCAAACTTTGCAAAATATAAATCACTTAATTGTGTACCTATTGCTTCACTTTTAAACAACGTTGTTGTTATAGTTTAATTCTGTTTCCCATTTGGTCTACAGATTTTTTTATTCTCACTGGGGAACACTTAATCATCTACTCCTTTGAGAATGTATGCTAATATTTCTGATCAGATGGAGGAAGAAGATATTAAGTAACACGTTATCTTGGACACCAAAATATAATGAGACAACAGTTCATAGAAAAAATGTCCGACTCTGTGCCCTCTTCTGTCATGATAAATGTGTTCTACCAAATGTTTGTTTTCATTTTTACTTGAAATGATTTATATTAGAAAAGTCCAAAGACCTGTTGTAATTCACTTAAATAATTTCTCAGTAATTATTCCAATGCTTAAAGGCTGAATTCACTATTTACTTGGTTTTATTTACTACCTTCCAGCCAAAATGAAAATGTAGCTAATTTATTAATTTTTGAGTTTATAATCAGTAATGTTGTGATCTAAGACCCCTTCACAGTTTTCTAAGGGTTTTCTTGCTTTCTCTAAACTTGGTCTTTTTAAAAGATTTGTAGTAATATATAAATCATAGTTTTTATATTTAATTCTGAGCTACACTTATGACTTGAAGTTATTGTTATATATTTTATCAGTGGCAGCATAATTGAGAAATTTTACTTACACATAGTATGATATAATATAACAAAGCCTATAAAACAGAACTCTAAAGGGATGCACAAAAAAACAACATTTGAGACTCACTTTTTCAATTTTTAGGGCCTCATCCAGTAAATACTTTGACTTTGTTGATGTGAGTAGTCCATTTGAAGTCAATGAGACTGGTTATGTCATTAGAGTTATACAAGTGTTTGCAAGATTGGACCCTTAATTGGTACTGGCAAAAGGCTTTAAATACACTATGATATATATGAAATGTCCTCATGCAGGTTGCCAAGGAACTTACTGCTTCTTGTATCAAGGCCAATTAAGACTTCCAAAAATAAACACCAGATACCTCCAAGGACTTCTATAATGGGTATACTGTAATTAAAAAACTATGTTCATTTTAGCTTTCTGAGTTTGTCGTCTGAGGAAAACCTTTTGATAATAAATTGAAATTATGAGCCAACTGCTCATTGTTGTCTACAATGACTGCAGTGTATGTGTGTTTTTTGTAGGAGATGTGCAATAACAAAGATGTGTCATCTGCAGTAGAGGTACTGAAATTCCAAACTCCCGGAGTGCCTGTTATGATTAACAAGAGAACTCAAATTATTTGGTGATAGTTTAAAAAAAGAAATGGATAATTTGGAACCTAGGGACATTACACCAAAATGGACTATGCTAGTCTTTGTCTCGCGTGCTTTCATCACAGCAGGCTGACAAACAAAATACATCAAAACATAGAGCACCAAGTCCTCTTCCTGCACCCTGCCCAAGGAATCAGGCTTAGTGCAAGAGCAAGAGTAAAAAATACTCTGTGGATGCTACCACAGCTCACCAGCCACTGTATTGCCATTCTGCAAAGGACGACAGCAGTGGTTCTGCATAGTGGCAGCCCCCAGGCCATCTGCCAGCTCTGCACTGCCAAAGCCATTGTACAGAGATCCTGACAGAGCCACACACAACTTGGCTCTGCAATGTATTCCCAGTGTAGACCCCTGAGCTGGCTTTCCAAATTCTACCTCCCAACACCTTGCATAAGACAACTCTAATCCCACTCCATCTGGATCCCCTGTGGCCACAGCAAAGGGGACAGCAATGTGTGATCTAGGGAGCCCTTCAGCGCCAGCTGACATAGGGCACACCATAATATAACTTATGTCAGGCCTGGCACTCTCCTTGCTCCAACTCGCTATTGTCAATCTGTACCTAAAAGGTGCCCTGGAAGATATTATATGTAAACTGGTGACATGTTGATCATTAATATTAGTGTGTGGTGTATGTACAGCTGATATATGAATAATTATAAATATGTGCTGGAAATATTTTCTTAACGTGTTTGGCAAACAGGGTTTAAGACATCTGCCTGCTTGAATGTGTTTGCAATGTAAATTGAGCAAGGAGGGACAACAGAATTACATTTACATGCAAAATAGACAAAGTCATCAGGCAAACCAGTGTTGGGGATGGCCTCTTAACAATGGATGATGGAAGATGCAACTCCAAGAAACCTCCTTGCCTCCTGAGATAAGGTAATTGAACTTTGGGAGAGAGAAGCAAAGATAGAGAGCCATTTTGGTATCCATTACTGGACAGATACAAGTGGCCAGGGCTCTTGTATATTTGAGGAAAAACAAACAGAGATTTTCAACCAAGGAGTCTGAAAGTCTCTGGAAACTGAAGATAAATAAGAAACCTCCTTATATTCAGACTGTAACTTCCTGAAGTTAAATGTAGTCACTAGAAAGCATGTATAGTTTGTAACTTTTCATATCTCTTTCATTTGTACTAGAAACCCACTTAATCCTAATTTTTTAGTTAATGAGCTTAGTTTTAGTTTTACCACAAACCATCTGAATGCTGTGTGTTTCAACTACATGTGGGCGGGCCTTCAGCTAACAGGCTGGGACATATGGTGTCTCTTTGGAGGCAGCAAACTTAATATCTTCTGTGAGGGCACAGTGAGAGGGACTGGATACTACAGAGGAGATAGTTTCAGGGAGACTCAGAACCAGGAGGACTGCTGCTGTCACCCTACAATGAATAACCAGGATGATGGAAGCCAAAGTGAGGCTACCGTGCTGTGGGCAGGCTGTTGGCATCAGGGCTCTGAGACAAAGCTGCACAGCAGAGAGGTACCCATGGTTACAGGGCAGGCAGTGACAGAACACCTTACGGGCCTAAAGTGTCACACAATGACCCCAAAGAAAGATTACAGAAGAGGAATAACAAGAAAAAAAAGACAATCTTGTATTGTGTTTCTTTCTCTACTGGATCCCTCTCACTCCACTCTATCTATTATCTTAGGTACTTATATGGCAACCATTATTGTATTGTCTGAATGCTTCACAATCTTTGATGTGTTTCACATTTCCCTAGTTTGTTTATGAAAATGTCATGTGGTACTATGTGAAGAGCCTTACTAAAATCAAGATATATAATGTCCAGTGCTTCCCACCCCCACCCCTCAAGGTAGTAACCCTTTCAAAGAAAAAAAATTAAGTAGTTTTGACATTATTTGTTCTTGACAAATCCTTGCTGGCTATTACTTTTAACCCTATTATGCTCTAGGTGCTTACAAATTGATTGTTTAATAATTTGTTCAAGTCTCTTTCCAGTTAAAGTTAGGCTGAGTGGTCTATAATTCTCCAAGTCCTTTTTCTTTTTAAAGATAGGTACTTTTTTTGCCTTCCTCCAGTTCTCTGGGGCCTCAAACATCCTCCATGACTTCTCAGAGATAATCACTAATGGTTCCAAGATGTACTTCAGGAACTAGCTGAAGCACAATAGAATTAATTTCATTAGGCTCTGCTGACCTGAATACATCTAACTTACCTAAATATTCTTTAGCCCTTTCTTTCCCTAGCAGAGGGACAGCATGAGAAAGCACAAAGGTGCTTGTTGGAAAGTTTAACAAATGTGGATTGGAGGCTGGTGTCAACAACTTGGTAACAAATAAGAGAGGATCGGTAGCGTGAGGATAGAGCATGAAGGGCCTAGAAAGTGAAGACAAGCAGTTTATGTTTCATGCAATAGAGAAGGAGGAGACAATGGGAATGCAAAGAAGGAGTGACATGGTCAAAGCCACAGGCTAGGGCAGGGTAGGCAACCTACGGCATGTGTGCCAAAGGCAGCACATGAGCTGATTTTCAGTGGCACTCACACTGCCTGGGTCCTGGCCACCAGTCTGGGGAGCTCTGCATTTTAATTTAATTTTAAATGAATCTTCTTAAACATTTTTAAAACCTTATTTACTTTACATGCAACAATAGTTATATATTATAGACTTATGGAAAGAGACCTTTAAAAACGTTAAAATGTATTACTGGCACGCAAAACCTTAAATTAGAGTGAATAAAAGAAGACTCGGCATGCCACTTCTGAAAGGTTGCTGACCCCTGGGATAGGGAAATGATCTTTGCTTCAGCATTCTGAATGGATATGAGATTGCATTTGTCAATGAAAAAAAAGAAGGATGTTGCAGTAATCAAGACATGCAATGATGAGAGCTTTCACAAGTTTTATCTGGATGGATAGGAAAGGCCCTATCTTACAGATGGTCTACATAAAGAATTGGCAAAATTTAGACATAGCCTGGGGGTGAGGGCCTAGAGAGAGCTCCAAGTTGAAGACAAGAAGTAGGTAAGGATAGTGTTATTTTCCATAGTAACCAAGAAAGGAAGTAGTAGGGAGGCTTGATTGGGGAAGATTAGAAGCTCTGTTTTAGCCATGTTCAGCTTGAGAAGACAGCTAACTTTGATGAGAAGGAGAGGGAAATCCATGGCCAATAATGTTGCTCAGTAGTACAGTTGTTTCTCTTAGACTGGCAATAAGAAGCTACTGATCTTATGAAAAGTACCACAAAAACACTGGCCACAGCAACAGCAGAAATTGTTGGATGAAGCAGAACCTCTACCCCATCACAGTTGGACCAGACAACTTGCTGAGGCCAGCTTTTTCTTTTGTGATTTTTCCCCTGTTTCGTCTGCCTCTTTTTTTTCATTTTAGAGAAACCAGGTGGGTGAGGTAATATCTTTTATTAGACCAACTTCTGTTGGTGAGAGACAAGCTTTCAAGCTACACAGAGCTCTTCCTCAGGAATGCGAAAGGTACTCAGAGTGTCACAGCTAAATAAAAGATTGAACACAGTTTAGCATACATAGTTAGAATATGTACTAAGGGAACATTCCAGGTGAAGTGACTGGTTAACGCCCTTTTAGGCATAGGACAAAAAAAGGGATTAGTGGAGTACAGATTGTTGTAATAAGCCATCAATCCAGTTATGAATTTAAGCACCCAGGTTCATCTTTTGAAAGTGTTGTGCAGGATCCCTTTGAGGATGAGGACTGATAGGTCAGATATAGAGTGATCGCTGTGTGGAAAGTGTTCACCCACAGGTGATAGGATGGTTTTGTCTTTTATCATTTTCCCGTGTGAGTTCATTTGACAGCATAGTGATTATTTAGTTTCACCCATATAGTTGTTATTGGGGCATTTAGTGCACTGGTGAGGTACACCACATGTGATAGGCATACGTATAACCCAGGGATCTTGAAAGGTGGGTTATGGGGCATGTTGATCAATGTAGAAATAGAGATATGTCTGCAGGTTTTGCATCTGTTGTTCTGGCAGGGTCTGGTGGCACTTTGAGTTGGTGTGTCCTGGTCTGGGGAGGTTGCTTCTGATAATGAGCGTGGAGAGGTTGGGGGGTTGTTTGAAGGTCAGAAGTGGGGGTGGGGGTCAGGAAAGATTTTAGGATGGGATCCTCCTTGAGTATGGATTGTAGTTGTTTGATGGTGCCCGGTAAGGGGTTCCAGGGTAGAGTGATAGGTGGCAACGAGGGGTGTGCAGTCAGAGGTGGGTTTATTTCTGTATTGAAGCAGGATCTCTTGGGGTATTTTGGTGGCCTATTTCATGATGCAATCTACTTCTCTGATGGAGTAGCCTTGTTTGCTGAAAGCAGTTTTGAGTGTGTTAAGGTATATATGGGGGAGTGCAGAGGGATAGCTCACTGGTTTGAGCATTGGCCTGCCAAACCTAGGATCATGAGTTCAATCCTTGAGGGGGCCATTTCAGGAACTGGGGAGAAATGTGGGGACTGGTCCTGCCTTGAGCAGGGGGTTGGACTAGATGGCCTCCTGAGGTCCCTTCCAACCCTAATATTCTATGATTCTATATTACAGACTTTCTCCTCAGAACATATTCTGTGGTATGAGTGTCTGGCTGTAAATAACAAACTTTTTGGGGTTGCTACTAGATCTATGAAGGTAGGTGTGGTGATACATGGGTTTCTTGTATATAGATGTCTACAAGGTTCCATTGTTGAAGCTGATTGTTGTGTCCAGGAAGTTGATGTTGGTGTAGGAGTGTTCCAGAGAGAGAATAATGGACAGGTGGTGGTTGTTGAAGTTGTAGTAGAAATCTATGATGGAGTTTAAGTCATCTGCCCAGAGGATGAAAATATCATTGAAGTATCTCAGGTATACCAAGGTGGCCCATTAAGTACCCATAGCTGTTCCCATAGGTTGGACAAAGTTTTTGTTGTTGAATGTAAAATTATTATGGATGAGGATGAAATGGACAAGTCTGGCCATGTGTTTGGGGTGGATATCTGAGGGTTGGCCATTGTCTTGTAAGTATGTGAGGCAGGCAGCTACACCATCACTGTGAGGGATGTTGGTGTCAGGGAAGTGACATCCATAGTGGCAAGGACAGTGTTCTGAGGAAGGTTGTTAATATTGCAGAATTTGTGGAGGAAGGCAGTTCTGTCCTGGAGGAAGCTGGCCCTTTGTGTGGTGAGTGGAGTTTTTGTTTTGTTTTATATTACAGTCCATTTGTTTGTGACAATGAGCTGCGGGAAAGGAAGTGTGTTAAATTCCAGTGAGATACAGAATATAAAAGAAAGTGAAAAAATGAAATGACAGTTTCACCGGTTTGGTGTTAATTGTGTGCTCGGTGAATGTGGCAGATCTTTCTGATGTGGGCAAATGATATCGAAGTTCAGTGTGCCTACACAGAGCTTCCAAGAAATAACCACATATTACTTATTTAGAGTTTGGATGAGGTACCCGTGCAAGGATGTAAGGGTAAAATTTTCAAAACTGCCTAAGTGAATTAGGAGCCTAACTCTCATTTTTCAAAAAAATGTTTAGGCACCAGAGACTCTGCATGACATTGATTTAGGTTCCTAAGTCACTTTTGAAAATACATTGGAATAACCAATGAGAGGAGTTTTCCATATGACCATGAATGGAAGATAGGGAGTGTAAAGGAATAAGCACTCATGTGGGTTTCTTAAACTGGGCATGGGCTGCCTCGAAGGAAGAAATCCTACCTGTGCCTCTGAAAATCTCTTTGCAAATCACTTACGTCCCTTCTTTCCCCCCCACCCTTTCATTTGGCTGCTCAATTAGGCACCAAACTGGTGATTTGAAAATTCTGCCCTCAAGTTTTAAAGCAGAAGTGATATTAATGTGCATGCTGTACTCTCACTTGTTTTTAATAAGCAGGTCTAGAAATTGAAACAACAAAATATTTTGTTTTAGAAGCATCCTCATTACTCAGCCATGAGTCAGTGATTATGATTCTTTCACTCAAGCAAAGGCAAAATCTTGGTCTTCTTTAAAAAAGAAAAAACCCATAACACTCCTCATTCAGAGGTAAGGTATTTGACATTTAACAAGCACTGAAGATCAGAACATACCTTTCATCACAGCATGCAAACTAATTAACCACAATGAAGCTTTTCCTTCTCTAAGAATGAATATGTCAGGGAAATATTTATACAGATGCCCCGTAAAACATATAAGCTAGAAAGTGTTTAGTAAAGGCCTTAAAAACAACATCGGGCCAAGGAAATGTCACCCACTCCTACATTTATATTTTAGTGCTTCCTCAATCAAACATTTAAATGCCCTGAAGATTTTACAGCAGGAATTCAACTTGTGGGTGACTGCACTGGATCTCTGTAGAGCTCACTGTACAATAAACTGTTGTATTTACAAGTTGAAGTTATAACCATGATAAAGTCCACAATTTTGGCAGAGAAATGTTTAGTAAATTTGCCGGCAGAGGTGTGGGAGAAAAAACAATAATTCAGGGGGAAGATTGGAGTGCAAGCCCACCCCACATTCACCCTGTAACCACCCCACATCTCTGCCACAGAGCTGGGCCCGGCTCCCTGCTCCAGGCTTTGCAACCTGGCACATGGGGTTGCAATGCCACTCAGGTTTGGTCCATCTGTCCCTCTGTAGATGGAGGCAGAGGTAGACAGGCCAAACTTGACTGACATTGCAACCCTGTGCACTAGGTCGCAACACCACTTGGTTTTTACAGCAACTACCAATAATTCACAATTTCCATGATCACCGTGACCTCTGTGATGAAATTGTAGCCTTAACCATGATGAATAAACAAGGTACCAATGGTGGAAACAATGTGCTACCAAGTGTCTGTATTTTCCATAAAATGCACATGCCTCCTCATGCTATAATGTCACCAATGAAAATCGGGTGTTTGGTTTGGGTGAATGAAAAATGCATGTAGAATGAAATTGGCATTAACAGAGACATCATGAAATAGTAATATCCGGGAGGTGGGGGGGAACCTAACTGATGCCCTGTAAAGCATGTATTGACTGTTTCTTCCTCAATTCACTTAGCAAAAGAGAATCTCACACTGACCATATCAGGGTTTACATGAAAGACAAATATGCTAATCTCTGAGCATTTCAATTTCTTCTTACTGGTGAAGGTCAAATGTGAATTTCCTCTCTTGCTAAACTCCTCCACCTTGCTTTCCCTGAAAGTTCCATCCTTGGCTTCCATCTTCTGTGAACATCTTATCTCTGTTGGTCATCTCTTTCCAATTCATTGCAGGCCAAAGCCAATGTATAAAGTGGGAGGAAAGTCTCATGGTCTTCTCCCTGAGGTACTTCCTCAGTCGAAGTTCTCATCTCTCCTTGGTTCGGGGAGGAAAGAAGTAGCAAATGCTGCACTTGGCAGAGATATGAGCCTCCCCCAGGCAAGAAAGGCAGTGCTGATGTTTGTCACTGACCAAGAAGGAATGGAGGCAGGTGACACAGTTAAATCCCGGGACAGTCTTGTATTCTGGGACTCTAGGCATACTCCTTCTCCCCAGGGAGAGGGTACCGAGGCAGAGAGAAACTATACTAACTAGACTAAAAAACACAAACACTAAAAATACACAGAGGATTCCAACTCATGCCATGCAGCTGTAAGAAGGAACTGGAGAAGTGTAAGTCCACCAGGCCCCTTATACTTTCAGTATTACACAGGCACAGACCAATAGACTCATCACTCCCAAACCCCATCCAGCCTAAAAACTAAAGCTTCCCATCCTCAACTTACTTCCCTCCATATTCAACTCATCCTATCAGAAAAAGAGCTGGGAAAATAGACAGGATTTGTAATGTGTCCTGAATGCTATCCTCCTGAGGACATTCTGCACCAAAAAATTAAAAATTCTGCACACAATATTTTAAAATTCTGCACATTTTATTTGTCAAGTAAATCTGGAGCCTCCAGCATGGCACTGGGGAGCAGAGGCCACTGGCTGCACAGAAGTGAGAGATCACTGTGCAGCTTCCCGCTCAGGACACAGACTCAGCGGTGAGGCTGCACCCAACCCTGACACTGCACAAGACCCAGCCCTGCCCCTCCATGCCAGGTGCACCAGGTGTGGGCAAGCAGGCTCAGCAAGACAGAATCCAAGTGTGGAAGGGCTTAGTGCAGGGGGATTCAGGTGTGGGTTGAGAGGGTTCTGTGTGGGGCAATCTGGGTACAGGCAGCTCAGTGAAGGATCCAGTGCAGGGGGGATCTGGATGCACAGGGACTTGTTGGGGGGTTCTGGGTACAATGGTAATGGCACTATGCAGAGGGGTCCAGGTGAAGGTGGTTGGGCTCAGCGGGAGGAGATCTGGGGGGGGGGGGGATGACAGAGATCGGCAGGGGGCTCTGGGTGTGGAGGGTTTAGTGGGGGGTCCAGATTCTGGAGAAATGGGGCTCGGTGGGGTGGGGATCTGGGTGTGGGTGGCTTGTTAGGGTAGTCCAGGTGGGGCTGCTTGGGAGTGTTCTGGGTATGGGAGGGTAAGGCTTGGCCAGAGGATCTGGGTATGCGAGAATCTGGATGCCTGGGGGTTGGATGGATGGGGGAACAGCTCCCTGTAAAGGGATCCATCCCCCTTCAGCTGAGGGGCAATGGGTGCAGGAAGCGGGGAGGGGGTGGAGTTTGCAGAGCTTTCCTGTAGCTGGGGGAGAAATGGAGGTGGATCTAACCTGGCCCCGGATGCCACTCAGGGGAAGAGGAAGTCCTGTCCTTTCCCAGCCCAGCTGGGACTAGCAGCTAAGCTCAGCACAGGGTAGGAGCCACCAGCCTGGTCTTCCCCAGTCCTATCCCTTGCCCCCACCATGATTTACCTTCTCTCTGGCTCAGGGACCTTCTCCTTGGGCACCCAAAATGTACTGCTGGGGAGGGTCACATGACTGCTCTTGTGGCTTCCCTTTTCTTCCCTTTCAGAAAGTCATTTTTCTGCGGGGACACAGAAATCAGTGGGGAACATAAATTCTGTGCCTACACAGTGGCGCAGAATTCCCGCAGGACCAAGACGGGAAAGAACTACATCCTTGAGATGGGAACCCCTTTTCTGAGAATACCCCAAATTGTGGGACTGTGACCTGGAGAATCCCAGCTGGCCTCCAGTACTTGTGACAACACTTCCAACACAAAACTCAGTGCCAGCTACAGACATGTAAGCAAAGGTGAAATGGGCCCTATGTACACGAACAGTGCTATTCTTTGAAAAATGAATTTATCTAGCAGGGAAAGAGCACAGCCGCACAAGTTTCCCATCTGGTACTGCTGTTTGCTAATGCTAACGACTGTTTGTGCATGATAGCCCAAATACTGCTCATGTGATAAAAGCAAGCTGAACGTGTCCCTATATGGCCTGGAGATACAATGTATCCCCCAAAATAGACAGAGATGTGAGAGGTGTTGTTCTGCAACAGAGTTTTTCTATTCCAGTGAATACTTTTGTGCAATTAAATTGGCCTAGTTTTCCTATTTCCAGTGGCTATTTATTCATTCAGCACTTTAGTATTTAGCAAAAAGTTACATTATAAATCTAATCTTCCAGAGAAAGATGAAGTTCTTTATTTCTTTCTCTTTAGCAGTTTTATGACAGCATTCGTAAAGTGTTAATGTATTAGCTAAACTCAGTTTGGAAATGCTTTATGACTAACGTGAACATCTGCCAATATCTATTTTATCTATTATTTGCAGACTGTCCTTCATTCAAAAAATCATGTATCTGACTGAGTACTATGTTTAATTAAAGATGATTTACCATGCTGCAAGTCTTATTGTGCAAGCAATTAATGTAATTAAAATATTTGGTTACATCTGTCAACTTCATTTTCCAAGTACTGTAAATGAAAATATATGTAATAAAATATATAAATGAATTAAATAAAATAGCCCCTTTTCATTTGCATGTTGTGTTTTAGTCTTTCAAAACAATTGGAGATTACATAATTTGCAACTGGCCTCACGGTGTGACTTTGTGTGGGGTCAGAGCATTATGTGATCTTTTTGCGGCACAGCTCTAGAAATGGATCTTTATAGGCCATAAATAGGTGGCAACATTTGACAGCTTTGTTCATACTACTTAACCTAGTTCTGCCATTGAATTTAATCATGATCCCCCAGTGCTTCCGTCTACTCCTATTATTACAGCAAATGGTGTCTCTAAAGCACAGACTCTCAGTTGGTGCAAGTTAATTGAGGGTTTTATGCTAAGGCTGAATTTCTATTTAGACACTAGATTGAGATCCCTAACCTTATTTCACTTATGATTAAAGCAAAATGTGAACTTGGGCCTATATGGAATCATGAGTGTGTTAGTCCATTATACCACTTAACTTCTGCTCTTTCAGGAACCCTTTCCCTATTGTTGTTTAATACTTTCCTGGGAGGAAAAGCAAGAGTAATGACCCTTTGCCTTTCTTCAGAGCACTGATAAAAAAAATAAACTTTTTGGAAAAAAAGGTTATCACAGATTATTGCCTTTTCAGCAAACAATTGACCAATTTATATGCTAGCGGGGGTTTGGTGCTGTTTCTTCTTTAGTTTTTGGTTCCAAGGGAGTAAATTTCCATGTGAATCTAAAAATGTATTATCTCAATCAATCTGAATATTTCCAGCATACAGCTTGAGGCTACTTATTAGAGTAGGATGAATGGTTCATGGGAAAACATTCAAATCCTTGTGAAATTAGCCTGTGTGAATCTGCTGTACATATCCAAGTTTGGTCATGCAACTGTGGCATTGCAGCATTGCAAGGGGAGACATTTAGCTCGCTCCTTCTGACCGAGCTCCATAGGACCAGCTATCTCCTAAAGCTGGCACTGCAATGGAATACGTCACAAAGCAAACAAAAGCACATTAGATTTGAGCAGGGTTCAAGTTCACTGAAATTTGTGGCCAAAACTCCAAACTTGAATTTCTGATCTGTCCATTTCACCTCCTTATAGACGGAGGGAAGAAGCTCTCAGATTTCCAGACCATTGATAGGACGGTGCCGTGACCACTTTCTTTAGAACATAGGATGTGTTGCACAATATTCCGGAAGGGACGGCAAATAGAGAAAAAGCAACCAGAACCTGGGGTAAAACTGGATGCTATTGCAGATAATTTTAACAACTGAATAGTGACTGTTAATAGTGCAACTATTCATTATCACAGATGAGTTTGGGCTAGTTTCTTCTGAATCCAACATGTGAGGCCTAATGTGTAACTGACTATGCCAAAAAAATGTATTTGAACCCCGTAGTTAAATGTAAAAATGTGTATAGCATGAAATAGTCAACACTTATTTCTGCAAGCTGATACACCCAGGAATACATACTTATTTTCAGCATTTTTTCTTGCTATATTATCCATTGAAGAGAGACTAACTGGCTGTGATGGGGCATTCCCCATCCCAATCAGCGAAAGGTTAACAAGCTCCTTTGGTTCAATGGGTACTAAATAGGCCCACCTGCAGAGCCAGCTCTACTTGGAGGAAGCAAGCCTAAAAGGGAGAATTCACCACAGGAAGGAACAGTAATGAGTAGGAAAACTGCTGTGCCTCAGAAATAGTGAGCACTTGTAACAAAGTTATTCGGAGGAAGACAGCTTGTAAACCTCTGCCGCTCACAAGGACTAACCAGACCAGATACAAGATGATTGTCAAAAGGGAGGTTTAAAGATAAACTAACTCTGACCCAGGGTTTAGCTGTACCTAACTACCACAAACAAGCCAGGCATCTATAGATTCTGCGAAGAAACTTGGACCCCAAACCTGCTCCCACTAAAGTCAGTGGCAAAAGTTCCACTGACTCCAGTGTAAACAAAATCAGGGTCTTGAGCCTAGATTTCTTAAGGTATTTAGGCAAGTGCCAATATCATTTTCAAAAATGAGATTCAGGCATTGCAATGCTGAGCACAGTGATGTCTAATACCTTTAAAAATCTGAGTCTTATGGACCATTTTTGTGACATGCTGAGCTCCCTCAACTCCTCTTGATTTTGTCACTCCAGGTATTAGGTCTCTAGGAAAAGCTCACAGATTATGGGGACTGGATATCTGAACAGACTGGTAATGATGTTGGCAACTATCAGGCTTCTAATGATTATAGAAATTGTGACCGTAAACTTTTGTGGAATCACCAAACCCAAGCCTTTCCAGTGCAATACAGAATGTGAATGGAGATGCCAGCTAGTGGTGGTAAACTGGGTTCAATTCCGTAGTATGGACAAGGTTTGTGTGAAGTAAGTATTTCTTGCCAATTGACTCTTGCATATTTTCCTACATACAGTAAGTTTCTTGCTTTTCTGCATCCAACAATTTCATAAACTTGAGCGAAGTCAATTCTAGTAATTCCAAGAATGGTAGTTAACAAAAATGTAAATGCCTTGAGGTTTCTCAACCTCTTTCATAACTTGGTCACAACCATAGCATAGCAACAAACAAAATAAATTAGCCATCATACACACACTAAAGTTTCATGGGGGAAATCATACATTTAAAAGTTATAAGTATTAGAAGAGGTTACTGAGTAATTCCAGTTAGGCTTATTGCTCAGTGCATGAGCTTCCACAGCACCATGTTGAATCAGATGGAATAATATAATGCAAAACATCATCAAGATGACATGGGTCTCTGAAATCACTGATCTCTAAGTCTCACTATGTATCTTAAACTTACAGAGGGCCTAGACATTATGGTGGCAGCCATTTTAAAAACAGATAAGATAAATAAATATATCTGAACAGGGGAATATCAAGTCAGAATAAGGATGTGGCATAACCCATCTATATGGCATTAGGCAGACCGGTATTGGAATACTGTGTCCAGTTCCGGTGCTAACACTTTAAACAAAATTTTGAAAAATTGGAAGGGGCTCAGAAAAGAGCCCTAGTGCCTTATGGGTGGGGAGACCATGCCTACACCATTGTAGGTCTAGGGAGCCTAAACAAAAAAGTTAAAACATAATCCACCTAAACTATTTTAGCATGAGACCAATGTACTGTTTAGTTATTTTTCTTTCCAGAAAAACAAGATACATATCATGTCAGTTTACAACAGGAGTGTAGTGCAGTTTGAGATGACTTAATGTAATCACTTTCACGCTGTTGGAGAAATGTTTCACAATACAGAAATATGTCAGTTTGGAAAACAAAAGAAGATGGCAATTGTGTGTATAATAAAAAGTAAACCCTGGGGTATATGGGACAACTATATCCATCTTCCACTGGATATAGTATTCTCCATTTACTTTAATAATCTGTTGTGCAATGAAGCTGGGTTCTGATGTATTTCTCAAAGTGAGCAGTGGAAAGCCAGTCTCTGCATTGATCCACACCCATTGCAACCCACACTGCAATCTGTACAGTCTTTAAAGGGCTTTGGGTTCCATTTCTATTAAGGAGCTAGGTAAGATTCTCCTTAATATAACAGAGTCTGTAAATTACATATTCTGCATAAAACTTCAAATCCTTCTGACCCCCTAGTGGGAGCAGTGATTTGCAGATATTCGGAGTGCTCACTCTCTGTAAACATTCACACATTCTATTTTACATAGGCCATTCTGTGACAGTGGCTACAAATTTTCTTACCCTATAACCCTCAAAAGAAGTTGCTTGATTCACTAGGTCATCTAGTATCCCCAAAGATACACTACCCATATTACATCAATCTCAGGGCCAAATCAGCATTCAGATACTACAGTGTTGGGCCTTACAGAAAACTCTAACATAGATTGTGACAATCC
Source organism: Gopherus flavomarginatus (assembly GCF_025201925.1). Classification (NCBI taxonomy): domain Eukaryota; kingdom Metazoa; phylum Chordata; order Testudines; family Testudinidae; genus Gopherus; species Gopherus flavomarginatus. Next base: position 89,468,576 of record NC_066624.1, read on the forward strand.
ACAATGTGAGCTGACGAGAAAACCTCATAAATGGATCTTTTTATTCCTTTAAAAATTCCTTCCTTTGCAAAAATTTTATCTCTATGGGGTTTTAAAACTAGCTGAAAGGACCAAACAATCTCCTCTCTTTATAATCCAGAACAGGATAACTCATGCAGAGAACAGACACACAATCTCTGATTATTTCAGAGGTTTAAAGCATATACCCCCAAACACTATGGCTGTGACTCTCTGCTCGCTTGCAACCATGTAAATCCTATCAATGGAGTTACAATGGTATAAATGGAGTGTAAGTAAGCACAGGATCAGGTTCCATGAGTCTTCTGCTGTCAAGAACAAATCACTTCCCCAGATCACTTCTGTCATCCTAATTGCACCCCACTTGTTTATCTCATTCACCTGTTCCATCGTCTCTCAGATTGCAAGCACTCTGGGAGCAGAGACTGTCACTGACTGGCCATTTCTACCCTTCCTCGCACCATGGGGCCCTAATCTGGATTGCCTCTAGTGCTACTTCAATACAAATATTAAATAAAGACAATTTTAAATGAGGTAGCCCTGTAAAGCTTGGGTGCACAGCTGCCAGAAGCCCACCAATGCTGCTCAGTGCCCTCAACTCCAGTTTTAGTCAATAGGAATTAAGGAAGTTCAGCACTTTGACAGAGGAGTTCAGAATCTTGAAATACCAGCCTCAAAGTCATTTGAGGAATTTCTAACCTCACTCCCACTACTCATCCCTTCCTCTTCCTAGGGCTGGAAATGCTACTTATTCAGAACACCCAGCTCTAGGAGTGAGTGACCATGCTTGAGCCTAACCCTCAGATTGGCATATGAGGGTAAGATACAGTCCAGGAGTAGCAACAGCTTCTTTCTCACACATCACTGTGAACAAAATGATAGCACCTTGCCGTCTTGCCCAATAAGTGAGCCTGCTTTGATCAAAAGCAAGCCTGTAACCAACAGCGAAGAAAACTGAATTTTAATGAAGTTAATGTTTTTTATTCTGCTGAATATATATACAAACCTCATTCTCTGGAACTTTCAGTGTAGGATGGTATTTTAAACATGTCAAGTTCAAATAAATACACCCTAAAGGTTATTTACATTTGTTGATTAGCTACATTAATAAGTCATACAAAGAGGCCTGGTTTACATTAACCATTTGAATGACGTAATCTAATTTTACCTGACAATAGCATAACATAGGGCCAAGTTTTTTGTTAATTTAGAATACAAAGAATCAAAAGACAGAAATAAAAGGGCAGGAGGAAACTAATGTGTCTCAATGTGTACTTGGAAAGGCGCTGCCATACCTGTTACCCTGTTTTAATAAATTAATCGATGTTTATAAATGGAGCAGTGGCCAGGGGTCAGAAGTTCCATGAAATGATGACGTGGGCCCTGGTCCTGGAATGAGCTGCACACATCTTCCACCCTAGTCCTGAAATGGGGGTCTGCCCATGTGGACCCTATTGCAGGATCAGAGCCTTGCTTTCCACAGGCCTAGTCCTGCATGATGCTGAGCACCTTCAGAAGGGAAATCTGAGAGGGCAGACCATTGTGGAGCCCTACTGACGTCAAAGGGGCTCCACGCAGGTGCAGGCGGGTCCATCTGTGCAAAGCCCCAGTGACTTCTGTAGGGTTCTGTGCAAGCCAAGTGGAATTTGCTGAAGGATGAGGGCCTTCCTGCATGCTACTAAGCACCTTCAAAACCCCTTGCACACTCCTCAACTTCCACTGAGATCAACAGTAGTTGTGGGTGCACAATACGTTTCTCTGATCTTCTTGCTCATGCAATGAGAGTGTGGGGAGAAAGGAGGCAGAGTAAACAGAAGCAAGGGAGCAAGAGGAAGAAACAAGATAACACAGGAAAAAGCAGATCCCATATGGCAGAGAACAGTAAGAATATGCGAAGGAAAGAATCAGTGTGCATTTTCAAAGGAAGAGGTGAAAGGAGACAATGAAAAAGAGAAAGCAATCAATAAAATGAGAGAACGGAAAGAAAGTGGAACTGAGGTGAGCAGAACAGATCAAAGAAGGAAAGGAGAAAAAGTCAGATGGCGAAAGAGAGAAAAGCAAGAAAGGGTATCTTCTAGGTGAATTAATGTAATTCAATTACTTTATGTTCCTCGTCTCATTGTAGGGGACAAGTGCCAGCATACTATCTGTATATTTGGTGGAGAGCGTCTATTTTGTGTACTAATGTTGTGTGAATATTGCTAGCTACTCTGGATAAAATAGCTAAACACTATAAGCAAAAGACAGAGAAGGTAATATCATGTACCAGAAAGCAGCACACAACACCCTGTGACAGATGGGACCCCTAGCAGCCCCCAGGCCCTGGCTTATTTGGATAGTTGTCCCTTGAAACAATTTGGGGGAAACTATGCCGAGATCCCAGCACAAGCCAGTGGGCTCCACTTCTCCAGCAGCAAAGGGGGCAGGTGGGGCTCTAAGATTCTCACCTTACTTCTGCTAGCTAAACACCACCACTTTGGGTTTTGGGGGTGGTAGTGAATGAATCACCTCTGCACAAAATCTTGAGGGTAGTCCTATGCCTTAGGCATTGGGCAGCAAGCCCAGTGAGTGTAGTCCTATGCATTTGACAGGAATCAATTCTGTTTTGAAGGCCCTGAAAATTTGGTTTGCAGATCCACCCTAAAATGTTATGGGTCATCTTTACTTATAGAGAGCCAAATCCTCACCTGGTGTATATTGGTGTAGTTCCTTGGACCTCCATGGAGTGACACAGATTTATACTAGCAGAGTATCTACCCCTATGCAGCATGCATAATACAAATGCTAACACATTGTACACCGACCATGTCATAAACAGATAGTTAAGGGATAATGTCTCTTTTACCTGTAAAGGGCTAACAAACAGGGAACCAAACACCTGACCAGAGGACCAATCAGGAAACAAGATACTTTCAAATCTCGGTGGAGGGAAGCCTTTGTTTGTGTTTGTTGGGTTTTGCTTTGTTCTCTCTGGGTCCTGGAAGGGACTAGACGTGCAACCAGGTTTCTTGCCAATCTCCCTGCTACAGTCTCGTATATATTCAGAATAGTGAGTATTTAGTAAGAAAGACGGTTATAGTCTTTTGATTGTTTTCTGTATTTGCAAATATGTAGTTTTCTGGAAGTATTTTAAATTGTATTTCTGTTGGAGGAGGCTTTTTCTCCAGTTTCTATAAGCTGACAGACCCTGTAACTTTTACCATCTAAATTGCAGAGATAATTTTTACTTTTTTTCTTTCTTTTTATTAAAAGTTTTGCTTTTAAGACCTGTCTGATTTTTCCCCTTGTTGAGGCTCAAGGGAATTGAGTCTGTACTTAACAGGGAAGGGGACGGGAGGGGAGAAGGGTGGAATCCCTTTGTTTTAGATTCACGGAGCTTGAATCTGTTTATCTCTCTAGGACCCCAGGGAGGGAACACCTGGAGGGGAGGAGAAGGTAGGGGAACAAACCTAATTTCTCTGTGTTATGATTCAAGGAGTTTGAATCACAGTGATCTTCAAGGGTAACCCAGGGAGGGAAATCCTAGAAGAGGCACGGGTGAGGGAATGGGTTTACTTTCCTTGTGTTAAGATCCAGGGGGTCTGGGTCTTGGGGGTCCCCAAGGAAGGTTTTGGGGGGACCAGAGTGTATCAGGCACTGGAATTCCTGATTGGTGGCAGCTTATCAGATCTAAGCAGGTATTTAAGCTTAGAGGAATTCATGCTGGTACCCCAACTTTTGGACTCTAAGGTTCAGATTGGGGAAAGATACTATGACAGATCACTCACTCAATGGCACAGAGACAAAAAGATAAAACTATTGCCTCAATTTAATTGCAACACAGCCCTCCCTTTGGTGGAAGTCAGCCAGCCAAAGTATCCTTGAGAAATGCTACAAGTGGCTGAACGCTAAGTGCTCCTGCCAAATGAGGCAAGATCACAGAGACAGAAATGACCTATTAGCTCAAGTCCACCCCCTGCAAGTGCGGGAGGTGCCAGCATAATATGTTTTGTTTTTTTATGTAATTAAAAGGAACATGTGTGGGCTGCTCAGGGAATGGAGCTGGATGGTTTGTAATAATTACCAAAAAAATCATTCTGACAAATGGTCAATACAGTTTAAACTGTGGATGAGATGTATATTTTGCTGAAATAATTCTCCCTTTTCTTCTATAAAACTGGCCACAGCTGTCTTTCCTTATCATAACAGGACCCAACAGTAGTAGCACGGGAACCATCAGTGAAATATTTTTCATTATACTGTCCTCTTTTTAAAAAACAGTGCCTTCAATTCATTTATATTGTGGATTCTTCTGCAAAAGCAAGAGGGCAGAGACAAGAAACTAGCTAAGAAGGATATAATCTGACAAGAATGACTACAAGGGGAAAGATATAAGGTGGGTGAGATATTTTTATTGGACCACCTTCTGTGTCTGTCACCAGCAGAAGCTGGTACAATAAGAGTATAACCTCACCCATCTTGTCTCACTAATATCCTGAGAGCAACATGGCTACAGGCACACTGCATACAAGAGCAAATGACTGTTTCTTTGCCTTTTCAAAGTCACACTTGCCCTCCCTTAAAAAATTAGAAAATCCTAAAGCTTATTTTCATTGTTTATCTATATTTTACTTTAATTTTTTTGTAAATGTTCAGGTCCCCATACCATTCAATCGTGTATCATATTAAACATCAAAAGAGTCTTTTTCATTTTCAGCGATCTCCTAAAATGTACATTTTGGCTTAAGTGCAGCAATTTCCAGCTTAAAGAAAGAGTCCAATATATTTTGGTCACTTTCTTGACTAACCTGCTTCAGCTTGGAAAAATGAAACACCCGATCACATTTGCAACTGCTGCTCTGCTTTTCTCAAATACTATAGCTGCAAAGAGGGTGCCATCTGGTGGGTGCATGTGAGATAAACCCCTCTGAAAAATAATGTCCAAAATATATAGCATCACAAAGAGGCAGGCTGCAACAAATGTTGCAAAAATTAAAGAGATAATTAAGTCTACAAGGTAAGCTCTGTCACTTAATTTGCTTTATATAACAGAGTTAGTGTAATGCAAAACAGATACAGTTGTGAAGTCGTCTGGTAAAAGAATTTAAATATTTGCTTAATCCAGCTGCAGGAGTACAAATGGTCTTATTGAAAAAAACATAGAACTGGGAGTTAATAGAACTTAGATCAGTCCTTGGCTCAGCACAGGCATGGAAGGATATATTCAAAGGCACAAAGACGATTTTCAGTGGGAGCTGGGTGCCTCTGAAAATGTCTCCCTTTCTGTGGCTCAACTCTCTTAGGAACTGATCGCTTCACTCCTGTTAAATAATACAATGATACCTAGCTCTTATATAATGCTTTTCATCAGTAGGTCTCAAAGTGCTTTATGAATGAGATATAATTATCCCCACTTTATTATGGGTAAACAGGCACAGGGGTATACTAAAGTGAAATGACTTGTCCAAGATCACCAAGCAGAGCAAGGAATAGAGTGGAGGTCGTCTGAGTTTCAGCGTTCTATCTATCAGGCTACAGTACTTCATTAAAATCATTGAAAGGGCATTGAGTGGGTTAAGTCATGAATGTCTATATAGTGCTTTGAGATCATCAGATGGAAGCAGTTATTGGGGAGTTTTGGCTATTTACCAGTGCCAGATTTGCAGCCATGTTTCTATACAGAGGTGCAAGAAGAGCACAATACCAGGACTGATTCAGCCAGTGCTGCTAATCCTGCAGCTACAAGAGAAACTCCTAATTACTGTGACCCACTGAGGCTAGTGAAATGGTTACCATACTCACTGCTCATTATTATAATTTAATATTTATATTAGGGTAGTGCCCAAAAGCCCCGAACAGGATGGTGGCCCATTGTGCTGGGCACTGCACGAACACAGAGAGGCTCATTGAAATCAGAGACTGTGTCTCTATGCGGAGGCAAGTGTCCATCCAGACAGATGAAGTTGCAACATCAGGGATAAATGTTGCATGGGATGAAGCATGAGGTGTTGACTTAGACTTCTGTGAGCCCTCTGTGAAATAAAATCATCTCTCACTTTGACATGTCCTTGGCTGGAGCACATCACATGTTACCATGTCTCTCCTGTTTTATAGAAAATCTCCATTCTCCGAACTGCTTCCAGGAACACAAACACCAGTTCAGACTCATTACCTATCCTTCCTTCCTTTTGAGGCACTTAATCTCTGTAGTTGACACTGTATAGGAGTCCGGGACAGGTAAGGTATTCAGGAGAAAAAGGTTTGTTCACCAAATCTTAGGAATGAAATTGAATAATTTCTCAACGGAACCCAAATTTACTGGAGGCAGACCTGAATACAATTAATGTATGTTCTATTTATTGGCTTGATTTGTCAATGGGCAGAAGATGAAAATGGTGAGTTTTTATTTACTTGGCATAAAATCCAAAAAACCTCTGCAATCTAAACTCAAGGACAGGGTCAGAAAACCATCTCTAATCTGATAAATATGTATTTGCAAATTCTATTTACTTTACTGGGCTTCCTTTCAGAAACCAATTCAAAGAAATGCACTAACATCCTAATCTATTTCAATGTTAATCGAACTAACCTTAAATCCACTTGAAACAGATGCTTCAACACATCTGATATGGACAATGACACTGAGTTGAGACAGCTGATTGAATATTTATCAAGCTAGCCTTTTGGCATTTAGATTCTATGAATATTTTCTGGTATTACTGTATACATCTGATTTTGTTTTACCCTTTCAATTCCATGTAAATGAGACCACATGTGAAACGAGTGGAAAAAACAATATATCAAAGCCATTCCTACAAATCTGGAACACTAATATTTCAGAAGTACTATCTCGCTGCATTATATCATCCATTTTTTCAAGAGTATGCACGGTTGTCTTATGAGGCCTTCCCCAAGGCTTTTCAATCAATCAGCAGAATTACAAATCAATCTCTTTTGGGGATCATTGTAATATATGTTTTAATGAAGTCTGCTGCCAGGCCTACAACAAGGTTCAATTCATAAGAAAACAAAAACCATAACTGTCATATGCAGCTATTCCTAGACTAGATTGTGGAATATTAGGGCCATTAGTGTATTAGGAATCCAAGAGAAACTGAAGGTTTAAAAGAAAACCTGATGTTGAAAGTATGCCTAGTCTAGGTCAGCCTAGATGATCTTGTTGTCTCTTATGGCCTTAAACTCCACAGCTGTATGTTTAGTAACATCTGTATACATAAATCACTTTTGTTATACAAGCTGGGTGCAGCATATTAATAGCCCAGTCCTAAAATCTTTACCTGACAAAAAAGCCCATTGGGCCAAATTATACTCTCAATTACAGCTGCATAAATTTTGAGTAATTCCATTGCCTTCCATGGGATCTTTGCTCAGAATAAACACTTATCCACAGTAACAGAAAACAAACAACATTTAAACAATCCTTGCTGAACCCTAGGTAAAGCAATAATTCCCTCGTTGGGTACCTAGGAATCCCTGAGGTGTCCACTCACACTTGGACCCTGTGACCTCTGCTGTGCCTCCTCTATCACAAGGTATCCTTCTCACCCCAATTCTTGCTCCTTCAGCCTTCACTTGTGCCCTCTCCATCCCCCCTCCTTACATGTCTATTTCTTTATCCAAAGTTAAAGGAATATCACCAGTTTCAGTTCACTGTTGGAGTGCCAAGTGTTTAGCATCTTGTCCCATGAACCATCTGTCTGTCTTGGAAGTGTGTGGCACAGGAAGGTGAATGTCTCCAGCTGGTGCTTGGAGGTAAACAGCTTCCAAGCTGGTGCTCCTGTGATCTGCCGGGCTTCCCCATAATGACCAGAGAAGCTGACATGGGGAAGTCTTCAAGAATCTATCCTGTGAGAGGACAGGAGAAGGAAAGGAATAGCTTGGCTAAGAGCTCCCTTTCATCAGAATGAAGAAAAATCATTCACCGTGAACTGTTGGAGATCGCCAAAAATCCCTTGAGGAGGAGGGTGGGAGGATGCTATTATAGGGATATTACAAAGGCCAGGGCCCCCAATAATGGTACAGCAGAAAAGGACCCCCTCAAAATATTGTTTAACAGTGATGCAATGAAATGATCGAACAGCTTTACTCACATGCCACTCTTTAACATATAGATGCACTTGCGTTCCTTGGTCACTCTCCTTACCATATGACTGGAGAAGAGTGACATGTGGCCCTGGAAGCAATGTACAATCTGTTGCTGCAGGTAAACTGGGAATACCAGGATGTGTTAGCAAATCTGCGCATAGATTCTTCTATCCATTACGTAAATGGTGGCTTCAAGTGTAGGGTTTCAGTGTCTTCCTCACCTTAGCAGCCATCAGGAAGTTCTCAGAAAATACTGAGTTGAGGCACTAAACAAAACTGGCATGTCACAGAAGGCACTCACTCCTTCGTGGGCTGGTGCCCATAACTAGGCAATGAGACCATTATCCTGTGATATGTTTTTAATTAATTCACCAAACCACCACATAGGTATTCTTGTCTTCCACTGTGAGTGAATTATTAGTTCCCAATAAAGTCAGTGATTAGTATCACTGCTGTAGTTATTGTGTAAGCTTCTCCAGACAGCTCTCCCTACGTCCCTCACTCCTGAACCACATCTCCTCTGCTATTCTACACACAGAGGTTGTTTTTTTTTCCAGCCATGCCACTTGTACCAAATTTGGTATTGATTTGATAATGTGCACAAATGGACACTGTGCCTGCTCCTGACCCCTTCACAAACTCAGTTGGAGACCGCTCCAAAGTACATGCACCAGTACTCTTTTATTGTTCATGCCTATCCCCACCTACTATTTACATAGCTTACAAACCAACACTCTGGGAGACCGCTAGCTTCTCCTGCCAGCAAGGATCAAGAGCAGTGGTCCCCAACCTTTTCCTCTGGCGGGTGCCAGAGGAAGGACCACTGCAGGGGTGGAGCACCTGCCGAAATGCCGGGGGCAAGCGGCGTCAGCGAGAGGTGTCACCGCTGGCATTTCGGTGGGTGCTCTCCCGGGGTCCAGGACGCGGGTGCATTAAGATGCCCCCGCGAGTGCCATGGCGCCCGTGGGCGCCGCGTTGGGGACCCCTGATCTAGAGCTTCTTGCTCCTCCCTTTCCTGTTATCCCCCTTGCTTCCTCCCAGCCAGCTTTATATATCAGGCTGGCCACTCAGGCCAGGAGGTGCAACCCCTCAGGTGATTAGTGTGTAGCCTCCCCGGCCATTCCAAACTAATCCTCCCTTTTAAGTGAAGCTAGGCTAACAGGGTCCTGGGTTGGATCTCCTAGCCAGCACCCTGTTACAGGCACTAATATGAGAAAATGATTTTCATCTGCCATCAAGGAGTCAATTTCTTCTCTCCTTATACAGGCAGTCCTGTTGAATTTAATGGGATTACTTGTGGTAAGGCCCAATCCAACTTCGATTGAAGTCAAGTCCTAATTACTCTGATGGGAACTAGGTTGGATTCCGAGTGAGGAGACCAGAATCTGTGCCTATAACTGGATTTAAACACCAAAGATCAAGAGTCAAGTTGACAGCTATCTACATGTTTATTAGACAATAAGGTTTCAGGCCTTATAAAGCCTCAGTCATGCTTATACTACAAACTACATATAGCATTCTTGCCACATAAATATAGCAGATTTTTCTAGCTCCCTTTCATCCTCCAAAGGGCCCTATGGATTTATACATAGGTATGTTCGTGTGATTGCATTTTAAATGAGAAAAGAGACATTTTTTTGGAAAATTTATTTAGAGAGTAAACATTATTCCAGAGTTAGGGTTTTTTTCCCACAATTTATTTTTTAATTTAGTATTTCCTTTCTACCACAAGACATTAAAGATGATCCATGTACTGGTTAGAGGTGTCTTGCATCCCACTTAGTTTACTTTTCCCAGGTATATTTCTGTATCTAGGTCACCAACTCCATTTGGCACTGTTTGTCACCACCAAAAATAAGGATTCTGGACATTTTACTTCCAAGGAGGCTGAATTTCAAGATGGTTTGGAGAGTAGGCAAATACCTGACCTACCACTGGACTCCAAATACCACTCAATTCAGAAGTATCTGAACCAACCTCATATCTATGTTGTAGATAGAAAGTGTATATCATGCCTACATTGTGGTATTAAAACACAACTTGTACAGTGCCTATTTTAAGGACTAGACATTTCCATTTAACTTCTGGGTTCTTCCAATCAAGGTCATTGTGAAATCTTCTTTCCTGCAGGACAAAAAATTCCCTTAGTAAAAAGGTAGCACTGCAAATTGTAGTAAGTGTTGACTGAATATGTATACTGTACAAATAACTTACTTTTATCAAGAGAAGACTATGTAAACCATTAACACACAACCCACAATCCAGCCAACCACAAGAAGTGCGGGTACAACAAGACGTGAGTATGGGATAGCCCCTAAAGGGAGAGAATATAGATTTTTATTCAGAAGGCGCATGACAGATAGGTCACGTTACACTAACTCTAAATCTGTTAAGTAAAACGTGAAAACTGTGATGATCTTAAAAAAAGACCAGTGAACAGCCAACCAATAATAGGTAATATTGAAAGCCTAAGGGATTTTTAATTACCATGTAAAATGATGTTTATACATGAAAAGACTCTTAGCAGAGTGATTTAGAAAATATAAATCAAGTTTTAGGAAAATCTGTTTCTGTCCTACATCATTATTTCAAGAAAAAACATTTAACTGCTTCCAGCAAATAGCAAGTTTGTTCTGCCCACGAGCTAATGTTGGCCAAACAGGGCCCGTTTCCCCCTGGAGCTTACCTAATTACACCAAGGAGGCACGGAGAACAAGAAGACGGGTACCACACCTTTATTTTCGTTCAGCTGAGCGGGTGTTTCTTCTCGACTAATGCCAGAGAAGAGCACACCTTACATGGGGGACATGAGTCCCTTTTATAATCAGTAACAAACAACTTTAGTAAACGTCATTATACTGACCTATAGATAACAGGTCACACAGAATACATGATTATTTTGGGGAAGGGGATACAAGATACATCTGTTGCGGATACATTTATCATTTTGAAGGGAGTATAAGGTACATACCTTGACCTTTGGTATTACATATCTTTGAGGATACATGAGAAAACAGCTGCATAAACTTTTGTGCCAAGCGGACTAATTAGTAAATAGCTGACATGGTTAAATGAGACTAGATACATGTCTTGTCCTGGATTTCCAGGTTTTGCTTGTTATTTAAATCCCTAGGCCCCTCTTTGGGCTAAAGCCAGGGAAAGAGAGGAAGATACAGGCCTGGGCCTGTTGATTTTTAGGCCTTTTCTATCAAGTTTCCCCCCCTTAAAAACATTTTAAGAGCTTATGGGCTTTGCGCCTCAGTTCCTTCAGGTTTGTACAATATCATCATAAACCTTAACTCCCAATTTGTTTCCCTGGGCTTGAGGTAAGAGAAAGAACAAAGGCCTAATGTATCCTATGTAGCATATTCCCGACCAGTTTGGAGGCAATCTGCGATAAGCATAAGAGCCACAGATCCAATAATGACCTTTTAATGCCCAAATTCCGTTAGCAAAGGGACCATCCCAGGTCTCAGGGGAATCAGCGGGGCCCGGCTCTTCGTAATAGAGAGCGTTGCCTGATTCTATAGGTCCCCCTAGGAAGTTGTCTACATTTGGGTTACAATAGTTGCATTTCCATGCTCCAGCTCCTGCCTTCCATACACAGTTACAACCAAATCTCGGGTTATTGGTACTAGCCCAAAATTGTCGAAAATGGGTAACTCGGGTTCCATTAAGGTGTTGCCATGCCCATTGGTACCACCGCACCACATGATTTTTGTCAGTGGTGTTGTCTCGCTGGCAGCTTAGGAAGAGGGCATCGAAGTACCCATCTAATCCTACTGCTTTACAACCATCACCTCTGTGATTTCAGTAGGAACACTTTACCCAGCTATTGTTAGTTAGCTTTACATGGGTAAGGTTCCATCGTCCTTGGTACTTTAAACAGTCATATGGGCGACAGTGGGGATCCCAGCAATCAAAACCCAGTGATAGGGTCCATTCACATTTGCTTTCCCCCATATATCTTCCCCCATGCCTTGTTCGATTAAGGCAAAAGACACCGATTCCAGCAGAATAGAGTCGCCAGGGGCCCTGGTTTTCAGTCCACCTTCCCGTTCCCTTATGTACTATGCTCAAACTACTTAGCCACCACTTAGGCTGTACCGGCTGAGCTACCCAGGGCCACTCATTTAATTCTCCTGGACCGCCACATACCCAGCAATTAGTAAGGTTAAAAGAATCTGCTATTAGTTCCCCTAGTTGCAGAAACCTATTTTCCCAATTATATGCATAAGTAAACATACAGACCAGAAATACAAAGAATGGTTTCATTGTTTCTGTCTTTTAAACAGTCCTTTTAGTCCTTCCAATCCTTGGTACTCCCAGGTAGAGTCTTCGCCTGTGTCTCTCCGGGCTTCCGGAGCCGGAGGGGACAGAGGGCTGATGTCCTCTTCAGCTTGGCTGTTCTCTGAATCAGGGCTCAGGAACCGCTTTACTCGGGAATGATGCGTCCACTTGTCGCTCCCAAGGACCTTAACAGCGGCCTGGCTGATGAGCGATACAGTATACGGACCGTCCCACCGCGGTGTGAGTGGATCACGCTTCCACTTTTTGACAAGGACCTGATCACCGATCTGGAAAGAATGCACCGGTTGTTCCAAGGGAAGGGTCTGGAAAGGCGCTGCGTAGCGATGTAACTGTAACAAAACAGATTGCAGCGCAGAAACCTGTTTCCATAAAGAGTCATTCCCCACTTCCCAGTTTATATCCTCTCGGTATCCCGGGATGAGTACTCGGGGAGGGAACCCAAAGACCAGCTCGAAGGGTGAAAGTTTTAGACCCTTACGTGGGGCCCTCCCATGTGCACGCACGTGTACTACCGCGACCCGGAGAGGAAGCATCAGGGCCTCAAGCAGTGTCTTAATAAGAGCCCCATGGGCTATTCTTTGGCCTGAGGCTGTAATGAAACCCCTTTCTTTCCATAAGGTTCCATGGGCATGCACCACCATGTATGCATAACGACTGTCAGTATATATATTAATAGTCTTTCCAATTCCCCTTCGGAGCGCCTCAATAAGAGCCACCAGTTCCGCCGCCTGGGCAGATAGGTTGGGGCTTAGCTGAAACTTATACACTTCTCCCTCCTTAACTATGACGGCTGCTCCTGTAAATCGCTTCCCGTCCTCTACATAACTAGATCCATCTACATACATTTCAACATCGGGGTTGGGCCAGGGTATATCTGAAAGATCAGAGCGAGGTTTAGTTTCTTGTTGTAAAACTTCAATACAATCATGGGTGGGACTAGCCCCATAAGGGACTTGGGGCTTTGGTAGTAAAGTAGCTGGATTGAGGGAACTAACTGTTTTAAAAGTTAGGTTAGGAGCTAACAAAAGTCCTATCTCATATCTGGTATGCCTGCTGGGGTTTAAATGTTTTTCCCCGGCTCCTGTTCCCAATATCTGAGGTATTCCATGGGGTACCACAACCTCAGTATCCCCACCCAGGGTTAGTTTTTCAGCCTCCTGTACAAGGAGAGCGGTCGCAGCTACAGCTCGGAGACAAGCTGGCCAGCCCTTAGCGACGGGGTCCAATACCTTGGAGTAATAACCCACAGGTTGCCAGGCCGGTCCCGACCTCTGGCACAGAACCCCGGACGCCACCCCCCTTCTCTCATGAACGTATAGAGTGAACGGCTTCCGGGGATCCGGGAGAGCCAGTGCGGGAGGCTGAACCAAGGCTTCTTTAAGCTCTTGAAATGCTTTTTCTTTTTCTTTAGTCCACTCCCAGTTAAGCAGACCCTCTTTAGTGAGGGACTCATATAGTGGTTTAGCCTTTCCGCCGTAGTCAGGGATCCAAAGCCGGCAAAAACCGGTCAGTCCCAAGAAAGCCCTTAGCTCTCTGGGATTTCGGGGTTGAGGGCTTTCAAGTATCGCCTGGATTCTGTCTTTACCCAAGCTACGACGTCCCTGACGAAGCTGATATCCGAGAAAAGTAACCTGTTGTTTGACCAATTGGGCTTTCTCTCTAGAAACCTTATATCCCTGAGCTCCAAGAAAATTGAGGAGCTCTATTGTACATTCCTTACAAGCAGTTTCTGTTTCAGTACTTAGGAGTAAATCATCACAGTACTGAACTATGTTACATGAGAAATGTGCAGCTAGGAACGGAGCCAGGTCTCTTTTTAGTTGGCTGCCAAAAATCTCGGGGGCACAAGTCAGTCCCTGGGGGACAACAGTCCAAAGATACTGAGCCTTGTAATGGGTATCTGGATCTTCCCATTCAAAGGCAAACAGTTTCTGAGACTCCTGATCAAGAGGTATGGAAAAGAAAGCATCTTTTAAATCTATTACAGAGAACCACCCGTGGCTCTTGGGGACTTGGCTTAAAATAGTATGGGGGTTTGGGACAACTGGATAGGGGGCTTCTATCAACTTATTAACCTGCCTCAGGTCCTGGACTAATCGATATTGTCCGTTAGGCTTAGGCACTCCCATTATTGGAGTATTATATGGAGAAGTGCCTTCCCTTAACCACCCACACTGCAAAAACTTTTGAATCAAAGGCTTCAGTCCGATCCGAATGGTTAACTTAAGGGGGTATTGTCGAATTCGGACTGGACGGCTTCCCTCCTTAAGGGAAATGTGTACTGGCAAAGCATTTCGAGCCCGAGCAAAACCTCCCTCCTCAGCCCAGACCTCAGGATTAACCCCTGGCATTTGGTTCTTTTCACTCTCTGGCTGTGCTGGGGAAGGATTTTTAACATTTAACAGGGCCATTTGATAGTTAGAAATTTGGTGTTTAGGGAGCCTAACCTCCAGAGTCCCATTATTGTTGAACGAGATTTCTGCTTGCAGTTTAGTAAGCTGATCTCGTCCTAGCAGCGCAATGGGGCAGGAGGGGCTGCAAACGAATTGGTGGGATATATGGCAGTCTCCTACTTTTACTAGAAGAGGTAGAGATTTTTCCAATTTTATACTTTGTCCTTCTATCCCTTGGACTACAGCACACCCTTGAGCTCTCCCCCGGGGAGCCTCAGCTAGGGGAAGCAAGCTAAGGGCAGCTCCTGTATCGATCAGGGCTTCAACTGGGCGGCCCCCTACCTCAATTATCACCGTGGGATCCAGGCCAGCGGGTTGCGCCGCTAGGAGGGGCCGCTGGGTCCCTCGGCCTCCCTATACAGCCGACTCATCGTGTGCCTCGTTATAGAAAACGGGCACAGGCGGGGTCCTATTCCTGCTTCCCTCCCGTCCGTTATGTCGCTGGGGGCATTCATTCTTCCAGTGTCCCTCTTCCTTACAGATAGCACACTGATTTCGTCCCAAACGGGGGCCTCTTCCCTTCTCCTGTAATCCTGTTCGTCCCTTCGTGTTGCCCCCCCCTTTCCCACTCTCCCCCTTCAGGGCCATTCCACAGTACAGAATTTTATCAAATCATCCTTACATAATGGCATTCCATAATCAGCCTGACGTCTAAACGCCTTCCAATTATTTAGCATACATTCTAAGGGCGTCCCAGCATAAATGCTTTGTCCGGACCCCATTATGCTTGTGTGTAATTAAACCTGGTCACGGGTTCGACCGACCCCCCTTGCGATTAAGATATCCTGGTCACAGGGTTTCCCCTCGCAGGAGTCTCAGGGCGGCTGGAGTCGGTTTAAGTCCTAGACCTGGTTATCACAATTTTGGCCTCCAATACAACATCAATATGAAGAAAAGCAAGACTCCCCCCAAAAACAGAAGCAAGCCCTGAGGCTGTTCTATATCCCAGTAATTATCCAATACAGCCCACGGGCTCGTGAAATTAGTGGTATTATTCATTAATTGCCTGGCTTGCTTAGCATAACCTTCAAGCAACCACAATATCTTCCCACACCGGGGTTACCTATGAGGTCCAATCACACTGCGGGGGCGTTATATCCTTTAAACCCAAGAGGTAAAACGCACTTACCACCCGGAGTGGCCGCGTCCGGCTGTTGGACCTTCCCCTTCTGGCACCGTCTTGTCTCCGTGTCGTTAGGAGTTCTCTTTAGAGAGGACGCAGCCGTCCCGACCGATTACAACGACCCGAGGCCCGAGCGAATCAGTGGCTCGAGGTGGCCACTCCTCGGAATCGCCCTCGGTCGCCGGTCAGCGCCCTCTACAGGGAGAGAAGTCCCGGCGGAGTCGCCAGTTGTTGGCCAAACAGGGCCCGTTTCCCCCTGGAGCTTACCTAATTACACCAAGGAGGCACGGAGAACAAGAAGACGGGTACCACACCTTTATTTTCGTTCAGCTGAGCGGGTGTTTCTTCTCGACTAATGCCAGAGAAGAGCACACCTTACATGGGGGACATGAGTCCCTTTTATAATCAGTAACAAACAACTTTAGTAAACGTCATTATACTGACCTATAGATAACAGGTCACACAGAATACATGATTATTTTGGGGAAGGGGATACAAGATACATCTGTTGCGGATACATTTATCATTTTGAAGGGAGTATAAGGTACATACCTTGACCTTTGGTATTACATATCTTTGAGGATACATGAGAAAACAGCTGCATAAACTTTTGTGCCAAGCGGACTAATTAGTAAATAGCTGACATGGTTAAATGAGACTAGATACATGTCTTGTCCTGGATTTCCAGGTTTTGCTTGTTATTTAAATCCCTAGGCCCCTCTTTGGGCTAAAGCCAGGGAAAGAGAGGAAGATACAGGCCTGGGCCTGTTGATTTTTAGGCCTTTTCTATCACTAACTACTAAGAATGGGATCCACAGAAATACTTTGAGGTCAGGATGAGTCCCCTTTAGTTCTCTTTTTAAAAAACATTTCAAAATAAGTCCTCCTGCAATGAAAAATATTGGAAGTGTTTTCATAGCGTAAGACCATGCACCACACTGAGATGACTGGATCACATTGGCAGTCTTGGTGGGGCAATCAACAGCTCAATGTTTTGCCTGCTACATTATAAAAGCTAAATACACAGAGCATGCCATACCACTAAATAATATACAGCACCTCTACACACAAGAACTGCAGAGACTTCTACTTAAAATGCAGCACGGCTAAGCAACCACACAACACAAAGATAAACTCCATTCTGGTGGATTCTGGTAACATGGAGCCACAAGGAAATTCCAAACTACACTTTCTTTTTGAGACATTTATGTATCTGATACTTCTATTGAGAGTCTGGCTGTAATATTTCCTAAAGGTCACATTACAAATGAAGGGCTGTATCCTGCAGGGTGGCAGCAGACAGTTTATACAGAACAGTTGCTAAACTAACAGTAGGCCTGCTAAGTATGGTGCTTTGTTACTTGAGAGCCAATTGGATGAAGTAAGATATGAGGAGCAGGCGCTACAAATGTGTCAGCAAGAACACTATGCCCAGCATAAATCATAAGGCACTGAGCAGCTGGCTCTGTGGCATACTGTTTCATAGGAACCATTGGAAGCATTTATGTTAGTGGAGGGGTAGTCCTAAGCACTGCTCACAAGCACAAGCCACTGCTCCTGGGACTTGATCCAAAGTCCAATGCAGTCAATGGAAAGGTCTGCTGACTTCAAGAGACTTTGGATCAGAGACCTGGTTGACAGCAGGAGTTACTGAAATCCTACTATGCCCCGTATTTGCCAGTCAGCGCCTATGCTACTGCCATGCTCTCTTTCTCCCCATCACCCTAGTTTTTCCTCTTCCTCAGTTGTGTGCATCTCAGAGCAAGGGGTTTGTTCAGATTGCTGTGCACCCTGCTCTTTTTTGCACACTCCACAGACATTCGTCTGCACAGGAAAGGAGCAAACTGAGTATTCTGGATCTCTGCACTTCAGTAGCTTGCAAGATCCAGTGCAAAGAGCCTAATCCTGCAACCCTCACTCTCAGGAGTAATCCTTATAAAGTCAAGGATTTCACTAGTATAGGATATTTGCATGGATGAGGGTGTACTGGCTAAGTGCATCACTATGTAACTGGAACTGGACACTAAGCAGCCAGTCTCTCCATTCCTCATTCAGCTTCCTCCTTTTTATCCAAAACTGTGTAAGGACTCAGCTTTTCAGTCTTTAGTCAGGTAAAACTCCCCCTAACATGAACCGGATTGTGCCCAGGGTCTCAATGAACTCCTATTGCACTTGAGATATCTGATCTGGCATAGGGCTGGAGAGGGTTTACACTAGGGAGTAAAAACCACATCCTTTGGTCTTTAAGCCAGTGCTCAAGCCAATTTGCTCCTTGCATAGGTTTAAAAATCTTGATCTTACACCTCCCATGCCACTTAACGCCCAAATATCTCAGCAGATTTCACTTAATAGATTTTTTTATATTCTATACAGTGTGTACACACACAAACACACACACACCTTAAACTACCATTTAGCCAATAGTCTGAATATGGAGTAGTGTGGAGCCACACTATTTGTGGAGGGATTGCAACCCCATGCAAAGGAGATGGTGTATGCTGTACCACCCTGTGCTGCAAGCCTGCTCTGAGGGCTGGTACAGATGGAGACAGGCTATAACTCTGCCTCGCTGTCCTCTCTGGTGTGCTATATGCCTATGGGGTGCACTGAGGGAGGGGTCATTATGTGCCAGTGTCTATGTCTATTCCCCTTGTATCCTTGTAAATGCTTGCCACAATATGGCAGATGCTGCATATGTGTGTCCATCTAAATATCTAGAGACACACATGCTTTATAGTACAGAATAGAAACCATACAAATGTGTTTAAAGATTTTTCTAAGATTCTATTATTTCCCTGGGATAAGGAGACTTATTCCAACAAACTCTAAAGACAGGACTAATATGGGATCTGGTTATAAGAATCTATAAATAACTCAGAAGCTTTTGTTGGCTTTGTGGCCTCAGTATCTAAGATGCATAGATTGTTTACAATTACACAGCATGGAATATGTTGCTGCTTTTACAAAATATGGAATTTATTATTTTTTTATTTGTAACATCTCTCCAAAGAGCAATAAGGGAATGTCATTCTTACAGGAAAATAATATTACAAAGAGAATTTCTGACTGGAGCAGAAAGTTACAACGTTCTAAAATGAATGTGCAGTCGAAAAAAATCTTTTTCTAAAGAAGAGCAGCACTTTTTATAACGTGATAATTCCAATTAAACAAATCAATCCATCCCCTGGGATAGTCAGCTCAGGTTAAAGAGGTGCTGGTTTGAGGAATCAATATCCCAACGTGTCAATAATATGATGAAATAGTTAATAACCAGACATTCATGTATACTTGTATGCATGGATTAGAAATGATAAAATAAACCTGTCAATCCTGCCTTTTAAGAATGTGTATTTGATGACAACCTGCATACTACATCTTCCTAGATGTTAGAAGCCCCAGCTGTCCACTGCTCACCTGCCAAACTCCTCTGACAACTTCAGTGCAATTATGTATTGTCAATACAGAATCTGACACACTAAAAATTCATTTTAATAACAAAATTAATAAAGGAAGAGCTCTGGCACTGACTGTTTTAGCAATTTTAATATTTAAATAATTAAAATCCTTTTATTTTTCAGTTAAGTGAGGTTGCCTCATAAATTGCCTGTCTGCTGCACTGAAGTAGTGCAAGATCCAGGGACCTTAATGGAGAATTTTGATCCAGTGTACAGCTGAGTACACGTGCCCTTGGTTAAAGATATAGCTATATAGGAGACAGTAACACTAGTTGATAGGGCACCAGGCTAAGCGTCAGGAGACCTGGGTTCTAGTGCTGACTCTACCACTGTTTTACTGTAAAATCTAGGCCAAATCTTTTGTGTCTGCCTTTATCTATTTGTAAAATGGAAACACTGAGACATACCCTAGTGATGTAAAGTACTTTGATATCTATCTATAAAACAGCTATAAAAATACTAAATATTATTAATTTTGCATAGTGGTTGAAATTAAAAAGTCAGCATTCACCAACAGTTATCACACAGCTGAATCTGAGATTAGCACAGTTTTCCCCATACTTAGAAGACACCGGTGGTGACAGTGTAGGTGGCCAATTGTTCTCACTGGCTTTTACCATCTACAGATTTATAACATACAAACACGTAATACTACAAATAATAAATCAAAACAGAACATTATTTCTACAAGTAAACAACTTGAATAACTATATGTATCGACCGCCAACACGGTTACACCTATAGTTGTTTTCCATCCACTCCTCGTGAAAATGGTGTAAATACAGCAGTGTCAGTATGTGTAAAATTCACTTTATTGTCATTTGTTATGGGCAATCAATGCAAAAATCACTCATCGTGATTTCACTTTGCCCTGCTATTTGGGAACTGTGGAACCACAACCTAGCTCATATAAAAACAAAAGGGTGTTATCTTTCTCACTTTTCCATAACTCAGATTGTAGCCACACAAACACTATTATTTATACACGTACACACACACACACTATACATATAGATGCACTGAATATATTGTTAAACACAAATCAAAATATTCATAATAGTTTAGGTAAATTAGAAACTCCTGAAACTTTAAAAGTATGTCTGGCTGAATAGATCGCAACTACAATACTATTGTTAAAATAACAACTGAGATGACTACTGCTGAAAGAGATCAAAGAGAAAAAAGTGTTCTCTGGTTTTCAGTGTGTTGGTGTATTTGACAATACTTCGCATATAGTCATTTTCAGTGTTTAACCTATAAAGTCAGTCACTTTCCCTTACTGTTAGTCTTTCATAGGGACAGAATTTTAAAAAAAAACAGGAAAATGTGATTATAAAAGCATGAAAACTGTCATTGAGATTCAGAAGCAGGAAACTTCAAAATACTTTTAATCCTATTTTTATTTTTTTTAGCAAATTAGATTTCAAATTGACTCTATTCCTTTACTGAAAAGTAAAATATACATCAGCTAGGAACTAGTAGCTTACAAGTAGCATAATATCTTTGCACCATACTGCTATTCTTATGCATTTTAAACACACATGCATTTTAAACATACATTAATACATTATTTATCTGTGCATCTTACCTAGTTCTGCCATTCCTCCCGCCACTAGATTTATTGACAACTTTTAAGGTTTGCTTCTGCAGTTGTTAATGTGAGCTTTGGGGTGCTTTAAATAGAGCAATATTTGGAATGTACTGCAGCTGCTTTTTCACTGATGCCAATTTTCTGCTATATGCATTCAATTGTTTGAAAAGAGTTCAGGGTCTTAAAATTTACAACGTGCAGTTCTTGTAAATTTACAGGACTGTTTTAAAGAAAGATAAATAGAGGTTAATTTTTGCATGGACAATGAAATGAGGGCTGAAGTTCAGGGTGTCTTAGCTTAGTTTCAGCATTTTACTGATTCATGAACATCACTTTAGTTAGAGTAAGACTGGGATCCAATTTGCCCTGGAATTCCCAATCCTCCTTAATTCCATTCCCTGATAAGAAGACAAGCAACATTACAGTTGCCTGTACATTTGTGTTACTTTGAGCTTGGCACTGCACAGGACAGGAGAGAAAAGTAGACATAATCCCTAACCCTAAGAGTTTACAATCTATAATCCTATTTCTCTTACTCATGTGAGTAAGTACATTCAGTGGAGACACTCACATGAATGAAGTAAGCACTATTTGGCCATAAATATAACATATAAATAGGTAATTTAATAAAAATGGTTACAAACTGCAATATCTAATAATGCAGGGGGAAAATATAGGCATTGTTGCCAGCTGTGTGCCAAAAAGCTGAACTGTATGGGTTGTATGAGTTGTCTGAAGGGGAAAATCCACATACAGATGATTAGGAAATGTTCCTGGCCATAGCTTTTTCACTGATTCATTAGGGATCTGTTTAGAGATCATTAGCTACATGGAATCCAGTATTAAATACAGATTATTCCACAGAAGATTGGAGATTGTTATACGTGCAGGTTCAATTGTACATTATCAATAAACACTAAACAGGATGTTTTTTCTCTATTTTGCTTCAGGGTTCGGATGACATTACTTAATTTTCAGCAAGATTATGTCCTCCAGAAAAATTAATTGGATTTGCAATCCCATTTGAGAGCTGTGCCTAAATGTCAACAAAGTGAAGAGTCCTCCCTGTGGTTTTGAAATGTCACAAAATGACAGCGTTGTTCAAAAGTCATCATCTATAACAAGCTTTACTGGATGTTTTGCAGATTATCTGATCCAGATGTTTGGACTGGAAGTAATTTAGAAGAACTGATTGTACTGTCCCAAAGCTCTGTCCCCGCTCTACCTTCATGTGACATCAAAACGAAATGGTGCTCACAGCATGTTATGCAGATCTTCAGAACACAGTTATCCCTTTTCACATGTGTTTTAATCAGCAGTGAAATAATTAACATTGTTGACCTTTAAAATGTTCTCATTGTGCTTCAGCATTAACTCCTTATTAAGATGGATGGGGCGCTCACACCTTTCTTAAAGCAACTGTATCAGACTGACCGCAGATTCTGAAAGTTTAAATATTGGAGCACAAGATGGTATCCCACCAGAGACAGGCAACAACTCATGAAGCCATTATGAGCTAAATGGTTCCAAAACCCGCCTACAGCACCTGCACTTGCTCTTTTAAAAGGGGTGGAGTAGTGTAAATGAAACCTAAAAGGCCAGGCTCCTGCGGGATGAGGGTTTCCCTGGCACAGGCTATGTGAGAGACAACCATACGTCTACTTTTCAAGGACTCTCACAAGCCCTGTGTAGGAGGTATGCCAAATATGGAGATTCTGGGCAGAACTGCAGCCCATAGGGACAGGAAAGACTGCCATAACTTAGAAAATAAATTTCCAGGTAAAAGGCAGTCAAAAGTGTGCTCACCATTGTATACGGGGTAAGAGCTCTTTTTCCTGTAACAGTGGAAACTATGGGCCCCATGCTGGTTCCTTGCACATATTTGGTATCTATGTGCAAAATAATCTCATCTGGGATGAACAAGAAAAGTGGGTGACAATGAGATAATTGAAATGGAATGATTTCTATTTTTATAGTCAGTGTCTTAGAAACCACACTAGGGCACTCATCTCAGGCATAACTTTATTGAAGTCAATAGAGAGGATGAATTTAACATACTATGTATCTATTTCCCATCTTGCTGTCAACAATCCTTGTTTCCATGCCTGTTTACTTCAGCATGGTTTCTAAGTTGATGACCACAGAAAAACAATGAAACCAAACGTCACCCACTGAAGTTCCCACCAGTCTCCAGTATCAAATGTCTGACTGGTTTTCTGATGTCTTTTTATACCACTCTGTATTTGACTGATTCACCGCTGCTTTACATTATCTTAAGGAGGAATTACATGGACATAAAACAGGAGTAATACTTTAAAAAGAGCCAGAGCAGTGTAAGGGGGACCTGACCTGGGTGCATCAGGCTCATGCTGTCCTGGTTAGGTAGGTATTTTTTTCCTGTATTTACCTTAAACCATTCTCCATGGGTGCCAACTGTTAGCTTTCCTACTTTGCTTTTTCCTAACTTCTCTTTTATTCATTTTAAATTATTTGGGCCAAAGCATGCCATAAAAATTGGAAAAATTATATCCAATATTAATGGTGTGGGGGAAAAACCACAAATTATAGAAGCTCAGTGGTTTGAGCATTGGTCTGCTAAACCCAGGGTTATGAGTTCAATCCTTGAGGGGGTCATTTGGGGATCTGGGGCAAAAATCTATCTGGGGATTGGTCCTGCTTTGAGCAGAGGGTTGGACTAGATGACCTTCTGAGGTCCTTTCCAATCCTGATATTCTATGAAACATGTTGGAAATTTTTTTTCCCCTGCAGAAAACGTCAACATTTCAGCCAAAACCAAACTGAACATTTTTTATTTGAAAATGTTGTTGGGATGCCTCATAAGAGTTGTTGTCTGGGTGTCTGAAGCCCCATTCATCTCCATGGCCTGGGCTCCCTGATTGGACTACAGTCTATTCTCTTGCTGATCAGCCAGAGTGATCATGGAAGTTGCATGGCCCTGTTTCATCATGGGAGAAGTCGTCCAGCTGGGGAACCAGAGAAGAATGGAAGTATAAGACTCCCTAACTATAACACCCATGAGGCACTACGGTGGCATTTCTAAATCAAAATCTTTGGGTTTAGCTGAAAGTTTTCAGTTATTGGCCCAAACCCATTGGTTTTCAGATGTTTAGTTTTTTGACAAAACATCAAAAATTTCTGTGGAAAGGCAAGCACTTTTCACAAAAAAATGTTCATTTAGTCAAAAACCCAATTTTCCCATAAAAAGCCATTTTGATGGAAAATCTTTAAGCATCCCTACAACTCCCTTTTGAGGAATGGTTAGCTCTCATAAGGAAGTACCACACAATGTAGCCTTTAAATCATATGAAATTCTGTCTCCAAGCCAATGAAATTTGGGACTTTTATGTGGATTGCCACTCCTTCCACATAACTCCTGGGCCATAATTCTCTTCAAGCAGACTGGCCAACCCAATGGTCATACTATTATTGGCCCATCTGTCCATGGCTGCATTCCTTGCCACCCTTTTCAAATGGTGGATGAAGGTACGGATTGCAAAGTAAAACTGCTACTGACATCTGCTACTTATATGGGTTTACCCTGGGGAACATATGTTCCTAGGCTGGCTGTTCCTCAACTGTTGCTCCCCTTCAGCCACAATATCCAAAATTATGTGCAATGTTTAAATGGGCTGCCACTTGCTCAGCGGGGTTGTGGAGATGGCATGTAGGTTTCACTCTACTCATCCCATTTGGCTGGAATCTGTGGTGTGGTTTGCTTTCCTCCATGCAGTGCAATGGAGTGGAGAAAAGGGCCCTTATCCTGATTCCACATACACACTCTCTCATTTCTGTCAGATAGTCATCCAACTATTTTCTTTCCCATGTATATGCTTCTGTTTCAACCCCTTTCTGCTAAACTAGTTTTTTTCTTCATAACCTCCACAGAAAACCTCAGTGTGCCACAGCTAACCTTCTGTTCTGTTATCTGTATTGTATTCAGAATTGAAAGCAGTTTCATTCCCTGTGTAATGGCCACGTCCTCTACATTCTCTAAAGAAATCAGAGATTACATTATTTTCCCTGGACACCTGAAAGATTTTTTAAAAACTTACAGAAATATTGAGCCCATCACTGAAGCATAGCTGCTTCGGTCAATTTGTGCTTAGATCTCCTACATTCTTGTGTTTTTAAATGTATGTCAGGGGCACCCAGGCCTCTGGGTGATTGCTTTCTGTGACAGAGTTTCCATTGCTACAGGTACCATGGAGACAGAAAGCCTGATTCTCCTATCGCCTACATCAGTTTTACACCAATGTGTCTGATGACATCAGTGAAGTTACTCCTGATTTAGCTGAGGGCAGGATAAGGCCTGTAGAATCTGCAAGCTCCTGCTCAGTAGAACCATGAGGCTGATTTCTTGCAGGATTTTGCAGAACTTCCAGCACCTGAAGAAATGTGCCACCTACTTTTCAATGAAGGCTCCTCTGGTCTCCTCAAAGAACATGAAGGGTCTGATCCTATGACCACTGGAGAGGATGGAAAGACCCCCACTGGCTTTTATAGGCAGTGGGTCAGTCTGACTGTACGGTTTTGCTCTCATAAATCTAACTGTTCTGGTCATTGCACAGTTGCTGCATCCTAAATTTGATTTATTTCACTGAACTCTTCCTAGGATCCTATTCAGAGTTCTTCAGTTTATAAACAGCCATTCTTCACCCTGGTGGTCTAGCAGAAGTGAAGTTAGCATAGAGGGATTATTAATTACAAAACCTGGGCAGCAAGACTCATTCTCTCTTCCAAGAGTAAAATAAACTCCCAACTGGGAGATATTAACCTCTCTTCCAAATTCTTCAGCATTTCATTCTGAGATCTCTAGTAATCACCTTATAAATTTACAAGATAAACAACCAGCACAACTCAAGTCTGTTTCACTCAGAAATTTCAGCTTTTGCTGGCTTTAAAACCATCTGTTTTTTCATAGGCCTCTGAGGAGTTATTCTTCTAGCACAGTAGGTCAAACACAGTGTTCCCTAACAGATCTTTGTTTAGAATACTTTCTAAAGATGTAAGGATTTAATAAAACAGGTCCTGCGCCTTTTCCAATCTATAGTACATCCTAGTAAAATCTCTAAGTGAAGCATTTAAAACCCAAAGAGATTTTCTAGGTATTGACTAAATCTATCTTTCTTCAAGATAAACCAGAATTTTAATCTACAGTTTCATCCAGGAACTTTCTTCTAAATCTAGGTAGCGGCATATGCATCATCCCTATAGTATATCTGCTCCATTTTAAATCATATTTAAAGCCTCTAAAGGCATTTCCCTTTTCCTTTTGTCGGGGAAAAACCACCACCCAGTTGATTTGATCAGACAGCCTGAGACGCCTTTATTTCATACAAGCATATATGCAGGGAGAGACAGCATAGACCAAACGCAAGAGGCTGGCTGCTGCTCTACATGTTACAAATTTTACCAGGCTTATAAAGATTAAAACCGCAAAACGTAGCACGCTGGTTACACATGTTATTTGCCTTATTTGGAATATAATGATAACAAGCAAGCTGACCAATTAATTTTCCATCTATGGCAAAACCCCAATCTTCCATCTATGGCTTTTCCTGTTATCGTCTTTGCCAGTCAAGTCTGCGGTTTGACCGTTCTATTACTTTTTCTTATAACTCAGCTGTTATAACTTAACAGATCTCCTGGTTCCCCTTTATCCAATTCTAGTTCCTCTTTTTGGGGCCCTGACCACATCTTTTTGCCTCAGCGTGCCCTTTGTACAGAAAAACAAGTTTAGCAGGAGTTAAAACTCTTGCTTCTAGCTAAGGGCCTACTCTTACTTTATTTTCAGCAAAAAAGCCTGGGGCCTTGGGTAAGGTGGGGTCGGGGGGGTTTCCCTATCACTTTCTTACCACTTTATGTGCACAAATAAATAGCCCAATAAAACCAACAAGGAATAAAAACCTGTATACAGAGTAGCATACAGAAGGACCTCTGATGGAGTCCAACAAGGAGAGCTTGTAGGATCAAATATACAGCAATTTAGTCAATTGGCTTATGAAGCACTGGGGAACAGAGTAAATGGTTCTACTGGCTACTAACCACAGCCATCTTATTTTTCATTACTCAGATAGGAAAAAACCAACATAAACAAAGAAGGAAAGAATGCAGTGGAGTAAATTGATGTAAAAGGGAGAGAAATAGCCTACACCCCCCCACACACACATGACTAACCTTTGCCGTCTAACCCCCAGATTCTGGTACCATTATTCATGTTAGGATTTGACCTCAGTGGGGCTATTTGTGCAGTAAGAAACTACTCATTCAACAGCTCCATCAGAATCTGATTTCTAGTTTTTGTGGCCCAGACGGTACAGCAAGTTAATTTACATTTCTGGTACCTTTGTTTGGGTTAAAACCTGGATTAGGCACAGTACAAAAGTGAAAATTAATGTTGTGCTTTTAGATTACTCCTTACTAAAGAATGATGCAATGCTGTCTGAGTCACAGTTATTACTCCTTTTGAAGGAGACACTATGGACTGAATTAGCAAAGGTGCTGCAGATTAGTACTGAAGTTTTTGGCAGAGGTGTATGAATATGCCTACAGACTGCCCGTCAACACATTGCTGGCTTTTGCAAATCATTCTTTCAAGTTCATGAGCAATACAATTCCCCTTAAAAAATGCCTGCCTCTCAGCAAGCATTGCATAAAGAGACTAATTTGGTTTTAGTCATTTAAAACAGGTACTTTGCAAAACAACTCATGAATCCATAATATTCTGTCATGCTGTGCATTCCTCCCACACAACTCAATGCATTATTTCATGATGAGAGACAAGATTAAAGCCCAACCTTTACATGCTTTTTCTAACTTTAGTGTTGAGGACAATAGTATGTTTGGGAAAGTATCCAGTTCATTGTAGAAATATGATTCTGTTCCCTGTACAACACAAAAACATTTACTTAAAAACTCCATGATGCAATACCATCATTGTCTGCATAGCTGCTTCTATAAGAATTCTATTTGCTGTACTTCTGCTAATTATATACCACATACACCTGATCTAGTGGAAATAATTTCTGCCATGAACAATATATCACCAACAAGACATGCTGACCTTCTTGAATTGGGACCTTTCCAGTCCTTGCTCTTTTGACCAAGGACACAAAGTCAATGCTCTTTAAAACAATTTCAGGAACTAAATTAATTTAGCTGAAAGCATAAAAGGGATTATTTAGCAAATCTTGGGTGTGAAGTTCAGTTGTGTTATTCTACATTTTTTGTAAAATTACCATTTAAAACACTAGTTATTTGACACTACTAAATCACAGTACAGAATGCAAGAATACACAGTGGAAATAAATTAAATTCTACAACAGGTCAAGCACAACAGCCAAAACAAATAAAAGGTGAACAGTTTCAAAATATAAAAGCAAAGACATACACAGTACAAATTACCAAGGAAACAGAGCTCAGAGGATAATTCATAGCAAGTACTTGACTTGCTTGTTGCCTGCTTGCAGAATGTCCATGAGAAGAACATTATTTCCTGAAATTTACTAGTGACTGAACTTGCAACATTTTTTTTCATTTTCCCTCTTCCATGTTTACTTCGGAGATTCCATATGCAATATTCAACATTTGAGCTGTTTTGGTTATGGGTGATTGGTCACCAAATCACATGATATAATTTCTCCTCGTGAACTGGGTGAATAAATATTTACACCCCAGTTCAGTAAAGTATTCAAGCAAGTGCTTAATTTTAAGCAAGTGAGTAGTCCTATTGATGTCAATGAGTCTATCATGTGCTTAAAATTAAGCACATGCTTTAAGTGACCTGCTGAAATCAGGCCATAATCAAGAGGAGGGATTGAATAATCCACTGGATCTTTGAAGTTCTCTGGAAGAGAAAGCATTACATGGGGTGGAAACAGGATTGTGCTATTTTAGAAAATATTAAATCTTGCTTTCTGGGCGATACAGATTTTGCTTGGTGACCAGATGTCCCATTTTTAAAGGGACAGTCCCATTTTTGCAGACTTTTGCTTATATAGGCGCCTATTACCCCTGTCCCATTTTTTACACAGTTGCGCTCTGGTCACCCTACTTACAGAAAGATCAGACTGCTGCTAGATTGGCCGTATCTCATGTTTAAAAGACTGTAACTATAAAATAGCCACTCTGATCCATGGTATTTTATCAGCTGTGTAGGAATCAAATGATAAAGCATAGCATTTCTATTTCCGTTAGCAATATTTATAGCATCTGAACATCAATACACACCATTCTGTAGATTAGCTAAGGAATGCTTTCCTTTTCACAAATCCCACTTGATTCATACAATATTTTAGGCAGCACTGCTTCCAAAAAGGCTAGAAGCCTTTCACTGAGAAAATTAAAATCTGATTTGAGGAGAAAATTGCCTTATATAATTTACAAGTTTCTTGGACTTTACTGTTATGAAATGTTAGCCCCCCATTAAAGAAAACGGACATTTTCTTCCATTAAAGCAGCTTCTTCTCTTAGAAAATGAGAGGGCAATAAGTCAAAGGGCCTATTTTTATATATATATTTTTGCCAGATTCCATCAATGGGCTAGAGATTTTAATATTGATGAGAAAATATGACAGTTTTATTAAATTTTAAATTTAGGTACATATGGATATAAACACATGTAGAGATATTTATTTGACATGGGCCTGAGTCTCAACACTTGAATCCCTCCCCTGCCAAAAGTGGCAGCAAGGTTGGAGAGAATTTCTGATCACTTTTGAGAGCATGAAAAATAAGATTAGTTGTTGATTTCCTTCATATTTGTTAAATAGAGAAACTAAAAAATCTCATTTACTTTGCCATGTCAAATTTAAATCCACACACTCTTTCCCAGGGCTCAAGATATCTGTGAGTAATTTGTTTGTGAGCTAAGTGGGGTCAAAGGACACTGGTTTAGTGGAATACTGAAGCATCTATCCGTACAAAGACAACTGAATAATGTCACTTGGAGAAATGGTGTCACCAATTCACAACTTCACAGACAATCTAATTTGGAGATTGTTTCCTTGTTGTTTTCTATAATTTTAAAAATTATCTTGATAAAGATTTAGGCTTTGACTTTGCATTGTTTCTTTTCAGACAGTGGTTTGTGAGTGATTGCTTGGTGACTATCTTATTTTGGGTTGGCACAGGATAATTGTTGTCAATAAAAATTCTTGACAGGTAATTTATGAAAAGCCATCTCATGCTGGATTTCTGAACAATGGGCTCTAGATCACTAGAATGCATGCTGCACTGGAAATGGACAGTGTGAAAGGCAATATCATTTTTTAAAGCAGCCACTTTAGCAGCTGCGGTCTCTACTGGAGCATTGTAACTTTGTGTGGTGAGTAATAACAACTGATAGAGCAGCCTGTGACCTAGTTGTCAGGAATTTTATTTTCCAGTCAAATATTATCCTTCCTCGTCTTTTAACTGTTTTTATTACTTGGGACAGAACCAGTTTAATAGCAGTAATACCAGCCTGCGTTTTCTATACAGTCTACCAAGAAATCTGACAATCTGTCCCATCCTCTATCACATGATGGGAATCTCTATATGATGAATAAGAGGCAAAGCATATTTAAGTGCCACTGTTTGGACATGTAGAGATTAGGAGTCCTGTCCTGAAAAGTGTTAAGCCACTTCATCAGCCACTGATCACAACTGAAGTTGAGGGTACTCAACACCTGGCAGGAATTACTCAGAACCCTGAAGGATTAGGCCCTGGGTCACTGGCAGGAAGCGTTATAGATGTTTCATGTAAACCTTCCTTAGTATTTCCTCTTCTCCAGTGATTATTATTCAGCAAGAAAAAACAACCAAACCATATACAATAGCACCTCAGGAACATGTCAATTTGCTAGGAGGCTATGTTGTCAGATTTATGCATTTTTGTACCACCCTGGTCTTACTTATACTGCAGTAGCTGAAGAAGAACTGGTATTGCTGTTATAATATTAAGGAGTTTAACATGTCACACATTCAAAACTACATTGCACTAAAACTTTCTGTCTAAGCCCAGGTGAAAGTTTTGATTTGAGCATGCCTGCAGTGTTTTTCACATGACTTTTTGGCCATCACAAAAGCATGGTGTCAATAGTCAGTCTCCTTGCAGTACCGTGTAAGCAAACATGACCTACAGTGAATGCTGTACACTATAAAACTTCAGGGATGACACTCAAAGATGGATCTATTAGCAACTGACTGGATGCCAGTTTCAACCCCTTCCACTGCCCCCATGCCACATGTAGGGGAGATGAGGTGAGAGGAGCCACGTGTTGCACCAGGTGTAGAGGCAACCCCCTTCACCATTCCTCAGGAGTGCCCGGGACCAATGCCCAAGCAGCAACTGGGTTCAAAGACCCTCAACTGGACCCTTTCTAACCAACCAATCAACTGCAATGCACCAAAATTATGACAATTGTAATTTAGTCCCTCCTCCGAAACCAAATTGCCTGTATGCTGGGTGACATGTGAAAGATGCACAGCACTGTGCCACTTCCACCATTTTGGAAAATCCCAGCCAGACACTCACATCGGATATCAGCTTAGCCCCTAGGATATCTGCAGATCCAGTAACTAGGTTAAGGGTGGAAAGGAGAGGGCTGAGCTAGGGAGCCCACAGTGGTGACTCTGCCTGGAAAGCAAACTGTATACAACTTCCTTCTTGTCCACCAGATAGGAGCCAGTCACCCAGCCCCACAGTACCCCCACTGCAGAATGGCAATGCGCAGGACAAGTGCCAGAACCTGGACTCAATAGCAGTGTGCAATTCTCCCTTCCTCCCCACCATTCCATGCAGCATGAGGATGGAAGGGGAGGGAAGAAGGAATCAGGGTGAGTGAAGTAGCAAAGGTGGACGAAGGGGTATGGGGAACACTGTCTCAGCTGCTTGTAGCCAAGATCTCCCCTTCCCCATGAGCTGTCTTCACTGCTCTGCTCCCATCCTGAATGGCAAGGGAGCAATGCTTAGAGTCAGTTTTAGTTAACTTCCCAGATTTCCCTGAAGTGCTTGGAACCAGAACTTCGGATCTGCCAACATCACCGGTACACCATTCCAGTACCACAAAGGGAATAGGCAATGGAAGTCTTCGCCAGTAAACGTTGAGGGGGCAGGTGGGAGGAGGAGGATGAAGACAGGGACATGTGGTGCCAGTGGTGAAAGGAGGCAAGGTTGTAGCAATGAGGGACACTGCAACAAGTGTAATTTACAGCAGCCTAGTGGTTGAGGGCCATTGCGGCCCCTAGCATTCTCAGGATCAGGTAAACAGGTGACTTAGAGCCACCTTCCCCTCCTTCTCAGCTGCATTAGTCCGCAGCTGGGCAGAGCTGAGGTTCACACCCTTGGCGTGGCACTGCAGCAACAGACACATTAGAAATACCTAGCAAGCTGAAAACCAAATTTAATAACTGGGTATTCTTGGCTGGGTTCTCTTGCTGCTTACCCAAAATACAACAGCAATGAAATAAGGCTTATTTCAGTTCTTGATTCAGCTCTGAATTTCACAAACAACTTCCTGTTAAATTAAAACGTACTGCATTGAGAAGCAATTTTTGTGGGATTTATGATTTCAGTTCCTGTACTAAAGAGAGCTGGGCACAGGGAGAAAGTATTTGGAGCTGTGTCTGGCTATATCCTCTAAAAGAAAAACACTGGCACATACCAAAAGTGAGATACAATGACAAAACGTACTAGGGAAGCTGGCAGAAAAATGGAAAGAGAGATTTGATAAATACTCATTGGCATTGTTTGTTAAGGACATTTTATTTACTTGAGAATTAAATGATTTTAGTTTTAGTCTGGCATCATTTTGTTTGTTTAGTAAAAAGACATAAAAATAGAGCAAGAAGATTTCATTACCCTCTTAGGAATAATAAGTGTCTTGCTAAAATGAGGGATCTCCTCAGAAGGATTCATTCAGCAATTTCCTTTACCTAAAATTCTGGGACAAAACAGAGGGACAGCTAGCCCTGCCAGCCCTCTTCTAAAATAATTAGATACAATTGAAACTTCCTTCCAGGAGATACTGATTCCATTAAAAAAAACCCTGGGTCAAAGCAGGACTGAAGAGTAGATCAGTTAGTGAAAAAGGCTAAAATATAAGACCCAGAGATATTACAAAGAACTTTCAATAGAAACAAGGTATATACATTAACTGAGGATGTGGTCCTATATTTCATGCCTCTGAGAAACAGCAAACCCTAAAAGCCAGATCCTCATCTTAGGAGCCATTCCCAAGAACCCACTCATTGCATCCAAAATCTGAATGAGTGATAGTAAGCTCTAGACACTCAAAGGCTATGTATCATTTCAGAGTTATGGACCTGAACCTGGAACTATTCAGTCACTGCAAGAGTTGCCATTGGTTTCAAGTGGGGACAGATTCAGTTCCTATAGAGTAAACTTATTAAACTTGATAGGAAAGTAAGTAATGAAATAGCACAGGCAAATCTGTATACATTACTATTTCAGTGGCATCTGACACCCTCGCAGTTAAAGAAAATCTACAAGATGTATCAGATGGCTGTTGGGGAGAATGTGGGTTGAAAGATTCTCACCAAATATGGATGAAGGAATGTCATAAATCACAGAAATATTAATCAGGATTTTTTACTTCATAATGGATATAACAAATGTGAAATGAATCCGATGGGAAAAGCTTTTGGATTTCCAGGATTTTTTTAAAAAAAAGATGCAAACACTCCCAGTACCAATTGTTCTCACATCTAACAGTATCAGGATGTGGACTGTCAGAGTTAGGAAAAAGAGGGAGCCTTCTGGCAATATCTTCAGCTTCAGAAGTGCATGGGATCTTCTCATATGGCGAAAGCTCACAGATGATGCAAGGGGAGGCATTAGTTCTTTGCAGAGTCTATTCTGTACAGGTTCTTACACTGTTCATCACTCCAGCATCTGAGTGCCTACCAGAAGTGCACTAAACAACATGACTTGCATCTGTCATGTGTGGTTTGTTCTCTCTCTCAACCTCTAGCCAGGAGAATTGTGTGCACAGTGGCATATTTTGTTGACGGGATTTTTGTTTTCTTAATTTAAATGCATATGCTACTCTATGTTTATGTTAGAGAAAGCAGGTTGTACTTAGAGAGGCAGGTGACAAGGTTGGTGATGCTCCTTGGTTCCTCTGGGAGTTTGTTTCCCAGTCTCAGAATGGCCTCTGAGAAAGCTTTGTCTCCCACACAGATAAGCTTTTCCCTTATTGTAGAGAGTTCCATTGTGCATGAAGAGTGGAGTTGTCACCCACAGTATTTAGCCAAGAGCTCAAGGTGACCTTTTAGATATGCTAGGCCCAGGCCAATGATGTACTAATGGTGGCCCGTGTTGGTGAGAAGATGTGCTGCACCATTCTGTACTAGCTGTGAGTTTCCTAAGTGCTGACGGCTTCATGGCCAGGTGTTCTGCATTGCTGTAGCTGAGACAGGCAGTGACAAATGCATCTATAACACAGGGCATGTCATCATTTGCCAGGATGACTCAGAGTCTCCTAACCAATCAGTGATGGTATAAAGCATGATGCATGCTGCTATTTGAGAGCTTTGTGTCAGCGAGGAATCCAAGAGCATTCCTAAATTATGGACTGACCTGAACAATTGCAGCAAGTGTGACCTTGCAACAAAAGACGAATGGCACCATGACTGCAAACTCAAAGTGCTTTCCTCTGCCTACTAGCATAACCTGTGCCTTGCTCAGGTGGGTCTAGAATTATTGAAATATCTTTTTCTATTAGTCAGAAGAAACACAAGGGGTAAAAATCTGGTGCAATTAGGTCGGTCAATTAATAGTAATTAATGCACACAATTAACGCAAAACAAATTAACTTGATTTAAAAAATAGTCATGATTAATCGTAGTTTTAATTGCACTGTTAAACAATAATACAATCGCCATTTAACTTTATTATAAATGTTTTTGGATGTTTGTCTACATTTTCAAATATACTGATTTCAATTTCAACACAGAATCCAAAGTGTACAGTGCTCACTTAATATTTTTATTACAAATATTTGCACTGTAAAAAAAAATAAACAAAAGAAATAGTATTTTTCAATTCACCTCATACAAATACTGTAATACAATCTCTTTATTGTGAAAGTGCAAATTACAAACGTAAATTTTTTTTTTTAATTATCTGCACTCAAAAACAGGGATGCGCTGGCCACCACTTCCCGCAGCTCCCATTGGCTGGGAAAGGTGACCTGTGGCCACTAGGCACTGCGGGCGGCCGTGCAAATGTAAACAAACTATCTGGCGGTCTGCCAGCGGATTAGCCTGACGGGCTGCATGCGGCCCGCGGGCTGTAGGTTGCCTGCCACTGCTTTAGAGTCTACACGTCAAAGCATGAAGAGGCATAGGGATGTTTAACATATCTGGCATGTAAATACCTTCCAATACTGGTTACAGCAGAGCCATGAGAATTCCCATTCTCACTTTTATTTAAAGTGCCGCCAGAGCCTCGCTGCAGGAGCCCCAGGGCTCCAGCGGCAATTTAAAGGGCCTGGGGTGCCCCGTAGTGGCCAAAGCCCCAGGCCCTTTAAATCTTGATTTAAAGGGCTCAGGGATTTATAAGACCCCACCTCTTCTGGTTGTGGCCCCGCCCCCCTGCTCAGGACTCCAGTGTATGGGTAAGTCCTTTAAGTTACTTTCACCACTGCACTCAGTCCTTATGGGGATGCAGGGGGGAAGGAGAAGAGTAAATTTCATCCATTCTGCTTAGGGGAATCTATGGAAAGAAGAAGCAGAGAGACAAGGAGAAAATAGCCATCGAAAAATAAATACTGTATATACACGGAATAAAGGGCCCCTACTTTTGCCAGCATGGCTATTTCTGGATGGAGTGTGTGATGAAGGATCTTTTTTCCTTAATACATACATAGCTTTGGATTTTCCTTTATTTAGAAGTTTCTTTTTAAAATCAATTGCACCTGGGACAAAAACATGGATTTAAACGACAAGGAAAATGATTCACTAATTCCAAATATGTTTTCAAACCTTGAAACACTGTTGAGTTATTTAAGCAAAACCTTTATATGCATGCATCACAGGAATTGAGTTAGGCTATGATACCCTCTGGAGACAGATGGTGGAACTTCAGGTTTAAAGCATTTTTTAATACAGACTGTGCTCTATTGCACTAGTATATTGAGATGCAGTAATGATATAACTGGTACAAACAAAAAATCAATGCAAAAATATTTTAAGAAACTAAATATACTGTAGTTTCTGAATAGAGTGGAGTTTGCTTCTTCCCAATCTGGTACTGATGCTTTTTGGGCTTTGAAAAGGCTGATGGGCATTTGCCCTGGCTTATCAGAATATTATAATTATCTGAAACCTTGCTGGGCCCAGAACCCTACTACTCTCATGCACACATGTCTCTATCTGATAGCCTTCCTCCTGCAAAAATCTAGCTCAACTAATTCACAGCCTTGGAAAGGATCTCAACAGGAGTGGTGCCGAGGGCCCCAGAAAATGGTGATGGAGCTGACAAGTACATTCAATAATTTTTAGGAACAAAGACATTGGTGAAGCTTCCAGAGAAGTGTGGGTCTTGGTCTCAGTTTCACTTACTGAAAGATGGGCTGACTTCGATTTTCCTGCTGTGGTTCAATATTTATTGCCTTGTGCATTCTGAAAACACATCTACCACACACTCATATCAAAGACTGCTATCGGTTTTTTGAAAATAAAAGCATTGATCCATGGCCAAAGTTTGTTAGTAGTGTCAAAATAAAAATGTAGGTATGAATAATAGAGTCATTATATGGAACAGAATTTTCCAAACATAATGCAGTTTTGGAAAACAAACATTCCAATTCATACCTAAAACTTTTACACCAAACTTCAGCCATTCACGCTGAAATTTTCCAGGCCATATGTCTGCACCCCAGAGAGCTCTGAGAAGAATTCTACCTCAAGGATGACTCCTTTCCGGAGGTTTCCTGGGGAGGGGCATTTGCGCTCCTCCTCTAATACAGGGCTGTGTCTGATGTTATGAATGAGGCCTTAAGCAAGTAAGTCAGAATCATCACATGCATGTAGACATCATATGTGATCATCGCATGTATATAATCAGGGCCAGCTACCAGCTGCTTCTACAGAATTGTGCTCCAGAAGTTCAGTTTTCATTGAATAAAATAATAAGAAAGAAAGTTTCTAAACTTTAAGTTTCCAAAGAAGCCTTCCAAATATGAAGTGTAAATCAGACATGTCGTCTTTTTCGCTCTGCAGACAGCCTGAAGCAATAGCTCTGAAATGTGTGAAACTCTATTTGTCTCAACAGGTTGTTGACATTGAAACTGACAGACTAGGGTAGAATTTTCAAGTCCCATAGACTTGAGCTACTCCCTTTCTAAAGCTCCTTTGAAAAATCCCAGCTTTAAATGTCAACTTTAACTATCTCACTGATGATCACTTTAGCAGAAAGAGCCACTTACTGTGCGTATTCCATAATCCCTAACTGCCTTCTCAGCTGCCAAAAGCTCCAACTTCTGCTTTCCAGAAGTCAAAATCACTAGTTTTACCCCTAACAACAGTGCATCTAGGAGTATTCAATATGAAATTCTGCAACACATTAACAATTAAAAAAAACAGAGGCCAAATCAAATCAATTCGACTGAACATAAAATTAAAGAACACCAAAAATACTCTGTAGATAACACTGCTCTACAGCCAAAATGCTTCTGAAATAAATGTAGTCCAACTTTACTAATTCTGGGTCACTGAGAACGAAAATGATGCTTAAAATTCTTGATTGGCTCTAGTTTTCAAGATATGCTATTGGGTCAGTATATATGACCCTTGACTTGGGAATGGCAGAGGATAAGTGAGTTATAAAGCGAAGGGATCTCAATTTAAACCAGAAATGACTAAAATACATCTTTGACTGGATCTGTGAATAAATCTATGACTGGGTTTGGACAGCACTTGCTTTTTAGGCAAAACAATGAATGATGCAATCTGAAGCTGGTATTGCATCATACATGATATGAATTGCATCATGTTATTCCTAGAAGTCATGGATGATGCAATCATAACAAAGCTTACATCACTCTGCTGGACAAATTGCCCTATATCAACTCTAGAAATCATACAGTGTCGTGCTCTCTTATTTGTCAGTGTTTGATTTTGCAAAGGGACACATTTCTGTTTAGCCAAAGTGAGCAGAGATGCCTCGTACTTGTGTGAACAGTGCAGATAACTTCAGCTATGTTTGTGGTGAAGCGACTTTTGCATCAAAAAAGTGCAGTATAATCACTATGGTTAAGAAAGCCTATCACCTTTATTTTGGCTGCAAAATTGGAGATCAGGACAAGAGGTGGGCCCCACACATATGCTGCTACACTTATGCATCAAATCTTCACCAGTGGTTGAACAGGAAAAGGAAATCTATGCCTTTTGCAGTGCCAATGATTTGGAGAGAGCCAACAGATCATACCAGCAATTGTTACTTCTGCATGGTGCCTCCAGTTGGGAAAGGTGTGTCAAAGAAGAAAAAGTGGACTGTGCATTATCCAAACATTCCACCAGCTATACGCCCAGTACCCCACAGAGAAGGACTGCCGGTTCCTGATGCACCAGAATCATTCTCACTTGAGTCAGATGAGGAAGAGGATGAAACTTCTGGTCCTGAACCATCAATGTCACAGGACCCACATTTTCTCCCATCCTCCTCCTCTGAACCACACCTCATAACACAAGGTGAACTGAATGACCTTGTCAGGGATTTGGAACTACCCAAGAGTAAGGCAGAGCTGTTGGGCTCCAGACTACAGCAGTGGAATCTCCTGGCAGGCTATCAGGGCAAATGGAGCGCATCAATGCTTGCAGACTATTGCTGGACAGTGACAAGAGATGCTCCATTTAATGAACACAAGAGACAAGCCAAGAAGCGCCGAGTAGACACTGAATAGGACTAAACTATGTACATAATAATTTTTTGCCTTTTGTTTCATAATAAATTTTATTTATAGAACCCTTTTGCTGATTTTTAAAGTGTTACGCAAACAGGACAGGTGAAATATTATCATGTAAAGCAACCATAAACACATGAAAAGACCTAGGTTTACAATTTATGATTAAAACTCTACGATCTACACAATATACATAGACATAAAATGTAAAAACTTAAATATCTTAGAAACAGTAGCCAATCAGTTGTTTTAATTGTCATATTTGAATTCAGCACATCAAAATACATAATAAATATCACATTTTATCTCTGAAGCAGACGACTTCTCAAAAATTGTAGACCAGTCTAACATTATTCAGTTTCCTATTTAACACTATAAACATCCACTTTTACATTTAGGTAAAACTGTGGCCATTTCCAATCTGTTGCACTGGAGCACTGCAGAATCCCTGCCACAGAACGCAAAGACCCTAAATCACAATCAAAATTGTGGTGACTGTATCATCTCCTTTCTACTAATATTCAACGAGCTGAACAGGGCATAAATCGTCTTGAACAAATTCATTTCCAAGACAGAAAAATTGCCAAACACACACACACACACACACACACACACACACACACACAGACAAGCTGCAGAAACTCCTATTGCACTGATACGAAAATAATTCTGATCGGCTTCAGTTTATCTTCTGAGCTGTGAGCTAGACTGTGCCCTTAGCCTCAGCACAATTCCTCTGGGGACTCTCTGGCAATGCACTCTGTTATGGCAGCTACATTGCCCCGAGAAAAGATGCAAAATGCTGCACAGTGGTGCCAGAGAAGAGAAGTGCC
Source organism: Gopherus flavomarginatus (assembly GCF_025201925.1). NCBI lineage: Eukaryota > Metazoa > Chordata > Testudines > Testudinidae > Gopherus > Gopherus flavomarginatus. Next base: position 89,508,375 of record NC_066624.1, read on the forward strand.
TGCGTGTAATTGCCTCTTCTTGCATTTCCTGTCAGGGGATGGCCATAGTATAGCCCTAGCTGTATATTTTAGGTATCTACAGCAGCATCGCCAACTCCAAGCATTCAAAAGATTGGCTTAAAATTCACAATATTTTTCTTTTTATATGGCGGTTTGAAAAGTAACATTAACAGTGTCATCCACTCTATGGCTTCCAGTAACCTGGAACGAATCAAGGCTGTCCCTCCAGAGAAAGATTTTAGCTGGCATGGTTCACTAGATGTTCCATGGTTTTGATATCTTCTTCGAAATCACATACTGAACTGTCCATTTTACATTTGTGCAATAGGTAACTAAGGCACACATGAGGTTCTGATGTGGTTCCCTGTGATCTATATCTTACATGGCATGATGAAGTCAAGTTCTCAGTCTATAGGATCTGGGATCAGGTCTTGATTCTTGACCCCTGTCTTTTCCCACCAGCTCTGCCACTTGTCTTTTGGTGACAGTTCTGAGGTTTTTAGATCTTTGGCCACTAACAAGAAGGGATTCCTGGATTTAAGGCAGCATCTCAAGAGGAGGATGGAGTTGGAGATCTTCATAGATAGGCAAGACTGAGTTCATTATCACTCTGCTGTAGTCTTGTATTATTGTTGCTTCTATTTTGGAGGGATGGCAAGATATGCACAAAAGAGTAGGGAGCTAGACAGCTGGTTTTGCCTCAGTACATCTGTAACAATTCTCATATCAGTGTTCAATTTTAAATGTATGTTACGTGCCCCTATCAGGGTACAATATTCACCTGCTGAAAAGACAAGGGTCAAGGTGGCTGTGCACAAAGCATGTGTCTGCTCCCCAACTGGTTCTAGCGAGATTGCGGATTATATTGTTTGTAGTTTTTACTGAAGCAACAGTCTTCATCAGATGTTGGCGGTAAGTGAGGCTACAGTCAGAACCACTGAGATTTTTCAGGAAATTCCCTCCTGAGTTTGGTGTCACAGAAGGTGACATTCAGGCACTTCTTTGCATGTGTTTGCTCTAGTGGTATGCAGAGACAGCTGTTTGAGGGCTTGGTCAGAGTAACCATAATCAATAGCATTCCTCCATATTTTTCAGATTTTCTGTGAGGCTGAGTTCCACTTGGGTGCAAGTGCTCACTTGGATGGTGAGCGCAAGATCATCCATGTATCCAAATTTCCATAACTGGGATGATGGCATGTTATTAAAGAGTGATGGTGTCAAGATGGACCCCTGGAGGATCCTGTTGTTCAGTAGATGAGGTCTGCTGGTCTGTTCATTGGATGTATGCGAAACTTGGGTTGGTGAACATAATTGTCAGTAGGCTCAGTGTTGTTCTGCACCAAACTATTTTCAAAGCTTTCAGGAGCAAGCCAGCCCGCCAAACTATGTTGTATGCCAAGGACAGACCACACGGGTCTCTGTTTTGAGCCTGCATTAATAGCCAGCTCTGAGGCAAGTCCATGGTATGACAGGGTGACCAGACGTCCTGATTTTATAGAGGCAGTCCCGATATTTGGAGCTTTTTCTTATATAGGCACTTATTACCCCCTCATCCCGATCCCGATTTTTCACACTGCTATCTAGTCACCCTACAATATAATAACCTGTTCATAGGTGCTTTGTCCAGGTCTAAATCTAGTTTGCTCTTGAAGGACAAAATCCTCAAAGATGGATGTAAGTCTCTGAAGGAACAACCTTCCAAGAGCTTGTACCTTATGCATAGTAATGATATTGGCTAGCAGTTTTCAAGATCGTTGCTTCTTTCCCTGGTTTCAGGATGGTGATGACCTGCCTATCACCATACATTGGGCGTTTGGCAAAGAAGCACAGTCAGTCAGTCATGGCCATGCTGGCCTAGGTTTTCAGAAATTCTGGGAAGATGCCACGTAGGCCTGATGTCTTAAGAAGTTTAAGTGTTATGGCCTTGTCCACTTCTTCTCTTGTGAATGGCTCTGATAGATTCGATGTTGCTGAGCAGTGTGATAGGCAGCAATGATGCTCTTTCTTCATTTTTCTTCTGTGATGACAATCTGGTTGAACCTTGGAATTCAGGAGCATTTGGGTGGTGATGGCATTGGCTATGACTTTTGGCATTCCAATTTGGGGAAGGTTAGCACTGCCAAGATAATGGAGAAGCCTCCAGGCTTTCCTGCTTGAGTGGGTTATATCTAGATGTTTTGTGGCTTTTGTTTCATCTAGTCAACTTCAGAAATGAGGTTGCAACAGCAGGGTTAACTGCTGTCCTGTACTCCTTTAGCAGTGCCTTACCCTCTGCCAACCAGCAGGGAGCATAGGCTTTTCTCTAGCTGTGGGGGATGTTCCTTTCACACTTTAAGGAGGCTGATGAAGCTGTTGTAGTGGTTACATTCACAGACAGACAGTCAGGGAGCCATTTTTTCTTGTTTCCATATTGCCATTCCAGTCAGTCTTCCTTAAGTTCCAATGCATCTTTAGGAGTGATGTGATTAGGTGGATGTGGTGACCGACATATATGATGACAGAACAGGGATGACTATGTGGAAAATCGCTGAGGATAGTTTGTTCTGCCACTAGGGCCCATACATTTCCAGTCACAGGACACAAAGCCCAAGTCCAGTCTTTTCTCCATCTTCACAAGATGGAAACGACAACAACAGTTGGGCTCTTTTTCTTTGCCTTCAGGGTGTACTTGGATTATGTTGTCAGGTATTTTTCTGCAGCCATGAGGGCTAGAAACTTCCTTTTTTAAAATAGAAGCTGAGATTCACACACAGTCAGCTGCTTCCAAGAGCAGGGCTCTAACAGAAACAAGTCTAATGAGACCTACTACAAACTAATAAGAGCTAGTGACACTACTCCAGGGCACCAAGCACTGTAGTATTCAGGCACAAAGTACATTCTTAAGGTAAGCATAAAAAACCTCCAGACAGATTTTGATTTTGTCATTCAAAGGTCCAATCATTTGCACTTGCACTTTTCTCCCTTTCCTCATTGTTACAGGTAACTGTGTAAAAAGTAAAAAGTGGCCCCAGTGCTATAAACTGGCAGACTAAAGCCATGTCTATACTAGAAAGTTTCATTGGTAGCAATTTATCAGCATACCACTGCTGACATTGTAATGTCACTAAAATGTGGCTGCATGTCCTCACTCCTAGAGGTGCTAGAGGAAAATGACACACTGCACTTTGGGTAGACAACCCAGCGTTCCCTATGTCACTATCATCAACATTGCCTTGTGAGGTATTTTAAAAGTCCACTGTGGGATGCCAATACTCCTCTTCAGGAATAGTGAGGGTTTGAGGTCAACTCCCCATAATTCCTTCAACTCCATCCCACAATTTCTGTAGTGTTTTTTAAAATCCCCACAGTTCACTCATAAGGATAATTCAAATCTTTGCCAGGAGGGTGTCCCACAGGCTAGGACCCAACATCAAGAAAGCCTCACTTCTGGCTCCCATAATTGTCACACTATATTGGGACACGGAGACTAGAAATAAGTAAAGCTGTCTTGGTGGGTCACAAATGGACAGTAGTTAATGGATTACTCTTAGATTAGCCTAGTTTTCCCTCTACTGTATGTGATCAGTTAAATCGAATAGACAAATAAACTAGGGTTGGGCTGTTACCTGAACAGCATTCACGCTTCTGAACTACATTTTATCTCTCTGCTTTGCAAGAATATACATCAGTACAACAAATTTCATAACCAGTCAGTTTAGATAGAACAATCATGGGCACAATATTACCCCTACATCTGCTTTTCTTGGATCTAGCAGATAATTTCCAATACACAAAGTTTTCCTTCATCAGCTAGATGACGTTTAGACAGAAATAACTTGATGTGCTGTATATCAGAATGTACTTTAAATTATTATAAAAACAACAAGGAGTCTAGTGGCACCTTTAAAACTAACAGATTTATTTGGGCATAAGCTTTCATGGGTAAAGAAAACACTTCTTCAGATCCAAATAAATCTGTTAGTCTTTAAGGTGCCACCGTCGGACTCCTTGTTGCTTTTGTGGATACAGACTAACACAGCTACCCCTCTGATACTTTAAATTACTATGGCATTGAGTCCACCAGATGGCAACTAAGGTTTCAATTCCAAATCAGCAAAATCAGAATGTTGGTTAAATACAGATGTTAGATTTCTTAGATTACAGATTTCTTAGATTTCAGCAGGTAGCAGAGTAATTATTTTTTTAGAAACATACAGTGGATTGGCAAAATAAATCTGAATTACAAAAAAGTAATTACCATTTCTTTACACAAATAGGAATAAATTATTTAAAAATCAGGAATATTTTCTCATCACAGCTACTTGGACTTGATTCTCCTCCCTTGAATTATAAATCCTACAAATGCAGAATAAGGCTGCAGGTGTATTTTGAAAGGCTAATTGATCTCTCTCACTCTCTCTCTCTCTCTCTCTCTCTCTCTCTGTGTTCTCACATACACTCACTCTTGTACAGCAGAGAGATTTGTGCTTCTCCAACATTTGAGGAATGCTTCATGACCCCCAACTTTTCCATTCCCCAGATGGTCTCTCACAAAAAATAACAAAAGGATACTGAGCCCTATTGAAACACCCAAACTCACTAGTCGCTTTTGAAAATGTAGGCATATTACACCCACTGAGCTGTCCAAATACTGCATATGTCTTCTTTTCTACCATAAACTGCTTTTACTTAGGCCCAAGCCTTCAAGTACATTCACATACATTTTCTTGTATTCTCCAAGCTCTCTAAACCGTGCTCTGCACTCACAACAGTTCTAAAACCTCCTAGCTCCAGGAAACTTTCTGTTTATGTATATATTTTATCTCTTAGCCAAAGAGGCAGCAACCTCCGGCAGAAATGTAGACATCTTCTGTGGAACTTGGCCCTGAATATGCATTCCTGGGGCAAAAAAATCACCTATTATATTTAGTCTTATTTTATTCTGCTTTTAAAATATAATATCAACAAAATATTGAAGGTTAACCTTACTAGCACCAGAGGTTATGGATAGAGATGAGAAGTGATTTGACTTTCAGCCTCTCAGCAAGCAGATGGATTTATTAGCTCCAACTCAGAAATAAAAGCTGGGTCGTCTTCTGCAAGACCTTAGCTACTCACAAACTTGCACTAGTTTAAACAAACTGATTTAGTTCAACTGGTGCGATCCCCTACGTGGACACTCTTATTTTGGTTTCAGAAATGTTTACATATCTCTTTATCTTAAATTTGTTTCTAACTGACTTAAACTAAACTGAAATAAAATGGAGTTAACCTGAAATAAGAGAGTCCACCCAACCTTTTCATTAATTTAAGATCACACCTTAAGTAAAATGGTTACAGCTCTGCACATAGACAAGCCCTGAGGCAGAGGGAACTAGGGGGAGGACAGAGGAAGATCCTACCTTATGAACCGCCCAATTCAGGCAAAATTTCAGATGGAGGTTTACATTAGTAAGTGAGAGCATGTGTGTGTGTATATATGTAAGAAATCTACCTGTTTACACTAATGTTTAAATTAACATACTAGTAAAATATCATTAGTACATATCCTTAAGTGCCTGTTTTGGGAACTGACACCAGAACTGCTCTAACTCTTTTTTAATTTTTGTTCTTTTCTTTTTTCTTTTTTTTTCTGAGCACTGACTTCCATTAGCAATTTTAGACACATCCTTATCCAGTCTTGTAACCTGCCTTTTTCCTGACTGAAAGTTTTAAATGGTGGTGACTGGAACAATTTTTGAAGTCAAAATATTCCATCAGGTAAAGCAGGCAATTACAAGTGTCACCAACTGTCAAGAACAGTTTAAAAGAAATTCAAACCCCCAGATGAAGCAGAAATTCTCTCATTCTTTTCTCTCCAGAGGATTTTGGCTTGTTGCTTATTAATTCAGGTATGTCCTTTGAATAGTGATATTTGAATCTATTTTGCAACAATTACTCATCTAAAATACTAAATTAGATTTGTACATTCCATTTAAAAGGTCTATACATTGTGATGATAATTGCAATGTGTCTTTTTACATAGAGATATAGATATGGGGCAAATTCAGTAGTCTATTTAATTTCAAAATATTCTCTAAGATGAGATGATTTTTTATTCTGTTAGCTATTTCTGAACTAGAAGCCCTCAAAGTTCAAATGCTGCCAAATGCCAAGGGATGTTTTCTTCTAGATGAATACTAATTAAATTAGTAATGTATGTAATTATGCTGATTTTAATGCTGTATGTAGTATGTGAGGCTAAAACAGAGACAGAATTTGCATGCACTGTCAAATATGACTACATCTTTATCATTTAGCACTGAAATATTAACACAGATCTGTTAAGAGTGACACGTTGGCAAATTAATGCTCTATAGTGCATAACTTGTTAATGACTCTTTCTGTAGCATTAGCCAGCTACTTTGCTTTTGGAACATTAAATGCAAAATTCAGACCAGTTTCTAGTGCCTCTATGGGAGACTGTTGGCCAAATCCTGCACCAATGTATTGTACATTCTTTGCATCCCCACTGGGACCAATGAGATTGCAGGCTGTATAAATCAGCGCAGGATGTGGCACTCTGTGTGTGTGTGTGTTCTAAAGAAACGTAAGTGAATTTAATGCTCATTAATGGCACGTCTTTGAGACTGATCCCTATTTATAAATAGAGCAGGTATAGCATGAGCAGCAGCTGTGCAGGCTTCCATGACCCCCACCCCATACCAATGTGCTCATTTCAAATATGCTACTGAACAGCCATCATATGGTAACAACACTCAGTCACTGCTTAGCTGGGCTGGATTTGAAGCAATGAGGAGTGAACATTTCCATTTGTTTTCATCAAGTTCCTGGGCCAACATGGTAATTCAAACCTCCTCACTGTTTGTATTGAGCTGATTATCAATCAGGTGCACCCCTTCAATTTTGTGCATTAAAACTAGTTGCCTCACAAATTCCTGGCCTATATTTTAGTTGACCTCTTAACTCCTGTAGTGTAGTTATTGCAGTGAACTGGTTCATTCACTACTGCTGCTGCCTCCTGTTGCACCTCATTGATTTCAATGGGACTACTCCCAAAGCATAAAGTTAAGCATTTGCATAAGACTTTAAAAGATCAGAGCTTTGGTCTGTTAACTCCATACCCCAAAATGGAGACAGCAAGATGAGGTTTGCCTTGCAAAAGAACTGAGTGTGAAGTGTTGGACTTTAGAATCTCATTTGAGCTGTCTTTAACCCTCTGGAGAGTACTGCAGAAAAGTCACTTACATACAACTTCAGTCTAAGTGCCGTCACCAGCATCTGCCATCTCCTCTTTAGTTAATTTATTATCTACAGAATATTTTAAAATGCATCTTAATGTTATATGTGGGGAAAGCTGCTGTTAAAATGAAAAATTTGGAAAACTATCTCCCAGCTAGTAAATAATAGATTAGAAAAAAGCTATGTTCAGAATTTTTGAATAACTTTTGCAAATACTGTAGGAGGGCTCATCTTTTAAACATGACTTTTTGAATATTCTACAGCAAATTAGTTATTTTCCCCTCTTTTGGCTGGAGAGAGCAGCTCTCTAGTCATATATCTGGGTATGTACATTGTCCTTATGGCAACAGTTTCTGAGCACAGTGCAACATTATAGAAGTAACAAAACCCAACAGGGGTTACAGGACTCTCTTTAGTTCTCCTTCTGTCTCTCCTCAGAATGTCTTCATTTTCTTGGTCGTTGCTATGATCACGCTCTTCCTATTAGATAGCTCTGCTGTGTTCTAAAATGGCACTTAATGTGAAAATAGATTTGTTCATGGTGAAATTGTGGCTCTTATAATATCTTTTTTCCATATTGGATACCTCTGAACATATATTATATTAACTATCAACTTTAAATACTGAAAAACTCCAACTCAAAAATACAACTAGTCTATTGTCTGAATCTTTAATTTTAGAACTATCAGCCAAATTCCAAGATGCATCTAATTTCAAAGGCATAGGGTGCCCAGATGTCCCATTGTTACAGGGACAGTCCCATTTTTGGGGACTTTTTCTTAGATAGGTGCCTAATACCCTCCACCCTCATCCCGTTTTTTCACAGTTGCTATCTGGTAACTCTATAAAGGTATCAAAGGGAATCTGTTGTTGTAATTTATTTAACTTACACCTTTTTCCAGCTCCCTTAGTTCAACTTTAAATTTTCCAGCAATTCATTAAATCACTTTAGTTCCAAGACACAAATGAAGGAAGTTTAGAACACATATGCATTTTATACATATGATGTCATTTCTGTAATGTTAAAGTCACTGATATGCAAACCACATGGAAATACATAGAGGACAAGAACTGAAGCCCCATGAAATCAGTGAGTGTCTTTCTATGACTTCAGATACAGGTTTGCACCAGTGGATTATATATTGTTCTACTGAGATCTGTTTAAAATAATATTTTAAACCAAAAATAAAGTCAGTCTTCTCCCAATAAGAACAAAACTTAATGTAAATTAAGTACATCAAACACATTTCATGTTTTATATATTTGAGGTTTTCATATCAGAGTAATTTCATTATCTATCTTCACAGAGAGAAGGCTGGTTCAGTATACACCAGGCACAAAGGAAACAGCATAACTCTGGTGTACAACCTGAGTACAGTACAGCTCATCATGGGGAGCTTTGTATCTCAGGGAAGCACAATCCACTCCAGAGTGGCCTGGAATATGGAGGGACTGTTCCACGAGGCATGACTGCCTTGTTGTATGGGCCAGCATAGACTAGAGGATACAGGAACATTAAGAGCTTCACCAGAGCAAATATTCCTACCAATTGCAGCTCTCAAATAAATGAAAACAAATGATCTCATCAGACGTGAGTCATTTTTAAACAGTGCACCGTGAACTGCATTTACTCAAATTTAGCAAGATAATATTAGCAAATTCCTGGTATTGTATTTATCCCAGTTTAAAAGGCTTAAGATATTATAGTCTCATCTCCTTGTATAAACCAATTCAAGTTACATAACGCATGTGGATTTGCTACCGACTGTATTCTAGATGGTAATATACTACTAAGCCAAAGCTATGCAATAGCAATTTGGCAGAAAACAGGTCATTACTTTATTATATGTCAAACCTCTCAAACTGGTCTGAACATTTCAAATTAAAAACGCAAATAGAAAATAATCTCTGTGTTGGGTAGGTTTTATTGAATTACTTCACTCGTGAATTTATAGCATGATTATTTTACCAATTCTTTTGCTATTTTCCGTCACCTCTAGGTGGGTTTCCATGTCTTTATGTCAATGTAGGGGCATATTGTGACTAGCAATGTATGAGTGCACAAAGGCTGGGCAGGGGGGCAAAAGGAGCCCTCCCCAAAACATAAAGGACACAGAGACAAGACACAGAATGGCTCCATCCTAGCACTAGTCCCAAGAATTTGTAATTCATAAGCACAGAAAATGGTGCAACAGAACTAAGGGTAACGGGAAGCTTTTCAAAAGCAGCCTGCTGCACGCAAGAAGAATGCAAGAAAAATCCTGGGACCACCCCTTCACATGGATTTTGTCACATTTTACCGTGAGAAGATCTGAATACCTTTGTGACACAAGAGATATGTTTTTGCTACTAATGAGCTGGGGGTCGGGGATAGGGGGTGATTGCATGGGCCTCTTGTTACTAAAGCCAGCTCCATAAAGGAGAATCTTAATTTCAACCAGCCAAAGAAAGTCTGTTTATTTTTTCCCTTTTCCCTGCCAAGACAGCCTTGAAATATAAACTGATGTGAATAAGACATTGTAAACTGATAGGTTGGACTGAGAGGAGCTGGGCAGCCTCTCTGCAGCAGGAAGCCAAGTGGCATATAATTAACCCCCTTCTCATACACACACTTTTTCTGTACAGTGCAGTAATCAAGTTTCGGGGTGCATCCGAAAGAATCATCTGTATACCCCTTCCCAAAGTCCTCATGCCAGGCCTGTGCAGCATGGCAGAGAGGAATCACTTATACCTGGTAGGAAGGGGGAACTGTTTTCAGGCCCATTTAAAACTGCTAATGCCAGGACATTCCCTAAGGAAATGCTGGAAATAAAGATACATAAAATGAAAGCTTTAGAAACATTTAATTAAAATCATGCTTCTGTACACTGTGTTCTGATGGCTTCTCTCTTAACTGTGGTCCTGAATACCACAGAGTATAGATTTTCACATCGATCTGTATGTAAAATACATAATAAAGGGCCCAAATTCATTAACAAACTCCAGCACACAGCAAAGTTTATGAGATAGTGAATTGTTCTCAAATGAGCAGTGTAACGAGAAATGCAAAGGGCCTAATTCACCACTGTGTATTGCTCCAGTTTTATGCTGGTGTAACGCCACGGAAATCTTTAAGATACTGTCGGCAGTCATTCGGATGAATAACCCAGGATTCAGAGTGGTATCCGAGTTGGATGCTGAGCCTTCAGTATTTACTCTGTATCATCCACAGTGTAGATCCTCTGTAGTAGTCACCCCGTTATACATAATACAATTCAAAACTACTGCACAATGAGGGTCCTGCCTCTCTCTCTTCTCCCAGAAAGAGTGGCAGAAGGGTGGTAGGAGGGAGTAGTCCCTGAAGGGCAAGGATTGATATGGTGATCTGTTCCTACATGGGAGGAATACGGCCCAATCTGTCCCTAAGATGTTTTTGTTCAGTATTTCCAACAAAGCCTGCACTGTACAATGGGCCAGGTTCATCAGTGCTGTAACTACACAGCAGGGCTTTGGGGTGGAGCCCAAAGCAGGAGCGTGGAGCAGCTCCAGAGCAGCAGAGCTGCAGGTTTTTGCCTGGAGCTGGAGCAGAGCTGGAGCACAGCTCCAAGGCCCTGCTACACAGAAATCAACAGAGCCTGTATGTGTTACCCTCAAACTCACCAAAAATATCAAAAGTATTAAAGGCCAAATAATCCTTCCATTAACACTAGTGCAAAGCCACTGACTGCACTGGGGCTGTGTGAATGGCTCTCAATCTCTTTTGGCATTACTACCTCCCAGATTTCTCTCTCTCATTACATTATCACTAATACTGACTTGTTTTTCCCCCAGAGAAATTGCCTTGATTTTTCCAGTTTCAATCTCATTTATCTATTTCGCGTCCCAGGTTTATAATTTCTTTACATCTCTTGGTATGATTTCTCTGTTCTAACATGCTCTGTGAATTTCATTAGCCAGCTGTTAACCCCCGCTTCCAGATCATTGGAGGAGGAGATGTCAGAACCAGTGCCAGTCACTCCAGCTCCCCAGAGTAAACTATTAACATATAGTACAAAGGGGATAGATGAGCAGTGTTAATCTTTTACATTAATCAGTATGTTTGGTGCTTTTTCTGTGTTATATTCGGGGAAACAGTTCCATAAAATGACTGGGGATCTAAAGCTCTTAGAATACCTTTAATCCAACTATATATTTCTAAACCTTTCATCTCTACTACAGCATGTAAAATATTTAAGTCCACAGAAATACAGCTACTAATTTCATTATTTTGGGAACTACTTCAAAATTATTAATGGTTTAAATAGATAGGCAATGGGAGCAGGTCTTCCCTGAGGTAACTCTACTGATTTCAGTCTATCATGCTGCAAAGTATTATGATAATTAAGTATGAGTCTGAGTTTACATGCCAGCTTCCTTGGATAAAACTAATTATCTCATTGCCCTTAGTCACATCAAAAAGGTTGCAGCAACAGCTATCACTGTCAAATTAAACAAGGAAAAGAAATGTGGCGGGGTCATATGCAGAAGGAAGGTCCACGATGTGGCTATTTTACATTCCATGGCTTGAATTAAAATACCCCCTGTATTATTGCCTCAGTAAACAGTATCTTAAGCACAACTAATCGGATACAGTAATGGACATTTCATATACACGGTAGATGGTCCAGAATAAAGATTCTTTACTTTCCTATTAAATCTGTTTCACAACTTTTTTTATTGAATCACACTTAACATCCTACTGTCTTGAGTGCCCCATTCTCACATTTTTTGGCTCTGTCTTCTATACATTGCTTTTCTCACTGGACTATTCTCTGACAGTTACATTCCCTTGGACTTCCTTACGCTCTGAGCTGGTCTGTGCTACACATAATTTTGAAGAATTGAGCTAACTGATGCGATGCTGACCACAGCTTTCTGGTTAGTGTAGACAAAGACAATCATGAAAGCTAATAAGGATTAAACTTCAGGCCCCCGAAGCTTAATCCTAACTATTTGACATCATACTGAGCTCAATTTGTCCTGTGCTGCACTGATTGCAAAACTATGGGCAGCATAATTCCAGCTCATTCAGTTTTCCACAGCCATGTTGAAAAAAACTCAGTGGGCCAAAAATTCAAGAGCGATGTGCAGGAAGTAGATGAGCAGGGTGGGTATGTTAACCAGTCAAACAGACAGTAGTGGTCACATGCTCCTCCTATCCAGTGAAGCCCAGGGAGGGAAGGATTATACCTCTTGAGGTACAACCACCCAGAGCTTTCTGCAGGCAGTGCATCTCTCCATCATCTCCAACTCACACCAGTGGCCAAATGCCACGGTCTGAGTTTAAGTAACTATAAAGAACTCTAAATCAGTCATAAGGGCATATAGAGGAAGTGTAAACTGATGCAATGAACCACAGGCTCAGACTTTTGTTTTTGCTAGTGTGTGCTCCTCTCCATCCCTTCCCCCATGTGTGAGTGGCAGGTGGGGCCTCCGGGGGCAGGAAGAGGAAGAGTAGGTGTGGGGTCTCGAGGCAGAGCACGAGAGCAGGGCTACAGTCTGGGCGCTGGGTTCCACAAAAGATTAATCTGACCCCCTTTATTTGTTGGTGGGTGCTTGAGACCTGGAGCACCCCCAAAGTCAATGCTTACATAATGAACACATCACAGGGTTACAAGGAGATGTATATTAGACTTAGAGAAGAGTCACCACTCAGTGTCTCCTGCTATTGCTTATTATTCTAATGCATTTGTTGTTCTGCCCGTCTAATTCCATGACAGAAAACAGTAAAAAGGACAAAAAGCTAAAGCAATCTAACTCCCGAATGGATTAATTGAAAAGGAAATACAGTGCAACACAACAGATTGCCATAGACTATTAAAGCAATTGTCAGCTCAATCTTTACGATCCCACTGAACTTCAAAATGGCACTGCCGCTGTTTAAGTTCTGTGGATGACAAACTTCACACGCTAAAATATGCTAAAGGCATCAGAACTGAAATCAAAAGTAGCTGCTTGGGTGCAACTGATAAGCAATCAACCCTCAAGACCCATTCCCTTTTGTATAAACAGACTTCACTGCCTTCACTGCTCCATGGCCTAGACACACACACCAAAGGAGAAAGAGTGACCGCTGGGCAAAGGTTATAAAAATAATCTCTTGGGCAAGGTGTTTCATTTAAGAGGCTCAGTGAAGACCTGAAAATTCCTCTAATATCTCATAAGGCAAGGAAGGGAGATGATGGTCCAGTTGATTGACTGCAGCTTAAATATTATGTTTACATCTATTCCCACTGCAGAGAAAAGGAGCAAGAACTTGGGAACCAGGAAGAGGTTGATCTCAATCTCTCTCTCTACCTAATTAGTATTGATACTGCCAGGCATGAAAGGTCAGCACACCAGGAGGAAGAGGAAGAAAAAGCACACAGCTAGGCAATGTAGGCAAAAGAAAAAAATCTTACGTTAGCAAGGTAAATATTTGTAGTAGATGCATCAACAAGGATCTGAACAGATATGTTAGCTGGGTAAAATTATGCAAAAGTGAAGCAGAAAGTTGTTCAATGGAGGCCATTAAAGCCACTAAAACTTCCTGGATAACAGTAAATCTAACTTAGAAAATAGATCTCCATTCCAAAAACAGGATAAATATTGTGCTAAAATTCTATATAGCTAGAATATGGCACATTATTTGTGCAACCATTCTTATGTGAGCTAATTCATTTTGTTATAGCAATCTGTTGGTGCACGTGTAACCCACACATCTTCTGGGTGTGGTGTTCTGTCCCATCTAGTGGCACCAAGACCACAGAAAGAGAGAGAGAGAGAGAAAATGAGTCTGCACAAGGAATTGCTATGGAATTGCATCCCATGGCACCAGACTTTTGGTGAGACAGGGTATAGAATTTTGTCTGATTTGAGGAATGCTCACACTCAAGTAGTGATCTACATGGAGATGAATGGAGGACAACTTTTTAAATTTTATTTTTGCATTAGTTAGGCACTATTGCCACAAATCAATGTCCCAAAACTCCAAGTTGTGGTGTAAACAATATCTGTGTTTTTGAACTGGACGTAGGTCTGTACTGCTTTTATGAGCAATGCTATTAGCTCCACTGCAAAGATATCTATGGTCAGACTACTTTCATCGCCAGACCAGCGTGAGGGGTGAATGCATGGCTACATTTTCAGTGCAGCACCCCAAGTAAGTACCTGGGCAAATAAGTGTGGAAACAGCAAAAAGATTCCTTCCCACAGCCTGTAAAGAGTTTTGTGCAGCAGTCCAATGCAATTGCCTCTACATCCTTTTACCAGTCCTTCCACCAGCCCTCCTGAGGATAATGAGAAAAACTGCAAATCCTCCAGCCCCACTTCAATTCCACATGTGCCATGGTCACATCAATGACCTTCGTGGTGCACATAGGAACGCTGCACAGAATTGTGTGCTGTGCTCCATGGGGCGGACACACCCACTGTGCAGCCACCTCCTTTTTACACAGTCTAATTACAATAGCCATGCTCCTGGGGGGACCTCTGCAGCCTCCTATGAGATGGCTAATTTGTTAAGTGCTTAAAGTGCATAAGTGCTGCACTGTTTGTGTCACAAATACATGTTAGAGAATAGTTGTTGTTTTAGTCTGAATAAATCTTGTATTCCCCTGCTACTATATCTCAAAGTTTGTGGAACAAAATACATGAAACATGAAGGCAAATGCTGGGGAAGTGAAATATTCCCTGTAATTTAATAATGCAGTGAAATGTGGTGCAGGCAACCACTCAAGGGATTAACTAAAATCAATTAACAGAGCTGATCTTCTGATAAAGGTGGACTACAGCTATACTCAGTATTTCTGGGACTGTCTCTTAAGACACAAGAATGCCTAATACAGACAGTCTCTTGTACAAATTCCACTGTACTTAGCTCACACAACCTCTTCTTTTAAAAAAAGAAGAGAAGGTGCCTGGCACAGCATAAATCCTACCACTATAATGCCAATTTAATCATAGAAGGTTAGAGAGATGATAGCCCAGATCATCTGCTCCACCTGCCACAGACCTATGCAATGTTCTCTTAACAAAAAGCAGCTTCCTTTCCTCATTCTACTACTCCAGAAACATTCACAGAATTGAGTAGCTATTTAAGACTCAAGAAGTGGTGCAGTTGCTTTTAAAGTAAAATGATCAATAAACATAGTTTCAGCCTCCAAATACCTTTCCTTTCAGCTGAGCAAGGATCCTTTTATAGTTTTCCTAAGGCTGACCTTTCACTCTCCAGGTCACCTGATTCAAACATACTCTATATTGCAAACAAAAGACAAAAAAAAAAAAAACCTCTCTCTTTTCTTTCATCAGTAACGCTCATTTCCAAGTACAGACACTCTAGACATTTGTTTTAAAAATAAGTTACTGGGTTTTTTGGGAAAAGTTCAAGTGTTCACCCTAGCTCCACCTCCATGCCTTAACTGCTGCCAGTCTCATACTATAAAAGCAGTGGCGGAGAGAGTTGCTTTTTTTAAGTGTCAATTCTTGTTTACAAGATAAGTTAGACTTATGCTGACTTGTTTAAATTTATTCCACAGAAGCTTATGCCCCAAAGCATATTTTACATACATCCCTCAGTTTCTCTGTTCAAGCTCTTGGAAAGTTAAAAGAATATTTGAACCTGATTTAAAGAGAAAAGGGGCAAAAAGACACAAAGGTCTGAGCCAGCTCCAAATAGGTATCGCCAAACAAAGGCACATTGCCTTTATAGGGGCACTCAGTGACAAAACACATTCAGGTTTCACATATAACCCAGCTTACTTTAACTCAGTGATCTTTAAAAGGTTTAGAACTTTCAGGTGATGTACATGCTGCCTTTACAGCAGTGGTGGGCAACCTGTGGCCAGGCCACACACAGCCTATCAAGGTAATCTGCTAGCAGGCTGCCAGACAGTTTGTTTACATTTGCAGGGCTGCCCACAGCTCCCAATGGCTGCAGTTCACTATTCCTGTCCAATGGGAGCTGTGGGAAGTGGTGTGGGCAATTCCCTTATTCCTTGGTTTTGTACTCAAGACATTACTCACTTTTGAATCTGCCATGTGGTTCTTCCAAACTCGATAGAATATGTCTTCTGGCAAAAGAACAGGCAACAGCTAAGTAAGCAAAATCAGGTAGAAATAATACAGGGTGCATTGTGTTGTTTTTTTTTAAAAAAAAAACCTCTGGATCATGAAGATATAACTGTCACAGCAATACACAGCTTACATGGGTTCGTACAGAAGTAAATAGGAACAAATTTGGAGAGAAACTGCTAAAATCCATAAACAAAGTTGTTAAAATTAAAGGCTCATTAATTGTTTTGAAATGAACAAGACTGAAAAATAATGATTCCTTATGCGCAACTAACATATCTCTTTAAATATGTGCAAATAACAGCATTTAACTAAACCTAACCCAATCTTTTCACTATGCTATGAGCCGGCCAGGTATCTGAGCACTAAACTGAAGTAAATTTGCTCTATGGAAGGGGGCTGGGTTTGCTGGCAGGGCAGGCTGGGTGTGATCTCCCGGATCTGATTATGAAATGCTGTCTTCCAATGACCTTAGGGGGGGTTTATGTCTCTAGTTGGCAGTCTGTTATTGTTGCTGTTTGATACTACTACACCCTGCCATGATGCTGTCACAGCTAAAATTGAAGTTGCCAGATCTCATGATATTTCGTGTTTTTTAAAGCCCCAGCTCCTGGAGTCATGAGAATTTTTGCATTCATTACTTTAAAAAAGATAAGTTTCTAGCCCTCATGATTGCAGAGAAAAGCTGAAAAACATGTACTGAGGATAACCCTACAGGGATTTAACCCCAAGGCTAAATCTTGGAGTTGGCAATACTGCTGTTTGGAATACCCAGCATGGGCTCCCTTCCACTACATATGCTAGCTCCAGCAGGAGCCATCCAAGTACATGACATGTCCCTTCCTCCATAGCCCAGCAATGGGGATGGGTTACATGCACAAACTTTAATAGGTTATAAAGGCTACTTGGACTGAAAAAAGATATTATTTTGCTCCATTGATACAAAATTATATGGCTGACTAAAACCGCACAGCTGATGTCCACAACATCACACTTACTCTGGAATCATTTACTATCAACAGGTGTCCAGGGAACCTGCACCAATAGTGGTGCTGTCTGCACACTAGTTTTTTGCCTATTTTCAAATTAGCCAAATTATCTGGAAGCCTGGCATCTGAGTCCCCCCCTCAAGCTAATCACAAAGGAGCTTCCCTTTTCAGGAACACTAGTTTCTTCACAAAGTCAGTGCTATTCAACTTTTCCGCTTGATTGGACTAAAAAATTAAATCCAACTGGTGGGGAGGGGGAAGTGTGCATAAATTAAAGACCTAATCTTGAAAATACATTTTGAGCACTTCAATGAAACCAGCACTGGATGTTGTGAACTCCTCATTAGGTTGAGTTAACAGAAAATTAGACACCTCTGTCATGTTGAGATATAAAACTTATTGCAACTTACTCCAAGACAAATGAGATTTTGTTTTATTTTTTAAAAGAGCAGAATGTGAAGCAAAAAGTTATTTTGTCAGATTTTTTTTTTTACAATAAAAAACAAAATCCAGTAAGGCACAAATCCCCCTTCTCCCCCAAACACACACACCAAGCAGAGTAGTTGGGCTTGGGGCAAGGGAGTTCCGCTGGAGTTTGGATGGAAGAATCTTCCACCCATTAGGGAGCAGCAGTGAAGCTGCTCTGATGGTCAACGGCTAGCAAACGGACTGAACCTGTCTTCCGTCCTTCCCCAGCCTTCTTCCATGCTGCACTGCAAGGACATGATGGAAACCTCATAAAACTGGGCTCTGTGGCATGCTGGAAGTATGGGCCTTAACTGCATTCCACAAATCTTCCAAACTCGTGAAGTACAACTGCGTCAGTCCTGAGGCTTCTGGGACCCTCTGCAATCACTGAGGATTTTTAATTAGCTAATTCCTTTGCATATTTGATACACAGTACTGGTTAAAACCACCAAAAGTAACATCCTATTACTGAATACTGACTGATTACTCAAAGAGAATGTAGGACTCTGCAAAACATAGTGAATGCTTTGGCATACGAGTCCGCTTCTCAAAAAGCAATATTAGATATGCAGGAAAAGGTATGTCAAATTTTGACAGCATAATAAATTGGCCAGGGCAAGCAGCAACATATGCTTGGATTGGCATTAAGAAATACCATACGGCCAGGGTTGTGTCACAAGATAAACAACACATTAAAGATTCAATAAAGAGTTTTTATCTCAGACACAATAGTCCTCTCAAGATGTTTGCCAGCCGAAGAGAAATACAGCCAGGGAATTTATTAATCTAATGGCATTATGCTAAAATTACATGAGTTACTGAATAATATTTTACAGTTCAATAGTCCTTTTCATGGCAAAGCATTCCAAAACAACTCCCACACAGTACCACTGAATCACACCCATCTCTGCAGTGGCAGGGTGGCAGACAAGGGAGAAAACAGCACATAGAAAGTGGAGGTGAAATTTGGCAAGATGTTGACACTAGGACAAACCATGCAATTTCACTGATTCTAGTTTTTGAAAAATGGAGCTCCGAAAGCTGCCCCTCCAAAGAAAATACAGTATTTGTCTTCTATACAGATTAGGGCCCTTCCCACTGAAGTCAAAGGAGCTATGCCAATTTATAACAGTTAAGGATCTGCTCACCTTGTTTCCATAACTAAGCTTTCCAAGCTCCCTTCACATTTGTGTTTTCTTCCTCCTTACCTAAAGAAGACTTTATGCAAGGACCCCACATTGGTTCAACCCTCATGCACCATGAAGTAGCTGGGCCAGAGGCAGGAGAACTGACAAGGCTTCTCAGACCCGCACGGAGAAGCCAGTGTGATTTAGAACAGCCTGAGATTGTATTAACATAGGTTACATCCCTACCTCCACTGTGGGGAGGAAAGATGCCACAGAGAGCGGGCACCTGCATTCAGGGGAGCCCCCTGAAGCCACACTTCGGCCCTCAGAATCTTTGGCATCTTTTCATGGAGCAAGAATACACAATATTAAGAATAAACAGAACAAAGCAGTGACAGCAAAATCACTGTTTTTCATTAGGCTGCTCTGTTCAGAGACCCTCAGAGTATTCAATATCCAGTTCACATTTTATTTGCTATTCTTTTCAATAGGGCGGTTGGCTATTATTAGTACTATTTATTATTTATATGGTGGTAGCATCCAGAAGTTTCAAAGAGAATTGGAGCCCCACTGTGCTAACACAGGAAGATGCAGTTCTGGCCGCAAAGAACTTCAATATAAGGCCAGAATCTTGTCTTCAGTTACTTCAGTGGGGCTCAACCCTATTGGTCTCTGCAGTAAAATCAGTGGCCCGGCTCCACAGTAGCACAGCAGTCTGCCTGCATAGCTCAGAATACAAGATCAGAGCCTGGTGTAAGACAAGATGCAGTAAATAAACATGTCAAACAACAGGAGAGAAGGGAGGATGAAAGATGTCAGTAAGAAGTTCATATAGTTACATCAGAATTAAAGTCCATGTTGCCAGTGAGCTAGAATCTTGACATTTCCACCAGAAGTCACTTAAGAATGATCATCATTTTTTCTTGTTGCATTTCAAATGTTCAAATGCCCTTTTCAGCTAGAATTTTTAATTAGATTCCTTATGGGCTTGGTTATACTGTGGGGGGGAGAGAAGGGAGGCATGGGGACAGCCTCAAATTTGAACTTTGACCTTTGCATCAGAGGTCACCCCCAGACAAGTTAGTCTAACAATTTACAGTCATTGTATTAATTTCTTCAGTGACTTTGGGCATAAGGCCTCTAATCTGGAGACAATAAGGTAACCTGAGGTCATAGTTTCTGTTTAGGAGATTTTAGTCACAAACAACTGAAGATGAAGATTTCTCAGAAGACATGGACTGTGATAGTCACATATATGCAAAAGGTCAGTGGCTGGCACCTAAAATATAGTCCTGGGGCTCTACGCTTAGATTTTGGTTTGTGAATTGACTTAGTACTGGAGGACATTCT
This sequence comes from Gopherus flavomarginatus, assembly GCF_025201925.1. Taxonomy (NCBI): domain Eukaryota; kingdom Metazoa; phylum Chordata; order Testudines; family Testudinidae; genus Gopherus; species Gopherus flavomarginatus. Next base: position 89,528,599 of record NC_066624.1, read on the forward strand.
TAGCTATTATCCATCCTTACATTTCTGTCTTTCATCTCTGAGCAAGCAACAAATTAACAATAGTTTAATTATTAAGCTTAATGGAAGGTGTATTTGTAGGACATTGAATCCCATTTCTCATAAGTGGAAGTATCGAGAGATTCACATTAAAACTATGAATAGATTCTGTAAATATCATACACCTGCTTCTGCTGTCAAACTGATTCTATTCTACTGCCAATTATTTCCCAGTGTTGCCTTTGAGTATATGTGAATCTCATTTGTATACAAAAAAGAAGCAGATGGGTTTGACAGCATCAGCAGATTATTTCACCACAATGGCAGGAAAGTAATAATTGTATCAATGTTTGACTATGTCGGTTTAAAAATAATTTAGTTCTCTTTTTTATGATTATGGTTGACATGCCTTGAGACCTGCTGCAGATTTCTTAACTAACTTTTCCTGACTAGATGGGAACAATTTATAAACAACAGGGAACTTTCAATGCATAAACAATATTATTCATGGTACACGAGCCAAAATCCTTAATATGGCAAATCTTGCCAACTGACATACAGCAAAACACATCAGTCTCAAAAGATATCATTCATCCAGATCACATGCCACTAATGGAGTGATTGCCAAAAGGAATATGTTCTCTTCCAGATGTTTTAGTCTCCCGTGTTCATATATTGTAGTACCTCCAATCATCCAATGTGCATGACATTTTTAAAAAAAGACTATTTACAAGTGCTGAACTCGTATGTGCTAGAGGGCTTTTTAATATGCTACTGAGGTACCTGTGGTTATATATACTGGCAGTAAAAGAAAGCAGAGAAGTTATTGGGGGGCTACCTTGCTACTCCTTAAGCATCTGATTGTAATGTGTGAAAAAAAAATTGTGTTTTTATGGGCACTTCAATTTGGGAGATGTACGCTGGAGGGTCCACGCACAGTAGCAAGATATCATTAGATACCTAAAAATAATAGATAAGTTTGTAACACAAAATGTATTCCAACCAGCACATGGTAACTATTTTGGAGCTCATGGATAAACATAAATTAATCACTGGACTGGAAGTTGGTGGTTGCCTAGGGACCAGTGATTATGGCCCGATTACATTCAATAAGGGCAAACAAAGGACAGTCCCAACCACATACATATACATAACTGGTGCTTCAAAAGGGCTAATTTCCAAGAGACGAAGGAAATCATGAGCAAAATGACTATGAGAGAAAATTTAGACATAAAAATGTCTATGAAAATTTGCAATTTGTTAAGAAGAGTTTATTAGGTAACTAAAAAGCCATTATGCCAACAATCAAGAAACAGGACAACTTTGGCTAAAAGACCATCCTGGTTCAGTGGCAAAGTGAAGGCAGACATTAGAAAGAAAAAAGCTATATAACAAGTTAAAATGGGGACACAGATAACATCTAATTTATATTGATGGCTAAGTATAGAAAGTAGATAAGAGAAGCAAAAGACATCAGGGAAAATTTATGTCTGGTAGGACTAAGGATAATAGAGAGTTTTGTGAGTATATTAGAAACAAAAAAAGTAATGGTATTGACCCTTGACTGGAAGAAGTTGGTAAAATTTATATTAATGATGCAGAAAAGAAAGATGTGTGAGGCAAACTCAGAGCCAACCCAGGGCTGCTTGCTCAGATGCACTGTCTTAACTTTCCAACTCACATCCCATGTTTGCACATGGTAGAGAAGAATTAAGTTAGCTAATAAAATGTGGTCATTGTGGGCCAGGATAAATTTCGTTTGGCATCGGGTAAGATAATGTGATTTTCACAACTGCGTTCAGACATGGTCAAAACTGTAAGAGTGTCCACCGGCAATCAACTGTACAGGACAAAACTACAATAAAAAAAGTTTAAAAAATTAAAATCTCATTTTATCACCAACATACTAAATACTTGTATTCTGGCTCTAAGTTTTTCCATGAACAGCACAACATTTCTAAGAAGCCAGAACCCATTTTTTTATGTGTGGGGATTGTCAAAGCAATGATGCCATTTTGTGTCCTACCCCAAGTTCAACCCACAAACTCACTTCCAGCTAAGTTCCATGAAAATCTCAGCACAAACATAATGTCTGCTATTTGTGCTTAGAGCTCCTATTCAGTGTTTGCAGTTAATTTGTCTCCATGCAGCTTTTGAATATGTATGAGGGGAGGTGATTTATATGCGAAGGATGTGAAGCTAAGCAGATGGATTTGACAGCAATAGCATATTATTTCACAAAAATATGGCAGCATTACAAATAGAGATCTTGTAAAGCGGGGCGACTGTTAACATAACTGCTTGTTTACCAATATTTCATGGCATGTCAGACTTATTGGCAGTATCAGAGCTTTACTTGTCAAAAGCTGAACGTATTGTCAACTACTTTCTCCTGGACTTACGAAATCAACACAGACTTTGGGCAGGTTAGTTATTCATCTATTTTTAATATTTTAAGAGCCCAGATCAATATTTGGAGTCAAACAGATGAAGACAAGTGATCCAGGGTAGAATGGGCAAGGTGAGAGAATCTTTGAAGAGAATGAACAAGTTTCTTTAATTATCTTGAGAGAGAAAAGTATCAGCCTATTAAGTCTGTGACTTATTATCTATAGGAGGCAAGATTTTGATTAAAATAATCCAGTAGCCTCTAGTTCTCAAAACAGGAGCACATACTAGTTTTCAAAGACCCAATAAGCTGTAATCACTGGTAGGCATGATGTTAAAATGGGTTCTTCTTGACCTGCGCTGTATCTATTTTTAAGGGAACTAAGTTCAAGATATTCTAAAAATAACTTTTCAAAAGGCCTCAGAACATCCTCCACCTGGTCTTTTACTGGCCGGGTGTGTCCAAGCATAGTTTCTTTCAGATCATTCAGTTCTCCTCGAGCCTAGACTAGTCCATATCAGCTCTTTTGTGGCACTATTAGGTAAGAAAATCAAAGCCTTGCTCATTCCCTGGGCTGACCACTCAAGCTCTACACACACAGACATACATACAATGCACACATAATGCATATGTAAAAAAAATAAATTGCTTAAGTATTATAATGAAGTGGAGCCCTTGCTACAAAAATAAGTCAATTGCTTTTACTCTATTCAAAGACTGTGGACTACGGAAGAGATACACTGTCATATAGAAATTTGCACAGCTGATCTTGTGTTTAATGCTTTGTAATGCACGCTACCACTTGGCACACCATGTTTCAATTTCAGCTTAAAGAATGGTTCACATCCAGAGGAAACCATAAATGCTTTAATGGATTTACACAGTGAGTAATCCTGCTTAGTTCAATGTAATGTGATAAAAATATTGAGCTGTACTTTCTCTTATTATTTTTTTTTTACTATTTGCATACCAGCCTGTTGTACCACTTTCACAATAGAGATCTGCTGCCATAAACCAATGTGGGTCTTAAACAGAGAGATTCCTGAAGCAAAACTCCATCTCCCAACAGCCTTGCAATGTAGGAAAGTTCAGACGAGCTCTCTCATACTTTTCCATCACTACTTGTAAACAATTGGTGTTTCCTGTAACCACTTGAAAGGTGAAGTGCTTTCACAAAAGTGGTTAACTACACTAAAGCTCTATTCCTATTACTTTAGCAAACGCTGCATACAGATATAGAGCAAAACCCCTTCTTGCGACCAAAAAAAATACAGTGGAACTGTGACTGATTTGGAGCTGCCTGTAATAATTTATCACTACTGTATCGTGTCTGAGTTATTATGATGTTTATTACATGCAATATATTCAGTTAATTCAATAGCAGGACTGTCAGGAAATGCAACCAGGAAGGGGAGGTAGAACCAGTCACACTTCCCAGCAAACACTTAAGGGATAAAGCAAGAACCATACATTCTGATGCCCTAGCTTGGCCCCCTGCAAGACCTGCCAGGCTGACTTCCCCAGGAGGGACTTGGTCCCTGGGCTGGGGGGAAGAAAACAAAGGATCCACGAGTGTCAAAAGAGACACAGTCCCTCAAGGGAGAAGACAGGTCTGTGGAGACTGAGAACCCAGACCTGCTGTGTGGGGGTCAGGGTGAAATTAGATATACCCAGGTCTTCATCAGGAGGGTACTTAGCCTATAGGTAAGAGAGACCTGTGTACACCCTTTGTTATTTAAAAATCCTTTTTTTCCAGATGTCATGCTTTGTTCCAACTATTAAGATTAAACAATACTTTGGTTTGAGAAGGCTGTTTTGGATCACTGTAATTCAGTGGTCATAAGTTCCAGAAGGGAAGTACAGCAGGTGGGTTATTGTGTGTTGTCTTTGCTGGGACCATCAGTGGTGGAGGTCTAGACTCCCAGTGTTTCTCTTTGCTCGGTATCAATGGTGAAGCAGTAGCAGCTGGTACTGGAAATCTTTCATGCCTGAGAGTATTGTCGGTCCTTGGGAATCTGTGACCAGAGCGTGGTTATTCAGCTGACTTAGAGGGAGTCGGGGAGGGAGTCTTCCTCTTACAGGGGAACATGGAGAAAGACTTCTCTCTAGACTTTAGAAAGCACTTTCCCTGAGTAGAGGAATCCTTAATTCTACTCCTACTGCCCTGTATAGGAAGTTATGGTGCTACAAGGTGCACTTCTCAATGCTTCTGACTGCTATATTTGGGGAGGGAGGGGGTCTGCCTGGCCTGGGTCAGACTGAGGTCTCATTGCCTGCACCATAAGATGAGGGCACCCTAACTATGGTAACCAGATAATAGAGTTTAAGGGTGTAAGGTAAGTTATTTAACACGTATATTGTAGCAGTGCCCTGAGACCCCAATTAGGATGGTACTCCAGGGAGTAAGGCATTTTTCCAAATTCTTCAGGCACAGCTAGTACCCCAAAGAGCTTACAGTCCCAAAGATCACATTTTACATGTCAAGAGGGCAACAACAATGCATCCATTACTTCAAAATAGACCCAGTGAAGGCAAGATCCTGATCTCAGATTACCAGTATAGAGAAGGAATAACTCCATTGAAACAAATGAAATTACTACCAGTGTAAAACCTTAGGCCCAGAATTGGGTTGAACCTACTTCTGCAAGATACTACAGAGACATTCCGTACATTTGACATCAGGAACGAATTCTCTTTTCCCACTGCCCAGAGTTATCCTTCCTTTCAAAGTAGGACAAATACTAGAACATGTATCGTACAGAACTCTGGATCCTAAAGTGACATTTGGCAAGATAAGAAGTTGTTAATTTCTCCTTCAGCAAAAATAATTTTCTGAAATCAAAACTGGCTAAGAAAAGCCCAGCAAGATTAGTTCTAGGATTAGGAAATATTGTTAATTAATGCCGGAGTCTTCATTTTATGCAAATATTATGCAGAACTTAATTCTCAATTGTAAGAAAAATAAATGGGAGGGGAGTTAATTTAGCTGCTATTTATTTAAATTAATTGAAAACAGAGAGTGCACACACCCTCACCTCCGGGCAGACTGTGAATAATACAATCTAATTATAAAATGATTGGGAGGACACAAATTAATGGCATAGTCCCAAGATAAAATAAATACTAGGTCATTAATTACCTCCTCCCTTATTCAGCCTGCATCACTTCAAATTTAAGGACCCAATGTATGGCAAAGCATAAAAAAACAGAAACTTGAAGCATGTCTTTAAATCAAGTTGTTATCTCCAAAGTTATCAATACTTCTCTTTCAGCAAGTGCTAATTAGTAAGGTTCAAATTCTATTCTGTTACCCTGGTGTGCATTTGGAGTAAATATATTAACTTCAGTGGAGTTACTCCAGATTTACACTTGTCATAAACAGAGTGTTAAGGGTTAATGTCTCTTATACCTGTAAAGGGTTACAAGCAGGAAACTAGACACCTGACCAGAAGACCAATCAGAAGACGAGATACTTTTAAATTCGGGTGGAGGGAAGTTTGGGTGTGAGTTCTTTGTTCTTCTCTCGGGGGGTCTGAGAGAGACCAGACATTACTACAGGCTCTCTAAGTTTTTTTTTCATATAGTAAGTAAAACAGGCGGTTTAGGCTTTTTAATTGTTTTATTCTATTTGCATTTGTGGATCTGGCTGGTTAACTTTTATATGTGTAGTTGCTGGGAGTATTTTTGATTTGTATTGGTACTGGGGGGAAGGTCTCTTTCTGGTGTCTGTAAGCTATAGGACCCTGTAATAGTTACATCTTGAAGTTACAGAGATAATTCTTTACTTTTTCCTTTCTTTTATTAAAAGATTTCTTTTTAGAGAACCTGATTGATTGTTTTTTCTCTGTTTCCCTTGTTTTATCCCAGGGGATTGGGATAACTCACCAGGACGGGTGGGGAGACGGGAGGGGGAGAGATAAAATCTCTCTCTGTTTTCCTTGAATCTGTTTGCCTCTTTGTGGAAGGGAAGGGAGATGCTTCTCTGTATGGTGATTTAAGAGGTTAGATCAGTATCTCAGGATAGCCCAGGGAGGGAAGTTCTGAGAGGGGGAAGGTGGGGGAATGGTTTATTTCTCTTTGTTTTAAGAACCCAAGGGATCTGGGTTCTTGGGGTCCCTGGGGAAGGTTGGGGAGGTCAGAGTGCCCCAAAACACTATATTTTTGGGTGGTGGCAGCCTATCAGATCTAAACTGGTAATTAAGCTTAGGGAAATTCATGCTAGTATCTCATTCCTGGACTCTAAGGTTCAGATTTGAGAAAGAATGCTATGACAACACTGGTTTCAGGGAACATGATTTGACAGTTGGTATTCAATAGACCCTGATCCTGCTGAGCTCTGTCTGGCACAGGGATCCACTTGTGTGGAGCAGATTGTGGGATCAGGGCCTTAGTGTTTATCAAAAAAAAAATTATCAAAAGCACTAAAAATAAAAATCAAAGTAGCATGAATTACAGACATGCTGTGGTGTTTGTTTATTATACTTTCCTAGCATATCTTCTGCAGAATACCTCCGCTAAAGTTAATGGAATCGCTCTAGATGTATATTCACGTAACTGACACAGAATTTGGCTGTAAGTGACTGTAAGCAGGGAGCTTGTATATTGATCACCTTAAAAACATGTTTCCTTAGAAATGTTTCTTTTTTATTATTGTCCCCTAATGTGGGATCACACTAATACTGGTACAAAGATTTATTCAGAATCCAGCAGACTTAAGTTAACCTACCTACTAATGCCATAGTAGAATGCTGCACAAGACTCAAGAAAAACTAGTTTCAAGGACACAACCATTATTGTATTAAGACAAACTAAGTCTTTCCTGTTCAATACCTGGTCTCCAGTAGTGGCCAATGCAAGACACTTCATACAACTGTATAAAATCCCAGTAACATAAGAATATGCTCAATACTATTCCAATGGGGGAAATGTCTTCCTGAAGTCTTTTGGGGTGTCATGTTTAAAATGGCCACATATCCTGAACTCCCCATGCCATGATTAGACTTTACAGTTGGCATTTCCATTTTCAGTATAGTGAAATACTCCAAATATCACCATAAGAGCTAAAACTGAGGTTTATAGTGCTTTTTAATAGTACCCTGACTTGCATCCCATGCACCCATAAAACAAGACAGAATTTGGCTCTGTATGCAAGGCTTTAATAAAACAACTTTAAAAATTCAGCTACATGATCCAAAAGCTCAAATTTCCTGTAACATCACTTTCAGAGTTTCCCCATAGCCCATGTTTGCCTTTCATATAAGGTGCATGCAAATAAGCAAACTGAGGGATTAGCCAAAAGAAACCATTACGTGTAACTGCTACTTGCAGAAGAGATCTGGGGAGTTGATTCAAACAACTATAGAGAAGGAGATAGCTAGGTTCGAATTCTGAAAAATCATCCTTCTTTCCAGATTCTGGGACTGTTGGTTCTGGTTCAGACCTATCGCTAACATTCTGATATGCTTTATGGAGTATCAAAATATTATAATGTTTCCTTGTTTGGTTCTATACTGCAAACATGTTACTGGACATATAGTGATGACTTTATATATTGATTATTATGGTCCTGACTCTGCAAACAATTTGCACATGCTTAGTGGGACAACTCATTGGTATAAAGTTAAACATGTGCATAAGTGTTTGCAGGATCAGAAACTGAATGAGTCCCAGAGAACATGTATGTCTGCGTTCCATATTTGTGCTCAAAGTGTGGTGTGTTGGTGGAGTGGAAGACTACTACAGGAATAATAATAATTCATACAATGTCTGTATCTAGTGCTCTGAACTGTGCTGATTATATGACACTGCAGGTTTCTGTAGCTGTATGTAGACCTGACATATTTATATTCCTACTCTACTGTACAACAATTAACATATATAGCTTTTCGTAGTTGGTAATGTTGTCATGTAAACGAGTGTTACAGAATATTGGAAATGGGTCAATTTGAATGGAGTTTCATAATCTAATAATTTGCAATTTTGCTGTTTCCATATTTTTGCAAATCATAGGGGAAAGGTGAATGTTAAGTACAGAAAGTAAATTGGATGTATGATTGTGAGTACTGCTGAAGGATTATATAACAATCGTTAACTAGTATATCCTTTAATCATTAATTTCAAGATGTAGTCCTGAAGACAGTACGTAACTGTTTTTCTGTGGTACATGGACTGCGCTGAAATATCCTTCTATATTAACTCTTTAGCTAAGTTTCTTGTTTAGAACTAAATCTAAACAGGATGTTTTTCATGAGGCCATTAACAGATGAGTGGAGCTTCTTCGCAGTGGCCATGCAAAAATCCCTTTAATAGCATATTTTAACAGGAATGGTAGAATATACCCCTAAGTATAGTCATTTAACTACTGTTACTGCTTTCCAAGAAAAAGAGATTTGGTTATCAGGTTCATCCCTTCCACCCATTCAAAGCAGAACATAGACACTTGGCACTATCTCTATAATGGGAAACCATATTGAACATTCAGCTTCACACCAGAAATCTATGACTTAGGATCATCTCTATTTTTTATGCTGGATCTGGCCTGCAGTATCTTCTGTTCAGTCCACGGCCACACTAGATATCAAATTCATAGTACTAAGAAGAAGTTTAAATTTTAACCAGTTTGAAAAGTGGAAAACACTCTACTTGTTCCACTAAGTCACTGACTGTTCTTGTTTCTTATTCGTGTCTGCATCAACAAATCCTATTTAATTGTTCCTTCCAATTCTTGCATATCTGAGCGGATCTGTAATCAATATAATTATTTTGCTTCATTGTCTCATACATACCCAATAAGGGTCCTGGATTTTTTTCCCCACCATTTATATAATAACTGCATTAAAATGTTACCAAAACAAACATGATGAGCCAAGTTCAATTACCTAGTGAAGACAAGGGAGTTAGACCCAGAATGAAATTGACCCAATACACTTCCGGGGAATTCTCATTCCTAAAGTTATTTTGTCTTGTTTTGTATAAATGGAATCTTTTGTTGCTCTTCTGCAGCTTAATCTCACTTAAGATTAGAATTGCAAGTTAATAAATAAAATACCTTTGAGAATAACATTTTAGGATATAAAATACATTTCTGACTAAGAGGATTTATAGTCACACCCAAAAAAACCTATTTTCAGTCACAACTGCTGTTACCTGCCAGTGTATATTAAAATTTCTAGCAATGTTGTTTTTCCATAATATTACATGTACATGTTACACATAAATCCACATGAGGATAGAGAATGGACAAAATCAATGAGAGATTTGGATGAGAGGGTTGGTGTCAGATCACTTATTGAGGATGGTGGTGGAGGCAGGGACCAAATGGAGCTCCTGAGTGCCACAAAGTTCTCTGCTCCTTCTCACCATGCAGTGCTCATTGGCTTCACTGGTGCCAGGACAGTGGAATTAGAGCTCTCAGAGATCTCTTACTCCCAGCTTTGCAATGCATGCCATGAAGATTTCGAATCTTTTTGAAATTCCTAGGCAAAAATATTACTGAAAATGGAATTAAGACTGAATGTACGTATCAGTAAATTAAGGGTGAAAAATCCTGCAAGGTTGTTGTACTTATCAAAAAACCACTGGAAAAGTCAAAGATCAGAGTAAATTTAAAAGAAGCCCAAACATTTGAAAGTAGGGAATGTGATATACCTCTCAGAAACCCAGAGCCACAAATCAAAGCAAGACTTTCTGCATCCACTTAAATCACTATACAAAAATTCACATGAGCTTTGCCAGTTTCCTGCATAGTATAAAAGCATCCCACTTTAAAACCTCTTTTCACTGGATGAAATTCTACCCATCGCATGTCCAGAGATTTTCATCCATAAAGCAGGAACAATTAACTGCACTAGATACTTTTATTGGACCAACTTCTGTTAGTGAGAGAGAAAGATATTACCCAACCCACTTTGTCTCTCTCCTATCCTGGGACCAACAGGGCTACAACTACCCTGCATGCGCTAGGTATTGTGATATTTGGATTGAATGATTCTTCATTATGCCCAATAGTCCATCATAAAATACCAATTCCATATCTTTAAAAACTTGGTAATGGTCAGCAAAGAGATCAGTATTCCAAACACCATTTCCTTATGTTAAATGCCTGTTGGAAATAGTAACCAAGAAACTTGGATTTAAAGGTGGAGGTATAGAAAATATAGCAAACATTTTATAGAAAATAAAATATGTAAAGACCTCTGCAAAACATTTCTAAAAGTTGTTTTAAATGGCACTCATTTGGGATGGCCGACATAACTCATTCATTCTTTCAATGTTCATAATGCTAAATTTACACAATAAATCCTTTAATCCACACCATCATGCATTTTATGTCTGTATCTACAGATATCAGTACTACACATAAACACACGGTGCTTTGCATTCCTACCTGGAATTAGTTCATTGTTCCCTGTTTTAAACTGAATATGTACTAGTATTCTCTGTAATAGTTCTGTATTATTATTATTATTACTATTAAATAATAATACACGTGTGCCTTTCTTGGTTAATATTAAACTAAAACTATAAAAATAAAATTTACTTTTCCAGAAGAACATGTGGATTGCCTCTTTTTGGAAGTGCATTTTTATCACAGTACATTTTTCTACGTCCAGATTGTAGAATTTGAAATATCAGTAAAGATTGAAGAATTTGAAATATCAATAAAGAATATAAGTATAATATTTTATATTTGTTGCTAAAATCAGTGACTGCACCCTGTGCAATAAATAATCCAGTTGCAGTTGGAGACATTTTTGCTAACTACAATGAGACTATGAAGTATTGAAAGTAATATTACTCACTTATAGTTTTATTTTTATTACCTGTGCTCCACATATTCTAAAATAGATTGGTAATACCGTGCTCAAATTATGTGCTTTTTCATATAGTTAAAACGGTGTACTTTAGGCCTACTAACATGGCATGTGAACTGCTAGTCTTCATTGCCTATTCCATGCTTTGAGTTTAGCCAGGAGGCAACAAATGTATCCATAAAATGAGAAAAGGCCAAAACACCCTTCTGCATTCCTAACACATCTTTGTTTTAAATATCCTTTGCAAGACATAACAGAATGCCAGAGATCCTTAACAGAGAACACATTACATTGTTTATTCCAGCACTATTTTTGTCTACTTACATTTAGGAAGAGAAATAGCTGGACAGGGAATTTGGGGGGGGAAAGTCCACCTTTCAATTGCCATTAGTGGTACAGTCAACAGAACTCCAGTCTCCTTATCAAAGGGAGACACGAATCTCGGCAATAAGCGTATTTTCTTTCAAGACAGAAAGATCTTTAACAGAATAACATCTTTCTTTGTTTTTGTTTACTGCTGCTAGATGTCTGAGCCTCTGAAAGGTATGAATGAAATAACCAACAGACACAGTATAAGCCAAATCATCTTCAGTCCACTGGCTTCCCATTCTCATAAAGGTCACATATTCTTCTGTACAACTGATAAATATTGTCTTTTTCAAATCATACAGAATCTTAACAACTCAGTCAAGTTTCCTACTGTACTTTGTCTTTCATGAGATTCATTTATAGTTCCTTCCGTGGTGCTTGGCAAAAGAAACTTTGACCTTGATCCTGCAATGGATTGTGAAGTGGAACCACAAGAACAGTACCTGACCTTATTATTATTATTATTAATTATTATTATTAATAACTGTATTGCAGTATAATGAAGCAGCCCCAATCAGAGAGAAGAGCCCTACTGTACTAAGTACTATACGCACATATGATCCCTGCCCAAAAGAGCGTACATGTAATGTTACAGTCTCTGATTCAGCAAAGCCCTTAAGTATGTGGTCCCCTTTAAGAAGATGTTTAAGACCAGTGTACTTCAGTGGAATTTAAGAATGTGCTTAGCTGGTTCCTAAAAAACAAATTAGATGATGCTGCCCTTACAAGGGTCAAAGTATACAGTAAGAAAAAAATGGTATCTTTCCTGTAATGTACATTTGAATTGTAGTCTGTTTAAAATGTTTACATTCCATCTAAAACAATGCTGAGCTTGTTAAAACACATTGGTGACATTTAAAGAAATTCAGTATGTTTTTCCAGTTGAAATACTCAATTGGAAATGAACTGAGTGAATGAATAGGAATGACTATTGTGTTAAATTGTTTTAACAAATGAACCTCTGAACTGCATGTATGGTGTGTCCCACACAAATCCAGAAGAAAACTGACAAAAAGTTTTAATGAATGGGTTGTGTTCAGCAGGTGTTTGGATTTTTTTATTAATATCACTTTGTCAATTTTTATCTCTTTTATACATGCCCAATATAGTAAGTGATCTTGGCTCTTTGTAATTATTTCATTCCTACTGCTGCTATTCTGTATCATGTTATATTACTTTCACGTTTGATTTACTCTGATTTTCCAGCAATGTCTGCAGCATAAATCACAAATTCAAAATAAGTGGCATAGAATACAATTAAAATTGAAAGTCTCTGTCACATAAAACCTTCCCACCCAGGTGTGGTGGTGCTTTAAACTCAAACCAGCTGGCCTAGATGAAGGCGCATCTTAAAGTTTGGATGCTGCTTTTGCTTGGGCTGGTAACACACCCCCTTTGCAGTGCAGAGGCCAGCTAAATCACTCAAGTGCTTGGAGCCCTCCACTTCCTTGGTGTGCCCAGACAAGTTCACCCACAATTCCTTAGGAAAGAATCATAGAGCAGCTCAGCTTACTGCAGCCCAGAAAACCACAGGGTTTAGCGACACACATGGGGGAGTGCAGCACCAGGAGGACACACCATAACTCAGGTAGGGCTTTGCAGGTGGCTGCTCACACCCCAGCTAGGCCAACCCAGCTACTCAGACCAGCATGCTGATCACCTAATGTTAACTCTGAACTGAAGACATGCCCTTGGTTTTTAAAACTCCCCCTGCCCATCCCCAGGGGGAGAGAGAAAGAGTGCCTGTGCATGTGAGTATGCATGTGTGTGCACTTGTGTAAGGTGATTTTGGGCATGTATGTGCACACATGTAAGGTGGTTTTCTGCACCTCTCGCTCCAGAAACCAGCTGAGATCAGGTGGCAGAGATTTGTACAGTGTTGCCCAATACATGGAACTTTCAACTTCCCTCCAAAGCTAAACATTCTAGTCAATTAATGCTGTGCCCCCCTCCAGTTCCAGCCCCCAAGACCCCAATTCATTATCCACTCTCCAGCCCCCACATCTGTTCTCTCCCACCTCTGTCTCTGGCCCCTCAGCCTACCTCTGCTCCTCCTGCAGCTCCAGGGGCTCTTCCTCTGCTCCTGGGCCTGGGCAGGCTGCAGGAAGGCCCTCTTCTCCTTCCCAGGCCTAAGGCTGAGGGTAGCCCCACAGGCTCTTTACTGCCCCTCCTCAGGCCTGGCATTGCAGCAGGGAATAGGATGCAGGTGCAAAGTGGGGCAGGAGCACAGAGCAGGCTGGCCCATTTGTCACAGGAGAGGGGGAATGAGGCAGGTGCTGTGCTGGGTTCTTGCTCTCCGTTTCCCTCTTATGTGAATGCCATAAGTTGCTCTCTCCTACTCACACTCCCTTATCTCCTGACAGGGGGGTGACCAGATAGCCCGCGCCACCTGGAGCAGCGAACCACGGCCAGTGGGAGCCGCGATCGGCTGAACCTGCGGACGCGGCAGGTAAACAAACCGGCCCGGCCTGCCAGGGGCTCTCCATAAACAGGCAGCGTCCCAAGTTTGGGAAACACTGCCTTAGGTCCTTGCTATTTAAAAGGTCATCATTCAGAACCATTATGCATAAGGCTGAGCAATGGGGAAATCATCACTTATGCAAATAGATTATACAATGGAAAGGGAATGGAAGTTTAATCTGAGATTTCAAGCATCTTTGTCTGACACTTACAGAAAGGCTCCCAATCCTGCAACGCATTTATCCACGTTTAACTTTTAAGCACGGAAGTAGTCAAACTGACTTCTGTTAGACTAGACACATACTTAAAGTTCAACACCTGGTTAAGTGACTAGGGACCGAATGGCTAGGAAGCAGTTCTGCAGAAAAGGACTTAGGGGTTACAGTGGACGAGAAGCTGATATGAGTCAACAGTGTGCCCTTGTTGCCAAGAAGGGTAATGGCATTTTGGGTTGTATAAGTAGGGACATTGCCAGCAGATCGAGGGACATGATCATTCCCCTTATTCGACATTGGCGAGACCTCATCTGGAGTACTGGGTCCAGTTGTGGGCCGCCCAGAGGGGGGGGCAAGAGGGGCAATTTACCCCAGGCCTCGGGCCCCACAGGGGCCCTCATGAGTTTTTTGGAGTCCTGGAGCAGGGGTCCTTCACTCGCTGCAGGGGGCCTGGAAAACTCTTGCGGGGCCCAGGCCCCCGGAGCTTCTTCAGCTCCGAGCGGAAGGACCCCCCGCTGGTGAATTACCACCGAAGCGGGACCCACGGCCAAAGTGCAGCCGGGTCTTTGGCGGTAATTTGGCTGCGGGGGGAGGGGGCCTTTCTGTTCCGGGACCTGCCGCGGAAGTGCCCCGAAGACCCACGGCGGGGGCCCCCCGCCACTGAACTACTGCCGAAGACCCAGCTGCATTTCGGCGGCGGGTCCCACTTCGGTGGCAATTCGGCGGCAGGGGGTCCCGCCGCAGGTCTTCAGGGCACTTCCGTGGCAGGTCCCGGAATGGAAGGGCCCCCCGCCACCGAATTACAGCTGAAGCAGGGACCCCCCGCCAAAGACCCCAGGCCCTGCCCCACACTACAAGAAGGATGTGGAAAAATTGGAGAGAGTCCAGCGGAGGGCAACAATAAATGATTAGGGGGCTGGAGCACATGACTTATGAGGAGAGGCTGAGGGAACTGGGATTGTTCAGTCTGCAGAAGAGAAGAATGAGGGGGGATTTGATAGCTGCTTTTAGCTACCTGAAAGGGGGTTCCAAAGAAGATGGATCTAGACTGTTCTCAGTGGTAGCAGATGACAGAACAAGGAGTAATGGTCTCAAGTTTCAGTGGGAGGAGGTTTAGGTTGGATATTAGGAAAAACTTTTTCACTAGGAGGGTGGTGAAGCACTGGAATGAGTTACCTAGGGAGGTGGTAGAATCTCCTTCTTTAGAGGTTTTTAAGGTCAGGCTTGACGAAGCCTTAGCTGGGATGATTTAGTTGGGGATTGGTCCTGCTTTGAGCAGAGGGTTGGACTAGATGACCTCCTGAGGTCCCTTCCAACCCTGATATTCTATGATTCACAGGATCATGATCTATGTCAATGAAAAGTTTGAACTAGCAGAAAATGAGAATACAGGAAGGCCTTTGGAAATGCCCTTTACCTCCATTATCCACAAACATAACAACTTCATTAAGGGCCCAACCTTGCTAAACATTGAGGACCTCCTTCCAGAGGCTTAGCTCCCTCACTTCCTCCCAAATTAAAATGAATCAGATGGGACTCAGCCATCGGCAGAAGGACTGAGCCTAACAAAGGGGGATGTTTGTCATAATAATAAAATATTGAATTGGTTTCAGACACTCTAATAATTAATACTGTTTTCTTATCATGTATAGTATTTACTCTTATTATAGACCTATTCTTCCAAAATTTGTAGGGGAAAGGCACTATTCACTAAAGGGTCTGATCTGGGATTTTGGTTCAGACCCCGCTCTAATGCTAAGTATGTAAAGACTTGCTTCCATTCTTAAAAATGCCTTGAGGAAGTAACAAACATCTGTATCAAGGCCCTTTAGGATAGCTGGCTGTGCGGTATTGTACATTCAGGTAAGCTGAGGTGTGTCAGGCCATGGGGCTTGCAAATCCTGTTCGGGGAGGATAGCTTTGTCACGGATTTGTAGTTCTATGAATGTACTTCACTTTCAAGCAGCAAGTCTATTTCAATCCATTTCTGAAAGCACCATCTTTCCAGACTGAAGGCTTTCCTGACCTAAAAACCTCTCTCGCAGGGCACTGCTTGGTCAACTAGACCTAAAACAGTCTTTCTTGTCAGCTCCCTCCTCCCAGACTGCATAACACCAAACATTATTCAAGAACAGGAATTTATGATAGTGGATGTGTGTACTGCTTCCCTCCTCACCTGCCCTACATATTGTGACAAGACCTTTGAAGGCACAAAGCATTTAAGGGCAAAAAGCATTCAGACACTTATGGATTCTGGCACACAGAACTATTTTGTCATCAAAATGGAGGCTCTGTAACAGAGTTTCATTGCATCTCTCAGTGAGATTCCACGTAAACAGAAAAAACACTGAGCCAAGGAGCTCAGCCTGAGTCTACACTGCATATATCTTACCAGTAGGCATTCATTTCATTACCCAAATTGAGCTGCAATTACCACACGTTCACATAACTGAAGGACAGTTTCCCCATAAGTCTCTCCTCCCTGTATGTCCCCTGAATGAGTTAGGATCAGAAAGAGTTTTCAGGTCCTACTAATGAGGACAGGAAATAGTTTTGTGAGTGTTTGTGACACGTAATGCCAAAGGATACCCAATATGGCAGAGCAGCACACCATTTGTTCACCCTATCACTCGGTCAATGGTCACTTCAATAGTCAATATTGTTGCTTAAGCCACACAGTTAGTGTAACTTGAAAGCTGAAACTATTTCTCAGGAGGCACCAAGTCAGATTCTGCCACCTTTACTTATGCTGAGTAATACCTTGCTCGGCAAGCAGCCCAAAGGAAATTGTTGGGCCTGCTAATAGTATCAGGGTTAGCATCTATTGGTAGACTAGAGATGGGCAAAAGGCTTAGAGTTTTGATCTCTTCCCCAAAGTTAGGAAGTTTGGATCAATCAATCCAAAATGGATCTCTCTTACTAGGCCCAATCTCTGGATCTGGATCCAGGGGCTTCAGATCCCAGTGTATGATTTCAACTCCATTAGTGAAAGCATTCCATAGATAGAAAGAAGCCTGTTAACATTTCCCTTTATCTAAGTGAGCATGACTAAAGAACAATTCTGCAGTTAGAATAGCTGATTCGAAGTCACATATATCAATCACTTGGCTAGTGCAAGATTCCTGCCCTTGCTGCATTTGTAAAGACTGAAAGCGACTGTTAAGAACAAAACGAACAATAAAAAGGTGTCGATACATTGTATAATCACAGCAACATGTGTTTTTAATGCAAAAACAATGACAAAGAAAAACAAGTGACCTACTTAATCTCACAAAATAAACATTTTTTTTTCCCCAAGCAGTTGGCATAATTATGTACTATTCGGGGGCTTCCTGTTTTTCATTCACATATTTTGCACAAGTTCCAGAGTCGTCATATTCATGAATGCTTTGAAATAGCATATTTGTTCCCTAGGAACTCAGCACTGAAGTGAGACAATGTACATGAAGCTGCGTTATGCATTCACGCATTTATCTAGAGTGAGGGATCTGGACAAAATGTAAAACAACATCAGAATGAGCAGGCAGCAATATTGGTGCTTGGTGCATTAAAATCCTGCATTCATTGCAATCAGTGTTCTATAATCCTAGTTCACATTTTTGGACAATGCCTTGCATACATTCAAGAGGTTCTTCAACACAAACACTGTCTAGCTCCAATGGGAATGGCAGTAAAATACTGTCAGAGGAGAAAGAATAGGTCTCGAGGTGGTAGTGCAGAGCCTGAAGCCAAAGGGCAACATGTGCCATTGTTGTTTTTTCGCACTGAAGCACTTTAATGCTGCTACTCCCCCACCCCCAAAAGCCAGTCAATATTTGTTTTACATTCCTTGATTTTTTACTCTTTCCTCCCCCCACTCCCCAATTCCCCAGCTACCAGTATCTTCCTTCCCTTGCTTCTCTAGCTCCTTGCTTCCCTCTCCGTTCTCCTGCTTCTCTGGCTCCCTGTCCATTCACTCCTTTCATCCTTTTTTGGCCACCTATGGCCTGGGTGCAGGCCTGATCCAAGACCCACTGATTTTAATGGGTTTGGCTCAAGCCCTCAGAGGGGGTCCACAGTGCTCTGCTGTCCTGACAGCCTGATAGCTGAAAGAGTCATGACCTGAAGCAGCACGAGCGCACTCACCTTGCAATTGCAGCAGCCTGGTACCTTTGGGCTGGGGAACTAGCAGTATATGTACACTGCACAGTGAGCTAGATCCTACCCCAGGCAGACAGACTCATGCTAGCAGGGCTCGAGTTAGCATGCTAAATATAGCAGGGTGGCGGTTGTGGTTTGGGCAGCAACCCAGGCTCTCAAGCCCACCCAGCCCTAGGTCTGAGCTCAGATGGGTACCCTGAGT
Source organism: Gopherus flavomarginatus (assembly GCF_025201925.1). Lineage (NCBI taxonomy): Eukaryota > Metazoa > Chordata > Testudines > Testudinidae > Gopherus > Gopherus flavomarginatus. Next base: position 89,547,184 of record NC_066624.1, read on the forward strand.
CTTCTTCACCAGAGCCGCAACCTCCACACTGCTATTTTTAGTGTACAAGCTCAAGCCCTGCTAGCACAACCCCGTCTACCCAGGCAGGGAGGCATGCTCCACCTGCAGTATAGATGTACCTTAAAAGCACTGGACAGGTGGACTGGAGGGGTCCCAATACTGTCACTGAACACAGCGATTTAGCAGCAGCTAATAGAGCTGGAGACTATATTCAACATGATTCCAGCCATATAGTTACTATTCCTGTGTGTGTGTTTTGATTTGATTTGCTCTAGCTGAGGGATACAGCACAAAATATTTTTGTCATGTTACTGGTTAAAAAAATAAACCAGGAGATCCAAAAAAAAATAGATCTATTAAAAATACACACTGTATCAGCTAACATTCAAAATCTACAAACGGGCATTTTGATGCAAAAAAGTAGGGACATTCCATTGAAAAATATTGGATTAGGAGAACCTTCTATAGGAAGAGAATAGACAAATGGTAAATATGGCACTGTCATTGCTAACTAGTAGTTATAGAAATACTCAGTAAATATGACTTCCTATCAGAATCATTTAGCAACACTGGATGCTTTTTTCCCTTTTAGAAAACAGAATGTTCTGACTTGTAAATTACTAGTTAGAAGTATGACCACCACCTGAAATAAGGTGTTTTTTCCATTAGAAGGGTTTATTGCAAATGCACAACAGGACAAATGTCTGCAGTCACTGACTGCCACAAGTTCAATAGTAATTGCATTTGCATTTGCTGTACCATCACTAAATATGCACCAGGTGCATAAAAATCTATTTTAATGATGTCTCCATGAATAATAATATCCTGTATTACAAAAGAAAAGAAATAAAAGGTCTATTACATATCATGAAAAATGTGTTCACATTGTCAGCAAATTATACCTTTAAACCCAAAATAAAGCTATCTTGCTCCCTTCAGGGAAGTTTTGTGTATTTTTGTAATTAACTCACTTCATTTTCAACATAATGCAGAAAAAGCCCTTTTCTCAAAACCATGTGGTGACGGAAGCCAAACTACTTAACCTGCTATGTATGCAGTACCACTATACTGACAATCAAAAATTTAGCATATAATTACAAACATAGAAAACATCTCTGCTACTGTATTCAAGTTACATATACAGGCAATATCAAAAATACATAACAAAATATTTGGAAAGCAAGATTTTCTTCCACTTGTTTAATGCTCATTTCAGGATGAGAGCAGGGTGAACAGGAATGCTGAAAGAAGTCTATGTATCAGAACATTCCTTTTCACCACACTCCCATCCAGAAACAAGCACTCAACAAGAGGAAGAAAAAGTTACCATACTATTTCATTTAAAGAGCGGAAGACGATCTACAAGTTACTTGCAAATTTGAATGAATCCCAATGCTGCAAATCTGTAGTTCATGTATGGAAAGGCTTAAAATCAACATTAACAAATGTAAATACAATTAAGATAGAAAACAGCTTTATGAATGAAGTATCTAATCCTGAAAACACTTATTATTGGTCATAGTGATTCCCACCGTCAATAGTCCCATTGACTACTGATGGCAGAAAGCATTATACTAAATAGCATTTCCAAGATGGGGTCCAAAAAGGTAGCCTCCTAAAATTCTCTCTGCAAGCAGCTAAAAGGTCTAGGAAAAAAAGCAATATATTTATTGCATTAATTGCTGAGCTCTGCTGATGTGCACAGATGTGCAGAACTCTATTGTTAAAATTTACATGCGTTACAAATACAGGACACTGTGAAAGTTCAGATCCGTTGCATGCAAATAATTCACTTTGTCATTTATGAATAAAAATACATACATCCATAAGAAAGGATCAAAGAATCTATTTACATAATCTTTGAGAGGAAACGGCACATTAAATCAAGACTGAAACATTAGCTTAAAATTGCATTTCTAAATAATTTAAAAGTCAAGGACTATACTTCTTGCTAAAAATCCTTCATTCACTGAAATAGTTTGTAAACACTGAACATATACATGTATAGAATTTACAGTCTCAGAAGGAAATAAATTTCTGGTTTATCATCACTACTTGGCTTCATCTGCAAAATGGAATCATCTGTACAAAACTGGTCATTGCATCCATAACGCAAAGCAGTACATGCGCCCTCTGGTACACCCCGACCTTCCGGATCCTCTCCACTGAAGTCATTCAGGTATCTTGCTATGTAAGAGCCAGTGGAATGCCTGTTGATAACGTGAGCTGATACTGATGGTTTGTTTCTTAGAACTACCCCTGCTATGCTGCTAGCATTAGAAAGTTTTTGCTTGTTGGCTTCTTGTCTTTCCTTGGCACGACTAGCAATGTTGCGTACTCTGCTTTGACTTCTGGATGACAGTTTTCTGACCAATGCCTTGGGGCAATCATCCTCATTCTGCTTAGAATACAAAGTTTGACAGTTGTCTTCCTGGTCAAAGGACACCAGTTTTCGCAATTGTTCTGTCAGAGTGTCTGTAGATTGTGGTCTCTTAGTTTTCATAGCTGCAACTTTCTTGTCTCTCATGCCAGATGTAATAAAGCTTCTACTTATGTATTTGTACTTGCTTTCAAAATTGCAGGCGATATCCTCTGATGTCAAGTCTCCCAGGCTCTTGGATTTGCAAGGACTAGGTTGTTTGACGGCTGCAGTAGGAGGGTAGGGCAAAGTGTTCTTGGGTGTAGGTGAATGCATATTAAGTCTGGATCTTTGGGAGACGTACAACAAATCATTTTGTGTATCTAAAGTTTGCAGATAATTATTATGCAAAAAGCCAACACTCTGAAATGCTGGGTAAGGAAAACTTTGATTTCTTGCAGTCCTAAAGTTATCTGAATTCTCCAGGGCAGCATTGTGAAGGTCCTCATTAATTAAATTATTCCCAGAGATTCTCTCACAGTAGCGTACTGAGTCCTGATTATGCTTCAGTTTCAGAGAAGCAGCAAGTTGGCTCATATCTTCTCTCTTGAATTCATATGCAGTTATCAGGAGGTCTTGGGAATCCCCATCAACCTCCATAAGACTGCTGCCTGCTGAGGTTATACAAGCAGGAGGGTCAACTATTGTATCCTCCAAAGTGTAGGAACTACAATCCTCAAGCGTTTCCCAATTTGTTCCACACTTCGTTTTGGGATTTGCTGTTAGCAAGCGGAGAGGGGAAGTGCAAGGAATGCTATTTTCCACACAGTCTGACTTCTTGCAAGCTCGTTCATCTCTTGGTTTACAGTCAGAGGCTGGTGAAAGAGATGCCTCATGGATAATTGTGTACACAGAATACTCTGTCGTCTCAGGGCTGGAAAACATAGCGGTATCTGGTGTTGAGAATAATGGTGATTCAACAGATTTTACATTAGTAAAGTTTTGTTTAAGGGGTGTACTTAGATCAACAGTAAACATGTGTGGACGTGCCGACACCACACTGAAGGTTTGGTTGCTGGTGCCAGGAAGACTTGAAACAACAGTCAGATTAGTTTGGTCATCTGTAACATCAAACTGTCCAATCAGTGCTGAGACAGAACTACTCATCTCGCTCTCGTTTGTTAAAGAAACCTCATCTATGAGACGAGAAACATCACTATCTTGCAGAGCTGCAGTCGAGTGTAAATCGTAGATGTCAGAACAGATGGTGGAAGATATATCAGTCAGTGAAAAAGTGGTTACAGTACTGCTCATAATGACATATTTATTATTGTCAAACTCCTGTTCCTTTGCAGAAACACAACTTTCTGCCAGTATTTTTTTCTCCTCTTTACACTCTCCAGTCTCTTCTTCTCTTTTTTCATCTGTGTAATTTGTATCTTGTATTTTTTCTGTACCAAGATCAAAAACTGAAACCTGCCTTATCTGAACAGGTTCATTGGAAAGGTGACTTTTCTGATATTCTGTGGAGTGATTTGTTTCAGCTATGCCACTTACAAAGTCAAAGCTTTCTGCATGTTCATGTACAGGTGATTCTGTAGAACTGCCAATTCTGGCGTCACTCTGGGAAGTAGCTTTTTTATGCAGAGATGCAGAATTTGAAGAAGGTGCAGCTTGCTCAGGGGATGAAAAGATATGTTCTTTCAAGTTTGTTTGGTTCACACTTGTACCATTGTTGCTATCTGCTAAATCAAATAGAAAGCACATTAGTTATACATGTTTTGTTTACTATCTGCTAACTACTATTTTGCCTTTAGACAGACAAATGGAGAATGTAAAATTAGTTACAATTGTGATAAGACTTAATTATGGAGTTGTGCAGGTTTAGTAAAAATTATTTGTGTGATATGAATAAATGGGAAAATATAGTTGTAGGCACTTCATTGAAGCTTCCTTTGAATGTCTATTACATCAGACATGTGATGTAATATTTGTCGTAAATAATGTCAATGAGGTACTGTATTTTGCACATGTGGCATTACCTTCAGTTGTGTTCCTATTCAGATTTGTACTATAAAGAAGCATGGCAATAAAGACAGAACAAAACAGCTCTGTTAAACAACATAATATATCTGGAAACAAGAGGCATGTTTATAAGAACTCTGAGTAAAACATCAGATAGTTGGACCCCATGCAGAATGTTTTTGGGAACAGTTTATGTACAATTTAAGATTTAATTTGTGAGCCTCTAGTAACTGTGCAACAGTTCCACTAGGTCTGAGAACCACAACCTTCTTAGCAAATTGAAGGTGATTAAAAAGGGAGAAGGGCCACAGTCATTCCAACCTTCTAAATCACTCTTCCTAGTACTGGAAGAAGGAGAAAGCGGAGAGAAGCTGGTTCAGTCATTTGTGTGCCAGAGAGTTTATTCTCAGTGACATTTAGTCTGGTTCCCTGGTGAAGAATAACCTCACCTTTGTGTTCTGGCTGAATGTGAATAGGTCTCTTCCGAGGTGGCCTAGCTCCCTGGACCATTCTGGGGCTATCTATCTGCTGATAACTTAGCTTACTCACTTTTGCGATGTGGCCCATTTATGAGGATCACACCAGATCACTGTGTCTCTAGCACGTGGTTGCCAGTAAGGCCTTCAGAACACTGAAGAAGCTTTGAAGTCCCTTCTAAGGGTATCTTCTATCTTGCTGCCTGCAGAGTCTTCAGGAATTACCACATCCTCTACCAGGGATGCCCATGTTGCAACAGCCTTCTGGCAGATGAAGATAGAACCTTTGAATTCTAGACCCCTGCAGAATCTCTAATGACTTATTTGAAGAAGGAATACAGGGCGATGGGGAACTTTGTTTTCATTTTGCTCACTGCTCCCCCAAAATCAGCTTTTAAAAGCTAGGGACCAGATTCTGTTTCTTCCAAGAATACAGAGAAGTAGGGCAAAGATGGCTTACAGCTATAGACTTTCCCCTGACACGGGCCTGGCTAAGCTTGCTCTAATTTAAGAGTGGCTGCAATAGCTCTGTAGGGTGCCAGTCCATAGCCAAAAATAACCAGAATACAGACACACGCTGGCCATGCCTCCTGCCACCGACATGTTCCCGGCATGCTTCCTGTATCAAGAATTGAAAAGGGGACAGTGGTAGAGCATTTCGGGCAGCTCTGCACTATCTAAGGAAACCCCTTATTCCCTGAGGGGCCATTTTTACTAGGTGAACAGCCCTTTTATATTACTGGAACAGCATGAAGGGGCCAATCTGACTTTCAGATTGCAGTGGGTAAAACAGGAGTGCTGAATTGCTGCTCTGCACTGCCAAAAGTACAGAACCTGGAGCAAGGGTGCTCCAGGTATGGCCAAGCTCTGCAGCCATGGAGATGTCTGAATGGAGTATTTGCAGAAAGAAAAGTGCCGCTCAGATGTTTCAGGGAGCTCTGGATCAGGAATGAAAATGTCTCAGACACCAATGCCACAAAATTACAGACTTTTTGGAACTATTCAGATACTCCTATGTGTCACCTGTTTGGCGCACTGAGCTGGGTCTGCATTTCATTTGCCCAGGTCTTACACCAAAGTCCACTGGATTCACCCCAGTGTATCAGATATCAAGCTCAGGCCCAGTGGATCTAAAATATTTTTGTTCTGAGTAACTTCAAGAATCAAAACATACTACATGTGAGCGTTTACATTTTAATCTAGGAATATAAAAAATAACTAAGATTCCAGCTTCACCCACCATTTTCCCCATATAATCCAGGTTTATAATGTTGTAAAGTTCCTTTTAAAGGACAATGTCAAGGTTCTTAGATTCAAAATTTGACCTACTTTTCCCCTTTTACATCTGTTTGCAAAGTCCATGTTTTTCTTTATATACATTGTTTCCAAAACAAATGCTTCCTGCTTTTTTTCCCTTGAAAAAAAACATTAAAAATACACAATGCTCATAGCTGTCATGCGTAACCTCACATTAACAAACCCAGAGCTTGAAAATGATTGAGGAAATAATTTTTGCAAGGATGTGGATTTCATCTTCAGGCTTCTAAAGGATACTTAAAAAATCAACTGCTAATAAACTAATGTTTTTAATTATGAAAAGAAACTTTACAAGTGTTCTATAAGAAAATCTGTGGAAAATACTCTAATCCATTTGCCTAGTCTGGGGAGAGGCAACTTTTCTTGGGTTTCAGAAAGAAGTTTAAAAATGCAAGTGACACTTTTATTGTGTATCACTTTAATAAGCGTAACAATCATTTTACATCCTATGGGGCTTGATCCTGCAGTCCTTATTCACGTGAGTTCAATGGAATTACTCACATGAGGATTGCAGCACGGAGCTTAATAATATGGTTTTAAAGCTACTGCACTAAAAGTCACTTTGGAAGCATCTTACCAGAGGTATTTTCATCTCTTTTGGTGTCTTTCATGGTTTCACATTCTGGTGAAGACAATCCCATCAGAAGGAATTTGTCAACTGGCATAGAAGCAGGACGTGCTTGCAAACTCCTCGTTGTACGCCTTATAACTCCTTCTGTGTCTTTCATATCTGTTGGCTCAGAGGTACCGTCTTTAATTTCTGTAGCTTCCTGAAAGCCCATTTTGCTCTTCTTCCTGCCTTTTGCCGGAGCACTTGCTGTGCGTCGGAGAATTCGATCACCAATTGATCGTTTCCGCACGTAATGCCCATTGTTTTCAGCAGAATTGTGTTTGGGATTCTTGTTAAACAACCCTTTGAGTCCTATCAGCTGCCTATTCTGAAAACAAGAAAACAACCACAGTCTTTAAGTTCAGCCTGTGTTTTAAACTGCTATTGAATACAGATTTGTGAATCATGAATGCAATATCACAAAACAAAACAAAAATTCACACCAAGTAATTCACACATATTCAGACCAGGAAACAATCAGCATAGGTCACCATGAGTTCGTGCATGTATGAATTCCCCCTCATTAGGAAGGCAGCCTGCCATAATTACTGTGGATCTTTACTAGAAGTTTCCTAATCAGAGCTGACAAGACTGTAAGAAATGCTCTGCAGTGACAGGCTGCCTATTAACTTAGAGTTTTATGACATGGGCCTCATCAAAGCAACATTTAAATATTTCAGAATCTTAATGAGGAATGAAGCGATATGGTAGTTATGGTACATAATGCGACTGGGAACTGTTTGATAAATCTGTGCCCAGCAAGTGAAAAGTGCATGCTAATGAAGACTACCTTAGTGGCTCCTAGAAAGTGCAATATAGTATAACTGGGATTGAGGATTAAAGGACTCCACTGAAAGGAAAACAAATGCAAACATATTTGGCTAACATTTTCAAGGTTGTGACACAAGCAAACAAGATAGTTGGTGTAAGTAATTCTCTATAGTTATTTAAAAGAGATTATTAATCTTACACCGATCTCAATCAGATAGACACTTCACTAGGCATTCTCAGTTATACAGGGTATGGAAAGTACCTCCAGGTTTTAAATATATCTTGTAAAAAAAACAACACAGTACATCATTAAAGTAAGCATTTGGTGGTGGGGCAAAATTTTATACAGAAGAGGTCAAGTCTCACAGGGTGTTTTTTAAATCCTCTCTTAGTGCTATCATTCAGTCCAATTATACTATGAAATTACATAGAAATTCAATGTTTTCCTGAACTCTGTCCTCTCTGAAGAGTATGCAAGCCAAATAGCAATCCCTGTTGAATGTCAATGACATGGGATTTCATTTCTATTCACTTGTGCTTCTGGATACCTACAGATCCTGGGAGCCCCTATACATTTTCTTTAGTCCTTTTAATTTTCTTTTAAGATGGATTTAGTGTTGGTGAAAGATGCCAGATTGAACACTTAGGAGACTGAAGATCTCTGTGTTTCCACAGAACAGATACAGACCAAGTGGTGTCAATGCAAGTTGCTCTGCAATGGCCTCCACCTTTTGTTGAAGGGACCACTTCCGGAGGTAAAAGCAAGTAATTCAGTTCCCAGGTGCATTCAGTCCCACTTACATGCTGAGACCAGGGTGCCAATTGTGGGGTAAACACCTGTACACATGAACCTGGACTGACATCCCCAACTCATTTAACATAGAACAGGATGTTCATGAAATGGTCACAAATTCAGTCACCGTTGAGCTGAACGGTGTTAAAACTGGTGACCTAGGCTCCATTTACACTGGCCTTCTCCCCTCAAATGTTTCCGCTGATACAGATCTACTCATTGGAGCAACTGTAGGTGCTTTAGAGCAGACAAAGTGTTGGTGATGTTGGTTTTAGATCCTGTTGTTTAGATCTGCTTTGAGCAGAGAGAAAGACTCTGAGCTACCTGATTCCTCTTTTCACACTCCTTAAAAAATAAATCTAAACATAGTCATTCAAATGAAAGTCCTTTTTATTCTTGGTACCCCTCTCTGTTTTAATTAACTTATCTATGCTGTTGACTTCTGGTAATCCTTTTAACCCCCTATTTATAGTAACTTGTACACCTCTTGTAAACTATTGAACAGAGGCAGTTAATGCTGAAATAATGAGTAATGCACTGAGCTTTCGCTTTCATTTTAAAACTTGAAGTTTAAAAATTTTTCAACTTTTGAAATATGGCAGAAAAGCAACAACACTTCACATGCTACAACTTAAATGGTTAAGAACTAAAATCGGAGTTTAAAATGTCTTCTCAAATACCCAGAAGTAATGGTGTGACTACAGCTCTTGACAATTACTTTTTAAAAATAAAGTAACTTAAAATGAGTCGATGGAGGTGTACTTACTGTACCTAGGTGAGGAATGAATATTAGGTGACAAAGAAAAGAGCATTCACAGTTATGCATGCTAGGATTATGGCAATGATATTGCTTTGAGGTTAAAGTGATTTTCTGCAAGGGTCAGGGGGAAAATTTTATATTATGGGCCTTATTCTCCATCCCCTTGTGCTTTGTGCAGTCATTTATATAAGGGCTAAGGGAGTGAAACTGCACTGGTGTAAATGACGACACAAGGTGCAGAGCACTGGAGAAGGTGACGACACAAGGTGCAGAGCCCTATGTCTCTTGTTGTTATTGCCGTTGTTCTGTATATTTTGCTTTTCTCTGAAGCGTTAGCTGTTAGCCCCTGCCGGACACAGAACTCTAGATTTGATACACCACTCGTCTGATCCAATATGAAAAATGCCATGTTCCAAAATTGTAGGAATCAGTCAAAGCCCCCATTCGTTCTGCGAGGTTATAGTGATGCATCTTAACCCATTGTTGCCAGCAGTATGACACAGAAACATTTGTAAAGTATTTATGTTCCTATGTATACCTACTTTTCCATACATTTCATTGATTGTTATATGGACAAATATGGATGCTTCAGTTAGTCCCTCTAAGTACACATGACGATAGCCTAATAAAATGAGAAAACAAAGTAACAAAGAATCAGCACTATGCATTTTATGTGCAGTTAGCAAGGCTGTCCATACAATGTCTTTTGCAATTATACATTTCATATACAGTAACTCTGAGCAATTGTTTATTAGTAATAATACAGTCCCCTTCCATAACATCTTCCGTCTGAGAACCTCAAACGGTCTCACAAACATTAATGAGTTTAGTCTTGCAACCCTCTAGTGAGGTAAATAAGTATTTCTCTCCATTTTACAGGTGAGGAGACAGATACAGAGGCTGAGACTTTCAAAAGCCCATGGAACTGGGCATCTAAATCCCTGAGGTAGCTTTGAGGATTCCCCGTCATAGCTATTAAGAAATTTCCCTAATGTCACCCAGGAGGTCTGTGGAAGAGCTGGGCACAGAACCCAGCTGTTCTGACTCTCCATTCTATGCTTCAACTACAAAACTATCCTTCCTCCTATTTTCAACTAAATATCAAAGTCAAGTCAATGAGTGGAACTAACCAGGCACAAGACTGCTGAAGGCCACAGTTCGTTGTCCAACAAAATCTCGACCAATGGGATCATGGTCCCAAACAAGAAATCGAACCAAAGCTATTTCAGGCATGTGGATGGTAAAAGTGAGAGTTTCCTCCCAAACAGGGTTAAATCCTATGGGACAAACAGAATAGAAAGTCAGGAAAATGCAGCAGCAGCAGCCAACATTGACATTATTATCTGTGAAACACCAGAGGTAAGGAATGCAGTCACCCAAACAGACCTGATGCACAAGTGACTGTATATTATTTCCCATGAACTATATATATATATATGTGTATATATATATATATAGAGAGAGAGAGAGAGATGAACTATATATATATATATATATATATATATATATGGAGATATACCTATCTCATAGAACTGGAAGGGACCCCAAAAGGTCATTGAGTCCAGCCCCCTGCCTTCACTAGCAGGACCAAGTACTGATTTTACCCCAGATCCCTAAGTGGCCCTCTCAAGGATTAAACTCATAACCCTCAGTTTAGCAGGCCAATGCTCAAACAACTAAGCTATCCCTCACAGTCACTAGCAGACAAATAAATGAAGACGCTGCAGCATAGCCATTTCCTTTCCCTAAGTGGGGCCTTTGCTTTCTGGCTGCTACCATAGGCTCCGACTCTGTGGGTGCTCCGGGGCTGGAGCACCCATGGGGAAAACTTGGTAGGTGCTCTGCACCCACTAGCAGCTCCCCGCCCCCCACCTCACCTCCGCTCTGCCTCCACCTCCTCCCCTGAGCGTGCCGCCAAGTCATGCTTCTCCCTCCCTCCCTCCCAACACTTGCACAGCGAAACAGCTGTTTCGTTCGGCAAGAAGTGGGTGGAGGGGGAGGAATGCGGCGCACTTGGGGAAGAGGCAGGGCTGGGGCGGGGATTTGGGGAGGGGTCCAATGGGGCAGGGAGGGGGTGGAGTTGGGGTGGAGGCGAGCACCCACCGGAGCCAAGGAAAGTTGGCACCCCTGGCTGCTACATGGGAGTTGAGCTGTATGTGTGGCAAGCCAAGAGGATGGAATGAAGAGAATAGCCACTAATGCAGTCTGTGTAAAGTACAATGCAAAATGCAGCACTATGATGTGCCTATGCAGCTGTCTGAAGAGATCCATATGCAGAAAAATTAGTGCTATCTCTCTGGCAGCTTTTATGAACAACAGAAAGGGTATGGATTGAGCATCTGGCAGAGAGTCTGCATGTGGCGGCATGGCAGGGCAGACTGCTGTGCTACTTGTCTGATAGGTCAAGCTCAGATAGGCCAAGATGCCCAGGAAGTATCCCTGTGTTTCTCCACGGGTCACTGCCATTCATGAGAACTGCATGAGAACATGCCACATCTCCCTGGCTGTTCCATTCTGTTGCTAGCCTAGTATCCCACAGGGGTTGATGTGGCAGAGAGGTTGTCTGTGGCATTGTTTGTTTTCATTTTGTTTCTCATTACTTATATATACCATGCATGCTGTATGATAGGTACTAGGGACTTCTACGTAAAGGAGACATATGCAGAGTCAAGGAAAAAGAGAGGGAGTGTGAGGAAGGCATTCTCCCTTCTCAACCTCTCCATTATCTTATTTATCCTACTCCTGCAATTTTGGCTAGCAAACAGAGTTTTAAAGCTCAAGATCCAAGGATATATCATTCATCAAAAGACACTCACTTTGATCAAGCTTTGCAGTCCAATACCGATGCAAAAAAAAATTAATACAGTATCTGACTGATATAGTTGACTGCAGACACAAGATTTTTCTTAACCATTTTGTTTTTCTTGATTCTGGTGTTGGTCATCATCTTACCTGCAGACAGCTTTTGTCATGTTGCTGTTTCCATGATTCTACCGTGAGAAGTTCAATTATTACTCAGACCTGCCCTCTTCCCAGGACTCTTGTTAAAAATTGAAGGGTTAGCCTTGTTTTCTTCTCTTCTCACTAGCTAGAGGATTCCAGCCCATTCTTTACTCTAGAGGGACTGCGGCTTGAGTATGTCAGAACTATGTTAACTGCCTAATTAAGGATCAGATCCTGTCACCCCTTTCACATGCTATGTAATAACTTACCCTGCAAATTGTCTCATCGTAATCACTATGGATACCTTCACCAGCGTTAGTGTTCATTGGGACTACCAGCATAGCAAGGTATTACTATAGTATTACATAACATGAGGTAAGGATGGTGGAATCTGTCCCTAAGAGTATAATTCAATAACCATTGGAGAGAGAATTACACATAGATGTAGCAGATAAGAATAGATCCCAAAAGATTAAAACATTCAGGGCCTGACTCTCATGTATGCCCTGTTGCCTTTATATAGCTTTGGTGGGGTAAAAGGGCCATAAAGGGGGAGAAAACAGCCTCAGGAAATGTCCTCTACACAAGGAGGTCCTCTGACAAGAGCAGAACTGGCAGAGTAGCTCTGCGCTAGCCTCCTCCATGTCCCCAGGTGCATGCCGGGAACAATTCAACAACAATTTATAGTCAAATACTCTCAAAAACTGCAGGCCCAGCTAAAAATCAGCAAGGAAACTTCACCCTCGTCACTCACTAGAAGGTAATTCTCAAACTCATCAGGGACATAGTAACATGGAGAAGAACCAGAATGTCACACAAGGACATTTGGACAATTTTGAAAACTGGAGTTATAGAAATGGGATGAAATTGAATGGTGAAAAGTGTAAGGTCATGCACGTAGGGACTAGTGACAAGAATTTTTGCTACAAACTTGGGATTTATTGGTTGGAAGTGACAGACGATGAGAAAGACCGGAGTATACTGGTCAACCATAGGAAGAGTATGAGCCGCCAGCGTGATGTGGCCATGAAAAAGGCAAATGCAATCCTAGGATGCATCAGGGAAAGTATTTCCAGTAGAGACAGGGAAGTGTTATTACCACTGTACAAGGCCCTGGTGAGACCTCATCTGGAAACTACATGCAGTTTTGGTCTCCCATATTTAAGAAAGTTTAATTAAAATAGGAACAGATGCAGAGAAAGGCTACTAGGACCAGAGGAATGGAGAACCTGCCTGACAAGAGGAGACTTGAGGAGCTTGACTTGTTTAGTCTAACAAAAGGAAGTCTATGGGAAGATATGATTGCTCTCTATGAATACATCAGAGGGGCAAACACCAGGGAGGGGGAGGAATTATTTAACTTAAGGACAAATGAATATAAACTGGCCTTCAACAAGTTTAGGCTTGAAATTAAACAAAGGTTTCTAATTATCAGAGGAGTTAAGTAACTGGGTCCCATAACACAATTGTTATTGGAATGTGGAAAATTCTGAGTCTAACCAGTTCTTACCTTGGTTTGGCTGGCCAATATGAACATGGCAAACCATGCCTGAATAACTGCATTATGTAGCAGCCTAGATTACAGAATAGTATGACCCTATTTGCATTGGTTGACCAAACCATATTAGCATGTCTAAGCATGGACATTTTTTACCCTTTTAAGAAATTTGGCCTAAACACAGTTTCTAACACTCTTTTGTCCAAACCATATCAGCAACGGCCAGCTGAAAGTGATTCTGCTGGAACTGATGTTAAACGCAATTTCTCAAAATGATGAAAAACCTTGTTTAGGTGGGGCTTAATGCAAATGAGAAAAAAGTCCATGCAACCCCTGAAGGATTATTAGTTCAGCAGTTGTCACCACAGCATTCCACAGCTATCCTCTGCATTGATCTAGCAATATGTTGTTTATTATTTGAAAATATGGTTGTACTTCATATTAAGGATACATTTATAAATAACTTATAAAAGGCTAATAAATGATTAATAGAAGTTATAAGCATATTATAGACATGAGGAATATGTTTTATTGATGGTTCTAAATACATCAGTAAAGGTTTTATAGATAGTTATATGCCCTTATTTTAAACAACTTTTTGACCTGTTTATTAACTATTTATAAACTATTGATAAATATTCTTTTAATATAAAGTGTGACCAAAAAATACTATGTTCATCACTCTTTGCATCTCTGGTAAATTATTCCAGTCATTCACAATTATTCAATAATTTACTATAGAAAAGAGAAAGTAGGGTATGTTATCTTACCATTGTCATCAACTACTCTGGTCTGGTCTTTACAGCAATCTACAGGTAACCCAATAATTTCCACCTCGACAAAAGGATCTATTATCTATTTTAAAAAACAAAAATTTAAAAGCAACTCGTTACATACAAAGGATAATTTTCCATTAAGCTCTCACATAAATGCACATTTGAATGCTAAAGCCACTGCTCAGTGTGATTTTGCTAGTCATGTGATTATGGGAAATGCCACAGTAGACTACAGGATGATGTAGGTTTCATCACTGCTGTTTTGTGACATTGGGACATGTGGCCAGGTGGAACAAACTTTCAGATCAGTGCTAACAGCTGAAGAAATACTAACCAGCAGAATATATAGAATGCAGGGATTGTGGGGAAAATCCAGATCTAATGTGCAAATCTTGAACATCTGAAAATTACTGGCATATTTTAATTTAGGAGAAAAGCTCTCATTAGGACAAATGCTGCCATGTCACTCCCAGGCATTCTATGACAGTTATAGTGAAAAAAAGTATTTAGTATCACTCAGACTACTTTACCTCCCCTCTGTCTCCTAATACTGAATCTGGAGGCTTGGGTAGTTGCTGTCCACTGATGACTTTGAGAATAAGATGCTTTTTAGGGTTGGCAGGAAGTGGATCACTGGAATAAGGGTTGAATGTACCTAGAGGTTTGCAGAGAATGAGAAAAAATAAAACCCTTAATATTAGAAATCCTATACAGGAGAAAAAAAAAAGAACTTCTACCCTCCCGAATGCATAGAATAAATAACATCATATAATCACATGCTTGACTGGGCCTCCTGTCTATATCTTAATTTCTACAAATGACATTCGCCCTGATACAGAAGGCTCATTCAAGGATCTCTAACTACATAGGCTCAGGCCCATTTTACGAGAATGATCCTACCAGTTCCAGTGTTAAACTGGTTCAAAGAACTAAGGTGATTTTAAAATGATGGTGGCAAAACCAAAACCCTAAAAAAATAGAAATGTGCTCACTGTATGAGCATGTGGATCACTGACTCCTGTTCCAGAAATACTAGGATGTCCATTGATTTCAGTGACAGATCAGGCTGCAAAAGCTGACTGCTATGGGGTGTTAAGCAACTTCACCTCCCAAGTTGCTCAGGCTGGTCTACACTTTGTAGGAGAGACCCAGAATATCACAAGACGGGGTGCTAATAACTTACCTAGATTAACTCTGAGAGATCATATCATGGTAATTGCATATTCAGAAAGCTTGCAGTCATTTTGTTAAGGTTTATAGCAAACACTGCAAATGTGCCTTTCATTAATCATTTAAAAAGTCAGATGCAAACCAAGCTAATTATTTTATATACGTGTCAAAAAGCTCCCACGCAAGTTCTTGTTTTAATTCCTTGTTTTATTCTAGATATTTAGCTCTAAATGCAAAATAATGGAAAACTGACTGCAAAAGTCATTTTCTAAAATAACTGCTATAATAATAATAATAATAATAATAATAATAATAATAAACGTGTGGTATGACATTACCTTTGCACATCTGCTGAGGTTTGAGGACATACCCACAGTTGCCATTCATCCTGAACTTTGCTTGATTAACCTGCATCATGCGCCCATCAGACTGGTAGTTTAATGCCACTGTTGAATTAAGAGATTTAGGAATCATTGATAAGTGTAACTGTAACTTGCATTTAATATAAAGCCCATGTGAAAACATTACATACATAAAACACCTACCCAGTTGGCAACCAGCATTCCAGTATGGTAAGGGGTTGAAATTGCTGGAGTCAATCCGATATGCAGATGGATAGATTCTGGTGAGCTGTTTCTGGTTGTAAAGTATAAATTGCTCAGACTTCTGCTGCACTATCTGGTGGGCCCTTGTTTCACTGAATGATAACACATTTCCCATAGTCCCTATGTGTTTTTAGTTAAAAAAAAAGAAAAGAAAAAGAAAACCAAGAATAACAACTGTGAGATAAATTGCTATATTTACAGGTCAATTACACTGGTGTATATCTAGAATAATTTGGACTCACATTAGTGGAGTTAGTCTAGATTCACAGACCATCATATCATGCTTGCTTTACTCTTACAGCTGGAGATCAAGTGGAAGAAATATACAATGTAATTGCTAATTCCCATTAGGCAATAGTCCTAAACTGTGTTGAGTTCAATAAAGCTGTTATATAATGAACTCTTTCCATACCTATGATTAGGTTCTCCCTCATCCTACCTCCATATACCCAGGACATCTTTCAGCTACCTCTTGACAGCCTGCAAATCCCCTTGGGCTTTGACAATCCTCTTCCACACTACCCTGGAAGGATAGATCACATAGACCTCAGAATAGCACTGCCTTGCTGTTATGCTCTTTCTGTAACCTTGCCCTACCTCACCTGCAAGTGTGTGCCACTACGTCTTTCCTCTATAGGGATTGGGGCAAGGGCTGGAATGGGACAGAATGGACCAACGCATCAACTTCCATTTGCAGGACTGTCCCTTGCTCGGCCTCCTGCTTTCCAGGCTTATGTGGAAAACCAGGCAGGAATCAATGCAAATTGAAAATGCATCGAATCCTGGAAAGCCTCAGCCAGAACTGTTGCTGAGAAGCTACAGGGGACTCAGACAATGACAGCATAGCTAAAATCTAGCTGAAGCCTTGTAGCAAGGGGGAGAGAGTAATCAGTTCAGCCCCACAGAAAGTCACCTCCTTCCTCTATGGGTCTCAGGATACCCTTCCCCGTGGATCCCCAAGATCCACGGGAGGAGAACTCCTGTGCAATCCACAGTCTCCTCCATTCATTCCACTAGAGGAAATATTTGCATGAAAGCTTGGGTTCTCATTTGGGGCCTAAAACATTACCCTGAGTCTCACTTTTCCCTAAGTCAGTAGGCATTGTCCTGCACTCTTATATAGCTTGTCTTTATGGCTGAAGTGCTTTTAAATGTAGGTTCATAATTCTCTGCACAGTACTTTTTTAAGCAGAAATAACCCTTGCACTTGAATTTGTTTTTTCTATCTTCCATATAGAGACAGCAGCGAAGAGTCCTGTGGCACCTTACAGACTACCAGACGTATTGGAGCATGAGCTTTCGTGGGTGAATACATGCATCCGACGAAGTGGGTATTCACCCACGAAAGCTCATGCTCCAATACGTCTATTAGTCTATAAGGTGCCACAGGACTCTCTGCTGCTTTTACAGATCCAGACTAACACGGCTACCCCTCTGATACTTGACAGATAGAGACAAATACTCTAATTAAACAGAGCCCCTGAGGAGTATCTTTCACTTTCAGATATTTAAAGCTGCTCCTTGGCATAATTAGTCTTTGCTTATATTACTATTCTGGGAGAGTTGAAAAAGGCAGTAAAAATTCCTACAGAAATCAAGAAATGTTTGCAGCTAATAGAAAAGCATTTATATTTTTTAAAAGAACAAGTGTTCACTTTCAGCACTTAGGAACTGAGGAACTGATCTGTAAAACTAGATCTGTGATCCACAGCTAGACCTCTGACAATGGCCAGTATCAGATACGTCAGAAGAAGGTGCCAAAAGCCTGTAGTAGCAATTGTTGGAATAATCTAGTCACAAGACAAGTTTCTTCCAAGCCCTATTAGTTAGTTGTTGTCTTGTGCCCTAAATCATGAAGGTTTAGTTCCCCTATAAAAATGTATAGCCTATTGTTGAAACTGTGCATGTTCTTATTACTCATATAAACATCTAATCCTAGTAAAAATGCTATTAAGCTCTTGGCCTCAATGACATCTTGCGGCAATGAGTTCCTCTAGTTTATTAGGCAATGTGTGAAGTATTTTCTTTAATCAGTCTTGTATCTATTGTCCTTCAGTTTCACCATATGTACTCAAGTCCTTGTTTTGTGTGAAAGGGTAAATTGCAGCACCCAGTCTCCCACCTCTATATCAATCACACCTCTGCTTATTCATCTTCTCTCTAAAGAGATCCAGTCTTTTCAATCTTTTTTTAATGTAGAAATCTTTCCTCTGAGCATTTTTGTCTTTTTCTGAGCTATAGTGACCAAGACTAAGCACAATATCCTAGGTGGAGATGCCCAACATGAGAAACTCTAAAGGGGCCTGATTTTCAGAAAACACTGAGCATTCAGCATCTGAATATCAGACCCAAAATTCACCCAAAACTACTAGTCACTTTTAGATTTCTGGGCCTGAGCTTCTCTGCGATGCCTTTATCCTCCTTAATTACTCCATTTACTCACTGGTAGTCCAAAAGCCCATATATTCCCATACAAGCTGACATAGAATTTCTTCTTTGTTTTTACATCTTTGGCTATCCGCTCTTCTAATTCCATCTTAGCCCTGTCAATTTCTATTTTTACCTTGTCTAGTAAAACAACAGTAAGCTCTTTGGGCCAGAGACCATGTGTACCTCTATACAGCACCTAGCATAATGACATCTTGATTCCAACTGGACCTCTGGGCATTACATAATATTAATATTAAATAATAGTAGCATACTGTTATGATAAAAGCTAAGATAAATTTCATAATACAGTAAGACCATACAAGCTTCTCCTGGAAGAGTCTGCCTTCCCAGAATCACACAGAGGGAGTATTACTAAATTATGAAACTCACAAGGAAACTGAAGAAATGTAGGAGGGCGCATTTCCCTGGGGAAGAAAAGGATGGTGTCATACCAGTGGTGCGTAACCTATAGTCTGTGGCCCATCAGGTAATCCACTGGTGGGCCGCAAGGCAGTTTGTTTACATTGATGGTCCGCAGACACGGCCACTCGAGGGTCTCAGTGGCCGTGGTTCACCGTTCCCGGCCAATGGGAGCTGTGGGAAGTGGCGTGGGCCACAGGGACGTGCTGGCCGCGGCTTATCACAGCTCCTATTGGCTGGAAAAGGTGAACCCCGGCCACTGGGAGCTGCAGGCGGCTGTGCCTGTGGATGGTCAATATAAACAAACTGTCTTGCAGCCCACCATCAGATTACCCTGATGGACTTCAGGTTGCACACCACTGTGTTATACTATCTTTCTTCATGGATTAAGATAGGTGATAACTGATGAGCGACCTGGTCAACTTTTATAAGTTCTCTGAAAATAGAGGAAACTTAAGACCACAGCTATGTGTCCCACCCAAATATATAATCAAGTGAAATAACACTTATATAAGTAAAATCTACATTCACAGTCTCACCATCATCTACTATATCTTGCGCTGCCACAGAGTTTGTGTACACCACTAAATCAGAAAGAGCACGGCACAGCTTCATGGTTTTTCTCCGGCGGCCCAACCTGTTGAGTAACATTATATATTAAAAACAAATCAGATTTTTATTTTTAAGGTTTACCAGTTCTTTAAATCTCTCCTCTGTAATTCTGTCCTTTTCAAAAAATTAATTCACAGCTGAGCACTGTTATATCCATTTATACTATATAACTATAGCTGTTTCCTAACTGAAAGACAAGTTTAAATAGCAAGAAATAAAGGAAAAACAACAGGCTTACTAAACAGGATTTGGGGCAATCTCTAAGATTATGGTTCATTCCAAACCCGTTTCTCTCTCTCTCTCTCTCTCTCTCTCTCTGTGTGTCTTTCTCTCACACAAACATATACATTCTAGATATTCTCTTATACTAACAAAAACAAGATGGGCAGCCAGCTTTAGAAAAAATATCAGCAAAAGAGACATTTTAAATGCAATAAATGCATACTTGAAAATGC
This sequence comes from Gopherus flavomarginatus, assembly GCF_025201925.1. NCBI lineage: Eukaryota > Metazoa > Chordata > Testudines > Testudinidae > Gopherus > Gopherus flavomarginatus. The sequence continues at coordinate 89,567,204 of NC_066624.1, forward strand.
ATTTATTCCATTCTCAGCTGTAATGAACTGGGAGAGGCTGAGATGTGCTTTTATTCAGTCTATTTTCATGCAAAATTGATTCTGGCTTTTTTTCACTAGCAAGTATTGCTGCACCATTTCTATTCATTTTGAGAGTAATTATTATTTGTATTTCACTGAAACGCCATGTAACTCAGTGTTGGGATTTTAAGCAAATACATTTCAACAATGCAGGCGACACAACGGATTTGCTATTGAGAACTGAGATGGCATAAAGCACAATATGGACATTTAATGGCAAAATCTCTCTCTTTTTCAACGACGCCAAAAATTGTTGGGATTTCTGACCTGTACAACTGCCCAGTTTCTTTTCCAGAAGAATTTTGTTGACTTTCTTCATCATCAGATGTGCTATGAGATTTGGACCTTGATTTGACAGCTTTCTGTTGGGGAAATCAATGAATCCATCTGCCATGTAAATTCACAACACTTTACTGACATTAAATGGAGTTTAAGGTGCCTCAAAGGTGCACAAGGTGACCTGACTGGTATTTTATATATCTCATTTCTATGATTAAAAAAAATAACCGATCTGGGTTTGATTCACAATAGGCAAAGGCCATCGTCTTACTGTCTCAGTGTAATGTATCAGAGCACATGGTGCTACATTCTTGCTGGCAACTCTGCAAATACAGGATAAAAGATGGCCAAGGTGGGATCTGTGGGGTCAGCAATTGTGCCTTGATTTTTACTCTCAAAAAATCTAAGGTCTTCACGCCCCACAGGCGCTCCATGGATGAAACAGCAGTGCGGCAATCTGGGACAGGGTTTATAGACATCATCCACGTGAATCCCACCTCACCTTTGGACCCACTATCACGCTACACTCCTCCTTCACTTGCACGATACTTTTGGTACAAATAACCTGCACATGTGCTTTTTGCAAAGCCTAATGAGCGGACAGATTATAGGTGGGAGATAAAAATGAGGAGAGCCAACATTTGGCCTGTAATAAAACCAAAATCATAACTGCTGTTTCCACTAAACTTGTATTGGTCATATTGGATTTCTAATGTACCATAGTATACTTAATAACAGCAAAAGATCTTTAACAGACAGTAACACAAATACAAAATGAATTGCTTCCAGCTATGACTGTGCCATTTATAAGAGAAGATTAACAAATACATTCCCAAAGAATTGAACAAACAGTCTCTAAGCAAAATTTTCAAACATCTTAAAGTTTGTTTCTGTTTTATGAGCCATACAGTAGATGACAGGATCAAAAGATTCTAATTCCATACAACACACAGTACAATTTCTATCTACAATAAAAAGGCTAACATTTCAAAAGAATTCTCTTTTCATAAGCATCTCTCTTTTAAATAGCAATAATGATTGCCAACTGTAGATTTTGTGATGCCAACAAGTAGCCAGTTTACTGAAAATATCTTTTCTACAGTGTAGGCTCTCCAACCTTTGATTTCAACATTCTTACATATTCAGGGACATTATGACTGCAGTTCAAAGAGCTCTTTAATTTCCCCTCTCAGTATTAAGAGGCGGCTACTGCGAAGTGAGAAGTCCTTTTCCTTTCTCTCGCAGATTAATCCTACTACATTCCATCTGAACTTCACATATTTTATTTCATTTAATACGGTATACTAATAGAGACCATAACTGAGTTGATCCTGCTGTCCTCAGTGCTGAAATAGAATAATCAACCCTTTTGGAGATTATCTATGCTGTTTAGTTTTACATCGAGGGGCCTGGGAGTCTGGACTCCTGAATTCCACTTACAGTTCTGTCAATGACTCACTGAGTGAACCTGATGTAGTTACTTCACTCTGATTTCCAAAGTTCCAAAATTTCAAAGCATTTACATTTAATACACTTGAATAAGTATCCTGGTTTTCACAGGGGCTATGCACACACTGCTTCCAATTAGGCCATTTATTTAGGAGCCTAAATTTAGATTTAGGTGAGTAATTTTAGGTACTAATATTTAAAAATATTGACCTCAACCCCCTGTGCCTCAGTTTACCCTCTTTCACAGAGTATCCACTTAAAGTTATCCAGCATACTGTTTTGTTGTGAGAATTCATTAATGTCTGCTTAGCATTTTGAGAGTCTCATTTGGAGGTATCTGTATGTGTGAAGAATATTACTACTATATATCATACTAAGCATCCTTTTGGCTGCCAGCCTGGAAAATGACAGTGTTCTAAGGGTTAAGTTATTCTAAGTCTGTCTTGGTCTGTCTGCAATAGTCATTAAAAATATAATACTCTGTCTTATTATTTCAGCAAAAATTTGAAGTAAATGGGGCATCCAACTGGCTATATCCAATTAGAATAATTAGTTAAAGTGATTAAATTATTAAAATATTTTCCACTCAGTGTAGCCAGTAATTTCAGTTTTTTAGCAACTGATTTCTTTATCTGGCATCCCAGTACAGAGCATTTATTATCTCATTGGTGTATATGGGATTCCAATGCGTTAATGCCCATTTGTGTGTATGTTACTTGCAGAAATCACCTGTGTATTGAATGGATAGAATTTCTTATTGCTTACCTTTTAGATCCCTGAAAGACAAAGACTGTGAACATGTGCACTTAGCTAAAGCAACAACAACAAAAACCTACTAGTTTTAAACCAGTGCAGTTTGATGATCTAATTACAAATAGGAGGCTTGATTCTCTTCTCCATTATACCTCTTCCACACTAGCGTAACTTCACTGATTTCATTTGAATTAAACCAGCATGATTAAATGGAGTTATGCTGACATAAAACTGGTATAACAGATTAAAGAATCAGATCATGCAACTCCACAAAAATTCAGATATTATCTGAAATGCAATTAAAAGTCAGGAAAAATTACACTTTTACAAAACGGAAGTATAGGGCCTGGTTCTGCCAAGGTCTTGAGTAACCTTTTTTATTAACCCTTAGACAGACACAGATTTGAGACACTGCAGTTCCACCTACCTTGTATTTCCCAAAATTGCCCATTAATGAGCGGCTATGGGATTTCTTCCCACTTTCTTTTGTGTCTCGGTTCTGTACAAAGAAAAATGCACAATGAACATATTTTCAAGCCACCTTAGGAAGTGTCTTTCTTTTGTTATTTTTTTAAGTTTGCTACAATCTTTAAAAAGATTAGTTAAAAATTAGTTATTTTTCACACTAATATGCATTCTTGAATGTGACACTGCTATTAAGATAATATAATAATTATACAGGGGGAATAAGAGCGAAAGTGAGGCTGTTGAAGTCTAAACCCAAAATACTTAGCTTTGGATGTAAATTCAAATCTGCATCTGTAATACAGGATTTTTTTTGCTTCTTTATACTATTAATGACTTGGCAATGCGTGATGGTAGCGAAAATATTCAAGTAGTAACGCAGCAGCATTTTAAACCTAACTGAAGACCAGAAAACAAGAATAGAAGGAGAGTCTCTTTCCCATAAATGTATTTTGATAATGTGAAATCAGCAACATCATCTTTATTCAGGCTAGCTGAAGAAAAAAACGGTTACTCACCTTTTAGTAACTGTTGTTCTTCGAGAGGAGACCAGGAGCCCCTTCATCCTTTCTGCCACTGTGATGAAGAGCTGGGTTGAGCATCTGAATGGCTTGGTACGGTCTGTGTAAAAAGCCAAAGCCCTCCGGACATCCAGGGAGTGTAGCCTCCGCTCTTCACTGGAGGCATGTGGTTTCAGATAAAACACCGGGAGAAAGATATCTTGGCCCATGTGGAACTGTGAAACGACCTTGGGTAGGAAAGCCGGATGAGGTCTAAGTTGGACCTTGTCCTTGTAGAAGACTGTATACAGGGGCTCAGATGTTAACGCTCGAAGCTCCGACACCCGTCGGCCAAGGTTATCACCACTAGGAAGGCAGTCTTGTACGACAGGTACAGCAGGGAGCACAAAGCCAGAGGCTCGAAGGGAGACCCCGATAGGACGGAGAGGACCAGATTCAGGTCCCAAGCAGGGGTCAGCTGACGCACATGCGGGAAAAGCCTGTCCATACCCTTGAGGAAACGCCCAACCAGCGGGTTCGCAAACACTGAGGCACTGCCCTCTCCCGGATGAAAAGCGGATATGGCTGCCAAGTGAACACGAAAGGAGGAAAGGGAGAGGCCCAGTTGTCTTAGGTGAAGCAAATAGTCAAGGACAACTGGAATTGGTACCCCCAGCGGGTCGAGACCCCGCTGATCCGACCATATGAAGAAGCGCCTCCATTTAGCCAGGTAGGTGGCCCTAGTTGACAGCACACCACATCCCATCGGAGGGACCACTCATGACCCTGGAACGAGCGGCTGAGGGTGTCCGCCAAACCGTTCTGCTCCCTCGGAAGACAGAATGCCGTCAGGTGAGTGGCATTATGAACGCAGAAATCCCACAGTACGAGGGCTTCCCTGCAGAGGGGAGAGGAGCGTGCACCCCCCTGTTTGTTGATATAAAAGACTGCCGCCGTGTTGTCCGAAAGGACTGAAACACACCTGCCGGCCAGGTGAGACTGGAAGGTCAAACATGCCAGGTGGACTGCTCTCAGCTCCCTGACATTGATATGCAATTCGAGGTCCTCCAGCAACCACAAGCCCTGCATCCTGAGGCATCCCAGGTGCGCTCCCCAACCTCGATCCGAGGCGTCTGTCACCAGGGAGAGGGAGGGCTGCGGGGCAGCAAAGGGGACACCTATGCAGACTTCCCGTGGGTTGAGCCACCACCGTAGTGAGCTCAGCACCAAGTGGGGAACGGACACCACTGAGTCCAGAGGGTCCCTGCCCGGGCGATAAACTGTCGCCAACCAGGACTGCAGCAGGCGAAGCCGGAGTCTGGCATGGACCACCACATAGGTGCATGCCGCCATGTGGCCCAGCAGCCGGAGGCAAACTCGTGCCGAGGTGACCGGGGCATGGTGCAGTCCGAGGATGAGCTCGGAAATTGCATGGAACCTGGACTCTGGCAGATATGCTTTGGCGTGTGTGGAGTCCAGAACCACTCCTATGAATTCTATTCCTTGCGTCGGAGACAGGGTGGATTTGGCTTTGTTCAAGAGGAGGCCAAGATCGAGAAAGGTCCACCTGATGAAGCACACCTGGGTCTCTACCTGCTCCTTGGAGTGGCCCTTTATGAGCCAGTCGTCCAGGTAGGGGAATACCTGGATGCCGTGCCTCCGCAGGAAGGCCGCCACGACCGCCATGCACTTCGTGAAGACCCTGGGAGCAGCTGACAGGCCGAACAGGAGCACTGTGAACTGCAGATGGATGTCGGCCACGATGAACCTGAGATACCGACTGTGCCGTGGAATTATGGCATTGTGGAAATAGGCGTCCTTTAAGTCGAGGGCAGCATACCAAGCTCCTGGATCCAAGGAGGGGATAATCGAGGACAGGGAGACCATGCGGAACTTGAGTTTCCTCACAAACTTGTTCAGCCGACGCAAGTCTAGGATGGGTCTCAGGTCCCCTTTTGCCTTCGGTATGAGAAAATACTGGGAGTGGAAGCCTTTGTCCCTGAGCTCCCGAGGGACTTCCTCTACTGTCCCTGCCTCTGTGAGGGACTTTAATTCTTGAATTAGAAGTTGCTCGTGAGAAGGGCCCCTGAAGAGGGATGGGGAGGGAGGCTGGTGGGGTGGAAGGGAGGAGAACTGGATAGAATATCCCCTCTCTACCATGCGGAGCACCCATTTGTCCGACGTAATTCGGGACCAGGCATGGTAGAAGTGGGACAGACGTGACCCAAAGGTAGGGGTGGAAGGATCCAGAGTCTCGACTGATAGGTCACCTTCGACTGTACCAGATGGTCTAGGCCCAGATGGTGGTCTCGATTGGCCAGACGCCTGGCCGGAGGGGTGGCGCTTGTGACACCTCCTGCCATTTCTGCCCCGCCTGCGCCCCAGCTCCTGGCGAGTCTGTGGCTGGTATGGGCAACGGGCCGCCTGCGGCCTAAACTGTCTGTGCTGGGTCACGAGGGTATGCAAGCCCAGCGAGCGAAGCGTGGCCCTCGAGTCCTTTAAGCTATGGAGACATTTGTCCGTTTTCTCCGAAAACAGCGTCTGCCCTTCAAAGGAGAGGTCCTGAATCATCTGCTGGACCTCGTAGGGCAGGCCCAAGACCTGAAGCCAGGCTCCCCCTTTGGGGGGAGGGATAGCTCAGTGGTTTGAGCATTGGCCTGTTAAACCTAGGGTTGTGAGTTCAATCCTTGAGGGGGCCATTTAGGGATCGGGGCAAAAATCTGTTTGGGGATTGGCCCTGCTTTGAGCAGGGAGTTGGACTAGATGACCTCCTGAGGTCCCTTCCAGTGCTGATATTCTATGATTCTATGACCAGGCCTGTGGCCAGGGTGCGCGAGGCTGAGTCCGCCACATCTAAGGCAGCCTGGAGGGAGGCTCGAGAGATCACTTTGCCCTCCTCCACTAGAGCCAAAAACTTTGATCTCGAGTCCTGGGGAAGGAGCTCCGCAAACTTCAACATGGCCAAACACATGTTGTGGCCATATCGGCTTACTATTGCCTGTTGATTGGCAATGCGGACTTGGAGTCCCCCCGTGGAGTATACCTTTCTACCAAGGAGCTCAAGCCTTTTTGTGTCCCTGCTCTTCGGTGTTGACCCCTGAAACTCTTGACGCTCCCACTGGTTAGCCGCATCTACTACCAGGGAGTCCGGGGAAGGGTGGGTGTACAGGTGTTCATGCCCTTTAGAGGGGACGAAGTAGCGCCACTCCGTCCTCTTGGCGGTAGGGGCCAATGAGGCTTGTGTTTGCCATAGGGTGTGGGACGTATCAGCTATAGTCTTTATCAGCGGGAGGGCCACCCTTGGATGGCCCTGAGAGGGCCAGAATGTCCACTACAGGGTCCGCATCCACTTCAATCTCCTCCGCTTGGATTGTGAGGCTTTGAGCTGCTCACCGAAGCAACTGCTGGAGGATTCAAGTGTCCTCTAGGGCCAGTCCCGCAGCCGTGCTCGAGACCGCCTCGTCCAGGGAGGAGGATGAGGAGATTACATGGAGCAGCCCTTCCTTCGGTGCATGAGCCCCTCAGGGTCCTGCGGCACACGGTATTGAGGTTGCGGTGCCAGTTCCGAGTCTAAATGCGGCACCGCAGCTGGTACCGGGTTTGCCAGTGAGCAACTTGGTGTATCATGCGGTGCCGGCGGAGCCCGAACGAAAGCCGTTGCCGGTGCCGCTGCCTGGTTAGGGGGTGCTGAACTTGACGATGGCACAGCCCTGCCCGGCGATGGTGCCGGTGGGGGAGACAGCTGCGCTGGGGCCACCGATGTCGAGGACACCGAAGCCGACCGTGATCGAGGGCCAAACGCCTGGCCTACCGACTGATGGTAGGCCCAGGGAGTCCAAAACAGCCACTGCGCAGGCGGCTGCCATTGTCACTGCCACTGCAGGTAACGTTGGTGGCTCACCCCCGACACCAATCTCCTGCTCCGCGACCATCTGGAGCGATAGGAGTCTGCCTCTGAGTCTGAGGTCTCTGAGTATGAGGACCTGGGGGAAGCAGCACCCGGTGCCGAAGGAGAGCAGTGCCAAGGCGGCGGGGAGCCTCTCATCTAGTCCTGTGCCGCCTTCACAGCGCAGTGCTGGGAGGGAGGTGACAGCATGGCCAGCTTGCCTCTAGATTGCACTGGTGGACAGGCCACAGTAGGCAACTCCCTATGATGTGGGGAGGCTGGTGCCAGGAGACCCATTAGGCCTGAGGCCGCCTCGAACGCCTCCGGCGTTGACGGGGGGCGTATGTCTCCGCTGAGGTCCAGGGAATTAGGCTGGTCCAGACTCGACCGCCCTCTCTGCAGTGTGGGAGTCGACGGAACCGCCGAGGGCTGCAGCCCAGCCTGTCCGCTTACACCTGCGGACGGCGTCGGCCTCGGATCCTGGTGGGGTGACCGATCCCTCACCGGCTTCCTTCTCTTGGCGGGCACCGGTGAAGGTGAGCGGTGCCGCACTGAGGCTGACTTCCTATGACCCGACTCTGTCCGGTGCCAGGTTTTCGACGACTTGGGCTGGGCCCTAAGTCCTGATGCCGGTGCCTGGGCCCTTCGCACCGAGGGCGACGTGCTGGGCCCTGCCTCGGCCGGTTCTGGATCCGAGGGTGGTTGTAGGGCTGCCTCCATCAGGAGCACTCTAAGTCTTTCAGCCCTGCCCTTAAGAGCTTGCAGGCGGAAGCCTCTACAGATAGAGCACAGGTCCTTTTGGTGGCTCTCTCCGAGGCACCTCAAACACGCAGAGTGCGCGTCACTCTTGGGCATGAATTTCCCACAGTTCTCGCAGAGTTTGAACCTGAGGGACCCGGGCATGCCCCAGCGAGCGACGAAGACTCTGGGGGGGGGAACCCCCCAACTACGAAAACTATATACAAAGATCTATCTAACTAACTAAAAAAATAACTGAATAAACGGACTAAACGGTAATGGTAGGACACTGCCAAAATGCTACGCAAGAGAGGTTCCAGCTAGCCGTCACCGGTGGTAAGAAGGAACTGAGGGGTGGAGGATCGATGGGCCCCTTTATAGGGCGCCGTGGTGGCGCCACTCCAGGGGGCGCCCAGGCCGACCCTACGGACGCTGCTAGGGGAAAATCTTCCGACTGGCGTGTACGCGGCGCGCGCACACCTACTTTGAATGGACATGAACAACCACTCGAAGAAGAACCTCTTTTTACAGACTGAACGTGATAAACGCCATTTTAATGATTAAAATAGAAGAGATTCTAAATTTCTCTCTGCTTTTCTTTTAACAGACAAAAATATGCCTCTGTCCTCCACCTAATGCCATTTTCCTAATTATTGCTATCACTTCATCATCAATTGCTTGCTGTGAATAGATGAAGAATCACATAGAATTAGTGGATTCAGAAGGACACCATACAAATAGATGCTCCGAGTACAGAAGGCCACAGCATGATCTATAACAGTAGCAGGTCTTGGACCAAGAGAGACACTGACTTGCAAATCTTACAGTGATCGCTGAGATGAGTTTTACCCAAACAGCGTAGACAGTCCGTGTGCAGATCACTCACTGGCTTCGCGTGCCTACAAGTGTCGCACAACTTAAAACTCGGGGCGCAGGAAACGCCCTGGCCTGGGCACACTAGCTAAACTAAACTAAAACTAATCGAGTACTAACTACTGATCACATACACTGAATGAACACGAGTTCTGGGGACAAGCTACAGCAAAACTGAAGCAAAGCAGTTCTGAAGCACCTTCACTGGCAGCAAGAAGGAATTGAGGGTGGGGGGAGCGCACAGCACCCCTTATACTGCACCATGGAGGCACCACTCCAGGAATCACTAGGGCACTGCCCTACAGGTACTGCTTGGGGAAAAACTTCTGACACTGGTGTATGTGGTGAGCACACACACCTATTGTGGAATACACATGAGCAATCACTCGAAGAAGAAAATTAACTTGGTTGTCTCTGCTTTAGGGTTTCGCTACACTTGCAGCTGTACAGCGCTGGGAGGTAAAGCTGTCTTCGTACAGTTGTGTAGGAAAAGCGCTGCAGTGTGGCCACACTGACAGCTACCAGCGCTGCAGTGTGGCCACATTTGCAGCATTTGCAGCGGTGTTGGGAGTGGTGCATTATGGGCAGCTATCCCAGCATTCAAGTGGCTGCAATGTGCTTTTCAAAAGAGGGGGGTGGGGTGGGGTGTGACAGGGAGCGTGGGGGAGACAGAGAGAGTGGATTTTTGGAGCTGACACTGTGTCAGCTCCCTGCCTTGCAGGTTCCGACCCCTTCCCCCACCCCTCTCTCATTCACTAAATGCAAATAGCCTTCTTTGTTTTTTTCCTAACAGAGCAGATAAGCAGCTGCTCCGAAACGAACCCCCACTCCCCGCCCACGGTGCTGCTTCTCTCCTCAAGCAAACACTAGCTGTGGACATTCCAAAGGGATCCCCCTGCCTGCCTCTGCTCAAGCAAACAGTAGCTGTGTTTGTTTTTTAAATAAACAGCTCCTGGAGCCCGGAGTGCACAACAAAACAAAGAGAGGCATCACAACAAAACAAAGAGTGTTATCTTTACTTAAAAGCATTATGGGAAGGTTCTGGAGGTCGGTTACAGCGTAATAAGATTAATCACTGTTTACACTGGCACCCCGTGCTCTTCTCTTTATTCCTCTCATCGAGGTGGAGTACATGCAGTGCTGTAGCCAGGGAGATACAGCGCTGTATGTGCCTTGCCAGTGTGGACGGGGAGTAAGTTACAGCGCTGTAAAGCCACCACCAGTGCTGTAACTCTCAAGTGTAGCCAAGCCCTCAGCAGCTTGCGTCACCATATACACTTCTGCAAAGTGAACGAAAAGTGGGTTTAAAATCTTACCACCAGAGTAAGTGAGTGCATAATTCTGATATGGTACAATTTTACAGCCACAGTGCATGCACTTTGCACAGGTGTGCATGAAGATACAAGCTGCAAAGCACTGCAGAAATAGGTCCTATAAAGGAGATTAAAATCTGTCCTAACAGATTTTTAGATTTTTTGAGTTTTCCTAAATCACAAAGAATGTTCTTGATTTAGCAACTCCATAGTTATCAGTAAATTCAGAGGATTCTGACTGGTTAGGTAATTCATTACATAGTTAATTTTACTCAGGCTAACATGCTTGTGGACTGTCTTGTTTCTCAAGCAGCCTCTGAAACAATTATTACCCAGGTGAGCAGGCAACACATATGTTACATTATCTAGAGGCTAATGCTTTTTGAAGACCCCAGTAATGGGGCCATTTGCAAGCAATAGTTTCATGTTTTAATGAGGTAACAGCAGGGTTGTGGGGTCCCTTTAGCAAAAGGAAGAGATGAATCAGCAAGATGACTCAGGAGTCGAATTGGAATCATAAGGAATGGAATCCAGGTGGACCAAAAAAAAAAATCCTGCAGCATTTAAAAGTGTAGGTAAAGGACATATTAAAAGCTGAAAAAAAGGGACAGATGCAGTTTGTTAGGCCACCTGAGTTTCACTTGTATAGAAATATCCTCTGGGACATCAATTTGATGATCACTGGCAGTATTCAGTTTTGTGGTTGGAAAAACACATCCCTTCATCTGTCTGAAGAGCTGAAGAGAAACCTAAAGGTATTGAAAAATATTCCCCCAACATTTCACAATGTGAATCCAGATAGTTTCACCCACGAAAGCTCATGCTCCAATACGTCTATTAGTCTATTAGGTGCCACAGGACTCTTTACTGCTTTTACAGATCCAGGCTAACATGGCTACCCTTCTGATACAAATAGTTTCAGTTATTCAATCTGCAGTTACAGGTCGGGACATATTTTTAATTACCAAAATATTAGGGGCATCTGATATTTTTCTTGGCTCCAGGCAAAGTTGCTAATTGTATGCATCATTTTCATACATTTATTTCTAGCGTAAGTTGCAAGGCGTATGTAGAAGAAACTCTTAGCTGAGTTATTTTAGATAACAGTATAGCAGTGGACAGTGTCAAATCTGCAAAGTCAAAACTAGTAGTAGACCTAGTGTCAAAAGTCTTAGAGCTTCTGCTGATCTTCTCAATACTTTTTCCTCATTGTTAGTTGTCGATTCCATTTCCTAGCAGAAGTCATTACACTTATTGCCAGGTAACTGACATCTGTACAAATACACACATTATTTATGAGTTTTCTTTCCATTATTTTGTTTGAATGTGGCACTTTTAGAATTAAGGAACTAGTAGGACTGGCTAGATCCAGATAATAGTACGGGAGAGGGCTCTCAGGACAGCTTGGCCAATGCACTTCAGTCCTGCTGTGCAACACATAGGAATGTATGAAATGCCACAGTGGAACAGGTTTGTGGTCCACCTAGTCCAATATATGGTTTCCAGCAATGGCCAGTACCAGATATTTCAGAGGAAGGTATAAAACTCCTGAGACAGAAAACTGTGCACATACTTTTCTAACCACAGCAGTTAGTAGTTTCCATGATTGTTTACATATATCTTCTTTTTATACTATCCATGTCCTGAAACATGATTGTTTATATATCCCTTATTTTCACACTATCCAATGTACTTGTGGATGTTCTTGTTATTCAAATAAAGACTCATTTCTAATAATTTTGTTTTGTTTTTTGACTTCTACTAGTAGCCTTGTTTTCCAGTCCAAGGCCTTTCCTGAACAAGGACAAGCAAATGTTAAGGGCTTCTCTGATGCAAACAAATGTCCACTTGGGATCCTGGTGATCGTTTTCATTTGTGGCCTGAACAGGATTTGAACTCATATCTCCAAAACTAAAAGGATAGTGCGCAAAGCCACGGGGGGGGGGGGGGGGGGACCATGACAGTAAGCACAAGGAATCAGTGGTACTAGAAGGTAAGGACCACTTTTGTTGAAATCTTTCTGCTTTTATAGTTATGTTGTGGTTCCTATGCCAAAAATACAAATTCTGGAGTTTATACAGACTCAGTACAGCTAGTACTTTCCATTACAGTGGTTAGCCTTCATAAGTGACCAGCTGCCTCAGACTGCAATTAGACACACAGTTCAGTGTGTTCTTTCTTTCCAGTAAATTAACAGATTATGGCAACTCAAGGAAAAGTTTACAGAAAGTTGTGCCAGGCCAAAAAGAAAAGGTCAAAAGACCTCAGCTATTTTTCCTCTGGACAGACTATTTTTCATGTTCTAAGTCTATTTATACATAGTTTTTGAAGTAGATACAGATTCAACATAGGTTATTAATAACAATCCCTCATAATTCTGAAGCAAGTTGCAGCTAAGGATCTGCAAGAACTTTGCAAACATTAATGGATTAAGACTCATAAATCCCTTGTAGAATAAGGGGATGTTATTAAACACATTTTATAGACATGGAAATTTAACTTTTTAAAAATCTCACTTGACAGCATTTGATCTCTAAAGGACCTTTGACATAGCAGAGGGAAGATGAAAAAACAACAAAATGTAAGAAAACATGGTTGGAAAACCTCAAAAACTGAACTCAGAGACAAAAGCAATTTCTTGAACTGCTTTCAATTCATTTCTTAAAAAGTGACTAGACTTCAGGTTGATAGTATTTCTTTTAGTGGTTTGACTAACATTACACCATAAGGCCCTGTGTCTGACCTGCACCCCTTGAAAGGTGCAGCCTAGGAATGGCAGAGCAAAGGTGGCTGTCTGCCTGCCACCATTGTACCTCTGGCCTTCTGTGCTGAGCTGGGCATACCTGGACCCTGGCCTAAATTAGAGCACCTCAGAGGCTGCTCTAATTTATGACGGCTTTGAACAGCTCCCTGTGGGTCATCTACCATGCCAAAATTGTAGTGCATAAGTACAGTGGACGCCAGTCAGACCCCCTCTCTTTCCTGCCCTGTTCCTTTCTGCCTCATGCATGCCCCTACACTGTGTCCTGCAAGGTGGCAGGTGGTGCAGGACCATTACACTGGCTCTATGCCTCCCAAGAAATGCCTCTTTCCCATCACACCACTGTATTATTCCCTAAGGAGAGTTACACGAGTTTTGAGGTCCATTTTTCATATCTGACCACAGAATCAGGGCTTATGTTTTGTGGACTATCTAGGAATAGAATGTAGATTTCCTGACTGCTAGTTCTGTTATCTAACCATTACACCATGCTCCTCTTCTATTATGTGATATTAACTCGAGGACAAGGCATAAACTTGTGATGTAATGTACTCTGTTTTTGAAAACATGGTAATGCTATGGGGAAATGAGTGACACTTGGATAGCTGCAATTAAGGGGAATGAGATTTGTATAATAAAACAAAAGCAAATGGAAAAATCTTCTCAGTAGATACCTTTCAGGTACGACAATCAGATGAAAATGATTAGAAATTAGCTTTATAATGACAAACCCTTAAGTATAATGGAGCTAGCTAAAGAGTTACTGAATTACCAAAACATAAAAGTTTAATTCTTGTTTACAATTGTTTCTCTCCTATGCAGGTCAACATTTGATATCAGTTAAACCTCCAGATATTTTAGCTTGTTATTGCATTGCTGAGCTCTGAGCTGACAAAAGGACCAAAAATCACTCCTAAAAGCCATAGTCAAGCACCGCAAGGCTTCAGACAGGAATGGTAAGAGACAAATGGGTATCATTAGTGGCCACTTAAATTGTATCAGTTTAATGAATCAGCAAAAGTCTAGCCTCAGGGCTGGTCTACATTAAAGTTGTCAGTCGACCTATGTTCGTAAGTTACATAACTGAAGTCGACATAACTTAGGTCAACTTTCAGTGGTGTCTACACCACACTGTGTTGACGGGAGATGTTTTCCTGCCAATTTACCTTATGCTTCTCGGGGACGTGGGGTACAGACATTGACGGGAAAGCACTCTGCCATTGACTTAGCTTGTCTTCACCAGACTCGCTAAATTGACTGCAGCAATGCCGATTTACCCATAAGCATACACAAGCCTTCAAATTTGATACTGCTAGTTGACAGCATCACACCCAATGTCTGGACATAGCTACAATCATTGATATCTGCAACACACTCATCTTCACCAATTTTCTTGGCTCATATTTGTTAAATGTAACTGCTAAGCTCAGATGTCATTAATTTCTCCAAGGTGAAAGCCTCATGCCCAACATGACTCCCTCCTGGAGGAAATTACTCATTTTTGTAAATAATCAAAGTGATGACCTTTTGGTGACTTACGTGTTTGACTTCCTAATTTCAGATTTGGTTATTTTCCCTTGCAATCAGCAATTCGGTGTGTACCAAATAATGTACTAAGTGACAGGATTCTAGCTCAAAAGGGAACCTGCATGGTTGAAAACTAATCATAATTACTAATCCCATGAGAAAGACTGATGACTTCTGGTGACCTCTTGTAGAAAGACCAATGTTAAAATTTGTGAGAAGAGGGAGGGATCAGAGGGGAAGTCTTTAGCAGTCAAAGACATGACAAGGTGGGGCTTTGGTCTCACCAGTAAATTCACTTTCAACAAAAGAGACTATCAATCTGGAAATGGGCTCCTCCTCCTCATGGCCTCAGTTCAGGAGGCTCTGCCCCCTAGATTCTGCTACCCTCCCTCCTCCAATCAAAGCTTCCTTCCTTCTCAGAGAAGTAAGCAGGCTGGGCAGTATAAACCTGCCAGAATGATGCTCAGCTTTAGGCAGGCACTCCTTATCCAGTCTCCTGGTAGCAGAGGTCTGGGGAAAGATAATGGGATGCAGAGAGGGAGAGTCTGTGCTCAGCCTAAAGGATCTAGGGGGAAATCAATGGGCTGTGCAGGAGATAGCCAATTGGAGAGGACTATGAAGAGCAACCAAACAGGGTCCCTATAAGAAGAGCCGCAGGACAGAGGTCAGTCATTCCCTAGAGCTTGAGGAGAGTGGTAGACTGGCTGCCTTGCAGGCTCTAGGCAGCAAGCACCCTGGACATAGCAGTGCTGTAGGCTGGTGCTGCAGGCTGAGGCCCTGAAGTTAGGGCAAAGAGAGTGCTGGGGCTGAGGGGTAGTGGCCCGGAGAGATCCACAGAGGAGTCGGAGGGGATGCAGTAAGTGGCTGCTATTTATAGGGTCCCTGGGCCAGAACCTGGAGTAGCGGGCGGGCCCAGGTCTGTCCCCGCTGCTGCTCGCCACTGGGGCAGTAGCTAAACAGTAGACTGCACTTGGCACTGAAGGAAATGGCTGGACAGCAGACTGCAGTTCTCCTGGAAGGGGGGAGCACGGAGTGTGGCACATCCAGAGGGCAGTGTCATGAAAAGGATGCTGCGGTCCTGGGAGTGACATGGGTCCAGGAACAAAGATGACAGTGGGCGAGACACCACCAGCAGAGGGCGCAGCACTAATTCCCCGCAGTGGTGAGTCGCACCCCCATCATGTATGCTTGAACATTCAGACAATGCTTAAAATTCAGCGCAGAAATACATGGCATAACATTTACATGATCAAGTTCTCTTGATTCTGCTCCCATTGATTTCAGTGATTCAGAATTAAACCCTTTGAAATGTTTTTTACAATCTGCCCTACAGTACTAGAGGGAACATGGCTAAATGAAATGGAAGTAAGGACTCCAGAGATCTATTTCTCACCTCTGCCACTGACTTTCTGTCACTTTTAGCAACTCATCTAACCTCCCTGTTTTTCAGTTTACCTATGTATAAAATGGTTAGCTACTTACTTCACCTTGAGGTTTAATCAATTATTGTGGGTGAAGTACATTGAGATCTTCAGACTGAAGGAGCTATGGAAGTGGAAAGTGTTAGCATCATTTACTATAAGTTTCAAGCTACACTAAGCAAATAAAGACACAACCGTAAAACTACATTAATTTTGTAACTGTTTCTGTTTTATTTAGTTTATGAGCTCCCACTCTCTTATATTCCCAAAGTTTGGAAGAAAAAACTGATTAGACCAGTTACGCCTATGGTAATCCAGAATGCTGCCACTCACTTAAACAGAGTTACTCCAGATTTATACCCATGTAATCGGGATGAGAATCTTCTCTCAATGTGACACATACTAGTAAGAGCACATCTAAAGCTCCTGCTTCGCTCACATTCTGTCACCAGGCTTCACTTACCCTTATCTTTTCCCATACAGGACACAATTTATGCCAAAGGCCCTGATGATGTGATGGGACCCATTAGCATGGACTTTTTGACCCATGTGCAGTCTCAGTGACTAGTGAACTTTATCTAAGTATGAGTCCATGCTGACAAATCCCTTCCAGTGCCTATAGTTGCTGCAGTGTCTTTACTAATATTAATATATACCCTTCACATCTGACAGGTCCAGAATCCTCTCTTAACATTTTTTAAATAACTGTTCCAAGCTCTTATTTTAGATAAAATAATGTTTAAAGGGTTGTTTATAAAATATTACCATGAGCTTTTATTACATGCTGAATCTGCAATGAATATTGCTATTAATATTACTGCATTTGTCATAACACAAGGAAGGAAAAAGGATGCTCATACCTGTTTCAGGTTTACATTTAAGCCCTCATGTGTCGCCTTTAACAGCGCTTTCACAGTGAAACTGTCAGGGTCTTCTTTGTCCCGGATTTGAGATTCTTTTATCAGTGATTCAAGTTTCTTTCTTATAAAAGATTCCATCTGGTGTTCAGTTGTACCATTATTCTGAAATGAATAAACAAATCCTGTTAAAATACATTCAGACACGCCAATCCTATTTGAGTAACCCAAATAGAGCAGTAGGGATGCTTCCATCCAAGCAAACTGTTGAGGTTCTAAACATTTCCTCCTACCCTTTCCAAGTACAAGTAGGATGATGGAAAAAGCTTTAGTATGCATCTTCCTATTGGCTTCTTTCCCTGCCATGTTTTTCCCTTTAGTCCTTTGATGTGTAAGTTATGTTGACTTAGGTCACCATTTAGATCACCTCAGAATTTTGCACCTCTGCGTCAGTTTCCTCATATGGAAACAATCGTATCACTTACCTACCCTTTCTGAGATGCAGTGAGGACTATACAGCTGATGTGTTGCCACCGCCCTTTGAAAATGTAAAACTCTAAGTGCAATATTATAACTCTTTCTTGATGGAACACAGAGGAGGCATTTTTATTATTACTAATAGTCATTTGTATTGTGATAGCACCTATGGGCCTGATTGTGCTAGATACTTTACAAAAACAGAACAAAAAATGTTTAGCAGAACTTCTGATGTAACTAATAAGGGCCTCACATAGAGTGGAATTCACTCTTCATTCCTCTGCTGAGGGGGAGGGAGATTTCATCCCCATGGAAGAAAGTGAGGGCCTACCACCAACTCCTGCAGATGCTCCAGTTGTGTGGCAGACACAGGGCCACCCACAAGGAAGCCCTGTGCCTCCCTGTTGGGTCTAAGGGCACCCATTCCCTAGCAGTGCTGCTCTTGCCTCTAGTGTCTCCCTTTAAGATAATTCTATATGATGGAGGGGGGTACCCAGGGTAAGCTAGTATAGCCTCTGCCAGTCACTGAGAATGTTTCTGTTTGATGGTGTAGGTGCATGAATGGGGAGTTTAAGTGGTGGTCACCATTGGGTATCTAACCTTTGTGACGGGTTGGATCACAGAAACCCCCTTGGGAGCTGCCACCCAATGTGCCAAGACTACCTCTGCTCCTGCTTTCCCTGCCAGCTTGGGGCCCCAGCACCCTGTCTTGCTGAGCCAGATACTTCCGTCTGCCCCAACACAGACCTAGGGTCTGAATTACTTGCCCCAAAGCTGCAGGTTTACCTGAAAGCAGCTAACAGAAGTGTTCCTATCTTTAACACTCAGATGCCCAACTCCCAATGAGGTCTAAACCCAAATAAATCCGTTTTACCCTGTACAAAGCTTATACAGGGTAAACTCATAAATTGTTCGCTCTCTATAACACTGATATATGCACAGTTGTTTGCTCCCCCAAGTACTAATACATACTCTGAGTTAATTAATAAATAAAAAGTTATTTTATTAAATACAGAAAGTAGGATTTAAGTGGTTCCAAGTAGTAACAGACAGAACAAAGTAAGTCACCAAGCAAAATAAAATAAAATGTGCAAATCTATGTCTAATCAAACTGAATACAGATAATCTCAGCTTCAGAAATGCTTTAGTAAGTTTTTTCCTCAGACTGGACCCCTTCCATGCTTGGGCACAATTCTTTCCCCTGGTACAGCTCTTGTTCCAGCTCAGGTGGTAGCTAGGCGATTCTTCATGATGGTTCCTCTCCAACCTTTGTTCTGTTCCACCCCTTTCTATATCTTTTGCATAAGGCGGGAATCCTTTGTTCTTCTCTGGGTTCCCACCCCCTCCTTTTCAATGGAAAGACATGATGTTAAAGATGGATTCCAGTTCAGGTGACATGATCACATGTCACTGCAAGACTTCATTGCCCACTTGTCAGCACACACGTATACCGGAAGACTAACAGGTAAAACACATCCATCTGCAGACAATTGTCCTGGTTAATGGGACTCATCAAGATTCCAAACCACCATTAATGACCCACACTTTGCATAAGTACAATAGGCCCTCAGAGTTATATTTCATATTTTTAGTTTCAGATACAAATAGGATGATCACACTCAGTAGATTATAAGCTTTGTAATGAGACCTTACAAGAGACCTTTTGCATGAAGCAAGGTCCAGTTACATTATATTCACTCATTAGCATATTTTTATAAAATTATATAGACTGCAACATCACATGGTTATCTAACCTTACCTTGGGGTTATATTTATAGTTGTGTTCAATGGCATCTCTTTACTTCAACCCGATCCTGCAAAGATTTAGACAGGTGCTTAAAATTAAGCACAGCCTAAAGGCTTTGAGAATCGGGGGACCTAAATTGCATTTAGCAGCCTTCACTGTAGCTTAGTTTTTTGTTACTAAATATAAAAAAGTTCAAATCTGCAAGAAATACGGAGGGAATATAACTTCTTGGGTCACTGAACGAGTGGTCTTTGCCTCTTGCTTCATGGATCCAAATCAAAATTTATTTCTACATGAGGTTGTTTTGTAGACCATATGGCTCAAATAGCATCACATTACATTCTGACCACAAAGTAATTGGAAAGCCTAAGGCTTTGTAAAAATGAAATGAATCATATCTTCTCTCTCAATATTAAGTGTCACTGCATTTATCTGTCTTATGCAATGTACATGAATCCTAGAGAAGACTTTGCTGATTACTTGACATGTAGGTGGTGCCTGTACATAGAATTAAAGAAAAGAAGTGGCATGAACATCTGCTTTCTCTAATCTAGTTCAGAAGGGAATCTATAGTACCTCAATCTGCAAAGTGATTCCCAAGTCAGTCTGAGAAATGTTTAACTCCCAACAGCAGATGTAAATGATAAAGAAAAACAAAACAAAATCTGTTTAGAAAGCTATTGCAAAATATTTAATATAACTGAGAACTACATGGGGATGTGTGTCTGCATGAAAACATTAAATATGAATGAAAACTGTGTGTGTGTAATTAAAACAGTCAGTATAAATTAAAATGATAAGAGAGTCAGTGGGGATGTAATAAAAAATCAAGCTCACTGGGCCAAATTCAAACTTGAGATCAATGGAGTTACATCTGCTGATGCTACAACTGAATTTGGCCCCTTCTATTTGTACCATACTGTACAATATCTTCTTTCTTGTTCAAAGTTTTAAATTAGTGAACTGCGGTTGCTGCTGGGCTGAACACCTGTTGCATAGCATGCATCAGCACTGCACAACTATTTGTTAGGTAGCAACAAATATGGAAATGGCTCAAAATAAAATTAAAAGAAAATAGACTAGGGTTAAATATTTAAAAAGAGAGCAAGTAAAGAGTCCAGGGTTAAAGGCAACAAAAAAAGAAGAGAAAACAGACAAAAGGCTAAGAAATAATAAAAGAATGCTTTAGAACTATGAAATTCAGACCGCTTTGGTGCTTACATATGGATTCAGGTGTGTGACTTTAGGCATCCAAATTCAAAAATTTTAATCTATAAGTAATAATATTAAATGGGAGTCTGGGGTGTGCAAGGAACACAGGATTGGGAAAGCAAATTGTGCCATATAATTGTTATACACTTACATAACATAGCTTTAACTTGCAGTCATCTTCAATTTCATCAGCACTGTCTTCATCAGAAACCTCCCCTTCTTCAGCATCAGCTCCAAGGTTATATGGTAGCTTCTTTCCCTAAAAATTACCACAAAAATATGTATAATATATGTAGAAGTTGCTAGTGTTAGTTACTGGGGAGAAGGCAGGCTAAAATTCTTGTTCATGTTCCTAGTTCCAAATAAGGTCTGATGGGCAAATACATTATTTCAAATTGTGATCGTGAACATTTGGTTTCAGGATTTTTCATTTAGGCTTTGACAGATACTGCCCAGGGAACCAGTTTATCCTAAAGAAAATGACTGCTGGTTAATGGGACAGTATAAGCAAAGTATCTGCTTAATGGGATACAGTCAGACAATGCCAAAAGCATTTGCTCAGAGCAGGTCTAGATAGCATGGTACTTAAGATACTGGCAGCTTCCAGCACCATGTCTACACCAGAGCTGTCACTACTGATATCACAGGTGGAGGTGAAGTGGTAGGACATTTTAGAGAAATAACTCTAGTGTGGACAAGGCCTCAGAACCTTGCTAATAATAACAAACACAACGTTCAAACACAATTGTAGGCAGTGTGGTTCTGATCTCAGTTTGGACAGGTTCTTCATAATCATTGCCCTTCACAAGGGCCAGATCCTAAGCCCACTGAACTTAATAGGAGTCTTGCTATGGACATCAATGGATTTAGACTATGCCATGAGTCTAGACCAGTCTCTCCGTGCAACGGTAACAGGTACTAATTATATTGGGTGGGATTTTCAAAGCACCTAATGGAACTAGGTGCCAACTCCCCTTGAATTTTGAAAATCCTACCTATTTAATGTTTTGATGTTTCCTATTACCTTTCATTACACCATGCAGTTGCCAACTTGGATGCTATCATTGGAGTGATGTAAAAGAAATCTTTTAAAGTTAAGTCCCCCAGTACTGAATTGCTTAGCTGTAGGTTGTCTGTGATCTCTGGAGTCTTGGTAACATCACATCTCTATTCTTAAAGAAGTCTGAAATGCTAAAAAAATAAAAAGAATCCTTCCTAGCAGTAAGTTCAAATGAAAAAAGTGCTGCCATTTGTAATATGCAACATTTAAGATTTCCTCTTCAAG
Organism: Gopherus flavomarginatus; assembly: GCF_025201925.1. Lineage (NCBI taxonomy): Eukaryota > Metazoa > Chordata > Testudines > Testudinidae > Gopherus > Gopherus flavomarginatus. The sequence goes on from NC_066624.1 coordinate 89,588,807, forward strand.
TAACTTGAGCAGCTCTACAGGCAAATCTGCCTCTTGTCTGCTTTTGACAGATGTACAATGAATATTGCTGCAACTCTTTTAAATGAATACCTTTAATCATTTAGACACTGAAGCATCATTATACTGCCAGTTAGCATAAATGTTGTGCAATGTGCTGGTCCAAACTCTAGCAGTAAAATGACTTTATGTAAGACAGTACATGTCCCATGAGTACTTTTAGATTCAGTTTATTGTTCAGTTATCATGTATTAAAAATAGTAGAGCCCAAACGTGTATTGTGCATTACTCAATTTTCTATTCTCCACTGATCAAGAGTAGTAATACTTGGCTCCATAGTTTACATGCTTAACTCTTAGAATGCAATATTTTCCAGCCATCAGAATACTTAGGATGAAATGAGCATGTAGACAGATAGCTATATGAGGCATCCAAAGGGCATAATTATAAAGATGCTGTGTTCTTAACCTCTAAGGCCCTCAGCTTTCTTAAGTTCAGTATGTCACGCTCAATTTCTGCAACAAGAGGTAATTGCCTCAAAGGTAGGGTTAACAAAACCCTCTGGAAAGTCTAATTTTTGACTGGCAGAATTCACTGTCAGCTGCAGGATTCAAAGAACTTTCTATATTGAAGTTTTCAAAAAAAACCTGGCCATTCTCCCATCTCTAGAGCAGCCTTTTTGTCAGAATGTCTTTGTATAACTAGACTCAGCTGTTTCATGCTCACCTGCAGCAGGCTGTTCTCTTATAAAAGCAGACACTAAGGCTGATGCTCTGCATCAGAAGCAGGGGAACTGCAGACACAAGGGAACTTGATTGCATTTGGCAGTTAGCGTGAGGGAAGCAGGAATGCCTATAGAAATATTGCATGTACAGTTCGGATCGTAGTCAGCAGGCTGAAATTAGTGGCTAATCCATTGCTGCAAGGCAACTTGCGTCAGGAAGGAATTTTCCCCAAGTTCATGTCTAGCTTTGAAGAGCTGGCTAGTGTGGTGGAATACGGATGCAGCATTCGTTGGCTACTTCTGGTGACAGGATACAAGGCTTGAAGGATCAATGGTAAACAGAACAATAAATCTTCCTGAATTTTCCTACGTGATCACTCACATTGCAAGTGCAGATCTGTAGATACCTAGCAGTATATTAATAGAAGGTCTGATGAGGAATGAAAATCAAGATGCCAGTTAATATCTAGGAAATTAAACTTGTATGCTGTGATGTGTGCTTATCTTCACCACTGATTAGGCTCTCTATATTTGTCAATGCCACATACCACCATAAATTAGATTGTTCTCCATGAGATTTATACCGCAAGATAAACAGGACATCGACACTGCATTTTTTTGAATGGATAGTACTATTCTGCAAGCCAGGGGGTCCAATTCACCTCTGACGTACACCTTTATAACTCCACTAAGAGTGGAGCCACTCCTGATTTACACTGACCTAAGGGCTTGTCTACTTGGACACTGTTTCAAAATGGGGTAGATCAAAGTGCACTTCAGAACTGTTAGTTCGCAACAGCAGGGTACATTGGATACTTAGCATGCAGCAGGCCAGCATGGGATAACTTTATATCCCAGCGTGCCACAAACTAGGTGTTTGTGTGGATACGCCCTAAGTGAAGGGAGAAGCAGGCTCAGTGTCTGAACAATCCAGTAACAGTACATGTTGTTCAGGGAGAAAGGATGAACAAATGCATAAATGGAGTACAAATAATGGCAGGGAGGTGTGGAACTGGCTTCTTACTTTCCCAAAGGCTGCTGATTCATAAGTAACAAAAGTTTGTGTTTTTTCAAGTGGCTGGCTGACATGAGTGATAGATGGGATAGCAGATACAGTATTTTGTGAAATCAGACAACAGTCTACAATGATGGTGAAAACAGCCTTTGTCACTTTGCAATGCTGGCCACTTCAACTCCATGCCTAGACAGCTAATTCTGTGCTTACAGAGAATGAAGTGTCCTCACCATGCTAAATTAAATTAAAAAGAGGCAGTCTGATAAGGTAAATACAGATTAATCATCCTCTCAAAGTACTATCGAGCTTTTTCATCTTTACGTCATTTTCATCTAGTTCCCTGAAATTCCTTCCAGAAAGGATCTGTTTATACTGAAAAGTTCAAATTATTCATCTCATACACAACACTGGCACTTTTCCCCTGTTGTTCTTTAGCTCTTCTCTGAAGCATTCTTCTCACTTACATAGCCACAACTGACGAACCATGAAAAAACGCTTTCATCTGATGAACCGTTGCTCTTAGCAGCAGGAAGGTGAGAAGAGAAGGGAAAGAATGTTTTTCTTCTCATAAATTTGAAATGATTTCTCACTCTTTTCTATATTGTGCCCAAATACACTGTAAGGAGAGAATGTGGACTGGTGCTTAGCACCACTGCAAAGACACCTTAGAAAAACCACAGATCAAATAGATTAGATAGAGGTTAGATCAGGAGAATGGGAATCAGGGATCTTGGATTCTATTCTTGACTTTGCCATTGATTCCTTGTTTGATCCTGGGTGCCTCATATTCCCAAGCTATAAATATGGGTATCATAAAATTGCTCCTACCTCATAGGGCTACTGTAAGGGTAAGTAATAAAAAGATGTAAAATGCTTTGAGATCTTCAGATGAGATAATACATAAGTACAAATTATTTATGTATTTTATAATAATAATAATAATAATAATAATAATAATAATAATAATTAATAATATTTAATATAGCCTGATAATATCACTTTACAAAAAGTATCTCAGGATACTTGCTAAGTCTGAAATAAAACCCGTTTTAATGTCTGTGTGAAAAGGAACACAAGATAAAAACCATGCTAATTATATGTGTTCTGATTCTTGTGTCATTGGTAATTGGGTTCTTAGGGCCTGAGGGGACAAGAGCTAAGATGATAAGTATAATATACTGACTATTACATTTTCTACATAATACTGGTAGCAAATTACCTTCACTAGGATTTTGCCTTTCAAACTTTGAGGGCTAGGAAGCTGCTTGGAATCTCCAGCGATTACAGACGACAAGTCCAGTTTGTCACTGAATATTTCCTTGAGGTACTGAGCAATCTTCTTTTGCTGCTGGATACTACAGTGATTCTCAATAGACAATATCACCGGAAACCTAAAACAAAAGCAAAACCCCTAGATGATATCATAAGAGCTTTACAAGATATATGACCAGACAGTCATAATGCAACTTAGAAAGTAGGTTGTTTTACATTCATCTTGCTCTTCCAGTCCCTGTAGCAGCCATTTTGTTTTTAAAATGGTGTTTTTCATCATATTATTACAATCATATCTCCTTGAAGAAAGCATGAAAACTGACTGATTGTGATGAGGTGTACAAACCTCACACTGGGCCCAATGGGGTTGAAAGGCAATACTGGGCCCAAGTAACTCTGCCCCTTCGGGACTGCAGGAGCAAGTTAAAAGGAGCTCAGAAGGCCAGGCAAATGATGGTGGATAGGCTGCAGGAGAGAGTTCTTCTCCAATAAGCCAGATGGAGGGTTGAGTCTGAGATAGGATCACAGAGTGGGTAAGGCCCTCAGGCAGAGCGTTTTCTAACCACCACATCCTCCAAGGCTCTGCTCCTTTGGACTCCGCTGTTAAAGGAGTGACTGTCTGGACTATAGGGGCCATACTTCAAACTGAAGGGACACATAGATAAGAAGTAGCCCAGAGCATTAGACTTGCTGCAGGGAGGATCCTGCCAGTGTTGCTTCCCACAGTGCCCTGTTCTGGGACCTCCTATTTCACCCTCCCCACTTCAGGGCCAAGCCCCAGGTGTGGGTAGAAAGCCGAAAATTCCTGGCTTAGGATCAGGAGCAGGCACCTCTACTGCTTTGACAAAGGGACAAGGGGCTGGAAGTTGGGTATGCTAACCACTCAGCTGCCCAGCTCTCTGAGCACCCTACCACACTAATGCAATAGTTTTCAGACTGTGCTCCGCAGACCCGTGGGGGTCCACAGACTATGTCTAACATTTCCAAAAGGGTCTACACCTCCATTCAAAAATGTTTAGGGGTCTGCAAATGAAAAAAGGTTTAAACTAATAAATAAACTCAGAGGAACACATAGTTTGGTTGAGCCCTACACTACCTGGACCAAATTCTGCATCTGGGTACAGTGATGCAAATCCAAAGTCATTCCACTGAAGTTAACAGTCACTCTGGATTTATACTGGTGTAACTGCAGGTAGAAAGTTGCCCTATATTTTTATCTCATTAATAAAGACAAAAAGAGCCAAATTCTGCCCTGACACACACCCTTTGCACCATGATTGAAGTCAACTGGGGTCTTAAGAGCTATAAGGCCAGGCCCTAATTTCTAAAAACAGCTCAGTGTAGATCCATGTTGTTTGTTTGTGGGTCAAGGTGCTCTAAAGAGTAAGAATCCCATGATACTCTTTGTAAGACCATGTGTGGGTGAAAATTTCCGCTCTCCCATTGTTTTTCAATGTGCATCAGTTATTTGATTGGCTTTAGCCTTCTGCCCTACAGACAGATGCACACACACAGTTCTCTGTGTGTATAGCTAGTTACCTTCCCTTCCTGAGTAAAACAGGTATGAAAGGAAAACCCATGTGGAAAACACTACCAACTTTCCAGCTCCATTTGTTGTGAGGGTAAAAATCAATATGATAGAATCATAAAAGATGAGGGTTGGAAGGGACCTTAAGAGGTAATCTAGTCCAACCCATGCTCAAAGGACTAATCCCCAAACAGATTTTTACTCCAGTTCCCAAAGTGCCCTGCTCAAAGATTGAACTCAAAACCCTGGGGTTTAGCAGGCCAATGCTCAAACCACTGAGCTATCCCTCCCCCCAGAATAGACATGGGAAGGTCTATAAAGCCAAGATCCACAGGAATACAGGCACAGATCTCAGACCCAATAGTCTGCCATCTCCTCTCTGAGGCCATTACACAGGCTCCCTGTTCTGTGTGGAGGAGGAGTTAGGAGATCAAGTGATCTACAGACCACATTCCCCTCTTAGGGCTCTGAAACTTAGCATGCAAAGCAATACTGTTGCCATGAACAGCCTAACTTCCCCTCTGCAGCTTTCAGAGCCCTCACAAGGGAAATAGGAGTCTGTGGTGGAGCAGGGATATGAACCTGGTTCTTCCAAGTTCTCAGCTAGTGCTGTAATCACTGGACCGGTCTTCTCTAATGGTCCTTCTCTAGTGCCCCGATCACTGGAGCAGCCTCTCACCGAGTATTTAAGGGAAGTATTTAAAAGCTCTATAGGTTCATCCCATGGAGTTCTCAATCTTCTCTGCCCCTCTTCCAAAGTTTTTATCTTGGTGGAAGGAATGATCTAACCTTCATTCTCAATGTATCATGTTGTGTTTACAGTAGGTGTGGTAGTATCATGGTTGATTTTAATAATATTGTATATTCCATAATCCTGAGGCACAATGGGATAAATAATGAGCAGAATGTTACCATCTTTACCCTGGAACTTTCTGGATTTTTTTACTACAAAGATTTTAGAAAAATTTGTCCTTTTTCAGGCAAATGTGTCACTGAAATTGAGGACACTTGTCCCCGAAAGCAATGTTATGCCACTAATTTTTAAGCAGAATTCCCCACTGGAAATCAGTGAAAAATTCTTCTTAAAAGTGGATCAAAACAACTCTGAAATTGTATAGTTATGACTATATCCATATACCAAACAAAAAAACTATTGAGTTGGTGATTTATAAAAGATCCTCTGTAGCCTGGGTATTGATTAATGGGAAGATAAAATGTTCACACTGTTAAGAGATAAATCAAAGTTAACAATAGGGAAAATAATCAGATTCGCTATGTGTCTGAAGGAAGAAATTTACATTGAGATACAATATTTTCATATAAGATTTACTACACAAGAGAAGTATATTGCTCTACGCTCAGAACCTGCATTGCACTTACTCATTTTTGACAAAGGCATTTTTATTGATAGCTTCTACCACATCTCTGAAGAGTATTTTGGAAGTAAAGGTATAACCATGGTGCACTACTGGCTCTCCATCTGGACCATCCCAGCAGTCAACTGTCAAGACAAAAAAACTATCCATGAAAAAATATCCAGTGTCTTATACATTTTTTAAATTTTCTTCTGAAGGGGAGAGGAATGTTTTATCTGCTCATGTAAATCAGACATGAATCCTGAGTAATAAACTAATACTTTCATATTGTATTTTGTACTAACTATACAAAACACAATGGCAAACAACTGAAGACTGATCTCTATTATACCAACACTGTGATAAATTAATATTCCCTTCAAGTATAATTACAAGGATCTGCTGCCATCAGAACCAGAATAAAGCCTGCGTAAGAATATTCAGCCATAAGGGCCTGACCCTGCAAAAGCTAATTCACATCAATAGTCCTTATTTATGTGAGAAGTCCAGTGTACTCCTGCCAGTAAATTCCACTTAGCTCAATAGGACCACTGATGTGAATTAAGGCTGGGGAGAAAGGCTTTCTATATGCTATCAAAGATGGTTATTTTCTCAGTTATCTGCTCTCAGAATATGATTATTTTATTTGTGGGGAAATACAAATCAATTTTCACTCTGTTACTCCATATCATCTCCATACTGTATATGAATATGTGAAACATTTCTGACTACCAAAACATTCTGATTACCAAAGTGATGCTCAATCTACTATCACTCATGAATCACATTTCATTCATGAAAAGTATTTTAGATTAATTTATTTCAGAAATGAGACTAGAAAATGTAATAGCAAATCATACCCAAATTAGAAATAAGAAAATCGTAAGTAATTACTTAACTTAAGTTGCAAAAAGTTAATACAGTTACCATATACAGTACATGAGTGGGCAGGAAAACCAGTTTCATCATAAATGTATTTATAGATTGGTTTACCGATCCAGTCATGTGTAGAACAGCTCTATTAGGTCTTTGCAAATACAGCTTCACAACTGCAACTTACCAGATCTGTTCATGGGTCTCAATTATAATACACATTTTACAGGGCGGGGAGGTTGGTTTTTTTAATTCTGAGTATTAGCCTCATTATAATACAGAAAGATAAGCTTTTTGCCGAAAAGTTTGCCCAGCCTTGCATTAAAGGCTACTAAAGCTCTTAAAGGCAGTACTTCTTTATCTTAAAATATAGGGTGAGAATTGCTATTGTCGCACATATCCCAGTATCTTATACTTCCAAGTGCACATTATCAACTGCAGAGGTCAGGGAGGATTCATTACCTATCTGTACAGTGTTGCACAATTGTTTGTTTTTTTTCCCCACCTTCACAGGTCACTTCTGGAATTACAGTGCTCTGCATTAGCTGGACAAATGGTCTAATCAACTATTGCAGAGCCTATGTTCTCCCAGTGTTTGTTCTTAACACGTTCTAGTCTATCTGAGAATGTGTTACTAACTGATGAGTAAATCTGAACACCGAGTTTCTAGAATGACTGAGATTCTTATAATTAAACTCAGACGGCCAAATTTATCCCCGGAGTAACTCCAGTGATTTTGATGTTATTAATTTGAGTTTGACTTCAAACTCCACCAACTTAGTCTCAGAGATGTTTCATACAGAAACACCAGGTCATTGGGCTATGACAGATATTACTAAAAGCAACGGGAAGAAAGAGAACAATGGGGAAGACATGGAAAATGTTATTAGAGCCAATGTTAAGGTGAGCCATTTAATACAGGACCCCAGAGGAGAAACCAGCAGTGGCTATGCTGTGTCAGTATGAGACACTCATCTCAATGGCAAACATTACTTGTTAAGATTGCTAACAAATAAGACATACCAAAGCGGTGAAGAAGACAGTGAAGTAAAATATGAGCAAATTAATTTGCACATTCAGTGCCAAACTTAAAACTTAAGAGAAATGTCTGTCAGACTTTACAGAGCTTCACACCCACACAAATAACATTAAAAATACCTTCAATACATCGACAACCATCCTGCAACACCCGGGCATACATCTCCATTTTGGACTGAGATAGAAGTTGGTCTCCTGTCAGGTATGTATTGTGAGATGAAGCAATATAGTAGTTACAAAGGGGCTGATCCATATCCTGGTGAACTTCAGAATGCAACGGGTTAAATATATCACAAGCAGAACTGCGCATGAAGCTAGTGAAACCTTTGAACAAAAAGAAACAGTTTTTCAAGAGTGCAGTGTACCTGAACAGATTAACCTTACTAGAATACACAGGTTGATAAAATAGATACTATTTATGCTACAGACTATCAGTGTTAATCTGCCATCCAAGAACAGCTGTGTCATGTGAGATGACTCCACCATCCTGAGTATCTGAACTACCATCTTTGGTTTGTCTATTTCTTTTGCAAGCTCCTTTGGGCAAGGGCATAGACCAAATTCATTGCTAGCTCCAACAGGAGTTACACCTGCTAAAGCCAATGGCGCTCTGACCATTTATGCCAGACAAGTCCATCATTTTCTCCTAGTCTCTACAGTGTCACATGCACTGTTGATTCTCAAAAAATATTAAACAAATTACAAAACAGAACAATGTAGTAATTGGTTTACAAATCCATGCCTACCAAAACCAGCAGCATTTGGACAGCAATGGCACTGAGCTAAAGGATTCATAAGAAATCTATTAACAAAGAATAGCAGGGGCAGAAATTTGGATTCAAGTGGTAAAATATGAAAGCTTAAATAATGAATGGCAGCAACATGGCAAGACCGAGAAAAGCATAGATCTGCAATCCGATTATCAAGTCTGTGTGTTCACATCATATGTTTCCTTCATGCCCTTAAGGAGCATATGATGGAAATCTGTGTGTAAACATTCTTTGAAATCCTGGCGAGTTTCCCTGGGCCAAATCTGATACACACACTTAGGCAAGTGCTGCATGCTAACACTGTCTCTTGCAGTTCAAACAAAAACATTCCAATAATAAAAAGAACAAAACAGCTTATCATTGTTTCCATTAGAATTTACAAAACTTCCTTTCTTCAAATTATTTGATAAGATTAAAAATTATTTATCTTAATCTAAATACCACTGCAAACAATCAGGTACTTTGTACCCAAACAATGACTCGCTGTCATTAAAAACTGCCCTGGACAGATGTGACCCTCAGCAAGCTGATATTTCCTGACTCCTTGGGATCTGTTGTGCAGTGGGGGAAGGGATGTCAGTTGCCTCTGCAGCCACATCCCTCTTTCCAAAGACCCAGGAGAGTATTCTTGCAGGTGAGGGATCCGTTTGGAGGAATAGGGAAATGACCGGCTTGGTGTAAGGGAGGGAACGGGAGCCTCGTGTTGGGGGTGTGAGGCATCGAGCGGATGCACATTGTCTTTCTACTGGCCCAAGATTATAGACCAAGAGTGATATATCCTGGGTGTCATAGGAAGGTCATCGCCTGGAAATGAAACCAATCCAGCGCACCTTGTGCCCAAACAAGTGTTCCCACTTAGGGTAATTAAGAGCCATGGCAGCACCTGGGCCATGTAAATAGGAAGACAGCTGGTGAGTCAGGCCTGCTTGAGTGCACAGACTTGAGGAGCAAAAGACAGGGGTGAGACAGGCATGAGAGCTGCTTGACAGAGACAGTCTGCAGGGAGTGGAAAACTTTGCAGGCCCTCACTGGGCAGAGAGGCTAGTGCACTGACGGTCCTGAGCTCGAAAGGCTGAAAGGGCTGAGAGTTAGGAAGCCAGCGGAGGGGCTAGCTGCTGGCCCTTGCTGAACCACAGAGCCATAGCTGGAGAGGGCTGAAGGCTAAGAGCAGGAGGGGGTGATGCCGGCTGGCTCTCTGAGCCAGAAAGCTGAAGCTTGAGAGGCTGAGGCCTGGGAGTGTGGTGAGAGATGTCAAAGTTGCACTGGAGAGCTGGAGCACAGTGAGAGATCCCATGATGAGAGATGGTGAAGCCGTGCTTGGTGTGTAGCATGTACCGTCCGGACTATGCTGGGGAATTTGGGACTGTGCTTACGGGATTTGTTTTATAGTTTATTTGCACAGCATTTTCTATTACGATAAATTAAACTGCTACGGCTATTTTTATTTGGAAAGACTATTTGGGCTAGTCCTGGGGACTCTAAAGGAGAAAATGAGGCAGTGTGCCTGTTGTGCTGTAGCCTGCCACAGGAGGGCGCTCCAGGCAGGCAGGCAGCCCTATGATACTGGGATAACACTACCTCTTCCATGGAGCCTTCTTCACCAGTGGGATCCCTCTTTAAGTGAGATGTTGGGACAGCTGGAGCCACAGTAAATTCCTGGCAGCCGTTGGGAAAGAGGTATGGAGGCACTGGGCCTGCAAGGGGATAGGCCTGACCTCCTGGAGATCCCCCAGAATTTTGTATTGGTAATCATTTCCTTGTTGGAACCCACACTAAATGCAACACTGCGGAAATGTTCTAACAGGTCACAATAATGTGAAAATGACCTAAATCCAGTCCTAGCGTAAGTGGACACAACTCCCGTTTAAATTAATAAGAGAGCTATCACTTATGCCAGGGATGAATTTGGCTCCTAGGTCTCTACCATATCCTGACAAGGAATAAGAGGGCTTGATTCTGATATCAGACCACTGTGACTCCACTACATCAGTGGAGTTCCTGATTTACACCAGCGTAACTGAGATCATAATTGGGACTAGAGTTTAAATAGTGAACTTTATAATATGGAATTTAAAATATTTTAAAGGGACAGAGAAAACTATTAAGACCCTGAATGTAATTAAATGTGAGGAGAGTGTTACTAAACCTAATAGGAACAGAAGTGTTTTCAAATATTTAAAATACCACAGCTTGTTGCTCTGTTTTGTTTTCTTAATTCTAGCCTAAGTGAATTGCCCAGAGTAACAGAATTTATGGCAGAACTATGAGGGTAAATCCAGGTCTCCTGTTTCCTTGCTCTGCTTTAGCAAGAAGATGATTCTTGTCCCTACAGAATCCAACAAGCAAATTAATCTGCTCATGGATGTTACCTTCTGGACTAATTAACCGACCATAGCACTTAAATTATTTCAATCTAATTCTGAAAGATTTATTGATACATGCAGATCTGAATATGGTATTAAGTTGGTTTCAGAATTAATATACCACCTGCAGCCTTATTTTTGCAAATGAAAGGAGCAAGTTTCTAAATCTTGTAAGAAAATACTCTGGGCCTCACTGCGTTCCCTGCTGTTACTTACATGAGTGTAAATTAATGGACCACTGTAGAGTGGTTTTTCACTAGTGTAACAGCACAACTGGCCCATTTTTCTACATCAATAAAAACAGGTTATCTTATAAACAAACACAAATAAATAATTAGCAATAAGAACCCATACAAATTTGTATGCACTCTTGTTTTAAGATGATATTGGAATCACTTGCAGTACAATTGTGGCTGGTGGTACAATACTAGTCAGGTATTTCAACCTGTTGTTCTCCTATCTTTCAATCCATAGCTTATTAAAATACCCCCCAAACAATCATGTGGTTGAGCCTTCATATTAATCTGTTGTAGTCATCAGACATTAATAGCCACATCAAGGAAAATGTTGTTAGAACTCTTCCACTCTACTGCAATGGAAATAAATTGGGAATCAGATACTTTACCTTCTATCCCCAGAACATTTTGCTCTTTGTTTTCTTCTGAAACTTCAAACTTCCTTATGATGTCAAGGCAATATTCTGTGGTCACATTATTCATCTGCACAAAAATGACAGCATTGGTGTACATATTTTTTCTAGTATGTGACCAACATGTCAAAATATACTTCAGACCCCTGTGTCTGGCTGAAAATCTTGTGATCAAACACTGAACTCAGTCAACCATGAATAAGACTATCAGTAACACTATTCTAAAATGACCTTTTTTTTTTTCAGGGGGGAAGAGACGGTTGGTAACTCTCCACAAGCCTCATGCTCTTTATCTTTTAACTTTCAGGATGAACATGGTAGAGAATTGATAATCACAACTACACTGGTTGGTTTAAGAGCTGAAAATTTGCACGAGAAGAGTCTTTAACAGTTTGAGTTCCAATATTATACTAGTAAGTACAGAGAAAGGATTGATACTGACATTTAAATGCATTTTACTTTAAAAAAAATCTGACTTTTTCCTCACACCTGTTTTCTACAATTAACTTCATTGCTTTCAACAGTTATTTGTGATACACAGGAGATGTGACAGAAGAATCAGGTCCAAAGATAAAAGTCTGGCCCCACTGAAGTAAATGGACCCACTGAAGTCAGTGGGAGTTTTGTCAGGATTTTTTCCTAGTTATCTCTTTTCTATAATGACAAATAGCTTTTACCCTACACTTAACAGAAGGGAAGTGAAAAAATGGTTAGGTTAGTCATCTTTTTTTCACAAAGATGATACTATAATATTTCCATAAAGCTTCTCATTCTTCACCAAATTTGGTTCAAACACTGGCTTTGCACAACTTCAAATTAAGACATCACTCATACTTCAAGCGAAAAAATCCAGGAAGACTGATGTTTTCTTTCTCAAATTGTACCTAGTCTGTATTAAATATTATTGCTTCAGGCAAAGGCAACAAGGCGGATTGCTCAGTATTGTAGGTTACTTGCTATTCACAGTTCAGAGTCAAAGAAATGTTCCCTCGGTGGCTTGTTGCTCTTCCTTCTCAATGGCTGGAGGAATTTACTTTCTTTTGGCTGGCATTTCCAGTGACTTTACTACTTCTATAGCCTTGATTTGCTTTTCATCCTCCCTAACACTGTCTGTAGGTAAGAAGGCCCAAGTACCAACATTCACCTTTGTGTAGATCTTTTGAGGAAGGTTGAGATCCTTTAAGGGCCTAATTCTGCCAAGTGCTGAGCATCTCCCAAGAGATGGTGAAGGCCCTGACTCCCACTGACCACTTCTCTAGAAGCACTCAGCACCATACAGCATAGGACCAAAATGTGAAAGAAAGTGGAGTGGGGGAAAATCTTTATGTGCAAACAGTGCATCATAATGGGAGGAAAATAGACAGTGATATTAGTAGATATAAGATCGGCCATACTGGATCAAACCAAAGGACCATCTAGCCCAGTATCCTGTCTTCTGACAGTGGCCACTGCCAGGTGTCCCAGAGAGAAGGAACAGAACAGATAATCATCAAGTGATCCATTCCCTGTCTCCCATTCCCAGCTTCTGGCAAACAGAGGTTAGGGACACCAACTCAATATGGACAGAAGTGAATTATCCTAGCTAGTGAGAAGTTCAAAAATGTCACCAACTGAAGGAAGGTACAGAGTCTCATCTACTATCCCCAGACCTATGCGCACTATTTAAAATTAGCAGTAACTTGGGAAACATTCATGTCTGTAGCAGTAATGGAATCTGAAATATTGCTGGGCTGCACATGCAAAGGGGCAGGTCTGATATTCCATCCAGTAGAGGATTCCATCCAGTTAAGTATTGTAATGGTGACTTAACATTCTCATACATTAGAACAGTCCCAGGCCCTAATCCTGGAAAGACTTATTCATATGCTTAACTCTATGCACTGTGAGCAGTCCCCGTCAAGGAGTTACTCACAGTGCATAAACTTAAGCATGTGCATAAGTGTTTACAGGATCAGGACCAGAGAGAAGCCACATCTGATGTTTCTGCTGTCAGTTATAACAACTTTATGCTAGGAAAATCCATTAACTGCCATAAAGTTACTCAGTGACTGAAGTGAGAGCAGAATCACTGTCAATATTTGCCACTTCATCAATGACTGTAATACTAAAGTTCTTTCTGTTCAGAGTCAGGAAGGCCCTGCAGTTACAGCAGGTACCTAAGGATGTTGAGATTCTAGTGATACACAGAAAGAGATATTAATCCTGATGTTTGCTTTGACACTGTTTCTTTGGATCTCATTTGAAAAGAACCTTGGCTATTGAAATGCAAATTATCAACCAAAATGAGATGCCATTATCCGCGGGCCTGTCTCTCAGAGGTTTACATGTGTTCACTCAACCACAAAAAGTAGTTCTCTAATGAGGTTTTCTGGCAACTTTTTAATGCACACAAATGCAACTGCACAAAAGTTTTCCTGGCAGAATTTGATCTTTACTCTGCACCATGAATCATTTCATCTTACACTGCTATTTGTTGTTGTTTTTTTAAGTCCAAATAACAATGGGACAATGAGGTCTCCCATACAACACTGTCCATAAAGCCAAAAGGATCTGATATCATTCCAGCATGAGGACGTTGGAAAAGTTTGGCAAACTGGTCATCCAGATCTTCTCAGATGTCTTCATAAACCAGGATAGTTGGCTTTATCAAGAGCTTCTGCCGGGTTGATACAATCTATGTAAACATCTACACATTGTCCCTCGGTCTTCCCTGCAATTTTGGAGTAGACAAGGTCATGTTAATAGTGCCCTATTGTGATTGAAACCTACTTTGTGATTTTTTGAGTGTAGATGGTCTATGCCAGTGGTGGGCAACCCGCAGCCTCCGGGAGGCTGCATGCAACCCATCAGGGCAATCCACTGGCAGGCCGTGAGACAGTTTGTTTACACTGACTGTCCACAGGCACAGCTGCTTGCAGCTCCCAGTGGCTGTGGTTCACCGTTCCCGACCAATGGGACCTGACAGGCCGCATGCAGTCCATGGGCCGCAGGTTGCCCACCACTGGTCTATGCTCTGTGTATGTATCTATAACACTGAAGAGATACCACAGTCACTTTGAGCTCTTCTCCTCAGATACTAATGATATTGGTCTCTCTTTTAGCTATTATGATACTACTTCTGACTCCCAGGTATTGCACAGAAATTAGAGGGTGAGTCAGTGTATCACATCCCCACTTATAAAGGTCAGCAAATGTTCCTGGGCCTCCTGGATTTTTACAGATTTCATGGCTGCGATGGTTTTGCAAACATTTCCAAAAGCAGAAGTTATCCAGGGTCATTCTGCGCCATCCACTGTCTCACATGATACGTGATAAACCTGTGCTAAAAATTGATGGTAAAATGTTCACACCATTAATGCACGATGCATACCTTTGTCAATAAGGCTATAAGACACTTCTTCTAAGGACCACAAGCATTTGTGGCAAGCTGTACTGAGCCTAAAAGCACAGCTAGACCATCCAGAGTACCGCATGTCACTAGTAATGTCCCTATTTGCCAGTATTGGCTCCAATTCAAGAAAGCACTTAAGAATGTGCTTAAGTCCATACGCAAGACAATGCTTAAGCATACACTTGAGTTCTATTGATTGCTATGGGATTTAAGCCTATGATTTTGTGTTATGTGAATAACATATTTTCCTTAACGGGGACCATTGTTTGGGACTGCTAGATGCTACCGTAATACAATCAGAAATGTGGCACCATTGTGCCAGGTGCTGTTCAAACCAGTGTAAAAGACAGTCCATGCCCTGAAGAGTTTACAGTCTAAATGGACAAGAGAGACAGACAAAATGGACAGACCCAAACTAATATCAAGCAAAATATATGTAAAAACTGAAGCAGAAAACACAATTAGAATGTCAAATTATTAAAGTGAGGGAGACTTCTGCTGAAATTCTCTTTCTCGACCATCATCATCGTCAATTGAGTAGATGAGAAATTTATCAGCTTGCGCAGAAGACTGAGGCTGTCTGACCATGTATCTAAAGTCTATTCAGTCTCCCTTTGCACAGAGGTGCTTTCTACACCATTAGCAGGGTTTCAACATTCCTGTGTCTTTTCCTTTGCCTCTGCCAGTTTTGGGTGAGCACGCAGTACCCTAGAGGAAGCAGGCACATTTACCTTTGCTTTACTGGGGTGCGTAATGCAAGTTGTACAGCTAGATCAGTTACAAAATGAATCCAACTAGCAAATGTTTATCCAAATCTAAAAATTCCAAATACATGCTTGTTATTCAGCATTCATCTCTCCTTTGGTATTACACTTTTCTTTATTTTTTGGTTTGGTTCTTACCATAGAAAATCTTTTAATCTATTATATTTGATTTTTGTCCTTTAACAGAGCCTTTATAAATCAGCTCCACTGTAATATGATTACTTTATTAGCACCCTGCTTCACACATCACATCCATGAAGAACATTTAAATTTTAAAAAGCCAGGATGAGCTGATTGTCAAGCATGTTAAAAACTGGGGTTGTAGTAGAGGTGTCTAGAGGTTTTTTTTCTTCATCTTTTAATAAGCAGAGATGGAAACAATTATATTATCAACTGATTAAATTCTATACTGAGAGATGCATAAACTTTAATCTGCTATCTCTCTTGCTGTTTTTTTCGTAGTTATGTGACTAGAATAATTTCAGAATCGCTACATATCAAAGATTGTGTTTCTATAGTGCTGCATTTTTAATATATTGGATTAGCTCTAAGTACTATAACACAAGAAGAGTAAGATTTTGATGGCTATTCTCAAGGCACTTGTCTTGTTAAATATTTTAAAATTACCCTAAATGCACTGATGGTTCAACCTATAAAGAGTCTTACACGTAAAATACAAAAACTGAAATGTCTGAGATAGTAGGCATGATGACACAAAGGTTAATCCTGAGGTTAAAGGTGACACAAAGGTTAAATTGGTCCAACCTTGCACTGTAGTTATAATCTCTGTTCTGAGTTAATGAGATTCGTTTTGATGCTAGTGTCTATTTTTTCTCAGGGTCTTAAAAATATAATTTGCCAAACCTCAATACAAATACCGAACATTGCTAGTATACTGAAATAACTATACACTGTAGTCAAAGGACAGAAATGTCTGTCAGCTCATACCTCCAAATGTTAGAGAGAGCGCAGGGGATAGCTCAGTTTGCTTCTTAGAAAATTTTATTTATAACTTTAAGCTAAACCTGTACCATAAGAAGCCTACTAGAATTACACAGGATAATAGAAATGAGAACACTTTGCTGGAGAAAATAACTGATTATCCAAGCTCAAGTAGAGGTTGCTCTTTGATTGTAAAGGCTATTCCTAGCAGAGCCTTCTTCATCACAAGCTGTTGAGAATTACCTTTTTCATCATTTCCACTGGCTCCTTGATGTCTGTGTGGCAGTTGTTTGTGTGTGTAGTAGGAATGAAAATGTCTAATCTAGGCAAAGGCTACAGCTGTTAAGGGACAGGAGTCCCTTCACTTGTGCTATTTTAACTTTAACTTGAGAGAGATGACACAGACTCTCAATTCTAATTAAAATTTACTTTCATTAAATTGTAAAATGCCTTCTACATGAATGGTAATTTTTGAATATAGGCATATATGGATACATCAGTTACTGAATATGGCTAATTAATACTGGAACTTAAATCTTTTGAATGTAGGGATTTATACGCTGCTGATGAAAGACTGATTTTGATGCAGACATTTTTCCTTCAAAAACCAACCCTCTACAGGTTCAGCAAGATGTTGTTTTTGAGTGTGTGAACAAGTCATCTGTTGGCCTAAAATAAAATGTCACAAACTGGTGACACTATCACCTGGCTTGCAGAGGAGAGAGTGGAAGGAGGATGTCACAGTTCCTCTGTGAAGGATGTTAGAAAACTCCACTATCCAACAATCAGATGTTGGCAAAGCAGCAGTAGAGTGATAAGTAAGGCTCCATGTTTGTCACGGAGGTCACGGATTCTGTGACCTTCCATGACTACTGCAGCAGCCCATGCGGCTGGCCCGGGAGCCACCTGAGCAGCTCGGGCAGCCCGTGGGCCAGTCGCATCTGCTGTTACTGGGGCAGTCTCAGACCCACCAACCCCCCCAGCTGCAGGAGTTTGGTTAGGGGGGGAACTCAGGGCTGGGGATTGGGGTGCAAGGCAGTGCTTACTGGGTGGGGGACCTCCCTGGAAGGGCAATAGGAACTCCCCTCCCTCAGCTCCTAGCTCCACTTGCTGCCTCCACCCGCAGCTCCCATTGGCCATGCTTCCCAGGGTACGTCTACACTACCCACCCGATTGGGAAGTAGTGATCAATCAATCGAGGATTGATTTATCGCGTCTAGTGTAGATGCGATAAAATCAATCCCCGATCACTCTGCCATCGACTCCGGAACTCCACCGTGGTGAGAGGTGGAAGCGGAGTCGATGGGGGAGTGGCAGCGGTTGACTCGCCGCCATCCTTACGGCCAGGTAAATCGACCTAAGATACGCCAACTTCAGCTACACTATTCGCGTAGCTGAAGTTGCCGTATCTTAGGTCAACCCGCCCCCAGTGTAGACCTAGCCCCAATCAATGGGACCTGCAGAACTGAGGCTTGGGGAGGAGTGGAGGCAGCACGTAGAATTAGGAGCTGGAGGTCGCTGCTTCCCAGGAGCTGGGTAGGTAACCTGCCTCAGCCCCACCAACCCCTCCCTCCCCAGCACCCATGGCGTACACACTTCCGCCACCTGCAGCACCCCCAGGGCTGCCCTCAAGTTTTAGTCAGGACAGGTCACGGGCCGGGAATTTTTGTTTAGTGCCCATGACCTGTCCATGACTTTTACTAAAAATACCCTGGACTAAAACGTAGCCTTAGTGATGAGATGTAGGATGACCGAAAAGGGCCATGTGGAAATCAGGAAGAGCTCTCGCATGTAACATTCCCATCACTCATCAATAAGCCCCTCATAGGGAAGAGGGAATAAGATAACAGGAAGGGCAGTAGAGGAGCAAAGAAGTTGGGGAAAGGAATGCAACACCAAGAGTGTCCATCCTGCTGGTGGATATCAGCTGGTGGGTTTGTTACAAAAGAGCAATGATGAGGTAGGCTTTGCTTTCTCTCAAGAACTAATTCTCAGAATGCAGAATCGAAACACTAGATTAAATCAAGCAAAAGATATACCTTACAATTAAGCAACACAAATAATCACTACAAAATGTCAAGTAAACAGAGGACACATACTTATCCCAGGTGGGGATTTTTTTTTTAAATGAAGTCTGTTCTGCTACCCACCCCCAAGAATCTCTACAGTTGCGTAATAGTGAGACAGAGGCCCAGCATGTTATAACTGAAAATCAAACTAACTGGGCATTAAAAAATAATGACAAAGCGAAGCAGTCAGTGTACAATCACTGGTATTACAGTGAATAAAGCATAGCCACAACAGCAGTCACACCCAGCATGATTGGCCTCTGTCAGCAGCAGCATATCTGCGCAGCCTATGGCAAGTTATGAAAGTCACAAATTGGGCACTACAGCTGTAAATGGATATAAAGACCATAAACACATGCTATTTAGTAACAAAGAGACAACTAACTTCAACCATCACTGCTGCATAAGTCATATTAAAGCCACTCAAAATTCTTCATCAAAATATTACTTGGCAAAAAAAAATGGCTGTAGCTAAAATATAAAAATATTTTATTGAAACTTTCCAGTTTTGAGAGACAAAAGTTTTCAGCAGAAATGTTTGATATTTTTCAATAATTTTTTTATGTTTAATGGCTTGTTCATTCCCTTGGAAAAAACAAAAACAATTTCTGGGAAATTTAGAACACACACACACAAAAATGTAAACTTCCTGATAAAATACAGATATTACTACCTGTGATTATGTTGCCCTCTAGTTCTAGGCTACAAAGGACATTATTATTATTTATTTGTATTCTGGCATTGCCCACAACATGCTAGGGTGCTGTCCGCACACTAACGATAACTTTCATCCACAAACATCTTAATTTATTATATGTATGAGTGTAGCCCTTAGGACTCCTAGCCGTGGATTAGGACCTCACTGTGCTAGATGCTGTGCAAACAAAGAACCAAAAGACAGCCTTTGTCCCAGAGAGCTTACAATCTATCCATATTTAAACATGTAAGTAAAAGTAACCTGATTTTCAGAGGTGCTGAGCACCTGCAGCTCTTAAAGTCTTCACTCTGAGTTGCTGGTACTCAGCAACTCTGACAATCAAGCCGCCTTTTAACTAAATGCCTAAATGTGGATTTCGGTGCCTACATTCAAGCAATTCTGTGATAGTCTCTGACCTGAAGAGCTCAAATACAGAGATTTGTACATGTTTTATAGCTTATCTCTAATAATTTTTTTAATGAAAAGATACTAGTGCCCTACCTGGTAAAGGCAATGAAAACATAGCCTGTTACAAGAAGAGAACTGCTGAGTACTAAACCAAAATTTACACTCAAAGAAAAGCCTTGTAAGTACCAAACCAAATCAAATTTCTCAAAACTGTGGATATCTCTTCAAAAATCTTTTAAAAAAAGAAGCCTTGTACAAAGAACATGGATTTATAACAGAAAAAGTTGATAAAGATTTATATTTCTAGGCACACTGCCTAACCCCACTTTCACATAGTCAAGTCAGAATTCAGAATAGGAGATTGTCATAATATTAATATTGATATATTGCTCATCACTTCACTTTAGGGATGAACAAAAGATTATATTTAAACCGCAATAAACACTAATCAATTGTCAGTAGTGATAGCTTGAAGTGAGTCCACTTTATTAAAATCTCCTGTACAAGTAGCTTGAACATTGTAATTTTGTTATTAATATGTCAATACTTAAGTCCTGCTTTTTAAAGAAATAGTAGATATTATTTATGTTTTTAAAGTGACCTAGAGGCTCCTAGGTTGAGGATAAAATTAAAGAAACATATGGAATTTAAGTTTAAATGAAAAAATGTTGCATCAAAAACTAATTTTAACACAAATTATTGAACTAAATCTAGACAGGCAAATCAAATGTGGAAAGTCATAGACTTCAGCTTTTTCTTCATCCTACTTTATTTTGTTAAAAACCAAGTAATTGTTTCTACTTTAAAATGTAATTTGTATTGTCCTCACTCACTTTCTAACATGCTTTTCAAACCTTTTATTTATTAAAGGTCATATTCTGCCACCCTTACTCATATTGCACACTTCTTTCAATATAAACAAACTTCTTAAAGGCAAGAAAAGTTATAAGATACAACATTACAGCACTAAAATACATTGCTTGTTGGATTACTAACATTAAATGTAAACTTGTTATCTGGAAGTCAGTATAAGCCAGTGTGGATATTTACCTAATATGCCACATTTTCCCCCTAGAGGATCAAAAAGATCCTGCTTTCCAGAAGCATTTGGTTGTACTACAGTATTTAATCAGATTCATTTTGTCTCAGCATCTCCATTACAAATCCTTCATTTTCAGCATTCACTAGTGTTTACAGCCTGGACAAAGTAGGAGCTAACGTTGGTCGCACACTTTTGTTGTGTGTTAAAAAAAGACCATCAGCTACATTTATTATTCTCATACCTTTTGTTCCATCTTCAGAAACTGAGCAAATTCTTCAACGGTGAGATGATCTTTCTTATCGCTGTAGCTCAAAAGCAACAAGTAGAGATCACGTCGTAATGACATCATCTTGTAAAACACAGAGAATTCTTCAAATGTTAGGGTTCCCTGATTCTCATCTGTGTCAGCTTCCTGAGGAGCAAGAAGATGCAAGTAAGTGTGCTGGGTAGTTGTATAATGAATTCAGGGAATGAAGCAGAATAGAACATACATATAAGATACACTTTCAATGCACTTCAAGCCACATGACTCCACTCATCCTCAACAACACTAGCAAGCACTTTCTAATGTTACAACAAAATTAAAAGGATTCTTACTGGATTTCTTGGCAGAAATTCAATTGTTAAAGTAAAATGACAAAATCTCAGTGAAAAGGCAAATTCTGTCTTTAGATTTCATTGTATTAAGTTATTTCATGAGAAGGACTCACATTGGGGCAGATTTTGATCTCAGTTACTCTGGTGTACATCTAGAGTGATATATTGATTCAGTGGAGTCACACTGGATAGCATCAGAATCTCACCCACTGACTTCATCGAAAGGTAGAATCTGACATTTATAAATGTTCTGTATAATATTACAATGCTAAATGGATGTCAACATGCTAAATTGCAACAATCATTTAATCCCATTGCCAGCACAGCGTACGCGAACAGGATTAAGTCTGCAATAACAGCAGCGTTCCACACAGAAAAATATCTCCACAGTCTTGATTGCTGTTTTAGTTTGTCCTCAGAGCTATTGTTAGAGAAGAAAACAGTACTTACTGTATGTTATTACTGCTTTTTACTTTGAGCATCTGCCTAAAAGGATTTGCTTTGGATTTACAAAACATTTGACAGCAGTTTTATCATTTATTTAGTCTTTGATGTAGGTCTCTATAGTAACTCAAACTCAAGAGAGACTTTTCTCTGCTGAGTTTTAGATTGTAAGCAGCACAAGAAAGAAAAAGTGAAAGGAAGTTTTAACATTATAGGTGGTTCGGTGTCCTATGTATATCCATGAATAACACCTCTCATTCACAGCAGTGCATACTGTTTTTCTTTATGCACTTTCTTTACATTTCAGTTAATCAAGACCTTATGCCCTGATCCTGCATCAAGATCTACAAATGAAGATGCCTGCAGCCAGGCAGAGTCCTATTAAAGAAAGTGCCTCCTTAACTTCTCTGGACAGGGCTCTCCTTTCTGTAAAGAGCTCTTCTTAATGTTGATTTGCCCTTAATTCCCTCAGAGTGGGTTTCTCTGTCCAACAGTTTACCCAATAAAATGTGAACACAAATTCTCACTACAGCCTGCATCTCACCGAGGGTTGCCAATTCTGGCTGGATATATTCCTGGAGGTTTCATCACATGACATAATATTTAATTGAATATTAATCTTTAATTCCTGGAAACTCCAGGACAATCCTGGAGGTTGGCAATCCTAATCTCATTGCCGATTCTTTTTATTCTGAGGTTAGCTTTTCCTTCCTCCACCCACTCTCATACTTGCCAGAGTGAAGCTGCTGATCAGCCAGCCTGGAACTACAGAGAACAGCATCCCCAGTCATCCATTTTGGAACTACACCTTCCATTTTCACTTTCCCTTTGAACAAAGCATTCAATTTACCACTTGTTTTAAACACATTTCTAGGATATGAATATCATTGTACTCTATATAAGTAAATACCAACATTAAAAATACAGCCTCATAATTCCATGGCTCTACACCACTCTTTCCGTACAGACCAGTTGTCTCTTGGATGCTCTTGCTCTGCAATATATAATCCTCCATATTCAGTGGTGCTGGGAAAAGGAAACTGTACTAGGGTTAACTTTCCCAGACCCATGTCTGATGGCAAATTTGAAATCTTCTAGTCAGGATATTAGTCAATTCCCTGTAGTCAGCTTCTGGTGTCCTCACTCATGACTGCCTTGTGGCAAGATTTACCTGGATCACATACATCTAATATTTCCTGGATTCTGGATAGCAGTTATCTATCTGGCATAGCTTTATTATTTAAGCCTACATAATCAAAACAAAGGTGCACATCTTCAGGGTGCAAGTGAAAACTGGGAACAGGTGGCACAGAGCCCAACTCTGTCAAGAGGAATCATTTAGGACAGATTTCTAGCTGCTTTGTATCACTTGAGCAGCACAAAGCTGCCTGATCCAGGACTGAGAATTTGGCACAGTGTCTATCCTTTATCATGCATAAATCTGGTGATACTGGAAGTCCACTGGCCCCCTTGTATGAGTAAGGATGATTCGAGAAATAAGGGCTATACACCTGGTCCCCAAGCCAGTCTAACAACAGGATAATCTTTCAAAACTTCATTCTTTCTTCAACAGTAAAGGAGTCTAACCATTTCTGCAAGGTCTATGATATGAACCCAGATATAGGCTGCCAGCAACAAAGGAAAAAAATTCAACCTGTTTTTGTCAAATCATAATGATAGATGGCTCTGGATTATAAAAAGGTTGCCTGTTAATGAGTTCATGTTACATCCCTAGATATTTCTTTTCCATTTGAAAGTGAACTAAAAGGCTTTTGCCTGTCAATACGTGACTTCACTATTCTCTCTTTCTCTTGCAGCTGCAGCATTAGTGATACCTAAGGAATCACAGGGAGCTGCATTCATTACACCAGTGGTTCTCAAACTGTGGGTCAGGACTCCAAAGTGGGTCACAACCCCATTTTAATGGCATTGCCAGGGTTGGCTGAGGGTTTGGCTACACTTGCAGCTGTACAGCGCTGGGAGGTAAAGCTGTCTTCGTACAGCTGTGTAGGGAAAGCGCTGCAGTGTGGCCACATTTGCAGCATTTGCAGCGGTGTTGGAAGTGGTGCATTATGGGCAGCTATCCCAGCGTTCAAGTGGCTGCAACGTGCTTTTCAAAAGAGCAGGGTGGGGTGGAGTGTGACAGGAAGCGTGGGGGAGACAGAGAGAGTGGATTTTTGGAGCTGACACTGTCAAGTGCTAAGGACTTGAAGATACACAGCACCAACCTTCAATCATTTTAAAAGTTTCGACCCCTTTTCCCATCGCACTCTCATTCACTAAATGCAAATAGCCTTCAGACCAGATAAGCAGCTGCTCCAAAATGGACCCCCCTCCCCCACTCCGGGCTGCTTCTCTCCTCAAGCAAACACTAGCTGTGGACATTCATCCCCCTTCCTGCCTCTGCTCGAGCAAACAGTAGCTGTGTTTGTTTTTTAGATAAGCAGCTCTGGCAGCCCTTAGTTCACAACAAAACAAAGAGAGGCATCACAACAAAACAAAGAGTGTTATCTTTACTTTAAAAGCATTATGGGAAGGTTCTGGAGGTCAGTTACAATGTAGTAAGATTAATCACTGTTTACACTGGCACCCCAGCACTGCAAGAGCAGCCCTGTTCTCTTTATTCCTCCAGTCGAGGTGGAGTACAGCCAGCGCTGTAGCCAGGGAGATACAGCGCTGTATGCGCCCTGCCAGTGTGGACGGGCAGTAAGTTACAGCGCTATAAAGCCACCACCAGCGCTGTAACTCTCAAGTGTAGCCAAGTCCTTAGACTTGCTGGGGCTCACGGCCAGTGATGTGCCAAAATCTTAACAACTAGTTCCCTACCGGGTCTTCGGTGGCACATCAGCAGTGGGTCCTTCACTTGCTCCGGGTTTTCGGCGACACTTCGGAGGCGGGTCCTTCAGTGCCACCGAAGAACCGGAGTGAGTGAAGAACCCCATGTCAAAGTGCCACCGAGGACTCGGAGCACTGCCCAGTGAGTACGAGCCCCATGTGTTTTTTTAGTCATCTCTGCCGGGGCCCCGCTGAAACTGTTCGAATTGGGCCCTGCACTTCCTAAAGCCAGCCCTGCATATCGAGGTTCCAAAATTGTATCGGGGCCAGGTAGGGAAGGCTGTGCCTCCCAAAACAGCCTGTCTCTCCCCATCCGACCCCCACCCATGTCCTGCCCCCGACTGCCCCCCTCAGAACCTGCAACCCATCAACCGCTCTGCTCCTTGTCCCCTGATCCCCCCCACCCTAACTTCCCCCCAGGACCCCTCCCCAAGCCCTACCCAACTCACCCCGCTCCCTGTCCCCTGACCCCATCCACCACCACCCCAACAGACCCTCGGAACTCATGCCTAACCGAACCCCCCTATCCCCTGACCACTCCCACACTAGAACCTCCACCATCTCCAACCGCTCCCTGCCCAACCCCTACCCCTTATCCAACCCCTCCTCCCACCCCCCTTACCATGCTGCTCAGAGCAGCGTGTATGGATGCTGCATGGCCTGCTGGAGCTCGCAGCCCCACCCCCTTACCATGTCGCTCAAAGTGGCAGGAGCTGCCGAGCTGCCCAGGAGTGGTCCAGAGCGCTGGCACCGGCGGGGTGGCACGCTGAGGCTCTGCAAAAGAGGGGAAGGCGGGGGAGGGGCCAGGGGAACCTCCCAGCCAGGAGTTCAGGTGGGCCGGATAGGACGGTCCTGCGGGCCGCTGGGGTTTGCCCACCCATTTAACAACCGGTTCTAAACTGGCTTCTAAATTTAACAACCGGTTCGCATGAACTGGTGCAAACCGGCTCCAGCTCACCACAGCTCAGGGCCCAAGCCAAAGCCGGAGGGATTGAGCCCTGGATGGCAGGGATCAAGTTATATGCCCCCTGGCTGGAGCGGAAGCCATTGGGCTTCGGTTTTGATCCCTTCCGCACCCAAGGTGGTGGGGCTTTGGCTTTGGCCCCCCACACCAGGGGCGGAGCTCAGGCAGGCTCAGGGGTCATGTAGTAATTTTTGTTGTCAGAAGGAGGGTTGCAGTGCAATGACATTTGAGAATCCCTGTATTATACTATGTTAGGAGTTAGTGTTGCTGCCATCTAAATCCATAAACTCAGATCTTAGCACAGAAGTGGAGAAGGAAATGAATTTTATATTTTTACAAGGTAACAAATAGGATTTGTTTGCTTATTTTAAAGTCTACACATACCCAAAGGAGATTTATGATTTGGGGGCACAATTCAGTCTAAATTTTCTCTACATCTGCTAGCTAGGCCATAAGTTTCCCAGGCTTTGCACAGCCGTGGAGCATACTCTGCATTCCAAGGCTTACAGCTGTGCAATGCTGATTGTACCCCAGAAGATCAGGCATGTTTTTGCATGTAAAGGGTTCTAAGATCTTAAAGAACTTCTGTTTTGTGCAGTGGTCTGGATTTTGGCCGATAATCTTGGGTTTTACATTTTGTTTTGCTCTTGCTGTACCCAATACATCTTTAGCATCTTTCATTTCCCATGGTGTAAATATTTGGGATGGTCAAACAATGGTGCCCAAAACTGTGTGTTCTTTCTACTATTTGTGTGTGCTGGGCCCTTCATCATGAGATATGTATATCTATATGAAGTTAAAAGTGATACAGTGCAAGCAACATGCGCCAAAAGAAATTCTGTGGGCTACAAGAGAGGACAGGGAACTTAGAAGTTCCAACTCCTGGATTCTATTTCTGGCTTCCCAGTGGAAGCTCCATGCTGCCTCCTAATCATTCTAGTATCCGATGGATTCACTTACTGATCCTGGGCAAATTACTTCACCTCTCAGCACCTTATTTTGTCTGTCTGTAAAATGCAAATAATATTTACCTACCTCACAGGTGTTTGTGAGGCCACTTAATTCATTAAGGGCTAGATAAATCCTCTAATTCAAACAGCAATCCAGGGAAGTCCTGTGTTATACAGGAGGTCAGACTAGATGACCACAATGGCCCTGCACAAAGTGTGCTGGGACTTACGCATTGGGGAGATTGTGCCTTAGGCAGGCAAAATCTCTGGTTGGGCTCCTCTGCGCATGTGTGTTGAATGCAATCTGCTCCATGCATTAGAATGGAGCAGACTGTTCTCCCTGCACCATGATCCCACCTCCTCCTTGTCTCTTTCAACTCCCTTTTCAGCCTCTTGCTCCCCTTACTCATTACACATGGGTTTTCTCTTACTGTTAATGAGATACTGTTTTTTGGAAGACAAGCGAGAGGGTGCACTAATGTTGAAAACCTAACTGAACACTTCATTCTGCCACCCCTAGTCACATTCAGAAGTACTTTATTACATAAGTAGGACCATTAATTTCAAATAAACTACTTATCGAATGGCATACGGTGAGGGACATGTACCTCAAAATAATACTACTTTTCTATCAAGACTGGAATTAATCAGCTGTGAAAATTCCTGGCATGGGGGCTTTTGCCCAATATCAACAACCTAGCTAGAGCTAAAGGGTGAAATCACATAGCATGATATTCTCTCCTTCTCTTCACTTATATAACAACAGTGAAATGGAACGGTTTGCTCATTAATCTTTAAAAATGCCCACTTTTGTCAGTAACCTCAGGCTTTTCTCTGAGAAGGCAATATGCATTTACAACAAAATATTGTACTGTGTGAAAAGTACACTGACCTGGAACATCTGTCGCACTTTTCTGCGGGGCAGATTGACATTCAGTTTATGCATCAACTGGTGGATCTCTTCAATATTCAACAAGCCATCTCCATTCTTATCAGCTTCCTCAAAGGTCTGTTTCACCCAGGTGCAAATATTGTTAAGGAAAGATTAAACTACTAAAAATGAATGTTTTTATCTTGGAGAATGACAAAGGACCAGGTTCTGCCAGCCTTGCCAAATTTGACATATGCCAGTCAGACCCACAATATAAGTACTGGTGGCAAAATTTGTCCCGAAGTGACAGAATATGGCCCATAGTTTGCATCAAAACTATGTCCACTTCAACACTCTGGGATAAATTCACCCCTAGTGTAATTTCTCTGGAGTCAATAGACCAGATGCTGACCTCACAGCATTAGTGTACACATAAATGTAACTCTCTTGATTTCCACAGAGTTATTCCAGATTTGGTGTAACTGGGATCAGAATTATGTCATTGGAGCCACTCCAGGGATGTATTTGACTCATGTATTTGACTACTACCAGGAGTCTTGCTCAATGGACATGTGTATCAATGACAAAATTCATTTAGTGCTAGAGTATGGAATAAAAATGACACACGGTAAAATTAGTCTAAGCAGATAACTACAAGACTGAAATTTCAATAAGACCCTTATTAAAAAATTAACAGCTCTTGTTTTTCCATCCTCTCTCTCCCGTAAGTTTAAGCTTTAGTTTCTTCATGCTGCTATTTCACCTTTATATTTTCAATTCTTCCTTCTTCTGAAAGCTTCTTCTCCATTCCACCATCACATTCTTAACCGTAAACCCATCTCCTTAGGTCTCCTCTCCCCTCTAATCATGTTTCCTTCACCCTCTACATATTTCTTTTCTCTTTCAATCCCACCCTTTCCTCGCCAACCCACCCCACCGTCACTGCAGAGCACAGACAGAGTCAGACATACTTGCGGGAAATAAGCTGCACCATCCTATGTCCACACGTAATCTATATCTGCTGAGGAGTTCAGGGAGCGAGGGTGCTCCCTGATACACAATCCCTCTCTCAGTGCTACTCTAGACTTGTGTGGAGCATTCTAGCCCTTACAGTCTAGTGTCTAGCAGGCACAATTTGGTCATCAATCTAGGTATTAGGTTGGAGGCAAGTGCAGTCTACTTTAGCAGATACACAGGGCAGATGTATTCTCTGACTGCAGCACTAGGCAAGAGTGTTTCATGAGGCAGAATTACATAAATAACATTCTGATCACTAAAATGGCTCTTCATAATTACAGCACGAGCTTCAAAGAAAACACTGCCTATATACATGCATAAAGTTAGTCATGTGCTTAAGTGTTTCCCCGAATTGGGGGCGTTGTGATCACAGCTTATATACTTGCATAAGTCGAAAACACTTAAGTCTAAAACATAAAAGTCTGATTCAAAGCTCTTTGAAGTCAAAGGGAGTCTTCTTATTGACTTTAAGAGGCTTTGGATCAGACCCTACATCCTCACTTCTTTCTAGTAGACTTTCACCACTACCACGCACTCCTGCTCTCATGCCTCACCTTATTATCTTCTTTTATAACCAATTTAAAAATTAATAATATGAGATAAAAACCCCTGGAGCTAGCAAATGCATGTCACACTGAAGCAACCCCGCTTGCATTACTTTCAACGTTAGACTGTCAAGTTTCTGAGGCAGGGACTTGTTTTACAACATGTCTGTGACGAGCCATGGAGACCAATGGCACTACACAAATAATAAATTATAATAATATTCATATGAGTAGCCAAGCAGGATTAGACCTTTAGTCCTTCCTTTGTTTATCCAACTTACTCCTATAAACAAAGTGCAAAGCAAACAAGGAATGCTGGTCAAAACTAGAGATGCGGGGGCGAGGTTTCCAATTAAAACCAAACAAACAAACACAATGAAGTGATTGTTTTACAAATTTTTGAAAACATTTTCATTTTGGAGAAGGAGATAGCACAATAAAATAATGAGACTGTGTGAAGAAAAAAAATTCTAACTTTTCAATGTTTTTTCCCACTGGAAAAAAAGTCCAAGTGTTACTTTGCATAATTTTCTCTCACTGAGAGTAAGTGTTACTTTTAAAAGTGAAGGTTACTTTCTTTCACTTTTTAACTTTTTAAAAAAGTTTCCCTCAATTTTTCTAGAGGAAAAGGAGAGAGGGAAAGTATAAAACTAAGAGGTAGGCATTTTCCACATGAAAAAAAAATTAAAAATGTTGTGTTTTTTCCTCAAACATTTGTTGTTTTGAAATATTTTTGGAAAACTGAAAGATTTTTTAGCCAGTGAAGTCACTTTTTTAACAAGAAAACTCCCCAAAATTAATCCAAAACTTCTAGAAACAGCTCCACTATGACTATGAACCTTCAAATAGAGGGTAATGAAGTCAGCTATGTAAATTTTACCATCACCTGTATATTTCTGTCTTATAGGTTAGTTATTTGAATGCAGTTTTCTGTGATTTATCATCAACAACTGACTCTTCCACTCCTCATCTGTTTCCCTCCATCCTTCCCCAGCTGGTAGCCTCAATCTCCACAATCTCCTAGATGGCTCATTGTGATTTAAAGTTAACATGATCTTTCCCCTAAAATGAAACTCTCTCCATTCCTGTAAGATGTGATCATCTGCTGAGACGTGCTGAGCACCCTCTGTGCAGACTGATCATGTTGAGCACCTCTCAAGAGTTTCAATCAGTCCTTAACTTTGTACAAAGATGAAAATAAAGATCAGTTTTCATGGTGTCAATTCCAACTGCTGATTTTAGGAAATGAAAAACTTTTCAAAAATTATTATACAAATTTAAAAATATTCTTAATTTGTAACAATAATTTTACAAACCAGTGACCTGATTTGTTCCCACTGCAATCAGTGGCAAAACTTCAGTTGTCTCGAGTTGGAGGTGGAGTATACCCATAACACCAAACCACATAAAACAAACCAGATATACCAAAATGAAAGCCAGAGCTAATGTCCTTGAAAGGATATTGATCATGAGTTCTTTGTCGTTTAGCAAGAGAATCTTCATCACTTATTCCAGCCATCAAATACTTAAGTCCTGTGATCCAGGTGCGAGCCTCCTCTGGATTAGAGGTGATCAGATCTAGTGACTCCATGTGGTTACCATGGTAAATGGTAAAGCAGCAACTTGGGTCAAAGTTCCCCTCGGTATGGCGATGGAATATTTCAGACTGTCGGCCTTCTGTCACTTTGTAAATTGAATCAATTATAACTGCAAGGAAAAGGGGAACAGAAAAATTAAGCTGCTTGGATGTTCATCCAGTTTCTTTGCATTTTCACATTCTTCTATATTTTTCAAAGTAAGTGGTTTTAAATAAAGGTAAACTCATAAGCCTTCACACTGGAAAGGGCACTTTGGGTCACCAGCTGGCCCTTGCACAGATGCAGGGGTGTGTGTGCAAGAAGCTTCCCCCTGACTTGCATTCCTGAACAGCAAAACTGACAGTGCCAGTGATCTCCTAAGTATAGGATCCATTTCCTGAAATGCCCATGGAGTGCAATTCACTGCAGAAGGGGGAGGGAATAGATGTAGCATTGCCACCCTCCACCACCATACTGTTTTCCACCAGCCAGCAGACATGAACAGTCACAAAAGGGAGTCTGCACAGTATACCATCCTAAGAGAGATAAAAGCAGCTGTGCTTCTCAGCAGTGGCATAGCGCTCGTGGAGATATCCTAGTGTTCCTGTAGGGGAAGTATTGCTTCACACACTTCCAGAAACTGGACAATACTTAACTATCACAAACTGGTCCTCTGATATGAAAACTCCAAAAGTGTTATTACCTGTAACATTTCTGTTTTTTTACTAACTATCAAGTTTTAGTGGCAACACCAGACCTAATTACTTACCTTTTACTAAGTAAAACACTAGTTCCAGTAGGCACAATTTAGGTTCCCTATTTTTGTTTAGAAGGGATGGAACAGGATAATTGTTTAAATCAATAACAAACTTCGTGTAATAATTGAAAAATAAATAATTTTTATAGAAACAGAAAACATCACTATGTTCAAATTCGAAGCAGTTACAAAAGACCTAGATTTCATTTGGTATCTGGCAAAGAAATTAAGCAGGCTTTTCTCTGTCATCCCTCCTCCAGCGTCCCACAGAACAATCCAAATTAGTAATGCTAGCTTGCATCAAAAGTAACCAGCCCTTCCTAAAGAAGAGCAGCCAGAGAAGAAGTTTTTAAAGTAGGCAGGTTCCTTTCTACTAAACTAGATTGGGAATATCATTCCCAGATAACACCTAAGATATCTACACCCTGTCACTCAGACTCCAGGCTCTTCACTGTCCACCTTACTTGAACACTTCATCAGCAGCTCCTAATCTGTACAGTAATGATGCGAGAGTAAATCATAAAAAGGTAATTTCAATACATTGACAGGTACTATTACTTTAATGACAGGGGTCATTTTTGCAATTTCAAGGAACAGCTGCATTCTTCATAATTCTGCTACTTTCCTACAATTATACAGTTGGACAAACAGTGCAGGCAGTCCATTATTTCAGATATTTGTTACGCAGGGACAGATCAAAGAATACAGAGCATCATTTTAAATGGACTGTCTTTCTCTAACTGACTGTAGAGTCTTGTAATATTCAAATAAAATAGTGATGGCTGTACTTTGGCATCTAACCAAGTCATACATGCTCCCATGAGTTTATTTATGATTCATGCAAATTTGGGTCAGCATTTTCACATCAGCCTGAATTGTGTTCTCTGTTTAATTAAAGAAGCTGTGTTTCCTTTTAACTGCAATACTTGGAAAATTATAGACAAAATACAGCAATGACTGTGCACAACGAGGTCAATGGAGCTCCCCAGGGTGAAGTCAGTGCTTAGTTTGGTGTGCTAGACTTAAAAAAAAATTTTTGACTATTACCTACATGTATAAGATGCCCGTCTCCATAGTCTGCCTAGCGCACTTTGCATCATTTAGATCAACAGAAGCAAAATTGGAAGTGAATACTTCTCAGCATCTTGCAGCAGCCGAATTAACTCCCTTGAAAGGACTAAGGATGGCAGACTACCAGCCAGGGGACTCAACTGTACCTACAAAGCTTGAGCATAAAGATTTACAACACCTCACACTGCAGAAGAGCTCTGGTTCATATTTTTGGTGGGAACACATTCCAGAGCGTCATCCTACCACCAGTTAATGTGAGCTCTACTTTTGGGGTCAGATAGGCAAAGCGTCCCTTCTGTAAGTAGATGCTGTGATGAGGCATGAGGAATAGCTGATCTCTGAGATACCTGGGAGATTGACATATGGCTTTCATGATGACAAGTGAATGACACACAAGACTGATGTAATATGGTCTAAGCGGTTTGTCCCTCACATAAAGCAGGCATGACACATTCTGCACTAGCTGAAACTTCCATGTGACTCCCAAGCATAGCAAATTAGCATAGCCCTGAGGTGAAGAACGTCCTGAGTGTCATGACACGGTCTATCTTCGAAAGGAAAGGATGCAGTCTCTTGACAAATTGTAGATAACAGAAGGTGTTTCTGGCCACTGTTGCTATATGGGAACCAAGAAGCAAGGAGCAATGAGTCCAGTAAAACTCCTTGACTGAGAACCATTTTGAGAATAAGTGAGCAGATCAGCTCAACTGAGTTCCTAAAAACACTTTCTCTTGCCAAACACCTCCATCTTAGCTGAAATGAGCCTTAGCCAATTGGTTTCACCTGGGTCCCTGTTTAGAGACATTTGTAATAATACCTTATTGACAAAGGGTCTTGACAAAGAGCAGGAGAGAAACAAAATGGATTAGGGAGGCATTTTAAAATAGTATGTGCTTTTATGTTTATGAAATCATTTAAAAAATATTATCTTTTAATACTTATCAGGGCTCTTTCCCACCCAAAGACCTCGTTGATGCCTCACAGGAGGATGAAGGCAACATGAATGCCAGTCCATGTGTGAATCAGTCAGGGCTATTTTCCAATGTTGCTAGAGACACTTGAAGCCCTGCCATAGGAAAAGACGGTTACTCACCTTTGTAACTGTTGTTCTTCGAGATGTGTTGTTCATATCCGTTCCAGTTAGGTGTGTGCGCTCCACGTGCACGTTTGTCAGAGATTTTTATCCTAGCAACACTCGGTGGGCCGGCAGGGCGCCCTCTGGAGTGGCGCCACTATGGCGCCTGATATATACCCCTGCCGGCCCATCCACTCCTCAGTTCCTTCTTGCCCGCTACTCCGACAGTGGGGAAGGAGGGCGGGTGTGGAATGGATATGAGCAACACATCTCGAAGAACAACAGTTACAAAGGTGAGTAACCGTCTTTTCTTCTTCGAGTGCTTGCTCATATCCATTCCAGTTAGGTGATTCCCAAGCCTTACCTAGGCGGTGGGGTCGGAGCGAGACATTGCAGAATGTAAGACCGCTGAGCCGAAGGCGGCATTGTCTCTGGACTATTGGACCAATGCATAGTGTGATGCAAAAGTGTGGATGGAAGACCAGGTGGCCATGCGGCAGATTTCCTGTATGGGAACATGGGCCAAGAACGCGGCAGAGGAGGCTTGAGCCCGAGTAGAGTGGGCGGTGAGATGGCCAGTCGGAATGTGAGCCAAGTCATAGCATGCCCGAATACAGGATGTCACCCAAGATGCAATCCGTTGGGAAGAGATTGCCATGCCCTTCATACATTCTGCCACTGCTACAAATAGCTGAGGTGAACGCCGGAAGGGTTTGGTCCTCTCGATACAAAAGGCGAGAGCCCTGTGGACATCCAGAGTATGCAGCTGCTGTTCCCGTCGTGATGAGTGCGGCTTTGGAAAAAAGACTGGCAGGAAGATGTCCTGATGAACATGAAAGGCAGAGACGACCTTAGGGAGGAACGCCGGGTGTGGTCACAGCTGTACCTTGTCCTTATGGAACACCGTATACGGAGGATCCACAGTCAAAGCTCGAAGTTCTGAGACTCGTCTAGCCAAGGTGACAGCGACCAGGAATGCTGTCTTCCAGGACAGGTACACCAGCGAGCATGTGGCTAAAGGCTCAAAGAGGGGCCCCATGAGCCTGGTTAAGACGAGGTTCAGGTCCCAGGTAGGGGCTGGGCGTTTGACCTGGGGATAGAGTCGCTCCAAGCCCTTGAAGAATCTGGAAACTATAGGGTGGGAAAAAATGGAACTGCCAGCCTCCTCAGGATGGGAGGTGGAAATAGCTGCAAGGTGCACTCTTAGAGAAGAGATCGCTAGACTTGCTCTTTGAGAGACCATAAATAGTCCAAGATAGTGGGGACTAATACAGACTGCAGAGAAAGGTCCTGCTGGGCGCACCAGTGACAGAAGCACTTTAGCGAGTTAAGTTGATCGCGTGGAGGGCTTTCTGCTTCCCAGCAGCACCTGCTGCACAGCAGCGGAACAACGCAACTCCGATTGGCTCAACCAGCCAGCAGCCATGCAGTCAGATGAAGGGACTGCAGGTCCGGGTGGTGCAGCCTGCCGAAGTCCTGCGTGATCAGGTCCGGGCAGAGTGGCAGGGGAATCGGGTCTGACAGAGACAGGTCGAGCAGCATGGTGTACCAATGCTGCCTCGGCCAAGCCGGAGCGATCAAGATAAGGCGGGCTTTGTCCCTGCAGAGCTTGAGTAGAACTCGATGGACAAGAGGAAACGGTGGGAAGGCATAACAGAGGTGGTCCGTCCACAGAATGAGAAATGCGTCTGACAGGGAGCCCAGGGAGCGACCTTGTAGGGAGCAGAACACCTAGCATTTCCTGTTCTCCCAGGAGGCAAAGAGGTCTATGTGGGGAAAGCCCCACCTCCAGAAAACTGAATGGAGAATGTCCGGATGGATGGACCACTCGTGCGCCAGGAAGGACCTGCTCAGATGATCTGCGAGCGTGTTACGGACTCCTAGGAGGAAGGAGGCTACTGGGTCTATGGAGTGGGCTATGCAGAAGTCCCACAGTTGGATCGCTTCCTGACACGAGGGGGAGGACTGTGTCCCTCCCTGTTTGTTTATATAATACATGGCTGTTGTGCTGTCCGTGAATACTGCAACATAACGGCCCTGCAGATGGCGCTGGAACGCTGGGCACGCCAGCCGGACCGCTCTCAGCTCCCGGACATTGATGTGTAGCGTCAACTCCTGGGATGACCAAAGGCCGTGGGTGCGCAGGTGCCCTAGGTGAGCACCCCAGCCCAGAGAGGATGCGTCCGTTGTTAGGGACGTGGAGGGCTGGGGAGGATGGAACAGCAGACCTGCACACACCCAGGACAACGTTCGCCACCAGTTGAGGGAGCCGAGAACACTCGGCGGAACTGTCAGAATGATGTCTATGGCGTCTCTGCCCGGCTGATAGACGGAGGCGAGCCAGATTTGGAGAGGACGCATTCGCAGCCTGGCGTGCGTTGTGATGAATGTGCATGCAGCCATGTGACCGAGGAGACCAAAGCAAGTGCGAGCAGAGGTTGTTGGAAAACTTTGAAGACTTTGGACAAGGGAGACTATGGCCTGAAACTGGTGTGGGGGGTGGTAAACTGGCCAGGTTGGAGTCCAGCATTGCCCCGATAAACTCTATCCTCTGCGTAGGCACCAGTGTGGACTTGTCTAGATTGAGGAACAGGCCTAGACACATAAACAGGTCCTTGATAATGGTCACATGGCTGATGACTTGTGCCTCCGAGGCCCCTCGGATAAGCCAGTCATCGAGGTAAGGGAAGACATGTATTCGACGATGGCGTAGGGAAGCAGCGACGACCGCCATACACTTCGTGAAGACACGAGGGGCCGAGGAGAGGCCAAAGGGGAGGACAGTAAACTGGTAGTGTCGATTATTTACCACAAAGCGCAGATACCTCCTGTGCGGGGGATAAATTGCAATGTGGAAATATGCATCCTGCATGTCGAGAGTGGCGTACCAATCTCCGGGATCCAGGGAAGGAATAATGGTTCCGAGGGATACCATGCGGAACTTGAACTTTTTGATGAATTTGTTCAGTCCTCGCAGGTCTACAATAGGCCGGAGGCCCCCTTTCGCCTTGGGAATTAGGAAATATCGGGAATAAAACCCCTTGCCCCTTAACGCCTCCGGTACCTCCTCTATAGCTCCGATTGAGAGGAGCCTGCGGACCTCCTGGATGAGGAGCTGCTCATGAGAGGGGTCCCTGAAGAGGGACGAGGAGGGGGGGTGAGAGGTACGGGGTGAAACAAACTGAAGATGGTATCCAAGCTCCACCGTACGTAGGACCCAATGATCTGACATCAACTGGGACCACACAGGGAGGAACGGGGAAAGGCGGTTGTAGAACTGAAAGGGATCCGGGGAGGCAATTGGTACACTGCTCTCGGGCGCACCCTCAAAAGTTTGATTTGGGTCCCGGTGTTGGTTTGGTGGGACCAGAATTGTTACTCCCTTGAGGTCCAGACTGACATCTGAGATTGGCATGACCTCGTCTTCTAGCAAAGTCTTGCCTTGGCCGAGGTAGGGGGTAAGGGCACTGAGGTTGGGAGTGGAAGGACCGTCTTTGAGTCTGAGGCGTATGCATTCCCAACGAACGCATAATTACTCGGTTGTCCTTTAGACTCTGCAGTCTGGGGTCCGTCTTTTGTGAGAACAAGCCTTGTCCATCAAACGGCAAGTCTTGTATGGTATGTTGCAACTCAGGTGGCAGGCCGGACACTTGCAACCATGACATACAGCGCATGGCTATGCCAGAGGTGACCGTTCTAGCCGCCGAATCAGCAGCATCTAGCGAGGCTTGTAAGGAGGTCCTCGCGACCCTCTTCCCCTCCTCCAGGAGTGCTGCAAATTCCTGGTGGGAATCCTGCGGGACCAACTCGGCAAACTTCCCGACCGCCTCCCAGGTATTGTAATTGTATCTACCCAGGAGGGCTTGTTGGTTCCCTATGCGGAGTTGGAGGCCTCCTA
This sequence comes from Gopherus flavomarginatus, assembly GCF_025201925.1. Taxonomy (NCBI): domain Eukaryota; kingdom Metazoa; phylum Chordata; order Testudines; family Testudinidae; genus Gopherus; species Gopherus flavomarginatus. Next base: position 89,626,305 of record NC_066624.1, read on the forward strand.
CAGAATAGATTTTCTGTCCCAACAAATCCATGCGCCAGGCCTCCCTAGATTTAGGCGCGGGGGCTTGTTGGCCGTGGCGCTCCCGTTCGTTGATGGACTGTACCACCAATGAACAGGGAGCGGGGTGCACGTAGAGGTACTCATACCCCTTGGAAGGCACCATGTACTTCCATTCGACCCCCTTGGCTGTGGGTGGGATGGAAGCCGGGGATTGCCAGATAGTGTCTGCTCTAGCCTGGATCGAACAGATAAAAGGGAGAGCCACTCTGGTGAGTGTCTCTGTGGACAAGATGCTAATTACCGGGTCCTCCACCTCTGGAACCTCCTCTACTGGCAGGTTGATATTCTGGGCGACACGCCGCAGAAGGTTCTGGTGTGACCAGAGGTCAATCGGAGGTGGCCCCGATGATGACGTCCCCGCTACTGCCTCATCTGGGGAAGAGGAGGATGACAGCCCCGGGACGAGTGGGTCCTGCACTGACGCCTGGTCCGGGAGGACCTCCGTCTCCAGAAGATCATGCGGGTTTGGTGCATGTGCACTGGTTTCCTCTGTACCAGCGGGGGAAGGTCGACTGACGGTGGCCTTGGGCACACGTGGCTCTGAGTGACCAGAGCGTGATGGGCCAGTCGGTTCGCCTTGGGCTTGATGATACGCCCAAGGTGTCCAAAAGGACCACTGATGAGGTCCGTGGTCCGGGCCATGGGCATGCATATCCGAGTCCCCGTAGGAGGCACTGTCTGCATGGGAGGAGACGGATGGATGATGCGAAGGCCATGGACGAGCCGAAGTCGATTGGACCAGGTCTCTGCGTCCATTGGACTCCTGTCTGTGTGGTACCGGAGAACGGTACTGAGAGTCGTACCGGTGCCGGGAGTGGGACTGGGACCTGCGACCAGCTCGGTGCCAGGAGGTCGACCAGTGCCTCTCGTCTCCATGCCGAGATCGGCTGCAAGAGGTAGGCCGGGGCCGGGATCTGGACCGGTGCCGAGAGTACCGCGATGGAGACTGGGACCTCGAGCAGTGCCGCAAGTATGACCGGTACCGGGATGGAGAGCAGCGCTGGGATCAGGAGAGAGGCAGGACCGAGAGCGTCCGTGGGACCTGGATTGTGACCGGGGCATTCTGCAGTGCCCAGCGAAGATGGCCTCATCATGGCGGGCTTGCCCAATGACTGAACAACCCGCACCGGCGATGCCGGGGGTTGGGGCAGCTCAGGCTCCGTCAGAGCAATCAGTTCCCGAGCTGTGGAGAAGGTCTCCCGTGTCGAGGGCACAACGAGCTCGACCACAGCGTTCGCTGGGGAGCTGGTAGGCACCAGACTCGACGGCTCCTGAGAGACCGGAATCAACGGTGCGGAGGCAAGCAGTGCTGCAGCAGTTGATGGTGCCGGGCAGTCCGCCTTGGATGCATGCTCTGACTGTGGCGTAGATACAGGTGCCGCAGGAGCCTTATGCCTCTTGCTCCTCGGGGAGAGGGATCGGTGCCGGCCAGAAGGTTGAGCCGGTGAAGGCTGGTGCCGAGGAGCCTTTACTGGAACCGTGCGCTCCGGTGCGGAGGGAACACTCGTCCCCGGTGCCAGAGTCGGTGCTGAGGATGGAGGAGTTAGAGCTGCCTCCATCAAAAGTTGCTTGAGGCGAATGTCCCACTCTTTCTTCATCCGGTACTTGAAAGCCTTGCAGATTCGGCACTTGTCCGCAAGGTGGGATTCGCCCAGGCACTTTAAACAGGAGTCGTGCGGGTCTCCTGTGGGCATCGGCCGCTGACAGGTCGTGCAGGGTTTGAAGCCTAGTGAACTGGGCATGGGCCCTGGTACCGGGTGAGGAGAAGGGGCTAGCCCCTAATCCCCTCTAACTATATACACAACTACTATAAGAACTACTAATATAAATGCTAACTAGAACTATAGAAAACGAACTATGTACACAATAACTATATAAATGAGCGAAGAGCTAGGGAGGTGGAGATCAGCTAAGCCGTGCTCCTCTGTTCCAACGACCAACACGGGCGGTAAGAAGGAACTGAGGAGCGGATGGGCCAGCAGGCGTATATATCAGGCGCCATAGCGGCACCACTCCAGAGGGCGACCTGCCGGCCCACCGAGTGTTGCTAGGGTAAAAATCTCCGACGAACGTGCATGCAGCGTGTGCACACCTAACTGGAATGGATATGAGCAAGCACTCGAAGAAGAACTTGAAGCATCTTTTTTCAAATATACTCAGCTGTCATCACCCAGCCCTACAGCATGTTTCTACACTGAAAAGATGGCTATGTAAAATTGGCATCTTTTCCCACAACAGATCTGCTCCTTTTGCGTCTTCATTCATAGCTGTTGAGCGACAAAAAAAAAGTTGTTTATTGGTTTTTACTCCTGCTGGCCCTGTAGAGCAAACACAGTTAACAGAAGACAAGCTGGATTCTATTTCTTCCTGTGCATTGTCAACAGATAATTCACTAAATTCCAATTACTTACACCTAGGCAAATACATAGGCATCACCAAATAAATAATCTGAAAACAATGGGAATACATGGGTATATTTGATTTAACGTAGCCTGCCAAATTGTTAGTGGCGATGATGTGCAAAATGGAATAACCCAGACTGACATTCCATTTAAACTGAATTTGCAGGGCTGGCAATTGAAATGACACATAATTTCACTTGGAAACTTAGTGCATTTTAAATAGCACTCAAGGAGAGACAATATACGTGGAACCCCTCAGTACCACTTTTATAGTCACTTTTCAGGGCAGAACTGTGCTTTACGGTTCAATAATGCCAAATTCGCTTGTCCCTTCTGTTCTTATATAACAACAAAAACATGCTGTAGGCATGTCACCTGATGCTGTCAGATTCAATCTGGCCCACAAGCAAGCTGTCACGAAACCTTAAGCCAGCAGAAATATTTCCAGGATGTTTTTTCCAAACTCCAGTTGAAGCAGTGTTTATTAACACACAGAGTGCAGGGACTGGATATCTGCTTGGCTCTTACATGCATCACACTCCTTACACCTAGAGTAACCAGACAGCAAATGTGAAAAATCAGGACAAGGGATGGGGTGTAATAGGAGCCTATATAAGAAAACGACCCCAAAATTGGGACTCTCCCTATAAAATCGGGGCATCTGGTCACCCTACTTATACCTTCTACTCACAGTGTGCACCAGCATAAGGTCTAGGTGGAATCTGGCTCTAAATAAATGTGCTAGTCACTAAATGTGTTAATAAGAATAAGGATTTCTATAAATTAGCTTAACATTTCTGGTCGCTTTTCTTTTAAATCTGGAGTTGGATCAGGGTATAAGATATTATATAGATGTAAGCTAGTATCTGGACTATTTTAGAAGATGTATTTACTTGTAGGTTGTTATCTTCCCATGTGAGGACAATGTAACTAAGGCCAACAGTCTTCTCCTCCTGGTCAGTTTATGCCAGGTCTATCCTATAATGTAATTTGTTGGAAAATATTACTACATGGTTAGACTAGCCTTTGTACTGTACAGTGCATGCATGCCGACATGCTACTAAATTGCTACTATTAACAGAAATAAGTTATTGTTTTCTGGCAATAACATAGTGCCTTTCACAATGTACTTATCATGCAAAAATGGTCAATAAGTATACAAGTACATCACATTTACAAGTATCACTAATAAAGAGTTTATAAACTGAAAGATACACACTGCAAAGTACAGTTTTTCTCTATAAACCATGTGAATTCATATTCTGGTGCACAATTGTTCAAGCAATTAAAAGAAATATTAAGAGAATTTACTTTTAGCCTTTTCACTTTTTCTGGACGGTCTCCATCTGATGCAAGTCCTGTGTTCATCCAGGTAAAAGAGACGTACTAGCCCTTTTGTTCCACTCTTCAGCTTAATCATCTGAGTCCCAGACTGCATTACACTCATACATCTTTCAACTGAAAAGAAGATTAGAACAAATTCAACTAAAGGTCTATTTTGTCACACTAGTAAAAAGGACTTACCAACTTTTAAATATCTAGCTACCATGTAAAACCTTTGATTTGCACTTTTTATGACAGGAATTAAACATTAATCTAAGAAAATAAAATTGGAAATGGAGTAGTTTTTAGAAGGATTTGTAAAATCTGATCAAATACAAGCATGAGAACTGAATCTATCACTTTAGAATACAAAATAATTATTAATATATAGATAGATGGTATTTGGTTCTACAAGAGAGCCATGTATTCCTGTTCAAAGAAAGAATAATGTTTAGCTTCTTTAAATATTTGGGAGTCTGCTTCCATCACCAGAAATCCAAATGTCATGTACAGGTTTTCAAGTCCAGAAACAATGAGCACCAAAGACATCTTATTGCTTTCACATCTGTAATTCCAGTCACATCTGTAATTCCTAGCATACAGACATGATATAAAATAGCAGTTCAATAGGTTATACTCATTCAGCACTAATATTTTTAGGTTGGGATTTATCAAAAATTAAGGTTGGAATATTATCTATTGACACCAACAATGAATATATTCATAACAGCATTGCAAAAGACAAGCTGTAGTATTTCGTACTATGGAGGGAATCACCATGTCATGATTATGCATATGTGCATATTTTATTTTAACAGAGTGGGAGGATGGTTGTGTATTTTAAAAAGGAAGCAGCAAATATCCAAATGTAAAACATACACTACCAAGATACTGCTACCTGTAATTTGATCTCTAAACTTGAATTGTTGATATTTTGTTACATTAAAGACCTGATTCTGATCTTAAAGCAGTTTTACTCCTGTATAACTGTGTAGTAATTGTGGAGTTACTAACAATTCACACTACTCCAGTGAGATGAGAATCAGGTCCCAAAGCTCTTTTATACTTTTTCATTACCCTGCCATTGCTTCTCCATGAAAACAGGGACATTTCAGCTATACTACAAGTGTTTCATCTCTACAAATAATCAATCCATAGCAACCCAAAGAACCCATCAAACATTGTAGGATTATCCTTATTTGCTTTTCAAACTGAGTCATCTACCAGTATTCATCCATCAAACCAATATTCTTGTGTTAGGGCACAAATGTCACAAAATACCTGACCACTACAGCACACAAGTCTGCACTTAAAAAATATTACACAAAAAAAGGCAGAGTTGGACACAATGTCTCATCGAAATTGTATATGTGACTACTGCAAAAGATCATCTTCAAGTTTCTCATACAAACCATTTTTTTTGTTTTTCTGCAAGACAATAAATTCCAAGCATGCCTCTTCCTTATCTTTGTAATCACAAATGAGCACTAAGGGGATCCCATTATTTTCTGAAATGCTGCTTCGATTATGCTAATGGAAAGCCTTTCTGAAAACGGAACATTACAAACAAGTCATTTTTCTTTCAACAAGTTCCCACTGCATTAACTTGGGTATTTACCCAAGAAGCAGAAGACAAAGTAGCACAATCTACTCACAAAACAGCACAGGACGTAGGACCTGATTCTCAGCTCCAGATGAGCTGTGCTCAGCACAGGATCCAAAGTATGGGATGCAAGCTGGCTTTACAACTCCTTTGTGCTCTTCTAACACCAGCGGACAGTTTCATACCCAGAGCAAATTAAAGAAGTCTCAGGCTTGGTCTACACTACAATTTTAGGCCCAATTTAGCAGCGTTACCTCAATTTAAGCCTGGACCCGTCCACATGAAGAAGCCCTTTTTTTCGATTTAAAGGGCTCTTTAAATCGATTTCTTTACTCCACCTCCGACAAGGGGATTAGTGCTGAAATTGGCCTTGCCAGGTTGAATTTGGGGGAGTGTGGATGCAATTCGACAGTATTGACCTCCGGGAGCTATTCCAGAGTGCTCCATTGCGACCGCTCTGGACAGTGCTCTCAACTCAGATGCACTGGCCAGCTGGACAGGAAAAGGCCCGCAAACTTTTGAATCTCATTTCCTGTTTGGCCAGTGTGGCAAGGTGCAGGTGAGTGCAGATCTCATCAGCGGAGGTGACCATGATGGAGTCCCAGGATCGCAAAAGAGCTCTAGCATGGACCGAATGGGAGGTATGGGATCTGCTCGCCATATGGGGAGACAAATCTGTGCTAGATGAACTCCGTTCCAGTAAACGAAATGCCAAAAATTAGAAAAAGTCTCAAAGGGCATGAAGGACAGAGTTCATAACGGAAGCACAGCAGTGCCAAGTGAAAATTAAGGAGCTACGGCAAGCCTACCAAAAAACAGAGAGGCAAACGGCTGCTCCAGATCAGAGCCCCAAACATGCCACTTCTATGATGAGCAGCATGCCATGCTGGGGGTGCAGCCAATACTACCCCAACCCTGTGCTTTGACTCCATCAATGGAGAATCACGCAACACGGAAGTGGGTTTTGGGGACGAGGAAGATGATGATGAAGAGATTGAAGATAGCTCACAGCAAGGAAGTGGAAAAACCGGTTTCATCAACAGCCAAGATATGTTTTTTACCCTGGACCTGGAGCCAGTAACCCCCAAACCCACCCAAGGCGTGCTACCAGACCCTGAAGGTGGAGAAGGGACCTCTGGTGAGTATACCTTTGTAAATATTATACATGGTTTAAAAGCAAGTGTGTTTAATGATTAATTTGCCGTGGCATTCGTAGCTAGTACAGCTACTGGAAAAGTCTGTTAATGTGTATGGGGATGGAGCGGAAATCCTCCAGGGACATCTCCATAAAGCTCTCCAGGATGTACTCCCAAAGCCATTGCAAAAGGTTTCTGGGGAGGGCGGCCTTATTCCATCCACAATAGTAGGACACTTTAAACACACCAGGCCAGTAGCACGTAGTTGGGAATCACTGCATAACAAAACATGGCCGCGTATGGTGCCGGTGTTTGCTGGCATTCAAACAACATCCGTTCTTTATCTCACTGTGTTATCCTCAGGAGAGTGATATCATTCACGGTCACCTGGTTGAAATAGGGTGCTTTTATTAACGGGATATTCAGAACTGCCCGTTCCTGCTCGGCTGTTTGGCTGTGGCTGAACAGAAATGTTCCCTGCTGTTAGCCACGTGGTGGGAGGAGGGGTGAAGCGTGAGTGATCTCTCACACCAAACCGGCAGGCCCTCAATACAAGAGGCAACATGCGACCTTGTAACGAAAGCACATGTGCTGTGTAATGTGAACAGCAAGGTTTAATGTGAAAGAGTCTACCCATTTTTCTCTAAAATGTGTCTTTTTAACTATCACTCTCCCTTTTCCTCCACCAGCTACAAATGTTTCTCCTTTGCAGAGGCTAGTGAAAATTAGAAGGCGAAAGAAAATGCACTTGGGATGAAATGTTCTCTGAGCTCCTGCTGTCCTGCCACACTGACAGAGCACAGCAGAATGCGTGGAGGCAGACAATGTCAGAGTGTAAGAAAGCACAATATGAACGCCAGGAAAGGTGGTGGGCTGAAGAGAGTAAGTGGCGGGCTGAAGATGCCAGGTGGCGTCAGCTTGCTGACACAAGGCAAGAGTCAATGCTCAGGCTGCTGGAAGATCAAACTCATATGCTCCAGTGTATGGTTGAGCTGCAGGAAAGGAGCACAGAACACCACTACAGCCCCTGTGTAACCAACAGCCCTCCTCCTCAAGTTCCATTGCCTCTGCACCCAGATGCCAAAGAACACTGGGGTGGCCACCCAGCCACTCCACCCCAGAGGATTGCCCAAGCAACAGAAGGCTGGCCTTCAATAAGTTTTAAAGTTTTAAAGTGCAGTATGGCCTTGTCCTTCCTTCCTCCCCAACCCCACTCGGTACTTCCCTCCTCCCCTACCCCTCCTGGGATACCTTGGCAGTTATCTCCCTATTTGTGTGATGAATTAATAAAGAATGCATGAATGTGAAGCAACAATGACTCTATTGCCTCTGCAAGCAGTGATCAAAGGGGGGGGATGGGAGGGTAGCTCGCTTACAGGGAAGTAGAGTGAACCAAGGGGGGGAGGGGTTCATCAAGGAGAAACAAACAGAACTTTCACACCGTAGCCTGGCCAGTCATGAAACTGGTTTTCAAAGCTTCTCTGATGCGCACCACACCCTCCTGTACTCTTCTAACTGGTGGTGTCTGGCTGCGCATAATCAGTGGCAAGGTGATTTACCTCAACCCCCATCCCACCATAAATGTCTCCCCCTTACTCTCACAGATATTGTGGGGCACACAGCAAGCACTAATAACAATGGGAATATTGGTTTCGCTGAGGTCTATCCGAGTTAGTAAACTGCGCCAGTGAGCTTTTAAATGTCCAAATGCACATTCTACCATCATTCTGCACTTGCTCAGCCTATAGTTGAACCACTCCTGACTACTGTCCAGGCTGCCTGTGTATGGCTTCATGAGCCAAGGCATTAAGGGGTAGGCTGGGTCCCCAAGGATAACTAGGCATTTCAACATCCCCAACAGTTATTTTCTAATCTGGGAAGAAAGTCCCTTCCTGAAGCTTTTGAAACAGACCAGAGTTCCTGAAGACGCGAGTGTCATGTACTTTTCCTGGCCATCCCATGCTGATGTTTGTGAAACGTCCCTTGTGATTCACCAGTGCTTGCAGCAGCATTGAAAAGTACCCCTTGCGGTTTATGTACTCGCGGGCTTGGTGCGAGATATTGGTTCCGTCTATCGTCCCACCACAATTAGGGAATCCCATTGCAGCAAAGCCATCCACTATGACCTGCACATTTCTCAGAGTCACTACCCTTGATATCAGCAGCTCTTTGATTGCCTTGGCTACTTGGATCACAGCAGCCCTCACAGTAGATTTGCACACTCCAAACTGATGCCCGACTGACCGGTAGCTGTCTGGCGTTGCAGGCTTCCACAGGGCTATCGCCACTCACTTGTGAACTGTGAGGGCTGCTCTCATCTTGGTATTCTGGTGCTTCAGGGCAGGGGAAAGCAAGTCACAAAGTTCCATGAAAGTGCCCTTATGCATGCAAAAGTTTCACAGTCACTGGGAATTGTCCCAGACCTGCAACACTATGCAGTCTCACCAGTCTGTGCTTGTTTCCCGGGCCCAGAAGCGGCGTTCCATAGCATGAACCTGCCCCATTAACACCATGATGCGCACACTGCTGGGGCCCATACTTTGCGAGAAGTCTATGTCCATGTCTATCACTCTCGTCACCACGCTGCCATCACCTCCTCGCCTGGCTTTGCTTTGGTAGGCTCTGGTTCTGCATATACTCCAGGATAATGCATGTGGTATTTACAAGCAGCAAAGAATCCTGTGGCACCTATAGACTAACAGACGTTTTGGAGCATGAGCTTTCGTGGGTGAATACCCACTTCCTCAGATGCATGTAATGGAAATTTCCAGGGGCAGGTATATATATGCTAGCAAGCAAGCTAGAGATAAAGAGGTCAGTTCAATCAGGCAGGATGAGGCCCTGTTCTAGCACTTCAGTGTGTGAAAACCAAGAGAGAAATTTAACACCATCAGCTCAGGATTGAACAAAGACTGTGAATGGCTTCTTTCTCCTCTCTTGGTTTTCACACCTCAACTGCTAGAACAGGGCCTCATCCTCCCTGATTGAACTGACCTCGTTATCTCTAGCTTGCTTGCTAGCATATATATACCTGCCCCTGGAAATTTCCATTACATGCATCTGAGGAAGTGGGTATTCACCCACGAAAGCTCATGCTCCAAAACGTCTTTTAGTCTATAAGGTGCCACAGGATTCTTTGCTGCTTTTACAGATCCAGACTAACACGGCTACCCCTCTGATACGTGGTATTTACAGTGCTCAGAATTGCCACAGTGATCTGAGCAGGCTCCATGATCCCAGTGCTATGGCATCTGGACTAAAAAAAGGCATGAAATGATTGTCTACCCTGACAGAGGGAGGGGCGACTGACGACACGGCTTACAGGGAATTAAAGTCCACAAAGGGGGTGGACTTGCAACAGGGAGAAACACAAACAACTATCACACAGAATGGCCCCCTCAAGGATTGAACTCAAAACCTTGGGTTTAGCAGGCCGTTGATTTCACAGAGGGAGGGAGGGAGGAAGCAAATGAATACAAAACAAATCGGGTCTATTTCTTGTTTTGATCCACTCCATCTATCTTTTACATCTTTAGGGTGGCAGCAGACAGTGCAGTTCGACTGCTAGCCATCGTCACCTCCTGGGTGCTCAGCAGAAGATGCTGCATTATAACGACTGCTAGCCATCATCATCTCCTGACCGCTCAGCAGAAGATGGGAATGACCTAGTGAGTCACTCCCATGTCTGCCCAGGCGCCCCGACTGACCTCACTGAGGTCGGTTAAAAGAGCATCCAGGAATACGATAACAACAGCTACCAGTCATAACGCACCGTCTGCTGCCAAAAGGCAATGAACTGCTGCTGTGCAGCAATGCAGGCCCACGTCTGCTAGCACCCAGGAGACTTAAGGTGACGGGTCAGCTGTGCGGGCTCCAGGCTTGCCGCAGTATGGCGTCTGCACAGGTAAACCAGAAAAAAAGGCGCAAAATGATTGTCTGTCATTGCTTTCACGGAGGGAGGGATGGAGAGAGAGAGGGGGGCCTGACAGCATGTACCCACAATCACCCGCAACACTGTTTTTGCCCCATCAGGCACTGGAATCTCAAACCAGAAATCCAGTGGGCAGCGGAGACTGTGGGAACTGTGAGATAGCTACCCACAGCGCAACGCTCCAGGAGTTGACGCTAGCCTCGGTAGTGTGGACACAGCCCGCCAACTTAATGCACTTAGAGCATTTTTTGTGGGGACACACACAATCGACTGCATAAAAACGATTTCTGAAAAACTGACTTCTATATATTTGACCTAATTTTGTAGTGTAGACATACCCTCAGTCTAAGGAAAAACTACCAGAAACATGGGGTCTGATTTTCCACTGCCTGGCACTTTGGGCTCTGTCATCTGCTTCTCCCAATGTGCACTGAGAGTAACTATGCAGGAGAGACCACAAAGATCCATTTGTGGCTCCAAGATCCTGGATGATTCTGGCTGGATATGCCCCCAAGACAGCAGCATGCTAATGCTCTAGCCTCGCTCCCTTCCTCCCAGCCACCTACATCAGGGGCCATGAGGCGTGGTGGAACAGAGATGGGTAAGTCAGCTCTATGCCCTTCCAGTTAGAGTAGGTTTAAAGTATGAAGTACAGTGAGCCAATGACACTCAGTTATGTCATGATATTATTATGAATCTTGAGGCGGCAGTATCCAGCTGAGAATGGGACCTCCATGGGGGCTGGCTTGCTGAAATTCATTTCAGATAAGACTGAGGCCTGGTCTACACTATGTGTTTAAACCGATTTTAGCAGCGTTAAACCGATTTATCGCTGTACTCGTCCACACTACGAGGCCCTTTATATCGATATAAAGGGCTCTTTATATAGGTTTCTGTAGTCCTCCCCAACGAGAGGAGTAGTGCTAAAATCGGTATTACCATATCGGATTAGGGTTAGTGTGGCCGCAAATCGACGGTATTGGCCTCCGGGCGGTATACCATTCTGGACAGCAATCTCAGCTCGGATGCACTGGTCAGGTAAACAGGAAAAACCCCGTGAAATTTTGATTTTCATTTCCTGTTTGCCCAGCGTGGAGCTCTGATCAGCACGGGTGGCAATGCAGTCCCAAATCCAAAAAGAGCTCCAGCATGGACCGTACGGGAGATACTGAATCTGATCGCTGTATGGGGAGACAAATCTGTTCTACCTGAGCTCCATTACAGAAGATGAAATGCCAAAGCATTTGAAAAAAAAAATCTACAGGCTACACCGTGCTGCGTGACAAGCGTAACGGGAAGCCAGAGACTCAAACGGACGCTCATGGAGGGAGGGAAGGGGTACTGAGGACTCCAGCTATCTCACAGTCCCCAGCAGTCTCCGAAAAGTATTTGCATTCTTGGCTGAGCTCCCAATGCCTGTAGGGTCAAACACATTGTCCGGCGTGGTTCAGGGAATAGCTCAATTTACTCCCTCCCCCCCACACGTGAAAGAAAAGGGAAATAAATCGTTTCTTGACTTTTCTTGACTCTCCCCTCCCTGGTGGCAGACGGTACAATATGACTGATATCCGTCGTCACCATCAGCCCGTGTGTGCTCCTGGCTTGCCTCAGGTGAGTTCGGCTGGGGGCGCCTGGGTAAAAATGGGAATGATTCCTGGTCATTCTCAGTAGATGGGACAGAACGGCTGGTAACCCTCCTCATCATAGCAACTGGGGGCTGAGCTCCATCAGCCCCCTCCCTTTCCTGTGTAAAGAAAAGATTCTGTACTGCCTGGACTGTCATAGCAGTGGCATGCTGGGCTCCTCCCCTCCGCACTGCTTAATGCCCTGCCTGGACTGTCATAGCACCGGGAGGCTGCCTCCCCCTCATTTTATCTCACTAACAAGTCACTGTTTCTTATTCCTACATTCTTTATAACTTCATGACACAAATGGGGGGGACACTGCCACGGTAGCCCAGGAAGGTTGGGAGAGGAGAGAAGCAACGGGTGGGGTTGTTGCAGGGGCACCCTCCGTGAATTGCATGTAGCTCATCATTTCTGCGGGATCTGACATGGAGCAGCTGTACTCTCTGATACACTGCTTCTCTAGTACACTTGCCCCAAATTCTAGGCAGGACTGACTCTATTTTTAGAAACCATAAAGGAGGGATTGACTCGGGGAGTCATTCCCAGTTTTGCTTTTGCACCCCCGGCCGACCTCAGCCAGGGGCACCCATGATAGCAGCAGACAGCACAGATAACCGTCATCTCATTGCCAAATTACCCTGGCAGCAGACGGTACAGAATGACTGGTAACCATCTCTGCTATCATGCAAAAGCAAATGAATGCTGCTTGTAGCGCTGGAGTATCGCCTCTGTCCGCGGCATCCAGTACACATATGGTGACTGCAAAAAAAAAAAAAGCTGAACGGGCTCCATGGTTGCCATGCTATGGCATCTGCCAGGACAATCCAGGGAAAAAGGGCGCGAAATGATTGTCTGCCGTTGCTTTCCCAGAGCAAGGAATGACTGACGACATTTACCCAGAACCACCCGCGACAATGATTTTTGCCCCATCAGCCACTGGGCTCTCAACCCAGAATTCTAAGGGGCAGGGGAGATTACGGGAACTATGGGATAGCTACGGAATAGCTACCCACAGTGCAACGCTCCGGAAATCGACGCTAGCCTCGGACCATGGATGCACACCGCCGAAATAATGTGCTTAGTGTGGCCGCGTGCACTCGAGTTTATACAATGTTTTATAAAACCGGTTTATGTAAAATCGGAATTATCCTGTAGTGCAAACGTACCCTGAGTGGTAATGGAGGGATAGAGGAAATTGTTTCCTTGTACTCCCCCTCTCCAAATCCACCTGTTGTCTCTTGTCTTTCAATTCTAGACAGATAGAGGGAACACTGACATTTTAGCAATCTAGCTGACTTGTCTATAGCGTCAATGTAAAATTCAACAAAGGACTTTGGAAAAGAGAAGAAATTATTTGGCGTTTCCTCATTCGGATTCATGTATATTAATTCAGTTTTATGTATATTAATTCAGTTTCATGTATATTAATCAATCATCTCCTCACCTTCCACTTTTTTGACTGGAGTACTCTACAATGTACTCTACCTACACATCTGTAACTGCTGCCCTGGGTGAAGAATAAAAAGGACCCATTCTAACTCTTGTAGTCTCCATTCTGCAAGGTTGCATAGTTTCCTCTCCTAGAAGCAAACAAATGTGTGCATTATCCAGTACAGGGTTTTAATGCTGTATATGAAAAGTGCAATTTGGAAAAAGATTTCTCGGAATTCACAGATGTGACCTCACTGGGCCTCTGCAATTCATGTGGGTGACAGTGTATCTGTCAGCAATGGGAATCTTCTGACAGGAATAACAATGGCCTAAAAGAGAAAGGAGGGTGCCATTCAAAGGCAGTGAAACACAGGGCTGAATATGAATTTTTTTCTGGCTAGCTTCTCCCCACAGAACAATAAAATTCAGCCGTCAAAATGTCAAGCACTTTTGACTTCACAACAAGTGAGGAGAGGGAAAAGTTAATAAAACAACAGTATAGTGAAGGAAAATATATTTTAATTTACTGTTGTTCCACAAACATTTTCTGTAAATTAGATTTTATTTTCAGATCCATGTTATCATTCACAATATTAGCAGTAGAGGTGGTGGTGATGGTACATAAAAAAATTGAATCTAACAGCAAATTTTCAGTGACAAAGCAATAGCTCCAGGATTGTGTTCTAATGGGCACGCAAACCCTTCTAGCTTACCTCTTCTGGTTCTTGGTCCCACTAGAACCCTGAGTGGAATTATGAACATGTAATCTTTCCTTTTCCCCTTACACACTTACCCTTATTAGACACGGTCACTTTTCTCTTTATAATAGTTCTAAATTTCATCCTTTCTCCTCTATTCCTACTGCCAAAACTCTAGTACCTGCTCTGATAGTTTTCATCTACTCCAGCCAAGTATCATGGCTATTTCTACAGCGATGATTTTTTGCCTTGATAACCGTAGCTTCCTCTTTTCTACCCTGTTCTCATGCCTCCCTTCCTCAGCTTGTATAATGCAGTGATCAAGACTGCCTTCCTCTCTGCTTGCTCTGACTACATTACCATCTTCTTAAATCACTTTGCTCCCTCATCTATAATTAAACCAAGCGTCTCCTTTTCCTCATAGTTAAAGCACTCTAGCTTCATCTTCCAGTTACCTCTAGGAACTTGCTTCCTTCTACAGTCTGCCTGGTTCCAGAGCTGCACCTGAGCTTCTCTCCTTACTGCTCCCTCTATCCTCCTTCTTCCACTCCTTGCTCCAACATTCTCAATACAGCAGCAAGGATTAATGCACACTTCTGCTCCTCTTCCTGCGACATTAGCGATTTCTTTTCTCTGTGAGTCAAATCGTGAAATGTCCTAAGAACCTAAGGACGGGCTTAAAGCAGCTTACAAGTTGTGGTTTTCCAGTGGCAGCGGAGACGCCAGGAAGCAGGGTGACCAGACAGCAAGTGTGAAAAATCGGGAAGGGGATGGGGGGTAATAGGAGCCTATATAAGAAAAAGACCCAAAAATCGGGACTGTCCCTATAAAATCGGGACATCTGGTCACCCTACCAGGAAGGAAGATTCCATAACACATTGGCACACCCAAGTTCTCCAAGGTGGGGATTTGCAACTCAGCACAAAGGTGTAAATGTGGCCTGTGTGTCCCCACAGCACAGATCCACATGGTCACAAATTCATGAGTAAAGGTGGACAAGTTCATTGCTCCTTCTGTGACAGGGCATCTGCCCTGGACTGGCTCTCATAAGGTTAAAACCTAGCCTGGAGTGCTGAAAGGAAACAGCCAGTTAGGGCAGTGGCTGCAGCCAATTAGGATGGTGGCTGGACGAGCCAATCAGGGCCCAGATGGCCCCTATAAAAGGAAGCTGCAAGCCAGAACAAGCAAGCGTGCTGCAGGAAGCCCAAGGGAGGGGACTGGCTTCCTAGAGGGCTACAGAGACGAGCATCATAAACAGGGCTGCTAGGGATTGCAGGCCCAAGGCCCTGAAAAGAGGGTGAAGGAGCCAGAGGCAGGAGCCAAAGGTGCCGGGGCTGTGGGGAAATGGCCCAGGGGGTTGAGACAGACTGGTGGAGAAAGAAAGGAGGGGCAGTGAGAAGCTGTTGTTTACTGGGTCCCTGGGCTGGGTCCCAGAGAAGTGGGCGGGCCTGGTTTTCTCCCCCCACTTGCCACTGAAGAAGTGGCCAGGCTATGGACTGCCAAGCTGCTGCAAAGAGCGGCTAGACTGGTGCGGAAGGAGTCCCCCGGAAGAGGGGAGCCCAGATTGTGACACAGCCAGAGGGCTGTGCCACGAAGCAGAGGCAGTGAGACTGGAATTGCAGTGGGTCTGCAGGCGGAGATGAGGATGGGAGAACCATCCCCACCAGAGGGCACACCTGCTGACCACAGCTAATTCCTGAAACGGCCAGCAGGAGGTGCCAGTGTGGTGAGTGACACCTTCCCAAAGCAAATATCAGCTGGCCATGGTCAGGATGGTGTCCCAGGTTGTACTTCTAGCATAGAAGTGAAAAGTCCATCCTCCCCAGCTCTCCCACTGCTCCCACATACAAAGCCCTTTGCTCGTGAGTCCAGTGTCAGCTGAATCTGAAGTAGTATGTTTCTGTTGACTGTACTGTCTTGGTGGAGGAGGGGACTCGGTGTGAGCCGCACAGAAATGCAGAAGCATGCTGGCAGTGGGCTCCACTTTTAAAAACATTTATTTTCCCTTCTCTTCTGGGAGACAAGTCTCGTGAACGGTAAACAACACAGTACCCTACATTCAGATTTTGAACTCCAAACCCTATTACCTTAAGGCTTTCCGACATGGGAGATTTTTAGAGTTATACCTATATAATTATACCAGTGTAGTTAACCTATGTAGACACTTTTGCAGGGTATGCCTACACTGCAATCAGGTCTGTGAGTGCAGAACATATAGACATACAAGCGAGCTTTGATTTAGCTAGCTTGAAAACAATAGCAGTGAAGTTGTGGCAGCGTGGGCGGCAGCACAGGTTAGCTGTTGGAGTACAAACACGTCCAGACCTTGGTTACATACTTCAGCTTCTAGCCCTTGCTGCCAACCCTGCTGTTTCACTGCTATTGTTACTCAAGCTAGCTAGATCAAAGCTAGCTCAGGTATGTCTATGCATGCTGCAGATACCTCTAATCACTCCCTCTGGAATAAAAGTGGCTTCCACTTCCAAAGCAACATAAGCTAAACTGGAAAAGGGTCATTTTCTACCTTAATAAGGGTACATCCAGACTACCCGCCGGATCAGCAGGTAGGGATCGATCTATCGGGGACCGATATATCGCGTCTCATCTAGACACGATATATCGATCCCCAAACGCACTCCCATCGACTCCACCAAGGCGAGCGGCAGAACTGGAGTTGACGGGGGAGCCGCGGTCGTCGATCCTGCGCCATGAGGATGAGAGGTAAGTCAAAATAAGATACGTCGACTTCAGTTGTGCTTTTCCCATAGCTGAAGTTGCATATCTTACATTGACCCCCTCGCCCCCACTGTAGACCAGGCCTAAGAGTGTCCACTTAGGGAGTTATACAGGTATAACTATAGTGGTTTAATTCACATCCTTCCTTGTACTGGTACAACTTTCCTGTGCAGACAAGCCCTTAGAAGCTGGAAGAAGAGACAAATCAATAAAGAGGAGACATGATCTGTAACAGGAATAGGCCACTGTATACTAAAAAATAATACATTTGTTTTGCATAAATGATTAGGCAATTATTAAGCAAAGGACAATCCTTGAGGTCTGATTCTCTTTACACCAGTGATGGGCCTGAACTCACTCTTTGGAATTGAATTCAGATCCAATCTTCCCCAGTGTTCAAGATTGTCTGAGCTCAGGTTCATGCCTACTAAATGTACACACAGAATTTTGCACAGGTGGCGATTCCCTCTTAGGGTTTATCTGCTTGAGAAAGTTGCATCACTGTAACTTAAGGTGTGAATTTAAACAGAAATAATTTAATCAGTGCAAAAGACTGTGTTGACACTCTGATTTCAAGTGGCTTATTGCAGTTTAGCTTTAACCTAGGAGCAGGCTTACCTAATCACAACAAGACAAGCTTGGACTTAAATACAACTGTCCACACTGCCTTTTCCAAAGGTTGATATATCAGTTTAAAAAACTATTTGTTACACCAGTGAGGACCTAATGTCCTAATGAAAAACGAGCAGAAAAAAGTTTTGAGGACTTTATACATCAAAAAGGTAGAAAAAGGGTGCAGAGATGAGACAACATTGTTTTTTGCTTTGTAGTTCATCTTCAAGGTTACCACTGCCTTAACGGTTGTACAATATCACTCTTCCAATTGACAGCCACGGTAAACTGTCATATTTCCAGAGAGATTTCAGAACTGAATTAGACCCATAAAGAATCTAATCCAACCACTCCTACCCACATGAATAATTCTTACTCACACACTGTGATGGGGTGTCCACCCCACACGTGCCCTAACGGGGTTCATGGAGACCAGATGGGCCATTAAGCTATTAAGCAGCAAACCAGGGAGATATAGGCTGGGTGACAAGCCTTGCTTACAAGGAAGCCACTCACCTGAGCAGAGTGGGCTGGGCTAGTATAAACCCAGGAAGCTGGCAGCAGCAAGGGATCCAGGAAGAAGTTTGCAGTCACTCTCTGCTTAGTAGAGAGGGAAGGAGAGAACAGGGAAAAGAGTAGGACCCTGGGAGCCTGGCCTAGAGGCAGGGTGTACCTGGTAGAGAGCAGGGTGGAGAAGAGAGCCTATGGAATGTGGGGTAGGAAGCAACCCAAAAAGTAAGCAGCAAGGTTGGGGACTGAGCAGACCTTGCAGGGTCCTTGGGCTGGAACCCGGAGTAGAGGGTTCCAGCCCAGGTTCCCCTACCCACCACTGAGGAAATGGCACTGGGGGGGCAGAGAACTGGAAGATGGCCTGGGTGCTCCCGTAACTAAATAGGCTATTTGGGAAAGGATCTACTACTCTAGAAGAGCAACTGATTTTAGAAAAGGAATGCTGCTTTAAGGAAACAAACTTTTCTGTGGTGACTATACTGTTCTAGATAATCAAGTGTTTTTTGAGTGGTAGGCTACTCTAGATAAACTACCAGTTCTGGAATGGGTGTGCTACTTTTGCTATATAGCAATCCTAGAAGAAAGGATAAAATTACTCTCCAATGAAGAGGTGTGCTAAATTTTAAGAAAGTAAAGACATTTTTCCATTATAGAAAAAAAATTCTAGGGGATGAGAAAGGGCTAGGAATGCATTTTTATGATGTTTGAAAATGGATTCTCAATTATAACAATTTCTGTATTGCTGAGAAAGGATTTAATGTTATCAGTGGAAGATGATACAGTTATTGTATCTGGAAATGCAAATAAAACATTAATATAATGTGTTGCACACAAGCTATCAAGTTTTAATTTCAAATTAAAAGGAAGCAAAGAAAAAATGATAACTGTAAGAACCCCTATTGGTTTAAAAGGTTTTGAGAACTTGCTTTTGATAGTCTACTAATCAGAAAGTAAAAAAGATTCCTTATAACCAGACTATGATCATCATTAGATTACTGTGTTAAGTGTTAACAAAAAATCAATCATTGTGCAAAGTTAACGGAGAGTGAATAATTTCAGAACTTTAATCTTTACAGTCAAAACTACACACACACACACACAATATTCAGGTACTATATTGACTGGCGCTTAACTGTTTACTCAGGTTCAGCACAAGAAGTCTTACAATTACATGCAGACCTATGTTTTGTTTTCTGAACAGCATGAACAAACCAGTAGCTCCAAGGCTTATACAAAAGCAGAACCAAGACTTAATAGTCACTCACCATCAGGATTCAAGAAGGCAAGTCAAGTACATTAAGCTGTAATCTAGCTGTGCCTTGCAAATATTCCTCGTTTACAAATGGTTTTCAACTTTAGAAAAATCAGCTATAGGCTATTTAAACCTGGAACTGAATGAACATTTTAAAAAATCCAGTAACATAAAATCTTGTTACTTTTTCTCTGAAACTACCACATACATACAAAAATGTACCCCCTTTCACTCATGATGTAACAAAGATCTTGCATGAAGATCAAAAATAAATATCAAAGACCACATCTTTTATAAAAGTAGAATGAGAATATTTATATAGTAATTGAACATAGTAATTTTGAATGCAAAGAATTTCTGAAAAGAGGAAATATTGAAATTTAAACAATGAATAATGCAAAAACATCTGTTAATATTTAGAAGACAACTGGGATTTTATTTGCCATTTAAATTACATCTATTTCATTTCTATACCCAAACTGATCATACAACATTATGTCTTTTTTCAAATAATTTCATAAAACAAAATAGATCAGAGCATCGGCAACATCTGTTACAGTAATTAGCACAGCTGCAACCATCACTCTCAACAATATGCACATCCTCTAATTCTTTTCAAAGGTAATTCAGGTATTAAACTCTAAACCAGGTACAAACCCATTTGTGCCAGCCGGCATCTCTGTGAAGTAGCTACACTTCCTACCACATGGTACATCTCAGATGCCAGGAGGGAAGCCATCGGAGCACCACAGGAGTCCAGATGTTACTTGAAAGCTTGTTCATAGGCTGATGATATTTATTCCACCTGACAAACACTGCTTCCCTCTGCTGAATAAATCAGAGCTGCCGAACTGGGAACACTCAGCTGAAACTCTGAGCACTAGCTATACGCGGCCTTATGTTCAAAAAGCATTCTAATCCATCCCACATCAGCCGACACTGCCTTCCATATAACCCAGTTCTAATTTATCCCTTCAGCAAATCAGACCTTTAATAAACTACGAATAGTTTAGCATTAAGCCCTATACTGAGTCACTCAGATAAAGTAACTGTTATAGTTACTGATCATCAGCCCTTTCTAATATAAACCCTGTTTTCCAGCAGTTCATAAGTCATCTGATTTAACAAGCTCAACATACATGTCTGCCATTATGTGTTTTGTTTCAAAATTATTTAAATTACACAGGAACTTTTTAGTTGATGTGGTTCAAAAATACTGGGATTTTAAAATGCTTTTCCTACCCACTCAATCTTTTTAAAAACATTTATTTTATTCTGACTTATAAAGTGCATTGGTGCCCATGGCACTTTACATCAGGTAAAGAAAGAGCCCCTGTCTCGAAGAGCTTGTTTATTTAAAATGAAATATGGCAGCCACTTCATACTTAGAGCAGATAGGCTCCTTCCATAAAAAGCAGTAACAGCTGAACACTGGATATGACTGCTTCTTACTACCAACCTGCAGAAGCTACTTCCTATAACACCCCCATCTGCTGCATGCTACAACCAACATTGAAATCATGTTTTCTGGGTTTCCCTCCGTCTTAAAAACTCGCAGCCTCACCTCAGCTTCATTTTCTACGCCATGCACTGAAAGCCTCTCTTAACCTTTAACTTAATCTAAAGTAATCCTAAAGTAAACAATTTAAGCTGCATTTTTTTTTTTAAATTTCCAGTGACTGATTCCTTCCCCCAGCCCTTTGGGGTGAAGCCATCTGTTGCCGAAGTGTTAAGTAAAATCTTGGGAAAAACCCTGGGTTTTACCAGTGTTGGTGCCTTTTCAGCCTGATTTCTTTTTCACATCTCATTTTAAAACACATTCCTCTCTTTTGCCTAGAAAGGATCATTTAGTAGCATAGGGAGAGGAAAGTGATTTATTACTTAGCTCTGTACCTCCAAGGGCCCAGATCCTGCTTCTATTTAAAAGACGAGTCTTGCTCCCACTGAAGGCAATAGGAATTCTGCCATTAACTTCAGTGGGAACAAGATCAAGGACTAATGGTAAAATTTTAAAAGAGCCTAAGTGACTTAGGATGTATGACCCATTTCAAAAGGCATGTAAGTCCCACTGACTTTCAAAGACACTTTGGCTCCTAAGTGCCTAAATCACTTGAAATGGAACTTAATCTCCCAAGTGACCTAGGTGCTTTTGAAACTTTTTCCCTAACTCACTGGGAATTTTGCCATTGGCTTCAATGGGTGCAGGATCAAGCCCTAAACCTGCCTTTTTGGCCTTGTCCCATGAGGATCCACTCCATGCAGAGCACAGAGGATTGTCCTTCCAATAAGGAGAACATGGGTATAGGTGGCTGCTGCGCTCTACCCTAAACTTATATTGAACTGGTGGCCAACTTTCCTAGACTCCTGCTTCTAGGCTTATTGTAGCCAGTAGGAGAAAGTGGAGGAGGGGCGGTAGTGCTACCCTGGAACATCACGCTTCCCCAGGGAAGCCCCTGTGGCCCTAGAGAAGCCTCTGTGCCCCCAGGATTGCAAGGACAATAACAATAATTGGCCCATATGTCAAGCACATCCCTCCCATCTCTGTAGCCACGTGAGGGCTAATCACAATGTGGCCTTAAATTAACATTCTGCCCTATGCAGCATTACATAAAGAGAAACATTTTCACTGTAAATTTTTTATAAAGGATCTTATATTGCATAATATTCAAATTAACTTAAAACAATTTCCTAGGTCATATGTAACCAAGTCTTATGAAACAACAACAAAACTCAGTTTTGCTCCAGTTCTAATGAAATAAACCTTCCTGACATCACGAGTGAAATGTTAAGATAAGCACCTGTGCTGTGGACTTCCCTTTGACTCCTATTGTGTAACTGTAGGTTGCACACAGCAGGTACGAATGTTGAGTAACACTGTGGAGAACTTACTGAAAACACAGGGTTCCTTGTGCTACTCTCCTGTCGCCACCATCCTCTGCCGCAGCACACTGCAAGAGCACAAAACATCAAACAAGGGCCCAAAATGTTTCTGTTCTACAGTCCCTTTCCTATGTAAGTGAATGGGAACATCACGTGAGCAAGGTCAGCAGGACAGAGCACGGTTTTTGGGAGGACCATCTTTAGGCATGATTATTCAACTATAACCAGACTCTTATCATTGCTACTATACACTGATTTAGAACACAGTATAATAATGGGAATAGTATGAAATTTAAAATGAAATCCAGATTTAGGATATTAGGGCTACATAGATCATAAGGACCTGATTCTGCCATTCTTTAGTTACCCATATGACTATGCCAAACACTAAAAATTCATTAGTCAGGCCCCGCAAAATTTAGAGATTGACTTAATCATGAGATTTAAAGAATAATAAATGTTCGGTTCATATTATTTATCTGATTTTTTTTTGGCCTTTAGGATTCGTTTTCAAGCTTTCCTGTTCAACCATGAAGATTAGAAATGTACTTTTTCTTTCTTAATAAAAACTGAGATTCTCATGTAATCACATGACTCCTGGAGGTAGGGATTTAAGGAAAACACCAAATACCCCAGAACTCTAAATAAAATTCAGAGATTTGGCAACACTACCATTGAATAGTGCCTTACTCCTCTAATAGCTCCAGTGACCTCAGTGGAACTATTCATGGAATAATGAACTACTCAATGTGAGTAGGGGTGGCATAGTATCTGGCTCTTAAATAATGAGCTATTCAGCTCAATTTCAGTGCTGCTGTTAAGGCCAATTTGTTTCCAAAGGCTGAATTTGTGCAATCGTTGCTCACCAATGTGTCACATTTGGACAATTAACCCTAAAGTGGTCCTTGAAAATCAAATGCAGTAAGATTTATGCATTCTTAAAGTTGATAAATGTACACACAGCTCTTCTATTAGCTTCAGTGCTGCAATCTAGTATTTATCAGTGATTACCTCTCCAATAACACTGGTCTACAATTTTTGAGAAGTCGTCTGCTTCAGAGATAAAATGTGATATTTATTATGTATTTTGATGTGCTGAATTCAAATATGACAATTAAAACAACTGATTGGCTGCTGTTTCTAAGATATTTAAGTTTTTACATTTTATGTCTATGTATATTGTGTAGATAGTAGAGTTTGAATCATAAATTGTAAACCTAGGTCTTTTCATGTGTTTATGGTTGCTTTACATGATAATATTTCACCTGTCCTGTTTATGTAACACTTTAAAAATCAGCAAAAGGGTTATGTAAATAAAATTGATTATGAAACAAAAGGCAAAAAACTATTATGTACATAGTTTAGTCCTATTCAGTGTCTACTCGGCGCTTCTTGGCTTGTCTCTTGCATTCATTAAATGGAGCATCTCTTGTCACTGTCCAGCAATAGTCTGCAAGCGTTAATGGGCTCCATTTGCCCTGATAGCCTGCCAGGAGATTCCACTGCTGTAGTCTGGAGCCCAACAGCTCTGCCTTACTCTTGGGGAGTTCCAAATCCCTGACAAGGTCATTCACTTCACCTTGTGTTATGAGGTGTGGTTCAGAGGAGGAGGATGGGAGAAAATGTGGGTCCTGTGACATTGATGGTTCAGGACCAGAAGTTTCATCCTCTTCCTCTTCCTCATCTGACTCAAGTGAGAATGATTCTGGTGCATCAGGAACCGGCAGTCCTTCTCCGTGGGGTACTGGGCGTATAGCTGATGGAATGTTTGGATAATGCACAGTCCACTTTTTCTTCTTTGACACACCTTTCCCAACTGGAGGCACCATGCAGAAGTAACAATTGCTGGTATGATCTGTTGGCTCTCTCCAAATCATTGGCACTGCAAAAGGCATAGATTTCCTTTTCCTGTTCAACCACTGGTGAAGATTTGTTTCACAAGTGTTGCAGCATATGTGTGGGGCCCACCTCTTGTCCTGATCTCCAATTTTGCAGCCAAAAGAAAGGTGATAGGCTTTCTTAACCATAGTGGTTATACTGCGCTTTTGTGATGCAAAAGTCACTTCACCACAAACACAGCAGAAGTTATCTGCACTGTTCACACAAGTACGAGGCATCTCTGCTCACTTTGGCTAAACAGAAATGTGTCCCTTTGCAAAATCAAATACTGACAAATAAGAGAGCACGACACTGTATGATTTCTAGAGCTGATATAGGGCAATTTGTCCAGCAGAGTGATGTAAGCTTCGTTATGATTGCATCATCCATGACTTCTAGGAGTAACATGATGCAATTCATATCATGTATGACGCAATACCAGCTTCAGATTGCATCATTCATTGTTTTGCCTAAAAAGCAAGTGCTGTCCAAACCCAGTCATAGATTTATTCATAGATCCAGTCAAAGATGTATTTTAGTCATTTCTGGTTTAAATTGAGATCCCTTCCCTTTATAACTTACTTATCCTCCGCCATTCCCAAGTCAAGGGTCATATATACTGACCCAATAGCATATCTTGAAAACTAGAGCCAATCAACAATTTTAAGCATCATTTTCATTCTCAGTGATCCAGAATTAGTAAAGTTGGACTACATTTATTTCAGAAGCATTTTGGCTATAGAGCAGTGTAATTAAGAACACACATTTACTTTATACTATATTGACCACAAAACTGCTTTTTCTTGGGGGGGGAGGAGGGTCCATGAATGAATTTAAGTTTCTTTAAAAACAACAACAACATTTAAAATCACAGTCCATGGCTTACTGTCATGCCTAGTTGTTATGGAATTATTAATGTTACAATTGTCTGATGGAACAAAAGATTAGGCGAGCTATAAAGAGCACTACCCAACAATGGGAAGTATAATTATGAAAAAGAATATAAAACTGTATTTCTAAATGAAAAGTAGAAAACCCCATTAATGCAAGATTAGAGCTGTGAAGTTAAAACCACAAACAGTCACAAAATGCAGAAATTACATTTCTGATAGCAACATCAGCTCTGCTCTACTCCGCTTTACTTTTGTATGTCCTGGTTTTTGGGGCTGCGGGCATATGTCAACATTGTCAGGCTTCAGTATTTATTTTCCAAACGACGTTTCTTTTTCTTTAAAAAAACCAAGAATGAGAAATATCCTGTTTACTCATATTAATATTGAAATTGTCCCAGTTAGGGCCTCTTGATGGGCATGTCTTTACTGCAGAGCTAACCCAATGTGATTGGCACAGGAGTCTGAGCACTTGGCTTGTGCTAGTGCTAGGAGTGAGCAGCCACATTGCAAAGTCCTGCCTGAGTTAGTGTCTTCACTACTGCTGCACTCACCGGCCTGCTCTACATTGGGGGGGGATCAATCTAAGATATGCAACTTCAGCTACGAGAATAGAGTAGCTGAAGTCGACATATCTTAGATCGACTAGAATCAATTACTTTGCATCCTCGCAGCGCGGGATCAACGGCCACCACTCTCCCATCAATTCTGCTTCTGCCTCTCACTGAGCAGTCAACGGGAGAGCGATCGGGGATCGATTTATCGCGTCTACACTATACGCAATAAATCAATCCCTGATAGATTGATCGCTATCCGCCGATCCAGTGGGTAGTGTAGACATACCCAACCATGTGTGTGGATTTCATGTCCCATGGTCCATTGCGCTGCAGCAAGCTGAACTGCTCTATATGGCTCTTCCCCAGTGAATTGTAGGAGAACTTGTCTGTTCTTTTGGGTGCCCAGGGGAAATTGTGGGAAGATACTGTAGGACTATCAGCACTGGAGTAGTTTAGCCTGTGTCCTCACTGCAAAGTGGGTGTGTTACCGGCATGAGGTAAAGCATCACTCAAGCTTTTGCCTATATTCCAAGACTGCTCAGTTACCCATGGCTGAACGCAACTCTAACACTCAGATGAGAGGTTTTTGTGTGTGGACAGAAGCAGGGTTACCACTGAATAAGAGCCCAGGTTAACTCTGCAGTGATGACATACCTCAATGAAGCCTGGTCTACACTTAAGTTTTACCTATATAACTCCGTCAGTTAGGGTTGTGATGTTTTGCTGACATAGCTATACGGGTAAAAGTCCTAGTGTACATGCACTTATATTAGTATTAAGGTGTCTTACACTGGTATTGCTTATTTTGATTTCCAAATTGGAATAAGCTATACCAATACGAACTGCATCCATACTGTGGGGGAGGTTTTGTTTGTTGATTGTTTTTCTCCTTTAGCTGTATTGGCAGTCAGAGCAGCATTTTACATATAGATAAACCCTTAGAGAAATTTGCACCAGTGTAACTACACCAATGTGGCTACACCAGTGCAAACTCCTAGTGTAGATGCACTGCACTGATGAATAGCAGGGTGATTAAGACATCCTCAGTTTAACCCCAGTTTACATTTATGCAGCACATCCACATTAGAGGTTTGTATCATTCCAACTACATCTTACATTAGTGCAAATTTCTCTAACGTTAACAGGGCCCTAGACCTTGACATTCACACCTCCTTCTGGTAAATTGTATGGGGAAGAGATACATTTCCCACCATTCCCGACCATCTACCCAGGCTAGGCAGAAGAAGGCATAGTGACAGCATTAGATTCTTCTAAAATGAATCACAGCAGAGCCCGCTTCTATTTGTAGATTGTTTTTAACCCAAACCAAGCAAAGGGCCAAATTAATCCCTGATATTTTTGAATCTGGATCATGCCATTTTTCAAATTTCAAGTATGTTCTTATTGTTTGTATAACAGTAGCACTTCAAATAAGGGCCCCATTGTGTTAGGCCTTAAAATGTTGTTTGTATAACAGTAGCATGTAAAATCAGAGATCAGGGCCCCATTGTGTTAGGGTGTGGTGCAGCGGGGCTAAGACAGGCTCCCTGCCTGCCCTTGCCCCACGCCACTCCCGGAAGTGGCCAGCACCGCATCCCTGCAGTCCCTGCAGTCCCCTGCAGGGAGGGTCAGAAGGCTCCGTGCGCTGCCCTCGCCTGCAGGCACCGCCCCCCACAGCACCCATTGGCCAGGAACGGAGAATCCTGACAGGCGCAGAGCCCCCTACCCCACACCCCTGGGGCCGCGGGACGTCGTGCTGGCTGCTTCTGGGAGCAGCGCGGGGCAAGGGCAGGCAGGGAGCCTGTCTTCACCCCACTGCATGCCACTGTCACCCCAGAGCTGCTCAAGGTAAGCGGCACCGGGCTGGAGTCCGCATCTCAAACCCCTCCTGAACCCCGCACCCCAACCCCCTGCCTTGAGCCCCCTGCCACATCCCGTACCCCTCCCTGCACCTCAAGCCCCTGCCCTGAGCTCCCAACCCCCTTCCCTGAGCATCCTCCCACACTCCACACCCCCTCCTTCACCCCAACCCCGTCCTGAGACTCGAGCCCCATCCTGCACCCCAGCCCCTTGCCCTGAGCCCCCTCCCGCACTCCACACCCCCTCCTGCACTCCACACCCCTCCCTGCACCTCAAGCCCCTGCCCTGAGCTCCCAACCCCCTTCCCTGAGCCTCGTCCCACACTCCACACCCCCTCCTTCACCCCAACCCCCTGTCCTGAGCCCCAAGCCCCATCCTGCACCCCAGCCCCTTGCCCTGAGCCGCCTCCTGCACTCCACTCCCCCTCCTGCACCCCAACCCCTCCCCTGAGCCCCCTCCTGTACCCCGCCTGCACCGCAACCTCCTGCCCTGAGCTCCTCCTGCACCCCGCACCCCTCCTGCACCGCAACCCCCTGCCCTGAGCCCACTCCTGCACCCCGTGCCCCTCCTTGCACCCTGCACCCCGCCTGCACCGCAACCCCCTGCCCTGAGCTCCTCCTGCACCCCACACCCCTCCTGCACCGCAACCTCCTGCCCTGAGCCCACTCCTGCACCCCACGCCCCTCCTGCACCCCAACCCCCTGCCCTGAGCTCCTCCTGCACCCCGTGCCCCTCCTGCACTCCGCACCCCGCCTGCACCGCAACCCCCTGCCCTGAGCTCCTCCTGCACCCCGCACCCCTCCTGCACCCCAACCCCTTGCCCTGAGCCCCTTCCTGCACACCATACCCCCTCCCACACCCTCCACTCCCTCCCACACTCCAACCCCCTATCCCAGCCCTACATTCATGGCCCTGCATGCAATTTCCCCACTCAGTTGTGGTCCTTGGGCCAAAAAGTTTGCCCACCCCTGTGTTAGGCACTGTACACATGGTAAGACACAGACAAAGGACTTGCAATCTAAATGGACAAGATAGACAAAGGTAATTATTAATATCATCCCCTGTTACTCTCAGGGGACTGAGGCATAGAGAAGTTAAGAGACTTGCCCAAAGCCACAGAGCCAGTAACTGTGTCCAGATCCGCAGAATCTCAGAGCAGTGCCTTGTGCACACAGACACTTTTCCAGTCCCTTGTTTTTAAAAACATCAGATTCGAATTTTTTTAACCTTTGAAACATCGTGTTTTGTTTTATCTTCTCAACTCCCAAATGGCTGAAGGTCATTTTGCTCAAAACTTTAAACCAAAAAACAACCTTGAGCAATGACTAAGAAGGGGGAATGTTATCCCAAACGGGAATGTTTTGGGAAGCGATTAGCATATGAAAAGTAGGGATTATATGTAAACTGTTTTCCAGCATCAGCAACAGCCAAGCCCATTACAGCTTTGCATCCACTATCATGGGCACTATAGAAATTTGTAAATAAGGGCTTGGCTACACTCGAAACTTCAAAGTGCTGCCGCAGCAGCGCTTTGAAGTGTAAGTGTGGTTGCAGCGCCAGCGCTGGGAGAGAGCTCTCCCAGCGCTGCAGCTACTCCCCCTCCTCATGGGGATTAGCTTGCAGCGCTGAGAGCCTCGCTCCCAGCGCTGCGGCACTGTTTACACTGGGGCTTTACAGCGCTGTATCTTGCAGCGCTCGGGGTGTGTTTTTTTCACACCTCTGAGCAAGAAAGTTGCAGCGCTGTAAAGCGCCAGTGTAGCCAAGGCCTTAAAAGCAAAGCTTCCTCTGCTTTCATGGGGAGCCATTATGAAACTCAGCTCCACATTGCAAACAATCAGACATTGTGGCTGTCACTGCAAAAACATTCACTTGATAAAGAAACTTCTGTCCATTTTTTTTTGTTATATGCGCATCATACTATTTTGCAGCTATATCTGCACTGCCAGTATGCTCTAACTTTGCACTTACCGCAGTCCCATTAAATGCCATTTGCTACTCTTCCTCCAAAGAGCACATTTTATCTAAATCCCATAGAACAGCACTAATATCTAGAACATAATGCAGCTTACTACTGATATCATCAAATTGTTTGTTGATTGTTATCCCTGTCTCTTGTTGATTATATAACGGAAAACCAAGACCTCAGAGACAGTCCCAAGGGAATTTCACTGGTAACCTTATCTGTGCAGGACTAGTTTTCAATGATAACTACATTTCATGTTTCCTAACAGTTCTTCTTAATTCATTCTGCAACAATTCTTGCAATCCTTTGTACAATCTTCCATTAAGCCTATTCTATTGGATTTAATCAAACCTGTTTAGAAGTCCATGAATACAAGATAGACAAGAACTCACATTTTTGTAAAATTCATAAAATCTTCATTAAAGCTGGGCAAATGTCCTAAGTTAGTAATCACGTGTATCCATGCTGGAAACATTTGCAAGGCCCACCTGAAAGCAGTCTGAGGGTGTTTCATTCATTGAGGAAGCAGAAAAAGTACAAAATGACTGAGTCCACTAGCAACTTAGGAAGAGAATACCCTCAAGCGGGTAAGCAGGGAGGGTGCTGGGGCTATTTTTGAAGTGCCAGAGCTTAGATCTATCCTGTATATGAGGTGCTTGAGCAATGCTCTGGACTGCTCTGGCAGCACTACATTGTGGCAGAGACAGACTGGGGTTGGGGGGAGACTAAGCCGCCCACTGACACCCACCACCTATGCATGGGCCTGAATCTCCTTTCACCACCATCAATATTCCTTATTTATACCAGTGCAAGAGTTGGGGAGACTCCGGCTTCTGGTCTCTGCCTGGAAGACCTACACTCATTTACATGACTCATCAGGATCTGAACCAAATATTTTAGAGAAAATTGGTAATTTCCCCCTTCTTCAGATTTGCCTCACTGTTAAGATGGGTTTGCCATTGGGATACATCCATCACTGCTCCACCCACAAAAGCGAGACTATACAGCCAAATTAAAGCAAGATACATGTAACTGCATCCCATATCACAGCTGTTCAACTAACAGCGTAGCTTGTGTAAGGAGGATCCAGGCTGAGGCAGCTTCCCTCATTTTCCAGACATGTTCCAGTAGGAGGCTCCTGTATGTGACTTTACAGGAAGATGACCATGCTTCATTGAACAAAAAGCAGCCATTGGGGAGGACTGAGAGGCTTTCAAAACTACTCTTAAATAATGAGCATGCCAGATCTGTAAGCGCCACCTTGTTCCTGAGCTAAACATGCCCAGGTATTATTATTTTATATATAATTGAATATCAGCATTTTCATGGGACTAGGGGGCATTCAGATCTCACATACAGCAGGGTAAATCCAGAATTGTGCCACCAGAGTTAATGGAATGATCCTGAACTTACTCTAATGTAACTAAGATCCAGTCTGGTCCTTTTTATTGGAGATCAGTGCATAAGATGTTTCACTCAAGGACATCTTAACTGTTCAGTTTACAATGTCTCACATGGAATTCGGACCTAAAGAGGCCCCTATGTGAACACATACCAAACCCCTAATCATGAAGATTGCTTGTGCTCTAACTAACATAACACCAACCACTATTTCACAGTGTATTTCCTAATTCTGTCTCTTCAATCAAATATTTATAATTCAGTGGAAAACTAGGATGTGTAAATAGATTTACCTAAAATATAATATTGGAGCTAACTTCTGTGATCAAAATGTATCAAACGTTTGATTTGCCATCCTTCGGTTTTGAAAATATTACATGATGTTTTTGCTGTGTACAATTACAGTCCTTTATAAATGCCTCCTATTAATAAACTCAATGGCAGTTATGTAGCTAAAGCCGTAGTTCTCAAACTTTTGTACTGGTGACCCCTTTCACATAGCAAGCCTCTGAGTGTGACCCCCCCTTATAAATTAAAAACACTTTTTAATATATTTAACATCATTAAAAATGCTGGAGGCAAAGTGGGGCTTGGGGTGGAGACTAGCAGCTCGTGACCCCCCATGTAATACCCTCGCGTCCCCCTGAGGGGTCCCAACCCCAGTTTGAGAAGCCCTGAGCTAAAGCCTTTTTACAATTGCAGAGGATAATGTTGAGATACAACCTAAAATTAGGGTTGCCAATTTGGTAATATTTAAAAACCGGACACTCCAAAGAGAGTGCCAGAACCTCCCCTGCCCTACTTCTTCCCCCAAAGCCCCACTCTGCCCCACCTCTCCCCCTGAGGCCCCGCTCCATCCACTTTTCTTCCTGTCTCCCCCCCTCTCCCCTACAGTCGCTTGCTGCTTTTTCCCCTCCCACCTTCACCACCTGCCCAGGTCAGGAGAGATTCACCTGCAGAGCTGGGGCTGGGAGCTGCAGCCACCATATGCAGGTAGGAGGCGGACCCATCTGAGTAGGGGCTGGTGTGGGTGAAGACCCAGCGCCTCCCCACTTCCCTCACCTGCAGTAACTGGACTTTGGGTTTGCGGTCAGTATATCTGACCAGACACCATCAGGTCCCCCTTTTCAACTAGACTTTCCGGTTGAAAACTAGGCACCTGGCCACCCTACCTAAAATACCCATCTAAATTTACATTTTGTAATAATAATTCTTTGCAGTTCTGCAGCACCTTTACTGCAAGGTTTTCAAAGTGCACACACTTAATTAATGAACTCTAAGTATTAAGTACTACAGACACAAAGCAAGTCAATAGCAGAATTAGGATTGGAACCCAGGAACACCTCACTCTGAACCTACACTCATTCCTTGAGACTGGCTATCCCTCAACTATGATTATGCTATTTTACAGTTGAGTCCACTGAGAAGTTAAGGGATTTGCCCAATGCACACATAGCAAGTCAGTAGTAGAGAGAAGAAGACCAGAGCACAGAAATCCTGACTTTCAGTATCACGTTCTAATTGTTAGACAATGCTTCCATCCCAAGGAAAATGAATGACCTGATTTCCAGAAGTGCTAAGCACCCATCTGTCCTACTGACTTCAAATGCAGTGATAATGCTTGAACACTTCTGCAAATCAGAGCCAAGTAGCTTAACTGCCCTCAAAGTTTATGAGTGCAACCATTTGTACACACAAAAACTCAAATGTGTGTGTGAATCAAATGGGTAACCGCATAAAGAAATCAGCCTTTTTTTTTCCATAATTTTACATATATTCAAAAATGTTGATTCTGAGAGACCTGACAAAACTATGGTGGTAAAGGTTCAAAGAGCACCAACTAATCTGTGCTGATGTACAGAATTAGATCTGAAATTATCATTTTTTTAAAATTATTTAATTCTTTAAGTTTGATCACTTGTACAGTTTTATATGATTGCTTTATTTGCAAATTATGGCATTTAGCATTTTCACCATGCTGTGAAAATGCTGGTCTGTAAAACTGACCAGCTATGCTCATAGCTATCCACAGGACAATCAACTATACTGTGGCAAAAAAAGATTTACCCTTTTTTTTTTAAGCAGACTATAATTGCCAACATTGGTATTTGGCCAGGACATTGAGGCTAATACCGCTACAGTTGCCCAAAAATTGCCATAGGATCTTTAATGGCCACAAATAATCAGGACTCTGTTTTACATTTCATCCAAAAAGAAGCATCTCCAGCAGCTGGATGCTTTCTAACATAATGCTGGGGAACTGATTACCAGTTTACAGGGGAGACTGCCACTTTTACAGAATAATCCCCATCACTTCCCAAAGCACACTGTGTTTTCTTAAAGCTCTCGCCTTCAGGAACTGACCAGGTCAGCACAGCCTCAGTTTGTGGGATCTGATGTGTTTACAGCCTGATGTGGTATGGCTCCAGATTAGCAAACCTTTTATCATGGCTGCAGACCTAGTAAACCTTTTATCTAGTGTAGAAAGACACAACCATTTAATTGCATGCATGGCCAGCTCCCAAAACCCATTGCAACACATTGTCATATCATTATTGCAAGCAAAGATTGCACACACAGTTAAGAAGTTTACACAGCTTAATCATCTTCATTGCAAGGGGAACAGACCAGCAGCCTTAGAACAGATGGAAGCTTTTACATAGCCATTTGACTACGTGTTTCCCCATGTTCCCTCACTGGTGCTCAGGGTCACATGTTCTCTCCTATACCATGTAATGCTAGACGTTTCTGATTTTCAAAATGGGTGAGGACTGGATCTTGGGCTGCTCAGTGTCAACCAGGGGCTGGGGAATGAGTCCCAAGAGTGGGGAAGGAGGGGTGAATGGTCAGGTACTCTGTCAGCCAGAGGAATGGGCCTCAGGAGGGGGCTGGAGAGTGGCAGGGGAGTGTCAGCCAGGAGAGTGGGCCCCAAGGTGGGTTGGTGGTGACTGGATATGGTGCCAGCTGGGAAGCAGGTCCTGGGCATGGTCACCTCTGGCATACAAAAAAAAAAAAGACATCCGGGAGGATACTGAGCTCATAAAACTGCACAGCTGGCAGTATGTAGTGAGCACCCTTGCAGATTTTGCAGGCTAGCTGCCTCAAAAAAGGGGATCATCTTGGGAGAACCTGGACAGGTGGCTGGGTATGGGATCAGCTAGGGAGTGGGGCCCTTGCATGGAGTAGGGGTTTCAGTGTCAGCCAGAGAGGTGAGCCCTAGGGGTGACAGGTGGCCAGATAAGGTGTTGGCCAAGACACTGGAGTCTCTCTCCCCATGACTGCCAGGTCAGCCCTGGCAGTGTGGTGGCTCCATGCAGTGGAAGCATTTAACCCCCTTGGATGGGCCCTATGTTGCTCTGATAAATTAGTGCTTTGGTCATTTTTCTTTATTTAGTTGTTTACTTAAAGTGTTAAAACATTCTCACTTCAGTCTGGTCACCTTTGGCGTTTTAGTGTGCCATGTTGTACTGCAAATACAGTGCATCTACACAGTTCTAGCAACACAGCAGAGAGTTAGTTCAGAGTAAGAAGACTTCAAAAAAAAGTAAAGTTTTTAGCTTCCCCAAGGACAAAAATGTAGTGCTCTGTAGCCCACTCAGCACAAAAAAAAATCAGCAGAAATGTTGGTCACAAGCAGCTTTCTTGGAATCTGAATCACACTCCCATTCCTTGGCTCCGGTTGGGAATTCTATACTCAGTCCTTACTTGGACAAACTCCCACCAAAGTACTTTGCCTGAGAACTGGATAAGGACTGTAGGTTTAGGTGCTTTGTCACAAGCCTTCCACTGAAGCAGATTTGCTTAGTCACTGGCAAACAGTCCTCAACAATGCCAATGGCAGTTGCACCTCCTTTGAGGCACTATTAGAACCGGAGGAACGGATTCTGGAGTGCATCCACGAAGGAAACAGTTGCTCAGTGCAGAGGTCACAGTGTGAAAAGGTTAAAAAAACCTACCCGAAGCGGAAAGCAGTCTACCTGTCCCAGGATCCATGTTCAACAGGCTGTCCTGCTTTACAGCCAAAAAGACCTGACATGGACACACCACAAACAACGACTCGTAATTCAGGAAGAAATCTTACTAATGCATCCAATACAATGAGCAATGGCCCATATTCATTTCTACTTTTGCCAGTGTCCCAGGCCTGGCCAGTTTAGCCAGAGGAAGGGCACAGGATTGGATGCCAGCTTTCCTTGAATTCTAATTCTGGATCTATGTAATAAGCATTAATTACTTTGTTTGCTTGATGAAGAGAAGCAACCACAGCAAAGCATCTGCAATAACTATACAAGACAATGTCAAGCTAAAGGAAGTCATATTACACAACTGTCCCTTATTGTTTGAACATGATGTGTCCAAAAGTTTCTCATTTAATTTGTTTATAACTCCAAGCAATAATGATTCATGCAACATTTTTAACCCATAGTGGAGAAGGACCTTAATTAGCATTGCATGCAGTCTATTTTTCTTTGAAGTTTTATAAATGAGTCATTTAAAACATTATGAAATCCAGGATCTGGAACTTACATATGTGGGCCCAATCTCACAGCCCTTATTCTCACAACCAAACCCACGGATTCAGTGGAATCACTGGGATCACGTGTGTGAGTCAGAGCAATGGGCAATAAAGGGCTTGGTCTTGACCTCATTTAAGTCAAAGACAAAACTCCCTTTGATTTCAGTGGAGAGAAGTCAGGCCAAATAAGTGTGCCAGAGATGTGGGATTTGGACAGTGAGTGAATGGTTCATCACTGCAGCCATTATTTGCACTCACTAGTGGCTACTGAATCCCCACAATGTTGGATAAAGCTCCAGAAGCTCTAGGGCCCAACCACCCTGGCAGATGAGTACACACAATCCTATTGAATTCACTGGATGATCAGATTCAGGCCTGAGATGCTTCTTTAAACCAGTGGCGGTTCCTGGCTTTCAGCAGAATCCTACCTTTCCATCTACCTGTCCTACAGGCCTATAACAGCCACAGCCAACCCTCCCTGAACAAAATCCACGGTTTATGACACCACACACCCTCCTCCATTTTAGTGAAAGAGTTGTAGGCCTGCCACCTAACTGCTGGCCTTGATCTCGTTTCTTTTTTTCAAATGTGCCATCTATTTGGGGCTTCCTGAAAACGTTAACAGGGACAGCCCAGCCGAAACATGAGAAAATGGCCCAGGTCCAGCACAAAGACTGGAGGTCTGCTGCCTGCAATTCTTTCAGCAGCGGCAAGAAGTCATCATATACTTGGAATGAATGTGAGGAATCTACATGCCGGACCGGGAGTGGGAATGAGTTACAGACCTAGATTAGGGAGCATACATTTCTAATGGTGAGACATCTGTGGATAAATAATGAATTTACAGAGTCAAAGACCTCAAAGTAATCTTGTTAATGCAAATAAACAAAATAAAGTCATGTTGTGCATCTGAGTGTTAGTGCAGAACAATGCTTCTACAGTGCAGCGAAAACATCTGAAGATGTATCCAATTCAAAGCCTAACAGGCAGTACCACATGCCTGTTACTGTCCTGATTTATTTACTGACTATTGATACACACCTCTACCCCGATATAACACGGTCCTCAGGGGCCAAAAAATCTTACCGCGATATAGGTGAAACCGCGTTATATCAAACTTGCTTTGATCCACTGGAGTGCCCAGTCCCACTCCCCCAGAGCACTGCTTTACCACGTTATATCCAAATTATTGTTATATCGGGTCGCGTTATATCGAGGTAGAGGTGTACAAGTGATTCACATCCTCTATATTGAAATCTTGACATACAAAGGAAGAAGCTTCCTAATTTTCAACCAGCTTTCTAGACCCAACAAAACAAGCTTCTGTGTTTCCCAGTTTAACTTCTGTTATTTGACAGTCTAACCAATCCAAGACTAATGTTTGTGCACTAATAAGGCTGTTTCCAATTTCTGAGTCCTGAGTAATTACTTTAAAACAGAAAATAAAGAGGAGAAATACACACACACACGTTCTCTCTGTAACCTAATAAGAGAGGAGAATCAATGCTGCAAACAGGAGTAGGGAACATGTTTTTTCTCTGTGGGCTAAATTCACCCAGGATCTTCTCTATTTCCAGCTAATGCAGACCCAGCCATAGCTCCTTTAGCAGCAAAAGTCCACGCACAAGTGAGTAACAGTGAAACCAGTTATTGAGAAGATCTGTAGATGATGAATGAACCTTTTTTTTATATTCTTGTTCACCATCCAAACAAACTGGAGCCTGAAATTCTCGTCTGCTTAGACAGAAGCAATATGGAGGAAAAGGCACGAAAGCAGCATCACGCCAACAAGTAATTAAACTTTGGGCTAGTCTACACTGGCAACACTAAAGCGCTGCCATGGCAGCGGTTTAACGTGCCTTATGTGGTCGCAGCGCAGGGAGAGAGCTCTCGCAGCAGAGATCTCTAAAAAACCCACCTCAATGAGGAGCGCAGCTCCCAGTGCTGGACAGCGCTGGGGCACTGTTTACACTGGTGCTTTACAGCGCTGCAACTTGCTGCGCTCCGAGGGTGTTTTTTCACACCCCTGAGCAAGAAAGTTGCAGCGCTGTTAATTGCCAGTGTAGACAGGCCCTTAGTTTATGTTAGTCTCGGTTATGCTTGCAAGTAAGATAGTTACAACCCTTCTGGCCTTCACTGGTACAGAGAATATAGCAAAAGAAAGTCAAAACATCAAGTTTTCTTTGTTACTTTTCTATAAAGCATCTGAATTTACAGAATAAAAAGTCAGTTTCACATGAAACAAGGT
Source organism: Gopherus flavomarginatus (assembly GCF_025201925.1). Lineage (NCBI taxonomy): Eukaryota > Metazoa > Chordata > Testudines > Testudinidae > Gopherus > Gopherus flavomarginatus. The sequence goes on from NC_066624.1 coordinate 89,663,820, forward strand.
AATGGACACAGTAACATAACAAAGACCTTACTGCCCGTTTCCACATTTGTTTATATACTATATGTGCCTCTCTTTATCCCCCATCTAAACTACCGTATATACTAGCCCATTCGTTTATAAATCGACCCCCCAAAATGGATAGGTAAAAATAGCAAAAAATGTATGACCCTTTCATCAGCCGACCCTATATTTCAGGGATTGGAAAACTTTGGCTCCCGGCCCACCAGGGTAAGCCGCTCAAGAGTCAGGACCTTTTGTTTATTTGGAGCGTCTGCAGGCATGGAGCCCCTCAGCTCCCTGTGGCCGCCATTCGCTGTTCCCAGCCAATGATTTAAATAGAGTTTAAAATCATCAAATTTTGGTATAGACTCGTTTATAAGCTGACCCCCACTCTTCGATGCGTTACTTTTTTACCAAAAATATTTGGCTTATGAACGAGTATATACGGTAGTTATACTACAGACCATAGTCACAGACAATAGGGCTGGTAAAGCCTTTCTGGTACAGTCCCCTGGATAAAGCACTTTCCTTTTCACTAATCTCTCATGTGTCCTACCTTGCCCTCTCTCAAACACCTCTTTCGTTTCATACGGCATTTTGCAATCCATGCATGGAAGACACAATATCATGGGCAAAATATTAATATTGTGTCTTCAAACTGTACATGTTAAACTCCCTTTACCTCACCTCAGAAGTTGTATCTCCTAATCATTTTACTCCTGAATGTGATGTATCTCATGAAAATAAGAGAGTTCCTCATCAACATTTGTACCTAGCAGTCTGAGTAAAGAGAATATCAGAAGAAATGCTGTCCTTACAGAATGCAGATTTTATATTGGCAGGCTCTGGCCACCTCTACCCACAGCAACTTCCTTTCCATGACTCCTCTTCCATTTTCTTTGACAGCAAGGGGAGTGAACCTGCAGTTTTGGAGCCATATGTGTCTCAGTAGCTAAAATGTTGTGGCTCTCCTCATCACCACCTGGATACAAGCCTGTAGCTCTGGTACTCTGAAATACCAGATGTGATTCCTTCCATTTTCCTTCATGTACCCCCCTTCCCCAGATTTCTGCTAGGGTTTATATGTCCTGCCCTGAACCCTCCTGCATACCACCAGACCCTTTAAATCAGAGGTTTTCAAACTGTGGGGTGCACACACCCGCCAAGGGGGCATGGAGGAATGTTTGGGGGGGAGGCTCCAGGAGCCACCTCCACCTCCTGACTCACCTCTATTTGTATGAGCCCCCTAGCTCCACAGAGAAAGGCTGTCAGGGCCCACAAACAAATGCTAAACTTCACAGAGATTGTCCATGATTCATTTCTTGATAGCTAGGGATGGTAACGCATGAACAGGCCAAACACTGTATTCCCATGTTGTCAGCTATGAAATATCATCAAAACTAATTTACTTGCTGTTACTCCCAGTGTACCACTTTGCCATCAGAGCCTTCATCAGAACTGTGAAATCACCACTTGAACAATTTTAAATTAGTGGCTCATCATTTCAGATAGACACTAAATTTCTTCACAGCATATTCCAAATGCCTATTCTCTGCCAAGAGAGGGGTAAATGCTGAGAGGTTGTTGAAAATGGGTTTCTTAACTCACCAGGATGAAACACACCCGTGCATCTTCTCTCACACCATGCTCAACAGCCTCTATTTACATTAGACCTTTAAAGGCTGCCCTGTGACCCTGCTTTTACTCATGCTGCTTAGCAATTACTCACAAGAGTAGTCACGTTGACTTTGAGCCTCAAACAGATATGCAGACTAGGGGCCTGATCCTGTAACACTTAGTGATAAGCGTGAGTCAATGGAACTATGTAATGTTGGGTCCTACAGGGGATCACTTCATCCAACACTAAAAGGGAAGCACTTTTACAAGTATTAAAAGGGCCCTGGCTGTGCCATCCTTACCAGTTCATACGCTCCCTTGAACACAGAGCCTGCAGCCACTCCTGATTCTTATGTGGACTGCACAAAGATGGGGCCAGGCTCCTTCCTTCCTCCCATCCCCATTGCACCCTATGGAAGGTCCAGGCATAATCTAGACTCAAATGAGAACCAACTGGGGATTAAGGCTATGTTGACAAGATAACAGAAAATTTTTATATAACACATTTATTTCACACATTTAAAAATCTAACTGACACATTTTCCCCTGAGGTTGTCTGTAAAGTATTGGTCAAACAGCATTAACATCATTAAGCTATTATATGAACTATAAACCCAGGGGGCCCAGTTTACTCTTAACTGCACCAACGCAACTTTATTGAAGTAAATGGAGTTGCACAAATGTAACTGAGAGGAGAACATGGACCTTCTTTTGTTAAAATGGAGCGAGGCAAACTTGAACTGCATAAATCAAATATGCAAGGGGGGATTGGGTTGTATTGTATTTATATTTATTTTTACTCTTTGTCCTTGAGCTGTCTTCTCCCACAAAGAGAAATGACAATGTTACAAACTGAAAAGGATTAAACAAAATGTACATTAGACAGTTAACGTTATTTTTAGCAGGAGGAAAAGTAGCTACCAAATGGCCTTTGAAAGAACTAAAACATAAATTAAATATTTCAGTCTGAAATGTGCCTATCTGTAGATGCACACTTTGAAATAAGCTCTGTTACACAAAGGAACTTATAAGAGCTGAAAAGCTAAACCAATGAAGTCTTATTTATCTCTACCACTTTTAAGGGCTTTAGCAAAACTCCCTTTTAAAAAGCTAATTCTTGTATCCCTTACCTCCTTTGCTTCCTAAAACAGATGGAGTGGCACTTTGTCCTCTTTACTTCATCATATACATAAACTTAATCTAGAGCTTTGTGTAACGAAAATAGAAACCTCCAAACTATAAATACAGTTCTTGGAACAGTAATATACTAAATCCTCAATACATGTGTCCATTCTCCTAGAGGATAGACCAACAAATCTCATCCCAGCACCTTATTTATTGATTAGAGAAGACCAGTGTCCATTCAGATAGCATCAGATATTGGTAACGGTTAGAAAATATTTGTCATAATAAATTACACATGGTAAATACAAATTGCCATGAAGAAAGTTAGTATCTGAACTTTGAAGTAATACTCTTTAAAAAATCATTAAACACAAGTTTGTTAGTGTTAAAAAAATATTTGAGACAAATGTCACAAAGCTATTTTGGGAATATTTCAGAATAAAAAATATTGCTGCAAAATGTTTTCTGAACTTAGTTAGAGAAACCAATCCCTTGCCAAATTTATCCAAACATTTCTAATATTTTTAATATTTTAGTGTATTTAAATATTTTTATTTTAGTGTTGATGTTGATCTATTATAACTTTTTCTTTAAAAGCACACTACCTAAAACCATTACTAATGACAGGCAGCATACAAAAAATATAACATATTTAATGGATAGGATCATGATTTCTTCCTCTATTTCACTATATCAATTATTTTCATCCCATTTACAGGCTTAAGCTAATTACGATTTTCCACCCACCACTTACTTTAGTTGAACAATATTAGGCATCATTATTGCAAATTACTGAAGAAAGTTGTTAAGATCTTCTTTATTATATAATGCTTATATACTCCTTGGTAGAACATATACAAGTCAACTGATATTGTTTGATCAGAACTTTACACACAATTTGCCTAGATACACACTATTTGTAAGTGCTACTCAGGAACAATAGGTAAGGTTCTCATGCAAACCTGTATATCACAGCAAAATGACTTGTAGATTAAATGGTCAGAAATGTTTATATTGGCAAGTAATTTGTATTAATTTTAAATGACACAGAAGTGCAGTTTGTCAGTCTGATTAAAGTGATAGCTTATAAAAGCCTATATTTTCACGGGGACACGTACTTTTGAATGAATGAAAAAAAATCAGCTTTTCCACTCAGAATACACAGTAATATCTACCACAATTATTTCATGTTATCAATGTCCAAATAAACATAAAATGCAACTTACCGTTGATAAAGTATAAAATATACATGATCTTTCCTATAAACACTTCCAGAAATGTACATGATCTTTCTATAGTATTTCCAAAACCAAAAAATCCTTACCTTTTTCTGGACTTAAATTTTTATATACTTCAAGGTCTGCCATTAAATTTGTTATTGTTATGCATTATTGACAGACACAATGGAGTATCTCCCTGAAGGAAAGCCTCAATTCAGTCTTCACGTCTACAGAGATAAAACATTTGGAAAGCAATCCTTAGAACTAGATGAGAATTCTGCCAGTGCTGTCATTTATGAGCCATAATGAGGTCCTTGTGATCCATAAGACAGAGACAGGAAAATATAAATCCATGAGATATTATACAACTTTGTTCAAAGCTGAAAAGCACAGCCTGACAGGAAAACTGGAAGCATTTGCGTCGTGTGGCTGCTATTGTGGGAATGCAGGAGCTATGACTACTTTTGGTCTGAGACATGCACGCATAGTATAAAGATGAAGACCCTCCAGGCACTAAATGTGCATAATGCCTGTGAAGAGCAGGTCTCTAAGTGTCCAGGAAATCCTTCCCACACTGATGGTCGGTCAGAAACTGATTAGCATACTTCAGTTTAAGAATGGGTGAGTGGCGCAGCCTGAATGCTAAAGATGAAAACAAAACAGAATCTCACTCAAAAGTAAGTCTCAGCATCTGCAGCCGAGGGAATCCATGAAGTGGAAGAAGCAGTCGTTTTGTCCTTTCCCAATTTTCATTTTAGTGATGAAGACATTTTTTAAAGTTTTCTTCACATCATATGCATTAAAAAGAATGCACCACAGAAAAGGCTGCAGTGCTTCCATGTAACTTAGGGTGTGATCCTGCGAGGTGCTGAGCACAGGAATGTCACTCATCAGGGCCCTACCAAATTCACGGTCCATTTTGGTCAATTTCACAGTCATGGGATTTTTAAAATAGTAATTTTCATGACGTCAGCTACTTAAATCTGGAATTTCACAGTGTTGTAATTGAAGGGGTCCTGACCTGAAAAGGAGTTGTGGGAGGGTCGCAAGGTTATTGTAGAGGAGTTTGTGGTACTGCTACCCTTACCTCTGCACTGCCACTGGCAGCAGCACTGCATTCAGAACCGGGCAGCTGGAGAGTGGCGGCTGCTGGCTGGGTGCCCAGCTATGAAGGCAGACCCACCACCACCAGCAGCACAGATGTAAGGATGGCTTGGTATGGTATTTCCACCCTTACATCTGCACTGCTGTTGGCATGGTGCTACCTTCAGAGCTGGGCACCAGGCCAACAGCTGCCACTCTCCAGCCCCCCACCTCTGAAGGCAGCACAGAAGTAAGGTTGGCAATACCACAATCCCCCTAAAATAACCTTGCGGACCCTTCTCCTCCCCCCCTCAACTCCCTTTTGGATTAGGACCTCCAGTTTGAGAAATGTTGGTCTGGCCTGCAGAATCTGTATAGTATAGGGTAAAAGCACACAAAAGACCAGATTTCACAGGGCGGGGACCAGATTCCACGGTCCGTGATGCATTTTTCATGGCCGTGAATTTGATAGGGTCTTACTCATTTGAGAACAACTCCAATAATTCCGACTCCCAGTCCCCTGACCACTGAACAACACTTCCTGACTCAAGGACTTGTTAAATAGCTACAACTCATACAGGTGTTTCATAAAATGAATCAAATCCATTCAGCATGAATAAAAGATTGTAGCCCCATTCTGACTGTAACTAACACCCAGAAACATATGCACTTGATTGTGGAAGGGGTGTGTAGATTGGTTTGCAAGGCAGAGGAAGACAGATGCTCATTGCCCCTGATCATGGTGAACACTACGTCATTCACCAAGATGGGCTTCCATTGTGCTCCTTCCTGAGCACTGGGGAACACGGGAGCCACGGGAAGTGTGAGCAAGCTTGTGCAGAAGGTAGAGGATCTGTCTTTAGGGCTCTATTGAAAATAGGAGCCAAGCAGAAGACAGAATAGAAGTAGATTTGATATATGTTTCAGATTCAGAGTTTACTACCTGTCATGTCATGTTGATGACACAAATAGCAGAGTTCACTGCAATCAACATATATTCATGATGGACTGTATACCGGCAGCATACCAGGAACTCTCTCTGGAGATATTTAAGAGTAGGTTAGATAAATGTCTATGAGGGATGGTCTAGACAGTATTTGGTCCTGCCATGAGGGCAGAGGACTGGACTCGATGACCTCTCAAGGTCCCTTCCAGTCCTAGAATCTATGAACAGGCATGCAGAATACCCAGCAAGTGCAAAAACTGTAAAATAATTCTAAAACTCACCTTTGCATCGCCATTAATAATAGTCATACTTTGTGCTTCTACTAAATCTTTCAACTACATGCAACATGATTTACAAAATAATTAAGCCTCATACAAACTTATGAGATAGCTAAGTAGTATCATCCTCATTTTACAGATGGGGAAACTGAGGCACAGAGCCACTATGTGATTTTCCCACCACTACAATTGCTATTGGAGCCAGAATTAGAATTCAGAGCTCCTGACTCCTAGCCCAATACTCAAACCAGTAGACAGCACTTCTACTTCATAGTAACTATGGGCACTCCATATGTTGTACCTTTGCTGAAGCCAATGGCAGCTTAATACAAGGCAAGCTTGCAGATATTGGGTCCTATACAAACTCGTCTACATTTATACCATTCAGCTTTTCTGAGATGTTTTAGAGAAAAAACTCCTGAGGGATTTCAATGGCTCACCAACTGAATATGAGAAAAGGTTTTGCTCACACTTAATATATCACCCTCTCACAAGAGGAAACAGCAAACAAACAACAGATGAAGAGTCTTTTATATTGACCCCCAAAAACAACAGTAGAAGCCTAAATCCAATATGCTGTCTTCCCCCAGCATTTCAGGAGAGCTATATAGTATAGACTACATGTGCTGAAATACCTGGCTATCAGTGTGCAAGATGGCTTTCACTGGATAGAAGCACCACAGTGTTGGTGTCACTAGGCATAAATCTAGGCCTCAGTGAACCAAAGCTCCTCCATGTTGAACTCTACTTGATCTAGAAAGCTAGCAGCTGTGAAATTAAATGTGTAACAGTAAGTTATCAGTTGCAGCACAGCTCAAACCGGTCTAAAGCAGTAGTGATAAGGCCTGTGCACCTCCAGCAGAAGGACAAGATAACTTGCAGAAGGAAAACTTACTAATGAGCTGCCGCGGCCAAGATTACTTAATGCACCTGCGCTTACGTAACTGCTACAGGGGGAGGAAGGAGGAGGAGGGGGAGGGGGAAGAAAGAAGAAAGAGAAAAAAACTTATAAAAAGGGAAAAGCCGCTTGTGTAGGTGTGCTTGATTTGAGGCATCAGTCTCCTTGCACCGCTTTGAGATCTCAAATAAACTTTGTTTGCTTCTGCACCCTGGTGTGTTTATTGGCGTGAAGTACACTGGGCAACGAACCCCGCTGTTGCCCCCCTTGGGCACTTTGTGTCGGCAACAGTTCTTGGCGCCCAACGTGGGGCTCGAGGCTAAAATTAGCCTTGCTCAGATCCCTCCTGGTGGTCGACAAATTGCAGTGACGACCGACGCCCAGCGCGCATCAGTGACTCCACTGGGGGCCTCGGCAGAGACACAGTTCGACCGACCCCGGAGGGCACAACGGTGCAACACGCTCGAGTAGTGGAGAAGCAGTTGTGGGCAATGGTGAGGAACCGGTCCCTTGGATAAGGTAGGAACAGTCCAGTGGTCTGGACTTTGGCCCAGGGAGGGTCCCTTGGATAAGGTAGGAACAGTCCAGTGGTGTGGACTTTTGCCCGAGGCTGGGGACGCCCAGTCGTCGTAATTCGAGGCTGGGGACGCCCAGTCGTTGTAATTCCCATTAGACGATAGAGCGTCATATAATGGGTCAAGGGCATGGTATGGGGTGCCAGGTACGGTGTACACCCTTAGAATGCATTCTGGTGAATTGGAAAGTGTTTGGATCGGATCCGATGACTAAGAATAAACTGAAAAAGTTCAAAAAAAAAAAAAGCAAGATCAGATGCAGAATGGTACTGGGGGCCAGTGTGAGTGACTGTTACCGGAAGACGCCCAGAGTACCCTGTGAAGCAAAAGCTCGTGACCATGACTACTCTAAGGCAATCCTGGTAACTAGTGGATCTTTAGGAGGTCCGACCGATGGTGGGCTGACTTGGCCTGGCATCGTCCGGTGAGGAAGCTACCCAGGTCTAGGAGTGTGTTTACCCATCTTCCCTTCCCCTTTCCTTTCCGTGTGGGCTACTGACAGTCTGATCATCTCACTGGATGCAATCAGAGTAAGCGGTGCCATCTTCCAGAGACTAGCCAACGCTCTTTGCTGAAGGGAGGTGTAGGAGGGTCGTGGCCATCCTCGTTAGCCTCTCCTGTGTGAGTACCCTGTAGGGAAAAATCCTTAGTTTATGAGCCGCTAGCGCGGACAGGGCACCCTCCCTGTGTGTGTAAGTGGAAAATGGGTGGGGGACAGTCTAAACATTCCACCTCACCCCCTAAGGGTACCCCAGCATATTACATGTACGTACATTATGGTTCATCAACCTGCAGGTATTTAGAGAATTGTAATATTTACATGCGTGAAAATCCATCTAGACAATGCCCACTAGAAGGTACTTCAATCTAGATAAGATCATACATCTAAGAGGAGCATTTAATCACCAAAAAGCCCTGACACAGCATGAGCAAATTTGTCTATTGAGGAAAGGAACGGGTTAATTTGAAATTCATCTTGGCCTAGGGATAAAAAGAAAGTTGCTCTGCGTTCAAAGTCAAGAATCAACGCAGACTATGCTAAGTACAAAGAAAAACTGCTTTCGGCCCCAGCTGGCTGTGAAGAAAAAAAAATATAGATAGAGGCGAACCAAAGGCAATACAAGTTACAGAACTGAGATTACATTTGCAAAGCTTAACTGTCCAGTAAGATCCAACAGTGTGCCTTTGTGACCACGGAATCGGTGTGGCTTGGAATCTCTGAAAGACACGCCGCAGGAGATTCCAGGGTCTAAAAGAACAGCCCTCCCAAGAGTGGAAGCATGTTGGAAATTCTGCACAAGCTGTATACATGATAATCTCCTGTCCACCTCTCCCCCTTCTCTGAACATTATACACAGAAGTGGCCAGTCTGGACGTACGTGTGTGAGTATGAAAGGGGCTTAGGGCCTGGGGCATTAATGTCTTCCTGAGTGATGTGGGAGCATTCCCAACACCCTCCGTTGTTCTATGATTTTATCAATGAAGCTTTAAAATTCAGTTATATGGTGTGTTTTCTTTATCTTCCCCCAACGATCCTGTAGTGTCAGCCTGATCACCTGACACGAGGGATAGATTGGTAACAGAAATTTGTCACAGTTTGGTGAGCAATTGAAAAGGGAGGAGCCCTGCAGAATTTACACCATCTATTTGTTTTACCCTTGTTATTTTATGTTTGCTTTGCTTGGTACTGTTGGTGTTATATGTTGAGAACTGCATGATTATAAGTGAGCCCTAATAGGATAAGGAAACGCTATCTGGTTCTGGTTCTGTTCTGTTTAACCGGTTACTGTTGTTTTTCTGCTCTGTTCATTTGAGCGTTAGGAGTGTGGGCGGAACTGAACCTCTTGTTTGTAATTCCTCGGAGTGGAAGCCACGCGTGCAATGAAGCTCTGAGGTCGAATGGAGATCCTTCTGTCCCGTCCCCTGTAGCGGTCAGTGTATAGAAGTGGGAAAACCTGGCTTAGACTGTAATTCCCTCTGCTCTCTGTGTAATTCTCTTTTCTGTTTAAGTGTCAGAAGACAGATGGGTGGGTCTCTGGGTAAACCCTCTAAAGGGGATTGGTATCATAACCTTAGTTCCACATTTGGACCTTAGCGTCCAAAATATGGGGGTTAGCATGAAAACCTCCAAGCTTAGTTACCAGCTTGGACCTGGTACCTGCTGCCACCACCCAAAAAATTAGAGTGTTTTGGGGCACTCTGGTCCCCCTGAAAAACCTTCCCTGGGACCCCAAGACCCAAATCCCTTGAGTCTCACAACAAAGGGAAATAATCCTTTTTCCCTTCCCCCCTCCAGGTGCTCCTGGAGAGATACACAGACACAAGCTCTGTGAATCCAAACAGAGTGAATCTCCCTCTCTGTTCCCAATCCTGGAAACAAAAAGTACTTTCCTATTCCCCCAGAGGGAATGCAAAATCAGGCTAGCAATCCAACACACAGATCTCCCCGATTCCTTCCTCCCACCAATTCCCTGGTGAGTACAGACTCAATTTCCCTGAAGTAAAGAAAAACTTCAACAGGTCTTAAAAGAAAGCTTTATATAAAAAGAAAGAAAAATACATACAAATGTTCTCTCTGTATTAAGATGATACAACACAGGGTCAATTGCTTAAAAGAATATTGAATAAACAGCCTTATTCAAAAAGAATACAAATCAAAGCACTCCAGCACTTATATTCATGCAAATACCAAAGAAAAGAAACCATAGAACTTACTATCTGATCTCTTTGTCCTTACACTTAGAAACAGAAGACTAGAAAGTAGAAAGTACTTCTCCAAAGCTCAGAGAAAGCAGGCAGGCAGACAAAAGACTCAGACACACACTTCCCTCCACCCAAAGTTGAAAAAATCCGGTTTCCTGATTGGTCCTCTGGTCAGGTGCTTCAGGTGAAAGAGACATTAACCCTTAGCTATCTGTTTATGACACGCCCCCCAAATTGCAGACAGTGGGGAAGCTCACTGGCGGCGATTTCCTTCTAGAACTTGAAAATAAACAGATTAATACAACACATACACCTTTACATATACTCCTAAGTATATAACTAACAGACTTCTACATTTTAAGAACACTTTTTAACTACTGAATTTTGGGAAACTCTCACGGGAGAGTGCATCAGCAACTTTATTAGAAGCTCCTGTGATGTGTTGAATTTCAAAATCAAAATGTTGGAGAGCTAAACTCCAACGAAGAAGTTTCTTGTTGTTCCCCTTGTCAGTATGAAGCCACTTTAGTGCAGCATGGTCAGTTTGTAGTTGGAACCGCCGTCCCCAAACATATGGGCGTAGCTTTTCCAGGGCGTACACAATGGCATAGCATTCCTTTTCACTGACTGACCAGTGACTTTCCCTCTCAGACAGTTTCTTGCTGAGAAACACGACAGGATGGAAGTTGTGATCTGTTGCTTCCTGCATGAGCACTGCTCCTATACCACGCTCAGATGCATCTGTGGTTACTAGGAATGGCTTGTGAAAATTCGGGGCCCTGAGCACAGGGTCAGACATGAGCGTCGCCTTAAGCTGGGTAAAGGCCTTTTGACACTCATCAGTCCACTTAACGGCATTTGGCTGGGTCTTTTTGGTCAGGTTGGTTAGTGGGGCAGCGATTTGGCTGTAGTGTGGTACAAATCGCCTGTAGTATCCGGCCAAGCCTAAGAAGGATTGGACCTGCTTCTTGGACCGTGGGACAGGCCACTTTTGGATAGCATCCACCTTGGCCTGTAGGGGGTTTATGGTTCCTCGACCCACCTGGTGCCCCAGGTAAGTCACTCTGTTTTGGCCTATTTGACACTTTTTGGCCTTAACAGTTAGTCCTGCCTGCCTGATGCGCTCAAAGACCTTTTCCAGGTGTAGTAGGTGTTTGGGCCAGGAGTGTGAAAAAATGGCCACATCATCGAGGTAGGCAACTGCAAATTGTCCCAGTTCAGCTAGTAGACCATTTACCAGCCTCTGGAAGGTGGCGGGTGCATTTCGAAGGCCGAAAGGAAGGACATTGAATTCATACACCCCCGTTGCAAAGTCCACTAAAGTTAGTACGTACTGCTTTCCTTTGGGCGTTTTTTTTGGGAAAGGGCCCAGAATATCCACAGCTACTCGCTGAAATGGGACCTCAATTATGGGGAGTGGCTGGAGAGCGGCCTTGACCTGGTCTTGAGGCTTTCCCACTCTTTGGCATACCTCACAAGACCGGACATACTTGGCAACGTCCTTGCCCATCCCCTCCCAGTGGAAGGACTTCCCCAACCAGTCCTTGGTTCTGTTCACCCCAGCATGGCCACTGGGATGATCATGGGCTAAGCTTAAGAGCTTCCCCCGGTACTTAGTTGGAACCACCAACTGTTTTTGCGGCTGCCATTCTTCCCGGTGTCCACCAGAAAGAATTTCCTTGTATAAAAGTCCTTGGTCTATAACAAACCGGGATCGATTAGAAGAGCTGAGAGGCGGTGGGGTGTTCCGTGCCGCCGCCCAAGCTTTCTGAAGGCTGTCATCTGCTTCCCGCTCAGTCTGGAACTGTTCCCTTGAGGCTGGGGTCACCAGTTCTTCCTCAGACTGTGGACTTGGGCTTGGTCCCTCTGGAAGCGATGTAGGTGATGGGGTTGTTTCCATTGCTGGTGAACCGCTCTTTGCTGGTGCACCTGAGGGTATTTCAGGCTCTGGCTGAGCCTTTTGGGTATGGCTATCTGTTGCTTCTGCCAGTTGTGGCTCGCTGGCGCCCACTGGCGTTGAGTTTGAAGATGGGGTTGCAATCGCTGGTGCTGGTTGCTGTTCCAGTTCCGGGCCTGGGACTGGAGGTGCTGTGGCTGTTTCAGTGGTTGGCATGGAATCCGGGTCCACTACCTCTGTCTGGGTCTCTGGTAACACAGACGGGGCCTCTGTGGACGGCTCAGGAACAGGAATGGGTCTGGAAGCTTGCCTGGTTTGGCTACGTGTAACCATTCCCACTCTCTTGGCCCGCCTCACCTGGTTGGCCAAGTCTTCCCCCAGTAGCATGGGGATAGGATAATTGTCATAGACTGCAAAAGTCCACATTCCTGACCAGCCTTTGTACTGGACAGGCAGTTGAGCTGTAGGCAAGTCTACAGCTTGTGACATGAAGGGGTAAATTGTAACTTTGGCCTTTGGGTTGATGAATTTGGGGTCAACGAAGGATTGGTGGATAGCTGACACTTGTGCCCCCGTGTCTCTCCACGCAGTAACCTTCTTTCCGCCCACTCTCAAATTTTTCCTTCGCTCTAAGGGTATTTGAGAGGCATCCGGGCCTGGGGATCTTTGGTGTGATGGTGGTGTAATGAATTGCACTCGCATGGTGTTCTTGGGACACTTGGCCTTGATATGTCCCAGTTCATTACACTTAAAGCATCTTCCATCTGATGGGTCATTGGGCCGAGGTGAGTTACTGGAGACTGGTGAGGTTGAAGGGTAGGGTATCTGTGGCTTTACTTGGGTGGTATGTGGGGTCTTTGGCTGTCCTCGGTTGTAGGGTTTATGGTCTGTGTGCCCCCTGGGGTAATCGTTCCCCTTGACAGTAGCTTTCTTGCTTTCTGCCAGTTCCATCCATTTGGCTCCAATCTCCCCCGCCTCAGCGATATCTTTGGGATTTCCATCTTGTATGTACCGTGTGATGTCTTCAGGAACACCATCCAAGAACTGCTCCATTTGTATGAGGAGGTTCAGTTCTTCCAAGGTTTGAATGTTGTTTCCTGTTATCCAGGCCTCATAGTTTTTTGCAATGTAGTAGGCGTGTTTGGGAAATGACACCTCGGGTTTCCACTTTTGGGTTCTGAAGCACCGACGGGCATGATCTGGGGTTATCCCCATTCGGTATCTGGCCTTGGTTTGAAAAAGTTTATAGTCATTCATTTGCAGCTTAGGCATTTCAGCTGCCACCTCTGCTAAAGGTCCACTGAGCTGTGACCTCAATTCTACCATGTACTGGTCTTCGGGGATGTTGTACCCAAGACAGGCTCTTTCAAAATTTTTCAAGAAGGCCTCGGTGTCATCACCTGCCTTGTAGGTGGGAAATTTCCTGTGCTGTGGAGCAATATTTGGCGCCGGGTTGTTAGGGTTGGCTGGCACAGGCAGCCCAGCTTTTGCCAACTCCAGTTCATGTTTTCTCTGTTTTTCCTTCTCTTCATTCTCTTTTTGTTGTTTTTCCAGTTCTCGGTGGTGGGCCGCCTCCTCTTCTTCTTGCTTCCTTCTGTGGGCCAACTCTTCTTCTGCTTGTTTCCTTCGGTAGGCTACCTCTTCTTCTTCTAGTTTTCTTTTGTGTGCTGCCTCTTGGGCTGCTTGTTCTCTTTGGTAGGCTGCCTGTTCTCTTTGGTAGGCTGCCTCTTTGATCTGTTCTTCTCTTTCTTTCATCTCCATCTCTTTTTGTTTTATTTCCAGTTGTCGCCTGTGTTCAGCTTCTTTGATTTGTTCTTCGGCCTCAATTTTTGCCTTAGAAGTCATGATTCCTGTTTTCTTGTGTTGGGGTGCCCTCCGGTGTTTATCTTCTGCACTGCAGGTTCTCTGTTGCCTCCTGAAGTCTGCCTAGCAACAGTGCCTTTAGCTAATTTTCCTTTTCTCTCTCTAGCTAATGTTTAATGAAGGGAAACCAGAAAAACCACTTTATTTGCATGCATATAAGTGCTGGTACTTGCCTCCTAATGGGAGGGCTATTGCATGACAAAAGACCCTCAACAGTTTGGTAATGGCTTCTCGCTTAACATGCAAGCCACAAACTGCCAGAGAGAGCAGAAAAAAAAAATTCTCTCTGGTTCCCTTTTAAAACCAACTGTTTCTCTCTGCTAAAAAGCCCTTAGCAGAGAAGAGAAAAATATAATATTCCTACTGGCTTCTGGATTCTGTCTATATCCCACCACTGCCACCATATCATAACCTTAGTTCCACATTTGGACCTTAGCGTCCAAAATATGGGGGTTAGCATGAAAACCTCCAAGCTTAGTTACCAGCTTGGACCTGGTACCTGCTGCCACCACCCAAAAAATTAGAGTGTTTTGGGGCACTCTGGTCCCCCTGAAAAACCTTCCCTGGGACCCCAAGACCCAAATCCCTTGAGTCTCACAACAAAGGGAAATAATCCTTTTTCCCTTCCCCCCTCCAGGTGCTCCTGGAGAGATACACAGACACAAGCTCTGTGAATCCAAACAGAGTGAATCTCCCTCTCTGTTCCCAATCCTGGAAACAAAAAGTACTTTCCTATTCCCCCAGAAGGAATGCAAAATCAGGCTAGCAATCCAACACACAGATCTCCCCGATTCCTTCCTCCCACCAATTCCCTGGTGAGTACAGACTCAATTTCCCTGAAGTAAAGAAAAACTTCAACAGGTCTTAAAAGAAAGCTTTATATAAAAAGAAAGAAAAATACATACAAATGTTCTCTCTGTATTAAGATGATACAACACAGGGTCAATTGCTTAAAAGAATATTGAATAAACAGCCTTATTCAAAAAGAATACAAATCAAAGCACTCCAGCACTTATATTCATGCAAATACCAAAGAAAAGAAACCATAGAACTTACTATCTGATCTCTTTGTCCTTACACTTAGAAACAGAAGACTAGAAAGTAGAAAGTACTTCTCCAAAGCTCAGAGAAAGCAGGCAGGCAGACAAAAGACTCAGACACAAACTCCCTCCACCCAAAGTTGAAAAAATCCGGTTTCCTGATTGGTCCTCTGGTCAGGTGCTTCAGGTGAAAGAGACATTAACCCTTAGCTATCTGTTTATGACAATTGGAGTATATGTTAAGTAAATGGCCTTTACCCGATGGGCCATGCATTTTTGTCCAGGTGGCAAGCCTCACGAGGGAGGACTCGGGTAGTCTTGTGAGTAAAAATGTTTAAGGGAAGAGACCAGGAGGGGTGGGGGCTAGTTGAGAAGCCCACCCTCCTAGCTAAACTGATAGTGGAACAAGTTGGTGCCCATGGAAGGGACGGTTCAGCAAGAAAAGCAGGATCGGGCCCAGGCGGGCAGGCGACAGAGAGATTGGAGAACGGGTTGGAAAACTTTGAGGGTGTAGTGGAAGGAAGGAGTCAGTAAGTGTAAGCAAAGTGTAAGCATGAGGATTTCAAATACCCAGGACTTACTTGGAATGGTGAGTTAAGTTGATAAAAGTGGCTGTTGGGAGACAAGCAAGTGATTTAAGGGAGAGTGAGAAGTTAACTCTGTAGTTGCTGGAGGGAACAGCAGTTGAACTTTGTAAAAATGCTGAAGAGGAAAGTTCTTGGTGTCTTTGAAATGTTTGTAAATAAATTCTGGTAAAATTAATCATGTCCCTTTTAAGGTAAAAATCTTTAAGCTGTGAATAGCTTTGGATCCAAAAGCAAGCCAGAAAGCATCTGTATTAATGCAAATTATCTAACTGATAAGGTAGGAGCCACTGAAACCTGGGCTGCCTATGAAACACATACAAGAAAATATGGGGTAATTCCTCTGCTTTGCCTGAAATCAACAAGGGTATTTGCATATTTTAAGCCATGATTGACTGCCCAGGAGGATAGACCTCTGTTTTTTTCTGTCTTTCAGATAATCAGAGAAAACTGATGCCAGCTGAATAGCATTCAACGTACCATGCATTTACTGGCACAATAGGAATTATGTTTTGTGTTCTATGTTCTGTCTTGTGGTGTTTGTCTTGCGGCCGGAATTGTTGTGTTTAGTGTTTTCATAAAATGGTCTGGTTTGCAATCAGGCGGAAAGATTAAATTGGAATGCAGATATTTGTTTTGTTCAACTTAAAATAAAAAGTATTTGGATAAATCAGGAGAATGTGATATACTAAAGTCCAATACATTTCCTTAAGTAAGAAAAAGAATCTTCATTGGCGAAATCTTTTAATTGAAAATTGTTATTAAAATTTGCGTACCAACAGTCTTTGAAAGCAAAGACATAAAAAGTTAACCCACTCCCCATATTGTACATGGAATCCTTCTGGCTACCTCAGATTTCTAGCCAGAGGGCTGGGAATGGTGGGAAGCTATTGGACTAGAAGTTGTATTGAGTAAACTCCTCACAGTGGGTGTGCTTGTCCTGGCTTGTTGCTCCAAAGCTCTGTAATAAGGTTATTTTAGTGGAAGGGTACATGTGGCATATATTAAATAATAAGACTGATGTACTGTATAATGACAATGTTTATGCGTTCATTGTTGGGAAAAAGGTGTATGAGTAAAGAGTGGAAGTTTCCTTTGTAGGTTGAAAAGAAGCCAAGAAGGGAAGAAGGACAAAGAACAGAATGAGTTAACTGGGAAAAAAAAATAGCTAGCAAGCTCAGGCTATAGATAAGACACTGACTCCACTCAAGAATACTGCTCACAGTCGAGACTTGGCTGACAACCAGGAAAAGGAGGGCTTGAATATGCCCACACAGCTATGAGATCTGCAAAACACTGACAGGCACTAATGAAATGTGTTAGGTTTCTTTTCTCACAGGTAAAGAAGCGCTACCCAAAGACCCTAGCAGCCCTGCCGCTCCTTGGAACCTGGAAACTGGATTGATGTAAAGGTCCACCAACGAAAGACTGCTTTGGCTCCATGCTGAAAAGGCCCTTATTAAGCCCTGCTGACTACCAACACTGCTGTGAAGTGCCAAAGGCTGACTGCTTGGACCCATGATTCTCACTGCAAAAAGACCCCTTCTCCTCGGGAGAATTCTCCTATTGATGCTTAGCCTATTTCTCCTTCTAGCTCCACTGTGCCTTCTGGACAGCAGGGGAAAAGTACAAGGTGAAGCGCTAGTAACTTCTCCCTTGTCCACTGACATGTCTACTGTGCCTTTGAATTTTTCTGGGAGAATCAAAACGATTATAGGGTGATGTGCTGGTAACCTCTCCCCTGTAGGATGCTGCACCACGACTGTTTTGGGAAAGAAGAAGGAACACTCACTCCACTGAAATTGCCAAAGTCCAGGAATTCCTGACTAGAAAGGACATTAAGAACTAACCCTGGTAAAGAAACAAAGAATTATACACTGGCAGGAGGACATCTGTGGGACCCATGCTTGGGAATGTGGTATTGATTGGATTTTGGGATTTATTCTACAGGCTGCGCCCTGTGTTCTGGAGAGTGACTAATAATGTAACCCCCTCCTATGCTATTAATGTCGATGCCTTTTGAAAGTACCTGAAAATAGTTAAATAACAGATGTAATATAGTACTACACCAAGGAAAGATGGTATTGAATATAACTGAGGCTGGAAAGGCATTGCAGTGGGATCTAGTATGTTTAGGAATTCAGGATTTCCTGAATGACCAGCTGATGGCCATTCGGAGTGATCTTGATTACCAGACTTGGCCCACTGCCCTTACAGACGCATCAGAAATACCATCTGATCTGTGATCATGGAGACATACTTGGACACTTTCTGGGTGGAAGTCTGGCTTCACAGGGCAGGGTGTGCGCCCTTATAGGGGATGAATGCTGTGCTTATGTCCCAGAAAACGCACAGGATATTAACAAGCACATCCTGTCAGCTGAACAGGCTTTTGAACAGTGGAAGGCCCAGGAAAAGGAACCCACTATTTCTGATTCCCTCTGAGGCTGGTTACCCAACCTGGGGAAACTAGGGGAAGGCATTGTTCGCCTCCTGCACACTGGTGTGGTGTTGTGTATCATTACTCTCGTCTTGCTTGCTTGCTGTAAAGCACTCCAGCTCCCTAGAGCTTAATCGCTTTTTGTCCTCAAAGTATGAGAAAAATCAGCCAAAAGTTTGTTGAGTATTCTCAAAGGAGGGAGCTGTTGGTGTCACTAGGCATAAATCTAGGCCTCAGTGAACCAAAGCTCCTCCATGTTGAACTCTACTTGACCTATAAAGCTAGCAGCTGTGAAATTAAATGTGTAACAGTAAGTTATCAGTTGCAGCACAGCTCAAACTGGTCTAAAGCAGTAGTGATAAGGCCTGTGCACTTTTAGCAGGACAAGATAACTTGCAGAAGGAAAACTTACTAACGAGCTGCTGCGGCCTAGATTACTTAATGCACCTGCACTTACGTAACTGCTACAGGGGAGGAGGGAGGGGGTGGGGAGAAAGAAGAAAGAGAAAAAAAACTTGTAAAAAGGGAAAAGCCGCTTGTGTAGGTGTGCTTGATTTGAGGCATCAGTCTCCTTGCACCGCTTTGAGATCTCAAATAAGCTTTGTTTGCTTCTCCACCCTGGTGTGTTTATTGGCGTGAAGTACACCGGGCAACGAACCCCGCTGTTGTCCCCCTTGGCACTTTGTGTCGGCAACAACAGTGAGGTTGTTAGTTATAATCTGAGCTGCAGAGATTTACATTCCAAGGTAGTGATCTGTTATACATGCAAAACATATTAAAATAAACTGCTTCACTGAATTCCAATTGTAAATTCTTGATATAATCAGACTGCACTCAATCACATATTATTAGGTACTAATTACTGCACATTCTTTAATGATTTAGTACCCAGAAACAATCTCAGCTCCATGATAACCATAATTTTGTTATATTCCATAACATCATCTATACAATGCATCCTTTAACTTGACAGTTCCTCTGGAAGAACGTCTGCCTCGTGATTTATTGATCCATCCCTTGATGTTTTGGCTTTAAAATATTACTTCTCTTTTCATAAGGCATAACGGCTTAAAAGACATGCCATTTTAAAATTTAGAGCATGGGGTACGAATTAGCAAGAATGTCACAATAAAGATATAAACATAATTCAAACTATCTATGCAATCCTACATGAGAAATGCTTGTAGCTATATTTAGCTTGAAATATCAACACAACAACTCAGCAGTGACATATCAGATTTATGTCAAATCCCTAGCACTGTCGTTCAGAGAGGGATCTGAAGTTGATGTACACATGAAGAAAGTCTCTAGATTACGGTTAGGCTGTCTGGAAAGGGAAAAGTCAAAGGCAACAAACTCATCTTGCACCACCTGACCCAGTATCCAGGTCTTACTTAAATACTAGCTGAATTAACCTCATACTGTTCCAGTTTTCCTACTTTCAGCTCAAACCACTATAAATAATAGTGAAAATAACCAGCAACTTAACGGTAGGAATAGCAATGCACATGAGATCCTCTAACAGTTTTGAAGGTGAAACACTGAAAACAAAATTCTACCTTGAACATTCAATTTTGTATCAAAATATCACAATTTCAGCATAAAATGGTGGTGACAAATATGTTCAGGATAAGAATTTGGCAGTATAATATTAGTTTCTGCTACCTGCATCAAATAAACATTAATATTCATGATAGATAACAATACAGTTTTCCAAGGCCAATACTGTATCCAGAAGACTGGAAAAGGGTAAATATAGTGCTCATCTATAAAAATGGAAATAAGGACAACCCGGGGAATTACAGACCACTCAGCTTAACTTCTGTACCCGGAAAGATAATGAAGCAAATAATTAAGCAATCAATTTGCAAACACCTAGAAGATAATAAGATGATCAATAACAGTCAGCATGGATTTGTCAAGAACAAATCGTGTCAAACCAAGCTGATAGCTTTCTTTGACAGGGTAACAAGCCTTGTGGACGGCGGGGAAGCGGTAGATTTAGTATATCTTGACTTTAGTAAGGCTTTTGATACTGTCTTTCATGATCTTCTCATAAATAAACTAGGGAAATGCAACCTAGATGGAGCTACTATAAGGGTGCATAACTGGTTGGAAAATCATTCCCAGAGAGTAGTTATCAGTGGCTGACAGTCATGCTGGAAGGGCATAATGAGTGGGATACCGCAGGGATCGGTTCTGGGTCTGGTTCTGTTCAATATTTTCTTAAAAGATTTAAATGATGGCATAGAGAGTACATTTATAAAGTTCGCGGACAATACCAAGCTGGGAGGGGTTGCAAGTGCTTTGGAGGATAGGATTAAAATTCAAAATGATCTGGACAAACTGGAGAAATGGTCTGATGTAAGTAGGATGAAATTCAATAAGGACAAATGCAAAGTACTCCACTTAGGAAGGAACAATCAGTTGCACACATACAAAATGGGAAATGACTGCCTAGGAAGGAGTACTGCAGAAAGGGATCTCGGGGTCATAGTGGATCACAAGCTAAATATGAGTCAACAGTGTAACTCTGTTGCAAAAAAAGCAAACATCATTCTGGGATGTATTAGCAGGATTATTGTAAGCAAGACATGAGAAGTAATTCTTCTGCTCTACTCAGAGCTGATTAGGCCTCAACTGGAGTATTGTGTCCAGTTCTGGGGGCGACATTTCAGGAAAGATGTGGACAAACTGCAGAAAGTCCAGAGAAGAGCAACAAAAATGATTAAAGATCTAGAAACTACAACCTACAAGGGAAGATTGAAAAAACTGGGTTTGTTTAGTCTGGAGAAGAGAAGACTGAGGGGGGACATGATAACAGTTTTCAAGTATATCAAAGGTTGTTACAAGGAGGAGGGAGAAAAATTATTCTCCTTAACCTCTGAGGATAGGGCAGGAAGCAATGGCCTACACTGCAGCAAAGGCGGTTTAGGTTGGACATTAGGAAAAACTTTCTGTCAGAGTGGTTAAGCGCTGGAATAAATTGCCTAGGGAGGTTGTGGAATCTCCATCACTGTGGATTTTTAAGAGCAGGCTGGCCAAACACTTGTCAGAGATGGTCTAGATAATGCTTAGTCCTGCCTTGAGTGCAGAGGACTGGGCTAGATGACCTCTCGATGTCCCTTCCAGTTCTATGATTACACAAGATGCACATTTATTCAAATACTTGTCTTGAAATTAAATATTCATATTTAATCCTCTCTCCATCTACTCTTATTTGTTATTCAACTCTATCATTCTATTATTTTAACTCTGTAAAGCATTTTGAGATACCGTCTGTAAGTAAACTGAGATGCAAAACAGCTAGAGTGGGGCCTAAGTGCGATGCCTGGTCATGTTTGCAGGGTAAGCACATAAAAACTGTATTATATTTTCTGCAAATTATGGTTTTAAATATATAAAAACCATATTCATATTATATATAATTTATAAATAAAATGTAACTCTCTGAAAGGATTTAGAATGCAAAGAAACTGAAGACCAGTATAATCGGTACTGAACTGTATTATATTATTCAGCCACTAGGTGGCACTGTTTATCACATGCCTTGTAAAGCTAACCTCAGCCCCATACCTGACAGCGCATTCAAGGCCCTTACAGTGAACACATCTAGTCTGTATCTCTCTGCGAAGGAAGCTCGGTGGCCAGTCCATATCTGGTACAGCAGCCCTGCAATCTACCATGTGCATGAACTGCATGACATAAACCTTCTTAGTGAAAATGGTACCTAATACTAGAAGGCTGTTATCTAGCAGACAAATGCATAACAAGATCCAGTGACAGGATCCTGAGGCTACAAAAATTCAAACCAGTAATGAGGCAAACAGCGAGAGTAATTAACCATTGGAAGAGGCTATCAGGGGATGTGGTGGAGTCTCTATAATTTGATGTCTTCAGGACTAGATGTGGTTGAACTAGAGTATATCTTTTAGAAAACAAGTTATCAGACTCAGCTTAGAAGATACTGGGAGAAATGCTGTGGCCTGCATTGTGCAGGAAATCAGAACTGATGATTCTAATGATCCTTTCTGGCCTTAAAATCTCTGGCTGAGAAACTCTCCCTACTTTTTACCCAATATAGTGGGTAAAAAGGCAGGAGTAGCCTCAAAGAATGAAAAGGGGCTCTAAACATCCTGATTCCTGCTGAGAAAGGACTCTTTAGCACAGGCACTGCAGGAGCCATCCTTAGGGCTGCTCACTGAGGGCTGCATAAGTCCTGCTGTAGAGGGTATGCCAGGAGCAGGGTGGCAAGAGGGCAAAGATTTTAGGCAGTACTGCAGCCCAGTGGGCAACACCAAGAGACTGACTTAATTTAAACAGGCCCCACAGGACTATTTAA
Organism: Gopherus flavomarginatus; assembly: GCF_025201925.1. NCBI lineage: Eukaryota > Metazoa > Chordata > Testudines > Testudinidae > Gopherus > Gopherus flavomarginatus. The sequence continues at coordinate 89,686,431 of NC_066624.1, forward strand.
ATTATGCCGAGACCTCTCCAACCATCACAGCAGCCTAGGATTGGTAGCTGCAAAGGATTCTTTAGAAAGAGTTGCCTTTCACACCCACCCCTGGGCTATAAGTTGTCAATCTATAAAACTAAATAAATATTTCAGAAGCGTAAATGCTACACCTACTTCCTGCTCTATGGTCATCAAAGGCCCTGAACATACTGGAACTGGTGCAATTCTGGTAAGGTGGGTAATGTGCTGCAGGAAGCCCCTACAGGGTTTCTGTACCACAGAACTCTGCTGTGTTGGGGGCTCCCTCCATCTCAGCACACAAAGGGATAGATATAAGAGGTGAGTAGGCCCGATAGGATTTACTAGCTGAACATCTATCCATTCCTATGCAAAAGACGGGCACAGCAGTAGCGCAGACTACTGCAGAATCTGAGGCTACAGCAGCATCTGCTGCATGACCCAATACCATTCCACAGACTGAGGGGGGCATTTCCTTGCCCTCCCTAAGACCTGTGGGATTACGATTTGCCCCTTTGTGCCTGGACATATGAAAATACCACATTCTGTTGTATATTTAGTATAAGAATATTAATTTTCATTGCCAAAAACTATTGCTTCTTGACAGGCAAGGTTTTTAAGCACCAAAAAGACATTTGAACCAGAGTATGCACAAGAAAAAGACAAAAAGATGGTCACACTCTACAGCAAAGTATTCATTTACCAATAAATGAGATTGGGGCTTAATTATTAGATCTTGAAATTACAACATCACAAGAATTTTAATTTTCTGCTTCACCAATTCTTCTCTTTCTCTGTCAAAGTAGCTGGAAACTATTGCAAAGACTAATTTTGCTAACGAGCATGGAGAGCAGATATACAGAACTTTTCTCTCCTACAATAAATAATGAAATAAGAAAACAATAATATTTTAGCGCTTCATCTAAATTTAATCTAATTTTGACCTGAATTGTAATACAATTTCTTCTAGCAATGAATAAAACTTCTTATTATCTGCATCAGAAACCTGCCATCTTTATCAGATTAAAGATTTATATTGATTTACTACTCTATATGTGACAAGTGAAGAGGATGGTCTTTGGAAAGATGGCAAATACATGCAGAAGGGAATAGAGATATACACAGGAACAGAACTGAACAGTCTGGTGCATTTTTGGAAACCTCTTATGCAAGAGAGATCCCAGAAGCAGTGAAATGTCCTGCCTTCATCCAGAGATATACTAGTGATATTCACAGACGTCTAAAAGGTGTGCATGTGTTTGATTGCAGATGGGGAGGCAGCTAATTCATAAGTTTGATATACATTGTTTATATTTATGGATTTAAAATTGCATATTTAATTGCTATTTTCCCATAAATTTGTTTACCTCAATTATAATTGACTCTCTAAAAGGCGGATGAATGAATGAGCTCTCTACATGTTTCTATAGTGAGATTGTAAATTCAAGCACAAATTATTGCATTAGATCTTTGTTTCATTCCCTCTCAAGTGTCTTTATAATTTGAAATTGATTAAGAATGTGAATTCTGCAATCTGTATCAGGCACCTATGGCACTATAGCCTCAAGTTCAACCTTGAACAAGGCTTCAACGGAGCTCATTATATAGCACTGCCCATCAGCAAAATGAAGTCTAACATTTAAAATATGTGCTATTTTGAAAATAATTTAATAATGTAGTAGTAAAGTTCTTGTGCTCTAGGAACTAGGCAAGATTTTTACTGGTAAAAATATGAAAAATAATCAGCATTTCCATAAATATAGCCTGAAGTATTGTGTTATGTTACTGTTCCTTGAGTACAAAAATCCAAGACCATTGGAGCAAAAAATCTTATAAGAAGTTGCACAATGGCTAGAAGAAATAAAAAAAAAATACATAAGTTTTGTCTTAAGCAATCTCTCAAGAAATTTTCCAAGACTGGCTGCTTAACAAAAGTAGGTGTTTATCGAATAAAGATGGAGCAGAACTGTACTCATTACATTTGGGGAATCTTTGCCCAATCTTTGAAGGAGGTTGCACTGTACGAATTTAACTGTAGTTATATTTAAATTATGCAGTCTAGTTGTAGCTGTGTCAGTCCGAGGATATTAGAGAGAGAAGGTGGATGAGGTGATATCTTTAACTGAACCAACTTCTCTATCACCAACAAAAATTAGTTCAATAAGTGAGGAATTTGGAGTAAATTGGGGGGGGGGTCGTTGAATCAAGTGCTCCTGAGAGATAATAGCAAAGGCTGGAGTCATACATCCTATAGACCAGCACTGATCAACCCTGCTGCCTGCGGCTGGATGGGTGGGCAGCCTGGTGCTCTCTCTATTGGGCAGAAAGGTCACTGCACAGCATCAGTTAGTAAGTTTTGGTCCCCTCATTACAGAAGGGATGTGGACAAATTGGAGAGTCCAGTGTAGGACAATGTAAATGATTTAGGGGGCTGAGGTACATGACTTACAAAGAGAGGCTGAGAGAACTGAGGTTATTTAGTCTGCAGAAGAGAAGAGTGAGGGGGGATTGATTGCAGCCTTCAACTACCTGAAGAGGGGTTCCAAAGAGGATGGAGCTTGGCTGTTCTCAGTGGTGGCAGATGACAGAACAAGGAGCAATGGTCTCAAGTTGCAGTGGGGGAGGTCTAGGTTGGATATTAGGAAACACTATTTCACTAGGAGGGTGGTGAAGCACTGGAATGGGTTACCTAGGGAGGTGGTGGAATCTCCATCCTTAGAGGCTTTTAAGGCCCAGCTTGACAAAGCCCTGGCTGGGATGATTTAGTTGGGGTTGGTCCTGCTTTGCACAGGAGATTGGACTAGATGACCTCCTGAGGTCTTTTCCAACCCTAATATTCTATGATTCTAAGTATTAGGTTTCAAAGTTATTTGTTTAGCACCAACATTGTACTGTGCGCTTTAATAAATAGGCCTGAGGACACTGCCCCTGTCTCAAGGGGCACTGGAGTCTAAGGCCCCAATTCAGAAAATATCCATATCAGGACAGCACTTAAGCAAATGCTTTAATGCTTTCCTGAACAAGGCCTTGCCTCGGTATTAAAGAGCAGAATAGTACAGCTCTCATTCTACCTTCTCATCTCTCCACAATGCTCTCTGTTCCTGCTGGCTCAGGGAGTTAAGGACAAAGCACAGTACCCGATCTGCTCCAGGATACACAAAAACAATGGAGTAGCAATCAAAGTCATCTCCAGTCATATGCAGCAGGTTATATACATTTGCGGTGCCCGAGCACCAGGAATATTCAGGGCCGGGTGCCCTGCTCCAGCAATATTTGGAGCTGGGTTTCTCCCCTGGCCCTGCCTGGATCGGGCCCCGGCCCCTGCGGGTCATCCCCGTGCTGCCATGTCTCTTCCTGGAGTGGGTCCGGGCCCCCACCTGCGTGTTCCCCCCCCCCCCCGGCCGCATCTCTGCCTGCTCCTGCTGCCGGAGTGGAACGGCTCCCCGCAGAATTGCTGTCTGCTGGCCCAGGGTCCTAGTGCCTGCCATCCACTAATGGCAGGACAGGCCGCCCTTACCCTGCCCTTCCGCCCTAGCCCTGAGCCCTTCCAACGCCCCAAACCCCTCATCTCCAGCCACAGCCCTCATCCCCGCCGCACCCTAATCCTCTGCCCCAGCCCTGAGGCCTCCCCGCAGCATGAACCCCTCATCCTCAGCCACAATCCTCATTCCTTCACACCAAGATCCTCTGCCCCAGCCCTGAGCCCCCCCCCGCCCGCAGCACGAACTCCTCATTCTCAGCCCCAACCCTCATCTCTCCACACCCTGATCCTCTGCCCCATCTCTGAGCCCCCCCGCAGCATGAACCCCTCATTCTCAGCCCCAACCCTCATCCCTCCACACCCTGATCCTCTGCCCCAGCCCTGAGCCCCCCAGCATCATGAACCCCTCATCCTCAGCCCCAACCCTCATTCCCCTGCACCCTGATCCTCTACCCCAGCTCTGAGCCCCCCTCCGCAGCATGAACCCCTCATCCTCAGCCACACAGCCCTCACCCCACAGCCCAACCCTCTTCCCTAGCCCTGAGCCCACCTACATCATGAAACTCTCATCCTCAGCCCCACAACCTTCACACCTGCACTCCCTCCTATCCCCAAACTCCCTCCCAGAGCGTGCACCACCTCCCCCTTCCTACACCCCCACCCCCAGCCCAGAGCCTGCACCCAAACTCCGTCCTAAAGCCTGCACCCCTCACCTCCTCCTGCACACCCATCCCCTGCCCCAGCACGGAGCCTGCACCCAGCACCCAAACTCCATCCCAAAGCCTGCACCTCTCCTGCACCCTAATCCCCAGCCTAGGACCTGCACTCCAGACCTCCCTCCCGAAACCCAGCCCAGAGCCTTAGGCAGGTGGGGGCGGGTTCTGGGCACCACCAAAATTTCTACAAACTTGCCACTCATGTCTCCAGTTGCTAAGGTTGAACTCTTTAAACCTTCACGTTAAATGATCAGTTTTCATCTGCTGGTGTGATCACATATATTAACATGAACTAACTGGCCACCTGCAAGGTTCAGGGGGTATGGGGAAGGTGTTTGTTTGAAATCAGGTTTATAACATGGGCTGGTCAGCTTGACACTAGCAAGTGAAAAATCATTTATGGGCATCTCTGCTCCAGGAACTATGAGCAACTACTTCTGTCCTAATTCCTTTGCCTGCCCAGCAGCACCACTAGGGGTAAGCAAGAGGCAATTCATCTACCCACCACTCCCCTCCCTGCAGCAGCTGCTTCTCTTGGCAGAAAACTAAACCTGTGTGTCTGACACACACCCCTACCCCCCAATCCCTTTGAACAGAAACTCCACCTCTGTTTGTGGAGACCCGCTCCCAAACCTGCCAGCTGTCATGGAGATGCTCTCTCCTGCACCCAAAAGCCTTGGGGGCCTCCCCTGTTCCCCACATACCAATAACCTGGGAGGACTCCCAAATCCTCCACCCATCCATCTGTGCTACACACACAGCCTTCAGAAACCCCAACTTCCCTTCACAAACACACACACAGCCTTTTGAGAAACTAGCCTTCCTCCAGTCCCTCCTCCCCGCCCCCCGCCCCCCCCCCCCCACTCCTGGCTAGTGATTTTCAAATATATCAAGTGGCTTCTGACTTTAAATTTTGAGCCTTGTTTTATCCTCCTAAAGAGAGACTGAGCCAAAATTTGACAAACAATGTCCCAGGCCAGCAAACAAAACAGTTATCCATTTTATACTATAGAAACCCAGATAAAATTTTCTTGTGTTGCCTTGTACAAGTTTCCGCAGCCTGGAGACTGGAGGTACTTTGTGTCTGTTGGCTCACATCCGTTTAGACTGGAGGGGGAGGGGGGAGAATTAGGTTCATCCCGTCCTGAAGAGAGTTATTACAAACATTAGAATTATTTAACCTATTTTTCATATTGGAGCCAGGTTTTGTAATGGGAAACTACTAAAACATCTGTTTCTAACTAGCTTGAGCCCAGCTGTGTTTCTAATTTGTTATTCTCCACACATATGTACTATTGTATCTCTCTTTTAGTGAAGAAAACTGACATTGTTGCTTCAGGGCCTGCAGAGATTCCCTGGAGTACAAGATATATCAGCAACAGGCTCCACTTCTGTGACCAGAAATTTCAGACATCAGCTGACAAGAATTTTAATATCATGCAAATACAGTTAGTAACAGCTTTTCCTAATAAAATTAGAGAAATATAAGAAATCCTGTGGCAATATAGACATGTTACATGCTTGAGTGAATATGCATGGAATGTTCAGCTACTACTTAAACAAAGCTTGTTAGACCGACCTGGAAGGGACACAATTAGGGCTACTCCTGGCCTGCAAAATAACACACACATATATGCAGATACCTACAGACAGTATTATAATATGATAATGAGCTGTCTCATGTATTTGTGTACCAGTTGCTCTCTTCTGAAGGGACTCAAGAAATGCCAAGATGTTTGTTCTTTAAGAATTAGTAGAGATCTCCTTTTAGTTCAAGTGTGCTTTTGAAACAGGGGCATCTGAGTTATATCCCTGATGTCACCAGGATGTTCAGAGTGTAGCCAATGACGTGGAGCAAAATAGCAACTGTGAAGTTCCTCAGTGGCCATATTGCTAATGAAATGTGAGAAAGGTAGAGTCACTGTTCATTAGGAAGATATTTATACTTACAGAATGAAACATCCAAATGAGGCGCAGTGATGTAAGTTGTTACTATGAAAGCAAATCAGCTAAATTACTCCAGTTAAATGCCAGGTCTCAGAGCTCTTGTTTATAAAGTTGACACACAAACTTCACATTTAAATATGCTCTGTTGAAATCATATTTTCAAATACTTCAGTAAAGTTGTTTATGTTCCACAGAAGGCAGAAAAAAATGTCATAAAAAGGCAAAGGAGGCAAATTCTAAACTGTACATCTTCTGAGACGGTTCCAGTCCTGGAGTCTCCAAGGAGAAAGATGACACTAAACTTTAAAAGCAGTTAATTGATGGGGTGACTTTTCAAACATGTTGAGTTCAGTGCACATGAAATGCAACAGTTTCTCCAGATTAGAAGTCCAGTCACGAATAATAATAATCATGGCATAATGTGAAAATTATAGACAGCTCTATACAATTGAATTAATGCATTGCACTGAGTGAGAGGGCACTAGCTAGGATAATTTGAGCAAGACTGATTGAACATGACAGCCTCCCAACAACAGTCAAATCACTATTGATATTGAAGTCTGAAAGTATAGAGAAGAAGCTGACAAAAGGACAGATTAGAGACTAAAAAGGAGAATTAATGACAATTATGGAAATGAAGTTTAGACAAAAGGCTGAAGTTTCTGAGAAGTCAGAGGAAATAATTGTCTTAAGTAAACAGCTCTAATGTGATAAAAATGAAAAGCTGTTTTCAGACCTGTTGAGAGAAAATTCACGTTTGTTAAACATAGTGTGTCTTCTTTCTACTTAGGCAATTACAGAATATTAAAATTCCTAAATCTAGAAGAATAAGCTAATCAGAAGCACTCTGTGCCAAGACTCTAGATGTCAGAACATGAAGTTCTAATGAAAAAAAATACTGCAGAAGAGATGCTTCAATGAGCAATATACATGTTGGCCTGCACAACACAAACACTTAACTTCCAGAAAATCACTTGGGGCCAGACCCTGACACCTTTGCTCTTACTGAGGATCGCTTTACTCCATGAGTAGTCCCTTCACCAGATTTTTCCCTTAAAATTTACCATAGTGCAGTTACTCTACTGCAAGCAACAGGGGGAATCCTGGTAAAGACAGGCCACCAGCTTTCTAACCACTACTGTTTTCTAACCATGCTGCTAGTGAAACACAGCCTCAGTCAAGAGATAAGAAATCCCAATTCAGCTGTTATTTGGCTATTCTCTTAGCTGTGTGCCCCATGGAAAACTCAACTTCAATATTCAATCCCAGTGAGAAAAGATTAAAGAGGCTAGGACTCTTCAGCTTGGAAAAGAGGAGACTAAGGGGGGATATGATAGAGGTATATCTGTATAGAGAAAGTGGATAAGGAAAAGTTATTTACTTATTCCTATAATACAAGAACTAGGGGTCACCAAATGAAATTAATAGGTAGCAGGTTTAAAACAAATAAAAGGAAGTTCTTCTTCACACAGTGCACAGTCAACTTGTGGAACTCCTCACCTGAGGAGGTTGTGAAGGCTGGGACTATGACAATGTTTAAAAGGGAACTGGATAAATTCATGGTGGCTAAGTCCATAAATGGCTATTAGCCAGGAAGGGTAAAGAATGGTGTCCCTAGCCTCTGTTCATCAGAGGATGGAGATGGATGGCAGGAGAGAGATCACTTGATCATTGTCTGTTAGCTTCACTCTCTCTGGGGCACCTGGCATTGGCCACTGTCGGTAGACAGATACTGGGCTAGATGGACCTTTGGTCTGACCCGGCATGGCCGTTCTTATGTTCTTATGTGTCCTCTGAGGCTGGCAAGGACTGACAGAACTCCAGAAGCAACACACTAATTCCCTGTAGACAGGCTGTCTTGTCCAGTCAGTAGCAGCTCCTTTGTCCAATTGCAAAGTGGCACTGACAGTGTCCAAAGGGAATTGCAGTCCCATCCAGACTTCCAAAACTAAAGGGATAGTAGCCGTGCCTCTGCAGCTTCTAGTGCAGGCATGAGGAGTGTTTAAAGTAGAGACAAACAGGAGGACCCCTGGGGGAGAATGATGATTAACTCTGTCTGGTCACAAACACAAGCCAAATAAATTAGGCAAAAGAATCTTTCTGTCTGTCTTCTACTTTAGCTGATTATCACCTTTGCAGACTGATCGCTTTAACGGCTGTTGAAGGATTAGTGGAGTTTGTGCTAATAGGTCATTCTTGAGAGTTCTCACTATCAGTAGTATTAAAATGTTTTATTGTTGTACTACAAATTACCAGTGCAAGGTTCAGGTGGAGGATCAGGCCTCGTCTACACTGCCACCGAACACCCCCGTGAGTGATGCAAGTTTCAGTCCTGCAAAGTGGCAGTGTAGACAGTGCTACAGCACTGAGAGCCACGCTCTCAGCAGTGGTAGCTACTCCCCTTGCAGAGGTGGATTTATTACAGCGCTGGGAGAGCTCTCTCATCCAGCACTGGAGCCAGGACCACACAGCCACATTAAAGCGCTGCCACTGTGTAGACATACCCTCAGATTCTGCTCTCCGTTACACCAGGAGAATGAAGAGTCCAGTGGCACTTTAAAGACTAACAAATTTATTTGGGCATAAGCTTTTGTGGGTAAAAAAATAGACTCCTCATTGTTTTTGTAGATACAGACTAACCCAGCTACCCCTCTGATACTTGACACCAAGAGAATGGTAACCTGATTGGCTTCAGTGGAACTACTTCTGGTTAATATTGGTATCAGAGATCTGATATTTGCTTGGAGAGAAGTTTTATAAGAAGCCATTCTATAAAATGCTACAATGGTCAAATTCACTCCACGTGGAGCTGAATAGAAGATACTTTGGGCCAAATTCTGTCTCCCTGACCCACAGTGAGATGTACTTCACTATGCAAGCAATGCCACTGAAATTATCAGGACAATTCACACAGTAATACAGACCTCACCATGATTAAAAGTAGTGGAACTGGGCCTTCACAAGGAAAGAAAAGACTTTATTCTGATTGTTTACTGTTATTAATTATTATTATTATTATTCATTGAGCATATTCTTATTGTGTATCTCAATTAATGCCAATCAAAACTTCTAACTAGTCAATACAGAGAAAATACACAAAAAGAATAGAGAGCACACTGAAATACTACATAATACTATAAAGAAACTGTGATTACTTAAAATATACAAACTTAAGAATTTACCTAATAATTGTCTGAATGTCTATATGCACATATGCAATGTCTACATTGAGCCATAGAAGTAAAATCAAACCATATCTTTACTGGGACATACTTGTCCCTGATTACTCCCTGAACAAGCCTCCTGATGTCAGTGGTACCACACAGAATACATTCTGGCAGAATTTGTAATCTATAATTTAAAAATGTCCATGTGGATCCATGTGTTGTCCATCCCTGTTCTGTGCTCTTATCTTTACATATGGGATGCTGGTACATTTATGTGAGTGATATATAGATTTGCATTTTCACACCTGCTGAGATGCTCACTGTGCTTTATCTTCCAGATGTCATGACCTCAGTATCAGCTAATCTAACCTTCTGAAGCCAAATGCTGATGAAATATAGCTCTTCGTAAGTTTTCCTAACATGGCATCTATTGCTCCATCTCTTTCTGGAGTTTACTTTAGTTGATTATTCTGTTATAATACTTTCTAAGTAGAGATGGGCCAAAACCAAAATTCATGAACCAAACACCTCTAGATGTTTGGAGATGTTTGAAATCCAGGCCCAGTTCTTATCTAATCTCTCCATCAATCTGGGTCTCTCTCACAGGCCCAGCACGACCCTATCTAACAAGAGAAGGATCCAAATCTCCTGAACCAAAACCCTAGATCTAAATTAACACATTCCCACTAACTCTTGAGGGCTCATAATCGAGGTCTGGAACTGAATCTCAGAGTTTGAAACTATCATCTCTATTCATGAGGTTTATGATATGGAATAAAACTCAATTCTGAGGATTTTCTTTTAAGACTCACCTTCAGGGAAAACCTGGATTTGTCATTTTATCATCTAGAGAAACAGCCTTCCCATAGTTTTGTTGCCAGGATCCCGACATTCTGATCTGCCTGAGTCCTCCTGGCTGGATCATAGTAGTAAATTCATTATTTGCTGGTTTTGAATCTTTTTCTTAATGGGTGTGTGTAGCACATACAAAACTGTGTTAAGATGCTCACTGGTACTAAAATCTCAAGCATATTATTTCTAAGCCTTAGCACATGCAGAAGAGCTGACTTCAGAATTCCCCATAGACTCGCTCTTTCCTGTCTTTTTGAACTAATTTTCCCGGCAAGCCTTGGTGTATTTTTCATTCAGGCTCTGAAATTGTATTGTGTGTTAGGCCTGGTCCACACTACACAGTTAAATCGATTTAAACAGCGTTAAATCGATTTAACGCTTTACCCGTCCACACTACAAGGCACTTTAAATCGATTTTAAGGGCTCTTAAAATCGATTTCTGTACTCCTCCCCAACGAGAGGAGTAACCCTAAAATCGATATTACTATATCGATTTAGGGTTAGTGTGGACGGAAATCGAAGTTATTGGTCTCATTCTTTTACTGTGGCTACCCAGAGTGCACTGCTCCAGAAATCGATGGTAGCCTAGGACCATGGACGCACACCACCGAATTAATGTGCCCTAGTGTGGAAGCATAATATCGATTTTATAATATTGGTTTTATAAAACCGGTTTTAGTAATTTCGATTTTATGCTGTAGTGTAGACGTAGCCTTACTCAGATTAGTGCTGTTTTATTTGGTCGGGGGTGCTCTGCTCATTTTGCACCTTCTTTATGGAACGCATCTCCCCGTCAGATATTCAGATTTTGGGGGCAAATTTTCATTCAGTCTTAATCTGCCTCAAACTCTGCATTTGTATAGGCCAATCAGATGGCAACCTAGTTTCCTGGCTTATAAGAGGAATGCTTTCTTGTACATACAAGTTAAGTGGCTGATGGAGATAATTCACCCCTGGAGACCACAGATAATTTCAATAATACAGTAACTCCTCACTTAAAGTCATCCTGGTTAATGTTGTTTCGTTGCTGATCAATTAGAGAACATGCTCGTTTAAAGTTGTGCAATGCTCCCTTATAACATTGTTTGGCAGCCGCCTGCTTTGTCCATTGCTTGCTGGAAGAGCATCCCGTTGCAGCTAGCTGGTGGGGGCTTGGAACCTGGGTGGACCAGCAGCTCCCTATTCCCCTAAGTTTCCTGTGCAGCAGCAGCCTAGCAGGCTATCAATTGCTGGCAGTTCAGCTGTCCCTCCCCCAACTGCCATGTGCTACTCCTGCCCTCTGCCTTGGAGGTGCTCCGGGAGTCTCCTGCTTGCTTGTGCGGCCGGGGGGGTGGGGGGGGAGATAATGTCAAGGTGCCCCCCATCCCCTACTCCTGCCCCCCCGCTTGCCCCTTCTCCTATAGAGCAGAATGGGGACAGGACAGGCCTCAGGACGGAGAAAGCTTGCTGCTGGCTCAACTTCCTGATCTTTTTAAAGGCAATGTACTTAGAGTGGAATCAGCATACTGAAAGGGGCAATGTGCATCTCTCTCACACACACATACACACACAGGGTGTGTGTCTCTGTTTGCCATGCGGTCTCCCCTCTCTCCATTCGTGCTGCCTTGTAGAGTGTGAGGCTTCATTAACAACAATGTGTTAACCCTTGAGGGCTCAGCTGAATGCTAGCTCATCATTTAGCAGTAAGGCATTCCCTGGGAAATATCCCACCCTCTTCCACCCTCTGACTTCACTACCTCAACCAAGCTTCACAATCATCATTGCATGTACCAGTATTAAATTGTTTGTTTAAAACGTATGCTGTGTGTATATATATAATATAGTTTTTTTCTCTGGTGAAAAAAATTCCTGGAACCTAACCCTCCCACCCCTTTACATTAATTCTTATGGGGAAATTGGATTCACTTAATGTCTTTTCACTTAAAGTCGCATTTTTCAGGAACATAACTACAATGTTAAGCGAGGAGTTACTGTACTCTTATCTTTATGCTCTTCTCATTCAAACCCCTCCTTGATAGTCACTTCTTCCATAAATCCTACCAAGAATATGCCAGCCAAGAAAAAATAGTTTCATACACCTATCTAATAAAAATCCCTCAAATCCTTGGTCCACACCAATACAGAACCATGCTCTAGGTCAGTGGTTCCCAACCTTTTCGTCTGGCGGGCGCCAGACGAAGGACCGTGGCGACGGTGGAGCATTCGCCGAAATGCCGCAGAAGTTCGGCGGCGACACCTCTCTATGACGCCGCTTTCTGCTGACAAGCAACGTCATCAAGAGGCGTTGCTGCCGAAATGCCACAGAAATTTGGCGGCATTTTGGCGAATGCTCCACCGCCGGCCAGGATGCGGGCGCATTTAGATGCCCCCCATACCACATGGCCCCTTGGGGGAAGGGGGGGCCCAAGTGGAGCTGGGACATGGAGGATGGGGGTTGCACCACCTGCAATCTGTGGAAAGGGGAGGCGGTCTCAGGCTGGAATGGAGGAGAGTTGGGAGCATAACAGGGAAGGGACCACAGGATTCAAACTTCCAATTAACCAAAACATCTGATAAAGGGGAATGAAGAGGTATCCAATTGCAGGTCACTGGGTGGACTAGTAGTTGTTAAGATGCTGCATTGCCATTGGTGCACAGTCGGGCCATTGGTTTGATGCAAGAAAATCATCCCCCAACTCCCACTTACTTACCTGCACAAAACATACTGATTCCTGGTTTTGGGCAGCGAATTTCCCCCTTTGTATCTAAATTGTTACAAACTTAACAATGGCCATACTAGGTCAGACCAATGGTCCACCTAGCCCAGTATCCTGTCTTCCAACAATGGCTGGCACTAGATGCTTCTGAGGGAATGAACAGAACAGGGCAATTATCAAATAATCCATCCCCTGTTGTCCAGACCCAGTATTTGGCGGTCAAAGGGTAGGGACACCCAGAGTACAGGGGGTTGCATCCCTGACCATCTTGGCTGATTGCCATTGATGGACCAATCTTCCATGAACTTATCTAATTCTTTTTTAAACCCCGTTATAGTTTTGGCCTTCACAACATCCCCTGGCAATGAGTTCCAGAGGTTGGCTGTGTGTTTTGTCTGTCTATTTAAATTGTAAACTTCTAGGAGCAGGGACTGTGTCTTTCACTGTGTTTTGTACAACACGAAGAGCGCCGTCAGCACTCAGTAAATAACACATAGGAATAGTACTCTGATTGCATCCTCGATGGCATTTTTATTTGATGATACCTTTCTAAATTGAATTCAGTTTGCATGTTTATTTTCATTTGATTTATGAAGAGATTGGAGATTATCAGAACAGAAGAATGACCATACTGGATCATACCAAAGGTCCATCTAGCCCAGTATCTTGTCTTCTGACAGCGGCCAATGCCAGGTGCTTCAGAGGGAATTAACAGAACAGGTAATCATCAAGTGATCCATCCCTGCTGTTGCCCATTTCCAGCTTCTGGCACGCAGAAGCTAAGGGCGACACCATCAGATGAGGTACACTGTACACAATGACTGAACTCCTTACATCTAAATAAGTCAGAGACATAAAAAATTAAGCACCATATTTATCCATTCTCTGCTTTCTTTTCCATGATTCAGTCTTCACTTCTATCATTGCCCTGCAGGGCTTATTTATGCATTTAGGTGAGACTGCTCACACATCAAAACTTTGCTCTTCTAGATTTGCTGTGATTACCTTAGGAAATGTCTTTGTAAAAACGGAATAAATCTTTCCTACAATGTTGGTATTAATTGTAATACACAGCTGAATAAATATTATAATGTGGATGGCTGAGATGCTGTTTTACAAGAAAGTTATTAATATTCATCAACTAGAACTAGTAGCACCTAAAAGCAAGAAAACCAAAAGTGATGTTACCTTTGAATCGGCTTTTATTAAAGAGATGCATACAAGTTAGCAAATGTTTAATCCACACACCAAAACTAAAACATTAATTTCAGTAAACATTGGCACTGCTGAAGTGACAAAAAATAGTTATGCAAGGGATTATATAACTGTTCAGTGAATTGCGAACATTTCTAGCTCTGATCACAGACATGGAGATCTCATGATAATTGGCAACTCTAGAAAATTTGGGTCCTCCAGACCAAAAGTATATTGAATTTCTAAATTAATAAGGATTTCAATAAATTAATCTGAATTGTAATTCAACCTTTAGAACAATAGTGGCTATTTGCTTTTAGTCCTTTCAAAAAAGTTTATAGTCAAATGTATTATAACATCTACTACAAAGAAAGGTGGAAAATAAATATGAACACACAGGAATCTAGTCCTCCAACAATGCAAGACAATAACGTAAATTTGTGGGAGATCATAGGGCTGAGTTGCACTTTTAAAGTACAGGCCTGTGATGAAAATGGTGCTGAGCCCCATTATCTAGCCCAGGGGAAACTATACGATGGCACTTTTCTTCAACAAACTTCCTCTCCACTTCAGTATTCATATAATATATTCACATGACTTACGGGACTTACATAAGCCACCTCAGGCAAGCATTCACTATACCTGGGGCTAGGTGTTAGTGGACTTGGGAGGAAAAGGCAAAAGCTTTTCTTGCTAGACACTGCTATAATAGTTACACAAGCCTTGCTTCATAGTCTCATCACTGGCCCCATGCACGAGGACCTCCAAGTCTTGCTGACTGCAGCTTTTTGGCTGCAAGACTTTTCATGCTTCTAATACAAAAGTAATTTTCTTTTATATGAATAAATGCTTTTTTTTGCTCTTTAGATGCCTGATGAAAACCCACTGAATGATCCCTATTGACTTCAGTAGCCTTTTGATCACGCCCTATAAGAGTGAAAGCATTTGATTAACCCTTCCCCTTCTTTCCTTTATTTTGGACATTATTTCTCCTCTGTATCTGTACTGGGCTATGCCTTAATATACAGATAGAAATCCAGGATGTTCTTTTAAATACTTGCATGAAAAGCAATGTGTTTACATTATTATTATTATTGTGCCAAATTCTTTACTCCCTATTCAGGCCAGGTCTACATTCCAGACTGATATCAGTATAACTATGTCACTCAGGGGTATGAAAAATCCATACACCTAAGCAATATAGTTACATCAGCCTAATCCCCCATATAGACAGCACTATGTCGACGGCAAAGCTTCTCCCGCTGACATAGCTACCGCCTCTCTGGCAAATGGAGAAGCTCTCCCTTCAACATAGGAGCATCTTCACTGACAATCTACAGTGCCGCAGCTGCATCAGTGCAGGATTTTAAGTGTTGATCTGCCCTCAGTCCCTTGGGAGCCCTGGTGGGGCTCAGGTTACAGGCTCCCTGTCTGGGGTCGAAGCCCTTGGGCTTGGGCTTTGACCCCTTCCCCTTCCTCTGGCTTTGGCCCCCCTCACCTGGGTGGTGGGACTTGGGCAAATTCAGGCTTCAGTCCCCCCTCCTGGCGTCGTGTAGTAATTTTTGTTGTCAGAAGGGGATCGCAATGCAATGAAGTTTGAGAACCCCTGCTCTAGCCAAATGCTCACTAAATCAAATCCTTTCCTTGGTTACAGTTACAAAGGACAGTAAGTGTCAGGAAATTTAGATCTTCTAGAACCCCATTCTATTTACACCCCAGTTCAAGCTCCATTTACTTTACATATTCTTCATACACTACAGGCATTGTGATTGCATGGGATATATGTCAGGGGCGAATTTTGCCCAGGCGAATTTTGCCTGTATAAAGACTCTGTAGGGACTCAAGGAGTTGGACTATAGTGGAATTTTTTATGTATGAAATGAAATTAAAGAACATATTTTAAAAACTACTATCTGGGTGTCCTCGGTTATTATAGGCCACCTGTAATGATATTGTGGAAGAAAATAATGTCCTCACTCTCAGTTTGAAGCAACAAGCCAAAGGCAGCTTTATTACAAGCAATTGCAATATGCATGGGAGAGTACACACGGGTAGGGTTCCCCCCCCCCCCGCCCCAGGGAGGTCTCAGTTAGATAAACAATTAGGGCAAGCATTTATACCTTTTGTTACAGACAATAATGATCAACAACCGCATCTTGTTTATACATATTCCTTCTGATATCTCACTTTTCTCAGCAGTTCCTGCTACAGTCTATATTCCATTCTTTTCTAACACAAGGTCGAAAAACAGTATCTCTTACAGCTTTTTCCCACTCACTTTCCACTTGCCCAAGCCCTGCCTTGAAATCTCGCGTTATTAGAGCTAGTATTAGCCTCTTACTTTATTCCTAAAAACTAAAATATCTGCGTTCATATTCCCTTTATCTTTTTTTCTACTTCCACAATATTAATTAATCCAATTAGTTCATACATTGTATTAACTCAAGATGCATCCTACTCAGTAGCCAAGGGTTAAAGGCTCTAAAACTAGATATACCATGTTATATACACAAATGCTATTCAGTTCCATATATTAATAAAGAATTTAGGCTAAAGCAAATAACATCAGTATAAAATTGCTGCCGTTACAGAATATGGAAGCCTGTTCCTGAGGCCTGGCTGATGATAAAAGAGTTAAACACAGGACAATGTTGCAAAATAGTGCACAATGAGCTCTACAGTACGTCCAAGGATGTTAGTAGAGGTGTCTTTGGCAAACTTGACACCTGTGCTGTGGAGTGCTCAAAATAGACCACTCAGGCCATTGCAGGAGAGTACTGAGAGGACTACTTTCATCAATCGGGTTATTACACCAGTGCTTGCAGTCCATAGTGCAACAGTGCTAGTGCAACAGTCAGCAGCTGTGCTCAAAACAACTCTACTCCAAACGATTGTGTGATCATCTGTGCACCACTGGGAGCTCTTGTGTGTGAGAATGCAAAGTGCATTCCAGGTGTGCCAGGAGGAGCCAAATTTCTCAATGGACTGTTTAAATATCCTTTTCGTGACTCAACAATTCTATTTGAGAAAACCTAGCCAGAGACTGGGGTTCAACTCTGCCCTGCTACAGACTTCATCTGTAACCACAGGCAAGTCACTTGAAGAAAAAAGGTGAGTTCTTAACTCAAGTTAGTTTACAATGAAAAGAGGAGCTTTTTCCCCCTCTGCAGGAAACACTGTAATTTACATTTATGGCAGAATCTCAAAGTTCCTTTTAAAAAAAAATAATTATTATCTTTTGAGTAGTCTCCACTATATAAAGAGTTTCTTTAGATTTGTATGGAGTAATTACAGTTACATTGTCTCTCATTTAGAAACTGGAAATTGAAATGCTTATTTGATATCCAAAAAACTTTTTTAATGACTGTGTTAATAGTTGCATAATTCTGATTCACTTTGCTAACTGTAAGCTTTCGAGTACTTATTATTTCCAAAAACACGCTTCATTGTTTAAAGATGTACAATCTTTTAGATACTTTGTAGGTTTAAATTTATTAAAAGAATGCAACTTTATATTAAGTCCTATACTGCCCCCTTGTGTACCTGTCTAACATTTAAACAGCTAAAGCTGCCAAAGAAATATATACTATACAGTAAGGCCTGGTCTACACTGGGGGGGATGAGGAAGGAAGGGATCGATCTAAGTTATGCAATGTTCTAATGTTATTCACGTTGCTGAAGTCAATGTACTTAGATCGTGGTGCCTTCATCACAGTGAGTCAACTGCTGTCGCTCCCCCATTGACTCTGCTTGCGCCTCTCGCGGTGGTGGAGTACAGGAGTCGATGGGACAGCGCTCAGGAATCGATTTATCGTGTCTAGACTAGATGCAATAAATCGACCCCTGCTGGATCAGTCACTGCCCACCGATCCGGCAGGTAGTGTAGACATATCCTTAGAGGCAGTGACACTAGCAAAACGTTGTACAGTGTTTCAAGCCAAATCCTGCATTAAGTGACATATGTGCAAACTCAAGTAACTCAACACAAAACTTAGCACTGTAAATTTTAGCACAAATGTTATTTTAGCACATTCACTACACATAGTTCCACAAAAACCCTTGTGAACTTCCTGCACTACATAGATACCATGGGAGAAATCCTGGCCACATTAAAGTCAGTAGGAGTTTTGCCACTGACTTTAACAGGGCAAGGATTTCATGAGTACAGATACAGAAGGTGACAGTAATAACTCTTGAATCTCTCTGCTTTGGATGGTTTAAGTTAGATCCTTGTATTAAATATAAGTTTTACTATGATCATAATAAGCAGGATCAATTTTATGACTGGCAGCAACTGGGCCCCAAGCAACAACAGGAGCCCAAACTGCTGGAGAGAAGGGATCAGGTTATGAGTTATCTCCCATCCATATCTGGCTTCAGAAGAGCCAGCTCATGAATCACAAAGCTTGCACAAAACCCAAAATGGCAGGGCCCTAATCAATCACCTACTTCACTTGTTCGAATAGCTAGCCCTGAAAGAAACATCCATCACTTTCACCAGTGTTAAAAAAGAAGAGGGATACACAGGGATTTCCCTGTCCCTGATGGAGTTCATCCCTGTCCTCTTGATGTACAAAACTGTAACTCCAGAGATAACTTTCTGAGTCCGAGGTAAAAGTTAATTCTGAAGGGTGGAGGTTTTGCTTTGGAATCCACCAAATTCCATCAAATTACGTGCTTTCAAATATTTTCCTAGGGAGAATAACCTTGGACCCCTCTGTAAGGAACTGGTTACCCTGTGCCCCTTTTATAAGAGGAAAACACTCCCTCACCTAGTTTAGTCCTGCAGCACTTAGTGATTAAAATAGCATATCTAATTTTAAAAAACCACATAGACTCCAGTTTTCCACAGAAATTGCCTAGATGACTGCAGAGTCACTGCTGTAAGATTATGGGTCTTATTGTTGCCTAAATTACACTGATTTTACACTAGCATAAATCACTGGGCCTGATTCTCCACTGTGATCCCCAAGGACACTACTCTGGTGGGGTACAGGGATTGGAAAGCTGATGGACACTGCCTTTGGGGAACACCCTTAAGAGAGAGGGCCTCCTCTGCCTAGTATACAGTAAACATAAGGACCCTGCTTCACTCCCCTTCCCAGCCTCTGCCATAGGGGATATGTAAGGGGGAAGGAGGTGATGGGAGGAGATGTTCCAGGGAGAGAGGTACGCATGGCCAGTGTTCTGTGAGCCAGAGTTTCTGTTTCCTATGGCCCTCATTTAATATAAACCATGGGGAACGCAAGAAGGGTTGGGGCTTTTATGGCCCAGCAACAATGACACTCAGAATCAGAACCACTGATTCAAGTAGAATTACTCCTGTTTTGCCCAACTGTAAGTGAGAGGAGAATCAGGCCTTACATCTTATTATAAATATATTGCAGTGTGTTAGACCATCATCACAGGGGTGGTATGAGTCCACACTAGGTATGTTGTATCATGTACTGGGGCAATATTCAGCCATTAGCTACACCTGTCCAACCCCAGTGATGTCAATGGCGCTGCAGAGATGAAATAGAGCAGTGACTATGGCTCACTTTGAACATATCACAAAAACATGTTTTACTACTGTTAGGTGGTGAACAGCCTTGAGCATGATCCCGACTATGGCCCTGTCTGTACTACCAGTACAGTGCTTTTGTAACTAGTTCATGGCACTCACCTAACATAGTTACAAAATATACAACTGAGTTGTATCTACACAGAAACCTTATTTGTAGCACAGCCATGTGCGTGCATTCACACTGACCACTATGTTCAACTGTTTGTATTGGTGCATTCTGGAAAAAATTGGGCAGCTATCTCCAGTGTCTCAGCAGGGGAATATAGTACCTGGAGTACACGAACACAGAGTGGCACCAGCATCACCTGGGTTCAATGCACTCTGGGATACACAGACAGCTGGAAGGAAGAACAACTGGCCTGGGTGGCCTGGGTGGTGGTGTGGGTATCATGGATATAATATACAAAAGCCGCATGGCAAACCAGTTACAGGAGGACAACTATATGTCAGCCTAGTCTCTGAAAAGGGTGACCTAGTGTTAACTTCCATGATTACTGAGTATTAACTATATGTTGTGCGTAGATACAGCCATGTCACTAACTACTGTAGTTACAAACTTAGTTAAGAATTACAGCATAGGCAGGACCTTAGGCAGCCACTATCCCTCCTGTAGCTGAGCTCTATGTATTCAGGAACCCGCTGCACCTCATTCATTCAGGCACTTGCTGGCCATACTGAGAGACAAATGGGAAAATGCAAGATGAACTGGGGAAAATATTGACATTAACAAAAAGACTTAAATGAAAGGTTTGGTTATTGCTTTAAAAAACTCCGGACTGTATATTCAGCTAGTCAAAGCAGTTATCTTGAAAGTCTCCAATACTCATTAAAATATACAGTCATATGAACTGACAAGAAATTAAAAACATAATATTCAAAACAGGGATGCTCACAAGCCTCTTGGCCAGACACAAAGCTGCCTACCTAAGGGACACGGCTTTAATCTAGACCTGGTCAGCTACACCAACCAAAAATCCTCCTCCCACATCCCACACAGCTCTCTTTCAGCACAAATGGAAACTACATCTCCACGAGGGACTGACAGAAGTACTGCCTGCTGACCTGCCACTTTACCAGAGAGGTTGCAGTTTGATAGTGCTTAAGTCAGGAGTTCTCAAACTGGGGGTCGGGACCCCCTCAGGAGGTCGCGAGGTTATTACATGAGGAGTCACGAGCTGTCAGCCTCCACCCCAAAGCCTGCTTTGCCGACAGCATTTATAATGATGTTAAATATATAAAAAAGTGTTTTTAATGCATAAGGGGGGGTCGCACTCGGAGGCTTGATGTGTGAAAGGGGTCACCAGTACAAAAGTCTGAGAACCCCTGGCTTAAGTGATCTTGAAGATTTTGGCCCAAATTCAACCCTGATATAACAGGGTGCAACACCATGAACGTCAATGGAAACACATCAGTACTGAATATGACTGTTTGTCTTAAACATAAAAGACACAGAACATGACTGTGCCCAAAGCAAGGGAAAAATTGTAAATTGCAGGATTTTCTCAAGTATTTCTGGCCATCATCAGTGGTATAAAAACAGAACTTTCCCGATATGTTTACATGATACCCCTGACCTACACCATCAATCAATACATTTTTATTATAGAAAATTGTAATTAAAGTCTTATATCAGTATGCCTCAATAAGCACTTCCATAACAAACTAATATGCCCTGTTATCTTGCCAAGTAAAAACTGTAACTCCAAAACATTAAAAAGTGTTACTAATGTCTGTTACAGCTATCCCCCTGCTGCATTCCTTTTTCCCCTCTCCTTTCTGTTTGTCCTGTGTGGCCGCCCCTCCCAGTCATTGTGCTAACTAAAGTCACAACCCTATTCATAGGAATGGCTTGTACAGACTAACTGGAGCCATTGCTCTGCCTAGGGAGGGGGCTTCTTGCTTCTTTGTTTGGCTCCTTTGTTCAGACCCAGGCTCGGTGTGGGGGGCGCTGCCCAGAAATGCAAGACCTGAAGTGGCCAACTGTCATAAACAGATAAGAAAGAGTTAATAGAACAAAGCTGCTTCATATCTCTTTTGCCGGGAAAGGGTTAACAAGAACAGTGAGCCTGGCTGTCACCTGACCCGAGGACCAATCAGAGGACAGGATACTTTCAAATCTTGAGACAGGGAAGTTTTTGTGCTGTGCTGTTAGTTTTGTTGTTGTTCACTCTGGGGGCTCAGAGGGAGCAGATGTGCAACCAGGTTTCTTTCCAATCTCTCCAATACAGGCTCTTATAAGTTCAGACTAGTGAGTACTAGGTAGATAAAGCGAGTTAGGCTTATGGTTGTTTTCTTTATTTGCAAATGTGTATTTGGCTGGAAGGAGTTCAAATTGGTATTTTGCTGAAAAGATTTTAATTTGTACTTGTATACTTAGGCTGGGAGGGTGTTCCCAGTGTCTATAGCTGAAAGACCCTGTACCTATTCCATTTTTTTAAATTTACAAAGATAATTTTTACTGTTTTTTCTTTCTTTAATTAAAAGCTTTTCTTGTTTAAGAACCTGATTGTTTTTTTATTCTGGTGAGACCCCAGGGGACTGGGTCTGGATCCATCAGGGAATTGATGGGGAGAAAGGAGGGAAGGGAGAGAGAGAGGCTAAATTCTCTCTGTGTTAGGATTACTGTCTCTCTCAGGGAAAATCTGGGAGGGGGAGAGAGAAGGAGGGGTGGAGGTGCATTTTCCTCTCTGTTTCAGGATTCAAGGAGTTTGAATCAGTGATCTTCCAGGGTAACCCAGGGAGGGGAAGTCTGGGAGAGGCAACGGTGAGGGAAAGGGTTTACTTTCCTTGTGTTAAAATCCAGAGGGTCTGGGTCTTGGGGGTCCCCGGGCCAGGTTTTGTGGGGACCAGAATGTATCAGGCACTGGAATTCCTGGTTGGTGGCAGCGCTACAGGTTGTAAGCTGGTGATTGAGCTTAGAGGAATTCATGCTGGTACCCCATCTTTTGGACGCTAAGGTTCAGAGTGGGGAATTGTACCATGACACCAACTAATTAAGCATATGAGTCATACCTGTGGCTCAGAACATGCCCAGGCATGCCTATGCTTACCTGCAGCCTTTCCCTGCCTTCTCTCCTCCCCTGTATCAAGAGGAGCCAATCAAAAGTACTGGTGGGAAACTGCCTGAGTTTGCCTTTAAAGCCGGACATATTCTGATCAGACCTCGGAGAAGGTCCTTGCTTTGCCACCTGGTCTGATCAGCTAGGGGTCTTTGGGGGGCCCTCTCCCCGCTCTTGTTTGTTTTTGAGCATACCCCCGTTTTTAAACTCCCCTCCCACGAACAACGAATTTGTGCCTGGAGATCTCCTGATTATTGTAAGTGAATCGAGTCCTCTCTCCATCCTCCAATGCTACTGCTGTTCCTGCCTCTGTGCTTGCTGCTGTCCTGGGGATTGGTAAGAACTCCCTCTTGCAGACTCCCCCTGTCCTAGCTGCTGGCCTTGTTTCCCCAGCAGACAGACCCAAGCTAACTCCTTGGTCTGTATCTGTAATCTGTTTCTTGCTCCGCAGCGCCTTTGCTGCTAAAAACAAGTCTGTGCCGCTGCTAAGCTGTGCCTTCCTGGACTGTATCCTGGGCCGCCGGCTTGCAGCCGCCCCACTGCTGCAGCCACCACCACCACCCCCGGGGGCTGTACCCTGGGCACACACCACTCTGCCCTCTGGAACTGCTCCCCCTCCCGATCAAAGAATCGGCATAGTGTAAGGTGCACCTATTAGAATCAGGTTCTTAGTCTAGATAAGTTGTAATTTCATTTTGCATAGCTGTGATTAAGTTAGGTTTAAATAATTGTTTGTATTGTGCTCTGTAAGTTAGGTTTAAAAAAGAATTGTTGCATTGTGTTCTGTTACTTGCTAATTTGTGTAGTCTTGGTTAAGTTAGATCATAAATAAGATTTTGCTGTGTTCTGTATAATTGTGGTTAAGTCTGTCTTCCCGCTGCCCTAACCCCCCCACCCCCAAGCTTGCCTGTGTCTCCCCCCGAGCTCCCCAGTCACTCGTTGCAGTCTCTCTGCTGTTTAAACTTGCAGCCTGTCTGCTCTCTGTGTCTCCCTGAGTTTAAATCTCCCTCTGCAGCGCCTCTGCCTTTGGTCTCTGCTCCACCACGTGCTCCTCTTCCCCCATCCCCCAACCTCATTCCTCTACCACTGCCTTTCTCTCTCTCTCTCTCTTTTAATACCTTCCCCCATGTGTTCACACTGCTCCCACTGCTGCCAAACCTCAATTGTATTACTGAAGTCTAGCATAAAACCCCATTGGTTACCCTTTTTCTCTCTGACACACCTCACATTTTACATTTACACCACTGTGACACATTTTTACCTAGAGTTGTTGGTTATTTAACACATTTTACCCATAACTGTTAGTTGGTTATATGCTGCTGTGACACACCCTTTACATAGAAATTGTTAGCTACCTGTTACATTTATACTTCAGTGCTAATTGGTAACCAACTGTATTGTACCCCACTGTATTGTACCCCACTATTGAAACCCCCTATACTATTTACTAAAAGAAACCCCTTCCCAATTGTCTACCTTAACAAACCCCACACCCCTAACTATTGAATTTTCCCTGTTTTTGCATTTTCTTAATAAAGTTTATTTTGCACCCCACCAGTGCAGTAGTTGTCCCCCAAGATCCCCTACCTGCTGGCAGGGTCAACTAAATCTACTTTTTATCTACAAGAAGATAATTATTGCCTAGTTATGTGCCACTATAAAATCTCAGTTGCATCTGAGTGAAGTAAGAAATGAAAAGAAAACATGCAGCTTACCATGAAATACGCCATTGTCCACTAAAAAATGTCTGCAGTACTGCAGACAACTTTTCTTATCCAGGCTCCAATAACTCATTGTAACAAGACTTCTTGCTCAGCATCAAAGACAATTACCCTGCAGAATGAAACAGAATACAATTATAGATAATACACAACTTATCCCTCTATTAAACAAAGAGAAAGACATATATAATTATTATAGTTGTAATAAAGGTATGTTTATTGGCATTCTTTATGCAAAATAGCCCAATAGCTTTACTCAAAATGCTACAGTGACTATTGTCTGTTGTCTGTCACTCTCAGGATTTCTAATGTGCCCATCTCCAAGATATCTAGGCACCAAGGAACCTATTGCAGCACACAACATCCACAGTTTAACCCTCCAGAGTATATTAATTCACACGTCAATTTCTTGTCTGCTGTGCAGCCGGGATTCCAGCTCCCCGAAGCAGCTTGATTGGGGTGAGGAAGAAGATTAATCTTTGAGCCACTTGTCCCTTTTCACCTACTCTTTGACTGACCTCTGGAAAAAAGTAGTCAGTCAGGGTGACTCCAAAAACTTCAGGCCATGGCCCCTTTACAGTGGCTCCCCAGCTGACTGACATTCTGGCAGCTGGAAAAATACCCACTCACGTTAGGACTGAGGGTCCAATCCTGCTCCAGTTGAAGCCAGTGTGTGTTTTCAAGAGCGGCAGGAGCAAGCCTATCAAGGGACTCTTCAAGGGGAATTTACGACAGAATGCTAGCAGTGATAACCCTCAGAACAGACAATAACCTTTCTTATAACAGGCCCCAGAAATTTCTCAGAACTTAATAGCTCCAGCAGCCAATTTTGCTTAATCATCCTATTAATATTTATGAGGCAATTAAAATGAAATTGACTAATCAGATTTTAAACAAAGACAAGCTAAGTGAAAAACATGTGTAGCTGAGAAAAAAATCAGCCCTTCAATGCTTGTGTTCCATTGCTACAAGAGAAGACAGTGTAAACAGTTGTAACTATTATTTTCAGGGATCAGAGGCCATGTCTACACTACCATTTATGTCAGCAAAACTTACGTCGCTCTGAGGTGCCGAAAAAACACTCCCCTGAGCAACATAAGTTTCATTTGCATAAGTGGTGGTGTGCATAGCTGTCAGCGGGAGAGCTTCGCTAGTTGCCATAGCTATCGCTGCTGGTTGAAGTGGTTTTATTATGTTGACAAGAGAGTATAGAGCAGCTACATGAGTGATCTTACAGCAGCGAGTTTCATCCGTACAGCTGTGCCGCTGCAAAATCACTAGTGCAGACATGGGCAGAGAAGATAAAATGTAACTCTTAAAAAGCCAGTGGATATATCTCAAAACAAGGCTTTATTTATTCAAACCATTTTACTAAATTTATTTTTGAAGAATTCCAACCTTTTGTTAATTAGAAATGGGCCTTGCAAAATCCATCCCATCATAGCAGGGCCTGTTAGTACAGACTTGGTTAAGGCTCAGCCTGTCAAATAAAGGGGTTTATAGATCTGTCATGAATATTCCCTTCACAATGAGGTTTGTTACTTATGACACTAAAGATCAGATTTCCAAAAGAGCTCAGCACCCCTGTTAGGATCACATTTTCAAAAGAGGTCAGCATCCATTTAGGCATCAAATAAGCAGCCAGATTTTCCAAAGTACCCCCCAAGATGAATATGGGGGCTGGATGCTAAACACTTTTGATGTAGTCCTGGTCCATGACTAGGGCTACTAGGCACTGTAGTAATAATAAAATCTGACCAATTATTTTGGTGCCTGAAGGGGACTGTAGCTCTTTTGAAAATTTGGCCTCGGTTGTGGTTGCTCAGCATTTGAAAATCTGGCACCTTGTAGCCAGCATTCACTCTCTTGTCAATTAGCATTAGCATGAGCCAGCAGCAGGCAAACCCAAGAATTTTTGACTGACCTGCCTCCAGCTTCCTCACTAAGACACTTACTATGGTGTTGGGGACCATATAACTGAGCTCCATACAATCTTTAATGTACCTTCCTCATCAGACCTCTGAGGCAGAGCAGTGCTGTTACCCCATTTTACAGAGGGGCACTGAGGCACAGAGAGACTAAGTGGCTTACCTATGGTCACACAGGACATCTGTGGCAAAGCAGGGAACATAACCAAGGTGTCGCAAGTCCCAGGTGTCTCAAGTCCTAGGATAGTGCCCTAACCACTGGACCACCCTACCTCTCTAACACTAGATGCTGCAGCCTGCATTTTCTGTACACCTCTTCTGTACTCCTGAATGGAGCAATGTCCTAAGGCAGGCAAGGCCATTGAATTGGCCATATGGCACTAGCGGTCTCTCCATCTCTCCCACCTCCTCCTCCTTTCCCCACTGGGGTACAGTAAGGAGTCATAATCCAGGCAGGTGCTAGGAAAGGGGAACAGCAGTGGAAGGAGTAATCTTAGCAGTGCAGCATCCTCCCCAGTGTCCAGCAGAGCAGTCCCCTTTGCAGGGGAGGAGCCTGCAGTATGCTCTGCAGCTGCACTGAGTTCCTGCCCCTTTGGATGAGGTCTCTGCTCATCTCATCCCCAGGATGGTGGGTGCCTCCTCTCCTCACCCCCATGTGGCCTTAGGAGAAAACTGCACATAGCGGCAAGCCAGAGACTCCAGCTGGTAGGAGCAGGTGCAGGGAAAGCAGGGACCTCGGCACATTCAAAGAACTTTCTACCGTTTTAGGTGGACTTTCTCTGCCCTGAGCTGTCTGGCTGTTTGCTCCACTCCTCGCACCCTCGGTCTCTTCAGTCAGCTTCACTCCTCACCTGCCCACCTTATCCTCCTCTCCCGCTCACTTCCTTCCCTCCTAAGTAAACCCATCTCCCACTCACCCCCCGCAAATATGTAACTGCCATCACAAAGTTCACTCTGCTTCTGTGTTCCACCTCTTCCCCTACCATGTGTCTGTCTGGTCTTTTTAGATTGTAAACTCTTTGGGGCAGGGAGCGCCTATGACTCTCTGTACAGCACCTAGCACAACAGGGCACCACTCTTGGTTGGCCCTTTGGCACTACTGTAATAAACATGATTAATACAAACAATAATAAAATGAGCTGCTGAATGCTCATGTCTAGGGAAGGAAAGGGGCTGAGAGGGAAAGGTTCAGTCTGCCAGAAGGAAGAAGTCCCCTTCTCCCCATTTGCTGTGCTTGCATTTTGTGTTTGTTCCAGGTTGAATTTTCCTCCACATGCACAAATGAATATAAATGCTCTTCTCTGATTCAGACAAAATGCTGCTGCTAAAATAATCTCTTTAGATTATTGCTCTGCAATCCCCCAGTCCTTCCACTGGCTTCTAGTTTCCCATCATATCAAGTACAAGCTTCCTGTCTTTACCCTCTTCCCCCTTCCTGTAAACTTGCTCTTGTCACCTAGTTATCACCCTCCCGCCTCCACTCTTCCAGTGCTGCCTGCTTCAGCTACCTTCTTCTCTGCTCCTCCTGCAAACACCTCCATCCTTTCTTCCACGCTGCCTCTTATCCTGAAACACTCTGAACTGATCTGTAAGGCTGCTCTCCCTTCTCTGTCAAATCTCTTCTAGAGACACACTTCTGCCACAGATCCTACAAGAAATCAGTCACCATTTCATAGCTAGACTGAGGGGCTGCTGGGGGAGCTGACTGAGGGACAGTTGCTGTCTTTTACTTAGGTAATTACAAAATTGAAAAAACAAATGAAATTTATATATACATTTTTATATATATTTAATTGTTTTCCCATCCCCAACCCTTCACACTGTGTCCATCTTCCACCTAGACTATAAGCTCTTCAAGGCAGGGATCTACCACCCTGCTTGTAGAGCATCTACCACAACAGGACCCATTCCTGATCTTAGTGCTACCATGAGATACACAAATAATTAAAAAGATGAAGGTTTCCATAAAAAGTGTGAAAATTAAAAGTCTCTCCAAAACAGCAATTTTAAAAAATCTTGTGATCTTTAAGCCAATAACATAATTTAAGCCAATTTCATGTTTTTGAAGCCTTGGGGTTGACAACACTGCATATCCCCTAGTAGGAGAATAGGGCCCCAGATTTGATTTGATTTTTTATTTTTTTAACCTGAACACACCCTATAGTCTCCAGACCTGAGTCATAAACCTCTTTGAAATGACCACAGACAAAAGGATTCATGTGTGGAAAAGACTGTACTAGCTTGGCTAAAAAGTCACTCCTCCTCTCAGAAAAGCTCTGCATGGCTGCCTGGAAGAGCCATCCACTGTCTCACAACAGCATCCATGGCATGATTAGTTGTAAAAAGCAAATTAAGCAGAAAGCACCTCCGCAGCTCTACAAACATTTTAGACCTCACAAAGAGTTTTATATTTTCTACTTACACGTTGAAGGTGTTAAAGATTTTGATGGGTTTTCTTTCAGTGCAGGGGACAATCCTGGAGGGTGTTTACACACTATCAGAATTAGAAAACAGATTGTTTGGGAAAAGTAAGGAAGAAAACCATGCATAATATTTAGGGAGAAAGAAAAGAGAGAGAGCAGAAAGCATTGTCTGTGCATAAAATGATGTTAATTTTTCTTTATTTTTATTATGTGAAGTTTTTGACCCCAATTTTTAAAGGGGTGTTTTGCACATTCCTCTTGGGCATACAAACTTTTAAAAATTTTGAGTCATTGCTACTTCTGGGTTTTTCATCTCATTATCAGCCCAAGTTTTTTGTAGCTCATTTGATGAATTTTCTGTCTACTTTTTATGATGGAGGAGTCACGACCCTGGACCCAATCCTGCTATTATTGAAGTCAACAGGATTTTTGCCACTGATTTCATGAACTAGATACAGTACATTTTCATTCCGGGGAGGGGAGCAGTTAGTGTGTGTTTGTAAAAAGTTTCTTTCTGTGGAGCTCAGGATGTTACTCTGAAGCTGCTGGGTAGGTTGGTATGGGAAAAGTGGTCTTTGTGTACTGTTGATTAAAAAGTCAGAGAATTAGCACTGAATAGGTGATAATACACTTTTTATGCACGCTTCTGTTGTAGTTTTTGTTAGTTAGCCATTCTGTTGCACAAGTGTACTTTGTTCTCTCCCTGGGGGTTTAGTTAGGCAGGTATGTTAGGCCTCTTTACTTATCTTTCAAAGTTTGTCTTTACTCTGAAATTGAGTTTTGCTGCCTCTGGGAAATTCTGTGACCAACAGTGATCATTGAAAAACAAAGAGGTGTCCTTGTAGCACCTTAGAGACTAACAAATTTATTTGGGCATAAGCGTTAGCCCACGAAAGCTTATGCCCAAATAAATTTGTTAGTCTCTAAGGTGCCACAAGGACTCCTCGTTGTTTTTGCTGATATAGACAGCACGGCTAGCACTCTGAAACCAGTGATAATTTAAGTAACTTTCCTTTTGATTGCTGTCAAATACTGCATCCGACTAAGTGGGTCTTCACCCACAAAAGCTCATGCTCCAATTCGTCTGTTAGTCTATAAGGTGCCACAGGACTATTTGCTGCTTTTACAGATCCAGACTAACACGGCTACCCCTCTGATACTTGTCATATACTGGTGTGTTCTGATGCGGTCTCTTTCTATTTTATCCCAAAGTAATAGGTATAAAAGTCTCCCTCGGGAATGTACTAGGGAGGTTAGTAGCCTACACTAATATGTGGTTAATTACACTTAAAATTAAATCTATTAAGATTGTATGGGGTACTAAGCAACAATACCTGTGACTTCTGCTGGTGGTTGTGTTCTTCTATATGTCTTCGGTTTTTGCCCTTATCACACAAGAATTTTCATTAAAACTGCTGAAGTAAAATCACTCTCCTAGTTATAATTAATAAGGAGCCCAAGCTGGGAAATTCCAATCCAGGTTTTCCCAAAGTTTGGGGCTGATACAGACCATACTTATTCATGTTACACCAGATTAAAATTGTAGGCTAATGATCAAGTAATGAGAAAAAGATAAAACTAAGTCATGTTTTAAGAAATTAAGAAAGTACATTTTATTTATCAATCCTTCATCACTAAGATTATGTGAGAAAGAAAAGATATTTTCTTAGCCTCTTCCAGCACCCACAGAGTTCACATTGCCTGGGGATTTGTAACAAAAATATTATTTCCAATATACATTTAGTCTCTTTCAAAGAAATGCTTCAGCCTAGCTCTTATTTTGTGTCCCACGCTGATACAATATCCCCTTTTGTTCTTAGCACAAAGGATTCTCCCACACCACAGGAAACTCTTACAAAAAAAAAAAAAAAAAAAAGGTGCTCTTTGCAACATTAGAGATGAAGACAGAATTATAAGGGAAATCCAACTACTTCACATTTGAGAAAATCTTCTAAAAAGTACTTTCATTTTCATCTATACTATTGTTTATATTATGGCAGCTCTGAGAAGACCCAGTCAGGATTAGGGCCCGGGTACTGTACACTGTACAAACAAAGGCACAATAAATGCGCCTCACCCCCTATGATGGCTTTGCTCTGCTGCTGTAATGTGAAGGCAAGAAGATATCTATGCTCACAACTGATCGTTCCTTCCCATAGTGGGCACAGTGCATGCTAGCTAGCCAGGTGCAATGACTGTGAATACAACTAACAATGGAGGTTACTGGTTCCCACTCCTCTTCCCCTAACCTCGCCTTCATGTGCATGGGACAACTCAGAATCTAATTCTTCATTAATGTGTTATATACCTTGCAATAAAATATATAAGCACTTGATTCAGTACACTCCATTTGAGTGTATGTTATTTACTGGTGTCATTAAAATGTGGACTAGTTTCAGAAGAGAATGAGCATCTGGCATGATTTTAAGAGACATTAAAAACTCATTAAAAATGACCCTGAGTTAAACAAGAACAAGAAAGGTCAAATGGGAACTGCTGCACCTAATAAGCCATAACCCTAGCAAATGGCATCAGAATTCAACACAATTAAGCTACAGATTTCACTGTGGGGTTTGCTTCTTGTTAGTTTCAGTTCATGTAATAAAATAATAATCAAAATAATTAGAATAGATCCACATTTATCCCAGTGAAATGGGGGATAAAGAATTTATCTGGATAATTAGCGACTTTTTAATGTAAATAATTCATATCAAGGGACATATAGCAATTGAAATAATAGGGGTTTACAACTAGATGAGTAGATAAATTAGTTTCTGCTGACTTCAGACCACTTTCTTTTTCTCATATATACACATACACTTTAGAAATGACAAGTGTGACAAAACAAGTAAAATATTTTCCTCCATTCTCCTCAAATTTAAAGGCCTGATTTTTTTAATAAATTGAGCATACGCAATTACTCTGATTGTGTGTATATATCTATTTGCTTATGCAAATATTCGATTCATATGTGCAATCCCACAGTTAAGCACACAATTGTGCAAGTAACTTTTTAAATATCAGATATTTAATACTGAATGGCATGGAATACTTATAAAAGTAATTTCTCTTTAATCTAAGTACTTTAATGTGATTACTGGACACCCATATGTGAAGATCTTATGCTAACCCAGCCCTTTTTCTAGTTGAAAGGTCAGGGAGAAGCACAACCAGATTCATATCAACCCAAATATCCACTCTCTTAATAAAAGTCTAATGTTAAGCACAGTCTGTAACATATGCCATTGAACTTGATTTGGCAAAAAGTAGGGCTGTCAAGTGATTAAAAAAATTTATTGTAATTAATCATGCAATTAAAAAAAATAATCATGATTTAATTGCACTGTTAAAGAATAACAGAATATCATTTATTTAAATATTTTGGATGTTTTCTACATTTTCAAATATATTGATTTCAATTACCACACAGAATACAAAGTATACAGAGCTCACATTATTATATTTTATTACAAATATGTGCACAGTAAAAAACAAAAGAAATGGTATTTTTCAATCCACCTAATACAAATAATATAGTACAATTTTTTATCACGAAAGTCAAACTTACAAATGTATGGTGGCAGGCCATATTCTGTGCTGATTTTTACCTGGTGCAGCCCCACCAATGTGTGTAATGTGTTTCTCTCAACTGCCCCAGAATACACAAAGACAGAGATAACGAAAATACTTTGCACTTGTACAGCACCTGCACCTTCCATTGGAGAACCTCAAAGTGTCTGAGAAATTTACATGTCTGTGTAATTGGTATTATTGGTCTCCTTTTATAGATGGGGAAACTAAGGCACAGAGAGGTTAAATGACTTATCCAGAGTATGACTGGAAATCTCTGGCAAAGTCAGAAATGGAACCAGTGTTTCTCAACTGATACTCCTGTACTTAGACCATATGCATGCAGTAGGAGGGACCATGTTAGCCAGAACCATGTTTTTATTAATACTCTTTTCGTACAGTTTGCTTGACTGTGTAAATTAGATTTCACACTAGGGACCTAGTACTACATCCTCTTACTCATGTGAATACAGCATTTTCAGGATCAAGCCCTACATTTCTAAAGCCTGTTATCTTTATTTCTTTTATCTTTCTTTCTGTTATCTTTGTTCATGGTGGACTGGGAGTCTATTTTAGATGAGTATGGGGTGCAGAATCTGGCTCTAAATGAACAGAGAAAATGCTTGGTAAAGCCAAAACAGAGGAACACAGGACAGCATGGCACTTTTACTCTCATATCCTAGAATGTGCAGTGTTGCTGTAGCCGTGTCAGTCCCAGCATATTAGAGAGACAAGGTGAGTGAGATAATATATTTTATTGGACCAACCTCTGTTGGTAAGAGAGCTTAGAGACAGAAGAGCAAGCTCTTCTTCAGCTCTCTGCAGCTCGAAAGCTTGTTTCTCTCATCAAAAGAAGTTGATCCAATAAAAGATATTACCTCACCCATCTTATCTCTCTAATATTCTAGAATATGCTGTCACACAATCCAAAGATTGGGGCTATTCAAATTTCTTCTGCATTTTATAACAACAATATTTGCTGAGAGAATCATAAGTGAGAAGAGGGCTGGTCTTACATGAGGTGAACTGAGGCGGCCACCTCAGGTGCCAGACTATAGGGGGGTGCCATTAGGACCCAGAGTGTAGAAAAGTGTGTCTGCAAATGGTGCATATGTATTCTCTCTGCTCTAGATGCACAGAGATGGTGGAGTGCTGTGCTGGAGGAAGGAGGGCACAAGACACATAACAGGAGGAGAAAAGGTGAGAGGAAATAACAGAAAGCAGCAGGAGCTGCAGGGAGAGAGAGGACGAGGAGCCTCTTATGTACCTCTCTAGCACCCCCAGGAGACTGGACTGATTAACACCAGCTTCTCAGGGAGCTTCCTGTTTCCTGCTGTTTCCCTGAACCCACTTGAGGAGAACAGGCAGTCAACTGACGTAGTAGGAGCCAGTTAGGCCCTTAAGACACTGATCTCTTCCCTCACTCAGGCCCTGCTACCAGACTCCTTATTTGTCCCCTTCAGTTGAGTGTTGACAGCCACTGTAGCTGGCACAGAACAGCAGTCATGAGTGAAAGAAGAAAATGCCCGTCTGGGGCAGCATTCAGAAAAAGCAAGCAAGCAAAGGAAGCGTTTCTATCTAAGCAGGAAGGAGCTCTCCTGAGAAACATAGACAAAAATGTTCACGGTGAGCCTTCCAGCCCCAGTGAGGATGAGTGGTGAGGAGATGCCTGATATTCCACTTAGAGTGCAGGTGACCTGGCAGCTGCTGCAGCATCCATATCTCCATCTCAAATGGATGTAACCATGCACATTCCTGAAGAAAAGTGTATATCAGAGAAGAGTGGGGTGGAGGTACAAGAAACTGCTGCTGCAGAGTTTAGTTCCTTAAATCTAGATGATCCAAGACTGTGGACCCACTTGAGCAGTAGCCTGAGGGACTTCCTTGTACTGCATGGGCCGCAGCAAGTGAAAAACTTCATGTTCCCCAAAGACAATGAAAATAGAAGTTTCCATCCAACACATTACTGGTGTGAAATCCCCAATGGTGGCAAAGTGCACAGACCATGGCTTATGTATTCAAAAACCCAGAATGCTGCATACTGTTTTTGTTGCAAACTCTTCCAGTCTAATGGTCCAGCCACATTGGGTTCTACAGAACGAAGGACTGGAAAAATCTGGCTAGAAATCTGGCATGCCATGAGAAGGCAGCAAATTACCAGAGAGCATTCCATAGGTGAAAGGAGCTTGAGATGAGACTAAAGTTAAAGGCCACCATAGATGATCAGCATCAAGAAAAGATTGCATCAGAGTCTCTTCACTGGTAAAATGTTCTGAAAAAGTTCATTGCCATTGTGAGAATGCTTGCTAACCAAAACCAAGCACTGAGTGGCACTTCAGATCAGCTGTATGTGCCAAACAACGGAAACTTCCTTAAAACTGTGGAGCTGATGTCTGAGTTTGATGCTGTACTCCAGGAGCATCTAAGAAGAGTCACCACCCAAGAAATTTACACACACCACTACCTTGGAAAAACAATTCAAAATGAGATCATACAGTTATGGCAACAAAAGTTAAATAGAAGATTGTGGCAGATCTGAAATCAGCAAAATATTTACTCTGTTATTCTGGACTGCACACCTGACATCAGCCATATGGAACAAATGACTTTAATGGTGTGTTTTCTAACAACAACAAAACCTAGTGAAAATGTCCTTGCAATGGTGACTGTCAGAGACCATTTTCTAGAATTTACAGACACTGATGATACTATAGGAGCTGGTATGACAAATGTGGTTCTTAAAAAGCCGGAAGATACGGGAATTGCGACAACTGACATGAGAGGTCAGGGCTACGATAATGGTGGCAACATGAGAGGAAAGAACAGAGGAGTGCAGACACAGATCCAAGAGTTAAACCCTCGAGCTTTTTTTGTCCCATGCAGATCTCATTCATTGAACTTGGTGTTCAGTGATGCAGCATCAGCTTCTAGTGAGGCTGCTGAACTTTTTAATGTAATTCAAAACATCTATGTATTTTTATCTGCATCAACTCATCGATGGCAAATTTTGAAGCAACATCTGGGAACATCCTCTCTGACACTGAAACCACTGAGTGCCATAGAATCAGAAAGTCAAGTGGAGGCGATAAAGCCTATCAAACACCAAATTGGGGAGATAGATGATGACACAGTTGCCATTATGGAGTATAATGCTATGACAGGAACTGCTCATGGGAGAACAGTGGCAGAGGAAAATGGAATCACCAGAAACATATGTAACTTCAAATTTCTATGTGGCTTAGTGTTGTGGCATGACATACTGTCTGAAATAAATGTTGTAAGCAAGAAACTCCAAGGTGTTGACCTTGATATATCTGGAGCAATAGAACAACTAGACAAAGTCATACCTACACTCTTACTGGTCAGATGAGGGATTTCAAAATGTTCTGAAGAGTGCACAGAAGTTGGCAGAGGAACTTCACACTGAAGCTATTTTCCCACCCATTCAAGAATACAAGAGTCACCGAAGGAGACATTTTGATTACGAGGCATGGGATAATCCCATAAGAGACCCCAAACAACAATTCAAAGTTGAATTCTTTAACCAGGTACTAGATCGTGCAATACAGTCAGCTGAAGAACGTTTCATGCAGCTCAAGGAACACAGCAGTATATTTGGGATGTTGTCAGGGGCGGCTCTATGTATTTTGCCGCCCCGAGCATGGCAGTCAGGTGGCTTTCGGCAGCGCACCTGTGGGAGGTCCACTGGTCCTGCACCTTTGGCGTACCTGCCTCCTAATTGCCGCCGAACCACAGGACTGGTGGACCTCCTGCAGAAACGCTGTCAAAGGCTGCCTGACTGCCACCCTCATGGCGACCAGCAGGCAGCCTCCTGTGGCTTGCGCGCCCCAGGCACGCACTTTGTGCGCAGGTGCCTGGAGCAGCCCCTGGATGTTGTATGAGATTCCAAAACTCCTCACTATACCTGAAGACGACCTACACCAACAATGCAGGGCATGATTACGTGCACGATATTGATGCGAGAGATTTAGATGATGAACTAAAAGTCCTTTCAATATATATTTCAGCAGGATCAACTCCAATGGCTGTTCTGGAATATATGTGCTCAAATAAGATGACCATCCTCTTTCTAAATGCTTTTGTTGCTCTGCGCATACCTCAAACACTTCCTGTAACAGTTGCCAGTGGAGAACGCAGCTTCTCCAAGCTGAAGTTAATAAAATCACATCTACACTCAACAGTGACACAGGACAGGCTGCTTGATCTTGAAACCATCTCAATAGAGCATGAGCTGGCCCAGACTGTGGCCCTTCAGGAAACAGTTCAAATCTTTGCAACCAAGAAGGCATGAAAAGCACCACTTTGATTATTCAAACAGAAAAAATGCCAGTGTTTACTATGCAGACAAGAAAAGTTACATTTGCTGTTCAGGCATTTGAAAGTTAAGCGTTACTTAAAATTTTTGAGCAAGGTATTTTAAGTTGTTAATTCTCCTTTATTGGGGTAGGTAGCAGAGCAGTACCATGAGAGGAGTAGAACAGGAAGAAGGCAGAATTGAGACCTTTCAAAGTTTTGGCCCAAGCGAGGGGGCATGGGGGCATCATTTGAGCTCCCCACCCCAGTGCCAAAATGTTGTGGGCCCTGAGTGAGAGGGAAGACATTACTTGCACAAGACTGCTAAACAGTGACACCCAGTTACACTCTCACCTTGCTTTGTTACCTAGTGGCAAATTACAGTATATTTAACATGTTGCTCCTTGCATTAAAATTTATAATCACCCATAGACCTGAGATCCAATCTGCCTTATTATGAAATGCAAGAAAAGGATCTGTCATTTCTAGCCCATGTTTTTACTAACCAGTGTATTTAATTAATAAATCACACAGCTGCTTCTGGTAAAACAACCTTCAAACCTTTGCAAGAAGACCAGCTGTTGCACTGAGCAGATTATAAGTAGTATTTTTTTTTCACTATATCTACAAGACGTAGTAACCACCATATCAGCTGAAAAAGCTTGCTGTAGTTGCCCTGGAAGGTAGATATCTAAATTTGAATGGAAAATAACTAAAAAAGACTGAGACATAAAAACTGAATGTTGCTTACAAATACAGGACTTTTCATTGTCCTTGAACATGTTTTTAGTGAAACCTAGTCTGGAGTAACTATTAAGTTGATGGTGAATACCCAAGATGCCAGTTATTGCTGACTATGGTGGTGGCTTTTGTTATGTACCCATCTGTCCCACTAAAATATGAATAAGGGCCACTTACTTACTTCACTTAGGCCTCCAGACACCTACTAGATGGTGACAAGTTTTGCTCATTATTTAACTGGGCTGAATTTGAACCAGCAATGTATAATTTGATGGGCTCCATATATTTTCTGTGCAAAACTACCCTCTGATCAGCACTATGGATTTGTGGAATATATTCTGCACTCATTTAACATTCAGAACACACATGATATAGACATCAATGAAGTTATGCATGTAGGACAAATGCAGAATATGTAAGAGATCTATTCTGTAGTGCAAAAGAGAAACACAATGCCTGGGTGCTGAAACAGTTTGTATAGTGGGGGTGCTGAGAGCCATTGAACCAAACTGTAAACACTTTCAAGCCAAGAGGTGCGGTAGCACCCCTAGTTCCAGCATCTATGCAACAAAGCATATAGGAGTAGATAATTTGACTCTATGGTTTTACAAGAAAATCAGTTTTGTAGCTGTAATAATTTAGTCAGCAATAAACGGTGCCGGTGACTATACAATGGAAGTTGTTTGTTTTACAATGAGGATATTAATAACATTTGGGAATTTAAAATCTTGCTTTCGTATAAACAAAGAGAAAAGAGAAACATGTCCAGCATATTATTCTCTCTTCTCTTTAAGTTACAGTGACAGGAATTATGCTCTGTAAACGAACTTCATCTCTGGAAAAAATGACAAAGAACATTTTATGGCCAAGATTGAATGGTAGAAGTGAGAAACACTTAGGGCCTCATCCTATTTACAATGAAATCAATTGATTTCAATGGGAGCAGTAGGAAGCCCTTCACAGTCAAGCCTAAGGAAGTTTAGCTTTAGGATTTATTTGGGTGCATTTACATGCCATTTGGCAGTGCACGTTTATCTGACAGGTGGAGACAAAGTGACTTTTTTTTTCCCCTTTCTACTGATGCTTTTGCCTTTTTTTTTTTT
Source organism: Gopherus flavomarginatus (assembly GCF_025201925.1). Classification (NCBI taxonomy): domain Eukaryota; kingdom Metazoa; phylum Chordata; order Testudines; family Testudinidae; genus Gopherus; species Gopherus flavomarginatus. Next base: position 89,724,909 of record NC_066624.1, read on the forward strand.
AAATGGCGTCAAATACTATTCTTAACCATAGGGTTGGAGCTCCAGAAATGTAGGAATGAATGTGAGGTCTTATGTTTATGTCAATACGGATTCTTCATTCATACAGTTGCAGCAAATGACGGCAACCATAATAAATGGAAAGGCAGGCCAACTACACAGCAGGTCCCAGAATGTTCAAAAGGTCACTTTCCCAATTGTAGTTTTCAGTTTGTTTATTTCAGACAAGAAACTGGCGAACTGAAATAGCTAAATTGTGATCACGTTGCCTTCCCCTATTTCCCTGACCATCTGTCACATCATAGTGCTATCCAATTTCCTCCGATCTCTTGCCACACTGTAAACCCTCCCTCAGAAGCACTTGGGCAAAGTTGCCCACTTTTCCCAGCCCAGGGCATCCTTAGGAAATTGCTTGGGGGGTCTAAAAAGGAGAAAATCACAGTTGTGGTCATCTATAATATAGAGCAGTGGTTCCCAAACTTGGGACGCCACTTGTGTAGGGAAAGCCCCTGGCGAGTCGGGCCAGTTTGTTTACCTGCCCCGCCGCAGATCTGGCCGATCACAGCTCCCATTGGCTGCGGTTCACTGCTCTAGGCCAATGGGAGCTGCTGGAAGCGGCGCAGGTCGAGGGACATACTGGCCACCGCTTCCAGCAGCTCCCATTGGCCCGGAGCAGCGATCCGCAGCCAGTGGCAACCGCGATCGGCCGAACCTGCGGACACAGCAGGTAAACAAACCTACCTGGCCCGCCAGAGGCTTTCCTTGCACAAGAGGCATCCCAAGTTTGGGAAACACTGATATAGAGGAATGGCCCCCAAACACTACAGGTGCCAGTATGGGATAGTCTATCCCATTCCTAATAGCCTCTATTGAGGATCAACATGGAAAACTGTATATTGCAGCCAACATTCTCCATAGGTTACAGTCGTGTATCAAAAACCAGGGCAGGCACCAGCTGCGCTGCAGAACTCCATGGGCCACATCTGGCTCCTGGGCTGCCCTTGCTCCCTCTGTATTCCTCAGTGATTCCCCTCTCTGGAGCAGGTTGGAAGGCCAGTGAAGCTGTATGAGAGCATTTAGCAAAGGTAATGGTCATTTTTTCTACCTGAGGTTAACAAATGGCAACCTTTAAGAGGGTTTTACTTTATTTTAATTCATTTATTTAATGGAACTGTTGTTCTCAGTTACTTCTCTGCCTGCTTCTGGGAGTCCATAAAAAGCATTTGTCAGCACATATTGTTGCTGAGGAAGGAGTTAGGAAGAATTTACACTGACTCCCCTGGCAACAGAATCGGAAAGGAATTAGCAGTTACTCCCCAGTCTTCAACAAGCCTAATGGGAGTTTGTTTCTCTCCTGCTATTTCCGTGCAATATTTCCAAGACGACACCCCTCTGCCCCCTTACTCAGCAGGCCCTGCTCCATAGGAGACCTGACTTGCTCTTGCTGCTTTCTTCAGTTCAGCGGAGTAATTGTCCCACCAGACACTCATTGCTAATTAAAGGTAAATTTGTTGTGGGATTTTCCCTTGTTTCTCTTAGCATTTTCCAGTTCTTTGTATATTTTTCAGTTCTTCTGATCCATCTCTGCAGACTGTGGAAAATTCATCTGATAATCCAGTTTGTTCATTTGTTTTATTTAAAAAAAACAACAGCTTGCAGTCTCTCTGAAAATCAATATTAAAAGCTCAATGACAAAGTGTTTCTAATCTATATCGAGGTTTTCAGCATACACATATGGTAAGAATCCCCCCTACCAGCATTGGTCAACCACCTCATTTCTTCATTCATGATCTGTGTTAACTCTTTGGTGTCTGTGGTCTTTTAAGTGTCCACCCAGTTCTTCAAATAGAGAAATGCAGTTTTCCTCTTCAGAAAAGGCAGAGGGCTGGGCACCCAAAATCTGTGGATTTCAGGAGAGCTGACAGCGCCGAGGATCATCACTGCAGAGGTTTTGTGCATCTTCACTGTTGCCTCCCCACCCTTTGTCTGACTAGGATGTGTGCAAAGGATTCTCTGACCAACCTGAGTCTACCCTCCATCAGGAGAAACTACACAAATTAATGCTGACTTGGTCACATCGTAATACCTCACACTATATCTTGATGGCAGCAGGAGAGAGTCTGATAGAGAACAGCTGATCTCCCAGCCACCTCCCATTTTGTCCTCTTCTTATCCACAGAATTTGAACTCCCTTGAAAGGCTTTCAGTGGGTCATAATAGAAGGGGAGGATGCTGTGGAGCCCGCTCTTCCCTCTCCCAGGCCCTCCTTAGTGGAATCTGGGAGCCAGGCTTCCTTCTGCTCACACAGAAGGTAACATTTGGCCCTTCATTATTATTAATTGATATTGCACCATTTGTGAATGAAGCTTTACAAGCAAGTAAAATGACTACTGCCTGCCCTGAGAAGTTGCCATCTTAATTAGAAAAGATACCCAGGACAAGAGCACTTCAAAAGCGCTGTGTCAGATAAAAGACAAGACAGTGGTGAATTTCTGTATGGAAAAGTATAGGAGAGAATATTACCACCCTCAACCTGTAAAGGCACCATAAGAAGTGTCAGTCTCTCAAGTCCAGTATCCTATCTCTAACAGTGTTCAAACGTGATGCTGCAGAGGAAGGCAAAAAATCCCCACAGTCAAACAATGGTAACAGTACTGCAAAAGCTACTAATTTTTCCCAAAATAATTAGTTATAGTTTATACCATATTCTCCAATAATATTGAGTTTTTCTAAGGCAATGAGCAAATTTTAAGAGCCACCCCTGATGTCAAATATTTAATGCTACAACATGGTGCAGAGGGGGAATGGAAGACCCTAGACAGCCAGAAACACAACATTTAGAGTAGAGCTACAAAAAATATTCAACCCACACAAAGTCAAATTGACAACATTTACTTTTTTGCAGATTATTATGGGATTAAAAATAAGCATTTCTTCCCCACCCTCACTATCCTTTTGGGGACTGAAGTTGTTTTTTTAAAGGTGCTTTAGTAGATAATTGTAGAGTCTGCTGGTCTGTATAAGAGGTTCCCAACAGTCCAGATTCTGTACTGATCTAGTGTGGGTAACTTTGAAATGATGGATGGCCAGCACAGTCAGCAAGCAGTGTTGTTAGTGCCCACTGATAGACCCCATGTGTGGCTGTGAGGCTGCCATATGAGATCTTTTAATTATTTGGGGTGATATTTTAAATTTTGCACTCGCAACATTTTCCAAAAACTTGCTGATTTTGAAACTCAACCTGACAACGTACTCAGCTCTGCGCAGCATGTGGGAAGATCAGCAGAGGTCTCCCTTCTCCATGCAACAAGAAGCTGAGCACTTGCATTACAGGAGATTTGGAGGCAGGTTATTTTTTGCTCCCTTCATCCACACATCTAATGCAAGGGATTTTTTATTAATTATTATTATTAATAATTATTTGTACTGTGGTAGCACCTAGAAGCCCTACCAGGACCCGACTGTGCTAGGCACTGTACAAATGGAACAAAAAGATGGTCTCTACCCCAAAGAACTTACTGTCATATCCACTAAGACTGCTGTGAGGGAAATCCAAGCCTCTGTTCTCTGGACCCGCCCCCCCCCCCCCCCCCCCCCCAGTTGCTTCAAGCTCTTGGAGCCTGAACAGAGTCCAGCCACTGTCCCAATCTAGGGGACCCTAGACACATTCTCAGGGTACAAACCTATCCAGCATCCTCCTCTGAGTGTTGGAACTGTGAAAGTAGAATGAATTATATTGTTAAAATAGAAAGGATTAAAGAAATGCTGTCTGTACCTTTAAGCAAAATTGTTGGAATGCTGCAATCCAGGTTTCAGGAATACAGACATTAACATAGAACAATTGCACCGTTTAAGGGCAATTGGTGAAGTATTAGCCTTAGATCGATAAGAGTTAGTAAGGAAGTAGGATATGCATGCTGTGCCCCAGGTGAATTTTACTGTTTTGCTTTCCTTGTCCTTTTGTGTAATTCCCGCTCTTTTATCTGTATGAATAAGATAGTTTGTGTCTTGCATGGTACTCACATTATCTGGATGTTATTAGCAGACCGCTGTGCTAATAAAACAGAGTGGTCTGACAAATTGTCCTGAGTCTAACTTTGACAATTTGGAGGTCCCACCGAGATGGCAACCGTCTTCACTGAGGCTGTGTGATTCCTGACCGTTTTTGTAGGATGACCGTGGCAGCCGGCACCTGGGCATTTGGCCAGAGCGGTTCTCCACTAGAGCGGAAAGGCGCACAGTGAGGTCTACGCCATCGAACCTGTTGGTTCCCACTCTGTTCTGGTAGGGATCCCGGGATCTGGCATCAGGAATCTGGTCAGGTAATTATTTCTGTGTTTTGTCCGGACTGAGAACTGTCCTGTCTCTGTGTCTATCCGTCCTCTTGTGGAGTGTTTGAGTCTGGGTGCCGTCTCCGTCCGGGGATAGGCCAAGGGGTTCCTGTCCCCGCGATCTGAGTAGTGGAATCTGCACAATCGCAGCCGCACCGCACTTTGGATAAAACCCCTGGTGTGAAAGCAAGGGCGATTGAAGCAGTAGCCTGTGGGCTCCTTTTGTGTGTTGCACTGGGCATCACTCTGACGAACCTGAATTTCCTTCTTGTGTGATTGGTGTGTGAAGTCCTCCTGTATTGGTAACCAGACGTCAAAGTCGGGACCGTTCCCTAAATGAATGCCGGCTCATTTTATGTATTTAGGATGGGTCCAGACTCTTGTAAAAAGGGTCCAGACTCCCGTAAATTTCTGGAAAAATGGTCTAGGCTAACTCAGGGGGAATCCCAAAACTCAGTGGCCACTGTTAAAATCTTGGAACAAAGACTGAGTGGACGTCTTAAAGGACAAACTCGGCCAAGCTAAAACTAAATTGGCTAAAGGAGAGGTTAATTGTTTCATGCAGTGGTGGCAAGAGGCAAATCATAGGTGGACAAAATCAAAACTTGCCTCTCTCAATTATTCAAATAATAAGTTAAAAGCTTTATTAAAAGCCTTCTCTCCCACCACCAGACCGAGCGCTCCTCTTTACCCCGTTCTTCAAACTCCAGATCGATCCAACCCCCTTCATACTCCTATCTCATTGTAAAAAGGACAAAAAGCCCCTTGTTCTGTTCCCCTTTGTTGTCTGCCTCAAAAAATGAGGCCATGGCTACACTAGAGAGTTGCAGCGCTGGTGAGGGGGTTACAGCGCTGCAACTTAGGATGTGGCCACACTTGCAAAGCACGGCCAGCGCTGCAACTCCCTCATTGCAGCGCTGGCTGTACACCGGTCGAGCCTCGGGTGTAGCGATTCCAGCGCTGCTGATCCAGCGCTGGTCAGCAAGTGTGGACCCCACCAGCGCTTTTATTGACCTCCGGGGTATAAGGAGGTATCCCAGAATTCCTGTCCACAACAAACCGGAAGAAAGGGGGAGCTCGGAGTTCAGCCAAACTGCTTATTTAAAAAACAAACACAGCTCCTGTTTGCTGAGTGAGCAGAGGCAGGCAGGGGAATTACTTTGGAATGTTCACAGCTGTTTGCTTGAAGAGAGAAACAGCACGCTCACACGGCAGAGGGGGAGGGGGAAGTCCATGTTGAGCAGATGCTTATCTGGTCTGACCGCTATTTAGGAGTGCATAATTTGCATTTAGTGAATGAGAGAGGGGTGAGGGAAGGGGTCAGAACTTTTAAAATGATTGAAGGTAGGCACTGTGTGTCTTCCAGTCCTTAGAACTTGCAAGGCAGGGAGCTGATGACAGTGTCAGCTCCAAAAATCCAATCTCTGTCTCTCCCACGCTCCCCGTCACATTCCACCCCACTCTCCTCTTTTGAAAAGCACGTTGCAGCCACTTGAATGCTGGGATAGCTGCCCACAATGCACCACTCCCAACAGCGCTGCAAATACTGCAAATGTGGCCACACTGCAGCGCTGGTAGCTGTCAGTGTGGCCACACTGCAGCGCTGGTAGCTGTCAGTGTGGCCACACTGCAGCTCTGGCCCTACACAGCTGTACGAACACAGCTGTAACTACCAGCGCTGCAGAACTGTAAGTGTAGCCCTGGCCTGAGATTCTTTAGTGTTCCACTACCAATTCAGCAAGGAGGGTGGGCTCCTCAACTAGCCCCCACCCTTCCTGGTCCCTTTCCTTGAACATTTCTTTCAAAACTGTGAAATGACCACAATATCACTCACAAATGGTTCATTGGAAAAAGCAGGATCGGGCCCAGGCAAGCAACAGATAAACAAACTGAAAACAGGTTGAAAGCCCTAAGGGAATAGTGTCAGGAGTAAGAAAAGCAGTAAGTGCAGGCATGAACCCCTGGAACAATGCTAAAATGGTGAAATCCGAGGTGATAAAGGTGTCATTTTGAGACATAAACAAGTGATTTAAGGAAAGAGAGTGAAAAGTTAACTCTACAGAGGCTGAAGAGAATTAAGCAGTTAAACTTTGTGGAAAATGTTAAAAAGGACCATGTTAAAGAGAAAAAATTCTTGGTTTCTTTGCAGCCATTCTGAAGGGAAAATGGGCCCTTTTTCCAGAAGAATGCCTGTAAATAATCCATATATATATACAGCTGTGTAAAAACAAAGCAGTGTAAAGAAATGCTAAGGAAAAGAAAATGTGTATGTATCTATTTGTCTGTGAAAATATGTAACGTTCTAAGAATGTAAACCAACACATCTGGTTTGTAAAACTCCTGTTTTCTAGGTGTGAGATAAATTGGTTTTGTTTTTGTTTTTAATGCCACTAAAAATTCATTTGACTCTTTAATTCAAAGTTGCAAAACTGACAGACCTTTTTGCAAGACACAGGTAATTAGTGCTGTTTGGTAACTTGATTCTGTACAAAAATTAAAATGTTTTTAAATAAAGACCAAGTCATGGCTGCAATAGCGCAGTCAAAATCAGGAGACTAGGTAGAGATTCTGGAGTCTTTTTGTTTGGTTGGTTGTTTTTTTTTTTTTGTAACAATAGCAGATAAGAGCTGTAATGAAAAAATAAGAAATTAACAGTGACCCTCTGAAGCAACACCAGAGGTGAGGTGCACAAAACAAAAAGAAGCAATGTTAAAAACACTGAGCCTTAAAATGGCTCTGTGTAATCAGACTGTCACTTTGATAAGGGTACATAAAAACTCTGTAAGAACAAAACAAACAGTTACACCTTATGTAAAAATGGATATGGCTAATGTTTTTAAAAAGTTATATAGAAAAAATGTGCATTTTCCCTAGGACATGTGCAGTGTATATTGTAAAAAGGGGTAAAAAAAATGCAAATGAAACATGCTGCTGAATTAAAATCCTATTAGGGCTCCAAAAAGAGCTGCAATAGGCTGTGTTTTCTTTTTCAGATCCCTGTGTGTTAAGACAGAGTCTCTGAGTTCTGCTGATGGCTTTGAATCCAAAAGCCAAGCCTGTGTTAATGCAAATTACCTAACTGATAAAGAAAGATGAGAATTGCCAGCACAAAAAAAGCTGCAAATAAAGAACATACTTGGTCAGCAAACAAACTGCCTACATAAAAGGCATGGTATAACAAGATACCTTTAATAGATTTGATGCTAATGTTATTGTTAATATTAAACATTAAAATAAATTTAATGTTAGTAAGTACCCCTGTAACAACTTATAGTGTGTATGATTTTTGGAAAAATCCTTTAAAGTAATATGGTAATGATGCTTCTCAGCTATTACTTGTGAATAAACTTAAAGCTTAACACAGCAGGAAAAACATTACAAACTTGGTCTGCTATATAAGAGGAAAAACTTGAGGTACACCACCTCATGAATTTAATAACTAAACAGTGGAGTAATTTCCGCATAACCCTTAAAAAGTAGAAGCCATTAAACCTGGCCTGCCTATAAAACAAACAACAACCAAAAAAAACCCACAAGAAAATATGGAGGTAATTCCTCTGTTTTGCCTGCAATCAGCAAAGGTATTTGTAAAAGAAAGGAATCTTTTAAGTAATAATCAATGCCACTCCAAAAGGGGTAGAAAAATGGTTTTTTTTTTTTGTCTTTCAGATAATCCAAAGTACTGTATAATGGGCTATGTGTATGTGTTAATTCTTGGGGAAAAGTGTTTAAAAAGTATTAGCAAGCAACCAGAAGACAACTGTAAATGTAATGTAAGTACAGTGTTTACCAATAATCACATTTACTATTTGCCACAACGACAACAAAAGAGACTCAGCTTACGGTAAGCACTGATTTAGCTGAGTTCTCTATCAATCTTGGCATTAAATGGCAAACAGTTACCAATTATCTGTTAAAAGGTAAAAAGGTAACATAGTTCCTAGAAAAAGAAAAATGTGGAAAACTGGACCATTCATATTATACACGCAAATGGGGACATGTTAAAAATTGCCACTGCAAAAAAACATAACAGCTTACCATTGGTATAACATATTTTCTGGATGGTCTCCCACAACTACTGGCATACTAATGTTACTACCCCTAATTGTCTTTTTGGTTTTAAATTGTATGTGTTTACTTAAAATGTTTCAAATGTGCTGGTAAATAAAACAAATGTGTGCAAAGCTAAAGCCACAGGCCCAAATCACCTCCCAGTATTTTCTATTACGTGGACTAAATAAGAACTGACACTGGCGATTAATAATCTTAGTGTCAAAAGGGGGATATGTAGGAGCAGGATTTTATACTGTCCCATAAGAATTAAAGTATAATTTGATTTCATCCTGTTAGCCACCTTTTTTAGCAGAAAAAAATAACCCCCTGGGACTATAAGATTCTGTTTTCCCATATGCATTACAAATTGGGCTCTCTCTTAACTCTTTCTTTTGTTTTAAGATTTAGGTAGTAAGAGACAGGATTCTCTATTGTGTCTATGTTAAGTAAATTAGAGAAACATTGAAGGCCTGGGTCTCAATGTAAATTGTCTTGGTTATTAATTATAAAACTTAGCAAGGTTTAATTTGCAATGCTTTTTTGCTCGATATAAAATACTACTGTTTGTATTCTCAATCTATTTGTGTAAATAAGGAATGTATGCATCAGGAAAAGATAAAGGTGTGAAGGCCATTGTTATAGCCAGAGTCAAGGAAGAAGTAGTACAAAGACTTAAAGAACATCAAAGAATCACCAGGCAGTGCTTACTACCCCGACGGCTGTTAAACTGTCTGGCATCTCAGAGTGGATACATGCTTCGCCGTGTAAAAATGCACCATCCCCAGTGAACCAATCATCCCCTCAGGACCACGCAGAGTCAATTGTGACTCCAGAAGAAGACGTAGAGGAACAGCCTGCAATACCTTACAATCTACGTTCTCATAAGGGTTGCCAGAAGCAGACGACAACCTAAAGCAAGGCCCAAGAAGAAGCAGTAGTGAGCCTAGCACCTGCTGCCTGGTGGACATAAAACTGTGACTGCGGTTTCCTCAGTTGAGGTTGTCAGAACCAGAAGGGCCCTGCCTCCAACATGCGCCTCCAGTGGCGCCTGTTCCTCGACTGCTGGTGTCTTAAGGTCTGGGGAGTCCACAATGACAATTCTTTTATCCAGCAGCAAGTGTGGCTAGCTCAGACCCTTATTATTTCTAAATTCTGGGTCTGCAGCCACATCCCAGCCCACTCTCAAACTGGTGTTCCTGTCCTGGCTATCCCACTCAATTCCCCAGACCTCACTGGAGGACCTTGTCTGTTTAACACAATATGGAACAGTAATGACACCTGGGAAGAGGCTATTGGCAGTTCCTTTATCCCACTTGGGGAGTAATACACCAGGCAAAAAGGCTCCTGAGGTTACAAGCAGTAGTTAAAATAATAGCAAATAAAACCGGAGAAAGTTTAAAAACCCTGGCCAAAGAAACAGGGGCGATCCGACAGGTGGCCCTCCAAAACCGTCAGGCATTAGACATAGTGCTGGCGGCCAAAGGAGGGACCTGTGCTCCCATTAGAAAAGAATGTTGTGTGTTTATACCTGACAATACCAATGAGGTAATAGATTGCGCTAGCCACTTAAAACAAATCGCATATCTTCTCCATGAAGAGCCGAGTTCTTTATGGAAGTGGCCAAGTAACCTGTTCAATTTCTCTGGCATAGAAAACTGGTTGTTTCAGGGAGCCCTAACTATCCTGTTTGGATTCTTAGTAATTTTTGTATGCTTTCAGTTAATCTCCTGTTGTATCCAGAATTGTGTCACCCAGATGACTGCCCCAAAACAGAGTGCTAATATGCTCATTTTAAATATCACTGATGAACAAAGAGATAAGGAACGGTTAATTTGTGAAACCCAGTAATTGTTGGTCATGGCGTGCGCTTGACCAAAAGGAGGGATTGTGAAAGTAGAATGAATTATATTGTGAAAATAGAAAGGATTAAAGAAATGCTGTCTGTACCTTTAAGTAAAACTGTTGGAATGCTGCAATCCAGGTGTCAGGAATACAGATATTAACATAGAACAACTGCACCGTTTAAGGGCAATTAGTGAAGTATTAGCCTTAGATCGATAAGAGTTAATAAGGAAGTAGGATATGCATGCTGTGCCCCAGGTGAATATTACTGTTTTGCTTTCTTTGTCCCTTTGTCTAATTCCTGCTCTTTTATCTGTATGAATAAGATAGTTTGTGTCTTGCATGGTGCTCACATTATCTGGATGTTATTAGCAGAGAGCTGTGCTAATAAAACAGAGTGGTATGATAAACTGTGAGTCCTGAGTCTAACTTTGACAGAACCCACTGTCCAGCCACCTATTCCCACTCGGCACAGCACTGACCCTTCAAACTCCCCCGTACTCAAACACACCTGTCTTCCAAAACTCCACCCCAAAGATGTGAAGTTTTTAATTTACAGTTTAACTCCCTCAGGGGCATGCAGTAGTTGTGAAGCAGTCGACTCACACACACATTGTCCAGTCTAACATCTTTATATCTGATCATGTAAAGAACAAGAGAGTATATATAGATCATACACAAGAATCAAACATACTAAACATAATGTCCCTCACTAGCTCACCCTTCCTTTGGGAGATCACCTGTGTTCTGGCAGGCAGGATCCAGGTTCCTCCACTCCATTGCCTGCCCCTCCCCCCACCCCCCAGCAGCCTTGGAAGCCTCCCTCATCCTAATCTGGCACAAAATGGCTCTCTCTGTTCCCCACACCCCCCAAGTCCCTGTGCTGGGTCAACTACTTCTTTTGTTCTGCTTTTTGGCAATTTTCCAGTGCTGTCAAACCCCACCGCCCACCCTCCCAAATTTAGACAAGGGGAGAAAGTGTCTTCTCCCAGCCGGAACAAACCATTGTCTAAAGGTGTTTTACTCTGCATAGACAATCCATTGATCGTTGAGTGCCGAGATTACTTCCCATTGTCTTTGGTCTGGCAGAGACATAAATGACACAACCCTACTAACTCATAGTGGATCCACATACATATAAACTTTCCAAAACACCGTAATTTCATGACACAATTTCATAAAACTATCCACAATTCAGAAATGATACGGACAGAACCTCCAATTCATTAGAGCTACAATCTTTCTGTAAGACAAGAGACAACAGGTGGAGACAGACAGACAGACGGGGCACAAGGTACCCTGGATGGTGAAAAAAAGAGTCTGAAACACTGAATAGGGAGAAATAAAAAATTTATTTCAAGGCTTCAGAATGTACAATAAATAATAAGAGGAAATTTTAGCAAAACAGACCATTGTTTCTTAAGGTTAATAAACTTTCCTCAGTGAACATGCAATGTAAAAGTTTGGAGATGTAAAAAAAAAAGAAAATGCAAGGATGTCGATCAATAATTCTAAATCATATCAGAGCAATAAAAATTATATTGCTAACAGCTGTATTTCCTCTTATTTTGTAATAAGCTACATTATAGAATGTTTATCCTAGGGTACTAATATTTAATTCTAACACTCATTACCTGTACTACAAATAAAAGGAATTCAGGAGAGGGCTGCCAAATTGTTTTACCAGGGCCTAGTCAGTGTTACTGAATCAACAGTATCTTGAATGAAGGGGATGGTGACCCACACTTTTCCCATGAGGGGTCATTAGGAAATAGTCCCACAGTTGGGAATATTAAGCTCCCTCAGATGCCAATTTAGGAGTTCCTGATAATTCCCAATAATTGGGATAATTGAGGTCTTCAGCTCCCTCAGTGAAGACTGAAGCAAGAGGAAACAACTTCAGGTTTACTCTTCATGCTTGAGAAGAACAATATCCAAGTTTTCTGGTGAATGATTCCATCATGCCAAGGACAGAAAATTTTTATTCTGCTCCTGGAGAAAACAGTTCCACTGTCTAAAGATGTCAGCAAAGTGGACTATGCAGGCCATCAACATTGAATCATTGAAGGTGTGAGCAACAGGAGGTTGCTATCCTTCAAGAAAACATGCAACTCTGGTCTTAAGTGCATTGTTAGCACTTTATCTATATGAAAGCCACCTCACTTTAGTGTGAAACAGCAAATGCTGGTGAAAGAAACCAATGTTCTCACAGAGTGATCCAAGAACATCAAGAATCCATTCAACAACTGTTAATGACAGTCACATCTTTAATAGCTTCATGAAGTACCTGGCACAGATTTTAAGGCCTTTTCCTAATAACAAGAGCATAGCAGTGTGTGAAACAATGACACTATGGAGCAATAGGCACAGTGATTCGGAATGGTAACAAGGCTACATTGTGCTTGTAAATTTTTGTCTGTTTCCAGAAATGCCTTGAGTAAACATTCCCGTGTTCTAGGATAGCTTTAGAAAAAAAACCCGCCTCTTCATCAGCACGAGAGGCACACCTTGCAAAAGCCAGGAGCTGTGCAGCACCAGAGACTTTCCAACTTCCTAAGTAGTCACGCTTCCTGAGTTTTGAAAGCAGATGCTCTCAGATGTCCTCAGCCACATCACTAATATGGCATGAAGCCGTTGTTATTTGAGAAGCCCAATGTTTACAACTTGATAGCTGCTTCATGCCTTGTAACTTTTGAAACCACTGCTTGCAGAAGGGTAAGATTTTCTGGAATAACACCCATCTCAAATGGCTGTGTGATTCATAGGGTGAACCATTAAATGCCTGAGTGGGGTTCATGCTGATATTGCCAGTTTGGGTTATCATGTCCTGTTGATTTTTTTTTATTTGTTTTTTAATATTCTCAGATTTGTCTTTCACAGACTGAAGTTTGGTTTCTAAATATTGTGTCAACTCTGAAGATTTCTTGTTCTCAGCTGCAATCACTTTCCATCATATCACACACTGTTGTTTTGCATCAATCAATACAGAAACCACACGTTTTTGCCATCGTATTTCCTCATTTTCTTTTTTCGCCATGACTTGAACAGCATGCCATGCAATGATCAATCTTTCTGAATCACCTCCAGCCACATCTGAGCCTAAACAAAGAGTGAATGATGTATGCAACATGGTCACAGGAGGCTCAGCAGTGCTTTTGGTCCTTAGCAATTACAGTTGACACATCTGGTATTCCAAAGCAGTGATACACTTGGACATGGTCTGTGTGCATGGCTACTTGCACTTTGAGTCATACCTAGTAAACAGTGTTTGTAATGGGACTTTTCCTGTTTTGTGTAAAATAAATTCAAACACACACACACGTTCACTAGCAGAGGCTATAGCAGCCTTCTACACACTCACCTCTTGAAATGGTCTACAGTAAACAACCAGCTGGTATTTTCAATGGACAAGTAAATTGAATACCCTTACAAGGATAGATCATGACAGGGCTTACAGTGGGTATTTACTTTTATTATTTTATATTTATTGATTTTTTTCCCAAAAAAAGTTTATATTATTTGATGACTGACCTCAGCCTTCATGGATCTCTCCAGGCCTCCTCTGCGTCTTTGACCCATAGTTTGGGAAACACAGATTAAGAATTTTGCTTTTTTAAAGGGAAACAATAGAATCATAGATTAATAGAAATGGAGGACTGGAAGGAACCTCAACAGGTCATCTAATCCAGTCCTCTGCACAGAACCAGGACTAAGTAATAGCTAGACCAGGGGTAGTCAAGCATTTTTTGTCAAAGTCCAAATTTCTTGGTCAAGATATAGTCAAGGTCCAGACTCCAGAGAAACATTTTTCACACCGCAATAACAATAATGATAATAATAACTAAATAATAAGATTTTGGGGTCTGTTCAAAAGCGTCTGGCAGTCCAGATTTCGCCTGTGGTCTGCCTGTTGACTGCCCCTGATCTAGACCATTCCTGACAGGTTTATCTAACCTGTTCTTAAAAACCTCCAATGACAGAGATTCCACAATCTTCCCAGGTAATTTGGTCTAATGATTAACTAATCCTGCCGTTAAGTATAACCTAAATCTCCCTTGCTGCTATTTAAACCCATTACTTCTTGTCCTATCCTTAGTGGATAAGGAGAACAATTCATCACCATCCTCTTTATAACAACGTTTTACATACTTGACTAAACAAACCCAGTTTTTTCAATCTTTCCTTGTAGGTCATGTTGATCTTTTTTGTTGCTTTCCTCTGGACTTTCTACAGTTTGTCCACATCTTTAGCTCCATCAGTTGCCCGGAACTGGACACAATACTCCAGCTGAGGCCTTATCAGTGCTGAGCAGAGCAGAAGAATTACTTCTCATCTCTTGCTTACAACACTCCTGCCTTTCTAATTTTGTCCCTACATGCTTGTGTTGTTTTGTTAATATTCATCCTTCATAATAATAATCTGAACTAATACAGAGAATCATATATCAATACTAAAACTCTAATTTAAGAAAGCAAATGTCACTTTAATAGGTCATCATAGCTTGACTGCTGAAGATGCTGCCTATTAACAAAACCATTTTGACACAGACAGCTATACTATCCCATTAAAACACAAACAAAATGATCAGTCATCTCTAACCAAACAAATCTACTTTTTACTGCTGAACCAAACAATACTCCTTTAGTGACAGTCTGCCAGCTAGGAGTTAATGGTTCCCCTAGAAAAAGTATGTGGATGCATTCTAAACTCAGTATGTAACTCAAAGCTTAAATGGAAATCCATACACCAATCAGAGATGCTTGCTTCATGTGCCTATATCCTACATGCCATACAGATGGTGTGATCTGTAGTACTAGTGACTATCTATTGACATGCAAAAGGTAATTAATTTTCATTGACTCTTATAAAGGTTGCCCAGAAAAACAGACCTAATTCTTTTAAAGGCAAAAAAAGGCTATTTTAAATTAGCTCCCACCAAATAGTACAAATGAAAATTTGTGACTAACTAACTACAAATGAAATAATTATATAAAGTATGAATCACAATCACATATTTATTATTTTCTGAGTGCCAACAATATGTTCAGCACTGTACAATACAGAGAGGAAGACACAATAAGACTGCTCTGCATTTTTGAAGCACCTTCGTTCCAAATATCTTCATGTACTTTACAAGCTCTAATGAACTGAGCCTCAGCATAAGTCTGTAAAGTAGGTAAGTGTTATCAACCCCATTTTACTGAAGAAGAAATTGAGGCATAGACAGACTGTGCTGCCCAAACTTACACAGAAAGTCTGTAACAGAGCGGCAAAGACATCCCTAACTGTAAGATGAGCTATAGTTACAACCTGATCTTAATGGCAAAACTACTTTTGGCTTCAATTGTAGCATGAGTAGATCCTTAGGTGATATCACCATTAAACACTACTCAGGCTATGTCTACACTGCCGCTTTCCACGCTAAAACTTTTGTCATTCAGGGGTGTGAAAAAACACCCCCCTGAGCGACAAAACTTTTTGTGCTGAAAAGCACCAGTATAGACACCAGTCAGGCTCCCGGCGATAAAGCTACCAACACTCGTTAAGGGTGGGTCTTTTTATAGCCAGGAGAGCTCTCCGCCAGCAATAAAGGGTGTCTACACTGCCAATGTCACAGTGCTGCTGCACCAGTGCTGCCACGGTCACGCTGTAACGTGTAAAGTATTCATTAAAAGACAGGCTTCTTTTTATGTAAGCAGTGTAGTTGTAGCTGTACTGGTCCCAGGATATTAAATAGACAGGGTGGGTGAGATATCTTTTACTGGATCAACTTCTGTTGGTGAGAGAGGCAAGCTTTCATGCTACATGAGCTCTTCTTCAGGTCTGGGAAAGATACTCAGGGTATGGCTACACTTACAGCTGTATAGCGCTGGGAGTTACAGCGGTCTTCGTACAGCTGTGTAGGGAAAGCGTTGCAGTGTGGCCACACTGACAGCTACCAGCACTGCAGTGTGGCCACATTTGCAGCATTTGCAGTGCTGTTGGGAGTGGTGCATTGTGGACAGCTATCCCAGCGTTCAAGTGGCTGCAACGTGCTTTTCAAAAGAGGGGGCTGAGGGGGAACGTGGGAGAGAGAGAGAGTGGATTTTTGGATCTGTCAGCTCCCTGCCTTGCAAGTTCTAAGGACTGGAACATACAAATCACCAACCTGCAATCAATTTAAAAGTTTCGAGCCCTTCCCCCACCCCTCTCTTATTCACTAAATGCAAATTATGCACTCCTAAATAGCCTTCAGACCACATAAGCAGCTGCTCAACATGGACTCCCTCCCCCCGCCGTGTGACTTCTCTCTTCAAGCAAACAGCTGTGAACCTTCCAAAGCAATTCCCCTGCCTGCCTCCGCTCGCTCGCTCCAGCAAACAGGAGCTGTGTTTGTTTTTTAGATAAGCAGCTCGGGGGAGCTCGGAGTTCAGCCATTCTTCTGGTTTGTTGTGAGCAGGCATTCTGGGATACCTCCTAATACCCTGGAGGCCAATAACAGCGCTTTTGGTGGCCACACTTGATGAGCAGCGCTGCATCACCAGCGCTGCAATCGTTACGCCCCAAGCAGACCAGGTGTACAGCCAGCGCTGCAGCCAGGGAGTTGCAGCGCTGGATGTACCTTGTGGGTGTGGACAGTTACTAAGTTATAGCACTGTAAACCCACCACCAGCGCTGCAACTCTCCAGTGTAGCCAAGCCCTCAGAATGTCACAGCTAAATGCAAGGTTGAAGAGATTGATTACCATAAGTAGTTAGCACATATTCTAAGGGACCATTCAAGATGTTAACAAGCCACTCTACCTGGAATGGTCCCTTGGAATATGTGCTCACTACTTATGATGCTAAACAATCTGTTCCACCTTGCATTTGGCTGTGATGCTAGCTAGGAGTACCTTTCCCAGACCTGAGAGCTCTGTGTGGCTCAGAAGCTTGCCTCTCTCACCAACAGAAGTTCATCCAATAAAAATTTTATTAAGATGATGTTTTAAAAAAAAGTGAATGGTACAGAGTTTAAGCATAGAAGTTTCTGGTTATCAGGGAATAACAGACGAACAGGGGTGCGAATTTCGGTTTAAGATCCAGTGGCATAAGGAATACATAATCTGCAATATCCTCAACTGGGGGTAAAAGGTTGATGGGTCAAAGTGCAGACATTGAGATATGAGGGTATGTTGTTCACACAATGGCTATGTTTGGGTGTGGAGTATAATGAGTGGATACGATTATTACCTTATGCACCTTGTCTCAATAAGGTTATGTCTACACTAGAGAGCTTACAGTGGCACAACTGTACTGATGCAGCTGCGCCAGCCACTCTAAGGGTATGGCTACATTTGGAATTTCAAAGCGCTGCCGCGGCAGCGCTTTGAAGTGTGAGTGTAGTCAGAGCGGCAGTGCTGGGAGCGAGCTCTCCCAGCGCTGCATGTAAACCACATCCCTTACGGGAGTAGCTTTACAGCGCTGTATCTTGCAGCGCTCAGGGGGGTGTATTTTCACACCCCAGTTGCAGCGCTGTAAAGTGTGAGTGTAGCCAAGCCCAAAGATGTCTCATGTAGCTGCTCTATGCTGACAGGAGAGAGCTCTCTCTTTGACCTAATTAAACCACCTCCAACAAGTGGCGATAGATATTTTGGAGAGAGAAGCTCTCCCACCGACACAGCACTGTGCACACAACCACTTACGCTGGCGAAACTTATGTTGCTTTGGGGTTCACACCACTGAGCAACATACGTTTTGCCGACATAAGTGGTAGTGCAGACAGGGCCTAAGCTTCTTTGTAATAACAGAAAGATTCTCCCCTCAGATCCACATGGTAATACTCAACTACAGTACTAGCACTCCCTAACATCACAGGAAAAGTGACACAGAGGTCAGAGAAACACTAAATACTGAAGCTGAGTACTAATGTAGAGACCTGAAATGAGAATTTTCCCCTGTATTTTGAGGATAAACCCATTTTGATGTCTATAGTATTTTTTGATAACACATCAGTGCAAAAGCACTCCTGCTTATTGCCGGGCTTGGGATCTACTAGCAGCAATTCAATAGTGGATAACTTCACCTTCAACTCATAAAGAGAGAGATTTTTTTTTCCCTTTAAAATATTGACGGGCTTGTCCCCAGAGTCATCTGGGAACACAAGCCTTAAAGGGTGAAAGACAGAATTGTTAACTCAATTCCCTAGGCAACATCCCAAGCTGAGCTGGTATTGTTACAATAATGAGTTCCGCTCCACCTGATCCAAAAGCACCAGCTGATCCCTATTTTACAGGCTTTTTAAATGAGAAAATGCTTTTCAGCCAGTGCCATAAATCTTTTAATGAATCATTGATAGTCAGATGATAAATCATAATATTCTTTTGCTGTACAACCTAACCTTTTATCCAGAAACTGACTCCTTCACAGGCTATATAGAAGGTATAAATATCTGTTCACTCTATTGGGATTACTCCAGGAGCTGTTGCTCAACAGTACAGGAAGATTTCAACAGCGTATACACTGCAGTGCAGTAGTTTCATAGATTTTTTTTCTTTTGTATAGAACCTGCAACCCTCATACCAATGAGTAATCTATTTATTTTAGTAGGTCTGTTGGGACTACTCGTGTTAGTAAGTCTTGCAGGATTGGGCCCAGACTTCTTTTAAGTACTGTTATGGTGGGCATTTTTTGGCTATAGTAATTATATTTACATTTAATAGCTTCTGAAGCTTTGTGAAATATGGGTTATGAACCTTAAGAACAAGTATATAAACAGAGTTTATGTAAAGGACACAAGCGCTGTACTTTATAACACAGCAGGTATCTCTTGAACAAAGAAGCCCTGAATAGTACATTTGATACAATTGATACAGTCTTACATTTGTCTTGGTAACTTAAGAATTATGCATGATTCTTTTGGGAGGTCTCTTCATTTCTTTTGCTCTCCAGAATTATGTGCCGTACTTTCTAGCAACTTATCTAAACCTATTAATTACAACAGACACACAGCTGTGAGCCATACCACAAAGGATGAAGATCAATTAGTGAAATAATGTTTGGGGGAGAGGTTGTTTTTTTTGGGGGGGGGGCAGCGGTTTGTTGGTTTGTTTTCTTAATTTTTTACTTTAGGGCTAAAACTGTTTTTTAAAGTCTTAATTAGATGTTTGTAAAGTGCTTTCAGAAAGGGCCCAATCCTACCAGGTGCTAAGGTTAAGTCAATGGCCTAGAGTGCTCAGCATCTTACAGGATTGGACCAAAAAGTGCTACATATAGATGCTAAGAATACACTCAGGGTGAAATTCTCATCACTTTGAAGTCAATAGCAAAACTCCCATCGACTTCAATGCCTTAGTTCCTTCAACAGAGCTGCAAACAGAATCCAGCTCTCCAGACTCTCAGTCCTTTTTCCTAACCACAAGACCTCTGTAACTGTAAGATGAACTACAACTGTTAGGGTCTCTTATCTGAATGGCAAAATTCCCATTTACTTCAATGGGACCAGGATTTCACCTCTAAATATTCCTAAGCAAACTGAGGGCCTAATGCTGAGAAATGTTGAGCACCTGCAGCTTCCTGAAAGCCGTAGCCTCCTGAATCTCACAACCTTATTGTTCAACAAGACAAAAATAAACTTTTGCACATGAGGGTCTAAATGAACAATAGGAATTCTATTTCGTATTTTCTCTTTGAACTGAAAAAATGAATACAATTTAATGTAATTCCTGAAACAGACCTTGGAAGAGATACACAGTTCTTTATGACTTATCTTCATATCAACTGTATCTTGAATATCAAATAATGCCTATGAAGCATTGAATTAATGTTAAAAGCAACAAAGAGTCCTGTGGCACCTTATAGACTAACAGATATATTGGAGCCTAAGCTTTCATGGGTGAATACCCACTTCGTCAGACACAAGCTAAGGCTCCAATACATCTGTTAGTCTATAAGGTGCCACAGGACTCTTTGTTGCTTTTTACAGATCCAGACTAACACGACTACCCCTCTGATACTTGAATTAATGTTGTAATTGCCAACAAAATTTCTCTCTCCAGGCTCAATATTTCTTCCAAAGTTATTCATATGAACAAGACATGAGCTTCTTATAGTCAGATATATGTAATAAAGATGGTACTTATTGAGGGCTTCACTGGAACTAAGATAAAAGACATGGTTTCTTTATAGCCTCAGCATATTGATGTACTGTAGAACTTTATAGCATCTCATCAACCAGAAGAAAATTCTAACTGAAAATAGATGGCAGATACTGTAGATAGGGATGGCAGAATTCAATTTTTTAAATAATGGCCATGGATAATATCAATGTTTATTTTAAGCATTTTTCCCTATTTTTATTTAAATTTTCACAGTTGTGCAGAAATATGGATTTGAGCTTTTTTGTTGATTTTTATTACACTCTCACACTTGTGGGAAATTATAAGGGGTAATTATTACAGATAATTATTTAAGGACAGTAGATGTTGAGATTCAAAAAGTTCAAGCTTTATAACTGTTAAAATACAAATTGTCAACATCACATCCAAGTATACAAAATAAAAACTCTAATAAGTTCAAAAGCAGCAGTTTTCTTAATATGCCTATCTGTAAATTTTGATTATCATCAATGCACCTTTTTTGTCAGTTTGTATGCATAAGGTGAAATTGACATTTACCAATAAAATAAATTCTTCCAAGCCTAACTATACATATTTATTTTAAATACTTTGGCGATAAACATTTAAGAAGCTGATGATCAAATCAGAAATTCTTTCAACAGTCCAAGTTTTAAAAAAATCCTGGCCCAAATTACTCAACCTATTGTTCTTTCAAAACTAATTTTGCCTGGCTATAAATCCAGACTGCACCGAACCCCTCTCCCTTTGTTTCAGCCCCATCTCCCCCCCTCCCCTCGATTTTTCTAACTAATTATCTGACTCCCTGCTAACATTGCTCTTTGCAATTTACCTCCAGGAACCAATAGGAACACATGTCATTGGGAATTAGGGAATTGCAGGATACAAACCAGCAAACAGGATCATAAACTACCCAAATGTCAAAACTTTCTTTAACCCTTAAATCTGAGGGCAACACACCACATTTTATTCCATTCACTAATACAATGTAAGAGAACTAGTCTTACAAAGCAGAAAAATGATTATTTAATTCAGATGTCTTTGTTGTCCTGGAGACCAAGTGCTTAATAGCCCTATTATACGGCAACATACTGCATTTCATTCCATACAATCAAAAAGTAAGGCCCTAGTCTTTTAATTCATTCTACAGGGCAAGGTGATCAATTCCAACTACAGCTAAAGAATTCCCTAACTCCGTTTAGGAATCCATGTTTCTTGTTTGTGGCAATAACTGCTAGAAAAAGCTCATCAGCTCTTTCATCTCTGCTGCTTACCATACATCAGCTAAATAACCACACTGAGTTACTGAGAGGAGCTGGAAGGACAAAAGCAATGCTGAACCACCTAAAATATAAGCCTGTTGACATAATAATCTAAGAAATATGTACATGTACCAAATTTAACGCTCCTGGTAAACAAACTCCGTTAACATTCCCTGAGAATACTGTTTAAGAATAAGGAAATATGCTTTCCAAAGAACACGAGACTCTGTATTGGCTATCTTAACTTTTATGGCTCTGGTGAGTCAGTCAAACGGCAAAAGACGGGTACAGAAAATGAGATGGGAGACCCACAAGAAAAGCAATTAACCTTTCTTCAAAGGCTAACCTTTTGCTCTCTCTTTCACCTACATCTCTGAACTCATCTGCTTAATACAAATGTATTACAAAGACGGAAATATTAAATCAAAAAGACTTTACTTGACTGGAGGTGAATCAAATCCATCACTGTTTCCACAACTACTTTTTATTCTTAATTAATGTTATCTAAAATCAAAACATACAAGGCAAAGGAGTTCTGTCTCTCTCAAGCGCCCACTTTGGGGCACACAGCAGGTGGCAAAGTGGAAAAGTACAAACCAGCCACAGAACAGAAGACTTCTCCTTAAAAAGTATCTGTCGCACCCATTATGTTCGGTTAGTTTAGAGAAAACAGATGAATGAAAAAGATGTACCAATTTCAAGAGGGATCCTCACCCCACTGTTCCGGCTTTCCAGCTCCCAGCCGAAGGAAGGCACATCCGAAGCTGTTAAAAATCATTGAGACGCTTGTATGTGGTTATTGTCTATCTAGTAACTGGATATCAGTCATTTCTTCTGCTTGCGCTCCTCGCCTCTCTTTGCCTTCTGTCCCCCTTCCATTAAATGCAAATGATTCACGCCATTTGAGACTAGTGTGAGCTCCTCATTTCCATGGCATTAAACGGAGTGCTTAACATGCCTCCCCAAAGGGGCTGTAGCAGACACAATGACCTCTCCCTGGCTCCCTGGGGCCAAGACACTTGGAGAGGCCATTACGTCTACTCCAAGGAAGCGAACAAAACCTGCCTCCCTTTGGCTGCACCTCGAGTCGGTACCAGCCCGTGGGGGGAGGCTGGTGGCTCCAAGGCGTCTGTCCCGGCCCAGCGGGTGACAGCAGACAGCTCCTAACCATCTCCCGAGCATGTTACCCCCCCCCGATGAAACCGGCGGCCCGGGGGGCTGCGCCACACAACTTACTGGGATGCAGCCACCGCCTGCCACGGGAAAGTTCACGAGAACTTGGTGCCTGTCGTTAGCCCTGCACCCCAGTGCCCACCGGGCAAGCCCGTACCTCTGAGCGGCTCCCTCTCGCTAGGGCATGTCCCCCCGCAGCGGGTGCAGAGCGGGTCTTCCCCAGCCCCGCAGCAGGAGCAACCGGCAGAGAAGGCGCCAGCACCAGCTCTGCTGCCGCCACAACCTGCGTCCTCATTCAAACACACACAGCAATGCCCCCCAGCCGCGCGGCGACAGCAGGAGAAACCCGGAGCGGGAGCCGCCCGGACCGGAGCGCCCCGCGCCGCCTGCCCCGGGCACGCAGCAGTCGCTGCCAGGCCCTTTCCCCAGGGAAGGGCGGGTGGAGGGTGCCAGCTGCGGGGCCGGATCCTGCTCCCGCTGGAGTCACTGTAGGGTCACGATCCTGGCAAGTCAATTCCCCGCTGGGGGGGCTGTGCTGACTGCAGCAGAGTTGCCCCAGCATGCTGGGTGCTGTTGGTTATTCTGCCATTTCCATACTATCAGGATAGTTGCAGACACTTGGGAGGGGTGTCTTTTTGATAGTCTGGCCTAGCTTCTTCAGTCCTTCCTCGGGCAAAACTCTATCTGAAGTCAATGGGAGTTCAGCTTCATGAACAGGGAGAGGAGGATTGGGTCCTCACCCCACCCTGGGAAAGCATGAGTAAATGGGAACTACAGCAGCTGGTGGTGGGAGAATTAAATCCATTACCAACCTGTGGGCAGCTGCTCTGCAGCCCCTCCTCCACTGCACCTATCTACCTCACCTGTATTACCTGAGTCCCTAGGGTGGACCCCTGCATAGGAGTCGGGGTTGTGGCCACAGGACTGGCCCTAGGCCTCTGTTTCTCTCCTAACCTGCTATAAAACCTCCTCTCTGCCACGGTTTATGTGGAGGTGGTGCAGAGCCTACTTCAGTCAGTCAGGAGAGGCAAGTTAGCTCTTTTCCACTTCTGCTCCTCAAGCATCTTCCCTCAAATGCCCCCCACACACATACCAGACACAGAGAGCAGAACTACTGTGATTATGTTGCATTGGAAGAGGCCTTCCATCCCATGGTCCCTCCATGCCCGGGTGAATTGCACTTTCTGCAAAAAAGCGAAGCAAGCTGCCGCATCTTATTTGTGTGTCCACCCTGAACACTTAAAATGCGCGAACTTGGTTTCTGTTTTCTAACAGGAGATGAATTTAGCTAAAGGATTCTGAAGTGGTGTGATCCAGCACCAGGTATTCCAGCATTTCTTGTCTCCGCTTCTATTCAGCGTGCTCCTATTGTTCGCTAGTTCAAAGTCTGCTGGGAGTACTAAGCAGCTTTTCATTCACCTTCTATTTCAAAGTTTCCTCCAATAAGAAGGCTCCAAGAAAGTATGGGTCACATTGTGCGAGTCATGTTTATATTTCACTTTACACAGAGAAGCAGTAACGATGTTACTGACCGTTCAAAATGCAAGAAAACACTCTTCTTTTTGTAAAGATCTAAAAAATTAGAGATGGAAAAGCCCTATCAGAGGATCCCATCTATCCTCTGCAAGTGCAGGGAATCATTATATAATTCCTTTCACAGAGGATGCATCAAATAGATTAATATCATAGCCACTGTCAAAAAAAGCCAAGAAGAAGTGATCAAGTTTTAGTTTTTGTCCTGTTCTCAAACTGAAAGATATGCCATGGTTTTCCTGGGCTTTACAGATTGTGAGAACATTATTGCCAGTCCAGTTTGTCAGACTAGGAGACAGATCTGCGATGGGGAGCTGCAGAGGGAGTAATGTGACCTCTTGGAGCAGCATCTTAAATTTCACCTTTTCATCTCTGTCCAGCAACTGATTGGCTGATACCATAGAAACAATCCATTGTTGTCATTCAATTCAGCACGGGCTATTGCAATTGCACTGCAAAGTATCATGGGCTAAACGGAAGAAACTTTATCCTCAAAGTAATTGCATGTGAAACGTGAGTTAGGCACCGTTAAAAGGGGGCGAGGGGGAGCTTCACCTCTGAATATATATATCTTATCCCTCAGTATTACATCTGGTAGCTGTTTTTCGTTGTTGTTGTTTTGTTTTTGTTTTTTTTAAACGAAGAGCCTTCACAATATACAAGCTCTTTAAGCAAAAAAAGGGGAAAGCAACTGTCTAAAATTTCTCTCCCTGAGTCACCACAAACCGACTCTGTAGTTTTGGAAGTTCAGGAGTTTTCCTTACAGAATTCCTTCATTTTAGGAGTTCAAATTCATTCATTCTCCTTTGACCTTCATCATAGCACCTAAAAGCACTTTTCAGGAAGTCACTGATTCTGATGTCTTTCACTCCTAACATGTTCCTGAGCTGCTCATTCATACCTTTAGGGATTGCTCCAAGTGTTCCAATAATCACTGGGATCATCTCTGTTCTAGTTTTCCACAGTCGTTCCAGCTTGAGGCAGAGTTCTTAATACATCGCTATCTTCTCTAGTGGTTTTTTGTTTTTCTGTTTGTTGGTATGGCAATATCAATTAGCATGATCTTATTTATCTTCTTTTCTACAGCAACTATGTCTGGCATGTTTGCCTGTCCCGTTTGCTCTGTGACAATTACCAGAGCCCATAAAAATCTTAGGACTCTTCCTCCTCTAGACTAGAGCACTCCACAGAGGTTCCAATGCAAACATTTGGCAACCTCATTGTCTCTGTTCATATATTCTCTCCCAGCCAGGCTGCTGAAGGTGCTCAACACATGCTCCATCTCTTCCTTTTTGGAATACATTCTGCAGTTAGGGAAGCAGTTCTGTCAATCAATTTTATTTTGAATGTAATTAAGCTTTAAGGACTGCTCTTGTGTACTCATAATGAGGTATCTTTCTACAAACCATGAGTTTGTTAATCTTCAGCTACTAATGGATTCAATCTCTCTTCACCACTCTGTAAATTTTTCAAGCCTTTCTTTGGCAATTTGCTTTCTCCTTTCTTTTATGCTTTCTAGGGCTGAGATGTGCACTCAGCTCTCACTTGTTATCACAATTAGATGATCTTTTACTGTGGCCAACTTCTCTTAGGTTATATTTTTCAATGTCAATTGCTTCCTCCACAGATAGCAGACCTTTCCTCCATCACATCATTGAATGTACATCCTGTTCATGTCTTGATAGCTACTCACTTCTCTATGGATCACCAGAAACTTTCTTGTTTGGATGTCAGTTTTTTCTTTTCCTTCATTCCACTTGATCACTTTGCAAGTGTATTGTACTACTGGCATCATACATATATTAATAGGGTGGATTGAATTCTTCAGGTTGAGTTTCATCCTTAGTAGTTATTTGTCTGTAATATTCTTTCCTCACTATTACTTTGACTTATGTTGTAACTCCAATAGTTCCCTGAATCCAAGGTATTTATAGGAGCTAGGCCGAGAGAAATCTTGGATAGTATCTTCTTTAACTTGTATGTCATGTGATTGTACCAGTTTGCCCCTTTTTACACACGCTGACACATATTTAGCCAAGCCAAGCTTTATATCTTGACTAAACTTTTCTACACATCAATTTTTATATCTCCTTTTGCGACCATTCATATAGTTTAAGATCCTCCATACATAACAAATGATTAACTAGTTTTTACTCTTTGCTGATAAGATTAACACAATTTCTCTCCTGCGTCATCCATGTCAGTGGCAACATCACTACTGTGAACAGCATTGGTGATAAGGGATTTCCTTAAAATATTTCTCTTTTAATTTGGACCTCATCAACAAGAGTTCCTTCGAGGTAGTTGAGTGTTCCAGTTAACCACAGATTGCTGCAGGAAGGAAATAATCTTTGGGTGAACCCTGAGCATTTTGATCAACAAATGTAGGAGGGACACCATTATATGCCTTTTGCTAGTCTATCCAAGCAATCTTAATTTTTTTTCATTTTTATATTTTTGTTTATTTTGCATCTTCTGTGATCCTCCTGTTTATCATGAGGTGGATATCCTTGTCCCTTTCGTGTTTACTATCCAGTCTTTTTGCTCAGGAGTGCTTCATTCCACTGCGTGCTAGCATGATCTGGATCTCATCTTTGCCAGAATTGTCATTAGCAGTTTCCACGTCATTGGTAAACGTGTGACTGGTCTATAATTCATAGGATCATTGTGGCCTTTTTTATTTTATTTTTTTTTTGGTATGAGAACGGTTCTTCCTGTCCATCTTGGACATTTGTTCTTCAAACATTTATTAAGTTGTTCAAGTAAATAGTCATGGAGAGCTAAGCATTTCAGCCAGAATCTATATACCCTATCTGATCCAGGTGCTTTACAATTTTTTGTTCCTCTCAATATCTTATCTCCTTTTTTCTTTGATATTCCTGCATATTCTTCTATTCTGTGGTTTTTAATTTTCTCTCTCACATTTTTAATCCAATCTGCTATCTAATTATGTTGTACACCCTTAGAACAGATTTTCTTCCAGTAGTGCTGAAACACTTCCACATTCTTTATTGAATCTCTATTTCTTCCTATTCTGTTTTTAACACTGATCTGATCAAAGAATATCCTAGGGCAGGGGTCCCCAACACGGTGCCCACAGGCGCCATCGCACCTGCGGGGGCATCTAAATGCGCCCATGTCCTGGCCAGCGGTTGAGCATTCACCGAAATGCCGCCGAAATTCAGTGATGATGCCTCTCAATGACGCCGCTTGCCGCTGACAAGCGGCGTCATCAAGAGGTGTCGCTGCCGAAATTCGGCGGCATTTCGGTAGATGCTCGACCGTCGCAATGGTCCTTCGTTTGGCACCTGCCAGATGAAAAGGTTGGGGACCACTGTCCTAGGGTCTCTGTCATAACATTAGATTATGTGACATGTTTATCTTCTTATTAGCCTGTAATCCAGCTAAACTCTTATTTTTTATTATATTATATTAATTATTATTATTATTAAAAAGATGGCATGTGGCTTGAAAACAAATGCAGGTTCCTCTGCACTGGGAGTTCCTCTCTCCATCAGCAGGCAGTGCCTATAATTGTCTTCCTGATCAGCTACACCTGTGTTGTTGGAATTTTGGTAACTAAGCCTGCTGTAGATGTGTTGGTGCCATGGTTTAATAAGATGAAGTGTCTCCCTTATGAATTAAAAGGGGAAAACTGTGTGAACAAGATCAGTTGCATTTTTTAAATAATCTCTTAAAATAATCTTTAGAGCTGTCCTTAAAATGCAGGTTAGTTTAGAAAAATGAAATAAAAGCTACAATGTTGTTACTTTAATTAAGTTGTATTATTTCTATCTTTTTCCCTTTCTCTTCATAATTTCTCTATCCATTTCATTTTTTGTCTCCACTTTTTGTCTTTTCCCTTTCTCTTGCTCTCTTAATTATTTTATTCTATTTCTCTCTTCTTGTGGACTTGCACACTGGACCTGATTCTCAGGTTTTTCTCGTCTAACTCCATTGAAACTATATAGACCCAAAACTGGTCTCACAGTGGAGAATCAGGCCCTTTGCCTTTCACCCTCTCTTCTCAACCTCTTCCTTTTTCTCTCCATCCTAATCCATGGGCAAAATTCTGCTCTTGATTACACTGCTGCTAATCGTAACTACTGAAGTCAGTGTGCCACAAAAGGGTAAAACTGGATTGAGTGCAGAATCAAGCCCCAAGAATCTTCCTTTCTCCATCTCACTCGTTATTTTCACTCTCTCCCCCTGCACTCATTCAAACTCATGTTTACACTACCTGTTTTGAGGATGTTTTCAGGACACCAACCAGGCCCACAAGTTACCATACGAACCTAGCAAAGCTGACAACCACTGCTAAGTCCAGAGTTAAGATCCAAGGAACAGATTTATTCAGCATAGGTACAGAAAGCCACATCTCAGTGATCATTTAAGGCATGTCAGGCCAATGATCTGGCTGAGTATATACAACAAGGTTATATATAAAAAAAGGCAAAGACATGTCTCCATGCACTCTTTTATGCCCAAGATGACACACTGCTTTCTATCAACACCCCTCATCTCTGACCTGTTACATAATAATGATTAACAATATCTATGACCAAATATAAGATTCCACATAACATTAGATTATGTAACATATTTATCTACTTATTAGCCATAAAAACTATTAATCTTAATATTTCACAGGATCTTTGGGGACTTTCCTTGTTTATCCTGATTATACTTGGTTGGGTCATCATGACCGTCAATTAACTTAATCCTTGTCCTGTATCCAAAATGAAGGACAATTCAAGAATTGAATAACAGAATAGATAGTCAAGTATCAGAGGGGTAGCCGTGTTAGTCTGGATCTGTAAAAGCAGGAAAGAGTCCTGTGGCACCTCATAGACTAACAGACGTTTTGGAGCATGAGCTTTCGTGGGTGAATACATGCATCCGACGAAGTGGGTATTCACCCACGAAAGCTCATGCTCCAAAACGTCTGGTAGTCTATAAGGTGCCACAGGACTCTCTGCTGCCTTTACAGAATAGATAGTACGTCAAATCTTAATTAGCCAAACAGCTTTGTTTTGCATACCCTCCCAAAAATGTTATTCAAAGGCCACCCTACAAACTAGTGCTCCCATTAGTTATACTGGTTATGCACTTGCTTATAATATTACTAGCTATTTTTTAATATATATGTACATATATGATCCATTAAATACATTATTAAATATACTTAGTCCTTATAATTTTACATGAGGTAAGTTCACCTACTCACTCTTTCACCTCCTTACATCTGTACTTACACTGCACTCACACATTCTATTCTCACACACCCTTCATTCACTAACATTATTCACCATACATAAACTTACTACTCACCAGTGGTGCTGGAACAAGGGGTAGTGGGGGTGCTTCTGCACCCCCTGGCTTGAAGTAGTAATAACAAACATCAAATACATGGTTTCCATCTTCAGCACCCCCAAAATTATTCCAGCACTTCTGCTATTCACCCATTCTGTGTCTACCTGCCATTAACACTGGCAGCCAACTAGCACCTCTCCTCTCTTGTGCTTTATACTGACTTATGACTATCTTATACATGTAGCAGACACAGGAGTGAAGGGGCTCCCTGTGCACTCTTATCTCCAGTCCATTCACACAAGAGTACTCATAATATGGCCCATAATTTACAACTAGTTAAACAAGTCCAAGTAAATCCCAGAACAGGAACCAAGTTAGGCAAGAGGGGAGGGGAAATAAAAAGAATAAAATAAATCAAGTGTAGCCCTGGAGAATTTAATGGGAGAATTCCACCATCACAATCCCTTGCTGGAAAGACCCTGCCTCCTGTTGTCTCAAGACAGTACAATGCAACGGTTAAGGTTCCAGAGCTCTCTGAATAAATACAAAACATTAATTTGTTTTCTATAACCCCTTTTGAATATTTGATCCAGCAGTAGATGTCAAATGCCTCATCTGGCCCACTTAACATATTTATGTGACCTGCATGATATATTCACGAAGAATCTATTTAATTTATTTCTTTAATGGAGTTTTCAATCCTCAGCAATGGCTCTGACCATGATAGATTCTCCTGCCCACCCCATTAATCTCACTGGAGCATTAATACAAAAGTCCAGCGGTGACACTTTAACTGTCACCATGAACAATTTGATTGCTGATCATTCTAGCAGATGGTCTGAGGAAGGGGCTGGGAGTGAAGTCTACCATAAAGGAGGACTTGAGAGTAGTTGCACAGTGGAAAATTCAAAGAGAAGAAAGACACATACGACTCATCTACATTCACCGGTGGACAATAATTAAAATGGAATTTGGTCCTGTCCCCAGAATGAATTTGACACCCCTCCAATACAAAATATCTATGACCTTTCAAAAGCCTTTTGAGTTTCCCTCTGGCTCAGAGAGCTCAGGACATCACCCCCATGATGAAAGAAGTGGAAATCTAACAAAACTCTATTTTCAGTATAGTAATTTTTCCTTTATATTTAAAGATCTACACAGTGGGTGTAGAGAGTTTTACATAAGGGAATCTGCATGATCTCTAGCTAGCCAGGTGTGGGAAAGGAATGAAATACTTTTGTTTTTATCAACTTTCTTTTCATATGACTCTTGTGTAGGTGGAATTTTTCTTGCTCTTTCTTTCTCTCCTGCCTTCAACGAGTTCACTATTGGGTGTGCGCAGTAAACGGCATAGCATTTACAATGCTGAATTCTCTGACCACTGATAATCATTGCTATATGCTCAGTGAAGCCCTCCCTCTACTTCATAGGCAGGACTCAATCCACAACTTAAACTTTATTATTAGTCCAAAAGGAAGGATTTTAAAAAGACTATGACTCAAAATTTGCTGACAAACTTCTTAGAGAGGTGGCTATGGCCACCAGGAAGAGTTATTTATGACAACCATTTGTCTTTAACATCCCCTATCGCAGTAAAGGGGATATGCAAACCTGACCATTTTTATTTTACAGGCCATTTGGAGGCATTGTCTCTCACTTACACCACCCCTATTAAGAGGTTTGTTTATAATGTATACAGAATTTCAGAAACTGAGCTGCCCAGGCCACGTAGTTTCATCTGTCTTTTCCCCTATCCTTGATCATGCAGGTACTGCACCCTAAATGCAGTACCTGCTCATCATATGCAGTGCTGCTAAGGCAGCAGTGAGGAACTGGAGGATGCTCAGTATAGATAGGATATTAATGGGCACACAAGGAAAATAGTTTTTTCCTACCTCCCTATCAGCTCCACAACTCGCTGATGCAGAGCTGTTTGTTTCTACTCTTTTAGCTTCTGAATAGACAGGCCTCCCACAGAGACAAGATCTGCACTCTTTCAAGATCTGCACAGTCTGGAACACTATAGCTATTTTTTTCTGAATGGAGCCTTTCTATAGATCAGTCCTGAATGACAATGAAAAAAAAAATCATAAACATAAACAAATATAGGAGTTTGCTTTTGTGGTCTCTTATCAGCAGAACTCCTGAATGGAAATACAGCCTTCTGTGCCATCAGGGCTATGTTATTCTTTATAAGATCTATAATTAAACACAAATAAAAGTAGTCATTTGTTACAATGCTGGTCATTTAGACAGAACCCAAATCACCAAAAAAGGAAAATCAACCTTCTGCTGGTGGCATGACTCAGATAATGAAAATGAACATGCATCGGTCTCTACTCCTTCGGATTGTTATTGAACTGAACCCGTCATCAGTATGGACGCATGATTCATTTTTTTAATCGCTCAACAGACCTAATTATTTTATATTCTAGAAAGGGTTATCAGCCTGCCCTACTCTTAAAAGGAATACACCTTTTCATAAAGCCAGAATATCAGATCTGTTCTGGTGGCAAACTGCTATTATCAAGATCATAAAAGTTCAACACACACACAAGTATACTGCTCTCATAATAGGTTTTTTGGCTATTTAATCCTTCAAAAGTATACGTGTCCTCAGTTTTAAAAAATTGCAGCTAAGCATAAGAACAGAGGAGAATAAAAAATTTAATGTGCCATGTTTAATTGTTAAGGTTGCACAGAGTTTCGTGCTCTTGACTACAAAACCTGTATAATTCACTTGATTTAACCTAGCTATAGAAACAAACAATGAATATTCAAAAGGTCACTTCCACCAGATTATAAACTTTAAATTCTGCAACTCTTTACAAAATGTATAAACTAATATATTTATACTACAAGCAAATAAGTAGTTTATTGATGTACTAATTTATGCTCACCTACTGTGTTTCTAAATTTAAATTCTCGTGGTTAGGAACTTCTGTATACACTTCTTTTTAAGATCAGCTGTGTTAAGTCATCTTTTCTATTAATTACATAGTAGAACTAGCTATTCAACATGTTAAACTTTTAAAACACAGAAATAGTAAACAGTACATATGTGTTCCCTTATATTGGACTCAAACAAAAATACTTATGTACAACAAAGGTCCAGGAAAGCGGAAATATTGGAAAGTTATTTTCTTTAAGTGATATCTAATAATTAATATTCAGTTTTCAAGCAGTCCTCCTGCATATTATATTCCACTGCAATGTAAGTAAAGTGTCATACTGTATATTAATATTTTAGATCTTCAAAAATAGGATCTTCAATAATTTCCACTGAGGTAAATGGGGTCATCTGGGTGTTAGGTATTCTTGAAAATCTGGCCACTTATTTAAGAGCCTAAATTAAGGATTTAGAAGCATAACTTTAGGCTCCTACATTTCAATAATATTGGCCTTAACACACTTTAGCAGGCATCATCATGCTGAAGTTTATTCTTATACAAGAATTATACTATATTTAAACATCTCTTTAAATAACATTACTAGGACTATTTTCTATATTTTTCCTTGAGGCAGGAGCCTCAAAAATCAAGGCTTAGGCTTTCCTTCATAAGCTCATCGCTAATAAAAAGCACACACCAAAGAGACACTCATCCATGTCCAAATAGCATTTTTCCAGCTAAGTCCTTCCCATTTCACTTTTAAATATATATTCGTAGCCAGTTTACAAATTGTTTTAACTTCTGTACAAATTTATTATTACTTATATGATCTCTAAGTTTTTCAAAGTAACTTTCTTCTTTCCATATTCCCTTATTTTTCTTCAAGGCTTTTAGTTCTGCTTGAAGTAGTCTTTTGTGAAGCTTCCAGTATAATGGAGAGTCATGATGTAGTCCTTCAATACGTGTTGTTTTGCCAAGCCCTTGTCTCAAAATCTCTTCATTCAGACACACACTGAAAAATCTACCCTACAAAAAGATAAAATGAAGGCAGCATTTCACTTTATGTATTCGCTTGGCTATTTACAAAGGATATTAACGCTATTAGTACATTTTCAATTAATCTGTTGTGTGAATTGTCTGAATGTTATGAGTTAGGAATGACCTCTTTTTGGCTAATTCTATATCCTTTTGGTGTTGGGAACTCCAGAAATAGTTAAAAGTTGTACAGCATTCAACTCGCTTTTAACATTTATTAATTAAACATGAAATATGCAGACATCTGTGGAACAACATTTAATACACCAGATACTTGATCAATCAAAATTCCTAAGACATTGTAGAGCACTAGACTACAGAGCTAGCTTGCACTGTATTTTCAGATGCCACAAACCATGACTGCATAGAGAATTGCTAATTAGCCACTCAAAAGCTATACTAATATTTTAAGTGAGTTTGCAAAAATAAATATTTATTTTATCTCCAATCTGCATATATAAAATGTCTGCATAAATGTTTAATATAATACCATTATATCTTACATATTAAGCAAGTAATAGCAATAATCACTGCAAATCTTAGGATATAAATAAAAGTTAAAGAATTGTCAGTCCTTCTTGTTACTGTGTTTACCTTATTTACTAAAATGAGGCAATCAAGCACCAAATCCTCCCTTCCAAGAAGCTGGAACCACATCATTTGTGCAGGTTTTAACTCTTCCTGTAACCAGACCATAGCATTCGGTGTCAGCTCCACTCCAGCAAGTCTGACCAGCAAAACACCATTTGATTGCCCTGAATATATTATATATATAAAAAACATTTTTCATACACCACATGATCAAAAGAGATCCAATACTACACGATGGGCCAGATCCTCAGTGTCTGCAAAAAAGTATTGCTCCACTGACCTACATGGAATATTTATTTAAGTCACTGGAACAACAATGATTTACAATAGCAGGGGATCTGGTCTCATACGTTCAGACATGACATTTATCTCCTGTTTCAGAATAATACGGTTTTGACCTACAGGTCTCCGAAAACTTAAAAACTGTCAGAAAATATTTTCCTAGAAAATTTATGTACACATTAAGAAAAGAGATTCCAAGACATCAAACTGTAATGCTTAATGTCAGATTTTTATTCTTAGAGAATCACACTGCTTAAAAAAGCCCGATTTTTCTTTCTCCCCAGTATGTCAGGAGTAACTCCATTAAAGTACATTGAATTACAACAGTATGAAACATGTGTGCAATTAAAATCAAGCCCAAGAATTTATTCTGCTGATATTTAACCTATCAAGGATGTACTCAGAAGACTGAAATCCAGACCTCTTACAGTGCCTTTAAAGTCAATGACACATTTGGTTACAGCATGATTTATTCAACAAAGATAATTCTATTTAAACTACATGTAAAAATAATTGCCCAGCAGAGGGATGCATCATCAAAAGTTTAGTGTTCCCACTTGATATTCTGGTTTGCTCATTTTTTAATAAATATGTTCCCTATGTATGAAAGACTTTTAAAAAAAATATTAACATTTTCTGACAGTATTTGTAGTAAAAACACACTCAACTATGATCCAGTGGAGTTATACAACCTCACAGAAGTCAATGGAGTTATGAATATGGGAACTGCCTAACTGGGTCAGACCAGTGGTCCAACTAGATTAGCGTCCTGTCTTCAATGGCAGCTGCTAGCATCTACTTCTGGAAGGTGCAAGAAACCCTGACATGGACAACTACAGAACAACCTCCCCATACGGAAGTTTCTTCTATGCCCCTTCAGTTAAAAATAGGCCTGTGCCTTGAAGCATGAGAGTTTATAGCCCTTCTAATTTTCTTTTAATTATAATGAAATTTTGGATGTTCTCATTATCTGTACTAGCTAGGATATTCTAGGAAATCTACAGGACTTAGGTGCTCAAACCGCAATGAATGTCTATATCAAATCCCACTGACCAGTTATACTGGTAAACCCTCCTACTGCAGCAGTAGGTGCAACTTATACTGGCAATAGAGTGCTTTTGCCAGTACAGCTTATACTAGTTCCCTGAACAAAATACGTTATAATGGCCAAAGCACTTTTTTGCCAATATAATTGAACCTAAACTGGGATTTTTGTCAGTATAAAAGTGTCCAAAAAAAATCACACCCTTAAACATTACTATGCCTACAAAAGATTCTAAAGTTGATGAGGGCTGTCTCTCATGCCTCAGTTCCCCAGCCATCAAGTGAGAAAACTATAATTCTCTGCCTCATGGGTGTGTTGTGAAGATAAATAGATCAAAGATTGTGAGGCACTCAGATACTATGGTAACAGGAACCACATGAATACATAAGATGTCTAGACAGATGCATATTCAAATCACTGTGTTAATAAATCCTTACAATACACTTTTAAAGTATGTGGATAAATATTACCTCATTTTACTGGTGGGGAAACTTCAGCAGAAGTGAAATAACATGGCCTCAGCCACACACAGAGTCAGTGCCAGAGCCAGAATTAGAAC
Organism: Gopherus flavomarginatus; assembly: GCF_025201925.1. NCBI lineage: Eukaryota > Metazoa > Chordata > Testudines > Testudinidae > Gopherus > Gopherus flavomarginatus. Next base: position 89,760,909 of record NC_066624.1, read on the forward strand.
TCAGGCCCCTCCTCACTCCCAACCCTTCCTCTACCATTGCTTATACAGTAACTGTTGTGTGTGTGAACAGAACTTCAATTTCTATGGCTGTCTCTCCAGCTGCTTTCTAAGGGCACTAAATTCACTAAAAAATTTTTAAAGGAACAATTCAGATGTTGCAGATTTTTGCTCATTTAGTGGACATTGATTGTATCAACTGGAGGACATTTAATTTTGTCATTACTAGTCTCATTCTTCCTGCACTTTTACTTACATTTTCTCTGTAATGATGACAGGAAAGGAAGGCTAATGGGAACATGTTCAACTTCTAATCCTTTCTCAGTTATGTGACATAACTTTCCTCGTAGTTTCACATTCTTTTCTATAAATTCTACTGGTATATCCAAAGCACTCGTAAATTTTGTTGTCTGTTGATACAGGAGGAAAAGTAAGACGAAGTCTTAGGAAAAATAAAAACAGCTGTTACACATTATTTGAAAAAATGCAATCACACTGAAGCACGATTTTGTCAAGATGAATCTTGCAAATTACAAACTCCACTACATTATACTAATTAACTTTATTATTATTATTAATTTGTTGCAGCTATTGCTAGACATTTTCCACACAATTAAAAAGAATGGTCCCCACTCCAAGGAGCTCACAATCCAGGACAGACAAGTAGACAGAGGTTAGGGGAAAGACAATAACAATATCCATTTTATATACAATTTATACACAAGTCAATCGGATTCACTATATACAGAATGGAAGATGTGTGTCTTTAAGAGAAGCTTAAAAATCAACAAAGGTAGGAGTCTTGCAGATGAGCTCAGAGAGGTTATCCCATGCATGAGGCAGGGGTGCAAGCAAGGCGCACATAAGTGATTTTGTCAGATTCTCACAGAAGGGTCAACAATTTTAGAAACACTGGTGGCAGGAGAGGCTTGACAAGGCAGTATATGTGAGGAGGGGAAGAGTTATGTAGAGCTTTGAACACAGAGACAGACGTTTAAATTTGATTTGATATCAGATGGGAAATCAATTACAAGATTAAAAAAGGGGAGGTTACATGATCAATCTGATGGGCAATGAGTTTAGCAACAGCATTTTGTATGGATTGAAGGAGAACAATGTGTGTGTTTGGGAGGCAAGAGGGGAGGATACTGCAGTAACCAAAGTGGGATATAATTGGAGCATAAACTAGAGATTTGGTGTGGAGGCTGACAGATAATGAAGACACTTCACTATTAATGTTTAATTTTAAAGCCCCTATTGTTTAAGATCATATGCAGGATATATTTGGATTAATCTATTCATATAGTTATTAAGTGATTGATGCTGCTCTCACTGAATGACACATCAGGCTCTAAAAGAGTCAACTGAACATCCCATTGTCCCATTTTTATTCTATTTACTAAACCTTCACTCTGTTGTCTGCAAGGTCCCATATTTCTCAACTCCTAGTTAAGGGGCCTTGCAGGCAGAGAGTTTGAAGGTTTTGTAAATAAATAAAATAAAATGGGGTTGAGAAGTTGCTCAGAGTCAAATCTAATTTGCATTCCAAGGTCCAACAGCCATTTAAGTGTATTTACAAAGACTTAAATTTTTTTTAAATACCGTGATACGCAAACACCCAGGTTCAAGAAAAAAAGCAATGATTGCAGTATATACTATTCAATACTGTTTCACATTAACAACATTACATATAAAATCTTATTGATTTCTAGGACATGTAAAGATCACTTAGGAATACTGCTCCACTAATAACCAAGCAAGAACTCAAAGAACATTAGGCATAGTCAGACTCCAAAGTATGAGGTAAAATTTGCTTTGTGATGCACTATAATTTCAGTCCCTGTATAAAACAACTGTATAATTATTTTTTTCTAACACGAGAAATATATGAAATAAAGAGATTTTATTTCTATATTGACAAGGAATTTCCCTCTTCTCATCCCTAATTGCCTTTTGGAATTAAAAAGTGTTCTTGTGAGCTGTTCAAGCACCACAGACATTGCAAACTGTAAGATTTATATTGCCAATGTGGTGCAAAGCAGTCTTATGAATGCCAGGAGCTGGCCTGAAGTGTCAGTCATAAGAGTGAGGGAAGATTTTAGGATGAGTATAAAGAGAAGGAAGGATATCACAGCTCAGGAAGTAGAACAACATGTAGAGAGTAACTGCCTGCTATGAAGAGTTACGGGAAAGGAACAGAGATAACAAATATCAGTGTTATAGGCCTGGTCTACACTGGGGGTGAGAGAGGGTGTCGATCTAAGATACGCAACTTCAGCTACGAGAATAGCGTAGCCTAAGTCGACTTATCTTAGATTGACTTAGAATCACTTACTTTGGGTCCTCATGGCGCAAGATCAACAGCCGCCACTTCCCAGTCTACTTTGCTTCCGCCTCTCACCGAGTTGGGGTTCAGCAGTCGACAGGAGAGTGATCGGGGATCGATTCAGCGCGTCTACACTACATGCGATAAATTGATCCCCGATAGATCAATCGCTACCCGCCGATCTGGCGGGTAGTGTAGACATACCCCAAGTCACATGAGTTCTGCTGTTGACTCAACTGGGATTACAAACACTAGTAAAGTGAAAAAGGTCCCAAGACTGGAAGGGTGGAAAGGACAGACGGATGAGTAGGCATCTATCTAGAAAACTATAGGAAGACACAGGAACTAAAAGGAGCAGGTCTATGGAAATTAAAACAAAAAAAAAAAAACGAGGGCAAAATGGAACTGGAGAGAAACAGGACGTGAATGAAGATAACAGGGATAGCGGGGCATTCACTCAGGCCAGGGCTTTATAAAGCTGCGCACAAGCGACCAGGGAGCTTAGCGAACAGGAGCTGCTAACAGGGAGTTTTGCAAGGGAGTTCTCCAGGTGAAGGAGGAGCACAGACAGCATCTGTGGGGTAAGTGACTGTCTGCAGTGTTTGGGTTTGTGTGTGTGTTTGGGGGTTACTTGCTGTGTGCTGAGCTTGTGTTTGTCAGTCTGTTTGGTTTGTTTGTTTGAAGGACCGTGTGCTGTAGCTGGCAGTTGGAGGTGGAGCTACTAGGAAGGTTTGAAAGCTAGAAGCCTCTGGTAATTGGCTGAGCCTTAACCAGTGGGCGGGGCATTCACTCAGGCCAGGGCTTTATAAAGCTGCGCACAAGCGACCAGGGAGCTTAGCAAACAGGAGCTGCTAACAGGGAGTTTTGCAAGGGAGTTTGGAAGGGGAGTAGGAAGGGAGGGGGGGTCCCTTGTTGGTCTGATCTGTGACCCATTGGTCCCCTGAACCCATAACCCGAGCCACATCGAAAACCTTTCTGTTTACAGCAGAGAGGAGCGTACAGGGAGCTGTAGACGGGAATTTGAGACAGTTTGACAGAGGGAGGCCTACAATGGTGAGGAGGACCCGCAACACCTGTGCCAGCACTGCTTCTGTCTCCTCCACCTGCGCCTGTAGCCAGACAGAGCACCAAAGCATGGATGCTTTTACCCAGATTCTGGTGTGGGCTTGCAAAGACTGTAATTTGCAATTTCCACTTACTGATATCCAGGCTGGGGGTGGCATCCAATGTGAAAGGTGCCTACTGGTGGAATCTCTCAGGCAGCAGGTGGGAGAGCTACAGGAGGAGGTGGCCAGGCTGAGGAACATCCATGTCCATGAGCAATTCCTGGACAGTATCCATGTGGAGACAGCTGACGGTCCTGTCCCAGTTGACAGGACTACCGACACTCCAGTGGAGGAGGAGATGCCTCAAGGTGTATCTGACACACCAGTGGAGGAGGAGGCTCAGGGTGGACACAGCCAGCTGGTTACTTCTAGCAGCGGGCAGTGCTCCACTGCTGCTGCAAACCCTCCTGTTGTGGTAAAAGATAACCATTATGCTCTTCTTGATACAGGAGAGAAGAAATCACCCCCAGCAGTTAAGGGGGTGAAGCCTCGTACCCCTAAGGCTGGGAGGTCTGCTGCCACCACTGATAAGAAACGTAGGGTAGTGGTGGTTGGAGACTCTCTGCTGAGGGGGACGGAGACACCCATCTGTCGCCCTGACCGTTCATCCCGGGAGGTATGCTGCCTGCCAGGGGCCCGTATCCGAGATGTTACAGAGGCTTTGTCAAGGATTATCCGGCCTTCTGACTACTATCCCATGCTACTCATCCATGTGGGCACAAATGATACTGCAAGGTGTGACGCTGAGCAGATCAAGAGTGACTACAGGGCTCTGGGAGTACGGGTTAAGGAGTTTGGAGCGCAGGTGGTATTCTCTTCGATTCTTCCTGTTGAAGGTAGGGGTCCGAGCAGAGACAGATGCATCGTGGAGGTGAATGCCTGGCTGCGAAGATGGTGTCGCCAGGAGGGCTTTGGCTTCCTCGACCACGGGATGCTATTTGAGGAAGGACTGCTAGGAACAGATGGCGTTCACCTTTCGAAGAGGGGAAAGGCCTTATTTGCGCACAGACTGGCTAACCTAGTAAGGAGGGCTTTAAACTAGGTTCGACGGGGACAGGTGAGCAAAGCCCACAGGTAAGTGGGGAACAAGACCTGGGAGATGGGTTGGAAACAGGAGGGAGCACAGGCTATAATGGCAGAGAGGAAGGAGGGTCAGGGCAAAGCTGGGAGGCAAGATCAAACCAGTATCTTAGATGCCTTTATACAAATGCAAGAAGTATGGGTAATAAGCAGGAAGAACTGGAAGTGCTAATAAATACAACTATGACATTATTGGCATTACTGAAACTTGGTGGGATAATACACACGACTGGAATGTTGGTGTGGATGGGTATAGTTTGCTCAGGAAGGATAGACAGGGGAAAAAGGGAGGAGGTGTTGCCTTATATATTAAAAATGTACACACTTGGACTGAGGTGGAGATGGACATAGGAGACGGAAGGGTGGAGAGTCTCTGGGTTAGGCTAAAAGGGGTAAAAAACACAGGTGATGTCGTGCTGGGAGTCTACTACAGGCCACCTAATCAGGCGGAAGAGGTGGATGAGGCTTTTTTCAAACAACTAACAAAATCATCCAAAGCCCAAGATTTGGTGGTGATGGGGGACTTCAACTATCCAGATATATGTTGAGAAAATAACACTGCGGGGCACAGACTATCCAATAAGTTCCTGGACTGCATTGCGGACAACTTTTTATTTCAGAAAGTTGAAAAAGCTACTAGGGGGGAAGCTGTTCTAGACTTGATTTTAACCAATAGGGAGGAACTTGCTGAGAATTTGAAAGTAGAAGGAAGCTTGGCTGAAAGTGATCATGAAATCATAGAATTTGCAATTCCAACGAAGGATAGAAGGGAGTACAGCAGAATAGAGACAATGGATTTCAGGAAGGCGGATTTTGATAAGCTCAGAGAGCTGATAGGCAAGGTCCCATGGGAATTAAGACTGAGGGGAAAAACAACTGAGGAAAGTTGGCAGTTTTTCAAAGGGACGCTATTAAGGGCCCAAAAGCAAGTTATTCCGATGGTTAGGAAAGATAGAAGATATGGCAAAAGACCACCGTGGCTTACCCTTGAGATCTTGCGTGACCTACAAAATAAAAAGGCGTCATATAAAAAATGGAAACTAGGTCAGATCACGAAGGATGAATATAGGCAAATAACACAGGAATGCAGAGGCAAGATTAGAAAAGCAAAGGCACAAAATGAACTCAAACTAGCTATGGGAATAAAGGGAAACAAGAAGACTTTTTATCAATACATTCGAAGCAAGAGGAAGACTAAGGACAGGGTAGGCCCACTGCTCAATGAGGAGGGGGTAACAGTAACGGGAGACTTGGAAATGGCAGAGATGCTTAATGACTTCTTTGTGTCGGTCTTCACTGAGAAGTCTGAAGGAATGTCTAGTATAGTGAATGCTTATGGGAAGAGGGTAGGTTTAGAAGAGAAAATAAGAAAAGAGCAAGTAAAAAATCACTTAGAAAAGTTAGATGCCTGCAAGTCACCAGGGCCTGATGAAATGCATCGTAGAATACTCAAGGAGTTAATGGAAGAGGTATCTGAGCCTCTAGCTATTATCTTTGGGAAATCATGGGAGACAGGGGAGATTCCAGAAGACTGGAAGGGGGCAAATATAGTGCCCATCTATAAAAAGGGAAATAAAAACAACCCAGGAAACTACAGACCAGTTAGTTTAACTTCTGTGCCAGGGAAGATAATGGAGCAGGTAATCAAAGAAATCATCTGCAAACACTTGGAAGGTGGTAAGGTGATAGGGAATAGCCAGCATGGATTTGTAAAGAACAAATCGTGTCAAACTAATCTGATAGCGTTCTTTGATAGGATAACGAGCCTTGTGGATAAGGGAGAAGCGGTGGATGTGATATACCTAGACTTTAGTAAGGCATTTGATACGGTCTCGCATGATATTCTTATAGATAAGCTAGGAAAGTACAATTTAGATGGGGCTACTATAAGGTGGGTGCATAACTGGCTGGATAACCGTACTCAGAGAGTAGTTGTTAATGGCTCCCAATCCTGCTGGAAAGGTATAACAAGTGGGGTTCCGCAGGGGTCTTTTTTGGGACCGGTTCTGTTCAATATCTTCATCAACGATTTAGATGTTGGCATAGAAAGTACGCTTATTAAGTTTGCGGATGATACCAAACTGGGAGGGATTGCAACTGCTTTGGAGGACAGGGTCAAAATTCAAAATGATCTGGACAAGTTGGAGAAATGGTCTGAGGTAAACAGGATGAAGTTCAATAAAGATAAATGCAAAGTGCTCCACTTAGGAAGGAACAATCAGTTTCACACATATAGAATGGGAAGAGACTGTCTAGGAAGGAGTATGGCAGAAAGAGATCTAGGGGTCATAGTGGACCACAAGCTTAATATGAGTCAACAGTGTGATACTGTTGCAAAAAAAGCAAACATGATTCTGGGATGCATTAACAGGTGTGTTGTAAACAAGACACGAGAAGTCATTCTTCCGCTCTACTCTGTGCTGGTTAGGCCTCAGCTGGAGTATTGTGTCCAGTTCTGGACACCGCATTTCAAGAAAGATGTGGAGAAATTGGAGAGGGTCCAGAGAAGAGCAACAAGAATGATTAAAGGTCTTGAGAACATGACCTATGAAGGAAGGCTGAAGGAATTGGGTTTATTTAGTTTGGAAAAGAGAAGACTGAGAGGGGACATGATAGCAGTTTTCAGGTATCTAAAAGGGTGTCATCAGGAGGAGGGAGAAAACTTGTTCATCTTAGCCTCCAATGATAGAACAAGAAGCAATGGGCTTAAACTGCAGCAAGGGAGATTTAGGTTGGACATTAGGAAAAAGTTCCTAACTGTCAGAGTAGTTAAACACTGGAATAGATTGCCTAGGGAAGTTGTGGAATCTCCATCTCTGGAGATATTTAAGAGTAGGTTAGATAAATGTCTATCAGGGATGGTCTAGACAGTATTTGGTCCTGCCATGAGGGCAGGGGACTGGACTCGATGACCTCTCGAGGTCCCTTCCAGTCCTAGAGTCTATGAGTCTATGAGGGATGATATAGTCCAGTCTCCAGGGGAAAAGTTGCCTGAACACAACATTTGAATCATCAAATGTTTAGAAAATAAAGATTTAGAAAGTGCAAAAGAGAGAAATGAAACAATCAAGGCAGAATGTGATCACAGTATGAATAAGAAATTCAGCAGACTGAGTCAAAGGAGGAATTCTAGCAATATTCTGGAAGTGGTGAAAGAGGTTTAAAGACAAGGGAGACATAGGAGGTAAGAGGGAGTCTGAAGTCAAAGTTGACATGATTTTTGGCCTTGGAAGTAAAGTTTAGTTTGAAAGTAAAGAACAGTCAAGAGATGTGTGTGTAATTATGTTGCCAAAAACACAGCTTATTATTGCTATATCTAATTGAAGATTTTTGGAAGATGAAGTACAATAAAATACATGTGAAAGCTTAAGTTACTCTTCTGTCAATCAGAGATTGCACAGTTTGATTGTGAACTACTTCTAAAACCTCACTACAGTCGCAGCAATATTAAACCAGTGGAAGAGAAAATTGACAGACTGCCTGTAATATTCCAATCCACCAAATCAGGCACTTCAAGATTTCTTTTCAAATATGAATAAAATATCATTAAAAATAGGGATTATTTTTCAGTTGCTTTCAAACCCTAATGTAATGTTTTCACAAACTGTCATTTATATAAACACTTGAAATGAGAACAGTATAAATATACTGTGCAAGTTATTAGGGAGTAGCTCTTCTCTGCCCAGAACAGATTGCCTGTGGAGCCCACAAAGAAGGCTGTTGGCAACATTGTGGCCCACTGATGCCCGAGCTGCTGATCCAGTTCTGAGAATCAACTGAGAATACTTTCAAGCAGATTTGAATTGCTCCAGCTGCAACGACTGTAAAGGAACTTATCTGAAGGATCAATAGAATTCAGGAGCACTTTGGCCACACCCTTCTCATAGCCCCTTCTCTACATGCCAGCCCTGTGTCACCTAGATTCTCTTATACCAAGGCAACACCACCCAACTGATCTGTTACCCTAGCTGTCTGCCTGCTTTGTTATGCCAGAGTGACACAAAGAAGGTGGAAAAGTGACACAATCTGACCCCATATATCTTCAGTTAAAAGTGACAATGGGTATAAAGACTGCTCAGTAACAAATTATTCCCAACTTACCAATTTAATACTCTTTGCAAAGAAAATGACTCCAGCTATTGCCATTCCAGTGCTAATGTTCTGCAAAAAAACAGATTTAAATCCTTAATTTTTCCACCTCTCATTATTTTCATCTGATTAAAAACATTAAAGAAAAAATAAAATAAAACCAACGAGGTAACAGGCAATCAAGAAGTTCTAATATGAATTGACTCACTGGGGAATTTTGGGCAAGTTTTCTGTTTTGTATTTCAGTGAATCTAGAGTACAAATGATTTAATAAATAATACATAATAATAAAATTGATCTCGCTCACAACTAAATATGTCTGAGAGAAGTTTTCCAGATCACACAAATTACTAAGACGTTAATTATGCAAGTTGCTCACGATAGTAGATGAATTTAAGAAAACACACATTACAGAAAAATGCAAGAAATTTTCAAGTCTCAGCAAGGGTGCTACATTTAGTACTGTACTTAAAAATACCTTCCATAACATGACATCTAGATCCAGCTAATTTGATCCAACAAGGCACATTGCATTTTATTGGGAAATCCCACTATTTGTATTACTTTTAGCTCCATTCTCCCTCCTCCCCCGAAAAAAGCAAGCAAAATGGCCCATTCAAATTACAATTGCTGTTTAATAATAAATATCATTAATGTAACATAATAATAAATGATTAAGAATGTATACTAATTATCTCAAAAATGGAATCTTCAGGATACAGACTGTAAAATTCTTTACAAGTGACTTCTCCAGAGTTAGAGATATTTTGTTCTAAAGCATCACTATCCCAAATGCTGCCCTTGCTTACAACATGGCAAGTAAATGTTTCACAGTTGTAACCAAGGACTGAATTTAGCCCTGTTTCATGCAATACCTTCTCAAAAAAAAGGTGAGATGAAAAGAAATTCAAACTATGAATTCTCATAGGAATTGCACCTATTTTGTACAGCTGTTTTAGTACTATTTGGCTTCACCCCTCATTGCAAAGTCCCCTCCACGAGGTGTTAGTATTTAAGTGCTGAATCCCACAATAACATTCCTTTAGATAGATGTAATTACTTATATTGCTAGAGTACCTCCGCCTGCTTTTTACAAGGATAAATGTGTTGATTTTACAAAGTAAAGCATATGACAATTTCTAACTGTCCTCTAAATAATAGGCCTTTGTATTAAATACATTGCTGTACCACTGAAGACCATTACTAAAAAATAGCATTTGTAATTGTCATAAACAGATAGCTAAGGGTTAATGTCTCTTTCACCTGAAAAAAAAGTAACCCAAAGCACCTGACCAGAGGACCAATCAGGAAACCGGATTTTTTCAACTCTGGGTGGAGGAAAGTTTGTGTCTGAGTTCTTTGTCTTCTGCCTGTATGCTCTCTCGGCTATGAGAAGTGATTTCTATTTCCTGCTTTCTAATCTTCTTTTTCCATGTTGTGAGTACAAAGATCAGACAGTAATTTCTATATTTTCTTTTGTATTTACATAGGTATAGTTGCTGAAGTGCTTTAAATTGTATTCTTTTTACATAAGGCTGTTTATTCAATATTCTTTTAAGCAATTGACCCTGTATTTGTCACCTTAATACAGAGAAACCATTTGTATGTATTGTTCTTTCTTTTTTATATAAAGCTTTCTTTTAAGACCTGTTGAAGTTTTTCTTTAGTAAGAAACTCCAGGGAATTGGGTCTGCAGCTCACCAGGGAATTGGTGGGAGGAAGAAGTCAGAGGAAAATCTGGGTGTGTTAAATTTACTAGTCTGACTTTGCATTCCCTTTGGGTGAAGAGGGAAGTAATTCTGTTGTCCAGGACTAGGAACGGGGAGGGTGGAGTCCCTCTGCTTAGATTCACGGAGGTTGCTTCTGTGTAGCTCTCCAGGAGCACCAGGAGGGGGGAAGGGAAAAAGGACTATTTCCCTTTGTTGTGAGACTCAAGGGATTTGGGTCCTGGGGTCCCCAGGAAAGGTTTTCGGGGGGACCAGAGTGCCCCAAAACACTCTAATTTTTTGCGTGGTGGCAGCAGTACCAGGTCCAAGCTGGTAACTAAGCTTGGAGGTTTTCATGCTAACCCCCATATTTTGGACGCTAAGGTCCAAATCTGGGACCAGGTTATGACAGTAATACAAATCTAATAAATCTCTTCTTGGCACCCAGAAGTAGGGATTTACCATTTGGATTTCTAGAGCAAAACTCAGAGGTGCAGAAAGCAGGCAGCCTTCCCGGAGGGCTTGCTTATGTCAGGGCTAGCTTTGGCCCTCAGTTTAGGCCCTCCTAGAAATGCTCACGATTCCAGATGTTGTGTATTATTATTAAAACGTTGTTAAAGTCTCAATAGTTTTAGAAAGGATTGCTCAAGAACAGCCCAATACCTTCCCTGTGGGGTTTCCTATTATGCTGCAGTTTATTTTCCTTAGCTCTATTTTAATCTTGCTTTATTTAAGGGATGTAAATACCAATTAAAAAGTTAAACAGTCAAACAATTAACAAATTCGTTTAAATGGTTAACTGATTAAGCAGCTGGGGCCAATCCAGCGAGGCCAGGAGTTAACTGTTATGGTGGAAAAAGAACAGGAGTATTTGTGGCACCTTAGAGACTAACAAATTTATTTGAGCTACAGCCTACTTCTTTGGATGTAGCCCACGAAAGCTTATACTCAAATAAATTTGTTAGTCTCTAAGGTGCCACAAGTACTCCTGTTCTTTTTGGAGATACAAACTACCACGGCTCCTACTCTGAAACCTGTTATGGTGGGTTAACTAGTTGGACTAATGCTTACTAGTTAGCCAGTTCACATTTTACATCCATAGATTATTTGTTATCAGATAATCTTCTGATGATCTGTGAATTGATTCAAAGCCAAAGGAGATAGCTGAGTTAAAACAGGGAAGAATCTTGAGCAATGTTTCAGAGTGGTAGCCGTGTTAGTCTGTATCAGCAAAAACAACGAGGCATCCTTGTGGAACCTTAGAGACTAACAGACTTATTTGGGCATAAGCTTTCATGGGCTAGAACCCACTTCCTCAGATGCATGGAGTGGAAAATCCAGTAGCAGGTGTATATATACCCATCATACATGAAAAGATGGGAGTTCCCTTACTAAGTGGGGGGTCAGTCTAACGAGACAATTCCATTAACAGTAGGATACCAAAGGAGGAAAAATCACTTTTGTAGTGGTAATGAGAGTGGCTCATTTCAAACAGTTGACGAGAAGGTGTGAGTAACAGTACGGGTCATTACGTTCTGTAACAACCCCGCCATGCTCATTTTTTCATGCGCTATGAAAAATACCTGCTACTCCATTCATCTGAGGTGGTGGGTTCTAGCCCACAAACGCTTATGCTCAAATACATGTGTGAGTCTCTAAAGTGCCACAAAGACTCTGCGTTGTTTATACCTAGAGCGCTGACATTTGGGGAGCACCATTTTCTTCAGCAGCGACCGCCAGATCTTCGGCCACCTCAATCGCCCCGGTCGCCGCTAGCATTTAGGTGGAGGGAGCTGGGGTGGGGAAGCGCGGGGAGGGCTACGTGCAGCAAGTAGCGGGGTGGGGTGGCACGCAGGGGAACGCTCCGCCCCACCTCCCCCCCCAGCACGGCAGCCACGGCCTGCTCGGGATGCTCATGCATGGAGGTGGGGGTGTCTCAGGGCGGAGGGTGGGGAGCTGCAGCAAGGGGGGGGGGGGGCCGCCTCAACAGCCTTGCACCGGCCCTGTTTACGCTTGAGCACTGGTGCATCTCCTGACTGCTGCCACGGGAACGCGTGGGCTGTGCGTAGCCTGCAGCTCCAAGCCAACTGGCTCCCACCATTTCAGCAGTGGACACCTCACCTGTGTCCGCTTGGCCCCATCCCCTCTAACTCCAGCGCGCGCGCTCCACCCCTGCACGAGCAGAGGGCGCTAATGAGGCCAGGCGGTGCGTGTAACGTGTCCCCCCCCCGTGCTGAGCGCGGCCCTTCCAGCGGCCTCCTGCCTTTGCGGGGATCGCAGGGGGTGAGCCGGCCGCAGTGCTGAGCTCCCGGCGCTGCGGGACGCCCGGCTGGGTAGGGCCGCGAAGGCGGGTGGTGCCAGGAACGGCGGGGCAGCGCGGGCTCTGAGGGAGCCTCCCTGCCAGGTCCCTTCCACAGGAACCCCCTGGCCCGGCCTGGGACGAACCCCCCTGCTGTACCCAGCCTGCCGCGCACGCCCCCTCCCCGCAGGGTACCCGGATGAGGGTGAGGTGGGAGTCCGCCCACTCGGAGATGCGCGCGAGGTAATTCGCAGGTTCTCCCTGCGGCTCAGCCATGGCCCAGCCCCAGCTTCCCGCTCAGCGGAGCCCCCGGGCCGCGGCCTGTCACGCTGGCTCAGCTCGCCCTGTCCGCAGCGCCACCTGCTGGGGCCGCCTGGTAGCGCTCGGCTACGCAGACAACGAGTACCTGACCTTCCCCCCCAGTGCGGCCTCCCCAGGGGCCGGGCAGCAGGGGAGGGTCACTGCCCTCTTGTGCCTGCCTCGCAAGAGCGTGTCGCCTATGAAACAGCTCCCACACCATGGCTGCAAAGGGACTGGGGCCCTAGCGCTGTCTTTTGTCGGTGTTTGTACAGTGCCGAGCTGCACTATGGGGACTTGTGCCTGGCCTCTGGCACCTATGCAACAGTAATAATAGGCTGCCACCTGGGCAAAGCCCTGGCTCACAAACCACCCTCAGCTCCAACTGAGGCTAAGAGGAGTTGAAGGTGCTACCCCCCCACAAAACCAGTCCCCATCTTCTTCCCTCCCCCCCCCCCGTCACACACACACAATGGGGACAAGATGACCAACCCCCTGCTGCATGTTCATGCAGCCCCAAGGGAGCCACAAGTGGACAGCCCTGGAGTGGCAAGAATTACAGTGCTTACCTAATTCTTAATTCATTTCAGTAATACCTACATGTGCTCTGTAAATTCAGACCTGGTTTTGGTGGGTGCAGCTCCATCACTTCAAGGGATTTACAGAAGGGCAGAATGTGGCCTTACATCATCCAAGAACGTTGCAGAGATTAATTTACACATGTAAGATTTCAGCTCTTCACTTTGCAATGTAATGCTATGCTACCTCAGTGCAGTAAAGCATGCTATTAACCCTCAGCCTAGAAGTGGCTGTATTTGAATGGTGTGATATGTATTCAGGTCTTTTTTAGTTTCATTTAAATTAATAGACCATTTGTCATGGACTTAATGGGACTAGGAGCAGGATCCATCTTAGAAGCTGGAGTATTCTCATAGCCATCAGAAGGAAATACACCATGATAAAGTATTATTACGACATAAGTTAGGGAATTAACAGCACCCGGACTTTTGAATTACAACTGTACTAGCTGCACTTCTCCCCGTTAAGTGCAGTATCTTGCGATGGAGCCTATATTTACTTTGTTTGGATTAGGCAGTTATATGTGAGCAGGAATCATAGGGCCCATACCTTGTGTGTTTTTATTCTATTTGCATTATTTAGTTTGTTTTTGCATGAGATGGTCTGTTATATGCAAAATACAATATAATGTCTACACTACAATCTTAAATTGATCTATGTTAGGTTGACTTACAGTGTCCACAGTAATTACTGCAGTGGCTGATGTCCACACTATCCTCCATCTGTTGGTGATGTATTTCCTCACCAGGAGTGCTTCCACTGACTGAAGAGGGGCAGTGTGGAGGGCTGAGTCGGGACTCTTAGTTCCACACAGCTCCCTGCTGGGAGTCAGCCGCCCCTCAGCACTCCCTGCCAGAAGCAGGGGAACAGCCAGGGGCTTCTCACCTCCCTGCTCCCAAACAGGAGCTGAGGGGGAAGGGGAAGATGGCTGGGGCTTCTTGCCTTCCTGCTCCCAGCTGGAAACATGGAGCTGGGATCCTAGGGGCAGGAGAGCTCCAGCAGGGAGCCAGGCTCTCTTATCAAGCTAGTGGAGATGTGACATTGACAAGACAGCTGACGGAAGGAACTACTGCGTAGCCCTGACTACACTGACATAAGCCCTACACCACCTCTTGCCATAAACTGCCTTATGTCAATCTAACTCTGTACTGCAGACCAAGCCTAATTAATGAACAAAAAGATACGCATAGATACTTCCACAAACCTTCGATGCAGTGTACATGAGAAACACAGTTTAAGACTATAAACTTCTAAGAAATTCACATATACATTAAGTGTACTAGTTTTAGTGGCTGTTATATCACAATGGAAGAAAGGGACTTTAAAATTCAATTAGACAGGCAGACACACACTAGGAGAAATTCCTAAGAGTCTCCATCAACTTCTTGAAAATCAGATTCTTCAGTTAAAAAAATGTTTCAAACTTCATTCTCTTAAAAATGGTGAGAATTCCCTTTTTTCTGTCTTACCTTCTTTTCCTTTATCATTGCAATTTCATATTACAGCTATCCTTTCAGTCAAGTAGTAGTAAATGAGTCCACACAAGGGGTAGCAGTGGCAAGGTTAACTGGAGAGTTCACCATTAAGGAGGGTGACAGTTCAAGGCAGTATAGGTTGAAGGAAGGACCAGGAAACTAGTATGTCATAAGAAAAGGAAATAGAAAATAATAGTTAAAAGTTTTCTGTCCTGCCCCTATAATTGATCAAGTTTGGTTGTCTTTAGAAGCTGTCAAAGATCAGGAAACATCATGACAGGAACTCTGTTGGAGCCACAGGTGGTGCCATAGCTCACACTGAAAGCCTCATTGAATCCATTGAGGCAGTTGTTAGGGAGACCTTCTTTAAATGCAACTCAAGTGTGGATGATCTCTGTTCTTTAGGGCTCTGAGATCTTCCAGCTAGGGGAGAGATGCCCTTGCTGCTAGGGACACCCTGAAGATAGCGGAGGAAGCCTCATAGTCTTTTTTTGGGAGTGACCTCCACCTTTCTATCCACAGGGTCCTTAGGGTAGAACTCCCCTTCCAAGGACACATCCCTCCTTTTTAGGAAACACTATAAAGCCTCAACCTTTGGTTCCTGTCTTTTATAGAGCCTGACATTGCTCTTGCTAATGTGCTTGTCCTTTTCAGGCTTGTTCCATTTGTCCCTGATCACTTCCTCAAAAGGAGGAGTGGAAACTACTGCAGCCTCAAGGGAGGATTTAGAGGGGAGAAATTTACTCTGAGGCAACCTCTCAGGAGCCCATGGGTGTTATTGAATTTGAATCAAACTTCTCAGGGAGAAAAAAAAAATCCCTGTATACTTTCCTGGTCCCGTTCAGATTCAGAGTCCAGCAGCTCACATTCATCAGCAGAGGAGGGAGAAGGAAAAGTCAGAGGACTCCTACCTCCTGGATATACTGTTTCTCCTCTAAAATTTCTTAGGTCTGTTTGTACGCTTTGGAAGTGTAGTAGCTCTGCTGGAGCTTTGGTGAGGTTTATTGGGACTTGCCTTCTTGAGCGCCTAAAGCCTTCTCAAAATATTGCTCTTTGAATTCTTCCCCACTGGGTCCCATTCCAGCTGGGAGGCCTGTGGGGATGCATTGTCAGAGACCTTCAGGTCAAATTCAGAATTAGAGGGGATGATTGTGCGCCTTGCCTCTTTTCCTGGAGCTGGATTAGCTCAGTGGGTGCAGGCTGGAACTCAGCATCTGCTAAGCCTGGGAAGGCTGCCTCACAAATGGAGCACTGTTTGGATTTAACCTGGTGCTTTTTTGGCTGCTTTGTCATGACTGTACAGGGGAAGAGGAGCCGGCAGGGAGATGCTGGAGCCAAATCTCTGGGTGGAGTAAATCACATACGTGGACCCATGGACGAGGAGGAAGCTAAACAGAAAAAATGATCTCTACTGCTCCAAAACAGGGTAAAAATTAAAACAAACAAAACAAACAAACAGAGGCAGGAGCAATCAAACCACCAAATGACTGCTGCCGCAGAAGCGGAGAAACGCAATGTGCAGAAGCAGAAGGGGTGTGGCCAGAGCACAGAGTACCAAAATTTTCATCTGCCTCCCAGAGCAGCAGAATGAAGAGGCGCAGCCCAGATGTCCAGAATTGTGGGAGATACTGGGCTACAGAAAAACTCCAGCATCCTATTGCAAAGTATAAACAGCTACTTTTAAAGTTACCTGCAGAGAAGACTATAGCATGTTTGTCCTTTTTTGGCATCTTTACAATATATAAATGTGGAATCTCCATCATTGGAGATTTAAGAGCAGGTTAGATAAATACTTGTCAGGAATGGTCTAGATCAGGGGCGGGCAAACTTTTTGGCCTGAGGATCGCATTGGGTTTTGTAAATTGTATGGAGGACCGCGCCCCCGGACTCCTACCATCCCCGTGGACTCCTGCCCCATCCAACCCCCCCAGTCCCTGACGGCCCCTCTGGAACCCCTGCCCCATCCACACACCCCCACTCCCTGTTACCTGATTGCCCCCAGACTCCCACCACCCCATCCAACCCCTCTTTTCATTCCTGATGGCCCTTTGGGACCCCTGCCCCCCACCTGCCCATCCAACCACCCTCCTTCCTGACTGCCCCCCTAGGATCCATGCACCCATTCAACCCCATTTCCTGCCCAACCACCATCCCCACCCCCTGACCACCACCCCAAACTACCCTGTTTCCACCCCCCCACATTCTCTGCCCCCTTACTGCACTGTCACCACGCAGCACAGAGCACCAGGTCAGGCTGGGCTCTGCAACTGTGCTCCCCAGGAGTGCACAGCCCTGCCACCCATAGCATTGCACTGGCAGCGAAGCAAGCAGGCTGCAGGCGAGGGGCCAGGGGCTAGCCTCTTGGGCCAGGAGCTTGGGGGCCGGGCAGGACGGTCCCACGGGCCGGATGTGGCCTGTAGGCTGTAGTTTGCCCACTCATGGTCTAGATAATACTTAGTCCTGCCATGAGTGCAGGGGACTGGACTAGATGACCTCTCAAGGTCCCTTCCAGTCCTATGGTTCTATGAAGGAGACCAAACTATTCTCTTCTCCCCTCTCTCTCTCTCTCTCTCTCTCTCTCTCACACACACACACACACACACACCCCCCCAATCCAGGGAGATTCTGTGCAGCACTGGAGAAATAATAATATGAGATCTCAGGAACCAAGGAACTCAGATGTGATAGTTCTAAATATATTATATATCCTATTTGTTTTTTGTTAGTGCTTATTTAACTCAAACACTGGACAAACTGTTGAAAGATTACTTTGTTAGAGATTCCACCCACCCAGCTACCAGCACCCACCTTTGTCAATTAAGCACAGAAAACTCCCACTCCACTTCTCTGGTCCAAGAACAACTCCATAAAACTAGGGAAAAATTTATGCTCTTGATATTTCTATGGTAAACGAGCAGGAGAAAAAGAGCTTTAAAAATACCTCAGACCTATATACAGGATAAAGCAACGAAAAGGAAAAGGGGCACAAAACCACTTTCTTCCATCTCAGGTCATCTTTAAAAGCTATAGCTTTGCTTTTAGAAGAGCTATGAAGAGTGTGTTTTAGAGCAGTGGTTCTCAGCTGGGGGTACACAGAGGTCTTCTAGGGGGTACATCAACTCATTTAGATATTTGCCTAGTTTTACAATAGGCTAAATAAGAGCATTCGTGAAGCCAGTACAAATTAAAAATTTCATATAGACAAAATGAGAAAGTAAGCAATTTTTCAATAATAGCGTGCTGTGGCACTTTTGAATTTTGATGTCTGATTTTGTAAGCAAGTGGATTTTAAGTGAGATGAAACTTGGGGTACACGAGAAATCAGGCTCCTGAAAGGGGTACAGTAGTCTGAAAAGGCTGAGACCCACTCGTTTAGAGTAATAGTATAAAGAGTAGAATCTACCCACCAACTGGGAAAGACCAATCTAATAATATAGGTATGTACTAGACAGGAGCTGCTCCCCAATCACAATGCTACAGAACATTTAGAAGCTCAGGCTTATTATTCTCACAATGTTTTTACAACACTGCAATTTCATTGATTTCAAAGTTAATCTTGATTAACATCATTGTAAGTAAGTCCTTTAATTTTCTCCACCCATCCACAAGTTAGGGGAAGAGAAGTAGAACCAAAATCCTTTTAGGAATAATTTGAAGCTCAGAGAGATTGCCAAAATCTTTTCTGCCAATTGGGAGACATAGGGTCTTAGAAAGACCACACAACAAATGCTGTATGTAATACAAGTGCATTTGTACTACCAATTTCTACTATTCAGTGGTGTACATACATGGTGGTAACTGGTATTGTATTTAACTATCCTTTATTTACAAAACAAAAAAAAGTATTTCAAGAAATGCTTTCATTGCAAAACAAAGTGAAATCCACAAAATTAAAAAAAAAAACACCATTGAAATTGTAGCATCACATTATTGAAATAAGTCCAAAAGATCTTCCAGTCTAAAGTTCCCCAAAATTCAGTATTTTAATGATGAGCAAGGAAGTAACCATCTGGTGTCTTGTCACACTTTAATAAGTGAACAGTTTTAAGAGTCCCAGAACAGACATCATAAACTCGGAGACACAAGGTAGGCGAGGTAATATATATCTTTTCCTGGACCAACTTCTGTTGGTGGAAGGGAGAAGCTTTCAAGTTTCACAGGACTCTTCCTCAGGTTGAAGAACTCTTGACACTCAAAAGCTCATCCCTTCCACCAGCAGAAGCTGACCTAGGAAAAGATATTACCTCATCCACCTTGTCTCTCTCATATCCTGGGATCAACATAGCTACAGCATTATAAACAAACAAAAATATTACTTTTTCCATTTTAGCAAAATTGATTTGGAGATAACTTTAAATAAAATCAGCCATTTGTAATAGTCCTTGAGCATCTTAGTTATGGTTCCACTGTAGTTTTGTTCCAGTTTAACAAGATTAATATTCACTTTAATTTACTTTAAACAATAATTTCAAATGGTAGTGTGTTTTATTTCTCTTGTATCGTAAGGAGACTACATGGAACTTTAAATCTCCCCATTTAACAACATGCATCTCCAGGACAGTACACTTAATAGAAAAGCAATGTTTTTTGAAATATTTCAGTATACACATACTATTTTATTGTTTTCTCAATAATAGTTCAACAGTAACTGAATTTCATAATAAATTCATTCTTAACCAGAGTTCCTGGATATCAGCCAACTGCTGAAATTGCATCTCCTCAGTGCTAAATTTGAAGGAGGTTCATTTATGCAGTACATTCTACCAGCTTTCATTAAGAATTGTGTGAACACTACAGAAGTAATCATAACATACCAATGGTCCACTTTTGTATCTTACAGTTCTTTATCTCAAATTACCAGTTTTAGGCTTCTTCAGAAAAAAGCAGTACATTAGACAATACCAATATGGTCATGACATTTCAGATACAGTACAGAGTTCAGTCAAACTTACAAACCAAGGCAACAATAAAAAGAGTGTCCGTGTTCCTGTATCAAGAACCTTTTAATGCTATGTAGAAGGTTATGTAGAAGGTTCAAACTTAAAATGTTTCACACAACAGATTTCAGCCTTGTAGATCTAGTAACATGAACTAGAAGTTACCGTATATTATAGGATTTTCACTGGAAAAAGTGTTCTTTGAAATTTGTATTAAGTTTGAACATTTTACAACATTTCAATTAACTTGTAGTAGGGAAAAAAAGAATCAAGTTGAGTTCACAAAATATAAATCCTCTAAGCCTGGATTTTTTATGATAGAATTACAAGGTAGTGATTTATATCAGAACAATATTTAATAAATTATAAAGTATCACACACCCAACCATATACAGACAGCCTTCAAAGCATCTCTTTGCCATAGCTTTAGATAATGTGCAAAAATGGTTATGTTAAGTACTCTGACTGGTCCTGCAAGATTCTGAGTACTCCTGCAAGATGCTGCAAACCCTCAACTCCTACAGTCCTCAAATGGGAGTTGAAGGTGCTCAGCACCTTGCAGGGTTGAATCCTAAGAAGTCTGTTGGATTAATGCAATAAGATACATTCTGTTACATAGACTGTGTAATAGCAGTTCTCAACATGGGGGGGGGGGGGCAGCAGCAAACCTTACTCATTCACAGTGTCACTCACTCAAATTTGGCTTGGCCACCCCTCAATCATGGAGGGCTAGGCCAAATCTGAATGAGTGGCATGAGTGAGCAACATTGTAACCTGACACACATGGTCTCAGCCACTTAAATTCAGGTTGGCCACCCCTCCATCGTAACAGAGGGTCATCTGGGGGCCACATTTGAATAAGTCACATTGTGACTTGGTACACAGGGTTGCAGTGCCCAATAGCACTCTTCAATGCTGAACAAATATTGCCATGACAACTTTGTGGGTATTAAGGTTCATGCTTTTAAAAGGTTTCCTAGCCTATGCACAAATTAGTCTGTTGATCTTGCTGTCTGATTTATGTAAAGTGGCATCTCCTTTATTAGAATCAATATATTAATAGCTCCAGTTCCATCCTGATTATATTAGCAAATCCCATTTTGTGATTCAAGGCTTCAATATTAAAAAAAGTTGAGGCAAGGGAGGGAGGCTGGTTCATAAAAATTGAGAAACCCCAGTCTAACATCTCCCTGTTCTGTTTTATCAAGACTTGAGATCTCTACACCATCCTTTATCACGTCAGTTATATATTTATAACTTATTTTAAATATTTATTTATTTCTGATCACTGGGGTTGTTTGTTTTCAGGTAGCTTTCAATGTAATTTCACAAAAACTAGAATGAAATATTACAACTTTGCAGAAAGCTCGCTATTATTGGTACGTCACAAAAGTTGGTAATAGGCTAATCTACTTGAGTTCTAGTTAAGAATAAAGGTATTTCTAAGCAACTTGAAACACTAATTGTTAATTTAAAAAAAGGGGAAAAAGTTTAAATGCTTGTCAAAGGGTATTGGACTGACAGCATTAGAATAATTAAAAAAAAAATCTCTTTACAAAATAGATACAAGAACATTCCCACACTGCCCAACCAATGCACCTCAGCTCTGTTCTGGAGAGATATCTAGAAACAAAGCAGATAACTTCAGTTTACATGGCCCATCAATCCTTCAGCTCTTTGCTGTGATTGCCAAACAAGAGTGCTTGATATTTATGACAAGACCAACTACCTACTAAGAAAGGGTCTGAGAACATGAACTTATTTGGCTGAGATCCTTATTATAGATGACAAATGATAATGACTTTTGATCACTGCAATCCAGAACTAGATTCAGACTAATGAGCTAGATGTGCCCATGTCCAAAGATCACTAATCATTCTGCTCCCTAGGTGTGCTGTGGAAAAAAAAGTTTATTTACTTGGTGCCATAAAACATCTATTGACTAAGAGGCAATATATTTACCCATTTACATTATGCAATGTTTCCGCATAATAGCACTCTCCCCAATTTCCCATTTAAACATTAAGTAATAAGTTTTCTCATCATGCCAGTTGAAATCTGTGCACGTCTAGATCTTAATAAAATGTAGCTACTGTTTTTAGCATCTCTGATCTGGTGTTACATATTTTAGATGTTAATTCCTCCCCTACAAAACAACAATTTATTCCTCTTTATGAGAGAGAGAACATGTATGGTTAACAGGATCATTTAGCAATCTGCCACTCAAACGTTATAACTGCAGCATTTCCAATTTAAGCTATGTTAAAATACAGCAGAAGATATTCCTTCATTTGACAGACCAGACATTGCAAGTAGTAATTAAACTATGTCTTTTACCTAAAGAAAGTACATTTCAAATACATTACTTTGTTTTACTATTGATTTTGGTTTTAGGTTTTATTTAGAAATTGCAAAGTTTCTCTGATGATTAAGCTACTTCAAATACAAAATATTTTATTAATAAGAATCACCTTGGCACATGTAAAAACATTAATACAGAATTGCAAAAGGAGGGCCAACTGGAAAAATGTCTGCATTTAGTTATATATATTCTGCAGTCCATACGTTTTTGTAAAAACAGGCAAAAAGTAAAAGCCATATTCAAGCCATTAGAGGACTTTTGGTCATGGCTGAAAACTGACAACTGCTTTTCTATGCTACTAAAGCTGGCAGTATGTTCTGTTTGCACTTATCCAGCAGACAGCCATGGATTGAAATTAACCCAAATAATTTAAGCTTTATCGTAAAGATTTTGGAAAATGAAAATATTTCATGCGAGAGCTGTGCTTGCATATTTAAGTCAGTAGGCTTGATTTCTTAATCAGTTATTTTAAGAGAATTAAGATACTGTACAGATAATATGCTGTTGCTAAACTGAACCAACACACTGCAGCAAGAGGAAACTGAAGTTCATAACTCCAGCTATGTCTCAGTTCTGCGCTTCTGTGTTCTCTGATGACATCCAGCCAAATGCAAGCTTGCATTTTTTTAAATTGTGGGCGAGGACGGCAAGGGAAGTGGGGGGAGGTTGGGGAGCAATCTTTGGTACTCAAACAAACCAACTAACCCACCCACCCTTCTCTCCCAACTGTTACCAATAATCTTTTACTCTCCAGACCTGAATAAAAACCCTACCATTATGTTTAATGCTAATTCAATTAGGAATCAAGAATTAATGTTAATTTATGTCAGAAAAAAAGTGGTTCCTTTAAAAATATTAAAAGCACAAAAGACAGATGGAACATCTGATATTTAATTGAGTATTATAAAGAATCGGATATTAACCTGTCATCTTTAAAAAGGTATTTTTAATATTATTCAGTTGAAGTAATGATGTATAACATACATCCAACAAAATACACAGTGCCTTTTCACTGGATACACAGCTTGGTGTGCGTCACTAAGGCACTCAAGAAGCTAATTCATCTGCTGATAATGAATGTAGCAAGCAAATCTCAATTAGAAAGTACCAGTTTATGAGTTTTTGAAGGAATTGTTGTAGATGATGCAACATATCGTGTTTGGTACAATTAGTTACAACCTATTTCTTAACCAGTTAATGTGATATATTATGAGCAATTTTATTGTCACCACACACTACATCTTTCAAAGGCACTGAATGTCTTTTGTTCATCTCTCTCTTTAGGCTATACAGGTTTATGACTTCTCACTCATTTTTTAAATCTGTATGTTCCAATTCTCACATAATACAAGAACTACACAGCCAGTCACATTTCTCCCTCACAAATGCAAACAGAACCCACTAAGGATTATGCCAGCTTTTATTATTTTGAAGCTTAGCCTTTAACACACAAAAGCTTCAACACTCGATCTGACCCTTCAACACTCAAGGATTACTAAGGGCACTGTGCAGCACTCATCACATAAATCCCACCTCATGCTAGTTTTACTGCAAAAAAAACAAAAAAAAACAAAACCCTCTTCTACTTTTTGAAACAAAGTGCCTTGAAACAAGGAGATAATAAATTAAAAACCGTACCTTTCGAATCTATAAAAAATATTTTGTTTCTTATAAATCTTTAAAGCTTATAAAAGCCAGAAAATACATTTAAAAGAGGCTTTTAAACACACTGTTTCATCCATTGAAGTGTGGTTGTGGTCAGGAAAGTGATAAGAAAATGACACGTTTGTTCTACATTTATTCTTCCTCAATCACTGCTATTTTATATATGCTTAGTTTACAAATTAAATATTCTTTTAAATGACAGCACTCCCAAGGCCAACTTGTTAATTGATCAAGTCAAAATTGTTTCTGCTTAACTTACTTTTTTAAAAAAAGGGAACAAAACTTAGCTGAAAATGCTGATTTTGATATATACATGTGGAACAGTTTGCTCATCTATAGCTACTGCACTGCAATTTACGTGTTGCTTGTCTAAACAGATAAAGGCAGCCATGACTCTGAAGCTAGAGGACATAAATGTGTAGTACAAACTTGCCATTTTTGAGAATCACTTTTCTGACTTTAACTAGATTTTCACATAGAGCAAATGGTACTGCATACACAAATGCCACTTTTAGTGGTCTTAGTTTTCCCAACCATTTGGCATTTTAAAAATATGTATATTCCTGTTTAATGAGTATGAAATGTCTCTGCACTAAAACTAAGCTCTAACAACTTGCTAGTTCCATCCAGTATTTGAATTACATCAATTGGTCCTCTTGCATTTCCACGAAGATTGTCCTTCATCTTGCAGCTTTTTAAGTTTTGGTCCAAGAAGATACCACCAGACAAATCCCAGAGCAACGCATATTATGGATTCTACATAATAACCATCCAGGGTCGTAACACAAGAGCCACCAAGTTTTGTACAGAGCTGTGAGAGAAACAAGCATATTTATTAACCAATTGAAACATTTGCCTAGTATTTCTTTACAGCGAGACAAGTGCTTAGCATTCAAATAGATAAAGGACTTTTGCTGTTATCTAACTATATTTTATATAAGCACACATTTTAGATGCCCAATTATGCCACCCTTCATAGTTGCCTTTTCCCCTTCCATATACCCTCTCCCCCACCAAACAAAAAAAAAAACAAAAAACACACCCATTAGTTTCTTGGCCAAGAAGGAAAACAGTGGAATCAGGACAAGAAGATGAGCCACACAAAAAGGTACATCCTTCCCAATACAATAAACTATCTACACCAAGACTCATGCAGAGTCAGTGCTGCTGCCAGCAGCAGCAACTGCCAGAGTTATCGGTGTTCCCTCCTCAGAATACGGTCACAGAGGGCAGCCATAGGCTAGCATTCAATGTGAACATAAGTATGAGGAACACAGAGGGGAAACCTTAGTCAGAGAATCCCTCTTTATGGGGCAGTGAGCTAACCATGAGTAACAACTATGATCTTCTCAGCTGGGGGCTTCATTACCCACAGATCTTTGGATTCCACTTCATTATTGACGCCCTCCTCTTCGAGGGTCAACAACCCTGCAGAGTTTATTAAAATTACCTTCTCTCCCCACGTGCTTTTGACGATGGGGGCATATGGGTCTTGGGGATCAATTTGGTAATCAAAAAAAACCCATCAAAAACCGCTATGCCCAGCTCGTGCATTGCATAGATCGAAAAATTGCAATCAGTATTCCAAAGCCCATGGAAAAAAGTTCATATTTCAGAAGCCTAGACTCATTTTTAGAAGTCAAACTCTTGCACTATACCGTATTACAGACCTCTCATTATATTGTCTGCAGACATTATGTATTCATTTTGTCTACAACTATTATTGGTATCTATGGCTATGCCTATGGAGCACATATTGGGCATGTTTCCTTATACCTTTTAAAAAACACTTCTCTCCCTCCCCCAAAAAGGGTTTATAGAGCAAATTCAGTGCAGTCACTATGCATTTAACAGAAATGAGCAAGTACTGAAAGCAAGCTCCCTTCTCTGAAGTGCTGTCCAGACTAGCAACATGTGGTCAGGGAAGCAAAAGGAAGCAATACAAATGGGGGAGACATGGAAACAGACTGGAGGAGGAAGAGATTCACTCACCTACTTCAGGGAGGAAGGCAAGAGGATAGGAGATCTAATTAATAACAAGAATGAAGAGAGGTATACCCAGGAATCTCAGATTTCTCAGAGCTGGAATCAATTTTTTCCAGAATGGAGAGTTGCTCTGGTTCAAAGAAATCCTGCTTTGCTCCATACCTATTCTTTGGATCCAGTATTTATATCCCTAGAATGCTTTGTGCAATCGGTGTGCTTCTACAGCCCAAACAGTATTCTAAACACATAAGAGCATTCTGTGGTGAAGTTTGAGCCATGAGCTAAAATACCAAGAGGCTTGACTAAAGTGAGTTATAAGATGCCAGTTATTTCTTGCTTCAGCAAAGACATGAATTTGAAGTTCTCATTTCCTCAAATTTCTTTAAGTTGTGCTTGTGCTGTTTTGCTCTACTCTGTGTGCAGTAGCACAGCGCGTTCTATTCTACAGAACATCCATGAGAGCATTAGACAGAGTGGGACTGGAGCCAGTTTCACTGTTCTAGAAGCAGTGAAACATCATATGGTCAGGAAGAAGGGATGTTCGAAAATGAGGGAGTAAGGAAAAAGGCCAATTAGAAAGAATCAGAAGGTGACAGAACAGAAAACCCACTGAGGAGGAAAAAATGGGAAAAGAAATATGGGGTGGGGGGGGAAGGAGGAGGAGAAATATCCTGCCAAAAAAAATAAATAAAAAGCACCTAATCACAACATTCCAAACTGTAAAAAATCCTGGTCCATCCAAGCTTGAGGGATGCAACCACATCCTCTCTACTCCTGCTATTAATCCAGTCCTTCACCGCATCCCTGAGAAGTCTTGTCCCCCTCCCCCACACCTATAAAGAAAAAAGTAAACATTCTGAAGATTTAGTTTTCCAACAGGACCATGTGTGTGTGTTTAATAACTGAACAGTAGATTCAGTAGGAAAAAAAAACTTCATATTAGTGGACGTTTAATATAAAAAGCAACTGGACATGGGTAGGGAAAGGGTCCAGAGTGACCTAGACAAATTGGAGGATTGGGCCAAAAGAAATTGATGAGGTTCAACAAGGATAAGTGCAGAATCCTGCACTTAGGACGGAAGAATCTCATACATCGCTACAGACTACTGGCTAAGCAGCAGCTCTGCAGGAAAGGACCTGGGGATTACAGTGAATGAGAAGCTGGATATGAGTCAGCAGCGTGCACTTGTTGCCAAGAAGGCTAACGGCATATTGGGCTGCATTAGTAGGAGCCAGCAGATTGAGGAAAGTGATTATTCCCCTCTGTTCAGCACTGGTGAGGCCACATCTGGAGTATTGCGTCCAGTTTTGGGGGGCCCCCCATTACAGAAAGGATGCAGGCAAATTGGAGTGAGTCCAGCAGAGGGCAATGGAAAGGATTAGAGGTCTGGGGCATGACTTGAGGAGAGGCTGAGGGAACTGAGCTTATGTAGTCTGCAGAAGGGTAAGGGGGGATTTGATAGCAACCTTCAACTACCTGAAGGGGGGGTTCCAAAGAGGATGGAGCTAGGCTGTTCTCAGTGGTGGCAAATGATAGAACAAGGAGAAATGGTGGGGGAGGTTTAAGTTGGATATTAGGAAACACTATTTCACTAGGAGGATGGTGAAGCACTGGAATGGGTTACCTAGGGAGGTGGTGGAATCTCCATCCTTAGAGGTTTTTAAGGCCAAGCTGGACAAAGCCCTGGCTGGGATGATTTAGTCGGTGTTTGTCCTGCCTTGAGCAGGGTGTTGGACTAGATGACCTCCTGAGGTCTCTTCCAACCCTCATCTTCTATGATTCTCTGAGACATTTTGAAGGCCTTTGAATGTGTAAGACACAATAAGAGAAACCATTATTATAATATTTAGACAACATCAGAGTGGAGACCATCACACCTTCCAAACTTACTTCTGCAGCAGCTGTAGTTCCGCAACTCTGTTCCTGTGCACCTATACACTCTTTCACTGTAAGTGGATCAACAAGCCAAAGAGCTACCGTGGCGGGCCAGTTTCCTCCCAGATTCGACACAGTATTTAGAAGTGTCATATATGTTCCTCCAATCAATGGATCACTAACTTTGGCATTGAAAGCCATTATAGCAACATACATGCTGTACAATGTAATCTGATGGGGGGAAAATAATAAAATTTATTCAATTATTTTTAATCTAAAAACAAATTACTTGAAATACACAAACATTTATTTTATGTTATTGCAGTTCTTCTTCTAGATATCTGTACAGTTAATCACTACAAAAGTTACTTTGCGGTCAGGATTTGTCTGCATTCAACAACAGGAGGAAATCTTGCTATTTGCTTTAGCTCAGACATATGTAGACCCAGCCTCAGATATTTTGGAATTATCTGAAATAGATTTCAGGTATGATAGATCAAATTGAATATGCTTTAATAAATACAGGGTTGTTAATCAGATTATTTCAAAGAGAGTTCACAAACACTGGCCCCGTTTCAAAGCACACTGAACTCAACAGGCTTTGTATTCAACCCATTGTGCTATTCCTAACAGTCAGTCAATAAAATGCAACTTTATAAGCTTTTTAGGGCAGGGATCTCACATTAATTTCTGTGTACTTTTTTTGGAACTATGTGATCATCATGTTGGTCAGACTCAAAGGCAAATGGTTCCCCTGACTCCCATTCAAATGGGTTTCTTTAGCTCACTTTCAAAAAAATAATTTCTGGAGGAAAAAAGCTGATCCAGCGAATAGAAGTGTGGCAGAAAATCTTTGATTCACCACACTAGAGCAAAGAGAAATCCTATAACCGGGCTGACTGATCTGTTCTACTGTATGGGTTTGGTTATTCAGTTTACTCCATCTCATAATCCTATTTATTAGTTAACTCCATTGTATAACTTTATTTCAATCTCCCATTATACGAGTGCCAGTATAATTAAGATGAGGACAAAGCCAGTTAATTATATTTTTACAACAGACTGAGTTATAAAGATAGAATTTTTCTGCGGGGGGCATGAATGGACTATCTTTATGACAACAAAATGTAGCAACTTGTTACCTGATGTAAAGCATAACTCAGCAACACCACAATATAGTAATAGATAGGAAATCCTCCTTCATGTTGTACTTTAGGAGTCCACCAAACCAAAAGAGCAAATTCCAAGCCTATCAGTAACCTGTAACAAAAGGGAACAGACTTTAATTCTAGCTTCTTAATTTAAATATGTGGGCATGAATCACTGCATATCTTGCAAAACCTACAGCATTCATGTGTGAGCAAAGATGCTTTTTAAAATAGTGATGTGAATCAATTTATCTGAAAGTTTATAGTAAAAAAATATATACCTAAAATGATTAAGATAGACACAAACTGTTTTTAAAAATTAATTTGAATACACACACACATGTTTGTGTGTATTCAAATGAATTTAAAAACAGTTAGTACACACATAAATAAAAGCAACTGAAGTTGTAAACATATCATACTAAGCTAGTTTCGCTTGGCAGTGGATGGTATAGCTAAGGTTATGGAAAGTCTCCAGAAATAACCCTCTCCATTTTCAAATGCTCATTACTTTCAGAAAAGTTCTCTTTTGGGTGAAAACAACCACACGACTCAGCTAAGGGTCTGTCTGTTTTTTTAAATTTGGAGCAAACACTATTTACTCACTTTTGAGTTATTAAAGAGCAAGAGAGACATCTTTTTTAAACTGCAGGGAAAAAAAGAGTAAGACTTTTGTACATTATATATCTCCTGAAAAAATGGCTGAATTTTATATGCAGAAAATTGAAATTTTGCTATTTATCAAATTAGTGCACAATACACAATATTGATATCAGTTGCATAGATAGGGTTTGTGCTGTATCACTGTGGAGTTCCATTTGTTTGACAGTGCTGCAACCATGGACGTACACAGCGAAATCAGCAGAATCTAATTCCCTTTTTCTAAAATGTAAAAAGGTATTAACAACTAGACTACAGTGTGACATTTTAGACATTTAAGAGACATAAAATGCAAATGTTGAGTTTCTCATCCTTGATGCACCTATATTGCATAAACAGGCTGACAATCGTTTCCCTTATTCTCACAACTGAACCCAATGAGGTATATGGGATTACTAGCATGAGTATATCAAGTAGGATTTAGCAGATGAAATATTTTGGATTACTAGTTATGGGCAAGATTTTGCCATCCTTACACTGAGAAGTACCTTGCTATACAAATACAGCCACTGACTTTAGTGAAACTAATTGCAGAGTAAGGTACTACTTGAGTAAGAGTGGAAGAATATCACACTGTACTGTCAGATGTACATCTTTGCTTAAAGCAAAAGAAGCACAATTCTGCTTTCAAATATACATGCCCAACACTAACTGGCTTCAATAGAAATTGCAGATGTATTGGAGGGAAAAATTGGGCCCTGAGATGTGGGCAAGTTTACTATGAGAATCTTAACTTGCCTATTTCTTTATGTCTGTATGTTTGAAAAGTACAGCCTTCACATTATTTTTATTTATTCAGACTATACAATTCAAATACATTGTATAAACATGGAAAGTAAAAATCTTCTATCATCTACTTTTTTACCTAAAAGGCATGGCTTTGTAAAATGTGTTCAGTGGCTGCGGACCTGCTGTGTATTTGCTGATGATCAGAGGCAAGATTATCTGTAAAGGTACGATTGGAACAGCTAGTAGAGCTAAGTGTTCTTTAGGTACTCCTTCTTCCACCAATTTAAGTCCTGTTACTGCATCTGCTGCTGAGAAGCCAACCTGCAGTGTAAGTTATAAAGAGAATAAAAACCTGAAAGCCAATGACAAACTTTGCTAGACTATCAAAATTACATTTCTCCAAATATTAATACTCAGTTTGGCACTTAAAATGAACTTCAATTTGCCTTTTCCCCCCCCATAGTTCACTTCCAAATATAGATCCAATACTGTTGCAAATTCTGCATGGGAGGACTCTTCACTTGCACACTGCTTATGGTTGTATCAAAGCCATACTGAGAAAGTTGAAAGCAGCAACAAATTTCCTAGTCATATGAATGACGCAGGTAACAATGAAGACGATCCATATAAAACTATGGAAACCTACATTGCACAATTTTGTTTGCCACAGAAATTAATTCTACAGTGCTACAGAATTCCAAAGACCCCGCAAATACCCAAGTATTCTCCAAATTGCATGTTAGATTTTAGAATTCCAAATGAGAGGAAACAGCCTTGCCAATATACTGGAGCTACAATCAGAAATTCACACAGACCCCAAACAAAATCATGTTGCAATTCTATTTAAAAAAAATGTCTTTACATATTGTAAACAATGTACCTAATTTATATCAAAACATTAAAAACAGGAGGTTTAGATGCAAGTCTTTTGTACAACTCTACTAAAAAACATGAATTATGCAAACTTTAGATAATTTGCAACACGTAAACAGTGAAAAAAAAATTCCCTGTTCTGCCATGAAAGGTGAATACAGTTTGAAAACATGGCCCACGTGGTATCAATTATTATTCATAAGTATATTTACTCACTTTTGCTGTTAAAATCAGGACACAGAAAGTAAGAACCGCTGGCATTTTTACTATCGAGAAGAGCAGTTTGTACGTATCAGTGATGCCTTTTGTTTCTTCTTTTGATGGTGTTACTTCCTTGTTTTCCTTTTTCAACAGGGCCACTAAAGTAGTAGTTATTAAGAAGACAGCTCCCCAGAAAAATAGGAAATCTGAAATTAAATTGCCGCATCATAATTCAAATATATCACGGTCTACATTTTGTTAATTAGCAGCTCAATATGAGAAACTGACTTATTCTTCAAGAATATACACAGATACCTTAGTAGATGGGAATTACAAGTCATACCAGTCATGAGTAGCAATAAAACTCATGTAACCCTCAAAACTGACATAAAATGTTCCTAAATCTGCCATTGTTTGTTCCCTCTTACCTGGAGGGAAAATGGCAAACTGGTGTCATTACAGGGATGTTTTGTATATTTCTTAGTTCCGTGAGCATGTTAGGGAGAAGAGTCTGGGGTAAAAGTGAAATTAAAATATAATCTTTTAAGGAATTTTAAATGTATATACAGCCTTTCATCCCAGAAGATCTCAAAATACTTAAAGGAAAAAGCACTGTGTAGTGGTTAGAGAATAGAATGGGAAAATGAGAATTCTGAATGTCATTCTTGGTTCTATCACTGACATTAGCTCAAGGATATACAATATAACTTCTCTGTGCCTCAGTTCTACACCAAGAAAATGAGGAATATATTTACCTATATCACAAGGATTTAAAATTTAAAGTGTGTAAGATCCACAGATAAAAGATGGTACAAAACAGTCAATTAAAAAGTTACTATCCTACAATACTTGCACTGTCATTGGAGGGAGAATTATATTAATAGATTTTGTTTTAGAAGAAAGGAAGAGATTGTTTTAATAATTCAGAAAGTTACCAATCAAGTACTGTAAATTAATTTACCTAGGATGATATTCTGTACTGTGCCTCTCAGAAGTGTAGGATAGACAGGGAAAAGGGTAAAGCAGTCTTAAGCCACCCTTATGTCCTCCTGATTCCTGACAACTCCAAGGGCCAGAGAGGCCCCTGGCATATAGCTAGCCAGTACACAGCATGAAGGACTTAGAGCACATCTTTACCACATCTTAGTATTTCCAGGGAAGAGGGGAGAGAAAAAGATAACAAACTGTTTTCTCCTATTTGCTGCTTCCATAATGCTTCAAATATTTTAATAAAATAGAAAAGGTAATATGGTTTGACAAGCCTGCATTGTTGATTTAGTCAGTCAACTTCCTAGATTCCTCCTCCTCCAGGAAAAAAAACATAGGGACCTCAAATGATCTTTTTATATGATGTAAAGCATCAGGTTTTCATTGTGCATGCATATCAACTTGACAGCACATACAAAAACTGCACTGTGGTAATAGTGCAAAAAGGTGCCACAGGGCAGAGAGTTGCTACTGCAGTGAGCAATTTACTAAGATTGAGATAATGCTCAAAGCTGTAATCTAGGAATATCTTTGTTTTTATACACTTGCTTCTAATCAAGTCAATACTGTCAATTTGCAGCAGCTGCAGTGATTAGTTTAGCTAAGAAAAGTATGCAGAAACAAACGAAAATCAATGAACTGTTCATTAAGATGGGAAAGCTTAAATTTAACTTGGTAAAAGTAACATATCCTTCCATCCATAATGTCCACTGCTGATCAGTATGCAGAGAGGGGCAAAATGTGAAAAATCTTTTTAAAAATATCACTTAAAGGCGAATAAGCCTGTATTTAGGAGAGCATATAAATGAATTACACTCAGTGACAGTATTCCATGATGATAATTAATATATTAATCTAATTATCCTTATGAATTCTATTCTACTGTCATTAAAATTATGTCCAACCAATAAATGACTACGGTTTCTTGCTAGTGCCAACATTTAAGACATTGATTACTTCCAAATAAGTACACTAATGAAAGAAGTGTTATTTATAAACCTAAATTAGTGTACATTTTATTTTGATGAGAGATTGAACATTAAGAAATGTAAATTTCCCTAGCTGATGATTAAGTGTATCCAGGTAACTTGCCTTTCCCACCATCATCCACTTTAGCATTCAAGGACAAGTTCAACAGGTTTAGTTATTTTCTTTATGAATGCTTCCGTAATAGTCACATATCTCTTTTGTAAATATACGGTTCATGTAAACTAAGATGACCTGAACAATGTGGGTATGCGGAGCAGAACTGAACCTCTTTAGCAAAGCAGGAGCACACAACCTTACCCAGCAACTGATGGAAGGAGAACAACCTGTCAAAAAGTCACGGTGGAAGGAGCCAGGAAAGTGTCAGAACTGGGGAAACAAGGAAGCTGCAGGGTGGAAAACGATAGCGCACCAAACCATGGAAATGTAGTTCCATTTGCTAAGTGTACACACAAGCCTGTTGGCATGTATGCAAACACCCAGAGCAGTACTGTCACTATATGATAACGACGTATATATATTTTTCCTATATAAATTAGCATTCATGAACTTTAAATAAATAAATAAATAACCATGAGCAGGGCCAGCTTTAGGCCGATTCGCCGATTTCCTGGAATCGGGCTCTGTGCCCGAGGCGCCTTTTTAATTTTTTTTTTTATTCACCCCAGCGGCGGTCAGCTCCGCCGGGTCTTTGGTGGCCCCGCAGCCCCGCTCTCCCAGTCAGCAATCTGAAGTGCTGCTGAAGACTGGGAGTGCCACCCGGTAAGTAAAAGCAGCAAGGAGTCCTGTGGCACCTTATAGACTAACAGATGTTTTGGAGCATGAGCTTTCGTGGGTGAATACAATACAGATGCATCTGACGAAGTGGGTATTCACCCACGAAAGCTCATGCTCCAAAACGTCTGTTAGTCTATAAGGTGCCACAGGACTCCTGGCTGCTTTTACAGATCCAGACTAACACGGCTACCCCTCTGATACTTGACCTGGTAAGTACAAGCCCTGCTCCCCCAGGAATCGGGCCCCACACTTGCTAAAGCCAGCCCTGACCATGAGAATTTTAGTGCCTGGGTAAGGAACCAGTTCGACACCCTGACATCCCCCATTTATCCACAGAACACAGACAGCACAAACCTCTGTTAACTCTTAACTGGAAAACCCACCCCTAGAGGGAAGAGGAGAGTTCAGGTTCTTTAGCATCTCTGCTGAGGCTGCCATATGGGATGCCAAATGTGGTGGTGTTTTTGTGAAATAGCGACAAATGAAGAGTGACAACCCATGTTAAAAGTTTCAGTTCACTACCAACTATGGCCACACTGGATTAGTGACCTGGAACAGTTCCCGATTTGGAACCTCCAAGTTTCCTTGGAAAGTTTAGTTGCCAATGGTCAAGCTTGTCAAAGCACATACGAAACATCTATGCTTTAATAACTTCTGAAATTCCTAGGCAACATACATAATAAATACAACCTACATATACCTAAAAACAAAAAACACAGAACCTAGTGACTGACAATACCACTGGGTGTTATGTCATGATTCAGGGATACTCTGTTTTGCAGGAAGGAGTCTTATAGATATACATAGACATATCGTTATTTACGTTTCCACTAATATGACTTGAAAGATTCTTAGCATATCTAGTCCTGAACATTTATATTTCTGGGGTTACCATAAAAAGAACAACAGTGTTCATGCAAAATGATTTATAATCATATAAGAAAGAAAAAGATTGTGTTTGTCTAGAAGAGGATCGGCTCAAAATTGCCTTAAATTATTTTGATCTAAATAGAATGAACTTTTACAATTCAAAGTAATGCTGACTTGACAGCTCTGAAAACTGAAATTCCTCTATACTCATAAAAGCACAGGTAATGACACTTCAAAGTTTCCCCAAAACATTCTGCATGCCTTAAACCTGAGCTAGAAGGATGACCTCTAAATTTAAGGAGTAGTGACCTTCCCTCTCAGCCTCTTTGCACTCATTTATCCATTGGAACCTAGATTAAGACTCCACATTTTACCTAGACTAAACAGTCATTTTCAACCTGAATAACATTCATTCAAACCTTTAAAACAAACAGAGATCGAAGGTTCCAAAGTCCATTACCACTATCAGAATTTGAATTTCAATATAGTATAAATGATACCTGAAAGGGTAACAATTCCTTTGGGTTGAGGTTGAAACCGCAAATATTTGTTACAAAAAGAGGCAGATTCAAGGGCCAAGAACAAGACATTTCCCAAAAAATAACCAGCTGTTTGGCCAACAGAGTTACAAGTGGAAGCATAGCCCACATTTTCCCGGGACAACATAGTCAGTGCCCAGCCATCCACAGCAATGTCCTGTGTGGCGGCCAGGAACTCAAACAAAAAGAAAGTCACGGTGAGGGCCACCACATCAGGACTCTTGCCCTCCACATCGCCTAACAGGAAGTCTACCTGTGTGGACAGGTACATCATAAAAAAACCCAGGATGTACTGAGTGGGCACAAGCCAGGACTTGCGGCGGCCAAAGCTCTTGAAGTAGACTGCATCCACCAATGGGGCCCAGAGCAGCTTCAGACTGAAAGGCCAAAAGACAAAGCTGAAAAAAGCCTGGCCCTTATAGCTGACATTCTTGCTCTGCAAGATGAGTGGGATGCTGCCTGCCAACCCCAGCGGGATACCCTGTAGTACATAGAGAAAAAGGAGGAGCAGGATACTACCCAGTTCTGCCCGATATCCCCGGGGCACCATGTAGGACGCTGAGTTATGCTCCTGGAGCAGTGCCTCTGTGTCATCTTCTCCTAGTCTCTCAGTGTGATTATCCATGTACGGAGCTGGTGGTGGAGGCTTGATCTCCATGTCCATGGACTGGTGGTAGCTGCCAGGCCGGCGCTGCCGGCTGCTGTCCTTGTAAGAGATGGTTGGACTCATGTTGCACACGAAGTCCGGAATTTTTTTGGACAGGGGATCCACTGTTCCCTAGCAATCTTACAGTGGCAACGAGCAGCTCCTGCGCACTGCAAGTCACTTGGGACGCAAGTTCCCAGCTCTGCCCACCGCAGGATGGGCATACGCAACTCCAGGCACAGGCTTTCAAGGCAGGGGGCTGCTCAGCTTTCCCCACCACAGAGCAGGGGAGTTTCAGCGCCCTCTGCTCGCCGGGCTTGCGGGGGTGGGGGGATCAAGTCTTCACTCCGTGCGTCACCTCTTTGTGGCGAGCCGTTACAAGGAAGTTCAGCTCTTCCCCTTGCCGGGAAGCGAATACGCTGCGAGGGGGTCACCGCTCCGCCGGGGGGGAAGAGGTTGGTCAGCGACTACCGCGCGAGGGGGGTGTCGCTCCCCGCTACGGCTCCTCTCGCCTCACGCGGGATCTTCGCGGAGGAGTCGCCCCGCTCCTGTCCGGCACCAGCCGCTTGCTGCCCACCAAGCCTCCCGCTGAGTGCTATCAATGTGCTTCAGCGCACTACTTCCGGCTACCCGCCCGGCTGGGTCCGTCCTGTAATGGCTCCCCCGGAAATACTCGCCAGCACAAAGCTTCCTTCGAGGGGAAAAGAGCGGAAATCTCGCGTCCTCCGCGCCTGGCAGGCGTGGTCCCACCCCATTGGTGGGGAGGCGGGTGACGTTTGGCTCTAACGAGACCGCTCTGTTTAATCGCATTCCACCCCCTGCTACGGAGCAGCGCCGCCTCTGGCCGTCTCCTGGAACTACTCTCAGGTCTGCGGCAGCGCCCCCGCCGGCTTCTCTAGGAACCATTGCAGCTCTGCATCTTGTCCGCTCAGCTACCGGTGGGACTTTCCTCCTCACGCATGGGCTGTCCGGTTCCCCCACCCAGCCTCAGCTTCCCACTCCACCATTCTGGGGTTCCCTCCCCTCCCACAGCTAGAGACCTTCTAACCCTTCCTCAAGGCTCCCCAACACTTCCTGCAGCTGCACATACCCCCCGGCCCAGCTTCTCCCTGTCCAAGGCCTTCCTCTGCCCTGGCTTCTTCAATATGCTGCAGTCCCCACCCCACCCTTCAGGCCTCTGTTTTCTCATGGTCTACCGTGGCTGGGGGTACCTCTGCCTGCCCATCTGTCCCTTACTTATCCCATCGTTTGGAGGTAAGTAGCTGGCCTTGTCCCTTTTTCAAGGAATTGTTTGCCTTCCCTGGCACCGCCTTAAAAATAGGGGTATAGGGGTCTTCCAGAGAAGTGATATCACCTTCTATAATACTGTCAGGATGGGGCCGAACACTGGGGGTGGGGAGGGGCATGAGGATTAGGGAAAGGTAGTCCAACCCCACAAGGTTTTTCCTATGCTATGGGGAAGTCTCAATCACCGGCAGGACCATTCTTGAGCACAGGAGAACTGGCAGAAGAGTTAAGCTTCCTGGGCACACAAACCCCAGAATTTTTGTAATTTACCAAATAAGTCAAATTTAGCTTCTAGAACCTGGATGTATTTAAGGAGCCCTCCAATGTAGAATTCAGAAAACATCCTACTTGGCCCTTACAGGCATTATCTTGGTTGGTGCCTGATCTTGATAATCCAAATGCAAAGGGGTGGCCAGTGACCACAGATGCTGACACCGAACATGGGGAACCTGGTTCTTCATCCAGGCAAAGTCTGGCTATGAATATTTCTAGAGCCCCCACAGCAGGTTTCTACTGGGGGGCACACCAATTAAAAAGAAGTAGTGAACAATTCAATTGTATGAGCCAACACAGACATATTGCAATCTGTCTGGTTAAGAACTGGATATTGATCTAAAAAAAAGTAGTCGGAAGGGTACTGTAAGAAGTCCAAGGGAACTGCCAGTCTCTCTGCTGGCAAGGCCGTTATGTGAATACACATACACTTTCTAATAATATCACTCATATAATTCATATAATGTATTCCAGTGTCTCATTTTTAATATAGGAGATAAGGAATTTCTCAGCAGATACAATTTCACCTAGTAGTCCTTCAACCATGCAGCTACATGGAAAACTGACTATATCAGAACCTTGTAATTTGAAATGACTCAATATATCTAGTATTAAAAGGTAGATAAACAATACTGAACATTGCTCCCAGAGTATGCATATACTGTGAAATAAGTTAGAAATCTGTAATACATTGATATGTATGGAGAGCAGGAAAAGCAGTTATAAAATTATATTTTTAAGGATCTCTGATCAAGAAAAGACTAGCAGGACAGCACCTTTAAACATTTTAGATCAATATACAATAGTATGGGCAAATGTATGTAACATCCCACACATGATAAATTGCTACAATTAAGCAAGGGAAGATAAGCTAGACCTAATTTATAATAATATAGTAAAATGATGTATTATTAAACAGTCATTGAAGTTTAGTAATAATATTCTGCAGGCAGATCACTAAATTGACAATTAAATAAGCCTGAGAACTAAAAACACATTTCATATAGAGATGTCAAGGGAAAGCCATAGCTGAACCAAATCAAATTACTTACTTTCTTCATTCTGTGAAGAGCTGTGTACATCAGTCATTGAAGAAGGATGTTTGAAATCTTTTTTCTAAGGTAAATATTCCTGATATTTAAAAATGACTACATTTGTGATGTCAGGTTAACTAGTTGAAAAGGAAGAATCTCCGGGAGAGGGTGTAACATAGAAACAATTTAATTAATAAAAAGTTATGCAAACCTATCAAGTCCTGGTACTGCCATTCATTGAGAACACAGCCCATGGAGTCATATCTTGAGGGAAAGTGTGCTG
Source organism: Gopherus flavomarginatus (assembly GCF_025201925.1). Taxonomy (NCBI): domain Eukaryota; kingdom Metazoa; phylum Chordata; order Testudines; family Testudinidae; genus Gopherus; species Gopherus flavomarginatus. The sequence goes on from NC_066624.1 coordinate 89,799,983, forward strand.
TAGGGAGTTTGAGCACAGGATGGGGAGCTAGAAACTCCTGAGTTCTAATCTTTATTCGACCACTGACTTGTTTTGTTAATCTGGTCAAGTCACTTAACCTTTCTGACCCAGATCCTCAAAGGTATTTAGGCTTCTAACTTCCATTAATTTCAATGAGAATCTGGGTCTCTGGGCCACCATCAGTAACATAGAGTTAATAATACTAACCTACCTCAGGGTTCATAGTAGATTAATTTGTTAATGTTTCCAGATGTAACTTAAATAAATGCTCAGTATTAATTGTCTCCCATGTTGAGCAAAACTGTAATATCATAATAAGCACTAGGGTGTGGCCCAGATTTTGTGATAACTATAAAGTAGAATTCCTCTTACATACTAATTATATAGTCCTTACTAGAAATCTTGTCTTGCAGCTAGATACAGTGAATGAAGGCTCTCCATTTTTATTAAGTGGATCTTATAACCTGAAATGCCTACTCCATGGGTCCATATGTGACCCATTTCTAATTGTTTCTTTAGAAGCCTCAAAAGGCATATAGAATAGAATTAGGAATGTCTATATACAATAAACAAGATATAAGATATGGCTATCCCAAGCCAATCAATCTGTGATAGAAATCAAAATTATATGACTGGTAGCATCACTTATTATTTAAAAAAAAAAGGAGTACTTGTGGCACCTTAGAGACTAACAAATTCATTTGGGCATAAGCTTTCGTGGGCTAAAACCCACTTCATCAGATGCATGGAGTGGAAATTACAGTAGGCAGGTAGCCCATGAAAGCTTATGCCCAAATAAATTTGTTAGTCTCTTAGTCATTGTTTTTGCTGACACAGACTAACATGGCTACCACTCTGAAATTTATTAAGGTTCCTTGAAACTTTCCATTATAAGATCTGTTTTCAGTGAACTTACAACTTTGCCAGACTTTAGCTATTCAGGCTGAAGTTTTCCATGATGGTATCTACTCAGGCTGCTATTTTTAAACTTCAGCCAAAATGGTTCAACTGTTTTCAAGAATGAGACTAGGGAAAAATACATTGTTTTGCAATGTAAAAAAATAAATAAATCTGTCAACTTTTACTTTGAGAAGCTCTAGCATTCCCATATTTTATAGCTGGGGCTTTACATTTGGCAAAGAGGGCTTTGTGTCAGGAATGTGCCTTTTGTTGTTCCTGGGAAAATCTGTCCAAATTTGGTCAAGTTATAAGCCTTTGCAAACTGAATTTTTTTTTCACATTTTCAGTAGAGATTTCTTAGGTTACCTCTACACATTGAATTTGGAATGTTGCAGTTCCCAGCTCAGAGACATACCTGTGCTAGCCCTGATAGAGCTAGTGTGCTAAAAACAGAGCATATCCATGATGGAACAGGCAGCAGGAGGGGCTAGCCATCCTGAGTACATTCCCGTCCAAGATGCTAAGTACTGCTCAGGATGGCTAACCCCTCCTGCCTTTCATACCAACGTTGCTACATTCTATTAGTGCACTAGCTCAATCGGAACTAGCATGGAAATGTCTCCAAGTGTAGACATACCCTTGGAGTTTAGCAGATAAAGACTGCTCACTGAGCACGTTCCATCCCCTCACAACTCCAGCCAGGAGAGGCTGGGCACGGCAACAAAGAACAGGGAACCTGTCTCCCCAGTTGTCTTAATGATGTCCCTGCTATGTGCCCAGTGTGGAGGAGGAAGCCAACTGATTTGAAAGCAAAGGGGACAACAGCTGGACTCAGGGAATGGGGGAGAATAGATTGGGACAGGGAGCCTGGTGAGACTGGGAACAAAGATGGTTGGGCAAGGAGATTGGAACCAGGAGCAAAGTGATGGTGGGAAACTGCGATTGGCTGAGCAAAGAGACAGTGGCTGGATGGTGAGAGGAAGCTGGGTCTGGCTGAGAAAAGAGACTGGTACCTTGGGCAAGGAGACTGAGCTTGGGATGGGAAGGGGACACTGGAACTGGAAGCCACTGCGGGGAAGACTGTGAGCCGCTAAAGAAAATGGGGTAGGGGAGACTAGGAACCAGTTGGTGGAGGAGACAATGAAAGGAAAGAGGAGCCAGGGCTGATGGACGACTGAAACTGGCTAGACAAGGAGACAGGGAACCAGGATGGAGAAGTTATTATGAGAAGCTTCAGGAGTGGAAACTGAGACTGGGTAAACAAAAAGAATGGAACTGGGACAAGGAGCTAGGAGATGGGAAGAGCCAGGTTGGCAGGAATGGGGCAGAAGTTATCAAGCTTGTGGAAGCAGGACAGACAGGAGCAGTGTTCCCTCTAATTTTTTACATCCATGTACGGAATTAATGTTATGTGCACCAATATGGAGGTGATGTTGTGTGACACATCACCTTCATATTGGTGCACATAACAAAATTCATGTGGTGGAGGTGGGGCTGAAGGGTTTGGAGTGTGGGAGGGGGCTTATGGCTGGGGCAGAGGGTTGAGGTTTGGCATTCGGGGGGCTCTGGCTGGAGGTGCAGACTCTGGGGTGGAGCTGGGGATGAGAGGTTCAGGGTGCAGGAGGGGACTGAGGGCTGGGACAGAGAGTTGGGGTTTGGGCCAGTGCGGGCTCTGGGGCAGGGCTGGGAATGAGGAGTTTGGGGTGCAGGCTGCCCAGGGTGCAGTGGGGAGAGAGGATTCCCAACAGCCCTCTCTCGCTGCAGCAGCTTGGAGTCAGGAGAGAGCCACCTCTCCCTGGCTGCAGCAGCTTCAGCGGGGCTGGGCTGGGCCAAGGAAGGGGCTCCTCTTCCCCAGCCGCAGCAAGTCCGGGGCAGGTCCGTGTTAGGCCAGGAGAGGGGTACCTCTCCCCCAGCAATGGCAAGTCTGAGGCAGGTCCATGCTGGGGCTGGCGGGACTTAACAGGCAGCTGCACGGCCACACAGCTTAGGCCACGTCCAGACTAGGTATTAAAATCGATTTTAGATACGCAACTTCAGCTACGGCAATAACGTAGCTGAAGTCGAATTTCTAAAATCGAGGTACTCACCTGTCTGGACGGCGCAGCATCGATGTCCGCGGCTCTCCGTGTCGATTCCAGAACTCCGTTCGGGTTGATGGAGTTCCGGAATCGATGTAAGCGCGCTCGGGGATCAATACAGCGCGTCCAGACTAGACGCGATATATCGATCCCCGAGCAATCGATTTTAACCCGCCGATGCCGCGGGTTAGTCTGGACGTGCGCTTAGAAGGAACTTAGGACAGGAGGGTATGCATCCACTAGAGAACATCCCTTTCCAGAACTTGGAATGGAACTAATGATTCCCAAGTGTTGGCATTATTAGTGCAGGTATTACCATGACACTAATTTAACCATATATTCCTTTATTAAATCCAAAGGCTGAATGGTACTTACACAGTTCTGGAACAGCCTTCCGAGGGAAGCAGTGGGGGCAAAAACCTAATGGCTTCAAGACTGAGCTTGATAAAGTTAATGGAGGGCATGGTATGATAGGCCTACCTATGATGACATGTGGCCGATTGGCAGTTGCCAGCGCAAAAATCCTCAATGGTTGGAGACAAGACACGAGATGGGGAGGCTCCTAGTTCCTACAGAGAATTCTTTCCCAGGTATCTGCCTGGAGGGTCTTGCCCACATGCTCAGGGTCTAACTGATTGCCATGTTTGGGGTCAGGAAGGAATTTTCCCCTGGGTCAGACTGGCAGAGACCCTGCGGGTTTTTCGCCTTCCTCTTTGCCCTGGGACATGGGTCACTTGCATTTTTAAACTAGTGTAAATGGTGAATTCTTTGTAACTTGAAGTATTTAAACTATGATTTGAGGACTTCAGTAACTTAGCCAGAATTTCTGGGTCTATTTCAGGAATGAGTGGGTGAGGTTCTGTAGCCTGCAATGTGCAGGAGGCCAGACAAGATCATTATGAAAGTCCCTTCTTACCTTAATGTCTGAGTAGTTGATATAAACATGTCTAAAAGGCCTAAATAATAAGCAATTTATTACATCCAAACAGCAACAAAACTTATATAAGTATTTGATCAAGAGACTTACAAACAGGCTAAATCAGGGGTGCTTAGACCCAATGTAGAGCCAATTGATTAGTCAGGCAGGTGTTAGAATGAACCCTTTAACAGTTTAGTTTTTTATACCCAGTCATTGCCATTTATAAGACCTTAGCTAAAACAAGAGTTTCTTATATAGCCAATTATTTATTGCATCTGGTACCCAAGTAACCATGTTTCATTTCTATTATTTCAGCTGAAACTTTAAATAAGATAAGTTATATTTTGAAGGGGCACTAAAGAGTAATATGCCAGCAGCCCCCCATCAGCGCTTCCCCCACCTCCCGCCCACCAGTAGCCCCATCAATCAGCACCTGCCCCTCCCTCCCTCCCCACACCTCCCAATCAGCAGTTTTGTGGCATGCAGGAGGCTCTGGGAGGGAGGGGGATGACCAAGGGCATGGCAAGCTCAAGGGAGGGCACGGGAAGGCATGGAGTGGGGCAGGTCCTCTGGCAGAGCCAGGGATTCAGCAGTGAGCACCCCCTGGCACACTGGAAAATTGGCACCTGTAGCTGCAGCCCCGGAGTCAGTGCCTATACAAGGAGCCGCATATTAACTTCTGAAGAGCTGCATGTGGCTCTGGAGTGACAGATTCACCACCCCTGACATAGTTGATGATATCCTACTATTGCTGTCAGTTCTTCCTCTAGCTCAACTGGCAGAGGTCTAAACCAGGGATCTCAAATTCAAATGACCACAAGGGCCACATGAGGACTAGTACATTGGCCCACTAACAACCCCCCCACGCTGCTCCTGGCCTTGCCCCCACTCACTCCTTCCATGAGGCCCTGCCCCTGCCCCTTCCCACCTTCCCTACCCTCATTCCAACCCCTTCCCCAAATCCCCACCCCTGCCCTGCCCTGCCTCTTCTCTGCCTCCTCCCCAGAGCATGCAACTCCCCGCATGCAGCTGTCCTTTCTCTCCTGGAAAGCGCTAAGTGCCGTCAAACAGCTGTTTGGCAGTGGGAAGTGCCTGGAGGTAGGCAGAGGAGCTGTGATGCGGTGCGCTGCAGAGGAGATTGGGCAGCAGGTGAGTGGAGCTTGGCAGCCACAAGAAGTAATGCAGGGGGCTGGGGGGAACTTGGCGGGCCACAGCAAATAACTCCACAGGCCACGTTTGAGACTCCTGATCTAATCATTCCAACCTTGCTGATAACTTTGTAGGTGGCACTGTGATGCCATGATAGAATTTGTTTTTTTAACTTTCTTTGTTAAAAGCCTAGAAAATTACACACAAGGCTATATTAAAAGAATATTAAGGTTATTAGAGAGACAAGGTGGGTAATATCTTTTATTGGGCCAATTTCTGTAGGTCAGAGACAAGCTTCTGAGCTTACACAGAGCATTTCTTACTCAAAAGCTAGGAAATGCCAGAATTAAGGTTGTCTTGTGTGTGCATTAGGACATGCTCTTTAATTCTATGATCACATACAATTTTTTGCATAGGACCCGTCTCCTTTAGTGGATGGGATGTACCTGCTCTAGGACTGGAGCAAGGTTGTGTGCAGCAAGAGACTGTTGTCTGTAAGATCACTGTCTTATTTGTTGCAGAAGTTGGAAGGCATGTATGTAATAAATGTGGCAGAGGATTGATGGAAGAGAAAGTATGGTCTTAGACTGCTACTCTGGAGAACTAGATTCCATCCCTGACTTTGCCACAGAGTTCCTATGTGAAGGTAGGCAAGTTATTTAAGTCAAAATATGACGGTGGCTTGCTAAATGTGTGTGACATTTCCCAGGATGCAATCTGGACTGTTGAATAGCTGTGTCCCCTCAGTTCTCCAATCTGGAGTGCCTTTTGCATTGGTTCGCTGAGAGAGTTATCACTCTTGGTCAGCTCACACTCAGCCTCCATCATGTAAATTATTTCCAGCTATACTTTATGAGTGCTATGACCAACCACTCTTGTACTACGTTGCAGAGCAACACCAACAAATTCCCAGCCACAGGCTTTCCCCCAGAAATGTGCATCTTGTACTGCCCAGCCCTCTCCTGGACAATACAAGCTCATATAAAGTCTGTCATTTTATTAATAACATGCACAAATCCTGTTATCTCAAATTGAAGTGTTTGGGAAATTCTATCAAAGCACACTGATTTAGATAAAACAAAGAAACAAGTTTATTAACTACAGAAAGATAGATTTTAAGTGATTACAAGTAATGAAAAATGTCAGAATTGGTTTCAAAAGAAATAAAAGGTAAAACAACTAACACCTAACTTAACAAGCTAAGTGATTTCAAAGCAAAAGTCTCTCTCACCATGTTTGAGCACTCTTAATAGCTGAATTCCTTCTGCCAGGATCCCTCCCCAGTCCAATTATGCTTCTTGTGTTCTTCAAGTGTTGTGGATGCCATGAGTAGAGATGAAGGGACAGCACTTTTGGAGCATCTGTTTCCCTTTTGTATAGTTTGAAAATCATCGCCAGCTGACGTTCAGGAGACAGCAAGTCTGTGGTGATGGGAACCTCCAGCTGTTTCTTTGCCAAAAAATAGATTTCCTGCTCACACCCTTTTTCTTGCCAAAGAATGGATGCTTAACCAGGTGACAGTCCATTTGATTTTGTTGAACTGGTTTGTGCCTGCTTTTCTGAACTTGGAACACATCTCAGCAATGTCATGCCAGTAGAATTTTATAACTTTACATACAATGTTGCTACTCATTTCACCAGGACAATAATGATCAGCAAATTATGAGTTTTCAAATGATACCTCACAAGGTACATTTTGTACAAAATTTATCATAGTCTTGTAAAAAGGGTGAACATAGGGATAGAGACTGTCACACTGTGTTCTCCTCATTTTCTGGGGGCCCAACTTGATATCCCTTGGGTCTGACAGGTAGCTGTGAGTGCTCAACACTTCTGCAACTGAAGTCAATCGAAGCTGTGATTTGAACATCTAAAGTGGATATCAATCCTCTTGATAATTTTATATCTACTTATATTTTCAAGGCTATCAGTGCCCATGGGTTGGTTCATGTGTAGGGATAACTTCCACATTTTTCAAACTTCCTAGGCAAAACTGGCTTTTGGTCCCCATAAAGCCCACAGAGCCCCTAACAGGAGGGACTTTAAATATAAAGGAAATTATCAGAATAAAGAAATATTTAACATGAAACATTTGAAAAAAATAAACTTCAGCAAATTATAAAAGATAACTTACTCCTTGAAGAGAGTCCTTGAGGGAAAAGATTTATTACCTCCATGTAATGAATACAAGGAAAACAAAAAAAAGACAACTAGGCACTTCTAGTGAGTAAAAGATGGAACTACATGGCTTGTATGCACAACACGGAAAAGGTCTTGTTCTCTTTGCTTTGCTCTGGCTTAGTCATGTGGTCTGTAGCCTGACCCCCGAGAGGTGCTGGGCTGCTGCAACTAGTAATGGGAGCTGTAGCTAATAAGCACCTCTAGGGTCGGGCTTCTAATCAGTACACCAGTAAAATCCTGCCCCCATGAAGGCAATAGCAAAACTCCAATTGATTTCAGTGAGGCCAGGATTTTACCCCCAATCTCTAAAGATTAAAAGTAATTAAATCTTCCCTCTGGGATGGTGTTAAACACCTTCCTGAGTATGAAAAAGAGTAACCTACTGGAATTTAGTAAACAATTCTGTTGATGATGAACAGTAAGGAATATAATCTAGCTCATCCTTGCTTAGTAGTGTTCACTCTGCAGCAGTAACAGAAGTAAAAACCAGTAACAACTTTAACACTAGAGTCAGCAGGTCTGTCCTGCTGTTCTATCTGTATGTCTCTATTTATACCGTTATGTTAATAGAACTGTCACAAACACATTTTCTCTCTTATTTCTCTCTGATTACTACCGCTACTTTGAGATCAGTTCTTCTCCCATTTTTAAATTCTGTGGACTTCTTGAAAGATATTTTTGGCTGGTGTGACCTGATTAAAATGTTTAGTGTAAAATAAACTTATACTATGATCCTTATAACAAAACTTTACTGGAATCTATGACATTATTTGCATTGTTAGAAAAGCAGGCTAATTCTAATTTATACTTTAACCTGAGGTTTCATGGCTTCCCCGCCTAATCTGATTTGTAACCATGATTCTCTTTCTTAAAATTAGTATGATAAAGTTCCAATGAGATTTCTAAGTATGTTTAGAGAGGTAACAATAGTAACTATTTTGATCCAGTTAATTTTCTCAAGTATTTTTCATTATAAGAACTTTCACTGGTACACAAATGACTGGGGAAAGTCCTTTTCTAAAAGGATATTTAATAAAGAGATTCCCAGAAAAATTGTCTATTGATTAAAGTACCAAAGTCTGCCTCTTTACTTTTACCCTCAAAATGGGCTCAAATTAACATAGTAATGTCAACCTCATGTTCAAAAATCATAAGCCAGAGTCAAATGTAACTATTGGCTTTAAAATCATTAGATTTAAAACAATATTTTTGGATTCTTTATATTTTTCTCTATAGATCATGTTTTCAAACTATTCTTCACAATTATGAGGGCTAGATTTGTATTTATTTATTTTAATTGAATGCTGAGATTCTCATGTAATCAAATTATTCCAGAAGCTGGAGAGTTTAGAATGGCACCAACTACCAGAAGACAGATAAAATTGTGTGAATTGGCAACACTGCCTGTATTAAATTTCTATCATAGCTTTGGGCAGCCCAGGAGTACTCACACAGTTGTCCATGTAGATTAGTTGTGCAAGGAACATAAGTAACCCACATTGCTGAATGTGCACAGAAGTTGCAGTGTCTGTGCAATGTGTGGAAATACCTTTTGTTCCACAACTCTGGTTCAGACCTCAATGCGCGGGGCTTGAGAAAATTGACTTTAAAGTTTTTGGGGGGAGCTAGAATTGAGATACAATTGTTGCATCCTACAGTTCTCTTTCACCACATTTTTTGGGGCATACAAACAGCCTGAATTCAGAATATGACATCGAACATGTAAACAGACAAAAAAAAAAAAAGGTATGTTCCTTTCAAGCATCAAATCAATAAATAAAAATATTTAGCAAATTTAGAAATAGAGAGTCAAAAGCACATACAATGCTAGGATCTATAATTAATAGGCTTTGTAATTAGTATGTATTCATTTACTAGTAAATAAATTATAGAATGCATACTAATTACAAATGTTATTAGCAACAGACTACTATTAATATAAAGAACAATATACCCCAAATATGCACAATGTTGATGTAATTCCATTGAGGAGGTTCTGATGGCATCATCAATTATGACAGCAAAGCTCAAGTAGTCTGTAAATTTCATGAAAAACCTGAGATAGAAAAAAAATCTTAATTTATGAACAGCTAGTCAGTGCACTACTTAAGCAATAAGACATGATAGTGGTCTAAGGAACTTCTTAGATGTCCATGGACAATAGAATTCTTGCCTCCACACGTGGGCCCCAATGCTGAAAGGCATGTGCTTAACTTCACGCATTGTGAGTAGTGCGGCTGAAGCCAATGAGCCTATTACGCCTAGTCTGAAACAGCAGCATTAATGTATAATACTGGAGGCAAAGGGAGTGGATAAGATGTTATGGTATAAAAGCATTATAAGAGTTAGGGATGGCTATATTTTTCACAAGATGTGAAGCAAAGGGTGAGTTATATAGGTCATCCCAAATGAGTGACAATAAAACCCTTAACGCATTACGTATTCAGCATATCATCATTACACAAAAAAGTGTTCATACTATATCTACAACAAGGGGGCCTTGGGACCATGAATGCAACTCCTAAGTAGTACCACAATGCAAATAAATAACCTAAGGTAGTTTTTCTACTATTATTATTATTATTATTATTATTACACAATAAGGCCCTGATTCTACAAATACTTTGACTATGCACAGTTTTCCTGCCCTGAGTAGTCCTACTGGAGTCAGTGAGGGCTAATTTGTGCCTAAGTATTTGTAGGATTGGGGCCTTGGTTCCTGAATGGGCTAGAACAAGTACTGCATATCCACTGGAAAGCTGGAAATACAGCTGGTTGAAAAATTAAAAGTTATTCCCTCCTCCCCACCCCCCAAATAAGTCAAAGTTCCTTTCATCTTAAAGTGTTTAAAATAGAGCCATCCATTTGTTTTTAAGTTTTTATGACTATTTAAAAATATTTTTCAAAACATTTGTAAAAATTAACCTTTGAAAAATATCAAAAAGCAATTTTTCACACAAAAAACCCTTTTCACAATGCTGACCATTTTTAGCACATAATGCAACTTCCAAAAAATCATTTTTCAACAAAAAAATTTTCATAAAAAGCTCTTTCGGGATATTTAGTTGAGAATCTCCGTTTCTGCTTTTAGAACTCGTAGGTTGAAAGGTATCAGACCACATGTTCTAGAATGTGTGAGACATACCTGTTTGCAGTGTTGTTATAGCCAGGCTGGCCCCGGATATTAGACACACAAGATGGGTGAAAGAATATATTTTATTGGACCAACTTCTGTTAGTGAAAGAGACATGCTTTCGAAGTATATAGAGCTCTTCTATTCCATACTGGGCAGCTATCAGCATTGCAGGACTGAATATTGCCCATCCTTTACCATGAACTGTGAGTGAAATTTTTATTTCCAAGGGAAAAGGAGGTAATATTTTTGTGATAGGTTGATTTTGGAGGAAAACAGCAGCTCTTGGAAGTTACTCAGAGTTCTGGAATGTTAGAAATAGCAGCAGGGGAAACGTATTTTGATTTCTCACCTACACTCAGCCCACAAAGTTCCATGATAAATGCAAGTTATCACACAGATATCATCACACCAACTAATTTATATTTAAATAGAATACTTATGCTTGTTAAATTGACTAACAACATTAGTTTCTATATTTTTTTGCACCTTGAAATTTGGTACACTGGCATTATATATTGCTGATTGCAGGGGGAAGAGCCTTAACATTTGACGTGTCTTTTGAAATGTTTAAACAGGACAAGAGGTTTTATTTATTCTATGTCCCCTCACTTTTCTCTTTTTACATGTGTTTTAACTGATCGTTTCTTTCCCTGGCGGCTCTCAAGCTCTTCCACTCAGCCTAGACAATTGTAGACAGTCCATTAAAAGCCACGCTCAGGACCTAACAGTTTCCAGTTTCGTTATTCTCTCTTCTTTTCCCTTTCCTACCTGTAAGTTATCTAGTTGTATACAGCAACAGCAGCACAACAACAGAGCATTTACCGGCTGCTTGCAGGGAAGCTCAGCTCTGCAGCTGTTCCGTGCGTGGAAGCCGGCGCAGACAGGCCTCCAGAGAGTGGTCAGTCTCCTTCGGTTTGCAACTCACCTCTGGTTAAGTTAGGTCTGTCCAAGTTGGGGGCACAGAGGCCCCTGCGCCTTTACTTGAGCTTTCAAGAGGGGTCTGGGGTGAGATGGCGCCTCCATCACTTGCACTTGGTGCGAGATGCATCCGGGTTCATCAGACGCAGAGGGGCTGAGTTACAGGTCAGGCGTGAGGGTTTCATGAAGCCAGTCAGCCCAGATGGTGGGGCCACACTGAGAGGCAAGGGAAACCTCTGCAATGAGGCCTAGGGCGGCAAGCCGGGGGGCTGCCTGGTCCCTGCGAGAGTGGCTTGCCTGCGGGAGGTCTGCCGGCCCGCGCATTCCGCGACCGGGGACCTCCCGCAGGCGCGCGGCCAAAGGCAGCCTGAGCCTGCCGTGCTTGGGGCGGCAAAAAAGCTAGAGCCGCCCTCCTAGAAAGGCAGGCGGGCTGGAGGAGGAAGGGCCAAGGGAAACGGGGGACGAGGGCTGAGGGGCTACGGTGCCAGGGCGGCGCTTCCCAGGACCCGAGCTAGCGGGAACGCCGCGAGGCTGGGACCGCGCTGTGCCCCCGCCACAGGCCGCTGGCGGCCAGCCCGTCGTTCCGCTAAACCCAAACCAGCCGTTAACGTCCCCCTGCAGCCGTTGGGCCGAACCAAGGACTCGGCGCTTCTCCCCTTCAGTCCCCCCAGCCGCAGGAGCGGAACCAGCTGCCTCGCCTGCCCCCTCCGGAGGCAGCAGGAGGAGGGAGCGGGGCGGTGCCGGGCCCGGCTCCTCCCAGTGGCGGGAGAGGGGGAGCGGAGGCGCACACGGGCAGGATTAGCTCATCTCGGCGGCTGCTCCTCGGCAGCCTCCCCCTGCTCCGGGCGCCGTCTCCTCGTCCCCGGCCGTGCGGCGCGGCGGCCAGTCCCCAGCCGGCTCCATGGCTCTGTGCAATGGAGACGCCAAGGTCAGTGCCGCGGCGGGAGCCCCGGAGCCAGCGAGCGCGCGCGCTGCCCCCTTCCCCCGACAGCCCGGGCCGCTCGCCCCAGGACACTCCCCGCGCCGGGCCTGCCTGCCTCCTCCCGGGCGCTTTGTGCGCTCGGGTGGTGGGAGCCGGGACCCCGCGCCCAGGCCCGTCCTTGGGCTCCCTCTTTCTCCTCTCCCGCCCAGGATCGCCCGCGGCGAGACCGCCCCCTGCGCGGGGAGCTCGCTGTCGCCCTGATGTGAGTCCCCGACCGGACTCCCTGCAGCGGGAGGAAGCGCCGCCCGGGGCACATGTTACAGGCAGCGGGGGATGGGGCATCGTGCCTGGTGCTCGCAACCTCGAGCGCAGGCAGCGGCACCGCTGCGGGAAGGGGGGCAGCGGAGGGGACATTTGGCTGTGGCCTCCCTGTGCAGCGTCCATGTGCTCCCCGGCCGGGGCTTTGCATTATCGCTGCTGCCGCTTGCCCCCACAGGTGCCCCATGAGGGCGGGGGTAAAGGGGAGGAGAAACACTGGCGCCCCCAGTGTGTTAGTTGTAGGTTGGGGGAAGCCGCGCAAGTGGGCAGCCGTGGAGCCTTTCCCTTGGCCAGCCCAGGGATTTGGGGTGAGAACAGTAAAGGTGCCAGCTGCACACCCACACACCGCCTGAGTGTGGTGGAGTCTGGGTGCCCCACTCAGTGGATGGCGGAAACAGCACACTTTCCTCCAGTGCTTTCCCCGTATTGCTGGCTTGAGGCATGGGTCCCCATTGCTGCATAGGGCATGGCACCCAAGTGTCCTGGTCTTTTCCTTTCTCCATCCTCCACGGAGAAAAGAGCACAGGTTTCCCCATCTCCAACCTTCCCAGTATCTGCTCAGTAGCTTTGTACAAATGATAATCCCCACAGTGGGGACAAAAGTCTCCCCCCCCCCGTTTTCTGAGCCAAAAGCTCCTGTTCCCTTTGCACAGCAAGTAGACTGAATAATACTCCTACTAGCTCCTGGGGGAAGGGAACCCTTTGCTCTCCTAGTTTTTGTAGGTGGTGCCCAACCTACATTTGCAGTGCATTTATGCTTTAGTCAGGCACATGTTGTTGGATTGTGGACAGGGGTATCTTGGTTGCATTTTAGTGGCATGTGGAAGGCCAGATTAAAATGCTTGGACCCTTCTGGCCTTCAACTCTACAAATCTATGAAATAAAGCAGAAAACATTGAATATAGTGGATGGTATGTGATCCATGGGGCTTAATGGCGAGGGGAAGTGTCTGATATTTCATAGCCCATGATCTTTATGAAGGAATTTGGAATTAATTATCAGATCTTGTGAGCCCTCTGTACAGTACTGCCGCAGACCTCTGCCTGTAAAGAGCTGCATGTGCCTGGCTCCTCTGCTGTTTTTATTACTCATAGGCCTTGAGGATGTATAGGGCAGGAGATTCACAATGACTTCATTATAGCTCAGTTCCAGTTCAGAGGCGCTTTACTTCAAATTTACCATTTTTTATTTTGAACTAGTTTATTTTTAAACTCCTTCAATTATCTTACTCTTTCCCCCAAGTGTTTTAGAACTATCACAAACACTATATATTTAAAGTTACCTTATTTCTTCTTTTTGATCTTTTAACTTTATTTTGTCTTAACTAGAAAACAAGACAGTTCTGTTAATATCTTTTATTTATATAGTGACTTTTATCCTGAGGAATCCCATAATGCCTTAAAAATTTTGGTCCCAGTCCTGCAGCCAGATCCATGTAAGAGATGCCTGTGCAGGCCCTGTTAATTTCTTTGGAGATCAGGGCTTATGTATTTGCAGTAATGGGGTGGGAGTGTGAGTCTCAATTGGAATGCCTTTTCTAATGATTCAGGACCACACTTCGGCAATAAATAATATTCAGTTTAGCGTGCTACAGACAGTAATTAATGTACTCAAGTAATACACATAAGAGAGCTTAAGTCAAAATGCATTTTACTTGGTTTTGACTGTACTGATGGATTCACATTTATATACTTACGTTCTATGGGTATAACTGTATTTGTTAGGGTGTGAGTTTTTGCTGACACAGGTACACCATTATAAAGGTACTTTATACTGGGACATTTATTTTAGTTTCCAAACCAGGATAAGCTATGGTGTAACTGTGTCCATGCTAGGTTTGAGTATTTTTGCCACTTTATACCAGTATAGATAAAGTAGCAAAAGTTTCTGCTGTAGACAGCTCCAAAAGGTGTTGCCATGCTCCCCTCCCCCGCACATTCCTCTATTCCACCACTAGGGGTTACACCCCAGTTTTTTGGCAAAACTGGGCATTTGTCCAGTTTGCTCTTGCTGGCTGATGATCATTTGGCAAGAGCAAATGAGACAAATGCCCAGTTTTGCCAAGGAGGCCTTTTTTAAGGCCTGTCCCAGCCAAAACAGGACATCTGGGCACCCTATGCAAGGCCCACCTTTTAACCCTTGTTTATGAGGAAATGACTATAGCATGGGATTAGGTAATGGTGGCCTGGGTCTAGGGAGGTAAGTGTGAGGTTGATTAATTTGTTGTATTAATGTTGTTGCTGGGTTATTTGATTTGATCTGGGGTAACTGATGGGTTTGTTTCGTTTATGTATATTTTGAAAAGATTTTAAACGGTGACAAAAACATTGGATCATTGCTCTTCTATTGTACTTTGTAAAAATCCAAGTACATTTTTATAGCTTTCTTAACCAAAATAAAACCTACACTAGCTTGAAAAAGATCATCCAAAACTCAGTTTTGGCTTGTTTAAGCCCCTGATTTCAGTGGGAGCTGTGGGTGTTAGCACCTGTGATTAGTCAGGCAACTTATATGTGCACCTGAATACAAATTCAGGTGTCAAAGTTTAGGCATGCAAGTATGAATTCTTTGGTCTGAGCTACTCAGAAAATCAGATTTGTTCTTGAGTGCTGCACAAACTTAAAACTGGGTTAATAGAAGTCTTGCAATATACTGTGTATGTATAAAATGTCTTTGCAACATTACACACTTTTAACGCTGCGTTGGGGGTGTTTGTATATTTATGGTTTTAGAACAGTATTCAGAAATTAAGAGAAGTTGATGAATAAGACATTTATAATTTATCTTTAGATATATTTATGTACTTAAGTAGCAATTCATGTTTTTTGCAAGGCTCGTTTAATTAATATTGTGGTCAGTTTTTAAAAATGTAATAGAATAAAGAATGTTTCAGGGCTGCCAAGAGAGTTGATATAAGGCAGTTTGGATAGGGAGATCAAACTTCACAGGGCTGTAACTGATGATAATGTAGCTATAATATATTGATTTTGAATTTCAACTTTTAAATGCCTTAAGATTCAGAATTCTTAGATTTTTCTCTGTGAAACTGCCAACAAATTCAAGTCATAAGATGACTATTTTGTATTAGTGCAATGGGCTTATTTGGCTGATAGTCACAGATAACTGGGCATTTTTCACATATGAAATGGTATTTAATGTGAACTCTTGTGACTTAAATTTAGTTGAATAGAAATATTTAATATCCCAAGAGAAATGAAAAGGTCTTGCTGTATTTTTGCTCTGTAATACCTCTTCATCCTCCCTATGCTTTTCTGTTCTGAGTAAAAGTTACAACACGTTCTGTTTTATTAACTAAAGCTTCCTTTATCTAATCTCTATTTGAGAACTCTTATTTTTAGCCAACCTGTAAATCAATGAATAAGATTCTGTCCTAACTTAAACACACATGCAGTCCCATTGCTGTCATGGTGCCATATTTAGGATTAATATGTGAGTTAGACTAACTTGGATTTGCACCCCATTAGACCTAATGTGCTGTTGCTTAATTAATTCAGAATTACCTGTCAAGGGCCTAAAGCTGCATTTCTTTTTGTTGAATATATATTAAATGGAAATACTACAGGAACATATTTAAGAATGTAGATTTTAAAGAGACATTAGTAAGGGCACAAGAGCAAACTATCCCAACACATGGGGAAAATAGGAAGTATGGTAAGAGACCATTGGCTTAAGCAGGAGATCTTCAACAACCTGAAACTCAAAAAGAGTCATACAAAAAGTGGGAAATAGGTCACATGACAAAGGATGAATATAAAAAAAACCCCAGAAGCATGTAGGGACAGAATTGAAAAGACCAAGGTAAAAAACAGGATTAAACTAGCTAGGAACATAGAGAGTAACAAGAAAACATCTTATGAATACATTAGAAGTAAGAGGAACACCAAGGACAGGGTAGGCCCATTATTCAATGAGGAGGGAAAGACAATAACAGAAAATGCAGCAATGGCAGTGTTAAATAAATGCCTTTTTTGTTTCAGGTTTCACAAAAAAGGTTAGCAGTGATTGGATGACTAATATAGTGAACATCAGTGTAAATGGTGTAGGATCTAAGGCTAAAATAGGGAAAGAACAAATTAAGAATTACTTAGTCAAGTTAGACATCTTCAGGTCAACAGGGCCTGATAAATACATCCTAGAATATTTAAGGAACTGGCTGAAGAGATCTCCAAGCTATTAGTAATTATCTTTGAGAACTCATGGAGTTTAGGAGAGATCTATCTTCTTCTAGCAACAGCTGTTGTCTTCAACATTTTCTGTTGCACTGTATGTTGGTGTATGAACTCTTAATAACCTCTTTCTCTTGTAATTTTTGTGTCCTGTCAAAAGAAGTTAAAATAGTACTGGTGTTTAAATTTAGGATTTAGGAGGGTAATTGTCATAGTTGGCCCAATCTGACCTTATTCGGAATTTGACAGTTATTTGTTAAAGGATGAATTGTGGGGCCACTGGCTCTTAACAATTGGCTCTTCATTGACCTCAGAAATAAGAGTTGATTCTCTGATTCTTTTAAAAGACTACAGTAGCATTTTTCCAGAGTGGTTATATTAGACTTTTTCTTTCTGCTTCATTACTGCTGGATTATTAATGAGCTAACACACAGAATAGGAGAGTGTTTTCAGAAAACCCCAAATAAACCCTACTTTTTCATTAATCAGTTTAACAAACCCACAGTTTTAAGTTATAAATGCAATAAAGAAAGGAAATTCTGGTGTATGTGTATATATTTGTGTGTGTATGTGTAATGGACCCTCGCTCTCCCTCTCGGAGGGAGGCCACTTGTTGAGGTTGCCTTTGG
This sequence comes from Gopherus flavomarginatus, assembly GCF_025201925.1. Lineage (NCBI taxonomy): Eukaryota > Metazoa > Chordata > Testudines > Testudinidae > Gopherus > Gopherus flavomarginatus. The sequence continues at coordinate 89,817,320 of NC_066624.1, forward strand.
GCTTGTCTGGCCAAGGCACAAAGCTGCAGAACAGTCTAGGGTCCTTGTCTCCTCCTGAGGTAGAGCAAGGCCCCCAGGTCCTCTAGTTCCCAGCCCCACAATAGGACCGTGCACCAGATAGTCATGGCCAGGCTTTAGCTTCGGCTTGAGGAGGCTCAAGCTGCTAGCAATTAAACACCAGCTACAAGGGGGTTGACTTTGGTCAGGGCGGGGCTCTGGCCGCCAGCAAGGCGATCACAGTCTATGGAGCTGATTTGGACCTGACCTTGAGGAGGCTCAGGCTGCCAGCAAACGCCAGTCTCAAAGCTGGCTTTAGCCTGGTTGGGGCTCAGGCAGCCAGCAAGGCAACAGTCTATAAGAGAGCTGGTAAGGTAGCCTCCTCCTTCAGAGCCGGAGCTGCCCTGCACAGTGTAGGGAGTTGAACACCCCGGGGTGGGGTGGCAGGGGAAGCAGGTCCACCCTACTCCATTGCGTCCCAGCCCAGGGTCCTGATAGAGGCAGGATTGGCTGCCCCTGTGTCAGCGGGGATCCAGCCGCAACATGCCAACTGAGCCACACCTGGCTCCGCAGCCGGCTGCTCCATGGCTGCCCCTGGGCCACTTCCTGCCTCCCCAGGGCTTGGTACCTCTCACTTTCAGGGCTTGTCAGGCTCTTTGGGGGTACACTGTGGCCGGTAGTTGGGGTCTCCCACTTCTGCAGCTATCAGACAGCCAGAGTAGGTTCTCCTGAATACAGCAGGAGCATCCTTCTCCTCTGGGAATTCCACCCCAGCTGGGCTGCAGGGCCTTCCTCTTATACATCTGGCCCTGCTCTGGCACTTCTGGTGGGGAGGGCGGAGCAGGCTAGGCTCCACCCACCAAGGGGAGTGTAGTGAACCCTTGCTCTCCCGCTTGGAGGGAGGCCACTCGGCCTCACTACAGTATGTACACATAATGTAACTTTAGTTATCTGGCCCAAGACTAAGAAACCATCTTACTAGCTGTTTCTTATCACAGTATCAGAGGGGTAGCTGTGTTAGTCTGGATCTGTAAAAGCAGCGAAGAGTCCTGTGGCACCTTATAGACTAACAGACGTTTTGGAGCATGAGCTTTCATGGCTGAATACCCACTTCGTCAGATGCATCCGACGAAGTGGGTTATTCACCCATGAAAGCTTATGCATCCGTTGAAGTGGGTATTTACCCATGAAAGCTCATGCTCCAATACGTCTGTTAGTCTATAAGTTGCCACAGGACTCTGCTGCTTCTTATCAGAGATGCAGTTACCACTTTAATTCCACTGGTGTTCTTATTAATGGGAGAAATTAAGTGACAGACTCCAACCTTGAAATAGGCTATAGAAAGTCTTAGTTTTTTTCTTTTCCTTACTCTCTTTACAGGGGAATTCGAGCAACCACCAGCAAAGTTTACAGCTCTAGATTCTTGAGCCATGGTCACCTTACAACCTTCCCATGCATCTTCCGCTCTTAACTAATTCAGGGCTAGCTAGACTACAAGTAAAAGATGCTTCAGTGTTTATCTCAATTGTCTTTGGAATGTTGTGTTGTCATAGAAGTTGAAGAACATTCTTGCCTCACAGTAGCAGTACAAGGAAAATACAGTAGATAGAATCTTCACTCATGGGGAATCCATCCCAAGTGGAACCTGAAGGAGAGGAACTTTTGGTACTCAAAGTGGGAGCACTGACTGTAGAGCTGAAGGGCAGACTCCCTTATTTGGAGGCTGCTGATGTCTGGAAGAGGACATAATATTAATAACTTCTCTGTGTTTGAGCCCTTTTCTCTCTCTGAGGTTTGTTGCAGGCCTTTGAAACAAAGTAGCTTAGCTCTCTTGCACTTGACAAGCCACTTCTGCTTAATTATCAATAAAAATTATATCAGTTATAAATAGGTAGTATTGGTAATACGTGTTGGATGCTCTGTATATCAAACCGTTATGTGGGAAAGGTCACTGTACTGCAGTTATAATCATGAATTGCAGGGGTCCCAATACACAAAGTACAGTAGAACCTCAGACTTACAAACACCTTGGGAATGGATGTTGTTCATGACTCTGAAATGTTCGTAACTATGAACAAAACATTATGGTGGTTCTTTCGAAAGTTTACAGCTGAACATTGGCTTAGTACAGCTTTAAAATTTTACTATGCAAAAGAAAAATGCTGCTTTTAACCATCTTTATTTAAATGAAACAAGCACAGAAACACTTTCCTTACCTTGTCAAATCTTTTTAAAACTTTCCCTTTATATTTTTTAGTAGTTTAAGTTTAACACAATACTGTACATATTTGCTTTTTTTGGATTCTGGTGCCTGAGGTGTTTATTGATTGGCCAATTCATAACTCTGATGTTCGTAAGTCTGAGCTTCTACTGTTTTTTTCTCCCAGAATGACTCTGCAGCTACTATTTATGTAATTAGTTCATCTTATAATTACTTTTCAATTGTTTAACCTTGCACTTACATGAAAACATAAAATGTTAAGGAGGGTTGCTATCTGAATGAAGTTTTGGGTAATGTCTGCCTGAGTAATACACTGAAAGGCTTCAGTTCTTCCTTCTCCCAATCTAAAATCAACAAGGAACAGGTTTCTTAAGCTACATGTAATTAAAATGTCAAAAAAAACTACCCCTGAAACAAAACTGTTTGTAAAGTTGCATCAAAATGGCAACTTTAGAATTGTGACATCTGGCAAGCTTAGTAGGTAGATCAGACTGAATAAGCATAGAATGTGAACTACACTTTTCACCTTCTATAGCTGATCACTTCTAGTCAGCGTTGAGAATACATAATGGGATGATATGGGAAAACTTGTATTGCTACTGACTTTGGGGTATCCTTTCAGTCTCTAGGGCTGTCAGTTCAGTACCTCTTTAATAGGGCTCAATTCACTTTTAAAATGACCATATTCTGTTTTAGGCTTTTTATGAAACACTATTTTGATATTCTCTGAAATGCCACTGCTCCAAAAGCTGGAATGATGGTATTGGTGGGTAGGTCATGTGCACCACTTCGTAAGTGGAAAGAAATGGTAGAAGTGTCCTTTCTTCCCCAGGGTTTGCCCTGGTGAGTAAGCAGATGTGGGTGGGGAGAAAATGGCTGATAAAATTGTCATCCATGCAAATGGCACACATGGGTTGCCATGTGGTGTTAAGGTTGCCTATATCCCGCTATTTCATGTATTGCTGTATATAGTCTATAATAAGACTTTTTCATTAAAATGTTTTTCCTTTTTAATGTAATGTAAATGTTATATTTTACATCTTAAAGAATTTGTTTAAGGAACTTTCCACACCTGGGGACTGAATTTATGCCCTTAATAATTAACTTTCCAATCAGTGTTCTTTTTGAAGAGACTTGCTTTGATTTGTTGTCCTGATTCTGTGCTAATAGTCTAACTGTTTTGATAAAGTAAGTGCTTATGTCAATAATGTTTGCAGCTGGAGAATGCTGGAGATGTTCAGGATGGCCAATATCACTATGAGGGGGCAGTGGTAATACTCGATGCTGGAGCTCAGTATGGAAAAGTCATAGATCGTCGAATACGAGAATTGTTTGTCCAATCTGAGATCTTTCCTTTGGAGACTCCAGCCTTTGCAATCAAGGAGCAAGGATTCCGGTAGGCTCTTTTTTTCTTTGTTTGTTTGTTTGTTTTTAATTTAAATGCAAAGGAATCTCTGATCTCAGCAGCAAAATGAGTTTATTCACTGTGATGATAACACTGCTTATGTTATCTTTAATTTAACAGGGTCACATGAGTTTCATTGGGGAACTAGCACAAAGACTTGCCTATTGCTTTCATATGCTAGATATTCTGACATTTGGTTTAATTTTGTTAAAAAATACTGATTTCCTAAGGTCATTTTCTGTTATGTAAGTCTTTTGAGGGGGTAACTTTTTTGTATGTAAAATATTTGTGATAAGTCTAATATTAACCTTTGGATAGCCATTCAACAGGAAAATACATTTGTCTTTTTTAAGTAATATTAGTGATAGTAAATAAGAAATCTTGCATCATTCCTTTTACAGAAAATTACATAACACTTAAATATCTGTAGTTCTATCAAAGAATTATATAAATTGGAAATGGTATGCTATATCATGCCAGACTCTTTCTGGGAGGTGAGTGAAATATTATCTGATAGTGCTTATTTAAATTTTTTTTTGCCAGTTTGCTTAATGCTTTACACATTTGTTTTAGCTTTTAAAAAAAGAGGTTACAGATGTATCCTTTTCTCTTAAGGAAAAAATTGTTGTCCCCGTCTTACAGATTTATACAAATCACTTGAGTATCTAGTATTGTTGTACCATAATGCCAGTCCAGTAAAAATCCCAAGAATGCAGCACATACACATCACACTATTGTTATGGAAGTAGCACACAACAGAAATTGCTTCATTGAATTGCTTTTCTCTAGCCAATGATTGTTTTTGGTCTAGTAGAATGCCTGTATAACTTAATGAGTCTGTAAAAATCTGAATTCACTACATTTCTTTAGAAAACACAGATGGCATACTATAGCAGACATAACTGCACTATTGCATATCTAATATAGAAGATACACTCTGTGTACTCAACTCTTTCCCTTTCAGAATTGCAGCTGGAAAATACTTGTAACTGCAGTATCTTGTTTTAAGACCACACAATCAAATCTTTGAAAAGTGGACACCTATTAAAATCTATTTTAAAAAACTTTTTGTTCATTAAATTAACTTAAAGAAAATGTTATGTTGTTTCCAGTGTGGTATCTTAAAACTATCTAGGGTCTCAGTCCTGCATTGAACTGTGTGAGCAGTCCATGGGGGTGCCCAGGTATTGTGTTTCTTATCTTAAAGAAAGAGGCTCTCCTTCCAACACACAACCTGAAGTCTCTTCAGAACCTCTGTCATGAGATACAATAATTGTGTTGTCAGCTACCAGGTTTGTGGAACAGCAAATAATTACTTTTTAAAACTTGGCAAAACACTTTCATTCAAAGGGTCACTGTTCCAAGGCTGAGGAAGATCTACTATGATGTCAGGTTTATTGGTTGTTTTGGGTAACTGGCAACAGGATACAAAGCTTTTTGCCTCTACAGATGTTCATTTAAATCTGGACCATGTTAGCAGTGATTGAAAGTAGCCCCTTCAGGCTTTCTAATGATATTTGTTAAATTAGTTGGTGGTTTCGCTCTAGTTCCTAGATGACCGAGTATCAATTGTGGTAGAAATAATCTGGCTGCATGCTAACATTCTCTGGACTGAATGGTCATAGAAGTTGTGCTGTGCTCACCTCTGAAATTGGTCCCCTGTTGCAGAGGAGAGATATACTTGTTTGTGACTCTAAGTCAGAGGCAGAAGCTTGTCTCAGTGCTGTTGCTTAAATTGTAATTGTTCTGTGACTATAGGACATCTTAAAAGAGAGAAGAGCAAAACTTGCAAATTTGATCTTCAAGATGACAAGGGATTTATCTAGCTTGCAAGATACTGGATTGGATATTCAAAATTGCCTAAGTGAGTTTAGCACATAACTTGCTTAGACACGTTTTTAAAAAAAATCCCACGCATCCACTATTAAAAACAAGATGTCCACTCTCCAGCAGTGGAAAACTCAGTTGTGGGAACAATTGGTCTGTAGGATGTAAGTAAACTTGCTTCACTGTTCTTTGAATTTCCAGATGGGAAAATCATAGAAAGATGGAGCAGTCTTTGGGCTTGTCTACATAGGAAGTTATACCATTATAGGTATATGGCTATAACTCCCTGCATGGACACTTCTATTTTGGTATAAGCAACACAAGCTAACTCAGAAAAAGGCTTCTTATATTGGAGTAAGGGCATGTCTACACCTCCAACTTTGGCTGCTGCAAGTTACGTCGGCATAAAGCTGCTGCAGTTAGTATATTGCTTGTGCGTGTGAATACGTGGCTCCTTGCATCCGTGCTGCATGTGCTCACCATGAATGTATGTGTTGATGCACAATGCAGTGCGCCCTGAGTTGGTATCCCAGTGTACAACTTGCCACTGTCCAGACACGGTCTTTTGGGAAGGATTGGGAATGTATGGTGGGGCAGAAACAAGTCACGTGGGCTGACTGGGAGCAAAGGGTCCACTTCCCAGCATGCAACTTTCTCTATCTCATGTTATCTATATTCCATAATTTTTGCACTTTTTTAAAAAATCCCATGAACCTGTGCAGGACTACTCATCTGCTGTCTCTGACAGATGCATGGCGCCTGCATAGCTCTGTGCTGTTGTCATAAGCATTGCAAGCACAGGATGCAAGATCCTCTAGTATTTGCAAAGCCTCAAAAATAACTGAATCAGTGGGGAACATGATGGTTTTGTGGAGGACAAATTGCTGCAGGACATAGTGAGAACTAATTCAAGGTTGTTGGTGGCATTCACAGAGCAGCTGCAGATGGTGGAGTGCTGCATCTGGGCCTGAGAAACGAGCAGTGACTTGTGAGATCATACCGTAATACATGCTTGGAATGATGAGCAGTGGCTGCAGAATTTTGGGATAAGCCACATTCCTGAATATGTGTGCTGAGCTCAATCCAGTCCTCAAGCACAGGAACACCAGACTGAGAACTGCACTGTCAGTGGAAAAGCAAGTGTTGATTGCACTGTGGAAGGTTGAAAACCTGGATTGCTACCAGTTAGTGAGAAGTCATTTTGGAGTTGGAAAATCCATTGTGAGGGGTGTTGTCACGCAAGTAGGCAGGACCAATAATACTCTCTTGCTATGCAAGACTGTAACTCTCTGCAATGTGTAGGGCAAAATGGATGGATTTGTGCAGTGGGGCAGTAAATAGGGTACATATCCCTATTTTGGCACCAGACCACCTTGCCACTGAGTACCTCAACAGAAAGGGCTACTTTTCTGTGGTTATGTAAGCATTGGTGGATCACTGGGAACGCTTCACCAATATCAGTGTCGGCTGGTCAGGGAAGGTGCATGGCTCTCTCGTCTTTAAGAACATAGGATTGTTGAGAAATCTGTAAGCAGGGACTTTCTTTCCTGACTGGCATGTTACCAATGGCAATGTTGAAATGCCAAAAGTGATCCTGGAGGACCCAGCCTAGCCCTTGCTCGCTGGCTCATGAAGCCATACACTGACCACCTCAACAGCACCAAGGAGAGATTCAGCTACTAGTTCAGCAGGGGAAAAATGATGGTTGAATGTGCTTTTGGTAGATTGATGGGATTTCTGGCAAGTTTACTCACAAGATTGAAGGCGGAGGCGGGCACATCCCAGTGGTTATAGCTGCCTGCTGTGTCCTGCATAATATCTCTGAAGCAAAGGAGGAAAAGATGCCACTGGGATAGTGTGTGGAGGTAGAGCAGCATCTGCTGAGTTTGAACAACCAGATGCAAGCGCTATTAGAAGAGCTCAACATGGAGCTATACAGCTCCCAGATGCTTTGAAAGAGCACTTTAACAGTGAGCCACAATAGTGCATTGCAGTGGACTGTGCTCTACCAGGACCTGCTGTTTTGGGTCCTGTTAGGAATTGTGTAGTGCTTGGTGTACATCTACGAATCTAACACTGACAGTGCACCTATTAATTTTGTGGTGCTTGCTATTCATTTATTATTATTACGTTGTGCTTTTTTTCATTAATCCTATGAGTTGCATCACGTTGTACAATAATAAGTAAGGGCATGCTTTCAGTACTGCTGGGAACTCTGCAGCATATGTTTGGAACTAATAAAGCTGAATTGTTTTCCAAATAACAGCATTTTATTGAGTAATGAAAACACCGCAAAAAAATTCTGTGCTAGTTAAAAGCAAATACATTAAAAACGTAATACATTTGGAAGAGAGTTTAAGAAGGGGAAAGAAAATTCACGTCCATTTTATCTACACATAGAGCAGCTGTGGCTCTCTCAGGTCAGCATATGTGAAGCTGTAGTTGTCCTTAATGTCCACCGGTGAGGGGTGGTAGAGGAAGGGATGCAGCCTCTGATGTCTTGTGGAATGTTGAGTAGGGTGTAGGGAAGTTCTCTATGGAGTTCTCCATGGACTACAAGAAGAGGCAAGCCCAAGATTGTTGAACCTGTAGACCCACAAGAGTCTGTAGTATGTGTGTTTCCTGCCGGAAAAGCCCCATTATGTGCTGGTGCATCTCCCTCTCCTTTTTTTGCCTGGACTCTTGAGCCTTTCTCCTGCTCACTCTTTCCTTCTCCAGGCTGTGTGCAGTGTTCACCCTCCAGGCCCTCACTGCTCATGGTCTTATGCAGCCCTGGCTTGCAGGACCTCATTGAACCTATTATCTCAAGTCTTCATCTTTCTCCTCGTTTGGATCAGGCGTTCCATAGATGTGGGAGGGAACACTCTCAAGGCCACAACTACAGAAGCTACAGATAAAATACACAGAGATATCAATGTCATTATAGTCATATCAGAAAGCAAACGTTAAGATTCAGAACTGTTCCTTGCTCTCCATAAGTTTTAAACAGGACATGCTTATTGACACTTCTGCTTCAGAGTGCTTATGCACGACACTACTCACAGCATCAGCCATGATGAGAGTTCTGGCTAGGGGTGAGGGAAATGAGAAGAGAATTGATTGGTTGCATGAAATAATGCATATAGAGCAAAGGCACTGGCACCATTTTCCACAGGCAGTGGTAATTTTAGCTGATACTCTTGAGAGTAACAAAGGCACAGAGAGCACAGCTGCTGCTGGATTCCGAAGCTGCCTGGGCCCATGTGCTAGTAGTCTGTTAACTTCAGCAAGCACCACTGCTGTAATTGTGAACTGGCATGGGAAAGTGTCCTACCATGGAGGAAGAAATAAAGATGCCATCCTTTGAAAACTTTGAGAGAGGATACCTCTGTAAAAGTTTCATTGAGATCTTTCAGGGGGATTCAAGGGATATCCCTGTGCACATAAACGAAATGCTCTGTATGACCTCCCCAGCCCAATTCTACAGGGGAATGAAAAACAATTAACAACTGTGCCGCTCATTGTCATACCACTATCTCTGTAGTACAAGTAAATTGATGAAAAGTCAGTAGTTGTGTAGTGCTAAGTTGGGGGTGCCATCAATACATCATTGTACTGGTAAATACATTTAGACACTTATCCAGGGCTATTTCTCCTGCATCAGGCTAGCCTGTGCTTGACTAACTGAATTGCAGTGAAGTCTCAAACAGGGCCTGGCTTCCTGGATTGCCTGGTCGCATGTCCCTCCACCACCACCACACCCTCATCCTTGCTATTCAAGGCAGAGAGGCCTGTGACTTTGGCTCCTTGGCAGTGTAAGTGGTGGTCTTCGGGGTAGTGGAGTGTGTGTATCTTAAGACAAATATGGCGTACAGCTTTGTAAAAGCCCCATATCTGCAGCTTGGCACCAGATTGACTGTTGTCCTCCCTGCCTTTCTGATGTGCTTGCTGCAGTTCCTTCACTTTCACAAACACTGCTGCTGATTCCTCTCAGGCTTCTCCTACATCCCCTGTGCAATCTGCTCGTAGATGTGCACTTTTCTACAGCTAGTTCGTAGCTGTGCCTGCACAGCCTCTTCTCTCCACAGGCCCAGGAGATCCAATATTTCCTGTCTACTCTAGGCCCGAGTGTCACAACAATGGAGAGCTGCTAGTGGGTGCTCACCAAGATGAACAATCAGGAAAAGCCATTTTTAAAATGTACAGGGTTTTAAAATGGGGGATAGGGCTTCTGGTCTGCCTGGGCTTCTGGTCTGCCTGACCCTCTGGCAGTGGATTCACAATTATGAACAGAGAGGTCAGTGTTAAAGGATTGCTGGAGAACTATTAGGGTTGACATAGGTAACACGTTTTTTATACTCACGCTGCTTCGACCTCAGTACATAAATCCTGGCTCAACACTGGTGAAGTGGTGTTACTGCATTGCTGTAATGGGGCGCTCACATGAGTGGGAGACAAATTTAAGGTAGCCACATGCAAATTACGTTGATGCAAGGCAGCTAATGTTGACCTAACTTTGTAGTGTAGACCAAGCCTAAGAGTGTCCACACAGGTCAGTAGATTAGTATAATTACAGCACTTTAAATTCATACCATATGTAGACAAGCCCTTAGATTCCAGGAAATTGGTTGCTGTTAGGGAATGGTCAAGAGTTAAGTGAGGGAAAAATGGTGGCCATAAATTTGGGTTTGATGATGAATCTGCCAGGGAAAAGATCTAGGCTTTTAATACTTCAACAAAATCAAATAAAATAATTCTAGCTTGGTAAACCTGTTGTGTCCAGCATCTTCAACATAAGCACCAAGCTGATTATTTCAAAAAAGTTCCAGCTCAGTTAGTGTTTTGAGACAGATTCCACTCTGCTACATTCTCACCACTATGGTGGTCAGGGCCAGCTTTAGGATGTGTGGGGCCTGATTCAATAGAGATGGCACTGAAATGCCACCGAAGACAGCGGTAGCAATTGAGCTGCCACCAAAAATAGCAGCGGCAGCTCACTCAGTTGCCGTTGTTTCTGGCAGCACTTCAGCGTAGGGTCCTTCCTCAGCAGCAGTTGTCTTCTGGGGCCTTACCTTGCGGGGCCCTCTGAGGCGCGGGGCCCGATTCACGGGAATCAGGGGAATTGGCCTAAAGTCAGCCCTCATGGTGGTACATAGGGAGCAGGAATACCTGTGATTCCTTCTGCGTGGGAGGAGTCTCCACTGGGTGTAGTGTCAGTGTATTTGGTTTCTGCACCTCCTTCCCCAACTCTTGGCATAGGGGTGGTTCAAGTGGGGAGAGGGAGTCGGTGGTGTGGAAACCAACTGGTTATCTCAAGGTAGCATATGGTCTCTTAGGCAGTGTAACCAGCTTGTGGAAGTTACCCAGCCTTGTAGCTGAGAATCAAGGAACTGTATATGGTTCAGAAGTCTCAACTTCTCTTTTAACTGAGGCATGTTTCTGCTTTTCAGCTCTATCTGTGTCACCCACAGCCCAGCATTGGGAGGCTAGCAATGAAGTAGCCAGAACTGCTTAGAGGAGCTGCTAGGTAGCTGTAAATGGGAAGGAAAACTCCAGTCTCACACCAGAGCTACATCACGGGCTGCAGGGGAGCTGGTAGGGCAGCTGAATGGCAGTGATCCTATCTCCTCCGTGTAGTGGCAACTTATTCAATCACTTCAGTTGAAACTTACAGCCCAAGGAGCACATTTTCAGTTCATAATCAAATGCAGATTTACTGTTTAACACACAAGTGGCCACAGGTTGGATACCCTCATGTAAACCAAAACAAAACAATCTTTCAGTAGAATTTTATCAACAGGAAAAATAAAAAAATTCAGAGTATACCTTGTTTTTTAGTATCAGAGAGGTAGCCGTGTTAGTCTGGATCTGTAAAAGCAGCAAAGAATCCTGTGGCACCTTATAGACTAACAGAAGTTTTGGAGCATGAACTTTCGTGGGTGAATACCCGTTTGCATCCGACGAAGTGGGTATTCACCCACGAAAGCTCATGCTCCAAAACGTCTGTTAGTCTATAAGGTGCCACAGGATTCTTTCCTGTTTTTTCGGGCTGAAATTAATTGTTTTGACCTCAGTAGGCTGAAAGTTTTGTCAGGCCCTGTTTCTTTTTCTCCCTCAAATATTATAAAATGTTCTGTACGTGTGGTGCTTAATGAGCAAGTAATTCTGTGTGAGGGATTTAAAAGCAATAATTTCCTGACTGATATATTTTTAGGCTCTCCCTGCCGGCTTTTAAGTTTATCAGATTTAACATTATGACTGTTTCTGATTTTTAGCAAAACAGATCCCACTCTTACCTGTAGACATTCCTGGTTATGCTCATGCCTGTAGCTTTATAGTAGTTTATAGAATACTTTTTCAAGTGGTACCTTTGTTAAAAAAATTTATAATTTAAGTATCTGACATATAAAGACAAACATCCTGTTTGTTTTAAAATGAAAACTGTTGCAATGAAAGGGACCTTTGTTCTACAAATGCACAAATGGGTTTGCATGGTTAACTTCTGCCTGTGTTAATGCTTGTCACCCATGTGCATTGCGTTGCCCCTTTCCACTAATGAGGAAAGCAATGTTACCTTTTCAGGCACTATATACAATGTTAGGAGAAGTTTTCTTTTATTGCCATCTTTAACCCAGTGTCTTCCTTCTCCCCAGTCTTGCAACTGTCACTTCAGTTAATGAACATGATGTTCTGTATGGAATAAGCAGCACACTGGTCCAAGGTCTGGTACTTTTTATATTCAGTACTGGATTATTGCCAAAAACAGCTGACTAATGAGTAGCAATTTTGAAGTTTGGTATTGCTCAAATCATCACAAGTTACTTCCTTCTAACCTTTTGAAAAAATGGGATCCTCTTCGTACCACTAGCATAAAATAATAATTTCTAGCCCTAGATGGTCACAAGGTGTCAGACCTTAAAATTATGTCATTTTAGTTACTTTAACCTATCCTTAGTGCCCTCCCCACCCTACTTTTTTACCAGCATAATTTTAATGGCCACTATTACAAGAACTATAGCGCCTAAGAACCAGTGTTCATGCCACCTGAAGGCAGGTTGAAATCCAAGCTTTCAACCGTGTGAAGAATAGTATCAGAGGGGTAGCCATGTTAGTCTGGATCTGTAAAAGCAGCAAAGAATCCTGTGGCACCTTATAGACTAACAGACGTATTGGAGCATGAGCTTTTGTGGGTGAATACCCACTTCGTCGGATGCATGTAGTGGAAATTTGCAGAGGCAGGTATAAATATGCAAGCAAGAATCAGGCAAGAATCAGGCTAGAGATAACGAGGTTAGTTCAATCAGGGAGGATGAGGTTAACTTCTAGCAGTTGAGGTGTGAACACCAAGGGAGGAGAAACTGCTTTTGTAGTTGGCTAGCCATTCACAGTCTTTGTTTAATCCTGAGCTGATGGTGTCAAATTTGCAGGTGAACTGAAGCTCAGCAGTTTCTCTTTGAAGTCTGGTCCTGAAGTGGGAAGAATGAATCTCTTAACTCTAACCGTACTTCCTTTTTCCCCCCAATTCAGCATCTGGATAGGAATATGAAAAGCACTGAGGGCTCGTTATCTCTAGCTTGCTTGCTAGCACATATATTCCTGCGCCTGGAAACTTCCTCTACATGCATCTGAGGAAGTGGGTATTCACCCACGAAAGCTCATGCTCCAAAACGTCTGTTAGTCTATAAGGTGCCACAGGATTCTGCTTTTACAGATCCAGACTAACACGGTTACCCCTCTGATACTGAGGGCTAGATTCACAAGGGGACTTACATATTATGTTGCTCAGTGTCTCAGAGCCTAATTTTGAAGCACCTACTTCCTCCCCCCCAGTAGGATCTAAAACCCCTGAGTTAAGTGCGTAGGCTCCTTCTATAATGAATGGAGAGGGGAGAGGCGCATGAGAATTGGAAAAACCAGCGAGTTGAGTGGGGAGCTGCCTAACCTATCCAACAACAGATGCCAAAGAGAGGGGTGGGTCCTAAGCCCTGCCTCTTTCAGGATGTTCCTGCGAAAGTCCAGTCTGATGGTGCCAGTCTCCACTTGGGATTCACAGCTGTCGGTGGGTGGGAGAGGAAAAGGTAGGGAGTGCCTAGTTGTTAAAGCAATTTCCTGGATGTGGGAGACTGCTTTGCTTTCTGAGAAGAAGGGATTTGAATGTGGGTCTCCCACCCCTCAAATGCGTGTCTTAACTATTGGACTATAGAGTCATTCTAATTCTCATTCTCTGGCCCAATGCATATTTAATTTTTTTAAGTCTATAATACACAATGGAATAGCTTCAGCTGGAGAGACTGAGACCCATGCCTGAATATCTCATAGTCCCTTATGTGAATCTGGCCCTACCATTTAAAACAAAACAAAACAAACAAAAACCCTTCAGTTCAGTAAAGACAGTTGTTACAATCATGTTTTAGGGTGGCTTGCAGCTATTGTTTGGTCTTGGTACAAAAGTTATGCAAACTGATATGCTCTCAGTCCTGGCAAGTTGCCATTTTTACCCCTCCCAGTGTGGGAAAATGTGGACATCTTTGTTATAGGGTTTAAGCGCCAGGCAAACTGGAAGTATGCAAGGGATCACTATAAGTCTCTCCACATTTAATGCAAACAAAGAATTTTTAAATGTAAATGTGTATTATTTTGAACTCCCTTAATCTTTTTTAATCTATATTGTTTGCAGGGCTATCATCATATCTGGAGGACCAAACTCCGTGTATGCGGAAGATGCACCTTGGTTTGACCCAGCAATATTTACAATAGGCAAACCAGTTCTTGGAATCTGCTATGGCATGCAGGTGCTAATCTTGGATCTGTGTGTCTACAAATATTGTTTTAGGTCCAGGTCTTAATTCTGACATTCAGCTGCGACTTAACTACTAGAACTTTTTAATATATGGCTTAAGTATAATTAACAGGATAAATAAACCTTGCATGCAGAATTTCATTTTAGAAAACGCCAGTGATGGTAGTTTTGAAGATACCCAGTATACTATATACAAACTCTTCTCTGGGCTCTGCCGTGAAAATAGCATAGGAAATACTTATGTTCTCCCTCTTTAACTATGCTGACTTTGGATTCGACTATATATTTATCATGCTTTTAATAAAAAGTTGCATAGCCATTAACTTGTTTAGTTTAGTGGTATTGAGGAATGCACCTCTCCTATATACAATTGGAGTAGTTTGCTCATTTAAAAATTTTGTTTTTGCATGTAGAACACTCCTTCAGGATATGTTAGGATATAGATATTTAGGCCTGTTTGCAAAGGTCTATACTTTTAAGAATTTAGGTGTATTCTTATTACTTAGCTAGTTATAGAGGTATAAAAGAAAGAATCAAAGATCACTGTTTGTGTAATGGCCTTCTCTTACTGTGACAGGCTAAGGCCTTCAGCTAAGATGTAGTTAGGCAGCCATAAGCTCGGAATTGTATGGTTACATCCTTACATTTCAAACTAGTTACATTGAAATAAGGTGCTATTGGGCTATTAGGAATACAATTTTACCCTGATATTTTTATTACCTCCAGAGAAAGGGAAGAGCCTAGAAGATAGCATCCTGTCTGGCAAGAACTTACTTTTTAATAGACACAGCTGGAAAACTCTTATGTTGGTATAGATGTGGTTGTGAAATTTTTACTTTTGTATTGTTTTGTATGTTTATTTGCATGGTCTTTGTCTGGTTTTGTGATTGTTTTTGTCTACTGTATAATTAATTTTGTTGAGTGTAAACCAGTTAAGGTGGTGGGGTGTAATTTGTTAAATAATCATGGCCTGGTCTACACTTCGCGTTTAAACCAAATTTAGCAGCGTTAAACCGATTTGACCCTGCACCTGTCCACACAACGAGGCCCTTTATATCTATATAAAGGGCTCTTTAAACCAGTTTCTGTACTCCTCTCTGACGAGAGGAGTAGCGCTGAAATCGGTATTACCATGTCGGATTAGAGTTAGTGTGGCTGCAAATTGACTGTATTGGCCTCCGGGCGGTATCCCACAGTGCACCATTCTAACCGCTCTGGAAAGCCATCTGAACTCAGATGCACTGGCCAGGTGGACAGGAAAAACCTCGTGAACTTTTGAATTTCATTTCCTGTTTGGCCAGTGTGGAGAGCTCACCAGCACAGGTGACCACGCAGAGCTCATCAGCACAGGTAACAATGCAGTCTCCTGAGAATCGAAAAAGAGCTCCAGCATAGACCACACGGGAGGTACTGGATCTGATCGCTATATGGGGAGAGGATTCCATGCTAACAGAACTCCATTCCAAAAGACGAAATAAAAAAACTTTTGAAAAAATTTCCAAGGCCATGATGCAGAGAGGCCACACCAGGGACTCAGTACAGTGCTGTGTGAAAATTAAGGAGCTCAGACAAGCCTACCAGAAAACCAAAGAAGCAAATGGAAGGTCCGGGGCAGGGCCGAAAACATGCTGCTTCTACGCTGAGCTGCATGCAATTCTAGGGGGGTCCGCCACCAACACCCCACCCCTGTCTGTGGATTCTGAGGTGGGGGTGGTAATCTCAGCCATGGCTGAGGATTCTGCGGATGGGGAAGATGAGGAGGAAGAGGAGGACGAGCTTGCAGAGAGCACACAGCACTCCGTTCTCCCCAACAGCCAGGAGCTTTTTCCCACCAGGACGGAATTACCCTCCTAGCCCTCCCAAGCCACTATCCCAGACAGTGAAGCCGTGGAAGGGACCTCTGGTGAGTGTACCTTTTGTAAATATAAAACATGGTTTAAAAGCAAGCGTTTTTTAATGATTAATTTGCCCTGAGGACTTGGGATGCATTCGTGGCCAGTACAGTTATTGGAAAAGTCTGTTAACATGTCTGGGGATGGAGTGGAAATCCTCCAGGGACATCTCCATGAAGCTTTCCTGAAGGTACTCCAAAAGCCTTTGCAGAAGGTTTCTGGGCAGGGCAACCTTATTCTGTCCTCCATGGTAGGACACTTGACCACGCCATGCATGCAGCAAGTAATCTGGTAACATTGCATGACAAAGCCTAGCTGCGTATGGTCCCGGTGATTGCTGGCATTCAAGCAACATCTGTTCTTTATCTCGCTGTGTTATCCTCAGGAGAGTGATATCGTTCATGGTAACCTAGTTGAAATTCAGGAATTTAATTAAGGGGACAGACATGGTGATTCCTACTGGGCTGTTTGCCTGTTGCTTAAAAGAAATCCTTCCTTGCAGGTAGCCAAGCAGGAGGGCGGTGGGGGGGCGTGATTGGCGCTGAGCTTTTTTGCGTTTGTGCTATCAGCCACGCGGTGGAGGTGGGGAGAGGGATGTTTAGCAGTGATCTTCCATGATACCAGCCACGCGGTGGGGGGAGGAGTAAAGCGATCATCCCAGAGAATTGGATGGGGGGGTGGTTTCTGCTGCTGCATGTTGACAGGAAAGAAACAGCACTGAACGGGCTTTGCTTGGTATTTGGGAAAGGAAGGCGCTGTGTATATGAAGGCTGCAGAAGCCGAAAGACAATGTCTTACCATGGCTGCATGCAAGCTGAATTCTGCTGCCCGGACCTGCATCTGTGAGATCTCTAAAACCAGAGCCACAGGCACTCAATATTAAGATGCAAAATGTGACCTTGTAGTGAAATCACATGTGCTATGTAAGGTGAATAGTGTTGTTCACCGTGAGAGAGTATAAGCATTGTTCTGTAAAATGTATCTTTGTAAATACTTCTCTCCTTTTTTTCCCTCCCTCATGCAGCTGCAAATTCTTCAAGCCTCCCTCCTCCATCCTGAAGGCTATCTCAGATAAGGCGGCGGAAAAAAAAGATGCGAGACGAAATGTTTTTGGAAATCATGGAAGTGATCCGCAATGAAAGAGCTCATCTGAATGAGTGGAAGGACGTGGTATCAAATTACAGGAAAGATGCCAGTGAACATGAGGACAGGAGGGACCAACGTGAGGAGAGGAGGGACGCTCGAGATGAGAGGTGGCGGCAGGAAGATCAGAGGTGTAGACAGGAAGATCAGCGGTGGCGGGATGCAACGCTGGGGCTTCTGCGTGATCAAACTGACATGCTCCGGCCTCTGGTGGAGCTTCAGGAACAGCAGCAGGATCACAGAGTGCCGCTGCAGCCCCTGTGTAACCACCCTCACCATGTTCCATATCCTCCTCACCCAAACGTGTAAGAATACGTGGGGGGAGGCTCCGTGCACCCGCCCACTCCACCCCCGTGGACAGCCCAACCAAAAGGCTGTCATTACTTTGAAATTTTTTTAGTGGCCTTTTCCTTCCCTCCTATCCTCCTCCCAAACCACACCCAGGCTACCTTGTCAGTTCTCTCCCTCTTTTTATAATGAATTAATAAAGAATACATGATTTTTTTTAACGATAGTGACTTTATTTCCTTAAGCAAGCTGTAATTGAAGGGGGAGGGTGGGTTGCTTACAGGGAATGAGTCAATCAAGGGGGGGGTGTTCATCAAGGGGAAACAAACACAGCAGTCAGACCGTACCCTGGCCCGTGATGAAACTCATTTTCAAAGCTTCTCTCATGCGCACCGCTTCCTGGTGTGCTCTTCTAATCGCCCTGGTGTCTGGCTGCATGTAATCAGCGGCCAGGTCATTTGCCTCAGTCTCCCACCCTGCCATAGAGGTCTCCCCCTTAATCTCACTGAGACTGTGGAGCACACAGCAAGCAGCAATAACAAAGGGGACATTGGTTTGGCTGAGGTCTGAGCGAGTCAGTAATGTGTTCCAGCGCGCCTTTAAATGGCCAAATGCACATTCTACCAACATTCTGCGCTTGCTCAGCCTGTAGTTGAACAATTCCTGACTACTGTCCAGGCTGCCTGTGTATGGCTTCATGAACCATGGCATCAAGGGGTAGGCTGGGTCCCCCAGGATAACCACAGGCATTTCAACATCCCCAACTGTTATTTTCTGGTCTGGGAAGTAATTCCCTTACTGGAGCTGTTTAAACAGAGTAGTGTTCCTGAAGGCGCAAGTGTCATGAACCCTTCCCGGCCATCCCACGTGGATGTTGGTGAAACGTCCCTTGTGATCCACCACTGCTTGCAGCATCATTGAAAAGTATCCCTTGCGGTTTACGTACTGGGTGCCCTGGTGCTCCAGTGCCAAGATAGGGGTATGGGTTTCATCTATCGCCCCACTACAGTTAGGGAATCCCATTGCAGCAAAGCCATCCACTGTGACCTGCACATTTCCCAGAGTCACTACCTTTCATAGCAGCGGTTTAATGATTGCTTTGGCTACTTGCATCACAGCAGCCCCCACAGTAGATTTTCCCACTCCAAATTGATTCCCGACTGACCGGTAGCTGTCTGGCGTCGCAAGCTTCCAGAGGGCTATTGCCACTCGCTTCTCAACTGTGAGGGTGCTCTCATCTTGGTATTCTGGCGTTTCAGGGCAAGGGAAAGCAAGTCACAAAGTTCCATGAAAGTGTCCTTACGCATATGAAAGTTTCGCAGCCACTGAGAATTGTCCCATACCTGCAACACTATGCGGTCCCACCAGTCCTTGCTTGTTTCCTAGGCCCAAAATCGGCGTTCAGTGGCTGCAACCTGCCCCATTACCATCAGGATCTCCAAAGCACAGGGGCCCGTGGTTTGAGAGAATTCTATGTCCATGTCCTCATCACTCTCGTCGCCGCACTGCTGTAGCCGCCTCCTCGTCGCCTGGTTTTGCAGGTCCTGGTTCAGCATAGACTGCACAATAATGCGCGAGGTGTTTACAACGTTCATTATTGCTGTCTTGAGCTGAGCAGGGTCCATGCTTGCTGTGCTATGGCGTTTGCACAGTTCACCCAGGAAAAAAGGTGCGAAACGGTTGTCTGCTGCTTTCACGGAGGGAGGGGTGAGGCTGTACCCAGAACCACCCTTGACAATGTTTTTTGCCCCATCAGGCACTGGGATCTCAACCCAGAATTCCAAGGGGCAGGGGAGACTGCGAGAACTATGGGATAGCTACCCACAGTGCAACGCTCAGGAAATCGACACTAGCCTCGGTACATGGACGCACACCACCGAATTAACGTGCTTAGTGTGGCCGCGTGCACTCGACTTTATACAATCTGTTTTATAAAACTGGTTTCTGTAAAATCAGAATAATCCCGTAGTGTAGACGTACCCCATGTTACAGTATGTTAGGATTGGTTAGTTAAATTTCCGTAAAGTAATTGGATAAGGTATAGCTAAGCAAAATTCAAGTTTTACTATATAGTTTGCTGTTAATCAGGAAGGGGGAACAGAGACTGGGGATGGGGGAATTGGGATCATGTTTTGCTAAAGGGAGAATGGGAACAGGGACAGGCAAGGCTCTGTGGTGCCAGAGCTGGGAAAGAGGACACTAAGGAAGGAAACCGGAATCATGCTTGCTGGAAGTTCACCCCAATAAACATCGAATTGTTTGCGCCTTTGGACTTCGGGTATTGTTTTTCTTTGTTTATGCAAAAAGGACCAGGGAAGTGAGAGGGTGAAGGAATGAGCTGACCCCTGCACCTGGTATGGGCCCTGGTTCTTCCTTATCCATTTATTTCAAAAATCCTTTACCCTGGCTTGCCAGAACCCGCAACTACCATCATGAGAGTTCGCTATAGCCCCTCCAAGCAGCTGCGCGGACTGTTGGGGAGGGGGACTTATAGGCTCATCTATCCGATGCGATGCATCCGAGTCACGGCACCAAGATGTTAGGGGGCTTATTCCTTCACCCTCTCACTTCCCTGGTCCTTTTTGCATAAACAGAGAAAAACAATACCCAAAGTCCAAAGGCGCAAACAATTCGATGTTTATTGGGGTTTATAAATAGAACCAGACAGAGACCATGCAAATAAACATACAAAACAATACAGAAGTAAGGATTTCACAGCTACATCTATACAGACATAAGGGTTTTCCAGCTGTGTCTATTAATAAGTAAGTTCTTGCCATACAAAATGCTATCTTCTAGGCTCTTCCCTTTCTCTAAAGGTAATAAAAATATCAGGGCAGGATTGTATTCCTAATAGCCCAATAGCACCTTATTTCAATGTAACTAGTTTGGAATGTGAAGATGTGACCATACACTTCCCAGCTTATGACTGCCTAACTACATCTTAGCTGAAGGCCTTAGCCTGTCACAGTAAAAGAAGACCATTACACAAACAGTAATCTTTAATTCTTTCTTTTATACCTCTATAACTAGCTAAGTGATAAGAATACACCTGAATTCTTAAAGTATAGGCCTTTGCAAACAGGCCTGAATATCTATATCCTAACAGGATAGTTTTCAGGAGCAACTCTACTGATGGAAAAATACATAAACTGATTTCATGTTTGTTTGAAACTAGAAATTGGGTTAGTTGATACTATAGTAGAAACAATGTCTAATCTTAAAATCATTTCCAATATGTTAGTCACCAATACTGCCAAATCAAGTGTGTTCTTCAAAATGGTTGATTACAGTTCTCACTGGTTCTCGGAAAAAGCAATTAGCAAGAACAGGAAAAAAAGAATACCATGAAATAGAAAATATACACTACAGAATATTTCTTCTTTAAGGCTGTTGTAACATTTCAGATCAGAAGGAACAGAAGTTCTGTATTTTGTTTTTTATTCAATGAGTCATAAAAATAAACCTGTGCATTTAGGCATTCAGTGCTCATCCTCCCCCCCACTACATTATAATTCACCTGTAATATGCATCCATTCTTTTGTAGTTTCAGCTATTTATCATGCCTTATATTTAGGCTTGGAAGGATTAGATTTTTTTTATTGGTAAATGTCGATTTTACCGTACGCAAAGTGACAAAAAAAATTCCATCGATGATGAATCAAAATTTACAGCTAGGCAAAATAAGAGAAATGCTGTTTGATAACTTATTAGAGTTCACTGTTAATGATGTCAGAGCAGGAGGGCCATGTAGGTAGCTTTAACTTTTTAAATCTCACTGTCTGCTGTCATTAGATAATTATTGTCTGACTGCTAAACCCCTGCCATTTTGTCCTGCAGTTGTGAAAATTAAATGGATTTAAATCTAAAAAATGCTTAAAACTAAATACCAAAATTATCTGTTGAAATTTAAAATAACATATTTTGCCAAGCCTACTTATGCTCTTCTTACAGCCAGAATTGGAGTTGTTTAAACATTAAGTACCAGAAAGGTCTCACATTTATGTATCGGTCCTAATTTCAGAATTATTGGGACCTAGGATGCATAACTTTTGTTTGATCTGTTTTATGGTACACAAATGGCTGACTCGCCAATCAACAAAAGTGATGGAGGCTGTATTATGATTTAATTTCAAGAAGTTAGGTGAGGAAGAAGCATAAATACATAGAAAGTATGTTTAGAAATAAATATTTATGTAGACATGATTATGTAGACAGGTCTGGATTGAGATGATGTTACAATCTGCCGTCACATGTGCACATCTTCTATTGTTGTAAAAGAGAGCTAGGTGCATGTTTCTGCAGTCAGAATTTAGCCCAGAGTGCATACTAATGGAACTCCTGTTAGTTATGAAATGTTGGTATGAATTGCCTCTAGTATATGTGAAAATAGGCCACTTGATCCTCTTCTGACCAAGAGAATCTCTCAGTGCAAAGAGAACCCATATTGATTGGTTTGAAAGACTAAAACAGGAAATAGAAGAATTGGTAGAATCCAAAGCCTACCACTAAAGTTCTTGACTTAATAGCATTAATGGTGGCCTACCTAGTCAATTTATAGTAGGAGTGGTTCCAAGCTATGCTGGCAGGAGGCCAGCAGAAGGGGAGACTGATCACTGAATAGTGAGAAATAATGAAGATTCTGTTTGTTTGGTAGTACCATTCTATAACTAGTATAAGAGTGACCTTGTCTGCAGGAGGTTTCGGTGACTAACAATTGGTTGTCATGTTCAGCAGGTTAAAGTTATGGGGAGAGCTAGGTGAATATATTAAATAGAAATTATGTTGGACTGTGAACTAGTACTGTAAGGTAATTACAATGTTTCTGATTTGACAGATGATGAATAAGGTATTTGGAGGTACAGTGCACAAAAAAGATGTTAGAGAAGATGGAGTTTTCAGCATTACTCTGGATAACACATGCTCACTGTTCAGGTATGCAGGCACTTCTAGCCGCAAAAATGGTAGAGGAAATGTCATTCTAGAAATGAAAGCTAGTGACAGTATAGACACAGGCTAGATTTATAAGGTAGAAAATGGAGTTTCACCCATGCTTATGTGAAATTGCCCACCATTTGCTTATATAGCTATTGCAACTATGTGTGTAAATTAGACAGTTACACATACAAATATTGAGGCAGTTAATGGCCCAATTAAGCATACATATTGGTATGCACATTTGTATGCAGAACTCTGGCCTCTGTCTTTTTAAAAGAAGCAAACCCACTATGTTGTCTTCTTTTTAAAAAGGATAATCACGCTATACTTTACATTTGCTGTAAGGGTAAGGTTTTTTTGGGCTATATTCTTCACCCTTGGATCTTTTATGCATGTTACTTGGGAGTGCTCTGTATCGTTATATTCTAAAACATTTTTAAAATGCTTAACTTAACTTAAACAAGGAGTGCTTTATTGGTATAGCACCAGAGAGGGTGCCAGGGACCACAGCCTAGGAATTTTTGCATTAAGGCAAGTTCAACAGCTGTTGAAGCATTGTGTTGTACAGTAGGTCACTTAGCTATTAGCTAGCATCTATAGATATCCAAGTTCCTGAAAGCCATGGAAAAACTGAAACCATTAATGAGGTCTTCTGTCTCTTTAAACTTGGGTTGTAGTGTTCTATAAAAGCAAATTTGATTCTCAGTATTGCCACAGCACCTCTCTTTCAGCCCCCTTGTAAGAATCCAGTCAATTTACTGTATCATAAGGTCCTAATTCTTGTGACTGTTTCTTCTTCCAGAAGTGTCGTGGAGCTTCACATCCTATCCTGTAAGGTTTAAGGCCCCTCAGGAAAGGCTTGTCCTTATGACCTTTTCTAAATTCAGGCTTAAGGAAGCTTTGTTAATTTTTTTTTTTTTTTTAAGCACTGCCCATTTCCCCCCGTTAATCCACAGAAGTCCGAGTAGAATATAGGCTTAGCTGTCGAAAGAACCCTCTGAATTTGTGTTGAGCGGAGTTCAGAGCTTCAGAGAGGTTATTCATCTTGCATGGAGTGCACCTACTGTAAGAAGAGTGAAGCTGCTTCCAGAGAGAAAATGTAACAGCTGAGGAGCTGATTAGTAAAACTTTAGTGCTGGAAAGAATGTCCCACATGTATTTAAAACGTGTACTTGACAGGTGGTATCTTAGTGGGACGAGACCCTTGAGAGGGTCTGATAGAAATCTATTAAGTGGCCAACTGTGTATCAGTGCACACCCTCCTGAAGAACTAGGTATGTTGTCCATGCATCACTGGATATAGCCTTTGGTAGAAGGATATTACAGATGTCTGTAATTGCACCCAAAAGTTGGATTTCATGAACTGATGTGGGAAGGTCCCAAGTGTTCAGAATGGCATATAAGAACAAAGAGAGAAGGAGAAACTTTCTTTAGCTGTAAATTACCTTTCATTGAAATTTTCTATACCAGTACATACTGCTTTCCTTGGATGACTAGTATAAAATTCTATCTTAGTTTTTTACTTATTTTTGGCTAGTACTACTTCTGAAGTTTCAATGAAATCCTATGAACTGGCAAGTTCTGTAGATGACATGCCCTGTACACATAAAGACTTGATAGCTGTTATTTTCCCTCTGGCTGGGAGAAGTTATATGAGACTGAGAATAGGTTGAGACTGAGAGGGAAGGTGGTCTCCAAGATGTTTTGTTAGTTGATCTATGCTTTGAAAAGGTAGAGAACCTGTGCCCTAGAACATTAGTCAATCTGAACTAAAATGTCTGTCAGCAAAAAGTTAAAATAGAAATAGGAAGTTGTATCAGAAAATCTGTGGTGTGCTTAAATTTTTAATATTTCACAATTGACTATACAAATAAAGTTAGATGTTTTTGTTTGTACTTTCACTGATTCTGTTTTTATCCTGTGTTTAGGGGCCTTCAGAAGGAGGAGTTTGTGCTCCTCACTCATGGAGATAGTGTAGATAAAGTAGCTGATGGGTTCAAAATTGTTGCACAATCTGGGAACATTATAGCAGGTATGTATTCTGTACAATTATGACTTAACTTCCCTTTAAAAAAAAAGGCTCAAGAGACATCTGCTGAACTGTGGCACAGAATTTGGACGTTGTAAAAATAAGCTTTTATGAAACTCAAGATTACATTTCTCTGTAGTGTTTTAACCCAAACATTGCACCATTGTGCTAGTAAAGAAAAAGACTGAAATTGATGCAGAAATGACTCGTTTTGTTTTAAATGTTCAAGTTGAGAAATGTTAGAAAAGGCATCAGAGAAAAGGAACTTGATTTCAAGAATTCTTTAGTTTAGATTGTCTAATATGTTTAATTAGTTCACTCTGGTATTTACTATTGTCATTTTAACTGTTTTTTAACAGAGTAAAAAGAATTGCAGTATTAAAAAA
Source organism: Gopherus flavomarginatus (assembly GCF_025201925.1). Lineage (NCBI taxonomy): Eukaryota > Metazoa > Chordata > Testudines > Testudinidae > Gopherus > Gopherus flavomarginatus. Next base: position 89,842,225 of record NC_066624.1, read on the forward strand.
AATCTTTCAAATCTTTTGCATAGAAGGTTACAGGGGAAATGTGTAGATGTGGGCCCTGAGAGTTGACTTAGAAAATGTACTTAAATTATTAAGACAACTTGCAACTCACTGAATCAAACCACCTTTTCTGCAGCCAGCAGATTGTAGGTTAGTCTTCTGTTTACTGAGCCACTTTGTGAGATCTTAAACCATTCATGCGGCTCTTATTTTAAATCCTTGAGGAAAGATCCAGGATAGAAACTGCTGAATTGTTGGATGAGCAGCGTTCTGTAGGCTGGTCTCCATTAACCACAGGTCAAGCACAGTGCTGTATTTGACCTGTAGCAAATCTGCAGTACTGTCACCTGCAAGGATGTGTAGGTAAATATAGTTTGAATAGCGAATCTCCTGTAGCCAGTAGTCAAGATTACTTTTTTAAAATCCTTATTTAGCTTTTAAATAAAATTACAATTATGTAACTACTAAAGAGGAAACTGGCAAGCGTTATAGATTCTCATTATAAGAAACTCCAACCCACCCCCCAAATTTTTCAAATCCTCTAAAACATTGTGTGGGCAAAAAAGAAAAACTAGAACTTTCAAGCACATCCAGAAGTTCTTGTATAATGGTGAGGCCCTTGCCTAATCATAGTTGAGGTTAAGCAAAGTTTTCAGTTTAGAGCCAGTTTTCAAAGTGCTGTAAAAATCCATATACTGTATAGCAGTGCTTGTAGTGGTATTGCTTATTCTCATACAGGAAGGAGAATAAACCATACCATTGTAAGGCATCTTTTTTTTTTTTTAAACTGGTATAACTGCATCAGCACTAGAATTTTACCAATATAACTATTTGCTAGGGGGGTATACATTTTTTTAAACTAGAATAGTAATATCGTCATAACTTTTAATTGTGGATGAGGCCTGAAATTTCTTTGAGGGTATGGGGTGGAAAGCATGACATTAACTACATTTCCTGGTTTTATAATATTTGTACTGCGTAGTTGAATATTTTTCCTGGCTCTCCGAGGTACCTGATTTTTGACTGCTAACTTCCATGTTTTGGAAGGGAACAAAGTACTGCTTAACAGTCTGAACTGTGCTTTAGTGAATACACCAAAATGCAAGAGTAACACAAAAATCAAATCACTTTCGAATGTCACCTATTCATAGTCATGCAATAAAGAATTTTCCAAAACATCATCTACATACTACATGTTATCTTAATTTAGATGAGCTTCCTTTCAGCCTAATTGTATTAACAGCAAGACTGGCAGTGTCTTAAATGTGTGTGTGTGGGGGGGGGGGCAGGGGGATTGGGGTGGTTAGGTGTTTTTGTTTATAAGCTTTAGTTTTATTGCCACCTTCTAAGCTGGAAAATCTGATGACAGGAATTCAGAATGTAGTGCCACCAATTTTCTTCTGTGATCGTGAGTAGATCTGCTAATATCAGAACAAATAAAGATCTTTTCATCTATAAATTGTGTTTTATCCATCATTTTCCATATTGTAGTCAAAATACATTCCCAGTTCCCTGGTGATGACAGATTCACTATGGCCCATCCTGCAAACACCTGTATGCAAACTTTTATCCGTGTACATAGTTTCTGTGGAGTGAATCCATGCATAACTGTTTGCATGACCAGGGCCTAAAAATGTATGAATTGAGATGGATTCGTAGGTTTTCTTAAAAGAACACCAGAAGGCACCACTATCATTTCTAGTCTAGCCTCCTTATAACACTGATGAAGTAGGCGATTTAAATGGGGGAGATTTGAGAGGTATGTGGAATTTTTTTACAATGTGTAATTAGGGTCAAATTTGGTAAAGGAATTCTGCAAACACAAAATTATTTCAAATAATTCCCTTCCTTCAAAAGATTCTAGAAAACCTAATATTCTTATGAGTTGATTTTATAAAGTTTTCAATAAACTAAATTTTTCAATCCAAAAAAGCTCTTTTTAAAGATGAAAAAAAAACCCTCTAGAGAATTTTTTTCCATCTGTGCTTCATTAATCTTTTCACCTGCATTTTTCATGTTTTTCTCAACAAATAGGGTTCTTTATTCCAGATATATTTCTGCTAAAGACAGATACAACTTTGATTCAAACACCTCAAACTTTATACTGTAGGGTTTGAATAGCTGCTAGTACGTCTTCTAGTGAAACTTTGGAAGTGATCCCTGTTTCAATTTGTTTAGGGGTATGTTTAGAAGTCTGGTTGGGCCTAATTTTTAGGCTGGACCTGAACCAGACCCAACCCCACTCCACCTGAGCCTGAGATGGTAGAATCGAGTTTTGACATGATTGCCTCCTGCCCATGTGTTCTGCTCTTTCTGCCTGGGGTTGGCAAAGTGGTGGCTGTGTATGCCTGCAGCAGCTGCATGCACTGGCAGCGCACTAAGCCCGCAGTACACACAGCACAGTGAGGTGACAATGGTCAGCAGGAACATGGCATGCTGTGGCCACCCGGCTGACCCCCACAGGCAGGAAGAGAGCCAGCTCGACCCAAGCCCAGCAGAGTCCAGTTGTTTTCCAACCTAGATCTTATACTTTTAGTCGGGTCTCATTGACTTCAGAGCAGGTTGCAGGACTCTAAATTGTACTGCTTCAAAAGCAGTAATGGCTCGTAGAGATGGAAAGAGAAAGTCAGTCTGTTCTTCTTCAAGTAAATGTGGCCATGTGTTCCATGTAGGTTTGTGTGCCCTAGAGCTGGAGAACTTTGCCTTACAGTACCCATAGGAGTGGCATTCATGCCCTGTGGCCATAGCACATCCCTCCTCACCTCCAGCCGTATAAGGGTGGCGCTGCTCTGAACCCCCAGAGTTCCTTCGTACTGCCTGTGACTAGAGTTGGAGCTTTGTGTGGTGTCCTTACCTCACACTTCTCTGTTTTCTGAGAATTTTTCTGTATTTAAAATCAGTAGTACCTTAGGTTTGGTTTGTGCCCTGTGTGATGATCTCACCAGGGTTCAAGCATTGTCTGTCATGTAGGGGTGGTCATCTGCAACAGCACCCCGGAAAGGAGGTGCTTGTTGTATCTTAGTGAGGGACACATTAAAGAGAGGCGTTCCATCTGCAAGTAGTTCACCAAGAAGACTCAGGTGATGAGACTTGCAGCTGAAGCAGCACCTTCTGGAGCAGGCCATGAGGCCCGCTTCAGCACAGAGGCCCTCATCTAATCAGCAGTTGCCTTCAGATCTGGCAAGTGATGCTGCCCAATGCTTAGGCTCGGATGTTCCCCCTAAGAGAAAAAGGGTTATTCACCCCCCTGTGGTGTGGTGAGGAAGAGGTCCCATAAAACAAGTCGGGATCATTCCAGGATTCAGGGAGGCTCTGGCTCCTCCTCTTCTAGGAGGAGTGCTGACCAGCACCATACTTCCTTCAGCACACAGGATGGAGCAGGTCCATCCAGCCACTCCCAGATACCATACCAAGAGCAGCAAGAGCTCATAAGGTGAACTCCGGATCTGGCCACGGGGTGTCCTTTGAGTCCAGTACCAACAACTCTGCACCAGTGCCAACTCTTTCCATGCCGACAGCATACCAGGTGGCATCAGACATGCTTTGCCTATCAATCCCAGACTCTCTGGTGGTTCTTTGGCTTCTACAAGCTTGTCCTCTGTTGTGCCCATGACACCTTCTGTCCATGTTGCAGAGCCATCACGTCTGTCGGCACCACAGCTCTTACCACCTGGGCAGCTGACTATCAAGTAGAGGCCAAGCCTGGCACCGAAGACACCATTGATGCCATTACATCCTTCAGTGCCGTATTTATCTTGGAAGCAGATCTCATCATCAAGTCCATTCCTGGCCTTGGTGTTGATGCCTCTCCGGGTACTAGGGAGGAGTGTGGCTCATTCAGTGCCACTGTTGCCAATTCCCCACTGTTCTTTGGCACTGGTGCCACCTCCTTACTGGGCTTCAGATGAATCCAATTGGTTGTTTGCCCCATCGGGGCTGGGTCCCACATTGTTATCACAGAACCTCTAAGATTACACAAGATCCAGGTTGGAGTTGTCCTCCCCCTCCTTGTCAGATAAGAACTAGAGGTTACCTTTGGATCACTATTGGTACCAAGATCTGCATCTGTTCTGCAATTGTGACGGGCTTTTGGCCCAGTGCCTATGGTCACCAGTGCATTATCCATATGCCCTGTGGCCTCCTTGGAATAGCTGGGACACTCCTTGATCCCTGAGGTCCCAATCCTCAACCTGCTCCTTAGCAAGATCACTGGTCTCAATGGTGTCAAGTATCAGAGGGGTAGCCGTGTTAGTCTGGATCTGTAAAAGCAGCAAAGAATCCTGTGGCACCTTATAGACTAACAGACGTTTTGGAGCATGAGCTTTCGTGGGTGAATACCCACTTCCTCAGATGCATGTAATGGAAATTTCCAGGGGCAGGTATATATATGCTAGCAAGCAAGCTAGAGATAACGAGGTCAGTTCAATCAGGGAGGATGAGGCCCTGTTCTAGCAGTTGAGGTGTGAAAACCAAGAGAGGAGAAACTGGTTCTGTAATTGGCAAGCCATTCACAATCTTTGTTCAATCCTGAGCTGATGGTGTCAAATTTGCAGATGAACTGAAGCTCAGCAGTTTCTCTTTGAAGTCTGGTCCTGAAGTTTTTTTGCTGCAGGATGGCCACCTTAAGGTCTGCTATAGTGTGGCCAGGGAGGTTGAAGTGCTCTCCTACAGGTTTTTGTATATTGCCATTCCTAATGTCTGATTTGTGTCCATTTATCCTTTTCCGTAGAGACTGTCCAGTTTGGCTGATGTCTCAATGGTCTCAATGGTGGCTTCCACTCCCATACCATCTAAGCTGTGAACGACCACTGAGTTCATTCCCCCTGGACCTGCTGGGCTCTTCTGACCAGATTCTGTGATACAAGAACAGGTGTTGTCATTGGTGCAGCAGACCATCTCCTCGTCCTCCCTTGACGACTGTCATGTCAGATTCTTCCTCTCCCTTGATGCCCGAGGACTTTAAGGCATACCAGGACTCCTGATGCTAATGGTCACTAACTTGGGTATCCTGGCAGAACTCGTGCAGGAAAATATGTCTAAGCTACTGGATATTCTCCAACCATCAACTCCAGGAAGAATAGCTCTCCCGATAAATGAGGCTCTCCTGGAGCCTGCAATAGCCCTCCGACTTATCCCACCTTTGTTGCCCCCTACAGCGAAGCATTTGGAGAAATGGTACTTCGTTCCTGCACAAGGGTTTGAGAGTTTCTACTCCCACCCAGCATCTAACTGCCAGGTGGTGACGGCAGCAAAGGACAGAGCTTGGCAGTGAAGGTATAAGTCCACCCCTAAGGACAAAGAATCCAAAAAGATGGATGTAGTGGGAAGGAAGAGTTATACCTCCTCTTCCCTGCAAATGCACATCAAGAACTGCCAGGAGCTGTTCTCTAAATATGACTTAGTCAGTTGGGCAGCCATATCTAAGTTCGTGGACAAGCTGCTGGAATCCTCCAGGGAAGAATTTATGGCATTCATTGCAGAAGGCCATATGGTAGCCAAGACCTTGTTGCAGTCAGCTCTGGACATGGCAGATGCTGCAGGCAGAACTATGGCATCAGCTGTGACCATGAGGAAGGCCTCATGCCAATGGAATTTGGGCATCGTGTCTGATATGCTGCAGACCATTGAGGACTTACCAATTTGTGGTTGAGTTTTATTTTCTGAAAAAACTGACAAACCTTTTACTCTTTTAAACACTTCCAAGCTACTCTGCATGCTTTGGGAGTATATACTCCAGCCACGAAGAGATGCCACTATGGCAGTCAGCAGCCTCAACAGCAGTACTGCTCACAGCATTGTTTTTTGTTTGGTTGGGTTTTTTTGGCCAATCCCGCCCCTCCCCCTCTTTTTTTTTTTTTTTTTTTTTTTTTTTTTTTTGTGGCAGTAGGGCTACTCTAAAGAAAGCCAGAGATCTCAGAGGAGTAAGTCATCTAGTTCTGGGCTTAACCAGCTGCCCACTGCCCTCTTCCTCTCCCCTTCACACTCATCCAGAATCTAGCAAGTGCCCATTTTGACTCATATGTCCAGGACAGCAATCCAGTAGTAACCTCTTCTTCTCTGTCTCCCCTGTTTAGGGACAGGCTGGCCAACTTTTACAGTGTTTGGGTCTTGATTACAACAGAGAACTAAGACTTAAGCACCTTAAGATCAGGTTATGTCTTACAGTTCCTCACTACCCTCCTACCTGATCTGTTTTTAAGGACCCCTCTCACGAGACACTGGATCCTCGACACAGGTTCAGTCTTTACTGGCTTTGGCGGCCATAGAGGAGTCCCCGTGTGGCATTGGGGCAGGGGTTCTACTATCCATATTTCCTCATCCCTAAGCCAAAGGGAGGGACGAGACCTATCTTCAACCTCCATGAGCACAACAGATACATCAGATATGTGAGATTCCCTTCCCAAAATCTTCCTTGCCTTGAATCACAATGATTGGTTTTCTGCCTTGGACCTGCAGGATGCTTATTTCCACGTAGCAGTCTTCCCAAGCTACAGGAGGTTCCTCAGATTTGTAATGGTTGGCTGGCACTGCCAGTACACTGTGAGGCCTTTTAGCTGTCTTCCACTCCCCAGGTTATTACCAAGTGTATGATTGTGAAAACAGCATACCTCAGGAAGAAGGGAATTCCTATCTTCCTGTACGTAGATGAGCGCTTACTGAAAAGTGAGTCCAGAGAGGAAGTCCTCTTGTATTCACGTCACACTGTGCCTACGCAATTGTCTAGGTCTCATCCCGAACAGTGGGAAGTCAACATTGGTGCACTGGATCCTTGATAGATTCTACGAGTTGAAGAGTGTTTCTAGGAGATCCAGCCCCTGTATCTGGAGCTGCAGTCTCAACCACAACCCGAATATACCTGAGGTTGCTAGAGCATATGGACATAAGTAGTCCAATTTGCCAGGCTGCGCCTCTGAAGTTGTGGCTGAAGTTGATCTATCATCCAAATCGCTGTCCCCTGGACATGCTGGTCTAACTCCTACCACTAACTCCTTATGATAGACAATTCAGGACACTGTATGCCAGGATATTCCTTTTGCCTCCACTGATCAGGACCTATGGTCACAAATGCCTCCTTAATAGGTTGGGGAGCACATCTGGACTCACTGAAAGTTCAAGGCCTGTAGTAGAAGAAGAAGCTTCTCTGCATATTGGTGCCCTGTAGCTTTGTGTCATCTACAATTTGTGTTAACTTTTCAGGACTACAGCAGGGGCTCTCATACTCACTGACAGTACCACCGTAATTATATGAACAGACGGGGATGAGGGAGCATGCTCTAACATGCTTTGGCAAGAGGCAATCAGGCTCTGGCAGTTTTGCACCAGGGAAAACATTATCTCCATGACCAATTACTTAGCGGATCACCTCATCAGGAACTTCTCCCTGAATCATGAGTAGTCTCTGAAGTTGAGCATCCTGCGGTCCTTCTTTGCCATTTGAGGTGCCCTGACAATCAACCTGTTTGCCACAAGAGAAACAAGAAATGCCAGCTGTTCTGCTCTTGAGGGGGTCTCATTCCGGGCTCCTTGACCAGTGCTTTTCACCTGAACTGAGAATCGGCACTTTTGTATGCTTTTCCTCCAATTCCAATCATCCCACAGGTCAGTCTCAAGTTGACATTAGACCATCAGTGTGGCCGAAACAGTGTTGGTTCTCTGACCTCATGTTATCAGTTTGGCCTCCTCCTGTATCCCTTCCTCTTCATCCTGACCTCCTGACTCAGCATTGCAGTCAATTTTTTCTTCCAGCTCTCAGCTCCTTGCACCTCGCAGCATGGATGCTTCATGGTTTTATGAGGAGGAGGAATGATGTTTGTAGGTGGTCTGGCAAGTCTTTCTCAACAGTAGGAAGCCTCCACCAGGGCAGCCTATTCAGCCAAGAGGAAACAATTCTTAGTATGGTCGTTAGCCCAGGGAGTTCAACCAACCCGGGCTTGTATCCAGGACATCTTAGAGTACCTGTTACCTTCAATCTTCTGATCTTGTGCTTGGTTCATTGAGAGTCCACCTGGTGGCAATATTGGCATTTCATCCACCTATCCTTGGGAAGTCAGTTCAAACTCCATGGCAATGAGGTTCTTGAAAGGAGCCATTCGTCTCTACTCACCAGCTAAAGAGACGGATTTTCTGTGGAACCTTACTACTCCTGGGAGGAGCTGTGACCACAGGGTGCGAGTGCTGCACCCATGGGTACTGTAAGGCAAAGTTCTCTGGCTCTGGTGTATGAGGAGCGCACACCCACATGAAATACACATCTGCATCACATCTCGAAGAACAACCGTTGTGGGTAGGTAACCAGTTTCCCCTCACATTTGACACCACCTTTGGTACCTCAGTATAGTGACTGGAACTTTTAAATTGTTCCTTCTCTTTTGACTTTCTGCTTTCTTGGAGAAAACATAATTCATAGATTCATAGACTCTAGGACTGGAAGGGACCTTGAGAGGTCATCGAGTCCAGTCCCCTGCCCTCATGGCAGGACCAAATACCGTCTAGACCATCCCTGATAGACGTTTATCTAACCTACTCTTAAATATCTCCAGAGATGGAGATTCCACAACCTCCCTAGGCAATTTATTCCAGTGTTCAACCACCCTGACAGTTAGGAACTTTTTCCTAATGTCCAACCTAAATCTCCCTTGCTGCAGTTTAAGCCCATTGTCTCTTGTTCTATCATTAGAGGCTAAGGTGAACAAGTTTTCTCCCTCCTCCTGATGACACCCTTTTAGATACCTGAAAACTGCTATCATGTCCCCTCTCAGTCTTCTCTTTTCCAAACTAAACAAACCCAATTCTTTCAGCCTTCCTTCATAGGTCATGTTCTCAAGACCTTTAATCATTCTTGTTGCTCTTCTCTGGACCCTCTCCAGTTTCTCCACATCTTTCTTGAAATGCGGTGTCCAGAACTGGACACAATACTCCAGCTGAGGCCTAACCAGCACAGAGTAGAGCGGAAGAATGACTTCTTGTGTCTTGTTTACAACACACCTGTTAATGCATCCCAGAATCATGTTTGCTTTTTTTGCAACAGTATCACACTGTTGACTCATATTTAGCTTGTGGTCCACTATGACTCCTAGATCTCTTTCTGCCGTACTACTTCCTAGACAGTCTCTTCCCATTCTGTATGTATGAAACTGATTGTTCCTTCCTAAGTGGAGCACTTTGCATTTGTCTTTATTGAACTTCATCCTGTTTACCTCAGACCATTTCTCCAATTTGTCCAGATCATTTTGAATTTTGACCCTGTCCTCCAAAGCAGTTGCAATCCCTCCCAGTTTGGTATCGTCTGGAAACTTAATAAGCGTACTTTCTATGCCAACATCTAAGTCGTTGATGAAGATATTGAACAGAGCCAGTCCCAAAACAGACCCCTGCGGAACCCCACTTGTTATACCTTTCCAGCAGGATTGGGAGCCATTAATAACTACTCTCTGAGTACGGTTATCCAGCCAGTTATGCACCCACCTTATAGTAGCCCCATCTAAATTGTATTTGCCTAGTTTATCGATAAGGATATAATGCGAGACCATATCAAATGCCTTACTAAAAGCATCTTACTCAAGCAGATGAGATGCGTAAGTCTCTTTAAAGCACAAAAATGCAGGTTTGAGGCTGTAATTCTAATGATTTCAAGGAGAAAAATGGCCTCCAGATATAGTTTAATCTCTGAGGTGTTTTAGGGAAATGTTAGGTATAGTAGAACCTTGTTTATCTGGTCTAATTGGGGCCAGATCAGATGATAACTCTGGATAAACTGGAGAATGGGAAAATGGGATGCTGCAGTGCCATTTAGTGATCACAGGAGTGATTGCCTACTTCTTGCCCTGGAGTCCTGGTGGTTCAGTAAATGCAGAGAGCTGGTTAAGGCAGGGTTGGATAAACAGGGTTCTACTGTAACTAGTGATCTACTATTAATAGACAAAACTGCAGAGAGAAACTTAAAAAAAAAATAGCTGCCCACTTTGAAATCCCACCCAAAATCTCAAAGAACAAAGTTAATGAGGACAAAAAAATAACACCAGTATGTGGGAAAGGCAGTTCAGCAGCAGCAGTTCATGCTCTGTGGGGTTTTACCTCTTCTCCCTAAGTATTGACACTTCATCCCAAATGTGGAAAGTGTAGAGTCTCAGTTCAGTAACACCTGCCAAATTATTGCTTAAATATCTTCATTAAGCAAAGGAACTGCATCATAGAAATGCCTAGAACACTTGAATTTCATGTGTAAAAGGAAAAGTGTTAAGCTGCTGTACAATTAACCTAATTCTAGTGACTATTGTTTTTAAAATATTTTGCTATGAATTAATCTGCCAGTTCAAACCTGAGTATTGAAGAGGACACAGTATGGATTTTAAAATTATATATGGCCTTTACATGTTGTAGTTGTAATTGTTAATACCTTATCTCTCTTTACATGAAGGTATAGCAAATGAATCTAAAAAACTGTATGGAGTTCAATTCCACCCTGAAGTTGGCCTTACAGAGAATGGAAAATTGATACTGCAGAATTTCCTTTATGATATTGCTGGATGCAGTGGTAACTTCACAGTAGAAAATAGACAGCTTGCATGTATTCAAGATATCAAAGAGAAAGTGGGTTCATCAAAAGTCCTGGTAAGTAGGTTTGGAACAGGTTTTGCAACTTCCAGTCTTATAAATAATACTGACACTTGCAGTTATGCTGGTTACTTAAAAAAATGACAGTTTTCATGCTTCAGGGTGTAAACTGGCCAGTGATTTAAGAAGCTCATTCTCATGTACTGCACAATTTGTCTAGTGCACTGTTTCACTTTTCATTTTCCTTTGAAGCATTGGATATAGCAAGGTGGACAAACTACGTCCCAGGAGCCACATCCGGCCCTCCAGAAGTATTAATCCGGCCCTTGAGCTTCTGCCGGGAAGCATTGTCTGGGGCTTGCCCTGCTCTGGTGCTCCAGCTGGGGAGTGGGTTTGGGGTCTTGCCCCACTCTGCACGGCTCCCAGAAGCAGCAGCATGTCACCCCTCCGGCTCCCATGCGTAGGAGTAGCCAGAGGGCTCAGCATGCTGCCTCTACCGCTGCCCCTGCAGCTCCCATTGGCTGGTAACGGCAGCCAGCGGGAGCTGTGGGGTGATGCCTGTGGACAGGGCAGCGCACAGAGCCGTGTGGCCGCACCACCACGTAGGAGCTGGCAGGGGGACATGCCACTATTTCTGGGAGCATCTTGAGGTAAGCGCCACCCGGAGCCTGCCCCTTAACCCCCTCCCATGCCCCAACCCCAGCCCTTGTCCCCCTCCTGCCCTCTGAACCCCTTGGTCCCAGCTCGGAGCACCCTCCTGCACCCCAAACCCCTCATCCCCATCTCAGAGCCTGCACCTCCAGCCGGAGCCCTCCCACTCACCCCCCAATTTTGTGAGCATTCATGGCCCACCATACAATTTCCATACCCAGAGGTGGCCCTCTGGCCAAAAAGTTTGCCCACCCCGGGGTATAGTGTGATACTTAGGTTATTATTGTGGTGTTGTTGTAGCCATGTTGGTTCCAGGATATTAGACACACAAGGTAGGTGAGTTAATATCTTTTATTGGACCAACAGAACACCTTGTTCTGAGCATGATAATTCTTATATTCAGTCTGAGTTTTAAGCTAACTATCATTCTCCCATAGATGTTTGGACAAGTTTGATTTTTTTTTTTCCTCTGGCCCTAACCTAGGTTTTACTCAGTGGAGGTGTGGACTCAACAGTGTGTACTGCTCTCCTGAACCAAGCTTTAAACCAAGACCAAATCATAGCTGTGCACATAGATAATGGATTCATGCGCAAGAGGGAAAGTCTATCTGTGGAGGAGGCACTCAAAAAACTTGGAATTCAAGTCAAAGGTACTGTGTTTCATGTTACTTATACTTCATGTAAATGAGGATAGTGTGGCTAGTCTTCTAAAAGAAATCCATGATCTTACAATTAATCATAGTTTTATTGTCTAATGAAACTGCGTGTGAAATTTTGAGAGTTTAAATATCAAAATGTAGTTGTTACTAGTACTATATGTACTATAATTATACGTACTATATACGTATATGTATTATATGTACTATAATTATATATATTATAATGATTTAATATTAGGGTACTCCCCAGTGATCCAAATCAGGACTGAGGCCACATTGTGCTAGTCATTGTACAAAAATGCATAGGAAAAAAACAAGCCCAGAGCCAAATAATTTGAAATATAAGTTTAAATAAACAGATTCTAATTTACAAATTAGTACTTTCCATCGATGAGTGAAAAATGATGTCCTGAACTGACAGATTAAACCATTTCACCAGTAGCACATACACCTCTACCCCGATATAACACAGCCCGATATAACACGAATTCGGATATAACGCGATAAAGCAGCGCTCCGGGGGGGCGGTACTGCGCACTCCGCAGATCAAAGCAAGTTCAATATAACACGGTTTCACCTATACCATGGTAAGATTTTTTGGTTCCCGAGGACAGCGTTATATCGGGGTAGAGGTGTATGTGATTACAGCTATTGAATTGTATGACAGTTGACATCTGCCTCAACCATCGGTTCCTTTTCTTCCACTGGCAAATGAGTCCATTGCCTTCAGTCAGGGCCGGCTCCAGGCACCAGCACAGCAAGCAGGTGCTTGGGGCAGCCAATGGAAAGGGGTGGCCTGTATGGCTCTTCGGTGGCAATTCGGCGGCGGGTCCCTCAGTCCCTCTCGGAGGGAATGACCCGCCGCCGAAGAATGAAGCGGCAGCGATAGAGCTGTCGCCGAAGTGCCACCAATTGTGGCTTTTTTTTTTTTCCTTCACCGCTTGGGGCGGCAAAAACGCTGGAGCTGGCCCTGCCTTCAGCAATTGCAGTTGCCTGTTCATATGAAGCAATTTTTTCTTATTTTTCTTATTGAAGAGTTTAGCTCTCAGTTCTCTAGTTAAGTCTTAGTTGTTTAACTTTGTAAGCCAATTTGCATGTGTGATATCTTTCTGATTTCAAATTTTTTTTAATAAACAAGTTTCTTTTTGAGATATGTGTTGTACCGATGGCTTCTGGGCAGCCCACTTATTTATTTTAACCTATTTTCAGAAAAGCTGGCTGGGAAGCACCCTGGGGGTTACAAGCAGTACATTATGAGAGATCAGAAGGTATCCCTTTTGGCCAATAAGGTCTCAGCTTGTTTCTCCTCAAAGATGTAATGGGATTAGAGGAGACAAATGATGCATATCAAAGCTAGGCAGTGAAGTATCACATCATTCATACTATTTACATAAAATCATGTAATTCATGAGTAGCTTTTGCATATTGATAAATCTGGCAATGAATACTGTTGTGTCTAATGACTTTTTATGCTCAGATTGTCAAGGCATCTGGTAACATGGTATATGTTAGACAACACATTCAGTTAAACTGCCAGCAGTGAACAGTGCAAAGAGCTGCAACCTCTGTACCTTCCATCTTATCACAAGGAAAACCTTACCCAATATAGTCTAAGCTTTGTCCATCCATAGTTGGTTCAATGTTTCACCAAGAGTAATTGTATGGTGGAATAGGTTAGTAAGGGAGGTGGGTGAAATATCGTCACGTCAGATAATCCTTAAATGAGTGAGTGCTTGAGTAGCCCTGTAAAATGCAGAGTATCTGAAGATATGACCTGTAAGTGATCTTTTTAAAGTAATGGACTTATTTTCTGCAATCCTGTTTATTATTATATATTGATTTTCTCAATACATTTCTATATTTTGTACAGTGGTAAATGCAGCCCATTCATTCTACAATGGTACAACAACTCTGCCAATCTCTGATGAAGACAGAACTCCCCGAAAAAGAATTAGCAAGACTTTAAATATGACTACAAGTCCTGAGGAAAAAAGAAAAATTATTGGTGACACCTTTGTGAAGGTAATCGCTTTATAGTTATTTTAGCATTTAAAAGGGACACTGTCAATTAAATATTTTTTTAAGTACAGTCTTACTCCACTCGAGAAAGCCTTTCTCTGGCAATGTATGCTTCAGGACATCAGCTATCATGTATGTTTTGGCATGTGGATGTTGGACATAGGTGAGGATAGAATATACGATATCTTGCTCCAGAGCCCAGGTGGCTAACACATAACTTCAAGGAGAATCTGTTAGCTGAAGCAGAATTAGGTTTGCCACTGATCATAGCATGATGGTTACAAACAGTTGAGTAGATCTTCTATTCTGTCCACTATGCAGCTTACTGGCTGACTCACATATAAAGGCTAATATACATTGCACAAGCTTTAAAATATAACATGTTTTTACCAAATGGCAAATGACTAACTTGATAGTTATTATCTTGGTTTTGGTGTGTTTCTAACAATGCATCAACTTGCAGCCATTTTAGCTTCTGTTTTATCATTAATGATTCAGGGAGGATGTGTACCTAGCTAAGAAGCACTGTTACTATTAGTGGTAATTCAAATATTAAAAAAAAAAATTAGTTTTATTAAATCATTCAGCTAAATACATAACAGACACATGTGGAGCAGGGGTTTTGGCTTCCCCTTTTCAGGAATAGAGTATTATCACAAGCAATCTTCTTATTAATCAGTGTTGGTCTAAAGCAGAGGGGATTGAAATTCACTAGTCCTTTAAGTATGTTTGCAACATGATTTTGGATCCCTCAGGATCAATGTAAAACATTTATTTTTCCCCTCCATATTATAGATTGCCAATGAGGTAATTGGAGAAATGAATCTGAAACCTGAAGAGGTCTTTCTTGCTCAGGGAACCCTAAGGCCTGATCTCATTGAAAGTGCTTCCCTTGTTGCAAGTGGCAAAGCTGAAGTAATCAAAACTCATCACAATGACACTGAGCTGATCAGAAAGCTGAGAGAAGAGGTAAATAAAAAAGGAGTATTACATTTATTTTATTTTTGATGTAACCCAAATCTGAAGTTAAATGTGAAAAAAGAAATAGTATGTATACCTTCCTATCAATATAAATGTTGACACTAGGGAGGCTTTGTACAGAGCCCAGTGTGACAGGGCCCTGTTTTGATCAGTGCCTTTAGGTGTTACTGTAATATATATGTGACTGTAATTAATTTACTCTTAATCTTTCTAACTTTCTGGTTCTCCTAAAGTAGTTTTGGTGGGTTGAGTATTTGGGCAGTACTGAATAGTTGGGGAAAATATTCACAAATTGTCAATTTGATGAATTTCAGCATGAATGATTTTGTTCAAAAATTCATATAAGAAATTTTGCTTTTCCTGGTTCTCCCATTTTAAAACCCATTTCCCAAAAAGGGAGCAGAAACAATACCATGTGTTTTAGGTGGAAAGCTAATTTGGATAGGCTTCCCAAACAAGCTGGATCCATCCAGCCTGCAATTCACTAATCAATAGCCTATCTGCATTCCCAGAGTTCAGCACACTAACTTTCCAACAAGATCTGGACACTCTCTAAGGGAGCCTGGACTGAAACCTGTGAATTCAACCCATGCCCTTCCTGGCTTGTGAAAGAGAGTCATGGGCAATTGGTGCCACTCAGGCCTGAAACAGCCAACCCTTCATTTGAGAAGGAATCTTCCCTTCTTCAAACACAATAATTCAAACAACCCTTAAGAAATTCAGCCTGGTTCTAGCCAGCTACAGCCAAGTGTCAAACCTTCCATTCTTGAGCAAGCTCATAGAGAAGCTAGCTGAAAGCCGCTGCTGGTTTATCTAATTGAAGCTATTATCCTAAACTGGCACAGTCTGGATTCAGGCCAGGACATGGAACTGAAACCACTTTAGTAGTACTGATGGATGATCTGCTATCAGTGGATAGAGCGTAGACATCCATTTTAATCCTCCTGGACTTCTCTGAAGCACTTGACAATGTCAACCATAGGATAGTGTTCTTGTGCCTGAGAGAGGTAGGAGGAGTCCAGGGTAATACACTAAAATGCTTGCATCCTTCCTGGAGGAACTTACCCAACAAATAGTGATGGGAAATTGCACCTCCACTACTTAGACCCCTCACTTGTTGAGTCCATAAAGATAAGTTCTCTTTCACTGATCCTATACAACATCTACATGCACCTACTAGGTGAGCTGGTCAGACAACATGGATTAAGTGCCATAAATATGTAGATGATATACAGCTTTACCTGCCCTTCACCACATATGACTACAACTCTACCATCAAGATGGCCTAGGGCTTGGATGAAATTAGACCATGGATGAAGAACAGCTGGTTGAAGCTGAACCTGAGCAAGATAGAGATAATGCTGGTCAGCGGAGGAAAGCATTCTGAAGAGTTTCAACCACAGTGCAGTCTCCTTTGTCAATTCAGTCCGTGGCCTAGGAGTGCTCCTGGATTCCTTATTGACACTAAGCACACTCACAGCAGTATATTAGAGTAATGCTTAGTACCATCTGTTGTTGACTAGGAGACTCCATACCATTCTGGCAAGTAGTGACCTGCCATCAGTTACTCATGCCTTCGTAACATCTCAGCTGGACTATAGCGATGCAATATATCTGGGCATGAAGCATTCGATGCTTAGGAAACTCCAACAGACACAAAACGTTACAGCACACCTCTGCAAAAGCCGGCTGCCATGAATGCATCACAGCCATTCTCCACTTCCTATACAGTAAAACCTCAGCATTACGAACACTTCAGAAATAGAGGTTGTTTGTAACCCTGAAATGTTCATAACTCTGAACAAAATGTTATGGTTGTTCTTTCAAAAGTTTACAAATGAACATTGGTTTAAAACAGCTTTGAAACTTTGCTATGCAGAAGAAAAATGCTGCTTTCCCTTTATTTTTTTTTTAGTAGTTTGTTTAACACAGTACTGTACTGTATTTGATTTTTTTGTTCTTTTTTTTTTCTGTCTCAGCTGCTGCCTGATTTTGTACTTCCGGTTCCAAATTAGGAGTGTGGTTGACTGGTCAGTTCATAACTCTGGTGTTTCTAACCCTGGGGTTCTACTGTACTGGCTTCTCATAGAATATTGAATCAAGTTCAAGGTCTTGGCACTTCACAAGATTCTTGATGGCCCGAGTCCAGGATATTAAAAGATATTCTAAAGCTCTGGGATGAAGACCACGCTTAACAAGTTCACTTCTCTGTTGCAATGGGGTTTTCTTTCAGATATGAGCTTTACCCTTAAGGTAGAGACAGAGCTTTCTTGAGGCCTCACCCGAAACTATAGAATGAATTCCCAAAGGAACTCAAAACCATCACAAACCTCACTGCCTTCAACTCCATATGCAAGGAGCATTTCTTTAACCTTTCCCTCCCTAACATAAACATATAGTAATGTGTGTGTGCATAAACATATAGTAATGTGTGTGTTCCCTTATTTATAATTTTAAAAATATTAAAACAAGACACTCCACTTCATATTGACCTAATTTCCTTCTTTGGCAGGGTTACTAGCCTACTGGGGAAGCAGTAGGTGTGATCGATCTTGATTTTAGTAAGGCTTTTGACACAGTCCCACATGACAGTTTCCTAAGCAAATTGGGGAAATGTGGTCTAGATTAAATTACTCTAAATTGGGTGCACAACTGGTTGAAAGACTGTACTCAAAGAGTAATTACCAGTCGTTTGCTGTCAAACCATGAGGGCATATCTAGTGGGGTCCTGCAGGGGTCAGTCTTGGGTCTGGTACTATTCAATATTTTTATTAAGGGCTTGGGTAATGGAGTGGAGAGTACGCTTACACAATTTGCAGATGACACCAAGCTGGGTAGGGTTGCTAGCACTTTGAGCATTCAAAATGTTCTTGACAAAATGGAGAATTGGTCTGAATTCAACAAGATGAAATTATCAATAAAGACAAGTTCAAAGTACTTATGAAGGAAAAGTCAAATGCACAGCTACAAAATTGGCTAGGTGGCAGCACTGCTGAAAAGGATCTTGGATGTTATAGTGAATCACAAATTGAATGAGTCGTCAATGTGATGCAGTTGTGAAAAAAGGCTAATATTCTGAATGTGCTATTAGGACTGTTGTATCTAAAACATGGGATGTAATTATTCCACTCTACTCAGCACTGATGAGGCTTCAGCTGGAGTATTGTTTCCAGTTCGGGGCACCACATTTTAAGAAAAATTGGAGAAAAGCCAGAGGAGAGCAACAGAAATGATACAAGGTTTAGAAAACGTGACCTATCAAGAAAGGTTTAAAAAAATGGGCGTGCTTAGTCTTGAGAAAAGAAGACTAAAGGGGGATCTTATCGTCTTCCAGTATGTTAAGGGCTGTTATAAAGAGGATGGTGAACAATTATTCTCCATGTCTGCTGAAGGTAGAGCAAGAAGTAATGGGCTTAATCTGCAGCAAAGGAGATTTAGGTGAGATATTAGGAAAAACTTTTAAACTATAAGGGCAGTTAAGCTCTGGAATAGGCTTCCAAGGGAAGTTTTGGAATCCATGTCATTGGAAGCTTTTAAAAGGCTGGACAGACAGTTGTCAGGGGTGGTCTACATGTACTTGGTCCTGCCTCAGTGCAGAGGGCTGAACTTGATAACTTCTCATACTCTGATTCCATACTCTTCTCCACCTGGGCAAGATAAGAGAACAAACACATGACAGACGTTAGTCATGTTGCTTAATGCATGACTGGAAGGTTCTCAGATACTATATTGATAAATGCAACATAAGAACTATAGAGAATAGGTGACTGACCACACCACACCTATAGTAAACAGTTGATGTGACTGGCCCATAACCTGAAATTTTGTCCAGAGTCTTTGATGACTAATGAATATATCTGAAGACTTCTGGGTTGGCTTGTGAATGATTGAACTGAAAAAGCGGTTAAATTTGTATGGCTTATTCACAACAAATCATTTAACCCTCTTTTATCTCTGACTAGAGGCATATCAAGTCTAGCAGCTGATAGAAAAAAACCCAAAACTGTTCCATCTTTGAAATTAAATGTGTGGTGAAGATTCATTCTCATCCATTTTTCCTTCTTCTTAAGCATTTTCTCAAAGCAATGTTCAGATGCTCTCCTTCCTTTCTGCTTCAGATATTAATCCCCAGTACTGGCACTTTTCACAGGATTCTCTGACCTTGAGGTCTTTAAACCATGATTTGAGGACTTCAGTAATTCAGATATAGGTTACGGTTTTGTTACAGGGAGTGAGTGAGTGTGATTCTGTGATCTGCGTTGTGCAGGAAGTCAGACTAGATGATCATAATGGTCCCTTCTGACTATGTCTATGAGTCTATGACTAATTTGATTAAAACAACATTATCTGTCAGCAGATGGTTGGAGTTATTACTAAGGTGCTGTTTGAACATGGCAACTTGAATGTAAATTACTTTATTTTCTATGTAGGGTAGAGTAATAGAGCCACTGAAGGACTTCCACAAGGATGAAGTAAGAGTGCTAGGGAGAGAACTTGGTCTCCCAGAAGAGCTGGTCTCAAGGCATCCATTCCCAGGTATGAGATTTAGGGTTAGTGTAATTCATTAAAGTCAAGGACTACAAATGTCATTAATGTTTTTATTCTAATCCTCAGAATAAATTTTATATTGGAATATAGGAAAAATTCACCTCTATAATGTAGGGATGTAAAATGTTAACTGGTGAGCATTAGTCTTACTGGTTAACCCGCCTTAACAGTTAACCCCTGGCCTGGCCATGCATTAAGCCCCAGCCATGCTGCTTGAATGCCTGCTGGCCAGCCCTTTAATTGGTTAACCGTTTAAACAAAATATTTTTTAATCGTTTACATGGTTAATTTTTTAAAAGGTATTTATATCACTACTACAGTGTTGAGACAGAAACTTGGTATATCTACTATATCTACTATGGCTTTATATGCAAGCAAATTTTGTATTTTCTAGAGATGAAGCACCCCTTATAAGAGAGCCACTGTGCTGTTTTTAGTGATAAAAGATATATTAGTCTAGTAGCTTTTTTTATATGCTTTCTCTTTCAGCTTCATATGCAAAAACTCCATTAACAGTGAGATGTAACTGAATATTATTTGTACTGTCCATCTTGGAACACTGATATAAATTATTCCTTCCCAGGTCCAATTTATCTTTTTGTAGAAATGAGGGGCTATAAGAGATAGCAACAGTTCTTGACCAGACAGCCTCAGAATTGTATTGTATCTGAGAAAACTGAACCCTCCTAAAAGGGATGTCATTGTTTTTAAAATATGCAAGGAACAAAAGTAGTCCTATAATTCTTGAAGTAGATAGTAGCTGGCAGGTGGCACAAATCAGCCTAGTATCTGGCAGTTTACACAGACCAGCCTATTAGTAGCACAAGCACTATATAAAACTATGAATTAGTTTAGGAGTACCACTGTCCTTTTATTACAAGAGATATCATTAGGACACTTCAAGCCAAATTACAAGCAATTTTGTGTTAATCAGCTTTTAAGGCCGTTCCACTGTCAGCACTATTCGGTGATATGTTACACTTGTAATTGTAATGTTTTTGTCAAATCTCCACAACTTTTGCATATAAGTTGTATAACAGGAGGTGGCAGTGGCAACTGTCTCATCATTGCTATAATCACAATCCTTTCTCTTTCTTTGGTAGCAAAACATCAGATTCACTAACCACTGCCTGACACAACCATACAATTTAGGATGTAGATAAATGATGTCTGAGTATACAAGTTAAGTAACAAAAGTGCAGCTTCAGAACAGATATTGTATATTGTACAATCTTGGTAGAAATGTTGTTAAGCTAACTGTTATGGTAGATATAATAGCAAAGTGAACAAACTATACTTAGTGATAAAGCTTTCTCTTGTAAGATTCGTATAATACATTTTAAATGTGACTGTTCACTTGCACATTCTTTACTGTAATCCTGTTCTAACTTTGCATTTCAGGTCCTGGCCTAGCAATCAGAGTAATATGTGCTGAAGAACCTTATGTTTGCAAAGACTTCCCTGAAACTAACAACATTTTGAAAATAGTAGCAGATTTTTCTGCAAGTGTTAAAAAGGTAATTAAATATTATTGGAACTGAAGAAGGTGGGTTTCATGGGAACCAGTAACATGAAAGAAATATGAAAACTAATTCCTTGGTGAATTACAGTGAGATTTATAGTATATTAAAATGTAACTGTTAGAAGTAGTATTGCTGCTTTGTTTGAGAACTGCTGTTTGATACTTAATTTGTGTGAACTTGAAGATTTTCTGTGTAGTCAGATAGCATTATTGGTGCTATAACAAAACCGCATTTAAATGTTGTGTTTTTGGTAAAAGAAAAGTTGATTGTGTACTACTCTACAGCAGCAGAATGAGTTGTTCTAGCTAGAACAATCTAAAAATTACTATGCTAAGAGGACTTTTGAGACTGTTTCCAGCCATATAATATTGGCAGAAAATAGCTGTGGCTCCTCAAAATAGTTGAAATCTTCTAGGTTTGCCTGCATGAACTGTCATTAGACAGCTAGATCATAATGTGAGAAATAAGGGTCTGATATACTTGTGAGATGTCATAAGCAGGAATTCTAAGCACCCACGTAAATTAGTAGTGGATCATTTCCCTCTGTTTGCAGCCATTACCTTAATGATAACCTCAACTGCATCTTCTTTCTAGCTGAAAAAGGCTACAAATTAGCTATCAGGAGTTGCACTAAGAGCAGTGTGTTCATCACACCTGTCCATAAGTTGCTGAAGAATTACCTGAGCATGTGATACTCCTGATCACCAGTATAAGTGGAGTCTGAAGGTTATGTACGGATCTGCTTCCATTATGAGGATGCTGCTGTCTTGTGCATTGGGAAGAAATAGCATAAATGGAAACCTCAGTGAATGATACCTTTAGAGAGCAAACCTAGAAAGAAAAACAAGTTAATCTGTTTCTTCTGGAGAGCTGTGACTCAAACCTGCTAAGCATGTATGCATTCTGGTTACCAGAACAGAGACTCATAGATTGTAGTGCTCCTCATAATGCTTAAACTTTGTTAATTGAAAACCATACTGCAAATTGCTCTACAGTGAATAAAGCTGTCATAAATGTAAAGTGAACATAAACATTTGGCTGCATAATCATTTATAAGTTTTATCTGAATGTGTCTTTTTACAAAAATTATGAAAAGTGATTTTCTGCCCCCTTGCACAGCCACACACTCTGTTACAAAGGGTCAAAGCATGCACAACTGAAGAGGACCAGGAGAAGCTGATGCAGATCACAAGCCTACATTCACTGAATGCCTTCTTGCTGCCAATCAAAACTGTGGGAGTGCAGGTTAGTGGAGTGGCTCTGTGGAGGTGTTGAAGATTGCTTATGCTGAATACAGAAGGCTGCACTATAGTATAATCAGTAATTATGCTGTAAGAAAAATAAAGAAAATACCATGGCCCAAAAAAATAAAATTAAAGGAGAATCCACAAGACACATCACTTTTATTTTTAACTTATTTTTGCTGGTGTGTGGGCCTCCCAGTAATCTTAGGTCCTCAGGAAGGTTATACCAGACCTTACAAAGGTGACTATTCAGTTGTATGAGGTCCTTATGATTCAATAACACCCATCAGATGCTGTGCCAAAGGATTCATACTGCCAATCCAACCCATTTATATGCTCATTGTAATTAAAAAGAATACCCAAAAAACAAGAGCATTGGCACTAAACAGCTTACCTTTAAAACATATTTTTGTGAAAATAAAATTCATTTTGTGGACAGTAGGAATATAATACAATATTGAAATCTCCAAAATATAATTTATATTGTTGACATGAAACTGCAAGGGTTCTCTTGACATTGTTTTGTGACTGGCGGCGTACTGACATGTCTGATTGTATCCATTCTTATTAGTTTTGTTGATATCAAATTCACAAGGTACAATGACTTGGTTGCTTGATTTAAATGGAAGTGTTTTCTGCATTAGTGTAGCAGTTATGGATATCCTTGTAAGTGCTCTTCTAATGCCAATGAGTTTTTAAAAATAAGTTATTTTTATTTAAATTAATTTTTACTTATTACCAAAACAGAAGTGCAGACATAGCAAGCTAAATGCCTTCTTCTGTTTTGATAGGCTGTTCTTAGAGTATTATGCATGGCAGGTTTCTTAAATTTAGTGGGAGGAGGTGTGCTTTGCTACATTCGGCAAATTTTTTGTTAAGCTCTGTTAGATGGCATTGGTTATGTTTTTTGGTATTAAGATATTTTGTAGTTTTTTGGCATTTTTGATAGAATGAGCTTGAATTTTTAAAACAAGTGTCAAAGATCTAATTTAAACAGATGACAGTGCTGGAAGCTGAGACTAAAATGTTGTCTTTTTAAACTCTCTGTAGAGTGCCACAATTTTGCTGAGTATTTGATATTTAAGTTCACTGTTCAGAGGCCCTTCCAGTACCTAGGAATTACAAGGCAAATTAAAGATGTAGGGTCGAGTTCTGCCCTCAGCTATATCCATGCAGTCACACTGATTTCACTGGGCTTATAACCATTAATCAGATGTTGATTTGTTGACTAAAGTTTAGTTCTCTAACTGCTACAAAATAAATAGAGAAAGTACTATATATTGTTTTATATGTTCATTGTTTAAGAGATATCCGTTCACTTTCTGTTACTTCCCAGGGTGACTGTCGCTCATATAGCTATGTATGTGGGATCTCCAGTAAAGATGCTCCACACTGGGAGTCTCTTACATTCCTATCCAGGCTCATACCACGAATGTGCCACAACATTAACAGGTATACATTCTCAATTTGGTAGGCAATTACCTTTGTTTTTGGCAATCTGTTTACTAATAATTGTTGTGCACAGAATGCAGAAATTAGACTAGGTAGCTAGTTTAACTAAGTTTTCCTTTAAATGTTATGGCCTTCATAAAATGTACTTTGAGATTTATTTGTCACCACTACCTAACGAATTCTGATGTGTAGTTATTCCAAACATGCACAAACTTGAAATACACATCAATGAGTTTTCTCTCCATCTGATGATCACTTGATAAGACAAAATACAGTAGTAGTTGTACAAGACCTCATTCTTCTAGGCAACCTACTGTCTTGCATGGCTGCTCCAAACAATGAACAGATTTATTGGGCTGGGATTTAGAAGATCTCTTGAGTTGTCCTAACTCGCCTGTCATTGACGTCACCTGTAAAACTCCCATTGACTTAAATAGGACTAGTTAGTGTAAGCAATCTGAATAATCCAGCTTGTTCCACCTCTGTTAGAAAACTACCTCTGTTAAATAGCCCTTTTAGTGTCTGAAGACATGTTCCTCTGTATAGTCTGAAACACTAAATCAGTGATAAATAGATGGAGTTAATCAGAAAGTGCCTATGGAAGATCTAGGTGCACATTACTATAGAAATCTATACAAGGCAATATAGCAGGTCTGCCATTCAAGTTAATAGTTTAAATAGTTGTGGCTTGAAAGGAAAAAATATCCTTTGGTGCTCCTCCCGTATATTGTATTGTAATTAACCTGGTAGCACTGCCTGTTGTTAATATTGCATAACACTGGGACTGGAATCTGGTGAGAGAAATGGGGTGGGGAAGGGCTGGGAGCCAGTTTGTGGGGTGAGGGGGGAAGAAACTGAGATTGGGTGAGGACCTGTGGTGAGACTGGGAATCAGTAGGAGGGGACAGGGAGGAGCTCTGACAAGGAGCTAGAGTGCAGGTGGAAAGGTGCAAGTGGCTCAGCAAACAGACTGGGACAGAAAGCCAGGGAGGGAGGAGACTAGAGCAAGGAGATGAGGAGAGAATTGTGCTGGGGTTACTAGGACAGAGCCTAGAGCTTGGGGGGAGATGGGTCAGATGAAATCATGGTGAGGGAACTGAAGTTGGTGGGACAAGGAGTTCAGGTGAGAGAGGGAGACCTGGGACTTTCTGGGAAAGGAGACTGGAACTAGGTGTGGGGAGAAGAGACTGGGACTGAGATTCCCCCACTGGCGTCATTGTCTAGGACTGGCTGGGCAAGAAGACTGAGTCTTGATGAGAAACTCGAGGAATAAAACTGGGACTGGGTAGGCAAGGAGAATCGGACTGTGACAAGGATCCAAGGCTGTGGAAGAGAGAGGGGGACTGTGCATAGAATGGACCTGCTCTGGGGATAAATCTGAGTGATCCAACGAAAGAAGCTGCTGTTTGTAGGACCCCTCCTTCACTTGTTGCATAGTAGGTAGTAAGCGGGACTGGGGATTGCTGGAAAAGAAAGGACTGTCTCATGGTTAAGGCAATTGAATGTGGCTCTGAAGAACTGGGTTTTATCCCTACATCTGCCACAGAGTTCCTGTGTGATGCTGAGTAAATCACATAAACAAAACCTTTCACAGCGGGTCGCCAGTTTATTTCTCACTTTTCGGTTGCCCAACTTGTTACCGTGGGGTCTGATATGCAGAAGTGCTGAATGCTCACAGCTGCAACTGAAGTCTATGGGAGTTGTGCTTTGAACATTTTAAGTATTCTGAAAAATCAGGTCCTGGGCATCTCAAACGAGAAAAACAAAAATTAGTGTAAATTGTTTACCTTAATCTCTCGGAGCCTTAGTTCGCATCTGTAAAATGGGGATAATATCATTTTATCTCACAGGAGTATTGTGAAGATAAATTTAATATTTATAAAGCAAATACTATAGTGATGAGCACTAAAAAAAAGGAAACTAATAATTCTCTATTTAGGTCTTAATAGTGTGCTGCAAATAAGGCATAAGGCCAAACACTGAACTACAAGAAGAAAACAAAATACATGAACTGAATGAAGCAGGGCTCCTGTGGAAAAAATAGTGGTGATTACGTACTATTTCATAATGTTTATGCACAGCAGCAACCTTAATTCTGGCACTTCC
Source organism: Gopherus flavomarginatus (assembly GCF_025201925.1). NCBI lineage: Eukaryota > Metazoa > Chordata > Testudines > Testudinidae > Gopherus > Gopherus flavomarginatus. Next base: position 89,867,958 of record NC_066624.1, read on the forward strand.
TAACTTTTGAGTGTTCGATTTACAAGTTTAATAATGTTCCTTTAATATATTTGTGTGTGTGTGTAATATTATTCTGTTATAGACAGCATAACTGAATGTTACTGTTCTGTTCAGTTTTCTTATGCCTTTGGGTGTTGTATGCTGCCCAGTGCATGATTCTCAAACTTTCTTCTTTATGTTTATAGAGGCTTTAAAGGGAAAGGAGGAAGTTGACTTTTGAGTAGTGTATCAATATAGTTTTCCAACCTCATAATTTCACTGATTTAGTCTATAACTAACAAAATAGAATTGAGAGAATGCATGCTTGCCCATAATTTGAGTTTATTTGGACACAAGTGTGCTTGCATTTTATTTACTTGTTTATGCACATGAATGCTTAGGTCTACATGTACATTCAGATAAAGTGTGTTTAAAAATTTAAAGCAAAAATTAGAAATTGCTTTCAGCTAATTTAGCTCTGAAGTTTGGAACTATCCCATGAGGAAAGATTATTGCTGTGTGAATCTCTGAGCTAACTTAGTCATAAATATAGACTCTTGTTTGAGAGGTTTTTTTTTTATTTTTCAAGTGTCAGTTTGATATGGCAGATTTATGTTTAGTACTTCTTTGTTCGGCATGTCAAGGATATAAGTCCACATTTACAGTATTAAATTATAACATATACTAAAGATGTATTAATGTGTCCTGTCCGTCAGTCCTTTATCCTATATTTCACCTAACTCTAGAGCAAGCAAGAAAAAAGAGTCTATTGTACATCCTAACTTGCATAGTTTTGCTACTGAAATTTAAATTGTCACATACGTTGGAAGGAGGAGTGTCTTTATAATCTGCAGTAGTGCAATCTCCCATTTCTTGTTACAGCAGCTCTGTGTATGAGGGATTTGTTGTTTAATTAAATAGTCTGTAGTAACTGAAGTTTCTTCTGTATTCATAAATCCGACCAGCTTCATGTCGTATTTTTTGGTACAGTACGAAGTACAGTTAGATAAAAAGATGAAGCTGGAGTGAATACACAGCTTGAATTCAGAAGATGAATTATTAATATAATAAGCCACTGGAGATTTATAAATAGCGATAGAGCCATGTATTCACAGTTTGTTATTTCTCAAACTGAGGTTAGCCTCCTTAAGAAGGCTTTGATCTCTTTTAAAGGAGATTCCAGGAGAAGCAGAAAGAATGCAAATGCAAAATTCTTATTAAAAATTATTGGAACAGTATGAACTTTCACTGTCATCAGTGGAAAAGTGAAAAACCCTCTAAGAAACCTCAATGAATGGGCATTTTTGTTTAGTTGAAAGGAAAAAGCAAGCCTAGAGGTATTGGGACTGTATATGGGAAATCAAAATAAATAAAAGTAAATACCTTTCGAGTTCCAAAAATAAAAAATAAAAGGTACATCAGGTTTACAGAATATATCCAGTTGTAATGTCTTGTCTCTTTTTAAACTCAACATATTGGATGAGGGCCACGGTTAAAAATTCATACTCTGATATATCAGTTTCTGGGTCTCGTGTGCAACATTGCAACAATAAAGATGCAATTTCCAAGCACTTACTTAATTCTTTAGACATAAAATGTATTTTTCTACAATCTACTTTATCTTCCTAGAGTTGTCTATGTGTTCGGTCCACCAGTCAAAGAACCTCCTACAGATGTTACACCCACTTTCCTGACAACCGGAGTCCTCAGCACTTTACGCCAAGCTGATTTTGAGGCTCATAATATTCTCAGGGAGTCTGGTAAGTGTTTGGCCTGGATACATTAGCTTGTGCTTGTCGCAAAATGCTTGTAATTCTTAAATCAATATGTAGTTACAGATTTAGAACGGGACTATCCAAAAATTGTGCTGTGTATCTTCAAAAAATCACTACTTAATGTGGTGGAAGCCTTATTTTAAATCCTGAGATGAATGGCATGAGTCGCTAAATGTTGTCCAAATAGAGTATAATTTAGAGGGTATTTAATATTATTACTCTACAGAAATCACTTCAGAAAGTAATTTTCTGACACTACATAATGCCTGATTATGAATTCATCCTTTGTTTGTCTGGTAACAGTTTCTTCCTCTAGCACTTCCCATTTCTCTATGGAATTGTGTGCATGAATCACAATGTTATGAAATTACATATGAGGTTCTTACCATTTTCACTTGTAGTGATATTCATTGCTTAACCAAACATTAAATATTTGAGAGAGAATTTAAAACATTAAACAATGGAAACCTCTGAATAAGTGTAGCCAGACCTGCTGAGAGCAAAAAAAAGATTGTGTCATCTGAAGTTTGAGATATTTCTTCAAGCTGAACAGTAGTTTTTCCTGTCTTCTTTGAGGGCTTGAGAAGCAAAAAATTAGTATGAAGAGGTTGCTTAATAGTGAAGAGTGGGCTGAATGTGCTAAGAAGTTTTCAATTTCCTCTCAAGAAATTAGAATCGACTTGGTTAAAACAGAAAAGAATGACAGCTAGATAACTCCTAAATGGGCTTTCAAATAGAAGACTTCCAAATAAATTGCTGAATAATGATTTATATAGACAGGAGAATCATCTGTGTTTACCGGGAGTAAATGAACTGTGTAAAGAAAAACCTCCAGATTTCTTCCAAGATCATTTTGTTTTGTGAGAACAAGGAAGCTCATCAAGAATAAGCCAGACCTACAGAGATGATCAAACCATCTGCAACCAAGTTTTTTTTAATTTTAACTTTAAAATAAAAAGGCCAAACTGCATTTGCAAGTTAACACTGTGAAATGTTAAAACCAACAACTGCAAGCCTGTGCACAGTAACGCTTTAAACACTTTCCCCACTGAGAAAATGTTTAATTTCCTCTACTGCCTAAACTACAGACCGAGTCTGGGAATATGATAATGTATAGGTTCAGTTAAGTTCTAATATAGCTCACTGCTTAGTTACATATGAGAGCTTGAGAGGTTTATGGTAAGTGTATGAGAGACCATTAATCAAATTCACCTAAATATTATTTTTTCTTCCATTATTTGCAAATCAAGTTACTGAGGAATAAGACTTTGACTCCTTTTTGTTTGCAAAGTTAAAAACCATTGAAACCACAAACCCAGCAGTAGCAAAACATAAAGGGTAACATTTTCAAAAGCACTTAAATGACTTATGCTCTTATGTCCTATTGACTTTCAGTGTTTGTCACTTTTGAAAATGGGACATGGGCTCCTAAGTGACTTTGCTGGGTCTGAAAATGTTTAACAAAGATGAATTAAGAATTAAAAGACAAAATGTGACTATAAATCATTTAAGATCATGATAATGTGATTACACACTTTTATGACAGTGTATATCTTGCCTATGTTAACGTAGTTGTTAAACAGATCTTACCAGTCTGATTCACTAATGGCAAGCACTTAGATGATAAATTCTTGGAGAGAAGCCAGTGTCAGATTGTCTCTACTCAAGGAATGTAAATATGAGAAACTGCAAAATCTTTCAGTGAATTAGTGTGAAAAACCATTATGTTTTCACGGTGAGAGATTTGAGCTCAATTCATGTAGTTTATCTAAGTGATGGGTAAGAGGTGACTTGATCAGGGACAATGAGTACCTAAATGGAGAGAAGAGATATTAATGGTCTCTCTTTGATTTAGCAGACAAAGGCATTACAAGAACCTTTGGCTGGAAGTTGAAACTAGATTAATTGACATTGGAAATAAGCTGTACAAGGAACCATTGTAACCCTTTGCCAAAGGATGAAGTGGCTTCTCAGTTTTTCAAGATTGAGTGTCTTGCTAAAAGATACATTTCTTGTTCATTCAGAAGTTAAGTTTGATGTAGGAATTACTAAGTGGCATTCTGTGGCCTGTGTTATGCAAGTCAAACTGGATAAGGCCCCTCTGGCCCAATGGATCCCAATGACAGAATGGAGAGCGTAACAATTTATTCACATCTTTATGTAGTTCTATCTACCTACAATGCAGAATTGTTTCCTACTCTTTGTTTTCTAGCGTTTTGTCCAGTCTAGTCCTATTTGTATTCCACTGTGGGTACACATGTGCTCCGTGCAAATGAGATCAGAAGAATTTTGCTAGCAATGTCCATTTGTCCATGCCTATGCTCATTACCTTATGTTTCAGATCAAGGGTATAAGGTGTGGTGCAGACTAACAGCATCCCCTGTTCCTTTCTGCGACCTCATGATCTGAGATGGAACCCTTCATTTTCCACTGTTAATCCTTCAGCGTTTTCCTGTAAATAATGTAAATAAATTTGATATATTTAGATAGCTTTTAATGTTTAGCTAGTTAAATTAAATAAGGCATTGATGTGTCCTTCCCTTTGCTCCCCATGGGGAAACTATTATGCCCAACATCCCAGGATTCAAAAACTGTATTTCCTGCCTCTGGACTTTCCTGGTCAGTGACAACTATCAGAAATGTCTCTACTAACTCAGAGAAGCTCATGTCTCTTTTTGAAGTGTGCTGTTCGCCAATCCTTCCCCAGCTTCACCAAGTATGTGACTACAGATATAGGAAATTTCATATTGATTGTGTAATGAGGCTCCAATCTGAGCCAAGCACAGTGGATCTCAACCTACTTACCATTGTGGGCCTCAAATGCAGCGCTCTGTGTTATGTGGGCTGCATCCACACAATGTATATACTACTGATATGGCTCTGAGGATGATACATGGGCCACAGCTGTGTGTTGATTGGGCCACAAGCGGGCCACAGGTTGAGAACCACTGCCCTAGCAGGTAGACCTCGCTGTAAAATGAAATGTACCTAGAAGTGCATTTCAGTGTTAACCTCTGATACAGGGGTTGATCAGAGCCAAGGCAACCTCCTTATAGGTACCAGGAAGCAGGAAATCTTCTAATAAAGGAAGAAAGAAATCCTCTTCCAAAAGGAGGACTTCTTCCTCACCATAATCGAAGCCAATGAGACTCTGCACTCTGGAATGGGAAGCTCATAAGAGACAAGGTATTGACCTCCAAGTTTCAAAGAGAGAGTCTGCCTTCAAACCAGTACCGACTGCAGGAACGGGACTGACCAAAGATAAACACCCAGAGTCCCTGAACTAGGGGTCCCATTGCAATCTGATAAAGAGATGTTGACATCCCTGGGCCTGGCTAGAGACCAGCTCTTATACAAAGGAATAGGACTCCGCAACCCCATGCGTCTGGGCACATATACACTATTCCTGATGATATTTTCATCCTCTTTTGGACCCAACTGCTCCCCTACCTGATCCTTGCGAAAGGTCCAGGAATGGCACAAAAGAGAAAACTGCACTCCTGTATCTTCTACCGCCCTTAGAATTTGAGCCTAATTTCCCTCAGAAATCAAATGTTATTTTGGGAGTTTTGTCTTCCCCACCAGGATAGGATGTTAACCCAAAGAGAGGGTCCAGAGTCTCCTAGGATTCGTCATGGCCTGATAAAACAGAGTACCTTCTTCATGACTGATGGTGCCTTATGCCAGGGGAATCTCCCTAACAGATGTTTGACCCCCTTTCACTGGTCTTTCGGGGGACCATGGGATCCGTACATGCATTATCCTGAATCTACATGCCCATCAGGAATCACATCATATTTTCCCTCCCAGAGAGGCACCTCAACTTCAAGAACCACTGGAGGAGGAAGAACTGGAACTGACAGTAATCCTGGTTCCAACTGGAATATCATGATCATCCCCTTATGAGGCAGTTGTACTAGCCTCCTCTTCTCCACCTGATGATTTCATGCAGTTTCAGGACCTATTAGGAGGGTTGCATACACACTCCAGACTCCCTTGGAGGAAGTGCAAGAGACCCCTCACAAACTTTCTGGACATTCTACAGATTGCAGGGCCTATCAAGATGATACTTCCCATTAATGAGGCCATCTTAGAGCAGCTAAGATTGCCTGATGTATCCAATCAACTTATGCAATCGTCTGATTGTGTTACCTATTGCTGTGGTTAATTCATATGTAATCACTTTGTGATGAATAGGTTACGATTTAGTAATGGGTATTTTTAATAAAAGTCATGGCCAGGTCACAGGCAATAAACAAAAATTCATAGCCCATGTCCTGTCCATGACTGCTACCATAAATATCCCTGACTAAATCTTAGCGGGGGAAGGGAGAGCCTCAGGTAGCCCATTGCTGGCGGAGGGTTGGGGCCAGTGGCACCAGCTGACGGGGGCTGCCAAGCAGCAAGTGCTCGGCCGCTCCATGACTGCTGTTGGGGGCCGCCGAACAATGGCTGCTCCAGCCACCCCTGGGACTGCTGCTCAGGCAGTCCCTGGGGCCAGCCGCATTAGCCACTGCTCAGGCAGTTCTCTGGGCCAGCTGCCCGGGGCTGCCCGAGCAGCGGCCAGTGTGGCTGGCCCCAGGGCCACTCCAGCAGCAGCCCGTGTGGCTCGCTGCGGGGCTGCCTGAATGGCTGGCTGCAGAGCCGCTCCAGCAGTGGCTGGTGTGGCTGTCCCCAGGGCCAGCTGCTTGGGCGGCTTTGTGGTCCACTCCTTCTGATAAAGAGACTGACCATTCGGATCTCCTCAGGGGGAAAGTTTTCTCTTCAACCATCCTGCAATTTCAAATAGCCAGTTTTCACACATTAATTTCGAAATATGATATCATCAATTAATCTGAATTTGCAGAATTCACAGTGAAACTCCTTCAAGAGGCTAGAACAGGGGTCGGCAACCTATGGCATGCATGCCAAAGACGGCACGCGAGCCAATTTTTAATGGCACGCTGAAGCCTGCCAGGACTCCAGCATGCCACTAAAAATCCTGCCCAGCCCGGCGCGCTCTGCTCTGCCCTCCACTTCCCACACGGGGGCCAGGGAGTAGAAGCATAGCCGTGCGCACGGGGTGGGCAAATAGCCCCACTCTCCCGGCACGGCCAGCCGCGGGGTCCGCGCTTCTGAGCCGGAGCGCGGGGCCGAGCACAGCAAGCTGCCGTCCCCTCCCCCGCCTTCTCCCCTCCCCTGGAGGCCTGCTGCCGCGCACAGTGCTCTGGGGGTTGGGGCTGTGCGCTCCCATGAGGCAGCATTTGGCTCCGCAGGGAGGCAGACATGCTCCCTGCTCAACCAGAGGGGTGGGGCTGTGTGCTCCCGCGGAGCAGTGTATCTAGCTCTGAGTTGAGCCTCATGGTAAGGGGCCCAGGGCTTAGGGGGGTTGGATAAGGGGTGGGGGCAGTTAGGGGACAGGGAGCTGGGGGGGTGGGATCCCGGGGGGTGGTTAAGGGCGGCGGGGAGGGGGTTGGATGGGGCATGCGAGTCCCGGGGTTTGTGAGGAGGCAGGGGGTGAATAGGGGTCAGGGCAGTCAGGGAACCAGGAGCAAGGAGGGTCCTGGGTGGGGGGAAGTTAGGGTGGGGGCATCTCTGAAGGGGGGTGGTCAGGGGACAAGGAGCTGGGGGGTTGTATGAGTTGGGAGTTCTGCGGGTCTTGTCAGGAGGCAGGGGTGTGGAAAGAGGTTGGGGCAGGCAGGGGACAGGTAGGAGGTAGAGTCCAGTCTGGGGACAAGGAACAGGGAGGCTTAGATAGGGGGTAGGATCCTGGGTGGTAGTTGGGGGTAGGGGTCCCAGGAATGGGTAGTCAGGGGACAAGTAGCAGTGGGGTTGAGAGTTTTTAGGGGGGCAGTCAACCAGCACTCTCCCCTGACCCCCGACCTCCTCCACACACACACACCATGCCCTGAGCCCTGCCCCCCCGCCAGGCCCCTGCCCTGAGCCCTGTACCTCCCTCATACATACTCAGCCCTCTGCTTGACTCCTTCATCCCCCCCCACCCACAAACCTAGCCCTGACTCTGGCATTCCCACCATACCCAGCGCCCCCTCTGCCCTGACACCTACACCCCCCACATACCCAGCCCTGACTCCAGCCCTCTGCCCCCAGCCCTCTGGGTCCTGGCCACCAGCCGCGCACAGCCAACTGCTGGTCTGGGGTTCTGGCTGACGGACCCTTGCCAGCCGGGTTCCCGGCTGCAGGCCCCGCTCAGCCTGCTGCCGGCCTAGGTGAACAGAACCGCAGACCAGTAGCGGGCTGAGTGGGTCGGTGCCGTAAGATCAACATTTTAATTTAATTTTAAATAAAGCTTCTTAAACGTTTTGAAAACCCTGTTTATTTTACAATACAACACTAGTTTAGTTATATAATATATAGACTTATAGAGAGACCTTCTAAAAAACATTAAAATGTATTACCGGCATGCGAAACCTTAAATTAGAGTGAATAAATGAAGACTTGGCACACCGCTTCTAAAAGGTTGCCGACCCCTGGGCTGAACATAGTTTCAGGCTCTTTTTGAGAAGGGGAAATTGATTGTCAGGACATCCTCCAGGCCTCAGTTGATGCAGCAGAAACAGCTTCCCAGTTGGTGGCAATGGCCATTGTCCTCCATTGGAAATTATGGCTTCATTCTTTTGGATTCCCCAGATAAGTCCAAGCTACACTAGAGAATTTGCCATTCGATAGTAACAACCTATACAGTGAGAAGACCAGTGATTCCTTACACTCATTGAAAGACTCAAGGCAGCCCTCCACTCTCTGGGGATCTACGGGGATCTACATCTCCAAAAAGAAAATATCATAGGTCATAATCTTACAAGCCTAGACCAGCACTTGTATCCTTCTGCCACCAGAGGGCCTGTGAACCACCGCTGAAACAGCAGAAACCTCAGCAGGGAAAACATTATACACTTCATTCCAACCCAAAACTCCTACAAAGAAATACCATTAATAGGACCTTTGAGAGCTGCAAACTACCCCAGATGCCACTTCTGTTGACCAAAAACCCTAATACACAACTTGATGGTCAACTAACCTGCTTCTCCTAAGCCTGGTGTATGATAACAGACAGGTGAATTCTCAACATCATTCATTCCAACTACACCATAGAATTCCTCTTCCTTCCCTCTCCAAAACTACCTATCCTGTCTGTCTTCTGAGATCTTGAGAGGATGCTCTTTCAAGAGGTAAGCTCCCTCCTCCATCAGTGAGCTTTAACATAGTATCACTTCAGTACTGGGGAAAGAGTTTTTATTCACAATATTTCCTCATCCACAAAAAGAAAAGGGGAGGATAGAGACCCAAATGAAATGTTGACTCAAACGACTGGCTCACAGCTCTTGAGCCGAAGGATGCCTACTTCCATATAAACATCCCACCCCTTGTAGGTCCGAACTACCAGCAGTACCAGATACTACCCTTTGACTTTGCAGTAGCATCAAGAGTACAAAAGTGCTGTCAGTAGTGGCAGCTCACTCTGGCACCACTGTTCATCAGTCTTCCCCGACTTCAACGATTCCCTAGTGATAGAAGATTTCAGCTGGAGGTACAGAGAGCAGCCTCATCCCTGCTCTTTGCAAGGACTTTGTGTAAACAGAGATGTCCCACGCAGACTATAGTTTATTGGAGCAACACTGAACTCTGTTGGTGTCAAGGAATATCTTCCTCAGTCCATAAAAGTTCTGGTCTCCCAGCTCAGACTGAGCCCATAGATATCAGTCCATTCATGCCTCATCCACCTAGGACACATGGCTTCCTGCACCTGTGTGATGCCCTTGATGAGTCTCTGCCTTTGTTGCCTGCAGCCTTGGCTTTCAACAGTGTATGCCGGGGTTCTCAAACTGGGGGTCGGAGCCCTGCAGGGGGTCACAAGGTTATGGGGGGGGCTGCGAGCTGTCAGCCTCCACCCCAAACCCCGCTTTGCCTCCAGCATTTATAATGGTGTTAAATATATTTTAAAAGGCCTTTTTAATTTATAAGGGGGGAGGTCGCACTGAGAGGCTTGCTATGTGAAAGGGGTCACCCACAGAAAAGTTTGGTGTATGCAGTGTATGGGCAAGTTAGACTCGTTCCCTCACAGAGTGTGAGATTCTCTAGGCTGATGGGGCAACAAGGAACAAATGGATGCTCCTCTGCTTTCGTCCCCCCCACCTGAGAAAACACTGATCACATATGCTTCTCTGCTGTGGTGGGATGCCCATCCAAAAGAGTGTACAGCGCAAGGGACATGGACTCCGCAAGAGCCCAGGATGCACATATAAACCTCTTAGAATTGCAAGCAGTCTGCAAGGCCTGCAACAATTCCTAGCACTCTTGAAAACCCAGCACATTCCAGTGATGTTAGACTACACGACAACAGTTTTCTACATCAGTAAACAAGGGGGAGCAAGATCTATCCCTGTCTGCATGGAAGCTGTTAATCAGAGTGATTTGGTGACTAACTAATCAACATTGCTAGTAAAAATCTTCCGGCCTCAGGGGCATGCTCTTGGTGGAATATACAAGGTAAATAACCTCTCTTTGCAAGGCTTCCACTACTACTCTTTGACTACTGTTTCACAACACGACTTGGAAGCTCTTCCTGATACTCAATCTGAATTTTCCCTTCTGTAATATTTTTCAGTAATCTCTGCTAAAAGGAAGAAACCCTCCCTGAGCTCACTGCCAGATATGTCATATCTCCTCTTATCTGATACTGAAAAATAGGAGCGGGGTGCTTGGATAATACCCCCAATATGCATAATTTGCACTGAAAGTCAGCCATTTATATGAATGAGTTCTGCTTTCCCTGTTTTTTGTAAAAAGGGCTCCTACCATATTTGGCAATACCGGTAGTTTAAATGTATAGATCATTTATATTATATGAAAGTATGGTCACGAAGATCCTTTACAGGGGCAACATGATCCTTTTGGGGGTGGTCCCAAAACTATAGCTCAAAAAACTTCTTGTCCATTTCAATATATTTCATTGTATATTGTGTTGTCTGTCTACAGTATGAAAGTGATGAAAAGGTTTATTCCGTCACCATGCATATCTTAACGCATAATTGGAATAAATTAATCTGTTTAGGGCAACGTGATTATTTCAAGCTTTTATCACCATTTTGCTTAAGGTTATGCCGGAAAAATCAGCCAGATGCCAGTAATTTTGACACCATTGCATTTTGACCGAGACCCCCTACAGAAACAACCTTCCTGCCAGAGATCTGTGGTTATTCGAACCTTTATCACTAGTGACTTCATGACAGGCATTGCAGCAACTCCTGGCAGTGAGATCCCAGAAGAGGTAATTGTTCCTATTTATTTATTTATTTTTAATTCTTTTTGGAGTGAGCTTGCAACCCAAGATAATTTTCATATTGTCTGGTTTGTGGGTGATTTATAACTTACAACCTTAAGATAACTTTTGTAAATGTTATGTAATACTTGACTCCTGTTTACTGTTTTGATTTGTAAGTGTACTATACTTAAAGAGAACCCTGCCATAGAATAAGCCCATAAGGATGTTGTGACAGGCTGATAAAACAAGGCAACAATAGTCAAAAATCACACTACTTAAGAATATTCACCAAAACTTTCAAGCCTTTCAAGGGTCTAGAATTAAATACTTCCATATTTAGAAACAGCCCAACTTTCAAAAGTCATTGATTTCAGTGGGAGTTGTGGTTTGCTCAGCAGTTCAAAAAAACTGACATTATATTGAGGTGCTTACACAGGTTTGGGAGCCCAACCTTAGGCACTTGTTTTGCTAATTTTGGCCATTCCCACCATTTTCATGTACTTTGAAGCTTTTAAAAAAATATGATATGTGTAAAGAATGGTATAAATCTGACCTTTTGAGTTTCTTGGGTTTACTATTTTTAATTGTCTCAATCCTAATTCACACTTTTTAAAGTTTGTGTTTGGAAATTATTCCTGCATAGGTCAGAGTAGCATAAATACGTATGATTATAAATTCTTTGACTTGGCTCAGGGAAGTCTTTATGTCATAGATTTTAAAAATATAGGTAGTTATAAATGTAACTATAATATAGTAAACTATTCCAATGTACCCACATGGGATCTTCATTTTAACTGGGAGTTTAAATTTCTAATTTTACATCTTAAATTCATGTTTATGCTTTTAACGCTTTGATGTCTCATAATGTTGAATAGTAGCATTGAAACAAAATAGCATTGAATGTGTGGAAGAAATGTAAACCTAAGGAAGTAACTGAGGTTGATTTAAAATTCCAGTTGCTTGTGGATAGCAATATTGTGTTGTGGCATATGGATTTATATATAACTCTGCAGTACACACTAAACAGTACACACTGGGACAAAATATATAATTACACTGTCAGTGCACTTCAGGTTGTGGAAATTATTTGGCAAGCTTTCTTCTTTTGCAAGGAAGATGAGACTTTCTTATCAGATCCACAAGTTATTATTCAATACTCATTCTGGGGCAGTCTTTCTGATGATAACTGGTTTTTGAACTCTGGAAGGCAGGAGGCTCTCAATAGAGAAACTTTTTCTCTGGAACATTCTTTCTCTGGTGTTCCTATAGACTTCATTTGTCCGGAGCATGATTTAAAGTTCATCTTTTTATTCAGGCTGTTACATTTGTGTGAGTGGAGCTTATGTTGAGGAGTACATTTTTATTTTTATACTTTGCCAATTTGAAATTATTAGCTGTAGTATTTTATGAGGCACTGAAATTTGGTATGATTGCTTCATTTTTATAAATTAGGAACATTTTTAAGATAATTTTATTATGTCAAAGGAAATGCTTTGTACTTGACTCTCACTTTTTTATTGGTGTCCTAATTGTAACGGGGAAGTCAGTAAAGGTAAGGGAATTTTTTTTTTTTTTTATTTTCTTATTGGTGTCAGGTACTTGTAGTATTTATTGATTCTTCTGTTTGCCTCAAGACTACTATGGTAAAGAACTTTCTTTTAAATATTTCCATTTTTGTAGTATGCAGTTTTTCCAAAGTAAATCATGTCTCGTGCTTTTTTCCTTTTCATCATAGGTTGTGTTGAAGATGGTGACAGAGATTAAGAAGATTCCTGGCATTTCTCGGGTGATGTATGACTTGACATCAAAGCCACCAGGGACTACTGAATGGGAGTAACAATTTGTTTTTTTTCTATTAAAGTACTGTGTGCAGTTTAAATTATATCAGAAACCATTCCCAGTGTTGACATGCAGTACTGTGAAAAGAGTGACTGGAGCTGCTACATAACATCTGATTCCTCTCCTGGAGCATAAATCTGCAGTTAAGAGCTATGTTGGGGATAACTGTAAGTGGGGCTGAGGATTTGTACGGGTAAATAATCATGGCAGCATTGCCTGTGCGCAGACAGATTCATATTGCTTTTGCCTTTTGTCTTTACTGATTCTTCCTGTTTTCATGTGTTTTATTGTTACTGTCATTTCAATGTCTCTGTTTTTGTACACTGTGTAAAAAGAGACAGTTTATTTACTTTTACCAAAATCATTGTTACAGCCTAAAAATGTAAAATGAATAATTAATGTGACCAATTGCTTTTGAACAGATTTATTATAAATAAATATTTTGCCAAATGGAGTAGTGGGTACTGTTGAGTTGTGGAATTAATGTGTATCTGTTTGCTGTGTACTGGTAAGCCTGTTCTTTATTGTTGGAAGTATTAGCCCATGGCAATAACATTGAATTCTGAAAGATTGATGCTAAAATAATATGAAATGTCCTTTCATCTTCCTTTTTCTGCTCACTCCCTCTTACATCACTTTCTCTTGACAGATTGAGACTGTACGTGGACAACAAACACGTACATCTGTATTTCTCATCAAGCTTCAATATACATTTAATGGTGTCTGGTAGTATAAAATATAAGGCAGAATATACTCTGGGGACTCTGATGCAATGGTAACAGTGGGAGTGAAGTTTGAGTAGCTCGTTGCATCAGAACTACCAGTTCTAGTTAGTGTGACCTAGTTCAGTTTTGCTGTTTTTTAAACTCCTGCACAACAGCCCATCCCATCCCACCGCCTGTCCCTGCATTTTTGTTTGTACAGTAAACTCTTACCAAGTATAGAGATTTCCTTTCACAGGGGAAGTATTTGTGTGTGTTGTACAGAGTTTGATTTTAAGATTGTTATACTCTTTGAGTAGCTAGTTGTCATCAGAGGTGACTTAGCCAAGCACAATACAAATTACTTCAGTCATTTGTATATTGCTGTTTACTATTTAAGTAAGGGGCAACTCACAAGAAGGGATATAGTTATATTGGACTACCCATATTTCTCTAGTATGTTGAGGCCAAAGGCCAAGAATTTCCAGCCACCTAAGGAATTTGGGAATCTCGTATAACTACAGTCCTTGAAGTGTTATTCTTGTAACAGTTAAATGTTCTCACCTGAGCAGCTTTACTAGATACTTGCACAGTTGGAACCGTAATTATGTATCCAGATTCATTCTTTTCATTATGTCCATTTTTGAAACTGTATTTAATTCAGCTGTGAAATTACCTTATATCTGTTATAAAGTGGGGTAGTTCAGAGCTGTCTCTGATCACTTATTTTTCCATTACATAGATTTTTTTTTAAACTGGAATAGTGGCTGATAAACATTTATTTTAACAAGTTGACCACCATTTGATTTCACATGTTTTTGATTTTTAGTACTACTGCATAAACTTATACTATAAAAGTTTAGTTTAATTAATCACTTCTTAGTGTCATAATACTTCTACCTATGCCACTTGGGAGTTATGTATCTTAGTTATGGGGTGAGATATTGTACAGAAGCATCTTCCAGCTTTTTGAAAAGTTTAATGATCATCTCACAGTGTAGAAATGTTGTTAGGGGTAGGGAGGCAGAAGGCTCTAGTGGCTAGAGCACATGACCGGAAGTCAGGAGACCTGTTTCCAATCCTAACTCTCCTGCTTTGACACCTTGGGAAGTCATGTAACCTTAACCTCGATGTGCCTCAGTTTTCCCATTTGTAAAATGGGGATAATTACCATACCCATCCTTGTAGAGCTATTTGAGCTCTTTGGATGAAAAGTGCTATGTAAGTGAAGTATTGCTATTATATATAATGCAGTCTTACTATTGGACTATGAGCTGTAAAAGCTTACAATTAGAGTAACTTTAATGACCAAAAGTTAACAAGTATTCATTGGGACAGAAAAATATTCCATCTTTCAGTCCTCTTGAAAACAGCCATTTTAACTCCTCTTCCATAGTTCGATTTTAACAAAACTCCCTGATGAAATTATGGCCTTAATACTATATTTTTAATTTTTGTCATAACTGTACTGAGGATAGTTATTTTCATGAATGTAGAGATGTATAATACACAAATGACACAATCACAAGTAGATACGGGCAGTTCCATTTCAGTGGGCCGTAGAGATACTTAATATTCTCTAAATATAACTATATAGCCTTTGTCGCTTACTGTATGTAAACTTGCTATTATAGCTGCTGTCACCAGTTCTGCGAATGTTCTAAATTAGACCTTGAGAGCAAAGAGAGGGGAGAGGAAATGGAGAATGAAGCACTAAAGCTTGTTACCGAAATTAGAGGGCATCTCTTTAACTCTTAGAATTCTGGCATTTTTCTGACTCTTCTTCTAAGGCATTTATTTAGTTGGCATCCGTGTAAATAAATATGGAGTATATAGTCTCATAGTTATGATGTAACTCAAAAGGAGATACAGTAGACAGTCTGGCCATAGCATCCAGAGGGTTAAATAAACTGTACTCTATTGACTGCAACATACATACATTCAGGAAGAACATTTTTCATATGTGGTGCACATTAGATACTTAAGTCAAATTGTCATAGGAGTTGCATCTTAACTATGGTTATAGTATATACACGTATACAGTGTGTCTATTGAAGTTTGATGTATATATTTTCATCATATCTGATCTATACCATAGTAGATTGCTTTCAGGTCTCTATTAATAAAGTGGAACTTGACATACCCCATATTTTTAGGGACATCTTTTTTACTAGAAAAATGAATATTAGAATATATTTAGGGTATATAAAATATTGCATTATGAACAGAATGTCTTATTTCAATAAGATTCCTAGGTCTTAAAATATCTCCCACCCGTTTTGTTCAATACCCATACTATACATTTGGGAAATGTTGGGTTATTCTTAGTGAGGTTGACATCAATTGCCATCCCAGCAGTTCTTGAATATACTTTATGGAGTCGACATATGTAGTACAGCCAGATGCAAAGGGAGAATAGCATATTTTTTACATTAGGTGATAAGTAAATTTAGTATATAGCTTACTAAAAACAGAAGTGTAGCTGCCCTGTACAACTTGTTCACCTCAGGTCTTCAGTGAGACATGTCAACATTTTAAAAGGAATTTGTATTGGGGGAGGGTGAGGTATTTCCCATCATTCTCAATTTTTTTAACATTTTTCTGCTTGTGAAATGATATCAAGTACTGTGAGCCTTAATTTTTATCCACAAATAAAAAAATATACAGTATGTTACTTGTTTGAATGTGTGTGTAATTTATTTTGTGGGGCTTCAAAGCAGGAATTGCATTTGAGTGGGTGGTCCATTTTGGAGCCAGGGGTGAGGGGAGGGAAGAGCAAAAAAGATGAAATCACTGTTCTTGAGTCCTGAACCACTCGCTAGAGAAACATCCAGGAGCAAGAAAGCATCTCTATAAGGCCATGCACTGCCTCCCTTCAAAATATTGTGTGAGATACATTTAAACTGGTCATTGATGATTGTGCCTAACTCCTAAGATCAGTGGGAGGATGAGGTGTAATGTTCAAAGGGGAGAATAGACTTGTCCTAAACTTTACAGTGAAATATGAGGTTTGAATTTAGTCTCGCCTTTACTGTGACAATAACATTATTCTCTAGCTTCTCATGTGAAATTCCTTCAGAGAAGAAGAGAGTGACATTTATACTTACGGCATTTGTTTAAATATAAAAAACAAACTGTAGCTGATGGACCTATACTGTTTTATGAATCTTCAAACTCTATTTCTCTTTTATGACTATATTACAATAGTGATCAGCCTATGCTCATCCTAATTTGAAAATTCAGTACTGCATATAAATTGCCCCTCTAAAAAAAAAAAAAAGAGGGCGGTTGAAATGCTTTTGCTCATGAGACACATTTCCACATGCAATCTTAAGTGCTTGCTGTCAGCGCCAATAGCATAAATAAGCATGGAGCATTTGATCATGCATCTCCCCTTTAGAATGAATTAAGTATTTTCTCTAGGCATACAGCTGTAAAACTGCTCTGTAAAATCTGTCTCAATAATCAAATCTATGTTTGAGAAAATATAGCAATTGTCTAGCATTCAATCTCAAACGTCACAGTCCAAATGGACTGTGTTGCCAGTACTCCTGAAACGTAACTTATGCAGAGTCCTGCCAGGATTTGAACTGCTGGTTCCAGTGGCACTATGAACTTCAGATTTATTTGCTGAGTGCCAGTAGTCTGTCCACTGCTTTGAATGACCAAAAAACCCACAAACAAAAAAACCCCACCATATCCTGAGGAGATTAAAATCTATTTAGATCACAAAATCATTCCCTTCAGGATTCCTTACAAATATTCCAGTGTATTACACAACCCTCGTATGCCTACATTCCTAAATTGTTAATTTTATTGCTGCAGGGCTACATGAAAAAACAGCAGCATTCTTTGCAAACTAACCCTTTCCCTTATTCTTTGATAGTGGAAATACTTGTGGATAAAGAATAACAAAATTATTAAATTTGACATTCAAGGACCATAGTTGGAGTGACTTGTAAAATGGAGATTTTTTTGGTTTTGTTTTATTTTTTTTCTTCTTAAAACAACTGTGTGAATTCTTCAAAATTTCAAGCTTTGTTTTAAAACAAACCAACACAAAATGCCAGTCAGTGATATTTTGTATTGTGGGTTGGGCTAAACCTTGCTTTAAATGGTGGGTGTGACCTCCATCTGTCATTGAAGATAGGTGAAAGAGACAGCTAAACAGCCTCCACCTAAGATAAAAGGGGTATGAGAGCCCATCCAGGAATTTGAGCCATATTGGCAGAGGGCTTTTGCAGGGTATGGTCTGGCATAAGAGTGTGTGTGTGAGAAGCAGGAAGGAGAGACTGAGAAGGAGCAGAAAGGGACTGAACAAGAAGTTGGTGGTACAATCCGTAGAAAAAGCCTAGAGAGCAAACTCCTGGGGGCTGCTGACAGAGTTAGTTTCCTTGTTCACAGCACCATCTCCTGTTGTTTGGTTCCTTCTGTGTTCAGTGAAACAGGATTTTGTATGTTTTTTGTAAATAAACAAGAATACGCCAAAGAAAACATCCGACTCACCAATTTCTCCGCCCAACTGGAAAAAAAGCCCGCAAGATCCTGAATTTTGACTAGCTGCTTACATCAAAAGGGGTAAGAATATATTTACTGAGAGGTGCTATAAAAGAAACTTGATCTTTGAGGTAGGGATCTCTATCTAAAAGACAGACAAGGGAAGCACTAACATACTTCATAAAGAAGTATGAGGAGGGTCATGGGGTAGGGACGTGAGATTGTGGTTCCTAAGGGCTTGTCAACACTATGTATTAGGTCAGCTTAATTATATCACTCAGGGCGGGGAGATTTTTCACACCCCACAGCAACATACCTGGCCTCAGTGTGTGTGTTTATATATAGAGAGAGAGAGAGAGAGAGAGAGAAACAATATTGAGAGTCTAATGTTTGAGGTTTTAGTTTCCGCACACTGGTTTGTGGGCAGTGCTGCAGAAGTGGATTTATAGTAGGGTTTTGAATGAGGAAAGTCTTGACAAATTGATCTACTCAATGAAAATAATTTACAATAGCTCTCTAATCCTCTAGAGGTACTCTTGTTATCAAACTTTGGGTACCTTATTATATTGACTGTCTAGTCTTGCATTTGAACAGTACTTTATGAAAAGCTATTTGAGTTTGTAAGCCCTTATTTCATTCAGTCCATGTAAATTTGACTGTGTATTCTGTGCATTAGGCACTTGTTGCCTGGGGCTGCCCACCTCCTTCACCTTTCTTGGAGGAAACTAAATGCAAGAGGGCTGCTCTGGGGCCCTTGAGCACTTCCTACTGACTTTGTGAGGTAGCTCTCTTTGGTCTGGTTTTGGTTCAGGATGCTGGGGAGATGTTTACTTTTTATGGTGACACACCCCAACCTGGGCTAATTAAAAATAAAAATGAGCAAATACATTTGTTCATCAAATACTTCAGCTCTTATCTCTTTTTTTGTTGTCTTATGGAGGGCTCTCAGGCCTGGTCTACACTGGGCAGGGAGGCCAGCTAACTCAGTCTAAGTTACACAATTTCAACTATGAAAATAGTGTAGCTGAAATCAATGTATTTAGAGCTACTCACCATGGTGTCTTAACTGCTGACGCTCCCCCGTTCACTCCACCTATGCTCCTTGCTCTGGTGGAGTACCAGAGCTGATGGGAGAGTGGTCGATGGTCGATTTATCGTGTCTTCACTAGACACAATAAATTGACCCCCCCCCCCGTCTGGATCAGTTGCTCTGGAGGTAAGTGTAGACATGCCCTCTGTCTCTCATACTATAATCCTTCTTTATAGCTGCATTTGTTTAAGAAATATACCTATCTCATAGAGCTGGAAGGGGCCCCAAAAGGTCATGGAGTCCAGCCCCCTGCCTTCACTAGCAGGACCAAGTACTGATTTTGCTTCAGATCCCTAAGTGGCCCCCTCAAGGATTGAACTCATAATGTGGGTTTAGTAGGCCAATGCTCAAACCACTGAGCTATCCCTCCCCCCTCCTTACCTTTCAAGGAAATTCATGAAAAGCTGTACTTGTTTCCTTGTGCTCCCTGCCTGTCTGTCTGTCTGTCTGTATCCACCTGTTGTCTTTGGTTTTATTAGATTGTAAGTTCTTCAAGGCAGGGATGTATTTTTGTTATGTTGGTACAGCACCTAGCACAATGCAGCCATGGCCTCTAATAAATATAGAAAGAATAACAATTAATAAAAACTCACTTCCAGCTATTTCTCTGGTTCCAAAAAGAGGAGGGTATAAAAGGGGATTCCCTGATTCTTCCCAACCCTTACTTGCAACTGCTTTTGATGTTATGAGAGTTGCTGGAAAAATTATCACCCCCTTGTCAAACTGCTATTTACATAATATTTCTATAACAGGACTGCTCTTTTGGCCAGTCAAGTCCTTGGTTTGATTTGTGTAGAATCAAAGGCCCCTGATCATGAAAGTTGATCCAGACATGCAGATTCACTGAAGTCAATTGTACTTCATATGGACACAGGAATCCACCTGCATAGATTATTTTTCAGGATCAGGGTCTAAATTAGACTTGAAATTTAAAACTCCATGACCTGTAAAATAAGGCTGGTTCTCTGGAACAATGCAGCAGCAACCTAGATAATAAAATGTCTGAACTGCACATAAAAAATAAAAGACTTTAAAATCATTACTTATGTCATTATAAAAGACAAAGGAACAGATTCCCATTCAGATTAAGGTCCTTTTACATCACCCTGATGGTAATAAGAGACCTTAAAGTAAGCATAATTATACTGTTAGGCTTCTTTACAATGCCAGAGCAGTATCAATGGTCCTTAATGTAAATAAGACTCTGGCTCAACCTGTTGCTCCATCAAAACAACAAATAATGTAGAACAATTTAAAATCTTGCATTGTTTGTGTTCCAGGTAAACCTGATAATTCTGAAACTGATTCTTGAGATACCTTTGGAATTTGTGCTCAGCCATTCCATCCAGATTTTAAACGGTATTCCAAAAAAATGATTAAAGGTTGTTCTGGTTACTTTGCTTGGCTCTTCAAAAATTTGTGGAGATTTACTTACTATTTTTGTGCATATTTGGGGAAGGTGATGCTATGTAGTGAGTTTAGAAGTGTACAGGTACTTCGATAGATCTGGGAGAGGAATTTGCATATTCCCTGAAGCAACACAATTGCAATGTAAAAATCGATTAAATTAAAAAATTGATTTTATTTCTCTTGGAATAAGAGCTTTCACATTATCTCCTGCAAACTAGTGTATTGTACCTGGAGGAAAGAAATTTATTTTTAAAAAGTGTGATAATGCCAAAATTTTTCTCTTAGAAGCAGGGCCGGCTCTGGCTCTTTTGCCACCCCAAGCAAAAAAATACCTGTGGGCCGGCTGGAGCAGCTGGGGGGGCGGGAAACAAACAAAAAAACCTGTGGCCGGCCAGAGCAGGGGGGACAAACAAACCTGTGGGCCCGCCGGAGCAGTGAGGGGTGGGGGACAAACAAACCTGCGGGCCGGTCAGAGCAGGAGGGGCGGGGGGGAGGGGACAAACAAACCTGCAGCCGGCCGGAGCAGCGGGAGGGGACAAACAAACCTGCGGCCGGCCGGAGCGGGGGGGCACACAAACAAATCTGCAGCCGGCCGGAGCAACTTGGGGGGGACAGAGCGTGAGTGCAAGGGGACTCCCGAGAGAGAGAAGGGGGGCGGCCAGGGCTTCCTTTGGCGGGACACTTGCCCCACCGCTCTTGTCAGCGGGCAGAGAAGGACCCAGGCTGCCCTGCCGGGCTTGCTACAAACCTAGCACCGCTCCCAGCGGGGCGCTCCCCTCCTATGAGCTGCTGCCCCCTACAGGGCGGCTGGAGCAGCGAACCAAAAAGAAAAAAACCGCAGGGGCGGCCGGAAGCAGCGAAGCAACAAAAACAAAACAAAACAAAAGGATTGGAGGGAAGCCGCCCCTTGGAATCTGCCGCCCCAAGCACCAGCTTGCTGTGCTGGTGCCTGGAGCCGGCTCTGCTTAGAAGAATTAAGAAATTAAAGGGAAATTGACAGCTGATAATTTGAATGATTATAGATGAATTAATGAATTATTATTTTATTCTAGATATTGAATAACTTGTTAAATAAAGTTATTCAATAGATATTCAATAGATAGATATTGAATAACTTGTTAAATAAAGTTATTCAACATCTAGAATACAATAATAATTCATTAATTCATCTATGTTCTTGGCATGACACTGTTCGTGTTCATATATCACAAACCATTTAAAATTTTTAGAGTTCTCTGTTTGCTGAATTGTTTAGACGCCTAGGTTTGCTTAAATAATTGAAGGGTTTTTGGTTTTGTTTGTTCGCACTTTAATTAGAGGGACAAGAAGGATTAGTGACCTGAAAGCATAGATACAAAGAAACCTACATGTAAAAGAGAAAAAATGGGATTATAGAGTGCCGCCTCGTGTCTAAGCTATTTTTGTGGGTTTTTAGCTAACAATTGGTTCAAGAGTCTTTTAGGATTTGCAACTGGAAATTACTCTTAATTTAATTTCTCCCTGAATCACATGTCTCACTGCAGAAGAAGATTTCAGACACAGTACTCTTGTCATGAGGATAGCTACTTCCTTCTAAGTGCATTATGTGCTGTGCAATACTTTAAAGTATATTAAAACTAATTCATGAGGAGAGGATTTCAATATTATTTCTGATTCTGTAATTGTCTTAACATGTAAGGCAGACAAGGGAATTAGTACTGTAATGGAATTACCTCTCATGAATATCTTACTAATTTGAACAATTTTTCTGGGGTTTGCACAAATAATTTCCTTTCTAATTTTGTTTGTACTGCTTTTAAAAGCTTTACTTACAGATATTAAAGGGAGAATCCCCAAACTTATCATTCTTAGGGTTCATAAAATTCCTTCAGATGCAAAATAAAATGATTTAAGCCAGGAAATTCAAAATTAAGGCTGAAACTACATTACAGCCTTGGCATTCAGTTCTGCCCAGGTATTAGCAACAGCTCACAATATACCTTGTACTACAGTAGCACCTAGAGCTGTTGGGGACGCACTTGGTATAACCCCAGGTAATTCGGGAGAATGAAAGGCCATGAGAGCCGATGAAGTTCTCTTGTTCTGAGCCATAGTGCACCAGCTCCTCCATTTTGAGTTTTACTCCTCCATGTTTGATCTCAGGTTGCCCTTGTTGGGAGGGGCTACTCCTACTCCCTCTGTTGCTGGGTAGATTTAACCTTTGGGCGGGAAACTGAACTGTTACTAGGCAGACTCAGCCTTCGGTGGGGACTGTGTGAGTGACAGATCATGTTATAATGTGTATCAGTTTTGGTTCCAGTATAAATAGTTAGGTAAGCTGTTTGTTTGGCGTGCTTAATCTGAGTCCTCTGTGGCTCCAGGCGTCTTATTTGAGCTCAAATAAAGTTTGGTTACTTCTCCACCCTGGTGTGTTTAATTGGATGCGAAGCACACCGGGCAATGGACCCAACCGTTGCCACCCTCGGGCACTCTGTGCCGGCAACAGAGCGGGGTGGGCAAACTACGGCCTGTGGGCCAGATCTGGCCCCTCAGGGCTTTGGATCCGGCCCATGGGATTGCCCCCCCGTGGTGCCACAGGCTCCATGCCACTCTCAGAGGTGGCCGGAACCACTTTCCTGTGGCTCCTGGGTGAGGTGGGGTGGAGAGCTCTGTGCGTTGCCCTTGCCTCCAGGCATCGCCCTCCACAGCTTCCGTTGGCTGGGAATGGGGAACCGCAGCCAATGGGAGCTTCGGGGGAGGTACCCAGAGGCACGGCAAGGGTAGCGCTTCCTGGAGCTGCACGGGGCTGGGGACAGGGCAGGAGTGAAGGGAGCCTGCCCTGGCCCCGGTGAGCACTGCTGTCACCCGGAGCCGCTTTAGGTAAGCGGTGCCGGGCTGGAGCCCGAACTCATCCTGCACCTTGCCCCCCAACTCCCTGCCCGCACCTCACACCCCTCCTGCACCCCAACCCCTTGCCCTGAGCTTCCTTCTATACCCCGCACCCCTGTGCACCCCAACTCCCTGCCCTGAGCCCCATCCCACAGTTTGCACCCCTCCTGTACCCCAACTCCCTGCCCTGAGCCACCTCCCACAGTCCAAACCCCTCCTGTACCCCAACCCCCTGCCCTGAGTTCCCTGCCACAGTCTGCACCTCTCCTGCACCCTAACCCCTTGCCCTGAGCCCCCTCCTGCAGACCGCACCCCTCCTGCACCCCAACTCCCTGCCCTGGCCCTGCATACAATTTCCCCAACCAGATGTGGTCCTCGGCCCAATAAGTTTGCCCATTCCTGACCTAGAGGCCCAGTGAGGGCGAAGAACCCATTGTGCTAGGCTCTGTACAGATAGGTAGTAAAAGCCAACTCCTGCTCCGAAGAGCTTACAATCTTAGTTAAAGACAAGACACTTCCAAGGCCCCCAGTATAGGTTTATAGACCATGCAATAGCTGGATACAGTGGACCCAGTTAAGACCAGAATTGCAGCTCTAAATATGACATGCATAGGGAGAAAGGGCAGTGATAATTTGAGTTGCTACATGAGCTTCCCAAAAGAGCCACAGCCAGTTTCAACGTAGCTGGAAGCAACCTGAATCAGGATACCTGCTGGTGGAAGGTAAACAACAAGTTTCTGTTATGGACATTTGAAGGACTTTTTTGTTGCTCAGTATACTTTCCAAACAGAACAACATGCCCTAAAGGAGAAGTTCTTCAAGTCTCATTTCACAGTCAAAAGGCAGCCAGCCAAGTTCCCCTCCATTGGCAGCCCCAGAACCTTTCATTATCAGACTTCAGCCTTTACCAGGAGTCTCCAGGTTCTGCACGAAAGGGTTCGGCATTCTGCAGGAAGTGATTTTTCCTTATGAAAAAAATTTGAAGAGTAACACCCCAGAAAATTGAGGCAATTAATCCAAAATCTTGTGATCTGGAAAGCTCAGTTTCTGGTTATGTTGTACCTTCGATTGGTACCTGCAAAGAAAACAGAAAGGGCTTTTACTCTTTTATAAATCTTAAAAATGTATGAAACAGGCCTGAGAGGTTTCTGTTTCTTTATTTTTTACATTAATACAGGCTCAGTGGCAGATTAGCTACTGGGCCAATGGGAACCATACCTAGAGGCCCCTGCCAATGGGGGGCCTCCAGAAAAAGGGGCACCCCAGTGACCTGCTCCGCCTGCCTACCCAGTGCTCCTGCTGGGGAGCGGGGTTGGGGCATGGGGGCTTGCCCCACTCCGTCTACCCAGTACTCCTGCCGGGGGGCAGGGGAAGCCCCTGTGCCCTGACCCTGCTCCCTGCCAGGAGTGCTGGGCAGGCAGGGGAAGCCCCCACACTTCGACCTAACTGCCCAACAGGTGCGCTGGGAGGGGGCAGGGGCACTGAAAGTGGAAGGGATGTGGAGGCCCCCCACTTGCTCTGGCCCAGGACCCCACAAACCTCTAACTCGGTCTTGCCCATCCTGGAAAATTATTTTCAAGACCAGAGAACTATTGTAACTATAATGTCTGGAGAATGGAAGCTTGTGGTCTCATTTGTTATTTTGTTAATCTGTTTAATTCCAATGACTAATGAAAACTTTGGGGAAAGGATGTATCTGTTAAAGATTTAACTGCTCCCATATATGCTGGTAAGATGCAAGAGCTCATAATAATTAATGAGTCCAGAGTTGACATTTCTAATTTTAGTTGACTAAAAACAAAACAATCCCTTTCCAAAAAATACCGCCACTTTAAAAACAAACCCAACCAACAGAATGTGTCTGGGTGTTACCAGAATGAATATAAAAAGTAATAGTAAACAAATTATTGTCCTTTAATTGTAAATGTAAAACTAACAGTTGTGCTGAAATCCTAATGCCACAATATATTCCCAAATTGACCTTTTGATTACATTTTGCCAAAAGGATTTCTGCTAAAAAGGGTACTTCCCCACCAACCCTGAAGCCTGTGGTGATAACGAGTAAAATAGTTACATGAAGAAATATTGTTCTTGCTACTGTAAGATTTATGGATGAGCTAAAAGTTAAGTCAGATGGGAGTTTGTTTATGGAAAATACACTCACAGGCTGGTAATGAAAAGATGTTTTAATTGGAGAGAGAAAAAGGACTCCATAACCTTAGCAGTATCTCAGCATTCCAATATCCTGATCATCTAAGATAAGAACAAACTAGACATACTTATATTTTTAGAACCTGGAGGACGTTTTGAGCTATTAGATGAAACTAGAGAATGCCAAAGAGGCTAAAACCCTATAGTAAGTGCTTACAAAAAGCACCAGAAAATACTGGATATGAAAAATGGTTTTGTCTTTTTTTTTTTAAGTCTGTTAATACTAATGAATAACTAATGTCCCTTGACTTGTTCTGAATTATGCACTGTAGTACTGGCTGGAATGCTATGTACATATGTTTGAATTCACTCTTCTAATTATGGCCCTGACCCTGCAGTTGTTACACTGAGCAATTTTACCTGAGTAAGACTTGCAGGGCCCATCAAATTAACTAGATCTGTGGATAAAAGCACTACGTAAGAACTAGGTGGTATTATTTGTATAAGAGCTTCTCTCTCCCAGTGCTAAGCTTACCCAGTTATATTATTTTCTTTAGGTCAGTCAGATGATACTGTTATGATGTTAAGTTATGACGTGCTACTGTGTGACTTATTAGGTCAAGTAGTCTGAGGTTCTTTTATTTTTTAATTCAGGAGCAGCCTCTCAAATATATATTCACAGCATGGAGTTCGTGCCCTCCCATATTATCCTAAATAATAACTCCCCTGTGCTGTAATTCATACGTTGTATTGAAAGTCTCTGTCGTGTGTCTTTACAATGAACTATTACTCGGTAGTGATATGACTGAAGTTTGGGATGCCACTGTTATGCTAAGAGGTACTGGTAACTACTTGGATCAGGAACCTCTTTGAGATTGGGTGTGAACACACCATTCAATTAACATAACTGCTGGGATGCGTTAATCAGAAGCCCTGCACCTAAAAGAAAAATAGATTGTGAACCCACCCTGGAGTTTGCTTGGGTGGAGGGATTTTGCTGCTGAGCACCAGTATTTTCTAGCCTCCCAGACCCTGGAGAAAAGCTGGAGAGAGCGCTTTTGGGTTCGGTGTTGGCTAAAGAGGCTTAGGGCCCTAAGCTAAGAAACTGCTGTTTTGTTTTTGGTTCCTCGTGCGTTCGGTGAAGTGGGACTTTGTATATTTCTTGTAAATAAACAAGATGGCATCAAAGAAAATACTAGACTTCATACATTGCTATTTCTAATGGAACTTTCCCGAGACCCTGAACTTTTACTAGCTGCTCAAGTCAAAAATGGACAACTTTATAATTATTTGCAAAATATTTGAAACATAAAGATTTAAACCATTATGATATTTTTATGCTATGGTACAATGGTACATAATCATCAGGAAGACTGTACATGGTAATTTCCATAATTTTGTAAAAATAGCTAAAGCTATTGATTCAGTAATTTTCACATATTTAATTATTGAATAAAGCTAGTGAAGGAATTAATTATAATTAAAGCTTTAGGAAGTAAGCTGCTTAAAAAGTTGTTTATAAAATACATTTATAGGTGGCCATTGTTTGAACAGTACTTTATGAAAAGCTATTTGAGTTTGTAAGCCCTTATTTCATTCAGCCCATGTAAATTTGACTGTGTATTCTGTGCATTAGGCTGTTTGTTGCCTGGGGCTGCCCACCTCCTTCACCTTCTTGGAGGAAACTAAGTGCAAGAGGGCTGCTCTGAGGCCCTTGAGCACTTCATACTGACTTTGTGAGGTAGCTCTCATCCCAAAGAGCTGTAGTTGCATTCATTGAAGTCAACAGGAGCTTTGCCACTGAGTGGACTCAGAGTAGGACTGAGTTTAAGATTTGATGCCTCCATATATTCTTGCACTGGAGAATCAGTCAACTTTAGGAAGAAGATTTTAATCACGGTGGGTGGGATTTGCAAAGGCACCTAAGTTACGTGCCCAACTCCCACTGAAAATCAATAGTCTCCTCAAAGGTACCTAGGTGCCTAACTCTCATTAAAATGAATAGGAGTTAGGTGTCTACATACTTTTCAACAACTGGGTCTAGGGGACAAACAATTAGGTGCTTTTGAAAAATCCCATTTTTGGTCTTTTTAGTTAGTGCTCATTAAAAACATTGTTTTAGGAACAATGTAATTTTTTTAACACCACTAAGTACTTTGGACTGGATTTACTGTGGCTTTACCTACTGCACACCCAAATCAGTAGTAAATTTGGAGGAAGGTGGCATAGGTTTGTGGACCAGAAGTAAGTTTTTCCTATGTAAATAATTCAAATGGTCCTATACCCTATGGACTACATGTTACAACAGTAGAAATACACTGAAAAATGCATAAAACTGAATCGCTTTTTTACTTGTGTTTTGTCCTTTCTAGAGAGGTCTTGGATAAGTGCACTCACACAAACAAAGCTGTATTGTGTAAATGTTTACATGAAAAGTGCATATTCATTGTCATTTTAAAAGAGGTAGCAATAAAACAACTTCAGATACCTTGGGTGTGATCATTTCTAATGCCTTTGGCATTGCATTAACAATAATATTTTTATTGTAGAAGAATGTACTCTTCTGTGCTGCAGGGAAAATGCAGCCATATATACTACATACACACATGTGTCATGCAAGTAATTTATCGCAATGAAAATATTAAGTGATGTTAATCGTTAATAATTTAGAAGTAGGTTGAATTTTTATTCAAAAAATTTTGAAAATTAAAAACACATCCCTTAGGATTTTACTGTCAAGTAGCTACATGAGGAAGGAGCAGCAGCTTATAAGCAATTAATAACACAGAGTTATTAACACAATGCCTTGACCACTTGATTATTTAAGATCCTTTTTTTTTTCCTCCCAGAGAGAGGTATGTTTGCCTTCCTCTCCTGGCCAGATTCCAACTCTGTAATATTGCATGTATTTCTTATCTAGATAGCTAAGACTAAGATTATGTTTGAACAGGGTAGACATTGGTCAATTAAATTTGGATGAAAGTGTCTGTTTTTTTGGGACCACCAAAATCTTGAAGCTGGACCTGTCGTGCACTCATGGACCCACATAACATTTCTCTGCCCAATTTCATGTGATCCTTCATCCTATCACTTGAGTAGAGTTTACCTCTATTATAGTTATGTATATAAAGAATGGCAGCTTTTTGTAAAGGGCTGCAGGTGCAGGATGAGTAGCCCCTTTAATTTAATAATACTTTACTTATATGCACCTTTAGAGTCCTTTAAAAATTAGTTACATTTCACAATACTTCTGTGAATGAGGTAAGTGGTGTTACCCGACTTTACACATGAAGAACCTGAGATAGACTGGCTAATTAACTTGTCCATGGTCACACAAGAGGTCAGTGGCAGAGCCTGGATTAGAACCTAGGAGTGGTGTCTCCTTGTCCCTTGCTCAAACCAGTAGAATACACTGGAAAAGCTGTAATGAGACAATGCCTCTTGTAAGTAACTGTGGATAATGTTTGAATGTAGCATTTGTCATAGTACTTTTGGGGTAACTTTATTCCACTGCACTACAGTAGACTCTCTGTGGACTTGTACCTACTACTCAGGGCCGGCTTTAGGAAGTGCGGGGCCCAATTCGAACGGTTTCGACGGGGCCCCGGGAGGGATGACTTAAACAAAAAAACAAACAAAAAAACCACCAACTGGCGCTCCTAGTCTTCGGCAGCGGGTCCTTCACTCACTCCAGGTCTTCGGCGGCACTGAAGGACCCGCCTCCAAAGACCCGGAGCGAGTGAAGTACCCACTGTCGAAGTGCTGCCAAAGACCCGGAGTGCTGCCGGGTGAGTAAAAATTAAAAAGGAGCCTCTAGCCAGGGAAGGGATTCTCACTGGGCATGGGGCCCTCTTAGGCACGGGGCCCGATTCCCGGGAATTGGTGGAATAGGCCTAAAGCCGGCCCTGCTACTACTGGATGAATGTAATTAAGTGGTACTGTGTCAAGCAGCCCTGTAATGAACCTTTGATTTTAAGAAAGATATTTCTGTGGCTGATGGGAAGGGGACAGTATTAGAGACTAATTAGTTACCAAGGACAAATTAGCTCATCAGTGACTTGGCTCATCTTGCTTGTTGCATTTCCCTTTTCTTCCAAAGAAAGAAATAGAGCACATCTGTCTCCTTGAGACCTGAGGATTCAGTGACTTTTAATAGACCCTCTTAGTTATAGTTTGTTGTTGTCTTAAGGCTAAAGATCACCTGTTGATTGATGAAATCATGCCATGCTAAAGTATTCTAGTTAATCTCTATCTATGTTCTTAATCCTGAATAAACCCAGATCTACACTTAAAAAGTGGCAGTGGCACAGCTGCAGCACTTTAGTGAAGAAGCTACTATACCTACAAGGGCGCTTATCTGGTTAGTGTAGTTAATTCACCCCCCCACTAGAGGCAGCAGTTGTGTCGTTGTGAGAAGGCCTCCTGTGGACATAGCGCTTAGGCCAATGTAACTGTGTCGCTTAGGGGTGTGGATCTTCAAACCCCCTGAGCCATGTAGTTATACTGATGTGAGTTTATAGTGTTGACCTGGCCTTAGTTAAACACTTTGGTGAAGCGCAGTTGAGTGAATTCGGTACATGAATTACTATGCAGTACATAAGATCCCTAGGAGAGAAAATTATTACTGTGCACCACATGTACACACATGAGATTTATTGTGTAAGTCAGATAATGAAATACCAGATAAAGGATAGGTTTAATAGGGTTAGAAAAAAGCATTAAGTGATGCCATCAGTGCAGCCAGCCATAAGGATCAAACACAGTGGAAATACTGCAGTTCTGGTATCCTAGTGAGTCAGAAGAACAACTCTTTCAGAGAAACTCCCATCCCTGCACACCAAAAAGCAGGCCCCCGTGGCTGCTCTCTGCTGAAACAAGCCTTGTCAGCTGGTTCCTCAAATACATGGCTTACAGGCTCTGAAACACAGTCTGGGATCAGGACCGCCACCAGCTTTTTTGGCGCCCTAGGCAGCAGACAGTCCTGCCCCAAAATACCGCCAACGACCGGGGCGGCCACCGCCCCCCAAATGTTAGTGCCCTAGGCGACCCTAGGTTGCCTAATGGGTTGCGCCGGCCCTGTCTGGGATTCAGGATTCATTCCCTCGACTTGCTGCACTTCAGAAAGACCTTTGGAACAAAGCCCATTCACTCTCAGCCTTGGATCAGGAGTGTAGTCATAGACTGCTAGTTACTCACGTCAGGGATTGTATTTGTCCCCTATGTTTGTACAGGGCCAAGTATGCTGTTGATGTTCAATACGGAGCAGTAGGAGGAGGACTTGTAGGCTCTGATCGAACGCTAGCGCAGTTCCAACATTCCACCAGTACAGCCTGCAGTGCACATATTTAGCACATTAGTCTGTATACTACACTCGCTCCCATTAAGGTTATTTAGAGGTTCCTTGCCCCTAGGAGTGCTCTCCTTCCTGCTGCAGGCTCCCAGAATTTGTGGGAATCATATGGCTAAATTGTCACAATGCTGACTAAATATTTACCCCCAAACATGGACAAAAAACAAACTATTGCCGGATAAGGAGCTGATGGTGCCATTTATCTGTATATGGATCTGTGCCTGCCTCTGAGATCTGTGCAGATTTAAATAGTCCTGATTTACCTAACAGCACATCTCTCTCTTGAGCTGCAAAAATCACCAGTTTCCACCTTGGGAGGACAAAGAAAAACTAAAAAACAGACCCACACAATAGAACACCAGCTTTCCACTCTATCTTGGGTATCCTGTTCTACTGCATGACATGGGAGATGGCAATGGTGGCTTTTCTTCCAAAGATGGTGATGTAGTTCTGATATTACATTGTCAATGCCACAGGCTTTCTGTGTTTCCATTGATTTCAGTGCCTCTTCTATTTCTTCCCTAGAGAATGGTTGGAAGTTTTCATTCTGGGTGAGCTGCAGAGTTGGTAGCATTGATGCCACTCTTTTTTGTATGTGTTTTCAAAAACATTATCTTTGTCTGCTTTAGCAAGGTGGGTCAGGTGTGTGGCAATGCTGGTTGCAGAGCCCTTCTGTAACTGGTGGATTTTGTGCTGCCTGATAAGTGTCCCTGTTTTCCTGCTAGATCTTGATGTCCATTTCTAAGATTCCTTTTTCTCAGCATGCTCTTTGAGCTGCATTCAGGCTCTCTAGGAAGTGGTTGGCTATTTCTGGATCACCAGATTTTTTTGTACTGTTTAAGGAAGTCTGCTGAAGTAACAATCCAAAAAATGAACCAAGAGGTTTGGTAAGTGGTGCTGTGTTGATTTTAGGAAAACATTTTAGAAAAGGTTTTAGATGCTCCTTGGAGGCTTCCGAAACTCACTCATTACTGCAGTTCTCCCCCTGCCCCCCATCACGTCCATTAATAAGAAAGAAGATGACTTAGTGTTTACACATGAAGTCTGATATGCATCGACTTCTGGGAAACATAGGTTCCTATCCTGGCAGAGGTAACTGAGCCCCTCATCCTCCTGAGGCAGTAAAACCGAGTGCAATGCAGTTTTACAGTGTGAGTCTTTTGGATGAAACCTTGCACACTGAGGTTCTGCATGGACTTTTGGTATTCTTCATGAAGGTGCTGTTTAAATGTGTTATCTCCTGTAGCCCAGCTGTACAACAGCACAATGGTGCAAGCAGAATCCAAAGACTAATAGATGGAATCTAAGAGGGGGAAAAACATCCAGAAAACCTGGGAGCTGACACAGACTTGATAGAAACCTATGATATTCATTAAGGCTGCACCTGTATAGTGCATCTCCCCATATTAAGTCCTAAATTGAAATATGTTGAGATGGACAAGCACTGAGTCCCTTGAACTGTTATATGAGTGGCATAAAAAGGAGGAGAGAGGCAATAATCTTCCTGCTGTGTCATTTCTCCATGAGACTATATAGGTTTTAATGAGGATTTAAACAGTGCCAAAAATCCCCACAATACTTCTGACTGAATCTTCATTATTTAAATTCTGATAGCAATACACCTGGGAAGAAAAAAAAATCAAATACATGTAGGAAAGGGAAACTCGGAGAGTAAAGTTTGTTCTTCTGTCTGCCAGCTATTGATTCCAGCCACTGGAGCAGACTGCCAATTACCAGATCCTCTTGGTGACTGGATTAAATTAGTGTATGTCCTACAGTTTATTCCCTCTGAGACTCATATCAGGATTCTGCAAAGGTCCTGTGGACCACCAGGGACCAAGCAGCTGTGGTAAGCTTGTCTCTGCTGGAAATACCCAGAAACGTCTATAGTTTAGTTTCTTTGTATTCATTTGGGTTTAGTATGTCTTTTCTCTGATTTTTTTAGAATTAGATTTAGTATGATAATGTCTGTTGCCATTAGGGTGTAAAGGCAGCCAGAGTCCCTTGATAAATGTGCTCTGTATAATTAGAGATAGGACCAAAGGAAGGATCTGTATTCAAACATCTTTGAACTTTGGGGAGTTCAGAATCAAAACTTAGGCCTAGTTCTAAATTTCATGGCTGGTCCCAGATCTCCAGCCAAGCTATTCTGTCCAAACACTGCAGAAGTATGAGGAATTCAAAACCCAGACCTGAATACTGCAGTTTGGGTCCTTCTCTATGTAAAACTGCAATATGCACCAATGAACGCCACATTTGCTTTTTTAAATTCTGTTGCGTGCTAGACCAACCAACGCAGTACTGCCGCCACCTTGTGTTACAGAAGAAGAATAGCAAAGTTCAGTAGCTAGCTATTGATGTTAGATTAGAAAAAACTGAAATGTGAAGAGAAGTTAATGCTTCTATATAGAAAAGCCAGATAATCACCGTAGTCAGTTGTGTTAGATTTCTCACCATTTCATTAAAAGAAAGACCTGGATTTCAAAGGGGATGCACTAAATTGCTGGAGTCACAGAATGCCTTTAGTTGTGGATTCTGAGGAGAGCACCCAGTGGCAGAAGCAGCAGGCAGGAGATAGGGGAAACAGGATGGGGATAAGGAGGAGCAATATGTGATCTCTGCGGATAGTGTTTTGTGATGCCTAAGCTCACTTTCCTTATGGTGAGATGTATGTTAAATGATGGTTTTTGCAGGATTCAATGCTATATCAAAGCAATATTCAGGAATATAACATTCTGGAGAAAGGAATAAAAATCAGTTCTAGTCTAAGGGATATCTCAGTGCAGTCTTCTCTGGTAAAAATCCTAGGAAAAATATCACATCCAAATAGAATAATTTTTTTCATCAGCCATTCCGAATGAATTGCCAACAATCTCCAGTATCTGAGTTAGTGATGGAATGAAAGAGTGACCAAAACCTGTGTATTGATTCATAATCTTTGTTGTTCTCTCTCCAGGTAATTCATGGTTGTTCACTGGCTGGCAGAGAATGGGGATGTTTTGGTGACAGTGCATTTAGACTGTAAGGTCTTTGGGGCAGGGACTGTCTCTTTGTTGTGTGTTTGTTTGTACAATGCCTAGAACAATGGGGCTTTTCAGTCTAACAGAGAAAAGGAAAACATGATCCAATGGCTGGATGTTGAAGCTAGACAAATTCAGACTGGAAATAAGGCAAAAAATTTTAACAGAGTAATTAACCATTGGACCAGTTTACCAAGGGCCGTGGTGAATTCTCTATCACTAACCATTTTTAAACTGGATTGGATGTTTTGTCTAAAAAAACACTCTAGGAATTATTTTGGGGAAGTTCTCTGGCCTGCTTTATGCAGGAAGGTCAGAGTAGGTGATCACAATGGTCCCTTCTGGCCTTGGAATCGATGATTATTGGCTGCTATAGAGGCAGCAAAGTAACACAATCATCTCATAATGCATTTCACACAGTGTGCAATTTAGAATACATAAATCTCACAGCAATAATAAGGGAGCCACAGGAGACCCTTCCACAAGCACTGGCAAGAAACCCTCTGATATTTCAGATCCTACAGGAGTTCCCGAGAAGATCAAGGGTGAGGTGAACCTACTTGTCAGACAAACATTTATTTATACTTGTTTCATGCAGATAAATTAAGGAGATGTAGCAGCGCAATGATCACTATTTGAAATGCTAAACGTGTTGAAGAGAAATCACTGCTGATGTCCATTAATAATTTTAAAAGCTTTGCAAACATCAGTAAAACCAAGTATCAGAGGGTAGCCGTGTTAGTCTGGATCTGTAAAAGCAGCAAAGAATCCTGTGGCACCTTATAGACTAACAGACGTTTTGGAGCATGAGCTTTCGTGGGTGAATACCCACTTCCTCAGATGCATGTAATGGAAATATCCAGGGGCAGGTATATATATGTGTGCTAGCAAGCAAGCTAGAGATAATGAGGTCAGTTCAATCAGGGAGGATGAGGCCCTGTTCTAGCCGTTGAGGTGTGAAAACCAAGAGAGGAGAAACTGGTTCTGTAATTGGCAAGCCATTCACAGTCTTTGTTCAATCCTGAGCTGATGGTGTCAAATTTGCAGATGAACTGAAGCTCAGCAGTTTCTCTTTGAAGTCTGGTCCTGAAGTTTTTTTGCTGCAGGATGGCCACCTTAAGGTCTGCTATAGTGTGGCCAGGGAGGTTGAAGTGCTCTCCTACAGGTTTTTGTATATTGCCATTCCTAATGTCTGATTTGTGTCCATTTATCCTTTTCCGTAGAGACTGTCCGGTTTGGCCGATGTACATAGCAGAGGGGCATTGCTGGCATATGATGGCGTATATTACATTGGTGGATGTGCAGGTGAATGAACCAGTGATGGTGTGGCTGATCTGGTTAGGTCCTGTGATGGTGTCGCTGGTGTAGATATGTGGGCAGAGTTGGCATCGAGGTTTGTTGCATGGATTGGTTCCTGAGCTAGAGTTATTATGGTGTGGTGTGCAGTTACTGGTGAGAATATGTTTCAGGTTGGCAGGTTGTCTGTGGGCAAGGATTGGCCTGCCACCAAAGGCCTGTGAAAGTGTGGGATCATTGTCCAGGATGGCTTGTAGATCCTTGATGATGCGTTGGAGGGGTTTTAGCTGGGGGCTGTATGTGATGGCAAGTGGAGTACTGTTGGTTTCTCTCTTGGGTTTGTCTTGCAGTAGGAGGCTTCTGGGTACACGTCTGGCTCTGTTGATCTGTTTCCTTATTTCCTCGTGTGGGTATTGTAGTTTTGAGAATGCTTGGTGGAGATTTTGTAGGTGTTGGTCTCTGTCTGAGGGGTCAGAGCAGATGCGGTTGTACCTCAGTGCTTGGCTGTAGACAATGGATCGTGTGATGTGCCCGGGATGGAAGCTGGAGGCATGAAGGTAGGCATAGCGGTCGGTGGGTTTTCGATATAGGGTGGTGTTAATGTGACCATCACTTATTTGCACCGTGGTGTCAAGAAAGTGGACCTCCCGTGTAGATTGATCCAGGCTGAGGTTGATGGTGGGGTGGAAGCTGTTGAAATCATGGTGGAATTTTTCCAGAGTCTCCTTCCCATGGGTCCAGATGATGAAGATGTCATCAATGTAGCGTAGATAGAGAAGGGGTGTGAGTGGACGAGAGCTGAGGAAGCGTTGTTCCAGGTCGGCCATGAAGATATTGGCATATTGTGGGGCCATGCGGGTGCCCATAGCAGTGCCACTGATCTGGAGATATATATTGTCATCAAATTTTAAATAGTTGTGTGTAAGTATAAAGGCACAGAGCTCAGCAGCTAGTTGTGCTGTGGCATCATCAGGGATAGTGTTCCTGACAGCTTGTATTCCATCTGTGTGTGGGATGTTTGTGTAGAGAGCCTCTACATCCATGGTGGCTAGGATGGTGTTTTCTGGGAGGTCACCAATGCATTGTAGTTTCCTCAGGAAATCAGTGGTGTCGCGGAGATAGCTGGGAGTGCTGGTGGCATAGGGTCTGAGTAGAGAGTCCATATATCCAGACAGTCCTTCAGTGAGAGTGCCAATGCCCGAGATGATGGGGCGTCCAAGATTGCCGGGTTTGTGGATCTTGGGTAGTAGATAGAATAACCCTGGTCGGGGCTCTAGGGGTATGTTGATTTCTTCTGGTGTTAGTGTAGGGAGTGTCCTGAGTAGATGCTGTAGTTTCTTAGTGTATTCCTCAGTGGGATCTGAGGGAAGTGGCCTGTAGAATTTGGTATTGGAGAGTTGTCTGGCTGCCTCCTTTTGATAGTTAGACCTGTTCATGATGACAATGGCACCTCCTTTATCAGCCTCTTTGATGATAATGTCAGGGTGGTTTCTGAGGCTGTGGATGGCATTGCGTTCTGCACGACTTAGGTTGTGAGGCAAGCGATGTTGTTGTTCCACGATTTCTGCCTGTGCACGCCGGCGGAAGCATTCAATGTATAGGTCCAGGCTGTCATTTCGACCCTCAGGAGGAGTCCATGTGGAGTTCTTTTTCTTGTGCTGTTGGTGGGAGGGCACCCGTGTATCAGTGCACTGTTCAGTGTTGTCCTGGAAGTATTCTTTGAGTCGGAGACGGCGAAAGTAGGCTTCCAGATCGCCACAGAACTGTATCATGTTGGTGGGGGTGGCAGGGCAGAAAGAGAGTCCCCGACATAGGACAGACTTTTCTTCTGGGCTGAGTGTGTAGTTGGATAGATTGACGATATTGCTGGGTGGGTTAGGGGTACCACTGTTGTGGCCCCATGTGGCAGGTAGGAGTTTAGACAGCGTACAGTCCTTTTTCCTTTGAAGAGAGGTGAAGTGAGTAATGTAGATCTCCTGTCTTATTCTAGTGAAGTCCGTTTGTATAGAAGTTTGGTTATTAATGAGAGTCTCCAGGTTGGAGAGCTCTTTTTTGATGTTTTCCTGTTTGCTGTATAGGATGCTGATCAGGTGGTTCCTCAGTTTTTTTGATAGAGTATGACATAATCTCTCACTGTGGTCTGTGTAGTATGTAGATAGCAGTGGATTTTTTACCTTTAGTCCATTTGGTATGATGTCCATCCGTTTGCATTTGGAAAGGAAGATGATATCTGTCTGTATTTGTGCAAGTTTCTTCATGAGGTTGATGGATTTCCATTCCATACGGCTAAATGCAGTGCCTTGCATGGTGTCAAGTATCAGAGGGTAGCCGTGTTAGTCTGGATCTGTAAAAGCAGCAAAGAATCCTGTGGCACCTTATAGACTAACAGACGTTTTGGAGCATGAGCTTTCGTGGGTGAATACCCACTTCCTCAGATGCATGTAATGGAAATATCCAGGGGCAGGTATATATATGTGTGCTAGCAAGTAAGCTAGAGATAACGAGGTCAGTTCAATCAGGGAGGATGAGGCCCTGTTCTAGCCGTTTTCCATCTTACTACTGTTAAAACGCATATATTTCTTCTCAGTGAACAGAAAGGTCAAGTCTAACCATGGCCTCATCCTGCTCTCTTTACTTGTTCCCTTAGACTTTGCCTACACAGCAAATGAAGGAGTAATTGTAATGCAGAATACCTGTGCTAGCTTTAATCTAGCTAGCACATGGAACAGTGGTAATGAAGATGTGGTGGCACAGACTTCAATATGGGCTAGCAACCCGAGTACATACCCACGGTCCCTGGCAGGCTTGTACTGGGGAACCTTCCCCATGCTGAAGCCTGGCCACCATGTCTACTCTATTATTATTATTATCCTCTCTAGCT
This sequence comes from Gopherus flavomarginatus, assembly GCF_025201925.1. NCBI lineage: Eukaryota > Metazoa > Chordata > Testudines > Testudinidae > Gopherus > Gopherus flavomarginatus. Next base: position 89,906,077 of record NC_066624.1, read on the forward strand.
AGGTTAAAGCTAGTAGGGATATGCCTGCCTGTGCTACAATCACACCTTCATTTGCTGAGTAGATATAGCCATAAACCCAAGGCAATGGGACTGAGTGCAAGCAGGATTTGAGGCCACTATGGGGGTCCCTCATATGGGATTTGTAAACATAACCAGTATCTGTATAAAGTTGTAACTGCAATATGCTACTGCTGTGTTTTCTTGTCATTCTTCTCTTGCAGGAATAGGCAGCTACATTAAACTACTCATGTTTAAGAGCTACAAGGAGCTTTTTCATGCAAATAATATGATCTTCCTTGAAAGAGTTAATAAGTCCCTCAAAGTAAATAATGTACCAAGCACAGCAGCATTTAATTTTCCATCATTGTTCTGTCCCCTGTTGCCTAAAATGCCTTTCATATCCTTCTGGGTTTAGGTGTTTCTGTTGCTGGAAGGTAAAGACAAGTAGTGACAAGTATATTGTATTGTGTTAAAAACTAAGAAGATCATACGACCTAGAAAGAGTGAGAGAGAGGCTCAGGCGCACACAATGCTAGAGCCCAGCAGCACATTAAACAATGGAGAAATGGTTTGTAGCTGATAGAAATGAGGAGCAGTTAATACGCTGCAGGAAAAGCAAAACCAGAGAAGAATCTGCACCTATTTCTGCACGCATTGAACAAGCAGCACATTTCTCTAGCCTTTAATTTATTCTTTTAAAAAATGGTGTGAAAATTTAGTGCTTACTTAAAGTCTAAACTGATAAACCAGGAGACTGATGTCCTCGAGCCACAGGACAGGTACAGCACAAGGCAGCAGCAGCACAAACTTCACCCACATTGTCCTGGCATGGTGTCTCCATTCTCCCCCAGAGCAACCATCTCTAAGCCCGAGACGCTATAGCAGTCTACGCACCCATTCAATCCATGGTCTCTCTGTTAAGAAGGTCAGCAAAAATGCCACGTAGTGTCAGTTAAGAAGGGTTTTAGACATTTTAAATGGACATTTGCATCTGATCCAAATCCCAACACAGTCAATGGAAATCTTTCCACTGCCTTCAGTGTGCTTAGGACTGAGATCGCCAAACTCATGGCATGGCCACTGAACAGTATTTCTCTAGCTTCAGTGGTGGGCCCTGTGGTGGAGTTCCACTTACATTTACATAACATTTCAAATAACAGTTAATTAGATGTAATGCTCACAAATCACTAATGTTCCCCTTCGAAAAGAAACTAAAATAGAAAACACAAATTGCATGTTTTGAAGGTCATTCCCAGTTCAAATCTTTTGTGTCTGATTTGTCTCATGATTTCTCCCTGCATTTTTGTGCATACTTAGGTGGTTCTGTGTTAACTGAATTTGCAAGTGGGCGGTGATGTTTTCCACAAGAATGGGAAACACATTCTCAAAGGCACTAAGTTTCTCTTTCAACAAAATATAGAACATGATTGAAAGAGCGAAGGAGGCTGATGGTATCTGAGCTGTGCCACAAGTTTCATGTGTTATGTGCCACAATTTGGAAACCGAGTAGTCGTGATGAGCAGTATTTTTTCTAAAACCAGATATTATAAATCAAAATATTTAGCCAGACTAAGAACATAAGAACATAAAAAGAACATTCACTACAGTGAAAAGCTGAACTAGTTTTTAGGGACAAGGTACCCAGGTGCTGAGGTATCGGTGAATCTGATTGTTGAAGCTCAAATGGGGAGCAGCTGGCTCTCAAATACTCTGGAGTCTGATCCTTATTCTAATCTTGTCAACCTCTATCTTTAAAGAAACACACCCATAATATGTGAGGAGAGGTTCATCCACACCAGCAGGATCTCTGATGAAGGAAGTAGGTAGGCACCCCCCAATGCATCGATATTATCACCAGACCTCAAATGCTTGTTTTACTGAGTGTCTAATGCCTGCAGCAGACACGTCTGTATAAAACATAATAGGATCAGACCTGTCTGTCTCCTTCTGGGATGTGTATTAAAAGGAAGTACTTGATCCTGCACAATTTTCCTACTTACCTCAGTAATAGCTCACCTGAATAAGACTTATGAAGAGATAATTAAAAAACATTTTCCCGATACCTTCCAAAAAGGATTCCTAGGTGTCCTAACTCATTATGGAAACATCAGAGCCAGAATTCTGTCACTTCAGCAGTAGAGAGCACACAAAATAGTACAAATAACTTGCTTTCTAGCACTTTATTTGGTTATTAAGGAACAGGGCAAATTTTAGATACTTTTCAAAATAACAGCATAACCCTCACTCTATATAGTGCCTTGCATATGTGATGTGGCATGCCAGTTAGGTAGCTGTGTCCCCGGGGAACTTACTTATTCTTTCATAGGCTGGTAGACGTAAATATATGTTCAGGGGCCTCATAAAGGCTTGAATATTTTTTTACATTAATCATTTCCCCAGATTGGCTCCTAATAAAATGGCCAACCTGAAGTTGTACTTGCTTCTAGGATTGTTCTCATTCTTTCTGCGTATGCTGGTCGTTCAAGGTGCAGAAGATATATGTAGATTGCTAGGAAAATTTGATTTACATGGCTATGTGGAATGTGAGAACCATATGATGATAATAGGAGGAATGTTTCCCATTCACTTCAGGACTATACTAGAAAAAGAACCAACTACTTCAGAGCCAGTGTCACCAAAATGTGAATGGTAAGACATTTCCTCTCCTGTGCAGGTAGCAGCTTGGCAGATAAATGAAGTGTGTGTATGTGTGTGCCAGTGCAGGTGTTTTATTACTGGATAAAAATGGTAGAATTCGTAAGATGTGCAAACAGTGGATTCCACTTAAGAGAAGTCGAAGGGTAGCTCTGAGTGGCTTGACCAAGGAAGAACTCTTTTATACACACCCGGCAGAAATGCTACCTACAGACTAGACATGGCTCCTTTGGGTACAAGGGACAGATACAGCAAGTGCATCCATTTTTATGGAAGATTTTGCTCAATATTGTGAGTAAAGCTGACTCCAGTGTCTAGCCAACAATATGCAGTCAGCAGAATGCTTGTGCTAAACCTGAATTTTCTAGTGTCATTTATTAATTATTCTCAGCAGTTGTAATGTTCAGCATCTGGCTGGAGGGTACCGGGGATGCTCAATAGTGCCTGGACCCAGCAGAGCACTTAAACAGGTGCCTAACTTTATGTACACAGCTAATCCCAATGATTTAAGTGGGAATATAAATGAGTTTTAAATTAAGCATCTGCTTAAATGTGGTGCTGGATCAGAGTCTAGGTGCTCAAACACCACTGCAGTGGTTTCAGCATGAAAAACTTGATGGAATAAGGTAGAATAGATTAGCACCTGGCAGGATTGTGCCCTAGCCAATACACTAGAAAGGTGTAATTTCTTCTGTAACGCCTCATCATTTACAACACAGAGTAAAATCATACCTGTTTTTGTTGTCCAGTAACCATGAAATAGTGTCTACATTGTGGGGATACTAAAATGTCACAGATTTTACTGATATGTCTTTGTGCTGCTCTGGAAAGACTGTTCTCAGCAAAGAGAGATCATTATGTATGTTTAAGGGGGTTAAGACTCAGTTTAAGCCAGGGCTATTCACTACATCCAGTGAACTGTATGGTAATCTGTACTGTAAAATGCCCAGGAGGACTCTACTAAGACCACTGCAGTGAGTTTATGAATAAAGGTAATTGCATACCATGTATTAACCACATTTTGTTCTGTATGTCTTAGGAGCCAATAAAGTTGATTCTGAAAGGAGACAAAAATGGCACAGAACACTTTGCTATTGCTAGTATCATGCAGGCAGGTGCTGTGTTCCTGAAGTTTCCGTTGATGTCCATAAGGATTACAGGTGGTCAGCATCCCTTTTCAGGATCAGACCCATATTGCATACTATTTGAATATAGAACAAGGACCTAATCTTCTTCCCACTGGCTTCAATGGATGCTGGTTGGAGGCTATATAGACCCTTGTTTCTTGCACAGAACTTCCATTTAAGTCAGCAGGAATTTTGCAGAAAAACTGACAATAGAATATGGGCCATAAAAAAGAATCCTTGTAGCCTCAAGCCTGAAAAATGCTAATAATACTTTGTTCCACTAATTTTATTGCATTGTCCTTTTAAACAATACACCTCTACCCCGCTATAACGTGACCCAGTATAACACGGGTTCATGTATAGTGCGGTAGCAGTGGGGCTCCGGCAGCGCTTTAAAGGGTCCGGGCCTCTGGCTGCTGCAGGAAGCCCCGGACCCTTTAAATCACTGCTGGAGCCCTGCTGCTGCTACCCTGGGGCTGTGGCAGTGGGGTTCCACCGGCAATATAAAGGGCCTGGGGCTCCCCGCAGCGGCTGGAGCCCGGAGGTCTTTATATCACTGCTGGAGCCCTACTGCCCTGTCATGGTATAAACCCCACTCTGAACCTTAGCGTCCAAAAGATGGGGTACCAGCATGAATTCCTCTAAGCTCAATTACCAGCTTAGTACTTGTAGAGCTGTCACCAAACAGGAATTCCAGTGCCTGGTACACTCTGGTCCCCCCAAAACCTTGCCCGGGGACCCCCAAGACCCAGACCCTCTGGATCTTAACACAAGGAAAGTAAACCCTTTCCCTTACCATTGCCTCTCCCAGGCTTCCCCTCCCTGGGTTACCCTGGAAGATCCCTGTGATTCAAACTCCTTGAATCTTAAAACAAAGAGGAAAATCCACCTTCCCCCCTCCTTCTCTCTCCCCCTCCCAGACTCTCCCTGAGAGAGAAAGTAATCCTAACACAGAGAGAAAATAACCTCTCTCTCCCCATTCCCTCCTTTCTCCCCACCAATTCCCTGGTGGATCCAGACCTAGTCTCCTGGGGTCTCACCAGAATAAAAAAAACCAATCAGGTTCTTAAACAAGAAAAGCTTTTAATTAAAGAAAGAAAAAATAGTAAAAATTATCTTTGTAAATTTAAGATGGAATATGTTACAGGGTCTTTCAGCTATAGACACTGGGAATACCCTCCCAGCCTAAGTATACAAGTACAAATTAAAATCCTTTCAGCAAAATACAAATTTGAACTCCTTCCAGCCAAATACACATTTGCAAATAAAGAAAACAACCATAAGCCTAACTCGCTTTATCTACCTAGTACTCACTATTCTGAACTTATAAGAGCCTGTATCGGAGAGATTGGAGAGAAACCTGGTTGCACGTCTGGTCCCTCTGAGCCCCCAGAGTGAACAACAACCAAAAACTAAACAGCACACATAAAAACTTCCCTCCTTCAAGATTTGAAAGTATCCTGTCCCCTGATTGGTCCTCTGGTCAGGTGACAGCCAGGCTCACTGATCTTGTTAACCCTTTACAGGCAAAAGAGATATGAAGTACTTCTGTTCCATTAAATCTTAACTATCTGTTTATGACATACCCCTATCCCGATATAATGGGGTTTCTGCTATAATGTGGTAGGGATTTTTGGCTCCCCACAACTGCGTTATAGCGGGGTAGAAGTATGTAACTTTTATACTTGTTAAAGTTTGCTAGTGAGTAATTCCCTGTAAACCTGCCACTGTGATTACTTTGTGCAAAATGTTTTCTATTATTCTGTAGTGGTAAATAAAGAATCCTAATTCTGAGAAATGCTGAGTGCCAGCAACTCCCAAAGAATTAATTGTGAGTTACATGGGTTTAGCACCCCTCAGGATTTTATCCCCCGTAACTATCACAATAAAGTATTTGTTAACGCTTCTGGCATTGCTGAGTAGAAAACAGCAGCAGTATTGCTGGAAATAATATCACATTTCTGAATGTATTGTAAAACAATTGTGCACACATCCCACAGAATGCAAAACAGAGCAGAAATTATGCTTTCTTCTTCTCTATAGTAACTACAACATAGATTGGAATAGCAATAGATTCATTTATGTTTCCTTAGGGATTTCTATTGCTGCTTTTGAGGAAGAGGAAGCATATCATATGAAAATAGGATTGGTATATGAATTGTTTAGATTTTTTTCCTTCTCCGAACAAATTGTCCAGCTGCAAGTAAAACTGGGTGAATAATTCATAGTGTATAGTTTACATGATGAATCTCACCCCTTTTTCAGTGTGAATTGTCTGTGAACAGCCATTTTTCTCAAGTGTATTTATTATTTGAAATTGTTCACCATGAAAAAGGTCTGTAGATTGCATCTGAGCATTTCATTAAAATTTTCATTAGAATTTTGTATCCTGTGTTGGTGAGTCTGGATTGAGCACAGAGGACACGTGTTTGTGTTAGGTTTCTATTCCCTAACTGAATGAATATAGTTCTTTGAACAAAAGTACTGATATAAAAACTTAGGCTTTCAGCATCAGAATTCACTTTCCATTAAGCGGAATTCTCCAGTTTGCATGGGCCTTTGGAAATGTTTCCTCCTGTTTCAATCATCAAGGTTTTGCACAAGTGCTTAATTTGTAATTGTGATAAACGAAGGTGGTGGGGGGAGAAATAGCTCCCTTTTATGGACAGCCAGCCAGCCAGGTAGCTACAAAATCCCTGTTGGTAGCTATTCTTTACTTGCTTTACCTGTAAAAGGTTAAAAAAACCCATAGGTAAAAGAAAGGGAGTGGGCACCTGATCAAAACAGGCAATGGGAGGGGTAGAACTTTTTAAAATTGGGGGGAAAAAACATCCCTTTGTCTGTTGTTGTTCTCCGGAGAGAGGGGACAGGGCTGGAACCAGGGCCAGCTTTATGCCAATTTCATTGATTCCCTGGAATTGGGCCCTACACTGAAGAGAGTCCCATGCCCCCACCCAAGGGACCCTCGCTCCAGGGGTCTTCGGCAGCATTTTGGCAGTGGGAGATCCGCTCTGGGGGTCCTCGGTGGCATTTTGGCAGCAGGGTATGTGTGTGTGTCCTTAGGTGCTGCAGAAGACCTGAAGCGGGCTCCCTGCCACTGAAGTGCCGCCGAAGCCCCGGACCGCTGCCGAGTATTCCATTGGGCTTCGTGGGTCACAAAGCCGGCACTGGCTGGAGCTATGCTGTAAAAAGCTTTAAAACCAGGTATGAAAAAGCATCAAATCATACCTCAACCTTACTTATCTAAAACCCCAATTATGTAATGTCTAGGAAAACACAATTAGGGTTTTTTGTTTTATTTCTTATAGGCTTGTGGACTCCTCTGTACTAACCCCAGATGCTTTTGTTTTGCTTGTAACCTTTAAGCTGAACCTCAAGAGAGCTATCTTGATACTTAATTTTTGTAATTGGGTTTTTTAAATCTAGCAAAAGCCTAAGTTTCAAATGTATTTTCTTTCTTTTTTGTTTTTAATAAAGTTTATGTTTTTAAAGAACAGGATTGGATTTTTGGTGTCCTAAGAGGTTTGTGCACATGTTGTTCAATTAGCTGGTGGCAACAGCTGATTTCCTTTGTTTTTCTTTCTCAGCTCTTCCCCTGGGGGTGGGGGGCATGAAAGGGCTTGAGGATACCCCACAGGAAGGAATTCCCAAGTGCAGCTTCTGGGTTCTCTAAAAAGAGTTTTTTTGCACTTGGATGGTGGCAGCATCAACTCATCCAAGGTCAGAGAGAAGCTGTGACCGTGGGAGTTTAATACCAGCCTGGAGTAGCCAGTATTAATTTTTAAAATCCTTGTGGGCCCCCGCCTTCTGCACTCAAAGTGCCAGAGTGGGGAATCAGCCTTGACAGTAATGAAAGAGGTGCTGGAGCTCAAGCAATTAGGTGCTGGACCTCAAGCAATTTTTTCATTCATAACTGATGCAGCAAGCCCAGAGGTGCTGGGACTATGAACTGCCAAGCCTAGAGGTGCCCTGGCACAAATTAAGCACTGGTTTGCACTAAAAAATGGTTTGAACCAAAGTGCCCAGATCTGAGCATCTCTGAAACATTTGTAGATCTTTGTAAATTTTCCAACCAGTCTGGCTTGAGTTTTCAAGGAAAGCTAAATCTAAACAGATTTCATGTTTCATGATGACAGCTTCTAATCATTCTAATTATAGCCTGGTCAGAAAGGCTGAGAGAAAATTCAAGCAATCTGACTAATCTGCTGAGGGCCTTATCTTTTAAAGTGCAGAGGGCCCTCCACTGGCATTGGAGTCCAACAGAAGTGGAAGGCACTCAGTCGCTGGCAGGATCAGTCCTGATTCTCTGGAAAGGCACTGCATATTTATGACAAGTGAATAAAATTCATGGGCCACAGTCTCTGGTCTGGTTGTGCCATGCTTGGCACAAGGCTGGAAGATGGAAAGAGATAGAACGGGTAAGAAACAAATATATAAAATATTTTCTGATAGTGATTTGTTGTGTTAGTGGAGTTTTGTTTGAGTGTAAATTTATCCTGGGATCGATCGACCTATCCTTCCTTCTTGGAAATACAAATCCCATCACCAGTGGGCCCATCAGGATTGTTGTCCAGTCATGGGCACATCTTGGCCATGTCAGCTGAACATGTCACAAAGAGCAGGTCTGCTGCTGCTACTGCTTCCTGAAGTCCAATAAAAGCAGCAGGGGCTGTAATGCTTCTGCTAGATTTTCTTGGTGACATCCTGGCTTCTGTTTCTGTTTCCCAGGAATCACCAACATCTAGTGTAGGTTTTAACTCAGAGTGCTAGTTCCAGGCACAGTTTGGACCGTGACTCCATTAGAATGGATTGCATGGATGTGATTGTGGCAACTGGTGCTCCATCTCTAACAGATAAAAGCTTAAAGAGAGGAAAGACTTGAAGCCTAGGCAAACACTCCTAGGTTTGAATTCGTGTGACTTTCCCAGAACATTTCCAGGGGATTGGTGTACATGGTTTCATAATCTCTGAGTTTCTTATTGAATCTCAAGACAAAACTCAGAGGGAAAGGGCAGGTTTAGTTAATTAATTAGTTGTAATATTGGAGGAGTATATTGGTTCATATTGAAACCTCAGTGATGAAACATTGCAGCTTCTCTATTTTGGTTCTGCTTTCCATAGGCAGGACTTTTACAAATTATTATCTTTATTGAATCTTCTAGGGTGTTTGTCTATATCTGGGCACCATTGCACCAATACATAAGCACATCAGCTTTCTTCAGAATAGGAACAAAACTTTCCTTTACTGCCTACAGATCAAAGCCACTTTAGAAGAGTCACATTGAAGTGGATTATTTGGTGGCTTATTACCTCCAAGCTCATCACTGAGTCAATATTTTCCTTATGCGCGGTTTGTAGCACGTGCAGTCTGTTAGTGTGGAGAGAGTAGAAGTTGGTTTTAAATCTCAGAATCACATGTTATATAGAAATCAGACAAGTACAATTGTTTCTAATCATGGTGATCTTTCCCCCCTTAAACTATTTATTAAAATATTTACAATGTAAGAAAAGTACTTTTGACTCTCATGCAACCAACAGCAGTGATTGCTTCTTTTTGTTTTGGTGTCTTGAAAGACTCATAAGGTGCAATATGAAAGCATTTTCTCTCTGGGTTTGCTCAAATGATAGCAAAGCAGAACAGTAGGGCTTTGAGTGGAGCATGGATTTACACTCAGTTCTGAATAAATCATAATTTCAAAGGCTGAAAGTAAGAGAGAGACAAAATTAATAATTTATAAGTTTGCACAGAGCTCACGCTAAGCTACTGAGGAGATGTAGGTAAAGGCACATGTCCATGGGAGATAGCTGTGAAGAATAAAGGCAATGTCAACTTTGCTTCTGTTTACATTGTGAACTCCTATGTTTCTCTACTTGAAAGAAATCATCTACTGGGATTCTTGGGAGGTACTCCACTGCTGGTCTGATACTAATGACAGGCTTTTGTCGAGGTGTTCTTAATATAAGATGAGGTGGGTGAGAACAAAGTGTCACTGGAAAATGACTTATCAAAAAAAAAAAAGTGGCTGGTTCTCAGCCAGTTTCTCGCTGAGGATAATGGAGTGACTACAAAATAAGGACCTGATCCTGTAGTCATTACTCAGGTGAATGGTCAGTGATTGAAATAAGATAACGAAGAGAATGAGACTATTCATGAGTAAGGGCTGCAGGATTAGACCCTCCATGATATTTCACTTACTATTCATTTTGGAGCCGATCCTGGGAGGTGCTGAGTGCCTTCTTGGAAGTTTCTGAACATTCTCCAATCAGATCAACTCTTACAGGATTAGATTTCAACAAACCCCATTAATTTTCAGGGAAAACCATGCACTCACAAAACGCGTTGCTTTCCTTTTAGGAATGACACAGGAAGTGCTTTCCATGTGAAGTGCTTTTGGCAAATGTATTCAGCACTGACATATACTTCGTCTTTGCAGGTTTAACTTCCCGAGGTTTCCGTTGGGCCAGAGCTGTGATACATGCCATCCAAAAGGTGAACAATAGGCTAGATATTCTACCAAATATAACACACTGGGTTATCACATCTATGATACCTGCTTTACAACATCCAAAACTGTTGAAGGGACTTTGGCATACTTGACTGGACAGAATGAAACAATGCCCAACTTCAGATGCAGTGCAGGTGCACCTCTTGTAGCCATCATTGGAGCTGGTGGATCAACATTGACTATTGCTTCTTCAAGAATCGTAGGGCTCTATTATTTCCCTGAGGTAACTGAAGGTTGTATTTGTTTAAAATCTAAATATAATGAGCAATTTTTGAGAGACAAAGTGGGTGAGGAAATATCTGTTATTGGATCAGCTTCTGCTGATGAATTAGACAAGCTTTCGAGCTACACAGAGCTCTTTTTCAGGTCTGGGAAAGGTGCTCAGAGTGTCACAGTTAAACACAAGGTGGAATTTCCCAGACCTGAAGAAGAGCTCTGTGTAAACTAAAAAGCTTGTCTCTTCACCAATGGAAGTTGTCCAATAGAGAAGTTATTACCTCATCCAACTTGTCTCTCTGAGTTAAGACACCATTCAAGGTGAAGTGGCCAGTCAACACCTTGAATGGTCTTCGCTTTGAATGGTCTAACACATATTGTTAAGAACTTTCCACCATTTTACTGGCTACGCCACAGGCTTAACTGGCCACTGGAGGACCACTGTTGGGTAGAGGAATCCTTGGCTGGCTCAAAGCCACCCAGTAGCTCATACATTGTTTCCTTCCCAGCAGACAGTGCAGGGACCATGGCTGGGCAAAGAGTGGTGTGACCAAGGCTTCTCTGAGTGCTGGTGATCCCTGGCTCCTGATAATTACATTGTCCTTGCTAGGCTTCAGAGTGCACACCCAGTTGAGTTCTCTCAGTGCTATTGTTTCAAGCTGTCTGTATTGCATTGGTTTACACTTGGTTTACCTTTTGAAATCTTTCACCATAACCATAAAGGCTTGTTATTTAGTTTTATTTGAAATGAAAATTTAGGTTCTGGAATACACATACACAGCAACATAAAAATAATCTCTAATGATGCAGCAGTTTGCGGCTGCATAGTCACATTATACACTGGGCCCTGGCTTTGGTGAACGTTGCCCTATAAATACCAAAGATAGATAAATAGAAGAAAATTAAAAACAAAGCAACAACTGGACCAGTAATCCCTGCCTCAATACTTTTTTTTTTGTAGGTTGGTTATGCCTCTTTCTGCTCTGTTCTTTCTGACAAATACCAGTTCCCTTCCCTTCTGCGCACTATACCGAATGATAACCATCAATCACTGGCTATGGCAGAACTTGTTCAACATTTTGGGTGTGGATAGGAACAATAGCAGCAGATGATGACTATGGAAAATACGGAATCAAGTATTTTAAACAACATGTAGAGAAATCTGGAATCTGCATTGCTTTCTCTGATACCATTCCAAAAATATTTTCCAGGGAAACAATACTAGCAGTTGTGGAAGCTATAAAAGAATCCACAGCAAATATCACTGTAATGTATTCCTCTGATATTGACCTCAGTCCCTTAATGGAAGAAATTGCACCCAGTAACATTACTGGCAAAACCTGGATTGCAAGTGAGGCCTGGGTTACATCAGCACTAATTGCTAAACCTGAATATTTTTCATTCCTTGGTGGGACCATTGGTTTTGTGCTATGGAGAGGTGACATACCAGGATTAAAAGACTTTCTGCTTGATTTGCATCCAGATAATGATGCTAGTGATGACTTGACTATTGAGTTCTGGCAGACTGCTTTCAATTGCACTTGGCCTAACAGCAGAGTACCTTATAATACAGATTTTAGAATAAATGTAACAGGTCGAGAGAGTGGAGTACATCCTGTTTCTGATCAGCTCTGTTTTGGAAAGGAGAAACTGGAGGACATAAAAAATACCTACCTGGATGTTTCAGAGTTCAGAACAACATATAAAGTCTATAAAGCTGTGTTCACTGTGGCCCATGCCCTTAACAATTTAGACACCTGTGTAGAAGGAAGTGGACCATTTCCAAAAAATTCCTGTGCAATTATATATGATTTTGAGCCCTGGCCGGTAAGCATTGCTTTTCCCTATCATAATTTTACATAATGAATTAAAGAAATAATTTTAATGTGGTGCCTGCAATTGCATTTAACTTTCTTTTAATTTTTAAAAGTATATCTATAAAGATAATAAATTCAATATTAATACCAGAAAAATTAAATAATAAAATGAGTAATAGGTAAATTTGAAACATATGCTGAAATCAAGTGACGAGTTATGATTTGCACTAAATGAGCCTGATTCAGATTTTGCTTACACCTGTGTAAACCAGGTGGAAGGATGGTATTGTGGTTAGGACCTCTACCCTAAGAGTCAGGAGACCTGGCTTCAGTTCCTTGCCCAACCATAGACTTCCTGTATGGCCTTGGGCTAGTCAGTCTATATATGAGTTAATAGTAGCACTTCCCTATCCCACAGGGATGATGTGAGGTGCTCAGATACTATTATTTGTATTACCATAGGACCAGGAACCTCAGTCATGGAGCAGGATCCTGTTGTGCAAGGTGCTGTACAAACATAGAACAAAAAGATAGTCCCTTCCCTAAAAAGCTTACAGTCATGGGTCAGACAAAAACTCAATGGATACAGACAGATTGATAGGGGAGTACAATGAAACAATGAGACAATATTGGTCCCCATGATAGGCTATAAGTAGATATCAGAATGGAGTTACGCTGGTGTGAAATCAGAATCAGGCCCTTTGAACATAAGATCGTCGTTAGCTGAGACTGTGTTTATTATGTTGTCAGTGCACATGTTGTGATGTCTTTTCCTTGCTTTCAAGTTCTTGGGTTTTGTAAATGATGTGAAAGATAACTACTCTAGGTCAAAGTCTGATACTCTTACACTGAGTAGCACCTTGCTCCACAAGTAGCCTCACTGATTTCATGGGGACTATTTGAGGAGTAAAGTTCTACCCAGCATGAGTAAAGGTGGCAGAAATTGGTACAGTGTTATCACTTGGACACACCAGACATGGAAGGTACATATGTGATGGGTTGGATCACAGAAAATCCCTTGGAAACTGCCAACTGATGTGCTGGGACTACCTCTGAGCCTGCTTTCCCTGGCAGCTTGGGACTTCAGTGCCCTGCCTGGTTTGAGCTAGACACGCTAGCTTGCTACACACCCAGATCCAGGTCTGAACAACATCCCCCAAAAGTTGCAGGCCTAACTGAAAACAGCTTAAGAAGTGTTCCTGTCCCGAACACTCAGATGCCCAGCTCCCAGTGGGGTCCAAACCCCAAATAAATCCGTTTTACCCTGTATAAAGCTTTATACAGGATAAACTCATAAATTGTTAGCCCTCTATAACATTGATAGAGAGTTATGCACAGTTGTTTCCCTCCCCCCCCCCACAGGTGTTAATACATACTCTGAGTTAATTAATAAGTAAAAAGTGATTTTATTAAATACAAAAGGTAGCATTTAAGTGTTTCCAAGTAATAACAGACAGAACAAAGTGAATTACCCAGCAAAATAAAATAAAACATACAAGTCTAAATCTAATGCAGTAAGAAATTGATTACAGATGAAATCTCACCTTCAGAGATGTTCCAGTAAGCTTCTTTTACAGACTAGCCTCCTTCTAGTCTGGGTCCAGCAATCACTCACACCCCTGTGGTTACTGTCCTTTGTTCCAGTTTCTTTCAGGTATCCTTTGGAGTGGAGAGACTATCTCTTGAGCCAGCTGAAGACAAAATGGAGGTGTCTCCTAGAGGCTTAAATAGACTTTCTCTTGTGGATGGAGACCCCCTCCTCTCTCCTTTGCAGAATCCAGCTCCAAGATGGAGTTTTGGAGTCACATGGGCAAGTCACATGTCCATGCATGACTCAGTTCCTTACAAGTGGCAGCCATTGCTTACATGCTAGCTTGAACGTCCCCAGGTAGACTTCTTATTTGGATTGGAGTCTTCAAAGTTTCCTATGTCTGTTAAGTGTTTCTTGATTGGGCACTTAACTTGCAAATTCCTTTTTTAAGAAGCTGACCAAATGCCTTACTAAGGCTACTTAAAATCAAACAAGTACACAGCCAATATTCATAACTTCGAATACAAAAATGATACATGCATACAAATAGGATGAATATATTCAGTAGATAATAACCTTTGCATGGCATATGTAGCATAAAACATATTCCAGTTATATCATATATACATTCATAAGCATATTTCCATAAAGCATTATGGGTGCAATGTCACAACATGTTCATGTTAAGAGGGAATGAAGCAGATCCTTAGCTATGTAAATTTGTCACAGGCCCATTTAAATTAGTGGGTTTAGGATAATTTACAGTAGATGAGGATCTGCCCCAATATATGTCAGAGGAACTTGAGGCCATTATTTTACACAGAGAGTGGTGAATGCTGTAGGTGAAATGAACTTCCATCTGAGGTGGTAAAATCAAGTAGTATCAATAGACCTGAGCAGAATTACACAGAAGTTTTACTACATAGAATTTAATGAGTTAAAAGGAATATGATTCAGTTTGGTAGCATAATAAGCAGCAAGCAGCCCATCCTTTTGGGGACACAGAAGGGGATTTTTCATTAGTCATGCTTTTTTTCCCATGGGAGGGATTACTTGACCACTTATCTGGCCCAAGATTATATGTACATATATTTTAAAACTTATTTTTAAGTTTTTTAAATCTTTGAGGCAATTCTAGACATGACAGGTCCATGTCCTACTTCAGATCCTTCCCAGCTATGTAACTAGTGTACATAACTCTGTAAATTAATTTGACAGTCACTTTCCCTGTTTTATAGTTAATGTACTATCTGAAGAATGTTAAATTTACAACCTTTGACAATGAGCTAGTAAAGATAGATGACAATGGAGATGTGTCTGCGCCGTATGACATTATAAACTGGCAGTTGAATGAGACTGGAGAAATCTTCTTTGTGAAGATTGGAATCTATAATGATACAAAGATGGGCATGAGATGAAGATATATAATGACTCCATATTCTGGAACATTCCAACCTTAAACGTTAGTAATCTTTGCTTCTTAATGTTCTCTGTGACTACTGAGACTGGTGTATTGCAAATTTTTTTTTTTAACTGTTACTTTGCCTGCTGTTATCCCACCTCCTAGTCATTTCCCTACCTCTATTTGTCTGTTTATTTAATTGCTCTGTATAGTCAAAATACTAGATTGTAAAATCTCTGAGGCAGGGATTGTAATTTCTGTTGTATGCACAGAGGATGGGTACCAATGGGGCTCTTATCCCTAATTATGGTCAGTAGGCACTGCTGAGATAGAAATTATTATTAATAATAATATAATAATGATTAATAAAAGACAGTGCAGACTAGCCTGTGATTACTTGGTGTTGGCTATATCATGAAGTCCTTACTCACTGACTTAATGGGAGTGTTGCCTGAGTAAGGAGTGCAGGTTTTGTCCCCTTAAAAAGCTTTTTTGAACATTTTTTAATATGTTTGAAGTCACATATTTAATACACAAATATATCTGTTTGTTCAAATACATACATTATATCTTTGTTTAGAAACCAACCTTATTTAGAAACCAGCCTGTCTGGTTGTGTACAGAGCTGTAGAGGTTTTTGTACAGGATATTATTTTCATTTAAAATACAATCTGTTTCTTCTTTATAAAAATGTATTCTTTTACTCTTTGGGTGACGTTTGCTTCCTCTCCCTATTTTGTTGTTGTTTCATTTTTAATGTTCCAGCAGCACATTAATTATTTAATACACACTGCTGTAGTTTAATCTGGCTGGCACATCTGGTGGAAAAATAACAAATAATACATTTAATCTGGAGCACAAAGCCGAGCTCTTAAGTTTTAGGGGTGGAAAAATGGTGATAAGGTTCCAGCATAGACTGTAATAAATGAACTTTTTGGGGAGCCCAGGCTTGCAATTTGGGAATGGTCCATTTTTAGCTACATATTTATATACCTAATGCATTTCTCTGTAGAAGAAATAGATTTGACATTGTATTCTGTTCCTTTTAGCCTCTGCGTTCTGTGTGTACTGAAAATTGCCAACCTGGTACTAGAAAGGGGATCCGACATGGGATGCCTGTATGCTGTTTTGTCTGTATTCCATGTGCAGATGGAGAGATAAGTAATGAAACAGGTACAGCACAAAAGCCTCATGTAAGAATAAATAGGTATAGACATATCATGGATTTCATCCAGATAATATAATAGTAAAGGCCTGAATCATTCAGATCTATATGAGATAAAATTAGAATGACCAGAGTTCTTTCAGATACAGTAGAATTTTTGTAACAGGCAAACTCAGGGCTTCATAAATCTCCCTCTGTCTATGGTATTTCTAGAACACCCATTCACCATTGTATTGAGGTACTTATACCTAAACACTCCAATTCAGTATGAAAATATTTCTGAAAACTCAAAATTTTCCACAAAACTGAAATTCAGTTTCCCAGCCAACTCTATTTTAAATATCAGCTGTTAATTCATAGATTATAGAGCCAGAAGTGACCATTTTGATCAGCTAGTCTGATCTCCTAGGCCATAGGACCTCTGAATTAATTCCTGGTTGAACTAGAGTAATCTTTTAGAAAAACATTCAGTCTGGTTTAAAAACTGCCAGTGATGGAGAATCTACCACAACCCTTGGTAAGTCGTTGCAATGGTTAATTATCTTCACTGTTAAAAATTTGCGCCCTATTTTGAGTCTGAATTTCTTTAGCTTCAACTTCTAGCCATCGGATCTTGTTATATCTTTGTCTGCTACACTGAAGAACCCAGTTACCAAATTCCTGATCCCCATGTAGGTACTTAGAGTGTGATCAAATCACCCTTAACCTTCTCTTTGAGTAGCTAAAGAGATTGAGCTTCTTGAGTCTTTCACTGTAAAGTATGTTTACCAATAATTTTATCAGTCTCATGGAACTTCTCTGAACCCTCTACAATCCTTCCACTATTAGGAACATGTCAAACATGAAGAATGCTATTTAAATGACATAGCATGCATTATACCAGCTATTTTCAATTAATGAAATGCATTGGCTAAATTTTATCCCCAGCAGCTATCCCAATTAAGTGTGGTGAGATTCCATTAGCTAGTGGAATCCATCTGCCCAAACTTCTTAGTGGTTAACTTCTGTGCTTCACCAGACTGGAAAAAGCTTTATTTTGTATCCTCCCTCTCCCCAGAAAAGACACATCTGTAGCAAACTTGGTAATGAGAGTCTTTTTCAAACAGATCCATTTAACAGTCCATGCCTAAATCAATTAAAAAAATATTTTATGTATTTAACAGATGCAAGAGAATGCTTTCCATGTCCTGATGATTACTGGTCCAATACACTGAAGAATGAATGTGTGCTAAAGGAGGTGGAGTTTCTGGCTTATGATGAAGCTTTAGGGACCACACTGGTAGCTCTCTCTCTATTTGGAGCTTGTATTGTCCTTTCTGTGACCATTGTTTATAGGATGCACAGGGACACTGCTCTTGTGAAAGCCAATGACCGAGGGCTGAGCTTTCTCATTCAGCTATCTCTTGTCATTACTTTGTTAACTTCCTTCTT
The DNA here is from genome assembly GCF_025201925.1 of Gopherus flavomarginatus. Classification (NCBI taxonomy): domain Eukaryota; kingdom Metazoa; phylum Chordata; order Testudines; family Testudinidae; genus Gopherus; species Gopherus flavomarginatus. The sequence goes on from NC_066624.1 coordinate 89,923,927, forward strand.
CTTTGTTGGTAAACCAGAAGAATGGTCATGTCAGATCCACCAAGTGACTCTTGCCCTGGGGTTTTCTCTTTGCTTGTCCTGTATACTGGGAAAAACGATTGCATTCCTGTTAACATATAGAGGTAGCAACCTGAAGGCTGCAGAGAAGCATGACCATATATCCATGCAAGCTCTTCATCAAAAACTTCTTGTGCTAATTTCTGTGATAATTGAGGTGTGTATTTGCAAGGCCTATCTCACATGTATACCTCCATATTTGTACACAAATATGGAATTCCAAAATGTAAAGATAATTCTTGAGTGTAATGAAGGTTCCATAGAATTTTTATGTACTATGTTTGGGTTTGATGTATTTCTTGCTGTATTATGCTTCATCACTGCCTTCAAAGCTCACAAGTTACCAGATAATTTCAATGAAGCAAAATTCATCACTTTTGGAATGCTGGTATTCTTCATAGTCTGGATTTCTTTTGTTCCAGCCTACTTAAGCACAAGAGGGAAATTCAAAGTAGTTGTTGAGATATTTGCAATTTTGGCCTCAAGCTTTGATTTGCTTGGTTGCATATTTCTGCCAAAATGTTACATTATTTTATTGAAGCCAGAAAGGAATACAGAGGAAATAATCTCGGGCAAAGCCACCACTAATGACAAGAGTGCTCCATCCACCTCAACCTCATGCACCCAGTGAGGTTACAAACAGTGCCCTCTCCACAATGGTACTTGATGAGTAGTAGTAGGTTTTTTTAGTCCTTGCTCTTCAGCATTTACTGTGATGATGTGCTTTATCTTCCTCAGTACTGACAGACAACTCCAGTGGATTCTCATGTATCATCAGATTGCCATTATTTCCGGTGGAAGTTATGGATTCTGGTTCTCGATGACACAACCAAATTCACACCATATTACATGTGCTGAGAAAATAATGCAGGTCATCACTGGGGAGATTTTATGGTTGGATTTTTGCTTTTCTGATAAATAAATAGGGGTGTGTGGGGGGTGAGAGAGATGGAATGAGAGAAGCATATGTTCTTGGGGGATATTAAATGTTTGGCCTTAGGGCTGTGTGAAACCTACTCGCTCTGACTATGTGTTTCAGCAAATGTTACCTTTAGGTATGCTTGCCAACTTTCTAAGGGCAAAAAACTGAACACTATGGCCCCACCCCTTCTCTGAGGTCCCGCAACTGTTCACTTCACCCCACCTCCCTCTGTGACTCGCTCTCCCCCATCCTCGCTCACTCACTCATTTTCACCGGGTTGGGGCAGGGGGTTGGGGTGTAAGGGGGGTGAGGGCTCTAGCTGGGGGTGAGGGCTCTGGGGTAATGCTGGGAATGAGGGGTTTGGGGTGCAGGAGGGGGCTCAGGGCTGGGGCAGGGAATTGGGATGTGGGAGGGCGTTCGGGGTGAAGGCTCCAGGTGGCACTTACCTCAGGTGGCTCCCAGGAAGTGGCTACATGTCTCTCCAGCTCCATGCACTTCCCCCACCCACAGGTGCCACTCCTGTAGCTCTCATTGGCCGTGGTTCCTGGGCAATGGGAACTGTGGAGCCAGCACTCGGGGTGGGGGCAGTGCATGGAGCCCCCATGTTCACCTTTATGCCTAGGAGCTGGAGGGACATGCCAGCTGCTTCCTGGGAGCCACACAGAGCTGGGTAGGGAGCCTGCCAGCCCTGCACCAACTGGACTTTTAATGACCCGGTCACCAGAGCTGCCAGCATCCCTTTTTGACCAGGGTTTCTGGTTGAAAACCAGACACCCGGCAATGCTACGTATAGATTTGGTTTACACAGGTTTGGGACAATCAAAATTGATATTAAATTTTGGCTTCATTTAAAAAATATACCAAAGGGTCAGATAAATCTGTGCAAACATGCTGAGCTTTATCAGTTCAATTTAGAAACTAACAAAACTCACTTGGATTCCCCTACCAAAGTTCCTTCCCTTCCCCTAACAGGCTCCTCCCTCTTCTTTACTTGTCTTCCAGCATCAGCAGCCCAATGGCCTTCTGTTCCTCTGCTGCATTCAAGGGATTTGCACTTTTCCCTAATCTGGCTTTTTCCAGCCGTGTAGGGTTTGTTTTCCATCTAATTTAATTTTTGAGACAGGAAAAGAGATGTAAACTGATAGGACGATTCCCTCCACACAACTTTATGTTTCCCAGCGGATCTGTGTCTCAGCTGCCAGAGAATGAAAGGGCTACTAGCAGCAGCAGTTTGTAATTGTGATATGAGATTGCTTTACAATAACTACAGAAAATAAATTTTAAGTTAAAAAAATTAAACGTATCAGTCAAACTTGTATAATTCCATTTAACTATCTGCATAAAAAGTAGACTTGTAGTATTTTATAATAAATATAATCTATAGTTAAGTATTGCTCTTTGTGGTTTGTAAATTTTTTGTAGAAGCTTGAAAGTAATATTTCTTTTTTAGTTGATTTTAGTCCTCCTAGTTGCTTGGATAAATATTGAACTTTTCTGCATTTCTAATGGAGCATAAACCTCAAGACTTACACTGTTTTTAAACTTCTCCATCTACATATATTTCCAGTTCTGGGTTTAGCACTTGTTAAAACAGCAGGGAAATGCATGCAGTGTTTTCTAGCATGTCATATCAAAATGTTAACTAGTGTATATATTTTTACATTTTTCAGCAATAAAGAAAGGAGTCTCTAAATAGCAATTATACCTCCAGATAGAGGATATGTGACTTTGGAATCTGTGCAACTTGTCAAGATAGCTTGAAATAAAACCTGTTCTCAATACACCAAGCCAATAAACAGAACTACTATTAGCCTAATCTGTCTGCTTGTCTGTCTAGCTTTTTATACTGTGCCCATTACCCTCGTATTTGAGCAACTTACTCTAAAATATGCCTTTTGTCATGCATCTATTATTGTACTTTGTGATTATAACCATGTGATTATGTGCTAAAATCTGTCCTCTGATCAACATGCCTACCCCTCACCACAGGAAAACATGTTTAGGCTTCCTCCTTTCTTTCCTTTAAGGTTACATGTTGTCCTTTTGTCAAATAATCTCAGTGAACTGTGGAAGATGTGAGGAATTAAAAACACCTTTATGCCCATTAGACTATGCTGTGATGTCACTTGCAGTGCTGTGGTAATTGCTGTTTTCTGTAAACACAGACACACTGTTCTACTCAGAGAGCTTGCAAAGCCATCTAGCCAACACACTGAAGACCAATTCCTCCCCCAAGTCACAAATATTGTAAAAACATAGATTTTGGTCCTTCCTTTTTTCTTAGGACTATAGGTACCAGCCAGGCAGCCTCCTCCTGACAATATATAAGGCTATGTCTCTGGGAAAGACCAATACGTTTTATACATAAAATATTTTATTCACATTTTCCCTTAATAAAAAAAAAATAATTTTAAACAGTTATTATTTATGAGCACTGAAAGTATAGTCAATCAGTGTAACCAGATCATAAGCGTTAGACTCTTTGCTACCTTACTGAAAATGTGACCTCATCATACAACTTAGACAAAGATTTTGCTACTTTATTTCAGTGAAAGCGACAAGGAACATAATATAGGGAAGAGTTAAGGTCAACTTATGTTCTCAGTTCTGGACTTCTGTTAACTCCTAGTGACCTCAAGGTATTAGTAATGGATACAAGGTTGTGCCCTCAATGCATTAGTGATAAATTAAATACAAACACGGTGATACCAACTGATATGACATTTCTCATATTAAGAGATAGTATCACCAATGATTTAATAATGCCTGTGATATACAGTATCATATCACCTGATGAACCCAGGCTACTTGCTGTCATAAACAGATAGCTAAGGGTTAATGTCTCTTTCACCTGGAAAGGAGTAACCTGAAACACCTGACCAGAGGACCAATCAGGAAACAAGACTTTTTCAAATCTGGGTGGAGGGAAGTTTTGGGCTGTGAGTTCTTTGTCTTGTGTCTGTGCCCTCTCGGCTCTGAGAGTGATTTCTCTATCTCTAGCTTTCTAATCTTCTGTTTCCAAGTTGTAAGTACAAAGATAGTAAGACAATAGGTTTATATTGTTTTTTTTTGTATTTACATGTGTGTAGTTGCTGGAGTGTTTTGAATTGTATTCTTTTTGGATAAGGCTGTTTATTCACTTTTTTTTCTTAAGCAATTGACCCTGTATATTTTCACCTTATACAGAGACTATTTTTAATGTATTTTTCTTTCTTTTTATAAAGCTTTCTTTTTAAGACCTGTTGGAGTTTTTCTTTAGTGGGGACTCCAGGGAACTGAGTCTGCAGCTCACCAGGGAATTGGTGGGAGGAAGAAGTCAGGGGGAAAATCTCTTTGTGTTAGATTTACTAAGCCTGACTTTGCATACCCTCTGGGTAAGGGGGAAGAGAGATTAGCTCTCTTGGTACTTGTGTTTCCAGGATTGGAAGCAGGGAATCTCCTAGGGTCGTCCAGGGAGGGGAGCCTGGGAGGAAGTAACCAGGAAACAAGGGGAGGGGGTTATTTCCCTTTGTTGTAAGACTCAAGGCATCTGAGTCTGGGGGTCCCCCAGGGAAGGTTTTGGGGAGACCACAGTGAGCTAGGCACTGTATAAATCCCTGGCTGGTGGCAGCGTTATCAGGTCCAAGCTGATAACTAAGCTTGAAGGTTTTCATGCTAACACCCATATTTTGGACGCTAAGGTCCAGATCTGGGAAAAAATGTTATGACACTTGCATATCATAGCACTGGGGCCAAGATACCTCAATGGAAATAAATAAGCCATAACAAGTCAGCATCATATCCTGTGCATTAAGGTTTTGTTGATTTTGTTTATGCAATGCTGATAGACTGATAAGCCACATCGAACATCTGTGTCTCAGACTCTTATGCAGCTTTTGACACCTCCATACCCGCTACTAGAATGGACTATGGACAGTCAGTGTGGCTATCACAGTTTATTCTGTGGATATTTTTTATCATGGCCTCCTCCAAGTGACTTCAGTATCTTTAATCATTGGCTGAATCACTTTCCCCCACAATGTGACGTCATATTCAGTGTTGGTTTGGTTGCACTGTTTGAGAAGACAGGCAGAGCTTCGTGAACCCTGATGGGATCCGGTTACAAGCTGAACTCTGCTGTTTGATTTGCAAAAGTGGGAAGTGGAGAAAACCTTGCAGGTTTGCTTGAAGAATAGAGTTATTTGAACTCTAACTTCCAAAAGGAACATCCCATAGAAGTGGCTAGCTATGGGCTTGTTGGGGGGTGGAGACATGCAGCTGTTATTGGGGAAGGGAGGTTAGCTGGACTTCACATGAGGGACACCTGTGTGACAAAAAATATCCCATCTTCACATAGTTTTGTTTAATGGACAAGATAGTTGTGTGTGAGGATTGCTTCTGTGCATCAAAAATACAAAAAACCAAAAACCCCTTCAAGAACAGTAAAGTGTGATGACTTCAGCTTCCGCTTGTATTTATTGTGAGAGAGATTAACAGGGAGTACAGAGAATTATCTGTCTTAGATTCAACTTGCAATCAGGGGGACAAGGCCACAATTTCACCTGCATAATGCATGCACAGTAAGCACAGATATATGTTGCATGTGTATTTTTGTGTGTGTGCAGTAAATATAGGGCCAATATATGTGCATACATTTGAAAATTTCACCATAATGTGTTGAAATCTACCCATTTTACTGCATTAAAAAAGGGAAAGGTAAAAAGAAATAAAGTTTATTTTCATGTAGAAAATTAAGCCTGGCAGAGCCTGTTGCATAATATCTGTTTCAACTATATGTACTGTATATTGTGAAGAAGCTTAATAGCACTTCTGACACACTATATAGTTTCCAGGTGCAGAGTTCTGTTTCAGTACACCCAGAAGTCCAACACTTGTCCCCGAGTCTCAGTGGAACCTTGGCAATTGACAGCAGACTTCAGTGTGGTAATCTGTTGCTGTGGGTATTCTCAGGGCACATACACCAGAATGGTTCAGTGACTTTTCAAGTTTATGCTGAAGTTCAATACTTCAATACAAGACTTATTATATTAGGCAGTCACAGAGCAGTTCTAACTCCACAGACATCCACTAAATGTTCTCATGACATTTGTCTCCTGAGTTCTTAAAAAGGATCTTGCAAAGAGGAGACTATGTATTTCAGCAAAGATAATTCAGGAAGACATATCTTGGAATGTAATAGGTAAGTTAGGGCATTGTTTGGCCCCGTCAAAAATTGGAACATTCACTTTGGTTGGCATTTAGCTTTTAGTGATCCTGCCAGCTGGTACACTGCACACAGATCCAGTAAAATAACCATGCTACTACATTATTCCTTATTAACAGTTATTACTGTCTCTATAGAGAATTTTAAGTAAACTTTTTCCTGTTTTGAATATCCTCATAACAGTGACTGTCAACAATTTAAAAAGTCTCCAAAGAGAAGCATTTACACATTTAAAAACAAAAACTATTTAGACTGATTAATGTGATAGGAATTACTGATTTTAAAACAGCATCACAAAACAACCAGGAAATCTTCTAAGGTCATAATTAGATTATTAAAAATAATACTGTTGAGATCCATGTGGTATAACCACTTTTTCTTAGACTACTATTGACTTTCAAAGAGAGTTGGTCATCTAACTGCTCTTTGTGTCTTTGACAATCTCCCCCAGAATTGTCATGGAGTTCTTCTTCGAGTGATTGCTCACATCCATTCCAGTTAGGTGTGCGCGCCGCGCGTGCACGTTCGTCGGAAACTTTTTACCCTAGCAACTCCAGTGGGCCGGCAGGTCGCCCCCTGGAGTGGCGCCGCCATGGCGCCCAATATATATCCCTGCCGGCCCACCCGCTCCTCAGTTCCTTCTTACCGCCGTGTCGGTCGTTGGAACTGTGGAGCGCGGCATAGCTGTCCTCCACGTCCCTAGCTCTCCTTGTTTTTCTATCGTTATCTCTATTGTAGTGTTAATTAGACTGTTAAGTAGATAATAGTAGTTAAGTGTTAAGTAGTTGTAAATAGTTTTTCGCCGGGGGCTTAGCCCTTCCCGGCACCCGGCACCGGGCTCATGCCTGGTTCGCCGGGCTTCAAGCAGTGTGCGGCCTGCAAGAAGCCTATGCCCACGAGCGACCCCCACGACGCGTGCCTGAAGTGCCTGGGGGAATCGCATAGATCCGACAAGTGCCGCATCTGCAAGGCTTTTAAGCCAAGGACTAAGAAGGAGAGGGATCAAAGGCTCCGGACTCTCCTCATGGAGGCGGCACTTGACCCGGCGGCTTCGCAGGCCGTGATGTCGGCGCCGGCACCGGATCGCACCGGCACCGAGAAGACTCCCCGGCACCGACCTTCTCCGGCACCGGGGACAGAGCCTAGGCCGTCGAAGTCCATTACTCCGGCCAGGCACACCCGAGTGGAGCGCCCGGCCTCAGCATCGGCCGCGGCGCCGCCGGCACCGTCGACTCCGGGCCCGGCGGGTCCGTCGAGTCCGGTGCCGCCAAGCTCCCCCATGACATCTGGGGTCGAGATAGTGGTGCCATCTACACCAGAGACCTTCGCCTCGGCACGGGACCTCATAGCCATGACCGAGCCCACTCAGCTACCACCCCCGGTACCTCCGGTGCGGGTTGTGTCCAGAGGCAAGCCTATGATGTCGGCACCGTCCCGGGACTCTCGCTCTCGCTCCAGGTCCCGACGTCAGGGTCGCTCCAGATCCCGCCGCCGCTCGCAGTCCCGGCACCGCTCCCCTCAGCGGTACCGGTCGCACTCGCGGCGCCGGTCGACACCGAGACGATCGCGGTCAGACTCCAGCCGTCGTTACCGGCACCGCGAGTCCAGGAGCCGATCCAGACGTTCGCCGCACCGGTCGACCTCCCGGCGCCGAGCTGGTGGCAGGTCCCGGTCCCGGTCGACCTCCCGGCGCCGAGCCGGTGGCAGGTCCCGGTCCCGGTCGACCTCCCGGTACCGAACCGGTGGCAGGTCCCGATCCCGGCACCGAAGCGGCGCCCGGTACCGATCCAGATCCCGGCACCGTGGCAGAACTCGGTCCCGCTCCCGGCACCGTTACGACTCCCGGCACCGGTCCCCGGCACCGAGACGATCGCCCGTGCCGGCCCGCGCGGACCCTTACCATCCAGGGTCCGCCCCGCCATGGCCCTCGAGGCAGCCGTCCGTGTCTTCGCTGGCGGACAGTGGGTACGCGCTCGGCACCGACCGGCAGGCGGCGCTGTTCAGCGAGCCTCCACAGCAGGACGCAGCCCCACAGCAATGGGGTTTCTGGACACCCTGGGCGTATCATCAGGCCCAGGGCCCCCAACAGCTCCCTGCTAAGCCGGCGACTGCAGAGCGCAGGGCACCTGAGGCCTCGTTGTCTCGCCCCCCTCCCTCCCCGGATGGGGAGGAAGGATCCAAGCAACAGGACTCCACTTTGGCTCCTGAGGCAGAGGCGAGGGCCGAGGGAGACCCCCCTTTAGACACCCTCTTGCCGGGGGTCTCCTCATCTTCTTCCCCTGATGAAGCGGTGGCTGGGACCTCCTCCAACAGCCCCCCCCCGCTGGACCTCAGGGCGCACCAGGACCTCCTCCGGCGAGTAGCCCAAAACCTGAGTCTACAAGCCGAGGAGGTCTCGGAGGTAGAGGACCCTATTGTCACCATCCTCTCGGCAGACGCTCCCACCAGGGTCGCCCTGCCGTTCATACGGACCATCCAGGCCAATGCCAACACCATCTGGCAGTCTCCGGCCTCCATTCCTCCCACTGCGAAGGGCGTCGAGAGGAAGTACATGGCTCCTTCTAAGGGCTACGAGTACCTCCACGTACACCCGACTCCGTGTTCCCTGGTGGTCCAATCCGTCAATGATAAGGAGCGTCATGGTCAGGAGGCTCCAGCCCCCAAATCTAGGGAGGCTAGGCGGATGGATCTCCTCGGCCGTAAGGTGTACTCGGCGGGGGCGCTGCAACTCAGGGTCTCCAACCAACAGGCCCTGTTAAGTAGATACGCCTTTAACTCCTGGGTGGCAGCAGACAAATTCAAGGAGCTGTTGCCACAAGACGCTCGTCAGGAGTTTGCGGCCATCCTAGAGGAAGGCAAGAAGGTCGCACGCACGTCCTTGCAAGCCTCTCTGGACGCTGCGGATTCGGCTGCCCGTACCCTCGCGTCGGGTGTAACGATGCGTCGCCTCTCCTGGCTGCAGGTTTCCGGCCTTCCGCCGGAGCTCCAGCACACAATACAGGACCTTCCTTTTGAAGGCCAAGGGCTGTTCTCGGATAAGACAGACCCTAGACTCAAGAGTCTAAAAGACAACCGTGTCATCATGAGGTCACTGGGGATGCACACTCCAGTGACGCAGCGCAGACCCTTCCGGCCGCAGCAACAACAACAACAGCGCAGGCCGTATCTCCAGTTCCGCCAGCGGCAGGACCTTAACAGGCGCCGCGGCAGGAACGGAAGGCGCAGGCACTCGGGGAACCAAGGGGGCCAAAACCAAGGCTCCTCTAAGCCCCCGCCTGGTCCCAAGCCTTCATTTTGAAGGTGCGCCCGAGGGCGCAGTAACAGTTTCCCCATTGGATCCTTTCCCCCCGTTTTCCAACCGCCTTTCTTTTTTCCTCCCGGCGTGGTCCCTAATAACATCAGACCGCTGGGTCTTACGCACGGTGCAGTCGGGATACCGCCTGCAGTTTGTTTCATTTCCTCCTCCCCGCCCCCCTTCCTCGTCCCTCTTCAGGGACCCCTCTCACGAGCAATTCCTTCGGCAGGAGGTGCAGACGCTCCTCGGCAAAGGAGCTATAGAGGCGGTGCCGGAGAACGAGAAAGGCAAGGGGTTTTATTCCCGCTACTTTCTGATCCCCAAGGCCAAGGGAGGCCTCAGGCCCATCCTCGACCTGCGAGAGCTCAACAAGTACCTGGTGAAGTTGAAGTTCCGCATGGTTTCCTTGGGGACCATTATCCCATCCCTGGATCCGGGAGACTGGTACGCCGCCCTCGACATGCAGGACGCGTATTTCCACATTGCTATCTGGCCACCCCACAGACGTTTCCTTCGCTTCGTTGTGGGGTCTCTGCATTACCAATTTGCAGTCCTCCCATTTGGCTTGTCCACGGCCCCGAGAGTGTTTACGAAATGCATGGCAGTTGTTGTGGCGCAGCTTCGGCGCAGTCGTATCCACGTGTTCCCGTATCTGGACGATTGGTTGATTCGGGGCACGTCGGAACAACAAGTCTGCAGCCATGTCCGTGTGATCACCGACATGTTCGCCACTCTGGGCCTCTTGGTGAACACAGACAAGTCCACCCTGGCCCCCACACAAAGGGTGGAATTCATCGGGGCCGTCCTGGACGCCACTGTGGGCAGGGCCTTGCTGCCATTGCAGCGGTTCCAGGCCTTGTCGGCAATCGTGCAACGACTACAGACAGCCCCCCTGACGTCAGTGAGGACGTGTCTAACCCTGTTAGGCCACATGGCGGCCTGTACTTTCGTGACCAATTACGCTCGGCTCCGCATGAGGCCACTCCAGTTGTGGCTCATCAGTCATTACAGGCCGACAAGACAGCCACTAGATATGTTAATCACGATCCCCCAGAGGGTCTTAGATTCTCTCGGCTGGTGGCTGGACCAGTCAGTGTTGTGTGCGGGTCTCCCCTTCCACCCATCTCAGCCCTCGGTGTCCCTAACAACAGATGCCTCAGATCTCGGCTGGGGGGCCCACGCAGGGACCCTGAGGACGCAGGGCCTGTGGTCCCAGGAGGAGGTGGGGCTACACATCAACATGCGGGAGTTGAGAGCGGTCCGTCTTGCTTGTCAAACGTTCTGTCATCAGCTCCAGGGTCGTTGTGTCGCGGTGTTCACCGACAACACGACGACCATGTATTATATCAACAAGCAGGGCGGCACCAGATCCTCCTCCCTGTGCCACGAGGCGATACGACTCTGGGACTTTTGTGTAGCCCACTCCATTCACCTCATGGCTTCCTTCCTCCCCGGAGTACGGAACACGCTGGCGGATCGATTGAGCAGATCCTTCCTGTCACACGAGTGGTCCCTTCGCCCGGACGTCGCCCTCTCCATCTTCCGGAGGTGGGGTTATCCCCGGGTGGACCTCTTCGCGGCCAAGGGGAACAGGAAGTGCCAAGCGTTCTGCTCCTTTCAGGGCAGGGAACCCGGGTCGATAGCGGATGCCTTCCTCATCCAGTGGTCGACCCACCTGTACTATGCATTTCCCCCATTCCCGTTGGTCCACAGGGTCCTTCTGAAGGTGCGCAGGGACAGGGCTCACGTGATCATGGTAGCCCCGGCGTGGCCCAGACAGCACTGGTACCCCATGCTGCTGGACCTGACCATAGCCGACCCAGTTCCCCTGCCCCTTCATCCGGACCTGATTACCCAGGAGCACGGGACCCTCTGTCACCCGGACCTGCAGTCGCTGCACCTAGCGGCGTGGCTCCTGCGTGGCTGTCTGGCTCTGAGCTGCGCTGTTCCACGCCGGTGAGGGAAGTGCTCTTGGGCAGCAGGAAGCCGTCCACAAGAGCGACATATTTGGCCAAATGGAAGCGATTCTCCTATTGGTGCGTGGAGAGAAATCTCCGCCCTATGGAAGTTTCAGTAGCCAACATCTTAGACTACATTTGGTCCCTCAAAGGGCAAGGTCTGGCCATATCGTCGTTACGAGTCCACCTAGCGGCTATCTCCACCTTTCACCCGGGTGCGGATGGTCACTCTGTTTTTTCCCACCCGACGGTGTCTAGATTCCTTAAGGGGCTGGAACGTTTATACCCTAACGTCCGTCCCCCTGCTCCAACCTGGGATCTTAACCTGGTGTTGTCCCGACTCATGGGGCCCCCCTTTGAGCCGTTAGCTACTTGCTCCCTGCTTTACCTCTCTTGGAAGACGGCCTTTCTAGTAGCTATCACCTCAGCTAGACGGGTGTCGGAACTCCGGGCTCTTGTGGTAGACCCCCCATACACGGTCTTCCACAAGGACAAGGTGCAGCTGAGACCACACCCTGCTTTTCTCCCCAAGGTGGTCTCAGCTTTCCACGTCAACCAAGAGATATTTCTCCCGGTTTTTTTTCCCGAAACCTCACTCCTCAGGCAGGGAGCAGCAGCTCCACTCGCTTGATGTCCGTAGGGCTCTCGCGTTTTACGTGGAGAGGACCAAGCCCTTCCGCAAATCCCCCCAGCTTTTTGTAGCAGTAGCGGACCGCATGAAAGGGCTTCCTATCTCCTCCCAGAGGCTATCCTCTTGGGTAACGTCCTGCATCAGGACCTGCTATGACTTGGCCCACGTCCCTACGGGCCGTGTGACTGCGCATTCTACCAGGGAGCAGGCGTCGTCGCTGGCTTTCCTCGCCCGTGTGCCCATCCAGGAGATCTGTCGGGCAGCGACCTGGTCATCGGTCCACACCTTTGCTTCCCACTACGCCCTGGTCCAGCAGTCTAGAGAGGATGCGGCCTTCGGATCTGCTGTGCTCCATGCCGCGACTTCTCACTCCGACCCCACCGCCTAGGTATGGCTTGGGATTCACCTAACTGGAATGGATGTGAGCAATCACTCGAAGAAGAAAAGACGGTTACTCACCTTTGTAACTGTTGTTCTTCGAGATGTGTTGCTCACATCCATTCCACACCCGCCCTCCTTCCCCACTGTCGGAGTAGCCGGCAAGAAGGAACTGAGGAGCGGGTGGGCCGGCAGGGATATATATTGGGCGCCATGGCGGCGCCACTCCAGGGGGCGACCTGCCGGCCCACTGGAGTTGCTAGGGTAAAAAGTTTCCGACGAACGTGCACGCGCGGCGCGCACACCTAACTGGAATGGATGTGAGCAACACATCTCGAAGAACAACAGTTACAAAGGTGAGTAACCGTCTTTTTCTAATGATCATTGGATATAGCCATCCTTCAGTATTTTTTACTGAAGGATCAGCAAGGAAAAGAAATATGCTAATTAAACACCTCAAGTATTCTTCTTTGACTGGTATTTGAGGTGGGCAGTATTTGACCCAAAGGCTTTTTGACTAGAAACTGCATGAAGGAAATACAAATAAATTCTCAAGCTATTCAACAGACAACTGATTTCCACTGCAGTGTCTTAATTACATGAGATTAATTTGCTGCAGCTGAAGATTCTTATGTACATACAAAGTTGATCAACTTCATAATACCATACACAATGATGAAAGCCAAGAACAAATAATTTTTCAGGATACAATCTTCAGGATTTATTGCACATATTGTAACACACAAGTTCTGCATCTTTGGTGAAGAAATAAGGCTCTTTTCACAGTCTTTCACTGTTAATTACACTGGTCTTTCCACCAGATGTAATAAATCTAATTGGAGCAACAAGCTAACAACAGTGCAGCAAATAGTAAATGGCTGTAATTATCAGCAGATTGGTTCTAACAATTTTTCTTTGCTGTTCAGATTCCATGGACCATCAGTGGGTTAATTTGCTGACAGTATTATTTACTATATACTGCAGTGCACAGAAAACTATCTACATGAGCTATATCATGACAATAACCAAAGTGTGCACTTTTCTTTTCCATTGCCCTGTGGTCAGTAACTGGATCATTAATACAGGTATTTCTTTGGAAAACACTTTTGTGTCAGACTTAATCTGTGGAGAGGGACAAATTTCATTTTTAATTATGATCAGTGGTCTTTGGCATTACATACTGTGATATGGTGTAAACACTATGCTGGCATTGAAAGGGTTAAGGGGCACTGCAACCTCAATTAGTGCACCTGATTGCACATGGAGGATGGGCCAGGACCAATTTAGGATGAGGCCCGGCTGGAGAGGAGCTAGGTGGCTCTATAAAGGAAGGGGTTCAGGATAGATGTTTTGCTGGGAGACTATACCTTAGAATCCTTTGTTATGAAGCTCTAGTGTAGGGTTAGCTGAGATACACAGCCCCCTACTGAAGGGGTATGCTTTAGTGGTGAGTCCTGATAAGAGTAGGCTCTGGACTTTGGGAAGAGAGCCCTGGCAGATAGTCAGCAGAGGAATAAAGCAGAGGGAACTTGAAAAACAAAAGTTCCTGCCTGAGATAGGCAGAAAGTAAAAATTTGCAGGTGGGATTTATGGGAGGATGGGGTAAGTCCTCTGAGCTCAGCCCTCAAAGAAGGGTGAATCTTGAGTCTTTAGAGCCTGAGAAGAAGGCCACAGGTACACAGTGGGGCCAGCAAGGGGCTGTGGGAGAGAGGGAAGGAGAGTCTGACTAGACAGACTTTGCCTGCTTACTACAGGACCCCTACAGTGGAACCCAGAAGAGAGGGTGGGCTTGGGTTCCCCTGCAAGCTACCAGGGGGAATGTGGTGTGACACCCTGATATTGGGTAATAAGGACTTTTGAAAGTCTGGAGGTGAGAAGGTGAAAGGACCACAGGGCCCAGAGCCAGAAGATCTGATGTAAGGACACTGGACTCCTGTTTGCTGAACTTTGTTAGCCTGGAAGAGGAGAAACTTTAAAGTAACCTGGCTAGAGGGCTGAGTCATGGAATGAGACCAGTCACCACAGGGCTGAAAGAGATTTCTGGCCATGAGGGGAGATGCCTTTGGTGAGTCCACTCTTCTACTCATGCTCCTTTTTAATCTACAGGGAGTCTCCTAATTGTGTCAGTGGGAGCCTTGTGCAAAATTCAGTTTGTGGAATATTGTCTCTAAGGAGTTGACTTTTTTTGAGTGACTTGATTTTGGCTGTGGCTGGAGCCAGGCTCATGAGGTGAGAAACTCTAGCCCTCTAATGAATTTGAGCTTCTCTTAGGCTGTTTGGCCACCTGCCTCCTGGGGCAGAATAAGCACCTAGTGCTGCTATGAGCAAAGCAGCTGCTGCCTCCTCATAGCAACCCAAAGCTAAAGAGCCCAGCTGCTCAGTACTGCTCTACTTCTTCCTCCCTTTCCCTTCCTGGGAGCAATGGAGATGGGCCTGCTCCTCTTTCCTCCCTCCCTGCAGCACCTGCCTCTGACAGGGGGTGGGGGCTGTTAAGAGACTCTGCTGTAGCTTGGAAGGGGCACAGGGGACCTTGCTGCAGCCTTCCAGGCCTGGGAGGGTGGATGTGTCTGAAAAACAGAAGTGAGGATTGAGGAGAGGCTGAATTGATAGGGGATGGGGGATCAGAATAAATTGCCATGCAGGCAGGGCTGGCTCTAGGCACCAGCAAACCAAGTATGTGCTTGGGGCGGCACATTTTCAGGGGCAGCATTTCGGTCATCCTTTTTGTTTTTGTTTGCTTTCGGGTGGCAAAAGCCTAGAGCCGACCCTGGCAGCAGCAGAGCGTCGTGTGTGGGGGTTGCCCTGGGGCTGCTGCAGTTCATGCCGTGGGGGACCAGTGCCCACACCTTGTGGCTGGGCAGGCTCTGAGCAGGAGACACTCAGGCTGGGGGCTGCCCCATGGGGCACACAGAGCTGCCTGTAGGTTCCACAGGGAGGCTGCCCCCCAGCACCACAGCTGCGGCTGGATGAGGCGGCCCGAGCTGCCCAGGGGCTGCGGCAGGGTGACCTGAAGCACCAGCAGGGGGGTCATAGAGGGCGGGGCGCTGCCATGTGAGGCCTGCGTCTTGCTCTCCAGGGCTCTGCTCCCTCTGGGGCTACCCTGCCCTGGCTCCTCAGCCCCCTGTTGGGGAGATCCCCTGGGTCCCGGCTGGTCCTGGAGGTGGGGACCCTGGGCTGAGACATGGCCCGGGAGCCCTGCTGCTTACCCTGACCCTGCCAGTGCTGGGGGAGAGCCCAGTGCTGGGGTGGCAGGGGGTGTGGGTGTGGATGGGGGAGTGAGAGCCTGGGGCGGCAGCAAAAATTTTTTTTGCTCTGGGCTGCAAAAAATGTACAGTAGGCCCTGCATGCAGGGAATGGGCAGCTGTGGGAATGAGAGCTCTGTCAGTGGGGCCAAATCACCTTACTCACTACATTGTTGGGTGTGAATTAGCATTGTCCACTCTCCACCTGCTAGGAGTGGGCAGGGGGAGGTAAAACATCAAGGAAGACCCACCCCTCCCACATAGTCTCTTTAAAAAGCCTGACTCTGTTGGTCCAGTTTATGACTTTTGATCTCTTGAGGTTGGCAAGACTGTCTTGCATGGTAACTGAGGCATGTAACAGGACACTGGCTGTTAGGACACATGCATGTATCCCATGGTGCTTGTTATGGCCCTTGAGCCTTTTAAGACTGGGAGGTATAATTGCAGGTCACGTGCATGCTTCTGGTCATGTGTCCTGTAAGATGAATGTAGATTTTCCTGCCTCTTCAGCAGGGGAAACTCTTGGTCAGCGAAAGTCCTAGCAGGGTGCTCTTGCATCTGCCTGTCAGGCAGAAGCCCAGAGAGCTGGCTCCTGCTCCCTGTAGGTATTTGTCAGGCAAGGTTCAGCTGGGGAGGGTGGTTGTAGTAAAGTGGCTACAATGGGGTTACCTAGAGTATTCTGAGATGGAGCAATGCACCACCCTTCCCTTACATCCTGTTTTGTAAGTGTGGTGCAATAGGGGAAAAAAGTAGCAAGTTCCCAACCTTCAGTACCATAAGAGCTTTTATTGGACAGGGTAGTACTATCACAAAATGGCAGCTTATGGGGAAAAATAAGATCAGTGCAGTAAACTAGAATAGGCAGCAATATATTGAAAGACTAAGCAACCATTCTTGCAAGTGAGATTACCAATAAAGACATGCATAAATCAATATTCCTCTGCATCTGTAGCAGTAAAACCCTAAACTCTCTAGAAGTTAGTTACTCAGAAACCAGAAGATGAAGGTTTAGAAGACCTGCAAAATATCTTGACAGAGCACTAGATACCAAAGTCAAACAATACAATACAGAATTCCAAGTCTCATGATTGGATGAGAAGGCAAGGTGAAACTGTAGCTGTGTATGTTGCAGAGCCAAAAGGCTGACTGAATATTGCTCATTTGGAAACTTCCTAGCAGATGTACTATAGGACAGACTCATTTGTGTTATTAATGAGATTGCAGAGATTGCTGGCAGAAGGGAACTTAACTTGACCCAAAGTACAGGTTGAACCTCTCTAGTCCAGCACCCTCAAGACCTGACTGGTGCCGAACCATGGGAAGTCAATGCAGAGTGCGAGTGGGTCTCCGTAGGTGCAGGAAGTAGGAGTGTGTGTCAGGGGTGCTGCAGAACCTCCAGGCTTTGTGCCCAGCATGGCCCCCATGGTTCCGGAGGCTCCGGTGCTGGTCCTAGATGCTGGCCCAGGTCCTCCCACTCCCTCTCGGAACTTGAATGCTGCAAATCAGCTGTTTGCAGTGCTTTGGAAGTGCTGGGAGGGAAGAAGAGGAGTTGGTAAGTGTGGAGCTGCTGGTGCATGAGCGGGATGGGGGGTGATGGCAGCTTGGTGCTGGTGGATGCTTTGCATCCACTAATTTTTCCCCAGAGCACTCACTATGTCAGTGACTATGCCAAACCATGGATGTTGCTGGACCAGGGAATACCAGATTAGAGAGGTTCAACCTGTAGTAGAACTAGCAACAGCAATAGAAGTAGCTGAAAGATTTCCTTCCCCTCTCAGATTTGCATTTAGAAAATAGGCCAAACAGACTCACTAAACAAATGCAAAACCAGTTAAAAAGGGGCTCAAGCTTCTGAGGGGGTTTTCTTCTGTGGAGAAGCTCATTTTTGTATCTATTTGTAAACTTGTTATGGCCCAGCGTACTAAATTCCTCAAGACTAGTCACTTAGGGTACATCTACCCTACCCAGGGGTCGATTTATCACATGTAGTGTAGATGCGATAAATGGATCCCCGATCACTCTCCAGTTGACTGCTGAACTCCAGCAGTGAGAGAGGCGGAAGCAAAGTCGACAGGAGCCGCGGCTGTCAATCCAGTGCTGCGAGGATGCGAAGTAAGTAATTTTAATTCAATCTAAGATACATTGACTTCAGCCAATAGATCTTAGATTGATTTTCCCCCCACCCCAGTGTAGACCAGGCCTTATCTGGCTATGTCATGGTATAATTCCCCACTCTGAACCTTAGCGTCCAAAAGATGGGGTACCAGCATGAATTCCTCTAAGCTCAATTACCAGCTTAGTACTTGTAGTGCTGCCACCAACCAGGAATTCCAGTGCCTGGTACACTCTGGTCCCCCCAAAACCTTGCCCGGGGACCCCCAAGACCCAAACCCTCTGGATCTTAACACAAGGAAAGTAAACCCTTTCCCTTACCATTGCCTCTCCCAGGCTTCCCCTCCCTGGGTTACCCTGGAAGATCACTGTGGTTCAAACTCCCTGAATCTTAAAACAGAGGAAAGTTCACCTTCCCCCCTCCTTCTCTCTCCCCCTCCCAGACTCTCCATGAGAGAGAGACAGTAATCCTAACACAGAGAGAAAATTAACCTCTCTCTCCCCCTTCCCTCCTTTCTCCCCATCAATTCCCTGGTGAATCCAGACCCCGTACCCTGGGGTCTCACCAGAATAAAAAAAACAATCAGGTTCTGAAACAAGAAAAGCTTTTAATTAAAGAAGGAAAAACAGTAAAAATTATCTTTGTAAATTTAAGGTAGAATATGTTACAGGGTCTTTCAGCTATAGACACTGGGAATACCCTCCCAGCCCAAGTATACAAATACACATTTGAACTCCTCCCAGCCAAATACACATTTGCAAATAAAGAAAACATAGTCCTAACTCAGCTTATCACCTAGTACTCACTATTTTGAATCTATAAGAACCTGTATCAGGGAGATTGGAGAGAAACCTGGTTGCACATCTGGTCACTCTCTGAACCCCCAGAGTGAACAACAACCAAACACTAACAGCACACACAAAAACTTCCCTCCCTCAAGATTTGAAAGTATCCTGTCCCCTGATTGGTCCTCTGGTCAGGTGACAGCCAGGCTCACTGATCTTGTTAACCCTTTACAGGCAAAAGAGAGATGAAGTACTTCTGTTCCATTAACTCTTACTTATCTGTTTGACAGGCTATAAAACAGTATCTCAAGATTTAGATGAGATTAAATCTAATAAAACCAGAGAAACGAATAAAGCAGAGGGCATTTTGGGGCGGGGGGGAGGCCCACCTTGTGTATGGGCAAAAGGGAAAGAATGAGACTCTACAAAGTAATGGTAGAGTGAACTCCTAGTGACTCTGGGCTACTGGACAGACAAGGAGGGAATTCACCCTGTGGCAGCCAAAGTCTTAGCAACTGAATAGGCCGCTAGAACACAACTGAACTATGAGCATATTTAGATACAGTGAAACCCTGCTATAATGCTTTGCTTTATTTTGCACTGCTAAGAAAAGCCTTGGAGATGGGTGGGGGAAGGAGAGGACAGAATCATTGCTTGAAGCATGATTTCACCTCGGCTTGCTGTGAGATTGTCCTACCAGCCCACAGGGAGATTTTTGAACACAAATTGCAGTGTTGCTGCTTTTTGACTGATCACTCTGCTCCGTATTCAGGGCCTTGCTAGGTTGTTTCTGTTGCCAGGAGACATTGATTACATAAGTCAGCTATTTCATAGCGCAATTCTGTTATCTTACAAAATGTATAGATTTCCTGCATCCACCTTTCTGTCCCTGAAAAAGGTGGAAACAATCACCAGCCATTTTCCTTGCTTACGGTTTTCAAGCCTGCCTCTTCAGCGAGTTCTGAGCCCCAGGAGCTTTCTCTCCCTGCTTGCTGCTTCACAGGGCCACTTGAATCTCCACTGCTGCTTCCTATTTACTTTCTGCCTCAGACACACAGCTGCAGCCCATGAGCCCCCTGGCCCCTCCACTGGCAGTCAGTCCCAGGAACCCTCCTCAACCACCTGGCTTAACTCTGCTCAGGCTTTGCCATATGCCCAAGTGCTTGGGTGGTAGCTGTCTTGTTTTCAGCTATAACTAAATGAAAGGTCTATAGCTTCTTCATTCTGGCTAAACAGGGGGTTTAGCACACCCATCAGCTCCCAGCAGTTCTGTGATTAATGGCTGCCATTAATAGTCTCACATAACAGGAAGTTAGGTGCCTAGCTCCCAATGACTTCCCTTTGAAAATTTTTCCCTGAGTTCTTAGGGCTAGATTCACAAGAGGAACATATGCCTGGTCTACAGTAGGAATTTACTTCTGTAGACCTATGTCTTTCAGGGATGTGAAAAATCCACACCCTGACCGTGGAGCTATACTGGCCTAACCCTTGCTGTAGACCAACACTAGGTTGATGGAAGAGTTCTTCTGTTGACCTAGCTACCACCTCTCAGGAAAGTGGAGTACCTATGCAGATGGGAAAAACCCTTCATTGGCATAGGTAGTGTCTACCCTGCAGCAGCCTTTAGGTGCCTAAACTTCCTTTTCCCCACTGTAAAAGTTTTTTGCTTTTAGTTATGCCTAAAGGTGCCAAAATCAAGACACTAGAGTTGCTTGGTGCCTAATTCACACCTAAGTGGGATTCACAAACTAGACCCTCCCTGATCAGCAGCACCTTCTCTTGTACAGATGCTCAGAGCGTGCTGAACTTGCACATATGATGTGGGGGTAGGTAGGAGGGAACTCTGTAATAGGGCATCCTGGGATGATGTCAGCTTTCCTGTTGAAGCTGTTTTACTTCAGTGTACGTTGGGTCAGTGTGAGGGACTCTAATGCCTGGTGATTAGGGTACTTGTGTGGGAGGTGAGAGCCCTGGGTTCAACTCCCTGTTTTGAATGGGGCAGAGGAAGGGTTTGGACCCACATCTTCCACATCCTGGCTGGGTGTAACTACTGTGAATGGGACCTAAAGGGGTGGTACTACCTCCGCCTTGCCCTTTTGTGGGGAAGGACTGACTTGGCTTATGCGCCTAATAGCTCAGGAGAGGGTTGGTGGCTGCGAATCCTGAGCAGCAAAGGGCACCTCCCTCTGGCCTGTAGTTGGGATCCTGACTCCCTTTGAGGGTTTTGGGTGTTATCTAAGCTACCCTGTCAGAAATGCCTAAGTGGGGAGCTGGCTTATGGGAATCCCTTTTTCAGATGCCAACCTCTCTCCATATATTATATGGAGCCTGTCTTGGGGCTGTGAATTCCACTGGCCAGCAGGGCACCTAAAGGTTAGGGATTGCAACTCCTAAAACCTGTTGTGCAATCAAGCCCTTAATTGCTATCATTTATAACTTATTCAGGCCCCTATTGTCTCCTTAATGGATGACATGCCCAGCCCACCATTCCAACCTCTATTGTGTTTGCATCTCTCCCCAGTAAACTAGAGAACTATTTTTACCTTTATAAAACACTTTGAGATCTGGTGCTGATAGATGCTGTCTAAATGCCAAATATTATGGAACTTGATCATATCCTTGGGCATTAATATGTAAGTGACTTATTGATGTGAATAACATGGCTTGTAATAAATCTGAATGAGTCAATTAATCTCCTATCAGGTACCTTTTGAACACTGAGGAAAATATATACTATGTGAGATGAAACACTGAGTCCCACAGGGAAATCTCTTCCATAATGAATGTCTCTGCAGAGAGACTGTGGTATTAAATTCTCCAAAGAGCAAAAGGTAATAAAATCTATAGGAGAATCTCCTGAATTGATTGCAAGAATCACACTTTTCTTCTGACTAGAAGACCCAGAATGGAATAACACCAATCTAGCTGGGGAAAAAATAGGATTTAATTGAAGGTCAAGGGTCAAATATTTAAATTAAAGTCTTGCCTGGGTAGGGTCAGAACAGAGAATCTCACTGTCTTCTCAGCTTTGAACACAAGGTTGCTTTCTCCAGATAAAGGTTTATTGCAGGGGTTCTGGTTTAATTCAAACTTAAGCCAAAGTAGCATAACAAAAAGACCAAGTGGTACACAGTAGCTCTGCTCTTTCCTCCACATTCCTTGCCTAGGTTTTAGTTAGCACCTCTTATTTCTTTGCCTCATTCACACAAGGCAGCTCCTAGCTGCTGCCCCTTCCATGAGTTGCTTCTGAATGCTGACTGGCTGGGAGTTAACACTCAAAGCTCTTAAAAATCCCGGTGGAAAGGGAGACAGGAGCAAACACAGATGACTGGTTACACTCAGTTGCACTTGCTAAATATACACCTCGTGTAAAGCAGTAACTGCTATGTGCGTAATGAGCAGTAGCATGTTCAAACCCCTTCTCCCTCCCCAACCACTCACTTTTGCATATTTCATAGGAACAATGCAGTAATATGGCCACCTTAGGGGCTGACTCGGTCTGTAATATGTAAAATCACATGGAAGGTGATAAAATATTTCCATGACTGTGAAGACACAGAAAACAGAACAGACATCACCTTTGGGGAGGGTCTTGTAGGCTCCTAGTGGCTGTGGGGAAAGGGGCCAAGTTCCCAGTGGACAGCTGAGTGGAGGATAACAGTTCTGGAGCAGGAGCTGAAACAACTGGCAGCATTAAAGTTCATGGGCACATAGAGCCTGCCTTCCAACTGCAGCCTTCCTCAGTGCAGGTAGGGTCCCCTCTAGAACTCATGGAGTGGTAAGGTTAACTGAGCTGTAACTACCATGGCATCATTTCTCTGAGAAATGCTACTGCTTTGCTGTGTTAAGATCTGCCATTCTAGTCTCGGTGTGTGTGTGTGTGTGTGTGTGTGTGTGTGTGTGTAAAACAATGGTCCTACCTCTCTCCCTAAAGGGACATTGCCTGTTATGCATCACTAGAAGCTTTGTGTTTGACTTGCTCAGTGAATCTAACCATGTGTGCCAATATTACAATGATTCTTTAGTCTAATGTGCTAGGCAATCCTGCTTCCATTCATATTCTCAGAGGAAGATGTTTCTGGCGTAACTTACATCTATTTGCCTAGCTATAGGATACTTTTATGTATGACTGTAGCACACTTTCTATGATGTATCGAGCAGTCTTAAGTATCTAATGTACATACACTTAAAGCTAAAAGCTTAATACCATTCAGATCTCTGTGCTAAAGGCTGGAATTGACAAATGTTTTTTAGGCACCCAAATTCATAAGAGTAGTTATGTAACAAGTGGGCAGAGTTCTCAGGAATAGGGCATCTATTATCCTGTGATCAGAGGGGTTTATTTGAAAACTTTGGTTTTATCACATCTGAATAAAATGAAACTTTTAGCTTATACATGTGAGCTCACTGGATGGCAGTGACACAGCACAGAAATGGAATGGCTGAGGTGAGACTTACACACTTGGAGAGAATGTTTTAAACATAAGCCAGAGATTAAACATTTAAAACATACAATAGTGCTGTGTCCTACCATCTAGTTATTTGCAATGTGTCACAGTGAAAATGCACTTTGCTTTACCTGGGAGATTCTCAGAAAAATCTACATTTTTCTGTAGCTGTGATCTATTTCCCCTGCCCCTTCACCAAAAATGACTCCGCTTGAGGTCAGTATGATTTACCAGGGGTTCTGTTGACAATGTGTCATCACTAGTCTTTGGCAGTAAAACGAGGGCATTTATTTATGACCCATGAGCATAGCTGAAGTGAAAATACTGTAGTTGGGAGCCAGAGGAGACCTACTGGTGGCCAGAAGTAGTTCCTGTGTTAGCAAAACTGTAGTTTTCAGCCACAGTAAATTTGTGTGGAGCCCCAGATAACACTTGTCTAATGACCAAGAGTCTGCAGGTTCATATGTGTAGTACAGTGTCTCAGACTTGAGTTATCCAACTTGGAAATGACTCCCTCATTTACTCCCAAAAATCTAATGAACCCAGTGGTCAGAGGGGGATATGGTGAGCTGACTTTGTATTCAGTTCGAGAGGTCTCTAATGTACATTAACTTTTGTCTTCTAGGCAAATGTTCTAAGATCCCTCTTCTGACAAACCCCGATTTACTCTATCAAAGATGAGTGTCCTAAACAAACATGGATTTCTCAAACAACGCTAGTTGAATTCTAGCAAAGAAGAATGCCTTCAGTAACTCTTCTTGCTCTGATAGTTGGGAGAAAGGTAGAGCCAGATGTCATCTAACTGGGTGTGCACACTTTGCAGTGAGACTGATACAAGTCACTTTTGTCAAGGGAATGGGCCACTTTGTTACACCAATAAAATAATACCAACAGGCTCTTAGAAAAGGGACAAGGCAAAACACCACATTTATTGCAAATACAACAAAATACTTTTCAGTTAGAATAATCATTCACTCTCACAAGCATTCACACAGGTTCTGAAAAGATGATTATAGTTACCAGAGTTGCTTGTGCCAAGTCACTGGCCAGGTGGCGTGGACATGAGGGTGGAGCCAAGTCATGTCAGATGCGCATCCGCTGCTCCTGGAGGGTAGTCGAAGAACCAGACTCAAAAAGTTCAATCCTCTGGTTCTGTTCTTACAGGTTCTTGGTTCAGTGTATGTCTATGGAAGTTGCTTCATCATGCTGAACTTGTGATTAGGGTAACCATTAATCAGCTTGATCAGCAGATGGCACATCCATGACACTTAAGCATTATCTTCGAGTCTCCCTCACCATGATGAGCTTGGGTGGGTTCCGGCATGCCCTGCAGGGTGGAGGTAACCCGATAACCCCTGGATTATCTTCAGCTCATTGATACTGGAGTTGCAGTTCTTAGGTTTTGGCTGGTCGCAGTTTCTGATCAATTATTTACCTGTCAGACACTCACTCCCATGTACTCAGCATTCTTCCATGATTTTCCAGGTTTAACAGGCTTGATTTAATTCTTTTCCCCTCTTTCCATTACTAAAAGATTTATATAGGCATAATCAAGCTCCCAAGGGATAAGAGGATCAGTGGGAAAACAATTTCTTAAGCAACACCCAAAGTCCTTATTCCTTGGTACAGACTTTGTCCTGTAATAGCATTTTTATTGGTTACCTTGCATATTCAATCCCTGTACAGGCCTTAGATAATTGGTATTTTGGCCTTTGGGCTTGTTAGAGATTCATTCAACAGAATTCAGCAGAAGGCAGACAGAAGTTCACTTAACGCAAAGATTCATTTACGCGAATACAAAAATCCCTTTAATATTACTACTTCTGACATCTGTTCTTATTCTCTTTTACCATTATATTGGGGGGCATGGACATGGTCCAACAACTTTGACACTATTAGAGCTGATAGCATGATCTTTAGGGATGGAGGCTACGATGAAAACAAACCATTTGTTGAACCCTAATAACAAAGTTCTATATTATTCCTTCTGGGGGAAATCCTGGCCCCACTGAAGTCAACGGGAATCTTGCTATTCACTTCCATAGGGCCAGGCTTTCACTGTCTAAATTATGTTTTAATTGTCACATGGCTTCAATGTCATGCCCTTTCTCTTTTTGTGTGTGTATGTGTACACGTACACACAAATCCCATTTACCAAAGGACAAAAGAGAGCAAAGTAATCACATGATACAGGACTCCAAAATCTGTAGCCTATTTTGGCAAAAAGGCTTTGGGCCAGATCCTTTGCTGAAGTGATTTGGTATCAATCCATTGTTATCTGGTAGGGAACTGGGTCAGCTTGCACCAGCTGAGGATCTGGCTCTCTGTTTATACAAGTTTACTGATCAGCTACTTGTAGACCCCTGTCCAATTCAAACAACTTAAATGAAAACCATGGCCCAGCTCATCCTCTTCATCCTAGCTTCCTTCCAACCCTGGATGGCCCTCCACTAGGGGACCAAGCTGAGCAGGATTTTGAGGGCAGAGTGTAGAAGGGAACTGAGCAGGGCCTATTCTTTCTTTGCAGTACAGGCCTCTGCTCGGCCTCTGCTGATGCTACTTGAATCCCCTCTTTGGCTGCTACGGAGCTGCTCCAAGGGACTCTGCTAGCATGGCTTGTGCTGGAGCTGTGTTGCCAGGGGAAGTATGGGCCAATGAAGCCACATAAAGGAGCAGCTATCCATGCAGGAAGGCTCCTGCCTTTGCAGTAGGGTTGCTAACCCTCCAAGATTGGCCTGGAGTCTCTAGGAATTAAAGATTGTCATTTGACACAAGCTCCAGGAATACGACCCACCAAAATTGGCAACCCTGCTCAGCAGATTTCTCACTGGATCCTGAAACAAATTTTTTTAAAAAAATTCTCAAGATCAAGGCAAATACAGCACTTCGTCTTGCCCCTAATTCTTTTGTGACCTTTTTCTGGGACAGAACTGTCACTTGTGTTGCTATTACCAAAAAATAACACTACTTCCCCCAAATAAAAACAGGGCTAGAGTCTGATTTCAATTGCACAGGTTTGCCAAGTCTGTGGTTAATCCAGGTTTACAGCTGTGCAGCTGGAATTGGAGCTTGCCATTTAAATACCTCAATATAGTCATGGCAGGGAAGAATGCAGCACAGTATTTTCTAGTTGAATGGCATCATTATGAGCCTCATTTGGAATTGTCTTTAATTTATGGTAAAATATTTGAGTCGTCTTGCCATAGAGGGCCAGACAACCCAGAAGAAATGATTATTCCATTTATTGTATAATGTATACTACAGATATTTTCAGTATCTTTTTAAAATTCTTGGATACATTTGGGTTTTTATAATTCATTCATATCAATTATCTGAGGAGAGCAGTTTTTCACTTTCCAGTATGTGTTGCATTTACTTCTGACAGTAGGTCCTGTGAGGCTATGGTGTACTTGGAATCATAGAAGATTAGGGTTGGAAGGGACCTCAGGAGGTCATCTAGTCTAACACCCTCCTCAAAGCAGGACCAATCCCTAACTAAATCATCCCAGCCAGGGCTTTGTCAAGCCTGACTTTAAAAACCTCTAAGGATGGAGATTCCACCATTTCCCTAGGTAATCCATTCCAGTGCTTCACCACCCTCCTAGCGGAAAAAGTTTTTCCTAATATCCAATCTAGACCTCCCCCACTGCAATTTGAGACCTTTGCTACTTGTTCTGTCATTTGCCACTACTGAGAACAGCTGAGCTCCATCCTCTTTGGAACCCCCCTTGAGGTAGTTGAAGGTTGCTATCAAATCCCCCCTTGCTCTTCTGCAGACTAAATAAGCCAAGTTCCCTCAGCCTCTTCTCATAAGTCATGCCCCAGACCCTAATCATTTCCATTGCCCTCTCCTGGACTCACTCCAATTTGCCTTCATCCTTTCTGTAATGGGGGGTCCAAAACTGGACGCCATACTCCAGATGTGGCCTAACCAGTGTCCAATAGAGGGGAATAATCACTTCCCTTGATCTGCTGGCAATGCTCCTACTAATGCAGCCCAATATGTTGTTAGCTTTGCTGGCAACAAGGGCACATTGTTGACTCATGTGCAGCTTCTTGTCCACTGTAATCCCCAGGTCCTTTTCTGCAGAACTATTGCTTGGTTAGTTGGTCCCCAGCCTGTAGCAGCACATGGGATTCTTCCGTCCTAAGTGCAGGACTCCACACCCCTGCCCCCTGACAGGCCCCCTGGGACTTCCACCCCTATCCAACCCCTCTGTTCCTCATCCCCTGACTGCCCCCCCCCCCAGAACTTCCATCTCATCCAACTGCCCCCTGTCCCTAACCGCCCCCTGGACCTCATTGCCTATCCAACTGCTCTCTGTCCCCTGATTGCCCCCCAGGACTCCCTGTCCCTCATCCAACCCCACCACTCCCTACCCCCTTACCATGCTGCTCAGAATGGCAGGGCTGGCTTTTTGGAAAGCCTGGGAGGTGGATGGGTGCTAGCCACGCAGTGTGGGAGTAGCAGTGGGCCAGAGTGCTCCCTGCACGGCAGCATGGCTGCAGGGGTGGGACTGGGGTCTAGCCTCCCCAGCTGGGAGCTCAGGGGCTGGGCAGAATGGTCCCGCGGGCAGGATGTGGCCCACGGGCCGTAGTTGTCCCACCTCTGTGCTAGACTATATCTCCTCTAAGCAATGATGATCTGGATTAAATGTTATCTGAATAAGTATTCTCTGGTGGAGGGAGTGGATTTATGGTAGAATGTCCATAAGGCTAGGAATGAGTTAGACATTATGGGCCTGATCCTGCACCATTGAAGTCAATGGGAGTTTTGCCAGTGACTTCAGAGTCCTGGATCTGGCCCTACATATTTTTCTTTTTGTGTGGAAGGAATATTCAGAACATTTGTATGATATCCAGAATTGGAACTAAATGGCAAATAGGGGCTCAAATCCTTCCCCCACTGGCTGATTTACATCATACTGATAGTGCAAAGCAGCCATAAAGCTGGCTGATTCGGCTCCCTGAAGAGTCCCCTGACTGTGGTGGTGTAGAACTGGTGTAGGAAATGTGGTCAGGGAGAAGTGACTAGCCACAATGTTCCTCTGCCCCAGCAATCTCTGACTCTTGGACCAGCCCTGGGGGTTATAGGCAGCAAATTAGATCATCTGCATTTGCCAACTTCTGGGCTTGCACTGACAACAGCCTGGCCAGACCAAAGGATCTGGCTATGTCAGTTTTATAATTGTAACTGTGCTGCAGAATCAGCGCTCAGAACACATGCTCTCGCATGGCTCCCATGTGGGAGTGAGGTAAGTGGCTTTAGTTTATGCTTGTTTCTCCATAGAAGTCCAGTTGACAGACTGCTGAACAGATGCACTGATCAGCAGATCCTACGGACACTTGGTCATGCCCAACACCATTATTTCTTTTCCAGCTGTCCTGGCTCCATACAGAAGTTGCAGGCCATGGAGATTATAGGCTCTTTCTGCTGCCATAGCCTTCTCTGAAGCAGACTTTCTTTTTGGGGGCTCCTCGCTGCAATTTCCTGGCATAAATGATGGGTGAATTGTGAGCCCCATTCTAGAGAGGGAAAACTTTTTTAGCTAATGGCTTTGACCTCAATTATAAGAGAAACTCTTGATTTGTTTTCACACAGATTCCTGTAACTTCAGATTATTTGTGCCAACGGTCACTTTGCTGTGCAGAGCATACAGTTCTGTGCAACTACTGCAAAGCTCAATATCTGGAAAGGATTGACATAATTAAAAAAAAAGTACTTTAAACTCTCAGCTATGCCAACTTCCATTGGATACAGATAATCTCTTTGGCTGCAATCCACAAAAACTCTAATGTAACTCCTTTTGTAGTGCATTAAATCTGTAAAGGTGAAAAATATGGATCTTTAGAGTCTGATCTTATAGGATCTTTGTTTTCTAATATCTCTAAAATAAGGCCAGATTCTGATACAAAATAACCCCAGCAGTTCCTCCAGGAAGATGAACAGAAGTGTATAATCCAATTTAGATTTATTTCCCACCTGCCGTGCTGATCGGTCTTCTATATGCATTGCTTTCCAAGGAGATGGCAGGATCGTTTCTAGAATAAGACCAGCCTCCCAAAATCCTCTTGACAATTAGTTTTTCTCTGATAGCAAATTTCCTGGTGTGCTCTATACACTAAAACAATTTTTCCTAATCTAAACCTACACAGAGCAGCAGAGTGGGGGAAACAGTATGTACGTCGCGGAGGAAAGCTGCTGCTACTGTGTGTGTTTGTTTTGGAAGGATAGATTTTTAGATATTTTTCCCTATAAATGTCAGCGAGGCAACTAGAGCATGCAGGGGTTGTGCCTGCTTCCTCCTCCATTGTTGTGGGTTACTGTCAGACTTTGCTCTGCAGTCCAGAAATCTCTTAAACTCAGAGCTGATGAAGTGTCTACATGAGAATGTGAAATGCACTGAATCTGCTTGCTCTTTTGTGCTGCTGAATGGAACTCTGACTCGAAAACCAGAATCTAACACATGCCAACATTCTCTACTCTGATTCCACAGTCCCTATGCAAGCAAAACTACTATCTATCTCCAAGGAGAAGCTCTGCCTGTGTAAGGACTTTGGGATCAAAGCCTTTGTTTACAGAGGAAAGCTGATTTTGAAAAGCACAAACTCAACTGATAATGTATTTATTATTTTCTAAGTTTCTGATCAGTTCAGCCTTATACAAACTTTGCCTGGTGTCCCCCCCCCTACTCTTAGCCTTTTTAAAAAGATGACCAATAAAGGAAAACTAATGTCTATGACTCATAATTCTGCTAACTTTGCTAGCCAGTTACCAAGGCAGTGAAAGCTGATTCAGAGGGGACATGACTTTAATTCAGTTTTAACACTTATTGGACTAAAATATTGCAATAAATGGAAGAAAAGCTCTTTCTCTAAAGATGCAACACCTTCCTTTCCAACTAAAAGCTGAGAGCTCCCAAATCCCATATCTGCAAACATCTATACTGCCACTTAAAATGCAATGGTAACATGCATAAGCATCACTGCATGAGCTTTCATGGGGATAACAGTAGCTTTGGTGGCACTGGTTTCAGTGCAGGCTAGCCATCCCAGTAGAAGTGTAGTGGGGAGCCTAGGTACATTCTCAAGTTGCTAGTTCATGCTGGGGTCTGTGCTGCCATGTCTTCAATACTACTTTTACCCATGCTAGCTAGATTAAAACTAGTGCTGGTGTGCTTAAGTTACCTGTGCTTCAATCATGCCTTAAATGCTGTAGACCATCATACCTGTAGACGTAACGGCTGGGTTGTCCAAGAAAGAGTAAAACACGGAAGATCATGCCTGACATTTCTAAGCCCTTGTCTACACATGGAATAACTATTCTGGAATAACATCCTGTGTAAATACTCTTATTTCAGTACAGCTACTGCAGTAATTTTCCACATGTAGATAAGCCCTGACATAAGGAGAAGTAGAAGTAATAGACTTTTTCTTATACGTCCTAAAGAAGCAAAAACAGGCATAAGTTCCTGGCCTCTGATTAATACAATTCAGTGCTAATTAATGAGCATCGTTTCCTTACAAACTGACAGCTCAGCTGAGACCTTTATTGATATTTAGAATTAGTCTCAAGCAGCCACTTGCTGTCTAGTCTGACATTTCTCTTAGATACTGATTTTATTAAAGCTGCTGTAAAAATTTCTTCTGATAAATCCAATCTTTGAAACCTTGTTTAAAAAACAACCCTAGCTAAAATGGAAATAAAATCTGTTTGACTTCCCAAACTGTAGAGTGCGAAAAACTAAAGTCAAGTGTTTTGGGTTCTGATGAACCTTTGCTCTTCAATAACTAAAAACTGGTTTGATTTGTTAAATCAGCTGTAGTCTGACCCCACATACAGGGGCGGCTCTATGTATTTTGCTGCCCCAAGCAAGGCAGGCAGGCGACTTTCGGCAGTGCACCTGTGGGCGGTCCACTGATAACGTGGATTTGGTGGAGCGCCTGTGGGAGGTCCGCCAGTCCTGCGCCTTCGGCATGCCTGCCACTGAGTTGCTGCTGAAGCCACGGGACTTTGCTCTGCCCTCATGATGACCGCAGACCGCCCCCATGGCTTGCCACCCCAGGCACACACTTGGTGCCTGGAGCCACTCCTGTGTTAAGCTTTTTTATCTAGTCAGTAAATCCTTGCTTTGTGTTTTAGGCTTGGTATCTTAGTGCCAGCTCCTGTTTCAGTGTGGCAAAATCTTCTTAACTTCCAAAACAGGATTCACTCTGGTAGGAGTGTCTCACTCACAAGGGAAGTGAAGCTTAACCAGTTTATTCAGAGCTACCTACAAATTAACTGAACTATTGTGTTGCAAATATGTGGGTTTGAAACTGAGGTTACTACTGAGGACCACAGAATTCTGAACACCATTTTACCGTGTACATCTTTCAGGAGCAGCTGAGCCTTTTAGATACTGAGGTTAAATGTACTGATCCATAGCATTCTACACTGCCCACAGTGCCTTCTGCAGCAAGGCTTGTCTTAGGCCTGCATTCTCATTTCCTGCTTTTCTTACTCTAAAAGGAGAATCCCTCCTCCCTCTTGCATCCTCCAACTCCTCCCATCAGTGTTTATTATAATACTTATCCCTACTGTAGCTGCTTCCATCTAAACACTGCAAAGCGCTTAGCAAACCATAAATTAAGCCTCTCAGCACTCGTGTGGCAAGTAGGCCTTAGCCGTCCCATTTTTTCAGAGTGGGAAGCTGGGCATAAAGAAGTTAAATCTGTTGGCATATTGTGACCTTAGGCAACTTGCATGTCGGTAACAGAGCTGGGAATAGAATCTGGATTTCCTAATCACTAGTCCTGAGCGTGAACCCCAGGTCACACCTTCCTGACTTCACATTACTGGTGCCGATCCAGGCCACTTGCCCCTTCTGCTTCTTGCCTTGAAGGAAGGAGCAGGAAGGACGCTGCAAACAGGGAGAGATAGGGTCCATAACTTAGGACACTCCTCATGTAAGAGTCTTGATGTGCCTGTCTCCCAAAAGCCTCAGATCTTCTCTTCTTGCTGCAGCACCCTTAGAGTCCACTTATCCCTTTGGGAAACAAGCCAGCAGCAGGTGAATAGGAGAGCAGTATTAGCTTTGTGCAAGTGTGCGGGGGCGGGGAAGCCCACTGTTTGTTCTAGCATAAATTATATTGGAAGTTTGGCCACCATTGCTGTGTTGTCTGATAATAAACCAAAGTGTGTGTTTGAATACAGTGGCAGAGTCCTGGTATCAATATTTAAATATAAAGTTGCTTCCAGAAAAGCAATCCAGCTATCTGCTCACTTTTCAGAGGCAGGTCAGTTACCTTCTCTGGCTAATAAGATACTGTTACTTGGACAATTATACCTGCTATAATGTTACCTAGCTAAACTGACAAGCTAAGGGAACATCTACTTTGACAAGTCTATTATAAAACGAACAATGCCCCGTTTAGAGGGGAACTAATTGCAAGCATGTGCTTTTGATTTATTTCATTTATTTTTGGTGTAATCATTACCTTTTTAAGGTCTGTACTGCATGCAGGAACAAGTAGTGTTTGTTTAATGTAATGGAAAACCTGAAACCAAATGCCAGCTTGCTTTTGAACACATACTCAAGAATTTGTTCAAGCTGTGAGTAGCCAGCTTTCAAATGAAGGAATCTAAAAAGAAGTTTGTAAGGTTTAAAACTGGACATCTGTAATTTGAGCATACTTAACTTTAGTTTAGAAATGTGGGGTCTGATCCAAAGCCCATGGAAGTCAGTGGAAAGTCTCTCATTGGTTTCAGTGGGCTCTATCTCTGTCCTTAACCCTTATGGGGAAGTGGTGTAGGAGTTAACGACACATCCTATAAAAGTCTATAATAGGGATAGTATCAGTGGGGTAGCCGTGTTAGCCTGGATCTGTAAAAAGCAACAAAGAGTCCTGTGACACCTTATAAACTTACAGATGTATTGGAGCATGAGCTTTCATGGGTGAATACCCACTTTTTCAGATGCAATAGGGATAATAGGGATAGAATATTTTCATATATTTTTAGAGATGGTTTAAAATTCTATAGAGAGGAGCTCATTCTCTGTTACATTTGGAAGGGTTTTGTAGTAATTTTTATAGAATCTCTATTTAATTTTCAGGAAACTTATTAGTTTCATCATTCCTATTTCCATAAAGGAATGGACTTGATTTATTAAACAAAAATTCAAATGTTTTTTTATTTGTGTGAAAACTGTTATGCAAATACCAGAAAAATTAAAATAACATATAGAATGACAAACCTCAGAAGCAATCGGTG
The DNA here is from genome assembly GCF_025201925.1 of Gopherus flavomarginatus. Classification (NCBI taxonomy): domain Eukaryota; kingdom Metazoa; phylum Chordata; order Testudines; family Testudinidae; genus Gopherus; species Gopherus flavomarginatus. Next base: position 89,957,214 of record NC_066624.1, read on the forward strand.
AAGGAATTGTTGGGGAGGGACAGAAGGTGTAGGTGGGTATACTATGGTTATGCTTCTCTTTGCTGTCACTCAAAAAATAGGGGTGGGGAGATCAAGTTTTAAGTAGAAATAATGCCCAAGCCACCCCAAAGGGGGCAGAGAAGAAGGGAAACCCTTAAGCTGCTCCCCCGTTTCATCAGCTGAGTGGTAGGGAGACCATGTTTCCCAAAGGGAAAACAGGACATTGTTTGGGGCTAGACCAAGCCCCTTCCCCATGTGCAGCTGGTCCTCGCTCCAGGGTGAGGCTGGTGTCGCTGCTCTCCCAAGCCATGCCTGACGTCTACCTCAGTCTTCCCTGACCCCTTGCGTAGGGCTGGCATCACCACTCACCCTCCTCCACATGTTCCTCCGCACCCCATTTTTTGACAAAAGTGGGCATTTGTCCCATTTTCTTTTGTCAACTGATCAAGTTGACCAGGACCGGCTCCAGAGTTTTTGCTGCCCTAATCGATGAGGTGGGAAAAAATAAAGCTGTGATCGATGACACTCCGGCAGCAGCTCTGCCACTGCTGCTTCATTCTTCAGCGGCAGATTCAGCAGCAGGCCCTTGCCTCCAAGAGGGACTGAGGGACCTGCCGCCGAAGAGCCAGATGTGCCGCCCCTTTCCGTTGGCCGCCCCAAGCACCTGCTTGCTCCGCTGATGCCTGGAGCTGGCCCTGAAGTTCGCAAGAACAAATGGGACAAATGCTTCCTTTTGCCAAAAAAGTAGGGACAGCTGGGACAGGGTTTAAAGGGACTACCCAGGACACAACAGGACCTATGGTTACTTTACTCAGAGGTAACCTAGCACACAGTGGAGTAAGGCACAGTCCCCTTCCTCATCAGTGGGCTTCAGGAAGCGCAATCCCACCCAGCGTTCCTATTGTACGCAGGTAGCTCTGTCAGATCTCCAGAGTTCAGCATATAAGAGCCAGGCACAACTGGTGTTCCTTCACTCAGAGCACTCTGGAGCTGCCTTATCTGTGTGGTCTGTTAGGGCATAGGGTGCCCCATAGTGGATGGGGAGGGGTAGGATTATGGCCCTTATCCCCAGAAACAACCTGTAGAGAGGGACTAGTGTGCATGGAAGGAGACTCTGCACCCAAGAAGCAGTGTAAAGCAGACCAGAATGCCTCCCACTGCTTCTCCTGGGCAGTGAAGCACTGTACCAACATCACTGCAGGTCTGTGTCACGAGGCCCATAAAGTGGCCCCAAATATACATGCACTCAAAGAATCCTCACTCGTGCAAGTAGACCTCTTCAAGGCAGATGGATTACTTGCTTGAGTAAGCCCTAATCTTGGGGGAAAAAAAGGTTGCAGGACCCAACATATGAATGGAGACTACAAAAGTTACAAACTAGTTATAGAATATTAAACCTGAAAGATGGGGACTACTCAGCGGTGTCTGTAAAACTGTATCATGGAAGCTTATTAGCCCATATAGAAAACTGCTTCTTGTCAAGACTGTCCAGAGACAGTAAATGCCCCTTCTACAGAAACAGGATCTAAGCAAACTTTAAATGTCCAGGAAATGTCCTGACCCAAACACAGGCTGTTCACGTTAGGGAACTCTATCAAATAATTCCCAGTGGTACTACCATTGATTCAGTTTTATCAGCTGTTTCCACTAGCGGCAACCCTAGTCTATACAAGACTGGACCGGTTACCAGTGTCGTTAACCTCTGTCAGTTAAAGCTTCAGGTATTTGCCTTTGAAATGAATGACATGATACGGTCCAATGTGGGGATTAGCTCTAGAGCTGGTGACTTTTCATCCTTCAAATCCAATGAACAACTGGACGATTTGTCCAAAATGTTTATTTTTCCTCAGGGACATTTTCATGGGTTCCAAATATCACTTTCACAGCTGATATGTGCAATAAGCAGACTGCATTCAAATCTCTAACATCTTTATATCCTAACAGTGCAAAGGAAATGCATCCAGCTTTGGGATCCATTCTTTTTATTTACAATATTTTTACTTGTCCTAAGGAATGTGAAAAAATTGCTGCAGTATGAAAGAAGCCAGGGAACCAGAGTAGGGATTACTTTTTTCAATAATTTCATTCAGTAGGATTTCTCTTTATTTAAAAAGGGAGTAATCATAAAATTGAGGCCCTACCTTGTGAAAACTTACACACATTAACTTTACACACTGTAATTTTCCCTGTTGACTTCAGTGTGACTATTCATATTATATAAAGTTAAGCACATGTTAAATCTTTGCATAGCTAGGGTCTAAACTGCTAAAGTTGTTTTTAGCTGGATCTCAATTTCAAATACACATGATGACAAAACAATTCAGTGGAACATATGCAGGTGAAATTGTTTGCTTTAGTTGTAATTATATATAAAAGGTTATCCACATAAAACAAAATTGTTCTTGTCAAACAATAGTGTGTTTACCAGTGGCATTTGTTTATTATGAAACATGGGATACTACTACTTTGTGTATTCAAGTATGTCAACAGGTAGGAAGTTTACAGATTTTCCCTATGAAAAGGTTACAGCTATTCTTTCTGGTTAAGCCCTGTAGACATGTATCTAATTACAGCTTTGTGGCCAGGATAAGGTTATAGAGGGAGGAAAGTGCATGCTGAAATCAGTTTAAATGACTTGCGGAAAGTGACTTAGTGCTAGGTGGTTCCTTTGCAGACAGGCAAGACACAAAAATGCTTGCAGCACGCACTGGGACGGTGGGGAGTAAAAATCTTGATGAGGCAGCCAAGTTAAGGAAACACTTTGTCCTTTCTTTAGAGAGTAGAGAAAAAGCTCCAAAGAGCTCCTCTGAAAGCAGCAAAGACAATAGACTCAATACCGCAGGTCAGATACAGCAAAGGGGCTGGAGACTGGCACTCATGCGTGAACTGGAGATGAACTGGTATCTGAAAATATGTAACTTATCCTATGAGCATACTATCTCGTACACTACTGGAATGCCTCACAGGTAAGAAAGCTAAACTTCTTATTCTTCAAAAGAAAGTTCAAATCACTGTTTCCACCCACAAAACCCCTCCCAAAACAAACCCGTAAGGCTCTGTTTAAGTACCTGGTTGGTTTAGACATTTTCTAATCACTTTACAGTGGGGCTGGTGGCAGGGGTGCACTGTTACATGCAAACTACAAACGTGACAATTATAGGCAATTGATTATTAGTCACTTGAATGTCAAAGTTGCTGAATCCTCAGACTTGTATCTCATCAGCTATCTTGTCAATGTGACTGATTTCAATTGAATTTAGTGCACAATATACTGCTAACGTGCAAGGATTATGGAGGCGACCTGAGAATATTGAATGAAAGCTTTTGCAAACCCTGTTGTGAGTTTTTTTCCTAAATTGTGAGGGAGTGTATGAATGCCAGCTTGAAAGCAAACCACTTCTGACAAAGAAGGGAACATTCTCATTTTATTCAATAAATTGCCTCTAATCTAAGCCCTTTTAAAATCTCAAAGCATATGGGAGCCTGACGTTCATTAATTCTAAATGTAACGAGGCCTCACCAGTGCAAATAAGACCCACACTTTGTTTTATGGGTCTCTAATATCTAATCTCTGAGACTTAATTAGGTAGGGCTTTAATATAAATTGGTTATTATGTAAATACACAAAAAAAAGTAGTAATAAAAATAAGTAGTCAAACAATGTTGTTTAGTGTTATCTTTTGTTTTATTATTATAGTTACGATAAATGTGACAAATGTCTTATCCCCTTTAATAAGATCCTGCTGGCTTTTAAATTTTATTGGTATAACAATTAATGTTTCAGCCCAGCTGTCAGACAACGATACAATCAGTAGGCTAGGTTCTGCCACCCTATCCATATTGAGTGGGATCTTACTCAGTAACCCTACTCACTTCAGTAGGTGGCAGAAGGAAAGAATTTAACAAGCATTTTTATCTAGTCCGTCTATCTCTGAATCCATGACTGTTGGAGTGTCGGGTGTGTGTGGTGTTTTTCAGTGCTTTGCCCTACCCAGGTTTAATACGCTTAGCAGACGATCAGGCTTCTAGCCCTATTGCCAGACAAAATGATCCTAAATCTCAAAGCAAAGTATCTAAAGTGATTGACCTGAATGTGAGATCTTTCCACAGTGACACTAGAATCAGTAAGATTTCATTGGGGGATAAAGGTTGAAAGTAGAAAGTAGTTAAAGGAAAATGTGTGCAAGTTAGTACAGAAATGTGAGTGAGGTTTTTGCATACACTATTGCTAAGAAATTAGCAGCCAACCACATCCAATAAGGAAAATGTTAGCCCAGTGGCTACATTTAGTTGTCAAATAAATGTGGAGTGAAAAACACGTTAAACCAGATTGACTACTCATGTGAAACTCACGGTCAAGATACCTAAACACTGAATGCTGTGTTAACAGAACACTATGAAGGATGCAATTATTTTGCAGCACTTGAGTTGCAAATGTTAATGTAGTAAAGTCTTTACATATACTTCTAAAAATACAATAGTCTCATATTTTAAAACTCATGAAGAACCAGTAGCAATATTTACTTACCACTGGAGTAAAGCTGCATGCAGGATGCAACATTATTAAGGAAAATACAATCAAGCCCTCCAGGATGTGGTAACAAGAGGGAACAGAAGATCTTTTTGAGATGTTAAAGATATGTTTGGATGAAGGAAGGCATGGCTGAGCAAGGATGAGTCTATCAGAATTAAGCTGCAGGAAAGTGTGTAGACAAAATCATAAGTTTTACACTACAGTGAAAAAGCCCAGAAGATGGAGATAGCTGGGGCCAGAAAGAGTTGAAAACCAATGGAAGTGTTTTCTTTTGGCAATGTATTGACCATGCTTGTGTATTAAAAATGTATAATGCAGCTTGAAAATATTTAAACTACATTGGCATTGATTGATTGCTAGTGATTCTCAATGAGTCAAAGCAAGGAACACTCGAGTTGAGGCCAAGATGTATTGCTTGTATTTGCATTTCCAGCCCACCAAAAATGTGGGTTTAGAGCAAGGAGTTTTGTTTGAGTCCTTGTAGAGGTAGGGTCTGATAGTGAAAGATCAGATGTAGAACAGTGTTTGTCTCGCCAAGGGATGCTCCAATGTAGTGTTTTGGTTTGGTCAATGCAGAGAGACATGCCAATGGTAAAACTCTAATTAGGGTCCAGTTTTGGATTCTGAACCTCTCTCCCCCAAAGTCTGGCAGTGTCTGGATGTGCAGTTTGGTTCTAACCCAGGTGTCTTCTTTATAGAAGCAGTTTGTTTATAAACTGGATATGAACTGGACTTCCAAATTTTCAGCCTCCTTTTCTTTAAACTGAACTCTGAAAGCTATCCAATATACAGCTCCATGATAAATCTCCATTATTTCCATCTAGGATAACCAGTTACCTTGTGCTGCCACACTGCGTTGCCATGAAAATTTGTATATTTTTTACATTACCGAGTGGTAGTAAAAATAAGGCCAATTGGTAAATGATATATTTAGAAACCAGTGACTTCCCTAGGCCAGTTACTTCCCTAGATCATGATAATTTTAACTGCCATGAAATCTAATTTCAGAGAATACAAAAGGATCAGATTGTTTCCAGCAAGTTGCTTCCATGTGCCAATCTCCAAAGCCAATGTTAATAACCTGTTCCCTGACGCTCCAAGTGTTTCTTAGTGTGCCTTTCAGAGAGCAGTAAACAGAACTTACTGTTTGAATCTGAACCAGTTTTTATATGCAGATCTTAAAAATAGTTTAGGACCTTAAAGATAACATTGAATTGACTGAATCTGAATATAAGACATTGATGAACCATTACAGCAACTGGTGCCGACAAGGTCATCTGAATTCCTTAGGTCTTTGGTCGCCCACGGTTTGCAGAGTGCAAATAATTGGAGTCATCCAAATTTCCATGCAAAAATCACCCTCTGTGACAATGAATTACAATCTTTTCAAATATGTTCTCTTCTGAGATCAGTCTGTTTATCTGCTTTGAAGGATTTGAGGATTAGCTGAATCCATGGTATGTTAATATTTTGATGATCTAATCATACTCTTTATTAGTGATGGAAAGAGAGTTGTAACAAAGGGCTGCAGAACTGTGATTCTGAGAGATGACAAAGTAAAGGTATTCCTCCTTGCATTATATTGTTTCATGCTCTTTGAGCTGTTTGTTTGGCTTGGGTGGCTAATCTGGGATCTCTAATTCTCTTGATATAATAATTCAGGTGCTCTATAAATATAAAATATCTGAAACACATTACAAATTACATACTATGGGTACCATTAAAAAGCTAACATTTACCTATCTTTTGCACACAGTGGTGTCTGAAATACCAACAATTCTCTAGGTTTAAGACTAGAGAATTAGCTGCTGATTTGTTTGACAAGTGTTGATTTTTTGGGGGTGTGTGTGTGTGGGGGGGGGGGTTAAAGGCAACTCGTGTGTATGTATACCTCCTCTGAAACACTGTCTAGGCTAGAGGGTGAAGGAAGGCAGTAAGACTGACAACTGTTGCATTGCATGATATTCAAAAATGCAGGGGAAAGAGAAATTTTGGCTAAGAATGCAGGGACAAACTCCCTAAACTTGTGGAATCTTTAGGGTTCACACAGAACAGAACAGATGGGGCCATATTTTTACAGACCCTACTGTAAAGCCTGCTATCTACTTAGTCTACAGAAAAACTGCATGGTACTCTGCTCTTCTCCCTCAGAAGGATGAAGAGCTGAATTAATACTGATGGGATTTCAGTCTGATTCCAAAGAATCTGGGTATAGCACATCTGAGGCTTAAACCACTAAACCAGCCCCTTGGTTTACTTCCTCTAAAGGCAGAGCAACACACCAACAGACAAGGCACTTAGACGCATATGCAAATATTCTCATCTGGAGCCTGTTAGTACTATTCAAAGCTCCAGGCAAAAAACTTCCCAAGACAGCTGCCTGCTGCTGAATAGCCCACCCAGCTGCAGAGTATACTGCTACAGCACCATTCCCAGTTACTACCAGACTAGCAGCAAAAGACCACTCTCAGCTGGCATGTACTACCACTAGCCTGCCACCCAGCCACAGCTGCACATTAAGTGTCGATCCGTGTACAGAAAAAGAAAAGTTTCAATTTTATCGAGAATTTGTATTCGTTACAATAATAGAAAATTTTTGATTTAGGCACACTAGCTTTTAAAAATCTCACAGATTTATTCTCTATTTGTGTTACAAAGGCCTTGAGAGACCACTTATGATCCAGCCCCCTTTGCGTTAGACACTGCACAAACAAAATAAGTCTCTGCCCCAAAGAACTTACATTCTAAGTAGACCAGACAGAATTGTGTGGGGGTCCTGCAGCAGGAGCTGCAGAACTGGCAAGAAAATGGAGCTGTTGCTCCTTAGCTATCTCCCAGTCCTGTGCTTACAGAGATAGGGGAGGTAGCACTGCCTGCTGCTGCAGGCCCTGAGAGTCCAGGGTGTCCAGTGCCATATGCAGCAGGTCTAATTGGCTGGTGGTAAGCTGACATTTCATAGTGCACATTTTCACAGGAACTTTTCTCTTCCTGCTCCTGACATTCCTGACCCTTTGGCCCCTCCCCAGGTCTGCCATCATTTTCATAATGGTCAGGAACCCTGAATGGACCTTGTGATAATAGGAAAAGAAATTGAGAGCCCAACTCACCTGGTTTATGTGAGGCTATAACAGGGGCGGGCAAACTTTTTGGCCTGAGGGCCACATTAGGTTTCCAAAATTGTATGGCGGGCTGGTTAGGGGAGGCTGTGCCTCTCCAAACAGCCAGGCGTGGCCTGGCCCCTGCCCCCATCCGATCTCACCCCCTGCTTCTCACCCCTGATGGGGGGGGGAGGGGGCAGGACTCCTGCCCCATCCAAACTCCCTTGCTCCCTGTCCCCTGACTGGACCAGGACCCCTCAACCCCTGACTGCCCCATGCTGCCTCATCCAACCCCTCCTCTCATTCCTGACTGCCCCCCCTGGACCCCTGCCTCATCCAACCACCCCTTCTCCCTGACTACCCCCCGCTGCCCCATTCAACCCCCCTGTTCCCTGCCCTGGGCCTGATCTCTATCCACATCCCTGCCCCCGACCACCACCCCTAACTCCCCTGCCCTCTATCCAACCCGCCACCCCCTTACCACATTTCCTGGAGCACCAGTGGCTGGCGGCACTACAGCCACGCCACCCAGAGGGCCTGGCTGGAGCCAGCTGCGCCACCGGGCAGCACAGAGCACCGGGTCAGGCCACAGCTCTGCAGCTGTGCTGCTGGAATAGAACTTTCTTGCAAGTCTTCATATCAGTAACTGCTACCAGTAGCACATTCCTACGGGGAGCATTGTGCAGGTGGAGCGAGCTGAGGCTGCAGGGGAGTGGGGACAGCAGAAGAGGGGCCGGGGGCTAGCCTCCCAGGCCAGGAGCTCAGGGGCCAGGCAGGATGGTCTCGCGGGCCACAGCCCGTGGGCTGTAGTTTGCCCACCTCTGGGCTATAATGTACTCTGAGAAACCAAATTGGCTTGATGATTTGACTAAGGGACATTACAACATTCAAATATCCTGTCCAAGGCCTTAAATAAACCCCATGAGAACTTGCATTTATCAGCCTTGTACTGAATCCAGAACAAATATTTTTTTGTCTAAATATAAGACATGGGAAACTTGGTATTCTCTTCCCAGTGGCAATACACAGTCCCTTTGAGTACTTGACCGTGAGAGGTTTCAACTGATAGAGGGGGAGAGAGGTCACTGATTCTGGGTAGGATCCATCTTAGGCACCAATTAAAAGGAGCCAGTAGCAAGAAGGTACAGAGTGACTGGGAGGAAAACTCTTTATATTGCCATCGTTCTATTAAGCAAACATAACTATGTTAAAGCTGCATCTCCTAATAGAAATATAATGGCAACAGACTAGTATTCCAAAAGAACATAGAGAAGCCAGAAAAGCAGAAACTACCAAGAATCTAAATCTCAAATACTTCATTGGACTTCGAGAATCTTTGTGATCAGCTGTTATCTTGGAATATGCATTTGTACAGACCTTCCTGCACAGAAATCCCACCCCACAAGCCAAGCGTGCCGAAATCCATTGAAGCACCGTTGAGGGGTAAAAGGCAAAGCGCCACCCTTAAAGTCTGCCTGCCAGCAAAATGCTGGGCTGGAAGGCTAAGTGGAGCAGCAGAACTAAAACAACTAGAGAAGTTTTTGCATATGCATGGAGTGTCATTACATGAAACTGTCAAAGCTGGGACAGGAATGATATACAGGTACTTTCATATACTCTCGTTGTCAGATTATCTTCATAGTCAAGTACAGTTACTAAGAAACAGCTGAAATGAGGGGAGGTCTGGCCCACTAAAACTCTTGCAGCAAAGAATGAAAACAAAATGGCTATAAATAGATTATATGTACATTACACATAATGTCTTAAAGAACACATCTTTGCAGTGTTGTAGCCATGTTGGTCCCAGTATGTTAGACTTGGTGGATGTAGTAATATCTTTTACTGGACCAATTCTGTTGGTGAAAGAGACAAACTTTTGAGCTACACAGAACTCTTCTAGTCTAGGAAATGTACTTAATGTCACAGTTAAATATAAATATATCTATTTATAAATGTCTTTGATCATATCTATAGTTTATTTACATAGTATATGTACCTTTAAAATCTGTCTGCCTGTTCGTGTGCTCGCTCTCCCTCACACTTGTTGTTCATTGTCTAGAGTAAATGTACTCTGCATAAAGTATAATCTAAATTCAGATCTTAAATTTCCTTGGCAAAATTAGGACAAATGACCAACACAGTGAAAAACATGTAAGTAAAATGCTGATTCCAAGGAGTATGACACTTTACATTCTAGCCAATTGTTATTGAATGCATAATGCAGCATCGATCTAAAACAGACATATGTATAGAATTATGAAATGTGACTGTTTTTGTGTGCTAATTTGCAGCTTTTATTGAATTTTTTTTATTGCATGCTTTTTAATGGCTATATTGCAGGTGTGTACCTTAGATAGGCACTTGTTGAAGAAACATACATTACCAATTCTCTTAAAAATAATATTTGACATTAAAAGGGAAGAGAATATTATTCCTTTTTGTCTGGATATGTTGAACTGTCCTGAAAATTGGAGGGGAGGAGTAGGGGGAGAGGGACAGAAACTTAAGAGAAAAATTAGCATAGACAACTATGTGCTCTAGATGATGCTACCAATCTAGACTTGGAATCAGAAACCTATCGTTAACACTGATTTAAACAGTATGCTCAATCTTTCTGTTGCTAGGCTTATTAATATCACAGCACCAGTGCAGACCGAGCTATGGTTAATTATATTAACACTAGGGAACTGGGAAACAGATTGAAAGGTATATCTCACAACTGGAATCCAACTGGGATAATTTATCCCTGGTATAAATTGGAGATGTGCTGTTCATGCATTTGTCTCCAGATGCCCTGATTAACCAATTCTTCCCCTTTTCTCTTCATTTGGGGGAGCTAAAAGGAACTCTCCCAAGATTGGTCTTTCACTCTTAAATAATTTCTGATTTGAATTGGTTGGTTCAAGTATAAATTAAAAAAATAAAAAGGCTTCCCCTTATTAGCTTTATTACTTCAACAATGATTTCCCACTTTCCGTTTTGTCCTGCTGTTTCCATTCATATATTGGACACTGATTTTTTTATTTTATTTTTAAATTTAATTTTTTTTAAAGGCAAAGTGTCAGGTGAGCACCCCAGTTCCTGACCTGCTGGCAGTTTTTTCAGTTATACAAGCAACTGACCATAGGCCTGCACTCATTTCATAGTCATGTCTTGCTTCCAAAAATGCAGTTGTGGCATTCTCTCAATTAAGGTTATTCCATTAGCGGTTATCCTGCAAATGCATGTTTCACATATACCCTGCTGATGGATGGATCTGGTTCCCGCACAGTTAACAATATATTAGGCCAAAAATATGAAGACCTCTCTATCTCCACAAGGGTGACCAGACAGCAAGTGTGAAAAACTGGGACAGGGGGTGGGCGATAATAGGAGCCTATATAAGAAAAAGACCAAAAAATTGGGACTGTTCTGATAAAGTCAGGACATCTGGTCACCCTAATCTCCACCCGACGTCATATAGAAAACACAACTAAAATAGAAGAGTAGGCTCTAGTCTAAGATTAGATAGAAATTTTCTGTAGGGGTTCCCAATACCCAAACCCGCTCCAGGTTCCATTTATAACACAATAGAGCAAAGCCTCTGAGATTTGTAATTTTAAGGTTTATAGGAGACACACTACATACCTTGTAGACTTACACTAGTCAGATGGCATTTTGCTCAGTGATTGGGTTCTATGCCTGGCTCTGCCGCTGGCTCAGCCACCGGCTCACTGCACCACCATTAGCTTTGTCTCTCTGTGCCTCCATTTCCCCATTTATAAAATTGCGGGTTTGCCTTTTGTAAAGCAGTTTGGCCCTGGTAAGAGCATGCTTTCCTTTAAGTCCCATTGAAGTGAGTGGGATTTAGGCACATATATACATTCTATCCTAAATTTGGGACTTTAAGATCTGCTGATTAAAAATTATAAATCAATATAGCATTTGTATATTTTTTTTATTTTCAATTATGAGTCTGTGGGATGTATTCATTATAAAATATAAAACTATCAGAAAATCAATGTTTCATATTTCATTGAGAGCACTAACCTATTTTTGTTGCAAGACACTGAGATGCTAACTTTTTTTGTGTGAAACAATGGGCTCATTTTGCTTGAAGATACATTTATTTTCCAGGTGGCCTTTGTGTTTGAAAATGAGTACTTCAGCATATTTAATAAGAGCATGCAGTTTGATGAAAGCAAGAAAAGGCCTGAGGATGTGGATGCAGGGTACAAAAGGCCAAATACTTTTAACAAAATGCTGTGAAAATGTGTAATATGAACGTCAACTTACAGCCAGTTCTAGTAAGAAATTTTTAGAAGTGAAGTATGAGTCTGAAAATTTTAAGCTACTGCAATAGTTAACTCATATTTATAAAGTGTATATACACCAGGCCATGCCATAATAGTAGGAATTTTGCAGTAAGATTTCCTACATCATTGTGAAAGGCAGATCACTCTGACACTCCAAGTGAATAAAGTGGGTGAATGTGTGAAAGCAGAGGTGGTGTTACGCTGAATTAGGTACAGGGAAACGACATCAGGGCCGGCTCCAGGCACCAGCTTATCAAGCAAGTGCTTGAGGCGGCAAATCCAGAGCGGGGCAGCACTTTTAGGTATTAGGCAGCAATTCGGCAGCGGGTCCTTCACTCCTGCTCGGAGCGAAGGACCTCCCGCTGAATTGCCACAGATCGCGATCGTGTCTTCTTTTTTTAGCTGCTTGGGGCGGCAAAACGTCTGGAGCCGGCCCTGATCAACATAAGAAACATTTTAAAATGAATAGTGAATGAAGTTGAGAACATTTAAGATTGGGTCTCTCCCTGGTGACACTACAGAGGCAAACAGGCATTTGTGACGAGCAGACCTCTAAAGGCTTGATTCAGAATAGATTAAGCACATCAAGTTTAGATGCTTCTTGGAACTAGATCAGTACCTCTTGGGCCTCTCACTTAAACTAGTGTAACAAAATCATACTTGGGCTGTCTGCCTCTGCACCATACGCTGTTCTGCCTCCTCCACTAGATCATCTGGAAGCCAGTCCCAGACTGCTTTTCTCTAATTAAAAAAAAACGGGAGGGGCGGGGGAAGTCAGGTAAGTGGGATGATGAAGTTTGACAGCAAAAAGAACTCAACTGGTAGTGGCATTTGTCACATTGCTGAGGATGATTAACATCCTTCTTGGACTCGAGATTTATAGAGATGGATTTTTCGGGAGGCAGGGGGTTGCACTCTCCTGTAGCTTTTCCTTACTATCTATGAAGAAAATGCTCTTTCCTTTCTGATTTTAATCATTGACAGGTTGCTGTAGTTTATAGCTCTGCCTTTCTTCTGAGGGGAAAACTAGAGCCCCTTGTGAAGCCATTGGCTCCAGGATTGAGGCCCTGACTGAGGATGAGTGCTTGGCACAATTCAGGACAGGGGTGCACTCCCCTGATCCTAGTCCATGCTCCAGGGAAGGTTACAGCTGCTTTAAGGACTTCTCTATCATTTGCTGGCTGCCAACAGGCCAAAGTGCTGTTGTAGCACCCAGGGATTGCTGAGGCGTAGTAATGTCCTAGCCACTCCTCTTTCCCCCTCAGTACCCCTCTTGTGCCATTTGCAGGGAGTGATGTAGGGAGCCTCTACTACACCCAAGGATTCCGCTGTGCAGGAAAGTTCCACTAGGCATCAGAATGCAAGATGTAGGGCTGTTTTGTGCCCTTGGAAAAATGCAAAGTGGTCAAAGCAAGCCTAGGGTCAGGGCTTCTAACTTTAGCTAGATGGGCACTAACTTCTGTGCATCATATACTCTCACCTGTAGGTTTTTCTAACTAGGTTAAAATTGGGCTCAATATATGGTCCAGCCGTGGCCCCCCCCCCAACAGCATTACTGTAAATAGTTTGCACCAAGACTCCAATATTATATGTACAACATTCTTTGCCAGCCATACGTACACAATAAAAATTTTTGGCTCGGAGCGTTTACAAACCTTACCAAGACCAGCTCTAGGCATTTTTAGTATGGTTTTTGACATGGTCCTAGGTGATATTCTCATAAGCAAACTAGGGAAATGAGGACTAGATGAAATGGCCTCTAGATGATGACTATAAGGTATGATATTACTGAGTATGATCTTTCATCAGTGGCTCATTGTTGAACTGTGCAGGCTTGTCAAATTGGGGTCCTGTAGGGGTTAGTCCTAATGTCTGGCAAGAGTCAACATTTTTGTTGACTTGGATAAGGGAGTGAAGAGTGTGCTCATAAAATCTGCAGATGATACCTACCTGGGAGGGGTTGCAAGCACTTTGGAGGACACAATTAGAATTCAAAATGACTTTGACAAATTGTAGAGCTAGGGAAATGACATTGGACCAAATCTTGAAGCTTTTACACAGGCCTTTATTCATATCAGGTGAAACCCTGTGCAGAGGGCTGGCACAAGGCCTATGCAATTCTCAAAATAGGGCTCAAATCATGCATAGGCTTTATATTGGCTCTGTACATGGTAGCAAATTTCAGCCATTCTGAAGGGTGAATAAGGATTTTTTTGGACCATTGGTTTGGAAGGGGAGAACACCACTCCTCCCATTGAGGATCTGGAGATGGTTTTAAATAGCTCTGTGGTGGGGCAACGGTTCACTGGCCGTCTCAGGAATTAGCTCCTTCCAGCCCAGAGCACTCTCTGCAGGCCAGTGTCTCGCCTGTCGCTGGCCCTGTGTCCCTTCCGGACCCAAGTGCCCTTTGCCCAGGAGTTCTGCCCACTGCAGTACCCCCTCACTCTGGGTCTCCTCTCCCAGGGGAACCCCAACCCCCTATCCCCATCTCACCTCAGTGGCTACTGCCAGTCATCTAGCCCCTGCTCCCTGGGGCAGACTGCAGTTTGTAAACCACACATCAGTAAGGGGTGTTGGACCGGCTGCCCCTCTGCAACCCTGCTACCCTTTTGTGGGCCCTTAGCTCGACTTGCAGCCTGAGGCTTTGCTAGGCTGGAGCTCCACAGCCCCCTCTGCCCTTCCCCAGCACTGCTGCACTCTAGATACCCCTCAGCTTCCCAGGCAGCCAGGTCCTTATCCCTCAGAAGCTAGAGAGAGTCTTTCTGCTTCTGGCCCACTGTCCTCTTATAAGAGCCAGCTGGATCCTGATTGCACTGGCTACAGCTTCTTTCTCAGTCAGCCCAGCCTTTCCCCTGCCACAGCCCTCTCCCAGGGCTGTTAAGCCCTTCAGGCCAGGAGCAGGGTAACTACCCCGCTACAAGCGCTTTCTACTCTTGTATTCAGTTTTGAGTTCTGCTAAGCTGAGATCTTTGCTGGGTTTGTGGTGACTTTGGAGCTTTTCTTTTTTAAGGTCTAAACTCGCTTAAGTTATCTTATCTCTTAAGTAAAGGTAAGAAGAAAACCCTTTTGTTGTTAAAAGCTGTTTAATTTAATATGGAAAGCAATGAATTTTTAATAAGGAATGCTCATTATATACCCATAAGCTGGTTTATTTATAAGGTGATTAGTCTTTTTTTTCCTTTCATTGCCTTAACAAATGCAGCTTAGTTCAGCCTATCATTGAATATCTGAAACTACACCAGTGTTAACTTTGCTTCTGATAATAGCATCCCTCTGAGATGCCTTTCAGTGCATAGAACCAATTGACTTATATGGCAGGGCTTTTATTACATAGTTGTTTAACCTTCTAAAGACTAAAACAAGCTGGGCTGGAACTGAACTTGTATCAGGTGCCAATTTAGTACTCTCAGGTTTAGAAAAAAACCAATGTGCATTCTGACTTTACAGGGTCAAGGTGGATAACGGGGCCGTAGATTGCCATAGCAGCATATCTTGCACAGATACACTGTGTCAGTATTTTAACAAGTGTGCCAAGACAATGTGTGCAAAATGTGCAGTTCCATGTGATATATGCAGTTCCTAAGTTTTACATATTACTATGAATTCACTTTTTATGAAATGCTTGTAATGTCTAAAGCACATTGACCCTTAACTTAATCCTCACAACTGCTCTATGAAGTAGGGAGGCATTATTCTCATCTCTATTTGGCAGATGAGGAACCTGAGGGAGAAAAGTTGAGTGAGCAGGCCGAGGCACAAAAGGAATAATTGCAAAAACTAAGAAATGTTTGATCCTAAGCCTGCCTTGCTTGTGTCATTGCATGTTTATGCAGAGATGACCCATATCTGCCAACAGTGGAATGGGGCGGGGGGGCCCAATGTAAAGGTTTGGCACCTCCCCGCAGCTGCCAGCTCTGCCTCTCCACACAGGGTGCAGCTTGCTGGGTCTGGCAGCTGTTGCACAGGGAGGAGGCCCAACTGCACCCTGTGACCAAGCAGGGCCTGGCAGAAATCTCAGGGGCATGTGACACTGTGTGTGCCCTCATGTGTTGCCTCTATGTTGTAAACATAAAGGCTTGACTAAACAACTTAATTTACATGGGCCATGGGCCAATAGGGTGACCAGATGTTCCAATTTTACAGAGACAGTCCTGATATTTGGGGCTTTTTCTTATATAGGTACCTATTAACAGGGGCGGCTCTAGGGATTTTGCAGCGCCAAGCACGGCAGGCAGGCTGCCTCCGGCGGTTTGCCTGCAGAGGGTCAGCTGGTCCCGCGGCTTCGGCAGGTCCTCCGAAGCTGCAGGACCAGTGGGCCCTCCACAGGCAAGCCGCCGAAGGCAGATTGCCTGCCGTCCTCGCGGCACCGACAGAGTGCCCTCTGCGGCTTGCCACCCCAAGCACGCACTTGGCATGCTGGGGCCTGGAGCCACCCCTGCCTATTAATCCCCACTCCTGTCCCGATTTTTCACACTTGCTATCTGGTCACCCTATGGACCAGCATAAGAACACAGAATGGCCCTATTGGCAGAATGAGTCAGATGCCTTGTTATAGACATGTAGGGCTGGAAATGACCTTGAGGTCATCTAGTCCAGCCCCTGTCCTGAGGCAGAACCAAGTATACCTAGATCATCCCTGACAGGGGTTTGTCTGACCTGTGCTTAAAAACCTCCAATGATGAGGATTCCACAACCTCCCTTGGAAGCCTACTGTAGACCTAAACTGCCCCTATTGTTGAAGTTTTTCTTAATATCTAATCTAATCTCCCTTGCCGCAGGCAGATAGTCCTACCTTCAGTGGACATGGAGAACAAATGATCAGTACTCTTTATAGCAGCTCTTAACATATTTGAAGACTGTCAGATTCCCACTCAGCCATCTTTTCTCAAGACTGAACAAGATCTTTTTAAAACTTTACTCATAGGTCAGCTTTTCTAAACTTTTAATCATTTTTTGTTGCTCTCCTCTTCACTTTTTTGTCTAATTTGTCCACACCTTTCCTAAAGTGTGGTGCGCAGAACTGAACACAGCTGAGCTTCACCATTGCTAAGTAAAGCAGAACAACTGCCTCCCATGACTGACTTACAATCCCCTGTTAACACATGCTAGAATATTAGCCTATTTCACAACTGCATCACATTGACTCTCATTCAATTTGTGATCCACTATAATCCCCCAAATCCTTTTCAGCAGTACTAGCACCTAAGCCTGTTCCCATTTTGTAGTTGTGCGCTTCATTTTTTCCCCTAAGTGTAGTACTTTGCATTGTCTTTATGGAATTTCATCTTGTTGATTTCAGATCATTTTTCTCCTATTTGTCAAGGTTGTCTTGAATTCTAATCCTATCCCCAAATTCTTGCAGCCCTTCCCAGTTTAGTGTCATCTGGAAATTTTATGGCATCTGCCCATTAAACTTCATGGCCTGCTCAAAGAACATGTTTATCCTTATTCCATTCTTTCACAAGATTTTTAAAGAATGAGTGCTGTTGGCTGCAGTAAGAGTTATTTGCTGTTCAGTGTTTTTAAAATAAAAAAATTAAGTTGTGTATTTGAGTGCTTAAATATGATTTTAAGATCCTAATCCTTGTCTCCTGAGCTGGGATTTTCAAAGGAGGCTAAGATTGTTGGGCAACTCCCACTGAAATTTTCAAAGTTCCTTTGAAAATACCATCTTTTTTTTTATCTTAGTCCAACAACTTGGGTTATGTCCAGGAAAATGAATGTCGTTCTAGGGGAATTCAGAAAAACATTGGCAAAGTCTATTTGTTTTTGCAGAGTATAAATTCTTTTCTCTTCCAAAATTTGCTCCAGTAAGTCTCTAAAGAGAATTGGAAACTAGAATTATTCAATTATGAAAACATTGAAAGAGAGCCTGTAGAAAGCATCAGACATCTACAAATAAATATTGCTTTTCTTCAAGCTAATTAAACCAGGAAAATTTAGATTTGTCACCATATAGTTATACAAAGAACATATAGTTAATATTTTAAATCCTAACATTTTGTATTTGTTTCAGATCAAAGCAGCAAACTCCTGATGCTACAGAATTAGGGCACAAAAAGTCCATAGGTTGAACAGAAGTTACATATTTTTCAGTAATTGGTTGTTTGACAATTATATAGGGTATAGGAATTCCATATTAGTGATGCTATAGGAGGGGTAGGCAACCTACAGCACATGTGCCAAAGGCAGCATGCAAGCTGATTTTCAGTGGCACTCAGACTGCCTGGGTCCTGGCCACTGGTCAGCTTAAACAATTTAAAAACCTTATTTACTTTACATACGACAAAAGTTTAGTTATATATCATAGATTTATAGAAAGAGACGTTCTAAAAATGTTAAAATGTATTACTGGCACGTGAAACCTTAAATCAGAGAGAATACATGAAGACTCAGCAAACCACTTCTGAAAGGCTGCCGACTCCTGCTCTATAGAATGAGTTGTCAAAAAAATTCCCTGACCAGCTCTATTTACAAAAAAATTGTTTTCATTGGAAACATCAGTTTTAATGAAACTTTAGTCAGGATAGTGTCTCAGTTCCAGGGTTGAATCTCTGGTCAAAACCAAACAGAGACTGTAACTCTAGAATAGTCAATAGTTCCATGGTTAGCGTACTCACCTGGATTCTGGGAGACCCTAGCTGAAGTCCCCAGCCCACGTTAAAGGACTTAAATTTACCTTTCCTACATTCCAGGTATGAATCCTAACTGCCAGGATAGTGACTACTCAGTGGTGAGTCACTTTTTTTTTTTAGTCTTGGTATTGGTCCATTGTGGAACAAAACCAAATGCCAAAATATCAAGCTTTCACAAAATGCAGTTCTTGCTTTCCAGCCAGCCTTAATTGCAAATGTTACTGTTACATAGTGGAATTCACTCCTGTCTCACATATGCCCTGTTTTGAGGCTGAAGTGGGATTTAGCACAAGGGCTAGGCAGTATCTAACTCTGAAGAGAGGTGAATTTTACCCATTGTGAAAACAAACTCCTAAAGGCAGACACAAATCAATGGCTGGATTTAAATGACTGTATCCCTACTACAGTGTGTTACACACACATCAGTGATTCCCAAACTTGTTCCACTGCTTGTGCAGGGAAAGCCCCGGTGGGTCGGGTCAGTTTGTGTACCTGCCGCGTCCGCAGGTTCGGCCGATTGCGGCTCCCAGTGGCCATGGTTCGCTGCTCCAGGTCAATGGGAGCTGCTGGAAGTGGCACGGGCCGAGGGACGTACAGGTCTCAAATGACAATACTGTCAGCTTGCAGAGACACAGAGTGCATACTCTCAGTTATGGGATAGGACAGGAAGGCTGAGGGAGAACAAAAGAAGTTAACGTTCTGGAGTGCAAGGAGTTTTTTCTGGCAAAGAAAAGTGAAATTTGTAGTCTCATTGCAAAAGCTTTGCTGAATTTGGCCCAGTAGTTGCAAAACACTGTATTCCCCACTTATTTTTATGCTGCTGTTGCTATACAAAAATGATCAAATTGCTTTCATCAAATATCTGTAGTCCATCTAGCATGACTTGAAAGCCTAGCTATTCTTTCTTGCAGTTAGAGATGTGATGCAATTAAATAGCAAGTAGACTGTCCCTAGATAGTTTCACCTATTAAACATCCATAGACTGTGTAACATGCATAGAAGCTGGCAGGACCTGGGGAAAGATCCACCTAATAAAGTTTATTTTTTTTGCGAGGGGGAAATACCCTGAGAATAAATGGTTCTGTCCTCATTGTTCTGTTCTAATTTAAGTGAGACTAGTTGAAATCAATGAAGAATTTAAAAGGCAAGCAAAACATCAGAACAGCAAGAAATAATATATGTTGCGCTAAAAGAAATTCAGGAAAAGCCAGAAGGGCCTCATGCTAACTGTCATTGATTGCAAAGGATGGAGTATACCAATTGTAAAGAAATTCATAAGGGACTTGTGATGCAGAACAAGGAAGTGTCCAAAATGTTCAAATGCAGTTAAGCAGCTAGAGGGATTTTTCAAAAGCACCTATATTCATCTTCAGGCTCCTAAATACCTTTGAAGATCTGGCCTTTGCTGTTGCTCTTCTTAGCAACATTAATAGATATTCCACCTGCTCTCCAGCCAATTTTAGCCCAGCTGTAAAATGAACAAAGGCCTTGATGTAGCTAAAATTCCAAAATACACCAGTACTCAGATTTGCAGTTTACTGATTTACTAGAAAGGACGGGTGAACATGCTTGGTTTAAATAAGAACCAACTCAAACCAAAACATATCTGTTTTGATGAATACGTTTTTTTGATCAGTGTAATAATCTCTATATATTAAATGCAAACAATTAAGCTGATGTGTATTGCAACCTTAACTGTACAATTAAAAACTGGAAGGGTGAAAGCTAAAATTCTTGCAAGGTAAACTGCCACATTGCACATATGTAGTAGTCTTTTCTTATTTAATATTTAACTACATATTTTTCTGAGAGACATAATCTCTCCCAGAGCTCCTCTTGAGGCAGGAAGACTTTGCACCAACCCCTACTCCATGGCATGTCTTAATGACACTGTCCCAGGGGCAGAGAGGGAGTACATTGCCCCAGGGGGAGCCCTATCAAAGAACTTTGGATCAGAGAGTGAAATCATTTCCCTGTTGGAATCAATGGACGTTTTGCCATTACTTTCAATAGGAGCCAGGATTTCACCTGGCTCTTGTGGGGAAGTAACAACAATCCTGTACAAGATGTAGCTTATTTTCCTGTTCAGTTCTGCTGGCCAAGACCTTCGAGACTTGTGCAGAGCCAAGGCGCCACCCACTTCCTGCCCTTGTTTTGGCCTTTTCCTGCCCACTTGTTTGGGACAGTGTAGTGGGCACACAGCCCCATGTTCTTCCCCCCATACTTGGGCCATGGTGAGTGGGAACACTAATGCCGTTATATAGGTACCTGGGCAGACGTACTCCACTGTACAGCTGTGCTAGCCTGGTATGCAGTCTGGCTGCTATTCTATCCTTAACACAAATTTAAATGCTGCTAACAGGCTACACTAGTGTGATGTCTTTTTAAGAAATCACTGTAATGGAAAGATTCCATGGGCCTGAGTCACCCCTCATGTCAGAGTTAAACGGCTGTATCTCTACTGACTCCTGAATTACATCAGTGTAAGGAAGAGAGGCACTGGGATTGATGCTTCTCTTACTTAGAGAATGACTTAATTACAATTGTCGTACCATGATTGATTGAAAAGATTACTGGGGCTGGTTAAACAGCATTTCTTTGCTCTGAAAAATAAAAGTACACACAGAGATTAAAACAAATACAATTAGAATGAAAAATTCAAGCTACAATAATATTGCAAAAGGGTAGGATTTGTTTTTAACTTCATGTACAAACTAGTTTTTGCAGTTTTACTTTACTAAGACCGGCGAATAAGGAAAATATGCAGTTCAGCAATACTAAAACGAGTGCTTTACCTTGCAACAAAGTTAACTACTTTAACTAAAGCAGTTACAAAAAGACAGCATGTGCTTACTTTGCTATGTCCATTAGAACAGTGGTTCTCAACTAGGGGCCTGGGTCTCCCTTGGGGGCTGTGAGCAGGTTTCAAGAGGTTCATCAAAATGATCTAGAGAGCAGGGCCGGCGTTAGACTTGCTGGGGCCCAGGGCAGAAAGCCAAGGGCTGAGCCCTGCTGTGCATGGCTAAACCTGCAGACTGAGCAACAAAGCCTCAAGGGGCCTCCTGTGGTGTGGGGCCCCAGGTAGTTGCCCTGCTTGCTATCCCCTAATGCTGGTCCTGACTTTTTCTGCGTATCCAGTAGCTTAAAGAGTGGTGGCACAGGCTGGCTGAGGAATTTTTATAGCATGTTGGGGGGCCTCAGGAAGAAAAAAGTTGAGAACCCTTGTATTAGAACAGCTCGCCATTTTTCTAGCTTATCGGACAGATTAGTAGGTCAAATACTAACTTACTATGCAACAAAAGAGTCCTTTAGAGTCCCATTGTCTAGTGGTGAGCCCAGGATTGGGAGCCAGGAAAGGTATAGGGCATTTATCAAAGACATGAAAATACAAGATACTCTTGAGGGTTGCAGATGAGGCGGGAATTTCAGTGAAAAGACTGACCAAGTTTTCTCAGAGTCAAGCTGCTTCTTAGTTGCTGGCTTTACCTTTGCAGTGGCCACACACTGAAAAATAGAAGTTGGAAGCTGTGAGTCATTGCAGTTTTGTTTTCTTATTTATATTTGATAGAGATTTCTATTTTAGAGGAGGACCTGAATGAAAACCCTGCTGCTCAATATCCCCAAATTTGGGCTGCTTGAAATCTGGATCTGAATTCTGTAGCTATGACCATCTCAGTTCTGTTCACACAAATTAGCAATTCCAAAGAGGCTTGTACAAAGAGCATTTGTTTTGCATAATCCTGGATACTTTGGCAAACTTCTGTCCATTTCGTCCTCCACACTCAGAAAGGAGTAGCTCAGAGCAGGGCTGTTTGAAGGCTTTCCATGGCTGTGCATCCATGGCCCTGCCCCTGCACCGTGGTGGTGCTGGTGTGGCCCTTGCCTCTACCCACGTACGAAGAGCTGGCTAGTGCCCCCCTTCCCTTCCAGCAGTAATGGCAGCAGCAGGGCCCCTCCTGCTCCTACAGAGAGGCTGGGCCGGTAACAAGATGTCTCCCCAGTATATACCCCAGCGTCAGGAAGAGTGTAACATGTCTGTGCAGGTAGGCTAGGCCAGATGCATATTCTTTTCCTGTGACACACAGCCTTCAGGTGTTGTGGAGTTGGTACTGCAGGGCCCCCCAGGACAGTGGGCCTTGGTATCTAACACTCCATTGAGATGAATGGGGCAGCAGTTCACAGAGCCATGGTTTTTGGGTCTTGGAGGGCCTCTGGCAGACACCGCTGCATTGGTAATGCTCATTTCACAGTTCAAAGCTTTCTTCACAACCATGAAGGCTAGATACTTTAATCTGAAAGCTCAGATTCTGATGTAATCACATGACACCAAGGCCCTAGACATGAGCCTATAATACTTATGAGATAATCCAGCCATCTGTGACATTGGTCTCGGTTTCTTTGGGTTCAAATGAAAATGTATCATGATGGTGGTTTTTCTTTGTTTTGGTTGGGTTTTTTTGTCCTTTTTGAAAATCTCATTGGATTGATGGATCAGAACCTTGGAGCTTCCTGATCCATTCAACTGACAGCACCGTCACACTCATATTCATTTCAATTTGGCTTCAATTATTTCACTCTTTTCTTTTCCCCCTATACTGACTGATCCCTTTATCCACATGTTTTCTTCTTTAAATATTTAGTCTTTAGTCTCCACAGGTCGTTTTTATTTTCCAGCTGTAGGATCCAAAATAAACCCACCCATCCAGGTCTCCAGTTCTCTTCACCTCACCCCATTTCATTTAGTTAGACCCCTATTCTCCTCTCTCCTTTTCTAACTGCCTTCCCTTTCACTACCATTGTCCCTGGCTTTGCCCCCTCCCCTTTGAAAACAAAATATGTAATAAAAAACAGGCCCGGCGCAGACAGGAACAGTATTGGGGTGAGGGTGGGGAGTGAGCACCCATTAAGACATTGTTTGTATATGGTTCATTTCACATAGCACTAAACCAAATTCCCTAGTTTGACTTTCAGCAGGAGGAGCTCTTTAGCTAAGAGAACTTTCTTGTTTGTATATAATCACGATGGCCAGCTTTTTTTTAATATTAAATGCTTCTATAACTGAAAGTACGTCAATGCCTCTGAATGTGCTAAACAGATACTTACATCCCAGTTAACAAAAAGAAAAACAATGTGCATATATGTCTAACTCACTCTGCTGTACATCAGGCACTCATTTCCATACTTATTCACAAATATGCCAGGCAGGGTTGAGGCATATAGATGCCATTTTTCCATGGTAAACATGGGAAATGTGATTTATTCATAACTTTTTTTCCTGAAAAAAGTCACAACTGCACCCTTAGCATTATGTAGAGAAACAGCTTGTGCTGGTGGCAAGTGATTTGCCTGCTTGCTCTTATTTGTCACATACCTTCTGGCTCTGTCAGAAACTCTCGTTTTTAAAGCTTACTTTGCCAAATACTGAAAGAGTCATCAGCAATGTAGGCAGAATACTGCCTGTTGACTGCATTTCACTAGTGTCCATGGAGTCGTTTGGACAGGATTTGTTGTTTTGTAGTATTTTTCCAGCAGGTACACTTGAAAGTTGTGGACATTTTGACATAAAAATGACCTAGCTGATCAGAACACAAACATAAAGGTTTTTAATCCTTGAATAAACTTATTTTCTTCTAAGCATTACTGAGCATTTGGCTATTCTATGCAAAGTGTGATAAGTGACTTATGTCTCTCTCTTGTTGTTCATGCTGGACAGATTTTCAAGTCTATTGGACTTGTCAGGTAATGGAAACTGTGGGTGAAAATCACCCTTATTTTGAAGGCTTAAGCGGTGGCCTGGGGTGAATTTTGCCTTTAGTGTACCTGCTACGGGGCCAAATTCAGTTAAATGCAGCCTGGAGTAAACTGTTACCTTTCTTTGGAAGTTGCTGAACTGAATTCAGCAGTGATTTAAATGGGGATGCTAAACAAGTTTCAACTAAAATAATTTCACTGTAAATTACACTGCCACAAGTAGACTAACAGTAGATTAATTTAAAAAAAGTTAAATGCATGATACACTTTCCATCAGCTGGCAAGTATGTTAGCTTCCTGCAGGGCTTTTCTCCTTTTAAGAGTATCAGTAGAGATCAGTATAAAATACAGGCTCTGCAAAGGTTTTGAGAAGTGTGTTTTGATGGTGTAATTCTTAGCTTCATACTAGTCAAAGTGCCTTTCTTTGTACTACCAGCTATAATCTGTGTTCTGATGATTGAATCTGAGTTTCTTATCACAGATGGCTGAACTTCAGATTAAATAAAAATTTAGACCTAAACTTCAGCACAAATCTTGTATTGATGCAAGCTCAAGACTTTTGAATACTTTGATTAATCAAAGTAAATAAAATAAACCCAATTAAAAACTGTTGTCTCTCTAAATCTTTCTCCTTTCCAGCAGTTATATCCTTCCCTCCTTTTCCCCATCTATCTTTTTCTTAAGAACAACTCTATTCCCTCCCTTTCTGCTAGTTATGCCAGTATTTTCATACAAATGCCTCTAACACTTAGCCTAAGATAAATCCAATGTACCTGGAGTTTATATGCTCCAAAAAGCTACTCTATTCAATTGTTTTCTCATTAAATGAAGCAATACCCCTTAGCAAACAAATGTATATTAGTGCATTGGCTGGAAGCATTTGAAGTTTGTTCCTGAAAACTATACTGAGCATATGATAGTCCAGGAAAATTGTGGATAATGTGGCTAGCAGGCAAAGTGAAGGGGGCCTGAGGACTTCTTTTACCTGAGAAACTATATGGAAATATCTGACACTTTTTTTCGAAGCTTGCCTATTCCAAAG
This sequence comes from Gopherus flavomarginatus, assembly GCF_025201925.1. Classification (NCBI taxonomy): domain Eukaryota; kingdom Metazoa; phylum Chordata; order Testudines; family Testudinidae; genus Gopherus; species Gopherus flavomarginatus. The sequence goes on from NC_066624.1 coordinate 89,982,569, forward strand.
GCAAAACATTTGCTCATAATTTAGTCCTGAAGCTCATTTAAATACTTAATCTCTGGTTTAGCAGAGATGGATTTAGCAGAATCCAAAGAATTGGTCCTACCTGAGTTAGGGAGATATCAACAACCCGCCATTCAGTTTTGTGACACACCTTTTAAAAATGGCTCTGTGAGCCCCATCAGTACATCAACATTCCTTTCCCTTTCCTAGGAACTACTCTAAAGTCAGACAGGGTCCTGGTCAGGAGAATAAATACGATGATGAGCAAGAGAATCTGTCTAGAATTGGAGAACAAAGAAGACAGTAAGGACTAGGAGGCAGCAGAGTCAAACCAATGCTTGTTGTGAAGGATGACATAATTTTGGATAAGGATAGGAGAGTGAGAAGAGAGCCAGAAGAAGAGAGAAGTATCAAAGTCTGAGAGGAAGGTGGAGGCAGACTTCTGGGGACAGTAGATTATGGGCACCCACAGGAAGAAAGGAGAGAGGAGTAGGCGTGTGGACACGTCAAATGGAGAGAGGGTGGGGAAACGAAGGGTTGAGTGGCTGTAAGTGGCAAGTGCAGGAGTTCCACAGGCAGGGTTGTGGGAAAAGAGACCTCCAAACAAGGGCACAATAAAGAGGGGGTAGGGGGCACAGCCCCTATATCCACCTTTTGGTCCATGAGTGGTGCTGGAAATTTGGCCAGGTTGTATTGCCACTCACTCAGATTTGGCTTGGTTGCTCCCCTGTCATGAAGGAGAGATGGCAGGCCAAATTTAAGTGAGGGGCATTGCAAACCCACATGCCTGCTTGGCTCCCTAAACTCTAGAGTCTTTCCAGTGCCCATGGGCAGTAGACACCCCCAGGAGGGTGGCAGGACTGGATGTGGGCTTTTGGTGCTTCCTGGGAAAGTAGAGGTACAGAAGGAGGATGGGATCTTGGGCTGCCAGAACTGCCTGGTCCCTGGTACATATGGGTAGGGTGACCAGATAGCAAATGTGAAAAACTGGGACAGAAGGTGGGGGATAATAGGAGCCTATATAAGAAAAAGAGCCAAAAATCAGGACTCTCCCTATAAAATCTGAACATCTGGTCACCCTACGTATGGGGTTTTTCGGCCTGACCATCTCTCTGGGTAAGAGCTTGGGGCTGGATGTGGGGGGAGGCTGGGTTCAGGGGGAGAGAACTAGGGGGGTGTGGGGAGAGGAGGGAGAGCTCTGGACCATCTCCTTAGGAAAAATCCGGTTGTGCTCCTGCCTCCAAAGGAGAAGGGAGGAAGGGTTGCCTTATGATCAAGGCACTGGACTTGATATTCCATTGCTTGCTCTGCCATAGGTTTCCTGCATGACCTTGGGCAAGTCATTTAATCTTTCTGGGCCTCTATTTGCCAACTGCATAAATGAGGATGTTAGTCCTTCCCTACTCCCACTCTTAGGCTGTCTTCCCTATTTAGACTGTAAGCTCTTCAGGGGTGGCACTCTTTCCTGTGTTTGCAGAATGGGGCTCTGATCTCCGGTTGGGCCTCTGGGTGCTTTGTAATAACTATACAAATAAATAATAACGTTGAATCAGAGGGAAGCCACCGGACACCATGACAATAGAAAGTTTGTGCAGGTTCATCCCCAAACATTGAATAAATAATCCCACTTTTCATCTCATTTTAAAGTATACAATAATATTTCCTTTAAAATGTGCAAGAATTTTGTTGCAAGAAATCTCATATAGTGAAGGCACACTTGCATGACTTCTGTATATATTGCTTCCTAGGAATTATTATACATACTCTGTTGAGGAATAGATGAGATTACTTTTTATGGAGAACTAATTTTATTTTTTTTCATCTTCCAGGCTATCTGTCATTCACAATCTGAATACGTATCTTTTTTGTGCATTTATATAAAAATTGCAGCTCACTCTGTATCATCGGTGAATGAGTGATATAAGCACAGTGATTGCATTTGCGATTTTGTTAAATTATAGATTGCATTTTTACAGCTTGATTTGGTTTATTTTGACCTGCACAAATGTATTTATTCCTCATTTTTCTCAGAATTGGATATGCATAAAAACGTGAAGCTGGTTATCTGTCACAGTAACATTGGAAAGGCCACTCAGAAGCTCCAATCACAGACTTAAAAATGGTGTGTCTCAAATTCTAAGTAGTTCTCTATATTATGCTGTTTAAGAAAATTGACTTGAAAGGCAATTTTTCACTACTTTGTGTGGCTGAGATGCCTGCTGAAGAACTGCTCTTTGCTGATATGGTTTTACTAGTTTGTTCTCCTCCTGTTTAGCATTTTCCTGTGCAAGAAGAAACCCAGAAGACAAAATTCCAGGCGTTTGTGTAATTCCAGTAGCACAAAAAACATTTTCTTAAGGAGTCATTTAGAGAGACACTGGAGCAATTGAAACTAGGGTGACCAGATGTCCTGATTTTATAAGGACAGTCCTGATTTTTGGGTCTCTTTCTTATATAGGCTTCTATTACCACCCCCACCCCCACCTCCATCCCAATTTTTCACATTTACTGTCTGGTCACCCTAGTTGGAGCTTGTCCTGGAGAGGCATAGCTTTAAAATTAGCAATGGACTGGACCAGTTTAGAAAATCAATGTGTCCCCAAGGGTGAGGTAATACTGACTAATAATTAATAAAAGCAAGCAGTGAAAATGTTAGGAAGTTAAAGGAATAATTAACTATAGAGCACAAAATGTTGTTCTTTTATGGTCCATTTTAGAAGTGTTGTGGCTCATTTACATAACCTTCTAATGCTACTTGCAAAAAATCAAACAAACAAACAAACTCCATCCCCAATCTATCACAGCTTTCCAAGTGTATCTGGATCATTTTCTACCCATAATACCTTTATCTCATTATACCCCAGCAAATTCAAGTGATGGATTTGAGATATTACATTTTTAACTCAACTTGGCTGTACAAATGCTCATTAAAGGCACTTTTGAAAGTGCTTCACAATGCTCTGTTCTGGTTGGTGGGCTAATTCAATGACGTTGCTGATGCAACTTTGGAACCTTCTACAGAAATCTGTGTGATCCATTCTGGACCATTGGAGCAGTGCCCAATGTGTATGATCTGGAAGAGCTATTCTGTTAATTTAACAGCTCTGAATAACAGATGAATGTAAATTGATGAATGTAGACTAGAGATGAATGTAAATTGATTTTATTTTGTTTGAGTAGGACAGTCTCTCCCACATATCTCAGTGGCAGAACCACTGCTGACCCAAACCTATTTTTCAGGTCACCTGCCATTTGGCAAGTCTTTTGACACTCGGGTTCAAAGCTGGCGTTGGAAAACATATTTTGTTTTATTGTAGAAATGCAGAAATAAAGGCACAACATAAAGTGCAAGAATGTTTGTTTCTTCTTGGCTTTTTGAAGCTAACACAAATCAAGCCTGCTTCTTATCTCCAGTGAACAGACAAAAAGGAATAGTCGTCATAACTTGGGAGGAGCCTAGTCTCTCATCATAAACACTTGTGCTAAGTAGATATGCACTGATCCAGTGTGAAAATGTGATCAGAGTACAAAATCACTTCTACTTCTGCCTGTAGGAGAGATGAACGCTTGTCTTGTGGCTGTACCATTTGCTGCAACATGAAATGTGCAGCAACATTGGTCATGACTATTGAAAAGCTCTTACATAATCTGAAAGGCCTAGTAAAAATCATCATCTTATTTCCCTCAATACCCTATGTCACTCTTCCCACCTTGCCCTCCACCCCATCAATAACTCAGGAAACACCTGCTAGATATACCTTTCGGCATGCCCTGAGGTACCAACAAATAAAATAAAGCTCAGCTCTCTTGGGGAAAGGAGGGGAGTAAGTTGCAGAATTGAGGACCTCTCACAACAAATGAAGTGCTGCCAGCTTGCCCCCTTTTCACCAAGCGGCAGGGCTGTTACTTTGAGCACCCGCTCTGATCACAACTTCTGCTGTATCACAAGAGAGGAGTGGTGGCCTTCTCCACAGCCAGCTCCCAAATTGTACAGCTTGACCATAATAATGTTCCATGCTTTTAACAGGCTGTAGATGCTTTTGTATTTTATGCAATTGTGTTAGACTAATAGGACTGGCCCATGAGTGTGTGCCACTGTGGAGCATAATATTTTAGGTGAAGGCAGGGGCTTTGCCTTGAAGTCTGCTTTAGGAGCAGTCGCATTCTTTTGTATGTTATTGGCTTTCTGTTAGTACAACACAGCTTATTTTACCAGCCCCAATTCATCTTTGAATGTTAGTGTTCAAACTCAATAGAAAATGGGGAACAAGATTCTGATCCCTGTTGCAGCATTATATCTCCAGAGTAACTCAGTTGATTTCAGCGGAGTTACTGGATTTACACCAAGATCTGGCTATGGTCCATAAATTACTTCTTGAGAGCAAATGTACATCTTTGTTTTGCTTGTTTGGCAATATTTAAAAAGCTCTTGTTTGTTTAAGTTATAAGTCCTCTGAAGTAAAGTATACCCACACACAATTCAGATATTCACTCATTTAGAACATTCTATAGCTATTTAAAGACTACTGTTTCTGTGCTGCTTGCAAATAAAAGTAATAATGGAGGCTTTTGCTTTTTAATACTTTAAGTGGTTTTAGCAGCAATGGATGTTGCCTGATGATTTGCAGACATACATATATATATGCAGTATTCTAGTTCTTTCTGCGGCCTTTTACTGCAATTGGTGCTATAAACACATGTAAAGACTGCCTGATTGAGCTTCAGTGTGTATAGTTAATATTAAGACCCTAATTCTTAAGTCTAGCTGAGCTGTGTACCTCTTCATGGCATCTTTGCTTTCACTGAATCTGGGGCCTGTGAAGGGGCAGTTCATTCCCAGCCACAACTTGGGCTATTTCTGCGCTACACACCACTTTTGGTGGCATGTAGGGTCTGTGTAGCTACACACTACTGTGAAAAGCACATCATGTATTCACTGTGGTGTGGATCTATGTGTGTCAGTGAAAGGCTCTGGCAAGAGGGAGGCAGTGGGGAAAGGAGGAACAGGTTCAGCACTGCCTTCCCTACTGTTGGAGCCTTTCCCTCTGGAGGAGAGATGCTCCAGCAGCAGGGAGCTGGCAGCCGTTCCCCACTGTCCCACCACCTGCTGCCAGAGCCTTTTCCTGCAGAGGAGAAGGGGACTCTACATTGCTCAGAATAGTAGTGGAGATGGGAGGTCTGGCTTGGGCCAGCAGAGAACGTGTAGGGTATGGACTCTGTGTAGAAACCCATGCCCCTCAGCTGTGTCTTTGCTGACTTAATCCATGCCTTGCTATCTATACTGAAATTTGTACCCATGCTAGGAGTGTTACAGATGTATGTATACGATGCCGTGCTGAAAGAACCCTGCAGCGTAGATGCACCCTGAGGGGAGTACCAGGCTGTGACAAATTGTGCCTGGCTGACTGTGGACCTAAAGGGCTGTTCTGGCAATTGGGGAATGCCAGAGTTCAGGAGCCCACTGCTATCACATTATACTGAGGGCTGAAGATGCGGTGGAATTTCCAGAAGGGTATTTAAGCTAACTCTCTGGGCACTTTGCACTTTTATTCTAGCCAACTTACACATGTTCTTCTCAACAAAATTTGCAAAATATATGTAATAACAAATATTCAGAGTATTATTAGCCTTCCTTTTTCTTCATGTGATTCTCCTGGGGCCCTGTAGCAGATCCACTTTTATTTATTATGTTTTTTTAAGACTCCCCAAAATATTTTTTTCTTTTAAATAAGAGAACCTTTACAACAGATTTCTATTACTGTAATGGTATTCCCCCCTACATAATCTTTGCTCACTTGTCTTGAGAGATTCCTTGAAAGAAGCATATTTTCAAATATCTGAGTGTTCTAATGTTCCTTCTGCATCGTGAACAGAAGACTTGGCAAAGATTGTCTTAAACAGATTTCAGAACTAGCCAAGAGTGTTCCTTAGGCAGACTCTAAACCCTCTCCTGACCTAAAGAATCTTAGCAGAAGCAGAGCTTGCAAATCTTGATGCACCTCTGTAACCACAGAGGAGTCCAGATGTGTTTGAACTTGTGAAATTCCACTGAACAAAGGGAAGCTCCCTCATTTTCTTGTACTCTGGATATTGGGGGCAGAAATGAGCTGGAAAGAGAAGCAGCTTGGGCTACTCAGCTTCCTTTCCCTCCCCAGCTTCTGTAGAATCCTTCTGCTCCAAGCCCAGCAACTCTTGCTTGGTGTGGTAAGGGAGGGGCAAAAGGACTGGACCTTAAACATGTTGGTAGACAGGCCTTCACGAGATTTTTAGGCTGAGCACATTCTAACTTATCCCTGGTTAAAAGACGCAGTGCTTGAGTCAAAATCAAACATCTGAGTTCTCCTCTTCCACTGAACCAAAATTTCATATCTTCAATCCCGATGTCTTAAAACCCTCCTCCTAGGTTTAGCAGTCTACAAAAGTTCCTCATAAAATTATTCATTGATTGAAGACTGTTTCTGAGGCTTGCTTAGCATTTGATGCATTTCCGAAAATTATTATATTCTGGTTTACATGGTAATTATCTGTAGAGATTAATTTACACAATGCATGTTTAAAATTTTTTTTAGACACCTAGCCATCTTGATAGGCTTTCTTTTAGAGTGTAGAATCAGCTATTGTATCAGTTAAATAGTATGCAGCCACATGGATTTTTTTTTTTTGGTCATAACTGACTGCATTATTATATCATTGCACTTAGTTTAATAACTGCAACTGTTATGCTGATAGAAAATGCCAAAATGAGAGAGAGAGAGAATCTTCTTACAAACTGCTGTTTTAATAGCACTTGACTATTGTGCGTTAGTTTAAACACAGTCTTATCCAACTCTAAGCCACTGGAAAGACTCCACTGACTTGAGTAGGAGTTGGACAGAGCTTTTGTCAGTTTGCATGTAACCCCTGTGTCCTTTAGCCTATAATGTGAAACTAAATATCAAGTGAAGCTCAATTAAAAGCCAAAGGTATATGAACAAATGTGACATTTGACTGAGGTGTATAGTATGAACAATTTTATTCTAAAGAATATAATCTCCAATGCCTCACTTTACTTCTAAATTCTGCCAGACCTTATATCAAATCAGTTTTTCTCAATTATCAGGCATGCAGCTGCATGCAGCGTATCCAGACAAAGAAGTAGAGTGGAGTTTTCTTACTATTCAGTATCTGAGACCCGAGACCTTAGCTACATCTTTCATTATATACCCTGAATTAGGGGTTTAATATCTCAGCATTTTCAAACGATGCCAAGCTGGTATTTGATTATTCATATGTCAAAGGATAGGCATGTTTGCTTAAAACATCATCTTGTTCCTGATGAGAAAGGGTGTACTGGGTTCTGCTTGTTCTCAAGGAGATGGCTTGTTACCCCCACCTGAATAGAAGGGAGGTGGGAGTGATTCCCTGGAGAGACACAGAATCAAGGGCAGTTCTGAGGGAGACAACATAAGAGCAGCCAAGTCTGATATCATTGTTAACCATTCCAACTTTTCCAAGCCTCAGGAAGAGGTTGAGTTTTTGACTTTATATGGTGTGTGAAACTTGCTCTAGAGCAGGTTGGAAAGAAACCTGCTTATGGCATGTTATCAGCTTGGATGCATGTCGTGAACCCCCAAATCATGTAATATCATTATGTTTTACAGTAGAGAAAACAGAGGACTTCTTTTCAGACATTTTTCTACAAATTACCAGCCAAAAATGTTTAGCTGTTTTTAATCCTTTTTGAGGACAATAGACATGTGACTCACTAATGAAAAATACTTGAGCTGATCATGTTGCAGCTGCTGCCTCGGCTAAAACACTGTCAGCTCAGTGATCTTAAAAGTGTTAACCTGTGTCCACATGGCTGTTGGGGGTGGGGGTTTCAATTGATTCAGTTTAGCTCATCTGAAAGCTCCTCTTGTTTGCTTGTGCAGACCTGGTCCATGTGGTGCAATGCTACAGGCCTAGCAGAGCTATATTTTACAGGCACTTTGCGGCTTCAAACTATCACTTTATAATGCAACTACTTTCATATATAGTGATTGGAATAGCATATCATTTTTAAATAAATGAACAAGTAAAATCAAAGTGCAATGATTCGTTGAGTTTCAAACTACACCACTACCTCGATATAACGCCACCTGATATAACACAAATTTGGATATAATGCAGTAAAGCAGTGCTTCGGGGTGGGCGAGGGCGGGGCTGTGCACTCTGCCGGATCAAAGCACATTCAGTATAACACAGTTTCACCTATAATGCGGTAAGATTTTTTGGCTCCCAAGGACAGTGTTATATTGGGGTAGAGGTGTATATGCATTATTGCAGCATAATTGCAATGGCTAAAATGTAAATCTCAATACACCATATTTATACTAAAGAAAAACAATAAAATAAAACTTCAGTAGGCTTTCACGCTGAGACTACCATCAACTGATAGCTTTGAAAAAAATGTATATCAGTGTGCACCACGTGTAAGATATATAAATCAATCAATACCTTGGAGTCACAATAGTGATTATTTTTTCCCATAATGTAGGAGATTTACAATGGGCATTTTTGCACCTGGTATGCTCTGGGGTTGTTAGATAATATATTATAGATGATAATGTAGACAATAGTAAGGGAATTAAAAAATCATTGTGTTTCCTAAGGCCTTTCTGCAGTTCCCCTCCAGATAAAGTTTTAGCAGATCTGCTGATGAGTAATACCAGAATTAGTGCACCTACTGGTATATAGCACTGTGCTTGGAATTCCCTTTCTGGGAGAATGTATGTGGCTCTGCGCTGCTCCTGATTCTGGCCTATGCCTTAATGGCAGAACAGATTGGACTACTGCAAAGCGTTTTGCTTCGGGCTACTTAATCTATTTGACACTACTCATAAGCTTGAGCCAATGCAGAATGCAGTAACATATCTGCCTGGCAGTATAAGCCTTTTAAATCATACATCATCTGTGTTGCTTGTACTGTCTGTATATTGCGTAGGGAGATCATGATATACTGTTCCTTTTTTCCTGGCCCCAGTCAGATGACATAGACAGGGTGACAAAACCTAACTCTGCTGGCAGATGTCACTGTCTCTTGACTCCTCTGGCTGCAGTTACACTCTTTAAGCTACTTTGGCTTCTTATTTGCTTCCAGCTGCAGTTCAAGATGTTAGTTTAATTTATACAGCTATATATGGGTCAGGGCCTGTCCACATCAGAAACCATCCCCGCAGTAGAAATCAGCTGGCGATATCTCTTATATTTGAACGTAGCAGGGAGGAGGTGAAAGTGTTCTCAATAGAGGGTCCTCCACACTCTGTATTTTATTTTCTGCTTCTGGTGCAAGAAATCCTGAGTAGTTTCACCTTTTGGAAAAGTTGTACAGTCTATTTGATCAGATTTTTGCTCAGCGGGGCTGGGAGGATGGAGTGTGTGTGTGGGTCATCCTTGGCATAGATGTTATAGGTTCATATTGTTTAATTTAGTAATTTTGAATATTTGTTCATTTTATTAATCGTGATACAAATTATATCTGAGAAATGGGAGCTGCCATTTATAGGGTGGGGGCACAGTGAGTGAGCTCCAGAATGTAGAGGGTAAGCTGCTGCAGCTGGCTTGTAGATGTGCCCAGAGGAGGCATTTGTCTAAAAGGAGCTTCTAAAGAAAAAGCTTTGGATTCCAGTATAAATGAAATTCTCCTTAAAAAGCTGAATCATGTGATGAAGGATGTAACAGGTGCAGAATGCAGTGGAAAGGTGGCATAGAGCTACCTTTCCCCTCGCTCTCCTATGCTGTGTCACATGTAAACTAGAGGGCCTCAGGCTAGGGTTAGGGGGTAAGACTGGGTGATGAATCTGCTAAGCAGCACATGACAACTTGCATGAGCCCCCTCTCCATCTGACATCCTTTTCCTATGGCCAGGGAGCGGAAAAGGACTGGTGGCAGGAAGTGGTTGGGCTGTTCTGGGAAGCAGCAGCTGCATGGTGAGCCAGGAGCTGCAGAGAAGCTGGATGCAGAGAGGGACCCCCAGAAACTTTGTGGAGGGCCATGTGCAGAACAGGTTGTGACTTCTGGACCTTACAGCCGAGTGTAGGTCTTTGTGGGACCTGAGGGGGAGCAGCAGTAGCTGTAATATCAATAATTGCTCCCTGAGCGCATGTAGTGTCTTTTAACATTATTATGCAGGATCATTGTTGGGGCTGGATGAAAGCAATTCAGGGCCCGAGGCACACCCTCATGGGTCTCTCCACTGCCCATCACAATATTGAAACCTCTTCCCTCTTTAGCGTTGCAGAGGACACTCCTACAAGAACTGTCTGCTAGACTGCCACCTTTTGGGGTAGGCGGTGAGACAGATGAACCAGTCCTTCCTCCCCAACCTCCTGACTGCTGCTGCTTCTCTTTAAGAAAACTAGGGTCTGTCCTGCCCCTATGAGCAAAGGACTGTGTGTATGGGGGTGGGGGTGGGGTGTTCCCTGCTGATACCACACTAGCAGAGCCATTATTGGATAGTAGCAGCAAAGTTTTCCAGCCCACATGCACAGAGCTCTCCGCTGGGGTAGTGTTAGTGCGGGCACCACCAGAGCAGAGCAGCAGACATCAGAGTTAAATGAAAATGAATGAGTTAAATGAACAGAGCTATTGGCTCAGGCTGTCTGCAGAGTCTGACAGATGTTATTGCATTGATTAAACTTGGATCATGTTTTTGAGTTTGTCTTTGCAGCCATCAGGACCTAGAAACAAGCTCTTTTTAAAAAGGAAAGTGGAGACTATGACCTTCTCAGGTAACTCCAGGAACTAGACTCCTTGGCAAGGGCATCTGCCTTGATCCAGCGATGAGTCATATGCAGAGCCAGATGGCACAATAATGAAACACTGAATATTTTACTAAAAACACTGGATTCTGTAAATATTAGAATTAATTGTTTATAAAATTTTTTGAAATTCAGTTGGTGCACTGCCACATGCCATGGCTTCAAGGGCATTTTTGTTTGTTAAAATTCTCAGGCCTTTATTGAAGCATGAGACCCTTCTATCATTTCTGTTAAAAACCCTGCCCCCCAACTCAAACAAAACAAATTGGTTTCAATTATTTGCTGCTACTTGTAGAGAAAAGAAAGTATTCATAATGAATTGTATGCACATAATAATGTGGAGTCTATGGATACAATTCAGTATTATCTTACTGATTCTAAAGTTGATAATCCGATATTTTATTTGTGAAAAGACTTGTGTTCATCCTTAGCATTTGAGTAATAAGGGAGTTACAGGAAATGTTTTCTTGCTGACAATATTAGGGAACGGGATCTTTTGAAGTTTTTGAAGTTTTGTATATTCACTTTCTGTTGTCCTTGCTTATTATGCAACAATAATTTGAAGAAACCACACTTGCACAGCTAAGTTCCAGATAACCATGTTTACCAACTATGCATAGAAACACAAGGGCCAGCTATATATATCCTGCTGCTCTGCTGGTTTCTGGTGGTTTCTAAAACATAGACCATAGTGAGTGCCACTAGAGGACTCACACACTATGGAAAGCATGCTTGTCCTCCCTCTTTATGAAAAGGGACATAAAGACATTACAAACACATTACTAACCAAACTGCTGTCACTAAATATATGACCTGCTACAAAATAAGTCCCAGAGATGGTTTATGACTTCCTTTTGGATAATGCCTTGTAGACATCACAACAATATTTGGGCAGTGGCTTCATTTTCTGATGTAGTTGAATCAGTATCATCTTCCTGCTCTATAATGTTAGAATCACAAGTAGCAGAAACAGGGATAGGTTCACCAGTATCATCTATGGCTATGTTGTAGGCTTGGTGTTTTTCATATGTGGTATTGGTGTAGAACATCCTGCTGAAATTGTGTTTTAAAAACTAGTTTCTGTATCATCTCCAGGATACATTTTGTGCCATTTCTATCTGATAAGACAGAGTGGAACATTCTGATGTGATAACTCCAAATTTCTGTGAATTATCTCTTAAGCATTTTTCTCCTTTGCAGACTGCACGGTTGACTGTGGCCATTTCATCACACTCTTTCTTTTGAATGACTCTCTGTAAATTGAATTTTAACAAATTCAGACAGCAGCGATGTTTTATAGAATGAAATTTAAGATTTCACCTGATTTGTAGTAACATGGACAGTGTTTCTGTAGGTTGGTAGAAAATTTGCAATCTTGTATTGTAAGCTGCATTTATCTGGGGTTGTAGCATTAATTGCTCACTTGGCTGTCTGGATAAATCTTTCAGCCAATCACTTTTTTGTGATGGTAGGGAGCTGATGCAACCTGTATGATACCATTTTTTATTTTTTTTGACAAACAACTGAAACTCTTTTTGAATGTGAATTGAGTTTCATTGCCACTGAACTCCAGCCGTCCAAAAAGAAAAAAAAAAAAACACCACCACCTTAATACTTCTATCATCTTCACTAAATTAGTTGTATTCATACTGAATTCTTTGAGCCATTTAGAATGGGCATCTACTGCAATCAAAAGCATGTTCCATATATGGTCCATTGTAGTCTATATATAAACTTGTTGCCACGGAATCCTGGTCGCTCTCAAGGAATGAAGGAGCATGTTTAGCATACGTTATTTGCTGACAACTTTGACATTGTTTTGTTTTTTCTCTATTTGTGTATCAGTCCCTGGCCATCACAAATAGCTCTTGGCAAGAATTTTCATTTTTACAATTCCCAGAAGGCCTTATTGTAATTCTTGAAGTACTCATGACCTAAGGAGCTTTGTGGGAATGACTGCTCTGGTGTCACTCCCAGGCAATCTTGACGTACATAAAACTGTTGTTTTCAGAGCAAAGTATGTTGGAAATGGTTGTGTTTGTGAATAATTCCATCCATTCATCATATTGTGCACTTCAGCTGTCACTGGAACATTGCTTAGTTTTGTGTTGGACTGTGGTTGTTGTTCCTGGCAAGGATTCGATCAGAGCCTTATAGAACATGTCTGCTCTGTCAGGTTCAATTTCAGTATCCTTACCTGCTGCTTCCAAAGGCAAGCGTGACAAGTGACAGACATTCACATGTTGTTCAGTATCTTTGAACTCAATATCATCACAGTGAATGCCGAAGAATAGAATCCACCTCTGTGATTCATAGACTCATAGACTTTAAGGTCAGAAGGGACCATTATGATCATCTAGTCTGATCTCCTGCACAATGCAGGCCACAGAATCTCACCCACCCACTCCTGTAACAAACCCCTAACCTATTTCTGAGTTATTGAAGTCCTCAAATTGTGGTTTGAAGACCTCAAGCTGCAGAGAATCCTCCAGCAAGTGACCCATGCCCCATGCTGCAGAGGAAGGCGAAAAACCTCCAGGGCCTCTGCCAATCTGCCCTGGAGGAAAATTCCTTCCCGACCTCAAATATGGAGATCATTTAAACCCTGAGCATGTGGGCAAGACTCACCAGCCAGCACCCAGGAAAGAATTCTCTGTAGTAACTCAGATCCCAACCCATCTAACAACCCATCACAGACCACGGTTGCTGTTACTGGTACACCTTTCTTTGGGTTAAACATTGAAACTAGAGGTTGATGATCTGTAACCGAAATACATTGTTTCCCACATAGATATTGGTTAAACTTTTTAATTCCCCAGACTAAACTCAGATCCTCTCTACATTTGAGTATAGTGTTGAGCTGGGTTAAATGTTATGGACTGGATGCAACCACGAAATTCATCCTGAAGGAAAGACAAGTGATTGAAATAACAGCAGTCTCCGAACCCAAGGCACAGGTGCATGTCTCTGCCCAAAACAAAGGCAAATTCAAGTCTGCTCAGAAGTGTGTGAGAGAGAAAAAATCAAGAGACAGCACACAGGATGCGACAGAGGGTATGTCTACACTGTGAATTACCTCTTGTCATAAACAGATAGCTAAGGGTTAATGTTCTTTTACCTGTAAAGGGGTAACACCAGTAACCTGAAACACCTGACCAGAGGACCAATCAGGAAACAAGACTTTTTCAAATCTGGGTGGAGGGAAGTTTGTGTGTGAGTTCTTTGTTCTTTGTCTTGTGTCTGACCCTCTCGGCTCTGAGAGTGATCTTTCTGTCTCATGGCTTTCTAATCTCTGTTTCCAAGTTGTAAGTACAAAAATAGTAAGACAATAATAGGTTTATATTGTTTTCTTTTGTATTTACATGTGTGTAGTTGCTGGAATGTTTAAATTGTATTCTTTTTTGGATAAGGCTGTTTATTCATTTTTTTCTTTTAAGCAAATGACCCTGTATTTGTCACCTTAATACAAAGAGACCATTTTAATGTATTTTTCTTTCTTTTATAAAGCTTTCTTTTTAAGACCTGTTGGAGTTTTTCTTTAGTGGGGACTCCAGGGAATTGAGTCTGCAGCTCACCAGGGAATTGGTGGGAGGAAAAAGTCAGGAGGAAAATCTCTTTGTGTTAGATTTACTAAGCCTGACTTTGCATACCCTCTGGGTAAGGGGGAAGGGAGATTAGCTATCTCGGTACTTGTGTTTTCCAGGACTGGAAACAGGGAGGGTGGAGTCCCTCTGTTTAGATTCACGGAGCTTGCTTCTGTATATCTCTCCAGGAACCCAGGGAGGGAACACCTGGAGGGGAGGAGGGGGAAGGGAAATGGTTTATTCCCCTTTGTTGTGAGACTCAAGAAATCTGAGTCTGGGGGTCCCCCAGGGAAGGTTTTGGGGAGACCACAGTGCGCCAGGCAAGGTATAGATTCCTGGCTGGTGGCAGCTTTACCAGGTCCAAGCTGGTAACTAAGCTTGGAGGTTTTCATGCTTACACCCATATTTTGGACGCTAAGGTCCAGATCTGGGAAAAATGTTATGACATGGTGGCATAGCGGTGTGGATAAATAGATAGAATCCAGAAGCCAGTAGGAATATATATATATATTTTCTCTGCTAGGGCTTTTAAGCAGAGAGAAACAGTTTGGTTTTAAAAGGAACCAGAGAGAATTTTTTTTTCTGCTCTCTCTTGCAGTTTTTGGCTTGCATATTAAGCAAGGAACCATTAAGGAACTATTAAGGGTCTTTTGTGAGACAATAGCACTCCCATTGAGAGTCAAGTATCCAGCAATACACATGCAAATAAAGTGATTTTTCTGGTTTACTTTACTTTTAAAAGATTAGCTAGAGGAAGAAAGGGAAAAAGGCACTGTTGCTAGGCCGACCCCAGGAGGCAACAGAGCCAGCAGTTCAGACAATAAACACCAGAGGGCACCCCAACACAAGAAAACAGGAACCATGCCTTCCAATACAAAAATGGAGGCCCAAGAACAAATCAAAGAAGCAGAACACAGGCGAAAACTGGAAAAAAGACAAAAAGAGGTGGAGCTGAAAGAAAAGGAAGAAAACATCAAACTGGCAGCCTACAAAACAGAACAAGCAGCCAAAGAGGCAGCCCACAAAAGAAAACTAGAAGAAGAAGAGGTGGCCCACAGAAGGAAACAAGAAGAAGAGGCAGCCTATAGAAGACAGATAGAACTCCAGAGGGAGACCCACCGACAGGCCATGGAATTAGAAAAGGCTAAGCAACATGCTCCAGCCAATCCTAACAACTCTTCACCAATTATGGTTCCACATCCCAAAAAATTTCCCACCTACAAGGCAGGTGATGACACTGAGGCCTTCTTGAAAAATTTTGAAAGAGCCTGTCTTGGGTACAGCATCACTGAAGACCAGTACATGGTAGAATTGAGGCCACAGCTCAGTGGACCTTTAGCAGAGGTGGCGGCTGAAATGCCTAAGGAGAAAATGAAAGACTATAAACTTTTTCAAACCAAGGCCAGATACAGAATGGGGATAACCCCAGATCATGCCCGTCGGCGTTTCAGAACCCAAAAGTGGAAACCAGGTGTATCATTTCCCAAACACGCCTACTACGTTGGAAAAAATTATGAGGCCTGGATATCAGGAAACAATGTTAAATCCATAGATGAACTGCACCTCCTCATACAAATTGAGCAGTTCTTGGATGGTGTTCTTGAGGACATAACATGGTACATACAAGATGGAAAACCCAAAAATCTCACCGAGGCGGGGGAGATTGGAGCCAGATGGATGAAAGTGGCAAAAAGCAAGAAAGCTACTGTCAAGGGGAGCGAATACCCCAGAGGGCACACCGACGACAAACCCTACAACCGAGGGCAACCAAAGATCCCACCTACAACCCAAGTAAAGCCACAGACGCCCTATTCTTCTACCTCACCAGTCTCCAGTAACTCACCTCGACCCAGTGACCAGTCAGCTGGAAGATGCTTCAAGTGTAATGAACTGGGACGTATCAAGGCCAACTGCCCAAAGACCGCCAACCGAGTGCAGTTCATTACACCACCATCACCCAAAAGATCTCCAGGCCCAGATGCCTCTCAAATACCCTTGGAGCGAAGGGAAATTTTGAGAGTGGGTGGAAAGAAGGTTACTGCATGGTACAGGAGCCAATTATCAGGAATCAGGCTGGGCTGGAACACCAGATCAGAATTGAGAGACATACAAGAGCAGGAATCAAGAGTCAGTCCAAATCAGGATACCAGCAGGCCAGTTTTGGGTGATAGAAGCAGAGGGCAGGAACCAGGAGGCAGTTACCAAGAGTCAGGCTGAGAGTAAGGATTCCAGGAAGGCAGGAACAGGTAAACACCAGACCAGCAGTCTGTAGCATGCCCAGCTCTACAAACAACATCCGGTTTCCTCCTCTGGCTTGAATAGGAGCTAAGGTCCCAAATCAGGAGCATTGGAGGTCTCTTAATTGGGGCACAGGGGCAGGGCTAGTGCCCCAGTTGGGTTACCTAGATCCTATCCCAAGTACCAGGTGCTAGATTGGAGTATGATGACACTCCGGACCCCCACTGACCTGGGTTCAAGGCTCAGGCCTTTGTGCATTCCTGCTTTAAAAAATGCATCAAAGAAAATACCTGACTTAGTCATCAATTTCTCCTTCTAACTGGAACAATCCACACCACCTTCAGCCACATGAGTCAAAAAGTGTAACAATATTACATTCTGCAGCAATAAGAGAGCTAGAAGCAATGGTTGTGACTTGTCCAATGTGACTTATTCTGAGAAAATCAGATCTAATTTGAAATATAGCACAAACAGCAACCTAAACTGTAGATATCTAGACAGAGGAAAAAAGTTCACAAAATTTTGAGAGAGATCTGGTGGGCATAATTTTTTGAAAAACTGTTAGTGGTAGAAAACTCAGTGGAACTTCAAGCCAAAGTTGATTTGAAATATGCGTGACGGATCTCTAGATGATGCTGTCATTCAAAAGCAAGCAACCTGAGATGTTCTGAGAAATAAGAGATTTTTCTAATAACTTATTTTTTTGAGTCTGTGACCTCCACTAAGGCTTAGTTACATTATCACTCAATGCTATGGTGATGGGAACAATATCTGAATATAAAGCAATGGAACGTCCATAAAAGCTTTATGAAGCTTCATAACACATTTTTGGCTAAATTTCAAGTGAATTTGCACTAACTTTTGATTTAACCAGGGCTACTGTATAGCATCAAGTGAAAAACATGCAAACTTCTGACTTTTCACAAGCCATTCCAGGCAAAGCGTGGTCACTCAAGTTTTGCTTTGGGAGTTGAACCTTGTTTGGGTCTGAAACCATTGAGTGTGAACACACTAAAACTGAAAAGGGAAAAAGAAACTTGAGTGGATAAGGCTGGACTCTAACCCAGTGAATTAGAGGTGGCTATAGTCGCAATGCATTTCTTACTTAAATTCAGATTTAACCTAAACAAATCAATAATTTTACATTAAAACAATGGTCAATTCTGGCTCTAATCCTGCAAGCCCCTGCTGAGAACTGCCAGATCAGGCTTTTAGTCTTCAGGAATATGAAATGAATAATGCAGATAAATTGAACTGCCAGCCCTGGAATAGGCAGCAGAATAGTTAATATTGTAAATGGTATCAGTGGTGTTTTCTTTTATTAATTGTTGATTAATCATATTCTGTCCAATAATTTTTCTGTGTCAGATATGAAAAGCTATAGGTCTATGTATTCCACCGTTGAATCTTCTGAGGAGCAAGCTCAGCTCATTGCATTATTTAAGTAGTGTTGGCAGTAGAGCTGGGTGAATAATGCAAAACACTCACACAGTTACCCTCTCAGTTTATTAAAAATGGCTGCACTTTGATTAAATTCTCATCCCTTTATCATGTTCGCTTTCTGTAAATATTCCAGCAAATGCCTTTACTGACAGGTATGGTCAAAGAAACTGAATTATGTAGCATATGTGAATTCATGATAAGTTTTCACAAAAGAAACCTTATTTTAAGAGTTATCCAGTTGGATAACTGAAACAAACCATGCACCCTCTGTATCTAGTCCAAACAGTTTGCATATACATGTTGAATAACCTCAGGGTTAACCAGGTCAGGCCAATAATCATATGCAAAATTATACAATAATTTCAAATATCAGATTAATTCAAGCAAATTGTGCTGTTCATGAAAAATTCATGAATTGCAACAGAGATTAAATTGAATGTAGAGCTATTTTCTGAACTATTTGCTCAAGTCTAGTTAGCATTGAGATGTTAGAGAGAAAATCCAATGTATAATTAGAAAACATGATAATTAAAATATTTTTTTCTCTTCACTTTTCTGGTCTTTTATCCAAAAATTGTGCTGAGGCAGATTCCAGTCTACGACTCTACTGTTACCGAAAGTGCCAAATCTATAGTGCCGTGTAATAGAAATGCTGAACCAGATTCTTGTCTTGTTCTGTGTCTACACTGCTCTTCACTGCACTTCCTGAAGGTTGCTTTAAAATTTGCCTTTAGCCATAAACTGTGCATAGAGGAGTATATTGGGTCATTGCTGCTATTACCATCTGGGGTTATACTTGTGGGCAGAATATGGCCTTGTGGCTGCTCTCTGGGTTGGGGAGCATTCCATAGCTATATGCATACTTTCCTGGATTCCGAGGCCAGAAGGCACCATTCTGATCATCTGTTCTGGCCTCCTGTGTTACACAGGCCATAGCACTTCTCCAAAGTAGTTCCTAGGGCAGATCTTTTAGAAAAACATCCAATCTTGATTTTAAAATTGTCAGTGATGGAGACCCTACCATGACCCTTGTTAAATTGTGCCAATGGTTAATTACCCTCCCAGTCAAAAATTTATGCCTTATTTCCATTCTGAATTTGTCTAGCTCCATTTCCAGCCATTGGATCATGTTTTATCTTTTTTTGCTAGATTGAAGAGTCTATTATTAAATATTTGTTCCCCATGTACAGGGCTGGCTCCAGGCACCAGCTGACCAATAACGTGCTTGGGGCGGCACCTTGGGGCCGGGCGGTGCTTGTTTTTTTTTTTTTTTTTTTTTTGTATTGGTTCGTCGGGGCAGCACTGGCGGTTTTTTTTATTTGTTTGTTTGTTTTTCAGTGGCACGGTGCGGGGGGGCAGGCTCTGGCGTGGTGCTCAGAAGGAGGCGGGGGCTTGGGGCAGTGCTCTGAGGGGGTGGGGCTTCTGGGGGCATGGTGCTTAGGGGGTAGGGCTTCAGGCTGCGTGGTGTTCGGGGGTGGGGGCTCACACAGAGCTCAGAGGGGGCGGGGTCTTGGGGCAGCGTGGAGCTCAGAGGGGGGTGGGGGCATGGCACGGCGCTCGGGGGGCAGGGCCTTGGCGCAGCGTGGAGCTCTGAGGGGGTGGGGTTTCAGGCAGCATGGCACTCGGGGGCAGGGGTCAGCAGTGCAGTGCTCATGGGAGGTGTGCGGCGGGGAGGTGCTCTTCTTTTTTGCTTGGGGCGGCAAAAAAGTTAGAGCCAGCCCTGCCCATGTAGGTACTTTATAGACTGTAATCAAGTCACCTCTTAGTTGATTTTGGAATAGACTGAGCTCTTTCAGTCTCTCTTCGTGTTTTCTAAACCATTAACCAGTCTTGTGGCTCTTCTCTGAACCCTCTCCAATTTGTCAACATCATTCTTGAATTGTGGACACTAGAATTGGATGCACTATTCCAGCAGTGATCACACCAGTGCTAAATATAGAGGTAAAATAATCCCTCTATTCCTACTTGAGATTCCCCTGTTTATGCATCGCAGTGTCTTATTGGGAGCTCAGGTTCAGTGGATTATCCACTATGATCTGCAAATCTCATTCAGAGTCGCTGCTTCCTAGGATAGAGTCCTCCATCCTGTAAGCATGGCCTACTTTTTGTGTCTAGAGGTATACATTTACATTTAGCTGTATTAAAATGCATACTGTTTGCTTGATAAACTGGGTGCAAGCATGTAATGACGTATCCTTTTCATTATTTTACCACTCCCCCAATTTGTGTCACAGCAAACTTTATCAGTGATTATATTGTTCTATTGTTCTTGGTCATTGATAAAAATGCGAACTAGCATAGGGCCAAGAGTCCATCTATGTGGGGCCCACTGGAAATACACTTGCTTGATGATGATGATTTCCTGTTTACAGTTACATTTTGAGACCTATCAGTTAGCCAGTTTTCAATCTATTTAATGTGCATCATGTTAATATAATATTCTAGATTTTTAGTCAAAATGTCATGTGGGACCAAATCAGTGCCTTACAGAAGTCTAAGTTCATTAAGTCAACACTATTGTCTTCATTAACCAAACTTGTAATCTCATCAAAAATTATATCAAGTTAGCTTGACATGATCTATTTTCCATAATCTCATGTTGACTTGCATTAATTAAACTATCCTCCTTTTAGCTCTTTTAATTGAGTCCTGTATCATCCCTTCCACTATCTTGGCTGGGACGGATGTCAGGCTGACAAGCCTTATAATTGGGCCATCCCATTTACACTTTTAAAAAAATTGACACAACATTAGCTTTCTTCTAGTCTTCTGGAGCTTCCCCAGTGCACCAAGACTTATTGAAAATCAGCTTTAGTGGTCCAATGAGCTTCTCAGCCAGTTCTTTTAAAACTCTTGGATGCAAGTTATCTGGATCTGCTGATTTGAAAATGTCTAACTTTCATAGCTTCTGTGTAACATCCTCCAGAGATCAGTGGAAAGGAAAGAGTGTAATCGCCATTTATTAATTGAGTTCTGTATCAAGTGCTCCATTATCTTGCCTGGGATGGATGTCAGGCTGACATAGTAACTTATCAAATGGAGGTGAAGTGGAGTGGGGTGGTTGGTTGATGTAAGGAAGTGATTGAAGTATGGACTGATATGCCTACTTTTCAAAAAGTGGTCACCAGTCCTTGATTGCGTGCTCTTTCCAAATTGGCCATAAATTTTGTTGCCGCAGCTTCCTGTGCTCTGCTGTGTGGGTGGGAGGCTGAAGAATTGATATATGACAAAGCTATACTGCTAATGTAAAACTATCTTCTTGTCAGAGACTCATAGACTTTAAGGTCAGAAGGGACCATTATGATCATCTAGTCTGACCTCCTGCACAATGCAGGCCACAGAATCTCACCCATCCACTTCTATAATAACCCCCTAACCTATGTCTGAGTTATTGAAGTCCTCAAATTGTGGTTTGAAGACCTCAAGCTGCAGAGAATCCTCCAGCAAGTGACCCATGCCCCATGCTGCAGAGGAAGGCGAAAAACCTCCAGGGCCTCTGCCAATCTGCCCTGGAGGAAAATTCCTTCCCGACCCCAATCATGGCGATCAGTTAAACCCTGAGCATGTGGGCAAGACTCACCAGCCAGCACCCAAGAAAGAATTCTCTATAGTAACTCAGATCCCAACACATCTAACATCCCATCACAGACCACAGGGCATACTTACCTGCTGATAATCAAAGATCAATTGCTAAATTAATTGCCAAAATTAGGCTATCTCATCATACCATCCCCTCCATAAACTTATCAAGCTTAGTCTTAAAGCCAGATATGTCTTTTGCCTCCACTACTCCCCTTGTCTGGCTGCAGCTTATTGATATCCATGCTTGTCCTGAAGCAATTTCTTCCCCATTTGCCAATATACTATTAGCACTGTTGCTGGTGCTGCTTCATTTCTTCAACATACGTGGATAGCTCAGTTGAACAGAGACTACGGAGGGCAATTGCCCTTAGGTCTCAGTATTCTAATTGTGACAAAGGTAGGAGATAGTTAAAATATGAAACCAGTGGCAATGCCATAGACTGTCAGGGTATGTCTACACTACAATGTAAGCCCAAGATTAGTGGATTTGAGTCAGCTAACTGTGGGTTAGGAACTCAGGGCTTGAGCGTCTACACTGATAGTTAACCATATGTTAAGAATTTTCTAAACCAGGCTGGAACCTGGGGTTCTGGCATCCCTAAAGCAGCACGCAGACTCCTTATCACCTTCCTGAAATGTGCCCACTCTAGCCCTTTGACTGTGGTGCACTGTGGGAAAACTTGACTGTCCACTCTGCATGTTAGGAAGCAGCCCACCAAAACATCCTGCAGAGTGCTTGCTTTGGTCCATGCGTGGACCAGCTGCTAGTATCAGCAACATGGAGAAAGGAGCATTTTTTGAAGAACTTTTCTTGCTTGTGCTGTCGCTCCTGTGACAGGAAATGGGCAGAGCTTCTGGTGGACATTTAGGTGGCATTTTCTGACTCACTAATGGCACTTGACAGAGCTTATGGAGGAAGAGGACACAGACATGGTAAATTCAGATTGGCTGATGCTGTTCATGACACTCTGCACAGCCGCTGATGCCCCCTTCATAGCCTGGAACTTCTGGAGCAGGGCCACAAGAGCAGACTAGTGGGACTGCATAATCATGCAAACGTGGGGTGAACAGCAGTGGGTCCAGCACTTCTGCATGAAGAAGCTACATTTCTGGAGCGTTATGAGCAGCTTCCTCTGACCCTCCAGTGTGAAGACACACAAGAGGGCGGCCATCCCGGTCCAGAAGTGGGTTCCTAAAGCCATCTGGAGGTTGGCTCCCCTGGGCTGCTATAGGTCCATTGCCAATCTGTTTGCCATTGGAAAGTTGACTGTGAGTAAAGTGGCAGTAGAAGTTTCTGAGGCAATCAGGTATGTGGTTTATCCCAAGGTGGCAGGCATAAAAGGTATTTATGAAGTAATTGCTGTCTTTGAGAGAACGGGGTTTCCAAACTGCTCCAGAGCCATTGATGAGACACTCTTGTGCCCATCGTTTGCCCTCCTCAAGGAGCACATGAGCAAATAAACCACAAAGGGTACTAGTCCATTCTTATGCAGGCCCTCATGGACTACAGAAGTCTATTTATGAATACCAATGTGGGTGGCACCTGGAAAGTTCATGATGCCAGGGTTTTGCCAATTGGGAGTCTATTGACATGGACAGCCTGGAACACTATTCCCTCCGAATGACATTGTCATACACAGAGTTACTGTCCCCACCATTATTCTGGGGGACTCCACATACTTCCTTTTGCCTTGGCTTATTAAACCGTGTCTGATTTCAGAGGCCCTGGCAAAAGGCTTAATTTCACTCTTAGGTGGGGTGTTCATTGTAGCTTTAGATATACAGTGAATGAAGAGCAGATAGATACGGAGTCTGTACTGTTGGTGACTTCAAAGGGGACAACTTGTGTTTAAATACTTAGCTGAATCCGGGCCCATGCCATTAACTGAAATAAATACACGGATAATTTTATTTGGGAAATGCACTGAAATTTAGAATGGCTGTGGTTTTTGTCAGTGGTCAATTTTTTAGATAATAAAGTTCGGATGATTGTACTTATAAAAGGTTTTAATGTTCTACCCAATCATTTATTGGGACATACATGGTGTGTTGATATGCCCTGCTGCAAATGATTATCCAAAACATTGAAAATAAATTGGTTCTTGATATTATATTGACAGCTGTTATAGTGTATCCTGTTCAGAAGAAAAGACTGAGACGTTCATTGCAGTGAGACAAAATGGGGTTTTTTTGAGGGGGGGAGGAGTTGCGTCTGGCTTTTTTGGATATTTGGAAATCCAACTGAGGGAACACAGTTAGCTGCATAAATGTATAGTCCCTAACACAATAAAATCAACTTAAAGATCTTTTGAAATACGAATTTAGAATTGAAAAGCTCCCTGAGCAGAACTGTGGTTCCATGGGCAAGATCATGTAGTAGTTACACAGCTGACTAAATTCTCATCCATTCCATGAGCATTTATAAAGTTTAGCGGATTCAATTATGCTGCAAGTGAAGCCCTGCTGAGAACCTGTCAAAACATCTAACTTAGTTAAAATTATAGTACAAATGAGGAATTCATATTTTCAATGTGCCTCAAAACTGAAAGTAGCTACAGTTTTATTTTTTATCTTACTGCAGTTTACCAGTGAGTTCTTCTGGTTTAGACCCTGGAGCAAAGTGCAAGTATAGTTCAGTGTTTTATGCTGTGTGTATCCTAATTTTAAATGATGAACTAGAGCCTTTATTCTCCTGTCACTTTTATGCCATGTACTTCTACAGTTGGTTTGGCTCTTTGAGAGAGACATGGAATAGGATTGTCATTAAGTGTGCACCAGGTACTGTGCCACTGTAAATGCCCACACTTCAGAGCTCTGGGACCAACAGCAAGAAATAATCTCTTAGGAATTGGTCTCTTGACCAAAAAGGAAATTTTCTCACTCAGAATCTCTTTTTAGAATATGGATGTTTTTACACACTCGCACCTCCTCAGCCCCCAAAAACATATTAATTAGAGCTCCCTCATGTCATCTCTAACTTACATATAACTAAATAACTTTTAATTGTACACAGTAAAGCACTGCTGTGGGAAACAAATAGAAAATAACAGCAATGATGGGATGTGAAAAGTTGCTTTAGGCTGGGTACATGTCACCTTCATTTACACCATTACAATCTCAAGTTCTGCTCTCAGATACGTGGACAGAGGCTTTACTGCAGATCTTTTAAATACAGTTACAGTGGAATGCAGTGGCTGACTTTACAAACTCTGGTGCAGCACGTACCTGTGCATCTGAGAGCAAGATAGCATCCTAAAGCAGAGGCTGTGTGCTTTTCTACAGAAATAAACGATCTTGAAATTTTCAAGTTGCTCAGCTAACATGTGTAATTAACTTGAGATATGTTGCCAAAATGCATCTAGAGAGGAATAGTAACCAAACGGAGAAGGCCATTTCTTAGGCAGTGAGGAAAGGGGTTGAGATTTCCCATTTAATGTGGCATGTAATTACATAGCACTGATGTTAATGTGGATCATATACGTCCCCTGTATAAGGTAATGTTAACCCTAAACATTTAATTGCATGCAATATTGCAGTGATATGGAAAATGCAAAGGGTAAGAATAGTTTTCCCTACATGCATTTACATACATGTAAGACAGCATTATAGGAAAATATTAAGTCAATTGTTGTTTAGGGCTTAATCATACCATTTAGGCACAGCACAGTGTAAGGGACTCTGCAGAGCTGCACTGGACCAAGGGCAACTCTGGGGGCACTTGTGCTTCAGGAATTGTTCTTGGAACTTTCTGGCAGGTAGGGGGAGCACAACCATAGTTACAGCATACTCCTTTCTGTGTGTCAGACCAGTTCTTCTGGTCACTGTCCTGGAGTATTTTATGCTTTTGGTACTGGTTATTTTAGAAACTATCCTTCCCCTTTATCTTTTTCTCTATTCATCATCCAAGCAATTTGATTACCATGTGAGCATTGGGGGGAAGGATAGCTCAGTGGTTGAGCATTGGCTTGCTCAACCCAGGGTTGTGAGTTCAATCCTTGAGGGGGCCACTTAGGGATCCAGGGTAAAAGTCTTTCTGGGAATTGGTCCTGCTTTGAGCAGGAGGTTGGACTAGATGATCTCCTGAGGTCCCTTCCAACCCTGATATTCTATGATGATAAAATAGGGATAAGCAGACTGGTTAGGAAGAAACCATGACTGTATTGAAACAAATCCTAGCCATATTGAAGCTTTAGCTTTCTCTTCAGATAAAACATCATCCCAAGAATTATTAGAAGAAATAGCACTCCTAATTTCACTCATTTCTCCCAACTTTGAATAATTTGAGTGGTTAGTGTCTGCCTCTATTTGCTTTAATATAAGGAGGGCAAGCATTAGTGGTAGCTCTTCTCTGGTTCCTCATGTGGTCCTGCAGTGTTTCCTCCACTGCATTCATTAATTCTCATAGGTCTCAACCTATACTTTGATGTTTCTAGTCCTTTTTTACATGAGAACTAAAGGCAGTCAGTAGTCAGAGTTTGTGCTCCTGCTCCATGAAAACAGCCTTTGACACCTGGTAACTTGACTTTGCACATCAGCAGTTCAGAGGCAGAAAATGTAGGCATGTCTGTTTTGAGTAGAAGAACCACAGATTAAATCAAAAGCAAGCTACACTGGGACAGAAGATACAGAGTCTAGAACAACTACTATGCAATATTTAAAGGGGAGGGAGAAGAGAGAAGTCTAGTGCATTATGGGTATGTCCCTGCCAGTGTGCCTTTACTTCTGACCATGAATAATAGGGTTTTTCTAAAGCCCAGTTGAGGATGTCCTGTTAAAAACGTCAGGGATCAAATTCAAAGTCTTTCAAGAAACCTGTAAACAGCCAATTTAAGCCAAATTAGGAAGAACATGAAGCATCATAATGTGTATTTGTCTCCAACCTTCCTGTCCAGGTACTCATACTGCCCCTGTTAGCATAGTATGTTAATACCTCCCAGAGATTAATGGAATACCAGCTTGACACCTCTGTGAGGTAAGGAAGCAATGCTCTCCCCGTCTGACCGATGAGGTCCAATGACTTGCCCAAAATCACACAGGAGATCAATTGTAGAACTGGGCAGAGTTCACCTCTCCTGAGTCCCACAGCAGGGCCGTACACACAAGATCATCCTTCCTCCAGTGCCACATGAAGTAACCTTAACAAGCGTTCAGACATGTTCAGTGGAGAATAACATATTTAAATATGCCACTCTACATGTTAACTTACCAATTTTCATAAGAATTTATCAGCAGTCCTTTTTGACTGATTCAGTAAGTTAGCCTTACATTTTTATAGAAGAGTTTTTGAAAAAAAGGAGGAGCGGATTCTGCTCCCACTTCCACTTTTTTCATGTTGAGAAGACTCCATTGACTTCAGCTGAGCTATTTTAGATTTACATTTGTGTAAGGAAAGGCAGAATAGGGCACTTAGTGTTCAGAACAAATGCTTTTAGCTGAAATAGCAACCTTTCATGTCTATTTTCCTAGCCATAAAGCAGATGGATTATTAGCTGCTGTGAACTTGGCTAGGGGTTCTGGCCCTATTCCCACTGCTGTTATATAGTTAACCTTATAACAGGTGATCTGAAGATAATGTTTTTCAATGTTATTTCCTTACTAAGTATGAATTCAGTGTCTACAGGGTAACAAAGTGAAACCTTCAATTCTGTATCTTAAAATGGCTGACACTGCACCCTTATCTTGGATGGTTGTATGGTATAGACTGCTGTTTACAATCCAAAACCTTTAACTAGTTAAGGAAACTAATGATTGGTGTTTAGATGCCATTAGCATGGGAGATTGATGAGAGACACACACACACTGCAGCACTCAGCCCTTAATGAATTCAATTAAACTGCAGATAGCAATAATTAGGGACCTACCAAATTCAAGGCCATGAAAAATACATCACGGACTGTGAAATCTGAGCTACCCCAGGAAATATGGTCTCTTGTGTGCTTTTACCCTATACTATATAGATTTCATGGGGGAGACCAGCATTTCTGAAATTGGGGGTCCTGATCCAAAAAGGAATTGCAGAGGGGTGGGGGGAATCGCAAGGTTATTTTAGGGGGGTCATGGTATTGCCACCCTTACTTCTGCACTGCTACTGACCACGGCGCTATCATCAGAGCTGGGCAGCTGGCCAGGCACCCAGCTCTGAAGGCAGCACCCCACCAGCAGCAGTGCAGAAGGGTGGCAGTACCATACCATGACACCCTTACTTCTCTGCTACGGACTTCTGAGCTGGGCAGCCAGGGAGTGGCAGCTGCTGACCAAGGCCCAGCTCTGCAGGCAGCAGTGCAGAAGTAAAGGTGGCCATACCTTACCATACCATCCTTAATTCTGCACTGCTGCTGGCAGCGGCTCTGACGACAGCGCCTTGGTCAGTAGCAGCGCAGATGTAAGGGAACCTCCCCAACAATAATCTTGCAACCCCCCCCCACTCCTTTTGGGTCAGGACCCCTTCAATTACAACACTGTGAAATTTCAGATTTAAATAGCTAAAACCATGAAATTTTCGATTTTTAAATCCTATGACAGTGAAATTGACGAAAATGGACTGTGAATTTGGTAGGGCCCTAGCAATAATAAGACGCCAGCATATCAGGATGATATTGTACTATCAGTCAGAACATCCCAACAAAGACATGGGGCTTAGCCCTCTTACTCTTCTTTGAGGCTTGCTCACATTTTTGTAGCATCTGTGTGGGTGGAAGGGTCTGATCCCAGTGTCTTATAAAGAAACTCCATCAACTTGAGATGTGCCCATCACAAATTTCTGTTTCTGTTGAAAAGACAGAATAGATTAAGTTGATAGGGGTGACATGGGCAGGTGTCTGTAAAATTGATAGCTCCGAGAGGATTTTTTTTGGCCTAACTTTAGACTTAACCATCTCCTATCCACACAGTAATCACACTGCCCTGTGACATTTGTATGGTGGCGACGTGTCAGATAGGGAAATGATGTGCCAACAAACCCACTCAGTGCAGAGAACTTGGATCCATACTTTTAAAAGACAGACTACAAAACTGGCTTAAGGATCATTCTGACCAGCTCTGTAAGAGAACAGACAGTTCAGTTGTACAGAGCAATTACAACTGCTGCTCAACATTCTAAACTGGAGACCATTTTATAAAAAAAAGACTTATTTTTTCTATTAACAAATCTATAGGGTCTGCTTGCCACAAGATTAATTACACAACATGGGACGTTAGAGACCTCTGCTGCACCTTATGCTTTATAACATCCCAAAACGACAATTATCTGATGATAACCCATTCCCTATTCAGCACATATTGCTTAATTAAGGAATCTTGCTATTGCTAATACTGTCTGCTGTGGAATTCAAAGGACAAGAAACAATAATGTTAAGACCTGCCATGTTAAATGATCAACATACATTTTTTATAGTCTGTATGCAGCATATCAATACATTCTGAATACTAGCTAACAACCACTTAGTTGATTTGTGTTTGTTGATATGCTCCATTTCAAAATGGAGCTAAGGCAACACAAACAGATTAAATGGTCTGTAACTGAGCCACTGCAAAGCAAAATCTGAGATCAGATGCAAAATCTGAGGTCAGAGTCAGAGAGCCACATTAATACCATTAAATTTTGATAATGTTGGGATGTATCCTAGCAGTAGGAAGTCCTTCTTTTTTTTTTTACAGGCCTTCACCAGTGAAAAAGGTGCTAGTCTAATTTTCTTAGTTTAGGACTAACAAGTACCTTAAAAAATAACTTAGTTGCTATGATATTGGGGGTAGGATCAATATTTTTCAATTATGTAATTGCTTTCTTGAAAGAAAGGAAAAAGAGATTTACAAAAATGAGAATGGGAGAGATTAGAGAAGAGTGACCAGTTTAAAATAAGCTTTTGGCCAACGAATGTCTCAGGACTTTCACTTTTAAGTTTATAAATCACATTCTATCGAACAAGATAAAAGCATTGACTCTCAGTAAAGGTACTCAAAGCTTTAGAAAAGATTACTCAGGGCCCAATACTTTTTCTCTTTAAATCAATGGTAAAAGCACTCATTGACTTCAGTGAGTTAGGATCTGTCTCGCTGTCTCCCACTATAGTGTATTAGTCTGATGGGGATCTCTTGGAATAACTCATGGGATGTTTATGACAAGGCTGAACAGTAGGGCAGATTCTCAGCTGGTGTAAACTGTCACAGCTTCATCTAAGTCAACGGAGCTATGACAATTTACACTAGTTGAGAATCTGCCCCTGGAAATCACCTGCCTGTGCAAAGTGAAACATACAAATCCACTTTATATCCATTCAACCTCAGTAATACTTGACTGGGACCAACCCCTTCTCATGCCAGTAATCTTTAGCCATGTGACTAGTCCTTGGCACTCATTGGAAATTAGAAAATTGAGAATAGTAACCCCCTCCCCATTTTCACTGAAATTTTCTAACCAGATCGAGTAGTCCCATTGCCTCACCCATCTTAAAATGAATAAATTACATGTTGAGGCTTTTAGCAGGAAAGCAAGGCTTATGTTCTGACTACTAAAAGGGCTGGAATAGAGCAGATAGGTGCAAGTAGGTAGGAGACAGGTGGCAGGGGGAAGAGAGACTGGTGCGGGGAGGGAGAGAAGTGAAGGAAAGGAAGAAAAGAAAGCAAATACTAAAGATATAAAAGAGACAGGAGGAGAGAGGCCAAATCAGAAGAGAGGTTTGTACGAAAAAATTAAAATTCCAAATGGATGTCGAATTGTAAAGCATGCCCTTGAGAGAGACTATGGGTCTGAAGTGAAAACCCAGCAAGCTACAGAAGGAAAAGCGGACAACTCTTTGCTCATTCAAATCCCTCCTAAGAACTAATCTATGATGTCCACAAGTAGAGCATTCCAAATAAGTTATGTATACACTTATGGGGTGTGTGTGTGTGTGTGTGTACGCACGCACGACTGAAGGATTGACAGAAGGATAATTGTTGTAGCAAGTGTTGTGATTTTGCCAGACCCTTGTGAGAGCAATGTAAGGGAGGGGAAGGAAAGCCCCTGCCATTGCTCTCAATAAGTAACTAACCACAGTGAGAGACATAACTCTTCTACTTTTCAAGCTATCCCTGGAGATAGAGGAGAGTGCTAGTTTATTGTTAATTTCAGCTGCACTCAGACAATATGGTGAGGAGGGCTATATAGGTATCTAGTTAGGTTAGATAGAACTGCGCCCCAGGGATATGTCTAAGCACGGAGTTGGAGATGTAAATTCCAACTTGAGGAGACATACCTATGCTAGCTCTGACTGAGCTTGCGTGCTGAAAATAGTGTAGCTGTGGTGGTGTGAGCAGAGGAAGGAGCTAGCTACTCTAAATACCTACCCATCTAAGACAGTAGGTATATACTAGCTCGTCTCACTGCTTGCACCAATTGAGTTACATTCTACAGTAACTTCTCACTTAAAGTTGTAGTTATGTTCCTGAAAAATGTAACTTTAAGTGAAATGATGTTAAACGAATCCAAGATTTAATGTAAATGAGGGGAGTTAGGTTCCAAGGAAATTTTTTTGGGGCAGACAAAAGGCATTTATATACTGTACTGTGGTGGGGAGGTGCCCCTGGCTTGCCCCTGGGGCTCAGGGCTCTTGGTGCAGGGTCCGGGAGAGAGTTAAGGTGCGGGCAGGCGCTCAGGGTGGGGATGCAGGAGGAGGCTCAGGGCTGGGGCAGGCAGGAGGTGCAGATCACTTACCTGGGGCAGCTCCTGTTTGGCACAGGGGGTGTGCAGGTGGCCGCGATTCTGGGAGCTGCCCCCTTCTCCCCTGTCAGGCAGGGCCACCAGGAACACAGGGGCTTTAGGGGCTGCAGGGAACTGAGCTAAGGGGGCCCTGGCCTGCAGCTCTAAAGCCCCGTTCGGAATGCAGCCCTGCAAGCATGCACGGGCCAGAGGATTTAGGAAGAACAGGGGCAGCCGTGCAGTCAGGGGCTGGAGAGAAGCAGTGCTTTCCCGGTGGCCCTGCCTGCCGGGGGGGAGATTTCTCACTCCCTCCCTTCCTCCCTCCCAGAAAGTCCTAAGTGCTGCCAAACAGCTGTTTGGCAGTGGGGGAAGCGCTGGGAGGGAGGGAGGAAGGAAGGGAGGGGGAGGAGGTGGAGAGGAGGAACTTGTGCAATGTTCCCTTGTAAAGTCAGCCAAACAACGTTATAAGGGAGCATTGCACAACTTTAAATGAGTATGTTCCCTAATGGGGCAGCTATGTAACTTCGAAACAACATTAAGCAGGAGGACGTTAAGTGAGGAGTTACTGTACTTTTAGTACTCTCAATCAGAGCTACTGCAGGTGTGTCTCATCGAGCTGGAGTTTACAACTTTCCAGCTCAAGGCGTAGCTATATCCCAGGGAAGGGCCAGGCACATCTGGTCTGAAGGAGATTTTCTGTCCAGAGACCTCCACCCAACCCTCCAACCATCTCAGCCCTCCCCAGAATCCTGAGCAAAGAAATGGACTTTGCAGCAAGTCAATAAATTTATAATAAATACAGGGGTGAAAGTAAAGCCGAAGACTTACCAGTATAGGGGTTGGCTCTGGCACCTGGAAGGGGCGGAGCCTCGGGCAGAAGAGGCGGGGTTGGGGGGCAGTGTCCTCCAGCTACTCCATCCATGCTGCCTGGCCGATGCCACCCGGGGCTCCGGCTGCTGCTGCGGGCTCTTTTAAATTGCTGGCCGCAGGGCAGCTGCTCCCCCCACCCTCTCGTTGGTGGCTGGGGGTAGTAGGGGAAAGGGGCAACGACATTAAAGTGCTGTTGCGGCAGTGCTTTAAGCAGGATCCTTTGCCACGGCAGCGCTTTAATGTCGCTGTCCCTTTTGTGCCCCTCCCCCCGCCTCAGCAGCCGACAGGGGGTGCAAAAGGGGCAGCAATGTTAAAGGATTGCTGCAGCAGCGCTTTAAGCAGGGTGCTTTAAAGTCAGCTGAGTACGGGTCGGTACAGGCGGCCACTTTTTCCGGTATGTCGTACCAGCCCGTACCGCCTTGCTTTCACCCCTGAATAAATGCATCTAAAACTGAATTTCCGTGAGCATCCTGTCATCTTTATGTTTGTGTTGGTACAGCACTGAGTGCATTGCCATGAATAGCAAATAATAAATAGTAGTAATAGAGAAAACGGAAAAAGTAAAATAGGGAAATATAATTAGCTCTTGTATGTCATAGAACATTTGCTTTATACAGCATGTTGAATCTCTTATTTAAGGGATTATTTGGCTATTTGTACTGGGGGAAGAGATAGGAATGTTTTCCTGGACAATATTTCCCTACCTAGCAGTTTGGAATAAGCATAAAAGAAATGCAAAGAGGTTGACTTCAGAGAGCTAAGGAGCTGAGAGTTAAGTCTGAAATTCCATCCTTGAATGAGCCTTTTGTGTCTAAGACTGCTGGGGGCCATTATATCTCTCTGAGATATAATACAGATTACTTTTTCTGTGAAGAGTGAGGTTAGACAGAGATGCAATTCTACCATTTATCTTAAAATCTGATTGTTCTGGTATGTTGTAAAGAGACATTTAGGGACATATTTATGTATTTTTTAAATCTGACTTGTTTATACACTTGGAGACCCACATTTTTACCAGCCCCATTTTTCACTCCAAGGAACCTGAGGACCTCTGTTCTCATTATGTATAACCACACTACTTGACTATGTATGTAAAGAGCAAAAAGCACAGACCAGAAGGCAAAGTTGTGACCCTTTTAAAAATAACACCCTCAATGTCAGTTTAACAGTTGGTATCAACTTTCCGAAGTGGACTCAACAAGTCCTCTGTTTTGTGCATATCTATAGCTACATGTGCCACTTACTGTTCAGCGTGCTTTGTGTCTCCCTGCTAACGGCTGGTTGACAGGGATAGCTGGTTGTCACAGCTGCCACGTGTTGGATTTAGCCCTTTAGCTCAATCTAGGCTCATGGTCATCATTAGGGAGCCCTATAAGATGAAGAGTTTTTGACAACAAGTTTTGCTTAATCAAAGTTTTTTGTTTTTTGTTTAATTCCTATGAGCTTCCAGAGACAGCGGGAGTGGGCACTTCATCTGCATGTGAGTCATTGCAAAACACCTAGGATTACATCTGTAGACACGTACTATATGCAACCCACGCACCCACTCTCCCTTCAGATACACTCCAGGTTGTCAACAAATTAGTTATACTAGAACACCACTGTCTGAATCTTTAAAAATGTAAAGCACTGGAAATGCAGGTTAAGATACAAGATAGAAAATGAGTGTTTGAAAGTCAGAAAATGCAGCCAGTCCTGGAACCTTAGTCTGAAGTGGAGCACAGAATTTGGCCCAAGAGGTGAATATAGCTCAACTGCTATGACAATAATGTCATTAAATTTAACATCCTTGTTGGGGGGGAAATGCCAAAGAAGGCCATCACAGTCATAAGCACAGGCAGTTGTGCTTATGATCCCAGGCATTTTGAAGATTTGGTCTCCTTCTCTGTGCTTCTTCAGGGCACGCCTACCAGTACACCCATGCTAGTCCCTGCAGCTCCAGGAGCAGTGCCGTAACAAGGGCGAGGCGAGTGAGGCACTTGCCTTGGGCGCACAAAGCAGAGGTGGGCAGCTCTACCACAATCAGAGGCGCTGCTTTGATGGCAGCTCTGCCGCCGCCACTTCTTTGGTGGCAATTTGGCGGCGGATCCCTGAGTTCCCATCAGAGGGAAGGACCTGCCGCCAAATTGCCGCCGCGGCTTCATTCATTCTTCAGTGGCAATTCGGCGGCAGGTCCTTTTCTCCGAGAGGGACTCAGGGACCTACTGCTGAATTGCCGCAGAAGAGCCTGGAGCCGGCCCTTGCCTTGGGCGCAAAAATTCCGTGTTATGGCTCTGCCCAGGGGTATGTGAGGTGCCACTTAGTTGTTGTTCTGCCCTTTTCTCTACTCTCTAGACTTTCTTTAAATATGTCCCAGGGAGCTAGGTAGAAGGGGATGGGGAAGATTCTTGGCAGAACTTCTGTGGAAACGCAGAGTCACAGAATACCTGCAAGCCTCACAACAGCCAAGGAACTGCTTGCAGGGCCTCTTGAGAGGCCAGTTTTTAGAAACCGTGTCCTACTCTGGCTGAATGAGTAGGGCTCTGTTAGCCAAGCCCTGACATGGTTCATAACATTTGCTTCTAACAAGGGTTGCCAACTCTCCAGGATTGCCCTGGAGTCTCCTGGAATTAAAGATTACATATTCTTTTTAATTAAAGATGAATGTGAGGAAACCTCCAGAAATATGTCAACCAAAACTGGCAAACCTACTTCTAGGTCACTATCATTTTAATTGCTGCATCCTTAAACAAGTACAGTGCAAAATATACTGGGATTGAATTCAGTTGGATTGTGGCATCTCAGAGAGTGGGTTTTCAGTTGGTTGGTTTTTTGGACACTGCTGCCTTGTATTCCAGAATTGTAGCTTTCTTTTTTTAAGCATCTAGCTTTGAACATGTGACCTGAGTGTTACTAAGCACTGCTTGACTCTCAGTAGTGTAGACTTAGGGGTAATTAACATTGGAGCCTAGCAATCATTAGAGTGTGTGTGAGGGATAGCTCAGTGGTTTGGGCATTGGCCTGCTAAACCCAGGGTTATGAGTTCAATCCTTGAGCGGGCCATTTAGGGAAGTGGGGATTGGTCCTGCTTTGAGTAGAGGGTTGGACTAGATGATCTCCTGAGGTCCCTTCCAACCCTAGTAATCTGTGATTTAAATGTTAATATAGTTAATTGTTTCATTGATGAACAAAATGCAGGAAGAGGGCCAGGCATCTCATTTTGACCTATGAGCAGGTGGCACTTCAGCTGTGAGTGAAGCTAGGCAGAGTACACATAATGACTTTGTACCAACTCTGTTGGCCCATTACTGAGCACTGTGTTTACCCCCAGATCAATGTCCAGCCAGCAGAGGGGCTCCATAATCCCTCCAGCACAGGAAAGGGAAGAACTACAATAGGTCAGAAGGGGGCTGGTTTGAGAAAGTGCCAGAGGCTGCATGAGACTAGGAACAGCAGGCCAGACGCAGCCGTCTGGGAGCTGGCTGTGGAAGGAAACATCTGATAACAGGCCTGCGAGCTGGACTGAGGACACACACTGTTGCTGACAAGGGCCAGCAGTAGCTGCATTTGCCGATATCTGGCTGCGGCTCATTGTCAAGAAGACAATGCAGAGGCATTATACCAGGACCTTGTTACTGCTTATCCCCCTGGCTTGGGCTTCCAGCTAGGGGCTGGGTTGGGAACTGTTGGGATTATCTTGTTTGTTTATAACTGTTAAAGTTGCTGCACCAAGGGTACTTGCAACTTTTCGTTCTGGCAGCGCTAACGAAGGAATCCTCAGTTAAGCAAAGTGTATGAGTGTCCACTCAGGGCAAGACCCGGAAGAGCCCATGCCTGGAGCACCTCCTGCACATGCACCCATCATGCTGCCAGGCACCTACGAGCTGGTGTAGCACAGAACTCATCACAACAACTTGCCGTGGAGTTGGGTGCAATAGACTGAACATCTGTCCAACGTGCTGAGTGCGGTCTCATTTTTATTTTTGCATCTCCAGGAGTTTAAGGCTGGAATGTGATTTATGGGCGGAGCTTGGGAAAGTACCACTGCTTATTTTTTCCAGTTCGACACATCAGGTAAAAGGTATGCAGCTGGAGCTTTCTAGTTCTTTCCAGTGGTTCTGAACTACTGTGCTTCCTCTAACTCATTCACCTCCAAGCAAACAATTCCAGTATTGCCATTGGCGCCGAGCTCCTCCTCCAAAAATTTTGTTTGCCTCTATCTCCCATCTCCACCCCAAGAATCTTTTCTTTCTCCTACAGCCACATACAGAGAGCCTGTCTCTCTTCCACATCTAATCCATAACAGCATCACAGTTCTTGTGCTCATCACCACAGGAGCTGGAACTAGTGGGTGCTGCTAAACCCCCTGGCTCGAAGTGGTTTCCATCATATACAGGGTTTACAGTTTGGTTCAATGGCTCTCAGCACCCTCACTAAGCAAATTGTTCCAGCAACCCTGCTCATCACCATGGTATCTGAGTCTCTACTATCTCCTACCACAACTCTGCCCCCATCTCATCATCCTCCAGATTCTGTCTCTTTTATATTGTAGTGGTTGGCAGCAGCAAATGGAGGGCTAATAAGAATCCGTCTATGTCTCTGCTTTACACCTACCTGGCCTGTGACTAGTTCTTAAGCATACCCTGAGGGGGTCCTGGGCAATTCTGAAAACAGGTTTCGTGTGCCTACCCCCTGGGCTATGCGCACAACTCAGCCATTTGAATGCACCTCCTCAACGTGCCCAGCATGCACACTGAAAATGTGGCTCCATAGCAGGAGAGCGACCAGATGTCTGATATTTGGGGCTTTATTCTTATATAGGTGCCTACTACCCCCCATCCTTTGTCCTCATTTTTCACCCTTGCTATCTGGGTGGAGGATGGTCAATGACTTGTCAACTTGGTGCCAGTCTTTCCTTGTTTAATTGCAACCTGATTTGCAGCACGTTGTGAGTCAGAATTGGTTTGAAGAGTTTGTACTATAGCTAATTTAGCTGGGATTCTTATGTGAAGCAAAGATTAACCCTGGCATGCTGATACCATGGGATTTAAAGCAGTATTTTAGTGAGCCAGACAGGGGATTAATGTGTTAATTCACCAGCAGAGCGTTTCCCCCCTATTTTTATAGTTAACGTGTTTTAACGTCAGTTTGTTCTATCACTGTGATGAGTCCTCTCCTTGATTAGCAGTGCTGCCAATTGTTTTTATGGGAAGAATCTGCTCCTAGTGCCTGTCTCTATGTTGCACACAAAAGAAAAAGCAACCCTTCCCATGCTTTCTGCAAGCTTCTTACAGGGAGCTCTGCATGTTCCACAGAGCAGCTGCAAAACTGTATCGGTGCAGACTTACAGCTTTGTCTTTACTGGGCTTGAAACTAAGAATATGTGAAAAGGGTCCTGATTAGATGTTGTATTTTGCAGCATCTGACAAAGAGAATAGATGGATATTCCTGGTCTTTAGGGACTTGCTTGTGATTAGATATTTCTTCAGTCCAAAGCTTGCCTGTTCAGCATTTTGTGATCCAGAGGGTGTTCAAGACGCATCTTGCAGTATGCCTGCATTGATTTAAAACCAGCAAGCAGATGCAAGCCTGCATCAAGACGGAGTGGATGCTGCTTCTTGTGGTTAATCATGAAGGTACAGCTTTATGTTTCTGAAAGCACTTGACTGGATGGATGTTTTTGTCTAAGCAGTAGATATTATTGCAAAGGAAGATTTGAAAATCACGTTGTCTGCTCTCTTGCTTGCTTTACCAAGTTCAGTGCTTATCTCTATACTTGTATCCTAGGGATACTGTACTGTTCTCCTCTGCCTGCACCATCTACCACTGCTGCTTCTACTACTTTCAGTCATCTTTTGAGTTCAGATTTGAAGACTCGTTTAGCAGCATTTGGAACTAAAATCTCCAGCCATTTAGTGTTCTATAGCCCTGTTCTGAGAAGGTTTGAGTACACTCTAAGATTTGGATCGTGAATAAAGATTTATTGCAGGAGCAATGCAAGTTTCCATAGCTTGTACAGAACATAACTTGAAGAATCGAAATGGTGAAGACAGGCTTATCAGCAAACAGAACACCACTACCCCAAACGTAGTGAATGCAGCCCGGGCAAAATTCCGGACGGTGGCTATTATTGCTCGCAGTTTGGGGACATTTACCCCTCAGCACCATATCTCTTTAAAAGAATCAACTGCAAAGCAGACTGGCATGAAATATAGGTATGGGCACAATATTCACTGTTTGTAATGTTTGTGTCATATCTCTTTACCCTGCGTGACTCATCTGCTTACAAAGGAATTCCCTTTTCCAAAATCCCAGTCTTTTTAAAAAGGGACACTAAAAAAAATCCTACTGAAAATACTAAGTTTTAAACTTACAAGCTCTCTTTAGTGGCATTTGAGTCCTAATGTTTCTGCAGGCATACGCGTTTGCTATTTCATACAAAGTTTCCTTTTCTTTAGTTATGATACCAAACATAAATAAATTGAGCACCATTATTTGTGGATGGTGTTAAAAATAGTGTTTCATATAGCTCTTGTTAGTATTTATATGTAAAAAGACTGAATTACAAATGATGTTCAAATATCTGCACAGAAAAAGTTTTCATTTTTACAGCACATGTTGGTTAGAATGTCTCTAAATTAGTTACTCTATCTTACCCTAATGATCACTTACAGACCTTTCATCTGACTTGCTAAGTGAGGACAAAGAGAAATCTATTTTAAATGAAATATAGACAAAATCATAACCATGTTCCTAGAAAATCTAATGCTTCTTACAACATTTTTTCTTAATACAGAAATGTACAAGAGTGTAATTAAGAGTGTCACTTTAATCTTTCTCAGATGTTCAGTCTGCTATATCTGGAAAGCTTCCTTGTATCAACTAATACAAGTACTTATTAAGGACTTACTTTAATTTGGAAAATTTTGCATTTTTGTAATTGAATTTGTATGTATTCGAGACGTTAGTGTATCAGTTCTGCTAAACCTTGAACGTATCCTTTGTGTGGTGTTGGAATTACTTGATTCCTAGAAAGGAGGAGGTAGCAATCTAAGGTCAGATTCTGCTCTGAAATATTCCATAAGTAGCCCCATTGAAATCAACAAGGCTATTTGTACAATGGTACTACTCAATAGGAGTATGAATAGCAGAATCTTGTCCTTAGGAGTAGGGGATGGAGTGTGACTGTGTATTTAGAGTTATTAGTAATTTTTGTTTTGCATATTTGCAATTGATTATTTTTTGTGGCGAGCAATTTCTGCCCTTGCAAGCTATCCTTTTTCTGTGGAAGAGGTGTTGGATACAATGGAATTGAATGCGACCAAATTAAGGCCAAATTCTACTTTCATTTATACTGATGTAAATCCAGACTGACTGTACTGAAGTTACTCCAAATTTACACGTGTGTACCTGAGCACAGAGTTTAACGTAAGGCATTTGTGCAATTATGATAGTTTAACAGAGATGGCACAAGAGGTTAGCCTTTAAGGGATTGCATTTGAAGGGCAACATAACTTCCTAATTTACACAGTCAGGTGTAATTTGTCATTGTAGAATCTGAAATTGCTAGTAAGTAATATCCCCAGAGGATCTGGGAGACTCTGAAGAACCCCAGTTGTCCAGAATAATTTCTCAGTGAGTATGGGTAGTTTAATCTGAGCATAATTGTTGAAAAATCATTGGACACCATCACAGATGGGGTTATTTTTAACACCAGTGTTATAAATAAGTACAGGCAACACAGGTAGTGGATCTGTAAATGACATTGCAGAGTCAGAAACCCACTGATTAATTTTTACTGTGACAGATTCCCAGAAATACTGCCCTCTGAGAATGACATCACAGTCTGGCTGGTCAGGTTCACTGGGCATGCATGGGTTTTCAAAGAGGGGAGGTGGGTAACCAAATCTTACCACACAGAGCAGCTCTGTGCATCATACTCTCTTATACCATGTTTGCAAAGCTCCCGTTGACTCTAATGGGGATAATATGCAGGTGACAGCTGTAGGATCTGGCCTCTGCCAGGCAACACTAAAGAGGTGATCGCATCACTAGAATGCCCTTTTGTAACTGTTTGATAGCTCAGTAGATTCTCATAGCCCTAGTATGAAGTGAGAGACAGTATAGGCTAGTGGAATGAGCACAGATTTGGAGTCAGGAACCCCTGCAATCTATCTATGGCACTTTCTTATAGTGTAGCCTTCACTTCTCTGCCTTAGTTTCTCCGGCACATACCTACTTATTGGCAGGGGTGTTGAGAGAATGTTTGTTTGTAGAGAAAATAAAATCACAGCTTCCTATGAGAAGTGTAGCGGTTACATTTATAGCCTACAGTGTTTAAAATTGGTAGTAATTATTCCTGTCGATTTTCCAAAGGAACATTATGCTGCAGATGCATTAATGCGAATAACTGCACCTCTCTTACTCACCCTATTCAGAGACCCACACAGGAACAGATCTTTGTTCCCTTTCAGAGGCATTTATAGCTTATTTCT
Organism: Gopherus flavomarginatus; assembly: GCF_025201925.1. Classification (NCBI taxonomy): domain Eukaryota; kingdom Metazoa; phylum Chordata; order Testudines; family Testudinidae; genus Gopherus; species Gopherus flavomarginatus. Next base: position 90,023,214 of record NC_066624.1, read on the forward strand.
AGAAAAATTCTGAAATCTGAGGCTAACTTCTACGGACCTTATTCAGGCTAAACTGCTATTGACTTCAATGGGAGTTTTGACTGCATAATGTCTGAGTAAGGACTGCAGGATTTGGATCTAATTTGTAACCAGATTGATGTCCATCCTTATGATTAATCCTTATTTACAATTCCAAATATACCCAGAACTGGAACCAGTGAGAAGCAATTCCTTCCTGAGGAGAAGAAATGGGCAGGAAGTTTGGAGAAAGATATGATCCAACTGCAAAGGATAATTCTGACATTGGTGAAAACACAAAGAGAACCCTAAGTCTGAGGAGATGTTGAAGCTGATACATGTTAATAAATGCACTCTGGCTCCTCTGCAAACGACATGATTATCATACAGATTTAAGGCCTGATCCAACTGTCACTGAAGTCAAATGGAGTGTTTCCATTGACTTTAATGGGAATTGTGCCAGGTCCTTCATTCCCTTATATCTCAGTTTGAAGATTCTTGTTCTTCCCAGATTATTTTCTGCTTTAATTAGGTCATTTATGACAAACTTGAATGCTATCTAAAATGATGTGCTAATGAAGCTTTGTTTTATGCTAAAAACAAATACTCCACCCTTCCCCTTAAAGCCTCTGTAGATAACTTTAAAGATATAGCTGGCTGTGTTGCCATGCATATTTCACAGCATGATTTTTAATGCTCCTACCTCAGCCACAGCGCTTTGCCTCCTACGACTGCTTGGCAGTTTTTGATTGTAGGCAGTTGAAGAGAATGATCCTGTCAGTGGATTATGTAAAAGAGAGAGACAGTGAGTATGTGTGTGACAGAACTGGAGGTGGGAGAAGAACCAGTTCTGTGGCTCCTTATCAAGTCAGTGTTTTTGAGCCAGCCCAGATCAGAAACCAGCTTAAAATTCCAAGTGCAAAGTGTACTGAAATTAAATAAATGCACTGTGGAATCTTTAAAACGTTAGGCCCCGGTCCTGGTCCCATTGACATCCCTGGGAGCGTTGCTGTTGGCTTCACTGGGAGCATGATCATGACCTTACTTTTAAGATCTTATTTAATTTCATTTCAGTGGATTGGAGGCATCAAGTTGCTATCAGAGAGATTGGTGGCAGGAAGTCAATCTGATGGTTGGCCAGCTGCTGACTCCCAGTTCCTTTGCATTGGAAGCATAATAGAAATTAGGCAGCACATGCACCCAGCTCCTGTGTGAGTGCTCCACTCCCAGGCTGCAGAGACAGATGGGGTGTGGCTTAAACCAATGCTGTTCAGGCAGAGCCCTCTCCAAGAACAAGCTCATATTGGGGGAGCATTTTATTTTATTTTAAAGGCATTGTTACCACCAATTACATTTGCATGACTATTGGATTTACATTCTTTGTGAAAAATGGAAAAACTGTGGCCTGACAAACAAGTGAAAATGGCTACAGTCCTTTTAATTCCATTAATATTATAGTTCAGTTATGCTGGAGAATCTGCCCATATGCTCAGATAATGTTCTCTAGAGCCCTGCAAGTCTTTCCTTGAACATAATTTCAGTCATGATGCTTGGCTTGGAAAAGTTCAATCTGCTGCCTAATTTTTCAAAACAAATAATATATTTCTACATCCATCTGATGTACAGCATATAAAGAGAGACAGAAAAAGAGGTCAGGAAAAAAGACAAGTACTGGGACTCAGCAGTTATTTGAAGAACAAAAGGTCTAGCCTGACTTCCCCTCCTTCCTAACTTCCAACTCTTTGGTGGGTTTTCCCCCCAGATTTCTATATTTGATGCTCTACAGTCTATACAAATTTAAGCAAATCTTTGTCAATGGAGGACCTTCACTGGACTTGGCACACGAGATTATTTGGAATATCTGTCATTACAATTTAAAAACAACAACCCCAAACAAACCTCAAACTTCTGCCAGCATCAAACAACTGTGCAAGCCTTAACATTGCCTGATCTGTCTGGGATGAAAACTCAACTGTGTGATTTTCAGTCTTGAGCGCTAATTCTGTAGTTTCCTCATTCACTTTGCTGATGGTTAAGGGTCTATCAGCATTTCTAAAATAGACCTTTATTCCCATTGCTTCTTGAAGCTGGCTGAAACTTGACATAAAGAGCCTGCTTTATAAAACTAATCTCCCTTTTTGTACCCAAAAATAACTGATGCTATCTCAAGTTCTGGCTCAAATGAGGGCATATAGACAACCAACTACTTGAATTTTTTCAGTCATTATTAGTTGGCATGTCATTTATTTAAATGCGGACAGTGCTCTTGGCCCTATACAAGACACAAAATGGATACAGTGCCCAACAACCTAAATAAGATGCATAGATAGTTTAGGGAAGGATAGATGGGCTAATAGGGGACTGTACTGGAACTCCAGACCTAGGTTGGATACCCAGCTCAGCCATAGACTTCCTATGTGTCCTGGGGCAAGTCACTTAATCCATTTTGTGCCTTAGTTTTCCAACTGTAAAATGGGTACAGTACCTCCCAACAGCTATCATGGTATCATCCCGACACAAGTGTTGTGAGGATGAAATTCTTTAGTTATTGTGAGGCACATGGATACTCTAATGATGAGGGCCATATACGTCAATAGAGGTAGGTAGGAGATGAACCAAACAGCTTAACGAGCTCAGCTGTTCAGTGCCACAGAGCCACCACTACCTCCCACCTCTTTTGGCGGTACTGTGGCTTAGCTGTTCTCTTTGCACAGTTTCACTTCAAGGTACCTTTAGCTTTAGCTTTGCCTCAGGATCACCAAATTCTTCTTCCAGTTCAGACATCTCCTCTATCTCCATTAGTTCTCCCTAGTGGTTCATCCACAGACTCTAAGCTATATTCTACAGATTGAGGGTCTGGGAAATCACTGCAACTTGTGTTACCTGGTGAGGCAGCTGTTCTTGAGTGTGTCCTAATTTGTAATATCTGCTGCAACATATCTTTTTATCATGTTCACTTAGAACTTTTAACTGGGAGCTAGGAGATGTGTAGAGATAATTAATAGCAAAGCTTGGGAAATCCATAAGGAGGAAGTAGTAACTCAAATAGCTGCAGTAAGGATTACCAGTGTATTTCATGACACTTTAATCCAGGCGTCTAGCCTGGCTGCTTCTAGCTAACAGGGATAAATAACATTTATTTTATTTATTCAGTGTGCATCTAATATGTAGGGATTATATAGCACATCACGTAACCCATCAAGGAACTATGGACAATTTCAGAACATTTCACCACAGCTCTGATGTACACAGATCTCTTCCTAAATACTAATATTACAAACACTTTATTACATTTGCTATTAAAGTGTCCCAGAGGTGGGGGTTGGAGAGTGGGGGTGGTGGTAAAGGAGATAGAGTTCAACTGCAGTGATGGCAAATGCTTTTCTGATCCTTTCTTCTTCCTCTTCCTCCTCCATGTGCAAACTTCATGAAATGGGGTCTGTTCTACAAGCCCTCCCCCTCCAAAGTGTTCTGTTCAATGCCATATCTTCTATCACACTACATGCCGACATGTCTTCCTTTATGACATCCCACCACTTCTTCTTCGGTTGGCCTCTCTCCCTTTTTGCTTCAGTATTGATCGGTTGGACTCTCTTACCCACATAATTGTCAGGACTGCACTTTACATGACCGACCCGTCTGAGTCTGTAGTCCCCTAATTTTTTCGTTTGAGTGTTACGTTAAGCATGTCTCTAACTATGTGTTCCTCACATGGTGTTTCTTTCTTACATCCTTCATCCATCTCAACATTCACACCTCTGTTGAACAGATCAGTTGCTTATGCTTCTTCTTTGTTGCCCAATGCTCAATGTGAGACACTAAAACTGAGCAGACCGTGGTTTTATAGACTTTCCATTTTAATCTAACTCTTATCTTCCTGTCACATACTACATCATGATTTATCTCTCTCCATTTGAGCCAGGCATTTATTATCATAGTCCTAATTTTGTCCATTTTCTTACTTGAATCCTGGTAATCTTAATGTCAGTATAACAAGTGCTTCTGTGTAAATGGTATTTTAATAGACATTGCCGTTTATTCAGAAAGAGGGAGTGAGACCTTTTGCTATTAATCATGACCATATGACTTAGTTTAAAAGTGCCTTGTATTTATAAAGAGTCTGTTATAGTTTTTCTTTAGCTAGGCTGATCTGGGTCCATTTCACAGAGACCGGGATATCTGTTGCCGAAACTCAACAGTCACAAGTTCTTCTGTCATACTGCCTAAAAAAGACAGACTGTACATTATGAACCTAATCCTTTTCCCCTGGAGACGTAAGAGCAGCTGGCATCATATTGTTACTCAATGAAATATGGGGGTGTGCACTTGCAAAAATCTATGCCAAGGGTCTGGATTAAACAAAGATAAGACAGAAAATTTAGAGCTAAAGGATGAAACTCTGTATGAGTGCAATTTCTTCAGCCTAAGCACCTTCGGTGTCTGAACAGTGCATCATTATACACACACTGCGGTGCCTAGGCAGTACTGGGTAGGTTAAGGAGTCTTTCAGCCTTAACTGGCTCTTTGCCTGTTTTCCTTGGACTTGTTTACAAGCTGCAGATGTAGCAGTTAGCACTGCAATCCTGTCTGATCTCACACACTAAACACACCATTGGGTCACATCAATGCTCAAGGAGAGTCGGTGGCTCTCTGAGCCAGTGTTGAACTGGTGCCTCAACATGGTGATATCCGGGGACACTGCTGCTGGAGGTGCGGTGCTTTGCATGAGATGTAAAATGGAGGTCTTGACCACTTGTGATATTGAAGTTCCCAAGTCTCTTTTGTGTCAGCAATGGTGTTGAGTCTGGTGTCCTGGCCCAGTGCCAACATGGATAGTTACATTCTGCCGCCTTAAACTCCTTTTGCAGTGTTAAGTGGGTAAGGCATTTTTCTTCACTGCTTACCCTACGATGTTTGATTATATTGTGAATTATTAAATGGACACTAATGAGTTTTGCCCCCATGGTGGATGCATTTCACTGGTGGATACAGTGATCACCATTAAGCTTATAAAACTCTTTATTTAGGTTTATAAAAGCTTCTATATGTGCCCATCCTAACTCCTGGGCATACTTAAGATATACAACAGAAAGAAATGTTCTGACTTTGCACAAAATTATATTTGCAGATGGATATTTATTTAATAATATAGTTAACTCAAACCTCTCCAATCCTTGGGACCACTGTAACCGCAGAAGAGTGTATGTGTGTGTATATATGTGTGTCGGGGGAGGGGATAGATACGTTTTTAAGTGTGTCTAGAAGGTTAACAAATCTGAGATCTAGAAGACCAAGGTGGGCAGGGAGTTGGAAAGTCGAAGACCCCTCTTGCAGAATGCCCTGTTGGCAGTCCGCTCCTCTGTGGAGTGTGGGAACATCAGGTTGAGCACCCCCACTGATCAGAAGTGGTAGATTATTCTTCACCAACCATTTTAAAATCAAGATTGGATGTTCTTTTTTTTTTCTGAAAGATCTGTTCTAGGAACTTTTGGGGGCCAATTCTGTGGCCTGTGTTATACAGGAGGTCAGACTAGATGATCACAGTGGTTCCTTCTGGTCTTGAAATCTATGACCTTTATGTCCTCCTTTAAGGAAAATAACTGATTGTTTAGATAAAGGAAGTGCAGTAGATCTAATATACTTTGAACTTCAGTGAAGCATTTGACATGGTACTTCATGGGACACTCTTAGTTAAATTAGGGAAAATCTGTATCAGACTAGAGGAAGGTTATTAGTGTAGTTCCTCAAGGATTCATCTTAGAATCAATCTTATTTAATATTTTTATGAATGACCTTGACACAAACGTAAATGTGTATCTATGAAGTTTGCTAATGATACAAAGTTAGGAGGCATCGTCAATACAGAGGAGGATCGGAATATTATATAGGAAGGTCTGGATGACCTTGAAGACTGGAGAGACAGAATTGGGGTTAAATTCAGATTTACACAGTCCAAGGTCTCATGCTTAGGGTTTAATAAGAATTTCTCTCATAAGCTGCGGGTTCATTAGTTGGAAACGACAGAGCCGATTGCCTGGGTATGTGCGTTGATCACAGGATGACTATCAGGAAAAAGGTAAATGAGATCATAGTGTAACACTGTTGCAAAAAAAGCAAACACCATTCTGGGATTTATTAGCAGGAGTGTGTAAGCAAGACAGGAAGTAATTTTTCTGCTTACTCCATGCTAATTAGGCCTAAGCTAGAGTATTGTGTTCAGTTCTGGGCACTAGGTTTCAGGAAAGATGTGAACAAATTGGAGAAACTCCAGAGAAGACCAACAAAAATGATTAAAGGTGTAGAAAACATGACTTATGAGAGAATACTAAAAAAATTGGATTTGTTTCTTATGGAGAAGAGAAGACTGAGAGGGGACATGATAATAGTTTTCAAGTACATAAAAGGTTGTTACAAGGAGGAGGGAGAAAAATTGTTCTCCTTAACCTCTGAGGGTAGGACAAGAGGCAATGAATTTAAATTGCAGCAAGGGTGGTTTAGGATGGATATTAATTCCCTGACAATGCTGGGACCTCTGCCCCTCCTATTCTATGCCTGTGGCACCAATATCTAATCTCCTGTGACCTGTAATACTTTGATCTGATTTTGGGTGTCAAGTTTAGTGTGTGGGCACTGGGTGGTGTTGGTGGCCTGTGATATACAGGAGGTGAGACTAGATGAGCTGGTGGTCCCTTCTGGCCCTAAACTCTATGTCTCAATCTCTCAGGTAATCAGGCCCCAAACCATGACCGTACACCTTGTAGTCCACCCAGAAACCTACTGGCAGCCAGTGCAGTGCATATTCCAGAACATTGGAGTGACAAGCTGTTGACATGAAACTACGTAATAAGCTGTCCACTGCATTCTGCACTATTTTCAGTTTCTGAGTTGTCTCGAAGGTAGCCCCCTACAGAGCGCATTATAGCAATCTAATCTAACCTCAAGGTCTCAGAGAGAGAGAGAGAATTGTGTCAAGATCCCTGCATTGAACAACATAAGTCACACTCCTCATAAGGAGCTGATGGTGTGGGGGGGCGGGAAATGCCTTTGGCCACACCTGCCAAATACTTTATGGGAAATATTTGCTGCCCTCTGAGAATGGAGCTTTGCAAACATTCAAGGCTATTTATGATATTATCACCAGGTAAGTAATTTTTGCACCCATTACTGCAAGTAATTTCTTCCATGCATTACAGTGTACATTGCGTGAGCAACACTGGGCTATGGCCAAACATTGTTTAAACACTTTTAAGATGCAATATTGTCATGTAGAGGGGTTAGTTTATTAACTGAGCACTAATATTGTGCTCTGCACTGTGCAAATTCAGGGGAAGATGTACTCCCAGTCCAATTTTCTTTTAAAATATTGTTTGGCACGTGAAGTCTATGAAATATACATGGAAGTACAACAGCCTATAAGTGAGGTGTTGAGATGTTATAAGCAAACTTCAGCTGGTTCTGTCAGGTTTGGATAAACACACACAATTTTAGATGCTTCTCTAAACTTTAGGAAATACTGTTTGGTCTGCAAAATTGGTTTGGAAATAAAAGAAAATACTCGCATGAGATTTCAGGTATCTCATGCTTCCAGAGAAATAGCAATGTTGTGAGGAAAGGCTTCCTCCCTGATTTCAGGACTTGTCTTCCATCCCCACATATTATACTTCATACAGTGGTCATAGCAGCCATCACATAAATTCAGAGATTCATATTCTGAATCCCTTTATATGGCAGGTGGGAATGTTAATAAGCCCCTCCCATCCAAATGCCATTCCATAGGCCCCTATTCTGACATCTTTGTAGACCCAATCCTCAGGAATGGGAAAACTTCCAAAATAAGCCTGACTTTCTTCAAAATCTGACTTCACTTATATGGGTGAAAATCCAGAGCAACTCCAGCAAAGCCAATGAGCTGGTTCTGGATTTACACTGAAGTTGGCCCAATGACTGGAGCCATAGCAATTAACATACTTGAAACAGGTTAAAGAGGAAGGAGACAAAATTAAAATGAAAAATGAATAACTGAATAAACATTTGTACTGGTTTTCACTTCTATCAAATTCTTATTGCTACCACTTTGAGGAGACCTGAATAACTCCCTCCACCACTCAAACAATGAAGTCGTCCCACACTTGTGTTAATAAAAACTGTTTAGTACTTACACCACACACTATATATTTGGCTTGATTTTGATCTCATGCACACCAGTCCTGTACCAATAACTTCATAATATTCATGTGCCTGGCTCTCCTCTGGAGGCTTGTTTCCATTAACATTTAGTTCACAGGAAGCTGGGGTGTAAATCTATACTGTGCTAGCCTGCCACAGACTAAGTGTCTGTGTACTAGGCACTGATGAGTGCCTAGTGTGTTTTGATCTATCTACTGGATTTCAAAGTGGAGTGGATCAGAGCGCACTAGGGAACCGTTAGTACACATCAGCAGGGTCCACACCGACGCTTAGTGTGGGGTAGAGTTACAGTCAAGCTTGCCAAGAACTAAATGTTTGTATATGCAAGCCCTGAGTTACCCCATGTAAATTGGGAGTAACTCCACAGCAGTCAGTGGTGTTTCACTGAAGAGAATTAGGACTGTTGTCTTCAATGGGAGTTACTCTGGATTTACATTAGCATAAGGCCTTGTCTTCACTAGGAGAAAATTGTGTGTTCTTAACACGGTAACTAACAATGTTAAATACTAGTGTAAACAAGGCACATTGTAGTTTTAATGTGTTAGCTGGTCAAGGTAAACTCTAAATTTAACCAACTAACATGTTCAAACTACAATGCCCCTTGTCTACATTAGGATTTTAACATGTTAACGAATGTGTTTTAGACATGCCTCATTTCCTAGTGTAGACCTGGCCTGTTTTTTCCTGCATTCTGGCTACTAAGGTAATGCATACACTTTCAAAATGATGCATGAGGAGCTACAGTATGGTACGTACTCTGTCAAAGGTATTTATTTTATCTATGTATAAGTATCTCTGTGGTGCTCATGACTGCAGTAAATAAAACTTTTGCAATTAACAGGCACACAGATCGAAAATGTGCCTCCCCTTGCATGTTCCACAAATAAAGCTTTAGAAATTAAGGTTTCAGACAGAAAGTGAAGGGGATATGTAGATATGGCTAATAGATCTAGCACAGAACCTATCAGGGGGTCATGAGGTTATTACACTGGGGTTGTGGGCTGTCAACCTCTACCCCAAACCCTGCTTTGCCTCCAGCATTTATAATGATGTTAAATTAAAAACACTTTTAAATATATTTTATAAGGGGACTCACTCAAGGGCTTGCTGTGTGAAAGGGGTCACCAGTACAAAAGCTTGAGAACCACTGAACTAGCAGGAGGGTAACAATTCCATTTTGCAGCACTTTCAGGGTTTTGAAATTTTGTTTTTGTTCTACCCTGGAAGGAAAACTAAACCTTTCACATGTTTTCAAGAGGGAGAGGAGGAGAGTGTCTTTCTCTTCCTCCTCTAGTGGTTCGTGCACTGGCCTGGGATATTGGAGACCCAGGTTTAAGTCCCCGCTCTTCCTGATTCAGAGCAGTTTTTCCTTCCAGACCACTCTAAGTCAGGACAAGCAGGGAGCTATATAGCCTCTCTCTCCCCAGACCCAAAACCCTTCCCAACAAAAGTTCTGTGGAAATAGGTCAACTTAGATGAAACAGTATATTTCACCATAATGAATTTTTGGAAAAAATGTTCCACCAGACATCTCTAATGGCTACCTTTTCTTTGTCTCCTTTAAAGTCAAGGAAACAAAAATAGGCACTTGACTCACAAGAAGTGGTAGCAAGTGGCAAATTATGACCCAGCAGCACCTCACATCTGCTATACAATTTGTGACATACAGTATTCTAAATTCCACATTAAAATGTTTCCAAATCATTAGGCTCATTGAATACACCTGTCAAACTAGCTTAATTATATTATTCTCTGGAAAGGTTCCAGTTTATGGAGAAGTACAATACAGTACTGAGTGAGATACATTATTAGCATATAGGGATGGTTATATTAGTACATGGGGCTGGATTTTGCCATTTTATATAAATTCAGTGGAGGTCTCTTATAGTGACATCTCTTCTCTATGGCAAAAGCATTTCTAGTTAGCTAGATCTAATACAGTATGGTATCAAAATACATCTCTTGTCAAATGAGCCACTATCCTCTGAATCATGGGAGACTTGCACAATAATTCCTGTTCAGAAATTGGAAGGCAGTACTAGCTGACTAACAAAATTTGTTGGTCCATTTGACTTGCCAACATTTTAGTGGTTACTTTGTGGACATACTTGGTGCTGTGGGGAACATTGTTACTGACAAAGGGATTCTGCTCACTTGCAAAACATGCAGAGAACTTTATGCTCCTGAAAATGGCTCCCAAAGACTAGGCTGATGTGGTTCTATCTGTCTGAGAGAGAAATGTTTGAATTTCAGTACTAACCATAAAGAAAATAAAGATTTTGAAGTTCTCCCTTGTGCCATCCTTATTTTGCTGTTGCAGCAAAGGATGGGTACTATACAGTAAATATAAAATATAGCTGAGCATAAATTCATGCCGCTGACTACATGACCAGCATTACCTCCTTTCTATGTTATATGGGGGTTGATCTTGTTTAGCATACATATATAACACACAATGTCCTTATGTGGCTGTGCAAATCATTGTTTAATGGCTTTTTTAAAATTACTACATAATTGGGCTCCAGAACCTAAACATTTATTTGTTTATTTATTTACATCTCTAGCTTTCATAGTTGCAGAGGTGGTCTTCAATTATGTGAAGTGAATGAAGGCAAAATAGTGATGTCTGCCCCAGTCTACAAACAAACAAACAGCTGTGCTACCTGGTGAATGAGGAGGTCAGAAGGCAGAGTGAAGGCTCTCCTCAGTCTTCCACTTCCATGCCCCTGTGTTTAGAGGGGGAGTATTTGGCAAGCAGATGTTGCTCAACCTTGCTGCACTCCATCTAGGAAGCAGGGAACATAGGAGGGGACTTGGTCCCTCTCCTCCTTAAAGACCCCATTCTCATGGTCTTCTATCTTAAGGAGGTCCTTGAATTGTAATCTTCCCAAGGGTTTGACAAGTGAGGACCTTAACATTCAGTTTCTCCACTACCCCTTGTGGAGGGAGGGGAAGGAATATCTGCATAGTTGTTCACCAGCAATTTCATCCCACTCCCTGTAGGGTTTCTGGAACAATTCCTTAGGCCTGGTCTACACTGGGGGGGGGGTGTCGATGTAAGATACACAACTTCAGCTACAGGAATACCCTAGCTGAAGTGTATGTATCTTATTTCGACTTACCTCCCATCCTCACAGCACAGGATTGACGGCTGCGGCTCCCCCATCGACTCCACTACCGCAGCTAGCTCTGGTGGAGTTCTGAAGTCGATGGGAGCGTGTTCGGGGATCGATATATTGCGTCTAGATGAGACGCGATATATTGATCCCCGATAAATCGATTGTTACCTGCTGATACGGTAGGTAGTCTGGATGTACCCTTAGATACTTCCTTGCCAGACTACCTTCCCTGAGGTAGTTCACAGCCTCTCTGGCAGCCACCCAGTTCTGCCTGAACTGAAGCTAGTCAATTAATTAGTAACCAGGTGTGGAAGTAGCTGTTTTGTTCACTAACACTGTCGTTGTTGCAGCATAGGATTTATACATCTCGTAACTGAGCACTAATGTGGCTGTATAGAGGGGTCTTACTTCCCTTTGCTCCCCAGTGGGTGACTGCATTAGGGTCAGTCATAATTTGGTGATAAGTGAGTACAGCCCTTCCTATTTAACTACTGCTGACACCATGATGGCAAGATGAAGTTAAGGACAGTAAGGGCCCACGTATTTTTCAGAAAGTGAGCAGAAAAGGATGGCAAAAGACTCAGGAGTAACTGTGATAGGACCTAATTCACCATTGACTTGCATACCATCTCAAATTATAGTCACAACAAAAAAATTAATTTAATTAAGGTTGCTCTTCTCAATAAACTCAACAATTAAAAAAAATAGAAATAGAAAGTTAAGAATTAAAAAGTATTAAAAGGTTGCATATCAAGCACTCTCAAGTTTGGAAATACCAGAATGAACATTGTTCTTGCAATCTTAATTTGCTCCCCTTGAATGAGTGCATTATGATAGTACTTTATTACATAATCCCATATTCTTGTTGCCCCTGGTTCTTCATTCATTGCACAGCGTGGATCTGCTCAGGGGATGAATCAGGGTTGTGTAGTGCAGGAGTCTGCTGTTTGTAGGACCCCTAGCTCTTTTGTGCAGCAGTTGGAAGGTTTGTAGTGAATGAGGAAGGTGATTGCAGGAGCAGAAATGATATTTTCTTGGTTAAGGCAGCTGACATGGAAACTTGGATTCTATCCATGCCTCTGCCCTGAGTTCCTTTGTGATGCTGAGTTCCTTTGTGATGCTGACATCAAATTTTTCATAGATAGTTATTTCTTTATGCAATTAAAGATTGTATCCTAACGCGTATGTGCAACGGAGCTGAATTAAGCTTGTACGGGCAATGTTCATTTGGCATTTCCTAACTGAGTGCAGCTTTTTAATCCTTAACTTTGTATTTCCCAATTTTTTGTTTGGTTAAGGTTGCTCTCATAAAAGAAATGAAGCTTTTTGTTTGTGTGTCATGGTACAATTCCCCACTCTGAACCTTAGCGTCCAAAAGATGGGGTACCAGCATGAATTCCTCTAAGCTCAATTACCAGCTTAGTACTTGTAGTGCTGCCACCAACCAGGAATTCCAGTGCCTGGTACACTCTGGTCCCCACAAAACCTTGCCCGGGGTCCCCCAAGACTCAGACCCTCTGGATCTTAACACAAGGAAAGTAAACCCTTTCCCTCACCATTGCCTCTCCCAGACTTCCCCTCCCTGGGTTACCCTGGAAGATCACTGTGATTCAAACCCCTTGAATCTCGAAACAGAGAGGAAAATCCACTTTTCCCCCTCCTTCTCTCTCCCCCTCCCAGACTCTCCCTGAGAGAGAAAGTAATCCTAACACAGAGAGAAAATTAACCTTTCTCTCCCCCTTCCCTCCTTTCTCCCCACCAATTCCCTGGTGACTCCAGACCCAGTCCCCTGGGGTCTCACCAGAATAAAAAAAAATCAGGTTCTTAAACAAGAAAAGCTTTTAATTAAAGAAGGAAAAACAGTAAAAAATCATCTTTGTAAATTTAAGATGGAATAGGTACAGGGTCTTTCAGCTATAGACACTGGGAATACCCTCCCAGCCTAAGTATACAAGTACAAATTAAAATGCTTTCAGCAAAATACAAATTTGAACTCCTCCCAGCCAAATACACATTTGCAAATAAAGAAAACAACCATAAGCCTAACTCGCTTTATGTACCTAGTACTCACTATTCTGAACTTATAAGAGCCTGTATTGGAGAGATTGGAGAGAAACCTGGTTGCACGTCTGGTCCCTCTGAACCTCCAGAGTGAACAACAACCAAAATCTAACAGCACACACAAAAAACTTCTCTCCCTCAAGATTTGAAAGTATCCTGTCCTCTGATTGGTCCTCGGGTCAGGTGACAGCCAGGCTCACAGATCTTGTTAACCCTTTACAGGCAAAAGAGATATGAAGTACTTCTGTTCCATTAACTCTTAACTATCCGTTTATGACATTGTGAATTTTTGTTTTTAATAGAAGGAATATCTTTTACATATGTGCTGTTTAAATAATAAAGCACTTACGCATTTGTGACCTTCAATGTATATTTTATTGCTGCTGTAAAATTTCTGAAGCTCCATAACTTTACCGCTCAGTGCCATATTGACCAATATATTGAAAGCAATTAAATTAAACTGAATTCAAACAAAATATTTTGAATGCAACTTCTGGTTTACTGCAACTTCAAAATTACATCTTTAAAATAATGTATAATGGAAAATTGAGTAGGGGCTTGTAGCTAGAATGTCCCACTTTTTAAAAAAGAGAAATATTCAGAAATCTGTAGCCCCCAATTTGTGAGAAGCAGATACAAAATTCCAGCTTTTTCCTGGATATGTTTTATCTTATTTTAATGTAACCTTTTTTTGAAGAAAATAACAATTACCCCTTGAAAAGAAACAGTGTAATGTACCATAGTACAAACCTGCAGGAGCTTATTTAGACCCAGCCTGCTTTCATTTCAGCTCCTCCTGGGTCCCTTCTTTGTAAAAATAATATTGGGGTTGTCTGAGGCAAATTGGTTGTCAAAGGCAGCTATTGTCATGACAACCAGGGCAATAGTGACTCTCTCCAAGTATGCTGGTGAACTGGAGGGAGTGACTGATGAGTGGCTGATTATCTCCGATGTTACCAAGTTACTGCTCGGACAGCAGCAGGAGGCAGCAAAGGTGCATGGGGGCGAGGGGGAGGAGGTGGGAGTCAGGCTGTTCCAGTGTTCCTTTTCCCATTTTTCCTTTAAAAACAAAACAACAAAACCCACCAACGTATAAACAAACAGCACATTGTAGAGCATTCCACACACACAGTACTTAGTGGCTGAAATTTGATTCAAATTCCTCATGGCATGATTCAGCCTGTAAAACAGAAAATTCTGATGCAACATTAACTATGGTCACCCTACTGTGAGACCATAATATCTGTATGTCTGAGTGGAAAAGCAAAGCCTGCCCTATTCTGTGAGTCTAGATTGGCACAGTTCATGGCTGTGTTTTCAACAGTAGGCAGGAAAATAGTTTGTAGACAATGCATGATACCTCATCTGCTTGCTACAATGGAAATGATACTTAATTTTTCTAAACTTTTCTAATTTTTTCCAGTTTACAACTGCAAGACAACATTAATGCTTAAATGGATGGAAGAAAAGGTTTAATGTAAAAATACCAATAATTTAATTTTCTTGTGTGGTACATAGTTCGAAGTATTACATTAGCATGGCTGCTTTGACAAAATCCAGTTTGAATTTTGAACAGCTTTATTTTTATTTTAGATTGAAACCATAAAAAGGTAATCTGTGGGAGATGTACCCAAAGAAATTAATCTTTGGTTCAGTGAAAGAAAGTGCTGCACCTGAAATATCAGATGTGATCCCAGAGATTAAATTTGTAGAGAGGCTTTAGAGCAGGGGTAGGTAACCTATGGCACGCGTGCTGAAGGCGGCACGTGAGCTGATTTTCAGTGGCACTTACGCTGCCTGGGTCCTGGCCACCAGTCTGGGGGGCTCTGCATTTTAATTTAATTTTAAATGAAGCTTCTTAAACATTTTAAAAACCTTATTTACTTTACATACAACAATAGTTTGATTATATATTATAGACTTATAGAAAGAGACCTTCTAAAATGCTGCCAAAACCATGGGACTGGCGGACCTCCCGCAGGCATGCCGCCGAAGGCAGCCTGACTGCTGCCCCCCCCCCCCACGCAGCTAGCCACCCCAGGCACATGCTTGGTGCGCTGGTGCCTGGAGCAGTGGTGGCAGTGGTGTGCACCAGGACCAGGGCTCTGAGGTGGCCCGCACCACGTCCCTGTGGCCCCTAGGGGAGTGGCGGAGCAGAGAGCTCCATACACTGCCCTTTCCTGGGAGTACCTCCCCCGAAGCTCCCATTGGCTGCTGTTCCCCGTTCCCAGCCAATGGGAGTTTTGGGGGAGGTACCCACAGGCAAGGGCAGCGTGCAGAGCTCTTTGCCCACCCTCCCCCAGGGGCCACAGGGACGTAGTGCCGGCTGCTTCCCGGAGCGCGTGGGACCCATGGCACTATGGGGGTGGTAATCCTGCAGGCCAGATCCAAAGCCTTGAGCTTCACCCTCAATGCCGCAAAAGATGCACACATTATCAAGCATTCATCAAATTGACACCAGTCCCTCATGGTATTTACATTTTTAAATAATATTTCTCTAAAACTATGCAGTGGAAAGAATTGTTCCTGGTATGTGGGTTTGTAGAGTGGGTTAATAAATTCAAGAACTATTGCTGTAAAGAGTGAGTGAGTGACTAGAGGAAACTTTGATTACATCTGCACTTAAAGCTGGGGGTGTCGTTCCGTGCTCAAGTAGACATACTCATGCTAGCTCTCAGAGATGCCAGTGGTTGGCTATCCTTAAGAGTGAGATTTAAGGCCAAAGAATTAGACTTTCCATGTAGTGTGTTAGGTCACTACTTAAGGCATCTCATCTTTGGTCCTTGGTGACCTCCAATAGTCCAGGTTTTTAATCCAATCAGCACTTAATAGTTCGTTTTAAAATGTAAAGTGCTTAATAGTGCATATGAAACACTTAAATGTCCTAAGTTAGACTGTAGTCGAGGGCACATGAGAATTCTATATGCAATGCAAACCATAATTATTAAACAGTCAACTTCCTTTATCAGGGAGGGGATTCACCAAAGGTACAAAAGGAATCTATAGTTGTGAAGACACTGCTCTATTTGTGCAGTGTATTTCACTTTCCATATGACAAATTACATCTTTGTCTTCTTGATGGCCACAGGACAGCTCCCGGCAACACATTGCATATTTAAAAAAAGAAATCTTGCCGGCTACTAGGACAATGAAAGACCATGAATTTGTCCAGTGTGGTTTAAATTTTGAACTGTATTTTGTAGAACCCACAAACTTTCAATCAAGTCCTGCTCATTTTTGGAGTGAACTCATGTTTTTTTGGACTATCAAGTATTCTCCACAAAACAATTCTTCCTGCCCCTTTCTCACGCAGCCTCCTCTGACACATGTATAGATAGAGCCCTGTGCAGATAAAAAATTGCCTTCCCTCATCCAAGCCTCAAAAATTGTCTGCAGATATCTCTGGATTTGCAGGGTTCTACTTACTGTGGCTGGGCTGAGGCTCCGAGGCTCAGCCCCTCCCACCCTGCCAGAGCCGGGTTTGGGAAATCCACGCAAACAGCTAGGGGGAGTTGGAGCGGAGTAGCAGACCCTCCACTGGCCCTCGTCTGGGCAGGGAGCCTGGGAGGCAAGGATATGACTGGGGGCTGATCTCAGCCCTTCCCACACCAAGGACAGGTGGCGTGTCCGCCGCCGCTCCCCATGGCTCCCCGGCTAGGCTCTACACTGGCCTGACTGGGAATAAGGGAGGGGATTCAGGGGGGAAGAGAAGGAGAAGGGGGAGGAGTCCACCTCTGAGAAGAATGGATGGGCAAGGAGCCCCCTCGGCCCCCCTATTCTGGCGCCACTGGTTCCTGCTGTCTGGGGGCTGCTCTGGCACCCCGCACACCAAACATCTATTTCTGAATTTCTTTGCTTTACCTAGAACACAGGAATGGACATATACACTGCAGTGTGTGTGTGTAAAGAACACCCTTCATGCAGTGTATCACAAAAACATGGCAGCAATAAGATGAAGAGGAAACCGGTTTTAGAACAAGATTTAAAAGGCTGCTGATTGGGGGGTGGGGGAATGAATGAATGGTTGGCATCTCTAAAGGGAGACTCCTTACAAATGACCGAATGTGCCTTTAATAACACATTTATTACATGCATTTTTGATAATGGGAATCTGCAGATACATAATGCTGCATTACTCTGAGCTGTTCAAAACATTTTAACTGCTGCAATCTAACAAATAAATCTCACTATTTCAACCTTGATATTGGTTGCATTATTTTTTCCCAGCTATTGCACAGGATCTTTCGAAGCAAAATCTTTTATTTCTTTGTTGCATCCTTTGTTCTTCACAGTATGTAATGAATTGAATTAGCTAATGGATGACGCCAGGGTTTAGACAGAAAAGAGAAAAAATGTCATATAATCCCCTGCTAACCAGCAATCAGATGGAGCCAGTTCTGTCAGGCCTTGTATGCTGAAGAGCTTTGTTATTTCCCATAGAAATGAAAATAACAGTTTAATTACTTTCTTTTTTGGCAGACATTTTACAAGCTTGCGTCCTGCTGTGAAATATCACTTTTTTAAAGGACTAATTTCACAGTTATCTTTTGTGGAAAGGTGACACAACTGTTGATTAAAAACTAAAGAACCATAATTATTTGTCTAATTCTTTTTTTTTAAACTAGAGCAGATATCAGGATGGCAAGAATTGCTGTACAAGTACACGTATTGCAGCACTTTATACCGAGTAGCAGAACCTGTTCACTGTGTATGTAAAATCACACATGTATTTTCATCCTTTCTGAGCTTCCCAGTGCATTCCTTCCCCATTTCACCTTTTGGTTTGTAAGCTCTTTGGGGTGAAGGCAGCTTTCATTGTACGTCCAGTATGACACCTAAACACATGGTCAGCACTCAGCCCATTCTAACACCATTGCTACTTAGCTCTTTTCATCTGTAAGTCTCAGTGCTTTACAAAGGAAAATAAATATTGTTATTCCTATTTTTATAGATGGGTAAACTGAGGCACGAAGCAGTGAAGTGACTTACCCAAGATCACTCTGCAGAACAGTGGCAGAACCAGAAATAGAATCCCAGTCTCCTGTCTCCCAGCCTAGTGCCCTGTCTTCTTGACCACATTGCTTTCCTTAACAGTTAAAAACAAAAAGCCATAATAAATGCTGCTGTATATTATCACTCGGTTTGCTGAGTTTAGTTCAATGAAATGCATTTTTCGGGTTTGGAAGTTCCGCAATCATCAGCATATTTTGTCTGATTTTAATAGTCGTAGTCTACAGAAATTTAAAGAACTAATACTATACCATCAGGGCCGGCTCCAGGCACCACCATCCCAAGCAGGCGCTTGGGGCAGCAGTCTGCAAGGGGCGGCAGTCTCTGTGTTTTTGCCCCCAAGCAGCGCGCCGAATTGCCGCCGGACGGCGGGGGCAGTCCGTGTGCCATTAGGGCGGCAGGTGCGTTTCCGTGGCAATGGCTTTCGGCAGCAGCTTCTATGTTCAGCTGTTCGCAGCGGTGCAGCTTTTGTCTTCCAGCTGAAGACAGAAGCTGCCACCGAATTGCCGCCACCGCGGATATGCGCGTGCTGCCCTAACGGCACATGGACTGCTTCTGCCATCCACAGCGGCAATTTGGCACGCTGCTTGAGGCGGCGAAAACAGTAAAACCGGCCCTGTATACCATAGAGCAGAACCTGGAAAAAGTAACTATTTGCACCTACCAATAACAGCAGACACACCAAAAATAAACAGCATGGCAGACTAGATGGCTCAGAGAAGTGGTAATGTGCTACCACAACTTTCATTGCTAGGTTGGAATTCAGCCTAGTATGGACCTAAAGCTAATATCATGTGCTGTATATTTTATGGTTCCGGTAAGTTCCTGGTGTTCTAGGTGCTTTACAGACACCAAACAGATTACCACTCCAACTGTTTGCAGACAAAATACAAAGCATGTGAAAAAGAATGCAGAATTCCAAGTCCATGTCATTAAAAACTGCCACCACAATTGATACCTGTTAACACCATTTTTGTGTTCTTCAAAGAGAGAGCAAGTCTTTTCAAGGGCCTGGAGCAATCCATACAAGTCAGGGCCGAGAGAGACTGCCGGTCTGAAGACAAGTAGTGTGAAGACGAGTACTTTGCTCCTTCTGTTGTGTGAAAAGTGGACCTCCGATCCTAAGGCTGCCATCAATTCATCCCAACAGTAGTAGTAGTTTTTATTTTTAAGTAATTTACCATCTTCTCTGGCATTTTGAATTCTGCCCTTTAAAAGCATCACTATCGAACTGCCAAACCGGGGTGGGGGTGGCAGGGGAATACTTAAAGGAAGAGCCCACTGGCTCAATTTTGGAACAGGAATTAGTTATAAGGGTTAAAAAAATTAGGCCATACATAGTAAGAAGTGCAGGGCTCAAAATGCTGTGAAGAACTGGCCTGTGAAGGTAACCAGCAGTGTTCTGTTTGCTGCTTCCAGTTCTAATACTATCACTACAATAGAACATAGTTGCCCCAGTAACCAAGCTCTACTCAAAGTCGACCTTCTAACCTCACTTTTTATGAATAACAATGATCAGGGAAGTCTACTACTCCCACATGAGCCCATGCTCAAATATCATAACAATGAAAAAGGTTCAGACAAAGAAGTCCATCTACTAACAGTAGGCCAGATTCTGTGGTTCTTAGTCATGCAATGCTTGAAATCAGTGGGAACTTGACTTGATTAAAGCCTGCAGAATTTATCCCTTTATCATTTGGAGAGCTTGCCCTCTCCAAGTAAAAGACCATTGGGTCTCCTGTTTCTTCAGTAGTCGTGCTCCCACTCATGCTTTCATCTCCCTAGTGGCAATGATTATAAACACGACAAAATAATATAAGAGGACTATGATTCACTGCTACTCTACTTATTCCCTTGGGAAAATGGGCTTTTTAATTCCAGTTCAGATTGCATTCATACAGAAGAGGGAACTCTGACAAAGTGGGAGAGAAAAGCAGGAAGAAAGGAAAACTACTGAGTAATCTCAGGAACCAGTGTTATTTCCTGCAGAGAACAAACAACTCCGCTGAGGACAGGAAAAAAAACTTTTTCCTCTTCATTTTCACTTGTTGGTAGTCTGCCAGCACTAAAGCCTACTGTATTGTGGTGGCTTGAGACCAACTATAAACAGTCTTCCTTTGTTTGCAGTATCTATATAGCAAGCTGAAAGTTCATGGATCTCACTACAAACAATGTATCAGTAGAGATCATAGGAAATTCCAGCACAACGGGAACAAGCAGTGCGCACTATATCCTCATACATAACATTGATCTGAGGTAGAGGTTGATTGCATTGGCAAGTCTGCACAGCATCCACTTATCCCAGTTCCTGCTGTTGGCTGTGGCTCATTCATGTCACTTCATCTACATTTTAGTGTGTCATCTGTCATGTTTCTGAGGATATAGCCAAAAAAAAAAAAAAAGGCGACCCGAAATACAGGAATCTTTCAGCTACACTACCACCTACATACCTTGCGGCCCTGAAGCAGGGGGACTGATGCCATTTGGGCGTTGCTGAGACCTCTATTGCCATTTGCAAACCAGCTGTCTGTGCCTTACCTACTGCCAAGTGTTTTCATATTTCTAGGACCCACTTCCTTCCTTTTGTGTGTGTGGTTTTCTTTTGTTTTTGCTTGTTTTGTTTACTATGACCAGTACTTTTCAGTTTCTCTTTGATCCATTCGTCTGGCTTCTTTTTGACTCTCTCACTTGCTCTATGTAGCACCTAATATCACTCTAAAAATAGTAAAAAAATGTTTTTATACTACTTGATAATTCCGTGCACTATCTGCCCTGGGATGTCAAAGTGCTTCACATACACTAGGGTTTGGCCTCACAGTGCCTCTGTGAGATAGGGAAGCGTTATTGATTCACCTGTGACATATCAGAAAAAGAAGGCAAGAGAGAGAGGACATGTCTTGCCCCAGATCACACAGGAACTCCATGAATGAGCCAAGGAGAGAGAAGACACATTTCTTAATGCCCAGTCTCGTGCTTTAACCATAAAACCATCATTCCTCCCAGTGGGCCTAGCCCAACATAATAGGAGTCTTTTCATTGACTTTAAGAGTTGGATCAGGGCATGTGCTGGCAATATGCTATACACACAGACAAGAGTGAACCTAAACTTCAAGTATGACTAAGTTTAACGAGCATTTGTTGTTCGCATTTTCTTTATATAGCCCTTCCTGGGGCACCGTGATTTCCAAAGATGATAGAGCCCTTTATTCCTTCTCCTTCAGACCAGTGGACACTAGAGTATTTGTGCCTCGTCCTCTATGTAGTGACTGTGTACATAAACTAATAGAAACCCCCTGTACCTCTAGGAAATTAGAATTTATAACAGGGAATCAAGAACCAACAAATACAAGTAAACAACATTTTAGGTCTGGAAAAGATGGGAAGAAATTAAAGGGAGAAGGGAGCATGCAAAGGAATCCAGGATGCCCAACTAATTCCCCAACACTAAAACCCCACATTTAGATGGTAAAGTTGGAGACTGACGTACAAGGGTACGTCTACACTACAGGGTAATTTTGAATTAACATAAACCGGTTTTATAAAACAGATATTATAAAGTCGATTGCACGCAGCCACACTAGGCACATTACTTCAGCGATGTGCGTCCATGGTCCAAGGCTAGCATCGATTTCCGGAGCGTTGCACTGTGGGTAGCTATTCCGTAGCTATCCCATAGTTCCCGCAGTCTCCCTCGCCCCTTGGAATTCTGGGTTGAGATCCCAGTGCCTGATGGGGCAAAAATCAATGTTGCGGGTGGTTCTGGGTACAGCCTCACCCCTCCCTTCCTGAAAGCAGCAGACAACCATTTTGCGCCTTTTTTCCTGGGTGAACTGAAACCAAATGCCATAGCACAGCAAGCATGGACCCTGCTCAGATCAATAGAGCAATCGTGGACGTTGTAAACACCTCGCGCATTCTCGTGCAGTCTATGGTGAACCATGAACTGCAAAGGCAGGCGAGGAGGAGGCAGCTACGGCAGCGAGGCGACGAGAGTGATGAGGATATGGACACTGATTTCTCCCTAACTGCGGGCCCCTGCGCTTTGGAGCTCCTGCTGGTAATGGGGGAGGTTCTACCATTGAACGCTGATTTTGGGCCCGGGAAACAAGCACAGACTGGTGGGACCGCATAGTTTTGCAGGTGTGGGACGATTCGCAGTGGCTGCGAAACTTTCGCATGCGTAAGAGCACTTTCTTTGAACTTTGTGACTTGCTTTCCCCTGCCCTGAAACGCCATAATACCAAGATGAGAGCAGCCCTCACAGTGGAGAAGCGAGTGGCAATGGCCCTCTGGAAGCTTGCAGTGCCAGACAGCTAGGTCAGTTGGGAATCAATTTGGAGTGGGAAGATCTACTGTGGGGGCTGCTGTGTTGCAAGTAGCCAAAGCAATCATTAAGCTGCTGCTATGAAAGGTTGTGACTCTGGGAAACGTGCAAGTCATAGTGGATGGCTTTGCTGCAATGGGATTCCCTAACTGTGGGGGGGGGCGATAGATGGAACCCATATCCCTATCTTGGCACTGGAGCACCAGGGCACCCAGTACATAAACCGCAAGGGGTACTTTTCAATGGTGCTGCAAGCACTGGTGGATCACAAGGGACGTTTCACCAACATCCACGTGGGATGGCCAAGAAGGGTTCATGATGCTCACGTCTTCAGAAGCACTGTTCTGTTTAAACGGCTGCAGCAAGGGACTTACTTCCCGGACCAGAAAATAACAGTTGGGGATGTTGAAATGCCTGTCGTTATCCTGGGTGACCCAGCCTACCCCTTGATGCCATGGCTCATGAAGCCATACACAGGCAGCCTGGACAGTGGTCAGGAGCTGTTCAGCTACATGCTGAGCAAGTGCAGGATGATGGTAGAATGTGCATTTGGCCGTTTAAAAGCCCGCTGGCGCACATTACTCACTCGCTCAGACCTCAGCCAAACCAATGTCCCCTTTGTTATTGCTGCTTGCTGTGTGCTCCACAATCTCTGTGAAAGTAAGGGGGAGACCTTTATGGTGGGGTGGGAGGCTGAGGCAAATCACCTGGCCACTGATTACGCGCAGCCAGACACCAGGGCGATTAGAAGAGCTCACCAGGAAGCGGTGCGCATCAGAGAAGCCTTGAAAACGAGTTTCATCACGGTCCCGGGTACGGTGTGACTGCTGTGTTTGTTTCCCCTTCATGAACCTCCCCCCCTTTATTGACTCCTCCTGTAAGCAACCCACCCTCCCCCTTCGATTACAGCTTGCTTAAGGAAATAAAGTCACTATCGTTTAAAAAGCATGTATTCTTTATTAAAAGTCATTACCTGTAAGCAACCCACCCTCCCCCTTCATTTAAAAAGCATGTAATTATAAAAAGAGGAAGTTAATTAACAAGGTATCCCTGGAGTGGTTTGGAAGGAGGATAGGAGGGAAGGAAAAGGCCATTAAGCACATTTCAATGTAATGACAGCCTTTTGGTCGGACTGTCCACGGGGGTGCAGTGGGCTGGTGCATAAAGCCTTCCCCCATGCGTTCTTACACGTCTGGGTGAGGAAGACATGGAACATGGTGAGTACTGAGGGTGGTTAAACATGGGTTGCAGCGGCACTCTGTGACCCGGCTGCTCCTCCTGAAGATCCACTAGACGTCGGAGGATGTCAGTTTGATCACGCAGCAGCTCCAGCGTTGCATCCCGCCACCGCTGATCTTCCTGCCTACACCTCTCATCTCTAGCGTCTCTCCTATCCTCAGCGTTGGTCCCTCCTGTCCTCACGTTCACTGGCATCTTTCCTGTACTTTGCTACCACGTCCTTCCACTCCCTCAGATGAGCTCTTTCATTGCGGGTTACTTCCATGATTTCTGAGAACATTTCATCTTGCGTCCTCTTCTTCCTCGGCCTTATCTGAGCTAGCCTTCGGGATGGAGTAGGGAGGCTTGAAAAATGTGCAGCTGCATGGGGGAGGGGGAATAGGGAGAGAAGGATTTAAAAAGATACATTTTACAGAACAATGGTTATACTCTTTCACAGTGAACAACACTATTCACCTTACATAGCACATGTGATTTCACTACAAGGTCGCATTTGGAAACTTTTAATATTGAGTGCCTGCGGCTCTGGTGTTACAGATCTCACAGACGCAGGTTCAGGCATCACAATTCAGCTTGCATGCGGTCATGGTAAGGCACAGCTTCTCCAGCCCTTTGCTGCTTCTTTCCTGTTCACAAGGAGCAGCAGACGCCAACCCCTCCCCTCCCTAATCCAATTCTCTAGAATTGCTTTACCCCTCCCCTCACCGCATGGCTGGTATCATGGAAGATCACTGCTAATCACCCCCCTTTCTCCCCCCCCCACCGCGTGGCTGGTAGCTGGGAAGATTCCTGCTGGCCAAATGCTAAAAAGCTCAGCGCTATCCTTCCTCACCTCCCCCATCTCTCTGTCCCCTTACTTAAATTCCTAAATTTCAACCAGGTTACCATGAACAATATCACTCTGCTGAGGATAACAGAGCGAGATAAAGAATGGATGTTTCTTGAATGCCAGCAATCACTGGGACCATACGCAGCTATGCTTTGTCATGCAATGATACCCGATTACTTGCTACATGCATGGTGTGGTAAAGTGTCCTACCATGGTGGACGGAACAAGGCTGCCTTGCCCAGAAACCTTCTGCAAAGGCTTTTGAAGTATCTCCAGGAGCGCTTCATGGAGATGTCCCTGGAGGATTTCCGCTCCATCCCCAAACATGTTAACAAACTTTTCCAGTAACTTTACTGGCTGCGAATGCATCCAAAGCCCTCATGGCAAATCAATCATTAAAAAATGCTTGCTTTTAAACCATGTTTTATATTTACAAAGGTACACTCACCAGAGGTCGCTTCCATGGCTTCACTGTCTGGGCTAGTGGCTTGGGAGGGCTGAGAGGGTAATTTCGTCTGGGTCACAAAAAGCTCCTGGCTGTTGGGGAGAATGGAGTGCTGTGTGCTCTCTGCAAGCTCATCCTCCTCTTCCTTCTCCTCATCTTCCCTCTCCGCTGAATCCTCATCCATG
Organism: Gopherus flavomarginatus; assembly: GCF_025201925.1. NCBI lineage: Eukaryota > Metazoa > Chordata > Testudines > Testudinidae > Gopherus > Gopherus flavomarginatus. The sequence continues at coordinate 90,048,610 of NC_066624.1, forward strand.
GTTGAGATTATAACCCCCACCTCGGAATCCACGGACAAGGCGGGGGTAGTGGTGGCGCAGCCCCCTAAAATTGTATGCAGCTTAGCGTAGAAGCGGCATGTTTTTGGCCCTGACCCTGATCTTCCCTTTGCTGCTTTGGTTTTCTGGTAGGCTTGTCTGAGCTCCTTCACTTTCACTCTGCACTGCACTGAGTCCCTGCTGTGGCCTCTCTCCATCATGGTCTTGGAAATTTTTTCAAAAGTTTTTTCATTTCGTCTTTTGGAACGGAGTTCTGTTAGCACTGAATCCTCTCCCCATATAGTGATAAGATCCAGTACCTCTCATGCGGTCCATGCTGGTGCTCTTTTTCTATTCTCAGGAGACTGCATTGTTACCTGTGCTGATGAGCTCTGCGTGGTCACCTGTGCTGATGAGAGCTTCACGCTGGCCAAACAGGAAATGCAATTCAAAAGTTAGCAGGGCTTTTCCTGTATACCTGGCCAGTGCATTAGAGTTCAGATTCCTGTCCAGAGCGGCCAGTGGTGCACTGTGGGATACCGCCCGGAGGCCAATAACTTCGATTTGCGGCCACACTAACCCTAAATCGATATGTTAATATCGATTTTAGCGTTACTCCTCTCGTTGGGGAGGAGTACAGAAATCGATTTAAAGAGCCCTTTAAATCGATATAAAGTGCATTGTAGTGTGGACGGGTACAGCGTTAAATTGATTTAACGCTGTTAAAATTGGTTTAACTGCATAGTGTGGACCAGGCCCAAGTTGGGTGTCCCTTGCTGGGAGGCTGAGAAGTCTCCTTTGGAGTCCCTGGCAACCACAAGCCTTGGCTATTTCCTGTCTCCCAGGGCAGTAGAGGCCCACCAAGTGTTGCTACTAGTCAGTTCTTTAGCTGAGAGAAATAGTCTCCACTCCTTTTTAGCAGACAGTAAACCCCAGAGCTAGGTGGTCTTTGGTTGCTCTAACCTGACTCCTTGCAGCCAGCTCTCTCTGGTCACAAGGTCACTGCCTGGCACAACTCGCAAGTCCAAGCCATATGCAACCTTTCCAGGGCTTGCAGTTGATCATCCACACATGCCAGTCAGGCTCTAGCCTCAGTAACGCCTCCTCTTTCCAAACATGGAACCTATCAGGCACAGCACATGTCTGTGTGATCCCAGCCATGCATGTTCTCTGTTAAGCTACTGTGGTCCAGCCCCCTAGGGTTGTTAATGTCCCTGAACCTCAGGCTGGGTGTGCAGTTTCAGCTGCAGTCCCCATAACCTCTGTGCTGTTGACTGTGAGTTGCTGGGAGCTCATTGCCTCAAGCCCCCAAACTGGTAAGGGGGCTAAATTTACAAAACAACATTCAGTGGGCCTGATTCTGATCTTATTCTAGCACTATACAGCTGTAACCCTGTTATCATTAATAGTGTGCTGCTGCTTTACCCTTTCTGGTTTAAAGTGAGATTAGAATCAGACCCAGTGCACACCCAGCAGAAGCAGAACATCCTTACTTTGTTCACACAGACTAATTGCAGGAAAATGTCAACCCTGTCAAGTTGATCTGATTTGTTATAAAACCTTGAACTCAATTAGGACTCTTTCAAAATAGCGGGTGGGAGAGTGTGTTATTTATCATGGTGCAGCTACATCAAGCTACTGCAGAGACAAATGAATCAAATCTAATTTTATCTATGCAATGCCTTACGGAGAAGAGTTCGCAAAGCACTGTGCAATTATTGTGCGATAACAAAACAGAAGTACAATCAAATAATTCATACACGAAATTAGATGCTAAAAACGAACTCAAGAAGGAGTGCTGTTAAACAGGCAAATAATTTACTGATTTCAAGCTACCAGTGGGTGGACCAGCATAGAGATGTGGTATGGATAGTCATTCACAACTTTGCATACTTACCCAGACTTGGTTGGTTTAGAAATTGGGATGAAAAATCTGAGATCAGGTTTTCTCCCAAAATTTCCAGTAACTTGCCCCCAAGGAAAAACAGTACTTTGGGTCTGTCTTTGCTGAAAAGTTAACTTGTTTTACAGTTCGAGTGTTGCCCTTAACTTGACTTTTGTCCACATACAAAAATCCCTCACTCATGTCCAGTAACTTGCGTTGACTAGCATGAAAGGGGGTGTGGGCTACAGAAAAAGGGAGCATAACCTGTCAGCTGCTAACGTGGACAAAGGGTGGTGCCACTTGAATGCCATTAGCCCTCCGGTGCCTTCCCACAATTCCCTAGCTGTCTCCATTCCTCCATCTCCACATGCAGCTTGTGTGCTCTTCTTAGCAAAGCACGTCACTGCTTTTTCATGGCGGTAAGCTGCTGCTGAAAAGCTGACCACCACATCTCGTGCCCTGCATCAGCTCTGTTTTCCAAAATGAGGGCCGTGTGTTGAATTAGTGTCATTTTCTTCTTGTCAGAGGTAGCTCGAGGGATGACTGTTAATTTTCTAAATGCTTTGGTGCTTTTTGAACTGAACAGTCAAAACAATATGTCAAAATCTATATACAGTGTGACACCAGAAACCTCTAAAGTTAATTAAAGGAGAGAACTAACATTACCACATTGCAGCTGAATTTTGTACAAAGTAAAGCAGCCAGGACTGTAGCAGCCTACTGCCTAAGGACAAGTAGTATTTGTAGAGTACTTAACATTAATGAATCCTCCCAACACTTCTGGGAAGTAGTTTTTATTTTCCACATGGGAAGACAGAGGGGTTGAGTGACTTGCCTATGGCTGGAGGGCGTCCATGGCAGAATTAGAACTCAGGAGCTCTCAGGCTCTGGTACTGTGCTGACACAACTAGATAATTTCTCTCCCCAAGGACAGTCATGGACAAATGAAAAGTCTTACGTAAGCTGTAGCTTTTATGTATTGATATATTTCTTTCTGCACACAACACTCAAGCCAAGCACCCCGATCTCAAACTAAACAATAAGAATAATGCCAGCACTAAATTCAAGCCCTCCAGAAGTAGAACTTGACACCTCAGGGCTTGTCTACATGGTGCTTTAGTCTGCAGTATTGGTGTGTAACTTCTAGTCATCACCAGCATGTCACCCATGACCTGGCCCATGTGGACCCTGCTGGTGCATGCTAAAAGTTACTTAGTGCATGTTAATGTTCTTCTGTTTCCAGACCAGAGAACTCTTAGTGTGTGCCAGCAGGTCCATACAGGCGAGGTAGTGGGTGACATGGCAATGGGGACTAATGCACTGTTTGGACAAGGCCTAAGCTTAACATGTTCCCTGGAAGCAGCAAGTTAAGAGCTAGACTGTGCCTTTATGAACAGCCTGGAGCAAGAGGTGGTGTTCTAGCTGCACACCCCAAGAAAGCCTGGGAGGTGTTGTTCCTCAGAGACACCACATAGTTTCCTCCTTGGTCCCTCTTAACTCCAGAGGAATAGTAATTTGCGGTACCAAATTAAGACACCGCTGTCTGCTGGATTAGTAGTGCTAGTGAGCACTCTGGGGGAGGAGAAGACACATTCTCTGGCACTCCCTGCCCTTCTCCTGTCGGGAGGAGTAAATTCAAGGGCTGGGTAGCTTGCATGTGGGTTGCTTTCTCTCCAATGCCATCCTGGATCAAGCTGGGGTTTGTCTAGTCCAGTGTCCTGTTTCCCCTGCATAGGTGTAAAGCCTGTCACAATCTAGTCATAAACATAGAACTTCTGCTAACAATGAGCATTGCAAATGTAGGGTGCATTCCATCTCCTCCTCCTCCAGTGGGACCTGAAAGCGCTCAGCACCTGTAAGCATTTGTGAAGTGGCAGGATTGGGCCCTTAATCTGTTTCCAAGGTGCTAAAAATTCACTACTTATTTGTTTCACAAGAAAAGGAAGTGTAGGAATAAATTCAGGCTAAGTAGCACTCACAATGATTTTTTTTTTTTAACATGTATACCTTGAAGTCAGTTTACAAAGGCAGAAATCGTGGGGATCTGAGCTGTAAATCATCACAATTCCAAGAGTGCTCAGATAAAATGTAACTCAGAACATTAAATAACACTGCACCAGAGTGAAAGAAATAGACTGTAAGGAAATGATCTCAGGACCAAATGCTGTGGTACACCACATTTCAAAGAGCAACCTTCAGCAAATTCCTCTTTTGAAGTAATGCATTTGAACATATTCCAGCAAATGGGGACACAGTCTAGAAATAATCATAGGGCAAAAAATGCCACAATGTCTGAATGGCTCAGCAAAATATCATTAATAGTATGAAAGGTGTATGATAAAATCTCCAGCCGTAATGGGTAGGTTACTGTAAATAAGTATGTAATCATCCCGTCAGCAGACTGCAATTAGTGACCTCTTACAAATGTAAGATCATTGCTATGGGAAACATGGAAATCAGATTGTAAGAGAGACAATGTTATTAAAAGGCAAAATGACAATTGGCTGGCTAGTTAAATCTTTTCCAGTTAATAAATGTAGTATTATATCAGAGATGAAAAGACCAGCCAGCAGAAGGATGCTTGGAAAATGAATTTAAAAAATAAAAAAAGTCTTTTAGAATCAGTGTTGTTCGTCTCATTGTGGCTGGAATAGTGACTAGTTTCTGCTTTCTTTAGCAAGAGGCTGTATTGAGAGGATTGCTGGCAGTGCCTACATTTGACTTTCAAAGCCATAGCTTCCATCTCTTCTCCACAATGTCACTTCTGGATTTTTCAATTTTTTAAGTTAACTTTAACCATAGAGATGCTGGAGGAAAAAAAAACACCTGACAAATAAGAGGTGTTAAAAGTATATAGAAGGCTTGATCAAACAGAATTATGATGGCATACCTTACAGCCACATGATGGTACATGATTAGAAATGATGTATACAAATGTATGATTTTTAAAAAAAATATTTTGCTATAGAGAAGCATTGTCAGGGCAAAATTTCTATTCCTGGCTCTGGCACTAACCTGCTGTGTGACCTTGACCAAGTCACTTCTCCTTTCTGTGTTTTCCCATTTGTAAAATGGGGATAGCAATACCCTCCTTTGTAAAGTGCTGTGTGGTCTATAGGTGAAGTGTGCTACATAAGGACTATGGTCTACACTACAAAATTAGGTCATCTTAACTATGTTGCTCAGATGTGTGAAAAATCCACACTCCCTGAGCAGTGTAGTTAAGCCAACCTACATCCCCATGTAGACAGTGCTAGGACGATGGAAGAATTCTACTGTCGACCAAGATACTGCCTCTTGCACCAACAGGAGAACCCCTCCCATTGGCATAGGTAGTGTCTACACTGTAGCGTTCCACTGGCCCGGGTGCAGTGCTGCAGTTGTGCTGCTGTAGCATTTCAGGCGTAAGTGCTATTACTTTATCACATGACACAAAAATGTATGATGGTTGGGTGTTGCAGGACAATGGGACAGGGCCACCCGGGGGCGGGGGGCGGGAAGTGGGGCAATTTGCCCCGGGCCCCTGGAAAACTCTTGCGGGGCCTGGGTCCCCGGAGCTTCTTCCGCTCCGGGTCTTCGACAGCAATTTGGCGGTGCAGGGTCCTTCTGCTCCGGGGCCCGCCACCAAAGTGCCCCTAAGACCCGCAGTGGGGGGTCCTTCCACCCCTGGACCTGCTGCCTAAGTGCTGGGTCTTCGGCGGTAATTCGGCAGTGGGGGCCCCCCGCCGCTGAAGACCCCAGGCCACCTGAATCCTCTGGGCGGCCCTGCAATGGGATCCAAAGACCAAATCCCAGAAACTTTCCCATTCAATTTTTAATGGCCCCTAAGACTGCAGGTTTTGTGTTTGTATTTGCAGAGAGGAAAAGAAAATGAGATGAACAGAGGGTGAGAAATACTTTACTAGCAAAGGAGAGAGAACTATTTCCAACAGATTATGATGAACTGTAAGATTTGTAATTTGAAGATTATATTTTATTTTTTCATTTGAAATATTCCTCCCCCTATTTTAAAATGACACGAGTTTTGTATCCCACTCTTCACCGTGTCCCAGAATGCCAACTGACAACTCTGGAAACTAAAGTGCTCTGTTTATAAAATACGTACAGCCTGGGCACAAGTGGGGTAACTTCTATACTTCCCTTCTCACCCTCCCCACCTCTGCCAACACAATAAGAGCCTTTATAGAGCACTTTACATCTCCAAAGCACTTTGTGGCCATTAATTAATGGAAATCTGCCTGTTCATGAGGGACAGACTCTGAAATCTAGACATGAAAGAGTAGTTCAGCCTGAGACCTCTCTGCCTGCAAGGGAGATCCTGCCTACTAATTTCATATGTACCAATTACCAGCCAGAGCAAATGACATGAGTGAGTAACTGAGGCTCTAATCCTAAAACATGTGAAGACATTGAAACAATCACATTTGTGGGGAAGGTTGGCAACTAGGAGGAAATACATATTTACCTGTAAGTAACTCAGCTAATTTACTACGTTTTGGCTTCATGTGTCCAGTACTTGACCTGCTGTAGGAGAACTGGCACCTCTTCCTAGCAGTCAGCATGGTCAAAAGGAGTTTAACAGCATGAGATGATGTAGTCTACAGGATTAAGCAGTAGAGAGTGAGCACTGGATTCTTGTGTTCTAATCCCAGCTCTGACACATCTGACTTCAGTTAAATCACTCAACCTCTCTATCGTACTAATGCCATCTGTAGAATAGGGACAATAATACTCCCCTATCAGTGTCAGATGTGGGTTGTCAAATAGCATTAGTTAATGTTTGTAAACATTACTATATAAATGTCAACATTGCCCGACTTGCACACAAAATTCTTCTAGGGCAGGGGGTCCAGCAGCACCACACCCCTAATTTATTTGGGGAACTGGCCTTTCAAAAACTTTTCTAGTTGTTGGAACCATGATGGGCTCTACTTCTTCTACAGTGGGAGACTGGTGATGGTATGCTGTTGGTCCTCAGGCCCTGTTACATAAAATGAGTGGGTAAAGTATGAAGGTGTAACAGATCATCTCACTGACCTTTTTAAAAAAAAATACATTAAAATGAACTTCCATGGGATAGAGACGCAGCTTAGCTCCACTGACTGCCAGAGCATACCACCTGAGGATCTGACTCTGCGTCTCCAAGTGTGTCTTGTCTTCTAGACTAAACTCATCAAAGGAAGGACTATCTAATTTTTTTGGCCATGTGTTGCACTAACTTTATTGTTGGCACTTAACAAATGGTAAGTAAATGATCATTAATAATCACAGTGACCAGGACAGGAGTTGGTTACTTATGGAGGAGGGGATGAAAACTTGTTTCACAGACTTACCCAAAAATGCCGAAGGCAGTTCTGCTTCCAAGTACATAAGAATGACCTTGGATAACAAAAGCAGATCCTACATTACAAGACCATCCTTACTGCAGAGTTTATTATACAGTTATACATTTGTGCATGGAGGGTGAAAGAGTAAAGCAAATAATGAATCATTCTGAGAAGAGTAGAAATGTAAGAGCTACAGGGTTTTAGATTAACATAAGAAGCCTACATCAAAAGGATGAGTGAGATTTCAGATCATGAAAAGGTTGACTAAGTAAGCAAGGGAAAACATCCAGGCTGGGTGTGAGAAGAGGCATAGGTTAGATGTAAGAGTTGTTTTAAAACCATGATTATTTAAGCATTAGCATTATTTAAAAACCCAGTGTTCTACTTTGTTGCTTCCTACCTAAGTTGTCTCACTTAAAGGGTACAAAATATTTATAATGAAATAAGAACTACTGTATTTGAAATGTCTTTTTTCCATTTTGTGATCAATTCAAAATAGTTTCATTTTTGAAAAAAATCACATTTTCTGTACAAAAAATCCCTAGGGCATGTTCTAAGCAACAACAGGACTTAGCACTGGGTGAATTTTTTTGGCCAAAACTTTTTTAGGCAAAAATGCAGATTTAATGTCCCTGAAACATTTCACAATTTTGTGTTTATTTCACTGAATTTTTTGTGTTCTAAAACAAACAAAATTTTATAAAAGTCTAAATGTCTCATTTGTACTTTTTAAAGGCAAAATGTTTTGATTTTTCAGGTCAAAGCAACTTTGTTTCAAAATTCCTTCAATTTTATTTAAAAAATGCAAAAAAAAATATTTTTTTAAAATTCAGAATTGAAATATTTTGGTTTGGAGCCAACAAAGCATTTTGTTAGAATCTGTGAATCTTTTCTTACACAATTTTATGTAACAGGTCACTGTGGCTTTTCATGAGCCTGTGCTGACTTTCCGCTGGTTAGGCTCACAATTAAAGTAGGCCTGCTAGACCCCAATTATCACAACAGTAGTGGAGGTGCTGAGTGGGGAATGAGGACAGATGTACATCATTCCTCCCAGAGCCCCAGGGATCTTAGGTGACAAAGGTATACAGCCTCAGACCATATATTATCATTTCAACATAGTCTCCCCAGGGGGAAATCTGGTAGGCAGAACTTACCAGGGTACATAATAAGTGCAGATGGCCCTGGTCTTCCACGGAGCCCTCAGAATGCCCCAGGTTTGGGATGGGCCCAAACTCTGCTACCCATCAGGATGATATGAAGAATGTCCATAAGAGGATCATTGTGAAGGTTCTCTCATTCAAAGGCTCTGCCCAGAGGTGCCCCCACTGCAGGGGAAAATCTAGGCCATTGTATTTCACCAAAACTGTTTTCTTTTTGTGGCAGTGGGGTTTGTTTTATGCATTCTCTCTCCTCTATGTCCTCCTTGTCCTTCAGTCTCTTGGAAACTATTGGTTAAAAGAACAGAAAGATGCTACAGACTGATCCTGCCAGCCCTAACTCTTTTGAGTAGGCACGCAAGGAAAACAATGCAGCTCTCTAGTGTAGGAGGATTACCCTGGTAACTTTCAGGATCAGGCCCTAAGGACTCAATTCCTGCTTCTGCTTCTCTCCTCTGCTCTGTATGAAGCTACCCTTTTCCTCCCCCACTTTCTTTCTTCTGTCTCTTTTTGAAAGTCAAAACACTTAAAAATGCCGTTTGAGTACTCAATTTATACCACCCCCACAATCCTCCCTCTTGCTGAGGCAGTCAGTAGTCTGGCCGTGGGCTTGCCTCACACAAATTCAATATGAGTTCATGATGCAGATGTGATATTGTGTGGTGAACAATACCTTCCATTTCAGCAGCTCTTCCTTCGCTCAGAGCCCTTTGTTACCACTCACTCACTGCTAAGGTTTTTCTATTGCTCTCTCTTTCTGAGGGTCATTACACATGGCAATTCAATCTTAATGGAGATTTTCAGGCTTGTGACTCAGAGCAAGTTTCCCTATTGAGCAAGCATCGAGATTGTTGTAGTGTATTCTGGGCTCTGGAGGGTAATTTGCATCCAACCCATTTGTTTGAACAGGACTGACCAATCAGGGATCTGTCCTTGCTACTTGGCATTGTTATCAAGAGTGACTCAGGGATAAGAGCCTTAATTTAAGTGACATGAAAGATCAAATTTGTATTAAAAAAAAAACAGCCAACCATCCAAACAAAATTGATTTGTGTAGAGCCCTTTGAAGCCTCAATTCTTCTGTGGCCCAAACTGGCCTTACCATGAAGCAAACTGAGGCATCCGCCTCAGGTGCGAGACTGTGGGAAGGGTGCCACTAGGACCCAAAGTGTAGAAAATTGTGTCTGCTGCTGGTGCATATGTATTCTGTCTGCTCTAGATGCACAAAAATGGTGGAATGCTGTGCTGGAGGAAGGAGGGCACAAGAGACAAAACAGGCAGGCAGGAGAAAAGGTGGGAGGGAATAACAGAGAGCAGCAGGAGCTACAGGGAGAGAGAGGAGGAGGAGCCTCTTATGTACCATTCTAGCACCCCCAGGACTGATTAACACCAGCTTCTCAAGGAGTTTCCTGTTTCCTGCTGCTTCCCTGAACTCACTTGAGGAGAAGTCAGTCAGTCAACTGAAGTAGTAGGAGCCAGTTAGACCCTTAAGATGCTGATATTTTCCCTCACTCAGGCCCTGCTACCAGCCTGCTTATTTGTCCCCTTCTATTGAGTGCTGAGAGCCACTATAGCTGGCACAGAACAGCAGTCATGAGTGAAAGAAGAAAATGCCCCTCTGGGGCAGCATTCAGAAAAAGAAAGCAAGCAAAGGAAGCTTTTCTATCTAAGCAGGAAGGAGCTCTCCTGAGATACCCAGTGAGGATGAGAGTGGTGAGAAGATGCCTGATCTTCCAGTTAGTCAGAGTGCAGGTGACCTGGCAGCTACTGCAGCATCCATGTCTTCATCTCAAATGGATGTAACCATGCACATTCCTGAAGAAAAGTGTAGATCAGAGGAGAGTGTGGTGGAGGCACAAGAAACAGCTGCTGCTGAGTTTAGTTCCTTAAGTCTAGATGATCCAGGACTGTGGATGCACTTGAGCAGTAGCCTGAAGGCTTCCTTGTACTGCATGGGCCACAGCAAGTGAAAAACTTCACGATCCCCAAAGACAACGAAAATAGAAGTTTCCATCCAACACATTACTGGTGTGAAATCCCCAATGGTGACAAAGTGGAGAGGCTGTGGCTTGTGTACTCAAAAACCCAGAATGCTGCATATTGTTTTTGTTGTAAACTCTTCCAGTCTAATGTTCCAGCCACATTGGGTTCTACAGGAACAAAGGACTGGAAAAATCTGGCTAGAAATCTGGCATGCCATGGGAAGGCAGCAAATCACCAGAGAGCATTCCATAGGTGGAAAGAGCTTGAGATGACACTAAGGTTAAAGGCCACCATAGATGATCAGCATCAAGAGAAGATTGCATCAGAATCTCTTTACTGGCAAAATGTTCTGAAAATGCTCATGGCCATTGTGAGAATGCTTGCTACTCAAAACCTAGCACTGTGTGGCATTTCAGATCAGCTGTATGTGCCAAACAATGGAAACTTGCTTAAAATTATGGGGCTGATGGCTGAGTTTGATGCTGTACTCCAGGAGCATCTAAGAAGAGTCACCACCCAAGAAATGTACACACACCACTACCTTGGAAAAACAATTCAAAATGAGATCTTACAGTTAGTGACAACAAAAGTCAAACAGAAGATTGTGGCAGATCTGAAGCCAGCAAGGTATTACTCTGTTATTCTGGACTGCACACCTGACATCAGCCATATGGAACAAATGACTTTAATGGTGCATTTTGTAACAACAACAGAACCTAGTGAAAATGTCCCTGCAGTGGTGACTGTCAGAGAGCATTTTCTAGAATTTATTGATATTGATGATACTACAAGAGCTGGTATGACAAATGTGCTTTTTAAAAAGCTGGAAGATACGGGAATTGCAATAGCTGACATGAGAGGTCAGGGCTACGATAATGGTGCCAACATGAGAGGAAAGAACAGAGGAGTGCAGACACAGATCCAAGAGTTAAACCCTCAAGCTGTTTTTGTCCCATGCAGTTCTCATTCATTGCACTTGGTGGTCAGTGATGCAGCATCAGCTTCTAGTGAGGCTGCTGAGTTTTTTTAATGTAATTCAAAGCATCTATGTATTTTTCTCTGCATCAACTCATGGATGGCAAATTTTGAAGCAACATCTGGGAACATCCTCTCTGACACTGAAACCACTAAGTGCAACACAATGGGAAAATCAAGTAGAGGCAAGAAAGCCTATCAAACACCAAATTGGGAAGATAGATGGTGACATAGTTGCCATTATGGAGGATAATGCTATGATAGGAACTGTTTGTGGGAGAACAGTGGGAGAGGGAAATGGACTCACCAGAAACATACATAACTTCAAATTTCTGTGTGGATTAGTGTTGTGGCATGACATACTGTCTGAAATAAATGTTGTAAGCAAGAGACTCCAAGGTGTAGACCTTGATATATCTGGAGCAATGGACAAAGCAAGGTCATACCTACAGTCTTACTGATCAGATGAGGGATTTCAAAACGTTCTGAAGAGTGCACAGAAGTTGGCAGAGGAATTTCACACTGAAGCAATTTTCCCAACCATTCGAGAATACAAGAGTCACTGAAGAAGACGACATTTTGATTACGAGGCACGGGATAATCCCATAAGAGACCCCAAATAACAATTCAAAGTTGAATTCTTTAACCAGGTGCTAGATTGTATTGCACAATCAGTTGAAGAACGTTTAATGCAGCTCAAGGAACACAGCAGTATATTTGGGATGTTGTATGATATTCCAAAACTCCTCACTGTACCTGAAGAAGACCTACACCAGCAATGCAGGGCACTAGAGACCATGTTGACACATAATATGTGCTATATTGATGCGAGTGATTTAGGTGATGAACTGAAAGCCCTTTCAATGTACATTTCAGCAGGATCAACTCCAAAGGCTGTTCTGGAATATACGTGCTCAGGATGACCACCCTCTTTCCAAATGCTTTTGTTGCTCTGCACATACTTCTAACATTTCCTATAACATTTGCCAGTGGAGAATGCAGCTTCTCCAAGCTGAAGTTAATAAAAACACATCTACGCTTCATAATGACACAGGACAGGCTGGTCGGCCTTGAAACCATCTCAACAGAGCATGAGCTGGCCCACAGTGTAGACCTTCAGGAAGCAGTTCAGATCTTTGCAACCAAGAAGGCATGAAAACCACCACTTTGATTATTCAAACAGATAAAAATGCCAGTGTTTACTATACAAAGAAGAAAAGTCACATTTGCTGTTCAGGCGTTTGAAAGTTAAATGTTACTTCAAATTTTTGAACACGGCATTTTAAGTTGTTAGTTCTCCTTTATTGGGGCAGGTCGCAGAGCAGAACCATGAGAAGAGTAGAACAGAAAGAAAGCAGAATTGAGACCTTTCAGAGTTTTGGCCCAAGCGAGGGCCATGGAGGCATCATTTGAGTTCCCTGCCTCAGTGCCAAAATGTTGTGGGCCAGGCCTAGGCGCCAAATATCATTCCTGCCATATGGTACGAGCTGTATTTTCAACACACTCTGTCTCTCCTGCCACTTCCCTTTTTCTTTAATTAAAATGACTGTCAATTTTAAAAAGCCCCCAGATTTAACCTCCCTGATTCAATGCAACTCCCAGGTGCCCTAGATTCACTCCTCCCCAGTACAATCCCGATCACTTTCTGAACTGTCAGCAGCTGGCCAGCTTCAGACCTGACTCCCAGGTGGATGTGGATCATGAGTAAATCATGCGACTGCATTCTCATTCTACATGGACTTTTTTGCCACCAGAAGCCTTCAGCCTGCATTCCAACAGTGCAGCATATCAAGCCCTAATCTATTAAATAATTGCTAATGCCTCTATAAAGATGTTCTGTTTCCCTCCATTCCATGTGGTATGGGGAAGTCATTAGCTGCTTGGCAGGTACATATACATAGAAGTCAAGAGTTTCACATGTAGGAGCCTGAAGTAAGGCTGCTAAATTCAGTTAAGCACCTGACAAGAGGCCTAATTTTCAAGAGTGCTGCATATCCAGCAGCCTCAGTTGAGGTTGGTGCAGCTGCTGGGTGCTCAGCACTTTTGAGGATCAGGCCACTAATTTAAGCACCTAACTGTGAAACTAGGAACCTAATTCAAGGCTTCCATTTTTGAAAATCATGACCAGAGTGCCATGTAATTTTGGGGTGTCAAAACTGGAGGGGAAAGAAGATGGGGAGTAGGTACCCAAGGAGGCATGGAACCTCCCAGTTCCATGTGGTTTTTGGGAGTGGAGCAGTTTCTACGTCCCTATTTCTTGTACAGATGCAGACTAAGGACCAGATTTTTAGGCATCTAAGGATACAGATAGGCACCTAGTGGGATTTTTTAGAGATATTTAGGTGACAAGTAAGCCAACTAAATACCTCTAAAAATCTGGCCCTGAGTGATCAATAGCTGTGCGTTCCTCAAAATGATCATGCTGCCTGATGATGGAGGCTGGGACAGTATGTAAAGGACTGTTACTCAACAGGGATGCCTGGACATCCCTGGTGTGGGGCCTATAGTCTATGATATCCCATCCTATTTTCAAAATGGGTAACTATGAAAATGTAACCAATGTTTCCTTATCCAATCCCTCTACTTTCTCTTGCCTTCTGTGTTCAATTAAAACTTGTCCTTTCCTTCAAAGCCCTCCTCAGTTTCATTCTTGTCTCCATTAGTTTTTTTATTTTAATTTCCTTTCCCCTTCACCTCTTTCAGTTAAGCCTACTTCAGTGCTGACCCCTGCATCTGGAGGTCCCACTTCCTTTCCCAGTGTAAGGGCAGTCATTTTCAATTCAAATCCCTACTTGAAACATGCTTCCTCCATAAGGCCCCTAAATGCTAACCCACATCAGTAAAATGCTGTCAACACTGTTAGTTAACAAACAAAAAAAACTAACCTTGAATGTTGCGCCAGGATATTTTGGTGTCTGATCACTGTCTGTCATTTACAGCCTTATTCCAATCTTGCATGCATGAAAACTCCACTGTCAGTCAATTAGTCTTATCTGAGTTTCTCCTGGTTTACATCAGTGCAACTGAGGGCAGAGTTGTGCCCTTACTTTGTAAACTCATCAGGGTAGAAATTACGTATTCCTTTGAGTTTTGTTCAGCTGTGTCTCCATTGTCAGCAAGTATCTTACTGCTAAATAATAATTCAGATAATAGTGATCACAGAATGCGTTAAACAAGTACTAGTTTAATGCAAGATGTATTACAAGGAACTAGGACATAACTCAGTGACTTGCATAAGGATCTGAAATAGCTATGATGAATGAGGTTTAAGTGGTTGCCAGCCTATCTTTAATTTGAGTTAAAACCAGTATATTTTTCATGTAAAAAATTTTTACTGGCAAAAATTTTCTTTGCATGAATTTTGTGGACCTTTAATGAATAGCAAATTATAATTGGCTCTCTGCAACGCACATCATGAGTTAATCAGGGAAACAGGTGATCTAGCTAAAGAATCTTTTATTTGACGAAGAAATGCTTCAATGTTACTTAAGTGAGTTAAGGAGACTTGCAAATAGCTATTACAGTGAAAATGCAGTCCCAAATTACTAGGAGTAATGGGATAAAATCAAGCAAAGAAAAACTTAGGCTAAATAGTAGAGAACATTTCCTGACTGTGAGATGCACTGGATTATGACATAGTGTCTCAGAGAAAGTGATGGAAGCCTCGTTGCATGGGGCATTTAAAAGCTGGACTGAACAAAGAAAATAAACTGAAGGGAAAAATTCTACATTGGTAGGGGAATGAACTAGATGCACTTAGAAATTTTTTGCATCTCTGATTTCTGTGATTCTGATTACATTTAAAAATAGTGGGCCACATTTTCAGCTGTGCCAAGTTCTATAGTTCATGCAGTGAAGAGAGCAGGGGTGGAAGAGAAAGGTGGCTCATAAGCTCTCTTTTCATCTCCCCCAATCCTGGGCCAGCCAGGGACCAATTCAGCCCCTAGTGTATGAAAGGTCCTGGAGGCTGTTTTAAAAGACATTGGCTGAAGCAATCCCATCGAAACCACTGTGTCAGCTGAGGATCAAGTAGAGCACCATGAGCTGCACCTTGGCCACCCTCACTTGTCTCCTATGTGGAGTGTGGGGAGTGGAAGGAGCACAGCCGATGTAGCCAGCTCTGTGGCATCTGATGATTCTTCTGTGTTGGAATCCATGGTGGCTCCTTTTAGGGCTGTTTTCTGCCTGCTTTGTTCTGTGCAGTAGGGGATGAGAATCTGGCTCTTTTATTTAAGACCTTATTAAATATCTTTTAATATAAATGTATTGCTGACATTTTCCCCTTTGCAGGTTGTGTCTTGGTCAGGTCTGGTCAGATAGACTCACTGTCTGTCTTGCGCACACATGCACACCAAAAAATTAACAAATTAAAAAAATAGCTACTAAAATACCCATCTGCTGCCTAAAGCTACCCTCCTTTCTCTGTGCTCTAGCGATCCTACCACCAGTCCAGTCCCGTGTTCTGCAACCTCATTTCTAGAAGGCTGAGCTTTTCTGGGAAATTATGCTACATTGAAGCCCAATTTTGGTGCTGCTCCACCATGTGTATAATTCCAATTAACTTGATTATATGCAACTCCTCAGTGATGGCACTTCCATGCAAGAAGCAGCAAAAGAATCAGATCCTAAGAAGCAAAGCCATCCCACCTGCCATAGATGTGAAAGGTCCAACAGGCAGCTTGTATGGTTCTGCAGGGAGGCCCCAGGAATGTGGGCACCCACATGGGGGAGTCTAGAAACATGGTGTGCCTGGGTGCGCCATGTGACTTAGTATGTTGGGGAGTGGAGAAGGCTAAGGAAGGTGGAAACATGGCTTCTGCATCTGTCATTACATTCATCTAGAGGCTAAGCCTCCTGGTGCATTCTCTTTCCAGTGTGGCTTCTGCAGTTTTGTCCAATAAGAGTCCTGAAGGATGGGAAACTTTCTTCTCTCCCTGAGCTGTGTGGAATTCCTCAACATACAGTCCATTTACTCTGGCTGTGATTTGGCATTTAGTGAATAAGCATTTCTGGCACTGTGATTCATGCAAATGCTACCTTCTGTGAGTGGCAAGCATGGCATCCCACCCTGGCAAAGGTCATAGCATTATTGTACCCCCACAGGTTCTGGGGGAGGTGCTCATGTGTAGAGTTACAATATGAAGATGTCAGTTACAACTAGAATTCTTTTGTGATGATGGGAGTTCAGAATTTCCTGTTTTTATAATATTGTGAGAGCCAAGAAATATCATTTAAGATGCAGAATTATTTACTTTTCTTTGGGCTATTTTCAAAATGTTACATAATTTTGTTTAAATACAGCGATGCAATGACATTAACATGAGTTATTACCATGCTTTTACATGCAGATTTTTTTTTGTTGTTGTTGACAAGGGGTGAGTTTAAAGTGGTTTGTAGTGGATTTACTGCTGGTGAAAGATTCTTGGTAGATACCTTTTACAGACCGACTTTACAGAACAAATAAAACATGCTGTTTACTCACATTGTATCTCAAACTTATTCTGGAGTGGTTACTTCTAGGAGAGGATAATTCCAGTTCCATACAACTATCTGGGTGTTGGCCTCTCCAGTGAAACAGTCAATTAGTACTAAATAGGTTAGTCATTTTGTGTTATGGACGCCTCTCTGCTAGGAACCTAAATTAGACTTTGGTTTGAAACTGGAGTAGGTCAGTGCACACTGGGGAAATTGTGTTGCACAGTAGCAGAGTCCACATGGATAGGTAGTGCACAGCGGGCTAGTGTGCTGTATATTTTATACCCCAGCTTGCTGTGCAGTAACTGTTCATCTAGAGAAGCTCTGAGGCTATTACCTTATTTTGAACAAAGGCTGCCATAGAATGATCACAACTTTGGCACACTGCGTTTCTGAGCTAGATTTGAATAGGTGACTGGAAAGTGTCACACACACACACGCACCAAGATTTATACAAGTGTGTGTCCCCCAGTGATTTGTTGGGTGCCTTGCACACTTATCTGAGAGCAAAAACTGGCCATTAAGTTCTTAATATTTCCAGTATTCCTGTACATGAAAATAGTAAATATGACTTAATACACCATGAAAAATATTGGTACCGTAAACTGAATAATTTAATTTTAATTGTAACGAAGCTTAAATATCTTAGATTTGTGTTGTCTTGTAAATTTCACTCCTTCGTTATAAGGGCTCGTTTAATTGCCTTTGTTCTTAAAGACATTTTAAAAATATTTCCAGTAGTCTAGGATTATTTTCTTTGCTGCTCAAGTCCCATTGATAACAGTGGATCTATTGCTTCTTGTGGCCCCAAATGTGTAAAATGTTAAGGCATAGAGAATTTAAGTGACTTGCCAAAGGCCACACAGCAAGCAAAAGTAATTATAGTTGATAATTGGGCAGGGGAGGGAGAGGTTGGTTAAGAGAGATGCAGGGTGGGGGTACAGAACAGATGTTCATTTGTTCTTAGAGAAATATAATTAGGCTTTAAAGGATTAGATTTTTATCGGCAAACGCTGGTAAATGTCAATGTCACTGTCCACACACAGACCAATGAAAAAATATTTTCAGCAACAATAATAGAAACGTACAGATAGGCAAAATTAAAAAAAAAAGCTATTTGAGAACCTACTGGAGTTTGATTTAAGGCTGTTTACTTTGTATTTTTTGATATTGCCAATTTGTGTTTTAATAGTTATAAAGCTACAACTTCTTGACTCTGTGACCACTGTGATCAAATAATTATCGTCTGACCTCCTCCTTAAGTTACTGCAACTGTGGACATTTAAAATAGATCAAAATAGAGGGCAAAAACTTAAACCCCATAATTTTGTGCAATTGTGAAAATTTAAATAAATAAAAATAGGAAAATATGCTTAAAATAAATAATAGCCATCAAAATGATAAAAAAATGGAATTCTGCCAAGTCTAAATATAATTTGTGTTCAAAAGTATTTCTAATACTGCAAAAGAGAGTTTAACATAAAATTTCTAGGAATCATAATTCAATTTTCCAGATTTCTATAACGACCATACGAAGTGTACCCACAAAGGGGTACTGTGTGTTTCTTCAGAAAAGAATTTGTGTTCTAGAGAAGCAAGATTAGGTCATTTACTCCTGGGGCAATTCCGCACCACTGTGTGTGTGCATGCAGAATTCATGCCCCCTGCTGATTTCCTTGCTGCCCCACAGAAAAATGACTTCTGATAGGGAAGCAAAGGGAAGCTGCAAGAGTTATCATGTGCCCCTCCCCAGCAGCGCTGGTGCATTATTTTGGATGCCCAGAGCAGCCAGTAGAGAGGCAAATCACTGCAGGGCTGGGGACATTCTGGCCAGTGGTTCCTACCTTGCCCTGGTCTCAGCTGCTTCTCCTGGCTGGGCTGTAGGATTGGACTTCCTCTTCTCCTACCAGACAGACCCATCCCCAGAAACCTCCCCCATTTGCACACAGTGCTTCCTGCCTTCATTGCTCTTCAGTCAGGAGGGGTCACTGTATGGGAATCTGCTCCTCCATCCACCCAATCCCCATGCATCTGGACCCCCACCCCTGCACCCAGAGCAATCCCACTGAGCCTTCTGCACTCAAACCCCACCCTGATGATCCCCACTTGGACAAACCCTGACAAGTCCACCCCACTGAGCACCAACCAGCTGAACCTGGACCCCTACCACACCAAGCCCCGCACCCTCTGCCAAGCACCATCCCCCTCACATCCAGACCCCCCCCCACTGCAGAATCCCATTCCCCCTGCACTCAGAACCCACAACGAGCCCCTGTGCATCCCAATCTTCCCCAGATACCCTGCCAAGCTACCCGCTCCCAGATTGCCCCACGCAGAACTGCCCCACATCTGGATCCCTGCACACTAAGCCCCTCCACACTTGGATTCTGCCAGGCTAAGTCTGCTTGCCTCACACATGGATTGGGGGACAGGGCTGGACGTGCGAGACTCTGGACCTCTCACTCTCTATCTTGGTGCACTTGGTGTGGAGGAGCAGGGCTCCGGGGTGTTTCTGGGGCAGGCTCAGCTCTTGCACTGTGTCAGGGATGGATTCAACCTCACCACCAAGTCTCTGTCCAGGGGGTGCTGCAGGATGATCTCCCCACTCCATGCACGCATTGACCTATGCTCCCCACTGCCATACTGGAGCCTTTGAATTTATTTATTCACAAATAAAATATGCCAAATTTTGCAGAATTTTAAAATATTGTGTGCAGAATTTTTTATTTTTTGGCATAGAATTCCCTCAGGAGCAATCATTATACCAATGGTGGAGATCTTAGATCTTGTATTCATTGGGAAGAAAGGTGTGCTCTTAGCACACATTAGGTAAAATCCACACCTTTTTTCCTAGCGTGGATGCACCTTTGGAACTATAGGGATTAGACATAGTAACAAAGCTCTAAGCAAACACCTGTGGAACACACCTTCTTCCTGTGAATTAGAGAACTCCAACAGCAGGTCAGAAGTAAATCAGCAAAGCAATTTACTAGTAATTGTATCATATAAGAATAGTGAAAGGACAGGAAGGAACAAACCACCCAGCTTAATGGATACAACGGGCCTGATTCTGTGTTGCCCTGCACCCTGGGCAGTCTTTTTTGTCAGTACAAAATGAATGGAACATGCTACCAATTCAGAATGAGAGCGTTTTTGCACTCACTTTACAGAGATATAAATGACTGAATGAGGTGCAGGGCATCAGAGAATATCAGGATCAATCACTATTGTCCTATGGCTGATTCTTGGCAATTTGTAAATAAGGAAATTAGCAGTTTCATTTTCGTGGTGTTAATGAGAATATTTTATTCTAGGGATGGTGGATAGAAAGACGTTCCATGAAGTAAATTGATTCTTCAGTAAGACACTGAAATGGGTTGCCCATATGTCCAAGTGCTTGGGAGGCTTCAGCTAATCTGACAATAGATTTTAAAAAATTAAACAGGCACCTAGACGAAAAATATGCAGGGACTCCTGCAAATTAAAAATGTTTATAAAAGTTAGGAAAATTATTATTGTCTTAGAGATGGCCAAGAAAAATAGAGGATGTTGTTTCCATCGATAAAGAGTAAAATACATTTAGAGTTGCTACTGGTGCAGAGACAATTAGTTCGCATTATTGATCATCCATAATTCTTCCTGATTTAAAACTCTTAATTTGTATCTTGCCTTTTTAACAAACATGAACATTTATTTCAAATCAAAAGTTAATAGCAGGCATAACCTCATCTTCCTACCTTGCCCCATCTGACAGATAATCCCACTGGGCACACAGTACTTCAGGCGAATGAGTGATATTTTTTCAGCTTTCAAAATTGAAATCTCGGAATAATGAGACCTTTGTTTTGGAGATGAAAATTTTAAAAATAGTAGAAAAGCTTAACATTAAACGCAGGAATGATCATTACTCAGAAAGCTGTTCAGTGAGTAAGCATTATAATGACTTAAGCACTGGTGTCCCGGAAGTGTGAGCATCGCAGGTGGGTTGCCATGTTCTAGGCCATCTAGAATTTTTTTTTAAATAGATTGCATATTTATTCCCAGGTATTGGGCATTGCAGTAGTCAGACCTGGTAGTCATGACAGCATGGATGACTGTGACTAGACCTGTAAATGTCTATTATGTTGGGTGCAGTCTCCTGCCCAGACCCAAACTGGGGGAGTAATTTCTAGCAGCCATTGCTATGTAGCTACTACTATGAAGACAACCTTAGCTCATTTCATGAGGAAAAACCCTTGTCAGGCGAAATGCCTTTCAGGGCAATAGGTTATTTTCATGCCTTAGTAATTCTTTTAACAATATCACTAAATTGCAATCTGCCTTTTCAATGAAACGTGCATTAAACTCATGCAACTCATTAACCCATCCCAATCTAATGAAGATGTGAGCGACTATAGAATTATCTTGTTAACTCAGGAAACTTGCAAGTTGTGTGTGAGAAAAAAGGGTAATTTATCTTCAGTTTGTTTTTAAAGCTATTGTATATTGGCATGCTGGGTATATTTGTTAGCAAAGGACAGGGACTGTTTTAGAATATTGTATCATGCTCTGTGTACTGAAAGGCTGCAACAGCAGATAAAATCTCCTTTAAATGCCCGTTTCCTTTATTTACAGCATTCTGGGTCCGATCTTTGCATGATGCAAATAGAGGCACAGCTTGATCATTTACAATGGAGCTGTGCTAATTTACATTTGTTGAGGATCTGTTCTTTAAAGTCAATGATATTTAAATTTTAGAAAGTATAAAAAGCATAGTATTGTGCCCATACAAATGTTTAGCAAAAATGTTTTTTAAAAAGGCACATAACTTGACAAGTTATCATATATAGAATCACAGGATTGGAAGAGACCTCGGGAGGTGGTCTTGTCCAGTCCCATGCACTCAAGGCAGGACTCAATATTATTATATGTGGGTGAGTTACTGTACTTTTTAGGGCAGGTCTATGCTACAGACTTTTTCTGGCATAGCTGTGTTGGTCATATGTGTGCAGAGGTGTGAGATGCCTGACTGACATAGCTGTGCTGGCCAAAGTTGCTAGTCTACATGAGGCCATACTAGCAAACCTATGCTTTAACCCGTATAGCTTGTTTCACTTGTGGGGAGTGGTTTTACTATACCAGTATAAAGTAGAGCTTTGCTGGTATAGCTGCATCCACATTAGAAGTGCTTTGTTGGTATGGTAGACTTATATTCCTCTACCAGTATAGTGCTCCTAGTCTAGACATGGCCTAAAGTTACGTATATAGTCTCCAACACTGTAGTAGCTAAGCCTGCATGATCTTTAATATATATATCCTCTCAACACTCCTGTGATTGCTATTATCATCCCCATTTTACAGATTGGGAATGAGGCACTGAGACTAAAGCCCAGATTTTAAAAGATCTTTAGGTGCCTAGAAAAGCAGATAGGTGCCTAGCAGGATTTTCAAAAGCACCTGGGCACCTCACTCCCAATTGGAGACTTTGTGGATTGTTAATAGGATTGCCAGTTTTGCGTTATTATGTAAAACAATAGTATCTGTAATAGCAGAAGACAAAAATTGATAATCCAGTAAAGAACTGCTGCTAATACAACATAATAGCCTCTTCCCTTGAGCAAACTGGTAAATTTGGTATTAACCTATGGCTTAAACATGGACATGTTGGAGGGGAAGCGGGATGGGCACTGGAGAAAGGATATGCTTAAGGAAATATTAAAAAGTAGGTCACTCAGGTAAGGAAAAATAACTTTTTCAATATCTGTTCTCATTGTTTTCAGTCAATTAAAGCATCTCCCCTAGGAAACCTTAGAGATTTTATATCACAGAGACACTCAACCTTTAATATACAGTCAAGCTGGCTTTGTCTTTGGAGAGTTGCCCCACTCTTTGCCGATGTAACAAGAGTCTAAATAACACTGGCTGCAATACCATATTTGTAGGTTGCGTGCATTTTAGAAAATATCTCATATGTGGGTCTGTCTGTTTTCTACTTCTGCTTCTAAAGAAGTGGCATGGTAGTGGGCCAGATCCTCAACTAGTGTAAATCACTGTAGCTCTATTGAGTTCAATGAAGCCATCCTGATTTACACCTGCTGATGATCTGTCCCTCTATGTATAATTGTGCTAGGTCCTGGGATTGAATAGTTTAATCAAAATTGTAGTTGCTCAGTGCAGTTCCAAATCTTGTCCATGAATGTCAAAGAACTGCTGTGAGTAGGTGGTAGTGTTTTTGGTTACCATCTATGGTAAACACCTGTGTTTCCCACGGATCAGTGGGTGTGACATATTTGCTACCACCTGAGTAAAGCCTGGATTGTTTAGTCCATTCACCACAAGAGCTATACAGGGAATGCTATCCATGCATTCTGTTCCCCCAAAGTATTATTACTCCTCTAAATTGCTACTGAACTCTTCACGACTGCCATTGTTGTTTAATCTGACCCTCATCTGTGAACTGTTTTCTTTTTTCCATGCATTTGCTCTTAAATACACTTAGTAGTAAGAGGAGAGAAAAAATACAGCTTCGGCACCTTTGTTTCTTTTCTCTACACCCCTTCTTTCTTCTGCATGAGCTTTTCTTTCACAGTCAGCTTCATGTTGGAGTCCCACAGAAAAAAGTCTCCTTTTCTCTGAAAAGCTGGGTCATCCAGTTTTGTCAGTACAAGTTTTTGTTTGTCACATATTTTGCTTTAATTTGGAGTCTATGAAAATCATCAGTGTTATCTTGTGACCATTTTGTAGCCATTTCACACAAATGTAAACTACGACACAAGGTGAAGGGCAATGGAGAATTAGCCTCAATATCTTTTGTGCTAAACATCTAGAGCTGTGTGGCCTAGTGGATAGAGCACTGCACAGGACTTGGGAGACCTGTATTCTAGTTCTGGCTCTGCTACTTGCCTGCTGAGAGACCGTGGGTATGTCACCTCTCATCTCCATGCCTCAGTTTCCCCCATGTAAAACAGGGATAATGATACTGTCCTCTTCTGTAAAGCGCATGGAGATCTGCTCATGAAAATCATCATCTGAGAATACTGTGAGTGTCACAATACTGTGTCTAGTAATATTGTATTACCTACATGCTTGCAATGCAACATTTAGTGGTGTAAATAATGGAAGAAACAGGGCGGAGGACACACAGTTTTTGTTTTGGGGTAGTCTGTATATCTGCAGACTTACCAGAGCCTGGTAGGTTGACTACTGGATAGGCCAGAATAATTCAGAAGTTGAGTAAGTGGGCAGTAGACATGTTCATTAGCTCTTTCTAGCTTCTTAGGTGATTTCCATTGTGTGCAAGCAGCCTGTCAGGACTCATCCAGAGTCACTGTCTGAGAGTAGAACCAATAGGACTTCAAGGGGAGGGGAAGGAGTTTATAAATAGTTGGAGTGGGAACCAGCCAGAAGAATTCAGCTGTGGACAAGTGCAAGGACCAGAAAGGTCTTCTGTAAGGATTACATTCCAAGGACGTTGCCAGTTTTGCTGGATTCAGACTGCAGACTCCCTCATCCCACTGAAGAAGAAGACGACTAGAATTTGCTGCAGGCTGTGCAGATTACAGACTATTGTTGCAAAGACTCAAGGGGAGTTTGAAATAGACTGTGGGACTATCCCTGGTTTCCCAACTGTAAGGACCTGGTATCCCTACAGAGGGTTTGGTCACCATTCCTCAGACACTGAACAGGGTAAATCCTTCCAGAGAAGGCCTGTAAGGAAGTGTACATATGTGTTTGCTACATTTTACATTGAAATTGTGGTATTAGCAAGTATTAAAATTTGGGTGTGGGGTGGGCACTGAAAGATTTTTTTTGAAACTTATTGACAATATTCACATGGGTTTCATGGATTATAAGTGAGATGAGTTGGGTGAGGTAATATCTTTTATGGAACCAGCTGCTGTTGGTAAAAGAGACAAGCTTTTGAGCTTACACAGAGCTCTTCAGTTCAGGCCAAAAGTAACAGTTATGCACGTATGTCACAAATATAGATTTATATATAGATTTAGTATATATTTTTCACTGAGAGAATTTTATGTCATTTTGTTTTCTCAGTGTAAATTCTGTATAATATATACAGATAAATATATCAAAATCCTGAAAAGATTAAACTCTGGTCTGTAGCTCAGCAGAGAAGTAAACTGAGGAGAAAGAAATGCCAAATCTAGCGCACAGTGCTTTTCCTGTTACAGTTGCACTAGCGTAGTCTGTTAAACATGCCTGGGGAATTCTGCTAGATTAATATTCATGATGGAATTTTATACTGGAGTAAAGTTTCAGATATTTCAGGCTTAAATATAAAGGTCATATTCTCAACCCTGATCCTCTAATTTTGCCCATTTTAGCATTGTGCATGTACCAATTCTGTCTGGGTAAATTGAGGAGTTTAATCCCTTATTGTGTAAATAGGAGAAGGAAATGCACAGTTTAAAAGGGGATAAAGTTGTGACCAGACAAACAGCTTGCTAGCTAACCAGCCCTCTCCTGACCCACCTCCTTCATTTATGGATCTTGCAGTGCAGTTGCGTGTGACTTCACTTTAGTTTGCTTCCCTTTTTTGTGAGATCATAAACAACAGGAGCAACTGGAGGCAGTGCAGATTTGCAACAGCCAAGGAGGAGCTCTGGGAAGGGTTTGCACTGAGACACGCATGCAATCCCTGGCACACAGCTGGAGCATATCTGCTGTACCATCCCTTAACATGATCCAACATTTCCCCTCTGCCCAGGCAAGGGGGGCTGCCATGGCGGTGCTTCCTTCCTGGGATCTCATGCCTCTTTTGGGGTGCTTGTACCACCCAGAGCCTTAGGAAAGAGCAGTGTTGCCATCCTCAAGTATTCAAAAATCATGAGTCAGGACCCCAAAAATGTGTTTGGTTTAAAAAATTATTAGATGATAATCATGAGATTAAAAAAATGGGCTATTTTTCTTTACCATGTGGTTTTGAGCCTTTAGGAGTCATGTTTTCTAGCTTTTCACCACAATCAAGAGGGCTAGAAACCTTTTCTTTTTAAAGCTGAGATTCTCATGTAATCACATGACTCTAGCAGCTGGGGCTCTAAGAAAAACAAATATACCATAAGACTTGGCAATACTGAAACAGTAGTCCCTGCACTTGGGAAGCGTGGGGGCTTAAGCAGTGCCTCGTTATGTTCATGGGAAGCAGAATGAGTAAGGTATGCTGGCCCCTCCGTTCCATGCAATGGTGAAGTACAATCTGGCCCCAAGTGTGCCGAGCCAGGGCACATTCACTGAGTTGAAATGAAAATAAAATGTAACCTCTTCTCAAGACGTGTAATCCATTTGGGCCTGCTTTTAATTTTAGTCTGCAGTGTTCTGTCGATTTTAGCCATTTTGACTCGGAGCAGTATGAGACAAGATAAAATTGATCAGAAAGTTGGAAAGAAAGTTGATCAGTGTAAAGGATAAAGATAAAGATATATGCTGTTGTCTGTTTCTAAACACATGTATGGGCTAATCACCTGAGGTGATTGTGCCAGACCTCACAAGCAATACAAAATCTCTATGGAAAACCTAAGTGCTACAACCAATGCTATGACTGTGATTCAGTAGGTTCTGTTCTTTCCTGAGTTGTAACTGACTTGATATAATTTTGGGCACACTGGAGACTTTAGGAGTGACAAGATGATCACAGATAGCAGTGTGTAAGCTAGGGTTAAAGTCCCATGTTCTAGAAGACTAGGGAACCGCATGGAAAACATCTCCAGGTTTGTAGCACTTGAGCTTGGTATGTCTAAGATAGCTATGTCCTTTTGTGTTTCTTTGATATTACATTATTATGGTAAAAGTCTAGATATTTTTAGAAATCAGGGTTTTTTTGGGCACAGAGTTACTTCTGCCACCCTTATCATATGGACCAAATTCCACAGTGGGTAACTATATTCTGTCTGCCAAAATTTCCCAAGTTATGTAAAAAGACATCCTTTTCTTTTGCTCAGGTCCTAAACTAATGTGTGGCATTACTATGAGATACTTTCTTCTTATCGGCTGCGGAGCTTGCCAAGCCAATTTGCGTCAGCCTCATCAAGCGAAGTGCAGAGCCCTTAGACCACCATCAAAAATGGTCAGAGGGCAGTCGTCAATGATGTGTGACATTGTCTTTGGCCACAGCTGCATGTGAGGTCCCAGGTGTGAATGCTGGCTGCACATTGACCCTGTCCTGTTTGAAATTGGTTCAGAAGGGCCCATGTGCAGCATGGCAAATCAAAGCCAGATACATACATGGTCAGGTCAGTTATAAGAGATTGGTTTCTGACATCAGCTGTAGACTATTCTTCATGCCACAGTGACATTGCAGAGAAATCCAGGTAGAGCAAGTGGGGCTACAACAGATGCCTTGATGACAAGCGTGCTCTTGGGTGGTCAGACATCTGTGTAGTGGCAGGCTCGGGTTTGCCCTGATCTTCTCTCTATTCTGGCTGTAGCAGCCTCACAATACTAAACATAAATATGAATGTGAAATGTAAATATGAGATACTAAACAGTTGCTATTCTGCCCACAAGATGCATACAGTGATTCCTATGTGTTTTAAAAAACCTCATAAAGATTACGTGTACTGTACTGCAATGAGGGGCACATCCGGGGCCTGATTCTCTTCTCACTCCAGTTTTACTCCATTGACTTCACTGGAGGTGAGAGCAGAATCAAGCTGAACAATGACACAGCCAGAGAAAAGGCACTTCAGGTTACCCTGGGAAGAAAGGTGTTGTATAAGATGTAGTTAATTTTTAGTGAAAGACTTAGAATGGAAAAAGATTTGGGTGCAGAGCATTCAAGTAAGAGACACTGTGTCTTATTCTCCATTCACAATAATTTAACAATATTCTTCATTCACAATCATTTCCACAACAGAGTAACATCTGCTTTATGGTGCAGGGACCTGATCCAGCTCCATTGAAGTCAACAGAAACCTTTCCATTGCCTTGAATAGGTTTTGTACCCAATCTTAAACAACAGAAGATCAGGCCCTATATAAAGCAAACTCGTTTTTTTTTCTTTTCCTAATTCTGACTTTTGCCTCCTTGGTTTGTCTTTATTCTTTAACACATTATTCTACGTTTTGTTTTTAAATCATATTCTATATATTCACTTTATACTGTGCTATGCTCTCACACTCGCTGAAGTCAGTGGCAAAGTTTCTGCTGACTTCAGTGGAAAGAGGATTGATTCCTTAGTGCATTAGCTGGCTTTGTGTGTTTTGTATGCCATTTACCCACTTCAGTTATTTAGTTTCAGAACTGGCACTTTGCCCACCATACTGTGAATCTCCTCTAGGATCTTGTATTGGTCTATAGATAGCTTTTCTGGCTCAGTGAGTGCTTATGCAATGCCGGTTGTTTTAGAGTGAACTGTGTTCAGCATGTATGCACTGCTCACATCTGTCCATGAGTAGCATTACCTGTGTGTTGTGAGGTGAAATGACAGTCATACATCAAAGTTAGCCCATCTCCTAATCAGAAATGAAGTACTGACTCTTCCAAAGAGACAATTTTTGCTTAGTAATTGAATTTGGTGGGTGGAGAAGAATTCATCATGTGCTTTAACTTAGACATCACATAATATATGATGTTAAAGAACTAGGATTAAAGTACCTGTGACACTTTCACAGGTCTGCCAACACAACTCATCAGAAACGGCTACATCCTGTATAGCATACTGACTGCATCTATTTCAAAGAAAAAGAATAGAGAGAAATTGAACTTGACCTCACTCCATCTTTATACAAGTGTAGCGCCCTTAACTTAAATTGTCCCAAAGATATAATATAAAAGATGCCTTGTCTTTAGAACATAAGGATTGCAGAATTCCACCCAGAGTTTTTCTGGTAGCCACATACTGAATTCTGTTCTAATTACTCTTGATGAGAGAGAGTGAGAGCAGGAAGAATAGATCACTATTTACTGTTAGCATGAGTTTATTGAAGATCACTCTAATCAGAGGTGAGGTAGATCCTGATAATTTGCATGTAAGTAGGGAAAGTTGAATTTTGTCTGAATTATACACAGAACTGTCCTAGGAATGTCAAAACGTTTATGGAAACCTTTGTATAGCTGCACCCAGAAACATTGTTATAGTCAAGGGCCCATTGTTGTTTCCACTTCTAAGCCTGATTCTCCACAGCTTTGTGCCTTCTGTTGTCATTCACACTTTGCAGCCACTTTGCACAGGTGTAACCAAATTAGACTGGTAGGGATTACACCTGTCATGGACTACTTTTCCATCTGCCCCCTTTGTGATGTCTCTCAGTGCACGCCCGCAGGTGACAGGCCTCCTGCCTTTACCTCTCCTGGGGTAGGATTCCATAGTTCTCTCACTCTTACACCAGGCCCTGGGCTGCAGCACCCTGTGTGTCAACTGCAATTACCCAGCAGGTCCAAGTCTGACTGCATTCACACACCTGCGGTTCTTCCCTTTGGAAGTCTGTGACCAGCGGTATATGGTGATCAGACATCCTTCTTAATCCAAGGCACTGTATATTTTAACAGTAGGAACGAAGCTTTTATAGAAAAGAATTTAAATAACAGTTTGCACATGTCTATTTTACCTAAAGTCTTACCATGATAGTAGACAGGAGTACCTTCTCCAGAGGTACTCGATCAAGGTCCCAGTGTCTGTCTGGTTGCCCTGAACAACAACTACCTCTCTGTCTCTCTCTCGCCTTTTACACCCTGCTATAGCTCTTTTGTATTCCTTGGCTTTGGCCCTTCTGGATAAAACCAGTCCTGTGGGCTCATCAGGAGATAGAACCAGAGGCCTTAGAGCCAGTGGCTCTGCCATTGTCCCTTAGCCTCTCTAGTGTTTGCCGAGGAGTAGCTCATCTTGAGCCATTCTTTCCCTTCATGCTTGTTTTCCCCAACAGCCCTCTATTAAATTAAATCAGTATATTCATACAGTCAACCTCCCATAAGCAGGCAAACTTACAGTATTCATAAATTATTACAGAGCAGCTCCAAATCCATCACAATATCAACCTACCACAGGTGAAAACGACTACCCAAGGTACAAAACTGTGAAGAATCAGGGACCAAATCTTGTTGTCCTTTCTCAGCTTTCACTCAATCTTTACTTATGTAAATGGCTTGTTGAAATACATTCTCATCTGGGTCGGGGGAGGGAGGCAGATCAGAGCTGCATCAACAATTCAGCTAATGCCCTACTGAGATTGAGGTAGGCTGTGGTTCTGGCCAAATCAGGTGAATGAGAGCCTTTGGCAGATCTGTGCTGATGCAATTTGCTTAGTGGCTCCCTTACCTGCCATCCTGTATGATCTATTTCTCCACTCCTCACACAGGACCCAAGACTGCCCAACCCCATCTTACCTGTTTTGCCTGTGGAAGGGCTGGCTCCCTGAATTCCCATCCTCTGGCTCCCCATCTCAGATTCTTAAGGAAGTTGCAACCTAGCACCTCCTAATCTTCTCACTGTGGGCACATGGAGGGTCTGCCCGGTACAGTGTGCTGCTACCCCTACCCCTTTTAGCATCTTCCAGGAAGTCAAGAAGCAGCAGAAATATTTTCTCTCTATAGCCATCTGGGTCCTGGATAAATCTGTAGCAGAAGTGGGGGGAGGTTACTTAAAGTGCAGATTTAGTATATCATGGACATGCTTGCAGAGACACAGTTTAGATACACAGTTTGTTATTTGTCCATGTCAGTGGTTCTCAAACTTTTTTTCCCCACAGACCACTTGAAAATTGCTGAGGGTGTCGGAGGACTGCTAAATGATCTTTCCAAATGTTGTTCATACCATTAGCTAACTATTGTAAAGCACTTTGGATAAAAGCGCTATAAATAAAAAAACAATTTTTTTTGTTCTACAAATGAATGCACACGACTCATATTTTAATATCAGTAGTCTTACCTTTCCAATGCAATGAATGTGCCCTCTCTCCCCCGTCGCAGCAGCCACAGAGCTGAGGCTGGGAAGGAGGGCTGTTTCTCCCTGACAGCCACTGCCCAGGAGCTGGGGAAAGTCACCTCTTTCTCTGGTTAGTGCACATCCCAAATTCCCCCTACCCCTATTCTCACCTCACTGCCCCCTCCCACTTACACCTTATTCCCCCCAAGGCCACCACCTCACCTTACATGTGTGTCTTCTCCAAGGCGTGGCTCCACTAATTAGGTGGGTGGCCCTTCATCCTCTTGTGTGCGGCTATCCGTGGACCACTTGAGAGAACAGTTTGAGAACCTCTGGTCCATGTGGACCCCTGTGTATTTTTTGTTGCCAATTCTTGCATATGAGCAGGTCCCTGCAGCACAACCTCTGGGAAACATTAATCACCCATAATGCCTGTCATGCTTTACCAACAGCAAAGAAAATATTTTCCCAGAGCCCCTAGCAAATGAACAGACAACCTTAAAATTTATTTAACTCAAAGTGCTAATTGTACAGACACTCCCCGACTTATGCAAGCATTCCATTCCGGACTGCCTTGCATAACCTGAATTTTGTGTAAGTCGGAAATGTATACTTGACCATTATGCAAAAAAACAAACCAAAAAACCCCTGCTATTTCTAGCTTACGGAACTTTTTCTGTAGGTGTGGATTTGCATAAGTCAGGTTTGTGTAACCTGAGGGGCATCTGTAATAGGAAACTAACTTTAAATACAAACATCAGTTCTTACTGTACATATTGAGTCATTTTGCTCCCTCTGCAATCTTCCATGACATTGTGCTGAGCAGAATGGGTGCAGTGTTAGTCTAGCTGCACTTTATGTTCACATCATCATCCACAATGGTGCCACAGTGCTTTACAGACTGCAAAGATGCTTTCACCCATAACAGAGATGTCTCTTGAGAGGGAGAAAAGCAGCAGTTCGATGACACCAAAGCCCTGCAACTATGCTTTGAAAAAGGGAAGTGGATACCATATGTACCTGAATCTACTAGAGCTATAGCAGGTAGGCAGGATGTAATTAGTAGGGTTGGAAATTGGCCAAGACACCAATGTTCCCATACCAGGATAACTTAATGAGCACCATCACTTAGGGCCTCAGTTTTATTTTTCATCTGTGAGAAAACACCTGGAACAGTACCAGGGTCGCTTACCTGGCTGGGCCTTGGTTCAGAACCATCTTAAAAGGAAAAATACCTCCTCCTGAGGGACTGTCCCAAAGTGCAATGAACTCATTATGTGAAATGTTCCACAGTACATATCTATAGTACAGCCCATGGCCCTCTAAAATTCTTCATTTTCTGGAAGAAGTGGGGTGGGCTGAGACTATCAAGCTCCTGTTCTTTGGGGTATTGTTTCAGACCCTCCAGGTATTGGA
Source organism: Gopherus flavomarginatus (assembly GCF_025201925.1). Taxonomy (NCBI): domain Eukaryota; kingdom Metazoa; phylum Chordata; order Testudines; family Testudinidae; genus Gopherus; species Gopherus flavomarginatus. Next base: position 90,080,683 of record NC_066624.1, read on the forward strand.
GAATTGTCGCTGCACTTGCTTCTGAAGTTTAAAAACAACATCTGAACCTGGGCCTGATCCAAAGCTCATTAAAGCTGACGGAAAGTCTCCCACTAACTGCAACTGACTTGTGTACTATTTATAGGTGAACAGGATGGTTTTTCTTTATTTTCCCTCTACTGAAGTGATATGTAGAGAAACTTTAAAGTTTTACTGGTTTTGTATCAGGCAAAATGATACCATTTCAGCTTCAGCTTCTGAATCGTGAATCTAGGGGAAGAAATCATTTGTGAGGAAATAGTTTTACCGATCTTGGTAGTCCATCGATCCAATGATGACAATCTGTGCAGATCATCTACTGTTGGTCTCATGGTGTGCTCTCTGATGACTATATAAGCCAATTCTAGAGGTACACATTTTGCTGCAGATGGTGCATGGGAAGTTCGTGGTCAGTGGATTGTGCGCTGCTGATGCTCTGTGACGTCGTTCGCGTGCCTCTTGTAGACGCCGGCAGCGGTCTTCCTCAAAGGCGATGCAGGTATTTCTGATTGTTGCACGCCACTGTGTTCTGTCACTGGCAGTGTCCTCAAGGTCCCTAGGTTTGATAAGTTTTACCGATACATCAACCCAAAACTCTCTCTTCTAATCAATTGTCAGCAGGTAGGAAACAAAGGAAGAAATTCAGCTGGAAATTGCCTTTTGCACCTCTCCCCCCCATGCTGGCTTGAAACTCACTGGCATTGACAAATCTTAAGTTTTTCGGAAGGCTGCAGTTATACTGCAGTTTGTCACCATCAGAACTGGTGTGAGGTTTCCATTTCCTGACATCTATACAGGATGTTTGTCTTTCAGGTTCTTTATACTACTTCTTTGCAGAGTGGAAGTTATTTGGAGCAAGAGTATTCTTTTAAAAGAGCTTGGTTTTTAGGTGGTGTATATTTTTAAGGGTCTTTTTTGTTGTAGAGGTTTGGGATGAAGGAAATTGAAGGCAATACTATATTTTCTGTTTTGCAGTCTAACTATGCTTGCAGTTAAAGCACTTGGACAGTCTACCCCAGCCCTCTCACCACTGTGCAGTCAGGTTGCACTGCAGTGGTGCTAGAGCAATGGTAGGAGAAGGATGGTCTTGTGATTAAGGCGCTGGACTGAGACTTAAGAATTGATCCCCAGCTCTGTCACGGGCATCATATGTGGTCTTGAGTCAGTTACTTAGGCCTTAAAATGCTGCAGCTCTGCCATTGTAGCGTTTCAGTGAAGATACTACTTTTGCCCACAGGAGTGGCTCTCCAGTCAGCATAGATACTCCATCTCCCCTAGAGGCAGTAGCTAGGCTGACAGGAGAATTCTCCTGTCAACCTAGCGCTGTCTACACTAGGAGTTAGGTCAGTTTAACTGTGTTGCTCAGGGGTGTGGATTTTTTTCACCCCGAAGCGACATAGTTACACTAATCTAATTTCCTAGTGTAGACTAGGCCTTATTTTCTCTGTTCCTCAGTCCCCATTCGTAAAATGGAGATAACACTTCTTTTGTCTATCTTGACTATCTAGGCACCAATCCTGCAACTGCATCTGTTCAGATCGTGGAAGTGCCTTATTGACTTCAGTGGGACTTAGCATGGATACAGGAGCCTGCCTGTACATATACATTTAAGATTGGGACTTTAGACTGTCAGCATTTCAGGGCAGGGACTGCATCTTACTATGTGTGCGTACAAGAGCTGGCACAATGGGGCCCGGATCTCATTAGGAAGCTTCTAATCACTACTGTAATGCAAATCAATAATAACACTGAAAAATACACACAACTTTTTTGAAAACATCTTCACGGTAGATGCAACCACTGAGAAAATAAAGCAAAGTTCAACTGCCAGTGATGTTAGGAAACAAGAACAATGAGAGACCTTAAAATGGAGAGCAATTTATAAAGGTTGGTTTTATTAATTGCTTATATGACAACCAAAGAAAGAAACCAAGAAAGCACTCAGAGGAATTCAAGGCATCTGCAGTACAATGTTGTTTTTTATGATTACTTAATTCCTTAGCAATTCCGATTTAAAATCCAAACAGTTATTTATTTATGAAATCATTACAATAATATCAACATAAACCACGTCACCTGCAGCAATACTGTGTATCTTTGAGATCTATTAATCTAAATTTAAAAATGCTTCTTGCTCGCCATAGTAGAGTCTGTGGTTCAAAGAGACAAAATAACAACAACATGCTCAAAGCCTAATTTAATAGCATTTAATGATTCTTTTAAATTGTTATACAAGCAGAATGCGGGACACGTTCATTTTCAAAAGGTTATGACTGCCAATTGAAGAATCTCCTATTTTCTCTCTACCTGTTATCTTCAAATGAGGAATAAAGGAAGACAAAACCACACCACTAATTTTCTTGGCAACTAATTGCTAACAGAAATATATTTATGAAAGTATAAGTCCTTTTGTCTCCTAAAAATGAATCCTGCACCCTTTATTCCTCTCTGTAGGCACTTCAGCTGAATAGGTAGGACAGGGTTTTGGCTACCTGCGCCCATTCAGGATCACCAAAGATAGTCACATTGTTGACACCACATCATCAGAATTCTGCCCCTCCCATCAAAGTTGTTCTGTCTGGACTGTTATTGCACTGTCTTAAATGTTTATTGGCTGCCTCTGTGCCTCTTACAGAGACCTAGGGTACATCTACATGGCAAGAAAAGATCTGTGACAGACAGTCTCTGCATATGTCTACACTGCAATAGAATACCTGTGGCTGGCCTTTATCAGCTGATTTGGGCTTGCAAGGCTCGGGCTGCAAGGCTATACAATTGCAATGTAGATGTAGAGGCTCAGGCTGGAGCACGAGCATCTACGTGGCTATTTTTATCCCCGCAGCGCAAGCTGCACAAGCCTGAGTCACTTGACCTGGGCTCTGAGGCTAACTGCCATGGGTCTTTTTTTGCTGTGTAGACATACCCTAGGTGGCTGTAAGAGGCACAGAGGCAGCCAAACAGCATTTTAGACATAGCAGTAACATTCCATCAGAATTGTACTGCCTGGAAAGGATGGATTTTTTTTTCTGTACCCTTAGGGCCAGAGCCAACCCCTGCTGAAGTCCATTGAAAGGTTCCCATAGACTTCAGTGGTCATTGGATAATGCCTTTAGGTCCTGATTAAGCAAAACAGTTAAGCATGTGTGTGGTTAAGTGCGGGATCAGAGCCTCTGAGAGATTTAATTCAGTAACATCCGTCAAGTGCTTTGAGATTCTCCAATGAAAGACACCTACAGAACTGCAAACTATAATAAAGCTAAGGGGTTCTTATTGCTGGAATGAACAATAGAATAATAAATAATACTCTGCATTTCTAGAACACATTCCTTCCAAGATCCCATCATGCTTTGCAAACATCATCTCAAGACTCCCCACCACAGGAACAGGGAAACAGGATTTGCTCAAGATTACACGCGAGCACTGGTGAGCCGGAGCTGGTTTGCACTGGTTTGTGTAAACTGGTTGTTAAATTTAGAACCAGTTGTTAACCCGCTTCCATGCGAGGAGGGGGCGCTGCGGCTTTGATGGACTCCAGCTGGGAAATGTGTAATTCCTCCTCCGGCCGCCTGGGGCACTGCATTGCAGGAGCCATGTGGGCTGCCGCCTGGCCCTGGGCACGGGCCCTGTTGCTGCTGCTGCTGCTCCCCTCACCCCTGGCCCTGGGGGTCCCGCAGTTGCCTGGTGGGTCCCCAGCTGCTCTGCTGGGCCTGGGCTGCATCTTGCTACTCGGGCTGCTCCGAGATGCTTTCCCCGTTCATGCCCGCACCCCTGCTCATAGCCAGCCCCTGTCTTCAGCCAGCCCCAGCCACACCCCCTGCCACAGCCAGCCCATCCCCACCCAGCCCCTGCTGCACTCCGTGCCCTGCCTGAACCAGCCGTGCACCCCCTGCCCGCAGCCAGCCCGTCTCCAGCCAGCCTCGCACCCCCTGCCCACAGCCAGCCCCGATGCACCCCTTGCCCTGCCCACACCAGCCCCGCACATCCTGCCCTGCCTGCAGCCAGCCCCACACCTCCTGCCCACAGCCAGCCCCTGCCCTGTCTCCAGCCAACTCTTGTCGCACCCCCCTCTCCGAAGCCAGCCAACCACGCACTCCTCTGTCTCCAACCAGCCCCACATCCCCCTGTCTCCAGCCAGCCCCGCACCTGCCCTGCCTGCAGTCAGCCTCTACCTCCTGTCAGCCCCTGCCCTGCCTACAGCCAGCCCCACACTCCTCATCTCCAGCCAACCCCACACCCCCTTGTCTCCAGCCAGCTCTGCACCCCTTTCCCTGCCCACAGCCAGCCCCACACCCCCTGCCTTCAGCTAGCCCTGCCTCATGCCCCTGTCTGCAGCCAGCCCCACATCCACTGGTGCCCTGCAGTTCCCAGGGCAGTAACCCTGCACACCTGCTTCGATGAGGGGGGGAGGGAGCAGCTGGGACCCACACATGTGCACATCTAGGGTGACCAGACAGCAAGTGTGAAAAATTGGGATGGGAGTGGGGGGTAATAGGAGCCTATATAAGAAAAAGACCCAAAAATCAGGACTGTCCCTATAAAATTGGGACATCTGGTCACCCTAGCACACCCCTAGGGAGTGGTGGGGACCCACACATATGAAATGGAGCTCATTCCTAGTTCAGGCCCATCTTTTTAAAAAAGAACTTTAAGTGGGGTTAACATACCTCTATATTTTCCCAGACATGTCAGGCTTTTTGGTTCTTAAATTGCCGTCTAGGAGGAATGTTTTAAATTCCAGGAAAATACGGACATATGGTAACCCTATTAGTACAAAAAATACATACTGTGATACATCTCTTAAATAAGAACTTTTTATAGGGAACCAGTTAAGATTTTGGCAGCTAATCACTGCACGCGAGGTATGTGGCAGCTCTCCTGACTCCTAGCCCCGTGCTTTAAATGAAGACCTCCCTTTCTCTCCAGCGATCCTCCTCCATACCCACAAAAAACAAATGGCAAATTTCTTCAGTAACTCACACCACATTGTTCTCAACATTCACAGTTTACCTGTGACAATTAAGATTCTAAACATGGGTCAGTTTGGGGGGGTTTTTTTTGGTAATCTCCCAGGGGAAAATCAAATCATTCTCATTTATACCAAGAGACACTTTTGCTGACTGAAGGAATTTGATTAAGGGGCTGAAGATATTTCAGCTCCTAACACTGAGAATTATGAATGATGTAAACTCAATTTTTTGGTCTTCCCATATACTGTACAAAGGCCAATTTTATTCTGTTATTTTTGAAGTTGGACAAAGAAAAGATGCTGTAGGAGTTGCGGATGTTCTTTCTCAAATGTAACTTGGAAACAGCCCAGGAATGAAATGAATGTAATAATTAACTGTCAGTCATCGGGCCGGATACAAAGCTGCTTACTGCAGAAATCAGGACACTCTTAAATAGCTGGAGATCAAGACTGTCTAATATCTTTAAATGCAAACTCTGTTACATTACACCGTCTTATTTGTACAGGGCTATGCTGTAAAACTGAGCCTTTATGATTGGTTCCTGTTCAGAATTTCTAAACTTAGACTTTCTAGGGCCAACCTATAATCCATGGTGTATAATGTTTTAAGTTAATTATGGTACCCACAAATAAAGTACACAATATATTTGCAGACTCTCTCTGCAGTGTGGAAGTGCTGCAGAAGGATTTCTGATTTCTCAGAAAGAGTTCAGTTTCCAGTATATCTTTCCTGTGAAGAAGGACAAAAATATAGGGCTGAATCCAATTATTAAAACCTAGGATGGGGGTGGGGAGGAAATCTGGGTCTCCACCTCTGCGATAGACTTACTGTGTAACCTTGGGCCACCTAACTTCTGTGTTTTAGATTACCTATGTGGAAAATGCGCTCAATACTTACTCTGTGTGTGTGTGTATTTTTATTTAATTTATGATATATATAAATATATAATGTGGTAAGACGAGGCCTGAAACATAAACCCTTGGTATTACAGGCCCGGTATGAGGCCTAAGGCCTGAACTAAAGTAATGGTCAAGACTTTGCTAACATAAAGCAAAGTTAAGCTGTGAGCCAGAGGCAGGCCCTGCTCACAGAAGGGCAGGCAAGTCAGATGGTAAATCTTGGGCCCTGCAACGAGGAAAGGGGCCCTCGTCTACTTGAACTGGCACTGGCTGATTTGCCACCATGTAACTAAACTCACTAGACTTTAGCTTCTTAAGAGACTGGCACTGAAACACGAAGGATTCTTAGTCTCTCACGCTAAAAGCAAATCATCTATTTCAGCAGGTAGTTTTGCTGCGTTATGTTTTTTTCATTCAGGGTCCCAAGGTCCTTCACTGTTTGGGACAAAGCATTGATCTAAAGATAACCAACATGATACTTTATAAATAACTTTAGGCCAGGATTGAGAACCCATTTTAAATACACTTTGCTATGGCCTGTTCTTGTGGCAGTGGCATATTTATGGTCAGTCACTTCAGTCCACATTCCTTTCATGTTAATTAGAACAGGCAGCTGTGACATAATCAAACACATATGGCAGAATTTAAAACATTTGGAATGGCTTCTGGCTGCTAATCTTGCAGTATTCACTGCAAGATATCTGTCCATGTTTTAAAAAAAAAAATTAAAAAAAAGTCTGCCAAGCAGCATTCAACTCCATGCTTAGAGGCACTAGAAACTGTACAATATTCGCATGCAGTCATAAGATGTTTGGTCCAAATTTCAAACGTGGTGGACATATGTTACATGGTACTGGGATTGTTAAACAATTTACATAGTTTCCATGCATTAGCGGGGCGGCTTGCTAGATATTTCAAATGGTAGCATTCTGAAAAGTTTGTGGGAGCTATTGAAGCAATTTACCTTCTTTATTTCCACGTGCCATGACATGCAACATTCCCTGCCTTTAAGCAGATAAAATTGCTTTACTCTTGACAACTGTAATGAAGATGACTGTATTTTCTCCATAATCCCTTCTGTGGATGAATGCAAAACCTCACAATTCTTCAACAGTACTGTTCTGCTAAGAATCTCGCCCACACGGTGAATAAGCACCAGCTTACCATTGCATATCAGTTACAGCCCTGATCAGAAAGATGCAGACTGTAGGAGAGGTGGTTTTTCAACTATCCCTTCTTCTTCCTTTCATCCTCTCCTCTTTAATTTGGTCCTTCTGAAATGAATACTACCACCATGCAGAGACCGTAACAAGACTGATCTTTGATTGTAGTCTCCTGACCAATAATCCAGCTCCACAGTGCAGGCCTTGGGGGTTTTTTTTCCGCTTCCTTTGTAGGGGGTTGACTTAGCAGTGTGCACTGGACAACTTTTGTGACTAAATTTGTGCATTAATTCTCAGAGTGTCACATTTTTCATGATTGTTTTACTGTATGAAAAATGTGTGTCCTGCAGTTTGCTTATTTTTTAAATATACAGACAAATGATTTTTCTAAATTTTTTAGTTGCTGTTGTGTATATGGATGTGTTTGTATAGGCTGCCAAGTAGGCACTGAACTATACCTTCAAAACCTCATTTTGCAAGCAAGAGTCTTGGACTAAGATAACGGTTTGCTTATGTCATACAAAACCTTCTTTATTGTGGGTGTATAATCTGTCATATTCTATTAATTGCACATTGTACGCTAAGTGAATAGCAATAGTGCCTGGCAAAGAGAATTGCTGGAAATTCAAGCAGGGCTTCTCCTTCAGTATTCATAAGAAGTGACTCAGAATTCACGAAAGGCTAGTTGAAATTTTCATGAATAGAAACCAGCTTCTGTGTTCCAACTTAAAAACAGAAACTAAATATACAGAGGGACAAACCCATGTCCGAGTGTTGCAGGTCAAGTAAAAGACAAGAGAATAAAGTGTGAGCTGCTGTAAGGGACTGTATCCCTGTAAACGGGTTGAGACTCACCACCCGCAGCGCCTCCTGCTGGCGATTTTGGGAATTAGCTTGATTCCAGTGGAGCACCCCCTCCTGGTGGTGTCCCATCCATTGTTCTGCCCTCTGCTTTCCACTGCTGTCGCTGGACCCGCGTTGCTCCCTGCTTGGCAGTGTCCTCTTCGAGGCCACTGCCCTCCGGCAGTGTCACTTAGTCCATCTGGACCCCCTTCTGGTGATCGGTGATCAGCAGTCCTCCACTCCAGCCACTGTGTCCAACCACCCTCTGAATCCAATCCCTCTTGTCAGGGATCTGGCATAGTCTAATGGCCGCTCCATACAGCCAATGGCTGGTGTACTGCAAGGAGTGAAGCAGGGGACCCAGGCCTGCCCTCTTCTCTGGGTCCCGGCCCAGGGACCCTCTGGCAGCAGCCTCGCTGTCCTTCTTCTCTCCCCTCATCTGTCTGCTTTCTTCGGCCGCTTCCCCTACAGCCCCTTGCACCCGCTAAGCCCTTCCTTTCAGGGCCTGCAGCCTGGCAGGTTACAGGCTCAAGCTCCCTAGCCTCCACGAGCCTGGCCAGCACTGTGCTGTCTGCAGTGCTAGTCTCCTCCCTAAGAGACTGACCTTCCCCTGTCAAAGGCCTGGGACAGACTGACTGCTCCTGCTCTGGGCAGCCTTTATATACATCTGAGCCTGGCCCTGATTGGCTTTCTCCAAACCGGGCCCTGATTGGCTCCTCTTCTGCGCAGGCGCCCTGGCCTGCCACAACCCACTCTCACAGGGAATGGGGCACTCTGCCCCACTACAATCCCCATGGCTGTCAGTTTTTTGCATAAAGGCAGCAAGGTGGCTTAGATAAAAAGAGGTGAAAATCGGAAATTGGATATTTCTTGGTGTGATTAAAAACACCATTAAATTATAAAATGTTGGAAATCATCTATTTTCCCACTATCCCACTATGCTGCATTGACAGAGATAGCACTTTGTTCTCTGGATACGGCTACAATCACCCAGCAGAAGTGTTGCAATTACTTGCCATTCTATTCTAAGCTACCCTGGAGAGGTAATAAGATTTCACATGGTGCTACTTACTAGTTAGAAGAGGAAACTGCTACGAGGTGACTGCACATCAAGGCTGCCCGAAGTCCAGATGATAGAACAAGGAGTCCCTATTATAATTTCCATATGTAAAAGCACCACAGTTGTTGTTGTTCCCTGCAAACACACCATCAGTCAGTGCAGTAGGAGAGGGAGAGGCTTCTAGCCGAACACTGTTTTGAATAGATGGAGATAAGGGTAGGGAGGTATATGTCCTCATGAGACAGATATGTGGGATATTAGTGATTATATTTAGCAGAGCTTTCAAACTGAATGGCAATAAACTCTCAAAGCCAGACCCTCTGCAAGTGTGATTGAGTTTTGCTTCATTGAAGTTAATTTGGTCCTTAAGATTCTGAGTCTATTGCCCTGGTCTGTAATCTGAGCAAAATCTAGAGCAGCTTGGTCTCTCTATGCCATTTATGTTTGCATTAAAACAGTTCAGGGATGAGCTACACCTGCAAACTCTCTTTCAGTAGGCAAGAATGGTGAAAGCTAAAATCATAAGCCACTTTTGAAAACTTGGGCCCAATTAACTTGCCCAAGTTCACACAGGAAGATTGACAAAGCCAGGAAGAGGACATAGATCTGCTGGCTCCCGGTTCTGAGCCATGAGCGCATGACCAAAAGATAGAGCTCTATGTGACAAATTCTTCCCTCAGTTATATCCATGCAATCTCATTACTGACATCACTGGTTTTGCATATGGGTAAAGTGAAGGCAGAATCTGACCCTGAAAGGTACAGAATCACATGACAAGGACTGTGGCTTTTTATTTATTTTAAAAAATAACTATAAACTGTTTAGTAAGGCAAATTGGAATCTGATTTTCTTAAAGAAAATGCTGTAGTGGATGGAACATTTCAAGTAGTAATGCAAAACTCTAATCCTCTGAGGCCAATATGCATCTCTCCTGCCACAAATGTTATATCTCTGTATCTAATCCATATAGAGAGCTTTAATATATTTGCATTTTAATGTTTAAGTGCTAGACTTTGAGCAGGTAGTGATGGGTTTTTTGTTACCTTCAGGGTCCATCGATATTTTCATCTTAAAAAATTATTTTTAGTTGTTTACAATGCGGTCATAAAAACTCCCTTACACATATCATGTCAAGGCCTTAGCCCAAAGGCATCTTTTTTTAATATAGGAGAATGGAAAATGGAGGTGGGGTGTGTGTGGAAGATGAGTTAGTGGTTTCAGATGGTTTATTGTTTTCCTTTTCTTTAAACTCTCCCAGGGACAAAGCAATTTCCAAAAGAGAACAGAATAATGGGCCATCTAGTCCATTCTCTGTCAGTCTCTTCAATCAAATGCTTTAGTGGCCAGTGCCTACTGTACCTGGCCAATTATCTATGCCATGGAGGGAAATTCCTTCTTGATGCCATGTGGTGATCAGCTTGTAAACCCAAAGGGGGACGAGAGCTAGCTTTTGCCTAATGCCCATGTTTCTTTTCATATTGTCAACCCCTTATTCAAGGTCAAAACGTTTGAAATCCGATTCCATTTACTCTAAAAGTAAGAGTAAAAATATATCTCTGACAACACTAATAATCTATCATTTATTTGTGTCTGGGTTTCAAGAGGTCGACAGAGAAGACTTGACCTTGAAGTGTAAGGTGCACAGGTTGCGGGGCAGTGAGGGTTTTTTTGCTTTAGTTTGTAATAAGTTTTTCAACACTTCATGCCCCCTGTCCCCCCAATTGTCTTTTGTGACCTCCTCACCCCAGGGCTTGCTGAGAAGCACTGCCTTAGGGTAGTTGTAAGTGCTGTTTTACTTCGTATGTATCTCTTCCTTTTTTGCATCTTACTGAGCTATTCCTCCCATTTTGAGCTCAGCCCTTTTATGTTATTTATAAGGCCATTGTTAAGAGGTTGAAGCCTAAAATTTTACTTCCCTGCATATTTAGTAATTGGTTAGGAAGTGTACACCAAATTTTGAGGGCTACTATTCCTCCCCTTGCACAGGAGCACTAGAGTGGGGAGAAGGCATAGGGACCCTTTGGTCCTATAGGACAGGCTATAATTTGGTTGCAGTACTGGCAAGGGTTCACAAAGAGGGAAGTGCTGTTGATGCTTCTCCTTGGGCTCCCTCCAAGCCCTGTAGAGGTATAATGTCTTTCAAAGTCACAGTGCCTCCAAGTGTGTCTGCTTCAGAGGCGCTTTGGCTCATAAAAGCCATCACTGAGTCCTAAATATTTTATTAGAAATAAATCGACCACTCTAGTATTAAAAAATGTATTCATGGATCAATCCTGCTTTCATTTGTACCCATGAGACTTCCAAGGAAGCCCATTTGAAGCAGAACTTGGCCCCAGTGTTCATGTGACACCTACCTAGAACTAAATAGTGCTCTCGCAGCTGTGGTGGCGTTGATATTGGATGTGCATAGACAAAAAGATAAAACAAAAGAACTATGTTAAACAAACCAGGTTATAAAAATCACTGGTTGCGATGAGGTCTCTTCTGTTGCCCTTTTATATGCAAATTTCTAGACTCTGTGTGGGTTGCAAATATGGAATTGAGTGCAGGATCAAGCCTTTGTAAATGGAAAGGTCTGAACACAATAGGCATACACTTAATGTTGCCTTCCTTTCAATGTTCTATGGATATACTTTATCCTCACTTTAAAGGGACGCTGTCAACTGGAAAGGTAAACAATTTTTGTAAATAGTCAAAGCTAGTATCAGATACTACACCTTCCCCCAAGTCCACCTGCCAATTTTCGTGGCTATACAATCATATTTTCCTTGATTTTTCTCTATCTTATTGTATGATAGATCCACACATGTAACAGAGAAAACTAACTATGGATGTAATCTGTTATATACAAAGGGCTGACGAATTAATGAAATACGCTGAAAAAATACAGAGAAATATTTGTGACAAATGTCTCGTGTTACTTATGACAGTAGTTGGCAAACATTTCCAGACAGGTGTGATAGTTTTTAAGTTGACAGTGTCTCCTTAAGGTACTATCTTTTAATGTTGCTATAAAAAGTTCTAATTCTTAAGGCTCATTGATTCTATATATTTAGTTTTTGTTTTTATGTTAGAAGGTGGCAATATTTAAGAGGATGTGGATTAATCTATCTGGGTGGTAAACTAAGCAAATTGTCTTAAATGGAAAAAGTTAGGGATTTGTGTGTGTTTTAAGAGTACCCAGTAGGATGGTCCAGTGACTGGGGGCACTAGTAGGACTTGAGAGGCCTGGGTTCAAGTTCCTGCTCTGTCAGACTTTTAGCGTGACCTTGGGCAAGTCACTTGTCTCTCTGTGCCTCAGTTCCTCATCTGTAAAATGGGGATAATAGTACTTCCACACATCACAGAGGTATTGCAAGGATAAATTCATTAGGCCGTGAAGTACTAAATATTATAGTAATGAGGGGTGTATCAGTACCATGGACATAACAGTAACTGATAGTAACAAAATTATATTGAAATTTTCTGCCTTGGAACATGAAGAAAGTAACAAAGAGCCATCATTTTTTCCCACAAACAGATCATTCATTTGAGACTTTAGATAGAACCTTAAATTCATTTCTCAGTAAGATTTCTCTGAGCTGGATGGCCAGTAATTTTCACTAAATTATCTAGATGTTAACACAGCTGTTTTCAGTTGCCCACCTTAATGAGAAAATGAAATTTTACATGACATTACGGCATAGTTAGTTCTTCCTAATAACCTCAGATGGGCATGATGTAAATATTTAGATAGACACCTTTTAACTGCTTGTATTTCTCACTTCCCTGGTTCATTTACCACTTTTATGCATATGAAGCAAAAATGTTCAAAGCGGAACAACTAAACATAAGTTCGCTGTGTGGTGATGTGGAAAAAAGGGCTCATGCAATCCTTGGATGTATAAATAGGACAGTAGCCTCTGCATACAGCATTAGTGAGACTGGAATACTGTATCCAATTCTGGTGTCCACAGGTTATTAAATAATTGGAGATGATACAGAGAAGAGCCATACAAATGGATCAAGGACTGGAAAAAAATTCCTTACTCTGAGAGACTTAAAGAGCTTGATCTGCTTAGCTTATCAAAAGAAATTCAAGAGGTGACTTGATTATGGTGTCCCAGTACCTTCACAAGGCAAAAATACTGGATATTAAAGGGCTCTTTTTTTAAATGGGGGATGATTAACCATTGTAACTGTCAAGGCTTTTCCCCCACTTTGAACTTTAGAGTTCAAGAAGTGGGGACCTGCATGATCACTTTTAAGCTTAATTACTAGCTTAAATCTGGTACGCTGCCACCAGCCAGAAGTCTGTGTCTGGCACACTTTCTGTTCCCCCAAAACCTTCCCTGGGGAACCCAAGACCCAAACCCCTTGGGTCTTAAACCAAGGAGAAATTAACCATCCCCCTCCTTTCCCCCTCAGACTCTCCCCTCCCTGGGTTGCCTTGAGAGGCTTACACAGATCCAAACTCCTTGGATCTTAAAACAAAGAGGAATTAACCATCCCCCCCTCCGTTCCCCCCACCAATCCCTGGTGAGTTCAGACTCAATGCCTTGGATTTTAAAACAAGGAAAAATCAATCAGTTTCTTAAAAAGAAAGCTTTTAATTAAAGAAAGAAAAAGTAAAAATTATCTCTGTAAAATCAGGATGGAAAATGCTTTACAGGGTACTCAGATTCATATAGACTAGAGGGACACCCCCCAGCCCCAACCTGAGATTCAAAGTTACAGAAAACAGAGGTAAAAATCCTTTCAGCAAAAACACACGTTTACAAGTTAAGAAAACAAACATAAGACTAATCCGCCTTGCCTGGCTATTACTTACTATTTTGAAACATGAAAGACTGATTCAGAAAGATTGGGAAAGCCTGGATGTATGTCTGGTCCCTCTTAGCCCCAAGAAAGAACAACGAACAACACAAAAAGCACAAACAAAGACTTCCCTCCACCAAGATTTGAAAGTATCTTGTCTCGCTATTGGTCCTCTGGTCAGGTGTCAGCCAGGTTTACTGAGCTTCTTAACCCTTTACAGGTAAAAGAGACATTAACCCTTAACCGTCTCTTTATGACAGTAACAAAATATCAATGGAAGTAATGGATCTCCATCTCTTGATGTCTTCAGATCAAGACTGTGGATGCCTTTCAGGAAGATGTGCTTTAGTCAAACACTAGTTCAGGGGTCAGCAACCCTTCAGAAGCGGTGTGCCGAGTCTCCATTTATTCACTGTAATTTAAGGTTTCGCATGCCAGTAATACATTTTAACTTTTTTAGAAGGTCTCTTTCTATAAGTCTATAATATATAACTAAACTATTGTTGTATGTAATGTAAATAAGGTTTTTAAAATGCTTAAGAAGCTTCATTTAAAATTAAATTAAAATGCAGAGCCCCCCCAGAGCAGTGGCCAGGACCCAGGCAGTATGAGTGCCATTGAAAATCAGCTCGAGTGCCGCCTTTGGCACGTGTGCCATAGGTTGCCTACCCCTGCACTAGTTATTTGACTCATTGTAGGAGTAACTAAGTGATATTCTATGCCCTGTGATATACAGAAGTCAGACTTGATGATCTAATGTGTTCCTTCTGGCCTTGAAATGTATTCATCTGTGAAGAAAACTGAAGCAGGCATGGATACAGGGCCGGCGCTTCCATTTAGGCGGCCTAGGCAATCACCTAAGGCTCCAGGATTATTGAGGGGCGGCATTTTGCCGGGGCGGACGGCAGGCGGCTCCGGTGGACCTGCCGCAGTCGTGCCTACGGAGGGTCCCCTGGTCCTGCGGCTCCAGTGGAGCTGCTGCAGGCCTTCCTGCGGACGGTCCGCTGCTCCCGCAGCTCTGGTGGACACCCGCAGGCATGACTGCGGCACGTCCACCGCAGCCGCGGGACCAGTGCGCGGGGCAGCAAAATGGCTGTGTGCCTAGGACGCTAAAAACACTAGCGCCGGTCCTGCATGAATAAACTTTATCTCATGAAACAGCTTCAGTAAATACTCTCTTAGCCAGCCATCAGCAATTTCAAGCCTTGTTAGCCAGGCTTCCATACTCCTATTCTTTATCTGTCATTCTGCACATCACAATCAGTTTAAACTTTTCCCTTAAGATTTATATGCTGTGTATCTTATGGATGATTGTGTGATAAATCTAGTATCCATGACCGTGTGCCAGATAAAACTTAAAGCTGGGATTTGCATTAAGGGAGCTAGGCACCCAACTCTCTTGGGCTCTTCTAAACATCCCAGCCTTAATAGGCATGGATTTGGTCTGATCTTACACACTGTGGCCATAAGTGAATTATGCAGGTCACCCTTCATGGGTAGCAGTGCATGTTTGTGCCATCTGACACCAAATTTTTTTTCTAAGTAGCATATTTTAGAGAAAAATAGTTTAAATATTAGTTAATATTATTTTTTGCATCCTCTGCTTGGAAAGCTTGTTTGCCTTAGTAATATACAAGCCACTGAGTGACAGAAAAGTTAGCACTAGTACAATTTTAAGAATTCTTAAATCATGTTTCTGTAAATCAGGGTTTATAATTGTTAGGTCCAGCATCATGCACTCTATCAGGTCAGAAAGTGATGCTGCGTTACTTTGACAAGTATGAATCCAAGCTCTCCAATGGGGTACATTAAGTCATGTCAAGTTGTGGATATAATTACTAGAGCTGGTCAGGAATTTTCCGGTAAACCTTTTTTTTGGTTGGAAAGTGCTTATTCATCGAAACTGAGAGTTCACATGAAAGGGTTGGTTTTGATGAATCTCTTGATTCAAAAATGTTTTTGAAAAAAGATCCTCAATTATTGAAATGTCCCATTTTGACATTATCTAAATGAAATTTTCATTTTTTGATTCATAATGACATTTCTGAAATTAAATAACATAAGGTCACAATCTAAATGAAATATTTTGAAATTACTGAAATAAAATGTTTCTGTTGACTCCATTTGGACAAAACATTGAGATTTCCACTTTTCAGGACAGAGAAAAAAAATTAAATCTCAAATTCTTGGACAATTGGAAAACTGTTCCCTCCCTAACTTTAAAAATTGCCTGTTGTTTTTACAGCATCATAAGTGTACATGAGGTTTTACAGACAAATATCTGACCAGGTCCAAAATGACAGGGTCCTGCCCTGAAAACCTTACAATCTGAATTATACTGAACACAGCAGCAGATAACACTGAACAAAAGTTTGAAGGGGCAGGGGTAAGGGAAGAAGGAGCTTGCAAGATATGAGACCTTAAACCGGGCCAGGACTGGATAATGTAGGTTAGGACTTCAAATCCAATGTAACTTGGAAGGAAAATTCCACATGTTTGGAGGAAAAAAGGAAATTTTTTTTTTGGTAGGCCCCTTTTACTTAAAAACCAGCAACTGTCTTGTCTTATCCATTAACTAATACATTGTTATCACTTTAGACTCTGAACTCTCATATTAAAATCTCTTATATTGTTATGCTACAGTGTTTCCAACTTAAATAACTCCCTATTTTTACAGAGGTTCATGTAAGACATAAAAAGAAATTAAGCTGACAAATGTATGCAGAAAGATGCACATCACTTGCTAATCGGTGATGGTTGTATTGGTTTAGTACAAATCTGTAGTCAGATAGTTGAAGGTAGAACTAAGACTCAGGAAGCTTGAAGATTTGGTATTACATAAGATTTGGTATTACATAAGTAGATCTCAGTCAAGCAAGGATTGTTTGGTTCCTAGTGGGTAATTACTGTGTTAAATTAACCCAGCGCATGATAAGTTACATGTAAACTTGGTCCTCACCTAAAACAAGCAGTGACAAAATAAAAACTAGAGGAGATGAAAGGTTTTCAAAGTCTCTTTGTGGAAAAAAAGTGTGGGCTCTGGGTTGCATAGTGGTATTTTCCTTTTCCCATGATTTCCCCCAAAATCATCTCCTATCCGATTCCAGGAACAACAAAGTTCCTTATTGTACTCTCAATTCTGTCTGGAAAGGTGACTTTCTGCTGACAAGATACAGAATCCACCATCTAGCAAGATAATGCACAGTTATAATCATCAGGATGCTTCTGTTGAGTGTCAAAATTGTTTGATTGCCCTCTGACAGGTTACGTACTTAATTCCTTGACTAACCCTTACATGCACTGTCAGGTATGTTGCAATGTCAGATGATCTTGATTGGTTGCAGCTGAGTAGTTTCTGAAGTGAGATGTCCAAAGTGGTGACTCTGTCTATCCAACATATCAGTGCACATGGGACATCTTTGTGGTAACTGTTGGCAGAAGACCAGGTTAGTCAGTGCTCCACTTACCTAGTCATGAAAATGCCCATTAAATAAAGAAATAAATTATGTTCATTGACAAGCAAAACACAGAATGGATTTGCTGCCAAAACAAATGGCAGCATTAGAGTATGTTCTGGTGAATTTCAAATAAAAGGAAAAGGCCTTACCTGAATATCATTAGGCAGGGAGTTAATTCCAAGATCAAATCTCAGAGATGTCCAGTAAGAAGTAACAAAACAAGGTGGGGTTGTGAAGGCCTCATCTGCCTCTCAGTAAAAGAAGAGCACCCAGTTTGTTTTTTGGTTTCTCAATTTTTCACAGGGCATGAATGGAAACAGGGCCGGCTCCAGGCACCAGCAGAGCAAGCTGGTGCTTGGGGCGGCAGATTCCAAGGGGCGGCTTCCCTCCAATCCTTCTTGTTTTCTTTTGTTTTTGTTGCTTCGCTGCTTGCGGCCGCCCCTGCAGGTTTTTTTCTTTTTGGGTCGCTGCTCCAGCCGCCCTGTAGGGGGCAGCAGCTCAGAGGAGGGGAGCGCCCTGCTGGGAGCGGTGCCAGGTTTGTAGCAAGCCCGGCAGGGCAGCCTGGGTCCTTCCCTGCCCGCTGACAGGAGCGGCGCGGTAAGCGCCCCGCTGAAGGAAGCCCTGGCCGCCCCTCTTCTCTCTCTCCTGGGAGTCCCCCTGCACCCGCGGCTCTGTCCGCCCCGCACGTTTTGTTTTTGTCCCCTCGCCATCGTTGCTCCGGCCGGCTAAAGATTTGTGTGTGTGCCCCCCCCCCACTGCTCCGGCCGGCCATAGGTTTGTTTGTGTGCCCCCCCCCCGCAGGTTTGTTTGTCCCCCACCCCCGCTCCGGCCGGCTGCAGGTTTGTTTGTCCCCCCCACTGCTCCGGCCCGCCTGTAGGTTGTTTGTTCCCCACCCCTCACTGCTCCGGCGGGCCGCAGGTTTGTTTGTCCCCCCCAGCTCTGGCCGGCCCGCAGGTTTGTTTGTTTGTTTCCCGCCCCCCAGCTGCTCCAGCCGGCCCACAGGTATTTTTTTGCTTGGGGCAGCAAAAAAGCTAGAGCCGGCCCTGAATGGAAAGGCCACATTTATTTCCTTTTTCCTTTGTTTTAATCCACTTAAAAATCTGTTCTAATTGCAGATGAAAATCCCAGTTACATGATTGTATGTACAAAGTTTATCTCAATTATCCTACCCCTCTAGGTTTCTTTCCTCTCTGTTTTCATGGTGACTGTCCAATAAACTTCTGGTCTTAAATCTCTGCCTTCCCCTGTGTTGGGAAGGCTGTAGGCCCTTCAGGTCTGTAGTGATTTGATGAAAGGACAACTCTGCCATCTCAAGAGCAGATGGCTTTAGATATATTTGTGATACCACCTCAGTACAAGTGAGAAGAAATAAATATTTCCCCCTGTTCACTGCAAAATAGTCCCAAACCTCCTTTAAGGTCTTCAACAGTCCCTCTTAATTTATTTATGTCTCTGTCTTCTCATTCTGGTCCTCTTCCTACAGTACTACTTCCTTCGACCTGCTGAAGGGCCATGTTTGTTCCCTATTCCACTAGTGATCTGTGTGTTTCCTCTGTGCTCCAAGAGGGTGAAATCTATGGGTAGCTTCTTCCTGGTGGCATGCAGCCTCCTAATCTAGAAGATTAGTACAAATACAAATCTTCTATCCTTTAGAAGTTTTCTAAATTGGAGAATTCATGTACACTAGCAGCTCTCAGACTCTGGCCTGCAGCACCCTGAAATCTCTTCCAGAGCTGTCTTCTCTCCAGAAGTGAAGAGGCCTGAGTTTGTGTGTTAACAGTTTGCAATGCAGGATTTTTAATGGCAACTATTATGTATAAAAAAAAAATTCAAACTTGGCTCCATACCTTGGGCTCCTGGCAACCACTGATGCAGCCCTTGGAGGGCAGGAGGGGGATCAGGGCTGGGCAGGTGGTTGGGGTGGGGGGGTGAGGGTGCCATCTGGGGGTGCAGACTCTGGGGTGGGGCTGGGGATGAGCAGGTTTAGGGTGCAGGAGGGTGCTCCAGGGCGTGCAGGTTCCAGGGTGGGGCCAGAAATGAGGGGTTCAGAGTGTGGGAGGGAGCTCCAGGCTGGGGCTGAGGGTTCAGAGCGTGGGAGGGGGATCAGGGCTGGGGCAAGGGGTTGGGATGGGGGGGGGGTGAGGGCTCTAGCTAGTGGTGTGAGCTCTGGGGTGGGGTTGGGGATCAGGGGTTTGGGGTGCAGGAGGGGGATCAGGGCCAGAGCAGGGGGTTGGGGCATGGGAGGGGGTCGGGGTGCAGGCTCTGGGTGGTGCTTACCTCAAACAGCTCCCAGAAGCAGCAGCATGTCCCATCTCTGGCTGCTATGCAGAGGCATGGCCCAGTCTGCAGGCACTGCCCCCGTAGCTCCCACTGGCCGCCATTCCTGGCCAATGGGAGCAGTGGAACTGGTGCTTGGGGTGGAGGCAGCATGTGGAACTCCTTGGCTGCCCCTACGCATAGGAGCTGGAGGGGGGACATGCTGCTCCTTCTGGGAGCCGTGCAGAGCCACGACAGGCAGCGAGCCTGCCTTAGCCCTGCTGCGCCGCCGACCAGACACCTGGCAACCCCGTGCATACTTGGAAGTGTTGCCATGTCTTCCAAGGTGCTGAGTTTTAAATGAAAGTCACTGTCATCAGTCGGTGAAACTCGTCAAGCTATAAAACTTCCATCCTTCATTTTTAAGATAACAAGCATTGAGGTCTAGGTACTAAGGAAAATAAAAAAAGACTTTTTCCATATACAGTTTGTTTTGAAATCAAGTATTTGTAAACATATAATCATGCTTAGCCACACAGTTTCCATCTTTTCCCTAACCTAAATGATGAGAAATGAAGGCCCTAACCTTGCTTACTTACCTGAAAAAGGATTTGCAGGATCAGTAACTCTGAGTTGTTCCTAAGAGAGGAAAGGAGAAGTTTCAATCATGCTGTCCGATAACTCTTACGTAGTTGGTGACAAACTTTTTGCCAAAATTAAAGTGACCTTTATTTTCAAAATCAAAACCGGGACCCTTTTTTGGCAACCTTTTTAGAGCAAAAAATGCTCCTACAAAAGATGACAGTACCATTTTGTGACGTGCTGGTGTCACTACTGTTAGTTCTCAGCAGTGACACATGCATTTTTCTTGAGGTGCAGGAGTTTTTCCAGCACTGAACAAGTGTCATTAACATTCACTTGAGCAACAGAACAGCTTTGATAGTGTCTATGCTCATTAGCTTTTTCTCTTCACTCCAAACATTCTTCCTCATGCCACGTGTTCATTCCATGTGGGTCTAGAGCTGGGTGACTTACAGATTTTTCAGTTCACCAACAATTTAAAAAAAAATTGTTTTAGGTCAAACCAAAAATAAAACTTGTTCTTAATTTTTGGCAAACTGAAAAGTTGAAAAATTTGTTTTGGGTCAAATGAAACGTTTTGTTTTGATTCTGATCATTTGATTATTTTTTTGATTTGTCAATAAAATTAAAGGAAGTTTTTGAAACAAAATGTCATTGTGAAGCAAAAGATCAAAACATTTTGTTTTGAAAAAGTCAGAATGAAATGTTTTTATTTTTTTCAAAATATTTTGTAGGTTTTGTTTTACCACAACTTGGTGAAACCATCATGAATTCACATTTTGGTGTTGCGAAATCTACAGTTTTTGCCAAAAAAGTTTCAGATGAAAAACTGGGCCCAGCTCTAGGTCTCCGCCTTCCCACATGGATAAAGGCAGGATCAGCTACTTTACAGTACCCTCCTTCCTATCTCCAGACCTGCTTATAGGGAGTAGGTGAAGCTGGTAGGGTGGGCATTGCCCTGTCTGCAATCTTGAAGGATTACTCAGAAAACTTAACACAGCCTGAGGCTATATATATTAGCTCCTTAAAGGTGGAGTTTCCAGAGGTAATCACAGGCTGGGTTGGCAACATGGCTTCAATGGAGTTGCATTGCAAGGGAGGCAGGGGAAACTGTGTTGCAGGCTGAGTGAGATCCCCTTTTGCAGCTACTTGAGATAAGTGTAGAGGGTCTGGGATGGGGCTGACCCCCTTGCTTCTTCTATAACAGAGCAAAGCCTGCAATCCCGGTCAAATAATTTGAAGGTGATCCCCCACGCACATGCACAGCTGTACACACATGGAGTTTCCTGAAGAAAGCAATGACCAGGGCCCGAATATAGACTTGAGGTTTTGACCCACGGAAACTAAACTTTACTCTAAGCAAGTGAGGAGGCTGTTCAGCGTGTTTTACTTTAAATAGCTAATTACCAGCTGCATAACTCACAGTCATTGTGGAAAAAATCCTGAGTAAGATATCAATTCTATTGAATCAGCATTTTCCCACAGAAAACTCTTTCAGAAAATTTTCAGTCAGCTCTATGCTTTACAATCATTAATGAATTTATTTTCACAATATCCCTGGTAGATGAGAGGGTTGTATTATCCCCATTTTACAGATGTGGAGCCAAGGCATGGAGGTTAAGGTCCAAAGTGTCCACTAACTTTAGGTGTCCAATTTCAGACACTTAGGACCTGATTTTTGAAAGTATTTAGCATTATATAGTACTTTATATGTTCAAAGCACAGCTCCCACTGACTTCAGCTGTGAGAGCTCACTATTTCTGCAAATGAGACTGCAGGGTCTCAGGTTAGGCACTTGAAGAAACTGAAGAACACACAGTTAGTGATCACTGTGAAAAGTGTGATTCTTCTTTGAGTGCTGGTCCTACAGTGGATACATATGTGCTCTGTGCACCCAGGATCAGAATTTTTTCAGTAGCAGTGTCTATTGCTCTGTGCCCGCACCCTTTACCTCCTTATGCTCTCAAGCAAGGACAGAAGGGGTGGCCTGGACTGACCACTCCTCATGTTGCTTTCTAGCACTCACAGTCAGGGGTGGAACTCTTGTGTCCATATCAGAGGGGTAGCCGTGTTAGTCTGGATCTGTAAAAGCAGCAAAGAATCCTGTGGCACCTTATAGACTAACAGACGTTTTGGAGCATGAGCTTTCGTCACATGCATCTGACGAAGTGGGTATTCACCCACGAAAGCTCATGCTCCAAAACATCTGTTAGTCTATAAGGTGCCACAGGATTCTTTGCTGCTTTTGTGTCCATAGCTTCCAGCTTTAGTTCTTCTACCCATAGCCTATTGTAATCCGTTTATTCGTTTTTGTAGATAGTTAGTAGTTTGCTTAAAGCTAGTTCGCGGGGATTGAGGGAGTCCCCACCTGTTGTTCTCCCACCATTTGGGTCATTTAAAATGCTCCAGATCCTAGGCTTCCAGTCCTGCCCTGCCTTCCCTTGGATCTTCTTGGTGAGTGACCCACAGAG
Organism: Gopherus flavomarginatus; assembly: GCF_025201925.1. Lineage (NCBI taxonomy): Eukaryota > Metazoa > Chordata > Testudines > Testudinidae > Gopherus > Gopherus flavomarginatus. The sequence continues at coordinate 90,103,197 of NC_066624.1, forward strand.
AAAGCTGCCTGTATTGTGTCAGGGAATCACACACATGAGATCTGCTGTTCCTTCCCCCCTCACACTGGCCAGTCTCTGGAGTTTAGACTGCATGGGCATCTAATGGAACTCTCCATGAAGCACCTGTCTGATCTGGGACCCTCCCCCCGCAATCTTTGCCTCATTGGCCAGAGCCAGCACCAGCACCTTCCATTCTCGAGCTTTGGACAGCTCACAAAGTGCGCAAGAGATTCCAGCCTTTCATGCAGTCCACTCATGTCCAGGTCAAGCTGGACAGTCTGACCACTGTTCATTATATAAATACACAGGAGGAGAGCGAGGTCTGCCCCACACCACAGGGAAGTGATCCAGCTGTGGAAGTGGTGCATCCAGCATCCGATCATCCTCTCTGCAGTGCGCCTACAAGGGGTAATGAACTCCCTAGGAGGCAGCCTCAACAGGTGTTTTAATGAGGATTATGAGTGGGAGCTCCACTCATCAGTGATCCAGTGGATATTTTGTCAGTGGGGATTTTCCTCCTGGGACCTCTTTGCAACCCAAGAAAATGGGAAGTGCCCTGCTTATTGCTTTTGAAATGCTCAGGGGTACAACTTCCTAATGCAATAGTCAGGCCTCTGGCTGTGTGCCTTCCCTCCCATCCCCCTCCTGCTTCACATCCTCTGAAACGGGTGGCCAACCTGTGGCTCCGAAGCCATATGCGGCTCCTCAGAAGATAATAGGCAACTCCTTGTATAGGCACCAACTCTGGGGCTGAAGCTACAGGCGTCGACTTTCCAATGTGCCTAGGGCGCTCACTGCTCAATCCCTGGCTCTGCCACAAACCCTGTCCTCACTCCACCCGTTCCTGCCCCCTCCCCTGAGCCTACCGGGCCCTCAGTCCCCGCCCCTTGCCCCTGAGCCGCCTGCACGCCATGAAACAGCTGATTGGGAGGTGCGGGGAGGGAGGGGAAGGTGCTGAGCGGCAGGGCTGCTGGTGGGCGGGAGGCGCAGGGAGCGTCTGGGATGGGGAGGGGGAGCTGATGGGGGGCTGCTGATGTATTACTGTGGCTCTTTGGCAATGTCCATTGATAAATTCTGGCTCCTTCTTGGGGTCAGGTAGGCCACCCCTGCTCTGAAAAATCATGTAGGATAAGGCAACAGGGATCTTAAGAGCACTATGGTGGACACAACAGGCTATCACCTTTGGCCAGAGGGTGAGTAAGCTCAGGGCCCTTATGGTGGACCTGCCTTATATGATCTTCCACAGAGACAAAGTATCTCCGAGATTGTACCCCGAGCTTATCCCCAAAGTTCCTTCTGACTTTCACTTGAACCTATCTGTAGGGCACCCAGGTTTAAAGTTTTTGGCATAGTGTTATATTAAACTTTGTTAACTAATACCTGCTCTAAATTATAAGTTGTACCATCTTTAAATTGAGAGAGAGAGAGAAAATACCGTGGGAGAGTTTTAGGGGTCACAATACAGCTGTCATTAACCAAACCGCTGTTTTTGCTCCATTTCAGCAACACTAACATGGATAGAATAGGAAAAAAAACAACTTTCAATGTAAAGCAGTAGTGGGAAGTTAAAATAGTTTCACACATTTCATCATCCATCTGGTAAGCTGTTTTACAAACAAGTCTAAATCCACCTGGGCAGAAGACTCCCCATTCCAAAATGACCACGTTTCTAATATTATCCCAGCCAAGAGTTTAGTTTTATTTTTATGGAGGCATGAATTTATGTTCGAGGCGAGAACATTGCCTTTCTGCTGGAAAGCAATTTTTTTAATCAAAACTAGATATCAGTATTCTCAGTCTGCTATTTTCCTTCTTGAAGTATTGCATGTGTTCCAATGGGATCTGATACTACTCTCTTCAAATCATTTTCTTGTTTGTTCTAGAAATCTTGGGAAATCTGGACTAAGAGTTTCATGCCTGGGCCTTGGTAAGTAGGTTTAAATTATTATATATAGTATTCCATCTTGACTTCAGTTGGAGTTAAGCCCAATTATGGCAGGGCAAAATTTGAACCTACGTTTATAGGTGTTTACAGAGTGACTCTTCCATGGGAATATGAATTCCTGTGGACCTTAAACATTTGAGATGAGCTTCCCCTGACAGGAAGAGGTTGTAACACACTCAGTAAGTGTGATGTGCCCCTTCTCTGGTGGCTGGCTCACTGAGAAGATGAGCCTAATATAGCTTTCAGTTAATGGAGTTACTCTTGTAGGTCAGACAGTAGAAATCTGTTCTTTTGGTGCTGAAGGTTCAAGATTTCAATCTCTGCATATGACTCATAGTGGGAGTGATTACATATAATATAACATATTAGGAGAGATCCTCAGTTGATATAAATTGACTTCAACAGCACTTTGGGATCTGGCCCACAATAAACATAAACTCTTTTTTATATCATTTTTCATCCATATATCTCAAAATGGAGCTGTACCTATTTATATCTGCTGAGGGTCTAGCCCAATATATTTTTATATTACATGTAATATGTATGTAATCACTACCACCATGGGTCATCTTCAGAGACCTCACAAAGGAGTTATCATTAATCCCATTTTACAGATGGGGAAACTGAGGCACTGGATTTTTAGCTACGTCTGTGTGTATTTGTGCCTTTATTTAGTCTTGCAAAATGTATGTTTAGTTACATTTATATTACACCTGATTTGAAAAATGAAAAAAACACAAAGTTGATAATTAATCAAGAAGTATTATGCACATTCTGGTCCTATAGGTACGATAATGACAAAGATTAATTCCCCATACGCTATCTTAAATATTTATCCCTTAAACTAAAACTCACCAGTGAGAACATGTACAATGTTTTGGACAAATCCTAACGTCTTGAGTCTTGCAAATAATATCATTGACTTCAGTGAGACCGCTCATGTGAATGATACCAGCAGGATTTCATCCCAATATTCTGCAGGAAAAAAAAAATTAGGATCCAGGTTAGTTAAGGAGTTCATATTCATTTTTCTAGCTGCAAGTACAGTTCTGTGGTGAGAAACTGAAGTACTAGATATCTGGAAGAAGTGAGGAAGACAGCACAGAGAGAGCACATGAGCTTGTGCTCAATTTTTGCTAGAGGTGCGTTGAATGAAGCATTAAATGTGATTCCTTAGAAATCCAGCTCTGCTATGATGTTTGTCAAAGGTGAAAAAAGGTGTTAAAATGCAGTAATGTGGATGAATGATTTATAACAAAATAATGTAGGCACATAATTTAAGAAAGTGTGTGTGTTTGTGTGTGTGTGTGAGAGAGAGAGAGATGAAAGCTCTATATAACCCCTTCCCATACAATGATTGTCACTCATTGCGGTCTTTCCCTTCCCAGCATGATATGAGTATATGTCATAGCAGCATTTCAAACCATATTTCTCAAGTGATGGAACATATGAATGAAAACCTACTTGTTTCTGTGATCTTCATTTCAACCTTAATTCTGTTATTTACTAAATTAGAGTGCTTGACCTTGCAACCTTAACATTTTTTAACCTGGGGTGTTTGGCGTCTTTTTTTGCATGTTTATATCATTTCCAGGCTGTGACAGATGCTAATTACTATCATGATCTGTGCCCAGAAGGGAGTACTCAGCCCAATCTTCAAAGCCTCTGAGTGGTAATAAAATTACTCTGTGGCCTGTACTGCAACCCCAGAGCTCCAGTAGCTTATACTCAGATTCCAATCCCATTTACACAGTAGATCAGGGGTAGGCAACCTATGGCACATGTGCCAAAGGTGGCACGCGAGCTGATTTTCAGTGGCACTCACACTGCCCGGGTTCTGGGCTCTGCATTTTAATTTAATTTTAAATGAAGCTTCTTAAACATTTAAAAAACCTTATTTACTTTACATACAACAATAGTTTAATTATATATTATAGACTTATAGAAAGAGACCCTCTAAAATGTTAAAATGTATTACTGGCATGTGAAACCTTAAATCAGAGTGAATAAATGAAGACTCAGCACACCACTTCTGAAAGGTTGCTAACCCCTGCAGTAGATCATAGCCAGACAATTTCTGTAATTATGGAGCTCCCGTCTTTAACTGTATCCAAAACTCTCTCTGTGGCTATGCACAGTGAGGCCATCACAATGCAGAACTCTGTGGCTTGTGAGAGATTCAGACTCCCAGTCTGACCTCAAGTAAATTCCCTTCCCTGCCTCTCTCCATTTTAGTGCACACCTTTCCATACAGAAGAACCACAACAGTCCTGCTGCAGCCAGGGCCCTTTGTGCCCTCAGAAGAGAGGCCAAGGTGATGAGCCTTTCTATGTCCTGTTGCACCACTTAGTCTGTTGCATTTCTACTCAAATATCTACTGTAGCTGCTTGCAGGATGTGCTGGATGTTGTGGTGAAGGAGATTGGGCCTGTTGAGGGTTGCTGGGAGAGCCATTTGGGAACTGGATTTTATGTCTTGTGGTAAATTCTGTTGTTGTTTTTTTTAAATTCATCTCAGAATGGAATGAAAACAACAAAGCAAAACAAAAAACAATTACAATTTTATTTGGCTTTATCAAATTATTTCATTTCGATTTTCACTTTATTTTCTATTGTAAAGGTAAAATGTTTAAAAATTGAAAGTAATTTTGAAATGAAAATCAGCATATTCTATTACAGTTTTATCAGAATGCTCAGGTCTGTGTTTTGTAAATGAATTTTCAATGCAGTCGACAGCTGTTTTGCTTTGGACACATCAGCATTTTCCAACCAAAAAAATCCCAAACATTCCGTCAGAATATTTCCAACCAATTTAGTCGCTGGCTAGACAGTGTGCAATACATATAACAAACTCTGCACCCTGATGCTATCACTAAACCAACGACATTAGGAAAGTTGGTGGCATTCAGTGAACTGTCCTTTGAAATGATGGGTCAACACAGGACTAAACAGAACAGTATCAGTTTTGTGAAGCATCAGTAATAATGCTTATTCTTGCAATGGTGATGTAGATCGGTAACACCAAACAGCCTGGTTTGTGTGTCACAACACTGGCAGTTCTCTGCCAAGTGAACATGTTAGGAGGTGGGCTGGTCACATCATTATTAAGTCCTTGACATACACAGATATTTATGGCTACCTTATGCAGTAACCCTGAAGATTCAGTGGGAGTTTTAATGTTTTTGGGGCAGGACTTGTTATCAGTGAGAGAGAAAAATACAATCTCTTTGTCTTGGTATGCCACCTACAAAATGGTACTTAAATATCTCAGGGGGGTACTGTGATCATTAGCTCAGATTTGTAAAGTGCTCTGAAATCTATAGTTGAGATTTAAAATAAAGGGAAATATGAAAAATCCCTCACAATTACTGTACAATATGGAATGGAAAATAAACTCCTTTTTGACAAAAAGACCTCCTCGCCTAGAAATAGATCTTGGATTGCGTAGAGGATTAGTCTCATTACTCATACGGATAGTCACATCATAAGCAAATGTTGTCATGGTGAGAAGAAATGGGAAGAAATTATGAAAACATCAGGAAAAGCTGCTTGCAGAGGCTTTCGTTCATTTAAAACATATGGAACTATAGAGACATTTAAATTTATTGCTCTTTTATGAGTGCAGCTGCATGGGACAAGTGTTCTGCTTTAGCTAATTTTGGGTTTTGAAAATGAAACAAGTGGCTGCCACTCTCTTATTGACAAAAGGAATGTAAAAAGGGTACCACTGGGCATGGATCCACAGATCTGGGCAATTAAATCAGTCGAGTAAGTGACGGTCCATGTATAGCCCTTGACATGAACTGGGCAGTAAAGAAAGTTTTTGAAATTGAGTGGGCAATTGTTTTTTGCTCTCAGGTTTGCAGACGAAGCATTCTCCTGTACATTTAGTACCTCTTCAGCTTCCATAATAGATATATCAGATATCTTTGCCATGTCAAGTGTTAGCTTAAATGACTTTTCTAAACAGTTTCTGTTGTGCTGTTCTCTAAGAGATAAACTTATCTGCTTAAACTCACAACACTATCAGAGTCCAGTTTAAGGTTTACTAAAGTTTCCAAAGACCCAGTAATCTCCTCTAACAGTTTCTAAAATCTCACCAAGATAAAAGTATGCTTTATGCTCTACTGTAAAAAAGAAAAGGAAATAGAGAAAAACATGAGACAGAGCAGAGATAAAAGGAGGAAGGTGATAAGGGAAATACATATTCCTTAATTATTCTGTAGTCTCTCTAAAGTCCTGGATCTCCCACCTCACATTCTCTCCAATGAATTGTCATGTATCACATGCTGCTAATGAATCAGCAGTGTCTATCTGGGGCCTGAGGCATTTGGTAACATATATAACAGGTAACCTGAAACAGCATGATATTGGTGAATAATCTCCACGGTTACTGCTCAAAGAGAGAAACAGTTAATCCATTAATCATCCCACACAAGCTTGGCACATGATCCATGCTTCCCTCCACCCCAAGATCCCGAGACACTCTTCAGTTGTTTTGGCTGGCATGGAGCAGGTATATGTACCACAAAATCCAGTACCTCTGTAACCAAGTACCAGAGGAGAATTCTTTCACTGTAAGGGTTAGGGGTTAAAGAGCTCCTATAGTGGAAGAAGTAAGACAGTCACAGGACTAAGTCTTGTTCAGTATTGGTTTGGCTATTGTCTCAGTTTTTTAAATGGATGAATGCAAGGACCAGTTTAAAGCTCCAAAAGGGCATGATCATTGAGGGTCCTTCAAAATTCAATCTAAAGTGGATGGGGAACCACTCAAAGGCTGCTTTGAGTAGCACTTACTTGGGTGAGTAGAATTCTCTCCTCCATCTCAGTTCTGGCAGAAAATGTCACTCTTTTGTCATCATGAATATATGTTCAGAGCAAAATGTCACAGTCTCCAACTGTGGAAACTGCCTATTAGTTTTCGGAAAAGTTTGAGGCAAGCCCCAACAGGATAACTGTGTTGGAAAGGCAAGCTATCACTTTGAGAGTGTGTGGAGGAAAGTGGTGGGGTTTCTTCAAGTCCTGCTTGCAGGCTAGGAGGCTGTGTAGGGAGGTTGGCATGATCAGGGTAAGTCTGGAAAGACCCAACTTAAAGCAATGTGGGGTGAATTGTGCCTCCCTGCCTTAGGTAGCAGCCTCTTTTTGGGTTCTTGCATGCTGCTGTTCTGAATTGTAAGAAATTAAGCAAGGTTACATTGCAACCTTCCAGCAAGAGTATTTTAGTTTTTATCTAACTTTCCTTTCTGAGGACTGTGAACCCAATGACTAGTCCATCTTCTAAGGAAAGAAATAATTAGACACACCTAACCGTGGTAAAAAGAGGAATTAATCCAGCTCACCAAAGGGTACAACAGAAACCTTTCACAACAGGCAGTTTCCACAGTCAGAGATGCATTTTGCCATGGAAGTCTATTCATGATGAGGAAAGGGTGACCTTTTTCTCTTGAAATGATCCCAGGTTAAATCTATGATTTTGACTTTGGGTAAGATTTTGCAAATTAAGGTGATACTGGTAAAAATGACATCATTTGACTCTAGGATCAAATTTGCAGTGAAACTATTCAGTTTTGCACACAAATGTACATAAAGCAAAAACAAGCCCATTTGTTGAACTTCCAGCACCAGTGTGCCACTGACCAAATGCCACAGCTGATCCCTCTGCAAAACGTGTTTCATGGCGGTTACTTTATTTTGAGTGAATTAGGAGGGGTTAAAAAGGTGAAAATCCTGGTTGTCTTGCTTACACAGGGCCAAATTCTGGCATTTAACCAATAGCCTGTGTTCTGAAAGGTGAGCTGTGCAGTCACGAAATTGTGCATTGCCCTTAGACATTCTCCATTTACCCATGTGCTTCCATAAAAATGAGTCACAATTTGGCCCATAAGTAGTTCCAAAGATAAGATGGAAACAGAATCAACCCATTTTACATGACGAATGCTGTACTAGACTGACGCTGGAGGTTTCTAGCACAGGAATAACTTCTGATTATCAAGGACAAAGTTATTATTATTCCTCTTCTTGAAATCTGCTCGTATTTCTGGGTCACTGAAGCTGTTCAGTAAGACTTCTGGTTACCTTTGCTGTCACTGATTGATGAACTCCAGGATATCTTCAATGAACCAGAAGTTCCAATGTATCTCTGAGGGGATGCAAAACTTTTTAAAAGTTAAAACTTTTGTTCCTCATCTCATGAGGGTGGCACTGAGCACGTAACTCTCAGGTGGACTCAGCTTTCATTTTAACTTCGTAGGCCCTCTTTAATGGCATGATTTTCCTGCTCCCCTAGTTTTTCTCCTCCAAATTTAAGTTTTCATTGAACCTGAAAAACTTTTACACATAAAAACAAAACAGCTTGGAGCACATCCTAGCCCTTGGTTGATGGAAAATATACGAAGAATGACTTAAATGTAGTGAATCAAAGGGCTTGCCTACATATGGAGTTATTCCTGATTAATTATTCCTAGTTAACTTCATCTGTGGACACTCCGATTCTGGAATCAGAGTGCTTTATTCTGATTTAGTTTAATTCGCTTTGGAAATAAATTGATAATTCAGAATAAGGCACTCTTAATAAGAGCATGTATAGAGTTAATCAAGAATAGTTATCCTGCTTTCAATTTACACCTCCTTTAATACAAAATAACTTCCCCTGTGTAGGCAAGCCCAAAGATAGGGTCACCAGTCACCCCGTCTTTAAAGTTTCGAAACAGAAAAAAGATCGTATCTATTAGTATATATGCTGCAGTCACCGAAAATGGGTGATTCTTTAATGAATGCTGAAACCAGGAGACAAGGTCAGAGGTGACGTTGCATCCAAGGGTGGTCTTTAGTCTTGCAACAAAGTTAGTTGAAATGACCTTGTTCTGTTTTTTGTTTTTTTTGGTTTGTTTTTTACAATGCCCAAATGTGCCTGAAATTGTATCCATAAACTTCATCAATATTCTTAGACTTTTCTTCAATTTTAAATTGCTCTCCATCTCCACCCTGATTTTTAAGGCCCAATTCGGCTTAATTACAGTACTCTGGTACAAATCTGGAATAACTCCATTGACTTCAACGGAAATACTCAAATTTACACAAGCTTAATGGTGAGCAGAATTTGGCCATATGGGCCAGATCCTGCCAGCTCTTTCTTATGTGACTAGTCCTTGCTCATGCCTGCAGTCCAATGAAGTCAAGTGAGTAAAGACTATGCTGATGAGTAAGGTTTGCAGGATTGGGCCCTCTGTTTGTAAGTGCCAGATTGATGCAGAATTAGTTTCTTTCATGGTGTTATGGGGGCAATTTTCAAAAGTTGGGGCTTACTTTAAGTATAACTTTCTTCTACTGAAGGAAGCATAAGGAAATGTAGAGAAAAGAGGGAGATACTCAACGGAGGTTAATTGTTTAAAAAGAAGTAAAGTAGTTTTTTTATTTATTTTATTTTTTTCTCCAGTATTTTCTCTCTTAGAAACAGGGCTGTTCACTGAGGTTGTAAATCATCCTTAACCTGACATGCATTGTTTGAAACACCAAATGAGCATTTTATTTTCTGTTGGGAGCAATGTTTATACTAACCTAGTCTGTAGCATTGTGCTTCACTGCTGTAATAGCCCAAGCCAGCTTTTGTGCAGTTTGTACTTCACAACAAACGCCGTTTCCCTCCTGGGATGCAGTGATGGGGGCTATATGCACTTCTCTGACAGCACAGAGGTGAAACTTGTTGCATTGTATGTTATCACAAGATAAGGCCAACGCATCCTACAGCTGTTCACATGGGAATTAATGCTTCAGGATTCCAGAAATAATTAATGGCTTTGTATGCCCATGCTGCACAACAACTTGCAAAACTGCTGGCGATGCCACTCAGGAAAGGAACAGATTGCATATGTACAGTTCACATAATGCTGTCAAACTTGCTGCTGCAGGCATCCCCTCTTCCCCATGTTATGGGGGCCTCGTTACTCCAGGAACAGCTAGCGTGATGATTATTGCCCATTTTCTAGTGTTGTGTGCTGTGGAGTAAGTGCTGCTTTGAGCTAACTGAGAGCTTTGTGGTGATACTAGCTTGATCTTCCCCCAAAGAATCAGGGAGCATCAAACCAGGTAGAAACTGGTGCAGGGCCGGCGCTACCATTTAGGTGACCTAGGCAATGGCCTAGGGTGCCAGAATTTTTGGGGGGCGCTATTTTGCTGGGGGGGCGGCACGCGGGTCCAGTGGACCTACTGCAGTCATGCCTGCGGCAGGTCCACCGGAGCCTTTAGACCAGCGGACCGCCGGCCGGCATCACTGCGGCAGCTCCACCGGAGCCTTTCCAGCAGTGGACTGTCCGCCAGCATTACTGCAGTAGGTCCACCGGACCCGTGGGGGGCGGCAAAATGGCCGTCCACTTAGGGCGTCAGAAACCCTGGCGCTGCTCCTGAACTGGTGTAGCCAGACCATCCTTAATAACAGTTCTCAAACTCAGTTTGATGGACAGAGTAGATGGGGGCTGTTATTTATTGGAAAGAAAGCGCAGCTATTCAGCATCTGTGCCTAACTTTAAGTAACTGCAGGCTTCCCATATTCAGGGTGTGGCCCCACAGCTATAGTGAGTACCTAAGAGGAATGCACTGTTCCAAAACATTGCAAAAAGAAGTACCTAAAATCAGGCTCCAACATCTTTCCTTCCGGTCCTAAATATGGCTTTGTCTACACTACAGACCTTACAGCACCACAGCTGTAAGGTCTCCCAAGTAGCCGCTCTTTGCCAGCAGGAGACAGCTCTCCTGCCAGCATAATTAAACCACCCCGAATGAGCGGCGGTAACTAGGATGGCGGGAGATGTCCACACCGGCACTTTTGTTGGTGAAACTTATGTCGGTCAGGGATGTGGTTTTTTCACACTCCTGACTGATAAAAGTTTGACTGACAAAAGTGCTACCGTAGGCCAAGCCGAAGTGACCTGATTTTTCAAAGGTGCGGAGCACCCAGCAGGAAGCATGTTTGAAAATCAGGTTACCTTGGTGCCCAAACATGAATTTTGAAGCTTTAGGCTCCTATGTTTTTAAAAATCTTGGCATGGGAATTTGTACTCTGTATGTGAGTACATGTACTATACATATTGGGCCAAAGTTTGCTCTCAGCTTTGACTTAATCGGGTTACACCAGTTTAAGGGAGCACAGAAGTTTCCCATTATGTCTAATATTTTGAAAGTTATCATATCTAACAAAAACGTGTTCTCTGTTTACCAGGAGTTAATTTTCATAACTCTCAGTCCCCTTGCTTAGTCTGTCAGTTTTCTCTCTGCCTGAGTCGGAGAAAATATTGATTTAATTTCACATTAACAACAATGAAGATGCTGGAGGAAGTTTTCAATAGCACAAATGGTGGGTAAGTGCCTAATTCCCACTGCATGTCAGTGAGAGTTCGGCATCTAAACACCATTTATGCCTTTAAAAATCTCCCCTGCTGCAAATATGATAAAAAATTTATTGGGGCCAAATTTTGAAATGCTGATGTCTATTAGGCACCTAAATTCATGTTGATCATGTGGATATCAGAGAATAGCTGAAGTCAATTTGAGCTTCATAACCTCTAAAAATCAGGCCATATAGATAGGTACCTATGTTTGTGCTGAGGCACCTATCTTTAGGCACCTGTGTTTGAAAATGTGGCCAGTTTGCTCCTTAAAATAAAGTGCAGCAAATAAGCACGTCTCCTTTTGCTTACATGCATTTTGATTCTTGAAGGCTATTAGCGCAGCTTACAAGTTCTTTAAGTTAATTGTTTTATCTTTTGCACCACATGTAATTTCCATTTGTGACTTTTTCATCTGTTGTTTGTTTTCCCAGTTACCTCTTTACTCCTTTATTTACATGCATTGCACCGTGAAACCTTTTTTCAATTTTGTTTAATCAGCTGGGGTGCACTTCTCTAACGCATACTACTCAGAGAGAGAAGTTACTTAGATTTGGTATTTGTTTTCATTGCTCTAGGATTTGTGCATGCTGTTTGAATACAGTATGCCTATCCAGGGATATTTTGTTTATGGGAATTGTTCATCTTTAAAAATATACACTGTCAAAGCACTGTTCAGAATTTTTTAAATATTTTATTTCACTGTTCAGAATAACCCCTTCAAAGCTTAGAACTGATCTAGCTTTCCTAAGCAATGTAGTTTTTCCTCCATCACATTTCTAGTTTGCTATTGTGGGGTTGCTTGTGAATATTATGTTGCTGGAACAGACTGTACATACAGCAGCAAAACAAAACTGAATTATTGGTTTTGGGAAAAAAATTTCTCTAGATAAAGGTTTCCTTGAGCTTTGCAACGGGAAAGAGAGAGTGAGAGAGTCCCCAGTGGTGATATTTGGAATCAGGAAATGTGGAGGTGGATTCAGGACTGGATTTCAAGCCCCCAAAATTCAGGGGCCTTTTGGATCTGGGGTTCTTGTATAGGCTCATATCATCTCTTCAACTAGAGAAGAATCCAGGGCATGAAATCTGGATCTGGAACTTTTCCCAAGTTTGAAAATATTCTGAGCCTGGTCCAATTATGAGCTCACGTTGCAAACTTCAGATCTGGATTCATTTCAGACATCCTCAAACACTAGGGTGACCAGATAGCAAGTGTAAAAAATCGGGACAGAGGTGGGGGGTAATGGGTGCCTATATAAGAAAAAACTCCCAAAATCGGGACTGTCCCTATAAAATTGGGACATCTGGTCACCCTATCAAACCCTGAGGGGATTGAATCAGAGGATGCAGTGTGGGCCTCTCCCTACTGTCTAGCTTAGTTCTTAATAAGCAGGTGTGGTGTTTCAATGTTTTTAAATGCACCTAGAGATGGTGTAGGAGTTGCATCTTACACATCAGAAAAATAAATAATAAAGACGAATGAATTACTATTTATATTATAGCACCCAAAGAGACACTCCTCTCAGGACCCCATTGAGTTAAGTGTTGTACAAACACACAGAGAGATACAATCCTTGCCTTACAATCCAAGGCCTTGATCATGCAGTGAGAACTGTGTGGTCAGAACCATGGGCCCACAAGGCATCCCATTGCACCCACGTGGTTCTCCTTGCAGGAATGGAGCCTATGAAGATAAGCAACATAGACAAGACGGAGTAGAGGAATACAGAAAAAAAATACAATTTTACATATATTTGCAAATTTTAAAAAACATAAATAGAGCAATTCTCTCCATCTTCCCCTTGAGCTAATATTATTTGTCTAAATTTGTGTATGCATCATGGTGAAGTGGGTCCTGAGAAATCTTTTGGAACTTTTGTTTAGATATACAAGGATTAATTTTAAGCCAAGATCTACCATATTAATTCTGATTAGATTTTATTGGAAAGCTAGCTGTGGATCTGGAGTATTGGAACAAGCACATATTATCATATCTGCACTGCAGTACTGTGAATTTACCCTGGAGCAACTGGCCCTTTCTAAAGTAAACAACAAACAGAGACTTTGCCCGTCAGGTTAGCACAGATGAAACATTTCCAACATTCATGCTAATCTCCATATGTCTAAACATTTGAGTTTTTCTTCTCTAGTACTTCTTTCCTCAGTGGGGCACGATTTATAGTATAGATTCATAGTTATCTATACTCAGAAGAGAATCTCTAATTCACAAAGTATATAAATAAGTCTGTTGTTCTCTTACCTGTATTTGAGACATACATGCATATCTCAACAGTAACTTGCACTTAGACTGTAGTGGTATAAAGATTAGTTAGAAGGACACTCAAGATATTTGTCATTGTTTTTGAAAAAAATTAACTCAGTTATAATAATAACCTAGTTGAAGCTTTGACTTTGAAGTCTGTTTCCATTTGGGTTTTCCCCCTGCATAACAGATGCAGTGGGTTGCCCACAAATTAATAAAACTGATTTTCTTTTTTAACTTTTTTATTGTTTGGGATGAGAGCCCTATTGTGACAAGCACCGTACAAACATAATAAGAGACCATCCCTTTCCCGAAGTGTAGTATAACTGAACAAGCGGGCAAAGGAGAAAGTAAGTATTAATAGCCCTGTTTTTCAAATGGAGAACTGAGGCACAGAGAAGTAAGTGACTTGCCCATGGTCACACAGGAAATCTGAGGCAAAACTGGGAACCGAATCCAGATCTTGTAAGACCCAGTCCAGCTACACTAAATCCAGAATTAGAAGTGCCTGGAAATGGTCCGTGTATTCAGTGAACATTTCTGAAAGAAATGAAAAAAACACCCAATTTTGGTTTTTCATAGAACTGGCAAACTTCAAAATTTTTGTTTAGGAAAAAAAATTATTTCCAAAACAAATTCAGACCAGAAAAATGTCAGACTTCTCTATTCAAGATCATTCTTCCTCTGTCATTTTCTTATCAAGAAACACATTGTTTGTTCTTGGGGTGAAAGAGCCTCTAAATTTACTTTTCTGTTGAAGTTTCAAGAAGATACAAGAAAAAATATCTCTATATAACACTGTCCTTGGGAGCTAAAAAATCTTACTGTGTTATAGGTGAAACCGCGTTATATTGAACTTGCTTTGATCCACTGGAGTGCACAGCCGTGCCTCCCCAGAGCACTGCTTTACTGCGTTATATCCGAATTCGTGTTATATCGGATCATGTTATATCAAGGTAGAGGGGTGTGTGTGTGTGTGTATGTGTGTATATATATATATACATATAATGTATATACAATATAGCAGGTGACATTTTAAGCTCATAGACCTGCCATATGTAAGGATTTTCAGACTTGTGGGGTAGAGAGGATTAATTTTAAATCATGACAAGTAATTTTATTTAAAAAAAACCTAAAATATTTAGTTTAGAGAAACAGGAAATGGGAGGAGAGCTCTTACTGTTTCTCTTATTGCCAATTCATGGATGTGACTCCCACTATTTTAGTCACAGAGGCTCATTTATATATCATAGGGACTCTATGTTTAAAACCAAGCAAAATAATCACATTTATTAATTATGGCTATTTTGCTATTTAAAAAGGGAAAAGACAACATTAAACAAAACAACACAAATGATATGCAATGCTTCTTTTCATTAAATCTCTCCTGCATGTTTCTCTGTGGAGTGCTTTTAATAGAGATTATTACTTGAGTGAACTACATCTGGGGAGGTGTTTTTCATGTGTTAAATTCAAACCAAAGTATACTGCTTCCCCAAATTATTGTGAATCCAGTTTTACTATCTAATTAGATAACTAAACTGTTTATAGTTGGGCAAAATACTTTGTTTAAGGACAGGTGAATTTTGTTGGTTATTATTAATAATCAGACTGTTTGTAATTGGACAAAGTAAATAATCTTAACTAAATCTGATGAAATCGAAGACAATATTTAAATAAGTTATTCAGAGGATGCCATTTAAAGAGCTGTCATAAGAAACGCCAATTAACAATTAAGAAACTTAAATCCTGTTAAATCCCATTATTTCTCTATATACCAATATTTAGCCCCTGTCTCCTCTCCAGAAATAAATGGGTCTCATGATTTGGTGATTAACAGGAGAAATGGTTGGAATTTTAATTTACAACAGCATTTTTGTATACCAATAAAATCATTACAAGAGCTTTAAAATCTAATCCCTAGTTAAGTAACTGAGTTAACTTGATCTCACTAATTCATGTTAAAGTCTTGGGGAAGTTTTCCTCGGGTTGGCTTCTTTTTGAGTTGTCTTAGCTGTCTTTGGTAGCTTGTTTGTAGAGAGGTACAGGATGAGTTGTGGAGTGCTTGCTGTGTGAGCAGGGTACAGAGGGTGTGTGTGTGTTTATATATGTATGAGGGATGCTCACTTCAGAGTTTTATACATTTCTCCTTCCTAATTTCATGGAATTTTAGGAGAAATCACCTATTTTGGGCTTGTTTAGTATCAAAGTTGGTTGCTGTCATCCTCTTATTGGCTCCATGCCATGTTCTTAGGAGTCTCTTCATCTTATGAATATGTAGTTTGTTAACGCATATGTACATTCTTTCTTGCCAGTTCTATTTCCTTTGTATTCGGGAAGGAGAGTTTCAGAACATCTTTAAATTTAGAGTTCTGAATCTTTCTTTTTATTCAGTCCATTTCTGAGATTTCTTTAGTTTCGTTGGAGTTTCAATGAAATTTCACTTTCAAAAAATCCAAACACTCCTGTTCTTTTTATAAAGGTTTTTTGAGTTCTCAAAACAATGTTTTAAAATTGAATAATTCTTGGAGAGTCTTTAGCTTAAACAGTTATTAAAGAAGTTGTTGATTTTTGCTACAATTTTTTGGAGAGATGATTCTTGTCTTCCTGAGCTGGGCAAAGGAGTTGTTTGAGCATTGTGAGTAACTGATTAACTAATTCCCCATTAATATAAATATTCTACACTTAAAAGACTTCTTATATTAGTAATTAGTTCACTAAGATCATTAGCCTCCATCCATATTGGTACATAAAGCGTTTTACCATTTACATGGCAATGATATTAGCAAATTATATTAGATGGTTTGCATTTAGTTTAAATACTTGCAAATATGCCATTCCAAATGGTTTGCCATCTCAACATTTAAGAAATAAACACAGATTTTCTACAGATCATTTCCCAGCTCCACATTCTCTATAAAGTTTTTAAAACACAGAGGTTTTTCTTGCAAAAGGGTGGGGGCTGGGGGAGACCCACTTTACTTCTAGATTTTGTGGTTTGATGAGGATTTTGGGTGTTACTTCTCTTTGAAATACTTTTGGCCATATTGTGTTTACTCACCACAGTCTTTACAGTTAAGACTCCTATCAAATGTTAAGGTTCCCAAACTGTGTGGCACTTCCTCCTGGGGGGCATGATGAGGTTATTAGGGGAGCAAGAGGACCTGATGGGCTGTGCTGAAGGGCCAGGGTCAGCAGGGGGATATGGCTATGGCTGGCAGGGGAAGTGGATGGGCTCTGTGTGGGCAGTCTCAGCTTCCAGGTATAGGTTCCCTGCCTGTCTCACTCCCCTACTGCCACAGCTGCCAAGCGGCAGATACTCTAGTCTGCTGCAGAGGCCGGCAGGGGCTCTGTGAGCAGCTGGCTGAAGGCTCCACCCGCAGTACTGACCTGCTGGAGAGAGCCCCCTCCTAACTGCGTCCCCAGGGCACACAGCCCCAGCCACTTCCCCTGCTAGACAGCACCTGGGTGGGGGAAGTGGATGGGGCTCTGCTAAAGGACAAGGGTCAGGAAGGGGCTGTGTCTTGGGATGCCACCTTCTGCTTTCCTCTTCACCCCAGCCCTTCAGCATGGCCATGTTCCCCTGCAAAGGGGAGCGACGGAGGCCGGGTCCTGGCAGCCTGACTGCTGCAGGGAGTGGAAGGCTTCCTTAAGTGCCGCCTGATGAGCATCGCCCACATACTCAATGGGTACCAGGCAGCCCTCCCTTCTGCCCCATGTGGGTATTGGGTGCCTCTCATGAGTACTGGGCACCCCCTCCTCTCTCTGCCACCTGTATGTATCAGGCATTTCTCCTGTCCTAGACCCCTGTGGGTACCAGGCAGCCCTCCTGCCACCAACTCCTGTGGGTATCGGGCATCCCTGTCCCCACCCCTTCTGGGTACAAGGCACCCCTCCCTCTTCCAGCCCTATACATACCAGGCACCCCTCCTGCTTCCCAGGGGTACTGAGGACCTGCTCCTTCCCAGGCCCATGGAAGAATGGGGCATATCCTACTTCCCCCATGGGTACCAGGCAACGTTCCTGCTTCCTTGTGAGTACTGGGCACCCTGTCCTGCCCCCCATGGGTACTGGACACAGCTCCTACCCTCCCATGATTACTAGGCACTACCCCTGTGGTACTGGGCACGCTCTCCTGCCCCAAGCACCCACGGGTTCCATATGCCCTGTCCCTGGGAGGGGGGCATGCATGGGACATGAACCTCCAAAGGAGACTCCACAAAAACAGTTTGGGAACCTCTGTCCTAAGTCTCAATGAAGGTACAAGCAAGCTTAGTGATCTGACACTAAAAAAATTATAAAAATTGTATTAATTTCATAATACTAATTCACAGAATCACAGCGATGTACTGAATGCTGTACCAACTCCAGTGCACATAGGCAGGACTGACCTTCCTGCTAACCCATGGCAGATCAACAACATAGTAACAAATGAGACAAGAATACCAATTCACTCATTCCCGCTATGTGCATGTGGATTTTCTTGCTATCCAGTGTTGGCAGGTTTGGTCTCAACCTTGGCAGTGTCCATTAAAACACTTTAATCTCAAAAAACGCTCTTGAAAGCAGACATGTTCAGTAATTTAATAATTAGGCATTTGTATATTAAATTCAGTGGCAAGTTTCATTTTTATGTAGTCCTTTATTTGGGCATTAATAGCTAGTGTATTGCTAAAAATAAATAAAAGTGTGTGTGTTATACTGTACTACGTGTTGCTGATAGATTTGTAAAAATACCTGACTATCCTGTAAAGAATGCAGGAGGGGTCAAAAGAAGCTCTTCACAGAGACCAGCTGTAACTTTAGTTTTGAACACTGTCTACAGTGGGCTGAAGACCAATTTAAGAAACGTAATTTAAACAGGGCAACCCAGAGGGAGGGGCAAGAGGGGCAATTTGCCCTCACAAGAGTTTTTCAGGGTTCTTCACTTGCTCCGGGGGCCCCAGAAAACTCTCACGGGGCACGGGCCCCCGGAGCTTCTTCCGCTCCGGGTCATCATTGGCAATTCGGCAGCGGGGGGTCCTTCCTCTCCGGGACCTGCAGCCAAAGTGCCCTAAAGACCCACGGCGGGGGGTCCTTCCGGCACTTCGGCGGCGGGTCCCGGGGCGGGTCTTCAGTGGCACTTTGGCGGCGGGGGGTCCTTCCGCCCCTGGACCCGCCGCCGAAATGCCGGGTCTTCGGCAGCAATTTGGCAGCAGGGGCCCCCCACTGCCGAAGACCCCAGGTCCCCTGAATCCTCTGGGCAGCCCTGAATTTAAACACAGTTCTAACTAAATCACTTTCTAACGTGGGGCTTAGTTCTGAAAACACTTATGACTGGGCGCTGTTCTGCCGAAGTGAGTGGACTATAATCAGTAGTAAGCACTATCCCTTGTAGTGTTCACAGGAGCAGATTCGGGGTTTTGTGTGACACTGTGGATAAGGGTAAATGGTGTTAAATCACTTCTAATACCATGTTCTAGCCCCTGTCATTGTATAGGCTAGAACCTGTGTTTTTGTTGACAGTTCTAACACCATTTGGTGCCTGCCAAGCCATGTTAGAAAATGTTCCAGTTGCAACAGAGCTGAAACATGGTTCCTTTAGGGGCTGCTATGGACATTTTCTGTAGACTGTTGTACCATTGCATTTCTGCCAGTAGTAATAATGGGGAGTACAAAAGGGTAGAGAAGGCTACAGACAGCTGCTGGCATTTTAACCACTGTGTCATTTAACTAGGGATCAAGTTTCCACAATGTCACTTTCTCCAACCCATTAGGCTTATTCCATCCCAATTCCATCCCATAATTTTTCATACCATTTTTCTGTCTTTGCCATTTCTCTGACCAAAATATGGACCCGTCAGAGCTCAGTGCAATTCACATGACCACTGCTAATACAGGATGCACATGTAACTTTAGCGCCCTCGTGGCCAAGGTGGAGTCTGCTCTGCAGGCAGCTCTGGCCAAGAGAAGGCACGTGCAGGAATGCAGCAGGAGAAATCCCTTCCACCCCAGGGGCACCTGTTCCAAACCCCCCAAAGTGAACACACACACCCACAGCTTGCTCAAAGTGGCATAGTTCTTTCAAAATTATTAATATAAAATATTGACATTCTACAGAGAGACAATAAGCAGGCACCTATCCCGGCATACAGATAATTTCAGATTAAATATTATGCTGTTAGTAGTCAAGGAGGTCTTCAAAAGTAGCACTACCATTTAAAGATGGGAAAACTAGTGCACAGAATGATTCAGGCCAACTTATTGAGGAAAAGATTGCAGCATTTCTTCCACTGGCTAATTTTCTTAAAAACAGTAGCTGCTTGAAGTATCAGAGGGGTAGCCATGTTAGTCTGGATCTGTAAAAGCAGCAAAGAGTCCTGTGGCACTTTATAGACTAACAGACGTTTTGGAGCATGAACTTTCGTGGGTGAAAGCTCATGCTCCAAAACGTCTGTTAGTCTATAAGGTGCCACAGGACTCTTTGTAACTGCTTGAAGTCGCTCAAAGGGTTGGAATGTTAAAAGTATTTAAGAGTTTTTAAAATGTTTCTAGACCCTACTGAAGAATCACTTCTTCCATGATGCCCACAAGAAGTGAGTTAAAAATAAAGAATACTTTTTATTTATGTATTTAAATTGTGGTGGTATCTACAGGCCCCATTGTACAAGGTGCTATAGCACATCAAGCACAAAGACCATTCATGCCACAGAGGCCAACGCTTTTTTTGAAAACAGCTTTATGGTGAACCAAAAGATATGCAATTACCTACATCAAATGGGTGATCTTATTAGTGTAACCCTTGTCCTCTTGTTCTTCCACCCGTCCCAATTGTTTGTTATGGAGTTTGTCAGGTCACTACTAAGTTGTAAACACTTCTATAAGTTTCAAATGTGATTTTTGTGTTGAATATTTGCACCTGATACAGATTCTTCACTTGGTAAAATAGCAAGATAGAAAGGCAAATGCCCTGACTATGTTTACCAAATCTCTTTTTCAGGAGTGCTAGCATTCCCCTCCATGCAATTTAGGTCAGCTTTCCATACATTGTCTGAATGAAATGAACCCTATATAATTTTCTAGCATTAAGGCCTGATCCTGTAATGCTTATTCACATGAGTAATCTGATTGCCGTCAATGGGAAAGTTTGTATGGCCAGGTTCTATATAGTTGTTTCAAACTGAAAACGTATAATATATGCTGTGCTTTGTATAAGTAGGTTCTCTATAACATTTTAAAGTCTAACTATAGTATAATTAATTCTTCACTGTGGCAAATTCCTTATTAAATGTATAGGTGCCCATCATAAGTAAGTGTGTCATCACACTTTATGCACACTACATGTACAAGTGTAACCATGAAGTTCATAGTAAAAGATTATTGTAGCTAGATGGTCCTCATTCATGTATTAAAACAATAACAAATAATTGTATATGTGGTAAACATGTAAATCCTGTATAGCTGCAAAAATAGTAACTGTGCAGTACATCAAACTGACATGGTAACTAAGTAACAAAGAGCAAAAAACAGTATGATATGATTCCCTTTTTTCACACGTCAACACTCTGCTTTCCATGTCATGTTGTGTAGGCTCAGATATTTAGGACAGAAGCAAAGGCTGTCAAAGCATATACTTATTACTTAATTGTAGTATGCAGTGTGTGACTTTGATACAATTTAGAGGCATGGTAATTTTACTTACAGATGGTAAAAAATCGTACTTCATGAAGCAATCTTCTAAATGATGATACCACAAACTCTGTGGTTTAATAAATAGCCAGTTAAATCTAAACATTCACAGTTCCCACTGAAACACATACTCTTTAGAGAGACAGTGCTTGTTAAGAAAAAATGACTCAAAGAATTTTTTTGAGGGGGATTTAGGGGAAGCTCGGTCAAAATGTTTTATTTTGACAAAATCAAAATGATATATTATCTTATAGATCAAGGGTGGGCAAACTTTTTGGTCCAAGGGCCACACATGGGTATGGAAATTGTATGGCGGGCCATGAATGCTCATGGGGTTGGGGTGTAGGAAGGGGAGGGGGCTCTGGGCTGGGGCAGGGTGCAGGGAGAGTGAGGGCTCTGGGGAGGGGCTGAGGATAAGAGGTCTGGGGTGTAGGAAGGTTCTCCAGGCTGGGACTGAGAGGTTCGGAGGGCAGGAGGAGGATCAGTGCTGGGGAAGAGGATTGGGGTGTGGGTGGGAGTGAGGGCCTCAGCTGGGAGTTCAGGCTTTGGGGTGGGGCTGTGGATAAGGGGTTTTGTGGGGTAGGAAGGTTCTCCAGGCTGGGACTGACAGGTTCGGAGGGCAGGAGGAGGATCAGGGCTGGGGAAGAGGATTGGGGTGTGGGTGGGAGTGAGGGCCTCAGCTGGGAGTGCAGGCTTTGGGGTGGGGCTGTGGATAAGGGGTTTTGGGGGGTAGGAAGGTTCTCCAGGCTGAGACTGAGAGGTTCGGAGGGCAGGAGGATGATCAGGGCTGGGGAAGAGGATTGGGGTGTGGGTGGGAGTGAGGGCCTCAGCTGGGAGTGCAGGCTTTGGGGTGGGGCTGTGGATAAGGGGTTTTGGGGGGTAGAAGGGTGCTCCAGGCTGGGACTGAGGGGTTCGGAGGGCAGGAGGAGGATCAGGGCTGGGGCAGGGGGTTGGGGTATGGGAGAGGGTCAGGGGTATGGGATGCAGGCTCCAGGAGGTGCTTACCTCAAGCAGCTCCCAGAAGCAGCAGCGTGTCCCCACTCTGGCTCCTACATGGATGCATGGCCAGGCAGCTCTGCGTGCTGCCCCATCTGCAGGCGCCACCTGGCTGCCCCTAATGTGTAGAGCCCCCTGGCTCGTTCCAGGAGCTGTGACACACATGCGCGCATGTGGAGCAGCCCCCAACCCCACATCCTGGCTGGATCGTGGGAGCAGGGCAAGCCAGAGACCCCGCTCCCTAGCAGGAGCTCGAGGACTGGATTAAATCAGATGTGGCCCACGGACTGTAGTTTCCCCACCCCAGTTATAGATGTTTATATTATAATACAAAATTAAATAAAATTTGAAACAAAAAGTCATTTCAAAACAAAAAGTTTTGTTCTGAAAATGTCAGAATTAGACGTTTCTGCATTGCCAGAACCCTTTTTTGTTTTGTTTTTTTTCAAAAAGAAATTCCGGTGAAATCTGAGCCGATTTCAGGAAGCATTTTAATTTTGCTGGAACTGTATATTGCATCAAAGTTCTCTGACCAGCTCTATTTATTAGTCTTGACTCTTCCCTCATTGCCTTCAGCCCCCACTGCTCCAATCCCCCCAGCTCACTTGGAAGTTTGGCTGTGTGTGTGTGTGTTACTCCTCTAAATTTTAGTGTCATTTATAAATTCAGTCACAGTTGAGTTTACAGTTTTCCCCAAAGAAACACGTGGCAAAGAGAGATAGAAAGCAGCCAAAAGGGGTTCAGAGAAGTGCATGGGGAGTTTTTATTTAGCTCGTCAAAAATGTATGTAGTAATCCTGTAATATTCCTAAACTGTTCTGCAACTAGCAGCAAACATCTCTACTGGAAAATTGTTCCAAGCATAAGAAACAGCAGAGATGGAAGCAGAAAAATGAGACTGGAAGACAGATACAAAGCAGCTGATTAGGCAGGAAGCTTGAATGGAGCAAGCAGAGTGCTGGGGCAGATGCTCAGCTGATGTAAATTGTCATTGCTCCATTGACAGGCAGTGAAAGCCAGATTCAGAAACTTGAACTTGAGGGGTGGTTTAAGAAGAAGCAGGGCCTGTCGGACATTTATGGAGAGGGAACTATCTCGATTGCTAGGACATAGGGAGATGAAACCTATCCATCCTTGACAAAAGTTTTCAACTGAGCTCAGCATGGGCATTGTTTTAGCTTCAGGCCTTTTTCAAACTGATTTAGCCATCAGCAGGGTGCTCTTCTTAAGTCATTTCATCCTCCATATCAGACAGAAGAACACCCTACCCTTCTGTGACACACCTCTTTAAGAAATGAAAGCACAGACTTTCTGTGATTCACTGGCCTATTAAATTTAAACAAGCACATCTCATTACAGAGGTTGGCTATTAAAAAAATCATCAATAGATTATCTGAGGAAAAGTATCATAATTATACTATGTACTGTAAATTTAAACAAAATCCTTAACAGTAACAAATGATTTTATTCTTTCTAGGGACATGGGTCACATTTGGAGGTCAAATTTCAGATGACGTAAGTAATGTTTGGTTAAAGTAAAACTCATAAAATTGAATAAATGTTTTACATAAGTCAGAGATAGCAGAATAAGCGGAGTCTATTTCTGTAACAGGAAATGACAGAGAATTATCATACACGGGAACAGAAAGTTTGCACTTCTGCTATGTTTCACAAAGTCTTAGTGATTATGACATTTCCAAAGGTTAAATTTAATTTAAAAAAACTTTTCCATTAAAAAAATATTCCAAGCAGGTATCAAAAGAAGGATCAGCATTTACCACTGACAGTTGTAATGAGAATCTGATTGTTCCCACGGTAGAAGTATGAACCTTTTTTTTTTTTTTGGCATAACATAAGTAATCCAGTATAGTCATAAATATAGGCACAGTGTCAGCTTATAATGAGGTGCTGGATGATTTTTTACATAAAAAGTATAGATGAAACAACTAAAAATGTCTTTGGGCTTTGCACTGGAAACACTGATTCTTAGCCGTAACGGATGGTTCTTAATCTCTGCTAATAACCCTTTGAAGGTGCTGCATAACTCCCGTATTTTACTAAGCTTTGGGAACTTCATGGACATTAGTCATCCATAACAAAAATTTGCAGCAGCCTCACTTGAAACACCAGGAGAGAGAAAGTGGAAATAACCTTTGCGAAAGGAGAGAGGTATTGTGTGTTAAGATGTAGAGGATTTTTTTAAAAGAGAGAGAAACCATTTTATCTTGCAAATGGTGTGTAAGGGAATGATGAAAATATACAGTAGCATAACAAAGGAGATTCTTCTTTATATTGCAGCATTGTAAACACAGAGGGTAAAAACCTGGCCCCATTAAAATCAATGGCAAAAATCCTATTGATTTCAGTGGGCCAGGATTTCAACTTGAGTAGCTATTTGTAGGATCAGGCCTTTAGTTATCACTGATATTGATCATCTGAAAATGCCTCATGACTTCTGGTGTTTTTCTTTTCATACTCAGCCTATCAGCTAAAACTAGAGTTGGGCCCAAACCAAAATCCAAGATCCGAACCTCTGCTCCTCCTCTCCCAAACTTTAGGAAAGTTCGGATCTGAACTCTGCAACTCAGGTCCATCTCTAGTTAAAGAGCAAATCTAAGTAAAACAATTTGAATAATTGGTGCTTTCAGTTTTATAGAATTCCTGCCTTGGAATTCTGTGATTCAGTCAGTCTAATCTTCGACATTAAGTCAGGGGACAAGGGGCTGAACTCATCCCTCATTGAAGTGCATTGACTTCAGTACGATTACCCCAGGATATATCTGGCCTAATAAGTCTTGTACTCCCACTTATCTAAACATGGTCATTTAAAAACAATATAGAAAAATACTGTTTCAAAATACTGATGCAGCATTGGTCCAGGTCTGTCCCAGGTTGGTACAACCCAAAGTTGTTATCTGATAGCTTCTCAGTGGCCACTGTGAAGTGGGTTGGTGGCCTTGGTACTTTTTTTAAATGGCACGTGTCCATGTCAGTCACCAGTACATTTGAAACTAGTTTGCATTCTACCAAGGACCATAGTTCGTATTCACCCACGAAAGCTCATGGTCCAAAACGTCGGTTAGTCTATAAGGTGCCACAGGATTCTTTGCTGCTTTTACAGATCCATTCTAACACGGCTACCCCTCTGATACTTACCAAGGACTGAATGAGCCATGGACTGAACTCCTCTGCAGGGCCGACTCCAGGCACCAGCTTATCAAGCAGGTGCTTGGGGTGGCAACTTGGGAGTGGGGTGGCACTTTCAGGGATTCGGCGGCAATTTGGCAGAGGGTCCCTCACTCCTGCTTGGAGCGAAGGACCTCCCGCTGAATTGCCGCAGATAGCAATCGTGGCTTTTCTTTTTCTTTTTTTTTTTTCTTTGCTGCTTGGGGCAGCCAAACCCCTGGACCCGGCCCTGCTCTTCTGTCATCGCTAAAGCCACTCCTTCTGAGTAGGAGTTGTCATATTGGAAGGACCATATGGGGAAGCTCACATTGCTGTGATCTGGCTGGTGGATCAATAGAAGACTTCAGTCTCCAAGGCTGTCAACCCATCATATTTCATAAGTGATAAATTTGCTAAAAATCAACATAAATGGAAAACCTCTCTTCAATAAATGTTAAGAATCAGATAGAGTTGAATGGAAAACGATGGGTTTTTAGTATCCTATGAAATTTATTGGAGAATTATATCTCTGCTATAGAATTTTATAGGAAGATTAAAAAACTTAAGAACTATTTCCTTTCTGTATTACATTCCATAGAGTTACAGATTAATATCTGTAGGACCCTATTACATTTCTATTGGTTTCATCTCTATTAAAAGGACTTTTCCTTCAGGAGAGAAATTTCCCTGAACATAGGTAAAAGGGATGTTGATATAAATCTATATTCTGGCTCTTCTTGCACTAATGCACAGACATCACGTGCATATTACTCTGGCTTGTTTTCCTGTGGCTTGTAGCAGCTGCATGGGACTAGGTCAGGTCATTATGTCTAACACAAATGGGCCATGTCCTTATTTCCTAAGCAAGCTGCTGTAATGTTCCTCCCTCCAAAGCATCATCTCAGAAGGTTTGTGGGACAGCCAGAACTAAAGTGGACTGGGGTTCTGTTGTGATTACTGGGCCAACAGATTTACCTAAATTCAACTGTGAACAGTGTGGGAAACTTCACAAGATGTCACAATAGCCTATGACTTTTTGCCTGGTTGAGAATTAACCATGCAAAATAGGTGAAGTTTTTTCAATAAATGGATGCTATGAACAGATGCCAGAAAACCAAGCAGAAAAATTGAATTAGCCCAAAGAAAAATGGCCTATTGACCATAGTCCAGGACTATGGTGAGATCATACTTGGTAAACGAGAAAATGTGGGAATGAAGTCACCTATGCCAACTTTGGCTTTATGGAAATGAATTTAATTTTACTCCTTTGGGGGGGGGTCTTAAAAAGAGACACTGGGAAAAAAAGAAGAATCTTCCCCTCAGCGCATCCCCCAAGCTGCCAGCGTTGCAACTCATCTCAGCTCCTTCAGTCTCAAGTCATGAGGACCAGACCAGGTCAAGGGACTTTCTTCCTGGGAGGAAAGCAGCTGGCCATGGTCTTGTTTAAGGAACTTTGTTTTCAACTGTAAGTGCTGAAAGTCAGCACACTATCCTGGAACCAACCTGG
Organism: Gopherus flavomarginatus; assembly: GCF_025201925.1. Classification (NCBI taxonomy): domain Eukaryota; kingdom Metazoa; phylum Chordata; order Testudines; family Testudinidae; genus Gopherus; species Gopherus flavomarginatus. Next base: position 90,130,118 of record NC_066624.1, read on the forward strand.
CTAAGACAACACACTGCATATCACATTATCATGACATCCACTACTCAGCCTGGCACTGGGGATATCTAATTGCCTGCACCGCAGAGGCACAAAAGATCTGTATTGTTTTCCCTTCCCTTTTTGAGTTGCTTTTGCCACTGCCTTCCCTCCCCCTTTCTTCCTATTCTATCTCTCACTCTCTTGGCTTTTCATCGAATCCTGACATCAGCTATGCTGCATTCATCCAGGCCTCTCTTGTCTAAGCAGAAAGGAGCCAAACAGATGACGTCCTTGACCAGAACGTGAACCAGAGTCCAGAGAGCAGGTGTCATGCTCAACTTGCCAGCCAAAGCATCCACTCCAGTGGTCCAATATTCCAAAAACATCAACCGCTATATTTCCCCCATCTTTTCTATCCTGTCTCTCCTCCACCTTGTGTTTATATTAAAAACAGGATAAATTAATCCACTTCACACATCAGGACTGTGTAAAATTAACTTTCTTTTTCATCAAAGGTTGTTCATAAAAATAAGAGACTCTGATATTTTAACTCCAAAAGGAGAGAGACTTTGATAGGGTCTAACTAAATTTGTTTTGCATAATCACTAAACCACAGTTTTAATATAAATGCTTATTTTAATTCCGTGCTCCTTTTTTGTACATTTAATCAATAAACTTTCATCTTGAATGAATGCTTTTGGGAGTTTGTCAAGTAACCAAGTAAAACCAAGGCCTTTGTAGAAAATAACCATGACCCTATTGCTGTTAAATGTTACAGTGAAAGAGTTTATAAACACCATTGACTCTGTAGGCCTTTGAAATCAATATCAGTTCTCCACCTGCCCCCAGAGTTTCAGGTGTGCATTTATGTGCAAGCCTAGCCAAACCTTGGGGTCTGTTTGGTGTGTGTGAAAGAGTGCAATGCAGTGCTGCATACAATTCCCACTATCATTTCCTATCAAGCAATAGCAATGACCCCAAGAGGACCAGTATTTCCTCTCTGTAAAGTGTGTGCTTTATGATTTCCCTCAATCTAGGGAGCAGAATCCAAAGGGAACTCCTAAACCTGGTCTCGAGCATGCTGACTTGTGCATGAGCTTATCTTTACAGGCAGGAAAAGTTGCCATTGATTTCAATAGGATTATTCAGGTGTGTGAAGTTATTTGTGCAGGGTTGGGACTGTGATTGCAGCTCGCTACCCATCAAGTTTTCATCTGAATCTCCATATTTTTAAAATATTGTTAGTAGTGTGTTTGGTGTCAGCTTGAAACTAACATTGTGACAGGTTTGAGTCTGTTTTGAATAAATTAAGAAAAATACCTAATCTTGAAATGTCCTGCTGTCCCAACACTTCTACTCTGCTCCATTTGTGATTCTAATTTTTCAGTGCTTAGGAATTCATCCTGAGTCTCTGAAGTTTTTTCTTCTGGGAGCACATTTTCTGATTCTTGATTAAAAAACAAATTAAGTTATAGTGTAGATATTCTGTACAGTATGTATCATTTAAATATTTTATATATTGTATCCTCAGTTCAGGACACACTGAAATGGTAGATACGTCTTACTTCCTCTCATATTCTGATGCACGGGTGTACGGGAATATATGGCCAATATTTCTAGAAGGTGAGTAGTGATTTTGGGGGGCCCAACCTGAGACTCCATACAGTATGAGAGGAGCTCAGCACTTTCTGAAAATCAGGCCTTTTTAAGGTGTCACAAGCTGGGCACCAAAAATCAAGGCACTCAAAATCACTAGTCACTTTTAAAAGTCTTGTCCATGTGTTTGTTGGGGATCCTATCATAACCACACTGACTTCTGGGGAGTACACTCCGTCTGTGACATGAAATTAAGTTTCTAGGAGATGGGCGCCTCTAGGAGCTGAAGAAATTTGATTCCTCCTGACATTGGGCAGCTCTGTTAGCTGGACCACTGAGCCAGCCCACTTTACCTTTCACAATTCATTTTGGTCAAAAACCAATTGACCATATAACCAACCGGGGCTGGCTGTGGCTGTGTGAACTACTTGCATTAAGAAAATTGTTTTCCTTTAGAAAACTGGGAGGGTCTGAACTGCTGGTTCCTCTCCATCCCTCTTTTTTTGTTGGCCAGGGCTCTGTGCTTGGTTGCAGCTGCTCTCCATTGAAGTTCTTGGTGCTTTCAGAGGAGTACAGCAGTGATTTGGAAATGCAGTGCTGTATTTTAATAGTCTGTTAAAATTACCATCAAAATAAAACAGTGCACAATCAATTCACCGCTGCAGTGCTGCCATTCACTTCAACTGGAAAGCAGCCGAAACCAAGCAATTACCTTAAAATCAGTCCACAGTTTTGTCTTCCAATCTCCTGCACAAATTGCAGAAGAATACTACAGACGTGCAAAAGTCAGACGTGCTCCTAAGTCTCCCTTATTAAACAATTGTAGGTCCAGGTGACGTTGCAAGCAGCTATAGTACGTCTCACACACCATATTCTGTCTCCTTTGGTAACTGCAAAATGTACATCAAAGTCCAGTGTCAGCTGCAAAAACAGAACGGTGTATTTTGCAGAAAGAAAACTGTTACTTCAGACGTGTTGTACAAACATGTCCGCCATACAAACAGCATGGACCATAGCTGCTGTTATTGCTTTGTGCACTAGTGGGAAGAACAGGGCTATACAATTCCTCTTTACTAGAAGCAGCGAGGAGTCACATGACCTTCGGAACAGCCTTTAGAATGGCTACACTTGTCAGTCAGTCCTAATGACTGAGGGGAGGGAAAGGAAAGAACTAAGCAGGGCTTGTGGAATTGTTGTTTTTATTAGATAGATTTGCTGCAGTCTAGCTGTTGTTGAAAACACACACAATCACCATGCTTAAGCAACATCATTATGTTAGAAACCAACAATGGCAGTTACATTCGATGCTAAGTCTTCCTCATCTAGATACTATATTGAAGCATATCCAGGGGTAATTCTCTGCTCAGTATATATTGGTAACTATAATAAATGCCCATGGGAAATTCTCCTCTCATGTGTAATTCCTACCCCTCCTCCACACATACTGGGGTTCTAGATGGAGTGTGACCCAGGTGCTTATGGGGTAGCTGCTGTGAAAGAGACCCTCTGCAGTAGAGAACATAACCCTGCAGCAGTGCAGCAGCCTGTAGGGAAGAATTCTTTTCCCCCACATCCCTGCAGAGAATCTGAGCACACATGCTGAGTATTCGGGGTGAATGCTGACTGCCACTCCCTCAGTAACACTGGTGAAAATCCAGGGAAATGGCACTGCCTTCTGTAGAATTATGTTGGATTTAAACCTGTGAAACTGAGAACAGAATTTAGCCCTATGCTTTTTGCCTGTAACAACTTACGTTGGCTTAATAGCAGTGTCCAGGCACAATGGGACAATTTAAGGACACAGCCTTAAATCAGCCTCAATTCCCTTGAGTTTTGTTACGTGCTGCACTGCATTCCCCACTCCCAAGACACAGATGAGGCCCTAACATACCATAGTCACCATTAGGAACACTTTCCACTTAGTTCTGCATGCAAGTCAAGGTGCTAAGACTGTTCCATAGAGCCCTGTTTGGTTATTGTCCCAGCTACCTGAGACTGCCTCTCCACTCATGTGCTTCTGTCACTTTTGAAATCAGCTGAGATGCTCCTTCTGGCCCTAGATTTGAATATCTGTGGGATGGAATCAGGGCACTGCAGATGGCAGGCCTTTGGCTCTGGAACTTGCTTCCCCTACTACGTGTCCCAGCCTGCTATATGGCCTTCTTCTGTCTGAATGCAGTATGGGGAACTCTGGGGTTGCATCCTGTTTTCTACGTGAGTCAGTAAATTCTATTACATTTGTACATGCACTGAGTGACTCTGATTAGAGCACTATATAGCTAAAAATAAATAAATATACTTGGGGATGTATCTGACCTTCGAATAATAGGGTTTTAATTAACTCTGGTTCAGATAACCACGTTTTGACCATAATGACACAGGGAAAAGCTCCAAAACTCAATAAAGTAATCAAATATTGCCACAACTTTGCATATCCTGGAACAGATACATTCACTGCTCCACTCCTGGATGTGACATAGGGCCAAGATGCACCAGCTACCCTAATTGGCAATGTTGGGTATTGGGAGTTACAGTGAAGCTGTTGTGTCAGATTGGCTTCCAAGGTCCACAGCCCTGCTCCTTGGGCCAGATGGTGAGTAGCACGTCAGGCATGCTGGGGATTGTTTCTGCAGCCACTTGACTAATCGTATGTCTCTGGCTTCCCTAAGGTTGCTGAACAGCTAATGACAATCGCTTATGAGAGTGGAGTAAATCTGTTTGATACAGCGGAGGTGTACGCAGCTGGAAAGTAAGTGTATGTATGGCTGAAGGTGTTGGAGTGTTTTACCAAGCCAAGTTTCACTTTAACTCCCTATTTATTCACTGCCAACCTAACTCAGCCTTTAAACAAATGCAACTACAGAAGTGTATCAGGTTCTATTTTCAGTTACTCTGGTGTAAATCTGCAGTAACCCTATTGACTTTATATGGAGTTACTGCAAATTGGCACTAGTGTCATTTAAGGTATATTTTGACTCAGATGTAAATGTATATTGGGACGCACTGGAGTAGTGCATAGAAGGATGATCTGCCTTGGATTTTGGGTGTTCTCAGTCTAGTTATGTGTTCAAACTCTAAATTAAACATCCTTGCGAACAAGAGCAAATCACCCAACATAGGGCCTTGCTTGTAGAGGTCTGATGTCCTACCACTTTGCCAGTGTGAAAGATTAGCTTTAGATACAGGTAAACCCTGATGTTACATATTTCCTTTTTATGAAATTGAGTTTGATCCCAAGTGCCTTTCTGCCCCCAGCTTCTTAGGAGGTTATTGAACTTCACCCTAGTTTTATCTCGTTAGAGGTTTTGAGTGTCCCCCAAGAACTTAGTAAAATTAGGGTTTAGCTTATGCCCAGGGTAACAAAGTGCCACAAACTCTGTGAAAATCGGGGCTTTTCTTTCATAGTGCTTCATGTGAATGTTTTTTACTCTCCAGTTTGCAGAGTTCACTGGGTGCTTTTAAGGTTCAGCCATACCATACAATACAATGAGCATAGCTCAGGTTTGCAGACTTTGACAAGTCTTTCAGCAAACCTTGCCCACGCTCCTGATTTGGCGATTGGATGTGAAAATTTGGCTCTCCCCTCCAGGTGAAACACTCATGCTGCTGGGGTGATTTCTGCTCTACTCCACACCCTGTCCTTGTGCTATAATGATGCCTTAATAAACACCATTTTTCTAGAAACAAATACTGCTTATGGGGAACCTCATATTTCCTATGAGAGAGACTGGGACATCTGTGTTCTTTCTTCCTCTTCCACCTCTCAGGCAGACTCCTATCCTCTTGCCAGGAATGTAGGGTACTTGGCTGCATTTTTCCCTGTTTCAACTTGAGCAGGGAACAGAGAGGGCTCCATATGCAGGCGCACCTCCTAAAGTGTGCATTAATCACTTCTGCAAGGCCTGCAGCCCTGGCCATCTTTAAGCTGGGGGAAGAGACGTGGGACCTTTTGTCCAGTGTCAGTTATATGTTGTTACGTCAATGCTATTGTGTTGGCAAAGAAGAAAGTGGTCCCCTGCCAAGAACTTTTAAATCAAGTCCTGATTTTTTAGTGGAAGATAGTGGGCCAGACCCTCAGCTGGGTAAATTGTCCTAACTCCATTAATTTCTGTGCCAGTTTACACCAGCTGAGATTCCGGCTCAGTATCCACACTGAGAAAATAAATAAAGAGAGCCTATTTTGGAGTCCCATTCTTGAAGGAGAGAACTGGATTAGGCTAACAAGTCTAAATGCATTGCTTTTATCTCACATATAACCTACTCTGTGCATTTACTACTGATGTCTGGAGAAAAACATCCAGAATAAATGAAAAGTCAGCACACCTCTTAATGATGATTAACAGCACACGATGCTGACAGCATTGAAATCCTTATCCAAAATTTCAGGAAATGGCTTTTATGGAAGGAGGACTAAGGCTCTTAATGCCATGGCTTAATTAAAAGAAGAAGAAAAAGATTCATAATATTATTCATTTGGGCTAGACTGTGACATCACATCCTGCCCTGGGTAAGGGGCAGTGTGCAGCTCAGCTGCCCTAGCTGCAGACCAGGGGATGGATTGTGACTCTGAAAGTCACAGTTCATTACCTGGTCAACCCATTGGCTCTGGGCAGGGAAGTAAACTGCTGTTGCTCTGCAGATTTCGTCCCTCTCCATGCCAGATTAGCTCCCAGGCCATCATTAGAGGAGGTGGAGCCAAGTCTCTGCCCATGTCTCGCCCTCTGACTGCAGAGGCTGTTCTCTTCCCTGACATCCCTCATAGTCTGAGTAAGCGAGTGTTTTATGTTCCCTTACTCCCCTGCATCAGCGCAGTTAAACTGGTGTGACTTTCTTCTATAGACAAGTGCTAAGAGACCGGAAGCAGATACTTTAGCGAGAGGGCATTTCCCTGCATTCTCCACTACAAATAAATCCTCAGTCTGTTCTCTTCTCTCATGGGCTCCCTGATTCTTACAGAAAAACCAGCACTTAAAAGTGCTTTCACCCGCCTGGTTTGTGCTCAGTACATGCTCCCCTTCATTTCACTCTCTATTCAGCTGTTTCTTGCATGGACAAAATGACCTTGAGCTGACTGCATACACACTCAAAATGTCGTGGGCCTGATCCTGGCCCCCATGAAGGCGGCTTTGCACCACTCAACCTTAAAACTGACTAACTTTAAAAAGAACGTAGCCCTACTTGCAGGGTTGTGTTTTGGATGAATATGCCCTGATGCACAGTGGGGCTGAAGGAAGAAAACCCTAACATCAACACATGCTTCAAAGTGATACCGGCAACGTAGTCTGTGCTGGCAATTCTCCCATTTATGGATAACAGACCAACTTCCCTCCTCCACATCACCCTGTGTAGACCCATTATAGATGACACTTGAGCAGTACTCACTCGGGCTAATGCAGTTTCTCTGCTGCATTGGGTCACCCGCCAACAGAATGTCATTTCTGCTGCATTTGGGCCACATGGGCCCATGCAAGACAATTAAGGATTTGGCTTATAGTTTTCTGCAATATATTTGGTAGACAATCTATAGCTAAATTGAAACTGCAATGTGTTTCTGTCCAATCACTGCCTGACTCTGTGCTGACATTTGGAGAGGGGAGAAATGCCACCATTAAAAACAAATCCGTTGACTCACAGTTGACTTTACAAGTGTGACATTTACATTGATTCTGTTTAGCACAAACACTGAATTGTTAAATTACACTCTCTGCCTCATAAAGACAGTGCAAAAAGGGCACATTCATGTCAGCAAGGGCATGGGGCAATAAGCCATTTTCCAATGTGTCAAGTGGAAAAAAATAAAGGTTGAATGTGAGCAGATTTTTTTATGTTATGCCAGTGCATATGGCAGAGAGTTCCGATGAATAATGGGTTTCATGATTTACTTTATGTTCAGTGCATTCTTGTCTTTAAAGTATTTTATACTCAAGTGCATTTTTTTCCTCCCCAGGGCTGAGGTGATTCTGGGAAGCATAATCAAAAAGAAGGGCTGGAGGTACTGTATAGATTTTAGAGCCTGCCTGACAATTACTGCAATTGAAGTCAATAGCAAAACTTCCTTTTACTTCAGTGGTAGAAGATCAAGACCACAGAACGTATCTGAATTCTTTTGTTTTAAAAAATAGTAGCTTTTTTAACATGTGCTGGATCCGGCAGCTGGTTGGAAAAGGTGGTGTAAAAGTCATAGGCAGAGCTGGTAGCACTTTCTATTACTAAGATCGCTCAACGCTTCTCATTATGAACCCGTTTTCAGTTGTTGTTTATAATTTTGCCAAACTTTGTTTGAGCTGAACATTTCCATACCAGGTGTCTGCCTTGGTCTGAAATTTTTTTGGAAAGATTCAGCCATTTTTTGAGAATGAGGTTGGGAAAAGATATGTTCTTTTACTGTTAGGAAAAGTTAGAAAATACCAGAATTCAGATTTTCTGTGCAACCATAGTTCAGTTCCCTTGGGTGTCAAATTATGATACAGTCTTTAATTACATCATCACTACACTATTTTTTCCATAGGACCCTTGCCTCCTTCAGTGCACAGTATGGACCTGGGGATCAATCAGATTGCAGTGAAGGAGACTCTAGTCTGTAGATCCCCAGCCTCATTTGTCCTAGAAGCTGGAATGTGTAGTGAATGAGGCAGGGGATTGCAGGAAGAGAAAGGATGGTTTCATGGTTAAGGCAGTTGAATGCTGCTCTGGAAAACTGTGTTTTGTCCCTGCCTCTTTGACAGAGTTTCTATGTGATGCTGGGCAAGTCACTTAAACCAAACTGTTCATAGGTGATCTCTAATTGTGTGTTCCTCATTTTCTGGGTGCCTGGCTTGAGACTGCTTGACTTTGCAATCTTAGCAATGTTTTTTTTTTCCCCCATGTAATGTTATATATAAAGAGTTAGAAAGTATGATGGGGTTTCTTTTTGGATACCTTATATGAGATTAGACTTAATTTAAATGATTCATTCCTGTGTGTACACTAGCTTATGTTTGTGTAGTTTAAGTGGCATTTACATAATCTTTAAAGATCTCCCCAATCTGTCCTGTTCATCCCTCCACTAAGGAATTATCCCAATGGCATCCCATTTTTCAACACATCAGCTATAAGTATCCTTTAGTGAGATGATTATTCAATAGAGACTCTGTGCTGCAGAACGAAGTGCAAAGTACAGATGAAAAATGCTGTAGCTGCTCAATATCATGAATATCTCTTCAGGATCTATGCAGCATTTTAAGAGTGAATAAAAATTATTTTAAATTTAGAGTATCTTAACAAAAATGGGGAAAATTTCTAAAAGGATGCCTAAGCCCACACACCGCTACATGTTTTTGCCCCTTTGAATATATTCAACATAGGCACCCCGGGGCAGATTTTTAAAGGTATTTGGATGCCTAACTCCCAAGGGAGTTACAAATCTGTCCCCTAGGGATAAGGTCAGAACCTGTTCTTTTTTAAGTCCGTGGCAGAAATCTCATTGACTTTATCAGGAGCAAACCCCTGTTCTTGAAAACTTGCCCCCAAAATGTTCAGGCTTGTAAATGTAGTGGGACTGTTTTGTTCAACTCTACATTCTGTGTGTGCATATTTGATGGAATTCACTGTCAGCAAGTGTTTCTAATACTTGCTGTGTTATTTTCTTAAGTTTCTTCATTTTAAACTATGAAACATATTTTGTGTAATCTTCCTTGCTGTGGTCCTGCAGCTGATTGAAGTCAGAACAAAATACTAGGCCCTGTTCAATGTTCATTTAAATCATTGGCAGCCTTTCTATTGACTAATAGCCATTGGGTCAGGCCCTTGGAGAGGGGTTGACAAAGGTTCTGTAGTATACAGCAAAGTATTTTCCAGCCAATAGATGTTTGTTTCAGTAATACACTGGAATCTAGAGACAAACCTAGCAAATGGATCATTCTTTTGGTTTTAATATCTCAAGGTCAATATAACAATATTCATACTGCTTCTCATTGAAATAGTTTCATAACAGCAATTTACATCTGATGCCTTTGGTGACTTTTTCTACACTTTTCCCTTGACACAGCAGCATTATTGAGATTGCCAGAATAGTTTGATGTTTATCATTAATCAGTGTGGGTTCTAAGTGCTTAGCAGCAGCTACAGCAAAGCATGTGATTTCATAAATCCCTGAGCTGTGAACTCTAGAATTGAGCCTTTAAAACAATGACTAATATGTTTTGTTTTTCTGGAAGAGTTAAATGCTGAACTGAGCAGCTCTGATTTTCCTTTCATTACCATCACTTTCACACTAGTTAACTCCATTGATTTTAATGGAGTTGCAGCTGATTTACACAGTTGTGAGAGGAGAATTGGCCCCTAAATCTGCAGGAAAATACTAACTTTGCTTATACCTCAGAGTGCAGAAGCTACCTTCCTTATTTATTTTAGGGTCCACATTTTGTCTGCAAGGTAACATGGTTGTACTGCATCATTGATCAGACAATGAAAGTTTGATGATCTACACTTGGACTGGTATAAGAAAGTGTATAGTTATTAACTAGAAGCAATCAGAACATAGAGCCATAGTTATGCATTGTCCTGCAGGTCAAAGTTAAGAACCTTGAATTGAGGGTCTCCTTTGAAGACAAACCTTATGACTGCTTTAGCTGTGAATAAAAAGAAATTGCCACTTTAGGAGAGGTACAACATCTAAAGAGGGTGGGTTTTTGCTTTGATTTCTACTCCATATGCCTGTTAAAAACAAAATTGCAACATGCTTTTTCTTTTTTATGTATAGGAGATCCAGTCTGGTCATAACAACAAAACTCTACTGGGGTGGAAAGTAAGTTTTATAATTGTATGGTTATAGATAATACAGTTTGATTCCACATGGCTTTATCCCTTTAAGGCAACCAAGTTACATACAGGTTAGTGAAATCTTGGGGCTAATTTGTGTTCATTTGAAGAAGACTTTTAAAGAAGTCAGTGCTCAACAAAGATATCGACCTGGCATTAGATCCTAGCAAATGGCACCAAAAGGAATAACCCAGCTGCACTCTTTTGATGCAAGATAATTCATTTAGATTGTTCAAGTGCAGTCTCTTAAACTCCCGTTTCCATAACATGGGTGAAATCAGAAGGCACGCAACCAGCATAATACTCCACAGGAGAAAAGCCGCCCAATCCTGCCAACACGATAGCATTTTATTTAACACAGTGTTAAAAATATCTGCCTGACCTCTGGGTTTGAGTTAAGATCACTCCCTGCAGTGAGCTCAGATAAAAAAGACCATCTTGTTTGAGATAAAAATGGGCCATTTCTTTCTTAGTGTTGAGCTAAATGAAAGAGAGTTTGCCCTGAGTTGTGGGCTTGAAGCACAAATTTTACTGGCTGAATTTACTTCTGGTGTGTTGCCAGTGTTTGAACTATTGGTTAAATTATTTAAAGAGATTTAACGGGTTTTGCTTTTCAAACTCTGTACAATCTTTCTGTCTGTCTGCCTTCCTTCCAATCTGATCTGCACAGTGTAGTTTGAAACACACTGAAATTAAAGGCTATCAGAATGTCTCAGAAAAAATGTAAAATTTACTCCTTATCATAATTTATAAAAACTGCAACCTGTGGAACTGGGAGTTTTTCTTTGGACATGTTGTATAAAAGAATAAAATGATTTTGTCATTTCACTGAGGTTATTTACCATAAATTCTGAAGCTGGAGAGGTAGGATATAGGTTTTGGCTTTTCCAGCAGACTCTGAATATAAATAAGAGAATGCTATGCATTTGAGTACTGTAGATTTATAGTAATAGTCTTATTTTCTTTATTGTGCCATTGCTTGCTTCAGACTCAAAATGTGGTTGATATGTTGCAAACACGTACAAAATTAAACAGTCTGCAAGGAAGATTATAAAATGTTATATTGCCTCTAAATCTAGTTTAGATTTGAAATATGGGCCACACAAAATGGATGTAATTTCTTGTAGTTTTTCCTTAGAAGTGGGATATCTACAGTACATACAATACACGATGAGACTATGTCATCGTTTAATAATGCTGGGCCTGATCCTGCAGTCCTTACTCAAGTAAAATTCCTATTGACTCGTCAAGTGGAGTTTTGTCTGAATAAGGCATCTCTGAAAGCCCATATTAATTACTTTGTTGTAGTTCATAAAACTGACAGTATGTCTACACTTGAGGGAAAAGCATAGGAGACCAGTTAGGACAGGGGATTATATCAAATCCTAGTCCATCACATTTAATTGAAGCTTGTATTGGGTTTTGCTTCATCTTCCAATGAAACGTAATCACTACATTCTCCTACTTCTAAAAGAATGATAAATTGCATGTCAGGTTGTACATTACTATAGAAAGGATGAATGTTACTGGGTATTATTAGTATGAATGTTGTTGCTTCTGGATGCTATTGTCTCTGGAATTTGGTGGTTTCTTCTCCAGTGAAGGGTAGCTCTGTTATTTGAGTTCTAATTTTTTCATTTCTCAAACATCTAAAGCTTGTTCTGACTGGAATATAAAATTAGCAAATCTAAGAACATCAGTTCTTTAGGAGTGTTATAATAATAATAACACCCACACTAATAGTAATTTTACCTTTGCAGAGCTGAAACAGAAAGGGGACTTTCAAGAAAACACATCATTGAAGGTATGTGCTGTAAATGTGCCTTATCCATTCCAAGAATCCATCTGGCTTAAGAAGCATCTTGAATAAGGAAAAAAAACAATGCATGGATGAAGGAAGAAGGGGACACGCATCAGGGCCCTAGCTGTGCCCTGGGTGATCACTACTTCCCACCATCCAACACAGAGGTTGAGTAATGCCTGTATAAGAGAAATTAAAACTACTAATTATTCCTCAAAAAGGGTTTTTAATGACCCCTGGCTATAAAGGCAACACAGACAGCATAAGAAAAGAAAGATTAAAGACCAGCCCTGAATAAGGATTAATATAAATGCCAAATTATACTGAAGACAAGCACAAGTACATGTAAAATTATTCATTGGATACTTACTACTAGTCTTAACACTATAGTATCGATACAATTGAGATCAATTCAGCTTGAGCAACCAGACTTCTTTACTCCATAATCTTACCCTGCATTCATCCAAAAATACATTACCCTTCAGTCGGCAGTTTTCCACACTGGCCAGGTACAGACAGTCGAGAAGTACATGTCCCTTCGGTTCAGGGGGTGTGGGTCAGGTTTCCCTTATGACCGAAACACACAGCTTTAGTCCTGTGCCTTCATACTTTTTATCTTATCTGTTGGCCGTGTTTTAAAACAGACCATCCAATCAGGGTGGGCCAAATTTTTAGTGTGGTTAGCATGGTTGCTTTGATTGTATAAGTTATGCGTGGGTGTTTAACTTATCTCCATGTAGCCAATTGCCTCAAATGTGGTCAATGTGGATTTTATAAGTTATGCACGGGTGAATAGATTATCTCAATACATATGAGTCAGTCTAAAGTGTTATCTGGTTGCAGCGCATCCTGACCACAAGTTTCAGTTTAATTGTGCAAGGCTTGGTTTCTGAAGCTTCTGGAAGTTTGAGGCCTAACATTGACAATACTTCTGTTCATTTTAATCTTGACAATACTTTTGTTCATATTAATCACAACAAAGATGAGATTCACTCCACTTGCATGAAGCCCAGGTATTCGGACACAGTGCAGATGGAGTGTGAGGATGAAGAGAGGTGAAATTCATGTCACAACCTGGGCCAGTGTGCAGAGCTGCTTCTCCAAACTGTGGGATGGAAAAACAGCCATAGTTCCTCCATGGTTGTTTTGGGCATTGAGACATAAATGTGGATCCACAGCCCTTCCCCTGTGCTGGCCTGCCCGAAATTGATCTTCCAAGCCTGTTCCATTTCTTGTTGTGGAGATCAGTTTGTGGCAAGCTGTTCAGGCACCCCACTGCAGCTGCTCAGACAGCCAACCTCTTGTGCAGTCCCAGTTCGGAGGCCTAAGTGGAGCAGAGGGCCTCATGCTGGATCTCTGCACAAGGGGTGAAGAAATGCAATGCATACCAGAAACTTCAAATACTTTATACTTACAACATCTGCTTTTTAACCATTGACTTGTTAAACAAATCTATTCAGCAATCTGTGACATATATTATTGTATACAGTTTTTTCAGGGATATTGCTCACCTGAACCCCTCATTAATTACACCACCTATCTCCCAGTATTGCTTGCCTTGGGCAGATTGCTGGAGGTTTAAAACATTGTTCTTGAGAATATGCCTAATCCTATTCTTTATAAAATGAATAGGAGTTCAATGGGGTCAGCCCCAATATTTGCACTTGTGAAGTCCGACTGAGTTTTAAATTATCCTTTTGTCGCTTCTTGTTGGCTGTTTACTGGTTGGGGATTTTGATCATGCTAGATAAATCTCCTTTCACTTGATCTGTTCAATAAAATGGCAAAAATGACCTGATATGGCAAAAATGTCTGGGAAGAATCTGTGTTGTACAGACCTCTTTACTGAAAGAAAAGAAGCATAAAGGAGAGAGGGAGAACTTGAGAGGGGAGGACCTCAGCACACAAACCGAAACAAAGAATTCTTCTTGGTTTTATGTATTTGAAAAAGTTTAAAATCTGTGGGCAAGACCCCAGTTGGTGAATATTACTCCATTGAAGTCTCCGGAGCCCTGATGATTTACACCAGCTGAGGATCTGATCCATAATGTCTTTTGAAATTTTTCTTTTATTCTCCATTGTTCTTATCATTTGTTCCATTTCTCATATGTGTATTCTTCCCATTTCTCCTCTGTCTGTACTACTTCACCTCCTGCTGAATGCCTCTGTTCTCTTTTGCTCTTCTCCCGCTCAGTCTAAATACGGGGGCAGCTCCTCCCTCCCGTCCAGCCTGTATAAGAGGGTTTCATACCACTAGCAGCACACCACCAAGCTGAGCTATGATTAATCAGAAGGGGCAGGGAGTCCCTGGCATACACCCTAGGAAACCCCCAGCAAACCCAGTCCAGCCAGTTGCCACCCCCATCACCTTTTGAGTCTCTCTGGATGGTGGGTGACCTAAGGGGTGGGGCTGACAGCTGATCTGAATGTATTTAATGTTGTTTTTGTATGTGATGTGCCTATAGAACACAGATGAAAATCCAGAATCAATTCCATCACATTAAGTGTGAGCAGTCTCAGCTGCAAACTTCCTATAGGGAGAATGCAGCTTCTTGGAAAGGTTTATGATTTCATCCAAAATTATCATCTTAAAAGCATTCTTGAAGCAATATTGGAAGCCCTTTGATTTAAAACTCTGAGTACAGATCATAAAAGGAAAATGAATAAGTTAGTAAAAAGAGAAAATTGAGGAATGGAGCGATTGAGTTAATACCAGTAGTTCAGTAGGATGCAAGTCTTGGAGAGGAGGCAGTGATAGCATTGCTCTGAGTCACCTGAAAGAAGAATGTTGGAGGGGCATGCAGAAAAGGAGCTGAAACATTAAATAGACCAAATGGGTTTGGTCTGTTTATGGGACTGAAGTGCGAGAGTAGACGAGATGGCCCATAGAAGCCAAACATTTAAAACCAGCCTCTAACTTTTAATGCCCAAAATTATGTGGCCAGGGTTTTGGCTTGCATGCCTCATCCTTGAATACGTGCACATGTCTGGACAGTGCCTTGCACAAGGGGCAACCCAGTTGGCTTCTCTGTGCTCCTGCAATATAAATATATAATAATAATAATAATACCTATCTGTATGTACAAAATTGAGTTTGGATAAATAGTTGGGCAATACACAATTATGGGTGCTGAGGCTGGTCAAAGTTTCTGCAGATTTGGCTCTCGAGATCTTCATATAGTGTACCAAAATCTTAAGGATCAGATTGTGCCAGACAAGCTCAGCCTCATGTTCAGCTCCATGAGCCTTCTTGCCACTCCAGGGAGAGTATGTGGGAGGACAGTGCTTCAAGAAGTGCATTTTTATTATAGAGTTTGATATGGAAATTAAGCAAGGACAATACAGAAGAGCTTGGCTGCTTAACAGTACATGCCAAAAACTGCTGATTATATTTTAGCACCCAGCAAATGGTGTCCTTGTGCTTTAGATTAAGCAGATTAGGTGTGTAACATATAATTTCATAGCAGTGTAAAGAATATGCAATACAAATTCCATTCACAAGAGAAAGCAGAAGCAGGTCAAATAGCTAGGCGAGATTAAATCCCTCTGGGTAGTTCCTGACCACAGAGGTACAGTGCAATGTGTACACTTCCCCTGCATGTGGAGGCACTCTCAGTGCAGACTGGTCCCTCACCTCTGCAAGTTATTTCAAGGAATGCAATACAGCCAGGGCCCCAGAATTCTGTACTTTGCAGAGCACGGAGCTGCTATTGTGTTTGGTGCCATCGTGAAGGGGAGGGAGCTTACGGGAAGGAAGGCTCCTTCTACATTATGGCAAGAAAGAATCTGTCCCTTTATCTGTGTCCATACACTACACAAAGTGATTTCAAACCACCCATTTCTTGTGGCTATTTGACCTGCTTCTGTCTTCTGTTTTGAAAGGAATTTGTATATGTTCTTTATACTGCTACAAAATTATGTGCTCTATGTCAGCCCACTTATTCTAAAGCTAAGAATTCCATGCACTATGTGCTAAAATGAAATCTTGCAGATTCCCACAGAGAAATGTTTGGTGTGCATCATTACACAAGCAAGCTCTTTGCTAAGTGATACTGTCCCTGTTACATTTCAGTATCAAATTCCATTTGAAAAATATACCACAAGTAGATTTTATTTTGCAATAATTGAAAATTACAGGCATGTTGAAAAATGAAATACTTTTTATTGAGTTGTGAATTTCATAGATGATTAGTCTTGCCTCTCACATATGAGACAAAACCTAATTGTGTCTGGTAGCTGTTGCAAAAGCTGTTAAAATGTATGCCCCGTTCTTCGAGGTGTATTCACATTTGATCCAAAACATTGCTAGTGTGAAAAATAATGCAGGTTAGAAAAAGAAAAGTTCAGACCTACAAATATTAATTATGCATAGTAATAATATACTGTGCTATAGAGATGGGCTCAAGCCTCATTGCTGATCAATTACAGAACATCCTTGTTTAAAGTTGCACAATGCTCCCTTATATTGTTGTTTGGCAGCCCCCTGCTCTGTCCACTGCTTGCAGGAAAAGCAGCCTGTTGGAGCTAGTGGAGAGATTTGGAACCAGGGTGGACTGGCAGCCCCCCATCAGCTCCCCACTCCCCTAAGTTCCCTGTGCAGCAGCCACCCAGCAGGCTATCAGTTGCTGGGCAGTTCAGCTGTCTCTCCCCCCACTGCCATGTGCTGCTCCTGCCCTCTGCCTTAGACCTGCTCCCGGGAGCCTCCTGCTTGCTGTGTGAGGGTAGGGGAAGGGGTGCTAATGTCAAGGTGTACCCCTCCCCACGCTCTTGCCCCCCATCTCCACAGAGTGGGGCGCAGGGGGACATGACAGGGCGCAGGATGAAGGGAACTTGCTGGCAGCCGCTGCTGTCTCAACTTGCTGATCTACTTAAAAAGGCAGTGTACTTAGAGTGGGGTCAGCATACTTAAAGGGGAAATGCACATCTCTCTCTCACACATGGTATGTGTCTTTGTCTCTCTCTCTGCCATGCTGTCTCCCCTCCCTCCATTCATTCTGCCTTGTACAGTGTGAGGCTACATTAACAACAGCATGTTAACCCTTGAGGGCTCAGCCGAGTGCCAGTTCATTATTTAGCAGTAAGGCATTCCCTGGGAAAATATCCCACCCCCTGACTTCACCACCTCAACCAAGCTTCACAATCATCATTGCTGTGTACAGTATTAAATTGTTTGTTTAAAACTTATACTGTGTATATGTGTGTGTGTATCTATACACATAAAATATAATCTTTTGTCAGGCAAATAGCATTTCCGTGGAACCTAAGCCCCCCACATTTACATTAATTCTTATGGGGAAATTGGATTTGCTTAACATTATTTTGCTTAAAGTAGCATTTTTCAGGAACATAACTACAATGTTAAGAGAGGAGTTACTGTAGCTGGATCTAGGGTTTTGTTTTGATTTATTATACACAGCATACATAGCAAATTATGAGGAGAAAATGTGAAGTAGTAGTTGTGGCAAATTATTTGCCACCAATGTGCAAGCTGGAATACATTTGTGTGAACCATTCTTCCACTAAACCTGTTTGCAGATAGTTCACGAGCAGAAAAAAGGCTGAATACATTTTATGAATTGTTCACTGCAAACCTTTTGCCTTGTTAAAGTTAAGATACTGATCATTTTAGGCAGGGGCGGCTCTAGGCATTTTGCCACCCCAAGCACGGCAGGCACACTGCCTTCGGTGGCTTGCCTGCGGAGGGTCCGCTGATCCCACGGCTTCGGCGGACCCTTCGGACCAGCGGACCCTCCGCAGGCAAGCCGCCGAAGGCAGCCTGCCTGCCGCCCTTGCGGTGCCGGCAGAGCGCTCCCTGTGGCTTGCCGCCCCAAGCACACACTTGGCATGCTGGGGCCTGGAGCCGCCCCTGATTTTAGGCACAAAAGAAAGGAAAAGGACCTCTAACCTTCATGTGGAATTAAAATTAACAAGTGGAGAGCTCCCTGCGACAGATAGTTCAAATTCTCTTTGAATATTGTAGAGCTGTGCATTCCATGATATATTATATCAGCAATAGCCAGTGGTAGTTATACTTTAATTAGAGGTACAGTGTGCCTGTGTGAGGTGTCACGAACAGAGGGTTTTCTCTATGAAACTTGACAAGAGGTCTTCACTGTACAACTACCTGAAAGATTGCTAAAACATTTTCAAACAAGACAAGTGCTATGATTTGTAGCAGAGGGATGCAGTTTTCTCAGGTGCTTACAAAATGATTGTTCACTTTTTATAACTAATTTAAATGAGCCAGGTTCTCCATTAAAAAATATAGTACACTAGTTCTCTGGAAATATAAATTTTATCTGTTTTCTGAATTGTTGTTATAATCATGTCATTATAAACACCTCATAATATTTGTTTATAGCTGGTGTAGCTCTGATTTACACAAGCTGGAGATTTAGCCCTCTGGAAATAAGCCAGTTTACATCAACTGAGGTTCTAGTCCTCTTTTTTGGGGGGAGGGAGGGGCAAGGAAAGGAATTAAACAATTTAAAATAAATTTAGCATTACAGTACACTATGTTGTGTGTTTGTGGAGAGAGAGAGTGGGTTTTTGGTGGGGCTGAGAGCATGTCAGCATGCTCTCTTGTAAGTTCAGAACCCCCACCCCCCGCCTCTCTCTCACTCACTCACTCAAAGCAAGCAGCATTCCTTTGTCCTGGAGCAGATAAGCAGCCATCTGTCAGAAATGGAGCTTTGAAAGGGCATATCCACATTCCTACAGCATTCCTACAGCGAGTTCAAAACAATGACAAGAGTGGCCACTTGACTTAAGGGGATTATGGGATATTTCCAGAGGCTGATCAGAGTTCAGTAACGCAACACCTCATTCACACTGGTGCCTGGGCATTGTTGCCAAGGCGCAGCAAACATTATTCCTCTCACTGAGGTGGAGTACCAGCAGTGCTGTAGCCCCAGAGTCGGAGCACTCTACATGCCTTGCCAGTGTGGATGGGGCTCCTTTATTGTGCTGTAACTCGCAAGTGTAGCCAAGCCCTTATATAATGAATTAAGCCTGACAGCACTCGTGTGAAGTCAGTAAGCATTAATGTTATTCCCATTTTATAAATGAGGAAATTGAGATACAGAAAGTGACTTTGTCCTGACACATAATAAATGTGTAGGAGTCAGGAATAGAACCCAACTCTTCTGGCTCCCAGGACTAAGTAGCCACAAGCCCGTAGCCTGGCTTTTTGTGCAACATTATGAGTTCAACTCGTTGCAGTTTGCTGAATAGCTTTTGCATATAGAGGGTAAATTCTGTTTAACTTGGTAGAAGAAGCCTGTTCGGTATCAAATTTTTTCAGGGTTGTAACAGTCTTAGTAATCATAAATATATAACAATGTCATGATTCCTCTCCCCTGGGTTGTCATTTCTGGAAAGCCCCTGGAGTGGCAGGGCTTAATTATTTGGAACCATGCCAATGTACTGTGCCATAGGGTGATGCAAAAATACTCTCTGACAGGATTTTGATTAGATTAACTCTGAAACAACATCAATGAACTCTATCCCTGGAGGCTGCCAATTGACAGGCTCACCAAGATGGTGTCTTTTCCAATCCAAATTTGAGTGTAATTAAAAAAAATTCTTGTGGAGGGCTATGAATTCTGCATGAAGCCACACTTTCTGATATTTTTTAATGTGGCTGAGCAGACATGAGACATCATCATCCATCTCCAGTGTACATTTTAGAATAGTCCAGTACTGTGATGTGTCGGAACTGTCACCTCTTTTGTGATGTGTTCCAAACTTCATTCTGGCAATTTCTAATGGTGTATATTCTTTTTTTTTTCTGCTGCTTCTAGGATTAAAGGCTTCTCTCCAGAGACTGCAGCTCGAGTATGTGGATGTTGTCTTTGCAAATCGACCAGACAATAATACCCCCATGGAAGGTTAGTGAGAGCTTTAACAAAAGATTTTAATGTGATTGATTCTGGATAAAAGGCTTGTACCAATCATGGTGGAAAATGAAAATCTATTTACTAAGTATTCAGGTGGGGCAGATTCAATATAAAACACCTCACTCTTGAGACCTTGTTCTAAATGCATTCATATATCTTAAAAAGGAAGGTATTGAGGATTTGTTTATATCACTGGAGTGGCTTTAATGCTGTTAATTTCCCCAAGTTTATGTCCTTTTTCTGATTTCATCAAACACACCTGAAATGAATTTGTGTTTGAATCTTGTGCCAAACTTCATGCCTAATGAAATCTGCCTGTCCCTTCCTATAATGTAATAAATCTTCTGTCCTGTTTATGTTTTCAGGATGTGCCTGTGATATGAAGTTTAAAATGGTTCCTGAGGCGCCCATCTTAGGGCCAGTTTGTGAATGCCTGTAATAACCTTAGTCCCAGATTTGGACCTTAGCGTCCAAAATATGGGGGTTAGCATGAAAACCTCCAAGCTTAGTTACCAGCTTGGACCTGGTACCTGCTGCCACCACCCAAAAATTTAGAGTGTTTTGGGGCACTCTGGTCCCCCTGAAAAACCTTCCCTGGGGACCCCAAGACCCAAATCCCTTGAGTCTCACAACAAAGGGAAATAATCCTTTTTCCCTTCCCCCCTCCAGGTGCTCCTGGAGAGATACACAGACACAAGCTCTGTGAATCCAAACAGAGTGAATCTCCCTCTCTGTTCCCAATCCTGGAAACAAAAAGTACTTTCCTATTCCCCCAGAGGGAATGCAAAAATCAGGCTAGCGATCCAACACACAAATCTCCCCTTGATTTCTTCCTCCCACCAATTCCCTGGTGAGTACAGACTCAATTTCCCTGAAGTAAAGAAAAACTCCAACAGGTCTTAAAAGAAAGCTTTATATAAAAGAAAGAAAAATAAGTACAAATGTTCTCTCTGTATTAAGATGATACAACACAGGGTTAATTGCTTAAAAGAATATTGAATAAACAGCCTTATTCCAAAAGAATACAAATCAAAGCACTCCAGCACTTATATTCATGCAAATACCAAAGAAAAGAAACCATAGAACTTACTATCTGATCTCTTTGTCCTTACACTTAGAAACAGAAGACTAGAAAGTAGAACTACTTCTCCAAAGCTCAGAGCAAGCAGGCAGCCAGAAAACAAAGACCAAAACACTCAGTTCCCTCCACCCAAAGTTGAAAAAATCCGGTTTCCTGATTGGTCCTCTGGTCAGGTGCTTCAGGTGAAAGAGACATTAACCCTTAGCTATCTGTTTATGACACGCCCCCCAAATTGCAGACAGTGGGGAAGCTCACTGGCGGCGATTTCCTTCTAGAACTTGAAAATAAACAGATTAATACAACACATACACCTTTACATATACTCCTAAGTATATAACTAACAGACTTCTACATTTTAAGAACACTTTTTAACTACTGAATTATGGGAAACTCTCACGGGAGAGTGCATCAGCAACTTTATTAGAAGCTCCTGTGATGTGTTGAATTTCAAAATCAAAATCTTGGAGAGCTAAACTCCAACGAAGAAGTTTCTTGTTGTTCCCCTTGGCAGTATGAAGCCACTTTAGTGCAGCATGGTCAGTTTGTAGTTGGAACCGCCGTCCCCAAACATATGGGCGTAGCTTTTCCAGGGCGTACACAATGGCATAGCATTCCTTTTCACTGACTGACCAGTGACTTTCCCTCTCAGACAGTTTTTTGCTGAGAAACACGACAGGATGGAAGTTGTGATCTGTTGCTTCCTGCATGAGCACTGCTCCTATACCACGCTCAGATGCATCGGTGGTTACTAGGAATGGCTTGTCAAAATCCGGGGCCCTGAGCACAGGGTCAGACATGAGCGTTGCCTTAAGTTGGGTAAAGGCCTTTTGACACTCATCAGTCCACTTAACTGCATTTGGCTGGGTCTTTTTGGTCAGGTCGGTCAGTGGGGCAGCGATTTGGCTGTAGTGTGGTACAAATCGCCTGTAGTATCCGGCCAAGCCTAAGAAGGATTGGACCTGCTTCTTTGACTTTGGGACAGGCCACTTTTGGATAGCATCCACCTTGGCCTGTAGGGGGTTTATGGTTCCTCGACCCACCTGGTGCCCCAGGTAAGTCACTCTGTTTTGGCCTATTTGACACTTTTTGGCCTTAACAGTTAGTCCTGCCTGCCTGATGCGCTCAAAGACCTTTTCCAGGTGTAGTAGGTGTTCGGGCCAGGAGTCTGAAAAAATGGCCACATCATCGAGGTAGGCAACTGCAAATTCTCCCATTCCAGCTAGTAGGCCATCTACCAGCCTCTGGAAGGTGGCGGGTGCATTTCGAAGGCCGAAAGGAAGGACATTGAATTCATACACCCCCGCATGGGTGACGAATGCTGACCTCTCCTTGGCAGGTTCATCTAGCGGTACTTGCCAGTACCCCTTGGTTAAGTCTATTGTAGAGATGAACTGGGCACGTCCCAGCTTTTCCAATAGCTCATCGGTACGTGGCATTGGATAGTTGTCCGGACGAGTTACAGCATTTAGCTTACGGTAGTCCACGCAAAAGCGTATTTCCCCATCTGGTTTGGGTACCAGAACCACTGGAGATGCCCATGCACTGGTAGATGAGCGGATTATACCCATCTGTAGCATGTTCTGGATCTCCCGTTCTATAGCGGCTTGGGCATGAGGAGACACTCGGTAGGGTGGGGTTCTGATTGGGTGAGCATTACCTGTATCAATGGAGTGGTATGCCCGTTCAGTCCGTCCTGGGGTGGCTGAGAACAATGGGGCGAAGCTAGTGCACAGCTCCTTGATTTGTTGCCGCTGCAGACGTTCCAGGGTGGTTGAGAGGTTCACCTCTTCCACGCCACCGTCTTTTTTCCCGTCGTAGTAGACACCGTCAGGCCACTCAGCATCCTCTCCCTGGACTGTAAACTGACAAACCTGTAAGTCTCTGGAATAGAAAGGCTTGAGAGAATTAACATGGTACACTTTAGGCTTTAGTGAGGAATTGGGAAATGCTATGAGGTAGTTTACAGCTCCCAGGCGCTCTTGGACCGTGAATGGCCCTTCCCATGATGCTTCCATCTTATGGGCCTGTTGCGCCTTCAAGACCATAACCTGGTCTCCTACCTTGAAGGACCGATCTCTGGCATGTCTGTCATACCAGGCCTTTTGCTCTTCTTGAGCATCCTTTAGGTTCTCTCTAGCAAGGGCTAAAGAGTGTCGGAGGGTGCTTTGTAGGTTGCTTACAAAGTCCAGAATGTTTGTTCCTGGAGAAGGCGTAAACCCCTCCCATTGCTGCTTCACCAACTGTAATGGCCCCTTAACCTCGTGACCATACACAAGTTCAAATGGTGAAAACCCTAAACTGGGATGTGGTACAGCCCTGTAGGCAAACAGCAACTGCTGCAACACTAGGTCCCAATTATTGGAGAATTCGTTGATGAATTTTCGTATCATGGCCCCCAAAGTTCCATTGAACCTTTCCACCAGGCCATTGGTTTGATGGTGGTATGGGGTGGCAACCAAGTGATTCACCCCATGAGTTTCCCACAGTTTTTCCATGGTCCCTGCCAGGAAATTAGACCCTGAATCTGTAAGGATGTCGGAGGGCCAACCTACCCTGGCAAAGATGTCTGTTAGGGCCAGGCACACAGTGTTAGCCCTGGTGTTGCCTAGAGCTACTGCTTCCGGCCATCGGGTAGCAAAGTCCACTAAAGTCAGTACGTACTGCTTTCCTCTGGGCGTCTTTTTTGGGAAAGGGCCCAGAATATCCACAGCTACTCGCTGAAATGGGACCTCAATTATGGGGAGTGGCTGGAGAGGGGCCTTGACCTGGTCTTGAGGCTTTCCCACTCTTTGGCATACCTCACAAGACCGGACATACTTGGCAACGTCCTTGCCCATCCCCTCCCAGTGGAAGGACTTCCCCAACCGGTCTTTGGTTCTGTTCACCCCAGCATGGCCACTGGGATGATCATGGGCTAAGCTTAAGAGCTTCCCCCGGTACTTAGTTGGAACCACCAACTGTTTTTGCGGCTGCCATTCTTCCCGGTGTCCACCAGAAAGAATTTCCTTGTATAAAAGTCCTTGGTCTATAACAAACCGGGATCGATTAGAAGAGCTGAGAGGCGGTGGGGTGCTCCGTGCCGCCGCCCAAGCTTTCTGAAGGCTGTCATCCGCTTCCTGCTCAGTCTGGAACTGTTCCCTTGAGGCTGGGGTCACCAGTTCTTCCTCAGACTGTGGACTTGGGCTTGGTCCCTCTGGAAGCGATGTAGGTGATGGGGTTGTTTCCGTTGCTGGTGAACCGCTCTCCGCTGGTGCACCTGAGGGTATTTCAGGCTCTGGCCGAGCCTTTTGAGTATGGCTGTCTGTGGCTTCTGCCAGTTTTGGCTCGCTGGCGCCCTCTGGCGTTGAGTTTGAAGATGTAGTTGCACTTCTTGGTGCTGGTTGCTGTTCCAGTTCCGGGCCTGGGACTGGAGATGCTGTGGCTGTTTCAGTGGTAGGCATGGAATCCGGGTCCACTACCTCTGTCTGGGTCTCTGGTAACACAGACGGGGCCTCTGTGGACGGTTCAGGAACAGGAATGGGTCTGGAAGCTTGCCTGGTTTGGCTACGTGTAACCATTCCCACTCTCTTGGCCCGCCTCACCTGGTTGGCCAAGTCTTCCCCCAGTAGCATGGGGATAGGATAATTGTCATAGACTGCAAAAGTCCACATTCCTGACCAGCCTTTGTACTGGACAGGCAGTTGAGCTGTAGGCAAGTCTACAGCTTGTGACATGAAGGGGTAAATTGTAACTTTGGCCTTTGGGTTGATGAATTTGGGGTCAACGAAGGATTGGTGGATAGCTGACACTTGTGCCCCCGTGTCTCTCCACGCAGTAACCTTCTTTCCGCCCACTCTCAAATTTTCCCTTCGCTCCAAGGGTATTTGAGAGGCATCCGGGCCTGGGGATCTTTGGTGTGATGGTGGTGTAATGAATTGCACTCGCATGGCGTTCTTGGGACACTTGGCCTTGATATGTCCCAGTTCATTACACTTAAAGCATCTTCCATCTGATGGATCACTGGGCCGAGGTGAGTTACTGGAGACTGGTGAGGTTGAAGGGTAGGGTATCTGTGGCTTTACTTGGGTGGTATGTGGGGTCTTTGGGTGTCCTCGGTTGTAGGGTTTATGGTCTGTGTGCCCCCTGGGGTAATCGTTCCCCTTGACAGTAGCTTTCTTGCTTTCTGCCAGTTCCATCCATTTGGCTCCAATCTCCCCCGCCTCAGCGATATTCTTGGGGTTTCCATCTTGTATGTACCGTGTGATGTCTTCAGGAACACCATCCAAGAACTGCTCCATTTGTATGAGGAGGTTCAGTTCTTCCAAGGTTTGAATATTGTTTCCTGTTAGCCAGGCCTCATAGTTTTTTGCAATGTAGTAGGCGTGTTTGGGAAATGACACCTCTGGTTTCCACTTTTGGTTTCTGAAACGCCGACGGGCATGATCTGGGGTTATCCCCATCCTGTATCTGGCCTTGGTTAGAAAAAGTTTATAGTCATTCATTTGGTGCTTAGGCATTTCAGCTGCCACCTCTGCTAAAGGTCCACTGAGCTGTGACCTCAATTCTACCATGTACTGGTCTTCGGGAATGCTGTACCCAAGACAGGCTCTTTCAAAATTTTCCAAGAAGGCCTCGGTGTCATCACCTGCCTTGTAGGTGGGAAATTTCCTGTGCTGTGGAGCAATATTTGGCGCCGGGTTGTTAGGGTTGGCTGGCACATGCAGCCCAGCTTTTGCCAACTCCAGTTCATGTTTTCTCTGTTTTTCCTTCTCTTCATTCTCTTTTTGGTGCTTTTCCATTTCTCGGCGGTGGGCCGCCTCTCTTTCTCTTTCTCTTATTTCCATCTCTGTTTGTTTGATTTCCAGTTGTCGCCTGTGTTCAGCTTCTCTGACTTGCTCTTGGGCCTCAATTTTTGCCTTAGAAGTCATGATTCCTGTTTTCTTGTGTTGGGGTGCCCTCCGGTGTTTATCTTCTGAACTGCAGGTTCTCTGTTGCCTCCTGAAGTCTGCCTAGCAACAGTGTTTTTTGTCCTTTTCTCTCTCTAGCTAATGTTCAGTGAAGGGAAACCAGAAAAACCACTTTATTTGCATGCATATAAGTGCCGGTACTTGACTCCTAATGGGAGGGCTATTGCATGACAAAAGACCCTTAACATGCAAGCCACAAACTGCGAGAGAGAGCAGAAAAAAAAAATTCTCTCTGGTTCCCTTTTAAAACCAACTGCTTCTCTCTGCTAAAAAGCCCTTAGCAGAGAAAAGAAAAATATAATATTTCTACTGGCTTCTGGATTCTGTATCCCACCAGCTGCCACTCATGTAATAACCTTAGTCCCAGATTTGGACCTTAGCGTCCAAAATATGGGGGTTAGCATGAAAACCTCCAAGCTTAGTTACCAGCTTGGACCTGGTACC
Source organism: Gopherus flavomarginatus (assembly GCF_025201925.1). NCBI lineage: Eukaryota > Metazoa > Chordata > Testudines > Testudinidae > Gopherus > Gopherus flavomarginatus. Next base: position 90,156,662 of record NC_066624.1, read on the forward strand.
TGCTGCCACCACCCAAAAATTTAGAGTGTTTTGGGGCACTCTGGTCCCCCTGAAAAACCTTCCCTGGGGACCCCAAGACCCAAATCCCTTGAGTCTCACAACAAAGGGAAATAATCCTTTTTCCCTTCCCCCCTCCAGGTGCTCCTGGAGAGATACACAGACACAAGCTCTGTGAATCCAAACAGAGTGAATCTCCCTCTCTGTTCCCAATCCTGGAAACAAAAAGTACTTTCCTATTCCCCCAGAGGGAATGCAAAAATCAGGCTAGCGATCCAACACACAAATCTCCCCTTGATTTCTTCCTCCCACCAATTCCCTGGTGAGTACAGACTCAATTTCCCTGAAGTAAAGAAAAACTCCAACAGGTCTTAAAAGAAAGCTTTATATAAAAGAAAGAAAAATAAGTACAAATGTTCTCTCTGTATTAAGATGATACAACACAGGGTTAATTGCTTAAAAGAATATTGAATAAACAGCCTTATTCCAAAAGAATACAAATCAAAGCACTCCAGCACTTATATTCATGCAAATACCAAAGAAAAGAAACCATAGAACTTACTATCTGATCTCTTTGTCCTTACACTTAGAAACAGAAGACTAGAAAGTAGAACTACTTCTCCAAAGCTCAGAGCAAGCAGGCAGCCAGAAAACAAAGACCAAAACACTCAGTTCCCTCCACCCAAAGTTGAAAAAATCCGGTTTCCTGATTGGTCCTCTGGTCAGGTGCTTCAGGTGAAAGAGACATTAACCCTTAGCTATCTGTTTATGACAATGCCTCACTGCCATTGATGGGTAGTAATTCCCATTGACTTCAGTGGCAGTACTCAAGCAAGTACCTGCTTGCTAATGGAAATAAGGAGTTCAAAAATCGGCCCTCAGTGAGGGAATGCTGTATAGCTCAATGCCATAACTTTATTCTTATTTTAAAACAAGATCAAATATATTGCATTTTTTCTGGGCAGTAAATAACTGAAATTCTTCTCTTGTCTTCTGCTCATAAAGGACATGATTCTGCTCCCATTGAAATCGGTGGCAAAACTCTTATTGACTTCTATAGTGCAGGATGAGGACTGATTAAAAAAAATATTTCTCAGGGTGATCAGTGGTGTTAGCTTGAATTACTGGTTAGGATGATCTGGAATGCAGCGCTTAATATAGGGGAGGCATCATGGGTAGAGCTAGGATAAATTAATTATATTTTAAATTATGATCCATGGGCTGGAGCTACATAGTTTGTGACCACGCTTCTACCACTGTGGAGCTACCACAGATGATAAATGGAGGTTGGTAGAAGCTCAAGGGTAGAGTGTGGTCCTTCTAGGCCTTGTCTAGACTAGAATTTAAAGGTGTGATGTTAGATAACAACTTCAAACAAACATGTTTTTAAAGTCTAGTGTGTACAAGGTACTCTCTCTTCAATGCTAGGGGAAGCCTCAGCTTTGTCTTGATCAGTTTAGCATGCATTAAAGGCAGTGTGCCTTGTCTTTGCTAGACTTTTAGAACATGTTTGTTAGCGTGTGTTAGCTAATATCACACTTTTAAATCCTAGTCCCAACAAATCCATAGTTGACAAAGTCACTGTTACATTCAGTGGGGGGAAATGATTGCTATTCCAGCCCTTTGCTCAGTTGTCTATTTGCATAGTCAGTTGCCTGATTTGCATGCACAATTATGGTAATTAGATGTATATATCAGGAATGCAGTCATCTGAAAATCTGGCCTTTGAATTATAATTAAACTTCAGAGTTAGCACCTTATTGAATGGGGACCGTTAACACTTCTCTTAGATGTCAGGTGTTTTTCAACCTAATGTCGAAACCCTACACAGGTTCCAATTCAGAATATTATCTTCTCAATCATTAGAACTAAAAACTTAATTATAAAAACAAACAAACCTTGCCGTCTGCAGAATCTGATTCTGTCATGGGTGGTAGAATAACTACATTAAACAGCCCAGGAATTTGATAACCCTGTTTTAAATTGTTAGCTTGAAATTCAGAGGTTTTGAAGCCCATTTGTTAATTAAAATAGGTTCCAGTTTGAACTCTGAGTAGATTACATTAGCGTTACACTGACTGACAACTCTCTGCAGCTAGAAGATTAGGAGATTGGCCTGAGATTTTAAAACATGGGGAGATTTACTGATAGGTGATAAGGTCAAAAAACATGATATGTTGTATCTTGGAGGGAGAAATAACCTTTTTGCTCAGTCAATTATAATATAAAACAGTGTAACATGTTATGGCTGCTCTCACTTATGGCCTTCATGTTTTTTATTGAGCAGAAGAAGAAGAAACTACAAGTGATTTTCTGAGTCACTGTTATTGTTGTTGGCTGTATTTAGAAAATATCTGGGCCTAGCTCAGAAAAGAACCTGTTCTAAGAACAATCCACCAACAAACGTGGCCTACATTAGGGCACAGCAGACGTGGGCAAATATTGCAAAACTTTGCTATGAATATTTGGTTCACTCTTCTAAATAAATTGTCTTTGACTGTGTTTGTGCTTTTTGTGTGTGTTCACTTTCTGGGAATATTCTAAGAAATGGGTTTACTGGGTCATGATGTTCGTGCAAATAACAAATTTTAAGTGAATGTTGGAGAATATTCTTGGGAAGTGAATTCTGAAGTTGTAAACATGACAAGCCAGAAACCTGATTCTAAGAGTTATGTTCATTCAGCATAGGCACAGCATCTACCAGAGTAAGGTCCTGGCCCATGACTGGGACTCCTGGGTGCCACCCCAATACAAATAAGAAATAATAATGAAACATTATATGGTCTATGTATCCACACAAAACTAAGCAACTCAACTAAAACTTTGAATATTTCCAATGAACTGTTTGAATGAGCTGTAGACAAAAATTTCTGCAAGTAATTCTGAATATTTATTGAATCTGAGAGCATTGTAAGCTGTTTGACAACAACTTGCAAACAGAAAATAGGTGAATAGACAAGATGTTCACTGTGATTTCTTCATTCAGCTCTGCTACAGAGTACAAAATCTCTACAACCAAATTAGTAATTCATCCATTTAACAACTCTGCAAGAGCAGTCCTTGAGTCTTTCATAGATAAGTAGATTCCAAGGCCAGAAGAGACATTGTGATCAGGTAGTCTGACTTCCTGTATAATGGAAGACATAGAACTTCCCCCAAAATAATTCCTAGTGCAGATCTTTTAGAAAAACAACCAGTCTTGATTTAAAAATTGTCAGTGATGGAGAGTCCATCACAGACCTTGTTCCAGTGGTTAATTATGCTCACTGTTAAAAAAAAATTATCCTTTATTTTCAGTCTGAATATGTCTAGATTCAACTTTCAGACCTGGGATTATATTATACCTTTCTGTGTTACAATGAAGAGCCCATTATCTAATATTTGTTCCCCATGTATGTACTTACAGACTGTAATCCAGTCACCCCTTAATCTTCTTTTCGTTAAGCTAAATAGATTGAGCTCCTTGAATTTGTCACTATAAGGCATATGTTCTTGCCCTTTAATCATTCTTGTGACTCTTCTCTGAACCCTCTCCTTGAAATGTGGACACCTGAACTGGACACAGTATTCCAGCAGCAGTCACCCCAGTGCCAAATACAGAGGTAAAATAACCTCTCTACTCCAACTCGAGAGTCCCTTATTTACGCATCCCAGGATGTGGTGTTTAGATGTTGCTTGTGATTATTGGAACTGGGAGCACTGGCTGTTGGGAGTCTGAAAGGACAGGAAACAGGAAGAATAGGGGAGGAGTTGAGGAGGCAGAGTGAGAGTTACAGAGGGTGCAGCAGCAGCTTGGTAAAGAGGTTTCCGCTTTAAAAATAAAGTCCTGTTGAAGTTTGTTCGTACCTTGCCTGGTTGAAACAACACTGGATTGCATTAGCTCTTTTGACCACAACATGGCATTGGGAGCTCATGTTCAGCTGATTATCTACCATGATGCCCAAATCTTTTTCAGGGTCACTGCTTCCCAGGAAAGAGTCCCCCATCCTGTAAATATGGGCTATATTCTTTGTTCTTAGATGTACACATTTATATTTAGCCATATTAAAGCATTAATATCCCTCAGTGGACAGGGTTAGTCCACTAGTCCACTAGGTGGACAGGGTTAGTCTACCTAGATGGATTATCACCTACCTCACACTTGAACTGGCATAAGAAACCAATAGAGTTGCAGAATTTTTAATCCTGACACAAATGATCTTGAGGCTCTACTTCCCCAGTTATATTCTGACTCAGAGGATGAGCAGCATGAGTGTTTAGCAGCATTCTGTGCACGAGAATTTTCCTTAGGCTAATTGTACCCCTCAACTTGGTTTAGTCTTCCTATGGGAGGTGTAAAAAGTGGCTGAAAACCAGAGAAGTCTAAGAAGAAAACAAATAAATGATACTCTTGTGGTGAGATCACATGATCCATTCTGACTGGGTCTCTGCCTCTCATGCCAAACTTCTCATCATGGTTATCTCATGTAATCTGCAACCCTCAGCCTCAACTGTAAGAAGGAGAGCTCAGCTGTTAGGCCAACATCTGATAAGTGTGTAACCCCATGGGACTTCAAAATAAGATTGTCCTTTGGGATTTAACTCATTCTCTCTCCTTCCTGCTGGACTTAACCTTCACTGAAAACAAGAGCTTCATGGTGGTCAGAATGAAGCTGAAAAGTTATCCTTCCTCCTGCCATATCTAAGAAAAGACATACTCTTAAAAGGAAGTATCAGAGGGGTAGCCGTGTTAGTCTGGATCTAAGTCTGATGAAGTGGGTATTCACCCACGAAAGCTTATGCTCTAATACTTCTGTTAGTCTATAAGGTGCCACAGGACTCTTTGTTACTCTTAAAAGAAAGAGACCCATTGTTAATGCCACTTCATCCCTGTCAGACAAGGCTACTCTGCATTCCTACTCTACTGTTCCATCTGACAATGTCTCCTTAAAGAGCATGAGTCATTGTCCCAGTAAACCAGTTAAGAGAGGCCTTTCCATTACTCTGCAGTGTGGCCAATGACCTCTTACAGTACAAACCTAAGTAAACAGGCTTATCTAATGAGGACAGGCCCAGAGAAGACACTCCTGACCAGTCTGTGTTATATCCTCCAAGACCTGTCTGTCTGAAGCCAAAATGCCATTAAGCTGCTGCCCTTAGTGGATCGAAAGTGATTTCATGGAATGCAGTACGCCAATTGTGCAGTGCCTTGCATAGAGTGGAGGGAATTCCTTCCTGAACCTACAAGTTCGTTCTCTAAATGGTTACATGCATCTACATCATAGAACAGATTAACTGCGTAGGAAGGATTTTTGCACGGTGTGCACCAGAATGTTTTCAGAACCCCTTCTATGGCTCAAATGACAGCTTGTATACATCTATAGATAGAAAAGTAAATAATTCCACTTGAATCATTAAAGACAATCTGCAATATTAGCATCAGCAGAATTATAGTTCCCCTACAGCATTCTACAACCCTAGGGTATCCGGCAAGATTTCTGGAGAAGGGAGGCTTGAGGGAGGGATTTGACTATGAATGGTGTGGTGTTTACTCTTTTCATGTACTGTTTTTTTAAATGGTTCACCTAGTAAGCATTTTCTATCCCATAGCATCTGTTGAGCCATCTGTCAGTTCTCCAATATCTGGCATGCACAATGCGTGTTAAACTTCCTTGGGGAAAAAATATAAACCCACAGTCATTCCTGATTCCTACTCCTTATTTATTCATGTTTTCCCCAATATTCTCAGTTAGTACCACAAGTAAATAAAATTATCCTTTGCTTGCTTGCTTTTGAAACATTTGAAATAACATTTGAAATAAACATTTGAAAGAAATACTTATCCAGTCACAGCAGAGAGAAGAAATTCCTTCTAACATGCACAGTTATATAGGATTCCAGAAAATGTCAGGATATGCAGCTAGAATTTAATGGTAAGGACACACTAGTTTTTTGAAGGAAGTCAGTAGTTTCAAAGTGCCATGCGCATTCTTCAGTTTGTGTTCTTTTCATTAAAGCTGCAGTTGTTTTCCTAGGGTGCTCCTTTGGTTCAAGTGGAAAGTGGTTTATAGACTGTAAAAGTGTGTGCATACCATCAGGCTGTAAGGTAAATTTAGTAATTCTAAGGCATTCATTGTTTACAGTACCAGTGGCCGAAAAGTCAGGAAATTACATGTGAGTAAACATGTTGTTACTTTGTGGGTGGCCAAACATGTAGGGAATTTTATCTGTCAATAAATGGTAAATAATAAATGCCTTAAAACTACTGAATTACTCCCTTAGCCTGCCCATCCAAAAAATCCAGAAATCCAACTCTAGGATGCTGTATTCTTTAACCAGGGCCAGGCAAACTGGTTTAGGAATAAGTACCAACTTCCTGTATTAATAGTATAGAACTCAACCTAAAAGTTCTGAAATTTTAACTTTTTTCCCCCCTACACTCTTCCTTAACCAGAACTGCCAAAATACTGGAGGAGACCATTCCTGGGGTATTTCCAGATTGATTGGAAACAGGAAACATCAGAAATCCTGAGTTAAATCCTCCTTGTTTGGACTGTTGTAGCTCAGTTGTATATAGCTAGCCGGCGTGTCTCGCCCTGATAATGGAGTTTCATCTGCTACTGATGTCAGGGTATGCCTCAGTCCCCAGGTTTCAAGTCCTGTTTCTCCTGCACAAGCCCATGCCTGTGAGTGACCCACACTTCAGTTGTCTGAAGTGCCTGGGAGAAACTCATATCAAGGACCACTGCCAGATCTGTCGGGACTTCAAGCCCCATATGAAAAAGCACAGGGAAGCTAGTTTGATGTCCCTCCTGATGGAGGCAGCGCTCCGTCCCTCATCGGAGCTGAGCTGGCTCGACTGGGCACCCAGTAGCTCAGAATCGGAGTGGCATGTTCCTCCCTCTGTGAGAGTCTCTCAGCACCGTTCTCCTTCACTGGTGCTAAAGAAGAAACATCAGAAGCAGCTGGCCAAGAGGGGACATTTCCCAACTCTGAAGAGAGCAAGCACAGGGAGCGCAGGGGAGTGCGACCTGAGTCTGGTCACTCCTCTGCCCCTGCTCTGAGGGTGACACCATCCACTCCACCTTGTATGCAGGCTCTGTGGAGTCAAGTCCTGGACCATCCCTCAGCACCAGAGGGGCAATGTGGCACCAGCAGGATCACAGTACCATTAACCTCGGAGTTTTCATTGTGGCCAGAAAGCTGCTGGTTCTATAAGTGGCCACCACCAGCAGTACAAGAGGTGGCAGCAGTGATGCTGGGGAACAGAAGGGAGCATGTGGTCTCAGACTCCTGTTCGGTACTGGCCTACTTGGTACCATCTAGAGGGAAACCGTCTCTGTTCGCCTCTGTGCAAGTCTTCCCACCTTGGCAGTGTTCCCTGGGGCAGATGGGTACTGCCCCTCCAGGGTCTCCAGAGGATGGCCATTGTCAGACTCAGAAGTGGGGTTTTACTCCCGCTTGAGGAACTGTTGCCAGTTTCCCTCCCAAGCAGCCCTACCCCCTAGTTGGTGGATCCAAGCGCAGGGGTACCACTGAGTACTTGGCACAATGGGCACTGGCCTGTGCAGATACAATGACCATTTTGGAATGCATGAGGGAGTCCCTCATACAAGGGCCCTCTTCCAGATACTCATACTCCATAGTATCAGAAAGAAGAGAGGCCCTGTCCCTATGACTGCACCCAATCTGCACTCCTGTATTGAGCCCAGCATCGAGCCTTAGGACGTAGCTCTATGGACCTGGTCGGTGCAGAAGGAGAAGAGGAGGACTCCTGCTGGTGCAAGCCTCTTCTTCTTCATCCCTGGATGAGGCAGTGTCTGGGGCATGCGTATCTCCCCTCACAGTGACTTCACAGCTCACCAGGAGCTATTGAAAAGAGTGGCCTTGAAACTTGGGCTGGAAGTGGAAGTAGTCAAAAAATCCTCCCACAGCCTGGTGGATATTTTGAACACTGCGGACCCTTCAAAAGTGATCCTTCCTCTCAATGAGGCCATTATAAGACTGGCTAAAGCCCTGTGGCAAACCCCATCTTCCCTGCCTTCTATCACAAAAAGAGTTGAAAAGAAGCACTTTGTTCCAACTGAAAGCTGTGGGTACTTGTACTCCCACCCCCATCCAGGGTCCCTAGTGGTCTCTGAGGCCAATGAGAGGGACAGACAGGGTTAGCAAGGAGTGACCAGTAAACCAAAGGATGCAAAGAGACTAGACCTTTTTCGCAGAAAGGTTTATTCTACAAGGTGTCTACTACTCTGCATCGCCAACCAACAGGCATTGCTAGGGAGACACAATTTTAATGTTTGGGATTTGATGTTGAAGGACTCTGATCCCCAGGAGTCAAGACAGGAGTTGTATGTGTTGGTGGACAAAGGGAAAAGTGGCCAGGGCCTCCCTACAGGCTACCCTGGATGTGGAAGATTTGGCATCTAGATTCATGGTGTCTACAGTGGTCATGTGCAGATATTCTTGGCTCCAATCCACACCTCTGCCAACAGAGGTCCAACAGTCCATCCAGGGCCTTCCATTTGAAGGTACTTCACTCTTCTCTGAACAAATGGATGCGAAGCTTCACAGCCTGAAGGATTCTAGAGCCACCATCAAGTCCCTGGGTTTCTATGCTTGGTGTCTTCGATGAAACGCTTCAGGCTTCATCAACCGGTCCACTTCTCAGCTCCACCACTGCGCTAGGACTTGTTTAAGAAGCAAAAAGGAGCTATAAACCCAGACAACTGCTCCCACCTGCTTCAACTAGTGGGCCCTCAAAGATACTTGGGAAGCTCCAAGCAGAACTTTTGATGGAGTGCCTGAGGGCATTATACCAGTTCCTGCACTGGATCCTGCCCCCTTTTGTTTTCAGACCTTTTCTCCTGCTTCAGCACAACATGGTCCCTCATCACCTCACACCGCTAGGTACTGAGTACAGTGGAGGAAGATTACACTCTCCAGTTTATTTCCATCCCTCCCTCCCATCCCTCTTCCCTGTCCCTCTTCGGGGACTCTTCTCATGAGCCACTTTTAGACCAGGAGGCACAAGCCCTCTTCCAGGTAGGAACCATGGAGGAGGTACCTCAGAGCTTGAAATGGAAAGGGTTTTACTCCCTTTATTTCCTAATCCTGAAGGCCAAGCAGGGGTCTCAGACCCATCCTAGACCTGTGTTTCCTTAACAGTTATCTCAAGAAACTGAAGTTCCACATGGTCTCCCTAGCCTCTGTTATTCCCTTCCAGGATCCAGGTGACCAGTATGTCACCTTCGACTTAAAAGTTGCCTATTTTCATATCTCCATATTTTGGGGCCACAGAAGATTTCTCAGTTTTGTCATGAACCAAACCCATTACCAGTTCACCATCCTCTCCTTTGGTCTGTCAGCAGCCCCTCAGGTATTCATGAAATGCATGGCAATGATGGCAGCCTTCCTCAGAAGGTGAGGAGTGCAAGTGTTCCCTTACCTCGATGACTGGATGATCAAGGCCCAGGTGAGGGCCAGCCTCCACTTAGTCTAAGCTATTTTCCAAGCACTGGGCCTGCTGATAAACAAGCAGAAGTCAACACTCATCCCCATTCAGAGGACAGAGTTCACTGTTGCAGTGTTTGATTCCACCTGGGCCAGAGCCTTCCTCCGAGAGGTTTGCTTCCAGATAATGTCATCTCTGATATCGCAGATCAAGGCCCGCTCCATCACAACAAGCTGTTTCTGCCTCAGACTATTGGCTCATATGGCCTCGTGCACATATGTGATACAGCATGCGAGACTTCACCTCAGACCCTTTCAAGTGTGTCTGGCCTCGGCACACTCACCAAACTGTCATCATTTGGACTTCATGGTTATAGCTTCCACCCAGGTCCTTGCCTCCCTAGACTGGTTTAAGATAATCTAATTCAATTTACCTGTGACTGAGAACAGGTTTGAACCTTTGGAGTGCTCCAGAGTTTCTCATTGACTCATGCAAATAAGAGAGGAAAAAACCTCTGAGTCATCTAGTCCACCCTCTGCCAAAGCTGGATTGCTCCCAAAAGTTCTAAGGTGTATCAAATCACTTTAAAGTCTTATGTTAGGCATTGGATAGCTGAGTCTTACATTTTTATCAGAAGACTAATTAATTTACATTCAGAAAATCAGTTGGTGCAGATGATTGTAGTCTCCAAGGAAACAGACAAAACTCTGCTAATCTAAAAAGATGAGACTCATGGTTTCTATTATTAAAAAGTCAGTCATTTTTTCTGTACCCTAACCCAGTGGCTCTCAACTTTTCAGATGACTGTACCCCTTTTGGGAGTCAGATGTGTCTTGCCTACCCCCAAGTTTCACCTCACTTAAAAACTACTTGCTTACAAAATCAGACGTAAAAATACAGAAGTGTCACAGCACGCTATTAATGAAAAATTGCTGACTTTCTCATTTTTATCATATAATTATAAAATAAACCAATTGGAATATAAATATTGTACTTACATTTCAATATATAATATATAGAGCAGTATCAACAAGTCGTCTTTATAAAATTTTAGTTTGTACTGCCTTGGCTAGTGCTTTTTATGTAGCCTGTTGTAAAACTAGGCAACTCTATAGATGAGTTGATGTACCCCGTGGAATATCTCTGTGTACCCCAGTTGAGAACCACTGCCCTAAGCAAATACTGGAACATTTTTATAATGAAAGTAATTCCATATCAGGTGCAGTATTCAACCCACATTTATTTATGAAAGGCTCAAATTAGTTCACTTAAGAACTAATCCCCTTGTTTCACTTCCTCTCAGCTCCCAATATTGTCATTGTTCCATTTCCCACAGCCCTTGGTGACTCTCCAAAGTGCCAGGTCCTCTTTTACTTTTCCCTATAACCCTCCAACAACTTCCCTCCCTCCCTCCTCCTCTCTCCTTCTCTCTCTCTCTCACTCCCACTAAAAAGCATGAAGTGGGGGTAGGCCATGTGAATTACTGCTAGTGAGTTTGCTAGTGCAGACAGTGTCCAGTAGGCTCCTCATTTCAGTGAGTCATCTGTACAAATGCAGAGCCAACTCTGTTCATTTTGGCAGCCTCTCTGATTGGCTCTGGGTTACCAGTTAAAATCTCGGGAGTTTTGTAATGGCAAGTACTCTGTGGCAGAATTAAAAAAAATAGTATAATCTTTTACAAGAACCTAGAAATCGCTATCCAATTTCACAGAAATATCTGAATAACTGGAGACAGGCCCTGGCCAAAACCCCAAGTCAAGATCTGGATCTGAATCTGCAGCTCAGAATTGTCTGTCTAGTGGTCTGATGTTGCACACTGAATGCGAACACTCCAAAATTTAGTAAAGTTCAGTATGAGTCCAGAACTCCTTGTCAGATATATTTTTTCCTCTATTTTGTAAAATGATTTCCCTTTTTTTTAATGATTATTATAATAATTCCTTTTGAAAAAGAAACAATTCCTTGATGACAAAAACAAGTATTGAGGCTTCTGGGTGGGTATATTGCATTCTTGAAGCTCCAAGTATCATTAACCAGGTTTGGTTTATTATCTTGTAATTCTAGAGTATGTAATTTTAACCAAGATGTCTTTTGGGAAACCAGCACTTCAGTTATGGCTGTTCTAACATGAGGATTTAACAGTTCACAGTTTTAAGCAGCAATAACCAATCTAAAGAATGCACCAGCTCTTTACACTGAAAATAATGAATAACAACCTACAGAAGCCAATTTTGGAATCTTCATTGCATTTCTTTTGTTTTTTAAATAAAATATTTCTGGATTTCCATGGAGATAGCTCATCCTCTGTGGCAGAACCTGTGGGAGGTGCCCTGAAAGAAGCAATCCCTCCAAGGATCCCTTTGCAGAGTGCATTCTCTGTCATTCCATTGAAGGGGGCCAGGAGAGTGAGGTTTAGGCTGAAGGGCCAGACCACAACGTATGAGGATTTGCAGGAGGCTTGGGCCATCTATGTGGAAGTGCTTTGCCTCTGCACTAGATCTGCCTCCTTGAAGCCCCCACCTCCATTGGAGCCATGCTACCAGGGATTTCAACATCTGTGGCTGCCTCCATGAAAAGAGGTGCTCTCCTGAAAAGGTGATAGAATGCAACCCGCAGGTATATTATCTTTACTGCTTAAGATTCATGGAGCTGAGGTGGGCACAGTGTACATCTGCCCTGCCAATGGCCAATCGCTTATCTCCCCTGCCAGCCTAGTCTTCACCCTTTATCCCTGTGTGGATCTGAGACCCATGGAGAGGGTTGATTCCACAGAAGTAGCTGAGCCCTGCTTTCTCACTTGAGTGAGATGATCAGTGTGTGGAATATGTCCTCCCTGTTCAGACAGAAGGAGGATGGATCTAAGCCTTGGGAAGAAAATTATAATGGGGATCACTCCTCTTCTTTCATGCCTCAGAGATACAGGCAGGGGGAGGACATCCCTGTGATTACTAAGACACGAAAGAATACTACATGGTTTTTATACTTATTATACCCTTCATGTCATGGGATTTTTAAACACAGTTTTTGTAGCAGTGGTTATAGAAAGGGGAGCTTTTAAGAATCTTTTCTAGCTAAAAATAAATCACTTTTGTTCAGGGTTATCAAGTGGAAACTTATGTTATGTTGCTGCTAGTCTGTGGCCATCGTCTGTGGCTTTGGTATGAGTTATTGCTCTCTCCTGGGTAAGGAAAGGCTTCACGGAATCGGAATTAACTTTGAATTTAGATCAGATGTGACAGCCCACCTGTACCAGAGTGTTACTTATAAGAGCTGTTGTTAGATGTAGAAGAATCAAAAGGCATACACTTGGAATTTCTTAACAGTATGTTTGTGTTCAACAGAGAAAGCGAGATTACCAGAGTGTAAGATCAAAACAGCAACTTAACCACCTTAGCAGCCCGTACTCTTCTCTGCAGCTGAGAATGCACCTTAATAAGAATACAGGTGCAAGCAGATGAACGTTCACTGTTAAAGCCTAGTCACCTCTAGTCAACTGGAAAATAGCAGCTCACATGAGTTCCAGATTAGCCCATGTCTATTCATTCTGAGGAGTAAGGCCCTGGCCCAACGTTTGACAATGCACAAGGGGATTGCTGCACCTATAGAGAACCCTACTGAAGTCAGTGGGGATCTGCACACATTGTCAATGGTAGGATCAGGACTAACTTTTAAGGTGCTAGCTAGATTAAAATATTCTGCAAAGCACATGCTAACAATACTTTATTTCTAATACATCACAGGATTCACAGATTAATAACATGGATTCCAAAACTTACAGCAATTGCTTGTGTGCTGGGTACACAACAGCACTTATGTACAAAAGGGGAGGAAATGTTATGATTTGTGGTATAAATATCTGGGGCTTGTTTTCATACTCTAAGTAGCAGAATAAAATAAATTATTGCAGTTAATTATAAAAAATTATTTTTGTCTTCATTTCATTGCCTGCCACACACAGCTATTATAAAACACTGGTCATCTTGGGCCAAATTTTGCATAATAAATAACAGTAATGTAATAAATTAATAACAAAAACAATAAGCACTTCCATTCGGCCTTTCATCTGAGATATCACAGCAGTTCATAAATATTCCTAACATCTGTGGTAACAGAGACACAGGCACCAGGATTTGACCCATAGAAAATAATTTTAATCAGCTTCAAAATTGTTACAGGCTGGAAGGGATTGTGTTACAGATTCTAAATAATCATTTATTTACAGTCAATCAACAACTTCCACTCCCAAACCTGTTAGCCACTCTTTCTGTAAGACCCTGACATATTTATGTTCCCCTGCGCAGGCAGCCAGCTAGCTAACAGAGGGAGCAAAAGACCTGTTCCCTATTCACAAACCTCTTCCCACAACTATTCAAACATCACTAAGGTTGCATTTGTTAGACAAGATATACACTTTGCCGTGCTGGCTTGTGTTCTAGTTTTTAAAGGCAAAGGGAATAAAAATCATCATTCACCAAAGAGGGTAGGACGCAAAGGTTAGAAAATGTTATATTCAAACTTCCAAGAAGATGTTAATGCAATAAAGAATAAACAAAGCCATCATTAAAAAGTAGGCATTCTTTGAATGACTATTTATCATGTAACCCACTGTTTGAACATACTCAGAATTTTTTCACCATTCAGTGCCATGTTAGTTACCTGTTCATCATGCTCTTTATTGGATCAGAGTATGCTCACAAATTTAATTAAGCCCTTAAAGTGGGTGAAATACAGTGTGGCTGTGTCCAAATGAAAAAAAAAAATGACTGCAGGATCTTCTGCATCCTTCCCTTCTAAGGGGGAAAAAAAGAGTCTAATCAAAAAATGTAACACGCTACCAATGAAAAAACAAGCTGCATATAAAATATACAGAAACAGAAGCATGGCAAGAGGGATAATGTCTAGTTTGGTGAGATTTCTTCTAGGAGTATAGATGGAGACTTTATGTTTATCTGCTTCTCACTACCTGCAGAAGAAATCTCATAAAAACTCCAAGATTTTCAGAGTAATCCACCCTCTGCCAGGCTTCTTTACTTGATCCCTTTACAAAGAGGAAGAGAATGATTTTGATATAAAAGGATATATGTCTTCAGGAACTGATACGCTAGACAGTTTTATATGCAGCTACAAATGTAGTGTAGAATTTAATAAGATGCCACACGCCAGGCTTTCTCAATCCATCTAAATGATCAATAGCTATGATTCCATAATAACTTGACTGCAATTTAATAGGTCAAAAATCCATCACATAGATTTAAACTCCAATCAGTTTCTTGCAACTTTGTTCCTTGAAAAAGACAGCTCCTGCTGGTTGCAAGACACCCTGTGCTTTACTGATAATATGCTACTAAATATTAGGGACAGTTTCTTATGCTTCTCAGACCTCATCTGGGTTATTTTTGTCAGGTGTCGTTTAAATGATATGCTATCAGAGTGGGTAAAAAATCAATTATTAGGATAATTTTATTCCACATAATGGGTTTATTTCTTTTTTAATACTGAGATGATGTTGGCTGAATTGGGTTTCTGGAAAGAGGTTTAATGCAGCATTAAGTTTATAGATAAGCAAGGAAAGAGGTTAATTACTGGGTCCTGTGCTACAGAGGATTAAGATCTAAGAGGAAGATTAAAGTTGTCAGACATCCTGCAAGATACTGTGCAGAGTGAGTTTCTTGATATTTGGTGTGCTTTTAAAGCCCCAGCTCCTGGAGTCATGTGAATACATAAATATCTCAGTTCAAACTAAGGCCTAAGTGAGAACAAAGTAGTGTGTAGGCTGTGTGAGGGTCCTCTGTGCAGTGGTGAATCTCACCCTCAGGGAGCAGTCATGGTACCTGTCGGCTGTGTGCCCAACTGCTCATTTTTACACACACAGAGTTCTGAATATATAGGCCCAAGGACTAAATTTGCCTTTGTTTGTTGCTAAATTAACAATAGTGATTCTGAATGAATGATATATTCCATCTAGAGAGGGCATTGTGCCCAAGCTCAGCAATAGACATAGCATTATTAAACATGGAAAGGATAGTGATTTTACCATGATGATTAATCATGAAAATAATCAACCTCTTGTGAACCTGCACTGAGACAGAGCAAGAATGGAGACAGGAGAAATTTGGTTTCCCATGAGCCCAAGTCAGCTGGCATGGGCATGGGTGTTTAATTGCATTGTAGCCATACCCTATGACACTGGGAAACCCAGTCATCAATACATGTGGTGTTCACTGATTCAGTGTCCAGGGGCTTTTCTATGCAACCAGGAAGGCCAGAAATTTAACTTTTTTTCTTTTAGTGAAAACTGTGATTCCCACACCATTGCTTGATTCCAGGAGCTGATGCTTTAAAAAAGCCAAAACACTGAATGGTCAGTAGAAGGACTAAACACTACTTAAGTCCTACTTAATTCTTTAAGTGATCCACAGGCCTTGTGCTGGCCTTCTGCACTGGGGTGAATTTCACCCTGATTGAATATATTGCCCCACCCCAGTTAATCTTTTGGCTCCCCACTCCTATGGAAATTAATTATACAGTACGAGTACATAGGTAGTTATAAACTGTAGAGACCAGAGTCTCAGCTAGTGTAAATTGGCATAGTTCCATTAAATTGCTGGAGCTACACAGATGATTTACACCAGCAAGGGTCTCGCTCTAGGCTTCTAGAAATCTTAATGTTGCACACCCCAGCTTTCTCCATCTTTCTCCATTTCTTTCCCTTTATTAGAATGAAAATCAGCATCACCTTCATTTTAAGGTCAATGCAACTTAACAACTGCAAACTAAACTAGGTTGTGGTATATGCGTACATAACTCTACATATCATGGAAAAGACATAGAGTCCCCTAACTTACCAAACACAAAAATTGGAACCACAAGATTCATGCTAAACATCAACACTTGCTGAATTTTGCTTATTTGCATCCCATTACATAACTCTCTTCCTGCTCATTGTCCAGATTATTGGGACAGGGAATTTGTTCATTTCTAATGTACTTAGCATGCTTTGGGCATCCTAAAATTAATAGGCCAAGATTTTAGAAAACCAGTTGTGTCTCAGAGTATGTCTACACTGCAAAACAGTTGTGTTCTTAACTCAGATCAGTTACCCACCACAGGTTAGCTAAGGTTAAAATAGCAGTGAAACCATGACAGCTCTGCTTTTAATTCAGGTTCGGAGTTTGAGTTCAAGCCTAAAGGGCATCCTGAAGTTGAAATCAAACTGCTAACCTAAGTTAAAAGCCACGTTGCCACGTCTTCACTGCTATTGTAACCCAAGTTAGTTAATGCTGGTTAGCTACTCTGAGTTAAGAACACACCTTTGTTTGGACATACTCTAAGTTTAGGCATCCCTAAATAAGTGACCTTATTTTTTTTTAAGAAGTGCTGAACACTCCACAATTTCCATTGGTGAGACCCAGATATTTTGCTCCTTTCTCAACCAGTGAAGTGAAATCCATTCGGGAACTTGTCGAGATCCACTTCTGGGTCACACCCCTGGTTGAGACATTCTGATCTAATGGATTGAGCAAGGAACTCAGGAGTCAGGATATCCAAGTTCTGTTCCTGGGGCTATCGCCGACTCTCTTCAAGACTATGGACAAGTTAGTTAAACCTTCTGCACCTCGGTTACTCCATCAGTAAATGAGAGAAAAATGCCTACCTAGATTTGGAAAGGTCTTTGAAGTCTATGGAAGACAAAGTACTATATAAGTGCTAAATTACGTTATTAATGATAAAAATATCACCTCTTCCATAGTTGCACATAGAATGATAAAGATTGTAGAATTCGAGGTGGGGGGAGGAGAAGAAGAGGCATAATCTAATACTTTGATACACCATGAGGTGTAAATGGACAAAGAAAAAACAGATGTATTGATATAACCAACAATCTGATTAGCCAGCTTTATATTTCATCACTGACATCTTAACAATCTTAGTAAAAAGCAAGACGACAGAGTGTACTCTTGTGTTTTGTAAAATTAAATGTTAAAAAAATCTTTTGAATTTAAGTTTGAAGCAGAGGTTTTTAGTCATTACATTTCCCAAACCTCTTCTACAACGCTGCCCTCTTGTGTTCTTAAATTTTAGAAAAATAATGTCATGAATAAGCATGAGCATACTTTGTTTAATAAGAAAATTTCCATTCCATTACCCACCATGGTAATTCTCCTAAAATTTCCATATACTGTGCAACTTCATCCACAAACAGGAAAAAGAGATGCAAAGAAGGGAGTTTGAAGATGGAATATATTATTGCATCAGCTACAAATCTATTATTTTAGGGTTGGTTTTAGTTTCAAGTTGATCATTGACCAAAACTGCTTAGCCCATTATGAACTATTAATAGCCACATATTTACTGTAAAGTTGGGTGGGCCCAGGGAAAATCCCTCCATCGGGACATCATCCAGCCTTGGGAGATTCACAACCTCAACCTGGATCTAGCTGCTAACTTGGCAGCTGCCACCTATTTCTATAGTAGCCTGAACCCAGGGCCTTATTTCTTATCTCATGCATATCTTCTGTAACTGGAACTCCATGTCTGTAGTGATTACACTCAATTTACATTATTAAAAATGTATCCAAATCAAGTTCTAACAGGCCAGTTCCAAACACCCAGAATTGTTGAGTTTGAAATCTGAAAACAAGCCTCATAGTTTGGGCCTGACTCACCTGTAAAGTCGGGTGCATGTACTAAAAAAGCAAACATTAATGATGGGCAATATTAATATCTTGTTTTAGGCCGGTATTTATTGAGTGATCTCTATATAATGTACTTGCATGTGTGTAAACCATCATGTGCTCGGTTATTTACAATTGTTTGTAAATATTGTAGTAATTTGGGTGGTAAATAAATGGATTAATATGAAATTTCGTAGAGATCTCATCTTTTTCTTCTTATTCAGAAATTGTCCGAGCAATGACACATGTGATAAACCAGGGGATGGCAATGTACTGGGGAACCTCACGCTGGAGTGCTATGGAGATCATGGTAATGTAGCTTTTAAAAAAGTATTACCAGTTTCTGTTATGTACTCTAGATTCCATTCAGGGCTGCAGAATTTGCCAAAATGCAAAGCAAAGGTTGAACAATAAGCACCTGTCTATGCTGGGAAAGTTTTTGAACTGGTTTTAAAATCCGTTCAGCTAAAGCAATTTTAAAACCAGTTACAATTGTGTAGACACACTTTTAGGTGGATTAAGGTGGCCTGACCTGTTTTTACTGAACTGATTTCACAGTGGTTTGAGCATTGGCCTGCTAAACCCAGGGTTGTGAGTTCAATCCTTGAGGGGGACATTTAGGGATTTGGGGCAAAAATCTGGGGATTGGTCCTGCTTTGAGCAGGGGACTGGACTAGATGACCTCCTGGGGTCCCTTCCAACCTTGATATTCTATGATTCTATGAACTCCTGTTGGAGTTCTCCAGACAGGCTCAGTAGTCCCAGATGCTTCAATAAACTTCCCAAACAATAGTACCTGTGAATGTGTCCGATCTGGGTGCCAGGGGATGACGTTGCACTGAATATGATTCCAATATTGCGGAGAGTTTCTCCATGGATAACTCAGTCAGCTGGCCATATTAAATAGATTTGTCAGCATTACTATCAATTCCAGAAATCTCAGGACCAGAAGCAGCTACTTTTCTAGTAAAAGACACAGTAATTGTTATCACTTATTGTGATGAAAAAAGTTAGACCTGTAGAATATGAGTCCTGACTGTTTAAGTCCCACAGACACTGAAGCCAGTTTTTCAATTCTGAGGAGTTCTTGCTTCATCAACCAGGGCCAAAAGACGAATGAGCCTGGCATCAGTCAAGAGATCAATAGGAGCTCAATAATGTGTCAGTAATTATAAAATCATTTGGCTCAAGTCTGAGCCTGAAGTTTGCTGTGACTTTGGACTTGACTACATCAGAGCTTTTTGCAGTGGTGTGGCTATCCCCAATGCACACCATGTACATGCGCCGCACAGATGCAGCTCGGCCCTCAAACCAGGATAAGTCTCACTGGCACAAGCCCCACTTGACCCCAGTGCTGCGCATCTACACTGGGCGTTTGTATGGGTACAGCTATGCAAGTGCCCAAACGTAAGTCCTGAATGTAGAGGAGCCCTTTGAAAAATAAACAGTAAAAAGAATAGATTCCACAGGGGCTTGGTTGTTTCAAACATACTCTAGGCATCCACTGCCTGTGCGTTGGTGAAAGCACAACCCTGGTGACCTTGTCTAGGACAAGAAAAAGGCTTTGGGTTCTTTTAAAATATAATAGCTGCGACAGTCTCCCCAGGGAGCCAAGAATGGTAAGCTGCTGTGTTACCCCACTTCCTCAGCAAGGGAGAGCCTTGCTGGAGCTTAAATGGAATGACAGTTCACTGCCACAGCAGTTTGTCTGCCTCACCAGCGAATTCCTCGAGACTCTGCCAGTCTCAACCTTGCCTAAACCTTCACTGTGAACCCCCCTTCCCAAATTCTCCAGAGCATCTCCCTGCAGTATCCAGTCCCTATCACTGGACACTCAGTGAAATTACCAAGTCCGCTGCCTCCAAAGAAAGTGCACACACCAGCCTGTTAAGTTAGCTTTAATATACAGCACTGAGATGATTTTATGGTAAAACCAAAAATAAGTTTATTTATAAAGAGCAGAGATTTAAGCGACAGTAATTAAGGATAATAGAAATCGAAAATGGTTTAAAATAAAGAAAATATAATACACTTTTTAGTGTCTAACACTTAACAGGTTACAATCCTGATCTCAGGCAATTTCTCACTTACTGTCAGTTCTCAGCACCTTCAACCTACATAGATTCATAGACTCTAGGACTGGAAGGGACCTCGAGAGGTCATCGAGTCCAGTCCCCTGCCCTCATGGCAGGACCAAATACCGTCTAGACCATCCCTGATAGACATTTATCTAACCTACTCTTAAATATCTCGAGAGATGGAGATTCCACAACCTCCCTAGGCAATTTATTCCAGTGTTTAACCACTCTGACAGTTAGAAACTTTTTCCTAATGTCCAACCTAA
This sequence comes from Gopherus flavomarginatus, assembly GCF_025201925.1. Classification (NCBI taxonomy): domain Eukaryota; kingdom Metazoa; phylum Chordata; order Testudines; family Testudinidae; genus Gopherus; species Gopherus flavomarginatus. The sequence continues at coordinate 90,177,111 of NC_066624.1, forward strand.
ATCTCCCTTGCTGCAGTTTAAGCCCATTGCTTCTTGTTCTATCATTAGAGGCTAAGGTGAACAAGTTTTCTCCCTCCTCCTGATGACACCCTTTTAGATACCTGAAAACTGCTATCATGTCCCCTCTCTGTCTTCTCTTTTCCAAACTAAATAAACCCAATTCTTTCAGCCTTCCTTCATAGGTCATGTTCTCAAGACCTTTAATCTCTCTTGTTGCTCTTCTCTGGACCCTCTCCAATTTCTCCACCTCTTTCTTGAAATGGGGTGCCCAGAACTGGACACAATACTCCAGTTGAGGCCTAACCAGCGCAGAGTAGAGCAGAAGAATGACTTCTCGTGTCTTGTTTACAACAATGTTAATGCATTCCAGAATCACGTTTGCTTTTTTTGCAACAGTATTACACTGTTGACTCATATTTACCTTGTGGTCCACTATGACCCCTAGATCTCTTTCTTCCATACTCCTTCCTAGACAGTCTCTTCCCATTCTTTATGTGTGAAACTGATTGTTCCCTCCTTAAGTGATGGTTTTTTGCTTCTCCTTATATTTCCCCAGAATCATTGTTTTGTCCCCAGAGAGAGGATGACCCTCTGGGGTTCAGACTCTGGTCATCTTGCTTGTTCTTCAGCAAGCGGGGGCCTTCATCCCACTGGTGTAATCACTTAGATGCAAATGTATGTCCATTGTTTTTTTCTTGTAATCAAGCCATGCTGTTTCTTTCTTCCCCTGTTAGCTCAATCACTCTGTTTATCACAGATGCATATATTATCCACTGTTTTTGGCTTACGAAGCTGGTCCTGGCGGACTGTCCAATATACATTCCTTTGTCTAGGACAAATCTGTTAATGAACTTTACTTGGATTGCTTGGTCTAAACATATTTTAGTAGCATATATCCAGCACACCTGCATAACTCTTGACATGCTAACTGTACATACATCATAAAAGAATATTAATCAACAGAAAGTCACCAGTTTTCATATGATACCTTATGAGATACTCGTTGGATAAATATTATGACAACAGTGTGTTATGCGTAATGAGTTTGTCCGGCATGGTAACAGTTGTAGTCAGATAGAGAACCCTCTGCCAGTGGGCCCTGAGAGGCTCATAGGGTAACCCATGTTAATTAACTGCTGTTTAAAAACTTCTTAGCTCCTAATGTAGACAAGTTGTAACACCTTTATAAACATGTTGGTTGGTTGTAGTCAACCGAAGTCAGCTGGGTATTGCAGCAGTGGAAAATGTAATGCACTTCTGGGATGGAGATCCATCAGGCTGAGTAATTTTGATTTCACCTTGTACAGAAACAGGAACAACTGTGTGTGGGTTTTCAGAGCTAAGTACCATGAAAGCAATGTGAGCATGTATGGTTAGCATGCCACCTATATTTCACTGCGGTGACATCATACCTTATATACGCCTACAGGTTAGTTTGAGTGTGATGTGAGTAGAATCTACAGTTGCTGGGTATTTTTAATAATTACTTCTTAGAGTTACTATTAACCAGTAAGGGTTTGACCAAGAACCTCTGAAGTTAATGAGTCTTTCCATTGACTATAATGCGAGTCCAAAATGCCCTGAGAATTTGTTGTTTTTTTCTTTGTTTGAATATATAGAAAACAAAACATTAAAAAGCTATTTGAAAAGAAGCTTGGGAAACGTGAATATATATATTGCATCTAACAAGAATTTGGGAATCTACTTTGCAGCAGATTCTTTATACCTAAAGAGGTCTGGGACATGCACTGATTTTATGGATGCTTAGTTGATTGATATGTTATGTTACACAAGGATAGTCTCTGTTAATACTTCATTTTATTCTATTGATTTTGTACAGGAAGCCTATTCTGTAGCAAGACAGTTTAATATGATTCCACCAGTATGTGAACAGGCTGAATATCATCTTTTCCAGCGAGAGAAAGTGGAGGTTCAACTGCCAGAATTGTACCACAAAATAGGTAAAGTTTTGAGATTTGCCCTGTTCTCTCATTTCTTACTCCTGAGGAAACGATAAGCTAATGGGAAGGATACAGAATCCTTTCCTGTATGTCCCTGTTAAATAGAAGTGTGGCAGAAAACAAACATCTGCCTAGCAATCCAAAGAGAGAGACTGTCTCAGCATAGCTCTAGAAGTAGATACCTGTTACTTTGAGATGCTAATTTCTAAAGCCCAAATGGTACTCCAGATCTATGCAGAAAGGGGAGCCACCCTACACTAATGTCATCTCTCCTGTTCCGAAGGGAATGCATCTACGTCCACAGCACAATCTGCCTCTTCAGTGGCTCCAGGCTGCTCTATGGAGTCTGTGGTCAGGGACAGGGTGGAGACAAAGTGGCCTGGAAGAGAAGCAGGTTGGCCAGGGTGCATTTTATCCTCCCCTCTGCTCCTGTGGAGAATGCACCAGCAGGACTATCTTTTCTGCAGCTCCACTCCCTGAGGAGCTGTCCGATGCAGTGCAGAGAAAGGAGTAGGATAGCATAACAAAGAAAGGTAGGGATCTTCCCCGCCCATTAGCGAGACACAGGAGCCATCTAAGACAAAGGACAGGTTTGGGATACCTCAGTAAACTGGGACGAGAGGAGCCAGCATGAGGCAAGCAGCTGCCACAGATAGGACTGTGGCAGTTGCTCTAAGAGGAATCGCACAGCCTTTTTAAAAATATGAAATAACCTTGTCCAGGTTAGTCCAGGAAGAGACTGTTGTTACCATTACACTGGCTGAACATCACTAACAACTATCATAGGAATAAGCAGTAAACTTGGTCTTTCTGTTTGCAGTCAGTCACATTTATGGTGTACCAATATGTTGCCAATTCACTAATTTCCTTCTCCGATTGCTTTGTAGGGGTTGGAGCAATGACATGGTCTCCACTTGCCTGCGGGATCATCTCCGGGAAATATGGAAATGGGGTTCCTGAGAGCTCCAGGGCTTCACTGAAGGTATTTCTCCTGTGCTCAAGAGAAGTGGGTGTATTGCCTTTGTGAGGGCTTGAAAGGAAAGATAAACTGACTCATTATAATAAATCTGTCCCTATACCCAGCTCTGTTGATAAGTCAGCTCAGTTTCTCTGGCAACCATAGTCCAGCAGGAGTGAAAATCTGTGTTATAAGAAATTCTCAGTTTCACTGCCACAGTTTAATCCACTATTGTGATCCTGTTGATTATCTTTATGTGGGTATTCTGGGCCAGATCCTTGCTGGTGTGAATTAATGTACTGAAGTCAGAGCTAGACCACTTTACACCAACTAAGGATTGATTTGGCCTTTATTTTTCTTCATTCTGATAACAGGGTTTTCTAGCCTCTGAGAGCAGAGCCTAAGAAAACCATCTTGGACATAAAGATATAAAATATAGGGGAACCCAGTTCTGGCAATGGCTGCGCCTTACCCTGTCACTCTCCTGTTCGAAGGAATTTGATTATGCCTACATGATCAGAACAGATAATCCATGACCAGGACTCCAATGGAAATATAATAATGCTCTGCAGCTATCTAATTGAAGCAGGAATTGTAATGGTTTGTGCTCTCAAATGTACCTTTATTCAAGACAGAGAACTTTATTTCAGAGGTTTTTATCACTAATGTTACCCAGCAACAGGAGAGCAACAGGTTGGAGGACAGCAGGATTTTGTCCCCCATAATTCCTCTGCACAAAGCCCTGTTCCTCAGGCTTTGCATGAAGACTCAGAATACACCCACAGAAATTAGAAATGTAAAAGACCCACCAGGTTTCATAGTCCATCCCCTCTGCTAGAGGAGGAATGCAGCCTGTTAGGCTGTCTGGAGTGGCTCATGACCTACCTCAGGGCAGACTGTCAGAAAACAGGCAGATACCCCACACTGGTGGTGTGTTCCATAGTTAGATTTCACCAAGCCAGTGACAAATGGGAATTTCTGGATCACAATCCCAATCTTATCATGGAGTCACAGGCAGTTCCCTTAGACTCTCCAGTTTATCTTGCCACCCAAACTGGACTTTGTGATAAAATGGTTACTTTCACCAAAAATCACATCACATTTAGGTTGGTTCCAATCCCAAGTGACTAGTCACTTACTCCAGATCAATTGGTAACCTACTTCTTACACCAAACTTGCCGCTGGTAGCCAATTCTATAGTAAACTAACTAAAGGTTTATTAGCCAAGAAAAAGAAATGAGAGTTATTGAGAGGTTAAAACAGGTAAAATATATGCGCAAGTCACAGTTTGTCATTCAAAATGGTGGCAGTGATGTTCTAAACTGCCAGTTTCCCAAAAGTCTTTTCAGGGTACCCAGATTGTCTCTGGGGATCTCTGCTTTGCATCTGGTGCACTTCTCTCTAAGAGTCCAAGCAGTCCAGAGATCCAGGATCTTTCCTTGAATCCACACTTATAGCTTCTTCTCACAGAAAACAAGCTGACAGTGTCACTACCCATGTGGGTTTTACCTTTGATGACAGAGAGTGAGGAATATATTTTGAGTCTTTGACTTCCGATCATCACAGAAATGACCACTTGGTTTGAAATCAGCACTTTTCTGTTAAAGTTCTTCATTTGCATTCTACAAAACTTCTTTCTCATTTCATGGATTATTTAGTTTCAGGGGTCTACACAGTGTAAATGTTCGCTACTACATTATAATGGATACAGATAAGTGAGAACAATGCAAGGAACATCCCACTAGTTTTCATGAAGTTTAAACACCAAATACAATTACACATTTACCAATCACTTTGATCTATACTAATACACAAGTGAATTGGCCTGGGGGTCTGGCATGAGCTGGCACCTGGTTCACAGGCCACAGAGTAGTTTGTATTGTCCTATCCAGTCCAACAGTTCTAAGATTTCATTGTAACCAAAAGCACTTTGCAGCTGTCTCTTTCAAAACATTTTAAAAACCAGAATGGCTTGGTTTGTGTACACTTCACTGCAGTGCTCACTACAGGGATGTGAATAGCAGCATCTAGTTTGCGTTAACGTAGTCCTGTTTGAATGAGGACTATGTTAACATGCACTAAGTTCCTTTTAGTTTGCGGCAGCAGCGTCCAAACAGGGCAGTTATAGTGCAACACTTGGGTACCCTTTGCACCCGTCAGGGCCGGCTCCAGTGTTTTTGCCACCCCAAGTGGTGGGGGGGGGAAAGAGGAGGGACAGCTGCAATCGCGATCGGCGGCAACTCCACCGCATCGCTTCATTCTTTGGCGACAATTTGGCAGTGGGTCCTTCCCTCTGCCAAATTGCCGCCAAAGAGCCGAACGTGTCGCCCCTCTTCATTGGCTGCCCCAGGCACCTGCTTACTGCGCTGCTCAGAGTGGAGGGCTACACCTTGTGCTTAACCTTATATCCTTGCATAACTCTCACTTGCACTGTGCTGGAGTGCAACATCTTGCACGCCTGGCTGTGCACTGAACAAGGGAACAAAGACCAAGGCATTAAGCCTCCCACCTTCCCTCCAAAGATAGTAAATATAACTGGGTCAGATATATCCATCCCTGCCCATCCTGGCTGATATCCCTGATTTATCTTCAGTTAATTCCATAGTGTTGCACCAGAGATTGATTTGGCCCACTATCACTGTTTTGCATGAGGAAGCTGAGGCAGAAAGAGGGTAGTGACTTGCCTAAGCTCATACAGGGAGTCTGACATGCCAGAGATAAACTTCAGGATCCCAGATGTCTCTTCTGTGCTTTTACCTCAAGATTTTTCTTCCTCTTATGTCTAATGTTTTAGAGCATCTCAGAGCCCCAGCCCAGTCATTCTTATGAAACTTCTCTATTATTTTCTTTTGGTGCCTGGGAAAAAACCCTTTTATGAATGTATTTGAAGTTTATTGCAGCCTAGTGGCTGACAAGCCACCTTCTGTAAATAGTAAACATTTTGAGTCACTCAGCAGCTGAAAAGCAACTATTCATAAAACAGGTTTGTTTAGCGCTACTCAGTGCTTCTAGCTGAATTTTTAAGATGACAAAAAATAATCTTGAATTCCTCAGAGATACAGGGTACTGTATTCTCTAGAGAAGAGCTTTTCAACCTGTGGTCTATGGACCCCTGGAGGTTTGCATACTAAGATTTCCAAAGGAGTCTGCACCTCCATTCAAAAATTTTTAGGGGTCCACATATGAAAAAAGGTTGAAAACTGCTGCTCTCGAGTAACCACCCAAGGGCGGCTTCAGGCACCAGTGCAGCAAGTGCCTGCGGGAGGTCTGCCGGTCCCGCGGGTTCAGCAGAAATTCAGCGGCGGGTACGCCGAAGGCACGGGACCACCAGATCACCTGCAGAAATGCCGCCGAATCCGCGTGACCAGCAGACTGTCCGCAGGTGTGCCGCTGAAGGCCACCTGACTGCTGTACTTGGGGTGGCAAAAAACTTAAGAGCCACCCCTATAACTACCAGAGCTATTTCAATCAGCCCTCTATGCCAAAGGTCTTACGCTTAATTTGGCTATGTAACAGCTCTGCTCAGGATGGGGCTTTTGGCAATCTGAAGATTAAATAAATAATAGGGGTAAAGATGCTTCTCAGCACTCCCACCAGTCTACATTACTCCAGCAAGCCATACAAAACCTTTCATTTGCATAAATACAGGTTTTATCAGCAGCACTTACAGATGGGGCTTGGATAGGGTGGGAGTATAGGGACTTTACTACGTAATATGAAATATCAGGGCATTTGCAAGGTACATCAGGAGGCTTTTATAACAAAGGGAACAGCAGTAAAGGATTCATGTTTGAAATGGGAATATATTTCCCCTCCCACAGAATTGTATTTAAACAGTAGTTTTTGGAAGTAAATTCTAAATATATAGCAAGGGTAGCAAACTTATACTAGACTCAGATACAATTCAGTTATTGGCTGGTGATATGTAATTCTCAAAGTGAGTTATTTAATCTATTTAAATACTGTGTTAGCTCCATTATTAGAGTTTAATACCACAAATTTTTCATAATGCAACACCTAACTTTACTACACTATACTCCTGTAGACTTTAACATTACACACTCTGCCCTGCCCAAGCTGTAAAATGGAGAGGAAGGAGTAACTTGGTGGGTGATGCACCAAACTGGGTTCATGGATTCCAGTGGGAGCATTCTCTGGCCAGAGTGAGGGTCTCTGTAACAAGGAAATTAAGAGTGCTGGGGAAGAAAAGCGAGGTAATGGGAGGCTAGAAAGGAGTTTAGTAAGAGTTCACTGTTTGAATGTTGGTATTAGCTCACTTACCCACTCTGGACAATGAGCAATCACAACAAAGCTGGGAACATCAAATGCGTTACACTTGTCTTTAATTCTTTGTCATGCTGCTGTCCTACCGTTAGCACCAATTCAAATCTCAAATTATACACAGACGTTGCACAAACTTGTTTTATCTATTAAGATGCAGATATGTAATTTTCTGTACCCTGGACGTGCTCTGGGGTTAAGTGCATAAGAAAACAGCAGAGTAAGGTTTTTCGTCCTGATCTGTACCATGAAGATTGATTCCATTTGTAATGTAACACAGTACCATTAATCTGACATGCCAGAATCTACTTGCATCCAGAACTGTTCATTTTTCTGGCTTGTTTCACTGTAAAAATATTGACCTCTAGCCCCAACAAAAGGCAACACTTTTTCTTGTTATGAAGCCTACTTAGTACTTGCTGTTATCTGTGATGTACTGTCCTTACTATGGCTGACAGTTCGAAAAATGGCAGCACAGCAAGACATCAGGGTTTTAACAACATTTGAAAAGATTCAAGATGTTTAACTAAAGTATGTCTTTTGTATCATCTCGTGGGTAAAAATCAACCTTCTGCAAGAAATGTGAAAGGATGAAGGATGTCTCCCTGCATTAGCTCTTCTCAGCTTTTTGAGGCTGAGAAATAAGAGTGGCACTAAGATGAGCATCTGAAAGCATTTCACACATACAGTCTTTTATAGATGCTCGTGTATGGGCCAGTGGAGTCAGCAGACCTGGGCTGTGTTCCTGACTCTGCCATTGAATTGCTGTGTGATCCTGGGCCTTAGTTTCTCCATTATAAAATGAGGATAATGCTTAGTTCACCACTACAAAGCACTAAGAGATCTATGGATAGGAAGCACTATAAGAGCGCCAAGGATCTCAAAGTGCTTTACAAATATTAATTAATTAACGCCTTGCAACAATCCTGCAAAATTACCTTTTTATTATTACTAATTAATTACATACAGACAAAATGCTTGGTGCTGTACAAGACACAAAAGAAGTCACTATCTTTGCCTCTGAGACCTTGGAATCTTAGTACACAGACAACAGACTTTAGGTTTCACAGGTAAAAAAGTGAAGCACAAAACTAGCAATAGGATTCAGCTCTCCTGCCACCCAGTGTTGTTTCAACCAGTAGGTCATTCTCACTCATTTCTTATAGCCTCTATTAAATTATACTCCTTTTTAATTACAGGTTCTTTGCCTATTAAATAGATTTCAACCAATCTGCTTAAAGAATAGAATTCAGCTCTCTATTACACATATGATATGCATATAGAACGAGGTTAGAAATATCAAAATATTGTATTTGATTGTAAAGAACCTATTTCCTCGATGAAATTCACAAATCAAAGTATAAGGATATCTGTTGTAAACTGGCAGTGTTCAGATGTGGATACAAATTAGGTTTACATTAGAGTTCAAGGCTGACGGTGAAGGTTCAGGTTTAGAGTAGAGGGAACTGAAATGTCAAATTGTTCTGATTAATTTTTATAAACACTGAATGGTGATAGTTCATAAAATCAGCTGTTCTTCCAAGATCCTAACACCTTGAGCCAACATCTAATGAGAAGGGCTGAGATTTTGCTTGCATCCTCCCCAAATAGGAAAATAGAACCATTCTGGGTTTGGATCCACCCAGGAACCAAAAGTGAATGGGGTGCTTTCACATTCCACGGTCCATTTTCAAGATTTTAGTTTTAGTCCATCTGTCATGTAAACCAAACAAAATATCAGTGCGAAATCTACAAGATGACTTATTTTTTCCCCATCATTTTAATGCAGCAGCAGTTTTGTATCATTCAAGCTCAGTTACTACCTCTTGAGTGGGCGAAGATTTAAAAAAAAAAACAAACAAAAAAAAAAACAAAGCTACCCCAACAACTCTGAATTTTTAATTGAATTTGTAATCACTGTCTGCAGTGTGGTCGTAGAGACTTGACTTAGGCTTTGTCTACACTACTCACCTTTTAGAGACACGGGTGTGCCATTAAAAGGCGCACAGTATAGCTGCTGTTTGACAGCAGGAGAGCTCTCCCGCCAACAAAAAACTTTCACCCCCAATGAGTGGCAGCAGCTTTGTTGGCAGGAGAGCGCTCCTGCCAACAAAGAACTGTTCGCATCAGCACTTTTTAATCGATAAAAAGTTGTCATTCGGTGGTGTGTTTTTTTAACACTTCTGAATGACAAAAGTTTTGCCAATGAAGTTTCAGTGTAGATAAACCCTAAGAGCTCTGTGGAGCTCAAAAGCTTTTCTCTTTCACCAACAGAAGTTGTCCCACCCATCTCATCTTGGTAATCACTGTTAGTTTTAACCTTCCAATATACTTGATTCCTAGTGCTACCAGTGGCTAAAGGAAAAAATTGTAAGTGAAGAAGGAAGAAAACAGCAAATAAAGCTGAAAGACCTTTCCCCAATTGCAGATCGTCTTGGATGCACACTACCTCAGCTAGCAGTTGGTAAGAAATACTAAAAGTATCATTTATTGCTGCTTTCTCCTCTCTTGCTTGATACTTGATTTGGTTCACATCATAGTATTGAAGAAAAAAAAAACCACTCTAGAGCTACTACAGTAATTCACAGATACCAAATTTTGTGCTTTGCTGATCTTTGGCAGATCATTGCAAACTGTCTTGCACAAAGCCATGAAGCCTTGGGTGCTCCATTAGTACTTACTCATTCCATTTAAGTCTCTGAGTGAGGGGTAACTTAAAAGCCTTAATAGCCAGAGAACCAGCAGTAGCCCTGGGACCTGCTGCATTTCAAATTGCACATTCAAAGTGACAGTCAGCAGGGATAGCTTTCTGCTTCAGAGAGAAGTGATTTAAGTCAAGTGATCATTTAAGGTACATCTATACTACCCACCGGATCGGTGGGTAGTGTTCAATGTACCAGGGATCGATTAATTGCGTCTTGTCTGAACACAATAAATCGATCTGCTAATCGACGCCCATACTCCACCTCAGCAGGAGTAGTAAGCGGTGTTGACAGGGGAGCCATGCCAGTTGACTCGCCGCCGTGAGGACGGCCAGATAAGTCGAACTAAGATACTTCGACTTAGTTACGCTATTCACGTAGCTGAAGTTGCGTATCTTAGTTCAAACCCCGCCCCCCACACTAGTGTAGCCCAGGCCTTAGATAATAGAAGCTGTAGACCATGATGCCAGGGATGGATGACAATTGATGATGTAAGATGCAGTGCTAGTTTATAAGGAGGCATGCACTGGATGAACATGAATAGATCAAAAGAAATGCTTTAGAGTAATGTAAAATGCCAGTTTAAACTACTACTCTGTATTCTTGACTCATCCTCTGGCAAAGACAATATCCATTTTCTTATAAAACAGCAATAATGTGAGCTAGCAGTTACTATGAAATAATCACGAGTGCCTTTGTTTCTTGCAGTGTCCCAGAAATGTGGTACCTCTGTAATAGCCACAGACCTGATTAACTCATGCTTTATAAATACAGCTAACCAGGGCCTGCTCCAGGCCCCAGCGTGCCACGCGCATGCTTGGGGTGGCATGCCACAGGGGGAGCTCTGCTGGTTGCAGGGAGGGCGGCAGGTGGCTCCGGTGGACCTCCCGCAGATGTTCCTGCGGAGGGTCCGCTGGTCCTGCGGCTCCGGTGGAGCATCCACAGGCACGCCTGCGGGAGGTCCACCAGAGCCACGAGACCAGCGGACCCCCCTGCAGGGAAGCCTGTGGGAGGTCCACTGGAGCCGCGGGACCGGCAAGCGGCAGAGCGCCTCCCGCGGCATGCCGCTGTGCTTGGGGCAATGAAATTGCTAGAGCCGGCCCTGCAGCTAACACAGAACAGAGAGACCTTTTTTCCAAAGGAGAGGTCATTAATAATTTTCAAGTGTGCTGTCTTCTCCATGCTTGCCTTGAGTCATTACTGAAATGTTACACACAGATGGCTGTCAGAGAAATGATCCTGCAGTTTAAATAACTTAAGTAACCACTCCTGTCCTTTAGCACCAAAAAAAAAACAAAAACAAAAACAAAAAAAACCCCTGCTCCTGCATCAGTTTATTAGCAGCTTAAGTGGTCAGATGATTCTAATGGAAAATCTATTTCATAGTTTAATATCTAGTCCCTGTGCATAATACTGAAAGATAAAGTCTTACCTATAATCACAGCGACTAAATCAAGATGCTGGGCGATTACCCTCTCAGCGGTTTACCAGTATAGTATAAATCAGTGGTACATGCTCATTGGGAACACTTTTTTTCTAGTCATCCCATCTCAAAAAGGGCATAGCAGAAATAGATGGAGGTTGGATTAATACAAATAGAGGCATGGAAAGACTTTCATATGTTAAATAGTTTGGGACCATTCAGTTGAAAGCGGAAAAAACTCAGGAAGAAGATAAAGCTATACAATATAATGAATAATAGAGTGAAGGTAAATTGAGCAGTCCTATTTACCCTTTCCCATAACGCGAGACCAAGGAGACACTCAATGAAACAAAGGCAGCAAATTCAAAACTGAAAGGGAAATATTTACACAATGCATAGCTAGCCTGAGGAACACTTACAACAATGTATCAAGTGCTTATTAACATTTTTTAAAGGATTTGATTTATACATGGATAATGAGAACATTCAGTTAGATTAGATGGGATACTTAAAAAAAAGGTAAGGATATAAACTTTCATGCTTCAGGACACAAACCAACCACTATCTGACAGGGATTAGGAAGAAATTAGCTCTATGGACAGGTTATTCTATAGTTATCTAGTAAGGGGTTTCCTGCACCCTCCTCTGAAGCATCTATTATTGACCAGTCGTCAGATAAATGATTCTGAATGACACAGATCTAGATGTTCCTAACAGTCATGTGATTTTATTCCTAGCATGGTGCCTACGAAATGAAGGTGTGAGTTCTGTTCTTCTAGGATCTTCCAATCCAGAGCAACTGATAGAAAATCTTGGAGCCATTCAGGCAAGTAGTGTCCAAATAAATCCTACAAGTATCAAAAGCGTTTACTTACTTTTCTTTGAAGTTGTTTCAGGGTAGCATTGTACATACCCTGTGTCTAGTATTTTCAGTATCCTGAATTTAAATGTTTAATACATTTTCAGTTCTTCTGCAGTTCTACTGACACTTTAATTAAAGAAACAAATATACTCTACTTCACTGGAGCCCATAAATATTATTTTCCAATCTCCAGTAGTCTTCTACAGGAGAATTTAAAAACCGATCTCTGCGCTGACATTAAATATTGCATTTTTCATGAAGGCCTTGCTCTGATATCCTTGACCACAAACTTCCCTCTCGTCACTGTTTTACATGTGTATAGTTTACAAAATTCCCTGAGATCCTTAGAAGAAAATTACAGCAGATCTTCTAGTATGCAGTCATTACAATTTGGGAAGGAAGGAAGGCAGGCACCCTATAAATGTAAACTATTTACCATACAGAGACAGAGAGCTCATACATTATTTTATACAATTGGTTTAATTTTGGAAAACCTGTTTAGTCAAGAATAACCTTTAAGCAATCCTGTTAATTTGTGGGCTTTATTTTTTCTTCATCCTTAGGTTCTTCCAAAGATGACATCACACGTTGTAAGTGAAATAGATAATATTCTAGGGAATAAGCCCATCAGCAAGAAGGACTACCGATCATAATGCAATGCATGGTTACACAGGACAGCATGGTTAAAATAGTGCTCTGTATATAGTACAGTACTGAATTAATATCCAGTCATTAGAATCATGCAGCAGCTTGCTGCTCAGCCTCTACTGTTACTGGATTTTTCAAGGTGTGTGCTGTTGCTACCAATCTGCAGTAAAATTCAAAAGCACAGTTGATCTCTCATACAACTGAGAATATTCTTTGTATTTTCTTATCTCTGACTAAAGTCATTGACTCTTAATTTTCTCTTAGCACCTCATGCTTATGCAGTGAAAAACACATATCAAGCAAAAAAACAAAACAAATTATTTATATCCTTTAGGTACTTGGTAATTAAAAGAAGGATGTACAGATATATTTTTTCAATGAACAAAACCAAAAGTTACAGTTTTAGTAAAAATGCATTCTAAGAAATTTCGATTATAAAAGTTCTTCAGCTAGATCATAGAATGAGCTAGTTCAAAATTTTCAAATGCAATTTTTGTATAGGCTTTAGGCTGTAGCTGAAAAAGGACCTTACAGTAAAAAGTCAGAAAATTAATTGCTACATGGTTCAGCTTCTAAATAGTCCAGTTAAAAATTTTGCATATTGAATGTGCTCAGCTATTTATTATATAATTCACAGTTGCTGTAAAATATCAGAAAACCAGATATTTGTTTTGGTGAAAGGTTACATTTGCTCCGACTGTATCCTGGAAATCAGCCATAAGTAGTGCTTCTGACAAGGTATTTTTAAACAATGAGTTTTGTGAAAGTATTTCATCCTTACACAGGAAACACTGGTACATTTATCAGTTAATCTGCTCATTTTAAGAACAGCTTCATAAAAACAGTAACCTCACTTTGCTTTGTAAAATGCATTTCCTATAACTTCAGTAAGTCTATTTCGCACATGTATGCATACATATACATTTCCTAAAGACTATGGTTATGTACAGTACATATAGGATCCTTGTATACCATGTTTCCTAACTTCATAGCATAAGAGTGTTGCACACATTTTTTCAGATGACACATGAACAGAACATAGATACTGATATTTTTAAAGTTAAAATGTTTTTCTTCTATTTCATCCAATGATCTATGGTATGTGTAAATGAACCTAGCTTCTGTATATCAGAACCACAATCTAACTTCTGCTTGTACACAATAAAAGCATTTTGTGCATCCAACCTTATAACTAGAACATTTATTACAATCAATCAGTGATTTTGTTTTTAGGACAAGAGTACACATACATTACACTCAGCAGCAAGGTGAAAACAATTTTGCAAGATCCATAAAAATATTAAATGAGATTTCCCATTGAAACGAATGAGATATAAATTATGTCTTTGGCCCACCAAGATCTTGCTACTTTTTCAGTGATCAGCCACCCAAAAGAGGGCACATGGGGAAGAAAAAAGCCATTATTGTTAGATGATGAGGGGGACATCTTGTACAGTATGTTTCACCCACAGCTGTTTACTGATCAGTGCCACATGCTTAAAATGTTTGATGCATATTTTGTTGATAAGACCTATTTAAATAAGAAGCCAATAAACTGCACTGATTTAACTCTTGTGTGAAGTGGAAGGGCTTCAGGAGTTAGTATACCTTACAAAGGTGAAAAAGTGAAATGCACTCTTTTGCTGGGTACTGACTGAACTAGTCCCTTATTTCTGTACCAGTCCCTTTTCTCTTTTAGGACACATTCCTTCTGTTTCCCTCTCAGTCATACATGAATCCTGCACACTCTCTGTGTAAGCCAATTAAGAATTCTTACCTGTTATAGAGATTAATGTAATAGATACTTGTTAAAAAGGGAGATGGCACTGTCCATTATTCAGAGAGAAAACTAATACAAAGAGTCAAGTGGTCTAATAATTTGGCAGATAGCAATGAGATGCCAAGAAAAACAACTTTTAGGCTAACTTTCACTCTACTTTTGGAATTGGGAGCACCTCTAAGTCAGCTGTCAGGGGCTGGGGGAGATGTAGGTTACAGTAGCATACAACCTTTGTCATTTTAGACACTCCTACCATCTCTGTGATTTATAGACACTGATCTCCTCTGAAGGGAAACGGAGAGAGTGGGAAACACTTATGCAAGCATGACAGGATTTGGAAAAAATGATAAGGGTTTAAATTAAGAGTCCAGAAATTATTTGGGTTTCAAATATTTGTTAAGCGTCTTATCCTATAACATCCTATAATTCTCAGGAGAAACTCTGACATGACAAAGATGGTCTCCAGGCTATAGAAACATAACCATTCCAAAAAAACTAAGCTAAAGAGAAAAGTCAGTAAAATATTCAATGAGCTGACAGTAACAGCATTTCATTGTTGATAACCTGTCACCTAGAGAAAAATATCAGGAACTTCCTAAAAGGCTGGAAGTCTAGGTCCCTCTCCTGCAAATACCTGTTCTTAACTATGCATGTGAGTACTGTAGTCCCATTTAAAAGTCAGTGGTACTACTTGTGTGTTGGATGGATTAGGGCCCAAAATGTATTCTGCCTTGTTCTTCCTTTTTGTTTTCTATCCTCCCCATAACTCTACCTTAGTGCAGAAGTGGGGGTTTGTTGTTGTTGTTCTTAAAGTATAATGAATCCCATTGTGCTAGGCCCTGTACAAACAGAGTAAGAGGCAGTCCTTACCTGTGATGTTAAGCCCACTGTTCTCCAGTGGCACAGGGCAGAAAAGACCACAATTCAAGGTGTGAACATCTGAAAGAGTCTAGAACAATTTTTTGAAAGACATCTTTCTGCAGCAGCAGAAAAAACCAAAAACACATCCAAACTTTCTCCCCCTCTGAAAGTCATCTTTACGCTTCTCCCTGTAAAATACTTAGACAAACCCTGCATACTTTAAGGCAAGCCAGACCCAATACCTGCCACACTCTGGGACTGCAAGCTAGAAGCTCTGCAGAGGCTTTATTAAAAAGGCAGTTACTCTTCCTTGTAGATGGAAATATAGTATAGTATCACATCTCGTATTTCAGTATTGCATTTTATTTTAACCTGTCCCTATGTTCAGTTTTTACGATGCCACAGATTTGTATAGGCAACACGGCCATTGTGTTAGCTATAAGTTTTGGTATGCAGGGGGCGGGGTTGGGGGGAAGAGAAGGAGAGCAATTGGAGCTTTGAGCAAGTAGCAGAGCAGTTTGGGGTTCTTGACTAGGGACATTGGTAGGAAAATCTAGAATATCCCCATCCCCAGTCAAAAAGGGGTTAAAGACATCCACTGGGCAGTCAGCCCCAATCCAGCACACCTGTGAGGTGTGTCAAACCTGGAAAAGGGCAGGTCCTTTAAAAGGGAGGATTCCAGCTCAGCTGGAGGTGGCACACTAATGGAGCAGGGTGGCAGACTAGGGACTTGAGACCACTTGAGACCCTTGGTTGCCCAGGACCCTTCAGAAAGGAGAGTGGGTGGTTCATTTTCTTCCTTTGCTTTCCCAAAACCCTGGACTCTGCCTTTTGTGAGCTCCTGACTTTCATCTCGACTACTTTACCTCTTCCCCCACATGCACACTGGAAAGGAGGCAAATGTCCTGGGCAACACTGCTGGAAGACTCCAGGACAACCGCTCAGCAATACCATGGTCAAGGATACAAGAGCACTACTACCCTTTTTCCTTTGTCCCCAGGGGTGCCAGGAAGGTATAATCTACTACAGTTAAAATACTGACATTTTCATTCTCATCTTTAGGTTTGACTTAACCCATTCATCCCAATAGGTTAATTCACATTCACAGCTGTTTCAGGATATTTTCCAACAGAACTTTCTTTAGGCTTATTTCTGGGTCATACTTTCAAGGTTCTTTGCTAGACCAGGGACTTGGTTTATTTTAAAAAGCAACATGGAAGCTTTTACTCTGAAGCACAACTCCACAGGGCAAGGTGAGGCTGCCACAATCACAGAGTTCTACTTATAGTCTTCCACCTGAAAACTTTAGAAATTTAGAAGGTAAATATCAAGAAGCCCACTACAGTAAGTATTCTTGAACTTTTTATTAAAAAATTTCAAATGATAAGTACTAAGAGATGGATTGTCACTTTTGTAACTAATGGATTAAGCTCTTTTATACATATCAAAAAAACCCATCATATTTGCAAGTCTGTCAGAGTTCAGAGTATGGTTATTTTCTGTGCTTTGGAGTGATAGCCTAATCCAGTTTATGGAAACTCCAACAGAAACATTTGACAAATCATCCTCGTTATGATTACAAAGTACTTCCAAGGAGTTAAGCTTATTACAGCTTTTGATATGGTACATTTCCTTCCTTCCGCCACTTAAGTTTGATTCATTCAATTTCATTTCAACAATCTCTTATCAAGTAACCAAAGCTAAATTCAAAGTTTGCTTTACATTTATTGTTGTAAAAAAGCTCAAGTTTTCAGACTGTTTATATTTCCCACCCTTAAGTCTTTAATGAAATTGGATCCACCCACAAATATGAATAGATGACCACTGTTTTGTCTATTTGGAGCCTGTAGACAGCAGGGCAATCAGTCCAGATGAAGCGCTTATAGACAGAATGTAGTTTCTGTGGGGAAAAGGTTAAGGATGTAAACTTCCACAACTAACATCTCTTGCAATAAACATCTACAGTAGGAGTCTGAAGAGAAAGGGTGGAACAGAGTTTTGCAATAGGTACTGCAGCATACTTGATGTCTAGTTTAGAGAGAGACACTATTAGGAATTAAGCCTATTTATAAGCGTGCATTAACTTTAAAAAACAAAGCCTAGACTAACCCCCAAAGAGAAGTTTTAAATGCTGTTAACAGGCATCCTATCTTGAATACTGCATCAAATTAGTGCTGCATAAAATAAGCGACTTCAGATCTGGAGGAAATTATTTCACATTCAAGAAATTACTGCAGAGTAGGAAAAAAATATCCCGTAACATGACAACCCACAGCAAGTAACATTTAAATTTCCTGACAAGACTATACCATAAGGCAGTTCCATATAAATGTTAACTAGCTCTTACTGCAGCACACACCATTGTATCAAGTTATCCATATCACGGCAGCTTCTTCATAGAGTTCAAATGAGACACCCAAGTACGTTCTATCCTAAATGAGAACAAAAACCATCAGCATGCAAGCACGGGTTGGAGCTGCCTTGGTAATCTCTATTTAGACTGTTCTATAACTTAATGCCCAAATGTTACTGGACAAACTAAATTACAAAACTACATGGCTATCAATAATAAACTTGTGAACAGTTCTCAGATCGTTTACAGTGAAATAGTAAAGGATACACGGTGGGGTTGAAATTCTTCAATAGAAAAAATGAAGCAATAATGACCAAGACGAGAAAGAGGGTGTTGTTGTAGAAGATAGAAAATGTTGTTGCTTCGTAATCTGCAACTTCATTTTTTTTCCACAGAATTCTATGTATAAATGCAAATAAATTATTTTAAATATCTGTAGATTAATACAAATCTGGATACTAACACCACTATTGCAGCACTCCTTCAGAGAGATGGCACCTTTTATGTCAGTAAAAAAAGGACATGCTGAAACCTCTTGATAAAATACCTTTTACCATGACAGAATGAGTTAACATCAAAAGTCACCATAATAGGACTATATTTCGTTTCTGTCACTGATAAATTAATAAAATCAGATGCATGCAATGCGGTTAAACACTGTTGTCTCTTTTCTTCTTTACATAACAGAATATGAGGAAACCACAAGGGCACAATTGGGTCCCAAATAACCAAGTTTATTAATTATACAAAAAGACATTCCCTGCCTAGCTGCACACATACTGCTCCTCTGACAGTTTTCAGACTGCTTCTAACAGAAAATGCAGTCAGTGGTACTTGAGGCCTGACAAGCTAGTACAGGAATAACCCATATTTATTGACTATACATATACATACTTAAGTCATGTATGTTTTTCAAGAATCTGGGTCCAAAGATCACAAAAATTGAACCTTTATTACTACATTGAGCTGAATACTCATTATTCTGCAGGTACAATACCCATGCTGTCAATCCAAGGGAAAACATGATCCTTCTCTAAAAAGCTGATGGTTCAATTTCCAGAAATATTCGTCATAAGTGTCATAAGTTTTTTAATAGATATTAAACTAGAAAGTATTCCTAATATACCCATCACTAAAGTTCTTAGTTATTAAATATAAATTTGAGATCCACTTTGTCTGTCTATAAAGGATCTAACCTTCACCACTCCTTAATATAGCTACTCTTTTTTTTTTTTAATATCTATTGTTCAGATTCAGTTATAGCAAGGCTTTTTATGAAAAGCTGGGTTTTCACATTTCAAATACAGTCAGTCTTGACCTCTCTGATCCCCTCTTGATAAAGCGTTCCTGTCATAAATGTAAAGGGAAGGATAACAGCCTTTATATATGCAGTAACATCAAATCCCTCCTGGCCAAAGGTACAGAATCACTTACCTGTAAGGGGTTAATCAGTCAATTAACCTAGTTGACACCTACTCAGAAGGACCAAGGGGGAAAGAAGATACTTTCATATGGGGGGGGGGGGGAGGGCGTTGTTTTGTGCTCTTTGTTTTTGTTCCCTCTCAGGACAGAGACCAAGCAGGTAACCCAGCTCTTACTGAAATAATACATCTAAAATTACAGAAACTGTAAGTAATAGCAAGGAAATGCATCAGATTAGCTTTTGTTTTAGCTTGTGAATTTTTCCTATGCTAAGATGGAGGTTTATTCCTGTTTTTGTAACTTTGAAGTTGAGCCTAGAGGGGAATCCCCTGTGTTTTAAATCTTTTTATTACCCTGTAAAATTACCTTCCGTCCTGATTTTATAGAGGTGCTGCTTTTACTTTTTTTTCCTTTATAATAAAGTTCTGCTTTTAAGAACCCGATTGTTTTTTACTGTCCTAAACATAAAGGGTCTGGTCTGTACTTTTATTAAAGGCAATTGGTTGGTATATTATTCTCAAGCCTCCCCAGGAAAGGGGGTGAAACGGATTGGGGGGATATTTTGGGGAAATAGGAACTCCAAGTGGTCCTTTTCCTGAATCACTTGGTGGTGGCAGCAATACCGTCCAAGGACAAGGGAAGGAATTTGTGCCTTGGGAAAAAGTTTTTAACCTAAGCTGGTGAAATATAAACTTAGGGGGTCTTTCATGTGGGTCCCCGCATCTGCACCCCAGCGATCAGAGTGGGGAGGGAACCCTGACAGTTCCAAAGACAGACTTTCTGTTAACAACCCTGCCTCAGCTCAAAAGTGCTTCACCATGGGCTCCATCAGCTGCAGAGTTCCCACTGATTGTAGATGTCTTCTCAAGTCATGAAGCAACAGACAGTGCCTAATATCCTATCATGGGCCTTTAAAATTAGGATCCTATTCATAAAAAATATTATGAAACATTACAATGTGAATTAAAGGAGATTACCTCTCATCCTTCTCTTTGCGAGACATCTTCCTATTGTCTGCCTCAGAAAGTTTGCGAGTAACTTCTTTGGAAACAGCATCTTCTCTCTTTTGGGCTACTCTGCAAAAATATGAGTTATGAACTTTCATATTTTGATTCTGATCTAAACTACAGTTTCATCCCATTTACATTATGGAGTCAAAACCAAACCAAAACATTTAGCAACTTTGTACCACATTAAACAGACATCAAGTGAAAGCTAGTTGATTTTTAAAGAATTAAATCAAATGTAGTTTATGGTACTATAGCTGCCCATGAGACCTTTACCAAAATTGTTTTTTTTCCCTTTTAGTTAAAAATGTCTTTCCACACAGAAATGGGATAGACCTACACAAACAGTAGAAATCTATTGCCAATGTAAGAGAAATAGTATCACCTTTCTTGTATGTTTGGTGTCAAGGCCATCAAATCACGGACAACTTAAAAAAAAAATGGTTTCCCTCTGATCTTTCAGCTACAGTTATCTCAGGAGTTACATGCAACAATTGTAAAAACAGACTTAAGCATGATTTTCAAGTAATAATCTCATAAACCCTCAGCACAGAGACATTTTGAGACAGCAGTCATTCACTTGGCTGAGGATACTCATATCCACAATGAAACCAATGACATTTTAATTTTTATTCTGTTGGTTTAGGATTTTCAGCACAAATTTACCAATCAAAATCTGAGCTTGATGCTTAAGAACTCCATTCAATCAAGAGTTAGGACAATTCACTGACCAATGCAAATACCAGAAGTCATGGAAAAGTTACTCCAATCCTTATGTAAAACAAATACTTTTTAACTAGAATTACATTTTGGAGTAGAAGAGGAGATGCGTTCTTAGAGAATCTCCTTCTTGCAGTAAACACCCGACTAGTCCTTTAAGATGCTCGTCCTAGTGGCAAATGATACTTCAGGGAGTTGGGCCATATTCAATATGCCAGAATTGGGTAAAATGTTGAATAAACAACCCACTGTAAATGTTAATTTCACTATCTCTGTTATGAAAAGATGCATTCAAATTGTTGGCAAACTTACTTGTGTTTGAGAACAAACTTGACGTTCTTGTACGCAAAGGCTACCAGATATGTACTGACAAGGGTCATTACACTGTATAGGACTGCAGACTGAACAAGATCCATGTGCCAAATCCGCCAGTACAGCCCTAAAAACCCAGAATATTCATAAAGATTTATTCACTCCCCCATTGAGACAGGTTACTAACATTTTTGTCCTCACTACACTTGATCTAGAATTAGTCAGATGTGTGGGATAGAAATAAGACAGAGCTAAGAGGACAGGGTTGTCAATTTTTTAAAAAGTCAGTTCCCTGAGGCAGAGAAGATCTATGTTTTATGGGGCTCATCTGTGACACTCTCACAGCAAGGGTGCTAGAACTAGGGGTGCGGAAGCACCGGCTGTCTTGAAGTGGTTTCCATCATCTACAGGATTTACAGTTTTGTTCAATGGCTGTCAGCACCCCCGCTACACAAACCGTTCCAACCCCACTGCCACGCAGTTAAGCGTGGGGAAGCTAAAGGCCAAGGTAATCCTTGCTGGAACAGATGCCACAGAGGGCGCTGCAATTTCAGAGCGGGAGGTGTGAATCGGGACCCCCTGCTTCGCATGGACGCTAACGGCCCCGCGGTCACGTCTCCCTTCTCCGGGCAGGGGGCAGCCGGCTGCCAGTGCTGGAAGATGGGCAATGGGGGTTGGCGCTGCCTGAGGGCTCCGGCTCAGGACGTAGCCGCGATGCACTCACGGCTCAGACCCCCTCCCCAACGTGCCACGTCGCCACCACGGAGGCTGCCTCGAGCCACGACCCCTCACCCGGGGCTCCCAGGCCGGAAAGGAAGCGGCGGGAGCCGAGCCCGCCCGCCCGGCCCCTCAGGGATGGGGATGGCGGCTCACGGAGAGCCCCGCTCGCTCGCCGCGCGCGCACTCACAGATGGGGATGGCGGACACGATGAAAGCGTTGCCGAAGAAGAGCGCCGAGGACTTGGCCGAGAGGTTGCGGCTGAAGTCCTGCAGGAGCAGGTCCTCCTCCGACTGCTGCCGGGCCCCGCTACCGCCTTTCGGAGCCATCGCCGAGACCAGCCGAGCGAGCGAGCAAGCGACCTACCGCTGGTCCTGCCCGGGACCCGTAGCTGAGGCAGCCAACGTACACTCAGCACACAGAGCCGAAGGGCGGGCGTGCCTCTGCCCGGAGTCCTTCCGGGGTCAACTTGCAGCCTCTCCGCTCCTGGCGGCTCCGAAACGCCCCGGAAAGCGGCTAGCTTCCGCTGTCTAAACGAGCGGATTCCGACAAGAAGCGTCGTATTAAAGAAACGCCGGAGAAAATATTTCCTTTCCGCAGAGCGGGGATCGCTTCCGGGTCACTAGGCCGGGCCGACGTGGAAGGCGATGGGTGCGGGGGAGGGGTCACGTTCCACCTGCTTCCAGAGAGGCAGGCGACGTGGGTGCGGGGTGGAGCGGCGTAAGCGCGCAGAGATGCTGAACAAGCCGGCCGGAGGGCGGAACATCCCCCCACCGGTATCCGGGTCGGGGGAAGGTGGCCTGGGTCGCAGCCCCGAGTTCACGGCCAGCTCTCGCCCCGCCGCGCCCGCCACAGCCCTGGCCATCCCGTGAGGGCAGCCGTTATGGTTCACAGGCAGCCCAGTGGTGGCGCGAGCCAGGTCTCTGATGTGCCAGCAGGGTCAGTGCTCAGGCCCCGCCCCGCCTGCCGCGGCCGCTCTCTCTCACCACCGACAATTAACTGTAACCAGCGAATTCGCCTATGCAGCCCTTTGCATAAAGCGTCACAGGTGCCCCTGGGCAGGAGATGGCAGCTGGGCCTGGCCCAGTGGAGCTGCCTCAGTCAGTCTGTCCCACGGTACCAGTGCAGCCATCAGCGCCTCCCGCTAGCCGTGCTCTGAAGTGACCCAGCAACGGCCCACGGTGACCTCACCCTGCTGGCTCACTGCTGGCCTTGTAGTGGTTTCACACCTACGTGTCAGCCCTGCACCACAGCGCACTGACCTCGCACCGAAAGGGCTTCGCTGCACCACCATGAGCATGCAGTATCAAGAGATCGTCACTCTGCGCACAACATGGTACAGTCACATAAGAACGTACGGACTGTATTACACGTTCTGATACCGTTTCCTCAAGAGCTCATCGCCTTGCAACACTGCTGTTGCCACCTGCTCTGATTACTGTAACTGAGAGCACAGGGATCTGCCAGCTTGCAGGATTGGGGACCAAGTTTTTTTTAAGGTAACGTGTGAGTACCTCCTGCGATAACGTCAAAAGGACATGCCCTACTAGGACATTTTTAATTATGAATTCTAAATTAGGCTAAATACATTGAAAAACTAAGAAACCAGGAACAAAGCTGGTGTGTGAGAAACTGCAGAAAAGGGAGTACTAGTAAGCAACATTTACTGTTTGTCCTAACTCCTAACCACCCTTTTAAAATGTAGTTGGCATAGCTGCTGGGCAGCTATTTCTCTCTTGCTTCTTTCAACTTTTGGAACTTTCATTGGTAGTCTTGGGAGAATATTCCATAATCTAATATATCTTGCTATTAGGATATTTTCTTTGGTGTAATTTTGTTCCATTACTCCACGTCCTCTAGGACAAAGCATTTCTTCTCTCCCTCCTTAGTATTTACACATACATAAGAATAATTTATAATTTTTAATTACTGTTTAGCCAAAATAGAAATTGTTAGTTTTTAATCTTTTCTCATAAATCAATCCATGTTGCAGCTTTCTGCTTTAATTTTCCAATTTGTCGGTATCTTTGATGTGAGAAAAACTAGGTGCTGTAGGGAAGTGGTACCTGAAAGTTTCAAAATTAATTTGAGACACATCCATGAAAAATTCTAAGTATAGTTGAATCTTTCTGGACCTCCTTTTGTTAAACTGCAAACTCATACTGAAAGTTGTTTTAATGATTTGAAATGTACCAAAAGATAGACCAACAAGACTGCTATTGTGATAGCAGGGCTAATGTCAGTGATGTCATGCTACCTACAGGCCAATGAGGAACCAACACATCGGCAAATGCATCCCTCTCCCAGTTCTCAGTCATTGCTTGAAATAGAACTAAGGCATTTATAACCATTGGGTGGTGCTGTTACTTCTTCTCACACCTAGTGCCCTTAGTCTGCAAACATTGGTTCATGCTGTACCTCCCTCCTATTACAGCACTGTTTTATTTTAAGCACTATTGGTGAGGATTTTATTTTAAGCACCATTGGTGAGGTTTTTAGCGCTGTTTTGCATTTTCACTAAATTGTAAAATCTAGTCATTTGTAATGGGATTCCCCATATAGTCCATTCACCCCTGTCTTAAAGCCATTTTTTCCCCTGTCTACAGACAATACAACTGCACTAGCTTGTAGTTGGAAGGATTTCTTCGCATCCCAAAAGGGTTAAAAAATTAAATAACAAAAAGCATAAATTCTTCAAAAAAGAAGTTCCATAGTACCAAGTTTTTTAAGGTATTTAGGCACCTAAGGATGCACAGAGGCACCTTAGTGGGATTTTCAAAAACACCTAGGTGCATAACTGCCATGGCACCTAGACATTTTTGAAAATCCCATTAGTTGCCTATCTTAAGGCACCTAAATACCTTTAAAAATCTGGCCCATAGTGTCCCAGTTCTTCGCTGCATCTTCAGGTTACACTAAATGTGTTCTAGAAATGCTTTATACCAGGGGTGGGCAAATTTTTTGGCCTGAGGGCCACATTAGGGTTCCGAAGCTGTATGGTGGGCCCATGTAGTGTATTAAATTGCTCCCTATAGGAATGTGCTACTTACAGTGTACTACTTAAGGCTGCTAGACCTGGTGTTCCCTATGTAGCGCGTTCCTACAAGGAGCAATTTAATACACTACACCTGGCGGCTCTCGCAGCTGCACTGCTGGGCAGGAACTCACAGCCCCACTGCCCAGAGTGCAGGCGGAACGGTGAGCTGAGGCCGCGGGGAAGGGGCTGGGGGCTAGCCTCTCCAGCCGGGAGCTCAAGGGCCGGACGGGACGATCCCACGGGCTGTAGTTTGCTCGCCTCTGCTTTGTACTGTACAACAGTCCTCAAAAGTCCTTTGGCAAATTTTTTTGCCCCTAGATAGCACTCAAAAATTTCTATTAAATGTAAAGCATTACCCAAGTAAGAGAGACTGGGAATACTGAGATTTGCATGTGGGTTCTTCTTAAAACAAACACTAAAACAGCTACGTATTTACTAATAATACTGTTTATTTATGTGACTAAGCAGCGTGCAAATGTTCTAGTCAGAGGAACTTTCTGTCCTAGACATGTTATTACTCAGAGAATTGACCAGAACTTTACTTGTGGGGAGATTTCAGGGTGAGGATGTTTTGATATAGCAGTGGCTTGGCAGTGCTTTTCCGTACACACACATTTCTCTGGTTTAGTAGTGTGGGTAATTTTTTTTTTTTTTTAAACAGTGTAATATGTAGGATAGGAATCCAAGTTCCTGTTCCAGGACTGGGTACACACAGGAGGGAGAACATCACTTTGGAACACTAACTTCTTCCTTCTGATCAACTAGACCATTTGCTTTTCAAATACAAACTGTCTGAATAAGTCATACTGTAAGTAGGGATTGTTGTAACCATGTCTGAATCATGTATGTTTAAATATATTTTGAAAACATAGTTACAAGCAAAGGCTAAAAGAGTTTTGTCTCCAGTCTGAAGAGGCTTCTACAGCAGGGGTCAGCAACCTTTCAGAAGTGGTGTGCCGAGTCTTCATTTATTCATTGTAACTTAAAGTTTCGCATGCCAGTAATACATTTTAATGTTTTTAGAAGGTCTTTTTCTATAAGCCTATAATATATAACTAAACTATTGTTGTATCTAACGTAAATAAGGTTTTTAAAACGTTTAAGAAGCTTCATTTAAAATTAAATTAAAATGCAGAGCCCCTCAGACCGGTGGCCAGGACCCAGGCAGTGTGAGTGCCACTGAAAATCAGCTCGCGTGCCACAGGTTACCTACCCCTGTTCTAGAGCATGTGGTAAGGAAGTTAGTTTTTGTTTATTATAGTTTGATAACTTTTTGTTCACTTATGCCATTTGTTGAAAGCTGGATAAGAGAGAAAATGTATTGTAGTAAAGTGGTTATAATTAAGGCTACATTTTAGTCATGGGTATTTTAAGTAAGTCATGGACAAGGCACTGGCAGTAAACAAAAATTCATTGCCCGTGACCTGTCTATGACTTTTACTATATACAACTGACTAAAACTTGTGAAGGAGGTTATGCTCTCGGGGCGGGGGTGGTCCAGGAGTGCTGGAGGTGCTGGGGGAAGTGGCCTGGGACCCCACTGGTGCTGTGAGGGCCGAGCAGTGGCTGGGAAGTCTGGAACCCCGCTGGTGCTGCTGGGAGGGGAGAGGGCGGGCAGCGGTGGGCAGCCCGGGACCCCCGCTGGTGCTAGGCGGGCAGCGGCGGGCGGCCCGGGACCCCCGCTGGTGCTAGGCGGGGCGGGCAGTGGCGGGTGGCCCGGGACCCCTGCTGGTGCTGGGGGTGGGGTTGGGCTCCCTACCCAGTTCTGCCTATCCTGGCTGCAGCTCCTAGGTGGCAGAGAGGCCAGAGAGCTCCGCGTGCTGCACCGGCTGTGCAGCTCCCATTGACTGGTAACCACAGCCAATGGGAGCTGTGGGGGTGGGCAGCGCACTGAGCCCCCTGGCCCCTCTGCCGCCTTGGAGCTGCAGGGCCAAGCTGGGGAGCCCCCCACCCCAAGGTAAGCGCCCATCCCCCCCAAACCTCCTAGCCCTGAGCCCTCTCACACACACCCAAACTGCTGCTGCTGGCCGCTGCAGAAGTCACGGAGGTCATGGAAAGTCATGGAATCCGTGACCTCCATGACAGACTCGCAGCCTTACTTACGGGTTAACTGGATTACCCAGAGTATAGTGGGGTGGAGTTATGCTGCATCCCTTCCTTCCCATTTTGTGAGTTTTCTCCCCATTCTTTTTGTTATACACTTGAATAACACAGCAGGTTCGCAGCCTTCAGTACTGCGAATAGAGAGGGATATGTGGTTTTTTTTTGTTGTTGTTATACTGAGCAGATCCTTTACAAAACATGTGATGGTTCGAGGCTGCATGGTACACCCCACCATGGATCCCACCGTTTTGGAGCTAATCACAATATGGTATTTCCCAGTACACATTTGTGTATCCCAGCATGGATGAAGCAGAACTATGTTTTCATCATGCTCTGGAATTGTGACACAGCCCTGCAAAGTTCAAGACTGTAGCTAGATACGGAAGTGGATTAAAATATGGCTTGGTCTCTTCTGTAATGCAAGAGCAAATCATGCTTCATCCATGTTGGGCACTGTCACAAAGGATTTCCATAGTGGAGAAAAGAACTTTTATTTGAGCCACTGTATATAAATAATCTAAACAAATAAATTCCAATCCTTTGGATAGTATCAGAGCTTTTTATTTAACGTCTGTTTTGACTGATGTAGCCTTGCCCATCTAAGGAACTCAAAGTGCTTTATTAATGTTACACTATTGAACCTCAGAATATGCCTTTGGGGGTGTGACGCAGTAGGGAGCGGGGCAGACTGACCTGGGAATGTCTTCTAGTTTTACTGGGACTGTCTGCATGAGGCATAGGATAGCAGGGGATGACTTTTCTTGAGGAATGATACCTGAGCCTGTAACCTGAGCCAGGAGGGAGGTTGGGCCGGGTGACACCTTTGCCCGGGAAACTGGACAAAGGCTGGAGGAGGAGCAGGGGGTTGGGGGGATTGAGACTGCTGGAGGGGGTTCTTCAGTCTTGGGCTGGCTGGGGAATCGGAGGGAACCCCAAGGTTGGGGTCTAAGCTCCCCCCCTCCCCCTGAAGGACCTGACTAAGGGGTTCTGTTTATGCCTACAAGCTCTGATTTGGACTGTGTTCCTGTCATTTAATAAACCTTCTGTTCTACTGTCTGGCTGAGAGTCACAGTGAATCGCAGGAAGCCAAGGGCGCAGGGCCTTGTCTCCCCCACACTCCGTGACAGAGGGACGTTTATATGAGGACATCACAAACTGTTGAAATGTAACCACCTCTGGAGTGGAATACAATAGCTGTTTAACAATGCACAGCCACACTACACAGCAATTTAGGAAGAGGAGAATTCCGAATCAAACAGAAACTTCAGGAAGAATTTAGGGAGACAGGATATAACTAATTACCTGGATTGGAATTTTTCCAAAGACACCATGTTTAACACTCAACTCTTACTAAAAGTGAAATAATTTCTATGAGCATAAGTAATCAGTGTCTTCTGTTTTGTTTTGGTCTTTTCTGGAACATGGAAACTCCAATAGCACAGTGCCCTTAATGCTGTGTCAGGGCATTGTTCAATACTAATTAGACAGAATATGAACAAATCACTAGCCCTAACACCGACTGCGACTAGGAGTACCTTGGAAGAACATAAGAGTTCTTTGGTGACTTGGCCCCACCCTGCCAGGTTCAGCTAAATAGTTAATATTTTGCTGTCAGAACAGTGTGTGTCAAAGGGTGTGTTTATTTCATATCTACTTGAGCTCGTATTGTAGGCCTGATCCAAATTCCATCAACGTTAATGAGAGGCTTTCTGTTAACTTCAGTGGGTTTTGGATTAGGCACATAGTCTCTAGAAGTAGGGTTAGAATTCCAATCCAGTCTTAATGCTGTGTTATTTTGAATTCAAAACTATGTGCAGTGCCTGGGCTGATGGATTTGTGGCACTGTTACAGCACATGGGAGGGTCTGAGTTTGGATCCCGAGCTCCCAAGGGGCTCAGTCCTGCATTGACATCACAGGGAGCGTTGGATGTACAAGGAATGCAGGATCAAGGCCATGTCAGCCAGGGTTGCTTTTCAGTGTCTCAGTTACTTTCCAGTGATTCTTCTCAGAGCAGCATTGGCAGACTCCGAAGGAAGCGACATCCAGCACAGGGACAGTCACTGTGCTATGGGATGGTGAGACGAAAACACATGATAGGAAAGGGAAGCAGGAATGAGAAGGACCTTCCAATTGGAAAAAAAAGAACCTTAAGGGATTATTCTAAGATGTTTGAAAGAAATTCAGGCCTGATTTTGGTTTAAATTTTCTGCCTAGAACTATTAGTATTTTTAATATAAATCCTGTAAGTACCACTGGAGAATTTTTTTTATTGAAAATCCAGGTGACATTATTTCAGTAGTTTTCATGCACATCTTTCTTTCTGGAAGACACTGCTAAGATTTATCTGATATAGTTAAATAACCAAACACTGTAAAAAGGAATTTAAATTAGACGTGAACGGGCTTTGAGTTTTTCTGCAGGCAATGGAACAATATATGTTTCTTGAAAAAACAACCTGGCATTTTTCTCTTTTAATGACTGGCAGCAGGGCTGGCCTACCATGAGGCGAACTGAGGTGGCTGCCTGAGGTGCCAGACTATGCAGAGGGGCACCACTAGGACCCAGAATGTAGAAAATTGTATCTGCTGCTGGTGCATATGTATTCTCTCTGCTCTAGATGCAAAAATGGTAGAGTGCTGTGCTGGAGGAAAGAAGGCACAAGAGACATGGCAGGCAGGCAGGAGAAAAGGTGAGAAGGAATAACAGAAAGCAGCAGGAGCTGCAGGGAGAGAGAGGAGGAGGAGCCTCTTATGTACCTGTCTAGCACTCCAGGAGCCTGGACTGATTAACACCAGCTTCTCAGGGAGCTTCCTATTTCCTGCTGTTTCCCTGAACTCACTTGAGAACAGGCAGTCAACTGAAGTAGTAGGAGCCAGTTAGGCCCTTAAGACACTGATCTCTTCCCTCACTCAGGCCCTGCTACCAGACTCCTTATTTGTCCCCTTCAGTTGAGTTTTGAGGGCCACTATAGCTGGCACAGAACAGCAGTCATGGGTGAAAAAAAATGCCCTTCTGGGACAGCATTCAGAAAAAGAAAATGTCAGGGTTCCCTCCCCACTCGGGGGTACAGATGTGGGGACCCGCCTGAAAGACCCCCTAAGCATATTTCTACCAGCTTAGGTTAAAAACTTGCCCAAGGCACAAATGCTTCCTTGTCCTTGGATGAGTACTGCTGCCACCACCAAGTGAGTTAGACAAAGATTCAGGAAAAGGACCACTTGCAGTCCCCCAAATATCCCCCCAAACACCTTCACCCCCTTTCCTGGGGAGGCTTGAGAATAATCTACCAACCAGATAGGTAAACAAAGTGAGCACAGACCAGACCCTTGGGTTTTTAGGACACTAAAAACCCATCAGATTCTTAAAAAACAGAACTTTATTATAAAGAAAAAAAAGTAAAAGAAGCATCCTCTGTAAAATCAGGATGGAAGGTAATCGTACAGGGTAACAAGATTTAAAACAGAGGATTTCACCTCTAGGCAAAACTTCAAAGTTACGAAAACGGATAAACCTCCCTCTTAGCACAGGGAAAATTCATAAGCTAAAACAAAAGATAATCTAATGCATTTCCTTGCTATTGCTTACTATTTCTGTAATATTAGACGTATCATTTCGGTAGGAGCTGGATTACTTGCTTGGTCTCTCTTTGTCTCAGAGAGAGCACCCACACAAAGCAAAAACCTTCCCTGTTAGATTTGAAAGTATCTTCTCCCCTTATTGGTCCTTTTGGTCAGGTGCCAGCCAGGTTATTTGAGCTTCTTAACCCTTTACAGGTAAAGGAGAGATTTACTGCTATCCTTAGCTGTATGTTCATGACAGAGAGAAGGCAAAGGAAGCTTTTCTATCTTAGGAGGAAGGAGCTCTCCTGAGATACATAGACACAAATGTTCACGGTGAGCCTTCCGGCTCCAGTGAGAATGTGGGTGGTGAGAAGATGCCTGATCTTTCAGTTAGTCAAGTGCAGGTGACCTGGTAGCTACTGCAGCATCCATATCTCCATCTCAAATGAATGTAACCATGCACCTTCCTGAAGAAAAGTGTAGATCAGCGAAGAGTATGGTGGAGGCACAAGAAACAGCTGCTGCTGAGTTTAGTTCCTTAAGTCTAGACGATCTAGGACTGTGGATCCACTTGAGCAGTAGCCCGAGGGACTTCCTTGTACTGCATGGGCCACAGCAAGTGAATAACTTCGTGTTCCCCAAAGACAATTAAAGTAGAAGTTTCCATCCAACACATTACTGGCGTGAAATCTCCAATGGTGACAAAGTGGAGAGGCTGTGGCTTATGTACTCAAAAACCCAGAATGCTTCATACTGTTTTTGTTGCAAATTCTTCCAGTCTAATGTTCCATTCACATTGGCTTCTACAGGAACAAAGGACTGGAAAAATCTGGCTAGAAATCTGGCATGCCATGAGAAGGCAGCAAATCACCAGAGAGCATTCCATAGGTGGAAGGAGCTTGAGATGAGACTAAGGTTAAAGGCCACCATAGATGATCAGCATCAGGAGACGATTACATCAGAGTCTCTTTACTGGCAAAATATTCTGAAAAGGCTCATGGCCATTGTGAGAATGCTTGCTACCCAAAACCTAGCACTGTGTGGCACTTCAGATCAGCTATATGTACCAAACAATGGAAACTTCCTTAAAATTTGGGAACTGATTGCTGAGTTTGATGCTGTACTCCAGGAGCATCTAAGAAAAGCCACCACCCAAGAAATGTACACACGCCACTACCTTGGAAAAACAATTCAAAATGAGATCTTACAGTTAGTGACAGCAAAAGTCAAACAGAAGATTGTGGCAGATCTGAAGTCAGCAAGATATTACTCTGTTATTCTGGACTGCACACCTGACATCAGCCATATGGAACAAGTGACTTT
The DNA here is from genome assembly GCF_025201925.1 of Gopherus flavomarginatus. NCBI lineage: Eukaryota > Metazoa > Chordata > Testudines > Testudinidae > Gopherus > Gopherus flavomarginatus. The sequence goes on from NC_066624.1 coordinate 90,209,143, forward strand.
AATGGTGCGTTTTGTAACAACAACAGAACCTAGTGAAAATGTCCCTGCAGTGGTGACTGTCAGAGAGCATTTTCTAGAATTTATGGACATTGATGATACTACAAGAGCTGGTATAACAAGTGTGTGTCTTTAAAAGCTGGAAAATATAGGAATTGCGATAGCTGACATGAGAAGTCAGGGCTACGATGATGAAGCCAACATGAGAGGAAAGAACAGAGGAGTGCAGACACGGATCCGAGAGTTAAACCCTTGAGCTTTTTTTGTCCCATGCAGTTCTCATTCATTGAACCTGGTGGTCAGTGATACAGCATCAGCTTCTAATGAGGCTGCTGAGTTTTTTAATGTAATTCAGAGCATCTATATATTTTTCTCTTGTCATCCATCAGTTGATGCAATTTTGAAGCAACATCTGGGAACATCGTCTCTGACACTGAAACCACTGAATCCCACATGATGGGAAAGTCAAGTGCAGGTGATAAAGCCTATCAAACACCAAATTGGGAAGATAGGTGATGACATAGTTGCCGTTATGGAGGATAATTCTATGACAGGAACTGTTTGTGGGAGAACAATGAGAGAGGGAAATGGACTCACCAGAAACATACATAACTTCAAATTTCTGTGTGGCTTAGTGTTGCGGCATGATGTACTGTTTGAAATAAATGTTGTAAGCAAGAGACTCCAAGGTGTTGACCTTGATATATCTGGAGCAATGGAACAATTGGACAAAGCAAAGTCCTACCTACACTCTTACTGGTCAGATGAGGGATTTCAAAACGTTCTGAAGAGTACACAGACGTTGACAGAGGAACTTGACACTGAAGCAATTTTCCCATTCAAGAATACAAGAGTCACTGAAGAAGAAGATGTTTTGATTACGAGGCACAGGATATTCCCAGGAGAGACCCCGAACAACAATTCAGAGTTGAATTCTTTAACCAGGTGCTAGATTGTGCAATACAGTGAATTGAAGAACATTTCTTGCAGCTCAAGGAACACAGGAGTATATTTGGATGTTATATGATATTCCAAAACTCCTCACTATACCTGAAGAAGACCAACAATACAGGGCACTAGAGACAGTGTTGACACACGATGACATGCGTGATATTGATGCGAGTGATTTAGGTGATGAACTGAAAGCCCTTTCAAGATACATTTCAGCAGATTCAACCCAAAAGGCTGTTCAGGAATATATGTTCACAAATAAGATGACTACCCTCTTTCCAAATGCTTTCGTTGCTCTGTGCGTACTTCTAACACTTCCTGTAACAGTTGCCAGAGGAGAACACAGCTTCTCCAAGCTGAGGTTAATAAAAACACATCTATGCTCCACAATAATACAGGAGAGGCTGCTTGGCCTTGAAACCATCTCATTAGAGTGTGAGCTGGCCCAGACTGTGGACCTTCAGGAAGCAGTTCGGATCTTTGCAACCAAGAAGGCACCGAAACCACCACTTTGATTATTCAAACAGATAAAAATGCCAATGTTTACTATGCAGACAAGATAAGTTGCATTTGAAAGTAAAGTGTTACTTCAAATATTTGAACAAAAGGCATTTTAAGTTGTTAGTTCTCCTTTATTGGAGTACGTAGCAGACCGGAACCATGAGAGGAGTAGAACAGGAAAAAGGCAGAATTGAGACCTTTCAAAGTTTTGGCCCAAGCGAGGGGGTCATGGGAGCTTCATTTGAGCTCTCCGTCTCAGGTGCCAAAATGTTGTAGGCCGGCCCTGACTGGCAGGCTGTCGCTTTAAGTAGAGCCTCAGTTGGAACAAATTTCCATAAAGGTTGTGTTTTCACTTTCAGTTGTGTCATATTTGTATGACAAGAAATAAATCAGGAAACGAGTCCAAGGTGTTTGGTCAAAACTACTGGAGTTTATTGCTTTTCCCTAAGGGCCTGACTGCAGTGTACTGAGCATCGCCTGTGAGAGCAAAATGCTCTCAACTCTGAAACCCTGGGGAATAGAGGACACTTAGCAGGAGCTCAGCACCTGGCAGAATTACTCCCTATGTGCTTCGATTTCGCAGCAGTGGGTGCCAGACTCTAGGAGACTTGAAACCTGCCCTGGTGATATTAGTTTGGAGTAAATCAGTGCGCTAGTTTGATCTGCGGACATATGCAAAAAATGTTATAAGAACTATAATTTTGATATCACATGATATTTTTTAGGGGCTGTTGTGTCTCAGGAACATGTTGCTGAAACAACCACAGGTTTGGACCATTAACCCTACACAGAGCCCTAACGAGACAAAGGAAATTTCAAGGAAATCAGAGTATGCCTGTGGGATTTAGAGTACTTAGAAAAATCAGCTCTTAAAGAGTAAGCAGGTCTCAACCTTAACTATAGTGATGCTACCAGCATAGTACACTCTGAAGATGCAGACAGCAATAAAGACAGTGAAACTGAAGGGTTCTGTTCTGCCAAACCCACCCCTTCATACAAGGCAAAAGCTATCATAGAAGCCACTGCAGCCTTAGTGGCTCCAAAAGGGCCACTAAGCGGTGTATTGACATTTCAACCTTAGGTGGAGGATTTTGTCTAATGGACTCTTGCAAAGCAGTATTGCGTAAAACCCATTTACTCAAGTTGTGCACAGAGGAGAATATTTAGGCCATGGTTCAACAGCGATAGTCTCCTATATGTGTAAAATTCCCAAGAGTTCTATGCTTTCTCTGAAAACAAAATATTTTCATACGTACCGAAAGTACAGAAGAATATCAGTGCCAACATCAGCCATTTTGACCAGAGAGCAGAATTTTGCCTAGTGATATAAATGTTAATGCTGTCATCTCTGTTATTTATGGAAAGTAGGCCGCTTCTTAAATTGTAAAACACTGGGAATAGCAGCAAGCATTCTGGGAATGCAGAGATTATCTGTACTACTGTGCTACTCTCCTACTTTCTTCGAATTGCTAAACTGGAAACAGTTCAAAGTGTTTTACAAGGACTCTGTTATTTCCTACATGGGCTTTGTTTTGTCTGTTTCATTATCTTGTTTATCTGTGTTAAATGTAGGCTGCAGGCACAATCAATGTTGGATTAAAAAGCAAAATTTTCTGAGACTTGTGATTAATAATAAATCAGTCAGCTCTTTAGGACAGTTGCATCTGTTTGCCTTAATGTGAATCTTTATTTCTCAATGCCCAAGAATGATTGTCATCAGTATGACAGCCTAAAAAAAGCTAAGTCCTTACCAAACTTAAACATTACTTTAATTATAGAGGCAGCAATACTAGTGACTCCATAATTAATATTACTTGGAAGTTTTCACTCAGAGTTAAGTGCTCCTTAGGTGTGAAAATCTTTCTGGCAGTGGAGCTGATGTAGTTCTAATATGCAAAAGAGGGGTAGGATTTGCAGGGGCCTGTGCAGAGGTTATTCATGCAGTGCCCAGGCAATAAGTTGAGTTATGTAAAGGATAGGGTCTGTTCCTACACAGACTTTCCTATTTCCTTCCTTGGAAAAGGTTTGCTAGTGCTGAAGTCCCAGCCATATCGTGGTTCTGGAGTTGCTCCCTAGACTGGGTGAGCATTCCTTCTCTTCCCAGCGACCAGCTCCATGCACAGATATCTATTGCCCAGCCTGTTGTTTGGGCTGTATGTTCTGGATGGGAGGATTTGGGCCTTAAGTTATGCATGTGCTACAGATCATCAAAATAAAACCATGTCTAAACACACCAGAACTTTTCAGATCCGACCTGAATCTAAACTTGGTGAGTGTCTCTTCCCAGTTCCTGTAGTAGACCAAATGATCTGCCGCAAATTTGACTGTTGTGCCACAGGTCCATATGTCCTCCAGTATTTCCAGTCTGTCATTTGGGCCTGTACTCTCAATGTGAGACTTTTCCCCATTCTGTCAATGTCATTTTTATGTATTAAAAAATCTTTTATAGTGATTATTTCAAGCTATGAAGGCATTTCCCTTTGTTCCCTTTTATGCATTATGACCTTTTTCACAGATTCTGATTATATTTGTTCGTTTATGTCTATATAAACGCTTGGGAACACAGAGGTAATTTCTGCAGGTCGCAGAGTACTGTGAATATTGCTTCTCAAGCTCTCCAAATACCCTGTTTCATTTCAGTGTTGGTTTAGCTCTATTAAGATATATATTTTTTACAGCCTGATAATGTATACTGTTTAATTCAAAAGCTCATGATAACTCCACAACCATGGAAAAAAGCCTTGAGGATAATAGTTTGTGCATAAAAGTTTTCTGCATTGATAAGACTTTTGGTTTTCAACTTTTACTGAAAAGGTCCCAGGATTTACAAAAACTATTACTCAGATTTTAGTGATTTTTCACCTGAATTTTGGACTATTTAAGTTCATGAAAATACTGATTATGCTAAGAAAATCCAATACGTTACATTAGATTGCTGTGTTTATGTTAATCATAAATTAGTCTAAGTGCAAATGTCAGGTTGTCTGTTAAAGAAATGCAATGTCATGGTATGGAAGATATATACACACACATTCATATGTGTACATATTGTTAATATACAGTTCATTAAACAACAATATTAAACTGCTTTTAAACTTTCTGTTCTCTTACTTTTCTCTGTTTTTTGCTTTTTTTCTGTCCTCCCTTCCCCCAGTATTCAACCCGACATTTACCCAGAGAACTGTGAAATTAATTTTTTGCACTGATTTTCACCCGTTTATAAATTTTTGAGGTAAATACTAATGAATTCCTGGGAAATTTTAAACAACTTAACCTGAAATTGAAGAGGCTTATGTAGTGAACAGATTGAGTAGAACCATTTTTGTGATCACACAGCATTTACATTAGAACATTTCTGTACCTCTTATAGTCCATTATATTATTCTGTTCTTTGTTATGACAATTTCTCACATCTTGTATAATGATACAGTTTTAATTAAAATACTGTATAGCTAAAAAGATTTTTAGGCTAGAGTTATCGAATTCCAATTTTAACAATTGTGCCAAAAAGAAATATGAACTAGAATACATCCTCTGGGAGAGCTATGAAAATCCCATCTGTGATTAAACAGATGGCACCTCTTTGGTGAAATATACTATCCCAATGAAGTTTGCACAATTTGAACTATCTTAGAGACTGTATAAAACATGGTGTCCAGTGTGGAAGTTGCTAGGTTCCACACCCATATAACATAACAAACCATATGTCCCTGACATGGACTTTAATATGCTCTTTCTGTTCTTTCCCTTTTTAACATGACGGAGTAAACCACAGAACATAAAATCTAGAGACTACTGATATTTTAGAACTACTTATTTTATTCCAGCCAACTGCAGAATGTGAGCTAGCAATGCATCTATCCTGCTTTTAGAACAGAAAATCAGTATCAGTGATATTTTTTTCTATTGCATTAGGAACAAATCCTATCAAATGCTTCTCTCTTCAAATCAGTTTAAAGATGAAACTCGGTTATTTTAATATGATCAGCAAGAATTCAGTGAGTGTTTCCTACAGACTTCCTGCACTGTGCAATCAAGTTTTATGTCTCAACTTGTGACCTCTGTTCCAGCATGATATATTTTCAAACTGAATCACATTCCTAATACCAAAAGTACCCACCTCTTTCTGTTGACTGAAAGCTACCCTTTAATCAGCATCCTAAGCTAAGAGGTGCACTTGGCTGACTTAGCAGCCATTAGTTTTCCTGTCTGGCAATCCTCTGTCTTGCTCTGTTCCTCCAAAAGAGTCATTCCTTGGGCACAAATGCAGTATCTTTTGCTTGGTTTCAGTAAGTATTTCACCACTAAGTCCTTTCTCATACAGGCATGACTTCTTGGACTTCCATCATTTTCTTTATCTTTGTAATATGCTATTTGTTCTAACCTCACCGTCTGTGGACTGTTGGTCACTAAAAGCATGTCTACACTGCATCTGGGAGAAAATCTCCAAGCCCAGGTCTATTGACTTGTTCTAGTAGGGCATGTGCTAGTGCTCTAAAAATAGCTGTGTAGACTGCTTTGATGTGGTTTTGGTTCTCAAGCTCACCCCCCACTTTCTCCAGGGCTGCAGAGCCCGAGCTCCAGTCTGTAGTATGTACACGTGCCCTTTGGGTATATCTACACTGCAATTGAGAGGTGTGTTCGAAGCACATTTAGACATATCTAGATCACAGCTAGCTTGACTGCCAATAGCAGTGTAGCCGCAGCAGCATGGCCAATGGCATGAACTAGCCCCCTGAGTACAACTCTGCCCAGGATCTTGAATATGTACTCTCACAGCTAGCAGGGGGATCAGAGCAGGGTGTTGGGGTGCAGGGGGTTAGGGTTCAGGGGGGCATGGGGTGCAGCAGGAGGCTCAAGGCAGGGGGTTGGGGTGCAGGAAGCGTTTGGGGTGCAGACTCCGGCCTGGCGCCACTTACCTTGAGCGGCTCCGGGGTGGCAGCGGCGCGCAGCGGGGCTAAGGCAGGCTCCCTGCCAGCCCTGGCCCTGCGCCGCTCCCGGAAGCAGCCGGCACTGTGTCCATGTGGCCCCTGGGGCAGAGGGTTCTGTGCGCTGCCCTCGCCTGTGGGTACCTCCCCCAAAGTTCCCATTGGCCATGGTTTCCCATTCCTAGTCAGTGGGAGCTGCCGAGGGTGGTGTCTGCAGGCAAGGGCAGCGCTTGGAGCCAGGGTTGGCTCCAGTGTGTTTGCTGCCCCAAGCGGCGAAAAAAAAAAGGAAATCTCAGTTGAGCTGCCGCCCAAGAGGAAGCCAGAGTGAAGGACCTGCCGTCGAATTGCTGCCGAAGACTCAAGCAGGCCGACTGAGCTGCAGATGACGACGACCCGGACGTGCCGCCCCAGCAACAGACTAATTGCCACCCCTTTCTATTGTCTGCCCCAGGCACCTACTTCCTTCGCTGGTGCCTGGAGCCAGTCCTGTGCGGAGCCCTCCCTCTGCCCCCTCCAGGGGCCGCAGGGACATGGTGCTGGCCACTTCTTGGAGCGAGTAAGGGCCCGGGCAGGCAGGGAGCTTGCCCTAGCCCTGTGGTGCCACAGGGGTGGCAATCCTGCGGGCCGAATCCAAAGCCCTAACGGGCTGGATCCTCTCCACGGGGCATAGTTTTCCCACCCCGGACTAGAATCTAGATGATCACGGTGCTCCCTTCTGAGTTTTGAATCTGTGAATCTATGAACCAGGCCCCCCACATTGGTCAGAATTACAGTGTAGACAGGACATCAATTTCACTCTGATTATTGCCACACTGATGTTTATAGTTGCAGTGGAAAAAATCACCTAGAAAGACATCCTTTAAAAAGGCTGAGGGATTTGACATACAACTGAGTGGCTTTGTTTGCTTGATGAGTTAATGGCAAGCAGTGTCTATTTAAGGCATAAAGGCAGTTTATTTTATAAAGTTCTTTCTTTCATAATAAGGAGTTTTCAGAATTTGGAGCAGTTCTTCAGGTGACCAACTCCCATGGCAGAATTGATACCTAAATTACAACAGAAATGAATTACGTATTTCCAAAAATCAGTAAGATTAATTGTACTAATAAATTGAAAATATTAGATTATCTTGCAGATAGGCCAGTCTGCTTCAAGGCCCACAGTCCTTAGCCCACAATCCTAAAATAGCAAGATGTGTCTGTAAAAAAAATAAAACAATAATAATTGATCAACAGCTAAATATTTTCAGGGTAGAGACTGTCTGAATCATTAATTTCACATTCCCCCAAATGAATCAGACTACACACAGAGATACTTCTTATGAGCAAGCCAGAAAAGAGCTATCAGAAAATATTGTATCTGTGTGCACTGTGTATTTTGGGTAATACAGTGGTTTCACTAAGTATTCAAGACCTTATTTGCTAAAAAGAAATGCATAGCTGGGTCACATTCTTGATATGAGATTTTGAGCACCAATGGTAATGTGGAATTGTTGATGCATAAGGGGAAACACACTTTTGATGTGGTTACGTACTAGCACAAGGGCTGAGCTCCTACAACCATGGATACCACGGGGTTCTCACTCACTGTGGTTTTATGATGGGGTAATTCCATTTACTTCATTGGAATTGCTCTTGGTTTCCATCAGTATAAATGAAAGGAAATTAGGCCTATATTGTACACGCACACAAAAAAATCATACATGTGTATTTATTTTTAATCTACAGGAATAATTCACCTGAACTCTTAATTTAAAAATACAAATTAAATTAGCCAACTTTTTCCATTTACACAGGAGTACCAAATGGTGGCACAGAAAGAAACAGACTAGTCTGAGACTAGATTCTGATTGTAGACTTGCTCGTGGATAGTACCAGAAATTCGAATAACCTGTGTGTCTGATGGGTTAACAGAAGTGTCTGCTCAAAACTATTGCTGCAGTAGGACACTGCTGTCCTCCCAAAAGACAACACGTTAATCAGATATACAATACTACTGAACTATATGAGATTTGTGACTGCATCAGTCAGCAACGGGATACAAGTAGGACAAGTAATTACTTCTTTTTTATTTATTGTCAGGTATATCGTTATTAGAGGTAGCATTTTCAGAAGCACTCAGTGTTGGCCTAATTCTGCTGCCGTTGAAGTAAATGACTCCTGTACAGGAGTCCGTCCATGCATCTGAAGAAGTGGGGTTTTTACCCACGAAAGCTTATGCCCAAATGAATCTGTTAGTCGTTAAGGTGCCACCAGACTCTTCATTGCTTTTGTGGATACAGATTAACACGGCTACCCCTCTGATACTTGATACGCGTATGTAAGTTCATCATGGTGTACTTTATTTACTGTGTCTTATGCAGCTTCATGTCCTATCGCCATAAGACTTTTACCAAGCTTCAGCCTACCTCCTTGGCACAGGAGATGAGAGGTCTCACCTCTCTGAGATCCTGGTCTCCTTTGCCCTTTCTTCCTGTCCCCCACTTAACAGTCCCCAGCTAGTAAACTGAATCCCCTTGTTAACTGGTTAATCACCCAGTCCTAATCAATTGTCTCCCAGTTTGGCCCATGCAGGGAGTGGGATGGTTACAAAATACAGAGTGGTGAGCCAGTCCTAGACTACTCTCACTCTGTCGCAGCTCCCAGTAGGAGCAGAGGTAGGTCAATGCTAAGCACTCAGATTGGAAGCAGGCTTAGAAACAATTTTAGGCTAATGCTGAGAGCTTTTGAAAATCTCACCTCATCCTGTTTGGACCTTGCAGTTTCAGCTACACTGGAGCTAAAGCAACATTTGGAAAAATTATGAAAATGATCAGTGTAGAGGTCAAGATTCGCCCACTAGGTGGCACCAAAGCTAAAGCTAATGCCCTAGACCTATTTCACAAACCTTTTCTGCCTTCCTCTTGTGGATCTCCATTACATTCAGAACTGATCTTCATCTTCTTCATTTCCTTCCCCTCATGTGAGCGAGCATTCCAACCACATTGTTTGATTTTTGAAAAACAAAAATTAAAATCACAGGCTGTAGGGTTGCAATTATCAAGGCTAGGATAAAGAGGGCTGGTGGAAATAGACATCCAGGAACTGGAGTTTGCCAGAAGTCCACATTATTTATTTATTTATAGAAAGTGCTATAATTTCTTTTTTTTTAAAGTGGCAATCTTTAACTATAATGAAACCCAGACTATGTAGTATTTTGCACTAAAAATGGACCCAAATAAATTAAGAGTCCCAGAAACTAGATCATCTACCAAATTCAACACCTCTGATTGACAGCATGAACTGAGATACCTCAGAGTTTCATTTTCCAGTTGTTAACTTGTTTAATGTCTGCATAATTCACATTCCTTTTCTCTTGGAATGTATATAACCTGACTTGCTGGCACATGTCCGTATCAGAACAGGGCTGGGGCATTCATATTGTTACTGGGGTTAATATTAGCATTTAGAAACATAGAATCGTAAGACTGGAAGAGACCTTGAGAGGTCATCTAGTCCAGGCCCCTGCACTCATGGCAGGACTAAGTATTATTTTGAGCATCCCTAACAGGTGTTTGTCTAACCTGATCTTAAAAATCTCCAATGACAGACATTCCACAACCTCCCTAAGCAATTTATTCCAGTGCTTAAATATCCTGGCAGTTAGGATGTTTTTCCTAATATCCAACCTAAGATGCCCTTGCTGCAATTTAAGCCCATTGCTTCTTGTCCTATCCTCAGTGATTAATGAGATGGTACCTTTTGAGGCCATCAAGCACAGGCCTCAAAAGATACCATCTATCTGATTACTTTATACAGAGTGACAGCTTGTTAATAAATATTAGTTTGTATAGATGAATTATTTCCTTGGATAGTTAGCTTCCCTTCTTGGCTTCTGCACAATGTATTTACATCTCATTTATCCAAAGCTTTTAAACATGAGCAAATTATATTTAATGGATGTGAAACGCTGACAGGAGAGTTTTGATAAAATATTAAAGTAATTATGGCTTTGTACTCTACACTTCTTACTGTAAATAAATAATTAGTAGCTACTCAGTGGTTTAATTAAAGAGAACAGGAAGTTTATCCATTCCTTTCTCTCACTTTCTACCACCTTTTCATAAGAGCTGCTACACAGCAAAGAAAAAAGGCAATTCTACAGAATACTTTACAGTGATGAAAGGGCACATAGATTCGGAGTCAGGAGACCTAGTTTCCATTCCCATTGGTTTGCTGTTTGACCTTGGGTGAGTCACTGCTCTGTGTTCATTTTCTCTTTCTGGTAAAAATATACAGCAGACCATTTAAATTGTGTAATACTGATAATATTTATATTTAGATAGCATTTTGGCTCAGTAGATCTCAAAGCGCTTTACAACAATAATGATACTTTCTCATTTTTAAAGCACTTGTAGAGCTAGTTGTGAAAATTACTATATACAGTAAATGAAAAATATGATATGGCGGTTAGATCAAGGAAATGATACAGGAATCCTTGTGTGAAATTCTGGCCCTATTAAAGTTATTGGGAATCTTTCCATTGCTTTCATTTGAGACAAGATCCCATCCTTGAGCAGTATTCTTGCTTCTTCTATTGACTTGTTGTATAAACTTGGGAGATTATTTAACCTATATTTCCAATCTATAAAATACCAAGTGGGAACAATAATGCTTAAGTACCTCAAAAAATATTGTGAAGCTTGACCTTTGTAAAATGCTTTGAGATCCTCAGCTGAAAAGCACCAGGTGAATCCAGGTTTTACAAGTAACCTCAAAACTACTTTTCTATATTAACTTCAGTGTTATGTGGGCTTTCTTAGTATGGATGTTAGCCACAGAACTTCTGTTACTAGTAGCTAAGCTCTTAAAATAACAAAGGTGTTGCACTCACAATCAGACTGTAATTTCACAAAGGAACGTAGCCGCCTTACTGTACAAACTGGTTTGCATGCAGACCTTGCAACACCTTTATCTGAAGGGAACCGGCTCAGGTGCTATACAGAGATATGTGCTAAACAAGACCTTAATTCAGAGCCTTTTCCTTTTAGTAGTTTCAAAGTTCACCGGTCCCATATTTGAGAAAATGAAAACATTAAACACACAAAGTTTCAGGCAAATGACTAAACTAGATAATGCAGTTGGGAAAAATATCTTAAAAGATGAAAGTATTTTTCGCTTCACTAACTTGTTTTCCTAATTATTAAGAAGTCAGTAAAAAAATGTATGTTTAAAAACTTAGGGCCATATGCTTCCTTGGCTTGTGCCCTTGAAAGTGTAGTAAATGTTGTGAAGCCTGCCTCCAAGTTCTATGCATAAACTAAAATCTCCTATGTAGTATTCTGACATACAAAATTGTGGACAATTTGGAAAAGATCTAACAACTTCAGAAAGAAGGCATAATCTGAAGAAGTCTTGGAGAGGGTGGGACAAATCCAGAGTGTTAGCTCTGGAAAAATAAAGAAAGGGTCCTTTCTTGCCCCTGTTAAAGTAATTGTCAAATTTCCTTTACACTTAAAAGATCATGCCCTAAATCACTGCAGAAATCTGATAAGTTAATGCTGCTTTGACTTAACTTGCTATTAGCAAAAATCCTGCACCTTGGTGTGGCCAAAGATAAATGTTTCTGAGGATGTCTAAGCATATAGAGACCATCTGTAAATGGTGTGTGAAGTGATGGGAAACTGATCGCAGACAGCAAGGGATTTAGAAAAGTTTGCTGTATGTTTTCATAGGTCATGGCCCCTTGCTACAGTTTCTGCCCCACAGCTCCTGTAGTAGATCCCTGCTACATAGCATCCCCAAAAGTTTAGCTATGGGTTTTTAATATTTTCAGTAGGTGTTTCTGGCACCACCCACTGCTGGTTTCTACTAACATTGTTTCCACCTGACTTGATGGCACAATACCTATTTAGTAACCCAGTTCAGTTTGATAGTCATGTTCTGGGAATTTTAGCCCTTTCTGCACCTTTTTTATTACAAGTAGGAGCATGTAGCTCAAAAAGTTGCTGTATTTTCAAATTCTCTGGGACAACTCTCTTTCCCCTGAAAAGCAATAGGAGGAGAAAAAAACCTTAGCGTCTCCTCTCATAGTTTCTTATGCAGCATCCAGATCAAGCGGATGGAATTGCAGAGTAAGGTGAAAGAAGTGGCTTGCAAGCTCTGTGGATCCTGAGAACACATACAGACAGAACACATACACGTCCCCACCATCCATGTGATTAATCAGACTTTTTTTATTGTAGGGCCTCCATGGTAGGAATAAGATGGCCAACTTTCTAATTTGTGAAAACCAGACACTGAGTGCCAGAAGCTCCCCTACCCTTTGCCCCACCTCTTCCCCCAGTGTCCCACCCCTGCTCCACCTCTTCCCTCAGGGCCCCCCCACTCCTCTTCCTCTACCCACCCCCCATCATTTGCTGCTCTCTACACCTTCCCCCTGCCAGCTGAGCGGTAGAGGGGTGACTGGGGTGGACAGAGGAGGGAAAACCATGCTCTGGAGGTGAAGGGGTGACTGGGGCAGGACAGGGGGCAGCACACCAGAGGCGGGGCACAAAGGAGGCTGAGAGGACCCTGGCAGTGAGCCCAGCCACCAGTATCGATCCTCAAACACCGTGCCTTCAAGGATCCCTCCCCAGGTGCCAGCCAGGTACCTCTTTCTACCGGAACGAGGAAGTTCCTCCAGCTCCAGCAGCAGCTGCTCTTCCTTCCCTCCCAGTGGCAGAACAGAAGCCAACTGTGATCATTTACTGAGGTAACTGGACTTTTGGTGTCTGGTCAGTAGTTCAGACTGGACACTGTCAGGTCCCTTTTTCGACCGGACTTTCTGGTCAAAAACTGGACACCTGGCAACCCTAGGCAGGAGGGGTCTTTTGTGAGCCTTGCTGCCATTGTCTGTACCTACCATTCATCTCATAGGCTGAGGTAGAAGACATGAAAAATAAATAATGAGCATTCTTTTTTGCTGGGATAGCCAGTAGAAGTAAATTGAGTTAGGATAGAAGCATGCCACAGAGTGATCCTTTCTTGGCTCCTGATTCACCCTTCTTCATCACACCCAGATTTGGAGAGCCCTGCTTGTGTAGATTTGAATTTCAGAGGGCCATAAGAGGGAAGGAAGCAAGCAGCACATCTGCTGCTCCCTGTTCTTCTGCAACATTCTCCCAAGTTGCACCTACTTTAGCTTCCTTCCATGGCAGTAAGATCAGCTTAACATGGTGTTTTGGGAAATTATACGTGTCATTCTGCAAGTATTCAAATGTCAAGGAGATTTTATTTTTATCAGAAGGATGCATTTTGGAGCCTGAACTTTTTTTTTTTTTTTTTTTTAATCGGAATATTTGAGGCTAAAGCTGATAAACTTCCTCTCTGACTCCAATATAGAAATGAAGTGCATATATTGAGTATTCCATTACTTGGATGTCAAAATAATTAATTACAGCACTCTGATGCATTTTACCATTTGAAAGAATTAATTAAAACACACTTGCTATTGTCAAGGGCATAAAACATGTAAATAGAAATGAGATCATATCTTCATGGTGGTCATGGTTTCCCTTTGTATGCTGTGTAGCCTCAGAAAGTGCTTTGTGACCCTGCACTGTGCCAGGCTGTATCTCCCGAAATTATGTGTCTGACTACAGAAAGAGAGAGATTCTGGGCCAAATTCTTACCTGAGTTGCACTCTGTCAACCCCACTGAAATGAATGGGAATTGTGCATACTACAGAGTTTGACCCTATGTGTTATTTATAGCTTACATATAAAATATGCTGTTCCAAACAATTAGATAATTTCTGTGTTGGTAGTTTTTGAAAAATAAACTGAGCTGTGTAGTTAGTTCAGTCTGACATAAATGCAGACATGGCAGCATGTTCCATATTCTCATTGCCTGCATGTTGTAAAGCTCTTGTTTTGTTAGTCAAAGTGTAGTGTAGTTACAAAGACTAAAGCTTGATTCTGTGTAACATTTTGGACACTCAGCGCTCCATAAACATGTAGTAATAACTATAAAGAAGATTTGTGTTTCATTTATGCTACAGATGGGTTACCCTTTTAATCCACTATTTAATATGCTATTCTCAAATGAAGTCAGCCCCAGCTCATGAAGATAGATCCCTTAGTTTTAATATAGCAATGACATAGAATAGTTTTTCTCTCTGCATTTAAAATACATTTTCAAATTACAGTCTGAGGTTAGTTATTTAATCTAAAAATGACCTACACAATTTTTGGGCCAAATCCTGCATTTTCCTCTGCATCCAGAACTCTCACTAAAGTAACTAGGCATCTGGGTACACAAGGAGTGAAGGATTGAGTCCTTGTCTAAAAAAAATATTAATTACACTACAATGACTTATATGTTGTATTATTTACCTCATTATAATTCACTATATCTGGGGAGTTAATTACGCCCTAGGTAAATGGAATCCTGGTGCTATTAAGTCCCTTAAAGTTGATGGACACATAGCCAGGCCTTCTGCTGAAACCCACTAATCAAATATATGTATGTGACTCACCATAGAAACATCTCAGCCAATGGCACCAGCATATTGAACTAATCCGTCATGTTCTGGCACATGCACAAAGTATAGCAACAAAAATGACAGCATGGTAACGGCTGCTGCACAAAAGCAAAATTAGAAACATATTATTTACAAAACCATATATAAAATATACGAGATAAAGATATCCCACAAAAAATGCAGAAAAAAACCAAATGGCTTGTATTTTATAGTAATAGTACTTCTATAATGTTTTCTTTTTTAAAATGCTGTACAAATATTAATTAATGGCTTTAGCCCCAATTCTTCAATCAGCTCAGTGCCACATGGTGCTCCATTACAGTAAAAAGGGCTCTGCCTGGGGCAAAGAGATCTGTCCACATGAAGTTTCATTGACTTCACAGGGGCTCCACACAGACATGAGTCCATCCACATGTGGCTCATTACAGGATTGGGCCCTTATGTTTGATCTGATCATTCATAGTGTGAAATCCTGGCCCTACTGAAGTCAATGGGAATTTTGCCATTGACTTCACTTGGGCCCAGGATTTCATCCATTGGTTTTTGTCTCCTAAACCAGTGGTTATCAACCAGGGGTTTGCTCACACAGAGATCTTGCCCGGGGTATATTAACTCATCTAGATATTGCCTAGTTTTACAACAAGCTACTCTACACTAGTGAAGTCAGTACAAACTAACATTTAATAAAGACAATGATTTGTTTATACCGCTTTATATACTATACACTGAAATGTAAGTACAGTATTTGTATTCCAATTGATTTATTCTATAATTATATGGTAAAAATGAGAAAGTCAGCAATTTTCAGTAATTGTGTGCTGTGACACTTGTGTATTTTTATGTCTGATTTTTTGTAAGCAAGTAGTTTTTAAGTGAGGTGAAACTTGGGGATATGCAAGACCAATCTTGGGGGTATGCAAAGACTCCTGAAAGGGGCATAGTTGTCTGGAAAGGTTTGAGAGCCACTGTCCTAAACCATGAGAACTGATGTCATGTTACATTTATTTAGTTTTAAGAGAGCAGTTTCCATCTCTCTCACACACACATATACATCTAAGCATATATTTTATTCACATATAAATAGCTATTTGGGGACCTAATCCTACATTCTTTGCAAACCCTAAGCTCCCATTGGTTACAATGGGAATTTGTGATGTACAGGGAATACAGGATGAGGCCTTTATATCTAAAATTAATTGTAAAACCAACAGTAACAAATCAAATGCTCAAGGATTTCTATTATGTCATTATTGTGTGTTGTTAAATTACCTCATTGCTACCAAACTTTTAAGCATATTTGACTTGCTTTGCATAGACTAATAATGCTTGTTAGCAGATGTCCATCTCACCATAGGATAAGGATTTTAGGAACATACTTTTTAGAATAGTTTTTAAAACCACACACACAGGATAAATATACTTAAGGCTGTCTTCTTCCACACTGCTGGTTTATTATTTTAAAGATATTTCATTTAAAACACTTAAAAAAGAACTTCCTTTGTGTCAAACCTGCTAGTATCAGTTAATGTAAATAGTGTCACTCCCTCTCCACTTCTGCATTCCCCATTTCCCCTGGCCTCTTGCTTTTTGTCCTTCCAGATCCGACGCTCATTGTAAGCTACAGGCAGAATCTCTTTTCCCAGGAAATTATGTCCAGCGGGTGGGTGGATGTGTGTGTGTTAATTACAGGATCATTACTTTATGGGAACTTTCCAGTTCTGCTTTCTGTGTTTTACTGGTTGGGTGGTTGGTTTGTTTGCTTAAAGTGCAGCTCTGATTACAGTGAAAGGGGAGGGGAGGACTAAAACATGATGATTTGTTCAGTATGTGACCGAAAACGGAGTCTTTCCGTGCATACTTTTCTCCCTGTCTGTCTCCAGAACAAAGTGACCCTTCAGTCAGCCCCCGTGGGGCATTCAGCCGCACAGAGAGTACAGAATCCGAGCTATACAAACAAACAGGAGCGTTCGCTCGCTCTCTCCCTGTTTCACTCGCACACACTCAGGGAGGGAGGAGTCTGGATTCCTGGTACGGAGAGGTGCAGAGCCGATCCCTGGCCTCTTCATAGCTCCTCCCAGAGTCGTGCAGCTGCCTGGCAAGTGCTTTCAGGAAGCAATATTTAAACAGCTACAGTGTAACATGTGAGAAGCCTCGGGGTCTGGAGGGCCGTGGCGCTGCGGCTCTGAGGGCGGAATGGGTGGTTTGTCACGTACAGAGCGGCAGGCGGGAAGGCTCTGAGAGCCAGATGAGCTTCACACGCTGCAGAGAGCAAGCGGAAGAAGGCGGCTGTCGCTCTCTCCACAGCCCCAGCCCCGCCAGCCAAGGGAATCGACTCCGCTGCTGACAAAACCCGCGGCCCTCGCTCCCGCTTCACCCCGGGCGCTGCTGCTGGCTCTCGGGTAAGCCACAGAGCAACTTCAGGGCTGGGCTGTGACAGGAGAGGCCGGGTTTGTGAGAACAAATGATCGGAGGGAAAGGAAATGTCGGATTGAAACAGGCGGACAGTAGAATCCTTGTCATCAGCCGACGAGTCTTGTTTTAAAAGCGCCTTGAAATTAATCCCGCATGCGGGAGCCTCCCGCTAAGTGAGCGCGGGGTTGGCCGGCCCGGGCTCTTTGCGAGAGGGTGACCAAAGCGGTGTGGTGGCAGGTCACAGCTTGGCGAGGCTCTGCACTCTGCGTTGCTACGGGTTGTGGGGTTGCTGCCTGGGAGCCGCAGCGCCGCCCCAGAGGAGGCAGAAAGTCCCCAGGTGACCAGTCCAACCGTGTCTTTGGCTGCTTTGTTTGTTAGGGCGGCTGGGGAGTTGCTTCCCCAGCAAAGCGAAGGGCAGTAGGTTTTTATGATGGCGATTCCTAATTGTCAGGGGCTTAGTTTGCAACCCACGAGACCTGTCTCTGTGCTAATACATGGCACGCAAGGTCTCCACGCAGAGCGACTTGAGTTCAACGTTATTTCAAAATAATATTGGTCATTTTGTGATGTTAGAGAGGTGCCTAAATGTAGATCTCTCCAGATTGTAATGCTTCTTATTCCCATTGGTTTCTGTTTTTATAGACAAGTTGAAGAACTCAATTCTATAAAATAAAATGAACTGTTCTTTTAAAAATATAGCACAGACGCAGAAAGTAGTCGAGTGAACAATAGCAGTATTAAAATAGCATTAAAGATATAGCTGAAAATGTTTTTAAGTCCCCCAGTTGTTCCCCGGCAGCACAAGGCTCCCGAACCACTTACATACACAGGCTGCTAAACTTGGGTGTAGCAGAATGCAACTTCCATAACTCTGGATCCTCTTGTATTTGAGGGTTTAAACCTAAATCAAATGGCCCTTTGAAGTTATTTGAAGCTTTAAGGTGTTATTTTATGGTTCAAGTAGAGAACTGATTGATAGTGACTGTGGAAGATGTGTTCCAGCTGAACTTGTGTTCTAGTTGGCAGACTGGTAGAGTCACCTTTCAAAGTAACCCTAAGAATCTAAAATCAGAGGACACATCAGCATTTGCCTACTTGTATTTTATTTTTCCTGACAGTCCTGATAACACTACACTCAATTTAATATGAAATGTTTGTAAATAAATACTTTACTGTAAAAGTATGCAACCAAAACTAGATCTTTTTGTAGAACAGACCTTCAGCATGAAAACAACGATTGGATCATATCTGGGTTTTGAGGGGTTTTACTTCAGAATAATCCATTATTCTCACTTGAATGCATATTTTCAGTAAATCATAATCTTTAATGTACTAAACAGTACAATTTTAGGCTACACATGGTGAATTTGAATAGTTTTTAATAAAATGCAATCAAATATCAAACTCTTGGCTAATAAATCAGTATTTTGTCTTCCAATAACCCTCTAGATATATAATTATGTATTTGCATTTTGGAAACATTTTGTTTTTCCCTCTTGTAAATCATTGACATTTCCATTTTTTACAAATGTTTCCCTTATTCCTGAGAAAGTAACACACTCCTTGATGTCCTTTCCAGAGCAGTGCAGTTCTAGCTGAATGGCCCTCAGTAGGCAAGCGAGCTTGTTGGTGTGTCACACAAGGGTGATTGAGTGCAGTATATATGTGTGAATCAGACTGTGAGAGAGTATATGGGCATGTGGGACAGTGTGAAGCTGTATCTGGGCATAAAATGGGAGTGTCTAGGCATGTATGAGACTGGTGTGTAAGTATTTGCAGTACTGTTTAAAGACTAAGTGTGAAATCCTGGCCTCTATTGAAGTTAATGGGAGCTTTGCCATTGACTTTAATGAGGTCATGATTTCAACCCCAGCAGTTAAAGTGTGTGTATGTGGGCATATGAGACTGTATGAGAGTGAATGTATCTGCATGGAGTCAATACCTGTGTCGGAGAGAGAGAGAGAGAGAGAGAGAGAGAAAAAATGGGTGTGTGTTAAAAGTGGTGGGGACATATTACATTGTATGTGTGAGGGTGTGAATCTCTGGATGGGGGTGTGTGTGTGTGTGTGAGTGACAGAGAGAGAAGGAACAGGGCAAGGCTTCTATACAATATGATGAGCCAAAGCCCTATTTAGTAATAGACATTAGGATAGGAAGAAGAGCATCAGTTTTCCCTGCCCTCGCCAGGGTCTATGTGCATGTCTGAGTGTGTGTGAGAAGACTGCAAGTGTGTGGTTGGGATTAATTAGTCTGAGTTTGGTTGGTTTCTTGCTTTACATGCCTGGGGGCTACCCACAGACACAGAAAGAGGAGGAGTTTGCTGTTGCTGGCCTGAAATCCTCTCCAGGAGTGATCTTGTTTGTGTCAACCTTGAGCAATTAGAGAGAGTAACTGTCTTGTTTTCCCTTCTGCCCTAGGTTGGCTCTTGTGAGGCTCTGGGAGTTTGAAAGTGATTTGGAGAGAGCAGAGTCTGTGTCGGATGGATGCTGAACTGGAGCCAGCCTGTGTTGTGCAGCAGGCCCACTGTCCAGGGATGAAGTGCCCTCCTTCAGAAGACTTTCCTCCCCAGATAGGGCTGTCTGATAAGATCCCACCGGTAAAGCCTTGCTTCAAGAAGAAGCAGCAAGTGCAGAAGAGGCTGGACACAGAAACTCTCAGGGCTTTGCGGCCAATCTTCACCAGTTTGCTGGGAGCTGGGAGCCTGGATGGGGTCTTTGTGCACAGAGGCCAAAGTGGAGGTCATAGCAATTTATGTGAACCCGCTGTGAAAAAGGCCCTAGGACTCAGTGCCCCCTGTCCCCAGCCGGGCAGCAATGTGGCTGTGCTGATGCCAGGAACTTCAGATGTGCAAGGTCAAATTCCAGAGACTCATGCACCTCCTGGTCACCCTGAGCAGGAGATTCAGTCTGGGGTTAAGGGCTTCCCATCAGAAACCAATCCTGGGACTGCTGCTGATTCCACTAATGAATCATTCCAGCATCACCCCTTTCACTCAGTCTCAAGTGATGCTGCAGCCTGTCCAGTGTGCCCAGACAAGATACTGGAAGACTACACATCTGGATTATTCCAGGAGAATAGCTGCTTGATGCAGTACAATTTGAACCCAAACGATGAATTCAATGCTGGGCTCTTTCAGGACAAAAGTGAGGAGGCTTCACTTGATCTTGTGTTTGAACTTTTGAACCAGCTGCAATATCACACCCACCAGGAGGATGGGATAGAGATCTGTGTGGATTTTCTGCAGGGCAATTGTATTTATGGCAGTGACTGTCCCAAGCATCATACTGTGTTACCATATCACTGGCAAATCAGGAGGACTGCTACTCAGACCTGGCAAAGTGTGACCAATGACTCTCAAGAGCATCTGGAAAGACTCTACTGCAACCCAGACAATGACAGGATCAAAGTGAGGTACCGGTAGGTAATTGCATTCACTTACTAGCAAAGCCAAATGCACGCAGCTAAACAACAATTAAGGAAAATAAAAATCAATGCTGTTTCCCATACATCTGGTGAACAGACTGTGAGTTGTTTTTTGGGGTTGTTTTTTTTTTTGGGGGGGGGGAGGGGGATTCCCTTTCAGATACTTAAAATATGCCAATATTTGCTGAAATGTATGGTAATATTGCCTGTAGTCTTCCTGTACTTAGCTAGTTGGGTCCTTGCAGAGTACCATTTTTTGTCATTTTATATGTCATTTAAAGTTCACAGTACTATGTTGACGGAAGAATTGTTCTGTGACCTAACTACTACTACTCAGGGAACTTGATTACCTGTGCCAAAGGGAGAACAGTGAGTGGCTATGCTGAAATGCTATTAGCAGCACAGCTGTGTAGCATTTCAAGTGTAGACACCTTTCCAATGGAGGACTGAGATATGGAAATTAAACTCTACTTACATGAGTCCTTCTACTGGAAAGTAAGTCTGCTGCATTAAATATTTCCCTCTCCTGCCTCAAACGAAGGCCATTGTAGAGAACTCATAAATGCAAAGCTCAATGTGTTGGAGATATGCTAAAGGAAATCTGTTACATATTGTAGTTTCTCAGATCTTTTCTTATTTTCTTATTGCCCTTTTGTGCCCTGCCTCAGAAGCCTGCAGTGCCACTTCTTCTGATGAGAGAGTGCGGAACTACCCTTTGTCCACATACATAGAATAAAATCTTGAGTTTAGTCTCTAGTATCTGCATCTCTGAGTTAGTTTTCCCAAACACACACTATGAAGAGTGTCATTCCTTCTTCCTTAATGTTTCAGGGTCAGAAACATTTCAGTTTCAGTTACAATACTGAATTTGCCTTTTAGATACCAGAGGCCCAAACCATTGCCCAGTGAAGTCAGTGGGAGTCTTTCTATTGACTTTTATTGAGCACTGGATTAGCTTCTAAGGCCTTTGCCTCATCAATTATAACTTCTCACCCTTTCACTGACAACACCCTGGAAAATAATGACAGCACCTATGTCGTTCATAACCTGCACTGAAAATTAAAGCAAGGTAGAGAAAAAGAAATTCAATTATATATTTTGGGGAATAAGCTAGAACCCATGATACAGAATTAAGTCTCAGAAAATGTGCCTTTTTCCTCAAAATATCCTGACTTACAAACAGAATCCACTATATTTTAATGTTACAATGTTGTGGCTTACTTTTTTCAGGTAGTTTAAACTGTATATAACTGGCTATGAAAACTGAAAATAAATCAGCCAAAAAAAAAAAAGAGTCTAGAAATAAGAAAACAGATCTAAGTAACTAAAATCTGAGCTCAGCTAATAACAGAAAAGTTCCTTAAGTTTTCCTTTTTAAAACAAAACAAAAAAAACCCTCACAAATTCCATTGCTATACACATGAGATTGCTTGTCTAAATCAGTGTCAGGAGTGAATAATTAAAAAAAATAATAATCAAAAACCCCTTCACAGCCACTTTAATCCTCCCATTTTCAGATTGTAAAACTGGCAGAATAGTGCCCTCACCCTTTACACTTATGATGCTAATTTCCAGTCTGGTGAGTATTTTGGCATCTTGGTACATGGAGTTTCTGTCTGTCTAAACTAGTCAGGAAGAAATTTATCAGGATTATTGTCAAACACATTATGTTCTGCTGCCATGAGTAAAGTGAGAGAGGCAGTGTAATCCTGGAAAATCCAGAGATGCTGGGTCAGAACTATTCTGAATGTTCTATAGCCTGCTAGAGACTTGCTGGAGTACAGAGCTAGATCTTTGAACATCCGGAATTGGATCAGTTTTAAACAACAGACTCTCAGTGGGTATTGTCCATTTTAGTTTTGGGGGGGATAGAAGAGGAGGTAGCATATTGAGAGTATAAATACGTTTAATACTTTTTAGTTGCAAAACTTCCTCACCAAGCTGCTGATCCTGTAGTCTTTACCTCAGTCTCTCCATTGACTTTGGTGGGAATCTTGGCCTTAGTCAATACTACGCGAATCAGGCCCCAGAATAAGATCTAACGAACACTAGCAATTTGCAACATCCTGTACTCTTTCTAATAAAAGATTTGTTAAATGTTATTGTGGAATCAAGATCTAGCAAATGTTGTACATCCAACTATTTAGTTCCTTGAGAGATCTACCTTAGAAGATAATTATCAGCATGTGCCTAGACACAGAACTTACTCAGCATTGGGACTTCTAGTTTTGAACAATGAATCTGAAAAGGACTTTTTAGGGGTTGCAGTGTACAGGAGGAAGCTCTCTCTGACAAACAGTATCTCTTTATGTCAGAGACACCTCCTAATCCTTTGGATATGGATTGTTTTGGGGTCAATATGAGTCTTCCTGGAGTTCACTTGTGGTCACTGCAACCTGACTTTTCCTGTATTCCAAAGCGATGTTGTGTTTCCTGGCAACAAGATGCAGATAGTGGCATGTTGAACCTTGCTGAGAGGCTCACAAACAAGCTGGAGCAGCTCATGGTTCACATGGTTACTACATTATTTGGCTAAAGCTATTAAATCTCTTGTGGTCAGACTAGCTTTACAGGCCTATCTATGCAGATTGCATAAAACAAGGAAATGTCTGTTCAGCAGTTCGCATGTCCAAGAAAGGCCAAGCAGAAACCAGCCTCACTAGTAACCAGTGAGTGATAGTTGTTTATTTTTCCCTTGTTTTGTACATAGTTTACATGGCATAGTTACTCATTATACAGTTACACTGTATCCATAATATTTTCATTATGTAAAGCTTCAAGAAAGTTCATGGTTCTGGGCCATTGGCTCAATGAGGGATTAATATCTAAATTAAAATTATTGTATTCTTTAGGTATATATTTGTATGGATATTTTCTCCTCATTATCTGTTACGATGTTCATCCAAATAGACATTCAGTTGTTGGATTTTACCTAAGGGAATGTGATCTTAAAATAGGAAATGTAATGCACCTTGTTTAATTAGTTCATTGTAGTAATGGTGCCTCAGACCTTCAGTTACTGCAGTATGGCCTCCAACTGAATATATAATTTCATCATAAAGGGATTTCTCTGTTTTGCTCTCTTAAATGTTGAATGGGGATATAAACTTCAGCAGATTCAAAAATTCACAAGCACTTAGTCGTCTTCCTCATACATGCAAGGAGAGGCCCTGGAGAATGTCCAGATGCAGACTATGAATTTGAGAGAACAATACCAAGTACCACTTTCCAGAGTGAGTGCCCAGTGATATTTTAGGATACTCTTCAGTAAGGGATAATATTTGGCTGCAGAGTTAAGCAGGGTTTTTTTCAGTGCTGTATAAATTATGCATCTGTTTCTGCAGAAAATGGGAAAAGTTCAAAGGCACTATATTAATCAGCTTTTCAAAACTAAATTTATCATTACTTGTTGCATTATGGTCTTCATAAAACCATCATGTAATATTCAGCCAACCAGATCCCTCATTTGACTGAACATCCCAGCCCCTCTGTTTGGAAAGGAGACATCCTTGCATGCAATGCAATTTCTAGCCATCCATTCCGTTGTACTCAATTAATTTTTTCCCCTCACATTCCATGTTACTGTGAGACAAGAACAGCTCATGGTTCTTTTCATTTGTTCATGTGGACAGAAGCGCCCTAAAACTGGAAAAATATAAATTAACATGCTTCTGATACCTTTTTAAATGTCATTAGGGTGTTTCCATATGGTTCTAAAGTCACTTATAGCCAAGTAGAAGCCTTTTTTACCCCCTCAGGGACTTCTGACTTAAGTCCATTTGTTTCAGTTGTTAAATTAAACAAGTTATCTCTCTGATCTGCACAGCTGTTCCAATGTATGAGATAACTCATTATATGTTATTGATAATACCAGGGATGAGAGAACAGCTGAAATTTACTGTGCCTTGCCACTTCTTGAATATACACAGCTGAATGGATTTGAATTTATTTTTAAAAAATTCTTTGCTAAGCAAAGAAGTGTGTGAAGTGATTTTTTAAATGTGCCTTGTGCTTTATGATAATGCAGTCCAATGAATTCTTATTTGCCCCTTGTTGTACTACCATTTACGTATGAAATAAAACTAATTGGCTTCTAGCTATAAAAATCTGGAGATGTTAGGCATATGTAGAGCTGTCATAGGAATCAGCAGCAATCACTCATTTATTCCTTTTCTCCTTTCGCATCAGTAAGCAGATTGGAATTTTGAAAGCAGCTGTCACCTGCCTTCTGGTTTAGGTCAGTCTGTTCCTTGTGTACTTATGGTAATAAAACAATCCTTTCTAAAAGCAAAGATTTATAAGTGTTTAAATCAGGTTGCTTGGAAGAATTGTTTATAGGTAATCCAGCGGTCACAATATTGTGCAGTTGCCAACCAGTGCAGTTCATTAAGAATGAATAGCTGAAAAGAATTCACTAAAATAGTTTGTTTAGTTGGAGCCTTCATCCTGAAGTCCTCTCTAACTTAGACCAAGTACTTATTGAAATCAGTAGGAGTTTGATATGCATATGTACTGTACAAGCAGGCCTTTGCAGCCAAATTTTCAAAAATGGCCTGTGATTTTTGGGTATCTCAGTTGAATGCCCAACTTGAGATGGTAAGTTCGCCACCCAAAAACTGAGGCCCCCAGAGTCAGTGGCCTCTTTTGAAAATGTTATTGATTTATAACTGATCATCAATCATAAAATACTAATGCACTTTGTACAATTTTACTGTTTGCCATAAATCTAGTTTCATTTCAATATTCATGAAGTTTGATTTAGGAGACTGATTCATAGAGCTTGCCTAAGTCTCATTGGAAAATTGGACTTTGCCTGCTTTTGAAAATTCTGTCCATTGTCACTTTTAAAAATGAATATATGACTCTTGAATTAGTTTGAAAGCTTTGGGAACTAAAGCTTTCCCAGTGTCACTCTTCTAATATGCCTCCATATTGTTTTGAAGTTCATATTTAGTAGAGCTGATTGAAAGCTTTTAGATGGATCAGTTTTCTTTCTGAAAATGCATTTTCATTGAAATCAGAATATTTTTGTGGAAACATTTTGTCTAACTGAATCATTTTGAATTTCTCATTTTTTATTTCAGTTTTGTAATTTTGATTCATTTTGTTTTGACTTTTATATTTTAATGATGCATTTATTACATACATGAAATTATTTTGAAACAAAAAGATTCAAGCATGTTATTAAAGCAAAACATTTCAGTGATCAAAAAACTTTCAGAATTTTCATTTCATGGGAAGTTTTGAAATAATTTCTTTGAAATGTTGGAATTTCCTATGGAATGGAAATTCCACTTTTCCAACAAGTTCTAATATTTAGCAGTGACAGTTAAATTTTCCCCTTGCCTGGTCTGTCCTTGGACACTCCGAGACTATCAACCTGAATACTACTGTCGTGATAGTTTACCTGATATTGATTTACCTTTAAACTGCAACCAGTGAGCAGAAACTCCAACACTAAATGAGGATTTATACTCTACCACTTGGGACTGCACTGCACTGATACTACTAACCTAAGTCTGTATAAGCACCTGACAACTTTCAGATTCTAACGATTTGATTCTACTGATCTGTGTTAGATTCAAACTGCTAATGTAGAAGTGAGTTACCAGTCCTTGAATGAAGTCCCCTACACCCCTGGCATTTGATTGTTCATTGGTTTATTAGCAGAGAAATGAAAAAACACCTTATATGTTATAAACCTTGTATTGCTGTGGTTTCTTTTTAATGCCTCTGTATAATACTTATTAGGGTGTCGGAAAAAAAAAACCCCAAAAAAAACCAGTGGCAGCAGAATGTAGAGAAGATTAGAATACTATTGATCATTCCCCTTTCAGTGACACATCCATAATTGCAATAGATTTGTTAAAAGTCCGCAGTATAAACTATGAGGCCACCATCCCCATATGGTTGTAAAATAATTCATGTGATATCTTCCTTGGTTGCTTAGAGCTATAAAAAATTGTGAGAAACTTCAAGGGAAGAATACTGGCATATATAATGGATGGGAAAGTGCATCGGACAACCTTTGACCCAATTATTAAGATTATTTATTCATTATTTTTCCTTATTCTTATTTGACATTTTTTTATAAGTAGTTCATAGACCTCATTTGTTTCAGATACACAAGCCTGAGTTTGAATTTTATGATTCAGCAGCTTTCAGTAGAGAATCTGAACAGTCAAAAGTTCATTGGTTTACATTAGCGTATTCCTGGGAGGTGCAAAGAAAAAATCTGGTATTTTATTAGGCTGGATAGTACTTTGAGATTATAGCAACACACGTACATTAGAACTAAAGTCACCCTGTAAGTACAAAGGTGAAATCTTATCAAAGTCAATAAGGTTGTACTACTACCTTGGTGAGCAGAATTTAGCCCATTCTATACAAAATAATAATATGGGTTTTAGATTTATTGTATTTCCAAATGAACAGGTCATAGTTCTAAGGCTGATTGCTTTGGTGAAACCTTCCTTATTTTGTCAACGTATATAGTTACTGTTGCTAAGATATAAAGAGTCAGGCAAAGGGGGTGTTAAACGAAGGGCTCTGTTTACCTGTTTCCTAATAGCAAGTAAGCGAGAATTTGTCTCCCTGATTATACTTAACTGCTATATTTTGTTTATTTACTGGAAACACCCACTTGACCAATGATGATGAATCAAAGCATAGTTATCACAAAGAATGGATCAAACATGAGACCAAAGATGTTTGGGACAAGGTGCCCTTTCATTTGGCAAAAAACCATCATTCAGAAGTGCTCTGATGAATGTGTTGCTGTACTCAGGGGGGAAAAAAGAGCACTGTAATAAACTGCACCTCTTTGAGGTGAGTAGATATACCGGGCCAGCTTCCGCTCTCCGTTAAAACAGTGTAACTTCATTGGCTTAGTGGAGTTATTCCTGCTTGGTACCTACGTGAGAGCAGAATCAGACCCATTGTTCCAGATTTTCAAAGGTTGATATAACAGGTTGATAACCCTTGAACGTGAAGGGTTCTTGCATGTGCATTTACACTTCTTGTGCACACGTGACGTTTTGTGGGTTGAACAGGTAGGTGTGCATTTCTGAAAGTTGTATTGACCTTTTAAAAAAACTGGCCCACATTACTGTTTATGACAGAACTTCGCACTTATTGAGCACTTTTTCATCTGAGGATCTACGAGTACTTGAAAAAAATTCATAACTTTTTTAAATGTTTTGAGTAAAAATATTGGACCAGATTCCTTGTTTCATTTGGCCTGCTTTTATCCCATTCTGGTGATACAAAGCAGCCATGAACCCAGCCTACCGGTCAATTACTCTTGGTTTCTGGCTGGTTTGTGTCACCAGAGTGGTGCAAAACAACTGGAATATTCCAGTGAATCTGGCCTACAAACTCTACAGGCCATATCCTCAGCTGATGTAAATTGGAGTACTTTACTGGTGTCAATGGAGCTATACCAATTTACACTAGCTGAGGATTTAAATATAAATCTTTGAATGCAAATAGAAGGGACAACTGGGAATTGCACTCCGAAAACCAGCACATCCAGTAATGTTTGTAAGATTTGCATAAGTGTGACATCAGCAGTGTATTCATTAGAAGCTACAGTCTCATCTGAATTACACATGTGTAAATCTGGAGCAAAACCATTGTAGTTATTACACATTTACAGCTGTTCAATAATAAACTTTGGCCTTTTACTTCTCCACCCCTCCTGCCCAGTTTGTGAAGGAATTAAAAAAAAAAAAAATCAGCTAATGAATTTTTGCCAAGTTTGTGGGAAGTAGTAATACTGATTTACAGTCAGAAAGTAAAAGTTTTGCATTATTGTTGATAAAGGAGGTTAAGATTTAGAGGTGAATTTTGCTTACTGTGACATTTTCTCTTTCTGAATCGTATTTACTGTGTATGATCTGCATGGCTTACAGTCAGTCATAGCTGAGAGAAGCTATGTGATCTGATGAGAGGACAGATTAAGCAAAATCCTTACCAAATATTTTTCTGCCCTGTTTGTCACCTGCCCTCTTTCATTTTTTAGTTTAAGAATGTTGAAATAAAGATAAGACCATGAGTGAACATCATGTCTGCCATATTTAGTGTTAGCAATTGCCTTCATGCAAGATATTGCAGCTGTGGGGGATGCTGTTCATTCTTCTGATAGAGAGCACTCAAAACCAAATCACGTGCTCTATTGCTACACTACCAAAACCATGAGAAAAATTCCTTTCTTTGAGACTCATTGCAACTAATTGGCTTGATATTTCACAACATTTTGCTAAATGAGACAATGTGTTGCAATGACTTTTTTTTTTTTTTTTTTTTTTTTTTTAATTTGGGGGTGGGAAATACCTAAGAGGGCTTAAAGGAGGGAATGGCTCTGCAGGTCAGACCAAAGAATTTAAGAGTTAGGATTCCATGCTCTGTTCTTGACCAGGCTCACGCAGGATTTCAATGGCAGAGCCAAGTCTCATAACTTCTCTATGCCTAGTTCAACTTTTGAAGAATAACGGGGATGGTAATAATACTTAACTGTTAATTCCTGTGGGAGTTTTAATTACTCACTTTCGGATAGAACTTTCAGATCCTGCGCGCTGATACTGTATAAGTATTTCAGTAAAAGAGGCCTGATTTTTCAGAAGAGCTAAGCACCTACAACTTAGCAGACAACACCATTGAAAATCTTGCTGAACTTGCCAGATATGTATTCAGGAGCCTAACTTTGGGCACTCAGGTTTGAAAATTGACCTTAAATTTTTTTGGTAGATCATGAAAATATTGCAAAATTAAAAACCTGAAATATCCCATTCAGTCTCTCTCTCTCTCCCATTTGCCAAATCCAGGCCTGGTGTAACTAGGTGCAACTCTGAAGAGTTTTTGGGATTACACTTGCTTAAACCAGTTTTGAATTTTGCCCTTTCTTTTAGTTAATTTGGCACTACAATTCACGAGGTTCTGTCCTGATCTCATTAATGTTAATAGCAAAACTTAGTCCGCTTCTCATCTAATCTACATATTTAAAGCCTGATTCAAAGCCTACAGAAGTCATTGGAAAGACTCCCATTGACTTCAGTGGGTTTTGGATCAGGTACTTATAGAGCATGACTCAGTGTGGTATCTGGGCCCATATCCATTTAAATAGGAGCAGAATTGGGCCCATGTTTTCCAGGATCTGAGGCTGGATGTTTAAAACTACTGGCAACCTCACTTAGAAAAATCTACTAAAATAATTTCCTTTGGGTGAAATTCAGCCTCATTCAGTGCAGCTTAAGTACAGTAGTTCATAAACTTTGTGCTTGCCATCTCCACAGGGCTGGATTTCACCTTATAACTTTGCACAACTGTTTGCTTTAAATAAGAGAAAATAGCACTCATTTTAAAAATTGGCAGGGTTACCCAGGAGGTGTGAATACCTAACCAGTATTCTTGTGACTTATATTTGACTGAATTTGATTTAACCAAGCTTGCAAATTTGAGCACAAAAGGACTTCATATCTATTTGGAGAGACAGTTGATCTGTTGTTCTTATGAATAGCTTTTAAACTTTTGCTATTTCAGGGAGGAGCGGGGTTTAGTCAGAGGAAATCAACAGTTACATACTTTTAGATAGTGTTTAGCT
Source organism: Gopherus flavomarginatus (assembly GCF_025201925.1). Lineage (NCBI taxonomy): Eukaryota > Metazoa > Chordata > Testudines > Testudinidae > Gopherus > Gopherus flavomarginatus. The sequence continues at coordinate 90,239,456 of NC_066624.1, forward strand.
CTTAATCTTGCTTCATATCACAGCTGGTCTGATGGGAACTGAGTTTCACTTCCTGTACAGACCTTTGTTGATCAGTGCACCTCTTTTTTTCTGTTATCTAACATATGTGGTAAGTTTCATGACATGTATCTGAACTTAAGAGCAGAGTTTAAAACTCACATACCTTTTCACGTTACTTCTGATCAAAAATATATTTTTCTCCTAAACTGCTGTTTGCACATATGGTACAATTGCCTGGTTACAAGGATAGACTGTAGATTGTTCACTCATTACATTTAAGTTCATCATAAGAATTAGAGGGCCATATTCCTTGAACAGAGCAACATGTGATTTTAATGTGCTGTTAGTAGTGCATAAGAAGCTTGCTGTAAAGGATACAAAACAGACATCAGATGTCTTCATTGCCATTCTCTATGGATTGGGTGCAGAGGAACAGTTATCCAAATTCCATTTTGCATAGCAGTGGGGCAACTTCATTGAAGTCAACAGTCTCATGGTCTAATTGAGTACAGAATTTGGCCCTCCTTGTGTGTGTGCAAGATATATATACTCACTTAAGTGATGTTCACTGAAGAGAGTATAGAATATTTACTCTCATAATATAAATAAAATTCCATTAAACAGCCCACTTTCCTAAAGAAGGAGCATGATCTAGTTAGTAGTTAAAGTACAGGGCAGATTATTAAGCGGTCTCTATTCCTATGTTCTGGGGGAATTCTGCATCACTGCGCAGGCAGAATTTGCACAGAAATTAATGAGTTTTGCACAGAATTTCCTTTTCCTTCCCAGAAATGGGCTGCAGAGCTGCTGGCTGCCTTTAGAGGCTGCCTGCTGGACATAGCAGAGCACAGCTCGCAAGTAGAAGACGCTGCCAGAGGGAGCTGGAGGGTTCCTGGCAGGTGCAGTTCCTGGCATGCCCTGAAGGAAGGAGGCAACATGCAGGACCAGGACCCAGCATCAGGCTGTTTCTCCCTCAGGATCTCTTGGGTCTAGGGAGTGTGGTGTCTGGAGGGGAGGTGTTGCAAGCATCTGGCCAGGGGGAGGGGCGCGCAATTGAGGGCTAGAGTGTGGGTGTCTGGGCTAGGGGGCACCCTGCAGCTGGGCTTTGAGGGCTGGGGGGAAGGGGTGCATGCGAGTGTCTGGCTTGGGGGAGGAGGGGCCTTCAGCTGGGCTCTGGTGGGGAGCAGTACGGGTGTCTGGGGTGGGGGACCCCTTGCAGCTTGGGGGAAGGAGGAGTGGGTGTCTGTTCCCCCTGCTGGGCTCTGGGGGGAGGGGACAGAGAAATAGGAACTGGGTTGTGGTAGGAGTTTCTTTAACTCTCTACTCCTGGAGCATTTTTTTCTCTGTATTGTTGCTGACAGGTATTTTGAAATAAATTACCAAAATAATTGAAACTGGTGTGATTATATAGTGCTGTTTTGACAAAATGTGCAGAATTTTGCCAAATTTTAAAATATTGTGTACAGAATTTTTAATTTTTTGGCGCACAATTTCCCCAGGAGTAATTCCTAGCTCTACAGCTGATTTGCTGAGTGACTTTAGACAAGTCACAACTTCTCCATGTTTCAATTTCTCTGGATGTAAAATGGGAATATCTTCCTACCTCATAGGATTGCTGCGAGGCACAATTTAATGTTTTTGTAAAGTGTATTAACTGTCTCAGTTGGAAGGTAGTATAGAAATTCCAAGTATTGTTTTATTATTGGTTACATGTTGTACAGTGAAATAGGCAGTGGGAGTAGCTCTTGACCCTGCAGAGTGTTGGAATGAATTTCCTGCTTTCCCAAATCTGTTCCTAACTGTTGTCTCCACCATTTCCTTTCCTGTTATTCCTGCTAGTGCCATTTTCAGATAAAAACTGAATAATATAACTTGACCAACACTGGTCCTTTGATCTCATCACCCCTGGTACCGTCCCTCAGAATACAATATATCCAGGAATGGTATTGGAACATGGAGAACTCTATTGCATGGAGTTAATTGTTTGGAGGAAAGCTCAAGGAGGGGTTGAGAAGGAGCCCACTTTATCCCTTTCCCATTAGGATAGATTTTAATTCCCAATCCAAACATTGTCCATTGTACATTATGTAGGACCACCATCATTTTATATCTACATTTATCTGTCCCACGCTTACCTGCTGCAATCTCACATGGTTAATTATTTACATCAGAAATATTAAATCATGATACTGATGTTAAACATGAAGTTATTTTGGCTAAGGAGTGAATCCCATATAACATTAAACTTCTGGCCCTCTTATTTTTCTGAAGTCCCTGATTTTAGTCTTTGTCTCACATTTAGGCCTTGCACAATTGAGAGGTACATTGTCATATTTAGTTTCATCACCAGTATCTCAGGGCTAACCCAGGAATATAATCATGCAATCACCTGCTGTATCTGTCACAACTAATTTTGTTTCTGGGCTTTGCATTACATATGCTCGAAATAGGTCTTTCTTTTGAGGCACAGAAGAAAATGTTTTAAATGAAGCACTATTAACAGACAAATAACTTTGTGGACATTTGTTGAGGTTGCAATGCATGAGTACCAGCAAATGTTACAATTGAAAAAGCTTAAGCATTTTAAAATAATGGAAACATTTATAGAAAGGTAAGGAAATATTCAAAGCCATCCACAGCACTTAAATAAAAGGGCCCGTGTTAAATAATACCTTGTCTGTTCTAAACATTTTCTTTCCTAGATTTTAAATATATGTCAGTTTTGAAGTTTTACAGTCAAAGTTTAGAGGGACCTCAAAAAAGTCAAACATTTTGGGATACTCAAAGATGTCTAGGCAACCTGGACCCCCAGCTCCCACCAAAATTATTGGGAAGTGGGCATCTAAATATACAACTCAGTTTTGAAAACTTAACCCTTTTTAATCTATAGATTGAAAAAGTATCATTTTTAAAGCACTCATTATTTGAGAGATTTGATTACAGACTTTTTAAAGAAAACTCTACTATGCTGTATATCCTGAAAGAAATCACTGAACTTTTTCTTTTGCAAAGTTCTGAGGGAAATGGCTAGTGGATTCCGTTTTAATGGCTATGCAGGAAATTAAAAATAAATAAAAAAAACTTAGGTCCCATTCATGTTACAAAGAAAACCAACTCCCAAAACACCCACAATGACTGGATGTATTACACAACCATGCAGAGTGATCTCAGGAACCCTGGTCTAGCTTCAGAAATATAGGCCTATACTACTTATGCTAAGGGAAGGCCCCTGGATGCCACAGTGGAGAATAGGAGGACTCTTACTTTCCATTTAAGCTGCAGCCAGCCACCAGAGGACCAAATTCTCAGACTGTAAACATTACAGTTAGATACACTGATCATTACTAAATTTTCTTAATTACAACTTGTTTTATGCACTAAGAAGAATGTTTTTGAAGGGGGAGGAGGAATAAGCTGTGTTTGAGCTGGATGGATGGGATCTCAACCTAGGGATTGCCAACAAGTGTTAAGGAGCTGCCCTTCTGTTGCTAAATGGGAGGGGAATCTGGTATGGAAAAGGCTGGGAACCATTGAGCTACAAATTTACAAAAAACATTGCACACCAGTAAAAATCAGACTGATTTTTCAATAATGATCTGAAACTAGGAAATAGCTTGACTAATTTAACGAAAGCTTTTCAGAACAATTCTCCTTAGCCTTCAGAGTAAACAGCAATTTCCAGGCCAATCTATTTTTGCTAGCCAGAGTTATAAGGACACTAAACATAGGACTTATAATGGGAACTAGTTGCAGACTCAGCTGTGAATAGACTCTCCATAATTACAGCTGTAAGAGGGGGTAGGTAATTGCAAGTCAGTTTATTGGATCAGTATCTGACAATCTAAACCTCATAGTTACTATGGGAAAGAATAAATTGACCTTTTGCTCTGGCTGAAGAACTATCAGAAGAAAAGCCATAAGAAAAACTTCCAAGTTCCCATTTGCTAGTGCAGTTAAATGATTTGTGCATGAGGGTTTTCTACATGCAGCCATTATGCTAAGTTTGGAAAGTTGACCTGTTAAGTCTAAGTTGCTGCAATCAAGACACTACTAAAACAACCACATAGTTCAGTATATTCCCCTAAAATGAATAACGTTTTTCCTCATACAGCTCATCAATATTGCATGGTACTTCTTTATTTCTCATCACTTTGTAACGTAGTTGAAAGTGTATGTCATATTCTGTATTTTAGTACAGTTAAATATGTATTAGAAACATCAGTGTCATGTATTAGTAACCAGCTATGGTTTGGGTGCCTGTGAAATTTATTTATCAGCATTCAATGTTTTATGACTTTGGTCCTCCAAGGAACTTTATCACTTATGTGATAGTTTAGGAAGGGCTGTGGCCTTGAAAACACATTTTGTGTGGCAAATATAGCTCTTTGTGGTTTTGGATTAAAGAAAATATTGACGTATAAATAGAGCTGTATAAATAATTCACCAAACATTTTTAAAATTGTGTTTTTTTTTTTTTTGCATTTCACTGTGATTGTGTGAATAGGGCTGAATTTTGTGGATTAAAAATTGCAATGTGTCGTGCTTTGGGTTCAAAATAAGATAAATTGGGAGTGAATCTGAGCCCATGTTTTGTTCCCAAACAGTCTTTTATGAAAAGGAAACAAACAAAAAACCTTGATCTTTTCAAGATTAGATATTTTATTCGAAGATGAATTTGTGTCAAAATATACAAAGGTAAGTATATATTTTAAGGTAAAAAAAACAAAAATCCTCTGAAACAGAATTGCAAATATTGTCATGAAAAATTTTACACACACCAATTCACATTTACAACGCTGCTTGCAAATACTTCAGATAATATAGCTCAGCTTTTCAACAGAAATGATATCCTCATGATACCACGCACTGTTTTCAAATAAAGTAGTTTACAGCTTATTGTTACGGAACAAAATGACTACATACCAGGAAGGCACTTGTTTCACTCCAGAAAGTGTATGTATTCTTGACTTGCATTCAGTTTCAGCAGGTTCACACTGGTAATTTATTACAAGTAGTGCTGGCTTTCTTATCTTTGTTTGTTTATTTTTTATTAGGGCTGTCAAGTGCTTTAAAAAATTAAGTGTGATTAATCGTGCTGTTAAACAACACTAGAATACCATTTATTTTAAATATTTTTGGATGTTTACTACATTTGCAAATATTAATTTCAATTATAACAGAATGCACAGGGTACAGTGCTCACTTTATATTTTTATTACAAATATTTGCACTGAAAAAAAATAGTATTTTTCAATTCACCTCATACAAGTACTGTAGTGCAGTCTCTTTATCATGAAAGTTGAATTTACAAATGTAGAATTATGTACAAAAACAACTGCATTCAAAAATAAAACAATGCAAAACTCTAGAGCCTACAGGTCCGCTCAGTCCTACTTCTTGGTCAGCCAATTGCGAAGACAAACAAGGTTGGTTACAATTTGCAGAAGATAATGCTGCCTGCTTTTTGTTTACGTCACCTGAAAGTGAGAACAGGCCTCTGCATGGCACTGTTGTAGCTGGTGTTGCAACATATTTACGTGCCAGATGCACTAAAGATTCATATGTCCCTTCATGCTTCAACTACTATTCCAGAGGACACGCTTCCATGCTGATGATGGGTTCTGCTTGATAACGATCCAAAGCAGTGCGGACTGATGCATGTTCATTTTCATCATCATGAGTCAGATGCCACCAGCAGAAGGTTGATTTTCTTTTTTGGTGGTTTGGGTTTTGTAGTTTCTGCATCAGTGTTGCGCTTTTAAGACTTCTAAAAGCATGCGCCACACCTCGTCCCTCTCAGATTTTGTACTGCACTTCAGATTCTTAAACCTTGGGTTGAGTGCTGTAGCTATTTTTAGAAATCTCATATCAGTACCTTCTTTGCGCTTTGTCAAATCTGCTGTGAAAGTGTTCTTAAAATTAACGTGCTGACTCATCATCCGAGACTACTATAACATGAAATATATACAGAATATGGGTAAAACAGAGCAAGAGACATACAGTTTCCCCCCACCCCCAAGGAGTACAGTCATAAATTTAATTGTTGCATTATTTTTTTACCAGTCATCGTCGTCGTCATCATGGAATGGTGGCTGAAGCATAAAGGGGCATATGAATCTTTAGTGCATCTGGCATGTAAATATCTTGCAACACCAGCTACAGCAGTGTATGCAAAGGCCTGTTCTCACTTTCAGGTGACGTAAACAAAAAGCAGGCAGCATTATCTTCTGCAAATTGTAACCAACCTTGTTTGTCTTCGCAATTGGCTGACCAAGAAGTAGGACTGAGTGGACTTGTAGGCTCTAAAGTTTTACTGTTTTTTGTTTTTGAATGCAATTATGTAACAATCTGCATTTGTAAGTTACACTTTCACGATAAAGAGTTTGCACTTCAGTACTTGTACGAGGTGAATTGAAAAATATTTCTTTTGTTTATCATTTGTACAGTGCATATATTTGTAATAAAAAATAGGTATTCTGTGTTGTAATTGAAATCAATATTGAAAATGTAGAAAAAAATCCAAACATTATTTAATAAATTTCAATTGGTATTCTATTGTTATAAGTGCGATTAATAGCATTAATTTTTTAGTTAATTGCATGAATTAACTGGGATTAATTGGCAGCCCTATTTTTTTATCATTTACATGCAATGTTTGGTTTGTACATACTGTTCTTACCTAAAGTATAGGTTATTACTCTTTAAAATAATGCTGGATAAGAGGACACATTTCTGAATCAGTGTGGGTGTTTTTGCATTATGCATTGATTAAAATATGCTGTGGATCATCAGATTTAATTAGTGTATCAAGATTTCATAGGGTAGGAGGAGGTACTGATAAGACGACACAGGAAGTACTAAAATAGCCCTCCTTTTCAGGATTTAGTTACTTTTCATATCCAAATTCAGGTTGTAATAATTTCATATGTTGGCAACACATGTAGTGAACAAATGGTTAATTATTCTAACGATTTTGCACATTATACTATCTTCTCAACAGAAATATTTTTTAGAGTCACAGCTATGACATGACATCATTTGGATAACAGTATTGATTGACTTGCAAAATGTGCCTTATGTAGCAATTTATAAATATGAAAGAGGTGGATTTTTACCAGATGAAGACATTCTGTTATGCAATTCTACAGCTGCAGTGAGACTGAACGTTCTCAGCAGTGAATCACATGTCTCTGAAATAGAATGGGCCAAATTCATCCCTGGTGTAACTTCATGTTAGAAAAGAGGTGACTTTGGCCCAGAGAGTTTAGGAGAGAGCAGCTGGTGGAACTGTTCTGTAAAATATGTAATTTAGTATTTTTCTCATACCTGTCCTTTAAAAGCATATTGAAGAACAAAGAGGGCTAATCTAAAACAATACCATGAACTATTCATTCAGATAAAACTGGGCCAATTCCTTAGACTGGGAGCTCATGGAAGCAAGCGCCATTGTCCCTTCTTGTATGTCTGGGACGTGTCTAGCACTTCAGGAGCCTAACAGCAAACAAAACACAGAAATAATAATACTAAATCCTGAAATGTGCTGCGCATTTACAGCTCCCATTGGGAGTTTAAAGAGAGTTGCTTGTGTTCAGCACCTCTTAGGATTTAGACCCATTCCTTGTGATTCTTTGATAGAAAACCACAGATTGCAAGGTGAATAGCAATGATGTGAGAAGCTGCAGTCTCTCCTGTCTTTCTCAAGCAAATCAATAAAGTGCTACTAACCCATGTTTAAGTACCCATTACTTTTGCCATAACAAGTGTCAAATGTGGCAGGGTTGGGTTTTTTTTACAGGGTTTAACATGCCAGAGTTTTTAAACAAACTATATACGTTTCAAATATTCGCCATATTTTTGCTGGCTATAGTCAGTGCAAAAAAGAAATACTTTACATTGGGTTAAATGCCATTTGATAATACTCAAAAGATTCATTCATCTGAGTTATTAGCTCTAAGTGAAAAACTATCAAAATGTGAAAGCGTGTAAATAACATAAGTGAAAACCAATAGCATTAGCTGGGCACTATGCTAATCCTAGTCATTTTACTAAAGAAATCTGATTCTTCTTGTAAGAGTGGAGTGATACTGTGTAAGCAGCTTCATGCAGGCCTGTCAGGAATTGATCATTTATTTTATACAGAAAGATATAGGTATGCCTCACACATGCTTTGATCCCCACAAAGCTGTCTCTTTGCACTGTGATCAGTGTTCCTGTGGAATCATTCGTTCCTTTGAATGTCCAGGTTTAAGCTCCCATTTGCTAATAAACCATTGATCTTTGAAGTATTTTTCGGTTGGCTACTAAGTAGTAGTTTTTAACCTTGCTGGTTTTATTATTTATTTATTTATTGGCTGACAACACAGAAACTTGCTGTAAATTAATTTTATGGCAGTTTATAGAAAATGGAATCCTATTTTTAAAACGGGCAGAAAGTCCAGTATATGCACAAATGTGTGATTTGTTGCTGGGGCTCCCATAGACATCTCTTTTCAAACAACTATGAAAATGCAAATTGTCAAAGAAGAAATACTATTATTGTATTACTAAACGCCCATGTATCTCAGTAAAAATTTATACTGCACTTTACAGAACATAGATAAGACACATCCCCTGCCCATAAAAGCTTACAACCTAGGGACTAGGTTGTGATATACTCATGCAGGAAGTAAGGTGCTTCTCACCATGAGTTAAAATCTAACATTCTAGCCCACCACTGTAAATAAAGCTATTCACATGTGAGTCATAAATACTTTTTGTAAATAAACCGTAACACATTCATTAAGGATAATGGAATATTTTAAGGTCTTTGAAAGCTATTATCAGTGAGGTGAAGTTCATAATTTCATAAACCACTGCTTAGGCCCCATTCTATTGTCTCGCAAGAAAACTCCCCTACACCCTGTTTCTAGTGGCTTAGGAACTGTGCTTGGGATCTGTGTACATGCAGCTTCAGCTGGAGATGGGACTTAAAGACTTCATATGAATAGCCTTTTTGAACACAAATCCAAACACCCTCAAATTAGAGAGAGATGTTTAGATTGGATCAATTCAAAACTTTGAGGGTCAAGACCATCTTTGCTGTTCCCCTGAAACTGGTTTCAAACAGTTTGGCTGGCCAGTGGGGATTGTTTGCTTAGAGCAAAACATTCTGTAAAACATTGGTTATCTCCCTCAATAATTGCTGGTCAAGTTGTGTTAGAAGCCATTTTTGCTGAACCATACTGATGCCACATTTAAACATGACTCCTACATCAGCATAACAGCCATATATTTTTCCTTGAGGTAAAGAATATAAGCTCCGACTCTTGATAGGTAATATCAATTTTCTCTCATTATACTTCTGAAAGCACCAAATTACTTTTATATAAAAGTTGCATGTGGAAGTGTTGATTTTGTAGCAGCAATACAGCTAGCAGAACAAAAAGCAAATATTTCTCTGGGTAAGCTTCATAATAGTGAAATCAGTTTCTCTTTTCATATTATGCCAGTTCTTTTCTGCTGCACATGTGATGAAAGATAATTGAACTCTCCTGTGGATTAGCAGCAGATGCTCCTCATCTGGAGACATTTACATTTCCGCTTCTTCCCTGAAGCACTAACTTTCACAAGAATAACCTTTTGAATAGTATTTGGCTGCTTCATCAAACAGGGTTGTGTGATGTATTTGCTTGATAGTATGCTACAAATGTCAAGGATGCATATATTGATCTTTCCATAACTCATCTATAATGAACAAATGTCTCTGTACTAGGAACGTTTCTTTTCTTTTTGTGCTTATACAATATTTCCTCACCAGTGTCCTAATTGATATATTAAGGGTTAGATTGCCCATAGTCTGTGTGTGTTGGAAAAAGAACTAGGAGCCTTCCCCTCTTCTATTCTCTAAGCACGGAGCAGGTGGTCCCTATAATAGGAGGATGAGTGCAGTGACAAGCCCCTTTTAACACTTTCTACAAAGGAGGTGGAGAGAAAGTGGGATTGTGGCTCCATTGCTTTTCCTCCTCATTGGCCAGCCAGAGAGTGTGAAACATCCTGCAGCATCCTAAGATATGGAATAGTAGATACACAACCTGGAGTTCTGGAACTTCCTGACCCCTTACCCACAGCCCAAGATGGTACAGCTTCATGCTGTACAGAGTCATGTTTTGCCGTAATCTGGCTATAAATAGGGAGGCCCAAATTGTGTCTACTTACATCCCAAGCAGCCCTGCTGAAGTCCATGCAGTTGATTGAGGTATGAGTACAGAATTTGACCCTGAGTGCTCAGAGTTCCACCTTAGTATAGCTTGCCAGTAGTGGATAAGCCTGGTGCAATTGAGACATGTTGTAATAGCATTGTTTTCAACCTCCCTCCCCCCCCCCCCAGGTGTCCTTGGATGGATTAAAAATTGGAAATTCTTTGTTTTTCTTATTCTTTCCAGGGGACATGAGTTTTTGGTAGATCTGAATGTTATGAACTTGTATGAAACCATTGAGTTTGACCAAATGCGGAGGCTGTCCACACCATCCTGCACCAGTTCCAATTCCAACTACTACACAATCTGGAAATACTTCTGCAGGGACCATTTTGGCTGGAGAGAGTACTCAGAGGTATCTGAAACTTTCCATAAACCTGTTTTGGACCAAAATTATATTGGAAACACTTGCTCAGGTGGAATGAGTATCACTCCTTCTTGATCTCTTTGTCCAAAACCAGTGTAATCTGTATAATATTTGATGTGTTCTTTCTCAGGGGGCCAGTATTCCTCATTTGCAGGGGGCTGAATAGTTTTCATCTCCACTGCGAATCTATTGATGTATAACACAGCAAAGATTTTGTTTCTCTGTTGTCAAAATTCACCCTGAATCGTATGGCCATGGAAAGCTTCCAGGACTGCAGAACACCGCAGTCCTTCTGCAAGTGCAGAGGCTCTGGGCTGGGGCAGGGAAGGAACAGGGACTTGGCCAGTGGTTCTATCGTTGGCCTGATTCATTGGCCAAGGTGTTGTGAAGGTGCTTCCCATTGGTTTCATCAACTAGTCTAGTGAAGAGGTTGGAATAGCAGCTGTGTGACTACGTAACCCCTACCTATAGGTTAGCAGTGTATTTTAGTTCTGCCTGGCCCCAATCTCCACATAGTTCCCCTGCTCAGACTCATTTACTTGGTCTTAGTGAACTGGGGCAGGATATTGAATTTCATCTGCTGGGCTTAATCTTGCCATAGGGGCACCTGCATTGGGGCAGTGTGGAGCCATATTGCCCCAGGTTGGAGTGCCAAGAGGGACTGTGCCTCAATGAGGCAGAATCCTTCTCAGAGTTCCCCAGCAAGCAGAAGCAGAGCACCCATTCAGACAACAAAGACTACTCCCTCCTGTGTGCCCTTTTCTTCTTGTATACCTGCAGAGCTGCTGAGTATGGGCTGGTCCTATAGGATTAGATTTATTTTCAGCTTGTACCTGGCTTAGACTTGTTTCTGTAAAAACACAGAAGTAGAGAACCACAAGAAGAGTTTTAGTAAAACAGAACCACTAAACCTCTGTAATGCTTTCCTCTTTTTGAGAGTCTATTGGCTCAGGGAGCAATGTTTCCAAAATCCACTGGTATCGGAGAATGAAACTAGTTAGTTCCAAGTGCATTACCAGAATCATGAGAACACTATTGCACTTTGTTGCATAAAGATGTATAATATTTCTGTGCATTAGTCTCCAATTCCTCCTTTAGAAACAGACACAGAAATGTAGAAAATTACTTGAACATCAGGGTGACTGTTGAATAGAATCAATATTGCATACAGCCAGCAGAGACAACAATAAAATGGGAACTATGCTCTGCTGAACTTTTGTTCCACAAGTGACCTGTGATAACATTTTAAATGTGGAAGCTGACTAATAGGTACTATCAAATTTAAGAGCAAATTTAACACATGCTAGTTTCAGGGCAGTGTGGCTAATCCCTCAAAAACTGATTTTTAAGGTATGAAAGAATATGTTATAGAGACTTATCCTTAAAGGAGAAAACTTTTTTCATTTTGATTAGGTCATTGTTCTGAAAACTCACTTTGGGAAGGCAGATGAATGGTTTAATGCTGGGATTCCTGTGTTCAATTCTTGTCTTTGCAAGTGACTTGCTGTATGAGCTTCTGCAAGTCACTTAACCCTTCTGTGCCTGTTTACCCATCTGTAAAATGTGGATGCTATTATTTCTCACTCTCACAGGAGTATAGTGAGACTTATTTTATATTTGTCAAGCATTCTGAGAGCCTTGAATGTAGAACAATCTAAATGCAAATGAATAAAATGAATATGTAAATCATATTAAATGTAATTCTCCATTTTATTAGTGCTTCTGAAGCAGACATTTGAGGTTTATAATGTGATTAGACAAATACCCCATTTAACCTTTTAGCTGAGTAGTTGAACTGTTATATTATTAAAAACACTTTACAAACACAGTTGAAGATAGAAGCAGCGTTAGTTCTTTTGCATTAAGTTACCATAACTTAGTTTTCTTTCTTTCTTTCTTTCTCAAACAGCCTGTTGTACGATTGATAGAAGAAGCCAACTGTCGGGGTCTGAAAGAGGTCCGGTTTGTTACCTGGCACAATCAGTATATCTTGAACATCAAAGATGGCTTCCAACAAAATGCATGTTTCCGAAGAGAAATCAAGAGGAGACCCCTTCTTCGCTCATGTATTGTGCTGATGCCATTCTTACAGTAGGTATCCGGGGGGGGGGAGGTGGGGGGGAGAGTGAGGGAGGAAGGTTGAAAACTTTTTACTGTGAAAGAGGACTTTTCAAAGGTCCTTCAACAATGGTTACTTTCCTTCTTTAAGACATGACAGAGGGAATTTTTCCTTACTGGCTAGGAAAATCTAAAAATAATAGGTATTGTCCAGTATTATTCACTGCAGGCCCCTGAACTCAAATCAAGTGCTTTGGTACTCAATCTAGTAGGATTCCTGAATTAGTGATACTTATTTTTTATGTATACATATGGGCCCTGATTTAGTAAAGCATTCTTATAGAGGAAAGGTGCTTAAGCATAAGCTTGGCATTAAATATGTGCTTAAGTGCTTTCCTGAACCAGGACCATAGATTTTTCACTTAGAAGGATCCCAAAGCTTTGAAAACTTTACCAATAGATTTATAAACATGTAGCAGAATCACTTCACCCCACACACAGTTGAGTGCAACTATTTAACAGCCCACAGCAACACTGCTCAGCAGTTTAGAAGTAGAAGCAAAGAATAACTCTAGTATTAGGCTTAAAGTTCTTTTCTCTGACTTTCTTATGCACAGTGTAGATTTCCTTGGGCATGTACTGGAGATGTTCACTGAAAAGTAACTTAAATAATAACAGTAGCAAAATATCTCAATTATAGCACTATACTTTAGTTAAGTGCCAATTCTGAAATGACCCTCCATTGTCCCAGAACAGGAATCAGCCTGAGCTGTGAATTCCTGAGCTCAATGTGCATTATGTTTCCAAATGTTTGAAGCTGAGGTTTAAGTTCAAGCCTCTCTCTGAAATATATTGATTGATTGATTATGGAGAATTGTGTTCCATGACCAATGGAGCAGGGAAATGGCATGCCAATGCTTAATGGCCTTTTCTGGCTTGGCACTTTAGGAGTGAATGCCTGCAGGGCACAACCCTATTGTAGCTGAGCACAAATCTTTAAAGTCCCCAGTCCATTGAAATCACTGGGAGTTCTGCCTGAGTGAAGTAAGGCATACCAGCAAATAGTTGGAAAGTGCTGTCCACAAAATGTAGGGGATGTGATAGGAAAAAACTGGCTCTATATTTAACTTACTGCACCCGTGAGTAGCCATTTTCTCCCCTTGAATATGATTTCTAGCCTGTACTCAAAATCTAACCTTCAATAGTGCGCAACTCTACACAGGTGCACACGTTTGGTAGAAGGCATAAGGAGCCTTCCACTCTCTCCAACCCTTGGATCCTTTCTGTTCGGGCAAAGTCTTTAGAAGAGAGACACCGATTTCTGGTAGCAGTTTGTGTTGTTGATTAGCTACATAAATGGGATCACTCTTGTACTTCTATCTAGTGCATGCTGCAAACCGTGAAATAGTAGACTCCAGTGCTTCAAGAAGTCAGCACTTTCAGAAATGTCACCATAATATCAGCAGTGTTGGCTACTACAATGTAATTTCTGTATTTCTACTGGCTTGGCCTGGGAGCTCCCAGCTTCCTGCTATTAGGTGGTATTATGGAGAGCCAACCTTTCGCTGACTGTTCCTCCTTTGTCACCCTGCCTTAGCTATTCCGTGAATTCTAATGCAAGCAGGAGGGGTTGAGGCAAGAAGTGAAAGGAAACACTTGGCCCCTGGTTCTGAGTGTGGATGAAAGGTGGGGAGGACCGGCCTGCTGTCATGAGGGAAAGCCTGTTGTGGGATGTAGAAGCTTGGGACCTCCAGCAGTTTGGATTGATATCTAGGTGTGTATCTGAACTCCAGACACACTGTATCCATATTCATATGAAGCTAACGTTCACCCCAATCCGTCGTGGCCCTCCTGTGGCTGAGTACCTTCCTGTCCTCAGGCTCCCAGCTTATGTAGAGAATCATACCAGCCAAGGCTTTCACAGTGCTGGCATCTATGCACTTAACACCTTGCAGGATGAATAACATCCTTCTCACTAGGGGATGCTGCTGGCTTTTTTTTTTTCCTTTTTAAAAGGATATAATTTACAGATGTACCCAAATTTGGGCTTCTGAACAGGAGAGGTACAGATGTACTTGAAACTTGCCAAACTGTTGTCCATATTTCTGCTTCTCACTCTCTTTAGTGATCACCAAGCCATCAGTTCTGGGCTTCATAAAAAACAAATGTTTAAAAGCACTTTATCATTTTCAAGAACAATTAGAGATAAAGCATGCCTTGTTTTATCATCTCTGCATTGGGGGTGAACTTATTCACCCAAAGGCCTAATGAGAAAAGTGTTGCATTGTAGTCCTTTTTGATTAGAACTCATAAAAATGCCATTTTTGTGATCTCACCAGCACAGCTGGAAACATTGTCAGAGTCCAATAGTTAGGAACATATTGTCCTCTTAGCAAAGGGGTGGAAGTCATTAGTCTGACTGGCAGCTTGTCATGCTGAGCCAATCAAAGAAGATTTAACTGCTGTATTAGGCCTAGAATGCTCATTAGCTTGCTAAAGTGTTATAACATCATAATTGTGAGGTGAAAGTTAATTTGTTCAGAGCCTTGAACAAGTAATTGTAGGAAATATTTTCAGTTATAGTCTGGTGTGGGGAAAAACAAGAACTATAAAACGATATTGGAAAAAAGAGTAAATATATAAAAACATGGACTTCTAGTTATAACACTTCTGCTTCTGATCTTAGGGGGAAAATAGGTGTTTTCCTTCATATCCAACTGATATTTTGCTGAGTGCCTGTTTTACTATAGTTTAAGGGTCTGATCCTGAAAGGTGCTGGAAATCTGCAACTCCCAGTGACTTTACTAGACTCATAGTGAAATTTCCACTGTCCTCTGTAGTTCTTAATGCAGTACCCCTGAGACTTTTCACAAATAAACCAATTATCTCACACCACTTATTAGTGAAAGATAGCAGTGTGCTGTAGGAGGGATCTTAGTATTCAGAGTTCATTACTTTACAAAATATTCTATAGTACTTCATTAGTTCACTATCAAGTACAGTGGCTGCCATTGAAAAGTCAACATTTGCCACCAGTTAAACAGTGATTGCCCCTTTTTTCCTATCTCTAAAATAAGAGAATAGGATTCTTAATGTAGGAGTTATGATAAATATCTGATAATGGTTGACAATTGTTGACTTTAATGATTTTTCATGTATTATAAATGCTTACAATTAATTTACACTTGTCAAAATAAAGGAACAAAGTACATTAAGTGATGGAATATCCTTAATGATTTTATTGTTTGCTTGTTTACACTCTAATCTGTAACATTTGTTGATTTGCACAAGGTCTTCCAATCACTAGCATGAATTAATGAGGTTCTATTGTAACTTTGTTACCCACTGACCCTTTTTTCCTTCCAGCAAAAAAACAACAAACCAACCCCCATTGTAATATCACAAACAATTACTACAAAATCATTAGGAAGGTACATTTACAATCCATCCTCTGGGTTTCTCGTAAGCTATTAATGAACATAGTGGGCCAAATTCTGAGCTCAGTTAAACTGGTATAAATAAATCCAGAGTTGAAGTCAATGGAGTTGTTGTGTTTTTAATAGGGCTGTAACTGAGATCAGAATTTGGCTAGTGGTTCTACTTTTCAGCATTGTAGAACAGATGAGAACTATGTAAGGAGATACTTTTCAAAGTAGATCTATGCTTAAATCTATCTGGTTAAAAATGGTGTTTCAGGGATCACTGTTTGTTGTTTCTCAGAGACCCAAATCAAATCTGATTAGTTTTTTCTAACTATTTTTTAGCCCTGTAAGTTCAGCCTTTAATCAGAAAGTCATATTGCATTCTTTCTAGCTTACACATCACCAACAATAAAGATTCTGCAATCAGAACTTAATTGACAATTCTGCTGATGATGCATGAACAAGAATAGAATCCAGCTCCCATAGTTGTGTTGGCTCTGCTGTGAAAAGCAGGGAGAATATAACTTAGTCAGTAAAGAGTTTCTGAATACACAGAGAGCAGACTGAGTAAGAAATTGCCAGTTTTACACACTTTTCAACTAGAACCACACTTTAACCAAAGGAAATTGGCTGCAATAGTGTTGCCTTCAGCAAATTCTTAGATACACATAGTGCCATAGTAAACTTTTTTTTACAAAGATGGCATAGGGAGCTAAATCTTGCTTGTCTTTCCCATCCAGTGAGTTTCACTGACCTAAAGTCAACTATTTATATAAGGAAGGCAAGCAGGATTTGGCCTGAGATGTAGACAATACTCAACTCACCTCTAATGGAGCCAATTGATAAACAGAATGTTCTCACGTCTGTCTTTTTCTCCTAGCCAGAGCACATAGATTTTTCCTGTTTCAGTAGTGATAAGTTTTGTAAACTAAAAGTGACCTAGTAACTTAAAGGGTGTGCTTAATATGAGCTCCACTGCTTGGGATTAGATACACAGCTGTACCTTGCATGGCAGAGTCTAAGTCAGAGATTGGCAATTTCATAATTTGACCTTGGCCAAGTGGTATTGCTTACTCATGACTACTCTTTACTGATCACCTGTGCCAAGGCTTGGCCCTGGAATCAGAGGGAAGTGTCCATATCAACTTCCTTCCTTCCTGCTTCCCCACTGTCTGAGTCTGGCAACTGTAAAATGAGTTGAGGTCAAGTGCTTAGCTCATGCAAACTGACATAGCTGCATTGACTCTATTGACTTCAGTGGAGCTACAGATGATGTAAATAGGTGAAGTTTTGGCCCTCGAATTTTAAGCTCATAGAGCCTGACTCTGCACAGCCTTATTCAACCATGGGACTACTCAACTAAGCAAGCATAATTCAGTTGAATAAGGCTTGCAGCTTCAGGTCCCTAATCAGGTGAATATAAGTCAGAAACTGCTAGTTTTCTAAAGTTAGCCAGTCTTAAATATACCTGCCCACAAGCATGAAACATGCTTCAGAACTGGAATTACTCACTATGGGTGAAATCTTGGCTCCACTGAAATCACTGGCAAAATTCCCATTGACTTCAGCAGGGCCAGAATTTCACCCTCTATTTATTTTTGTGCATTTTAATAATCCAATCAAATGGACATGTTGCCAACACTTACAGTTTTCCTCCCTCCGGCTTGAATGGTCCTTTGCTGCCACAGCCTTTACAGACAGCATGCTCCTCCCTCCTATGTGTCACCTTTTACCTGGCAGCACTCCCGGCAACAGAGGCTGGTTCAAGGCATGAAAACAAACAAATGCAGATATGCAAGTAAAAGCAACTAATTCTAGAGAGCTTTCCTCAGGACATTAGAGCAATAATACGCAACACTGAAATTCAGCTATCTTTTGTGGTATTACTTATGTTTACCCATTATTTATCCAGGATCATAAATCATGCATGCCTTTTCTTCTTGAAAGGTGTTCAAAGGGAGTTTCAAAATGTTCTTTTGTTCTTATTTTGTATGTTGCTTGTTCAACAGAAATGGTTATTGAATCACAGAAAGTTTGTAAAATAATTCCACTTCCATTTGGTAGCGTTCTGTCTGTAGGAGAGATTTAGAAACAATTATCTGCCACTGACCCTTGTAGCAACTCATTCTAAGTTTCTCTGCAGATTAGAAGCCTTACTAATTACTATGACAATCGGTTTCCACCAGTGGTGTTTGCACTGAGATTTTTTCCCCCTTAGTGAACTGATTCTGTACTCAGGCAAGCTTATGAGAGTTTTGACGTCGATTTGAATGGATGCAGGACTAGGGACTAAACAGATAAGATGTTTAGCATGCTCTTTTTAAACAAGAATTTGAGCTATATAACTTACTGCATTGCTTTATAGCCGTAAAGCAGCAATAGTTTAAGAGAATCTCATAGACTAAGGTCAGAAGGGGCATTGTGAACATCTAGTCAGAACCTTGGTAACTAAATAATTGTAGTTTGAAAGTCTTTTTATTTCTGATTTTTTTTTTTTAAATGCAAACTCTCTCTCTTTCCCAAACTAGGACTCTGGGTGGCAATCCTCCAATACCTTCTACATCAGCTGAACCAGCCTCTTCACAAGTCTTATCTCCGACTGCTGTTACCTCTCCAAACCTTTATCCTGAAACTTGGATTAGTATGGATCCAGCTCAGGACTTCATCCAAGTGCCTGTTTCTAAAGAAGATAAAAGCTACAGAACCATTTACAATCTGTTTCACAAGACTGTGCCAGAGACCAAATATAGAATTTTGAAAATACAAAGAGTGCAAAACCAGTTTCTCTGGGAGAAATATAAAAGGTGAGTCCATATAAATAGTCTTCTTTTATCATGTTGGAAAACTTCTCTTCTGAAATAAAAAAGAAATGATGGTATTGGCCATGAAATGTAATCTGATTGTTAAGCAGAATATATAAACTTCATCAAATCTCTTCTTTTAAAAAAAAAACAGCTGTAAGTTGAATAATTTTGCTTGAAAAATAAACATCAGTATACATCTTACACACAAATGTTCAGGAAATAAGGTTATGTGCTACATTTTGACATATTGAAGAAATGTTCTAATTTTCCCTTTTGCAGTTCTAACATTCAAGATGATAACACTAATATGTGGAGAACTTTTTATCCATAGAGCTGCACTGAAGATTCATCTTTTTTTCTTTTTCTATTCCAGGAAAAGGGAATATATGTCTAAAAAAATGACAGGGCTTGACAGAATAATGAATGAAAGGCACCTGTTCCATGGTACCTCCCAGGATGTAGTGGATGGAATCTGCAAGCACAACTTTGATCCACGAGTCTGTGGGAAGCATGCCACCATGTTTGGACAAGGCAGCTACTTTGCTAGGAAGGCGAGCTACTCTCATAACTTTTCCAAAAGGTCACCCAAAGGAGTTCATTACATGTTTTTGGCGAAAGTACTGACAGGAAGATACACAGTGGGCAATCATACTATGAGAAGACCGCCACCTGTGAACCCTGGCAGCATCACCAGTGACCTTTATGACTCTTGTGTGGACAATTACTTTGAACCTCAGATCTTTGTCATTTTTAACGATGACCAGAGCTACCCTTATTTTGTTCTTCAGTATGAAGAAGTTAGTAACACTGTCTCCATTTGAAAATCCTCCATGCTGCTAAATTATTAATGATGATGAACTTTTATCTGACATTTTGTAGTAGTTTTTGTGAAAAAATATGGACTTTGCAGAACTGATTAAAGTTAGTGGCTTGGAAGAGGGCTTAAAAAAATAAAAAAGAAGAAATCCTGACGTGACAAGTTGTGCACTTGCTGTTTCATTATGTATGTGCAAATTGTAAATATTTTCCCATCCTTTTGTTATAAAACCTTGTTTATTTATGTTAGTAAATATTCATGTTTAAAAAAAGTTTGGGTCAAATTATTTAAATTATGCTGTGCTTATGCATATAATTGTTGGTTCATAGTTGACTTGAATATTTATTATGCCCAAATCCCAAAATCTGAAACTTTTTTAAATGCAGGATCAAGATACTCTTGGTTGCAAGTTATCACAAGAATTGTCCGAGAAGCTCTCTGAACGAATAATGTTGACTTTTAAACAAATTTTGGAACATTAAGGAAGTTCTTGAGGACTGAAGAAAAAAAAAAAGGTAATATGCCAAAACTTAAATAGGATAAATAGGATGACACATAGTTTAACTGACACATTTAATTAACATAGATCCTGGGCAAAATTATAGAAAGGCTGTTATGGGATGTCGTCCATAAAGAATGAAGGATGGTAGCATAATTAGTGCAAATCAACATGATTTCATAGAATCATTGAATTGTAGGACTGGAAGGGACATTGAGAGAGGTCTTCTGGTCCAGTCCTCTGCACTCAAGGCAGGACTGAGTATTTTATGGGAAATAGGTCTTGTCTAGCAAACTTGATATCTTTTCTTTTATGGGATTACAAGTTTGATTGGTAAAGGTAACCGCTGACATTCTATATTTGACTTAGTCCTGTGTGACATTCTAATTTTAAAACATTAGCTGTCTTCAAAATCAGCGTAGCCCACATTAAACTGGCTAACTCATAGATCTTAAAAAGTAAATGTAAATGAGGAATCCTTATCCTATGAGATGTTTCTAGTGAGGCCCCATAGGGATCTGTTCTTGGCTCAATGCCATTTGATATCTTTAGCAACGATCTGGAAGAAAAAAAATCATTGATGGTAAAATTTGCAGACAACACAAACTGGTGGAGTACATGATAGGACTAGTCAATTACGCAGACCAATTTGGACTGCTTGATAAAACCAGCTTATTTTAACAACACACATTTCAACACAGCCAAAAACCAGGTCATATATGTAGGAACAAAACAAAAACAACAAAAAAAAAGCTGGCCATAGTTACAAGAGGGGAGATAGTATCCAGGAAGGCGGTTAAACTGAAAAGGATTTAGGGATTATGGTACGTAACCATCTGCATATGAGCTCTCAGTCTTATGCTGTAACACAGAGAGAGAGAGAGAGAACATGATCCTGAGGTAGATAAGCAGGGCAATATCAAGTAGGAGTAGGGAGATGGCATTGTCTCTATGTTTAAAATACATATATTAGTGAGTGTCCAGTTCTGCTGTCCACATCTCATAGAGCATGTTGAAAAATTGGAAAAGGTACAAAAAAGAACTACAAGAATAATTTGAGGTCTGGAAAACCTGCTTCTTAGTGAGAGACTTCTTGTGTTTAGCTTATCTAAGAGAGGGTTAAGGAGTGACTTTGATCATGGTGTACAAGTAGTTGCATGATTCCTGATAGTAGCTCTTCAATCTAGCCAAAAAAAGAGCATAATCACATTTAATGGTCAGAAGCTGAGCTTAGACAAAATCAGACTAGAAATGTAGTGCAATATTTTAACAGTTAAGATAATTAACTTTCAACTTACCTAGGGACATGGTGAATTCTCTCACTAGAGGTCTTTAAATCTTTCTTTAACTCTTTCTAAAACGTATGTTGTAGCCCAAACAAAAGTTTGATGCAGAAATCACCGGATGAGGATCTAGGGTCTGTGTTAAACCGGAGGTCAGACTAGATAATCATTATGGTCCCTTCTGACCTTAAAATCTCTTAACTTGATCTGCATGAGCAGAGCCCGATTGGCTTCAACTGAGCTCTGCACGGATGCAGGGATTTTCTCGCACAGATCTCATTGAACGGGGACTTATTTTTATTTTAAAAAGATGAACTAGGGAAGAGAAAGCATTCTCCATGCGGATGGTAATAGAAGTGCAGCAATTCCTACATTAGTACAGCTGAAAAGAAGTCACATTTAACATACTAGTAACCATTATGGACCTGATCCAAAGCTCTCTGGTGTTGTGGGAAGACTCCCATTGACATCAGTTAGTTTTCAGTCAGGCTCCATTAGTTGAATTGTTCACAATTAAGTTTGATTAATTAGCCTGAGCCTGTAACATTACATTTAATCTCTCGCAGTTCTTTAGATGTATTTTATTTATGAATCTTTAAACTGGAATCAGAAGTCATTTTAGAACTATGATTAAAAATCTGAACAAAGTAAAGAGCAGTTATGTCCCCTTCCAAATCTTCTAAGCCTATCTTGATACCCTAATCTACTAGTTTCACCTGAGTGACTTATGAGATGCTGTTGTAAAACAAAAGGGGACACATTCTACATCATTTAAAATTCCACAAGATACTCCACTTCTTGCAGACAGCTGAACAATGAATGTATTAATTAGCGTTACTATCCTACAGTGCTATCCCAGTGTTTAACTCAGTCTCAGTTCAGCCATGCAGTTGATAAATACTTCAAGGACATAATCTGGAAAGTTTGTTTACAAGTTCTGTCTACATTAGAGTTTTAAGAAGTGATTTTACAAAACTATTGTTGGATTTTACAATGTTAACTGAGTGTAGACAGAGTGAGTTGTAGTTTGACCTTGATATAGGTGGTTGAAGTGAACCCCATGAATATCCCCTCAACCAGCTACATTGAGGTAAAACTGCAGCTTGCCCTGTCTACACTCAGATTTTACAAAGCCTTAGCTATCATGTAAAAAACGCCTTTTCTACTAGTACAGACATGGCCTAAGAGTATATGTCTTGGGTTCACAGTGCACAAATGTAACTCCACTGATCTAAATGGAAGTTCTCCTGATTCCCATTGGTGTGAGGAGAATCAGGCTCTCGGGTCTTTGCATTGCCAGGGATCCTCATCAGACATCTTTGGAATTGTTCCTTTGCTGCCTTGCAGCACTCATTTTTGTCTCCACGTTCTCCTTGTGGCCTAGTAGAACCAATACTTAAGTCTGAGACACAAGATTCCCTCCATCACCAGTGCTGCATGCTCCCACCCCCACTGCCCTGCTGTTAATTTCCCACAGGCACTGACTTATTTTTCCTGGTGGGTGCTCCTCCCCAAGGTCCCCCTTGTTCCTACTCTTCCCACCACTGCTGTGCTCCCTCCCACCAGGTCTCCTGCTGGCCCGCTGCACTTCCCCTAGCGTCTCCCACCAAACAGCTGATCAGCAACTGTGGGGCTGGTGGGTGCTTGGGCCCTGCAGTGTCCATGGAGTCGGCGCCTGCGTAGCTGCCCCGGTAGGATAACACTGCACACTATCAATTATGCATGGTTTGGCTCGCCAGAAGGGTGTTGAGCTTGGGAGCTGAAGCTCCACATAGCAAAGTTATCAAATGTAAGTAGCAAATCTTGGCATAAATGAATACTACTCATAGCACAGCCCACCTTCTGCTCAGCTGAGATGTACAAGAAGTTTGATAGTTGCGCACTCACTCACCACCATCCTAAGCATTTCTCTCTCTCCTGGAGGAAATCTCTGCAACATGCAGAAGGTGCTGAGTGCTTGAACAGATCACCACAGATTGTTCCCCCACCTGCACATCAGAACCTCGGTTCATCCTCTATACTTAGGACCCTTCATACCTATACAAAGCAGCAGGAAAGATTCTGCCTTTTATCTGAGTATGGCTGACTTAGCAAATAATCATGCTAAATAGTGTAAGTTAAGGTTCTTACCACAGTGTTACTACTTCAGGGCCCTGTGTAGATTGGCTGGCTGTTTAAGAAGCAGAGTTAGTAGGTACCAGACAAAGCAATATCCAGCCCTCTTTACTTGGGAGTGGGGATGTTAAGGGGGGAAATAAGGGTCAGCTGGGTTCCAGGATTGTTATGGGATGCGCAGGCCTCTGGGGTGAGTAAAGCCACAACCACCACATGCACAGTTGGAGAAAAGGAAGGACACGAGTAAGGGTTAACTGGGCACAGCTGCTTTTCTACAGTGGCTCTGATTGCTCGAGGATGGGAGACAGCAATGTTTGTTTGGCCAGAAGCCAATTAGGGAGCAGCCTTTCACAGAGAGAGGGGTGACCAAGAGAGACAGGAGAAATTTTGAGAAGCATAACACCAGCAATGACTAGGTAAGGATTTCTTTCTTCTGTGCAGTTGGTGCTATCTATGTTGCAAATGTACTGAAACATACTACCTGGCTGGGGGACTCAGACATCTGAGGACTTGTCTACAGGGGAAAGTTACCTTGGTATAACACAAAGTGTGACTTTAGATCTGTCTAGCTCCCTCTGTGGACACGCTTAGCATAGGAGTGCCTTTTTCACTTTACCCTCTGTCACTTTGAACGGGGTTTAAGTAAAACTCCAAAAAGCCACTCTCTTCCTGTCCCTCAGGAGGATTATACCAATATAACACTATCAGTTTAACTACAGCAATACAATTATAATGGTATGGCTGGTAAAACTTTCGTGTGTAGACAAACCTTCAGAGTTATGGCTTTTTTACACTTTTGTAGGTCTCAGTCTCAGAGACATCATGCCTGCTTCTCGGTCTAAATCTGTCCATCCCCCCCCGGTGGTCTATAGAGAGATTATAGAGCACATTTCCAAATGCAGCTCAAGGACAGCTGATGAGAATCAAACTGGCAGTCAGGTTTGCTGTGGAAATGAAAACCTGACATGTGGAGGCTGCTATCCAGCTGTGTTACCCCACACTATCTCCTTTCTCAGCTGGCAGCTTCTTCTAAATCCTCTGCAAAACTGTTCATGGATTGAAATTACCTGCTATAGCAGCTTGTAGGATATAAAATCAGAGTGAGATTTTAGCACTGTGTGCTCCACAACCAGTCCTCTCACCTGTAGCCCTGCCTATGTGGTGGTGTTCCCTCTCTACAGGGCTTCTTTTAAGTAGTGGGGTCTAATTGTGGGGGGTGGGAGGACTGGTACTCTTTCAAGCTCCACTCACAGGATAAGCTTCATCCACACACGTCACTCCCTAGTCTTCATCATATGATCCTCCCTGCCCTTCCTTTGCTGTGATGAGCCATGAAATAATTGACAATCTTGTCTTATAAGGTTCTGTCACTGGGAATCACAGTTAGCACCCATTGAAATAAACAGGGTAGTTCACACCTCCCTGAATTATTGCCTAGGTGGAAGAACCTGGAGCAGATATCACTACCTCAATTACATTCTGTTCACACACTGAGACTATTTTGTCAACTATAATAGCTGCTAGGGACAGGTATGTCTGCACTGCAATTAGCCCAGGCTAGGCTAGCTCTGGTGAGGCATCCCCACTACCAGTCCCTACCCAGGACAGACTCAGGTGGCTGTGTCCACACTGGTGTGGCATTCACCCATGTGAGATGCTAGGATTTCTGTGGGGATATCCCATGGCGTTTTGAGCTTTCCTAAGCTGTGGTGCGCTATCAGTTCTTTTGCAGTGTATTGTGGGAGAACATACACATCTGTCCTTCGTGGGCCCCTGTGTGGAAGTGCTCTTAGCCTGGCAACTCACTGAAGTAACCACTCCCAGTGGGTAGCAAGGCCTGGCTCTGACTCAGGACGATGACCTGTCCCTGCTGTGGCGATTAATACAACTTATTTTGGTAACAGGCAGCAGATGCAAGGCATTAGACATGGAGCAGGGCATTTTGGCAGCAGCATGTTCCTTCCCCGCCCTAAAGGCAGCAGTGGCAGTGGGCCCTGCTGAGATCACACAGGCTGTACGCAGACATAGAGTAGTGGAAACAGCTAATGTGGGTTTTAATAGCTATGGAATCCCCCTGTGCTGTCAGCGCTGAGGCGATGGAAGCTGGAGGGGCCTACTGAGCTACAAAGGGAGATATGAGAAGTTGACTCTGCCTAGAAACCTGACAGACTGTTTAGAGCAGGGTTTCTCAAACAGGAGTCGCCACTTGTGTAGGGAAAGCCAGTGGCGGGCCGGGCCGGTGTGTTTACCTGCCACGTCCGCAGGTTCGGCCGATCGCGGCTCCCACTGGCTGCGGATCGCTGCTCCAGGCCAATGGGAGCTGCTGGAAGCGGTGGCCAGTACGTCCCTAGGCCCGCACCGCTTCCAGCAGCTCCCATTGGCCTGGAGCAGCGATCCGCAGCCAGTGGGAGCCACAATCAGCCGGACCTGCAGACGGGGCAGGTAAACAAACCGGCCCGACCCGCCACTGGCTTTCCCTACACAAGCAGCGACTCCTGTTTGAGAAACCCTGGTTTAGAGTTCCTTCTGTATGAGAAGTCCTTCTGCCTCATAATTCAGGAGTGGTGTAAAATTTGGGCCAACATCATCAGAACTCTGATGTAGGATGCAGCAGCATAGAATCATCACCAGGTATCCCTTTGTAACCCCCTCTCTCCCACCTAGGGCAGCTGGACCCCTCAACCAGTAATATTGTTCAATCTTAATAGTACTCTGATCTTCATACTCCCACAGGTTATAGCGTGGACTTCATGTTTAGGCTGCCTCTGAAAACACTTTAATGTTAGTGTCAATGTGAGAAAAAGCACACTGAAAGTTATACATACCTACCTGCTTGTTCTACCTGTTTGTGGGCATTGCACAGCTTGTGCTAGTAATCCCTGCTTTACAAGTGTGCAGTAGTGTCTGCCACCCTAAATCACCAGTTGCACGTTTAGCTCCCCATCTTAGAATCCATCTTGGATTGCATGTGGCTGGGGAGGGAGAGGAAGAAGCAGTGGCAGGGAAAATGGAGGTTCATCCACCCTCAAGTGAATCTTTGTTTACAGATTCCACCTAATAGCATGTAACATCCCCCACTGAAGTAGTGAGATTAGTCATAAGCAAAGCCATCCCCCCTTGTGTCAAAATGCCCCCTAACAATAACATACTGTCAGTGGCAGCCCATGTCTTACTCAGCTACAGCAATGCTAGTTCTCTGCTTTATCTTCCCTGCGCTGTTCACCAATTCCCCCCCACCTCCCTCCCAGACGTGCTATGACTCCAGCCAGAGATTGTCCTGGCTGAGCCCTGAAACAATCAGCCTCCGCTTCAGTTCCTCTGATCCCTCCAGCACCTCTAATCCCCAAACCCCAACCAGCAGGGAAAGTGAACTCAGTGCTTGGGGCTATGCCAAGCACCTCATCATAGAACAGGCCCATTACCGATGACTGGCCATTGTGATCCTGGGTCTTTAGGGCTTTGATTTTCTCCCTGCAGTGAGAAGCCTTCTAGTTAATCTCCTCCTCTGCCAGCTCCTTGGAGATGTACAGTGTGGGGGTTAAATGCCAGCCTGGTGTATAGAAACTGGAAGAAGACTTTTGGTGCAGAAGAAGAAAGTAGGTGGAGGGGAAGAAAATATGGCCTGGGGGGAACTGTGGGAAGACACTGGAGGAGGGTCAGCATGTGTGTTTGATTAGTCTGTGTCTTTTCTGGAAACTGGGTGGGTTAAAGTGGAAACCAGGCTCAAGTGTAAATCCGCTATCAGTCCAGCTAGCCCAGGTTTAAAGCACCACCAAATGCGGGCCAGAGGTTTTCATGAGTGGATGGCAGGTTGTGTTAGGGACAATACCAGGGTTAGGACCCAGGCTTACTCTGTACAAAGACATACCCCTACAGACATTATCCCCCCCCTCCCCAGTGAAAGTTAGATTATGGAGAACAAGAAGGCAGCATGGAAGAGATGCTTGCATGACATCTGCCCCAATCCAACCCCTACCTTCAAGTTCCAAGTAATGGGGTAGCACTAGTTTCCTTGGGAGACTTCCATAATCTAATAGATCGTTCTTGCAGGAAGATTTCCCCATCAATCTTGTGGTATTATTTAAAAAAAAGGCACTTTTCCCCTGCAAAATAATATGTCCAAGGAGAAGGAGCAAGATGAAGAATTTGCGATAGCAAAGGAAATGTAAGCGTGCTCTGACACTACATAGAGAGCAAGGAGGTGGGAAGGTAGCTCATTCGCTGAGCTTAGTCGTCCTTGGTCTCCCTTTTGTGACTGACAGCAATACTATTGAGTGTGACATTTGTGATATGGGCGCTCGTTCAATGGGCACTGGACTGAGACCCTGGACATTCACTTCATTTGGGACAGCAAACATATTGGATGTTAACAGCTTCCTGTTGCTATTGGTCAGGTTTGGATTTGAAGTGGTGACTTGGAGGTGAAAGGCTCTGGAGCTCTCTATCAATAATCCCCTGAAAATGGATTGTATAACCACTTTTTCCAACATCCTGCTAACAGACAAGTATGTGCAAATACTTCCAGTACCTAACACACATTTGCGGTATTTCTTAACTGTTCATTAAATGTTATGACATTATTAATATCTCCTAAATTATGGTTCTATATTTCCCAAGTATAGGAACCAGATTGAGTGATTTGAAAAGCACAGTTTGTAATGATTATTTTCTTCATTTCCCCCCTTCTAACAGTGCATTAGCACTTTCTACTGCCATCAGAGGAAATGCTGAACTTTCACATACAGCTTCCTCTAAGTTCAGAGGACCTTATTCTCTTCTCTCTGACCCAATGTAACACCCATGTAACTCCACTGACTGCACTACAGTCACTCCCAATTTACACCAGCTTAAGTCAGAGGAGGAACTTGGTTAAAGTCACTGTAGGTACATGGGGGTAAAACTGTTCTTTAAGGAGAAGAGAACCGAGACCAGAGTCTTTTCATAGAATCCAACAGTCTAACTCCATTTGTCTCATTGCAGAAGTACAGATGACCTAACTTCACTTATTTTTCAGTAGCTCCCTCAAAGGCTTCTGACCAATCTACCATTCAAAGAAACAGGATGGCTACAGAACATGAGAATGGAGCAATGTGTGACCAGATAAACTCCTATATTTACACACCATTGTAATAATAATAAATGTACAAAATATGCCTTGTAAGGTATCATTTGAAAATTAATAACTTGCTGGTCAATAATATCATGGGGAGATTTATGTAGCAATATTATATGTAAAGTTATGAATATGAGCTGGACCCATGACTGAAGTGTGGTTACCAGACAAGTCTGGGGAGTGGTTAAATCTGTTTCTCAAAGACAAAGGACAAGCTGATGCCTATAGCCAGATGTCATCAAAGTTGATGGGAGGTCGCCTGTCAAGTGCCCATTCTTTGGCAAGGAAGGGATAGGAGATTGATCTGCATTTTAGCAAACAGCATGGAACCTCTTTCACTACCAGACCCTCCTCTGGGGCAGTGCAGAACACACATTTTGGGGGAAAATCTGGGACTGGGAGTTTGTTTGGGATCACACTGCGAGTGGTAACCAAGGCTGGTGACATTAAGTGGTCCCCTTCTGCCCCCAGGGAATTTCTAGAAAATCAAGCTTTTGTTTAGTGTGGGAGGGGTTCTGTGGGGTTTGTGTGTAGGAAAACAGATATTTCTGATCATATGGTGGCAAATGCTTGCTGAGATTAGTCAATCAGTGATACTGCCAAACTGTTCCTGATTTGTTTTAAAAATGCACTTTCCCCCTAACTTATGCACAATTAAAAAGAGAGCGAGTGAGAGCAGATAGATAAATACCCCCCCATTCCGCCTGTTCTTCAGCTGATCTGTCAATCCACCCATGACAACCCTCAATACTCAGCTGATCTAGGTATGAGGGCATTGGGCTGGCACTCAGGAGACCTAAGGTCAGTTCCCATATCAGCCATTGGTTTCCTGTTTGAACTTGGCCTAGTCACTTAATCCAGTGGTTCTCAACCAGGGGTATGTGTACCCCTGGGGATAGGCGGAGGTCTTCCAGGGGGTCCATCAACTCATCTAGATATTTGCCTAATTTTACAACAGGCTACATAAAAAGCACTAGCGAAGTCAGTGCAAACTAAATTTTCATACAGACAGTGACTTGTTTATACTGCTCTATATACTATACACTGAAGTGTGAGTACAATATTTCTATTCCAATTGATTTATTTTATAATTATATGGTAAAAATGAGAAAGTCAGCAATTGTTTGATAATCGTGTGCTGTGACACTTCTGTATTTTTATGTCTGAATTTGTAAGCAAGTCGTTTTTAAGTGAGGTGAAACTTGGGAGTGTGCAAGACCAATCAGACTCCTGAAAGGGGTACAGTAGTCTGGAAAGGTTGGGCTCCACTGACTTAATCTACCCACTACCTCATATCCCCATTTGAAATGGGGAAAATACACCACAGGTGTGAGAATAAAATCCATTAATGGTGTGAGGTGCTTAGATCCTATGGTGATGAGGGCCACATAGAGACTATTAATATCTTTCTAGACCCTCATGTCCCTTTGTGATCCTCCACTCTCTCCTCTTCATGTGCCTGGGAAAAGAGGTGTCTCTTATAGCACGCCCTGAACACTAGCAGCAGCCTTGGGATCTGCCAGGCTGAGAGGGGAAATGAATTCCAGACTTGAGGAACATCCACTGAGAATGTCCTGACAGCAGTCTCCTTCCATGTTAAAGTAGGGGGAGCAGCTTGTGTGACCTGTAATATGGTAGGTGTCATACAGGGTTAGCAGACACAGTGTGATATGAAAGCTCTCTCCTATTGGATTCAAGGCATTATAGTAACTATTTCCTCCATACATCAGCTTGAACAGGGATGCTGGAACTAGGGGTGCTGGGAGTGCAGCAGCACCCCCTGGCTTGAAGTAGTTTCCATCATGTACAGGGTTTACAGTTTGGTTCACTGGCTCTCAGCTCCCCCACTGTACAAATTGTTCCAATGCCAGCGAGCTTCAAGCTGCCAGCAGAAACCTTTGCATACAAGCAGCTGTCTTGCTCTGCTAGGCACTGTACAGCCTCCACCCACACCTGAGCTATGCAAAACTCCTCGTCATCCCAAATGAGGCCTGGTCCCCCGGTGACTCTTATACACATTGGCAACTCCCACATTTCTCCACTATCCCAACTAGCCAAGTGCATTGACTGCCCCCCTGTGATTTCAGATGATTGAGGTTTTCCAATATTCTGCCTCATTTTTTTAGAATTTCCCTTTTAGTTAATAAAAATAGCAGCAAGTGCTCATGATAAAATGTCCTTGCTTGCACTACAGGGTATTGACAATATTTATGTTGTTTCCATACCAACGTGTTTAGAAAGTACAGAGTATCTTTCAAAGACTTATCAAATTAGCAACTCCTTACCAGATGGTGATCAAGTTACATGATCACACTGAGCGCATAAGGCCTGATTCGCCTCTTACGCTGGTGTAAGGCTGAAGTAATGTCACTGCGAGCAGTGGAGTTACAGTGAATGTGAAGAGAATTGAGCCCGCAGTGGCAGTTAAAAACTCATGAACCCCTAAAGGTAGGTCCTTACTGCAGAGTTAATTTGGGCATTGTGCATAATGTCACTCCTATCTGCATACTAAACCCTCTCACCCAACCATGGTGGGGCTTTAAATCCAGGCTAGCTGGCCTGGCTGGTGGTATTATCTAGAGCCCCAGTGCCACGTTTGCTTGTATGTTACCTCAGACTTTGCAGTGAGCAATATTAGCTAAATCACTCAAGTGATGATAGTCCTCAAATGCCTTCCCTCAATTCTCCTCCGAAGGGCAGACAATTTCTTCAACAATTCATAGAATATTACAGTTGGAAAGGACCTCAGAAGGTCATCTAGTCCAGCCCCCTGCTCAAAGCAGGACCAATCTCCAGACAGATTTTTGCCCCAGATCCCTAAATGGCCCCTCTCAAGGATTGAACTCATAACTCTGGGTTTAGCAGGCCAATGCTCAAACCACTGAGCTATCCCATAAGAACTGTAGAGTGACTTATCTTACCGCAGAACAAAGAACCAAGGGATAGGCCCCCAGAAGTCTTAGTGACATGCACGGGTGAGCATAGCACCAGTCAGGATACTAACTTGGGTAGGGATTTGCAGTGTGGCTGCTGATACCCTGCCGATCACCCAAGTTAACGCTGCAGTGAAGACATACCCTGGGAGTTGCCTACAAATGTTGAGCTAGTCACATTCTTAAAGCAATGCAGTTTAGTTTGCATAAGAGATCAAGTTCTGTCCTCAGTCACAGCCATACAACAGGGCCATGAAGGAGTTCAAAAGGTTTGCCTGTGCATAACTGAGAACAGAATTTGGCAGAAGGAATAGGAGACACTAATAGATGCTAATTACGTTGGTTAATTGCTTCACACAAGCATCTTCACCTTTCTTCCACATAACCGCTTGCACAAGGGGCACCTCCTCACACAATCCTATCCCTCTTCCTCAGGACCCACTTCTAACATAATAGCTACAAGAATAATCAGAAGATAATAGACTTGATCCAAAGCTCACTGAAGTCAGGGGGAGTCTTTCCACTTACTTCACTGAGTTTGGGATCAGGTCCAGTGGCTACTTAGAGGGCCAGTGGGGATAGCTGGTCTCTATTTATATTTTTAAAAAATCATCTGAAACCCACAAGTTGTGGTCACAGCTGGTCTGTCTCAACGTATTGCTGTTACTTTCCCCACACTCCCCACTTCCCTCTTATTATGTGTTAAATTAACTTGTGCCTTGTATTAAATTAGCGTGTAGGCTCTTCAAGGCAGGGTCTATGTCCTATTCTACGCATGTACAGCACCTTGCATGATGGGGTCCTGATCCTGTATAGGGCCTCTTGGTCCTACCACAGTGCAAATGAATAATAACATTAATTCTTGCATCCCAGTAGAAGAAGAAATGGTGCACAGGATGTCTCAAAAGTAAAGGATAAAACTAAATAAAAAGTATCATCTGTGATGATAAAGAGCTTAAAGACGCATGTGTTTAACCTGTACGTGATAGTGTATGCTTAGGACGAAGACGTTAGAATGATCAGAAAATGTGGTTAATTTATAAGAGAGATGATCCATGGAAGAGAGCAGTAATAAGAGTGTTTGACAAGAGAGAGTTTCTAAATTAGGTGGGGCTGTCAGGCTTGACTAGACTTAAATACTTATTTCCAGACTTGTGGGAAACTTTAGGCCAGACTGTAAAATGTAGTGTGTACACTGGCAGGGCCCTAGCCTCACAAGGGCTTGATTAACTTGCAGTTTATTCACACACACTGTATGCTTCGGAGGATACACTGGGTGAATGCTTTTGCCTTTTTCCTCTGGTAACTTCTGGCCTAAATCAGGATTTGGCCTTAAGTGAAAATTAACTTGGTTGTCTCTGCTTTAGTCATTAGAGAATGTCTATAAACATCACAGAATTAGCACCATGTTCCTTGTCGTGAAATTAGTTATGCTGGCACGAAGGCTAAAGACATATCACTGACTTGAAAGGGAAAAACACTTCAGAAGAGTGTTTTAGGCTTGGAAATTGAACGGAAGAAAACCAAGATATTCCAAGTGAAGGTTACATTTAAACCCCAGACATCTGAAATGCAGAGTAAAAGTAGCCAGATAATTCCAACCATGTCCCCACCACAATCTGAATCATCCTCCTAACACAGGGATGGATCTAGTAACATTGTAAGCTCTCTGGACAGAGGCCATTGCCCTGATTCTGGTCTCTTTACGTTGCTCCTGCGATGTACAGGGGCCAAAAGTGGCCAGAATTTCCAACTGGGGAATATTCCTGGAGCCGGGAGGACCCTGGGTGGCACTGGGGTAATAGAAAGGGATTTTGGTGCAGAGCCAAACAGCCCCTGAAGCCAGAGGCATGTCAGGGAGCAAGTCGTTTGAAGGAACTTGGGGATGGCGGGAGGGTTCATGCATAGAGAGCCCAGCTGTGGGCTATTTCAGCCTGCGTGTAACTTAGAATAGCCACTGTTACCTTGCACGCCATTTCTAAATTCAGTGCAGTGAGTGTTGGAGGCATTCGTAGGGTAAGCGAGAGCATAGACAGACACAATGAGTGACTTCCTGACGAGTTTGCCCTGGGTCGCTCTTCCAGTGGCTGCCGTGCAGTTTTCACAGCAATAAGAAGAGCAGTATATAATGGCCGAGATACATAATTCAAGGGAAACAGAAATGCATCCCTGAAAGAAGTTACTGAACAAGACTGTGAGATGAAATGCTTGGGCTAATGCTATGATTTGGCAGAAGTATTTTGACTTTGTGTGGTGTCCATTTTATTGCCCATGAAGAAAACAAGGTGACAGTGGTTAGACATAGCGGAGAACAATGTACACATTGATCAACGACTTTTTAGATTTTAATCCCGCCCACCCCGCACCCCCACACTGTTACTGTGGAAACTGGGACTTTAAGAAAAACACCAAACGTTGTGACAGTTGTGATAAATTTGTGTGTGTTGGCATCCCTTGGAGATCCTGCTCTTCCAAAGGGGCTCTGCTGCATAAGATTAAGGAAGCACTTTGATATCATCAACTAAAAGATACTTTATAAGTGTGTGTGTGGGGGATTTCCATCAGAACTTCTTTCAATAGAAAATGGCTTTTTGAATTAAATGAAAACTTTCCTCATACATTTTCATTTCATACACAGTATTTAAAAAAATAATCAAAAATTGAAATATTTTGCTACTGGAAAAGATTGGGGGAGGAAAAAAGAGAGGAACCAAAGGTCTTGTTTGTCTATCATAAAACCAATAAATACATAAAAATTCCCTGCATCTCCATTCCCCAAATTACCTTTCTCCTCCAGCCCTGTGCATAACTCCAATGTATTGATATTTTTACCCAACTTTGCTATAAAAATTTGGGTCCATTTGCTGAGAATTAACTGCACCCTGAAAATGCAAAAACTCTGGACCAGATTCTGTTTGGTCTGCATTGATGCAATTGTGCTGGGCTGCTGGGCAATAGCTGCTAATCCAGCACTCTGATCACTGCAACTTCAGTTAGCTGATAGGTACATTCCTGAATGGGGGAACTGTGCCGAACTGGTAGATTGAAGACAGGCTGGAGAAAGTTAAAAGCTAATTACTTCATGAACTCAGAAGGTACAAAGGCACAGGAAGGAAGTGCAAATGGGGGAGCGAGAAAGTGGAAGAGCTGTAGGTCAAGAACAGAGGAGAACTCTCCCCTGCTGGGCTCAGGAGCCTTCAAGGCCAAGGAGACTGTTAAAGCTCCTGCACAACCTGTAACGTTGGTCGGAATGCACTTGTAAATAAACCACTGCCTGTCTTACCTGAAGATCTTTGAATGATTTATTTGTCTGGAAAGAGACAGGAGTGGAGAATGCCCCCGGCACATGAACTGAGGACTAAGAACAGTTAAGTGAATGCTGTTTCACAGGTGTAAGTCTAGAAGAAATCAGATCAGAATCTGGATCTTTGCACGTTACACTGCTCTACAGCCAAAATGCTTCTGAAATAAATGTAGTCCAACTTTACTAATTCTGGGTCACTGAGAACGAAAATGATGCTTAAAATTGTTGATTGGCTCTAGTTTTCAAGATAGATATGCTATTGGGTCTGTATATACGACCCTTGACTTGGGAATGGTGGAAGATAAGTGAGTTATAAAGGGAAGGGATCTCAATTTAAACCAGAAATGACTAAAATACATCTTTGACTGGATCTATGACTGGGTTTGGACAGTACTTGCTTTTTAGGCAAAACAATGAATGATGCAATCTGAAGCTAGTATTGCATCATACATAATATGAATTGCATCATGTTATTCCTAGAAGTCATGGATGATGCAATCATAACAAAGCTTACATCACTCTGCTGGACAAATTGCCCTATATCAGCTCTAGAAATCATACAGTGTCATGCTCTCTTATTTGTCAGTGTTTGATTTTGCAAAGGGACACATTTCTGTTTAGCCAAAGTGAGCAGAGATGCCTCGTACTTGTGTGAACAGTGCAGATAAGTTCTGCTATGTTTGTGGTGAAGTGACTTTTGCATCACAAAAGCGCAGTATAACCACTATGGTTAAGAAAGCCTATCACCTTTATTTTGGCTGCAAAATTGGAGATCAGGACAAGAGGTGGGCCACACATATATGCTGCAACACTTGCGCAACAAATCTTCGCCAGTGGTTGAACAGGAAAAGGAAACCTATGCCTTTTGCAGTGCCAATGATTTGGAGAGAGCCAACAGATCATACCAGCAATTGTTACTTCTGCATGGTGCCTCCAGTTGGGAAAGGTGTGTCAAAGAAGAAAAAGTGGACTGTGCATTATCCAAACATTCCATCAGCTATACGCCCAGTACCCCACAGAGAAGGACTGCCGGTTCCTGATGCACCAGAATCATTCTCACTTGAGTCAGACGAGGAAGAGGAAGAGGATGAAACTTCTGGTCCTGAACCATCAATGTCACAAGATCCACATTTTCTCCCATCCTCCTCCTCTGAACCACACCTCATAACACAAGGTGAACTGAATGACCTTGTCAGGGATTTGGAACTCCCTAAGAGTAAGGCAGAGCTGTTGGGCTCCAGATTACAGCAGTGGAATCTCCTGGCAGGCTATCAGGGCAAATGGAGCCCATCAATGCTTGCAGACTATTGCTGGACAGTGACAAGAGATGCTCCATTTAATGAATACAAGAGACAAGCCAAGAAGTGCCGAGTAGACACTGAATAGGACTAAACTATGTACATAATAGTTTTTTGCCTTTTGTTTCATAATCAATTTTATTTATAGAACCCTTTTGCTGATTTTTAAAGTGTTACATAAACAGGACAGGTGAAATATTATCATGTAAAGCAACCATAAACACATGAAAAGACCTAGGCTTACAATTTATGATTAAAACTCTACTATCTACACAATATACATAGACATAAAATGTAAAAACTTAAATATCTTAGAAACAGTAGCCAATCAGTTGTTTTAATTGTCATATTTGAATTCAGCACATCAAAATACATAATAAATATCACATTTTATCTCTGAAGCAGACGACTTCTCAAAAATTGTAGACCAGTGTTACTAGTGACCAATTATTTAGCCTCACTAATCCACAGCAGTAAACAATGTCTTCTTGTGAAAACTAGCTTCAGAAGGCACTTCATCCTGCTCAAGACTACATGCAGGAGGCCAGAGGAGAAGGGAAAAACAGACTGTCAAATGTACAAAAATAATCAGTTATTTATACTCTAGTTACCACTTTATTCCAACTGACAGAAGAAAATCTTTCCCGTCTTCAGGAAAGTGCATTTCCTGTGTTGCAGGCCTGAAGCAGATTTGTGATGACAGAATCCTCTAACACTGTGACAACAGTGTAAACAGTGCCATTTCAGCCATAAGAAGAGTATTGTTGAGTAAGAAACTTCTGGATTGGAGCTCACTTGCCAACTAGGATGAAGGGAAAAGTAGGTCTTTTATTAATCTAACTGTATCCTGTTTCAGATGTCTCTGGAAAATGTCAACTAAAAAACCCTGATATTAAAATATGTTGAAATATATAGGCTTATATTTATGCACTCTTCAAGCATGATGTATACTTGGGTAACATGATCCTCTCTTTCAATAGCTTTCATTGCTTACGCAGTTACAGAATTAGTTGGAATATATATATATCTCAGCAGCATTTTAAAAAGAGTAGTACATGCAAGTAAAATCCAATGATTTCTGGGTATTGAGTGTCTCAGTGGTAGGCTGGGAGTTCAAACCCAGCTCACATTAATTAGAGCATGTCTACACTGCAATATAAGCCCAGGGTTTGTAGAAAATGCGTTAGCAGATCCTGGGTTTGCTAGCCTAGGATTTGAGCATCTACACTCATTTATAACTCTAGTTTAGGAATTATTGAATCCTGGGTCCCAACTTGGGGCTCCAATGTCTATACTGCATTATGTGGGCTTGAGTCTAACCACCCATATCCCAGACTTCCTAGTGCTTCCCAAAATGTGGCTGCTCTATTCTTTAGTTCACGGTGCAATGTAAGAAAACTTGACTGTCCACCAAACATGACTGTCCAGAGGACAAAGAAAGTCAGCTTTTGAGATTGTGGAATACTTTCGGTGGACTTCCAGCGCACTAGTCCAGTGGGGCTGTGCCCACACTGCAAAACAATAGGGATTGAACTCTGGATACTGGTTTGATTCAGACTCTGTGGGGTCCGGGCTGGGTCCAAGCCCTGGGTTAGCGCACTTTGTGTGTTGATAGAAGGGGGATTAGGCTTGAAGCTGTGTTTACCCCTTAGGGTCCCAGAGCCTGGGCTGCAGCTCAGGCCTGGACATCTACACTGCAATTTTATAGCCCTGAAGCCTGAGCCCCATAAGACTGAATCAGCTGACCTGGCCAGTGGGAATTGTGCCACTGACTCCAGTGAAGCCACAATCTGTGTTACATGTCTTGTTGGCCATGGTCCCAATTATTGACACCATGAATCTATTACAAGTGACAGTTCTGTTGGCATTCTCAGCAGAGAGGTCAAGAATTGGCTGGGCCTGACCAATAAACTACCCTTTGAGCCTTAGAGATGATCCTTCCAGGTCAAGTTTGAGGAATGTTGCCAAAGTGGTGTGGGAAAGCTTACACTTTTGTTGTCTGTGGTGCAGTGTGTCACAGTTGCAGGACTAGCTGCACCTCTGTCCCCTTTGTGGTCTCTTTAAGTGTGCCGCTCAGGTAATAGGCCTTGTGCCTTTACCTCTCCTTGGGTGGAATTCCACAATTCTTCCACTCTTAGACAGAGTTCTGAGCTACAGCACACTGTATATCTACCTTTCTTACCTAGCTGTGTTCACGCACCCATAGTTCTTCCCTTTGGGAGTCTGTGACCAGTGACATACAGCCTTCTTAAACAAAAGCATCATTTATTTAAACAGGAGGACCAAAGCATTTAGAGAGAGAGGATTTTAAAACAACCAACCATCTAGAAGCATGCCTATCTTACCTGAAGTGTTATCATGCTCTGATGGTAACCTATGCAGGCCTACCTTCTCCAGACACCCAAAGTGTGTCTTTGGGTACAGTCCTCCCCCACCACAAAAAAAACCAATTCCCTGAGCAGCACCCTTCCTTTTGAGACGGGGTCCCTTTTTAAACTGCTGGAGTTCTTCTGATCTTCCAGCTCCCAGGCCTTGGCCCTGCTGTCAAGACCAGTTCTCTTAACACCCCTTCAGTGTTTGTTGAAAAGTGACTTATCCTGAGCCATTCTTCTTCCCTTCCTTCTTGTTTGCGCCCCCCATTACACTAAAAATAAACGAATGCAGCAGACATCCCAATAACCAAGTCAACACACAACATTCATAAATTATTACAGAGAAGCTCCAATTCCATCACACATAGATGTTTTTGGATAAACAGGGGACTTTGGTCTTCCTGGTGGTTATCATGGCATCTCCTGTGAACACAAAAAGGATCTGTTTTGCAGCAACTGAAATAGCTATTCAAAGTTGCAAAGTTGTAAGGGCTGTGAATCTAAGGACACAGTGTACTGGTAGATTTGTGAATGTGGACCTGTGCTCACTTCTGATTTCTTTGAATACTGCATTTGACAGAGTGCTTTTCATAGTTGGTGTTCCGTCTAGCAAAGCACATCAGCTGTGTCTCAAGGGCCCAGTCTCAATGTGGGAAACCATGGACACTAATGGGAGAAAATGAAGATGATCATGAATGTCGGATTCTTATAACAGCCTTGACAAAAGTTCATCCTTCACAATGGCAAAGCCGTACACAGAGCTGTGTCACAGGAGCTGTCTGAGAACACCACACTGCATAGCAGCAAACATGCTGCCTTTAATTTCATGGTCACCAAGGCTATAAACACAGTCAGTCATTCCTTTGGCTCTTGCCATATTCTGAGCCAGCTGAATTGAGACACTCTAATACATGCATTGATGTGAATTTGGACAGAGATGAGCAAATTTATTTATTAACACTGTCTGTGCCACATACAATCAGATATTTAACTGGGTCATAAACAGTGGAGGTCAGAATTAGGCTCTAGGACTAAGAATTCCAGTATGACAAGGTGTCATTGTTCTTCTATCTATTCCCTTGCTCACAGGTATTGGTCCTGTTGGGAGATGGTCAGTGACTACAGCTGACTCACTGGGTTGCATGTATGGCTTGTTAAACTCCACCCTGCAGGTGGATTTGGAGAGGGAGCAGGAGGGCAGGTCTGGACTGTGAACAGTCCGTGATGAAGATGTGTGCTGCTACTACAAGAAGAAGTCAGCTTGACTCTGCATGGTGCCAAAGATATACTTCCCCTGCATCTACTTTTACTTCTGCTTCAGTTCTTAGTCACAGGCTTGGCATCGCCTTCCTGAATAAAGCTTGATTAGCAGATGAAAGGAAATCAGATACTTCTGGGTATAGCCTTGATCCTTCCATCTCTTGTGCAAACATCTTGAGGACAAGCAGTAAGCTAGGTGTTCTGAAGCACTAGAGAGAGGCAGAGTAAAGCTCACTTCACTTCTGAAACTCTAACACTGATCTAGCATGTCACAAATCATTGTAGTGCTTTTTATAGTATGCATGGCCTCAAGAGCCAAGATTAATCCTGTCAGTCGTTCTGCTCATGGATTCTGAAGTGAACGCAACCACTGGAAAGCTCTTTTCCCCACCAGTCTGTCCTTTCCATGACAGGTGGAGTGTCCCCACCAGTTTGCATTACTTATCTATCACAGAGGAAACTGTGGTTTTGACTGGGACACTTCTTTATGCTCAGTATCCTCCAGAGTGCTGTGCAGATACATGGCCAGATGACTGTGTGTCTTAAGGTTGGATCTGGGGATTTGGCAACCAGATGTTTCAGCTCTATAGTCACCGGTCACCTGGATATTCATGCTGCTGTGTTGTTTAGATTTCCTGTGTAGCTCTTGCCATGTGTGAACAGTTCACATTCCTTAGCATATTGGTAAAGCACAAGCTGTAAGATTGCTGGTCTGCGCACTTCCATCTTGGGCATTGGGGATGTGTGTTTAGCATAGTGAGCAAGCCTTGCCTTCAGGAACAAATGTGCAAAATGAGACTGATGCCTAATACTGTGACTATTGCAGAGTGCAGTGTCACTAGGGTTTGGTCAAGAGTCCCAAAACAAATGAACCCTACAAGTTCTCAGGGCTAAAAGAACACAGGGTCTCTGGGTGAACATTAGGTGACCCACGGTCATAAGAAAAGTCAAATTCCAATCTTGCACTGATACATTCCAATATCAGGCTTCAAACAACACCTCAGCCATTAGGACATGACAATTGTACTTATTTGTGGAATTAGGTCAAGATAAGTTTTGATGATTTCTCCCAGCTGACACCAAGTTAGTTTCACCCCTGACAACTTCTCTGCAGGGACTTGTATAGTCTGCGCCTGTGAGGATTTCACAGGAGCTCAATCCTTACACTGCTACCATCCATTCATCTCACACAGCTGGCAAGCAGCCTAGCTTGCCTTTTCCATGCTATGTCTCAGCCCCAATCATGGCCACCAATCAGGAACAGGTTCTTTCTGTCTCAGCCCTTTTAAAAGTGCTGCTGCGGAGGAAAAGGGGATTCCCTGTTAGAAGAGCAGGCAGTGGCCCTACACTGCTCCTCAGCAGCCTCTGCGCTTTCTGGCCGTGTTTCTCAAGCCAAGGAAATGGCCAAACCGCCATGCCTCACTATGGGGAAGAAAGTGGACAGCCTGCTGCACCAAGAGCCAGCAAAGTCAGCTCTTGTTCGCGGGTCCTCTTCTTTCCCTATGACTGGAAAGTATTGGGACTGGTTAAACCATGTGCTCAGATACTACGGCGATGAGGGTCATGTAAGTACATGAAGGTGGTGGATATAACCTAGCAGCTGTTATCCTTGTCCTCTGATAAACACCTTCAGTTCTCACTGATGCTAATGGACTTTGCATGTGAGGCAGAACTTGGCTAGTCTGTGTTCAATAAATCAAATGTGGGAGCTTTAATATCAGTGTTTAACTTTTTTAAAAATTTATGGTTAAATCCTCATAGGATAATGCTGGTTGATAGATTAACATTTTATGGATTTATTACTGGCATGTACCCAGGTGAATCTTTTCACCTACACACCTATGCTTTCTGATCTCTGATTTAAACTGTTGAACTATTATGGCCAATTAAAAAGCTGTGCTTTGTCACTTACACAGCACCCAAATTGCCCAGTGAAATTAATATATTCAAAAAGTTGCTCCAATTCTAGTAACTTTTACATACAGGGAGCATTTAAAAGCATGAATTTACTGGGGTTAACCTTAGAAATATCCCCCACCCCCTGCCGTGTGTGTGTGTGTGTGTGTGTGTGTGTGAACTTTGCAATGTGTGCCAGAGGTCTAGGGACTTGTGTTTATAACATCACCATGACAACATAACACCTAATATTATTACAAGTAAGCTATAGACAATTCTCCTTTCAGATCCCCAGGCACATTTTGATTATGATCTGTAGTTCTCCCTTCCTGTACATATATATAGGAAGAGCTGAAGAGTACAGTCC
This sequence comes from Gopherus flavomarginatus, assembly GCF_025201925.1. Taxonomy (NCBI): domain Eukaryota; kingdom Metazoa; phylum Chordata; order Testudines; family Testudinidae; genus Gopherus; species Gopherus flavomarginatus. Next base: position 90,281,599 of record NC_066624.1, read on the forward strand.
AGATCCACTGTGCAGATCTGAGTGGAAAATTTTCCCTTAAAATTAACTATCAAGATTCTCAGGCTTTGGTTTATTACAAAAAAGTTGTGATTTAGTGGGACAATCATGCCAACATTCATATACTTTTCTTTTGTTTTAAATTTCTGCTAGTATCACTACATGGATTATTAATAAATCAATTTAAATCTAATTCATGATTCCTCTTATTGTTTATGCTGTTATAGTGTGCGTATACACTCAGTTTGGATAGTGAATCAATTTCACTTTTGTTTGGTCACTTTCATTTTCTGGTATTCATGTATTACCAGATGGCCTCAGGAATTGGGCTGCAAGGAGTTACAATTCCTTACATACACTTTTTACATTGGACATTTGATTGATTTTCTGTTTCTTTGTAAAGACCAGGGTTAAATGAAGCAACTGACTAGATCCTGAAGCAGGAGTAAGATGTCTAATGCATGTTGAGGTGCAAAGAGTTATCTAGGTTGCAATTTAAGCTCACTGCAATTACACCTGCAGTTGCTTAGGAGTGCAAAATTGGAAGCATTTAAAAACAATTAGCCCTAAAAAGTCCCATGATTATAATATAACCAAGATGATGTAGAAAGTTTTTGAAGAACACAACATTCACTAACAAATTTCTTCTTCTCCTAATCCTCCTCTCCCTCCCCTCAGATAACAGCAGGGGCCCCGTACTGAAGGGATGTCTTTGCTGCTGCTCTCTTTGCCCTCCTGGGAAGATCCTTTTGTATGCTTCCTCCTCCCCCTGCTCCACCCTAGGGAAGGGAATCTAATCTCACATACACTGCCCCTCCCCAATAGCCTCTCTCCAACGGTTGTTGGCTGAGGGGCAAACTATGGAGAGATTTCTCTACTAAGCTATTTAGCTAAGTAGTACATCTGAATCCATTTGCAGCACCTATGCTATGACTTCACATCCTGGGCCAAATACACCCTAATACAATGGGTTGTGACTTCAGTGGTGTGGCCTCAGTTAACCCCAAGGTGAAGCTAGCCTCTTATCTCTATGCATAGAATGTGCTGGATGAGTTGAGCATCAGTGTAAATTACAGGTTTCAGAGTGGTAGCTATGTTAGTCTGAATCAGCGAAAAGAACAAGGAGTCCTTGTGGCACCTTAGAGACTAACAAATGTATTTGGGCTTAAGCTTTCATGGGCTAAAACCCACTTCATCAGATGCATGCAGTGGAAAATACAGTAGGAAGATATATATATATACACAGAGAACATGAAAAAATGGGTGTTGCCATACCAACTCTAACAAGACTAATCAATTAAGGCAGGCTATTACATCCATTAGCATTACATCTCTTCTGGCAATAATAACTTCAACTAGTGAGTCATGACATTTCTTTACAAAAATCTTGTGAATTATTCCTGATCCAGATGAGTACTCTTCTACAGTTCAGTGATTTACAGGTATAATTTACAGCCTATTCTCCAAAGCAAGCTGATCTTTACTCACCTTTAAAGTGATCAGACAGGCAACTCAAGTGACTTTGTTTATTGGGAAAAGACGAGATGTGGCCATGGATATTTAAATGTGGATTAAGGGCACATTCTATGGACATTTTGCAAAGGGAAATTGAATCCATATGTAGATATATGTGGGTGGGCTCTTAAGAAGCCTGATGTCGTGAGCTGGAACTAATTGTAGAGGAACAGCAGCTGAGTACTTGCCCATGGACTGGTTACAATTTATTCCTATCAAATAAAATATTAGTGGTCCCGCCACAAATGAAACCAAGTTTCAGATGAGACTTTCTTTCCCATGGACTTCAATAGTGGAAGATCAGGCACCAACAGCTTACTTGTGGGAAATGCTGAGGACCCAAAACTGGAGCCAGGATGCTCAGCCCCTCCTAGGAGTTGCTTGGCAAAGTGTGTGCCCAGCTCTCCAGTATAAAGCCTTGGGGCTTTCTTCTTAGGAAAACCTGCTCATTTCTAAAAGGAAGGAAAGAAAACAGCCTGTGAAGAAGTTTAAATATCAGCCACGAAGCCTGAAATTAAACTTAAACCATAGTTCCATTGTATACTGGAGAGCAAGTTTCTTTGAAGCGTGTGGTGTATCCATTGTTAATTTAGGTAGAAGTGGGGTCGGGAGGGCTCATTTTGCCAAATTTACCCATTCAAAATCATGGTCATGTCTCATGAAATCCACACCTGGCTGCAGAATTGGGCTCCACAAACTGCACTTTCATTTTAGAAAAACAAATTTTCTACCCATATGGCGACAAAGAACCTTGACAATGAAAACCAAATATAACTGGTGCAGTGTCGTCTTCTTAAGTCTGCAGACAAATTGAAACAATAGCTCTGCTATGTGAATTTGCAGCATTCATCTCAGTGGATTGACTCTGAAACCCAAAGATGACAGTTTAAATGTCAGTATTAACTATTTCAGTATTAGCTTTGAGCAGAAACATCCCACTAATGAGCTTATCCCAGACTGCCTCCCCACGTACCCAAATCTCACCTCCGCTTTCTAAACTTCCAGCTGCCAAAACCTCCAGCTTTTTCCCCAGGAGACCTTGAATGCTGCTGTTGTGTGGTCTCACTACAGAAATCATTGACATGTCAGAAACAAAATGTGAAGATAGCATAAAAAACTGAAACTAATCTAAAATTAACACAGGCTACGGTGTGTAGGGTGAACAGACAGCAAATGTGGAAAAACAGGATGGGGGTGGGGGGTAATAGGAGCCTATATAAGAAAAAGACCCAAAAATCGGGACTGTCCCTATAAAATGGACATCCTAACTGTGTGGATTGTATTCATTTTCATATTTAATCTAGCAGAGACTGTCTACTACTGTTCGGAGAGTGCTTAACACAAAGGGGCTTTCTTCTCAGTTGGTCCCCTACAAATAAATACGTAATTCCAAATTGGGTCTGAAATATTCCAAAAGGGGCTGGAAATTTTGGGAGCCCAGCTTGAGACACTTTAAAGGCTCCTGTTTTTTAGACATTACTAAGCATCTACCCTCTGCAAGTCAAACCCTTTTAAGATGCCTCAACTTGAACACCCCAAAATGGAGGCACTTAAAATCACTAGTCACTTGGAAATGTAAACCTGCATTTAAAGGGGATCAGGCTGTTGTGAGATTGCCAGTCTGCCCCCCTGAGAACTGCAGAGTCGAGCAATCCTGCTGAGGCAAATCAGACGGCTTGGCAAGGAGAGCACAGGAGGGGCTGTCAGCATGGTTTCGCCAGCTAGTGCAGAATTCAAAACCATGGTGGTTTCAGTTGGCTCTGGTAGCAACCTGAGTTCTGAGCTGCTGTATATTTGTTTTTCTGTTTTATTCCTCTGGTAGCCTTGGAAGCAGGGGAAGAATGACTTTCAAACAAGCATGGACTCCCACTTAGCTAGGAAAACATGTTCTTTATTATTTCCCTTGGAAAATGATGGTTTAGATTAAAAAGAAAAATGTTTAGCAAACATCTGAAAGAAAGCACCACTGAATTCTCCTAGCCCTAGGCCTAGCCCTGGAGATAGACATTTAATTAAGTATATGTCAAATAATAAACTACAAAAGACCTGTATAAGATGATATCATCGGGGTGCCATTTAGCCATCCGCTCAGGGGCCATGGAATGGCCCCAGCATGGCTGTGATGGTCCTATCAGGCAGTGGGGTTTGAGCAGCAGCAGAACAAGGATAAGAGGATCAGAGTGGGGTTCTGGGAAGCGGTGTGTAGCCCTGTGCAGAGCAGCAGTTGGAGGAGAGGGATATAGTTCTTCCATCTGCCGTTACTGTGCCAGCACATTATGGAGCTGTGTGGTGATTCTTCCAGCTGAGGAAAATAGCAGGCTAGCGTGGTGGCCCTGGAGCTAAGCCAGTCCCTGCTTGTGGATTGGAGTGGATTCTACTTTCCTCTAGCCCCTACCGCCCTCACCATTCCCTATACAAAGCCAGTTTGCTGAGCTCTGTGTGGGGTGGTGGTGCTGGTACCTTTCATTATAGCAGAATATGTGGAACTTTACCTTTTGAAATGTGGTGATCTGTCACTGTAATCAGAGGCTTTTCATGCGACCAGCCGTGCTAGAGTTCAGGGGCCTGTGTGCTTCTACAGAAGGAGATGGCAGGGAAGGGTGTTCTTAGCAGATAATTAAACTTGGAAATACCTGTTCAGCTGTATTTACTGGTGACTTTTCAAAGACTTTCGGCTCTGGGAAACAAAAAGGCATCTTAATTGACAGATCTGCTTCCTGAGCATATTCAGAATTGGGGACAAACCCAAGTGCCTACTGCTTTCTACTCCTGTTAGCATGGCAGAGACCACGTAGCTAAAAATGAGCTGGATTCTGTTCCTTCTTGTCCATCAATAAAATACCTTAACAGGCTCCAATTACTTATATCTACTGAAGACAAATGGGGTTGCACAAGTGTCTTTTGTTAGCAGAACCTTTAGTACTGGTCATGTGCAAGAAGGAAAGCACCCAACTTGACCACTCAGCTCCCAGGATGGCAGATGTGGGGTGGGGAGAATTTTCCTTGTAAACTCCAAATATCTGATGTGGAAATCACTGGGGACAATAAACCTGGAACTCCACAATGCCATTTCATAGTTGATTTGCAGAGCTGAATGGCATTCTTTCTCCACACACACTGTTCAGATTTAGGACCTTGAATATTCCTGATTGCTTTAAAATGTGATAGTTTTCATCTTCGCCCTTATTTGAAAGATGGCCTAAAGGGAGTGTCTGGCTTCATCTGAACCACTTGGGGATAGCTGCATAGACTGAGACCCATTAGCCCTGAGCACTCTCGCTATGCAAAAGCAGTAGAATTTTTCAAGAAGTAAGTTTATAGAGCAATTGCTGAACAACTTGGGTGATGGGACAATGTGCTAGATGGTGTACGGATAGGCTGGTACAACCCAATAGCACATCCAATGTGGTCCAGTGAGTAGGGCCCTGGATGGGCAGTCAGGAGACCTATGTTCTATTCCCAGCTGTGCTAGCGATCTGCTGTTTGCCCTTGGCTGAGTCGCTTTCATCTCACTGGGCCTCTGTTTCCTCTCCTGCCCTTTGTCTGTCTTGTCTATTTAGAGTATTATCACTGGGACAGGGACTTTCTCTCACTGTCTTGTACTTGCCTGGCATTATACAGACCTGATCTCTGTAGGGGCCTGCAGACACTAATGTCATACAATACACTTGGGTATTGAGCTGCACTTTCCACATTCACAGTGGGAGCCAGGGTGGCGTGCTGCATCATTTTTAGGTAACCTTTCAACTGGCATTGGAATGTGCAAGATCTGTATCAGTACCTAGAGGACAAGTCCGGCTTAGTCAGACAGGCTGTGTGCGCTTGTAAATGGCAATGATTTAAATGTGCATTGAATTTAAAATTTAATAAGATTCCTTATTAATTAAATATTAACTGATTATTTAAAAACAGATTTAATGAAGATTAACCTCCAGGAAGGAGATAAGCATGAGCACTTAGCTAGACAACAGCTGTTCTTGATTAGGGCTGTGAGAACTTGTGAAAATTACCCTTCCTTTGCATGCAGACTCTTTCCCAAAGAAAACGATCCTCTTAGCTCTGCCAGTTTTTCTGCTTAACCTGGAACTCTTGTGCTGGCAACTGGGAGGACCTATGGAAAGGCTGCATGTGTCTGGTACAATTGCACCTCATCAATACATATGTTCGTGATCACCTAATATTATTAATTTCAATCAGCTGTCTGTTAAATCTGACAGTAAGAAAGGATTTGGAGACCATTAACGTAAGATGTTGCCAAAACTGCTCTCCGCCACTGCATACAGAGCTAGTTAGCATATTTAGCACACATTGGGTTAAATCCTGCCTATAAGCTCTGTCCTGAGCTCAGGAAGGAGACCCTTTGTGTACCCAAGGGTTGTGGAAGAAGTCATGACAGAAAGTCATTAACTGCAGGGGTCCCAGGGTGAACATAGTACGTAGGGGGTCTTGATGCTTCTGAAGGGTACCAAGCACTGTCAGACACCTCACAAACACCTGCCCTTTTGTGAGGAAGCTGTGTCTGTGCCTGCCAGGTGTCAGCTTCCCAATTCCACTGGCCACAGGCAACACAAGCCCTCTCCCTAGGCCTACGCAACCTGCCACACCCAAGCCCTCCGAGAATCAGCCTTGAGTGTTGAGTTTTCAGTCCCTGGTCCACTGGTTGCTTACAGTAGTCACAGATTTGCTACTTCCAAAGAAGCCATATGCCCCAGCTTGCCAGTTCTATCACAGATCACTGCTCCACTTAGCACACAGCACTGAGATATGTTTGTAGTGAAAAGAAGTAAAAGTTTATTTTAACAAAGTAGATATTCAAGTAGTAGCAAGTAGAAGTATTGGGAAATCATAACACACATTCTAGAACCTAGACACTCTTAACTAGACACTTACTTTCTTAGAGAGCAATGCTCACCCAAAGTCCTTGGCTGTGATCTTCTGTTCGTGGACTGGGAGTCAGTCAGGAGACCTATGTGTTATTCCTAGTTCTGTCACTAACCTGCTGTTTAACCTTGGCTGAGTTACTTTATCTCATGAGACCTCATTTTCCCCTCCAACCCTTCATCTGTCTTGTGTATTTAAACTGTAATCTCCTTGGGGCTGGGACTCTCTCTCACTGTGTTTGTATGTGCCTGGCATAATGGGATCCTGGTCTCTCATGGTGTCAGTTTGCCTCTTCAGCGAAAAAACCCAAGAGTCTGTTTGTATCCCCAGGTATATAAGAACAATTCATTGTCTTTATATATCAACAGGATGCATCCCTCCCCTCACCAGTGACGGGTTTTTTTTCCCCTGTATACTTCTTTCTTGTAGATTTTGCAATTTCTTAATCAGTATCTGGCTTAGTATGCAGACAGACATACAGTATGAGGCACACAATGACCAGACAGGGAGATAAGCATCTGTTACCCCCTGCCTGAAAGGAACCTGTCCAAGGGATGTCTCCTCCTGGTTACCTGCCTTCAGAACATAACTCTTCATCTAGACACACAATTCCTTAAATCAGGGGTTCTTAAACTGGGGGTCAGGATCCCTCAGGGGGTTGCAAGGTTATTACATGGGGGATTGCGAGCTGTCAACCTCCACCCAAACCCGCTTTGCCTCTAGCATTTATAATGGTGTTAAATATATAAAAAAGAGTTTTTAATTGGGGGGGGGTCATACTCAGAGGCCTGCTATGTGAAAAAGGTTACCAGTTCTGAGAACCACTGCCTTAAATATTATCCATACACACATTATGCAATGATTATGATGACCAGTGGGCTACCAGCTCTCAGTAGAGACCCCCTATGCCACCCTTTAGTGAATTATTATGATTATATCCACCCAGGGGATTCCTGTAAAACCCTGTGCACTCGCTATGCCCTTTGCCAGTTGGCATCAAGAGGTTCCTGGATCACGCTACACCTGCAGAAAAGAGGAAGTCTATATTGCCCTGCCAGCAAAACCATGGCCCTGCTCAATCCATGTGCTCCCTCTAGTCCTTCAACTGTACTAATGGGACAATTTGTGCCCCCCTCCCACCCGCTGTCCTACTAGCAAAACTATTGTTGCCTCCTGTGTGAGTGTGCTGAGTGTCTCTTCATGCCCTTTGTCCCCAACATGCACTCAGTGCCCAATACCAAGCCAGTCATCGTTTGGGTCTCTGCTGCTGACAGGTCAAATTGTGGGTTCTTCATTCACACCAGTAAGTAGTTACTCACATGAGTGGTTTCACTGAAGTCAGTGGGGCTACCTGTGTGAGTAACTGCTCAGAGATGTAAGAAATGAGCCCAAGGCCAACTCTTCTCATTGTGGAATGCAAAGATAATTGAGCTTCATAGAGTCCAAGGGCCAATCCTGCATTCCTTTGAGCACCCAAGTCCCCCTCCACAGAGCATTCAGGTTCAGGCCCCCATCAGCTGTATAATCAGAGAACCAATGTAATCCAGTGCAAGAAAAAACCATCCACAGCTGGCTCAGATAAATTGTTCTCCTGCAGATTGCACACAATGCATTGTTACCCATCAATACATAGTTTTTGTTGAACCATGCTCAAATGGCAAAACCAAAATAGGGTATTACCAAAGAGCTGTCAAAAGAGCACCGAAGTTGAGCTACAAGGATATGGATTAGTTCTGCCTCCAGCCGGCTTAAATTATAGCCTACACCCCTGCAATTTTTGGTAACTGTTCTAATGTATTTCTTTGTGCACAGGCATTAGAGCACCGAGGCTTCCACTAGCACCTCCTGCTGATGCTTTGTTCTCAGATACTGATTTACCCTTCCAAAGCACTCCTCTAAAAACAACCTGGGGGTGGGGGTGGGGGGGGACAGACTACTTAGCCTGGAAGCTCCATAGGAAATAATTGCAGTGAGGAATCAATGAGGTGCGTGCAACAGCTTCCTGTGTCAGGTTAGAATGAATTGCTTTGTACTGGGCCTAATTCTGAAATACCAGTGCCTAAAACAGTAGCCACAAAGCATGCATCCATTGTACACGCAAAGCCATATTTGTGCTGGACAATTGTGCCTTGGTGTAAACTTAGGCAGAGAGTCATCCACTGAAGGTTTTGCACGGGTGCCAGGTACACACAGCTTTCCCTGGCCAAACATAGGTAGCTGCCTTTAGTGCTGTGCTCCTGTTCCTAGCAGCCTTCTTTGGAAAATGCAGACTTTTTTGTGAGGTTCCTCTCTGTGGAAATCGCAGGAAACAATATGCTGTGAGGCACATCTGCTTGATTTCCTCCAGAATCTCATCAATGTCTCTTGGCAGGGATTTTTTTCCCTTTCAAAGGTCTCCTCTCGGCACCATGTGAGATGTGGTATGGCACATCCATTACGCAGTGCACTCCACTGTAGTGCTGACTAAAGAGCATTTTTTGCAAGTCCTCTACTCAAACTTTCTTTCATGCTGCAAAACTTAACACCCCTGTAGTATCTTAGTTAAAATATAAGGCAGATTTGTCTCCTTCCTGAGATGAAAGGCCTCTGAGCGCCCATTCTTACATTATGCAAATATCTAGGACCAGATTCTTATTTCCACTGTGTGTCTTGTATTGCAGCATGACTTTAAAACAAAACACCCTCCTGTGTCCTGGAAGCATGGACAATCGCTGATTTTATTAGCTACTCAGAAAACTGGCTCTAAATTAGGTTTAATTAAAACTGTTGGATTGAAGGGGTCTGTTCGATTTGCAGTCACTTCTTGGTTGTGACTCATCTAGTCTCAAGGAGCATCTAAGATGAAAAGAAGTGTCACATAGGGCCAAATTCTATTCATGTGAGTAGTCCCACTGAAATCTGGGTAAGTATGAGTAAAGAGAGAAGGTTTTGGTCTATAAATCATAGATCCCAAGGCCAGAAGGGATCCCTGAGAAAGTTTTGTCTGACCTCCTGTATTACACAGGCCATAGAATTTACCCAAAATGATTCTTAGAGCAGATCTTTTAGAAAAACATCCAATCTTGATTTTAAAAGTATCAGTGATGGAGAATCCACCATGGCCATTGGTAAATTGTTCCAGTAACTAATTACTCTCGTTGTGAAAAATGCATGTGTTATTTCCAGTCTGAATATGTCTAGCTCATCTTCCAGCCATAGAATCATGCTATAGCTTTTTTCTGCTAGACTGAAGAGCAAGTTATTAGATATTATAGACAGTAATCAAGTCTCCTCTTAACCTTCTCTTTGTTAAACTAAATGAGGGGTTCTCAAACTTTTTTTCCTGGAACCCCCTTTGAAAATATTTCAGATGACCCCTCCACCCCCATACCATGCCACCCTTACATTTTCACTCTCCAGCTTTCCAGCCCTGAAGGCAATGCAGAAGTAAGGGTGACAATACCACAACCCCCCTACAATAGGCTTGTGATCCCCATTTGGATTGGGACCCCTAGTCTGAGAAACGCTGAGCTAAATAGATAGGCTATCACAATAACGAATGTTTTCTAATCCTTTAATCATTCTTGGGACTCTTCTCTGAATCCTCTCCAATTTATCACCATCCTTCTTGAACTGTGGTCACCAGAACCGGATACAGTATTCCAGCAGCCTCTGTTCCACTGCCAAATACAGAGGTAAAATAACCTCTCTGTTCCTATTTGAGATTCCCTGTTCATGCATCCCAGGATCACATTAGCTCTTTTGGCCACAGCATCACGCTGGAAACTCATGTTCAGATGATTATCTACCAAGACCCTCCAAATCTTTTTCAGAGTCACTGCTTCCCAGGATAATCTCCCATCCTGTAAGTATGGCCTTCCCCCCACCATGCATATATTTACATTTAGCCATATTAAAACGCATACTGTTTGCTTGCAACCAGTTTTCCAAGAGCTGCAGATCACTCTGAATCAGTGACCTCTCCTCTTCACGATTTACCACTTCCACATTTTTGTGTCATCTGCAAGTTTTATAAGTATAAATTCATAAGTTTACATGAATGATGTGCATCATTCTGCTCCAGCCAAAAAGTTGAGAGCTCACTCTTTCCAGCATTTTGCTCTGTGTAGAATACCCACATATGAAAGAATTAGCTACACCCCTTTCTGAGATTATGTTTATCCAAGTTTTGGCCTACACACCCGACAGCTGAAGCCTGAGGAAATCAAGCAGCAATGCGGCTAATAAAATCTAAGATGGCATATTGTGAATAGGAAATAGGGGAGACGAAGGATCGACCCAAATGCAATCAAGGCAATTCTAAAAATTCCCTGTGATGGGAGAGTAAAATGTATAAAAAAAAATTACATAAAAGTGGAGTCAATGAGCCCTTCCTCTCTTTTGTGACTCATAACACTTAAGGCTAAATGGCCCTCATTGTCTGAAACAAGTCATAGTGTTTCTTACCCCTCACAAATCCAATAGTTCTTTTGTAAAGACGTGTAGCAATTTGCTGCTGGTGAGAAATGTTAATGTAACAGATGCTGTTTCATGTAGGTGTCTGCATTCTCTAATATTGCAGTCACCTTGTCCTTCCTCACCACCTGTCCTTAGGGGATTACTCATCCCATTGGTAAATGAACACTGTTACCTGCAGGGTGGGTGGCAGTGTTCAGCAGAATCCTTACGTGTCAGCATCAATGCACCTTCTGGGGAGACGCTCCCAGGTACACCAGAGAGCAGCGGAGGTACATTTTTTGCCTCAGATTCCTGGCACATTATGCAGCAGGAAGCATTTAACAGACAGACATGTATCTGACTGGAATGTAGGCAGTTTGTTATGGCATTCAATGTGTTGAAATTTGAAAGGTGACTGTACAGACATCTTTTAGGCCATGTCTACACTAGCACTTATGTCGGCAAAACTTTTATTGCTCAGGGGTATGAAAAAACACCACATGAGTGATGTAAGTTTTGCCAGCATAAGTGCTTGTGTGCATAGTGCTATGTCAGCAGGAGACCACTATAAGATTGTAAGTAGAGGGCCTTACATACACTTGGGCGCACATGTTACAGTCCAGCTACTATATGTGGCTTGCCCAAAATCTATTTTGTGTCCTGTCACACCTGAGCAGGCAGCTCTGGGTGGACTAGGAAAACAGGGTCTTTCTGAAAGGGTTTTAGCGAACATGTTTTCAGACAAAATTCAACACTTAAAAGCATATTAGTTTGTCCATACAGTCATTCATGATCAGCTAACAATGTTTTTACTAGTCTACCTTGGGCTAGTGAGGTGTGGTGGTAGCAGATACTGAGAGCTTTACCAGACACTCCAGATCTCCAAATACTGACATGTACAGACAGATAAATAAGATGTGTGAAATAGGAGCTGCAATACAGAATCAGGAAAGATGGTCTCATGTCAACACTCAGGGAACAAAGATTCCATTTCTACCTATCTTCTCTAGGTGACTGATTAGGGAGGTAACAGAACCGGACACTGCGGCTCTAGCCCATGGGGGAGCGGCAGGAATGTTTAGGAGAATGAAAGACAGACACAGTCTCAGGCTCATCCATCACCTCCCTCATACTACCTGTGGGAGCAAAGAGCTTTCCCTTCCCATCGGAGCTACTTCAGAAGAATGAGAGGCTGCTAGTAACTTTTCTCTAGAAAAGGGTTAGGATGAGTAAGCACATTTTTCTAACAATTTTTGCTGAGGACAGCATTGGTTTCACCTTTGAAGTGTGCATAGCAGCCAACATTTGACTCCTTTTTGTTTTTCCTCCAACTAAACCAGTGTTCTGATGGCTGCTCCTGCCTTCTCCCCCAACCCCATCTGCTCTTTCCTTCTGTCCCATGCAAGTTCCTTTCCCAGCAGCAGGTCAGGCCCCTGCTCCTTGCCAGCTGCCCTGTCTGGGCTCCAGCTCTTCCTTGCACTGTGAGTAGCTGATGGGTGGCTGCAAGAACAGGGGCTGGTCCTGGCTGCTGCTGACGGAGCAGAATCGGCGGAGGAGGGAGGGAGCTGCTGCTGAGAATGGAGCATCTGAGAGGAAAAAGCTACCACAACACAGCCCCAGGGCACCGACCAGGACAGCAGCTCCCCAGGACTGTCCCAGCCAAACTGGGGCTGTCTCTGTGAACAGTGTTGTTATTAGCTCTTCTCCTTGTTCCAAAGATCATTCTTCATTTTTAAAGATGCACACAGACCTTTCCCACTCCCCTCTTGGAAGGGCACGACAGTCGCCCTTGCTAACAGTTCCTGGTTTGGCTGGACGTACTTCCTCTGCTGTGCTGTGCAGTGCAGAGGGGATTTCAGTTATAAATCTCTTCCCTATTTCTCGGTTATGTTTCCAACTTTCACTAGGCAGCACAGACTCGCCCAGCACAGGCCTTCCTGCAGCCAGGCGACTCCCTCCCTTCACTCTGTGAGCAGCTAGTATTTCCTGTGTGCTGGAGCATGGCTGCCCATGCTGCTGCTATAGGAAAGGGTGCTGTGCAAACATCTGTAACACACACTGTGGAGCTAATGCCATCTTGCATGAGCATGACATGTACATGAAAAGTGTAGTAAAAAACACTGAAACCTCTTTGAGTAAGATGACCAGACGTCCCATTTTTAAAGGGACAGTCCTGTATTTAAGCCCTCCTGCAGGTGTCCCAACTTTTTCTTAAAAACAGGCAAATTGTCCTATATTTTCTGTCTCCCCTCATCGGTACTGGTGGGTCCTGCTGCTAGCGAGATCACCAGCAGTGAGTGGGGGAGTCCAGTGGCCGACTATGGCGGGGGTGGGCGTGCAAGGCTAGTGGTGGAGCAAAGCTGCAGCGCAGGCACCGGCTGATCCTCCTGCTGGTCTGTTAGCAGAGCCCCCTGCTGCGTGCCGGCTCTCAGTCAGCAGGGTCTTGCTCTCCATCCCGTTTCAGGCAGGCACTGGCTGCATGGTGCGAGCTGTGCTGGCGGGTGAGTGCGGGCCGGCAGCGGCTCGTTGTGTCACCACTGCTGCCCACCCATCAGCCCTTTACATGCTCCCCATCTTGCTGTCCTCTCCCTGCTTTTCCCCTTCACACACCCCCCCAACCCGCCTGCTCCTCCATATCCCCCCTGGTGGGACACGTCCCACTCCCAGCACTGTGCAGAGAACCAGCCCCTGTCGGGAGTGCTCAGCTCACCAAGTCTGGCTGGCAGGCTTCTTCCTTCCCCTACTGCCTCTGGCTGGGCCAGCACCATGGGAAAGCCCAAGACCCTCCGGCCTGGGGTGCTGGCCAGGAGGTGCCAAGCCCTGTGTGCCAGAGCCCCACACAGCGCTGGCATGGGGAAGTCTCTCTGCCCCTCAGCTAAGCTCTGGAGTGGCGAGGGGGAAAGCGATTTCCAGCCTGTTTGTGCCCTGACCCTGCAAGCTCCACAGAAGCCCCTCATGCAACAGCTTAGCACCCTCTTCACCTGCTCCCCACTACCCTGGGTCCTGCCCCCAGGGAGCATGGGGCTGCTCCCTAGGCACCTGCCGCTGCTGAGCCACCTCTCTGGCCAGGTTCACTGAAGCCCCTGCAGTCAGGTTCCCTGGGCCCTGGTGCACATGCAGCCTTAACCCATTTCTGCCCGTGCTGTAGCCAAGGGACAGGAGACCACTGGGTTACGTAGGTGGCCAGCAGCAGCCTGGAGGTGTTAACTGCCTTTCAACACTGTGTGCAGGAAGGGACAAGCCACTTCCAGCCACAGGGGAGCGGGAGTTAGGGGGCAAGAGATGAGCTTTGCAAAGACACAGGCCAGGTCATCCTTCCCTGCCCTCCCCTGTGGCTGGAAGCAGCTGCTGTCCCTTCCCTCCCGCACAGTGCAGAAAGGCTGCTGCTGGCCACATTCTGGTGTGAATCCTGGCAGAAATCTGGCAAGGGAAGCATGTAGCCCTGCATTCCCCGCCCCCCACATGTCTTGCCTCAGGAACACATGGCACCAGGAACCAGGAGAGGTAGGTCCATCCCTGGGGCCCAGCCAGGCATGGAGGGTGGAGATCACTGGGCAGGGAGGGTTGGGTTAGGTGATCACCCCTCCCCTCATGTGAGACGTGTGTACAGGAGCGTGTGCATGTCACCCCTCCCCGTGTGAACCCTAAAGTCTTAAAGATAAGAAGGTAAATAAAAAGAATCCAATTACGGAGGATTTCTTTTTAAAATCAATTAATTTGATCAGGGCCAGCTCCAGGGGTTTTGCCACCCCAAGCGGTGGGAAAACTAAAACTAAAACTAAAGCCGCTATCACGATCGGCAGCACTTCCTCTGAGGACTATTGCAGGAAGTGAAGTTGGTAATTCAGTGAGTGGTGGGCTACCTACCTTCTGGGTCAGTACAGAACAAATACTCCAGTATGGCAGCAGGGGTACTGGAGGAACTGTAGAACTTGACTGCTTGTGGGAACTCAAAATCAGAATGAGGATGTTAACCTTCATGTCTTGGACAAATGCCAGCTTAGATATTTACATTCTGTCCACCTAAAGTCCCCTGCAGTTTCAACTGCACACAGCGTTCTTCACTTCTAACCCTAAACTGCTGCTGTGTGCCTTTAAAGATTTGCTGCAGCACATTTGCGAGGTGGAAATGCTTTAGTAGTGGGTGAAGTGATTATTGTATATCAGTTACAAAATCTGGATCCAGACTTCATATACCCCAAAGTTCAGACATGTTTGGGTCTGGAATTTTGATTATAAAAGTAGAGGCCATTTGAGACATTAATATCCAGATCTAGGTTCAGAATTCTAATAGCCCTCAAATTTAGAGATGTTCAGGTAATGTCTATTCTGTGTATGTATGGCTTAGTTCACATCTGCATTACACCAGTTTTATGTGGATGTCATTAGACTAGTGTAATGGAATAGTGAATCAGGGCCAGAGTTGGTAAAACATTTTTGTAAATTTTCAGGAAGAAAGGCATCTTAGAACTGTAAGCAGTAATATTTCAATCTTACACTATTGCAGGATTTCTCTTGTTACACATTTCAAGATAAGTTGTGGGGAAAAAAGAAATATTAGGGTCCTTTTTTTCTGAAACCTTGAGAATGAATCAGCACAAAATACTACAAAACAATAGTCCAGAGTGCCAAATAAGCACAACTGGACAGCATCTTCCTTAAAACACCTTCATGGAATTTCTGTCACATCAAATTGCATGAAGGACTTTAGTGGATGTGGGAGGGAATCTTATGACAAATACTCTGATGGAATTTAGTTCCTTATTTCTTTTCCCATGAATGCAACATTTGCAGTCTAGAGAGCCCTATTCAGTCTTACAGTTATGGAGTCTGTGCACAAACTAGTCACTTTCCCATTTGGTCTGTGGGTGTGATCTTTGATGTCAGTGCAAAAACTCCTATTGACTTTAATGGCTTTTGGATCAGAGTCTTTCTTACTTTAATAAATCTGTCCTATAAAAACATTCAGTATGTGTAACAGAGGCTAGAAATGAAAATCATGAAAGCTTTTTACAACATTATGGGGCCCTTAACTTTTCTAATTCACAAAAGTGAACAATTATTGAGAGCAATACAGTAGTTAGATGACAAACATTGTTTTTTGTATTTAAAAACACACTGTGCATTGTAGCCGTGCATTGTAGCACGGATTTCACATCAATTGAATACTACAAGACATCTGCCACTTGAAGCAGTCAAATGAACAATACTATCTGCAATCTGGTTACATAATGGTGACCAACTGCACCTACTAAACATTCCTGTTTGGTTTGATCATTTCAAATTCCCAATATAAGCTCTAAAATGTTGACGCCCAAATATGGGCTGAGCCCTTTAGTGAACTTCACTTAACCTTTCACAAGCACACCCTGTCACATCTGATCCCATCAGCATTGTCTGTGAGCCAGAAAAGGAAGGCTCCATCCTTCTACCACACACTCTAAAGGAGGATTAATAAGGTTTCCTTGTAAAAGTTCTATTTTAAAGGGGCAAGCCAATGTTTTTATTTGCTATTTAGCTTCCGAAACCTCTTTTTTGCAATAGTCGGACATAGCGATCTGTCACAAAATAATATTTGTGACTTGATAAAATGTATTGAAAGTAAAAATGCAGAAGGTACACTCTGAGACCACTGTTTTTCCCCCTCAGTATTGTCTATATCAGATATACTTTGCTTAAAAAGGCAGCCTTATGTGATCTTACAAAAGGAATCTGAACAGCTGGCCACAAGGAAAAGCAGTCTGAAGTAGGACAGTTGCTGTTCCGCTAAATAATTGTGAGTAGCTGATCATGCTTCTGAAGAATAGGACAACAGGGGAAAGAGAAGTTCTTTTGTTATATAAAAACTGGGTACAGTGCATGCAAGTACAGTACAGTGTGACTTCTCCAAACCAGTATGTAAATTCCTTCACATTGGAACCAGGAGTGATTAAGTTTCACAGAGTCTCATTCTCACAGCTCTTGGCGCGCTGTGCTGGCCAGAATAGCATAGAAGAGTTTTACAAGGCAAACTCCTATCCTGTGAGTGCTTAGCTGAGACCGTCAAATTCACTTCATGTGGGACTGCAAAGTGTGCTTATACCAAGATCTACATGGCTTTGAAGAGGGATGCATTTAGGCATCAAGAGCACACAGTGATAGGCTTTACTTTCAGAAATCACAGTAGCTCTATGTAAGAAAATGGGGAACTCCTTTGAAAAGGGGAAAGTAAAAGCTATGCCAGCTGAACCCTTATCTGAACATACTTGCTTTCCCACTATCCACACAGCAAAGACTTTTAGCTATGGGTTCATACACGAAAACTAAAAATTAATCAAGATAATGGGAATGATTAGCAGATTATTAATCTGTATGTTCTAAAATAGTAGAAGAACTTTGTTCTCCCAGAACGAAGGAGAATTCTGAACTGTCAATGACAAAATAAAGATGTAGCAGCATTTTGTTGCCTGGATGGAAAGTTCTGCATGGTCTACATGCTTATTTAAACAAGTTTCTTGAGGCTCCATCAATGGCTGATTGTAATTTTTTAAGTAGCCACTGCTCCAACTGCTAGACCTTTGCCATTGGACTTTCCATATTGCAACAGGCTGATGGCCCAATTAGTTTGATGCTCTTTGATTCTGCAGCCGTGATCTGTAGATGATGATGACCAATTTATTCTGTAGTCTGTATTTTAGTTATTTCTAACATACCTTCTTTCCTTTTATTCTCTTTAGGCCAAATTCTTCTCTGTTATACCCTGTAAAACCATACACTTCAACTCCTTGCCTACCCTCTTCTGTTACTAAACTTCATGTAACCTTGCTGGTAACAATGGGATTGCACAATGTCATTAAAGTAGAATATGGCTCATTATTTTTCATCTCCCTATGCAGCTGGCTTTTCTCTAGCCACTTTCATTGCTTTTCCCTGACCCTTCTTTTTCTGCTACTGAATGTCCTTTCTCAGATGAGGGATTAAACCCATCTCTGAAATAAACAATAAGAGAGCTCAGCTCCCCTGCCATTATGTTAGATTTGAATTTAAATGACCAACGCTGAATGTAAAGCTGTAATCCAGGAATCTTCATTGGCTTACGAAGTGCATCTAATAACTATCACTATCGGTCTCTGTGCTATTCTTAATGCACCCTAACATCCTAGTCCCTTTTTGGCAGTCACTGGAAACTGGAAACTGGGCACATGGTTCTGTTGGCTGTCTACAAGGATACTGTGCCCGGCAAGATAGTGAGAGTGGATGATCACACCACGGGTAAAGGTGGCTGCAGTACCTGGTTTAATTCAAGCACAAAATGACAGCTTCTGTCAGAGTTCAAATTGCTGTAGAAGGGTTGGATCAGCCAATACTCAAAATAAAGCACAGGTCCAAGCTCTCACAGCTCATAGCAATGGAGGAGGAAAGGCAAGAGACCAGGAACATGATTTTTGGCTTCTTCATGCTCCTAGTACAGGTGCTAGGTTTGATTCACCCTGGGAGTGTGGGATGAATGCAGGGTGGTATACCAGAGGGAAGACTGACACTGATAAAGGCAGGAAGCAGAACTGTTGCTCTCATCCCTGGGAGTTGAGCCAGGGAAGGGCAGCTTTAAACTCTAGCAGTTTATCTACAGGAGCCCGACAGGTGGGAGCTGCTCAAGAGGCCCTACCTTTGTCTGGCCAACTCGAAACTTCTTGACACCCCAAAGGATTGAGGTGCCCCACTGAGCCGCTCCCATCCATCACTTAACTTTCAATGCTGAGTGCAAGCAGTCTGGGTTCTACTAGAGTAGCTGTGTCATCAGGTAGCTGATGGCAATTGGTCATAAGCCACTGGGCAAACTCATGCCTGAAGTCTGTGTACTGACATAAGCAGTTAATTTGGCCTGAGTAATCTTCTAAGTGATGGGGACAGAATGCTGACAAGCCATATTGCTGGCAGCCTCTGGGAGATCACTGACTGTCTGAGCCAAGGTTCTTACCTCAGGCCTCCTAGGCACTATGTAGTTCATCCACCCCTTCCCAGGTGCTTATATTTCCTCCACAATAATTGTTACAACAATTAGAACTCAGTGTGTGAGAGCTGTGCAGCTTGTTCTTACAACGCACATTCTCTTGCCCATGTCCCTATTGCATTTCATATGCCCTTATATTGCTCAAGTACCTAGCTTTGTTGGACTCTTCTTGAACTCCTCCCAGATTTCTTCTCTCTTTAACAAATTGTGACACCCTGCTGCTCATTTCATCATCCAAATCATTAATAAATATACATTGGATAACACTGTTCTTAGTACTAATTGCTCTTTCCAGAAGGAGAATGGGCTATTTATCCTCTTTTTGCTTCCTGCCTCTTAATCAGTATTTAATCTGTGACCAGATTTTTTCTTTCACCCAACGAATAGTATGTTTCATTCACTGGATAAACTTTATATTCTGTCTTCACAAGAATGCTAATAGGTCAGGCAGGCAAAACTGAACTCAAAAACCACATGGATTGATTTAACTGCTTTGTTACGCCTATTTGGTAGGCAGTGTTGTCTGGTGGTTAGAGCAGGCGCTCAGAGCCAGACTCTGTGGTTTCTAGTCCTGACTCCAAATGTAAGCCCCCTGATAGTGTTGTGATTAGGATGTAAGTTAGGGCTAGTGCAAGCAAAGCTGAAGCCTTCTGAAGAGCCATTTGATCAGAATCCTATCTGCAGGATGCAAGATTCAGTATGAAACTTCTGTGCATCCGCCCTGCCAGGCCATCTGGGGGGATTCAGCTCCACAGAAGGGGAAGAACTTTGAGAACATGTCCAGAACTCGGTGGGAGGCGTTGGTAGTGTTAGGGGAACAGAGTGTGGATGGGAAATTCCTGTTGAACAGGAGGAGGTAGCACCAGTGATGATAAAGAGGAAGACACCTTGATTTCCCCATGGCGTCCATATTCTTATCACAGTCAGCATCAAGCAGTTCACACCCTGCACTGCACAGCTCTAACACATGAACCTAGTGAACATGCCAGCATTTCAACCCGACCCTGGTGGGGTGGGGTCCTCACAACACAGGGGACCTCCGCAGCTGCAAGTTTGGAAGCTTGTCTGAACTGGCCTGGAAGATGAAAACAAGCATCATCCATCACTGTGAATTACAAATCCTTTAAGTTTATGTTGCAAATTTTGATGCTATTTCAACATATGGTAGATTTGGGGTTTTTTTTCCCCCCTTCCTTTGCATTTTAGTCATTTTGACCTTCCTCTAAACTGAACCAGAGAACATCTTTCCCTGAACGAAGCAAGGGTAAGCAACAGGAAGTGAGTCTA
This sequence comes from Gopherus flavomarginatus, assembly GCF_025201925.1. Classification (NCBI taxonomy): domain Eukaryota; kingdom Metazoa; phylum Chordata; order Testudines; family Testudinidae; genus Gopherus; species Gopherus flavomarginatus. The sequence continues at coordinate 90,301,706 of NC_066624.1, forward strand.
GCCACAGCAAATCTGTACTTGTTTTGTGAGGGAAGATAGGAAGAATGAATATTGCCCTGTGGCATCCATTTCCTGTCTAATGTTCTCCAAAAGGCAGCTGGAAGATGCCCAAGAACACAGATGTATGTACATAGCATAGGTATCCTGCTTGCCAGGGTGGAAAGGAAAGTCTGTTGGCTTTCTGTCCATTTGTAAGGGGCCTGATTGATCTTCTCCTCCTCCCTGTCCTCTAAGCAATGGAGAATTACCTGATTATCATGCTATGGATTACGCGACCTCTAGACAGATTCAAAGGTAACTGCTGAATTTCATGCACAAAATGAGCCCAAGTAGCAAAACCTGGATTCAGAATCAGAAGAATGAGTAATAGCAATGAAGTGGGCCAGCAGTATGCGTGAGGCTATGTCTACAGCTGGAGCTAGAGGTGTGAGTCCCAGCTTGAGGAGAAATACTTGTGCTGGCTCTTATTGAGCTAGCATGTTAAAACTGGTAGTGTAGCATGGGCAGTGGCAAACAGCAGCACAGACTAGCCGCCCCTAATACAAACCTGCCCAGCCCTCATGGGTACAACAAGAGCTAGCATGTGTATGTCTATTCAAGCTGGGAATCACTACCCCGCAGCTCCAAGTGTAGACCTACCCTTAGTTTTTGCAGTACATAGTAGCTGAGGGGGAACCTAGATAGCCTTTAGTAGAATTTCCAGACCAGGGACATAATAAACGGTACCTCTGAAGATGCTGGCAAACCTTGTGATCTTTGTCAGGTCACCTTTAAACTCCTTGACCTTTTTGTTAACTGTAGTGGATTTTAACCACGTCCTTGTGAGAGTCTGAATTTCTTGCAGCATGCTAATGCAAGCTGCTTTGGGTCAAATTCATCTGATGTGCTTCCACAGAAGTCAACGGAGTTACTCCAGAGAAAAATTTATCCCATTAGTCTAAGTGAATTGAGTCCCATGCCTATCCTGTGCCAATAAAAATTAATCTACTTAAAAACTGGCTTATCTAGGAACAAAATTTTGTCTTAGGTTCTGCACAAATGGCTTCTGTGGGCGTCTTGCCTGAGTAAGAACTAGCATTTAACAAATAACTGCTGGGTTGTATGGCCCTGCTGGTGCCAAGCGCAGAGGCACAGCCTTCTGAAATGTGCTTGCACAACCTCAAATGCTGTGTGTTCTTTTACATTCAATAAGATCAAAGCAAGTGCTGACTCTTCATTCCTGATTGTGTTTTAGATTAAATCTATTGGCTATAATATTTGAATAGGAAGCTTTTGAATTCTATTTTGTTGGTATGAAACGGCTCACACATTGGGTTTCTAATGAAGTACTGGCTAGGCCCCTCTAGATCAAAGTAGTATTTGGCTCCTTCCCAAACATTTCTCGTGTTCTTTTCATGGGGACACAAACAAGAAGCTCTCCTATTATAGCCTCTTTCACTATGTACAAAGGCACCCCTCTCCCTTGTGCACATATGAAATGGGTCATTCTATGCGAGGCACATGCCAACTGAAGACGGTGCATTTCCTAACCTAAAATGGAAACAAATTCTCCCAATCTGTTTTCACTAGAGCTGCTAATTACAGGAAACATAGTCAACAAACACTGTGCCTTTTACTGTTCACAAATTGTTTGCAGGCTTTGATTTTGTGAATCTGATGGTTGTCTGAAATTCTTTGAATGCTTCATGTGAACAAATTTCAAACCTATGAATTGCTTCGCTTCACTGTTTGAGTCTTCAGGCTGCTCTAGCCCGGTGTAGGGGACTGGTACTGTACACAGCTTCTCCAATATCAGGGAAGTGCAAAGGTGTAGCTATTACATGCCAAAATTTGGCCCTCTAACTGTGGAAAGCAGGCTGGAAGGGACTGTGAAGGCCCCTTGTAAGTGTAGAGGGTGAGGCCTAGGCTGCTATTCAGTTACAGGAAGATAGCCAGCATATCTAGAGGGGAGTACTCGTTTGTGGATGAGAAGGTCATGATGTTAGCAAGGTGCCAAAAAGAAGGAAGAACATAAGGACTGTGCTGGGGCAGAGCCACGGTTATGATGCATTAGTTGTATTATGGTAGTATCTGGAGCCTCAAAAAGATAAGGGCCCCGTGGTAGTAGGCACTGTGAAAAAAAACCATAGTGAGACAACCACTGCCCTAAGAAATTCACAATTGAATTGAAGACCATCCATGACAAATGGGGAACACTCAATGGAACTGGTGAAGACTAGGCTAACAGCAATAGAAACACACAGCCACTTACATCAACTATATGCCTATATGGTTTAAGTTCGTGAGAGAGAGAGAATCTCTAACAGGCCATGTGCCTAGCCATTGTCATTGGTCATCATGTTAGAGGTGGGGCTTGAGATGGGATTGAAAGAACAGGGTCATAGTAGTGGCTTTGCAAACTTATTTGGGGCAGGTGTTCCTTGCTGAAAGGGCAGCATGGAAGAAGCCGTCAAGGCTCTGTGCTCACTGCCAATGAAAGAAACAGTATCCCCTGCCAAGACATCCAGCTCAACTCCAGGGTAAGTCTGTGGTGTCAAAGAGTCATTCTACTGTCCTTGGCATGTCTGCCTCTCCTGTGTTTCCCTGGGGCTGCTCTAATTTATGCTCAGGGCCTTGTCTGTCCTTGGATCGGCCCAAAATTTTAGATGCGCAAAGGTGACATGATTAAAGTATTTAAGTCCCATTGGCTTCCATAGGAAGTTAAAGTTAAGCATGTGCTTAAATGCTTTCCTCAGATAAGGCACTAGTACTATAAGTCTCTTACAAATATCCCAGACATCCCACCTTTCAATTACAGGATGATTCACATAACACACGAACTCGGGGTCACCCAATGAAATTAATTGGCAGCAGGTTTAAAACAAACCTAAGGAAATTATTCTTCACATAATGTACAGTTGACTTATGGAACTGATTGCCAGGGATGTTATGAAGGCCCTCAGTATAACCTATTAAAAAAAAAGAATTAGATAATTTCATGGGGGATAGGTCCATAAATGGCTATTGGCCAAGATGGTCAGGGATGCAACCCCATCCTCTGGGTGTCCCTAAACTCTGACTGCTAGAAGCTGGGATAGGAGCAAAGAGAATGGATCACTCAATAAACTGCCCAGTTCTGTTCACTCCCTCTGAAACATCTGGCACTTGCCACTGTAGGAAGACAGGATATTGCTCTAGAAGGACCATTGGTCTGACCTGGGATGGCCATTCTTATGTCCTTACCGTAGCTTTCCTTTTATTTTATTTTTAAAAATCCATGCACTATTATGACATGAATATGGGACTGAGTTGATCTGGCACTCCTTCTCTTTGCCAAATATCTTGTGGTTTTTGCAGGGATACAGCAAAAATAGTTACAGCTATTTCTCTAAATAAGAATCTCAGTAAGTCCCAGCTGTTGAGCATGTGATCATTACCAGTTTGGACAAATAAGCGGGTTTTCCATCTTCTGAGGTACATTCTCCTTTTGACACACCTGGATGAGTCCAATTAGCATTAATTGGAGTTGCATACACACACGCAGTGGAGAATACACCCTTATACTGCAGAACCTTGTGAACTCTCCTAGGCTGCTAGACCAATTCTGGGTTACCAAATTTTGGGAATAAGCACATAAACACTAGGAAAAAGCAATCCTGGATACTGCCACACAAAATCCACTTTGTTAATTTATTGTGACAAGGCAGTTGTAAGAATGAATTGGTGTGTTCATGTAAAACTGACCGCCTCAAAAAACTGTGCTCTGATGTGGAAAGAGGAGAATTGTGGAAGCCTACCAGCAGCTGCTCAAGGTCTGTTCCTGCACTGGTGAAGTCCATGCAAGCAGGAGCAAGGCTTAGCAAACATGCACAGAGTCCATGCAAATTTCATATGCTTATTGGCCCCAATTCTCTGCTAGTCCATCTCTGTGTTGAGCGTAGGAACAGAAAGGGGAAGGGTGGCTTTAAACCACCTCTGTGCTTCCTGAAGTCTAGGAACAGGGATGGGGTAGGTCTTCTTGGAAACCTCTATACTAGTGTGAGAGCCTCCTTCCACTAGTGTTCCCCAGAGCCTATTTCTGCCTCCTTATCTTCAGGCTTTAGTCAACAGAGACAAGGCTTCATTGTTTCCAACTTCATGAAAATTAATTTAACATGTTTTGAATTTGGCTTCATTGAGCTGCCCTTCACCAAACTACATACCAGCTCCTCCCTTATGTGAGAACTACCCACTTGGGGGCAGGAAGTGGTGCTGGAACTCTTGAATAAGAATGACAAAGCCATCTCAATGCACACAGCAGCTGTGTTGGGGAAGCCATTCACATTTTAAAAGAGGCAAGATTTCATTATATCAAATAAGTCTGTAAGTTAACAAGAAAAATGTCTGTCAGTACTAATGATAAACTCCAGCTCATATTGTCAGTCTCCCAGGTAATGTGCTCCACTGTACAGGATACACAAATTAAGGACTACTTAATAACCTCAGTTCCCTCACAAAATGCCCATGACATGGAGAACAACCTGTGTAAAATCAAGGTAGTATCTGACCCTTATAAATTCAGTTCAATCTTCCTTTAAAATGGAAGAAAGCTACTTTAGTGCTGTATTATCAAGAGACTGGAAGAAATAAATTATCTAATATAAAATCTTCTGCTTTATTAAGCAGCTCCATTTCCTTCCTTGGGGTCATTGTACAAGGTATTCTTGCTCTTTTCTCTTCCTTTGTGAAGTATTTTTCATTCTTAAATTGATCATTTGCCCCTTCTGATAAGTTGGCCCCATCCTTTTGGAGTAACACTTTTCAACTAGAAATTTGTAAAAAAACAATATGCTGGATTCTACAAGCTATACAGTTCTAATTGAGTGAAATGTAACTTTCATTATTTGCTTCCTTTATGTAACACATAAAGGACGTCCCAGTCCCTGTTCCATGGAGCATACACTCAAAACTTTGTCTATATGAGAATTGTACTAATTTAACTAGCTTGATTTTAAAGCCAGTTTTGTTATACTGGTGCAGTCCTGAATGGAGAGAGACACTTATTTTGATGTGTGTGCCTTCTATTGAATTATCTGATGTCAGTAAGGAATTTAGTTAAATTGCTTTTTTTTTTTTTGCATAGTGTCAGGTTTCCTTGTTACCCTTCCCTTTATATTTATGACATATAGACAAAATATAAAGGTCAGAGGTGCCCTAAAGTTGCCATGACATGTTGCTAACTCAGTATAAATTGCTGCAAGTAGGTGTAATTTGAGTGCTAAAGGGAAGGACGAAGGCCAGGCTGTAACAGGGATACTGCCAACGAAAGAATATAAAATGTAAGATCAAGTGGCGCAAAGAAGGGAAGTGAAGGTTTTATTTTGTTGGGTGCTTTTCCTGTTACAGCCCTGTCTGTGTATTCTCTCATCATACAAGTTACACTCACTAATAAGTCAGTGTAAGGTGGTATAATTTACAACACCATTTGTCAACGAATAGGTGGATGGCAGAAGGAAAAGCTGCCAATGGGGGAAAGCAGGCTTCCTGCATGTACGTCTTACGCCTTCCAACTAGTTGTTTGCTGCTGTAACCCAGCCCTTCTGCCCCCTTGGTGTATAAATTACACTCACACAGAGCGTGTCAACCCCACTCCTTCCTTACATAACTTACTCAGCCCTTTGTCACCTCTGAATTTGGCCCTATATGTGGAATTTAACAATGTTCTCTTACAACAAATATAAGACATTTGTTTATTTTTTATCCAGTTTTTCTTTGCTATTTTTAGAAATCTACATTTTAACACTGTGGCCCAAATAGTTGGGATTACCCATCACCAACAGTGAATTGACTGTTTATGCCACAGTGCAGAGAGCCTGTCAGAAATCCAACCTTAGAGCCAAAAATTAAGTCCTTGTGTTTTGGCTTATCTACTTTAATTTCCTTGTGTAGCCATGACACGCCAGACCAGCTGCACTGGTATTTTCACACATTATGTAAAGTAATGTAACACGATAGGCTTATTTGGAAAGGATGGGCTCAACTCATCCCTGGTGTGTGCTGCTTTGAAGGCAAGAGAATTATACCAGGCATGCGGATGGTCCAATACATCAACTCACAGCTGGGCTGCATTGGTCTGAGAAAAGTCAGGAAAAAGACTGATTTAAACACGGGCTGGCAAAAGCAGTAATTCTGTAGGGATATTTTTAATGTTTTAAATATAGATGAAGATATTCTTGTGACCAATATTCCTTAGCAACTACAGTGGAGTTAACTTTTACTGATCATTCATTTATTACACATCAGGAGCAGCTATTGCTACTCTAGTGCTCTGAGACTGGGAGGAAGTCAGGAGATCTGGATTGTATTTACAGCTTGGCCACTGACTTACTAAATATACGACTGTTGTAGAAGGGGTCCTGAGCTGCTGTAAATTCCAGTATCCTCTGCAGACTGGGTCAAGCAGCACTTCCAAGCTGTCACCCTTATATGTCCTTGGATTCAGGCTGGGTCAAAGAGCACTTCCAAGCTGCCACCCTCATATGCCACAGGTGCCACACCAGAATTAGTACAGAGCACTTATGCAGGTCTAAATTCTCAGACAAAAATGACCATGGGGGCTATGGATGTAGAACACCTAACCTGGAACGAACTAGTGGCAAAAATCAAACAGGCAGGGGATTTGCTGTGAGAAATTGGTGTCTTAAAAAGACAAATCAGCAAAAAGACTACCTGAGAGCCCATGCAGGCTAGCACATTTGTGAATAATGGTCCTCACTCTGCCACTCGCCCTCCCAATTATAATCTCTCTACCTCCCACAACCCTGGGCAGCACCAGCCCAAGGAGATCCTTAGGAACACGATTGGGAAGGAGTTGGTGAACTTAGGGGAGGATATGGGGAAATATGATCACCAGCCCCTCAGCATCCTGATTAATGCTTTTTTGTCTCAGGTCATGTGGAGAACAGAGTTGATGCAGGAAGCCCCCACCTCAGGCCACTGCCCTGGTACAGAATGGGTCCCCGATGCCCACTCTCTGTCAAAACAAGATCCCTGCCCACTCTTCTGAGTGGAGGTTCTTGAGGGAGTCTGCTGATCACTAGAGGTGCCTGGTTCCCTGTGGGCCTCCCCAGCTGATCGCAAGACTTCAGTGTGATCTATGAGGGAGACCCACTGTGAGGGCTACAGTGGGGAACACAGGGATGTTAGCCCAATTGCTAGTGGACACCGGAGCATCAGTAAACATTTTAAGTCCCCGGAGGATCTCCGGAAGGAGACCTATCGCTAAACAGTTCAGCTCAGTGGGTATGGAGAAGAAATCCAGGAAGCTCCGATCTGGCAGGAAGTTCCCTTGCAAATTGATAGACTACAGGGACAAGTAGAATGCTGTGCTCATGAAGGAAATGAGAAGGGAAATCCTAGGTGTATCTTTCCTCTGAACATTTCAACCAACTGTGGATCTAGCTAATAGTGTGTTATGGAATTTGGAAAGGAGGCCTGCAGAGATTTCTGCTGTGCATCATTGTGCTGCTATCAAGGCACCCACAACCACCCTAATCCCTGCTAGTAATCCATGGGTAGAAGAATTTCCCAGTGTATGGACTAAAAATAAGGCAGAGCATGGAAAAATAAATGCTGAAATTTTCATTGAGGGAAAAGATCCCCCTTCAACCTCAGACTTCTCTGAAGGAGATTCAAATCCACTTAGAGGGCATGAATGTCTCTCACATTGCACGTTGCTCTCAAATAAATTTGTTAGTCTCTAAGGTGCCACAAGTGCTCCTGTTCTTTTTGCAGATACAGACTAACATGGCTGCTATTCTGAAACATTGCACATGTGAGCACTCCCTTGATTGGAACTAGCCATAAGGGTTGTGATGAATGGGTAAGAATGTGGCAAGAATGTGGTAAGTACAGTAAAAAGGTAATTATGTGATTGGATTGCACCTGTAGGAACAGGAATCTCTTCATATGCCACAAAAAATATAGGAAAGATGGGAACCTCATTAACAGCATCTTTGAAACAGTTAAGTGAGGAACAGTAATTAATAAGTAAGGTATTTCCTGCGTGGGAAAGACTCAGAGAAAAAGATGAAGAGTTAATAATGTCTGGTGTACAGTCCCTCCAGAACAATGTCTCATTGACCTCAGCATGTGAGCAAGCTCAGGCTCTCACCCAGAACGTAATCATGGGAATGATTTGACAGGCCATAGCAGGACAAATTCCCCTGGAGGCAATCAACTTGATTCAGCCCCATGTAATGGAGGAAGAATTAGTCCTCCAACTGTGGTGGAGACTAGGTAGCACTTCATACAATCACCACTAGCAAAGCTTGCAGTTATTCCTGATAATTGTGGCAGGCAAAGAAATTAGAGTAATCCACTCAGTACTCCCACTGGGATTAAAGATTAATGATAATGCAGTAATGTACTCCAGAGAGCCTAGCACTTGGGCCTTGCAGAAAAATAATGTGTGGAATATAGTAAATGTAAAAGGGTGTAGGAGAAAAGAAGGTTTGGTCTATATCTGTGAAGACCAAGCACTGGAGGAACATGATGAATGCTTCTTCCCACAACCTGTTCTTTCGATGTTATCTAGGAAGAGGAGTCTGTTATTGCAGCAAAGAATCCTGTGGCACCTTATATGTTGGTAAAGCATGTGTGTGTGTGAAAATGAGATGTAATATTGTATTGATTAACAGACATTGGATTCAACCCAAGCCTTATGTTAATTGCCGTTTCTGTAATGTAACCACCACTGTTAGTTGTGATATTAAGTTTCCTGTGCGTATATGGACTGTACAACATTTGATTGCCTATCCTGAGCATGCTCTCTCTCTGTTATTTTCCCCTCTACTCTAGGTATAGCTCTCTAACCCTGACTTGTATGATCAAGTATAATTTTCTAAACCTGACTTTTGTAATCAAATTTAAGCTAGATTTAATATTGTAACTGTTTTGTTTGTTTGTTTGGCTCTCCTTGTATGGTTATTACCTGGCAATAATTAACGTTTATGGTTAAACTGGTTGCTTCCCTCCCTTTCTCTCTCTCTCTCTCTCTCGTGTGTGTTTTTGGCTTCCCCATTCGCGCTGCAGCAATGCTCCTTTTACTTAAGCTAAAGATCCCTGCAACGACCAAAAATCCTGTGAAGTTTGCTTATCAAGTGGGTTGCTACCAGAACAATTGTAATGTGAAAGTGGGGATAGGGACGTGCTGAACCTATGGGTCCCTGATAATGGGAAGTGATAATCCCATTCTCTTCTGTCTGGGGTAATGGATCAGAGAGAGCTGCCAGAATCATCTTTCAAATTAGATAAGCTTCCAGGACCTCTTTTGGTTTCTGCTCTTCCATTATATATAGTTTCTTAAGGAAAGAAGCAGGCAGTAATATTTTAAGAGCACTTATCATCCATTCTCAGGGTCCAGCAGCAGTCTGCTCCCAAGAACCTTTGCCTATGCCTGTGAGCATCTGCATCATTAGTACTGGCACACAACTAAGCCAATTGAGTTAAGTCCATGCCATCAGCAGAGGGGTACATTTGCCCAACATGAGCCAGCCACACAACGACAGTGTCACAGTTCAGGGGTCCCAGTCTCTCAGCAAGGCTTGACTAGGTGACCATTTTACTACGTCCATGACCAGCTCCATTGTGGGAAGATGGCTCCTGTAACTGTATGTTTAGCCTCCCTTGTGGAAAAAGGGGCAACATTATGCATGTGTGGCCAATCATGGTTGAATGGGTTTTTGGAATTAGCATCAGGGGGTATCTCTGTTTTCCCAGGGGGCTCCAAATCGCAATCCTCTCTCAACCTTGCAACGGCTACTATCCCCTATGGGTGCTAAACTGGGCATGCAATTTACTAATTGGTGCCTCACACTCCTGATGGCCTGCTGCTGCCTTGGCTGCCTTATAATCATCTGCCAGGAAGTGAGTTGCTGCTCTCGCTTCTTCTAACAAAATCTGTGTGAGTGTTAAATCTTTCCTATACTGTTCTGCATTCCTGCTTGCCTTGTCTCTCTCATCTTGCATATTTCTAAGTACAGTCACCATTATAAGCTTTTCTGCTATAAATTCACACCTGCCTGTCTCACATTTGTTCAAACGCTGTTGTAACTGCTTTTTCTCCAGCTCCAGTTCCTGCCTTCCCTTTACCATTTCAACCAAGTCTAGAAATGCAAAAAATAATGCCCATGCAGCAGCCGCATCCTTTGCGCTACCCATGGCTTAATGGTTGTGCAATATTGTTCAAAGCTCACACTCTCTTCATTCAGGGGATACTCACCCTTAAAGCACCCCCTTTTCCAGGGGCATGTCCCCTTATTCATTACCCATCTCTCTAACCTGTTGGTTTTCTCCTGTCTCAAGTGAGCAGCCAAGAGGTTTTTTCAGCCATCTCTACTTCCCTTATCTGACTAATGATCCTTACCAAAATCCCTTTCGCGCAGTCACAGTATTGCTCTAAAATCTTTACTTTTAAGGCACAGCTCTTAATTCCTTATTGCACAGTCCTACAGTTATTCTAAGCACGATTCTTAACTTAAAAGTTACAGGATGTTACCAAATATTCCATGACAGAGGAATCTTGCTAAAGGAGCTTAGTCTGAAAAAGGAAGGGATAGTTTGCTCAGGTCTGTTCCTCAGTTTCCCCACTCTACAGCAACTACAGAATTACCGTGTGATTTGGGTCACGTGCTACCCACGTTCTCCACCAACTTGTTACCAGATTTGCCCATTACTTTGGGGTATGCTCATTTTTAGGGTTACTCTTCGGGGGGGGGGTTCTGTAATTCTATCAATGTAATGCTTGTGTCACTTGTGTTTTCATAGAAAGCTCTACTTCTCCCTTCTGCAAGTTCCCTCCCAATGGAGCTATCCTGCAGGACCTAGGTTCCCCAGGGCTGGGTTCGTCCAGCCCAAGAATAAGATGAACACACACACACATTAACAGAGTGTGTCTTAGCGGACCCAAGTTGTGTCAATCAGCACTCCCAAGTTGACCCCTTATATCTCCCTGCACTCAGCAAGCTGGGTCGAACAGCACTTCCAAGCTGCCATCCTCATATGCCACAGGTGCCACACCAGAATAAAGTACGCCTGAGCAGGCTTGGTCAAGCAGCACTTTCAAGCTGCCACCCACCTATGCTACAGGTTCGGCATATCCTTATCCCCACTTTCATATCACAATTGTTCTGGTAGTAACCCACTTGATAAGCAAACCTCACAGGATTTTTGGGCACTACAGGAATCTTTAGCTTAGGTAAGAGGAGCATTGCTGCAGAGTAAATGGGGAAGCCAAAAACATAAAGAGAGAGAGAAACAGGGAGGGAAGGAAGCAACCAGTTTAACCATAAACATTAATTATTGCCAGGTAATAACCATACAAGGAGAGCCAAACAAACAAACAAAACAGTTACAATATTAAATCTAACTTAAATTTGATTACAAAAGTCAGATTTAGAAAATTATACCTGATCACACAAGTCAGGGTTAGAGATCTACACCTAGAGTAGAGGGGCAGGGGGAACAGAGAGAGAGGGGCCTGGTCTACACTACGCGTTTAAACCGAATTTAGCAGCGTTAAACCGATTTAACCATGCACCCGTCCACACAACGAGGCCCTTAATATCGATATAAAGGGCTCTTTAAACCAGTTTCTGTACTCCTCCCCAACGAGAGGAGTAGCGCTGCAATCGGTATTGCCATGTCGGATTAGGGTTAGTGTGGCTGCAAATCGACAGTATTGGCCTCCGGGCGGTATCCCACAGTGCACCATTGTGACCGCTCTGGAAAGCAATCTGAACTCGGATGCACTGGCCAGGTAGACAGGAAAAGCCCCGCGAACTTTTGAATTGCATTTCCTGTTTGCCCAGCGTGGAGCTTTGATCAGCACGGGTGGCGATGCAGTCCCAAATCCAAAAAGAGCTCCAGCATGGACCGTACAGGAGATACTGGATCTGATCGCTGTATGGGGAGACAAATCTGTTCTATCAGAGCTCCATTACAGAAAACGAAATGCCAACGCATTTGAAAAAAATCTCCAGGCTATGATACAGAGTCCACAGCACAGTGCTATGTGACAAGCGTAACAGAAAGCCAAAGAATCAAATGGACGTTCATGGAGGAAGGGAGGTGGGACTGAGGACCCCAGCTATCCCACAGTCCCCGCAGTCTCCGAAAAGTATTTGCATTCTTGGCGGAGCTCCTAATGCCTGTAGGGTCAAACACATTGTCCGGGGTGGTTCAGGGTATATCTCATCAATTTAACCCCGCCCCCCGTGAAAGAAAAGGGAAAAAAATAGTTCCTTGACTTTTTTCAATGTCACCGTATGTCTACTGCATGCTGCTGGTAGACGCGGTGCTGCGGCACTGAACAGCAGCATCCTCTCCCCTCCCTTCCCCAGTGGCAGACGGTACAGTGCAGAAGGACTGGTAGCCGTCCTTGTCATCATCCCGTTAGTGCTCTTGGCTGGCCTCAGCTGAGGTCGGCCAGGGGCGCCTGGGTAAAAATAGGAATGACTCCCGGTTATTCCCGGCAGATGGTACAGAACGGCTAGTAACCGTCCTCATCATAGCAACTGGGGGCTGAGCTCCATCAGCGCCCCCCCTTTCATGTCTAAAGAAAAGATTCGGTACTGCCTGGACTATCATAGCAGCAGGAGGCTGCCTCCCCCTCATTTTATCTCACTAAAAAGTCAGTGTTTCTTATTCCTGAATTCTTTATTACTTCATCACACAAATGGGGGGACACTGCAACAGTAGCCCAGGAGGGTTGGGGGAGGAGGGAAGCAATGGATGGGGTTGTTGCAGAGGCACCTCCTAAAATGGCATGCAGCTCATCATTTCTGCAGGATCTGACATGGTGCGGCTGTGCTCTCTGGTACACTGGTTCTCTAGTACACTTGCCCCATATTCTAGGCATTTTTGTCCCATTTTTGTCTTTGCGCCCCCGGCCGACCTCAGCGAAGGTCAGCCAGGAGCACCCATGACAGCAGCAGACAGTACAGAACGACTGATAACTGTCATCTCACTGCCAATTTACAATGGTATGGCAGATGGTACAGAATGACTGATAACCGTCTCTGCTATCTTGCAAAGGCAAATGAATGCTGCTGTGTAGCGCTGCAGTATCGCCTCTGTCAGCGGCATCCAGTACACATATGGTGACAGTGACAAGAGGCAAAACGGGCTCCATGGTTGCCATGTTATGGCATCTGCCAGGGCAATCCAGGGAAAAAGGGCGCGAAATGATTGTCTGCTGTTGCTTTCACGGAGGAAGGAATGAGTGACGACATTTACCCAGAATCACCCGCGATACTGTTTTTGCACCATCATGCATTGGGATCTCAAACCAGAATTCCAATGGGCGGGGGAGACTGCGGGAACTATGAGATAGCTACGGGATAACTACCCACAGTGCAACGCTCCAGAAATTGACGCTAGCCTTGGTACATGGATGCGCACCACCGAATTATTGTGCTTTGTGTGGACGCGTGCACTCGACTTTATACAATGTTTTACAAAATCGGTTTATGTAAAATCAGAATAATCCTGTAGTGTAGATGTACCCAGAGAGTAGGATTCTCTCCATTCCATGAAGCTTGAACCGGTTGGGTTCCCAGGTGGTGGTGGTAGCTGAGGGTCTGGAGTGCTGGTGATAGGCAGAGCCCCCAGCACTATCAGTCAGGAGAAAATGAAGTCCCAAAGGAACTGATGCAGATTTTGGATCCAGGCATCAGAACACTTAATTGAGCATGGGTAGGGGGTTTTTTGTAGGGAAAGAGCAATGGTTCAAGGGAGAACACTAGATTTGTTTATGGGTAAACTGGTGGCTCAAGGGAATAGATCAAAGTTGTTTTGTTCAGGCTGGACACTAGGAACTGATCATTCCTGGCTATGGGAGGTGTTCCTTCGAGGGAGCCCACAATGCAACTAGGCAGCTTCAGTATTCTGGATACCAATAAAGGATTTATTACTAAAATTGGTCTGAGAACTACTGAGCTGGGTGTGTGCAGGGGTGGGTTCATTAACATCTGGAGCAGAGATCTCCCATCATGCAGTGCTTCCCTGCTTTTCTGGTTGCAGAGTTCCATGCAGTTCTTGCCTTGGAATCTCTGTTCTCCATTCTGTATGCTAATAGAGATACCTCCCTGTCCCATCCTCGATGCAAATGAGGCTAGGGGAGTTGTCTTAATCCTGTCACCCTTGTCCGGAGGGGTTTAGGTGTGTCTCCCACTGCCTTTTCATTGCTTTTTGTAAGTCCTTCTTCTGATCGGTTTTGGTTCAAGCAGAGGCTGGGTTGGGGGAAGGTCTTTCATGAGTCAGACGGGGATACTGTGCCCTGGTTCCCTAAGAACACAGAGCTCACAGGTAACACCTTACAGAGGTGCAGATGATTTGGGAAGTGCCAGACGTATGGACCAGATTTTCTATTTTTGATCTTGTTCCTTTAGACTGTGCTCAATGCCCAGTTTGGTGAACTTCCCTAATACATTATGGGTCACTAACCAGTAGGTCAGTACTAGAGGGGAGGTCCACCAGAATTGCCTCATCATTCCACAACCCAAGTCAGGCCTTCCCATTGGCCCTGTGACAATTCAATTACAGCAAGTTTTGTAGGAAGCAAATGCCATGAGTAGCTAGAACAAAACATTCAGTGATCGCTCAGCTGTGGCTACTGGTGAGATTTAGGGGTATGCTGTATACTTGCCTGGAGTGAGTACTGGGAATCATTTAGCCTAAGTGAGAGAACACAGTCTGAGGAACCCAAGACATGGGACTGTAAGCGGGGGAATGGTCCCATTATTGTGGGGAACTTTCCTGGCTTCTGCACTAGCCCGATGAAGTGGGCTAGCGAAAGGATCTGAGTCCTCGCTCCCACTTCCTTTACCCAGAGATTTCCCTGCCCTTGAGGACTTCCTTTCCACTCTCCTGTCTGGCAGAGTCCTCGTAAACCCAACAAGGCTGGGCCCAGGATTCCTGGGGGGCTCAACCCCCAACCCTGCTCTGGTCACCCAGGACAGGGGCTCGGGTGTCCCCACTCCAGGGTACTCTCTTTGCACTGCGCACCTCCCTGACCCACTGATCACATCATACAATTTAAAGCAAATACAAGTTATTTAATTAACAATTAATTTTAAAAAAGAATAAGGAAAAATGGGAAAGATTAAAGGAAAACACATCACCCCGCTCTGTGGCAGGGAACATCACAAACTGTTTCTGGACATCAGGGCACTTCACAGTCTGTTCCTCAGGCTCTGGCTGTGCTGCAGGGACGCTGCGGATTGGACACTTGCTCTGGCGGTGGCCACACACTCTCAGGCTCTGGGTGGCAGGACCCTTCTCCCCAGTGTCACCCTCGCTCTGTCAGGGTTATGATCCCCCTCCAAGTGTGGCCTGCAGAGCCTCTTGGCTGAGCCATCTCTCTGCGCTGGGCCCACTGCCCAGGGTCCCCCTCGCTCTCCCCAGCTGCTCATCATACCCGGCTCTGGACTGCTCCAGTCCCAGCTCCACACTGCCTCAGCACGGCTGCTGCTGCTGCTCTGCCTTCAGCTCCTGGGCTGCTTCTCTGACCTCTCTGGCTCCAATTGTTACAGCTCTGCTCTCAGGGCAGGTCTGCTCTGCAGGCTGCTTCTGTGACTCTTTCTCAGCTCTCACCTGCTTCCTGGGCTGCTTGTCCAGCCCCTCTGGCTCTGATTGCTGCAGCTCTGCTCCCAGGGCAGGTCTGCTCTCTCTGAGCTGTGCTCTGGCTTTTTGGGCTGCAGCTCTGCTCCCAGCAGTTTAGCTTGGGCCCCTGCTCTCTCCTTAGCTCGGCCCCACTCCATCTGACTCAGACAATTCCAGCTCACACAGAGGACGGGACCCCCCTGGTCTCCTGAGTCCCTGATTAGCCCTCCTGACCTGTCAATCAGGCTGATCTAGAGCATTGGCCTCTCCACATTGTTCCTGGAGACTGTCAGTCTCAGGCTCTTGATTTCGCATCTACCCCTCCCTTTTTAGTGCTGGGAGCTAGCAACCAAGCACTCCCACTGAATGTTAGTAAGGGGGCAAAAGTCCCCTTATATAATCATACTTCAGATATCTGCACAATCTGTTGTACCCAACCCCACTGCAGGTGTTACCGTGAGTGCTGTGTAACACCAGTCCCTAGGGTCTAGTAGTGGGCTGAGTGCACCACACGCTCAGAGACAAGTGCGGTAGGTGCTCCAAGCACTGGGCTCTTCAGCCTCTAGCCCTTGAGAATCCACTCAGGGCACTCTCACTTTGTGTACGTGCAGATTCCTTTACTAGGGCTGCCAGAAATAAAAGATGTGAACATCCCAGGCTCGCTTGCTTTAACAGCTACCAAAAAGGAACCCAAAAGTTCCCAACCCAGCTCCTAGGGGCAGTCCAGGCCAGGCATATGAAAGTAACAAAGAAGTCCCATTGTAACCCCTCCACACTGTTCTGACTTCACTCATGTGTCTTCCTGCTAAGGCTTTATCTTCCCCTTGCCAGTAGCAGGTCCAGCTCTGGTCTGTCCAGCTGTCAGACCCTCCAGTCCCACCTCCAAAGCTGCCTGCTCTCCAGCCTCCTCTCCACAACCAGCTGTCTCTGGCCAGTGCGTCTGCTCTAATCCAGCCCTCTCTTCTGAGCCTGGATTTATCTTCCATTCCTGTACTCTGCTGGCTGAGTGTTAAACTGGGAGTTAACACTGTGCCTTGTTATGAGCCAGCAGGATCACTACAGTATTGTGTGTGGTGCCTGTCTATTGTAGGTAAAGTCCACAACCTTTAATGTATTTACCCTCACAACACCCCTGTGATGTAGAGCAGAACTATTATCTTCATTTTATAGATGACGAACTGAGGTATAGAGTAACTTGTCCCGGTCACACGCTGGTGGAGCAAGCGTTGAACCTGGATCTCCTATGGTCTCAGTTAGTGCTCCAACAACTGAACCATCCTTTTTCTGCTATGAGTAGTGTAAGTGGGTGGAGCTTGTTTTATGGAAGAAGCTTGGAAGAGTACCACTACTTTTTTGTTTGTTTCCATTTTTAACGCTGTCCATCCTGCTAACCACAGATGATAAGTCTGGTATCTCAGGCGCCAGGCATTCTCCACAGAGGCCCCTCAGCTGTAAAACTTGCTGCCACCAGAAGTCAGGCTGACAGAGTCCTTCAGCCTGCAGAGCCTGATGTAAGATTAATCTCCTCTGACTTGCCTTCTATCAAACAAAAGGACTGCAAAATTACTATGGCAATAGTGCTCTAGCAAGTAACCTAAACTTAATTTGTGGATATAGGTTGGCTGTAAATTCCTTGGCGCAGGGACTGTCTTTCATTTTGTGCTTTGCAGTGCACCAAGCACAGTGGACCATAATCCTGATTGGAGCCTCAGAGTATTACTGCAATATAAATATTTAGCAATGATAAAATGCCTTTAATTTTAGGGTGGAGAATGTGGTTTCTTTCCAAACAGGAAATGGTCTTTTAAATTTGTGACTGTGCCTAGATACTATAATGAAAGGTGCACACTAAAGAGAACAGACAGTAGCATGACAGTGTCATTGCTCTGCAGGCATTAATTCCAACTAACCAAAAAAATCCACCTCTGTACAGCTTATCAAAATTTAGGGTCTTGAGTCAGAGCTGTGTCCCAGAAACTAGGTTTCTGCTATTTAAAACCTCTAATCCATGTGACAGGCAAGTCACGCTTGAGTAGCGGGATACATGAAGAACCCACAATGGAAAAGCTGAGGAGTGGGGAGCATAAAGACAGTGAGACAAATTCTGTCCTGCTGGACACCCTTGGAATACCTGCACCTTAAGTCACTAATCCTATTTCGTCTCTGTACACCCTGTACACCTACATGACGCATACGGTGGGAGTCAGCTCCCAGCTTGCTAGACTCTAGACTGTCACAACCCCACTGAGGGAAATGGGAAGAGATATTCACCCATTGTACTGTTGTGTTTGTCTGGCTAGAGATGGCTTTCTGCACACCTTGTATAACACTATGGCCGTCTTTCACTCACATTCAGTAGTAAATGGCAAGCAGCAAAAGGTCTTATAAGCAAAAAGATGCTTATTTTTTAATATAATTTTGTATTATGTAGGGGAAAAAATCATTGACTGAAAAAAAAATCCTATCAACTATAAAATATGAGACTTAGCTCCCAATTTTCTTGTGGCAATAGACATGGCTAATCCACAGTGACAGCACTGTGCTTGGGGCCCGCTGCTTGAACTGGCACAACTGGGGACTCCATTGTTTTTACCACCATAAAGTGAGGTAATTTCTTTAAAAAATGCTTTTTTGAGTGTTCCAGCTTTGCTGGGCCCAGGCCACTGAGCATCCTGAAGATAAGGACCAAGACTTTGAACTCTCTTCCACCAGTGTCTCTGTGGCTTGGTCTGTGCCCAATCCTCCTCTCCCTTTACACTGAAATGATGGGAGACTATCTGAGCTCTTATGGCTTTAACTCCCACTTCTGTGCTGATGACCGCTACACCTGTCTGTGCTTCTGACCTGTCCCTCACTTCAATCTTACATCTATGAATCTCTTTTTGACATCTGTCCCTAGATGTCCTGCTGTCAACTCAAATTCAATATGAACTCATTTCCCTTCATATCCTCCCTTCTTTTTCCATCATTGTCATGAAATCCGCTTTCCTGCCTGTCTCCCAAGCAGGCACCCCGATATCATGCTTGACAACTCTCTCTCCTCTCCTAACATCAAGTCATTGCCTGATCCTGCTGATTCCTTTTCTATAACATCATCTACATCCCCGTTATCTTGTCTTAGATTTGGTAATGTCCCACCTAGGGTCCTGCAACCTCCTTCTCTTCAATATTGCCATATTTCCATTGTTCACTAGCATCACATTGCCCTATGCATCAAATGCAAATTCCTTGTCTTTGCCTTCAGTGTTGTGTGCACAGTTTGCCCCTGCCTACAACTCTCTTTCATCTCCCACCATTCTACTCAACCCCTTTATGCTCTGGCAGCTCCACTAGCTTTCATACACCCTGTGAGTCCCTCTCCCATAAGCATTTCTGCACTTTCGCTTACACAGTCCCTTTGTCTGGAATTACCTTACTGGCCATGGTCCCCATCCAGCCCTCACTTTCAATTCCCTCCTTCCCATTTCTGAACCCATCCCTGTTGCAAAAATGTAAAATGGAGCGTAGCCACAGGTGGGCCTGGGTGGGCTGGAGCCCATTCCCTTAGCATCCAGGCCCATCCAAATCTGAGCAGGGATGTAGTGATGCCACAGTAGCACCAGAACCTCACTTGGGCACTTGAAATCCAGGATGGAGCTATGCGCCCGCCTTTCAGAAAGTTTTGCTCCGGCAGCTCTGCCTTGCCATTTTCTGAGATGTCCTATGCGCATGTCCAGCGTGGCAGGTGAAGCCATGTGACTGGAGCACCAGGGCTTGGAAGAGAGAGGGGCATCAGGGGAGAAGCTGAGCTAGCAGTCTGTTATTGTCCATCCACCCAAAAGTTGGGCCCCACCCAAATGTCCACTCCTAGCTATGCCACTGATATAAAAAAACCAAATCAAACAAACAATATAATTTAAAAACAGGACCTAACGTGCTGTGTATCTGTAGCACCAGAAATAATTCATGTCATGACCTTCCACACTTCCAAAACCTTCTCCTTCCTTTGACCCCTCCTACTTTGTCTCACCTCACTCTCCATTTGTTAGGGAGACCTAAACTGCAAGCCTGTAATGCCAGCACAGAGTCTTAGTTTTTAATTCTCTGCAGAGCACTCTGCATATCTATGGGGTGGTAAAACTAAACAATAGCTTTATCTCTCCATTTCCCTAGCTGAGCCTCTGGAATGGTAAAGAATGTCACAGCAGAGCTGATTTAGGGTAACAAGGCAAGGCTGCTTCTGTGAACTGTATTAATACAGTCATGCATCCCACTGATGTGAGTATTCAACTAGGAAAGCTCATGCTCCAATACATGTTAGTCTATAAGGTGCCACAGGACTCTTCGCTGCTTGTATTAACATTAGTTATTGGATTAAAAACCAAAACCAAACAGAACAGCCCTAAAAGCACAAAGCCTTCCGCCTATGAAATCAGATGCTTTTTGACCAGAACAGATAAAGTACCCGTTACATGATTACCATCTGCCTATCAGGCAAGCAGACCTAGTCACTTATACTGAGATAAAAGCTTCCACCGCGCCCCAGCCGGGTTCAAAATACTTTCCTGCGCCTGGGTTCTGCCTGGCGTTCTGTGTCTATTAGACTGATTCCCAGATGCGCGCTGCTAACGGCCCTGCCTTGTGATGTGCGAAGTTTCACCCGTGTCGTGTGTGTGAGCTGCTGCCTCCCGGGAGACAAGGGAAGGGGCAGGGCAGGCCAGGCGCTGGCTGTTACTGCGTCCCTTGCACTCATGTTCTTGCCCGTCCGTTTGGCCTTGAAGCCAGCCTGTGCCGCCTGCAATTTGTCATCGCACCGTAAATGGCGGTTCCGCCTCACAAACCGCACACAAATCGCCCCTTCAAAGTTATGCTAATGATACCAGGGTCGGGATATGTCTACATTCATGCGGCTTTCCCCCCAGCCTAGACACTTAACTGCAGGATCACGTGTCTAGTGGGAAGACAAAGCCGGGGGCCGGGGTAGGTTTATTCTTGTCAGTGCCCGATGATCGTTTCCAGGAATATGCAGCCTATAAAGCGTGATGGTGGGTGCGGTGTCAGCTGTTTCTGCGCCGATTTCTGCTTTAGGATAATTTGATGCTACATTTAGAAAACACCACGGGTCATTTTCAGAGCAAAAAGCGATGGCAGTAGCAGTTAATCATGCTGCATTTATGTGCCTGGTCCCCCTACCCCCACCCCACCCCCGCTTTTCTACCTCTCACGTTGTGTGCGTGTGTATGTGTGTGTTCAATACCGATCACTTCATTTCCTGAGGTGTGACTGCTTTAATGCAGGCTGAATCACCTCCCGCTGTGTAACAGCAGTGTGTGTGTGTGTGTGTGTGTGTGTGTGTGGTATAAGTGACAGGATCTCCTCTCACACAGCCGCAGACTCGATTGAGCGTGCGGGAGGAAGAGCCCTGCCCTTTCCCTACAGCTCCCGGCTGCTGCGTGACTACTCGCTTTCACAATCATAACACTGTGGTTATATAAACAGATCTCGGCGCTGATCTGCACGACACCTTACCCTGAAATTTACACTGCAGTAGCGTGACAGGAGCGGGGAACGGTGCCCAGCTCTCCACCTCCTCCGCGCCTTCAGGGCCCCCTCCATACAAATCACTCGGCCGGTCTCACGCAGGCTGAACATATGTTCAGAAGGCAAATCAAATGCTGGAGCGGGAGGGCCGGGCTCTCTCTTTGATACGGCGCGCAGTTAAATACCCCCGGCTTCCTACAAATGTGCTGCTTCACACGCAGCGCCACCTCCTCCCACCCCCTGCAAGTCAGTCAAGGTGAACCCACTGAACCGGGTGCTTTGGGAGTGATGCGATTGAACTGACTCGACACTAAGCTGCCTCCCACCCCGCTTCCCCTCAGAACGTGCTGGGTAGGGGAGGTCAGTTTGCGCCACGTTTTGGGAAGGAGGGAGGGATGAACCGGAGGTGTTCACGTATAGCCTGTAGGAAGGACAGAGAAACCCAGGGCTTTCGATCAGGGCTAAAAGAACTCGTTAGCCCTTGATTTTGACCTTTGAACACATGTTCCTCCTGCGTGAGACCGAAAGATTAGTTAGTTAATGTTTGTAAAGCGCTTTGAACGTGTAGGGCGCTACAGGCTTTACACGCTGAATTATTAAATAGGCCAGCGGGTAAGGGGGTGCTGTGGAGAGATGGGCTACTAGATCGGGTTCATCACGTTTTAGAAACACACGCAGAGAGCCCATACGCCGTTTTAATGGCTGTCTAATCCCTGTAGTGATTTTAAAAACCCTAATGAAAATCAGAGAGAGAAAGAGAGAGAGAGAGAGTGTGTATGTGTGTAGATATATATATAGAAAGACACCATGAAGCCTGCGTGCGTGCGGCATCTATATTTGGCTGTCTCGTCTCCAGCTAGCGATAGCCAGTCCCGTCGTAATTACCTAATTTCTAGCTCCGGTGTTTTGAGATAAAGTGATTCAGTGACGTTTCCCACCCTCCCCTGTAAGTAGGTTAATAAGAGGGTGGACGCTTCTTTCGTGTCCTGGTGTCGAAAATTCTCTTTATTAGCTGCCTCGGTTGCATGTCTGGCTTGATCGCGAAAATAAGAAGCTTCCCCTGGAGATGAAAGGGGCCCGGCTCAGGCATGCGGCTTTGCTTGTGCCACGCTCAGCATTAGCGAGTTAGCCCAGCTTTAAGGTCTGCACGCAAAGCTCCCAGCAGCGCCTCAGCCTATGGGGCCTTAGTCACGCACGGATACACGGAAAATACAGCCGAGCAATCGGACTCCCCTAGGGCGGAGGGCACCGGTCACATGCACTGGAGAACAGAGCGGGTGTCCCTGGGCGATGATGGCCTGCTCTGACAAGGAGCCGGGCAGCTGGTGCCCAGGACCATGGGCACTGCTCCATGGGCACTGTCCTGCGGTGCCCATGGAGCTGGGTGCCTGTGGTACCCACGGAGCTGAACCTTCGCACTGCCCTGGTACCCAGAGGTAGGCGCTGCCCCGGGAGCTGGGCAATGGCCCGGGAGGCAGATGGCTTGGCAGCTGAACCCCACTGCCCTGCCCTGGCAGCGGGCGGGGTCATGCCCTGCAGGAGGAGCTGGGAGCTGCGCTTTCCGAGCGGCTGCCCTGTGCCGTGACATGTATGCGCGCCTGGCACGCAGGGGCTGCTGGGCTCCGGGGTTGCGTGATGTGCAGGGATCAGCGAGCTGCTGAGGCACACGCACTTCGTGCTCCTGCCCCAGTGACCCCGGGGATCCCTCCCTGCTTCCGGGCTGGCGTGCAGGTGCTCTGGGGAGGGAGGAGCACTTAATCTCTAAACGCTTAGCTTCTGCATCGAGCCCGGTCAAGAGAGTCACGCTATTGCTGGGACAGGCAGTGAGTTCACTAGGGAGGAGGAACACACAGTCTCTTAGTTATCAGGGGAGTGTAACAGCTCGGAGAGAAACCCGCTTACAGCAAACCTAGTGGGAGCTCTGCAGGCTGCTTTCCTTCTCCCCATAACTCTCAAACTACTCAATGAAACGTCCCCAGACCTGCTCCGAGGGAGGGAGCCTCTCTCATTTAGGGATCAGGCTTTTCAAGTCTCTGCAGCTGGTGAAAGAGGATTTTGCTCTGTATGTGCGTGAGTTCGTTCCACCGAGGGATGTAAATCTTAGTCTATCATTTAAAAAATTTTAAAAAACCCTCCCCCATTCAAACTGTTCCTGAGATGACCACACTTTTTGGAAGTAACCAAGTGTAAACATGCCTCCCTTCCACTGCATATGCTAAGAGGAAGTTTTGTTAAGAATGCAAATCAGATCTCTAACAATAAAAGGAAGAAAATTCAGTTACAGCTGCCTTCAGATCGCAACAAACTGTGCCTAAGTATACACTGTGTACACCGCAGAACGTCCCCATTTTAGGAGGGACAGTCCCTAGTTTTCAGCAAAACAATTACCATTTCCCACTCTCTGGTCATGCAATCAGTTTAAAAGGGGCTGGAAATTGTGTCTATATTTCTCCCTAAATATTCTTGTCAGTCGTGGCATGTGTATATATAACAAGCTGGGTTCTGAACAAACTTCACACTGGCTGGATCCTGAGAGAGGTCAAGAACACCTACAACTGCCAGGGTGGATCCTGCTCCAATTCAAGTTGATGGCAGAAATAGCTAGTGACTTCACTTGTAGGCAGGATCAGGTCAATAGACTTCCATGGGTGTTGCACATCTCTATTTGGCCAGCTATACAGTGTTAAAAGGTGAAATAGAACCAGGCATAACTCTATATTTCCCTGCTCATCTCATTTTAATTCATGCTTTTTATTTTGAAATGTTAAGAATTTCACCAAACAAACAAGGGTACTTTGTTCATATCTGTAAAAGAAATACATCAAAACTCTTTTGTGGGATCCCTGAATAAATGCTCATACATTGCAGTGCTCAGCAGTAGTGTATTGGCAATACTGTACGCTGAAGTTTGCACAGCAAGTTCTTTTCTTATGGTTCTGACCTTGTTCAGAACTGAAGTCACTGATTGCTGAGGATGCTCAGCATGACATAGGGTAGGGGGGTCCAGGTTCAGTTAGTTTAAGCCTTAACATTACCTTAGTGCAGTTGTTTTATGTATATAGTTTTGTGCTAGACATAACCTCTGTCTTTCATATAGAAATAAGTAGAATTAACAAATAATGAACAGGCCATACACAAATGAAACCAATTTGATCAACAACATTGTGCAAGGATTAAGGCTGGCTCCAGGCACCAGCGTAGGAAGCGGGTGCTTGGGGTGGCCAATGCAAAGAGGTGGCATGTCCGGGTCTCCGGTGGCAAGTCCTCATTCCCTCTCTTCCTCTTTGAGCTGCCACTGAATTGCCACCGAAGAGGAAGAGAGGGAGGACCTGCTGGCGAAGAGCCACCACTCGTTGTCATCGCCGTCTTTTTTTTTTTTTTTTTTTTTTTTTTTTTGCTGCTTGGGGCAGCAGAAATGCTGGAGCCAGCCCTGGCAAGGATTGTTTTATTTTTCATTATAGGAGACTTGCTGCTAGCTTTTTCCAGTTTAGAATTCCAGCAGATGTTTCATCACATATCATGTTTTTATCCTCTGCTAAGACAATTTGTCTAAATTTAATATCATAGTTTAAAAATGAAAGGACAGTATTGTAAGTGTATATTGCTTAGGTCGGAAATGAACAACTTTTAAAGATGCAATCATGAAGCCAGGAGGACATTCTGTGGTCAAAGCCTCAGCCGCAGTACCAGAGAGCTATATGGGTTCACATGAGTGCAGGAACTAGACAAAAGGTCTGATCGACCACAACTGTTTAAAAAAAACCCAAACAATTTCACCAGTGTGTGAACTAAACCCATGGTTTGTTGTGGCAAGGCTTACAAGACACAATAAAATAAAAAGGCCCAGATTCCTGGCCTTGGTGTAGATGCGGGAGGCTTCACATAAAATAACACCGATGAAAAGAAGCTAGTGTCAGATATGAAATTAATTCAACAGAAAGAGTCATCATAAAAACTTCTACTTTGATTCTCACATCTTTCATTAATTTATTTACTTTTTCTTGCTCTACTGTAAACTCAAACAGATTTCATTCAGGGCTGGCAAAGCAGACAGTTCATATAGAGGGTGAACAGATGTCCTAGTTTTCAGGGATTGACCCAGGCTTTAGAGTCTATTCTAGGGTCACAGACAGCTCAAGCGAAATCAGGATTTTCTGTTTTCAATAAAACTAGGTAGGTAGTCAGCTGGTTATCCTCTCCTTGTCAACACCATCCTGGTGGGCCTGAACATACTGCTTCTTCAGCTGTTGACCACTAATGTTAAATTGAGCCCCTGATCACAATATGAATTAAGAAGTGAAATCTAGGACACCACAATCCATCATGCCGCAGTATGGCAAATTGTAAAGTAGCAGATAGTTGAGATGACATACGTAGGCCCCACACACATAGGAGCAACAGCAAAATATTAGTTTTAGATTCTGTTAAGATTCTGTAGCTGAGGCTCTCTGCAAATCTCTGCAGAACAGTAGGGGTGGTGCCAAGTAACAGACTTAACCAAGGGGTACTGGCAAGTACCGCTAGATGAACCTGCCAAGGAGAGGAGAGCATTCGTCACCCATGCGGGGGTGTATGAATTTAATGTCCTTCCTTTCGGGCTACGAAATGCACCCGCCACCTTCCAGAGGCTGGTAGATGGTCTACTAGCAGGACTGGGAGAATATGCAGTTGCCTACCTCGATGATGTGGCCATTTTCTCGGACTCCTGGCCCGAACACCTACTACACTTGGAAAAGGTCTTTGAGCGCATCAGGCAGGCCGGACTAACTGTTAAGGCCAAAAAGTGTCAAATAGGCCAAAACAGAGTGACTTACCTGGGACACCAGGTGGGTCGAGGAACCATAAACCCCCTACAGGCCAAGGTGGATGCTATCCAAAAGTGGCCTGTCCCAAGGTCCAAAAAGCAGGTCCAATCCTTCTTAGGCTTGGCCGGATACTACAGGCGATTTGTACCACACTACAGCCAAATCGCTGCCCCACTGACTGACCTGACCAAAAAGACCCAGCCAAATGCAGTTAAGTGGACTGATAAGTGTCAAAAGGCCTTTACCCAACTTAAGGCAACGCTCATGTCTGACCCTGTGCTCAGGGCCCCGGACTTTGACAAGCCATTCCTAGTAACCACGGATGCATCTGAGCGTGGTATAGGAGCAGTTCTCATGCAGAAAGCAACGGATTACAACTTCCATCCTGTCGTGTTTCTCAGCAAGAAACTGTCTGAGAGGGAAAGTCACTGGTCAGTCAGTGAAAAGGAATGCTATGCCATTGTGTACGCCCTGGAAAAGCTACGCCCATATGTTTGGGGACGGCGGTTCCAGCTACAAACTGACCATGCTGCACTAAAGTGGCTTCATACTGCCAAGGGGAACAACAAGAAACTTCTTCGTTGGAGTTTAGCTCTCCAAGATTTTGATTTTGAAATTCAGCACATTTCAGGAGCTTCTAACAAAGTAGCTGATGCTCTCTCCCGTGAGAGTTTCCCATAATCCAGTAGTTAAAAAGTGTTCTTAAAATGTAAAAGTCTGTTAGTTATATACTTAGTGGTATATGTAAAGGTGCATGTGTTGTATTAATCTGTTTATTTTAAAGTTCTAGGAGGAAATCGCCGCCAGTGAGCTTCCCCACTGTCTGCAATTTGGGGGGCGTGTCATAAACAGATAGCTAAGGGTTAATGTCTTTTACACCTGGAAAGAAGTAACCTGAAACACCTGACCAGAGGACCAATCAGGAAACAAGACTTTTTCAAATCTGGGTGGAAGGAAGTTTGTGTGGGAGTCCTTTGTCTTGTTCTGTCCCTCTCGGCTATGGGAAGGATCTTTCTATTCTTCTGTTTCCCAGTTGTAAGTACAAAAAGATAGGTTTGTTTTTTTGTAGTTACATGTGTGTAGTTGCTGGAGTGCTTTGAATTGTATTCTTTTTGAATAAGGCTGTTTATTCATATTTCTTTTAAGCAATTGACCCTGTATTTGTCACCTTAATACAGAGAGACCATTTTTATGTACTTTTTCTTTCTTTTTATATAAAGCTTTCTTTTTAAGACCTGTTGGAGTTTTTCTTTAGTGGGGGACTCCAGGGAATTGAGTCTGTGCTCACCAGGGAATTGGTGGGAGGAAGAAGTCAGGGTGAAATCTATGTGTGTTAGATTTACTAGCCTGACTTTGCATACCCTCTGGGTGAAGAGGGAAGTACTTCTGTTTCCAGGACTGGAAATAGAGAGGGTGGAATCCCTCTGTTTAGATTCACGGAGTTTGCTTCTGTGTATCTCTCCAGGAACACCTGGAGGGGGGAAGGGAAAAGGTTTATTTCCCTTTGTTGTGAGACTCAAGGGATTTGGGTCTTGGGGGTCCCCAGGGAAGGTTGGGGGGACCAGAGTGCCCCAAAACACTCTAATTTTTTGGGTGGTGGCAGCTTTACCAGGTCCAAGCTGGTAACTAAGCTTGGAGGTTTTCATGCTAACCCCCATATTTTGGATGCTAAGGTCCAAATCTGGGACTAGGTTATGACAGAGGGGTAGCCATGTTAGTCTGTATCCACAAAAACAAGGAGTCCGGTGGCACCTTAAAGACTAACAGATGTATTTAGGCATAAGCTTTCCCTGGGTAAAAAAAACCCACCTCTTAAGATGCATGGAGTGAGAATTACAGATGCAGGCATAAATATACTGGCACATGAAGAGAAGTGGAGAACCAGTGATGACAAGGCTAATTCACTCAGGGTGGATGTGGTCCATTCTCAATAACTGATGAGGAGGTGTCAATATCAAGATTGGGAAAATAGGGGTGGTGGTAGTTGTACCCAATTATTGGAGGGGCCTATTAGAAGAGATGATAAAGCAAAGTCTTGTCTGCCCTTGTTTGTGCCTGTCCAGGTGGAAGTTAAAGGTAGTACTTTTGGAATAGCAAGGGTTAATTCTAGTGTGCTAGTTAACATTTCCTCACTCAATAAAATACAATACCAAGTTGACAATTCAACCTTTACATCAGCCATGACTGGATTGATGATACACAATAGCTATACACTGCTATTATCTCATTGGCTTTTTGTTTTTTTTTAATATATAAAGCACACATTACAATGGATTAACTGTTGCACATTTGTTTTGATGGAAGTACATGGTGTCTCTGGACTACACCCCAATCAGTCTGCAGTGCAGACCAGGCAGCCTCACTGGATATTATTTCATAACCTAAAGTAGTATATAATTAGCTTCTGCAAACACAGCCACCATCTGTTTGTACACAGCTGCATCACCTCTTGCCCCTCTCCTTTTCCGTATTGTCATCATTCACTGGCATTACCTTGGCTAGGGAAAGAATGAATACAACGTGTTCCTAGTGATTTAGCAGACGAGTTAAACTCCTAGCGAAGAGATGGAGGTTTGTATTTTTCACACGAGCAGGGGCTACAGCCTGAGCGAGCCCAGGTTTGATCAGTTAGGTCCGGTGACTACACCCACCCCCATTGCTCCCCCTACCTAATCACCGCTGCGCTGCAGTCTCTCGCCAGCCTCAGCCTCAGCCTCGCCTTTCGCCAGGCACGTGACTCTCTTCCGCTCCCCTTACGCTAACTGTCGCGTCGTTACGTTCCTCAATGTTGCGCGGTTGCCGTGGTTACCAGAGAAGCTGTAGGAGTCCCCGGCAGCGCGAGGGACGCCGAGGTAAGAAAATGCCCGATCCCCGCCCCCCAACTCCCTGCGCGTCCCCCTCCCACCGCGGGCCCCCCCGCCCACCCGGAGCCCGCAGGCTCCGTTCGGAGTCAGGGGCGGCGGCCTGCGGTTGGAGCGTCGGGGGAGGGAGGGCTCCGCTGCGCTCGCGGGTCGGACATGCGAGGGAAGATTGACACAGGGTAACAGTTTTCAGGCATGTACAGATAAGGCGGCATCTCTTCTCACGCGCTGTACGTATCACTGACTGCTACAGAGAGCACATTTCTGCACGCAGCACTTTCACAGACACGGGTGCAATAACTGCTGTCTGTAGGCACTCGCTACCTCAGGTAGCACTTTAATACACGAACAGTTTCTTCCAATTGGTACGTATCGATAAGTGCTACCGGTGCACATTCCTGCGCAGAGCAGGAGTTCTTGTGGCACCTTAGAGACTAACAAATTGCTTATGCTCAAATATATTTGTTAGTCTCTAAGGTGCCACAAGGACGCCTCTTCTTTTTGCAGATACAGACTAACACGGCTGCTACTCTGAAACCTATGCAGAGCAGTATCCTTCGAGGCTTAGCGCTGCTTCCCCGTCCCACAGGAGTCTGTGGGCCAGCGCTGTACAGACTGGCACGGGAAGACAGCCCCTGCCCCGAGGCGCTTACAGCCTGGGACAAGGCCACAGGGCAGTAGGAGGAAGCAGCACACAGCCTCAGTCGGCACTCTAGGCAGCCCTTTCAGCTCACCAGTGGCCGTATGCTGCCAAGCTTCTTTGTAGGCATCATGAGCCGGGAGAGTTGTCAACAGGCAGGGCTGGCTTTATGACCCACAGGGCCCGACTGGAATGCTCGGCAGCGGTCTGGGGCTTCGGCGGCACGGGGTCTGCTCCAGGTCTTCCTTAGCACCAAAGGATCCCTCCCGCCTCTGCTGAAATGCCACCCAAGACCCCTGGAGCAGGACCCTCTTCAGCGCAGGGCCCGATTCCGGGGAATTGGTGGAATCGCCATAAAGCCGACCTTGTCAACAGGAGGAGTCAGCTCATGCTGGTCCCAGCACTGCCTCACTGGGCTAAAGTCTAGCTTGTTTCCATCCCCACTGCAGTCAGTGGCCAAAATCTGCTCTTGCTCTCCCCCACCATGCCCCACTGAGCTCTCACCTACATGCACCCAGGGTCAACAAGGGTGAGGGGGGGAGCCGGTACAAATTACCAGCCCCGGGCTTCCCTGGCTTCGTTGGCCCTGTTTTAGCTAGTCCGCTCTTACTGGGGGGGCCTGAAACATTTTTTTCACCAGGGCCCGAACCCGCTCTCGGCGGCCTTGCATGCACCAGCTCTATCAAGGCAGTAGAACAAGATTGTGCTCTGGCTCATACTTTGCAGAGCACCACTGAAGTCGCCGGGCTAGATTGTGCTCACCCTCATGCCTGTGTCACTCTACTGGCATCCCTGGGCCAAATCTTGCCTATGTCCAGCCGTGCTGCATTGAAGTCAATGAACCGAATTCTTCTCTTAGTTGAGAGTAACAGCGTAACAGCAGAGGGGAGAGCAGAATTGTGTTGGTGGAAATGAAGGTGAAATTTGACCTGATATGACTAAATAATGTTAATGTTTATATAGATGGACAGTTTTCAATTTCATTTGAAAATTTCATTCTTAAATTCATAGGTGAAAACAGAATAGAATACCAGTGGACTAATTCTCATTTGTGGGCTAGTCTACACTAGAAGCGCTACATCAGTGCAACTGCTTTCCCATCAGCATAATTACTCCACCTAGGCGAGAACTGGAAGCTGTGTCGGTGAGAGAGTGGCTTCCACCAACACAAGCGCTGGTGTGGACAGCGCTTAGGTGGCTGTAACATCGCTCAGGGAGGTGGCTTTTCCACACCCCGAGTGATGTAAATTACATTGACTTAAGCACTAGTGTAGACAAGCCCAGATCCTTTAAGCTGTAGGAGGACAAGAGAGAATGGGGCTATATATGGTGTGCATAGTTTTGTCTTGTCAAGTTGTGCAAAATGATGAAGCCTTGAGCAAGATTGAAATAAAGTAGGAAAAAGTACATATGCAACTCCTCTGAAAATACTGCCCAAGATATTTATAGTTTTTTACCCCTCTTGTTAAACGAATTCTGACCATTTAATCTCCAGGGGTTTTGTGTGGTCCTGCTTCATAAGCGTGCCTGAATTTTGGAAGGCCATGGATCGACATGTTCCTATGCATGCATTACCAGAAGAAATCCAAAAGGTAAGAAATATTAGAAATATAACAACATCTGGGGTCAAAATTCTACAATGACTTATGAATATTCCACTGGCTGGAAGTTATTATACATAGACTAATAACACTACAAATACAGCATCTGATCCAGCATGACCATTTCTATGTGCCTATATTTACTGCCATGAGTTTGGGATGAGTGCAGAACAAGTATGTATTAGTCTACTCAAATGAATGCCAATAAAAATTATATACCCTCCAATTCCACTTCATATTTTGTCTTAGTGCGCATGAACGTGGATGTATAAAGATTTTTTTTTTCCTGTTTGAAGTATATTGGTGTGAAGGTAACTGATATCTTTGTTATGGGAGGAGCTTATTGACACCCACAAGTGGAGACTAAAGTCACTGTTTATAATGGTTTGCAGTTCATACTATGGTTGGTAAATAGCAATTTGTGCTGTTTTGTATGACCACATGTGGTATAAATATAGCAAAAGATATACACACAGTGACTTTAAATCCTGTGGTAGTTTTATGATTAACTATTCTTCCTTATTCTCAGGCAGCAAATGTCTGAAAAAGTGGAAGTTGCATGAAATCTGAATAAAAATTCCCCTTAAGACAAGTTGATTGCTTCAGTATATGTTTTAAATGAACTCTTCAGCCTGGGGGACATTCTGTTCTTATTATTCTCCTATTTTTACTGTGTTCATATATGTTCAAAATGTGCAAATAGTGCAATTTGCCAATGGGAAATTTTTTAATAATTATTCTATGCAGTGCTGTTGTAGCCGTGTTACACAGAGCTCTCTGTAAGATCAAATGCTTGTCTCTCTCACCAACAGAATAAAAGATATTACCTCATATACCTTGTGTGTCTAATAATTATTCTGCCATTTACTTATGCACATGGCAAGCTGTGCTATTTTCCAACTAAATCGTTGCTTTAAAGTTGACTCACAATAACTTTTCTTTTTGTAATCTCAGAGTACGTAAAATTGAGGCTTGCTTATAAAATAGGCCTGTACTGAAATTTGGCTTTGAATAAAGAATTGGATCAGTTTCAACAGACTACATATTCATAGTTGAATAGTTAGGAGGAAACCTCTCTTTCTCCCTGTAGTCCTAGCTGTGTGACTAGCTCAGTCATTTTTTTTTGTCTTGCAAGACTGGGGGAAATTCAGGATTAGGAGGAAGGGAAACAGGAGAAACTAGAGGTAATCTGTCAGAAAAGGGAATTAGGGTGACGGGAGTGTGTGTGTGTGTGGAGCATTCAGATGAAGAAGAAAATAATACAGGGGAGAATAAAAAAGTTAGAAAGGAGAAGGAATTACAAAACATAGAACTTCGGGTCAGTAAAAGTTTGTTTTTCTGTTTATATCCATTGTTCAGCTTCTAGTACAGCTTTGGATAAATATTGTTTTTTGGTATTTGGCCAACCACTAAAATTAAACATTCAGTTACACTCCTGCTTGTAGTTTCAGGTCTTTATTTTATTTATATCAGAATCAATCCAAGCCTTTAAAAATCTCACAAAACAGGGGACTTAGTTGCTGGCTTTAAGATGAAAGGCCAATATTTAGTTATTTTGTAACTGGATATTTCAAATATAAGTGTTTAGCCCTGTGTTTAGCATTGGGGCACAAAGATCTGTTTCTAAGTAAGTAGATGAATAAGGAAAAAAAGATTCAGGTACATTGGATAGGTTATTTTTCATTTTTTATAAGTACCGAAACATGCAATTCCTGTAATATAGTAATTTTTGTCAGTGGAATCTAAAGTATGGGCCAAAGTGGGCATTATCCCAAGGTCATGCTCCTTACAAGCTATTCAGACATGTAGAAATACTGTAATTTAAAGTTCCGTTCTTTCAGAAGCTACTAGGGTGACTTACTCAGCTGGCTAAGAATGGGTCAGATCACTAAAGCTTTCTTTCTCCTGCGTGATTTATGCTCCCCAGATGTCTACTGTATAGAGTCAGAGAGACGTAATAGGAATGGCTATCCATCTTGGTTCAGTTCTCCACTTGTCTTCGGTGGGCTAAAAGATGTTCAGCGTAGCCATGGAACACCATTAGTTTTTCAAAAAATTAATACAGCTCAGAGCTGAATCTACTCCCAGAGATGCTATAGTGTAACAGCTGGAAATGCTGCCCTTCAAAACTATTTATACTTCACAGACTTCTTGTCATGTTTTCATAGTATCTGCTGTTATGGAGATCAGGTCCTTGGCAAAAATTCTTATGGGTCAAATTTATCTCTGGTGTTGTTTGATGTTTTTTTTTTTTTTTTTGTGATTTGCACTACTTTGGCTCTTAATCTTCAAGAGCTCTCTCACATATGTGGCTATCAGTGCACTTAGTACATTAATGTAAAGTTAAATAGAACATCTTTTAAGGTCCATCTATTGGCCATCCCTTGCCTTGATTGCTGTAATCTTTTCTTACCTCCCCTGACCTCCACCTCTTTGCCCTTCAGTCTGTCAAAAACACCATGCTAAAGTCATCTCTCCTATAACTGCTTCAATCACAACTTCTTTTCCTTGATTCCCTTAAGTGGCTTACTGTCTTTTTCCATGTCAGATTCAACCTCCTCATCCTTACTGCTGAGGCCCTGTATGGTCCTTTTCCCACTTACCCATAGGCGTGTGCAGCACATTTCATTAAGGTGTGCACCCAGGGAATTATTTTTTTTAAAGGCGAACTTCATAAAGGTTGGGGTGTGAGAGGGAGTGCGGGGTGTGGGAGGAGGTGCAGTGTGCAGGAAGGGGCTCAGGCCAAGGCATTGGGGCAGAGGAGGTATGCGGGGTGTATGAGGGGGCACAGGGAAGGGAGTTGGGGTGCAGGAGGGGTGTGGAGTGCAAGAGGCGGCTCAGGGCAGGGGGGTTGGGGTGCAGGAGGGATGCGGAGTGCAAGAGGGGCTCAGGGCAGGGGGTTGGGGTGTAGGAGGGGTGCGGGGTGCGGCAGGGGGCTCAGGGCAGGGAGTTGGAGTGCTGGGTGCAGCAGGGGGTTGAGGGCAGGGGGTTGGGGTATGAGGTGCAGGCAGGGGGCTCAGGGCAGGGAGTTTAGATACAGGAGGGATGCAGGGGGCTCAGGGCAGGGAGTTGGAATGCATGAGGGTGCAGGGTGCAGCAGGGGGCTCAGGGCGGGGGGGGTTGGAGTGCAGGAGGGGTGTGAGGTGCAGGCAGGGGGCTTAAGGCAAGGAGTTTGGGTGCATGGGAGTGCAGAGTGCAGCAGGGGGCTCAAGGCAGGGGTTGGGGTGCAGGAGGGGGTGGCAGGGGGCTCAGGGCAGGGAGTTGGGGGGTGGAGTGCAGGAGGGGGCTCAGCAGGGGGTTGAGGTGCGAGGTGCAGGCAGGGGGTTCAGGGCAGGGGGCTGGGGTGCGAGGTGCAGGCAGGGAGCTTAGGGCAGGGAGTTGGGGTACAGGGTGCAGGCAGGGGGCTCAGGGCAGGGAGTTGGGGGGCAGGGTGCAGGAGGAGTTCAGGCTCCAGCCCAGCGCTGCTTACCTGCAGTAGTGCGCTCCCTGCCTGCCTGCCCTGGCCCCACACCGCTCATCATGTCCCTGCGCAGCCCCTTGGTAGGAGGCCCAGGGCTCCGCACTCTGCCCTTGCCACGCCTCCAGGTACCTCCCCCAAAGCTCGCGGTTCCCTGTTCCCAGCCAATGGGAGCTGCGGGGGATGGTGCCTGGAGCAACACACGGGGGCCCAAGGATGTGGTGCCATGCAACCGCTTCTGAGAGTGGCCTGGGGCCTGCAGCACCACAGGGGGCAAATCCTGCAGGCTGGATCCAAAGCCCTGAGGGGCTGGATCCGGCCCGTGGGCATTAGGGTGTGCATGCCTATGCTTACATGCACAGGTGTTGGAACTACAGGTGCTGGGGGTGCTGCTGCACCCCTTGGCTTGAAGTGGTTTCCATCATATACAGGGTTTACGGTTTGGTTCACTGGCTCTCAGCACTCCAACTATACAAATTGTTCCAGCACCCCTGCTTACATCTCTGATCTGTTCTCCTCCTACTCTTTTTACTCTGTTTCACCCTGACCTCCTCCTGTAGTACACTGGGGAGGGAGGGACCAGCTGTAGATAGTGAGAAGCACTATGAATCACCACTGCCGTCTGGGAATTCAGAAACATTGATGGATTAATATCACCTTAAGGTACTCTTATCTAATCAGTTTAATGATCTGAGGTCTTTATAGATTGTCATCATAATAGTCCAGAAACCAAAGAACCCTCTTCTCATTCTAAGTACTTTGTGTATAAGCTGTAAAAAGTTTTGTCTCTGAACTTTAAATTGTGATTAATATAAAATGGCTGTGCTTGGTCCTCTTTTTGCCCAAGTGAAGCGAGGACCTACACTCAACTTGATAGCAATTTTTTTGTCTGTCTGTATGGCAGTAACTTTTGAAAACCAACATTTCAAGGGAATAGTCAAGACCTCAATGGACAGAATGGTCTAGGCATCAGTTGGTGAAAATTGGAAAACTGAAAAATCCTGATTTCCACTAAAATCACCATTTGGTCATTCAGAAAACAAGGGTGAGGGAGTGACCTAACAAAGATCTGTGGGAGGGGAGCAGAGTCACTCTGGGTACAAAGATGAGGTGTTGACCTTAATGGCCTAAGGGAGGGTAGTAGGGTCATGCTGGATATAAGGGTGAGGCAGTGACCTCAGGGTTAGAGTTTAGGGTGATAATAGGATTGGTGGGCCCTTCATCCCCTTGCAGCCCAGTCCCTTCCTCCAGCTGAGTTCCTCACCCCCAACTCTGGTCAGCCCCCACATTCGGGCCTTTAATCCCCATTCTGGTTAGGTCCTACTCCAGCCAGGCTGCTTGCCCATCCACTTTGATCTCTTAATTTGGATGAAAATTGGGAAAACCGAAAAGGCCTGATTTTGAGATTTAGGATGAGCGTTAGGTTGGGGCAGGGGGACAGGGAATATTGTTATGGCACCAAAGAGCTTTCTCTGCCAGCAGCACTAATGGGCACTTTGAGAGCTCAATTTTAGTGGAACTCAGGCTGCTAGAAGCTTCTCTGTGTCCCTCAAGAGGGCCTCTCAGACCCATTCTGTCCAGGTGTGCTCCTACTCTACCTGTCTTCCATTCCAGACAGGCCCTCCCCCACACACTCTGGTCAGAACTCTATTGATTTCGGTGAAAATTGGAAATCCAGAAAAGCCTGATTTTCACTAAAATCCAGATTTCCAGTTTTCACCAAAATCAACAGAGTTCTGACAAGAATGGAGGGCCCTGGAGCCCTGCCATAGCAAGGCAAGGTCTTGGCTGAGTTTATGGCTTGGCCTACATAAACAATGAAGCGTGCAACCCTCTAGTATTGTCAAACCTTTTTGTTTTGAAAACTAATTTTATTTGAGATGAATGTCTACTTTATAAATTATCAGACACTATTTTGTAGCCTTAATATACTTGGGACTTGTCTCAGTTAATTAAAGCCCTTTCCTGAATCATATCACAGAAGAAAATAATTATATTTTTAGGTTCATAAGTATCATTAGCTATTTATATTGGGTTTTTTCAAAAATATTAGTATATGTGATTCTTTTTACTTTCCAATTAAAAACCCAGTGACTTTATCAGCAGCGTAACAACATGATAGCAATGTCAGGAACAGTACAATGCTGTACACTTACTAGGGAAAGGCAGTCACAGTTCTTTTCTCTTACTATTTAACTGATGCAGGTGCGCTTTTAGTTCTAAACATTTCTTTCCTAAAGACTCAATCCTGCTAGGCTGAATTCAAAGGCAATTGAGGATGTTGAGCACTTAGCAGGATCAGGCCCTAAATTAGCTACATTTTCATTGACGAATCATGTATTTTCATTGTACTCTCTAGACCAGGGGTTCTTAACTTTTTTCTTTCTGAAGCACCCTCCCCGCCCTCTCCTCCCCCGCCAACATGCTATAAAAACTCTACAGCCCACCTGTGCCAGAATAACTGGTTTTCTGCATATAAAATCCAGGGCTGGCGGTAGGGGATAGCAAGCAGAGGGGTATGTACTGATATAAAATCCATTGATTTTAGTTTGAATTTTGGGTGCACAGAGAATTTAGGATCAGGCACTAAAAGTGCAACCTGACTTGAAGGGGTGTCACATTTTAACTTTATCTAGAAAAAAATAAATTTTAGAACAAGCTTTATTCATTAACTCAAAAAGGAAATTATTTTTAGTACTTTAGTTTAATTTCTCTGAAAAGCTCCCAACCATTTAGTTCAATTAGCAGAACTGAAACAGATCTGTACTCAAGGGTCTGAACTGGAAATTTTAATGTGACAGAGTTCTTTACACGGGGACAGAGTGAAGTGCCCATAATTGTTTATTTGAAAGACAGAAGTGGTGGTACTGCAAGAGAGCACAATGTTCTTTTGGGGATAACAACCCCCTCCTCCCTCTCCATAACAGCTCATGTTGTCCTTTCTCAATATAGTAATTTTAGTGCTTTGGAATCTTATGATATTTGTTCTGAATAACAGTTTCATATTTCCAAGTACAGATTGTAACTGCCAGGAAAAATAAACTTGAGTTTTTAAGTTTGTTCAGAGCCACTGTCACTTTATTCTGAGTCAAAGTTAAGAGATAGGAAATAATGCCTGTCTTGGTAATCCCAGAGCAAACATGCCAAAATATGGTTTTATCAAGTTACATTTAAAATGCAGCATGTTACTGAACCTTTAAATAGTGACTCTTTAGCTAATAATTTTTGACAAGTTACTTGCCTTTTGGTTAAATGCAATCTTTTTTTTTCTATTCAACCCCATTTAAAAAAAAATTCCAAAATGTTCTTTTTGGCTCTTTTTGTGTGTGCGCGTGTGTTTGAACTTCTCTTTTTTTTCCTCACCATCATCCTTAGCACAAGGGGATTTATTTATTTTAACTTGGGCTATGCTTGCAGTTTTTCTGATTTCTGATCTTTCTAAGTCATACCGCTTTATGATACCTTTGACTGTAAGTAATTGAAACAAAGATAAAAAACATGGTGTGATCTCCCACATACTCAGTCACTCTATTTTGCCCCTCCAGGTATGGCCCTATCTTCCTTCTTCCCTGTGCCTTTAAGATAATAACTGCTCCCTTGAGCTTCTCTCCTCTAACTTCAGCCTGGATATCCTCCAGTCACGTCTGGATCTGCTCCAGAGTGGTTCACACCCTTTTCACTCAAATAAAACTGCTCTCATCACTCTTATTAGTGACTTTGTGTTGGCTAAATTACAGATCCCATTCCGCATCCTCACTCACCTTGACCTTTCTGCTGCTTTTTGACACTGTAGGGCATATCATCCTTTTTAGAAACTTTGTCTTCTGGTTCTCCTACTGCCTCTTTGTTGGTTGATTGGGCAGTGTCTCCTTTAGCAAATCGCTCTTCTCACTTTCTGTGGGTTCCACACAGGCCCTCTCAGAGGTCCAGAGAGGCCCAGGCCACTTCCAGCTTTTGAGACCCCTAGCCATAATAAAATAAAAAATGATGACACATGAAAACATATTAAGGCACACAAAAAAAAGAAGAGTGAGATATAATTGAATATTTTTTTATTTAACAAATGCTTTTCTAACCCTTTTCTGTGCAAAAAAAAATTATGTCTTTTACCAAATCACATCTCTTATTTGCTTAAATTTGCTGCTCTAAGCTGAGGGAGTGTATCACATTTTGGTCTGATAGGGATGCACATAAAAACAAGTTGTGAAACTTATCAAATGCCACAAAATTAACAAGTGTCTAAATGGCCCTCCTGGACCCCTCTCTGATTGGCCCTGGTCACATGCATCGATCTGAGGCCCATTTTTTTTCTCTCTCTGCATCCTTTGTCTGGGTGATCTAGCTATTCACATAGCTACAAATATCAAAATGACTCAAAATGCAACCTCTCCACTCTAGACCTTTCTCTCTTCACTTAATCCCGCAGTTTAGCTTTTCTCTCTGACATCTCTTTCTAGGTATCTCACCTTCAGTTTAAACTTTACATGAATAAAACTGAACTTTCTTTCCAAGCCTGCCACACTCCTCTCTCTCTCTCTCTGTGTTGGCCATCATTACTAAACTTCTTGTTACTCAGGCCTGCAACCTTTTTAGACTCTCTCTTGCCCTGCACATTCAAGCTACATCCAGATCTTTCAGCTTCTTACTACACAAGATTTCTGTCATCTGATCTTTACTGTCTGTCCAAGTAACTAAACCAATTCTCCAAGCCCTCTCCTAACTTGACTACTGTAAGCACCTCCTTTGTGACCTTCCTTATACCCACATCACTCCCCTTCAGTCAATTCAAAATGCACTGTTAAAGTAATCTTCCTTACATACTGTTCTCAATCTCACCATGTCGCCCCCGCCCCTCTTCTCCTTGAGTCTGTGATGGGATGTACCTACCCTGCACCAGCCCTGAAAGAGTTAACTGTGCTTTGCAGGCTGAGGAAGTCCCACCCTTCCGGCTCTGCTGGGCACGTTCAGCCTGGAGGCAGAGCATAAAAGGAAGCAGCCCAACTCAGTCTGGGCAGGCTGCTGAAGTGGGAGGATGCAGGCTCTTGGCTGTCTCCAGGGAACTGCTACAAGCTCTGACTACAGAGCCATTGCATGCAGTGTTCCAGATGGACTCTAGACTCCTGATGAGTCTGGAGAAGAGACTGTGCTGGCAGAAGCTATGCCAGCTGAGGACCCCAAAGAGCCAGGTGAACTGTGGAAAATCGCTGAGGTAGAAAGGGTAGGAAGCAGTCCAGGGGACTTAGACTCTTCTCTAGTGAGTGAACCAGGAAACTAGTCAGCGTGTTTTGGTGGTGAGCACCCCCACCATTGCTAGGGCCCTGGGCTAGGACTTAAAGGAACAGGTAGGGCCTGAGTCCCCCAACCCTGGGTGGTACACCCTCCTAAGTGGTGCCCCACTTCCCCAATAGGCCACACAGTCCCACAGTGGTGGCTACTCTGTTGACTCTAGTCATTAGGCCATGCTGCCCTGAGTAGAAGAGCTGCTTATTGAATCCAGCCATTGGGGCAACTCAACAAATCTGCTTCTTGTGTATATTCAGAACTAAAGTTGCTCATCTAACTGACAAAAGAAAGTTTTACTGCTGCATCAGAGAGACAACACCGTTGAGGGGAAAATAGCAGAATTCTATTCTGGTTTTTGTAGCATCAACAGAATTGTAAAATATATATGTTCCAGTTGCAGAAACTCTACTGTCCCTGATGAATGAGCCGGAAAGAATATGCTGAGTTTGCAGGGCCATTGTTGGAAAAAAACATAATTGTACTGGTAAACTGAGCAAACTTGATCTGGAAGTTCTGAAGAGAGACTAGAATGGAAAACTAAGGGATAACTGACTAAAAAAATATCTTGTATGCCTGAAAGCCTCACCACATTTCCCTGTGTGTTAAATTTTCACCAAGCTTTGCTGAAAGCTTTGCAATGTCTTGCCAGTTAACTCTGCCTCTCAGTTTAAGAAATGGTGGTTCAATCAGTTGTCCATTGTGTGCTGAATAATTTATCTTTTGATGATGAATAACTTCACACTTGCCAAATCATACAGAGTTTCCATATGACACACATGCCATGTAAGCAGACCTAATGATGATCACTGTTTTAATCATGGTTTTTGTGAACTCTAAATGTGCTTTTGTAGGACCTGCTGGATTGTATCACTTCATTTACTTCCAGCTGTTCTTCTGATCTGTTTAAGAGAAGATGAATTGTCCGGAAACAGCACAGAGCAAGACCTTTCTGGCTCAGACAATCTGGAAGTCATACTAAGAAAGTAGCTTTCTAAAATACAAACTGGGTGTTTTTCTTTATTTTGAACTGTTTCTCCATAAAATATACTTCAGCGAGTCCATCTTCTCTTTTTGGGGGACACATGGGTATGTATGGTACATTAATAAGTTCAGGCACCTTGTAAGGATTCCAACAGGCAGAACTACTGGGTTATAGTTTGATTTCGTTTTGCTAATGTAGCAAATATTTTAGTTATTATATGGTAAATCAATAAATAGACTTCTGATAATCAATGATCCTTGTGGTAATAATTTAAAATTAGTCCTGTTTTAGATTTGTTCAGTTTACTAATTAGTTTCAATACATTTCTTAAAAGCATTCTGATGACTAGTTCTTTTTCTAGATGTCCCGAGATGAGACAGTGTGTAAATATTGTGGAGTCAGCTATTTGATCCTTCACGAGTTTAAGCTGATGGAAGACAAAGTAAAAGCAATGGAAAAGGAGATGAAGTTTTATGAAGGAAGTGTAGAGCGGGAAAAAAGACTTCAAGCACAACTACAGTGTCTTAGTCGAGACTTTGAACAGTGCACGGCTGACAGTGAATCAAAAACAGAAAGGTTGGAACATGATATTCATCCTTATATTTTTTCATTTTAACATTCTCATCAGTGTAATTGAAAGGATGGTTTCAGAATGTAAACAGGCTTTGGCTTCCCTTCCAGAATCAGCCTGAATCAAGTGTAGTTCATACTTGAATATATTTTAGTATTTTAATTTAAATCATAGTTTGATGCATTTCTTAGAAGCAAATATTTATTATCTGAATATTTAGAGCCAGTCAATAAATATAAATGAAAGAAAGGTCAGATTATTTCAGAGAAAGCTATTGACAAAGATGGAAAATACTTTTATTACTGGAGTCATAATTTATCCAAAATTGTTCAAATCAAAATTTAGACTATTATGGTTGGCAGAATAAGGATTTTACATTTCTGAAATGTGTACTTACTGCCTTAATATAGGTACAATAATCTGCTAAAGAAAAAACAGAAACCTTGCACTGAAAAGCTGAAAGAGGGCACAAGAAGTGGTACAGTTTCTGAAAGAATTTTTTAGAGCACTGAAACTGATGTGAAATTGGTTAGTGCTGCATGTGTGTAGTTTTGAAATGGCTTCTAAGCCCTACATGGGAATCCATCTTGCAAACATTTACTGCCATGCATAATGCAAGATATATTGTGGTAGTCCCATTAACACGGTGGGAGTTTTGCCTTCATAGGAACTTCAGTAGATTGGCAGTATCAAATGCATAAATATTTCATTTACTGTATTTTATCTGTTGGTTGATTTTGCTTATTGCCTGTATTCATCATCATAGCAGTAATAAAACTGGAGAACCAAATTAACAAGTTAATTCAGTCAGACAATTATTCTAAAAAAAATTTAAAAAGTATTTTTACATTAAAGGGCATAATCAACTTGAATTCTAGGCAACTTAAAAACATTAGTTCCAAGTAGTTTCAGGTATACCCACTGCATCCTCTTCCCCCAGTTTTTATGGCTCTACTGTCACATTTTCCCTTTTTTTTTCTTTAAGATGTTTTTCTCTTCCTTATGACTATATGAAAACCTAACAAGCAACAAGAGAAGCAGGGAAATTTGACTATGCATCTAGTTCTGTAACATATGTTGTTTTCATTATGTTTATATATCTGTCAGCACTGTATCACTCTCCAGTATTAAACTGATATGGAATGGCTTTAAACTGATGGTTTTGGGTACAGTGATCAAGAGTTGTAAATGTTTCCTTTCTCAATTAATACAAATAGGTGTCTGCTTTTTCTTCTACCTATTTATCAACAAGTATTACTTTAAAGCTGAAACCAGAAGCACTAGTTATGAAATTCTGTCCTTTCATAACTAGGAGACCTAGTTATGAAATTCTGTCCTTTTCCTGGGCCCACAGTGTAGCTTTTGTTCTTGCATCTGCAAACTGATTATTTAATATTGCACGATATATGTCAGCTTAGTTTTGGGAAGACAAGAGAAAGCTAAACATGGAAACTGTGTTTTAAAGCCTTTACCTACTTCTGTTCCTGCCTTCATCCTTATCTTTTCTCCCACTATTTGTTTCTTTTTTTCCACCTTTAACCCACACAACTATAAATATTTTTTCAGATCTAAGTTCCTAATTATGCACCTTATAGTAGTCCATCTTGGATATTTGTTGTTGTTGATATAAAGAATTTGGTTTGATATGGAACTTGTTTGTTATAGTCATTATAAACGAGTTTCAACAATATGTTGACTTTTATTTGATGCTGTAGGATTGTTGGAGACATACTATATTTCACCTTCTATTGCGGATATACCATTACATGTTTTTTGGTGACCCATCATGACACTAGCAGATTTCTTACCAAAATAATAGTGTAACTCCACTACCCTCTTTTGTAAAAGAAATTCAGTGTTTTTTGGCTCTCCTAAAACCAAAAGGTTTTGAAGAGCTGGTTTCCATTATTTTCTCTCATTTTTCTGCTTCTTGCTTAACCAGACTTCACTCTATATTCTTTACCACTTCTTGTGCCCTCATTTTCTGTGTTCTTATTTTGACCAAGCGTGTATTTTCCACTTGTAGGTTTATAATATGTTTCTAATCTAAATAGTACCTTTTGTTTATTTACTTAGCAATGATGTGGTGTTTGTGAAAGGTGAGTATGTGTTGCTGATTTCACTAGACACTAAAGTCCTCTGACCACGGAATAGTGTGGCATGAGCCAGCAGCACTGAAAGCTTCCACTCTACATTGGCACTGTTCTGGAGAGACCCTCTTAGGGATGAGCAAGTAGTTCTAAGTCTTTGTCCAGCCAATTACCAGCCTAATTCTAAGGACTGTCAGTTGGGTGGTGGTTTTTGTGAGATGGACTGAAACTGCTAATTCATTACATATTGCGCATTAATGAGCCCTATAATAGTAATCACTTTCAGCTAGAATTCACCTGGAATGTATTGGAAACACTAGAGAAGAAACATTAAATTGCACCAGTGGCCTACAGGCAGAGCACTTTGTCATCCGTTAACAGTCCTGTGAGCCACCCAAGGAGAGTAATAATTTAACTTGACTGTAACATTTGAAATTGAGTTAAAGAACATCTTCAGCAGTCATTACTAAT
This sequence comes from Gopherus flavomarginatus, assembly GCF_025201925.1. Lineage (NCBI taxonomy): Eukaryota > Metazoa > Chordata > Testudines > Testudinidae > Gopherus > Gopherus flavomarginatus. Next base: position 90,345,608 of record NC_066624.1, read on the forward strand.
AAATCTTTAATCCTGTAATATGTATGGCCACTCAGAGTTACATAATACACTAGCCTGTAGCCCATTCTGCTTACTGCAGGTTTTTTGGGGTATTTTTTTTTCCATTCTGGGCTCCGAGCTTAGAATAAAGAAGTAGATTCTTTGTTTTCTTTGGTTCATAAACCCTTTTTAGCAGAGTGCATTTGCTTCTAATTGTTTTTACAGCTCTGGGCATCAGTTACACAGTGAATAATTGTAACATTCAGTGTATTAGCAGATGATATAGTAGCACATTCTTCTTGCTTAGAGTTGTTTGCTAGAGGTGAACTAAATTTTCCATTTATCAGCATTTTTGTAGCAAAGCTTGAACAGTTAATGAAAATTTCACCAATGCATTTTTCCCCTTAGAGGCCTGGCCCATACTATAGGCTTGATTCAAAGTGCGCTGGAGTCAAAGGTTATGTCTACACTTGAAGCTGGGGGTAGATAGGCCATTCATCAGGTTTTAAGCTGAATGCTCCTCTTTTTCTATGGTTTGTCCCTCTTCCAGTTCAAAACCAGATGTGGTTTTGTCCAGTATCACTGAAGAGGGATTTTTGAAAAGCACGCCGCTACACATCTGCACGCATGACTTTCATGCATCTTCATGCCAGCAAGGGGTGGGGTTCTTTCAAAATGGCTTTCTCCATGCGGCATGACCTTGCATGCACTGTGTGCGAGGTCGCACCAGGTGTGCAAGGTCACGCTGGTGGGGGTGAGCCCATTCCCTTTCCAGAAATACTGGAATGTCCAGTATTCTGGGGATGTGGCAGTGGCCATGCTAGCTGGGGGTGTGATTCTCAGCTCAAGTAGATATACTTATTCTAGCTCTGATTGAGCTAGCATGCTAAAAATAGTAGTGTAGCTGCAGCAGCATGGGTAGCAGCAAGCAGTGGCATGGGTCTGGAAGGCTTTGTACTTAGTGCAGCTAGCCCATACTGCTGCTCAGTGCTACCACGGCTACACTGCCAAAAAACACTGAATTTCTTTTACAAAAGAGGGTAGTGGAGTTACACTATTATTTTGGTAAGAAATCTGCTAGTGTCATGATGGGTCACCAAAAAACATGTAATGGTATATCCGCAATAGAAGGTGAAATATAGTATGTCTCCAACAATCCTACAGCATCAAACAAAAGTCAACATATTGTTGAAACTCATTTATAATGACTATAACAAACAAGTTCCATACCAAACCAAATTCTTTATATCAACAACAACAAATATCCAAGATGGACTACTATAAGGTGCATAATTAGGAACTTAGATCTGAAAAAATATTTATAGTTGTGTGGGTTAAAGGTGGAAAAAAAGAAACAAATAGTGGGAGAAAAGATAAGGATGAAGGCACACTAGTTCCAAGTGTAGTGGTAGCAAAAGGAAGTTTTCCCCTTGACTTAAGGGGGTTTTGATCCAACTGTATTTGAATAATAAAAATAAATAAGCTATTGTGCCTCGTTAAGTATCTTTTCTAAGTATCCTTGCTCTTGTGTTCATTCTCCTGATTTTCTCTTGTGATCTATGGCTGCTGACGTATTAAGTTGTTACATTTACTGACCACTCCATGCATTGCCATGGTCCTGGTTTTTGCCTGGGTGAGGTGGGGCTGGCTAGAGAGTGAGATTTCATTAGTGGCCAAAAATCTCTTTTTAAATTTGTGGTGGGCCAAGAGACTGGATGTGTTTCTCTCAGATACAGACCCCATTCTTTTTTTTGTTTTTAGGTTAGACTACTGTGAGTTGCTCTACCTGTTAGTAATGCAGAGCGGGGTTGGGTGGCGCACCCTCCCTGCCCCCTGTGCGGGCTGGCCTGGGCTTCGCCGTGCACTCTCCCAAATGTTCCTCCATGCCCCTCTAGGGGGCGTGTCCCACAACTTGGGGACCACTCCCATAGAGAGAGAGCCTAGATCAGAGGTGAGCAATAATTTTTTTGGGGGAGGGGCACAGACCAAACATTTCTACTATATTAATGGAGGGTCTGGGGTCTGGGAGGTAGTTTGGGTGCAGGAGAGAGCTATGGGCTGGTGCAGAGTGTTGGGGTGCAGGAGAGGGTGAGGGGTGTGGGCTCTGGAAGGGAGTTTGATGCAGGAAGGAGCTCTGGGCTGGGGCAGGGGATTGGGGTGCAGGCAGGAGTGCAGGGTGTGGGAGAAAGTTTGGTTGCAGGAGGAGGTTCTGACATAGGTCAGGGGGTTGGGGTGCAGGAGGGAGTGCGAGGTGCAGGATTTGAGCAGTGCAGCAGGGCTCAGGCAGGCTACCTGCGTGCTGTGGCCCCACGCTGCTCCGAGAAGCAGCTGTGACTGGCTGCTGCTGGCATGTCTCTGCATGCCCCTTGTGGGGAGGGAATCAGAAGGTCTCCATGCACTGCCTGTGCCCAGTTTCTGGCCAATGGGAGCTGTGATGATGATGCTGGGGGTAGGGGCAGCACGTGGAGCTGCCTCCCACTCTGCTAGAGGAGCACAGGGATGTGGCAGCAGCAACCGGCCACAGTCACTTCCAGGAGTGGTGTGGGGCCATGGCTGGCAGGCAGCCTGCTTGAGCACCCCACTGTGCCACAGGACTTTTACCAGCCTGGAGATTGTGAATGGGCAGCCAAAGAGCCTGGCAGGCTGGATAGAAATGTTCGATGTGCCAGTCTGTCCCATGGGCCGTATTTTGCTCACACCTGGCCTAGATAGACAGCATGAACCAACAATAAAGGGTACACATTATCTGAGATCCTTTTGACCAATGGATGGCTCTCTCTGGAACAGTTATTCCATATTGACACTGGTCCATTGTGGTTACATGTCCAGGGCGACCCAGAGGAGGGGGCAAGTGGGGCAATTTGCCCCAGGCCCTGGGTCCCGCAGGGGCCTCCATGAGAATATAGTATTCTATAGTACTATAACTTTTTCTTATGGAAGGGGCCACCAAAACTGCTTTGCTCCAAGCCCCTTGAATCCTCTGGGCAACACTGTACATGTCTGTCTTCAATAGGGAGTATTGCTGGCATATGTATTCTTTTCTGCTTCCATCAAGAGTTACTCTATACGGTCAGTGATAAAAATATTCCCTTGAAATCACTATATGACTTTTAGTAAATACCATAAGATAGTGGCCTGAGGAAACAAAGAATGAAAGATACAAGTATTAAAAACTAGGCATTAAAATCATCACATAGGGAGAGGGTGGGATTTGTAAACTAAATCTATTGGAGAACACTTCTTGTGTGTGAATGAGCTGAATATCTTCATATTTGCATAATGATTTAAAGTTCAATGGTCTGTTTTATTGAAATATGACCTATTCTGTGTTATGCTGGCTAGGTGGGATATAACTAGAGACACTGAACAATCTTCTTTTTCAGAAATTATGATATGGTAGATGACCTTTCATTCTGATTCAGTGGAATTTCCAGTTAACAGAATCTTCCTTTTTAATGGTGATACTGCTGTCCAATGAGCTGCAGAATTGTAATGAGCTCCTCAGATTACTGCACAGTCCTATGGAGATGGGAAGAGCACTATTTCTGATATGAAAAGACCTAAGCCTGCTGTTTACCCAGTGGCAAGGGCAGCCATGAGAAGTCCGGTATAGTGGCTTAGCGTGGATGGATTAAGTTCACAGGAGGTGGGGAAGTATTTCATATATTTCTTATTTATGTGATCACTTAGAGCTGCTATTAGAGAAGCAAACAGACAAAACTATCCCAAGACTGAAATTAAATAGCAAAGGCCGATTGTCAGTAAATTGTCGGAGCCCTACTTGAACAGAATTATCATCCCGATTAAGCAACAGTCTTTACTGTTAAATAAATATAACTAGGTTTAAGTCAGTTGGTTCTCTGAGAGATACATTCTGGATACCCACCAACCTGTGTGTAACATGTGTATTTTGATGTCTGCAGTTGTGTGTACTAACTCTTTGTTAAAAATTCGGTACAAGGCAGTTCCCTGTGCTGCATCAGTTTACGTACCTTTAAACTGCACAATGTGATATACTGACCTAACATGCCACATCATGTTGTTTTACCATGCTAATAAGTATCCTTTTAACCTAAAGGTAGTAGGTATTTTTCCAGTACTTGTCATTTGGTGTGAATGGCAGATATTCTGCTATTACCAAGTTCCGGAGGTAACATAATATAACGTGTCCTGTGCAATAAAACACATGATGATACATCATAACTGATGTAATGTAACAGGATGCAGTGTAGTTATAATAAATAGTGAATCAGAAATGTAGTGAATAACAAGCAAACATGTATTATAGCAGTTGTCTGAATATTTATCTCTGGTGACATGCAGTTACTTTGGTCAACAATTGCCTGCTATCAGCATGTCTGACTACGTTTTTAAACAGTATTTAACCTCTTATGTTTGTGTCATTATTTATTCAGTGTTCTGAACTGTTCTTACTTTAGTTACATAGAGTACTTCTTCCTCTTGGTATATCTGAACTGGAAAATCTCTGTTTACGACTGATGATTTAGCACTGTCCATAAGTTATTTATAACACACTCATATCAGATGAAATATCAGGAACAAATTTTGTGAGTAACTTATTCCATACACATTATGAATGTGTCATAAATAGGAAACTCTCAGGCTACATGGACATGTGATTTTACACGTCTATCTTACTAAGATGCTGATGGAAGATTCAGCACTCGGGATACCTTGCAAATTTGCATTTTGTTTACTTAGCTGCATGCCACAAATTGCTGAAGTCCTTATTGCTTTCTTTTTGGAATCCATTTTCTTGATGACCATAATCATGACTTAAGAGAGAGTCCATTACAATGTTTCATGATGCATGCATGGCGTTATTACATCTATGATATTTTTGTCATGTATGTTGTCTGCCATGATCCTCATGGAATATCATTAGGTTATCTAGACACCTCTGACTGGCGAAACATACTAGTGTGTCATATGATGATATAACTAGTTTGTGACTTGGACAAACTTTATATGGAGCTGAGGTAATGAAGTGTTTATAGGGATGATGGAGTACATGGAAAGTACATTCTGTGGCGTAAAAGTAGTGGCCCTGTCTAGCCATATCTGAAGAGCAACAGCATGTTGGAGTGGGAGGAGGAAGCTCTCCCATAGTAAATGAAAAGCAAACAAAAAAGATCAGGATACAATAAATCCTGCTGCCCTTGTAAAATGCAGAGCTAGTTTAAAATGTTCACTTGGATGCTGTCCTTCTGAAGGGTAGGATTTTGGACCTTAGAATACTGCATATGTTTGTACTTATCTAGTATTTGGAAAACCTTTTAGTTGAAATTAAATTAAATTTCCCCCATCGGAAACAATCATGAAAAGAACTTTGCTTGATAAATTTGGCAGTGTTTTCTTCTTTTGTAGCTGTTGTGTTGCATATCAGCATTCTGTGCTTGTTCACGTTCAATAAGGTAAAATTTTGCTTCTCTTGAAATGACAACCTTAAGCCCCTATACTTTTCTATTCAGTTTTAAGAATAATTTTTGGTTTCATTAAATTATTTCAGTTGTATCCCTTTCTATGCTAGCATATTTTAAATGAGAAAAAGTAAGATCAAGAAAAACATTTTGCTGTTGGCAGCAGGTGTGTGAGATCTTATACTGATCCTTTTCGCAGAAGGTATAAAGAATTTTATAAAACAGACTCACCATATTGGTCCCTGAGGCTCCTGCATACAGCTGTTGTGTTCAGGCAAAAATGAATGTCCCACTAGACTTTTATTTCTCCTCTATAATTTCTCAACCTTCTCTAGTGTCTCTCATAGAAATGAGGCCACCGTTTGGTCCTTAATCTTTACAAAATCATGAACTATGCCAAATCATAGCAATTTGTATATTATAGTCTTCATCTTTATATTAACCTATGGATTACTAGCCAAAAGGTTTGTCCTACTTAATGCCAATGCTTGAATTGTACCCTAGGTGTGGAGTTTTGGATGGCTGAAGTTTTCTAGAAGTTCCAGACCAACAGCAATTTGAAGGCTAAGAGGAAAAGGACGGGTTTCACACTTAATCTCTCACTGAGTTTAAAGGAAGCAGCTCAGAATTCTTTTGGGGAAGACTCTGCCTTCTCCTCTGTGGCTGCGGAGAGCCCTCCTGCAGCAGGATTTAAGATACAGCAAGCTAAGGCCTTTTCACTTCTGTATGAGAGTGTCCACACGGGTTTATTGTGCTATCATTTATGCAAATGAACTTCACACCTATTAGTTGATTATCTTAACTTTCCAGAGTGTCCCTATGTAGACAAGCCCTATTAGAGTTTGTCAGAGAATATATCCTGACTACATGCCAGTTCTCTTTAAAAAGATACTAACGCCTTGTAGAGGGCTTTGAAATACCTTATATTATTTGCTCCTGTAGCATATAATTTTCTGTGTTTTTTGTGTTCTTTTACTACGTAATTTATCTGCAGTGAGCTTGCTCTTGTTTGCTTCTGTTTCTTGTCCCCCAGTAGTCCTCTGTTTTAAATGTCATATTTCAGCATTGAGAAAATGACTGAGTTAGAGGACCGTGCCATTAAGTAGGAGTAAGAGGCAGATGGACTCCTCCTCTTTCCATGCCACCACAATTAAGAATAAAGAACAAGGCATGAGAAATATATTAAAAAAAGAATTGTTTCTAAATGGAACGCCTTGTTGAAAAACATCAGCAGCTCTGTAAGAAACAAAGAGTCATTGACTGAAGTTTAAAATATGCCTTAGAAGATATACTCAGCTCTTTCTGTCATGTCTTTGAGTTGTGTATGGGGAACATGAGAAGAGTTCCTCATCTTTTACTAGGGTAGAGGGCCTCATTGATTGACAAAACACTATAATCACCACTGCAATATATTTGTTGGTATTGCATTGATGTGTATCACTTTGGTACATAAAAAGAAATAATTTCATAAAGTAAATGAGTTCTGCAATGTAATACAGATGTTTCATGTGGGTGTTGGAATTTAGAATGTGGGCGCTCCTTAAAGGCTCAATTGTAAAAGACAAATAGATATATTATTTTGCCAAGAAATGGCACATGGATATAGAATTCAATAAGAACATGTGTTTTGCACAGACCAATTGCCAACAGCATGAAGCAGTGTGGTGCCCCCTTTTCTTTTGTAGAGGGAGTGAGCATGTGCTGGGTGCAATAATTTTTCAAGGCCTTTATTCATGCATTTTTACTTCATTCTGAAAGGTGAGGCTAAGAGGAGAAGTGCAAAATAGTTCTTTTGTATTCAGAGAAAAAGGTTATTTGTGTGCTTAGAAGAGGTATGGAATTAACTAAGAAATAGTGTTTGATTATTTTTAATGAATCAGTAATATGTGCCAATTTAATAGTGCATATTATTTTAATTAATCAGGTCATAGCTTTATTAAATATTTCTCTGTAGTGTTGGTATACTGTACCAGCCAGCAGAAAACCAGAAAGTGGTTTCATACAATAGGTTTTTTTTGTATGTTTTTTTTTTAATATTTGCAAAATAATAATCTGTGAATTCTGTTACACGTGATGATACAGACTGTCTCTGTTGTTACTCTCCGAATCAAATTCAGGCCTTGCGCTGGCCCTCTGCACAAGGCTAATGGGGTTTGAATGGGATTTATGTGATGCCAAGGCCTTTTGCTAGTCCTCTGCACAGGGTTGAATTAGGGCCACTTTCATACTTATGAAAATCACAGACAAGAGTTAGATGAGTTCCAGGAAGGGGATAAATTAACACAATGCCCTGGATAGTACTAGAAGATCAAGCCCTCTGTCTTTGACTGCTAGATTGACTCTTCAAGCTATGAAAAGGTTTGCTTAGCTGACAAAATTAAACATTCAGTTCGAATGTTAGTAAATGAGCAGAACTCCTTCATGGGTCCTGCCCTTCAAAGCTGATAACCTCTAATCTGTAAGGATTTATTCCTCTGTTCAGAAAAGGCTCTAACGGGTCTAACCTACTTCTCTCCCAAGCTGATTTCCTGCAGCGTGTTTGTTCATCCAAAAGCAGATGTGTTTAGCTGCAACAGTAACTTAATCTGGGTCAGACAAAAGCATTATTTAGAGATGAAAAACAATGTCAGTGGAAAGAGTCATGTTAATCTGCAGAACAATTTTGCTTCCTTCCTTACTAAAAATATTAAGTAAAAATAATATTTTAAACTTTTTTTCATAATTTCGACATCTGAAAATGGTCTCTCATACTGCAGAAGATTAATGGGATGGAGAAATGGTTACCTACCGTCCAGGTGTTTGAGCAAGTAGTGCTCTTTGAAGCTATTTAAAGTAATTTGGAGAGGAATGTATATTTTAGTATAAGGTAGAAGAGAATTTTTCCTACTTGAAAAATGCATTCTGTCCGTCTATATGATTGATACAGTGATACCTATCACACTATGGTGTTGTAAGGCTTGCTTACTTAATGTATGTAAAGTGTTTTAAGACCCCTGGAAGGAAGGAGGTAGAGAAGTGCAAAGCATTACTCAGATTCACGATCAGTTACTGTAAATTGTACTTTTTTTAATTTCAGTCTATGTCCTGTTTTACTGATTGGCTGGAGGGGGCTTGCACAAGCATCTAGTTTTTTGCTTTTGGGCCCTGTTGAAGAAATTCTTAGCTTTCATCAAAATGAAAAGTTTCTAGACATCCTTTCTTGCCAAGATAACCTTGGAGAAGTAAATGAATTGTTCACTGGAGTTGACATCAACAAGCAGCGAGGCTTTTTCAGCAGAAAGCTGGAGTGGGGAAGATCTAAAAATTCCCTTGACACACAGTTAAAAGTGAAGCAAGTCAATTAAGTTTAGGATGTATCCTCTCCCAAATTCTTAGACCAGCCTTGTGTATAGAGGTATGAAAATGATGAACAGGATTAGTTATACTGTGTGTATTGAAGCCAGCAGTTTTGAAGATCTACCTAGAAATGCTAAGGTCAGTTCTCCTTGTTAAAACTTTCATCCATTTCTGAGTTTGTCTGAGTTTTAATACCTTTAGCTTGATTTTAAACAGTGTCTATATTAGTGGTAAGTAGGGTTTTCAACTGAATTAAGCTAGCTCAATTGAGCTAACTTAGAAAAAAGGCACCATTTTCCTACAGTATGCGAGGACTCTGAGACTAGGATTGCTCACTCAGGCCATGCTTCAGGTAGACATGAAACTGCTGTGACAGATGAGAACTCCCCTTGCACATCTGTAACCAGTACCATTCTGAAGAAATGTGGCACATGAGAGCTCCCCTTGCACATACTTCCTGCACCCCCATCTTGCTGACTGCACCAGCAGTGACAAAGATGTATGTGGGATTTGGAGGAAAGCTGCACTGAGTGGGATTCTTGCAGCCTGCTTTTTCCTTCCTGTCAGTGCCTGCATCAGTTCTAGCCTCAAGTTTCAGTAAGTGGCACTGGGTAGAAGTCCTGCAACCCCACACTGCTTATGGGAAACCCTTGCCTCTTCCTGGTCCCCACACCAACTAGAGGAGACCATGCACAGCCAGAAGACACCCACCTACTTTGAGAATCAAAATAGATCCAGAGTATGAAGCTGAAATGTTGTTAGGGAATGAGAGAAGTATCAAAGTCAAGGCTCCACCAAGCCAGTGGCTCACCAGGCTAACATGGTTAGGCACGTCAGTTTCATAGGCAACAGTATACCAGGGAGTGATGTGGCCAGCATCACATCTGACCATCTTTGAATGCTCCAACCTGATGTATCAGGTTCCCGTTTTGCAGCTTGGTGAACTGGGATGGCCTTTCAGTGTGAGATTAAGGGAGATTGAAACCTACCACTTTCAGGATTGAGGTTGAGCGACTTAACCACTGTGCTGCCACATCTTTAAAAAAGTATGGAGAAGTATGGAGTTCATTAATGGCGGGGGGGGGGGTGAGAAGGGGGAGAGTATTCCCGCAGGAAATCTCCTATGTATCACCAACTGTGGTGGTTGTTTTTTCCAAATCGTTCTGCGGCCTGCTTAATGTTCGGTTAAGAATGTTAGAACTGTCATACTGTCTCTGACAGTGGCTAGACCAACGCTTCAGGAGGAATTATATAGAAAAGGGCAGGTGGAGTGATCCATCCCTGTTTTCCTCTCCCTTCTGGCAGTCAGAAGTTGAGGGTCACCATAAACATGGGGTTGCATCCCTGACCATCCTGGCTAATAAAAATTGATGGACCTATTCTTCATGAATACATCTAGTTCTTTTTTTAATCCAGTTATACTTTTGGCCATTACAACATCCCACAGCAGTGAGTTTCATAGTGACCTCTGGTCTCTGTATTGTGGGAAAGGGTAAATAACACTTTTCTGTTCACTTTTTCCACGCCATTCATGATTTTATAGACCTCTATATAACCCCCTTACTCATCTCTTTCTAAGATGAGCAGCCCTAATCTTTGTAGTCTCTCGTTATATGGAAGTCATTCCATGCCCTGGGTCATCTTTGTTGTCCGTTTCTGAACCTTTTCCAGTTCCACTATGTTTGTTGATAGATAGATAGATCTTTCTGTATGCCCTCTTTATTTCTATTGCTAGTTTTATATTATGCTATCAATGTCACACAGTTGTAGCATGAAAAATAGGTTACCACCAGGAAAGGAGTTACAGCAACATTCCTACAAAATTTTAGGCATTCCCCTATGTTCTTGCTTACATTTCTCTAGAAGATAAAAACATATTATCTAAACAAACAGTTGAAAAGATGTTGTTCATTTAGTTTACCTCCTTCAGTGCTGGTTCATTCTTCACAGTACACATTAGTAGTTTTTCCAATCAGTTATTTAAATGATTCAAGTGATGTGACTTATTAGGCTTTTCATGGCCTGTTCCACCTCCTGCTATCACAGGAATTCATTCATGTGCTATATACCCACAAGATCCTAACATATTATCGTTGCTTAGAGTTCCAGAGGAAGAAAAAAATTTCCTTGCTAATACACTGTGGAGGGCAAATCCCATATTTAAATTATGTATGTAATGTTATCCTTACACAGAGATATCAGAGTTGCATGTAAAAGACAACAAAATACTGCTTTATAAATATTTCTCATACAGTAGCTTGATTGTGGACATTCATAAACTGATACAGAAGAGAACTTTTAATGTGTTTAATATTCTTTGTTTTTGTGGTATACTTTGTGAAACTTTGTATGAGCCAAATTCAAACTTTTTTATTTTAATATCCTTGCTACAGTTACACATTGTCAACTGTACCTTACAAATGGAGTAATTTTTTGTTTGTTCATACTGTAAGATCAAGTCAAAAGTGCATTTTGTCAAAAATATAATTATATTTCTCCAATAGTATAATGGTCAGATAGTTTGTTACACTGAGTTGTTATTGGTTTTCTGACTGCTCTTTTATTGAAATGATATAATGTGTGTGTTGGGAGAGGGGAATTAGACAGAGGAAGGAGCATCTATGGCCACTGGAGAAGGGACCAGATTGATATTTATTGGGTTCAATTTAGTCCTAGCATCTCTCTCGCCCACTTGCTGAGCGTCTTTCTTCTGCTTCCATTCTTTACTTTCCCTGGAGCTTATCCCACCTCTATCATTGTGGGGAAGCAGGGTGGTGGTGGCAGCTCATCAGCAACTGAGGGTGAAACTTCTCAGCATACAGCTCAGAAGTGACTTCATACTGAAGAGCTAGGAAGTAAGGTGAACTGAAGGCATAAAGCTCCTTGCACATTGAGGGGACTGGAAAGGGAGTTGGAGACTTCATTTACACTTCTCATTTACTAGCTCAGTGCTGCAGACCCAGTGAGGATGTTTATTTCTTTAAAAACTTTCTTTCCAATAATTATATAGAGAATAATTTCTTATGTTATTTTAAAAACCATTAATTTGTTACCAAGTTTGATCTGACCATGTCTTTTTAAAGCTGCTTTGGGAAACTTTTCTTTTATATTGCTGGCTTGCATTCAGTTAAAAACTCCCATTTAAAGTTGCCGTAACACTTTATGTTGCATATAAGTCTCAAGTCTTTTATAATGATGAAGTATTAACACTGTTATTTGTTAATTTTCAAAATAATATACTGAGCTGGACTCTCCTCTTGTACCATTCTTACCATAGTATAACTCCATTGACTTCAGTGGAGTTACTCCTAATTTATACTGGTGAGGGAAGAAAATCAGGCTATTTTTCAAATTGAATTTACTGCTGGTGAAAGATGCTTAGACTGTGAAGGTCTTTGTTCTTCTGCAGAACAGGTTGAGAACAGGTAGTGGCAATGCAGTTTTCTCTTGACAATCCCACCATTGTATTATAATCTTGTTCTGGAGGTTCATGTCTGGAGGGAAGGTTATTCAGTTTCTGGGCCCAGTAAATTTTTTTACCTCTGTCAAGACTGCAAAGAAGAGTGTCAAATAGTGCCAATTGTGAGTTGATTATCAGTCCACACAGCAATGGATGGAGACCACCAACTCATTTCAAATAGACCACTGAACATTTGTCAAGATATTACCTTAATTTACTGTCCGACTGGGGCAGATGTGAATGAGCAACACAGAAGTGAAAGATTCCATATATCAGTACATTACCAATCTCCTAAATAATCTAGCCCAACTACATGGATTAAGTTAAACAGACCACTGAAAAAGCATAATTTGGAAGTAGTTTGTGAATAGGTCTATCAGAAATATGCTTCACAGTTTTTGTGAAATGTACGAGGTATATAATCTACACCCAATTAACAAATTAAATGTTAGCTTCTTCATATAGATGCAGATAATTCTGCATATGGAAGTGAAAGAGACATGTAGAAATGAAAACAATGTAGAGAATGCACAATCAATCATATCTACTAATAACATTAGGAAGGGGCTATTGACCATTAGTAATACTTCAGAACATATCCGTTTGCACTGAAGAGTCCCTTGCAAATATTTCTTTGCTTTTCATAAAATTCTTTATGTTGTTGGCACCAGTTATTAACATGTCACATGCAGCTCCCACTCCATGCAGACTTCCTCCTGTGTTCAGCATGAACATATGTTAGTTGTGAAGAAAAGATGTTCAGTTTCACAGTTTATTGAAATATAAGAATGTAGAAGGGAGCACTGTGTTCTCAAGATTCTCTTTTAGTGCCAGGAGTTAATGATCCATTGAGCTCTAGAGGTCTCTGTGGTCCCTCATGCTAATTATGGCTAAATTAACAAGTTTATTCCCCCCCACCATCAATAACGGGAGACAGTATGCAACTATTCAGATTGAATCCCAGCAGGAGGTATAATTATACTTTTTATCCATTAAAGTAGGCCTCCTGATAGCCAGTATCTCCAGTCAGATTGAGGTTTTTTTATTTTTATTTAAAGTTGGGAGCTTTTTCCTAACAAGATCCGGTATAGTACTTTTAATTCAGACAGGTAGTCCTTATAACCATTAAAGCATTTAATTCCTTAGCAACTTCAAGAAATATTTATCTTTCAATTAAACATCAAAGTCTAGTCTGCAATGACAATCTCAGGACGCAATACTCATGGCTCCTGTATTGAGATCTGTTAGATGGCCACATAGTCATCAATACATAAATTCACCAAATTCTGCGTATGTGTCATCCAATCTTAGTTGGTCTGGTCCCTTGGTATAACTAAAGGCATGTCTGTACAATGCCATGCCCAAGCTATTCCTTAGCAAGTTGAATCTAGTGTGGATAATAGTAACAGTGAAGAAGTGCAGTGCAGGCTTCAGCACAGACCTGGGTACATACTGGGCTCACTAGCCTGCTTTGAAGCTCGCATTGCCTTACGTTCCCTGCTATTGTTACAAGTGCTGCGTGGATTCAGGCTAGCTTGGGTAGGCTACTCCGTGTAGATTTTGCTCTGTAAGCACACTCTTAGTCTAACATGAACCCAGGGAAATACAGCCTAGATGGAGTTACTATAAGGTGGGTGCATAACTGGTTGGAAACTCGTTCCCAGAGACTAGTAGTTAGTAGTTCACAGTCATGCTGGAAGGGCATAACGAGTGGGGTCCCACATGGATCACTTCTGAGTCTGGTTCTGTTCAATATCTTCATCAATCATTTAGATAATGGTATAAGGAAACACTTATAAAGTTTGCGGATGATACCAAGCTGGGAGGGGTTGCAAGTGGTTTCGAGGATAGGATTAAAATGCAAAATGATCTGGACAAACTGGAGAAATGGTCTGAAGTAAATAGGATGAAATTCAATAAGGACAAATGCAAAATTCTCCACTTAGGAAGGAACAATCAGTTGCACACATACAAAATGGGAAATGACTGCCTGGGAAGGAGTACTGCAGAAAGAGATCTGGGGGACATAGTGAATCACAAGGTAAATATTAGTCAACAATGTAACACTGTTGCAAAAAAAGCAAACATCGTTCTGGGATGTATAAGCATGAGTATTGTAAGCAAGACATGAGAAGTAATTCTTCCGCTCTACTCCGCGCTGATTAGGCCTCAACCAGTGATGAGCTGCCAAAATCTTAACAACCGGTTCCCTATGAAAAGTTCTGATTTAAGGGATGTGCCCCAGCATGTATTTTTTGTACCCGTAGGGTTACCATGCATCCATATTTTCCCGGGAGGAATTAACATTTTTTTTTTTTTTACATTTAATAATTCCTCCTGGACGGCGATTTAAGAACCAAAAAGCTTGACATGTCCGGGAAAATTTTGCTGTATGTTAACCCCACCTAAAGTTCTTTTTAAAAAAGATGGGCCTGAACTAGGAATGAGCTCTGTTTCACATGTGTAGGTCCCCGCCACTCTCTGGGGGTGTGCTAGGGTGACCAGATGTCCTGATTTTGTAGGGACAGTCCCAATTTTTGGGTCTTTTTCTTATATAGGCTCCTATTACCTCTCACCCCCTGTCCCGATTTTTCACACTTCCTGTCTGGTCACCCTAGGGTGTCCACATGTGTGGGTCCCAGTTGCTCCCTGTCTCCCTCATTGAAGCAGGTGTGCAGGCTTACTGCCCTGAGAACTGCAGGGCACCAGTGGACGTGGGGCCGGCTGCAGACGGGCACAGGGCAGGGCTAGCTGGAGGCAAGGGGATGTGAGATTCCCTGGAGACGGGGTGTGGGGCTGGCTGGAGGCAGGGCAGGGGCTGACTGGATGTAGGGGCTGGCTGCAGGCAGGGCAGGGGATGCGGGGCTGGCTGGAGACAGAGGGATGTGGGGCTGGCTGGCTTCGGGCAGGGCCGCAGTGGGGTGCAGCAGGGGCTGGCTGCAGGCAGGGCCGGGGGCGCGGGGCTGGCTGCAGGCAGGCAGGGGGTGTGGGTTTGGCTGCGGGCAAGGGGTGCAGGTACTCACGGGGAGAGCGGCTCAGAGCAGCCCAAGCAGCAGGACGCAGCCCAGGCCTAGCAGAGCAGCCAGGGACCCACCAGGCAGCAGCGGACGCCCCAGGGCCAGGGGTCAGGGGAGCAGCAGCAGTAACAGGGCCCATGCCTAGGGCCAGGCGGCGGTCCACATGGCTCCCGCAGCACAGCGCCCCCAGTAGCCGGAGGAGTTACATCAATTCCCGGCCAGAGCCCATCAAAGCTGCAGCGCCTCCTCCTCACAGGGAAGTGGGTTAACAACCAGTTCTAAAACTGCTTCAAAATGTAACAGCCGGTTCGTGCGAACCAGTGCAAACTGGAGTATTTTGTCCAGTTCTGGGCACCACATTTCAGGAAAGATGTGGACAAATTAGAGAAAGTACAGAGAAGAGCAACAAAAATGATTAAGGGTCTAGAAAACGTGACTTATGAGGGAAAATTGAAAAAATTGGGTTTGTTTAATCTGGAGAAGAGAAGACTGAGGGGGAACATAACAGTTTTCAAGTACATAAAAGGTTGTTACAAGGAGGAGGGAGAAAAATTGCTCTTCTTAACCTCTGAGGATAGGACAAGAAGCTCAAATTGCAGTAAGAGTTGTTTAGATTGGACATTAGGAAAAACTTCTTAACTGTCAGAGTGGTTAAGCACTCAAATAAATTGCCTAGGGAGGTGTGGAATCTCCATCATTGGAGATTTTTAAGAGCAGGTTAGACAAACACCTGTCAGGGTTGGTCTAGGTAATACTGAGTCCTGCCTTGAGTGCAGGGAACTGGACTAGGTCAGTGTTTCTCAAAGTCGGTCTGCTGCTTGTTCAAGGAAAGCCCCTGGTGGTCTGGGCCGGTTTGTTTACCTGCCATGTCTGCAGGTTCGGCCGATCCCAGCTCCCTACTATTGTAGTGGAAAATATTTCATCATTATCATGTGATATAAATACATCATCTGTTTTTTCCTCAAATACAGAACAGAATTATTATTATTTATTGAAAACTTCTGGATGCAACACTTCTTGAGTTAGGAAATTGTCATATATATACTTCTTAGAAATTCCAAGAATGTTTTAGTGCTGGCAGCATGAGAACTCCAGTATGTGTGTCTCAAATTGAAGATGCAGATTGTAAAAATCAAATTATCTATTTATTATTATTGTTTTATTATTTGAATGACAGTAGTTTCTACAGGTCCCAGTCATGAATTGGGGCCCCGTTGTAGTAGACACTACGCAAACACAGTAATGCAGGCAGGTATACCCATTTCCCAAACCATTCTGCTACTGTACCTCAGCAGTGTCGTATGATAGATATCCTGTCATGGCTCCCATAAATGGAAACTGCAAATTATAATTGCATGGAATTCTGTGTGTAGACTAGCAGCTATGTTGAGACCATCAGACTCATTTCATCTGTGATCTGAACTGATTTAAATCCATGTCCCAAGTGGTTAACTGGGTATATCACACAGACCCTGAGAACTTCTAACAAATTTGATGTACTTTTTTTTACTAAACTTTTTAGAATGTACACATGGTAACATATCGTGTTTTCTTTTAGTGTTTTGCTTTTTAATATGGAGACATTTATTAAGAATAATATACTTCATATGCAGAAAAAAATTACTCACTGCATGGAAAGGAAAGAGGGAAAAAACAATGAATTTGAACTTTACATGAAGTAATGAGATTTTTAATACTGATAAAAATAACAACATTGTATGCTAGCACAGTTGAATCCTACTGTGCGGCAACATTTGATTTACATTTGCAAACCTGTGGGAAAGGATGGTAACAGGAGTAGGTGACTGAACAAAGATTAAATTAAATTCGTCATTTGTGTGTGAATTCCTTTGCTCTAAGCCTGAGTATATTTATTTGACTATTTTGTATTTGTTTTTTAACTTTGATTTAATACTTTACAAGTAGAAATCTTTTGAGTGTCTCAGTTACTTTTTTTTCTGTAAAGTAATGGACATAATAGACATCTGAAAAAAGCTTTGAGGATTTTTAAATGAGAAACAAATGTATTTCATATTATATGGGTCCAGTCTTCCATCCCTTAGTTAGGCAAAAATCCCATTGAAGTCAGCTTGAGTTTTGCATGAGAGAGGACTGTAAATTCAGACCTTTTAGCAGGACCAGCCCTATATATTTTTAAACAGTGTTAGAATCTTCTAAGGGTGTCGGTTTCTTCAGTTCTCATCTTCCCTCACTTCCTCAAGATAAGACTGTCTCTCTCACTTCATCAATCTTATAAAAAAAAGAAACATTTTTTGTTAGTGTCTCATGATCCTACTACTGCAGAGGCCAAGTGATAAGGGGCATCATGAGCAACTGTGCTGTTCTCATGTCTCTTGTACCCTTCTGCCCTTTTAATATTTTCTGTGCAAATGCAATTTCTTGTAGATACATTTTTCAATTTTTTGGGGGGGCTAAAGAAGTGTTCTTTGTTTATGAATAGCTTCAAGTCAGAGCACAAGCAGGATTTAGATTAGTGGTTCTCAAACTGTGGGTCAGGACCCTAAAGTGGGGCTTTGGCTTTGGCCCCCCATGCTGTGGGGATGGGACTCAGGCAGACTCAGGCTTCAGTCCTCCTCTCCTGGGATCATGTCGGAATTTTTCTTTGTCAGAAGGGGGTCGCAATGCAATGAAGTTTGAAAACCCCTGAATTAGATGTAATTGAACTGGTTATTACTCTCTGCATAGCACACCCTCTTGAATCGAGTCACAAGACTATCTGAGTACAGCAAAAGCACAGTCTTAAATTACTCTGTTTTCTCTTTTTTTAAGAAACTTGTAACAATAGATATTTGTGAAGCTGTTTTTATAGTTACACCAGTTACACACAGCATGTAAGATTAAGAGTGAAAGATTTGTTGCTTGCCATTTGTCTGAATATTTATGATTTACTGAGGATATAGAATTTTTAAAACCTACTGTCATCTCATGGAAAAATAGATAAAATGTTATTCAGTCTGTTTCCTGCCCGCCCTCCTCCATGTTTATTAGGACATTAGCGGTAAAAAAGCATCTTTAATTTCTTTGTAGTTCATCTATTTGTATTTCTATTGCTTATTCCTTCCTTGAATTGTAATAATTTGCTTGTGGCATCATAATTAGTTGGTGTGGAGATTATTCTGGGTTATGATTTCTTATTTCATAACAAGGAAGATGCAAAATAACAATATTTACATTCTTTGAGATACCATGTAAGACCTCATCGTGCCATCCTTTTTCAAGCAAAATAGGAAACTTCAGTGGAACTTTTGTGTGATTGAGGGTATGCAGGATAGAGCCTCGCTCAAAATTGAACAAGTCTGGCCAGTAATTGACTGACTCCCTCTTCTAGTTCTAATAATACCAGCCCAGTGAATGACTTCACTGCAAGTCAGTAAGGAATATCATTTTTCACAGGCTTGTATAGGCAACAAAAATAATTGTCTAAATGAGAGATACTTGCAAAGGATGGTCCTTTGGGCATTCAGCTAAAACTGATAGCTTTACTGAAACCTAAAGATGGAATCAGTAGCCATGCAGAATAGATTATAAATTCAAAGGGCATTTGTTGGAAACGAACATTTAAAGCTAAACAGAAATAGGATTTTTAAAGGAAAGCTACTTGCTGGTGTTAACAAGTCAAGCTAAATATCCAGTAAAACATGCTTAGCAGGTATCTGTGCACATTTCCAGGGCGGTGAGGGGAGATTTCCACAGTTCCAGGCTGTGTTGCAACTGTCTCTGAGTAAATAAACCTTAGTTTCCAGCATAGTTAGTCTAGCTCTTTTCATGAGCAATAAATTTCATTGAAAGATAAATAAAATATATAAAAGTCCTCCCTGTCACCTGAGTACTGAACTAAAGTGTGTCAAAGAATGTAATCTCCTTTTCAATCTGAAAAAAACTAAGCAGATGCCAATATTATTCACACTCTGGAGAGCAGAGGCAGTGAGCTTCATGTTTCCTTTTTGAATAGATTAGCGTTCTCGTCCTGCTCTGTTTCTCCCTATCTTTCCTGTATAAAAATTAATAAATACTGAATTCTTTCTGGTGCAGAAACAACAGGGAGTCCTTGTGGCACCTTAGAGACTAATAAATTTATTTGGGCATAAACTTTCATGGGCTAAAACCCACTTCATCAGATGCATAGAGTGGAAAATACAGTAGGCAGGTATAAATACACAGCACATGGAAAGATAGGAGTTGCTTTACCAAGTAGGGGGTCAATGCTAACAAGCCAATTCAATTAAGGTGGAAGTGGCCTATTCTCAACAGTTGACAAGAAGGAGTGAATACCAAGGGGGGAAAATCACATTTGTAGTGCTAATGAGTTTAGTGTAATCAAGGTGGCCCATTTCAAACAGTTGACAAGAAGTTGTGAGTATTAGCAGAGGGAAATTAGTTTTTGTAGTGACCCATCCACTCCCAATCTTTATTCAGGCCTAATTTGATGGTGTCCAGTTTGCAAATTAATTCCAGTTCGCAGTTTCTCTTTGGAGTCTGTTTTTGAAGTTTGTTTGTTTGAAGAATTGCCACTTTTAGGTCTGTTGTTGAGCATACAGGGAGACTGAATTGTACTCATACTGGTTTTTGAATGTTATAATTCTTGATGCCTGATTTGTGTCCATTTATTCTTTTGCATAGAAACTGTCCGGTTTGGCCATTATACACGGCAGAAGGGCATTGCTGGCACATGATGGCATATATCACATTGGTAGATGTGCAGGTGAATGAGCCCCTGATGGTGTGGCTGATGTGGTTAGGTTCATTCTGCTGAGCTGCATTGGCTGCAACTTGTATATATGGACAAGAGAATTGTTAGTGGATCAGCCTCCTACAGATACAGATTCAGCTCACAAGTAAACAGGGATGTTTGCCAAAGACACTCTTTTCACAAAGTAAGAAGACTTAAAGTTTTGCTTTGTGCTGGAATGTACCTGGATAATTGATTTAATTGCTACATTCTTGCTGCTTAGCACTGAAAGCTTTATATCATTGCAGTCCACAAGCAAAATGTTTTATAACTGTAGCCTTTGATCTTTGGAAGTACTTAACTGCAAGCCAGATTGTGAGTCTCTTACTTATGCAAGTGGTACTAGTGGTAATGAAGTTAATGAAACTATTCACGTAACTGCTCAACAATGTGAGTAAGGGGCTCACAATCTGGTATATGTTGAGAATCCCTTGCTGAAGAATTAGTATTTTTCAGGACAAAAACGAAACCCTCATATGTGTTTTGTACAGTTCCTAGTGCACTAGGTCCTTACTGGGCTTTTGGATGCTGCTGTAATACAAATGAATAATAATAATAAAACAAGAAAAAATCAGTCCCTGTATTGCTGTATTAATTTAGGTAAACCCACCATGAAATACCCAGTGCACAAGTAGCTGTGTCACCCCTGCCCTCTAACATGGGGTGCCCTTTACACTGCTTTGCTGTGGTTGCCTCCACTCCTGGACTGCTTGCAAACAGTCTATAGCAGGTAAGTTGCTCCCAGATATGGCTGTGTGCACTTATGGCCTGCCAGTCACACCTAGGCTTTTACCAGCCTGAATTGTACTGAAAGGTGACCTCAACACACTCCCAGTCCCAGATTTCCCCCCCAGAAATATATGTTTTTATCAATAGAAATGATATGCACAAATCCTGCTATCTCAAATGGAGTTTTCCCCAAACACTTCATTCAAACACACTGGTCTAGATAAAAGAATAAAACAAGTGTATTAACTACAAAAAGATAGGTTTTAAGTAAATACAAGTAATGAGGCATAAAAGTCATAAATGGTTACAAGAAAAATTAAGATGAAACACAACTAGTACCTAATTTAACAAAGTGTGTTAAATTCAAAGTAAAGTTTTTCTCACCACATGCTCTCAAGAGTTTTACTGCCAAACTTGTTAGACCAGACACCCTTCTTCTGTTGAATAGCTGCTTCCTTTGTTCTTTCTGGTGCAGTGAATTGATGAACAGAGCAAGGGTGAGTACCACCTTAGGGCATTTTTATAGTGTCAGTCTCCCTCTTAGAAAACATTTCCAACTGAGATTTGGGAGACAAAAAGTCTATGTGGACAGGAACTGTTTGTTTGCTAAACTATGTATCCTGCTCTTAGTCAAAGCTCTCCAGCTTTATTCTGAATGAAGGGTGGCTGTTACACCAACCAGTTTCATTGAAGTTTCACCCAACTCCCAGCATAACAATAACATTAATTTGTATGGGTTCATTTGAATCTTTTCTCCATCCTGGATGATGTTTATAGAAATATCATGTCCTGCGAGCTGGGAAATTGATGATTTTCAGTATTTTGTTACATGTTATACACAGTCTTTCTTACTCACACTCCTGCCTGGACTCTGCTAAACTCCATATCAGAATTTATTTTCATGCAGGAGCTTCATAATGAAAACAAAAGCCCTAGATTAAGGTGTGCAGGTGTAAATATGTTAAAATCCCCAGTTCCAGGTCTAGTGGCCTTTTCCGTGCTCTGATTACTCCCTTACAATTTATATACAATTCAAGGGTGGCACTTGATCATGAGACGATTATACCATTTAAAATGTATAAGGGCCTAATGCTGCCCACAGTTACACAATGCAACCTCATTGACTTCAGTTAAATGGCACAAAGTCAGGCTAGAATTCGTCCTGATTCTTTTCATTTTCTTCTTCACTGCTAGTGTGGTGAAGTTCATATCCATTGCGGCCAGAGAGAGATGAGAGGGGAAATGAGACCTCACAATATGCCACTGATCAGCTCGCTATGTCTCACCAGCCACTGTCTGTGATGGAGTGGCTTGAACTATTTTGGCCTGGAGGCTTCATATCAGGCTTGGAATCGCTTCACAGCTACTTCTCAGCTTGCGTGGTAGAAGATTCCTCTTGCCTCAAAAGTGACTTGCAAAGCTTTTTTGAATTTGTTCACTTCTTCAGCTTATGAGACTGATGGGCTCTGAAGAGCCACTGCTGATTTATATATTTCTATCAAAGCCCTTGCTTTTCATGATTTTTTTAAATTAAAAAATATTGGCTCTGGCCTCTTCTCAGAGAAACACAAGAGTGAGGGGCTCATCCCACTGTGACCTCATTGCTATTTGCATGCCAAGCATTTGCAAAGAAAATTCCCCTTTCTTACACAGGTTTCAGTGTGGCAGCCATGTTAGTCTGTATCAGCAAAAACAATGAGGAGTCCTTGTGGCACCTTAGAGACTAACAAATTTATTTGGGCACACTCTCTCAACATATTGCTGCATTATCTTGGCTACAGCTGTCACATTGCTGCCTCTCACCATAGAGCTGGAGAGGGACAAAACTCAGCCTATTTGCAGCTCAGATTATAGTCAGTGATTAACATGTCCTGGGGAATGCTATGTCACACAAAGAGGTGTGTCCAAAAGATACAATTCAGGCCTGGTCTACACCTGAAACTTAGTTAGACCTAGCTTCGTCACTTGGGTTGTGAAAAATTCACATTCTGAGCAATGTAGTTAAGCAGATCTAAGCCTTGGTATAGACACCATTAGGTTGACAGAAGAATTCCTCTGTTGACTTACCTACCCCCTCTTGAGGGGATAGATTTACTACAGCAGAGGGCGGATTTCATTTACTACAGCTTCTGTCACTGTAGCAATTGTCTACACTACAATGGCATAGCTGCTGCACTGCAACAGCACTTGTAGCACAGACATAGCTTTGGAAGACAGAAAAATCTGCTTGTCTGTTGCTGTTTAGGGGAGGATGTAAATATGTGACACACAGAGAAAGACAAAGTGTAAATGGCATGGTAAGTATAATTGTTTTTCTACATTGTACTAGGGAGGAGGAGTCAAAATCAATAAAATTATTCTTTGAGAGTTTACTTTGGAGTGAGGGGAATGTGGTTGGTTTCTTTATTAATTTAATTGCCTTTGTGATTTTAACTTTTTAAGCACCTGATTTTGAGTGTGCTGCTCTCCTATGCAACTTACTATGCCTGCTCGTTATTTTGGCCTTCGGTAAACCTTACACAAGTTAATAATGCCATGATTTCATTTTGAATAAATATCATTATACTTTCTGTGGCAACATAAAAAGATTTGATTTTAACAGTATTAGCACTGTTCAAATTCTGTGCAGTACTGAATATATAAGGACTAAAGAATGTAATGTAGAGGAGTACTAATATTTATTCTGAGTTGTTAGTAAAAGAGAATGAACATCTTGAAAAAATATATTTAACAAGTAAGTTGGTTCTGATCTTATAAAAATCAGTCTTTTTTAGACCTATCTAGATGCAAAATGAAGCTAAGGATCCTCCCTTGTGAATCCTGGAAGGTTCTGGAGTGCTAAGATGGTGGTTGTTGCCACAAAGGCAGCTATTCCTTGTCCTCCCTAGGGTATAGGCATAGGAGCTCATGGTGGGGAGATATGTTGAACCCTTGTGTTTGACACAGTTCCAGCTTGTTTGGGTTTTTTCCTTATTTTCCCCTCTCCGCTTCGGTATTATTTATCTCATTTGTCATTTCCTCCCTTTATCTCTGCCACTTTTGCCCACTCTAATCTCATATTTTGTTCATGATATTTGGGGAGCACTTCAAGGCTTTTCTTTGGGTTTTTCTTATTCTGTTTCAGATGTATCTTCATTGCCAAAAAAGAGAGTGGTTTTTACAGCGAAATAACTAACTCGTGTTAATTATCTCACTGTAAAATCCTGGCAGCAACAAGGCACAGGCAGTGATGTTTATCACGATGTAGCTAGACAAGGTTAACGCTGTATCTCCCACCTGCATATGAGCTCTTTTAAACCTAGTCTACACTACACAGTTTTGTCGACAAAGTTAGGTTTCTTTGACCCAACAGTGGAGGAGTATCAGGGCCAGCGCAACCCATTAGGCAACCTAGGTGGTTGCCTAGGGCACTAACATTTGGGGGAGGTGGTCGCCCTGGTCATTGTCGGTATTTTGGGAGCGGGACCATCTGCCGCCTCTGTCGAGGGTACCATTTAGGGGGCGGGGCCTTCTGCCACGTAGGGCGCCAAAAAAGCTGGCGGCGCTCCTGAGGAGTATGCACACCAGTGCTCTGCTCACTAATTTAACTTTCCTGCTAAGCTGACGTCATAAAACCACCTCAACAAGCGGCATAAAGGTTTTTGCGACAAAGAGCGATGCAGTATCAGTGTAGACACTACGCTTGCTTATGTCTCCCTAAGTGACCTCCATTGTGTCTCACAATGCCCATCATGACCACTCTAGTAAGCAGTTTCTACTCCGCTGCACTGCAGCCAGGTATACAGGCATGGGCCCCGTCTCTTTAAAGCCCCGGGAATTTTTGAAATTTCACTTCCTGTTTGCTCAGCCTGCACAGCTCACATTGCATCTTCACAGCTGACCATGCTCGTTACGTTACAGCTCACATTGCATCTTCTGCAGCAAATGGGCTCGAGCATGGAGTACACTGGAGTTGCTGAATGTGTTGGGTTTATGGGGAGAAGAGGATGTGCAGTCGCAGCTCCAATCCAGCTGTAGAAACTTTGACACCTACGAGCAGATTTCTCATCCGTGCCATGAGCAGGGGCACAAAAACGACATGCAGCTGTGCCATGGTAAGATAAAGGAGTTGAGGCAAGAGATGCCAACCATCGCTCTGGTGTGGCACCAAAAAACATGCTGCTTCTATCCTCACCAGCTACTCCACCTCCACCACCAAGAGCCCCGTGAGAGCTTTGGGGGGGACAGGAGGCAGTGGACAGTGGAGGGTAAAGTGGTGGATGAGAAGATCAAGTTGGAGGAGGATGTGGACAGGCGGCAGGCTCGTCCGATGGCATGGTGAGTCAGGACGTCTTTGACTCCAGAGGAGTCTAGATAGTCCCAGCAGTCTGGCTCTGGCATGTCTGAAGCAGAAAAGGGGAGCTCTGGTATCTGCTCATTTTTCTTTGATAGTGCGCGATTACATGAGGTAGGGCTGTCCTTTATTTTGTTACATGGTGCATGTGGGAGAAAGGATAGAGATTAACAATACCAGGTGCTGTTTGCATCTGCTTTGCATTCCCCTGTGCAGCTATTCAGTGGGGGCTCTGGGGGAAAGTTTGTTAATGCACACCTAGATCTCCCAGGAATCCTCCATAGAGATCTCTAGGAAACTTTCCTACAGATACTCTACAATCCTCAGCTGAAGGTTCCTTGGCAGAGCTGCTATATTTCTTCCTCCATTATAGGAAACTTTGCCGCGCCAATCAGCTATTACTTCTGGAGGAACCAAAGCAGCACACAGGCGAGCTGCATACGGACCAGATCTGAAGCTGCATTCATGCAGGAGATGCACCCTTGCATCTTCGGTTACCTTCAGTAGTGTGATTTCAGCTTTGATTGCCCCTGCCTGTGGAAAACGGTGCCAGTACCCTTTGCACTCCACCCCAGAGACACTTTCCATAATGACAGCTGAACTTACATGCAGCTGTGAGATCCTCATTTCAGAGAGTGCTGCTCACTGTCATGTCCCTCGTAAGAATTGTTAATCTGTGTATTGCTGTTTAATAAAGATTGAGTCTTACAAAGACAGTGATTTTTTTTAATTTGTGATCTACACAGGGTGATTGCCACTGTTTGTTTGAATTTCTGTTGCAATCACCATATTTGCAGACTACAATTAATGCTCAGGCCAACTTTTAACTGATTACATCTCTTGCCAACAATGGGCAGGACATATAATTCATCTCTCTATAAAGTTATAGCTAATCATAACAGTAACACAGAAATAATCCATAGTCAAGCAAATGCCCCATGCCTTAAAAGTCAGTAGACTTAAGTTCTGCTGAACAGTAAGAGGAAGTACGTTCAGCAGCTGGAGATATTCCACTTAAACATACCATGTCTCTAGTCCTAAAGAGTATAATTTCTAGCATTAAAAAATTGACACTCAAAACTACTGCAAGAATTAGAATCTGTGGATTTTTAGTAGTGCAAATAGTAACACTATATAACTCTTTTATTTATATTTGTAGAGTAAATAACCTAACTGTGCAGTTGAAAGACAAACAAAGTGAACTGCAAAATCTGAATGAGGCCTTGAGATGCTTCCAAGAAGAGAAGGAAATTGCATATAAAAAGTTACAACTGTTCAAGTAAGAATTCCTAAAGGGCAATATGGTAGATCTTTCTCCTGTGGAAAAAATTAACAGGACTTGCTTGGTCGAATAAGGGAGAGAGAAATATTTTGATATGTTGTGAAGACCATGTTAAATGTTTAAACATACTCAATATATTGAATAATTGTAACATAAAATACGATGGAAGGGAAAGTTATTAGCAATTTCTCTTGGTAAAGCCACAATTTGAAAATATCTTCTGTGACAGACCCAGACCAGTGGGGTACAGGAGTCTGGTAGAGGGCAAATATATTGATCACTGGATGAGTAGTTTTCTGTTCCCTGAGTGACCAGAGCAGGGGCTGCACTAGAGTAATCAGGAACCTGCTAGATCCAATTAAGGCAGACAGGCTGTTTAGATCACCTGCAGCCAATCAAGGCAGGCTAATCAGGGCACCTGGGTTTAAAAAGGAGCTCACTCCAGTCAGGCGAGGAGGAGCCAGAGGAGAGGAAGTGCGTGTGAGGAGCTGGGAGCAAGAGGCACAAGGAGCTGAGAGTGAGAGGGTGTGCTGCTGGAGGACTAAGGAGTACAAGCGTTATCAGACACCAGGAGGAAGATCCTGTGGTGAGGATAAAGGAGGTGTTTGAAGGAGGCCCTGGGGAAGTAGCCCAGGGAGTTGTAGTGTCATGCAGCTGTTACAAGAGGCAGTATAGACAGCTGCAATCCACAGGGCCCTGGGCTGGAACTCGGAGTAGAGGACGGGTCCGGGTTCCCCCCAGACCTCTCAACTATTGATCAGACACAGGAGGAGTTGATCCAGACTGTGGGGAAGATCATTGAGGTCAGCAAATCTGCCAATAAGCGCAGGACCCACCAAAGTAGAGGAGGAACTTTGTCACACTTCCCAGACATTTTTATTTGGTTTTTAAAGAAAAGATTGATCTTGTAAATATTTTTCTGTTTTTGCAGAAAAAGATTGGAGAACCATCGGTTAACTCTAAGCAAGACTCTTTCATTACTTTCCTTTATTAGAAGAGAGCTAGTCAGTATTAAAGAAGTTGCATCTAATAAGCTAGACAACTGGACTGTACTGAGAGAAGAGATTTTTCTACAAATAAAAACTATAAGCAAAGACGCATCGACAGGTAAATCATCAACCTGCAATAATATTTGAGTAGTATATGGTTTGATAGTATTCATCACCATGTATTCTTTGACAGGTTTCCATGCCCTGTTTATGGCTTATATCCTGCCCTCCGTTTTTGGTCATGTACATGTTTGGCACGGTCTACCATTTTGAATTTTTTTTATTCTTCTTTTACTTTTGGATGGGAAAGGTTGTGTGCCTGTGTTTTGACATGCTTAACTGGGTTTTGTGAGAATTTTAAAGAAAGGAGTTTTAAAAAAAATAAAGAATGGTTAGGTTTATTAAGGAGAGACGGTTTTTAAAAAAGTTTGAAAGAGAGTAAAGAGGTTATGAAAGAAAAGAAAGAGGGAAAAATAAGCACATGGCAAAGAAGAAAGGGCTTTAGAGAAAAAATAAAGCAACAAGAGAGTCTGTGTCACTGATCACGTGCAGAGCAAAGCATCCTACCGCTGGGCTGCTGGTAGTGAAATGATAGCTGTTCCGGGTGGTGAGCTTTAGAAGGAAACTATGCTGGAGCAATCAGAAGCTGTTCTACAGCTACATAATAGAATGCTTTCTTTTGAACCAATGCTATCATACCAAGATTTTAAAATAAGAGCCACCACCTCCTTCCAGAAATCCGCTATTGCAGAGTGGATTATTTGAAAAACTCTAGCCAACGAGCGTCTGATTGTGTGTATAAAACTGTATTTTTGCGGGCAATGGTTTTAAAATTGGGAACCTAGACACTACAGCCATGTCCTTTTACAAGACACCAAGAAGCTCAAATTGTTTTTGGGTGCCCCGATTGTGTTCAGAAGAGATGACCCATTTACACTTATTTTGCTAAAGAGACAGCACTGGCATCTAACCCCATGTTTCAGCCTGAAATTGAACCAAAGAAACAGGAAGGATTTATGGGGTCCTCACCAGTTATAAAAGAGGAAAGAATAGCATGCCAAAAAAATAAAATAAATAAAAATTAAAATTAAAACCATAGCTCACAAAAATACATGGTTTTATACAGTGTAAAAAAAAAGAATACATGAATACTTTTGAGCTGTATACAACTTATTTGGTAAGATATTGTAATCTTTGTATTGTGCATATAAAACTGTAAACTAAAATTACAGAAGATGAGGAACTGGGATGGCTCATGGGATATGTGATGTGATAGATTTTCAGTTGTGGATCTTAATTTGGCCTAGGGCAGAAGTACTTGAAATATATGTTGGCTCTTGTGGCCTATGTAAAAGGAGTTGAGCTAAGTCCAGTTACTAATGGGACAGATGTCTGCATCACCACCATCGCCACACTCCCCACTATTACAACTGGCACTCTTGTCCATAATTTAGCAAGACCAGGGTTGAATGGAAGCTGAATTTACCCGCAAACCCCTAAAGATAATAAACCAAGAATTTTGAGACTTCGACCTGCTTTTTACAAAACAGGGTAGTGGCATATGCGCAGAAGTCTGGGGGCAGTTTGCATTGCCTGTACTTTCTGTAAGGTCCTCAAAGAAGCCCTAAATTCACGTATATGTTTTAAATAAAAATTGAATTATAGAACTCAGAAACTGCTATATGAATATAAAGCATGTAAACAGTGTAGTAAGGCTGATAATAGCAAGTATAGGAAGTATTTCATAGTTAGTCTTGAAAATGTCAAATACGTTATAGGAAATTAGATTTAAAACGTACTGTCCTCACTTCATATAACATTTTCACTTAATCTAAAACTTGAGTAGGGAATAAACAGATATGTTGTAACATACATTTTTGTAATTCACAAAAAGCTATTTATCCTCCTGGATCTGACATGCTACATTTTTCTATCTGTATTTACCATAATTTGTTCTACAAATTTTGTTCTTCAAAGCATGGACTTCAATGTAATTAATAAAGTAGCTGTCCTGCTAAATGTACAGATATTGCTGAATGTGGCTTTCTGGGCCTGCCTTTTTGAGTAGTTGGTAAAGAAATGTTTATAAACTTTCACCACAGGGCAGAATTACAAAATCAGGCAAACTTTTAATCTTTCCGTCTTGAAGACACACACACACACACACACACACACACACACACACACACACACACACGTTATGAAATTATTTTTGATTTTTGGAGTGTGAATTGTTATCTGAGTAACTACATACCGCAGATTCAAGATTTTAAAAAATTATTAAAGTACACCTCATTGTCAACATGTGCATGTACTGTCATGTAAGCTATGCTTTGCTGTACATATATTTTGTAATTCATAACATATTTTGAATGCTCTCTGATTTCAATCTTTCAGCTCTCACTTTGAAAAATTAAGTTACCTAATTCAACTGGCAACTGAGATAAATGAGTACTTAACAAAAGAAACTACTTTTGATGCCAATGCTTCTTAAACATGAAACTTTATTTACCAATTCCAAAAATAAAATACACATTAACAATTAAGATAGAATAGTAATACTGGCATCAAAATAAACACTAAACCAAATACATGTAAGGGTATAGCGCTCTTATTTTGTTGAGTGGTAGGACCTTAGTAACCACAGTAGAATAAGTAAGAATGATACTAGGGAAAACATATCTACTCATAAAGCAAGATACCCCTTGTTTTTTAATATCCTGCAGAATTCTACTTATTTGAGTAGCTACAGGCATCTTCCTTATCCTTCATTCAACCAAACAGAAGTTAGATTGGTCAGAATGAAAATGTGGGATATTTTCTTGTACCTTCTTTTCCTTTCATAGTGTGTCTAATCATAAAATAGTCTTAAAGCCATTATGCAATACTACTTAAAAGAAAACTATTTTGTTCTATGCGCCAGTCTGACAGTTCACACAGGGGCAGTGAAAATTTTCTGTGATAATTTTTAATGAGTTGACTTTTCTGAGCCTGCTGTCACAGACAAAGTTATTTTGCAGCAAGATACTAGCTACCAGCAGGAAGCTAAGATTTTAATTAAAATCTTCATTTTCAAATACAATTCACTGTTTATTATAAGGAATGCTTCTTGCAATTTACAAACAGTGCACAAAGCAAGATGGGGTAATCTGACATCCTTTTAAATTATGAAGCCCATTATAACATCACTTCACACAGCATGTAAAATGCTTGGCATTTAAGAAAAGGCTTTTCAAGATGGAACAGAATGTTGCTAAAAGATATTCTAATAGCATATTTAATTGTGAAATGTTTGGTTATTCTTTGCTGAAAATTATAGGATCAACTATTCAGTCATTAAGG
The DNA here is from genome assembly GCF_025201925.1 of Gopherus flavomarginatus. NCBI lineage: Eukaryota > Metazoa > Chordata > Testudines > Testudinidae > Gopherus > Gopherus flavomarginatus. Next base: position 90,376,266 of record NC_066624.1, read on the forward strand.
GAAGATTGAAGCACAGGCACTAAGTGTGCTTTAGCCTAAGATCCTAATATTTGAAGGCATTTTAATTTGCCATATCTCTCTGTCTTCCTATGGTGTCATACTCATTCAAGATGGTTAGTGTTAGAAAATCTGAGAATCATAGAAGTGCAGGACTGGAAAGGACCTTGAAGTCATCTCATCTATCACCCCTCGGGTAGTCAATTATTTTTTATCATGGTCCAAATTTCTCTGTCAGGATGTACTCAAGCTCCAAACTCCAGAGAAACATTTTTTCACACCATAATAACAATAATGATAATAGTAAGTACATAACAAGATTTTGTAATCTGTTCAAAAGCACCTGTGGTCCGCTTATTGACTACTACAGTATCACCCTCCCCCCACAATGCAGAAGCAGCACTAAGTTTATCTTTGGCACTCTGTGCTGGGAAGCAAGAAGTAATTGTGAGATCTCACTGTTATTTATATTACATACAAATATAATAAATATTAAAAGAATGTTAGGGTTGCAAAGTCAAACACTAAAAAGTTAAGAAATGCCAGATTACTTCAGTTGCAATTGTGAGCCCGCAGTACTTCTGTGAATCAGACTAAGTGTCTCAAGTTGGACAACCAGAAAATGAGGAATCTGCTTACATGCATACAAATATAATAAATATTAAAAGAATAGTAGGGTTGCAAAGTCAAACACTAAAAAGTTAAGAACAGGCACTTATTGGCTACCTGTGTAAATTTTGGTTTGAGTGACTTAACTAGCATCGCATAGGAACTCTGTAGTAGAAGCAGGAATAGAATCCAGTTCTCCAGGATAGCATTCAGCTGTCTTAACCACAAGACCATCCTTTTTCTTCCTACACGTCTCTAGCTCAATCATTATACACCTTCCAGCTTCTGCAACAAATGAAGCAGAGGATCTACAGACAAAATCCTCACTCATGACACACACCTGAACGCTGTTGATAATGTGCACTGAATGAGGCAGGGATGTGATCACAAAATTAAAGGCTGTTTCATAATGCAGACATGCCAGAGGGCCGAATTAAGGTTCCATGAGGCAATATTAATTCTGGAATTTTCTACTTTTTGAGTGCTGACTTTGCAACCTTAACATTCTTTTAAAAGGGGTGGGGGAGGGTATGTAATTTCTTACATTTTGAAAAAAGTAAACTGAAAAGACAAAAATTCTATCATATGGAATCATGATGGCCCCCACATGGATCATCAGCAGAGTCGGGACATTTAGAACCATTCCATGGACTTCTACCACTATATCCAGTGGAGCAACTGTAGCAATATTAGCCTTTTATCTCCTATGTGGGCTAGCCACTAATGGGGGACGAGACATACATTTTACCAGTAGATTTTACTGTTATTTGCTAGACACCAGAAGGATGTTTGAACTCAGGAATTCTGAATTCACTTCCAGGTTCTAGAAGGGAGCATATACATAGACCTTTCTGTCTCTAATCCTAGAATGCATCCCTCGCTCCCCCAACCTGTTGTCTTCTGTCTGTTCTCCCTGTTTCTATCCTCCTCTGCTCCTGTCCTTCCATAACTTGTCCCTTTCCCCCTCTATCCCTGTATTTGTCTCTCTAACATTTCCTTTCCTACATCTTACCTCTTATCATTTAGCTAGAAGGAGGGATCACTGACAGCGCAGGAGAGAGAGCCTCTCTGCTTTTGGTGTCCAGCACTACATGTTCCCCAGCAGTGTGGAGGATCAGTTGCAATAAAAAGTCCTGCTGGGCCCCAGGCTGAGCATGCTTATTGTTAAGGTAACCAGATGTCCTGGTTTTATAGAGACAGTTCTGATTTTGTGGGCTTTTTCTTATATAGGCACCTATTACCCCCCACCCCCTGTCCTGATTTTTTATACTTGCTACTTGGTCATCCTGCTTATTGTTGGTGGTACAGAGAGTGGAGTATATTCGGCACAGATGAAATGTTCAGATCGTTTTGCTGCTAGACTCTAAGAAACCTCTAGTTAGTGCATGTAAACAGTGATTTTCAGTGGCTTATAATTTGGACACATTTCAGTGGATTTTCACTGGAACAGCAAAAGGCACCTTTCTGACCAGAATTCCCCTTGCCAAATTTCAGGTCCACTTTTCCCAACAAATGCACACAGGATGCGAATCAAAGAATTCTCACCATGCTCCAGGCACATGCTTTTGCAATAAGCTGAAGAAGAGGTCTGTGACACCACCTCCAGCAGATTGTCTGCCTATGAGTTGCAAGGAGGATTACAAGGAGAGCCAGAAACTTCCTGCTTCAGGAAATGTTCAACAGTGTCCAAATGCTGATCTCTGCAGTGTCATCTCAACAGGATGTCCTCTATCTGGGTTTATCTGCATTTCTTAGGTCTACTAGTCTCTTGCATTAGATCATTCTCTGGACAAAACTGCATGTGAGAACTTTGAGATTTCTTCTGGGTCTTATCATAGTAAATGCATGGAAAAGTAAATATGATGATTTGAGTAGTGCGTTTCCTTCACAACTTAGATCTTTGTGTTTTTTCCCAGTTTTGACTACTTGGAAATCACAACACATAGAGCACATGATCGAGGACAGAGAAGCTACAGAGCGCTGATTTTGCCAACCTGAGAACTGGTCTTCTAGGAGCCTTAAGAGCATGTCCTGTTATAGTCAGAAAATACTGCAAATATAACATATATAAACCAACAGGTTGTGACAAAATTCTCATATCTAAACACAGAAGCAATATCAAGTCTTTCCTATGAAGAACATCATTTTAGAGTCCTTTGAGGATATTTCCAGATAAGCAGAGTAGTTCCTGAACTAGGAGGATTTCCAGTTCAAATAAGGAAGTGAGGCTACCATCAAGTGGACTTGTTTTGCATTGCTGAATACAAATCAAGCTGTTTGTTCATAAAGGAAGCGGACCAGAGATCAGTGGAAATAGAGTCACTAGTTTCCAAATGGCCAAATCTGGAGGTTTTTTCCTCTGCAGCCAGTAGGAAGAGTATTTCAAAAGATCAAAAAGGAGAAGGCAGCTGTAATACTAGCCACCTCAAATAAGGTTGTGGTTCTTGACCAAGTAGAACTTTTCCAGAGACCACTGTCTTCTCAGCAAACTCTTCTCTCCCGGAAATGAAAAAGATTTTACCACTGATGTACTCACTATAGTTTGTCTCCTGTTGACTCTCCTATCTCTGAGGTGTTAGAATACTTACTTACTGTGATGAATGCAGGATTTTCTTTGAGTTCCATTAAAGCACACCTAGTTGCCATCACAGCATTCCAGTCTCTGGTACAAGGCTTCTCCGTATTCACTCACCCTGCAACACTGAGATTTATATAGGGTCTGTCAAGCCTCTTTCTGAATGTTAGGCACCCTACTCCTATCTGGGACTTGAATTTGTCTGTCAGTGCTTTGCTGAAGCCACCCTTTGAACTGCTGTTAATCTGCTCACCTATGAACCTCTCCATCAAAATGACATTCATAGTGGCTGTTATCTGTGCCTGAAGGAATATAGAACTGGGAGCTTTAATGACTGACCCTCCATTACCGACTTTTTCAAAGATAGTTTCTCTTTAACCACATCAATGTTTTTACCCAAGATTACTTTTAATGTTCATATCAGTTAGTTTATCTCCTGCTCTTTTTGCCCAAGCCTCATGAACCAGAAACCCACTTTCTAAATGAGTTTCTGGTTTCATGCCAGAAACCCACTTAGAGCCTGTTATACAGCTGTTACTGTGTCCTGCCTCCCTAAATTCACTGCTCATTCTACAAGATTGTACTCCACATTTGTGGCCTTGCTAAAGGCTGTATCTGTTATGGAAACATGAAGGGCTACTACATTGTCTTTGATCCACACTTCCTTGAGACACTGTGCCTTGGTTGATGCTTCCTGGGCAGATATTGCCTTTGGCTCTGTAGGCCTATGGACAGCGTGACTGATTTCTGAAGCCCCTACCTCCTTCACAGGGTACTGCTAGGGAGTCACCTCAAGTGGAACACACATAGGGATACTACTCAAAAAAAAAAAGAGGTTACTTGTATAGTAATTGGATTTCTTCGAGATGTGTGTCTCTATGCATGCTCTGCTACCTTCCCATCTCCTCTCTGCTTCAGAGTCTCATCTCCTTGGGACCTTGTAGTAGAGAAGGAACTGAGGGTGGTTCACCCTCAAAGCCTTATATGTCCTTGGTATGAGGCATGAGGATATGTAGGGAATATGTGCAAAATGAACAGGCACTGCTGGCACTCATAGAGACATGCATTTTGAGGAAGTCCAGTTACTGTACAAGGTAAATAATGTCTCCTTACCTGAATCTAATAGTTTGTCCATCGGATTGGCTTATCCTGACAAAGATTCTTCTGAAATAATAGGTGTTCTTCATGCATCCCATAATTCTTTTCCCCATGCAGCCAACACAAAAATGCAGACTGAATTCTTAAGCTCATGTTGGGACAAAGAGATTAATCCCCAGGAAGTCAGGAATTCCAACTCTCTGGTTTTTCTGTGGTATAGCATAGGCATGTGCCTAAGACCTCCAACTGTCACATCACATATTTTCAACATTAAACAGCATTATAAATGTAAAGTTATGTCAGTCTCTTATAGATCACCAGAAGATATCTACTGTTTTTTAAGCGTGGTATGCCTATCCAAACCAAGTTAGACCTACCTTTCCTAGTTAGGGCCTAACTACATACTCCCAGCTCTCACAGTCCATGTGTTTGAAACAATGACATCTGCTTCCTTGTATTTCTTTTCTATCAGGATGTGTACAATTACATGGCAAAGAGGTCTCTGATATCTCTGCTCTAAAAGGACCATGATCCTTACTTCATCTTACAAGAGGGAAAGGATACGCTCCTTGCTTTGGAGTCATTCATAACCAAAGTTGATCCTATCTATCTAATATATGTATGTAGCTCCCATTATTATAGTATCTGAGAACCTTACTATCTTCACAACTGTACTTATCTTCACAACTTCCCTGTGTAGTAGGGAAGTGCAATTAACCTTATTTTAAAGATGGGTAACCGAGGCTCAAAGATACTATTTTAAAGGTATTTAAGTACCTGAGGATGGAGCTAGGCATCAGTAGAATTTTCAAAAGTGCTTCAACACCTAACTTGCATTGATTTCAATGGTAGTTAGGCATTTAGGTGCTTCTGAAAATTCCACTAGGCACCTATCTGGATCCTTAGCTGCTTGGATCCGGAGGACAGAATTGAACCTAGGTCTCCCAAGACCCATGCTAGCACCCCTACCACATAATTCCTATGAAGTTGGAAAGATGAAATCATTTTTGCTTCGTGTCCAAATCCTGAATACCCAAAAGAAAAAAATGTGGCACATGTTGGATGTGAGAACAGCATTAAAAAAAATCTTGATGGGATTGACCTGTTCAGAAAAACATCATCCTGGTTAATTCCCTTTCACCTGAGATGGTTCTGCCTGATTGCATCCAAATGCTTCATACCAAGGCACATCAACCGCTGCTTCATTGAAGCATATTCAGCTGCAGGTAAGCTCATCCCAAAAAAGATCAGAGCCCACTCATCCTGTACTGGGTCACTTTCCTGAATCAAAAGGAAAATCTGCAGGTTTACCACTGGATCATCCTTCAGCATTATAGGCCTGACCTTCAGTTTTCCACTGAACCATCCTTTGGCAGAAAGACGCACTCCAGGCTGTTCCAAAATTACTGTTTTCATGGAAGAAGAAATCTTATCCTTTGTCTTATTACCTGTCCTATTGATCCTTACCGTTCAGTGTGTTCATACCTAGCTCTGAGTGGGCAAGCTCAGGATCTAGAATGAAAATTGGTTTCTTGAACATTACATTTCTGGGATGGACTTCTTCCTCAGTCCATGCCACCTGGATTTCTCTGGGTATTTCTAAAAGAATCACTGCTAGGGATGAAGCAGAGAGTTACTAGAAGTTAAGTAAGTGGTTGCATTAGGTATTTTTCATTAATGTAAATGTAACTGTTTCAATAAGCTATGGGAGTATTCTTGTGTTGGAAAGGGTGTGGCCAAGCCCTGTTGCTGATAAATAAATTTGAACTACCTTTGAAATTTGCTTAGAAAGAGAGGTAACCCAAACAAACAAAATGATCAGGTAACATTTTTCTCATTAGGTTAATTATTGAGTTTTCAGAGGTATACGAATGGCTTCTTAGTCACTTTAAAATGTACGTGTGGCTTTGTTAGACTGTTTAACTTTGGAGAAAGGGAAATTATTTACCCGCAGTTCTTGTTCTCAGAAGGAAATAATTATTATAATAGATTACCACTCACCCACTTTCTCTGCTGAATTAGAATAGTTTTTAATGTTTTGCACTATAATAGGAACTAGTAGTTGAGGCAGTTACGCTCGGTATGCTGTTATGCCTCAGAAGTGAGTGTAGGCACGCATCATGCAATGAGGTGTATATTAACTCAGAACAGTGAGCTCGGAATGTTCTGACCCCAGTTACATGCAGGGAGCAGGCACCAAGGAGCGAGTACTGTAACCATCTGAAGACAAGTATTACAAGCAAGTTGCTTTCTTTTACTATTAACTTTTGCTGGAATAAAATACTTAAATGTTTCTGTATTGCCTTTTGAACCATGAACCAATCTTTTAACAAGCATGTCACTAAGGGTTCCACTCTTCTTGCATATTTCCTGCCTTATTTCACAATCAGTTGTTTATGACATTACAGTTGATTGATTGCTATGGAAATTATTATGATGTCACAAACCGAGGACATTAAGAACTCTAGAAACAGGCTCTGTATTTTCTCCCCTTTGTTATTCCTATGAAAATAAAGAGAATATGTAGTCATATGTCTGAATAATTTATGGTATTTAAAAGTATCCACAATGTGCCAGCTGTTCTTTTCTGAAGTACTGTTTTATTAATTTGTAATATTCTTAAATATGTATGCTTCCCCTCTTGAAACAATTGGATCCCTTAGTAATGTTTCAGGTGCCTAGCTATAACATCTCAGCTTTGTTTTATTGTCCTGTAGCATGATGTAAGAATTACTCATGAGACACTGTCTTTACATTCAACTATTGTTCCGGTAGAAGTGACCTAGAAGACACTTCTACATTTACAGAAGTATCCTACCTGTTTGCTTGTTAGTAATTTTCATTCCCAGAGCCTTTGCATTAATTAAATTCCAAGAAAATAATATCTAGAATGATTTATTTTTAAGGTTAATTATATGGCCTGTTGAAGGTCCCCTCTATAGGTGAAATATATCCTGCACTGCACTCCACGTAACCCTTTCAAAGTAGTGAACTACTATATTTGTGTGTACACGTCCCTGAAATCCAGAATTTTGGATCAAAATCCCTTACCCATAATCATTCATCAGTTCCCAGTCTGGTATGTTTTCGTTGTTTTTGCAAGTTTGCCTTGTCAAGTAGCCTTAACTCTCTCTGGGATCAGTGTTAGGATTTAGTAAATTATTATTTTTAGTTTAGTTTAAAAGTATACAGTGTTTGGATCACTTATAATGCTACTTTTTTTGTTGTAGCTTTCAGGAATAGTCTTTGGAGAACTTGTCTTCTATGTCATAGATGTAAAAATAGGGTTTATGAAATGCTGCTCTTGAGCCACAATATCCTGGACTAGTTTATGCATGACATTCTTAAAAACCTTTAAAAATGATGTGTATGGACATTATTCAGACCTGGATAATTAATATCAAGTGGTAACCTACATTTGAATCACTTTTTTTGTGTACCGTGCAATGCCTTTGTCAATACATCAATATTAATAAGCATTAAGATAACAATTATGGTAAGGCATAGTTAATGGAAGTACTTGCCTGCATAAACTATTAACAATCTGCCTGTGGGCAACATAAAGAATTATGCAGTTGTTGGTTTGAGAGACACAAATGAGACTTAATCTCAATGTCAGGAACATTGTAACGAGTAATACGAATAAAAGTGGTAGAAACACAACTGAACACCCACTACTGCAAGTCCAAAAACAAGCATACATCAAAAGTGAACCTTGTTCTCCCAAAACAAACATTCTTGTTATCCGTAGATACAGATTGGTGTATTAAAAGAGAGTGCTGTACATTCAGAACTAACATTTTGTATGTAATGGAAGAGCCTCTTTTTCCTGACTTTAAAGCAAACAGAAGAATTAAGTAACACATAGTATGCCTTATTTTTCATTCTTTGGCCAACTAAAAAACACAGTGAAATTAGTTGGGGTTTTGAGTGCCCAAGGAATGCAGGATTAGACACAGTCATAGTCTAAAAGTTTGTCAGGGTAAAGTTTTAATACATATATTTCATAGACTCATAGATAAAGAAAAGACCTAGTTCATTCCTCTGCAGCATAAGTTTGTCCCCTACAATGTTTTTACTTGGTTTTTGTCTTGTCTAGTTTTAACTGTCTTCAGCAAGAGGTTCTTTAGGATCTTTCTGCTCAAATGTAGCCATATAAAATAAGTATAAAGCTTTGTATATATGTAATCAATTATTTTTTCAACTATTCAACCTACACTCAGCTAATATAGGCAACCTTATGTTTCTCTTCCTCTAATCCTTATCTGCTTGCTCTCCTCTACCCTGTGTTGTATTCTACTTTAACTTGGTGCCTCGTGCCCTTATTTGGGGCCTAAGCCTACAACATCTTTCATGTGGTGTGGTTGAATCTTGCTCCTGCACAGAACAACCTGTAGCATTGAGGCCTAAGACTGTAAGCTCTTTGAGCCTTTCTTTTGGTTTGTTTGTGTCCGATGTCCAACACAATCGTCCCTGCTCCTAACTGGTGCCCCTGGGCACTATTGTTATATAAATAATAATAATAGTAATAATTAGTAATATGAATAAGTAAAGGTTGTTGGACTAAAACAACATATCACAAAATATTTTTCATGGCTCTAGGACAGTGCTTCCCAAACTTGGGACGCCGCTTGTGTAGAGACAGCCCTAAGCAAGCCAGGCTGGATTGTCTACCTGCCGCGTCTGCAGGTCCGGCCGATCGCGGATCCCACTGGCCGTGGTTCGCTACTCCAGGCCAATGGGAGCTGCTGGAAGCAGCACGGGCCGAGGGATTGCCGCTTCCAGCAGCTCCCATTGGCCTGGAGCAGCAAACCGCGGCCCCTGGGAGCTGCGATCAGCCGGACCTGCAGACGTGGAAGATAAACAAACCGTCCTGGCCCGCCATGGGCCTTCCCTGCGCAAGCAGCTTCCCAAGTTTGGGAAACTCTTCACTAGAAGTCTTGTTCCTAGAGGAAATACTTTGGAAACCAAGGACAGTAAATAAATAGCTTGTTTTAACAAATATATTTGAAACATGAAGGCAGGTTATCTTATTTACTAGTTAAATGGTATGATTATATGAAATAATTTTGTACTGCAGTCATATTTTTTTCTGTGTACTAGAACATACTTGAAAAGAACCATTGTAGTGTCCTCTGGAAAAGATACAAGTATGTTGACATAAAAGTCATTTTACATTGCATTCTTAAATACTTGACATGTTAAACTAGCCAATCTCATTTTATCATAGAGCAAACAGGCAACAGTATGTACCCTTTAACCTTGCAGGAGCATTCTGGTTGGGATGTAATCTCTCTTTATTGGCACCCAGACGCATGCAACTAGGGAAAACTGATACAAACTCCTATTATTTCCAATTCTAAAGAATGAGACTAAACTTCTGTAATAAGCATATTATATTTCTTCTTATACCACCTAACTACTGAACGTGTCATAACCATCATCCAGTAAAACAAATAAAGGCTAAAAGTATCACAGAAGATATGGTTTTACTGTGGAATAACTAGTGCATGTTAGCAATCTTGTGGTAAAATCCCAGGGGAGACAAGGGTCTGTAGTTATCGTGAGATAGTGAGGTGAGGTCAGTACTATTCCCCCACTTGTAGTTGACCTGGCCTATTTACCTTGTGGTAAACATGACCTGTGCCTTGTTTCCACTTGGCTCTTACATCAGTATAGCTAATATGCATTAGTTATTCCACAGTAAAAAAAAAAACCCATCATTTTGCGGTGAAGACATAGCATATGATTCTTCAACAGTAATAACTAAAATAAGTAATAAAATGAAAAATGAAATCTGATATTATTCTCAAAGACTGTCTGAACTAAGTTTTAAAAATACTGTATGTTTTTAAAAAGGGCTAGTTCCATGGATGTCTCCACTAAAGCTCTACGAACCCTTCCAGCTTTGATTTCAAAATGGGTTTATACGTTTTTTTGTATTTCAGAAATGGGGTCTGAGGCTTCGAAGATTAGAAAGGTTTGGGTTCAAATAAACCCCTGTTGCTCAGTGTTGAATTTTGTTTTGAATACATAGGTAAGGTACAGGTTTACTGGGATGGGAAAATACTGTGGACCGAATTCAGCCTTAGTATATGCGGGAATACCTCTCACTGAAGTCAAAGATGCAATAGGTGGGCAGAATCTGCTCTGTCCATGTCCACCCTCAGCAATAATCAGTTTGCTGCATTCTGCGCTAGTTGCTTGTAATTGATGAGACTTTTGGGTGCCCCGCATCAAAGCCATCTTCAGGGGTATAAATCAGTTCAACAACCATCAGGCAGAATATACTTTTTAAAGCCACATTGTCTCCTTGGAGCTTTAAGGATTTATCCTTTTAACATGTGTTTTAGATATGAATAAAATCCTAAAAATTATCGCACTTGTTCAATAGTTATCTTTGATAGTTAATTATCTGGATTGCTTCATTCAAATATCAAAAGTGAATAATGAAATAGTTTAATTAATATTTTCTTTTTCATATAACAATTTTGAGTTAATGGACATAAAATATATAATAACAAATGAACTTAATTTTTTTAAAACTTATAAGCTCCAGTCTACCACAAGTAGCCTGCTTGGATCCCTATTGAATTCAGTGGGACTACATGCAGGCCTAAGACTGCCCAGATAGATCCTGTTTTAGGACTGGTACCATGTAATGTAGTGTTAAATATACTGAACTGAGAAAATGAGAAGTTTATCTTGAATATTTGAAAAAGAAAACCTTTAATCTCAGAGTGGGACCTTGCGTGGTAAGTTTCATCTTGGACATATGTTTGTAAAATTGAGGTTATAGAAATGCAGATGTATTTTTACTATCCTGGTATTAATGTGTGTCTTTCTAATAAATCCATATGAATCTTATTTTGAGATCTAAGAGAAATTCTACATTATTATTTATTAAAACTTGTATTATTTGTCCTCTAATATCCATCAATATCTGACCAAAAAAAACCCCCAAAACAAAAAACAAATCCCAACGTGACCATTGTTAGTGAGCTTTTAGGAGTTTATTTTCATCTTACTGCTCAGGGATGTTACAGATAAAAGGTTAGTATTAATGGAGCTTGTATGCATAAATCCCTATGCTTATTCATTTAAAAAGAAGGATTGCTCACATTACATTTCATGCTTAATATTTCAACGACCTAGTGGAAGTTGCCTGAGTGTAAATGCATTGGAAAAGCCACCTTTTTCATCTGTCTGTGTTTTCAGCAGAAAGATGCAGTGCTGATGTAAATATCTTACAATGGCTTTGTACCTTAAGTAAAATTATAGATTAATGCAAATATTAAGTTCTTAACAAAAGACAGGCATTGAGATTATGGCAATGTGTTTGTATTTTAGAATGTAAATTTATTAACATTTTACGTAATTTTTTCTTCAGAAGTATCCAGACTGAATCAAAGGCTGGCAGAATTCCAGAGGGATAAAGTGTCCCTCCAGGAGGAGGTGAAACATTTGAAGTTGGTGTCCGATGCAGTTGAGTTGAAAAGTCAGCAGCTTCAGACTTCACTCCAACAAGAGAATGAATTACAAAACAGATGCCATGAATTACAGAAAGAAACATTAGGTGAGAGAGAGAGAGTTTTTTTGTGTCTTAAGCAAATCACTAGATGCAATGAAATGGAAATCAAACTATTTTCTAAACTTTACTCATACCCTATGGTCCCTGCCCATTAGCTTACAGTCTAATTTGAAACAAGACACACGTGAGTGAAACAAACAGTAGGAGGACAAAGAGGAAAAGGGTTGAGAGCATCAGTAATAAGACTACATGGGCTAGCTGTTGCAAAACTTGATGATTCCAAATAATTTGAAAGCAGTTTTAAAATAAAGATTAGCTGTCTTTAACTACCCTAGCCATTGTTAGGTGGTTGATTTTCTTGTAGACATTACAATGGAGATATAACTTTATAAACTTTTATACATTTCCCACATTTAATTATTAATTTTCAATGTAAATTTAAATGTTGTAAAGTTTACATGTAGAACAGTATAACAAGTTGATGTAGGGGCTCAGTAGTGTCTGTGTATGGTTATTAATATTGCAGTTTTCTGCAGTGCCTGTGTGCCAGTGCTGCACAGGTATATTAGATCTGCATTGTGAGGCCCATAGTAGACTGAAAGGCAGGGATCGGCAACCTTTGGCATGCGGCCTACCAGGGTAAGCACCCTGGCGGGCTGGGCTGATTTGTTTATCTGCCGCGTCCGCAGATTCGGCTGATCGCGGCTCCTACCAGCCGCGGTTCGCCATTCCAGGCCAGTGAGAGCGGTGGGAAGCAGCGGCCAGCACATCCCTCTGCCCACGCCGCTTCCCGCAGCCCCCATTGGGCTGGGATGGCAAACTGCGGCCAGTGGGAGCCGTGATCAGCCAAACTTGCAGAGGCAGCAGGTAAACAAAGCGACCTGGCCTACCAGGGTGCTTACTCTGGCAGGCCACATGCCAAAGGTTACCAATCCCTGCTGTAAGGAATATCACTTCTCTCTTTGTGGATTCTAGAAGCTCTTTTTGGAAACTGGTTTTCTCTTTCCTCCATCTTCTTTCCAATTATGGTGAAAAAATTTAATAAAAAAGATTTTTTTAGCAAGATGCTCTAAAAGTTGTCCGGCTTTGGGGCATTCACTCTTTAAAAATAAATAGTTACTAATTACTTTTCTATTTTAATAGCTATTAAAACACTGCTCATTTTTAAACAAGGCTTACATTGTGTTCACACAATCTGGAGACTGATATGTTTAGAACATGTACAGATTGTGCTATTCTAGATACAGCTTTGACTCATCCAAATGGCACTGTTATTACAGAGCAAACTGCCGCATGCAGAGTATGTAATTTCAAATCTAAAACAGCAGTTCTTAATGTTAACAGCGTTGAATGAATTTCACTCCAAAGCCTACAACAGCGATAAGATTTAATGTGGGATTGAAAAATGGTAAGGCACAGATGGCTTTTACTGACTTGTCATCCCATATTAATGAGAACAATCTTTATTTTGTTAGGTATTCATGGTACTCTTCTACTCTTAAAAACCCTGGCATGCAAAAACACTTGAAAGATCTCAAAGTGGGCAAACAATATACAGAGGATAGTGAATATGAGCCAGTGACTTTTCGACCCCGTCCACATAAGTCATAGAGGGTTAATACTTCTCCCCTTTTTGGTGTTTAGTTTTATTCACAAAATGAACATTAAATGAAACACAAAATCTAGTTCAAGCCTTTTCTTCAGAGTTAGCTGGTCCCAGAATTCTTCCCTGTGGACGGCTGCACTCACATCTTACATCCTCTCTCGTAGAGAGCCACTGTCTTACATTTGGGTAGAGTAATGTAACAATGAAATAGCAAAATACACTTAACGCCATCCAGTAGGTTCATCAACTGCTAACAGGTTAGGGTGGGTTCAGGTAAATGCTGCCACCCAATTACAGTGAGATTTTCCCTTTTTTACCTCAGAAGTCTTTGACATTGTCAGTCATTGGACACTACTGACTCATCTTGGTGACCTAACTGGGTACAAATAAATGCACTGTTATGGTTTAAGTCTCTCTTCCCAAACTATCCTTAAAGGACTATAATAGACACACACATCTCTGCCTTCAAAAACCTCACAAACTGTTATCTTTTCCCCTCTTTAATATATATGTAAAACACTGGGAAATGGTCTGGACTAAAATGCCAGCAGTGTGCAGACAGCATTTGCTATATATATTTTTTGCATCAAGATCTAACGTTACTATCTCTTAGCTGTCTGAAGGAAGGACCTGGATAAAGAGGAAAAAACTAACAAAAACCTCAAATAAGATGGAATTAATGTTAGTTGGGGGCGAGGTGGTGGCGGAGTTCAAGCCTTTAACCAGCATGTTAACTTTATCTCCTATCCTCCTTGTTAAAATTATCTGCCCCTAGACCACTAAGGTTCTCCTGATTCCTAACTGCTATTGGAAATCCAGATAAGCAACAGCTCCTAAAAATGTCTTCTTCCATATACAGTTGACAAAGTGGTTTCTCCACTCTTAATAGATGCTGATCTAGCCAAAATGGTCTAGGCATTTGTAGTTTCCAGGCTTGACTGTTACAATAACTATGAGCATAAAGGCCTTGTAAAATCTTCATCTTGTCCAGAATGCAGCATCCTACCCATTCACCAGTATAAGCACAAACACATCACTCCTATGCTCTGGAAGTTACATTGGGTCTCCATTGAATACCAGATCAACTGAATAGTCTGGAATCCAATTTTTAAAGTTGTCAAAGGGGACTGGATCATCTCAGATTTGCTTCCTCTTTTAGATGATGTACAGTGACAACTGCACTCTTCAGGCAGGGAACTGTCAACAAAAATAGTGAGTCTTATGGTAGAGAGAGTCAGAGCTTTCTTTCTCACTGGTTCCTGGCTATCGAGCTCATTAACATAAGAACACAGTATGACCTAAACTCAAAATGTAAAACCTTTTCCTCCTCTATAACCTTCCCATGATGAGGATGATGTGTTTTGTTAAAAAAAGTCATGATGTCATGCTTGGCAGCAGAGAACTAAAAACTGCGTTAAATGTGTACAATTTTTGTAAGATGGAGATCACGATGATGAATGAGTTATAAATACTTTAAAAGACAGATTTTTTTTATGAGTTAAATTATGGTTACACTTGCATTTTGTCTAGATTCTGCACACCTCCTTTGACTGATGCAGTACTTTAGGATGAATTTAACACTTTTTGAATGTAAAATATTACACACATTTCACAAAGAAATGGCATGAAATTCCTTAATTATTGTCAGTAGGCTGTGATTATTATTATTGAACTACAGTGCTTTGGTCTAATTTCTCAAGTATCTGCTTGTTTTTTATTGCTGCACAGTGGCACACTTGGACATTCTGTTGGGGTAGGAGGTGCACAAATTCAAAAGACAACAGAGAATAAGGAAAAGGAAAATAAGTCAGGCACACAGAACGGCTTAGAAATGCAGAATGTCAAGCATATTTGAACATGTCCAGCATGAAGAAAGCAGTCCCATGAAAGATGAGCTTTGCAGGCAGTGATCTAAAAACCAATATGAGGGTAATAATTTTACAAATCTGAACTGGTCTTAAACAATGTCTCCAATGTACGATGCACCAAATGTGCTTTCCTTCATTGGGCATAGACATATCTTTGAAAATTGATGTGGCTCTTTTTTTGGTTCAGATTAATATATCTGTTCCTCCTCTTGAACAAATACTTATTGTGAGAAATGCAAAGAATACTTCAGTGTTTCTTATCTTTTCCATTTGTTCCTTGGAAAACCTTTTAACTCTTCAAGATCTCGGGTCCATAGGACAATTGTTAGTGTTTAGTAGCCTGCTTTAATAACTTTCTTTTAAAATTAACTTTTGCTTGATTTTCTTCTATGGCTGTCTAATCTAAGCACATTGCTGCTCTCATTAAAAATAAGAGGAAAAGGGCTAGATTCCTCTGACTGCTAAATCCACTGAGCACCGCGTAAGTGCCCCCAAGAAACTAACAGAGAAAGTTGCTCTCTAAGCAAGAATTTGAAAATTAATGGAAAATCAAATATACTAGTTGGTTGGGCCTCATTGGCAGCATGACCATGAGAAATGGGGAAGGATTCTGGGCAGAAGAGAGAGGGAACAATGTCTTTGAATGCAGAGAGAAAAAGGTTTTGAGCAGCAGGGAGACACAAAAATGGAGAGAGTCAAAAGGCCAAACAGTGGCAAAATACACAAGGAAGAAAGATGGGATATAAAAGGCATAACATTATCAAATGGATTTTAAAAGTCCTAATTTGTAAATTTTCAGCTACTGACAAAGGATCCATATTTTTACTGAAGTATAATGAGATTGGCTTTCTTAAAAAAATGTTCTAAAATGTGTGTTAAACTAGAGTCAATTAAGAGTTGCATTCCTCCCAGTGAAAAGGGCCAATGCAAGGACTATGTACCAATTGGGTCCCACTTAAGCCCTGTTTAGGCATTGTTCTGGCCCTCTGCACAAAAATTGTTTTTATCGTAACTGCACTGCTATATACTTCTGGCTTAGCTTACTTAAACCATGATTTTTAAAATTTATTGTATAATCCTGCATCTAGTACTCTTTTTGCTTTGTTAGTCAGTGCTGTACACTGTTGATGGCTTTAATATTTTATAATTACAATTATTATTTATTCGTACTAGCAGTAGTACCTAGAGGTCCCAACTGAGATTGGATTCCCATTGCGGTAGGCTTTTTTCTGACATATAGTACAGTCCATTCTTCTTCAAGTTCTTGCTCATGTCCATTCCATATTAGGCGTGTGTGCTCGCCACATGCACTGGTGCTGGAAGTTTTCACCTCAATGGTATCCGTAGGGGACTGGCTCTGACGCCCCCTGGAGTGGTGCGCACATGCTGCAGTATAAGGGGCGCTGCCAGCTCTCTCCACCCTCAATTCCTTCTTGCCACCAGTGACGGTGCTGGAGCATCTGCTGCTTCAGCTAGCGTTGCATTTCATTCAGTGTTTTTCCAAACATTTCCTATACAATAGTTGTAAGATAATTAATAGTTCCCTTATTATGAGTTCTAGTTTAGTTGGTCCAGGATGGGACTCAGCCTAGGGATGGGGCATGCCCCGATCCCCAGGCTTTAAGCCCTGTGATCATTGTAAGTGGCCTTGTCTAGGCGCAGGACGCATAAAGCGAAAAGTGTCACATCTGTAAATCCTTTAAACCCTGAACAAAAAAGGAGAGAGACATCCGTCTCAGGGCACTCCTGATGGAGTCAGCGCTGACCCCGGCACAGGAGCAGAGGTCCGACTGGGCCCCGAGCACCACCACGTCAGTGCCATCTTTGAGCCAGCACTGATCCCCCTCCCCAGCTCTGGCAAAGAAACTGAAGAGAACCACAAGGCGAAGATCTCCCACTTCTTGTATGGGAAAGGACAGGGCCGGAGGAGAGGTAATACCTGTGTTGGGCGGCTCTACACTTCTGTCAGGGAGTTGGGCCCCAGCTCAAGTTGAGTGGTCCAGCCCAATCCCATACCATCCCTGCCACCCCGGACAGTGACAAGGGCCTCTGGCATCTAGATGTCCCGTCGATACCCAAGGCCCTGCAAGCAGTGCAGGAGATCCTGACCCTACCAGTGCCGCCCACACCAGCTGTTGTGGTACCTTGGGCCAAGGGTAAACCTGCCTTGGGACTTTACCGTGTGTCCCCACCTCAGCGGCACCACTCCCCATTGGGGGGGATGTCTCACCAATACTTGCCTGCTTGGAACCATCATGTCTCGGATGCAGGGAGGCAGGCTCAATGAATCCCTCTTCTGTCTCCGAACTCTGAGCACCGACAGCGGGATTCAATGTGTGGCTCACCAGATGCCTGGCACAGACCTACCCAGGCATGTACTCCCTGGCAAGAGCATCGAGATCAGCCTTTCATGTCTCCAAGGCCTTGGCACCGGTCACATGAACCATCGTTTGAACACAGCCACCAGTCACTGACCATCTGATGCCTGTCACCAAGATGCAGATCCCTGCGGTTGAGGAGATCCTCCCAACAACTGGCCCAGTCCAGCTTCTGATCCCATTCCATGTACCAGTGAAGCAGTGTGAGGCATAGATTGGTGGATTACCAGTGCTGATCCGCCAAATGCTGACAGTCCCCGAGTTCCTGCCCAAGGGACTCGTCTCGGTTGGTCAGGTCTATGTCAAGGCGTAGTGGCTGGCACTGCACAGAGAAGGAACACTGATCTGCCTGATCATGGTTGCCTGGCAGAGACTACTCTGCCTCTAGCTCCAAAACTGAGCTGGAGTCCTTGACAGTGGGACAAGCACCGCCACCAGTGGTACCATCTGCATCATTGGCACCGCAACTGACCCCAAGGCCAGTGGCTGGCAGCTGGCTGGTACCCCTGGGACCCGTGGGGGTTTCGCCAGCCCTTGCAGAGAGTTCGGTCAGTGGTGGGGGCCTCAGATAGGCCATGACCTCAGCATGCGCCCTCCACCAGAGGTGGAGGCGCCAGAAGTCTGGACCACCAGGGGACATGGCAGATCCCATGGCACTGGCTTCATCCTCATCCTCACCAGATGAAGCTATCACGGGTCCCTCTCGCCCAGTTCCGCAAGATGATGCTAAGGCTCATCAGGAACTAGTGAAGAGAGTTGCCCCCAAGCTGGGGCTTTGGGAGGAGGAGCTAGAGGAGCCAACAGACTCCCTGTTCAATATTCTTTGCTCCACAGCATCTGCCAGGGTGGCTTTACCCCTACAAGAAGGGGTATCAAAAATTACTAATGCCCTATGGCAAACCCCCTGCTCCCTGCCCCTCCTCTCAAAAAGGGCTGAATGCAAATACTTTGTGCCAGCTAAAGGCCACGAGTACCTCTACACGCACCTAGCCCCAAATCCCCTCGTAGTTGAAGCTGTTAATCAGAAGGAGAGGCAGGGTAAATCTGGGGCTATGGCCAAAAACAAAGACTCGAAGAGACTGGATTTGTTTGGGCAAAAAAATTATTCATCTTCCAGCCTTCAACTGAGAATGGCCAATCACCAGGCTCTCTTTGGCCGCTACGATTACAACATGTGGCAGGCAATGGCCAAGTTCGAGGTTTCGCTTCCTGAAGGGTCCAGGAAGGAATTCCGGGCGATCCACAAGGAGGGCGCGAATGCGGCCAGAGCGGCCCTCCAGATGGCTTCAGACATGGCAGACTCTGTGGCTCGCACCATGGCCTCGGCCATTTCCATCCTGGCTGCTCTCTCTGGCTTGTTAACAGAGGCTCAGCAGTCAATGCAGGACCTCCTCTTCGATGTCCAAGCCCTGTTTGCAGACCAGACAAACAGTAAGCTGCATGAGCTAAAGGACTCCTGCAGTACCCTGAAAACTCTATGGCTGTACGTCCCTGGTCCAGCCTGTAAGTGGTTCAAACCGCAGCTAGCTCAGGGCCAAGGGAGCCAACCCCAGCAAAAGCTGCCCCAGAAAAAGAGCAGGGTCTACAAATGCTGCCCGAGCTACCTACCTCCTCCCTCTGCCCAACTGGGCTCGACCCGCAATAAGAAGGGGAGGCATGTGAGCATTTTGAGGGTGTGTCCGTGGGTGACCTACTGTCTCGCTATACCCCAGATCCGTCTCTCCTGCTTTTCTCCAACAAGCATTTTTTCCTCCTGGCATGGACCATTATAACCTTGCACCACTGGGTCTTCAATATAGTGGTACAGGTGCCGAGTTCTTTCAACCCCCTACGCACCTTCCCCATCCCTCTTCAGAGACCCCTCTCACAAGAGTCTCCTTGTGCAGGAGGTGGAAGGGTTGCTGCAATTGGGTGCGGTGGAAAAGGTTCCCCACAAATACAGGAACAAGGGTTTCTATTCCCAGTACTTTTTAATCCAAAAGGCCTATGGTGCTCTACAGCCCATCTTGGACCTGCGAGACCTCACCAAATACCTAAAGAAATTGAAGTTCCGCACGTTCTCCCTGGCCTCCATCATCCCCTCCCTGGATCCAGGAGACCAGTATGCCGCCCTTAACTTAAAGGACGCATATTTCCACATAGCAATATTGCAAGGTCACAGATGCTTCCTATGATTCACGGTGGGACCCGACCACTGTCAGTTTGCGGTCCTCCCGTTCGGTGTTTACCAAGTGCATATCGATGGTAGCCACTTACCTCAAGCGTTGGGACATCCAGATCTACCCATACCTTGACAACTGGCTTGTCAAAGACTGCTCCCGGTCCCAAGTCCAAAGGGACGTCGCAGTGCTGCAGGCCACATGCCGATCCCTGGGCCTGCTGGTAAATGACAAGAAGTCGACATTAGTTCTGGTACAGAGAATAGAGTCCACTGGAGTGGTGCTCGATTTCACCTGCACCAGAGTGTTTCTACCACAGGAGAGGTTCCAAGAATTGGTGAACCTCATCGTGCGAGTCTCCACGTTCCCCCGACCATATCCAGGGTTTGCCTGCACCTGCTGGGTCACATGGCAGCATGTGCATATGTCGTCTACCACACCAGGCTCAAGATGCGGCCTTTACAGCGGTGGCTGGTGATGGTCTATTCCCAGTCCAGAGATCACCTGGAAAAGGTTATTACCATCCTACCGAAGATACTTACTGCAGTGGTGGACCGACCCCAGGGTGGTCCTGGAAGGAGTTCCATTTGACAGTCCCTGTCACTCGATCGAGCTGATATCGGACGCCTCGGACCTCGGCATCTCGGCAGCCTCCAGACCCAGGGCATGTGGTCCCCAGAGGAGATGATGTTGCACATAAATGTCAAAGAGCTCAGAGTGGTACTTTTGGCCTGCAGGGTCTTTCTACCACACATGGCAGACAAGGTGGTGAGCATGTTGACAGATAATACGGCCTCAATGTTCTACATCAACAGGCAGGGAGGAGCATGCTCATCGGCTCTCTGTCAAGAGGCTCTCCGATTGTGGGATTTCTGCATTGACCATGCAATCCACCTGGAGGCCTGTCACCTCTCCGGTGTCAGGAATATGCTGGCAGATCATGTCAGCAGATCCTTTTCCTCTCAGCACTAGTGGTTGCTCCATCTGGAGGCAGCCTATGCACTCTTCCAGAGGTGGGGAACTCCCCAAGTGGACCTGTTTGCCACCCGAATAGAACAACAAGTGTCATCACTTCTGTTCCCTACAGGGTCTGGGCAAAAACTCCCTCTCCAATGCCTTCCTCCTGTCATGGTTGGGGGGATATGATGTATGCGTTCCCACTGATCCTGCTCATCAGCAGAGTCCTCACGGAGGTCGAGAGAGACAAGGCCGAAGTCATCATGGTCACCCCCATGTGGCTGCGCCAACATTGGTTTGGCACGCTGATGGACCTGGCGGTAGCCGCACCCTAGCTCCTTCCCGATTGACTGGATCTGCTCTCACAGGATCACGGGCATCTCCTACACCCCAACCTCACCCCACCTCCACCTCACAGCTTGGATGCTGCATGGTTGAACTCGGAGGAGCGGGCCTCTCTAGCAAGGTGCAGCTAATCCTCCTGGAAAGCAGGAAGCCTTCCACTAGAGCAACATACCTGGCCAAATGGACCAAGTTCTCCCATGGGGCGCTTGAGCATAGCATCTCTCCAATGTGCTCCTTCTTACAATCTATCTTAGATTATCTGCTCCATTTTAAGAATCGAGTTTGCCCTCTCTTCCATCAGAGGCACCTTGTGGCTCTCTCTGCTTTTCACCCACTGATCCAAGGTCAGATGGTGTTTTCAGATGACATGTCGGTCCAATTCCTGAGAAGCCTTGAGAGACTCTTTCTGCTGTCCCAGACTCCTGTCCCACAGTGGGACCTTAACTTGGTTCTTTCTAGGCTCATGGGGCCCCCCTTTGAGCCTATGGGCTCCTGCTCCCTCTCTCACCTGTGCTGGCAATAACATCTGTGATATGTGTGTTGGAGCTTAAACCCCAACAACAGAGCCTCCGTATACAATGTTCTACAAGGACAAAGTTCAACTGTGACCTCACCCGGCCTTTTTGCCAAAAGTGGTGTCTTCCTTCCATGTTAATCAGGACATCTTCATCCCAGTGTTTTGCCTCAAGCTGCACACCTCTGGGGAGGAAAGGAGGCTGCATGCCCTGGACATCACATCTGCCCTGGCATTTTACCTGGAGCGTACCAAGCCCATCCGCACGTCAACCCAGCTCTTCATTGTGACAGCGGACAGGATGAAGGACATTCCGATATCATTGCAGAGGATTTCCAAAAGGATCACCTCCTGCATTTGGACCTGTTACAAGCTGGCACAGGTCCCGCCACCGCCAGAGCTCAGGTTACCTCGGCAGCCTTCCTGGCCCACGTTCCCATCCAGGACATTTGTAGAGCTGCAATGTGGTCTTTGGTTCACATGTTCACGGCGCATTATGCCATCACTCAGCAAGCCAGGGACGTCGCTGGGTTCAGCAGAGCTGTGTTGCAATCTACATGTCTGTGAACTCCTACCCACCTCCAAGGGTACTGGTTGAGAGTCACCTAATATGGAATGGACATGAGCACACAGCAAGCACTCAGAGAAGAAAAGACAGTTAACTTTTCCATAATCAGTGTTCTTCAAGATGTGTTGCTCCTGTCCATTCTATAACTCACCCTCCTCCCCCCTGTCAGAGTTTCCAGCAAGAAGGAACTGAGGGCTGGAGGAGCTGGCGGTGCTCCTTATATCACAGCATATGCATGCTGCTTCAGGGGGCGCCAGAGCTGGTCCCCTACAGATACCACTGAGGGAAAAACTTCCAGCACCGGTGCATGTGGCGAGCGCACACACCCAATATAGAGTGGACATGAGCAACACATCTCAAAGAACACCAGTTACAGAAAAGGTAACTGTCTTTCCTTGGTCCAAAGAGTTTACAATCTAAGTAGACATTATAGTCTAAAGGTGGAAGGAGGCTAAGAAAGGTTGTTTTGTCATTTGGCATGCAATGGAAAATCTCCCAAAATTTAAATCTGAAAGATGGCTGTTACTGCAGTCTGGATGTCCTAGTAAGAAGTAAATACAAATTGAAATGATTTAAATGACAGTCTAAGCATTATGGTTTTTTGTATTGATTTGAGGAATAACTAATAGGGAAAAATTGTTAGGGTTATACCATTTAGAGTCAATGTGTTAAGTATATAATTGCATGCTTTTTTCCCCACACTGTAGTAATTTATAAGGAGCCGTATGCATAAATGGTTTTTTTTTCCTAATCTCTGATGCTTTTCCCAGAGGTCAGTATGACCAGCAAACTATTCAACTGACTTTCTTTTTCCCCCCAAGAAGGCTTGTATACGTTCTAACTTTCAGTAAACAGACACAAATTGTGACAAGTCATGGGGCAATTAGATCATTTATATATTTACTTTTTTTTGTAAAAATCTAGCTTGGAAGACTTTCAGAGTATTTCTGTAACTTTCAAAACAGCTTGTCCCACAAGACTGGCCTGAAGAGAAAATATTTCTGTTTTTCCATACAGACTTTTCAAGAGATTAATCTATCTAAAGGAGAAAAATATGGAAATATCTCTTTCTCAAATACACTTCAGTATTTCATTTGGAGTTGAAATTTGCAGTTTACTCCTCTTTTCCAAATGAAAAATTTGGAATGCCAGTATGGTGCATGTTAAATTGCCAATGGTGCTATACTTCATGTTTGTAATTGCTTTCCCGGGGTATGGCATTTTCAGGACTGCAGGGCATCATCTTAAAGCAGAGTAGAATTTTTTTTAAAGTACCTGTTATATTCAACATATCTCAAAGCTTTACAAATTAATGACTTAAATTCTGCTAATGCAGTGAGCATGTATATCAAGTGGAACAACCATTGTGAATTCAGCAATAGCTTATAGGCATCCTTAACTATTAAAACATGCTTTTGGGGGATTTGGAAGATTGTCTGTGCCACTGGGTCATCCTTATTTTTCTAAAAGAACTGTGGGATTTTTAATTTAGCCCTAACCTGGACATTCACATGACTCTTGTTGTGGAACGTAAAACATAGGAATGGCCATAGTGGATCAGACCTGAAGTCCACCTACTCCAGCTATCCTGTCTCTGACAATGGCTAGTAACAAGTGCTTCAGAGAAGGGTGTAAGAACCAGTGCCGGCTCCAGGGGTTTTGCTGCCCCAAGCAGCAAAATAATAATAATAATTAAAAATAAAGCCATGATCGCGATCTGCAGCTCTACTGCCACCACTTCGGTCTTCGGCAGCAATTCGGTGGCTGGTCCTTCTCTCCGAGAGGGATGAGGGACCTGCCGCCGAAGACCTGGATGTATCACCCCTCACCATTGGCCTCCCCAAGCAGCTGCTTGCTGGGCTGGTGCCTAGAGCCAGCCCTGGTAAGAACCCTGCAGGAAGCAGATATGAGATAATCTGTCTTCCAGACAGAAGTTTCATCCTGATTTCGGAAGTTAGAGATTGTTCTAAATCCTGAAGCCTGGGGTTTAATATCTCTTTCAGAAAATATTTGTTATGATTAATTATAACAATTCTGGATATTCTTAATATCCATATAAATGTACAGTCCCTTTTTAAATCTTGTTACACTCTTGGCCTCACAACTTCATGTGGCAGTGAGTTCCACCATTTATTTGCTCATTGTGTGAAAATGTATTTTATTGGTTTTGAATTTCCTACTTTTCTGTTTAATAGAAAGTCCT
Source organism: Gopherus flavomarginatus (assembly GCF_025201925.1). Taxonomy (NCBI): domain Eukaryota; kingdom Metazoa; phylum Chordata; order Testudines; family Testudinidae; genus Gopherus; species Gopherus flavomarginatus. The sequence continues at coordinate 90,400,674 of NC_066624.1, forward strand.
TTGTTCTTGTGTTAGGAGACAGGGAGTACAAAATTTCCCAGTCTACCGGTGGGGGGTGGGGCTCAGGACCCACTTGTAAACCTTGATGGCCTGTTATGACCCAGTAAATAGCTTTAGCGCAAAAAATATCTGGCTTTCTGAATATTTTACCCATGAGATATACTATATGCATTAATGTATTAAATAATAAATAAGTAACGAATAAGTACACAGTGCATACTATATCAGCGGCTCCTGTTCTGCAGGGTTAGCTGGGATTGGCTCTCTGCTCTGGGGTTGCAGCACTGCTCAGGTTGCAGCACTGCTCAGGTTGCCCCCCTCCACATGTTCCCTCCCCCGCCCCCATACAGAGTAGCTAGACCAAATTTGTGTGAGTGATATTGAGACCTGGCATATGGGGTCACAGCACCACTCATTCAGATTTAGCCTGGCTGGCCCCCTCGTCATCATGATGGAAGGGCAGTTGGACCAAACCTGGGTGATGCTGCGATCCCATTCACCAAGTTGCAGCACCTAGGCCTGGTCTACACTACGCGTTTAAACCGATTTTAGCAGCGTTAAACCGATTTAACGCTGTACCCGTCCACACTACGAGGCCCTTTATATCGATATAAAGGGCTCTTTATATCGGTTTCCGTACACCTCCCCAACAAGAGGAGTAGCGCTAAAATCGATATTACCATATCGGATTAGGGATAGTGTGGCCGCAAATCGATGGTATTGGCCTCCGGGCAGTATCCCAGAGAGCACCACTGTGACCACTCTGGACAGCAATCTCAGCTCGGATGCAGTGGCCAGGTAAACAGGAAAAACCCTGCGAAATTTTGATTTTCATTTCCTGTTTGCCCAGCGTGGAGCTCTGATCAGCACGGGTGGAAATGGAGTCCCAAATCCAAAAAGAGCTCCAGCATGGACCCTACGGGAAATACTGAATCTGATTGCTGTATGGGGAAACAAATCTGTTCTATCAGAGCTCCATTACAGAAGACGAAATGCCAAAGCATTTGAAAAAAAAATCTACAGGCTACACAGTGCTGCGTGACAAGCGTAACGGGAAGCCAGAGACTCAAACGGACGCTCATGGAGGGAGGAAGGGGGTACTGAGGACTCCAGCTATCCCACAGTCCACAGCGCTCTCCGAAAAGTATTTGCATTCTTGGCTGAGCTCCCAATACCTGTAGGTTCAAACACATTGTCTGGCGTGGTTCAGGGAATAGCTCGTCAATTCACTCCCTCCACATCCCCACGCATGAAAGAAAAGGGAAAGAAATTGTTTCTTGACTTTTTTCAATGTCACCCTATGTCTACTGAATGCTGCTGGTAGACGCGATGCTGCAGCAGTGAAGAGCAGTATCCGCTCCTCTCCCCTCCCCAGTGGCAGATGGTGTAATAGGACTGGTAGCCGTCCTTCTTATCAACCCGTGAGTGCTCCTGGCTGGCTTCAGGTGAGGCTGGCTGTGGGCGCCTGGGTGAAAATAGGAATGACTCCCGGTCATTCCCAGTAGATGGTACAGAACGGCTGGTAACCGTCTTCATCATAGCAACTGGGGGATGAGCTTCAATCAGCCCCCTCCCTTTCATGTGAAAAGAAAAGATTCTGTACTGCCTGGACTATCATAGCAGTGGGATGCTGGGCTCTTCTCCCCCACACTGCTTAATGTCCTGCCTGGACTATCATAGCACAGGAGGCTGCCTCCCCCTCATTTTATATCACTAAAAACTCACTGTTTCTTATTCCTGCATTCTTTATTACTTCATGACACAAATGGGGGGGACACTGCCACGGTAGCCCAGGAAGGTTAGGGGAGGAGGGAAGCAACGGATGGGGTTGTTGCAGGGGCACCCCGTGAATGGCATGTAGCTCATCATTTCTGCGGGATCTGACACAGAGCAGCTGTACTCTCTAATACACTGCTTCTCTAGTACATTTGCCCCATATTCTAGGCAGGACTGACTCTATTTTTAGAAACCATAAAGGAGGGATTGACTTGGGGAGTCATTCCCAGTTTTGCTTTTGCACCCCAGGCCAATCTCAGCCAGGGGCACCCATGATAGCAGCAGACAGCACAGAAGGACAGATAACCGTCATCTCATTGCCAAATTACACTGGCAGCAGACGGTACAGAACGACTGTTAACCATCTCTGCTATCATGCAAAAGCAAATGAATGCTGCTGTGTAGTGCTGGAGTATCGCCTCTGTCCGTGGCATCATCCAGTACACATACGGTGACTGTGTAAAAAAAAAAAAAAAAAACGCTGAACGGGCTCCATGGTTGCTGTGCTATGGCGTCTGCCAGAGCAATCCAGGGAAAAAGGGCGCGAAATGATTGTCTGCCGTTGCTTTCCCAGAGAAAGGACTGACTGACGACATTTACCCAGAACCACCCGCGACAATGATTTTTGCCCCATCAGCCACTGGGCTCTCAACCCAGAATTCTAAGGGGTGAGGGAGACTGCGGGAACTATGGGATAGCTATGGAATAGCTACCCACAGTGCAACACTCTGGAAATCGACGCTAGCCTCGGACCATGGACGCACACCACCGCCGCGTGCACTCGACTTTATACAATCTGTTTTATAAAACCGGTTTATGTAAAATTGGAATAATCCCGTAGTGTAGACGTACCCCTAGAGTGGGAAGCCGAGCTCAGCTAGCCCTGCAGGGCCAGAACTGAGGGTGCCCATGACATTCCCCCTCCTCCAGGCCTCCCACACAACCCTTCAACACATTCTGGTGACCCACTTTTGAGTAACCCTGCTCCAGACAATTTATTAATTTATATACTTTTATCATGTCCTTTCATTTGTCTCCTTTCTTGGGTAAACAATCCCAATCTTTTCTAGCTTTTTTTTATATGAGAGCTTTTCTAGGCCCATGACCATTTTTGCTTGTCTTCTCTGAACCCCCTCTAGTTCTGCAGAATTCTTTGAGATGGGATGACCAGTATTGCAACTAATTTTCAAATGAGGCCACACCATTGTATATAAGACATTATAATATTCTCAGTAGTATTCACCATCCCATTCCTTATGCAATCTAACAACTTATTTGCTTAATTGACCTTAGCTGCACATTGATACTGACTCTGTGACGGGTATAAGCCCCACACTGGCAAGGAGGGGTTAATGAGAGTGTGTGGATGGGATATTTTTTTTCAGAAGAACAGGCCGTTAGGTGTCCATCATGTTTCCTTCCTTTACTCACTGCCATTCAAAGACCTCATGCAGTGATGAGGTAATCTTCCCTCTGGTAAAGAGGGTTGGATGTTGGTCCCTCTGGATCTCAGCACTGCTTCATCATGTTTCCTACCCAAAGGAATGAGGGGGCTTCCACTGCACCACTCACAGACCCAGCAGCTCAGAAATCTGAACTTTGTCTCCTCTACATGGTAATACATTACACAGCCACCAGCGTTTGGTCACCGGAATGCATACTGTAATATATTAACTTTAGAGTACTGTATGCCACTGTCCTCAGCTAGGATGTGGCAGGCCAATGCAAATAAGTCAGTTGTTCTACTATCGCTATTCGAAAAATCTGTGCCTTTCATTTACCAAACGATGCTCTGGTTTTGGAGCCATTTGTCCAGTCTCAGAAAATCCTTACTTTTTCTTAGTATATGTGGAGTTGGTAGCACCACCGATAGTCAGGGTTGCCCAACTCTTCCCATTATAATACCCTGTTTTCGGTTGCTTGTAACTTTGCCAAACTTGAACCTTTCCTGGCTGAAATTCACCAGTATTACTAAAGCTGTTCATTGCTTATTAGATATTGGGACCATAGAACTCTCAGGTGTGTTCTCCTTGTTAGTCATGGTTATAAAAAAGAATGAACGATTGAGGGCAATGTTAGACTTGGAGCATTTCAACTGACATGTGAGAAGGACTTCCTTCAGGATAGAGACGTTACTTTCCATTCTGCCTGTGACAGCCATCAGTAGATCTGGTGGACATAAATCTTCATACTTCTGTGTGGCCTTCCCCGCATCAGTTCCTCATATTCTTTGTTCTCCAGAACCATTTACCTATACAGGGTGCTGCCATTTGGACTATGCTAAGCCCTGAAGGTATCAGCATGGCAAACCTGAGGAAGAGGTCATTTATTCGCTTGCTTGGATATCATTCTACTCAAGGCTTTATCCAAAGAGGAGTAGTGATTTCACAGATAATTATTCAAGAGTTCATGTTAAATCATAAACCTAGAAAAAAGCATCTTCATACCAGCAGATCCCTTATTCCAGAGGTGGGCAAACTCTTTGACCTGAGGGCCACATCGGGGTATGGACATTCTATGATGGGCCGTGAATGCTTATGAAATTGGGGGTGGGGGTGCAGGAGGGGGTGAGGGCTCTGGCTAGGGATGCGGGCTCTGGGGTGGGGCCAGAAATGAGGAGTTCAGGGTGCAGGAGGGGGTTAGGGTGCAAGGGGAGGTGAGGGCTTCAGCTGGGGCAGCGAGCTCTGGGGATGGTGAGACATTTGGGGTGTAGGAGGACAGTAGGCGATCAGGGCTTGGATAGACTGTTGGGGCATGCAAGGGTGAGGGCTCTGGCTGGGAGTGCAGGCTTTGGGGTGGAGCTGAGGATGAAGGAATTGGGGGTACAAGAGGGTGCTCCAGGCTGAGATTGAGGGGTTTGGAGGGTGGGAGGGCGATCAGGATTGTGGTAGAGGAATGAGGTGTCGGGGGGCCTCAGGGGTGCGGGCTCTGGGTGGCGCTTACCGCAAGCAGCTCCTGGAAGCATGTCCCTCCTCCGGCTCCTTATGTGGAGGTGCGGCCAAGCGGCTCTGCGTACTGCCCCATCCACAGGCAACACCTCTGCAGCTCCCATTGAACAGGAACCATGGCTAGTAGGAGCTGCAGCGGTGGTGCCTGCGGATGGGGCAGCGCGCAGAGCCGCCTGGCCATGTCTCCACATGTTACGTAGGAGCCAGAGAGGAGTCATGCTGGCTGCTTCCTGGGAGCCGCATGGAGCAGGCCAACCCCCCGACCCCAACCCCGCTCCCTGGCTGGAGCGCTGGAGTGGGGCAAACCCCCGACCCTGCTCCCCGGTGGGAGCTGAGGGCCAGATCAAAAGGTCTGACAGGCCCGATGTGGCCTGTGGGCCATAGTTTGCCCACCCCTGCCTTATTCACTGGGGGTTCAGAGTAGGCAAAATCATCCTATCCAATGAAAATATTTGTATGTCGTCCAGACCACGTTCAGGATAATGCAACACAAATTCTCAGGTTATCAATTTTTCAGATTATTGAGAGTGATGGTATTTTGCATGGATGTTGTTCAGTGGACAGAGTTGCATATGTAACCTTTTTTGCTTTTTCTTCAACAAGTTTGGGATCATTTGATGAGTTTCGTGTCGTGGGAGTAGTGTTGAGGCAGGAGTCCTGCAAGGTCTTTTCTTCGGTGATGATTAATGAGAGAGCATATAATGCAGAGTACCACTTTTCTACAGCTATTTTGGGAGACTCAGATTACTGGCAGAAGTCTGCTAGGCTTGGTTAATCATTGAAGAAATGAGGCTTTTCAGGGTCTGTGGTCTACACTAAAAAGAAAGACAAAATATTATTTTTCTGGAACTACATGCAGAACAGCTAGTTCATCTACATCTTCAGGACCACTTGAAAGGAGGCTGCCTGCTTATAAGAATAGACAAGAGCACCACAGGAACTTACCTCATTAAACTAGGGGATGGGCAGTTCTGCAGTCAGTCCTACACTGACAAACAACATTTCTGTTCTCCTGGGTGGAAATATAGTATTATTTAAGGCTGTTCATGTCAGAGGAACATCAAATAGAAATAAAAAAAGATTGGCTCAGCAAGAAAAGGTTGAACTAGGAAGAATGATAACTGAACAATAGTGCCTTCCAGAGAATAGTAGCCAGATTTGGATGACATTTACTAGATGCAGTCACCTCTACAGAAAATCAAAAAGTAAAGACATATTACTTAGGTGGTGGGCACTTTTCTGAGTGATGGAGAACATGCCTTCTCTAAACCTTTCCTTCCATCTCTCTGTCGGTCCAGAGTCATTCAGAAAGTCAAATCTGAGAAGGCATTTATGATTTTTATAGCCCCCAACTGGCCCAGCTGGTCTTGATCTTCAGTGGTAATATAAGTAACTATAGATTGGCCTCTCTCTTTGGGACTGAGTTAGGATCTATTGACCAAGGTTTCCATTTTTTTACTACAATATAATATAACTTAATGGGAAGGCATGTTTTTTGAAAAGAAAGCTTTAAAATGGTATGGGTACTCTGAAAAAGTTATATACATGTGTGACGGGGTGAACTCACTCCACAGTGGATGGGGAAGGGTTAACTCCTCACTGTGGACTGAGGAAGCCATGCCCACATGTCCCTACTGTGTATGCTTCTGATGCAGCACTAGTATAAAAGGGAGCAGCCCAGCTCTGGGCTGAGCGCCAGGGAGGAAGGATGCGCCTTGCCAGCTCCATCCTGGGAGCAGCTGGAACCCCTGACTGTGGAAGCCAGAGACAGTGGAGACTCAGACTGGCATCCAAGGGCCTGTGGACACCCAAGAGGGATCAGTCACCAGGAACCACATGTGCTGAAATGCCCGGAAACCCCGACAACACCTCAACTACAGCTCCAAAAGATATGGTAGGAAGTGGCCCAGGGAGGACTAGCTATAGTCCTGTGGGAAGTCGGCATGTTTTGGCTGGAGCCCTGCTGACTTAGTGGCGGAACACTCTGCCACTGTTAAGGCCCTGGGCCGGGACCCGGTGGAGCAGGGTGGGCCCTGGGTTCTCCTTTCTTGGCCGCTAACCCCTCACCCCCAGCCCTCATGTGACAGCCCATTGACTCTCACCAATAGGCCTTACTGCCCTGCAACTAAAGGCAACTCCAGTGACTCTGGCTGCTAGGCCATGCTGTCATGTGAATCAGGGAAACCCCACTGACTCTGGCTACTAGGCCTTGTTGCCCTGTGAATCAGGATAAACCCCATTGATTCTGGCCATTAGGCCTGACTGCCCTATGTACCAGGGTAATTCTATTGACTCCAGCCACTAGACCTTGCTGCCCTGTGAATCAGGGTTACTGTATTGATTTTAGTCTTTAGATCTCACCATCTTGAGGCAAAGGACAGCTTGAGGGATGGGGTGAACTCACCCCACACTGGATGGGGACACCACCCCGTCACAACATGATAATAATATCCTGAAAATTTTCCACTACAAGAGTTCATAGATCATACAGAATGTCACTGCCAACTATGCTTTCAGCACAGACATAAATTAATGAGTGAGAATAAAGTTTCTCTCTATCCACTTCACAGGGGTGATTAGGGGATTAACTAGTTAATGTTTGGAAAGTGATTTGAAAATTTAAAATACTACATAAGTGCTAAATAAAATTGCTCCTTTATTTAAGAAGTTTTTAAAGTGTACTGTTATATTTTCTCTTCTCCTCACTCTTTCTTTACTTAAATGTGATATTGAGAAGAGGAATCGCTTACAAAGTTTACATAATGGGTTCACTTAAAGTTATCTCAGCAGTTAGGATGATTGTGTGGAATCTCCAACATCTCAGCAATGCCATGCCAGTAGCTGAAGAGTCACCATGACCGCCTCTAGTTTAGCTGACTGTTGTACTTTTTAACATAGCATTAGGTTATGTTATTTTGCCCATGTCAGTTTTTTTTTTTTTAAAGTTTTTATAACTGAAAAGTGAAATAGCAGTTATTCTATGTGGAAAACATAAGTGCAACAGATTATATAGAATTCCATTGCAATGTTAGTATTAAATTTTTGCAGAATGTAAATAAACAGATAAAATGTCATCTGAGCAATGCTGTGTGATGCATATTTTAAAAAAAATCAGTAACAAAATTTAGCAAAGGAGTTGCATAATATAGCCTTTCCTAAGGGCAAATGAAATGTTTAATGTTGCTGTCTGGTAGAATTTGAGAATGTAGAAAGGTGAGAGATGTAGAAAGATTTTTAGGTTGGGTATTTTCCCAAGCCCCCTTTGGCCTCCTAAACTGCTCATTAAAAATAACAAATGTAGTGTCTGATCCTGCAGTGACCTTCATGCAGGTGAAGGTATCTGTCTATGTGGTGCTTATTGCTACATTGGGGCCATAGTGCTATCAGGTTTATGTTACACAATAAGTACGTGTTCTTTTTATCAAAATAAAAGTTTTTGGTTTCAAAACAAACATAAAAAAACCCAAGTATCAGAGGGGTAGCCGTGTTAGTCTGGATCTATAAAAGCAGCAAAGAATCCTATGGCACCTCATAGACTAACAGACATTTTGGAGCATGAGCTTTCGTGGGTGAATCTGACAAAGTGGGTATTCACCCACGAAAGCTCATGCTCCAAAACGTCTGTTAGTCTATAAGGTGCCATAGGATTCTTTGCTGTTTTCATAAAAAAAACAAGAAAACAAAAGCAAAAAAAAAACAACCAAAAAAACCCAAAAACAACAACAACAAAAAACCAAGAGCTACTGGAGCATAGGAAAAATTGGTGGGGACTAAGCACCCACCAGCAGCTCCACGCCCCGCCCTCCCGCACCAGCTCACCTTCGCTTTGCCTCCACCTCCCCTGAGCTGGCTGCCGCGTCCTGCTTCTCCCCCCTCCCTCCAGCGTTTGTGCTGCCATATAGCTGATTAGCACAAGCCTGAGAGGGAGGGGTGAGGAGGAGGAATGCAACATGCTTGGGGAAGAGGTGGGGCCAGGGCAGGGATTTGGGGAGGGATCCAATAGGGCAGTGAGGGCATGGGGCTGGGGACAGGGATTTGGGGAGGGATCCAATGGGGGAGGGAGAGGTGGAGTCGGGGTGGTGCCGAGGTGGAGTTGGGGCAGGAGGGGGCGCAAGCCCGTTCCGCCTGTGTGCGGGAGGGCAAAATATCAGGACAATTCACGTCCCTACCGAACATCGGTTGGGACGCAGGACAAACACGTAAATTATCGAGACAGTCCCGATAAAATTGGGACGTCTGGTCACCCTGTCTCAAGTACACCACTGGAAATCAGGATTAACTCCATTGAAGTCAATGGATTTACACTTGCAGGAAACTGATGTGAATAAGATCTGAGTGAAACCCATGTGTCCTTGTTTTGTTTATTTTATTTTCATCAACATTTTTGAGTGTATTGTCACATTTTTTACTTTAGTTCTTAAATACACTCGGTGTTCCAAAAATGAACAGAAGACTGGCAGTTTATGTAATTATTATTACTGCTAGTCTTTTTTAAATAGAATTTTAATTTCCATAAACAGAATTTTTTGCTATATTTATTGTTGCTCAATCAATGAACAATTGTAAAATCATTGTGGGCATTTCATATTACAACAGTCACTCAACTGCAGCTAATGCAATGAAGGCAGCAAAATACTTTCTGCTATAATCCTTTGTTTTCCCTTGCTCACATGACTTGCTGAAGAATTATCCCTTTGTTCTCTCAGCCAAAAGATTGAGTAATTGGTTGGTTTGTTTTAAATTTCTTCCAATTTTGTTCAGTGTCTTTGGAGTTAGGAGTTCAGTAAAATATTCCAGGCCACGCTATTGCCCAACAGCATGTTACTTAGAGGGGAAAGAGATAGCAGAGCCAAAAAAAATTTCAGGATAGAATAGAATAGAATGGCTAATTTTCTTCTAAATAAGAAGGACTTGAAAGAAATTATGACAAATTGTGGTGGAGACCCCATGCATATTCTCATGGCCAGAAGCAGCAAAGGAGCTACAGGAGCACATTTTCCTGTGAGATGGGACTCATGTCCTTACTCTCATTTCTGCTACCAGCCACTATGTGTGACAGTGGGCAACTTCTTTGCTGCACCTGACCACATTTATAAAGTCTCTCTCTTTCACAAGGGTGCTGCTATTTTTTTCAAGGCCATCTGGTTCATAAAATTTAGTCACAAGTTTTGGTTCTAACTTGCTCACTATACATACACCTTTTGATGCTAGTCCTAACATTGGTCTGCAGTACATGTTAGTAATAAATACTGAGGGATGACTGGGAAAAGTAGACAGTTGGAGGAATCATTGGCAAGGTTGTATATTAGGGGAGATGAGCACTTTTTCTACACATTAGGAATGTGAAATTAGATGGAAAGAGAAAGGATTAGTCTGTTCTTCTTCTTGGTAGTGTCTTTAATGATTTAATGAAACCATTCTGAAAGAGCAGAGATGTGCAGTATGATTCCAAAAAGAGAATAGCGTCCAGTGGGTCTAGATGGGCTTCAGTTAAAATACCCACTACTCATGCTGTAAGTACTTTTGAAGTACCTTTGAGTGGTCCCTGCGCTCCTCCTACTCCAATTTGAGGGTGGGTGTTTGGTATTTGAACACATTGTGACTATTGGAGGGAAGGAGGTCCAACAGGGGCTCATCAACATTTTTCAACAGCACTATAAATGTAGAGGAAAAAATAAGAAGGATGGAAAAAGAACCTCGGCCCTTCTTAGTCACCCTGGGTTATGTATTTGGGAGATATTGGGTTAGACAGAGATTGGTTATGGAAGGATGATCTCTTCTTCGCTTGATCTTCAAGAAAAGCAGGAGTTCTCGTGAAAGAGTATATTTACGGTAACATGTTTCATTTTTGTGGCTTGAACAGTGGAGAGAAAATACCTCTTCTAAGAAAGGGGAGAGCAGAAACTCTATTTTCTTTCCCTACCTATTACAACCTGCCTATTCATGATTGGCTAGGAAGACTGAAGATAAGAGGCTCTGTAAAAACAACTTTTCCTTACCTCCCAGGAAGTTCAGGTTTGGATTTCAAAAGACCAGAAATTTGGACAAAACGAGTCAGTCTTAATTATCAAAAGTAATCATAACATCAGCCATATTATGAGCTCCTTACTCATATGGGTGCAAATAGTCCCACTAGCTTCTGTGGAATTTCTTGTGTAACTATCACCAATGGGCTCTCAATCTGGCCATTAGTGAAAAGGGGGTGGAGTTAGGATTGTGATATGATTAAGAAAATGTCTGTTAACTGGTATTTAGTAAATTTTAAAATCAGATTTTGATCTAATTTAGAGTGTAAATAACTGTTTCTCTCTTAAAATCTATGAATTACTCTGGATTTGTATAACAGTTCAGAATCTGGACCTTGTGTTTTTCTCCACATCCTATATATAATTGACCTTAAAGTATGTGGTGCAGGAAAAGTTAAGTGAAATATAAATATTCTTGAAGGGATGTGCACATTACATTTTGGGATTTTATGTGTTTCTCTGGTCTCCCGAAAAACCAAAGTTGCATAAATTGTTGTAAGATTGACTGCATAATATACATATACGTATCCCTGTTCTATCTCCCACCTCCTCCACTGCCTAATCTTTTAAAATAAATACTCTTCAGAAGGGTCTATCAAGTCTTTAGATGTATATTCCCATCTACTCCAGTATTGCAATTCTAAGAAAATCTAAATATTGTTACCCCTTTTGCCCCCAAGTGATTGGCCAATATTCAGGGACTTGCAGGTTGTTTACTTTAGGAAGATAAATTGATGATGGGCTCAGGTATTTCTTTGATGCAATCCTGCTTTTTTCAAAGAATGTACAAAGTCCCGATCCCCTGAACACAGTAGGAATGAAACAACAGGAGGCAGTTTCCTTGTTTAATATTCCAAGCCTCTTTTTTTCCAGCCTGCACTCTGCTCAACAAGTTCTCTCTCGGCTGTCTGTTGAGATCGTGCTACAAGTGCTTCTCTGGCTGTCTTGGTTTTCTGCTGCCTTTTCTATCTGCTTCTGTGATGCTGCATTCATCCCCTAGTGAAACCCCTCCACTCACATACCTTACTGCATCAGACTTTTAATCTGAAGGTCCAGGGTTCAAGTCTCTGGTCAGGCAGTGAGCCTTGCCCTATATGCATGCCCCAGAAGCTTAAAAAAGTGTCTCTTCAGAGCCCCCCTTGACACATAGGTGACATTCAAGGCTGGTCAGGAGCTAAGCTATGTTTTGGTTGGTGTCTCCTATTGTTTCAGCTATCTTGCTCTAAAAAGGAGCTTAACTGCTTCTTAGGGCTATTGTGAATGAAAGATTGCAATTATGCCCATGAGGTTCAACAAGGACAAGGACAAGCTGGTATCTCTTTGGGTGAGGTATGTGGCTAAGATAAGATGGATAAATAAAACAAAAAAATATTGACATGGTTTTAGTTGAAATCTGCCAGAATTGAAAGTAGTTTAAGATGTCATCTCAAGCTAGGTTTGGTATTCACATTGCAAAGTGGAAACACTAGTTGATTGTTTTAGTTGCCTGTGGCTTATAGCAATGTTTATTTTCATTGCTGCATGAAATTTTTATTTTATTTGATTACACCATTTATGTATCTAGCATTTTCCTTTACCCAGCAATTTTTCAGCATGAGTTACTTTTGTCTTACCATCCTCCTTTGTACTTTCCTCAGTTTTATGGCAATTTAACATGCCCTTCAACTTCATGTGAAGCTGGATTTAGTTGTGGAAACCCTGCAAAACCCTCTGCTGCAGAACTTCTGTTGGCTCCAATGGGAGCTCTGTGCACAAAGGACTTTCAGGATCTAATCCTCTAATTGAATCTGTGTATCAGAGGTGGATTAAGGTTTCCGAAGGCCCTTGCAAATGGAGGCCCCTCTCCACCCCTTCCGCCTGCGGTCCTGCCCCTGTTCTGTCCCTTCCACCTGCGTCCCTGCCCATAGCCCCATCTCGTTCTGCCTCTTCCTCCCATTCCACCTGCCACTGCAGCCCTGCAACCCATTTGCTCCTTTCCCCACCCCCACTGCAGCCCCAAGACAGGAGAAGCTCTGCCCCCCCGCCATGGCACTGCGGCCTCAGCAGGGAGTAAGAGCTCCTTTAGCCCTGACGGCGTGGCAAGGAGCAAGAGCTGGGCCCTGGGGCTTCCTCTGCTGCCCTGGGCTTCTGCAGGGGACTAGGGGCAGAGCACTGGGGCTTCTCCCACCCGCCCTGCCTCGCCTGGTGCTTCTGCCAGGGACTGGCCCCTAGGCATGGGCCCCATTGGTGCACTGGATAATCCACCATTGGTGTATGTATTTATGAACACTCTTAACCAGTGCTCTTAGTGCTGCACAATCATAAAAACATCTTGAAACAAATTGAGTAAAAAAAAAAAAAAAAACTCTTAAGCTACTGGTACTGAATAAGCTTTATACCCTTCCTTTCCCTTCATTCCAAAACTGTGTTCTGCAGCCCCACTTCCTAGCATGAGAGAATAGATCATAACAGCTATGCAGATTCACAATTCCCAGAAACCTTCCAGAATCACAGAAAACTTTAAATGACTGATTGCCAAAAATCAAATGACTATGAAATGCTATCGTATTAGCAGCTGTTGCCATATGAAGAGAGGCTAAGGGCTCTTTCTTTTGCCTAGCTCATCTAAAATAATTTGATCCTTACTTAATCTCTGTGGAAAAAGCAGTCACATCAGAGTAGAACTCGCTGTGGTAAATTTTGGATTGTTGCTATGTGTTCCGCCTTACATCTGCTTGGTGTTTAAAGCCAACATTTCCTTTTTTTTTTTTTTTTAATTCTGTAGGCATTCAAGGCCACTTACTTCATAATCCAATGTCATTCTGAATGACAGGAAATTAAAGCTGAATAATGTAGCTTTGGAGGACTGTACAGAATAACACATTGTTGAAGAATGCCCTCTTGGAGAAATTCAAGTAACTGTATAGTGCAGGTGGTCTTATCTAGCCTTAATTTACTTGGCCACAACTTCCTGTCCTTAGAAAAGTCATGGATACTGAGCGTTGGAAAACAAAGGTCATGGCGTTAGTCATTACCTACTGTACAGTTTTGTAAAACAGATAACATAATTTGGGTAACCCAGCCATGTTTTGTCATGGCAATTTTAAAAACAGCTGTGAGGAAGTTATGACCAGAAGGACATCTGTCACATAAACATACTTTTAAAATAAACAAATGTCAGTCATTGATTTGTATCCCAAACCACCAGGACTCTTCCAGTTTTTGTGTCATCTGCTAAGATTACTAGATCAGTTTTTAACATAATTTTTGCCATGCTGGAATACATCTTTGTTAAATTAACCACATCTTAGCTAAATTATCCTGCTACAACTTCAAATTTAAAAGTAAATTTGCCTCCTTTTATCTTTGGGAATTAAAGTTTTTCTGTTGCTGCAGTGTTGTCCTTAAGGGTATGTCTTTACTGCAGAGTTAGCCTGGGTGAGTGGCACCTGGGTTGGCCTAGCTGAGGTGTGAGCAGTCCCGCTGCAAAGCCCTATCTGAGTTATTGTGTCCTCAGTGATGCAGTACTCCCCTCTGTGTCATGAAGCCTTCTGGGGACACATCCCATGGTTCTGTGTCCACAGCAAAGAATGGGAAGAAAGCTAATAAAAGTTAACAGATTTAACTCCTTAGGGGATCTGTGAAGTTCAGATTTTCCATCCATAACTTGTAGCAATCATTTATCTATATGCATCGAATCACATTTATTAAAAAGAAGTTAACATTTCTGAAGATCTGCTTACCTTCTCTTAATCATTTTTATTATTGTGAACTTTGGTTTATAAAGATCAGGATAGAAATTGTTTCAATTTCAAAAGATTTTCTGTCTCGAAGGGCTACAAGCACTGCCAAAATTAATTCAGCAACATACATCAAGTATTATATCAGAGGTACATATGGACAGTGGCAATGGAATTTTATATGGTATGAATTTTTATTACTGTCCATTTCTAATTCAGTGGCAGGCAGATGCATATTGGAAAGATGTTTCTACAGTTAGTTCTACGTTGATTATATGAAGCCTGATCCAGCTCCAAATTAAGTCAATGGGAAGACTTCATCCTAAAGAAGATTTTTATTATTTCTGATAGTTTAAGGAGAGCTCTCTCTAATACTTTGTATTGTAGATGTGCTAACAATGCTAGTATTAAATGTTCCTGCTCTGAGCTTTCAATAGATACAGTTAGTATTGGAAAGCCAACTTAATAAAATGAGTAGATATTTCAGTCAATAAGGGCATGCTGTTAGCCAGACAGAAAAAGGGGGTCACATTCTCCTAGCAGAAAATGATCCTGATAGGATTTACCCTCTAAGGAATATTCAGTGTTACCTTTTAATAGCACATTATTTTAAAAAACTAGGATTTTAAAACTCGATTGAGCAAACCACTGGGTGTGTGGGTTGATCACAGGATGAATATAGGTCAATGTGTCGCAGCTATGAAAAAGGCAAATGCCTAGGATTTATTAGGTGAAGCATTTCCACTAGAGATTGAGAAATATTTATGCCATTGTACAAAGCATTGGGAAGACCTCATTTGGAATACTGTGTACAATTCTGGTCACCTATGTTCAAGAAAGATGAATTTAAACTGGAACAGGTGCAGAGAAGAACTACTAGGATGATCAGGGGAATGGAGGGACTATCTTATGAACTGGAAGAGTTTGGCTTGTTTAGTCTAGCAAAAAAGGGGATATTATTGCTGTCTATTAATATGTAGGGGTTAAATATAAGGGAGGGTGAAGAGCTATTTAAGCTAGAGAACAGTGTTAGCACATGAGCACATGGATAGAAACTGGTGGTGAGCAAATTCAGGCTGGAAATTAGAGGACGGTTTCTAGCCGTCAGAGGGGTGAGGTTCTAGAAAACCACTCAATACGAATTGCGAGGGCAAATAATTAGTTTTAAGAAAGACCTGAACAAATTTATGAGTGTGATTGTATGATGGGATTGCTTGTGATGATGGGAGGTGGGGCTCAACAGCCCTGGGGCTCACTTCCGGTTAATGTTGTATGTGCCTTAAAAGCTAATGCTTCATGTTTCAGCTGGGCACCACCCGGGAGCCAGGAAGAGGTTACATTTTCCCCCCTCCCCCTAGTATTCTGTTTTGGTTTATCTCCTTCCTCAGCAGTATCAGAGATGACCATGGGTGGGTCATGGCACTGAGGTGCCACTGAACATTCTTTCTCTCAAGTGCCTTTTGGCTGGTTCTTGCTCACATGCTCAGGGTCTAACTCAACCCCATATGTGGGGCCAGGAAGGAATTTTCCCCCAAGTCAGATTGGTACTGACCTTGGGAGTTTTTCACCTTCCTTTGCAACGTGTGGGAATGAGTCACTTGCCAGGATAATCTGGATATATCTCACTTAATCATTTTCCTGTCTATGTGGTGGCCTTGGGCACTGGTGCATCTTGGCCCCTCCCATTCTCTGCCTGTGACACGTAATAGTCTAGTCTCCTGTGGACTGTAATACTTTGGTCTGATTTTGGTTGTTGGGTTTAGTGTATAGGTGGTGGAGGTGGGATGGCAGCCTGTGATATACAGGAGGTCAGATTAGATAACGTGGAGGTCTCTTCTTGCCTTAAAATCAATGACAACAAAATGTACTGCAGAGAACCAGACCTGCACTAACAGGGGATGGACTAGGTGAGGTTACAGGTGTCTTCCATCACTTAATTTTGTGAGTTTTTTTGTATAAAGAAGCTATGTGAAATAAGTAAGACTCAGCAGCATCTGTACTGCCACTACGTTTTAGTTAAGATATTTCTAAAGTGGAAGAAGCTAGAATTAACCTTATGGCTCAGAGGGAACATGTTGGACTGTCTGTTGGGAAAAGGGAAAAATCCGATTTCTTAGGCCTGGTCTACACTGTGGGGGGATCGATTTAAGTTACACAACTTCAGCTACATGAATAATGTAGCTGAAGTCAGTGTACTTAGATCTACTTACCACAGTGTCTTCACTGCGGTAAGTCGACTGCTGACACTCCCCCGTCGACTCCGTCTGCGCCTCTTGCTCTAGTGGAGTACAGGAGTCAACGGGAGAGCGCTCGGCGGTCAATTTATCGTGTCTTCACTAGACACAATAAATCAACCCCTGCTGGATCGATCGCTCTGGAGGTAAGTGTAGACATACCCTTAATGAGCTACTGAAGCTGATTGATGTGGCTTTGGGGATAACATTTAGCTGAGAGAAAATGTGAAATAAAAACAAATGTGTTCTTTCTTGAGGAAGGTAGATACTTTGCATTATTCATTACTGAGGATTATTGGAAGCCTGGTTTATAATTAAAATAAAGTTTATAATTAGAAACTATGAATTTACGTATCACAGAAACTTTTGATAAGTCAATTAATTTTGCTGGGTTACCTGGTTGGTTATTTTTGTTTGTTTGTTTGTTTTTCTATAAAGAGCAGCTACATAAGTGAGAGGCAAATATAACACACCATATTATAAAAGCAAATGATGGGCATACAAATACAGAAATAAAAACAGATGTATTTGTTGTTTCAGATTTAACAAATCAAGTAGAGACAATTGGACTCAAGTTTCAGAAAGCAACAGCTGAAATGGACCACTACAAAAAACTACTCATGTAAGATATTTTATTTTATTTATTTAAGGCCTAGTTTTACTGCCCCTGTGTACTCAAAACTGCTCTTCACCCCGTACTTAACTTTAAGCATATGAATAGTCTGAAGCCAATAGGTCTTTTCAAAGCATTCAATCTCATCTCCATTCTGGTCCAGATGCAAAATTATTTGCTAATACGAACCTGTACCCAGCTCAGTCCAGATGTATCCTCTGTAATGGTATTCTGAAAAAGGATTAAGCACTGACCACTTGCCTTTCTATAATCTAAATGAGATGATACAGATTCTTTTCTTGAATACATTTCTTATTTTTATGAAACAAATATTTGTGCTCAAGACAGTAATTTCACAAGAATAATTTGCTATCTTTCATTAACCTATGCAATGAATGTTCTCAATGTAGTCTACGCCTAATCGAAGATCAAGTCAAATATAAAGAATTTACTGTAGCAAAAATGAAAAGAATGAGCTTGCAGTATTGATAGATGTTATAAATAAGCCCAGAATCAAAAATATCCAGAAGAGTAACAATTAAGTAGGCATAAGAGCTGGAAATTTTGAAGGCTTCTTGTTGTTATGGTATTACTTCACCAATTAATAACCGTGGTTAAATCTCATATTTATATTTAAAAAGAAATATGTCATTTTGCTAAATTATACCCATATTACATTCAGATTTTTAAAAGTACAGTTGGAAGGTTTTTTCATTGTATAGTTAACTACATTTATTAAATGTGTTTTTCATTCTGAGAACCTGCATTAGTATTAAAATACTTTATTTCTAAGCTTTCTAAATATTTGTAACTTGTTATGAGCAGAATCTCTGAATATAGGAATTGAAAACTAACTACATATCATAAAAGAAACCTTGTTTAAATTTCAGGAAAGTCCATAAAAAAGATTGTTGATACTACTAGTTATCTCTGGTAATAGTTCTTTTTATTAGTGTAATATACTAATTTATTCCAGTTATGAATTTTTTTCTATAGAACAAAATATTTTCCATGGCTTGTAAGAAGTGCAAATATGTGTGCAAGCAATGGAAATTTTAAATTTAAAAAACAAAACATAATCCAAAATACATTTTGCACCAACCCTACCCCTTTTTAGAGTCAATGGCAAAATCCCCACTAATTTAAGTGAGAGCATGGGTCTGTCTCTACCTGTCCATGCTGCTTTGTTGTTATTTCAGAGTATTTAGCCATACTATTAACTATATTTGCACTCTGTTAAATCTTAAATGGAAAAATACACGTTCACTTAATGTAGTTGGATTGGTGCATCTCTTTGCTTCTATTAGAACAGATCATAGAATCATAGAATGTTAGGGTTGGAAGAGACCTCATGAGGTCATTTAGTCCAATCCCCTGCTCAAAACAGGACCAACACCAACTAAATCATTCCAGCCAGGCCTTCGTCAAGCCTGGCCTTAAAAATCTCTAAGGATGGAGATTCCACCACCTCCCTAGGTTACCCATTCTAGTGCTTCACCACTCTCCTAGTGAAATAGTGTTTCCTAATATCCAGCCTAGACCTCCCCCACTGCAACTTGAGACCATTGCTCCTTGTTCTGTTATATGCCACCACTGAGAACAGCCTAGCTCCATCCTCTTTGGAACCCCCCTTTTCGGGTAGTTGAAGACTGCTATCAAATCCCACCTCCCTCTTCTTTTCTGCAGACCAAATAACCCCAGTTCCCTCAGCATCTCCTAGTAAGTCATGTGCCCCAGCCCCCTAATCATTTTTGTTGCCCTCTGCTGGACTCTCTCCAATTTGTCCACATCCTTTCTGTAGTGGAGGAGGGGGGCAAAACTGGACACAAAACTCCAGGTATGGCCTCACCAGTGCCGAATAGAGGGGAATATGGATCTGCTGGCAATACTCCTACTAATACAGCCGAATATGCCATTGGCCTTTTGGTAACAAGGGCACACTGCTGACTCATATCCAGCTTCTTGTCCACTGTAATCCCCAGGCCCTTTTCTGCAGAACTGCTGCTTAACCAGGCAGTACCCATTCTGTAGCAGTGCATGGGATTCTTCCTTCCTAAGTGCAGGACTCTGCATTTGTCCTTTTTGAACCTCATCACATTTCTTTTGGCCCAGTCCCCCAGTTTGTCTAGGTCACTCTGGACATTATCCGTACGCTCAAGCATATCTACCTCTCCCCCCACCTTAGTGTCATCCGCGAACTTGCTGAAGGTGCAATTCATCCCATCATTCAGATCATTAATAAAGATGTTTAACAGAACCTGAACTATTGGCGCTAATGTACTTAAGGAGTAGAATACCCAAGACATCATTTTGAAGCAAATAAATACATAAAATGTAGTACAGAAGATGAGGAGGAAACATGGTGCAGAATGGTGTATGTTTCCTTGTCTAATATAAAGACCAGTGTAAAGACCTAGCAATCTTGTCCGCCTCTAGCAAAGATTCTGTCTATCCTCCACGCTTGGCTTTCAGATAAATCTATAAAATTTCCAACCTTCCTTTTTCATAGTATGGGAAAGAGAAAATTAATTTAATCTCACCCTCCATTTATGTTTCTAGCATTAATGACATGTTTTAAAATTCTTACAATGCAACCACTTATTTGATGGGATACTATTCTCTTCCTCAGTAAACTAACAAAAGTCACTTGTCTATTATCTGTCTCTCACCATTCAAAAGAGGTTGCCTAGAAACTTATTTTCCTTCTTGTAGCTTTGACTTGGAGACTCAAAAAGATGTAAATTACAAGTCTCCTTTTACACCTGGAGTAGACAGCGCTTTTTTAAAAACGATGAACATATTAAACTATGAACAGTTACTGTGTGGAAAATACAAACTATTGTTTTGTGAGAGTACAACTTAAAGGTTTTAAATGTAGGCATCATTCAGTCAGTGATCTGACCGTTGCATTGCATGGCCATGTGATAAACTCCTATCTGAAACAGGATTGTGAACTGATGTTAAATATCATAGTGGCTCATTCCACTCAAGTAATGATCAGTAAATGTTACTGAACAATGTTTTGTTCAATCATCACAAATAAATTCAGTCTTTCCTTATTTAATAGTGCTATGAGCGCTTAAAGCATTTGTAAATTAAATAGTCTTTACTTTCATGTGATAGTTGATAAAAATTGATATCTAGATGAATTAATTGGCCAATTAGTTTTGTCGCCTAGAAAATTCCCGTGTAAGGTTGGTAGACATGAAAAAATTGAAGAGGTTTTTTAAAAAAAAAATTTCTTCTCAGTGTTTTGGAACAGAATGTTTAAAATTGTGATTTTTTTTTTAACATTTCATTTTTATCCTGATTTCCTAGGGAAAGATATGGGCCAAGAATTTTTTTAAGTGGGTGTCTAAAGTTTGGCTCTTGACTCGGCATTTAGGCACCTAAATAAGTGGCTTGATTTTCAAAAGTGTTGAGTACTCAGCACCACTTCAGTGGGAATTAGGCAGCATTATTATATTTTTTCATAATTCTCCTCAACAAAGTTACTACATTTATCTCTCCATCCAATAGAGAAATACTGATACATACATATCTGTGCATGTATGTATATTTGCAGAGAGAAAGAGAGAGTGCATAATATTGGTGTGGTATAACAGTGTTATTGGCATGAATTTGGAACATCTGCATTACTCATGAGTAGCAAAGCTGTGAAGGCTGATGCAAAGGCAATTGAAATCAATTTTAGTCTTTCTGTTGAGTTAAGTGGGCCTTGATCAGGTTAGGGGTGAGTCAGTGAGATCATCCCAAACTAATTTAAATCAAACTTCTTATCATACTATATCATAATATATTCGCTACATGCCATATTTTATAGAACTATTTCAGGAATGTTTTAGTTGATTTTTAGAATTTGTGTTGGTATTATTTCTTTGTATTTGTTTTTTTAACCCCTCAGTTTGCAAAGCTAGGTATCTTAGTTACTGTGAATTCACTTGTACACTGCTCAGAGGGATTCCATGAAAACCTCTAATAATAGCCTAAAATAGCTTTTTCTGTGACAGTTTTAAATTATTTTATCTTGGGATAAGAAATGATTCCACGGTCCTTTTGGGAATCTGGAAATTTCCCTTTTCTAAGGAAATAATGTTCTCATTTCTCAGTGAGTGGGATTGAGGTAATGTAGCTAACAGCTGTAATAGTTCTAAATATAGAAAAGATGTTACTGGTCCAAGACTGAATCTTGCTTATCCAGGCCTCAAGTGGGAAAAATTATATATGACTGGGAGGAGGACACATTTCTCTGGCAGGTGGTTTTTTTTGTTTGTTTGTTTTTGTTTTGTTTTTTTGTTTTTTCTTTTTTTTTTAATGGCAGTTGTTTGAAGCTACTCAGAAGTTTTGAAAGTTACAGTAAGATTGGGGAAGGCTGATTAGCAAAGATGCGGTTAGACTCTCAGAGCTGCATGACAAATTCATGAATCGCATGGCTCAGCAGTTTGTCCAATGGATAGCATCTCCACATCAGGGCCGCTCAGAGGAGGGGGCAAATGGGGCAATTTGCCCCATGCCCCACAGGGGCCCCACCAGCCACTCCGGGTTTTCGGCAGCGGGCCCTTCACTCGCTCCGGGTCTTTGGTGGTGGGTCCTTCAGTGCAGTGAAAGACTTGGAGCGAATGAAGGATCCGCCGCTGAAGTGCTGAAAAGCCTTGGAGCGCCGCCCGGTGAGTACAAGCGCCGCAAACGGCAGGGGTGGGGGAAGCTGCGATCGGTGGCACTTAGGCTGCTCTACTGCCGCCGCTTCATTCTTCAGTGGCAATTCGGCGGTGGGTCTTTCCCTCCGAGAGGGACCCAGCGCTGAATTGCCGCCAAAGACCCGGCCCTGCCTGGCCCTGAATCCTCTGGGCGGCTCTGCTTCACATACGTGGCGTGTGTGTGTGTAATATATGTTATAGAGGCTTAGGAAAAGCTGTGTTGGGAATCGCACCTTCTAGGGAGTTATACCTAAAAATCTCCTGTTAATGGAAGACCTAGTGTAAACCTTACAGGTTTAGCTAACAAAGTGGGTGAGGTAGTATCTTTTATTGGACCAACTTCTGTTGGTGAGGGAGACATGCTTTCGAGCCACACAGAGCTCTTCTTCAGGTCACATGGCTACAACTACACTGCATATGCAACCATGGGAATTTTTTCTGGGGCTCCCATCAGTAGGAAATTTTTGTAAAATTCCTTGTGTGGACATGAATTTAAAGCAAGACTAAGTTCTCTCTGTTTCATATTTTTAATTATTGATAGGGGTCTCTAGATCTGACCCAGGAACTTGTCATGGGACAACTGAATTTTTCATGGAAGTTTTTTAGTAAGAGATGTACTAACATTTTCAGAGGAAACATTTAAAAATGCTGCTATATGTCTTAACTGAAACTGAAGCAACAATCTTCAAGCAGCCCTACCCACTCCCATCCCTGATCTCTCTTCCTTTTGTCTCCCCAAAGGGGATGACTGGGAATGTGGAAGGCACGAAGTGCATGGTTATATGAGGATTTGGAATATGAATGGGAGAGTTGACCTAGCAGAGAGCCCAGTGTCTCTGTACTGAGGCATCAGCATACCTAGGGCTGCTAGATATTGCTTCCTCATGTTCCAGAGGAATCCTTGTTGCATCAGTGCCTCAAAACAGAGGTACTTGACTCCCTATCCCAGGCATTCCTCCACACATCCCACTCATTTGCCACTGAGACGCCTTTCTCCATCTCACATACATACCTGTTTTTCTCCCCTTAATTCCTACCTTGGTTCATCTTCAACAGCACCAAAGGTGAGTGAAAATGTAGAGGGAGTCTGAGGGTGAGTGAGGATGGTAGGAGAGCAGGGATGTGGATAGAGGATCATGTCCAGGAAGAGTCTGTGGGAGGACATGGAAAGAAGCAAGGCTGTGATTGAGGAGCATGGGGAGAAATTGAACTATGTACAGGGAGCCATGCGGAAGGAGTGCAGTAGTGTGTGGACAGTGGAGCAAGTACTTATGGAAGACTTCGGATCTTTGTAACCTGGAACAGGGACAAGAATACATATGATCAACACAGATAGCTGTCAGAGTTGATATAGATTTCTTATTTAAAAAAAATCCCTCAGACAAAACCATTGAATGTTAAGGTTTCTCTAGTGCACATAGCATTAACCGACCACAAAAAAACAGGAAATTGCTAGTTAAATCTTACCCAACCCTTGCAACCTACAACCATAATTTTACCCTCTTCACATTTTCTCACCCACAACATAAATCTTTCTTCCCTTCAGTTCCATCTAAAACCTTCAACCTTAACTTCCACCACAAACATCAACTATTGAAAATATACATCACTACACCTTAGTTCGCCCAAATAGCACCACTTCAGACAGTGACTTCCCAGAATGATAAACAATACTACAAACTATTTCAACTTCAAAAACAAAACATCCAACAAAACACACTTAAACATAACCGTCACCTAAAAATCTTTCTACGCTGTCTACTTCAACACAAAATATCATTCCTAGCCACTCCGTACGGTCAGAGTTAAAAGCTGTATTATTTGTGTCGAGGTGGAGGGAGGGAAGCATACGCACTGTGAGCGAGGTAATGTACTGAACACTGTTGTAAAGTAAGTCAGTCAATTATCGGCCCTTGATATGTATGTGCAGTATAGGGAAATATGCTAAAAAGGTAGCAAGTCAGGAATATTTTAGAAGTTAATTTAGTGCTCCTGAAAGTTGCCAAGTTGCCCTGGAAACTGAAGTCCCCTTTAAGTACAAACTTCCATTCATTCCTCCAAATTCTTTTCTGCCCTAAACACTGTTCTGAAAGATCCCCTTTTACAACTGAGAGGCTGGTAAAGTCTCCGTGACCATTCAATCCATCATCTCTCTGGTTGTACTGTCAATACTGGTTGCCAGTTGTGGTGGTGAATAGTGATTTCTGTGCTGTTGCTATCAATACACCAGGAACCCAGAGCCACAAGCTGTCAGGAGCAGTGACAAGCAGCTGCACAGGTATGGCCACACCATCATGTGGAGGAAGGGGAAAATGAGACCCAGTTGGCATTTCCCCCTCCCTCCACCCACCTTCTCAGACCCAGAACTGTTCAGGAGAGAACCTCCAAGGACCCTTTGTTGCAAGTAGCCTCCCCTACCCATGTAAGTATAGGAAAGAAAGAAATTGTAGCCATAGATTCAAGTCAGCAGGAGCAGAGCCTAAGAGCTGCAGCAGTGATGTCTGAATGCTGATGGCATACCTCATAATCGTACTGCTTTCTGCAGTTTTTACTTTGGACATTCCTTCCTCTCTGTTAATTGGCTATTCATTCCAACTCTCTCCTTTCCTCTCCATCACAATCTCTTCAGTTCAACCTCAGTTCACCTGCACTCCACATTCCCCTCTTTGTCTCCCTCTCTTTCCTTCCCTGATCACTCTTAACCTCTCTCTTTAGTTTCCCTGTGGCTGTTTGCCTGTCACCTCAGCCAAAAAAGGGGTGATACCATGCCCACAGTCCGGTTCAGGCCCTTTTCTCAGGACTTCAGCTTTATGTCTTCCACATAAAATGAGTACAGCCCAGCAATCATCCCTTCCCCCAAACCCAGGGTCTTCTGTAGAAGATCTATCTACTTCCTATGGATTTCCACTTTGCAGGCCAGTTGCCTGGGAGTCAAACCCTACTCTAGGACCTCCTACAGGAACCAACCTGAATTTTGACCTAGGGGCTTCCTTCCAGAGTCAGCTTGCTTCTTGCAGTGCTCTACTCCAACTGAGACACTTGAGGGCTTTTATAATAACCTGATCCCTAGCTGGAAGGCAGCTGATCCCAACTCCCCTGTGAAAGTCACTGTCCCCTTTCTTTGTCTTTTTGTTTACTTAATCCCCTTTCAACAAAATCCCCCCACACACACACACGCAAATAACAAACAAAGACAAAAAATAGTATTGTGAAAGTAAGATGACATTTGCAGACCATTATATTGTTCATTCTGATTACGGGTTATATTCCTTTCCCCCGATCCTTTGTCCATCTTGCCTATTTAGATTGTAAACTGTTTGGGTCAGGGACGGTCTCTTACTGATTTGTACAGTGTCCAGGACAGTGGGGCCCGAACCTTGGTTGGGGCCTCTAAGTACTACTATACTAATAATAATTAATTGCTAGCATAGCTAGGAACCAGAGTGAGACCACTAGTTTGTTTCACATAGGTCTCCACTTACAAATCTTAAATTAAAAGTCTTAAACTTGAGGATTACTCAAACTGGGGATGCCAGTAGTTCCTAAGGACCACCTACCAACTGGGGATAGAGAGAGGGCATTGCAAACATTCATACCTTAATTCTGGTTTAAGTCCCTGATTCCAGCAAAGCACACATTCCATGACATTTACAATGATTTAGCAGGACTACTCATGTGCTTAAAGTTACACGTATGCTTCACTGCTAGGCCTGTTTGAGATAGGATTAAAAATGTGTGTGTATGTGGGTTCAGTATATATGATCTGTCTATTCAGAGATGTACAGAGAGCATGACAACACCAGTTTAATAAATCTCCCTGTAGGGACATTTTTCATGGTATTCAACTAAAATAAAAAGTGTGAAACAGTTAACAAATGAAGTCCAAATCATTTAATGAGTAAAGGCTTTGATTTCTTGGGGCTAACGTATAATTTGTGAATTGTTACATTTTTAGGATGAAATCAAAGGAAGTTGACATCTGTCAAAGTGAACTGCAAAAGCTGGAGTATGAAAATGGAATGTCTAAATCCAGGTTTCTTTCAGAATTGTTTATATTTTATATACAAATGAGAGAGATCAAATTATTTTTATTTTTATTTATTTTAATATTGCTCTTTTTTAATCACAGGTCTTTCGGTACTTATAACTTATATTTTTTCTTATTGTATTTGAAGGATCGTTCTAGTTAACTTCACAAAGATGTTCTTCGGCCTTCTTTTTCCCTTATTTTTTGTCTTTGTGTAATATTCTCTTTTATAAGCAAAAGTTATCTCAGGATATCTTTTATCTAGAAAGAAAATCCATCCGCTGTGATATTTTGGTGATTTTTTATTATTATGATTATTATTATTCTTTAGACTTACTAAAGATCTAAAAGAAAAAGAAGAGTCTTTGCTAGTTTGCCAACAAGTATGCAAACGTTTACAGGAAGAAGTCGCAGAGAAAGAAAGGCAAGAAGAAGATCTAAAAAGAAGAACCAGTTGCTCAGAGAGTGAACTGGAAACAATTAAAACTCTTCTAAGACAGAGAGAGGAAGAAGTAGTAATGCTGAAACAAGAAAGGTAATCAGAAATGACTCACCCTGCATAGTTTTGTATAGCTTGATTTTTGCCCAGATTTTCTTTCTGAGGATATCTTGAAATAAAAAGTCCCCTAAAAGTCAAATCTTCAGACTTCCTTACTTTTATCAAAAAAGTAAGAGCATTGTAACACTGTATGTAGTATGTGCCTAATGGAAAGAGCATGCTAAAGTATCTGTCAGAAAATAGCATAATGCATTTTTAAATGAAAATGTAGTAGTTATTGATATTCACGTTTATTGCAGTTTAAATTAAAGAGCACCTTCAGTTCAGAAGCAACTGAAAAAACAAGATGTTATCAAAGCATTGCACAGTTTTATCAGTCTTGTTTCGGTCATGGGATAAGGCCGTTTCTATATATTGTTTGCACATAATGCTGACTTTTGGCCATGGAAAAAATGAGAAAAGTCATGAGTTTGTTACAGCAAAAATCTAAAGAGTCATAGCATTAGTTAAAAAAGGAAGAACCACGCCATACAGTATTTTAATTAAAGCTATGCTTGTATTCCAGTAGAATGGCTTAATACAGATGTGAGTAAACTGTGGCCTGTGGGACAATCCTGCCCGGCCCCTGAGCTCCCGGCTGGGGAGCCTAGTTCCCGGCCCCTCCCCTACTTCCTCTTCTCCCCCGCAGCCACGCTGCCCTTCTCTGGCCTGCTGCTCCTGCTAGGCGGTGTGGGAAGAGCAGCTGGCTCTGGCCAGGTGTCATGGCTGCCAGCTCCTGCTGCTGGTAAGGGGGGGGGTAGGATAAGGGAGTGGGGGTTCAGTTGGATGGGGCAGAGGTACTAGGGGGGCAGTCAGGGGATGGGGAACAGGGACGGTTGGGAGTAGGAGTCCTGGGGGGCCTATCAGGGGGCGGGGATGTGGATAGGGGTCAGGAGGACAGTCAGGGGACAGGGAGCAGGGGAGGGTGGAAAAGGAGGTGGGATCCCAGGGGGCTGTTAGGGGCGAGGGGTCCCGGGAAGGGGTGGTCAGGGGATGAGGAGCAGAGGGCAGTTGGATATGGGGTGGGAGTCCTGGGGGGGCTGTCAGGGGGTGGGGGTGTGGATAGGGGTCAGGGCAGTCAGGGAACAGGGAGCAGGGGGGTTGGATAGGGAGCAGGGGTCCTGGGAGGGGGCAGTTAGGGGACAAGTAGCGAGAGGGTGTTGAATGGGTTAGGATTTCTGAGGGGGGCAGTCAGGGTGGTTGGAAATGGGAGGGGGCAGATAGGGAGTGGGGGCCAGGCTGTTTGGGGCAGCACAGCCTCCCCTACCCAGCCCTCCATATAGTTGCGCATACCCGATGTGGCCCTCGGGCCAAAAAGTTTGCCCACCCCTGTTCTAAAGTGAAACCATGAACAGGGAGGACTTAAACATGGTCTTAAGTGCTTTCTTGAATTAGGGTCTTTGAGCAGAAGGTGTTCAGCATATTGAAAAATCAGCTCCAAGGTGACTAAAGATGGACTCCCAAAAATTGAGACACAGAATTATAATCCGCTTTCGAAAAATTGGGCAACGCTAGAAACCGATTCAGTTTTCCACAGTAAGGGTGATTAACCACTGGAACAAACTAACAAGGAAAGTGGTAGATTCTCCATCTTTTGATGTCTTCAGATCAAAATTGGATGCTTTTCTGGAAAATATGCTTTAGCCAAACACAAATTATTAGGCTCAGTATAGTGGTAACTGTATGAAATGTAATAGCCTGAGACAGTGGTCCTCAACCAGGGGTATGCATACCCCTGGGGGTATGCAGAGGTCTTCTAGGGGGTACATCAACTCATCTAGATATTTACCTTGTTTTACAACAGGTACATAAAAAGCACTAGCAAAGTCAGTACAAACTAAAATTTCATACAGACAATGACTTGTTTACACTGGTCTATATACTGTACACTGAAATGGAAGTACAACATTTCTATTCCAGTTGATTTATTTTATAATTATGGTAAAATGAGGAAGTAAGCAATTGGTCAGTAATAGTGTGTTGTAACACTTCTGTATTTTTATGTCTGATTTTGTAAGCAAGTCATTTTTAAGTGAGCTGTAACTTGGGGGCACGCAAGACCAATCACACTCCTGAAAGGGGTACAGTAATTTGGAAAGGTTGAGAGCCACTATCTAGAGATATGCAGGAGGTCAGACTACATGTGTAATGGTCCATTTTGGCCTTAATCTATATGAATCCATAGCTCTTGATGCTTATTCCTATGCTTTAATCACAGGATTATCCATCCCCAATAGAAATAACATTAAAACTGTTCTGGAAATAAACTTCCAGGGCCAAAGACATAATAGGTCACAAGAACCCTGTTTATCTAACTGAAATGAAATAGGTGGAATTTATTCAGAAAAAAGGCTTTTGAACAAGACAGGGAGTTTTCATGCTGTTGATGTACACTGAGAGGTGTAACCTGTTTTCAGATTCCAGGAGTTTGGATTTAAAAGATTCTTCTGGATCAGAAGTTCCTGCTACAAATCTGACAGTTCTTCTTTGAGTGCTTGCTCATGTACATTCCATGTTAGGTGTGTGCATGCTTTGTGCACAGTTGCCAGAAATTTTTCCCTTGGTGGTATCCGTTGGGCCGGCTCTAGCACCATCTGGTGCCACACGCTCATGTGCAGATGTAAGGGGCCCGGCTGACCCCGCACCTTCTCAGTTCCTTCTTACCACCTGTGACAATCACTGGAACAGCTTCTCTTGCCTCAGCAAGGCGTTCATCAGTGGTCCCTGTTATTCCCAACTTCCTTTCCAATTTTGCTCCCTTCAGTTTATTTCCGTTAGTAGTAGGGTAAATAGTTGGACCCTCACATTGTTTAGAGGAAAATCCTCCACCCCTAGGGCTGGGCATGCCCCAGTCTCCAGGCTTCAAACCCTGTGCCTCCTGGCGTTGGCGAGTATGTCGAGCAGAAAAGAGCATGTTGCCCTGAGCTCCAATCAAGCACCAGGTCCTTCGACTACCGACCAAAGGAAAACCAACCCTGCTGATGTCAGCAAATGTTTCCCTGCTCTGGCACCATTTCCTGGATTCTGACCGCTGGCTGGTGGAAGTGAGAGGTACCACCCCCTAGGGCTCCGCAAGCCAACTTGGAGTTGGAGGTGGAGTTGTGCATCCAGCCTAGGGGCCAGTCCCAGAACCCAGCTTATGTTCCATCATATCCTGGTGTGGTTGCCCCTCTAAGCACTTGGCCCAGTGGGCAGTGGCCTATGCAGGTCCAATGGCCTTTTTGGAACCTACTGAGACTGTCTTTCAGCCATTCATACTTAGTGGTGTCTGAGAGAAGGGCCCCTCCGCTGCTCCATTCAGCACCCAACTCGGACTCCAGTACCAGTACTCAGGATTTGAGGCTACATGATGTGGTCGGTGCAGAAGAAGAGGAGGAAGGCCTCCTGCCAGTGCACACTTCCTCCTCCTCCTCCTCCTCCCCAGACAAAGTTGTGTCAGGTTTGAGCAGTTGGGGTACCTCAGAGTGACTTTAGAGCTCACCAGGAGCTATTGAAAAGGGTAGCTTCTAACCTAGTGCTGGAAATGGATATGCTTAAAGAATCCTCCTACAGCCTGATTGACATCTTGACTGTGGAGCCCCTCCTCAAAGGTGGCCATACCTTCAATGAGGCTGTTATGGCTCTGGTCAGATCCATATGGCAGACCCTGTCCTCTCTGCCACCCACTTCGAAAAGAGCAGAGAGAAAGTACTTTGTTCCCTCCAATGGGTATGAGTACCTATATTCCCATTCGCTCCTCCCTCCCACCCTCCACCCCCGGGTCCCTTCTGGTCACAGCAACCAATAAAAAAGATGGGCAAGGGCTGTAGGTTGCAACCGCCAAGTTGAAGGACTCAAAGAATCTGGACCTGTTTGGTAGAAAGATTTATTCTCCTGGTGGATTACAGCTCTACATCTCCAACCAGCAGTGCTGCTTGGGAGGTACAATTATAACATCTGGGACTTCATGTCTAAATTCATGGACTAACTGCCCCAAGAATCAAGACAGGAATTTCTCTGCACTGATGGAGGACGGAAAGACTGTAGCCAGGGTCTCCCTCCAGGCTTCCCTGGAAGCAGCTGACACAGCTGCTAGAATGATGGCATGGACAATAATCATGCAAAGGTGCTCTTGGCTCCAACCCTCAGGCCTACCACCTGAGATTCAGAAGACTTTCAGGATCTTCCATATGAGGGACTTCCCTCTTCTTGGAACAGACAGATGCAAAATTCCAAGATTCTAGGGCCACCCTCAAGTCCCTAGGCCTCTGTAGCCATGCAACAACTCACCAGTGCAGCGTCTCCTCCTAGTTGTCTCGGGAATTATCTTTTCCAGCCTTTGGAGCACCCTCTTCAGCCGATGTCTCGCCTGCCGTGGGCCCCCATGACCCTCCCAGACCCCAGTGCCCCTTTATCTTGGGGTGCTGTCCCCTGGAAGTGTCCCCACACTTTGGGTCTCCCCTCCCCAGGGAACTCCCAACCCTCTATCCCCACCTCACCTCAGTGGCTACTGCCAGTCACCATCTAGCCCCTGCTCACTGGGGCAGACTGCAGTCTGTAAACCACTCATCACTGGCAAGGGGAGTTTGGACCTGCTGCCTTTGCCTGCCTTGGGCTGCACTTCTGCAACCCCAGTACCCTTCCCAGCCTTTAGCAAGGCCTGCAGCCTGGGGGTTTTCCAGGCTGGAGCTCCCCAGCTCCTTTGGCCTTCCCCCAGCCCTGCTCCACTCTAGGTACCCTGCTCAGCTCCTAGGCAGCTAGGCCCATCTCTCTCCACAGCTAGAGAGAGACTCTTTGAACTCCTGGCTATCCCAGCCCTTTTAAAGGGCCAGAAGTGGCCTGATTGGGGCGTGGCCCCAGCTGTGGCTACTTCCCCAATCAGCCTTTTCTTCCCAGCTCTCAGCCCCAGCCCTCTCCAAGGACTGGCTTTTAACCCTTTCACAGCAGATTTTTCTCTTCTTATCGCAACTGGTCCCTTCACCCCGATGTAGCCAAGTCCATCTTCCAGAGGTGGGGGTTTACCATTGTAGACCTGTTTGCAATCACACAGAACAGGAAATGTCAGCAGTTTTGCTTGCTATATGGTTGCAGCCCAGGCTTCCTCACAGATGTCTTCGCAGTCCCATGGACAAAGCACTTGTTCTGTGCGTTTCCCCCCATTTTTCTTGAGCACAAGTTCCCGCTGAAAGTCAAACAGGGCAAAGCAAGAGTTATTCCTATAGTCCCCACATGGCTGCATCAGCATTTGTTCTGCACATTGTTGGATATATCAGTAGTGGGCCCTGTTGCCATTCTCTTCCCTCCTGGACCTGATCTCACAAGATCACGGACGACTGCTCCACCCGAGCCTCAAGGCCCTCCACCATTGTGCGCACACCTAATGTGGAATGGACATGAAAACACATCTCAAAGAACAATAGTTATGGAAAGGTTAGTAACTGTTTTTTACCAACTGTATTACACATTAGTTACTGGCATCATTTAAGAATATTTTTCCTTTTAGTTAAATATTAGCTAAGTTAGTTATGAATTTACTCAGCACTACTCAGGGGTGCTGATTCAAAACTTGTTGCAGTATTGAAATTATCGCAGTAATGTTTTGAGTTCAACTAACTGTAATTGCCTTTGTTTTTATTATTATATCCGTTATAGTCACATAAAGTTACATGAAAATCAACTTGAGAAAATATTAAAATATTTGCACTTTATATCAGGATATATGGAACTGTAAGCAGATACAATATGGTGTGTTAAAAAAAAAGGCAGATGACAGAATACAACAGTATTATATAAATAATGATTACTATAGTGCCTGAAGGCCCCAGTCAGGATTGAAGGGCCCCATTGTATTATGTACTAAAAAACACAGAGTAAAAGATTGGTCCCTGCTGCAGAGGGTTTAACTGCAAGAAAATTAATCTAGGCAGAATACCTCTTTTAGTTACAGGTTTTTGTGGTTTCTAGGGAGTTGATGCAGATTTCTCATCAGAACAAAACAGAGCAGCTGCAGGAAGCATTAAAACAGAAGATTCTGAATGAAGATAACTGGAGGGAAAAGGTGATACTATATTTCTAGTTGGTACCATTTTTATTGTTTTCTTTAGTCCTCGTCACTTGTCAAGAACTGTGTACAGAGCCAGATTTAACTTCTCCAGTCCAAGCACGTCTATAGTATTCTTTATGCAAAGTTTTTAAGTGGGTAATCACTAGACAGAGATTAAAGGCTGAATGCAAAAGATTTTGCTATCATCATAATGTTAATTTTGCAGCACTTCATTGTTGGCAAAGTGGAGAGAAAAATGCCCTTCCCTACACCCGGGTATAGCTGCATCCAATACCAATATATTTTAATACTCCAAAGAAAACGATAAAAGAAGAAATAATATCCAGATAAACAAAAGTTTTTGCCCATCAACCTATCCATGCATAACTGTAAGCCCAATAAGAGCTAATCAAATGGACTGTTTTATTTAGCATATTGTGATTTATGAGATGTTAATTCTGGAGCTTGACAAAACCAGATTTTTGCACCTTTTTATGCATTTATTCACAGCAAATAAGTAGAGATGCCAAAAAAACAAACAAATTCAACTGAATTCTTACCATACAATTGAAGATGAGTACAAGATAGAGTTTAATATCATCCTCATTGCTTGGGGCAATAGAACAATGAAGACGTAATGATGACTCTTGAAACCTTATATTCCCTTTCTGAATTCTGTTTTTGAAATATAGAGTTTATTGTCCTCTTAATATGCGCCCATAACGTCTATTAATATATCATTGCAAGTTATGCACATGCATGGAGAGGAGAATGGGCCCCAAAACTAGTTATGCCATCTATAGAGTCAGGGCTGGCAATAGTGACACTTATTTTCAGTTTAAAGGTTTACCTTAAAGGAAATAAGAGGTAGGGAAAACCTGAAGTGATGGGCACAGAGCTAAGAATAATCCCTTAATACAGGAGTGCAGAAGGAGGTTCTGTTACAGATTCTATTTCTATTAGTGTCTGCACCCTTAAAGGTATCCTTTGCCATCTCTGCCAAATAGCCATCCGCTGCTGATGCTGATGCTGTTTTATACTTGCTGCCTCTGCAGAGTAGAGATGTGTGAAAGTAAGGACTTCTTTTGGTGACATTTTCTGCGAGAACTGTCTCTCTTACATTTCAAGTGATTTCACCCTCCTGCAGTTGAACTTTTCCATGAAATGGCATGGCATTGGTTATTTTATTCATTGAATTATACAGAAGTGTGAAAAGCCACTTTCACATAACATTTCTTTTTTTCTTATTTTTGAGTGTTAGTAGGATAGTGACCAGCTTTGACACTTTTTTCTTTTGCGAGGGAAAGAGAAGGTGTGAGACAGAATAAGAATCTTGTTAAATACACACACACTCTCTCTCTCTCTCACACTCACACACACACACACACACATACACACACACACACTTTTTTGATAGAGATAGGGAGAAAAGTGAAGTGAAGGTTGCATATGAGGAAAAGGATAGTTAGCAGAATGGGGCAGGCAGAACTGATTGCTATGAGTAAGTCTGGGGATAAATTATCTTGGCAGAGGAACAGGCTTTTTGAAGTATGCCATACACACACACACACAGAGACTGTGGGAAAGAGATTAGTCATGGTTCTGGGACATGTGTATGGGCTATGTCATTGTGAAAGTAACTCAAGGGCACACACAGAGAGATATATTCAACTCTACTTATGCTCCCCAAACCTGTGCTGCACCAAGAAAAGAGAACTGCCTATGCAAATAGCCAGTAGGTTCATGTGGTGTATGGATTACAGCAGGATGGGGCAAAATTAAAGCACCTCTTCTAACACAGTCCACAAGCTAGATCCCTTCCCAGAGTTTATGTATAGTTCTAGCATTACTGACACTACTTGTGTTCCCCACAAAGAGAGCTATGGGACTTAAGAAAGCTTAATAAAATAATATCAGACAGGAGCAGCAGCAGTTAAGGTGGGCACCGCTGACAATTCAGAGATTAAATCCTGGTTCAGTTACAGACCATGCTGTATGTAAAGTATATAAAACTAAAGTAATAGAAATGAAAAGGAAAGGGGGAAAATGGTCTGCTTCTACCTATACATGGATAGGTGAATATTATATAGGTATAAAGGATCAGCCAAATACAACTTACACATTTTGCAAGTTTACCCCCATTCAAATGTGAGATCCCAATTGAAATAATATTTTCCTCATGGCCTGCTTGAAAGACTAAAAAAGCAATAAAATACATAAACAAACATTCCCATCCCAGCATAGTGAGACTACCTGTAGGGCATGCTGTAAATCAGCCTCCCTACATATATAAAACACTCAATAAAACAGCTTCCTCATTGCAAAACAGCATATAAAATACATAGTAAGCCAGTCGCAACACTGGAAAAATGCATTAAAAACGAGGTATGGGGAAACTTCAGACGTTTTAAAATTTGGTTCAGATAAGCATCCATAAGTCAGCATCATGGCCTTCCATACCCATCAATCCTCTTTTCTCCAACAGGTTCTTTGAGACCGTAGTCACCTCTGCAGGATTCTTGCATTCTTACTTAATACTGTCTTACTGGGAAGGAAGACTTCCATGGTATCTTTTGGGAGTGCATTTTCTTTTCTTTGCCTCTGACAGCTGTGAGGAAAAAGTATAAATTAGCCTTTGCTTATCCTCTTGAACACATGGGGTAGGCTAAACTGTTTAGGTAATCTTGAAAAAATATCATAGTATGAAACACAACCAACTTAGCGCACAACTTGAAGTTGTAACTACAAAAATGCATTGGAATTTTTACCAACAAAATGCCTTCATTTCATGTACTTATTTTAAATGTTTGCACTAGTGCTCGTTTCATTTCAGTTCATCAGTATTTATTATAATCTTTGGACAAGATTTTTCAGTCCTTTTAAAATAAATATATACTTGGTATATAGAGCCAGACTGGGGGGAGTATTTCCAGCTAATTTTTTTTAAAATATACACATACCTCAATCAAGTACAACATTTACAAAAGCTTATTTGTAAGTGTTATTTATATCATTCAGAAATATCATGTTCAGTCAATTAGATTGTATCCTCTACCCATGCAAAAGATCCGTATGTGTTACCATATACTATACTAAGCTACCCATGCGGAGTCATACCAGGATTGCGATCTAATTCAGTAACTGTAATATTCTTCACATGCTTGTCCTAATCTTACTTCACCATCTCTTCTCTCACAATAGTCTCTGGAGTCAGTGAATATGGCACCAGGCCCTGGGGCTAGCATATAACCTTTTGTAACCCCGACCCAGATCATGAGGCAATGGAAAACTGGAGACCATGACTGGAATTTTCAAAGGGGTTAAGAGAACTGAATTTCAGTGGGATTTGGATGTCTAACTATCTTAAGTCCCTGTAAATATCCAGCCCATTTTCTGACTAGCACACCTTTACACACACAAAAAGATATTCCAGGCAAAGAATTGTCACAATGAATTAAGAGATCAAATGGGAAGGAGGACAATGTTGAACAATACCTTTGAATTTTCTGACTCAAGCCTTAAACTTATTTGTAACTACAGTTTTCATTTTTTGGTTCAATATGTGAGCTATATTTGTGAACTCTATTTAGTCTCAGCAAAGTTTCTGAGCTATTAATAATCTGTTATGTCTCTCTTAAAACGTCTTTACTTCACTAGTACAGGATATAATTTTAGTATGAGGTCACGCAGTTTGCATAATCAGAATCTTAGAGACATCCCTCTCCCCTGTTGCTCAGCTTGACATAAAAACTCTATAAAAGACTAGTACAAATAAGAGAAAGCAATTATATGTTTGCTTACATTAAAATGTGATGAACGTCAAGTGCTCTTAAAATGCTCTCATCAGATGAAAGAATAACTAATAAGACATTGTCATCTTTTTCTAGCATCATTGTGCCATTGTATAGGCATAAAGTTTTTTTTTTTTTATTAAAATCCTTTAAATCCACGTTTGAACAAACTTCAGAAACTTAAATAAAAAAAGTTCAAAAATGTGTTGTTTAAATTGTTATTTGGTATTTAATTGCTTTTGGCTACACAAATAATTAGAGACTCAGTAGTTGTTATGCAACTAGAACAAGAACTTTGAAAAACAATTGCCAGTTTACTCATTATTATGGATATTAGTTAATTTCAACTGTTCCTTAGATGTGAAAAATGTAAATTGAGGTGCATTTTTAATCATCAAAATTATTTCTAAGACTATAATAGCGTCGATTGTCATTTCAATATCTAATCAAGTAAACTCCTACAGCAGGCTTGATTCTAGGATAAACTTGCTGTAATTAATAGTTGTGATATGATTTTCTATAAATTGAATCCTAAAACTCTTATTTCTAAGATATAATAAACCAGAAGATAGTTTTTGATACATCTATAATGCCACATTTAAAGCTGTCTCATGACTTCATAATAATATAAAATTCCATTTTCATGGTCCTATAGTGCTTCAATATATACTGACTCCAGGCTAGCACTGGATATGAGTTTCATGATCAATAACAGAATTTTTAACAATGTGGTTAAAAAAATTAAAACATAGATAGAGGTTTTTTGTTAGAAAAGAGGACCATATACACCATCTTCCCCAAAAAAAGTGTTTAGTGATTTTTGATAGATATTTAACTCCTGAAATTAGATAATTATAGCAAAGTCAGTCTGTAAAGCTGATACGTTATGCAATTTTTTTAATATTTAGAAGTTAACATACTACAGTGTATGTTTAGTATAATATTTATGATCATTTAACAAATTGAAAGATGGTCCATTAGAACTATGCTGTGCAGAAAGACCATGCTAGTGCACAGATTTGTCCTTCAGATGTCCTTCAGAATCCAAACTTACATTTAAAGAAATTATGAATAAATTTTCAAACTTAAGCAGCTAAATAGGTGGCCTGATTCTAAGAAGTTCTGCCACAGCTGGACCTCCTGTGGAATAACTGAGAGGTGTGGCTGCTCAGCACCTCTGTAAATCAGGCCACTTATTTAGGTGCCTAATTTTGGATTTAGGTGTTTTGGTTGCTTTAGGTGCTTTGGCTGTGAGGTTATTCTGAATGCAGACCACCAGTGCAAGGTTCTCATCTTAAATCTGCAGACAGAATGAATCCTGAGAGATATAAGCTGCCTCCTTCATCTCAATGGGGTGTTGTATCTTTGATTATTTATGATTACAATTTAAAGGTGATCTGAAGAGTGGGGAAAATGAGACTGCTTGTTAATTATCTTCAGTGGGGACCCATGCAAGCAATGTCCAGTGAAGAAATGATGACTCCATACCATAGTAACTATGGTTCTTTGTGATGATTACCTGCATAGGGTCTCATTCTTAACCCATCCTCATTCCCAATATTTCAGAGACTTGCAAAAGGTTCTTGATTTAGTGAAAATGGAGACACTTAAGGACATACATAAGAGTGCTAATGCTGCCCCAATTGACACTACTGTCCAGAAAGTTCGAGCTT
The DNA here is from genome assembly GCF_025201925.1 of Gopherus flavomarginatus. Lineage (NCBI taxonomy): Eukaryota > Metazoa > Chordata > Testudines > Testudinidae > Gopherus > Gopherus flavomarginatus. Next base: position 90,438,738 of record NC_066624.1, read on the forward strand.
GCGCACACAAGACATATATATATATATCACCTCAGTGAGGGCCATGAGATTTATAATCTCAAATACCCAATTTCTATGGTAAATTATTATTCATCGGCAGAGCTGAGTGGCACAGGCTGAATAATAAAATGTATATGTAAGAAAGAAAACTTAGGTGAGGGACATATGTCCTACTTGTAGCTTTTTCCCAACAAGGATGAAGAAACGGAAGGATCTTCACCTTAAGATGCAACTCCTGGAAAAGACTATGCGTTGCTCTTCAGAACCTGACCACAGGAGGACAGACAACAGTTCAAGCATCAAACTCAGTACAGATTGTTCTCTGAGCTGAGACCTCAAGGTGTATCTAGGAGATCTAAGCTTCCCAGACATCACCAATCAGCATAATTATAGTAGGCCCTTTTCACCAGTTTTTGTTGGCTTTGAAGCAGTCATTTTGACATTTGAGTTGAGGACTACACACTAACCATATCTCACCTTCCTCTCTTTTTATGGTGCATGGATAGAGATTACTTTGGACAAGTCAGTGCTCAACACCATAAAGGAGGGATATGTCATCCAGTTCATCTCCCTCCCTTTCCATAGTCCACCTTTCCCACACACTGGACCAGCAGGGCCAGGACCCTGGCCCGGGGTGGCGGACGGGACCCCGTACAAAAATTGGGGGTGCTGCAGCACCCCCCACACACCCTTAGTTCCCACGCCTATGAAAATACAGAGGATGGCAGGCAAACTCTCATCTCTAGACACTTTGAATATGTCTTGTAGTCTCTTAGTGGACTCAACATATGATTCCACATGGAAGCAGAGGTTAGTAATGGAAGGACAAAAGAACCTTAAGTCTAACATGCTAAGAAAAATGGATGGTATCTTTTTAAGACAGAGTCCAGCCTTGGAATTGGTAATGACTAAGAATCTGAAAACTGGTAAACAGACTAGTGTCTGTGTTGATGCAAATTACCTGATTGATTGGGGGTAGAAGGACTTGCCTATACCCCTGAGCAAAGAGGACGCACCTGGCCAGCCAACGGGTTCTGTTACACAAAAGAGCTCAGATTTTGACCCTTCAGAACAGGGAGGAAGGGAGAAACTAAACTTTACAAATAAAAGTCACAGGTTAACCCTAAAATACCAAAGCTCCAATGGTATTGAGCAGAAGGCACGGCATGACAAAATTGATTGTAAATGTACACTTGTAATGCATTTAATGTTAATATTAATGCTAATGTTAATTCTTGTGACTAATGTGTTGCTAATATCAAGAACTGTAAAAATGTACAATGTGCCTAATCTTTTGGAAAACCCCCTGAACACGTTAAGAGTGATACCTAAGAACACACTTTATGTTAAAAGGCCTTGTGATACTGATATTTGACGAAAACAACGAGGAGTCCAGTGGCACCTTAAAGACTAACAGATATACACCTCTACCCTGATATAAGGCTGTCCTCAGGAGCCAAAAAATCTTACCGCGTTATAGGTGAAACCACATTATATCGAACTTGCTTTGATCCGCTGGAGTGCGCAGCCCTGCCCCCCTGGAGCACTGCTTTACTACGTTATATCTGAATTCGTGTTATATCGGGTCACGTTATATCAGGATAGAGGTGTATTCAGGCATAAGCTCATTGTTTTTGTGGATACAGACTAACATGGCTACCCTCTGATACTTGATATTTCACAGTTAGTGCTTGTAACTAGTCTTGAAACTACACAGGAGAAAAGACATTGCAGACCTAATGTGCTGTATAAGAAGAGAAACTGAGGCACATGACTATATTGCTTTCATGGCTAAATGCGAAGATTCTACACTATAAAAAACATTAATGTTTACATTAACTTGATGTTAATTGGGTTCCCTGAGTTTTCCCTGTTTCTTAGTAGTTTGTCCTGAATTTGGCATTCTCAGTTGTGACCCAAAAAGGCATGGTTACACAACGCAAGTCAGTGCACCCCAAGCTACAATATCTGCAACTCACAGCATTGATGATCTCTGGTTGAACAATGAGGGGAGAGTTTGTTCCTGAGATGTCTGGGCTATTTTGGTGAGCAGCAGAAAGGATTCCACCAGAGCCACACATGCAGCAAAATGGAAAAGATTTTCAATCTGGTGGAATCTCACCAATGATCACCAAACAGCACAGAGGTTAGATATTATACTATACTGTCTGTTACAGCTGAAATCCTCTGGTCTCTCTGTCAGTTCAGTGAGAGTCCATCTAGCATTCATCTCTGCAGTAGACCCACCAGTGAATGAGTATTCTATCTTTTCACGCCCTTGGTATCCAGATTTTTAAAGGGGAAAATTCCCTTGCACTGTCCTGTATCTGAGTCAGCATTTTTATGGGACCTGAATGTAGTACTGTCTTGCTTGATGGACCCCCCTTTGAACCTTTGGCAACAACATTTCTGCCACTGTTATCAGTGAAATAGTGTTTCTGGTAGCAGTTACCTCTGCAAGGAGGGTGTCAGAGCTACTTTTAGCTGATTCTTCCTTCACATATTCCACAAAGACAAGGTCTCTCTTAGTCTGCATGCTAAATTTATGCCTAAAGTGGTTTCATCATTGCACCTCAACCAGACTATTCATCTTCCAATGATCTTTCCAAAGCCTCATTCTTCCAAGGCCGAAGAAAAGCTTTATAAATTGGATGTCAAAAGGGCTCTGGCACTTTGCTTGTACTGCACAAAGTCTTTCAGATCCTCTCCCAAACTCTTTGTATCCTGTGCTGAGAGGATTAAAGGGCAACCTGTTACAGCCCAGTGTATTTCATGTTGGATTTCTGACTATCGAGCTTTGCTACACTTAACCTGACAAATGTATGTCCTCCACCAAGGATAACAGTCCAATCCATTCTAGGGCTCATTCTACTTCTTCGGCCTTTTTGAGCAAAACCCCTGTAGTGGACATTTGCAAAGCAGCCACATGGTTATGCATACAAACCTTCTCCAGACACTATTCTATTACTCAGACTTCCTAAGATGAGGCCAACTTAGGCAAGTCAGTGTTAGTTGCTCTTCAAATAATGTGATGTCCCACTCCCTGTCCGGAAACTGCTGGTGAGTCACCTCATAGTAGAATGTATATGTGCACAATTACTTGAAGGAGAAAAAATGGTTACGTGTCGGTACAGTAACTGTTGTACTTGAGGTATGTTGTGCACAGAGGCATTCCATGACTCTCCCACCTTCCCTAGTACTTCAGGTACTATATTCTGGCCATGTGAAGGAAGAGAGAGAAAGTGGCCAGGCCCTTTTATATCTTTGGCTCAGTGCACAAGGACAGTTGGGAGGTACATGCGCCTCTTGCTGGCACTGCTAGCAAAAGTTGTTGTTTGAGAGTTCATTGGGCACACATCACCCACAGTGAAATGCATAAGTGCACAACACATTTTGAAGAACAACGGTTACTGCACAAGTAACTGGGTTTTTGTGACATGTATGGGTTTTCAACCTTAAAAAATAATATAATGAGCAGAGGTTTACCTGCAGGTGCAAGCTTTGCTGGAAAAAAATAGTCCTTCTTCTTAACCCAGCTAAGGATTATATAATCTAGCATTAGCACAGGAGTTATTCTTTTTTTTTTTTCCCCCAGAAAGGAAAAGTAATAGTTTGGTCCAACCACCTCTGTGTCCTTACTCCACACTTCATTTCATTTCATCCCATTACATTTAGAAGGATTATTCAGCAAATCCCCAACCCACTAGGAAATATCAGAGAGTGCAGAATATGCCAGCCATTTGTTCAGCCTAATTTTCAGGGAGCAAATTAGATCTCTGCTGCAACATCACTCACTTATGATTAATTTCATATATAATTCAAGAAATTGTTTTTAACCTGTCAAGCCAGGGTTACAGCTATGTGAAAGAGTGCTTCTCTCCCCATGTGATACCATGGCAGGTGAGATCGGCTGAGGTTCACAAGCTAATGACTTTTTGGTTTTTAATATGAAGAGCTAGTGGCAAAATGGCTTCAGTTGAGGAATTGACTTTCCCTCGGTCTTCTGATCTTAAGAGCATAATGCAAGGCCTATCTGTTTTCCCAGGCTTTTGAGAAGGGGATGATTTATGATGATATGTGTGAAATTAGATATTGGGTTATTGATAGTCTTGATGAGTCATTTAGATAAAGAAGAATTTGTAGTTTCTAACTGATTTACTTTGTAAAAATGTGTAGTTGTTATAGTAAATGAGCCCCTAGAGTATATAGCTATGCATATTTCCAAAAATCCAAATGTATACTTAATGCAAAGTAAATGATACTCTGTCTACTGGGGATGGACATGTTGATATAATTCTGATTCCTGTCTAGGGCCAGAAAAAGTAGTGTCAACATTTTGTGGGAATTTCTCATTAGTTTGCCAATCTGGAGGCCTGATCCTGCAAAATGCTCTGTCACCTGTGGGAAGCTGAATCCCCTCAGATTGTTGTGAAGTCAGTGGACGTTAAGAGCTGGTATCACTGCCAATTTTGCAGACTCTGCTGTTTCCAATAATTCAGATATATATTGGGTAAGCATCCAAACTTTGGAAGCGTATCTGAATTGAATTTGAACTTCACGCCATTTGAGTCTGCTAAACCTTATAATAACTAAGAACGTTCTCAGTGTGAAAATGCTGTGAGATAACTTGGTATATTTTATTTTAAAAACAGTGCGTTTTCTTATCTAGATGGAAATCGGTCTAGCTAAACACCAAGCACGACACACAGAAGAGATTTTCAGGCTAAAGGAAGATGCTAGAATGGAACTAGACATTGAAAGACAAAAGCACCAAGAATTAATAGCAAAATATCAGAAAGATCAAGAGGAACTGCAGATGAAGGTTTGGAGCAATTGAAAGGAAGTTGGTGCTGCAGTAGATAATATACCTTGAAGACGAAAAAGAGTGTGTGTGGGGGGGGAACCGAATCCCTTGAGGTTGTGTTTCTTTATCTAGATAGGTTTCTAGCATCTCATTACACTTTCTCCCTGTTTTAGTACATACAGTACATTTTGTATTATTTGAAAGGGAACAGAGCAAACACATTTTGCATATAGCTATTTCAATTAAAGGTATTATAGGGCAGATATTTTTGCATTTACTCAGACCCAGATTTCTCATAGCTATAGTTTTTTGACCTGTTGATTTTCCTTACAGTGTCATACAATGGGCTAACTGAAATTTTTTTTTAAATCAAACTATATTTCTTACACAATGTATTTAATTAAAAGTAAAATCAAAGCCCTGGGACTACTCTGAACTATACTGGGCTGGCATAGAGCTATCCGCAGTGGTTTCTCCCTCTTCAGCTGAGTTTAGTGCTTATTGGACAAAACCAAGTATTGAGTCCATTAGTTCTCCCTTTATCTATGTTAATTTCTTTCATTCAATACAATTTTCTATTCCTTTCTCTTTTCAGGTGTTTTTCTAGCTAGATAAACCACCAGTTATCTGAATCCTATTTATCCAAATCTGAGTTTTCCAAAATTCATATAAAAACTGAAAATACCATATATACTCAATCATAAGCTGGTTCGTTTATAAGCCAGAAGTGGAGAATCTCTGGCCTCGCCTCTTCCCTTCTGTCTCTGCTGGCTGTGCTGCCTCTCCTTGCTCCCTTTGTTGTGGGGAGTGGTTGTGTCCCATCTCTCCCTCTCTATAGTGGTTCATAAGCCGACTCTTTTCTCTGATGCTTCCCTTTTTTACTAAAAAAATTTGGCTTATGAACAAGTATATACGGTAGTTTTCCAAAAGTTTTAGATGTCCCTTGAGACATTTGGAGAATCAAGAAAGAGATTTTTATTATGTTTATTTCAAATTCATTATGTTAAGCCAGGTTTTTAAACAGTTGAAAATAAAACATTTTATTTACATAGTATCTGTATATTATTTTTAAACGAAGACTATCTACTTGCTCTAGAAGTTGAAGTTGAGATTAGAAATCAGAAGACTTTCCCATTTCTAGCACAGTTTCACTATTTGATCTTAGGCAAATCACTTAATCTCTCTGTGCCTGAGTTTTCTTACATTTTTGAAGCACTTTGACATCCTTGAAGGGTACTCTATAGGTCCAAAGTAGTGATATTGTTCATTTATACCTGTTAGGACCTGTACATCTTCACTTTCTTATTCACCTGCAAAGATCCTTTTGTCTGGTATTAAATTCTACATAACCAAAGAAATTATTGCATGTGAACTAATGTAAGATTTATCATACAGATACCTGAATTAATATCCAGTGCCATCAACAGCCTAAGGATGGAAGTGGGAATTCTTAAAAACCAGCTTCAGGAAACCCAGATCAAACTTACAGAGAAAGCTGGAGATAAGGAAGAAGAAATGCGAAGCCTTAAAAGGCTGGTTACTAAGCTTGAATTTCAGCTGAAGAAGGAACAGAACAACAGTGATTCATTATCAGAGGGCATGAGGAAAGAAATTAAAGAGAAGTCAGATGAATTGGAAAAATTAACCCAGGAGCAAGCAGAGCTGATTCAGAATTTGAGTCAGGCTCAAGAGGAGGTAGGAACTTAACCAAAGACATGCCCAGCTACCTTTAGTATTGTGTGCTGTTCCATTTTCATGTTACAAATGTGCAACTTAGATCAAGCTAAAAAAGTGCAAACTTTTAGAATAAAATAAAATCTTCAACTCTAGTGTGTTAATTTTAAAAGTCTTTAAAATGAATTATCTGTAAGTCAAATGAAAAGCAAATTTTATGAACACATTTTGAAATAATTAGTGTGAAAATCCATGTTAGGCAGGCTCTGCAAGTAGTGCATTATTACAGGGATACTCATCCTTTTCAGGTTCTCGGAGGTACCTCTCCTTCAACCTCATGTTTAACAACACTCTAGAGATATGCAGGTATAATTGAAAGGAACCCTGGATTTTTTCAAAATAGAAAACATGGACTATTACAAGCACTTTAAACATTATAGTTTAAAGATTCCATCTAGCAATCTTATTCATATTTGAGATACTTAATTAGAAAAAAAATTGTACTTCTACACCATGGATATGGAAGTGCATAAAATGATTCACAGAAATCAGTTCACAACTATTTTGCATGCAGGGGAAAAAAAGCTAGCTTTTTGGATAATTTTTTCACAATGAATGATTCAATCAGCTTGAATAATGCAAATATGCACAGATAGCCATGCCTCTGTTGCATCAAACAATTCCAAATATTTCTTCTTTTTCTGTCCAATATTTCTTCTGTCTAATGAAACCCTAGACACAATAGAGATGCATTCCCTGCAAGCCGTCTCTTTTGGGTACATCTGCACTGCAATAAAAGAACAGGAGTACTTGTGGCACCTTAGAGACTAACAAATTTATTTGAGCATAAGCTTTCGTGGGCTACAGCCTCACTTCTTCGGATGCATAGAATGGAACATTTATTGATGAGATAAAGCTTATGTTCAAATAAATTTGTTAGTCTCTAAGGTGCCACAAGTACTCCTGTTCTTTTTGCGGATACAGACTAACACAGCTGCTACTCTGAAAACTGCAATAAAAGACCTGCGGCATGGCTAAGGCTAGCTTCGATCAGTATCAGAGGGTAGCCGTGTTAGTCTGGATCTGTAAAAGCAGCAAAGAATCCTGTGGCACCTTATAGACTAACAGACGTTTTGGAGCATGAGCTTTCGTGGGTGAATACCCACTTCCTCAGATGCATGTAATGGAAATATCCAGGGGCAGGTATATATATGTGTGCTAGCAAGCAAGCTAGAGATAACGAGGTCAGTTCAATCAGGGAGGATGAGGCCCTGTTCTAGCAGTTGAGGTGTGAAAACCAAGAGAGGAGAAACTGGTTCTGTAATTGTGGGGGTTGTAACTCAGGGATAGTTCCGCTTGTTCCCCTTTTCTCCCAGTGAGAATGAAAGCAGATTGCGTAGGGATGATATTTTGAGACTAGTGGATTGCCGTTTCACTCAAGTCAAATCTGAGACTTTGTGCAGCCATAGGTCACTGGCTTTGGAATGACGCAGTAAATATCAGAACTGATGGGACAAAGCCTCATATAAAAATTCAGTAATTCAGTCACACTTGAAAATAATATAAAAGTGACAGGAAAGGTGACAAACTGTAGTTCTCTGTTCTTAAAAAAAGGTCAAATATGAAAAAAAAAACATTTCTAACCACAAAATAAACTTCCTTCAAGTGTTTTTCTGCTTCAGCAGATTAAATGTTCCACAGTATTATTCCTCAATAACTTTCATAAATTGGTATTTGACAATTTCACCTTTTAGAATAGCTCTTATGGAAAGACTGAAAATAAAACAGAAATGTCCCAATAGCATGACTAAGTAGAACTATAGAAAACATTTAACATGATTTAAACAGTGGGAGCAGATTGAGATTTGACATGTGAAAGTTGTATTTTAGCCACCGACTGCCTATGTAGTAGCATTCTACTAGCACGAAAACACAATCTCTCTCCTGCTACCCATCTGAACCATTCACACCAACTCATCCGCAAATCTTTGAGCCAAGTACTGATATGATTTATGTAGTCATTGTAAAGCAAATCCTCACTTGTCAGCAGGTCAGATTATGCCTCATTGTGTTTCACCTACAGTGGAATGGTTTTGACAGGTCAATCAGAAACAGACAGCTGAAAAATTAGAAAATTGTGTATCTGTTTTTTTTTGTAGTGTAGTCATAAATTTACCAACTCACCCTGTATATGACTATATACCCTCTGATCACCAGTACCCTTATTTGAGGAGTTCAGTAAGCACCCAGCATCTATCCCTTTTTGAGTGATGGGGTTTCATAAAGTATGTATTTCTTTCTATTTGCAGAACTCTCTTCTCCAGGAAACAGTGCGTAGAGAGTGTGAGGAACGCTATGAGCTAACTGAAGCTTTGACTCAAGCTAGAGAACAAGTATTGGAACTGAAGAGGCTCAGTGGAAACTTCCCACTGTCACAATGTTCACTCAGTCAGGGCAGCCTAACCTCCTGTGCTGCACTGGTCAGTAATCACGGACAGAAGAGCCTTATGAGCTCAGACTCTGGGAAAGGAATCACACGCTTGGGCCTGTGTGGCATTTCAAGAGCTGCTAATACACCAGCCTTCGACAAGCACAAAAGCAGTGGCAAAGTGGGTTTGCCAGCTCTAACTCCACCACACCCTCCCAGGGGAAGAGCATCTTCTGTGAATGAATCCAAGAACAGAATAGCTGCCGTTATAAGAAGACAACTGAGTCAGCTCTGATGTGTAAAAATGTCAAAGACAGTACGTTGATAAACCATGACAACCATTTCAGTGCATCATAGGGTCACTTAATTGTGGACCACAGGGGCAAAATGGTACCAGAAAGTTAACTTTTCCTGGCAATTAGCCCATTTCTATTTTTTTAAAACAATTTAAAATTAAGCTAAAATCTGTTATGTAGTTATATATTACAAGGTAATCATGGTTGCTTATTTTTTGGTTAAACAATATAATGGAGTTAAAATGTTATATATATTTCAAGATGGGAAATATACAAATGAAAACACAGTACCCCTCCAAGAGGTATTTTCAGCAAATCTGGCACAATTGTAATTAAGATATTTGCAAAGCTGCAGAATCATTTCACCAAACCACCACCATGTCCTGGTCTTCATATTTCAGATTGTATCCAGTTTAACTCCAGTGCCAGTTAGTGCGGTACAAATGTAGCTCATTCATTAAGGGACAGATTTTGTCCTCCTTTCATTGAGTAGTAACATACTTGCAAGTAGTTCCATTTCAGCCAATGGGAATAATGTACTAGTCACCATGAGAGAAGATGGCAGAGTCAGACCCCAAATAATAGACAAAATATTGCAAAGAAGCAACCTCCTACCTATTGCTGTGTACATCCTGTACCCACTCCAGTAAAGGAATAGCACTATTAACTCAAAGGAGTAGTGATGTGGGCCAGAGCCCATATGTAAATTGACATAGCTCCACTGAGGTCATTGAAACTATGCCAATTTAGGCATATGAGGTGCTAAAAGTCTTATAGGGATCTGTTAAAATTCTTCCTTTAAGAGAAATGACTCACTGTGTACCAAAATGAAAACACACTGTCCCTAGGGTATACACTGTTCCACTTACTTTTTCCGTAATTCAGGACCTCAAGTGATGTGACAGCTTCAGTAATGCATTATATCCAAAAGCCAGCAGGTTCGGTACTGCCTCGTCTGAAAGATGTGGCCTTTTGATTTTTCATCAAACAAACACCATCATATTGAGCCACCTCTGTTTAGTTTGAGGTGCTCCTTCTGCTTGTACGTAGGGGCATGCGCTCAGTTGTTACACAACAGAGTTAACATTTTCATTTTACTACCATGAACTTGGGGCTGTGCTTTTTTCTGGAACATGTCACAGGGATACTCATTTAAAATAAATAAATAAACCTAGCAGTCTGTGTTAGTTTGATGTGATTGGGTTAGTGCTCTATGGTAGTCTCAGATTTCACTCCCTGGGCCACCAAATCCTTGGAATGCTCTGAGACAGTCACTCACACTTACCTTTGTGTGTTCCTAGGAGAGTTCTGTTCAGGCTCAGCTTCAGGCTGGTGGCTGTGACATGACCTAAAACCTCATGGGAGGGAGATTAAAGGAGGAAATTTTGGAGATTCTCAGAGCGTAATCAGAAACTAGAGGACTGAGAGATTCCACGGTCCTTTTGAAAGCTTCAGAACTGGACACACTGTTCTCCTCTAGTCATGTTGTTGTTCTTCACAGGACTCTTTATAAGTGCTAGCCATGAGATACTTTTGTAATCACACACTGGATCTTGACCTCTTAATTTCCTGGTCCTGAAATGATCACAGTGTTCTAAGATGACTGTAGTATTCCATGAGAAACAAGGTGGGTGGGGTAATATCTTTTATTGGACCAACTTTGAGCTTAACAGAGCTCTTCTTCAGGCCTGGAGGAGAAAAGTAGAGCTAGAATTAGGCCAATGCTGAGCACTTCTATAAATCCCACCTCTATTTCCTAGCTCTATATGCAATATATGTATATACACACACTGTTTTATTGGAATTATTTAGTTACGCTGTTACTCATATGGACCAGATCCTTCAGTCTTTCATGCAGGCAAAACTCCCATTGACCTCGGAGGAGTTTTGCCTGCCAAGGAGCGATATGATTAGTTCACATCTCAATTATAAACAGAAAGGGTCAGATCTCCATGGCCAACTGAGTTCTGCTTGGTCCAGGGCCTGAGGAGTGGCAGGAGAGGCCTTTCCACTTCTCTGAATGTGGGACTAAACAGGGAGACTCAGGGCTGCTGTAAAATATGCCAGCTTACATTCCCCTATGGGCTACTTCACCAACCAGAGATCGCCAGAGGGCAATGAGAGGAAAGGGAAGCGGAGACTAGGTATAGTGCCACCTCTGCTTGTTTTATGCCACTTGGAGATTCCCCTACATCCGGGGAATCCTTATCTCCCATATTAGAGCAGTTGTCCATCCCCTTTGTGCTGCTGGAGCAGTGCAAAAGGGACAGAGGCATAGTCTGGGATCTGGTCTGCTGTAAAGTAGATGTAGCATCATAGACTATGAACCTCAGAGTCATAAAATGTAAAGTAAGAAATACCAAACTAAAATGAAAACAATCATTGGAGTAAAGTCATTAGCACTGAGAGAGCATATAAATCGCAGATCAAGGAGCTGGTCAAGAACAGAGTTCCTGGCATCCCTTTCTGTCCTTACCTCACAGAAATCCAGAACACTCTGCTAAGCAATAAAACAAAATGCATTCATGTCAGGAAACCCTGCTCAGTGATGCTGAGGTTTTAAAGACAACGTAACAGGATCGAAATTAATTTCACAGAGCAGAACTACGGCATCAAAAATGTAATAGCTAATGCATTTCTTTTATTTGGCTGAAACTTGCCAACGAGGTAGCACTAAAAATGTATTTTAAGGTCCCTGTTTCCATCAGGGAGCCATGGTGTTGGCTGGAGGTAATATGGCTGTTAAAAACGATGGCATTTGTGAAGTAGATTTGTCCAAAGAATGTGGCTTGTACTATTATGTAGCAGACATAATGGAATACTGAAATAAGTGTGCTTTAGAAGGGCTGTATAGTTCCTCATGCTTCAGGACATAAACCAATCTTTCACCAGTATGGGTTAGGGAAAAAACTTTCCTGTGTGCAGGTTATCCCATAGCTGCCTACTGCAGGGTTTTGTGTATCTGCCTCCAAAGCAGCTGGTTCTGGATGCTGTCAATGACAGCATAATGTACCTTAGAGCAGACGCCCAACCTCACCTGCCACCCTATCAGCAGCCTCATGAGTCAGGGAGCACAAAGTTGGCATAGAGCTTCTCCCTCCCCCAGGTCCTGTACCAAGCACAGTTCAGCTGGACCTGATGATCAGGGCCAGTAAATGGCCGCTTTGCACGTGTTTTTTAAATATGTGTCAATCTTGGCATGAATTAGGAAATGCTTTGTTTGTCCTTTTAGGCCATGTTTTTGATTTTTGGCCAAGCCAAGTGAGGTCTTACAGAGAAATTCTGTCAAGTGAAGTGTAACATGATACCTTTGATCACTGCATCCAGTGGATTTCAGCAGTTTGGGGAATGAGCTAGGCCCCAACAGGCAGAACGCTGTTGATTTTGGTTGAACGCGGAAGAGGGAATGGGAGACATGAAGCTCCTGACAGAGCCATCAGCTTCAACTATCTCTGTAATTGTCTGTAGCTCAGTGAACCAGTTGATAAGAATGGTAGGGGGAAAGGATTGTGTGCAGCTGGAACACAGAGCCTCTGACATGGGGGAGCAAATGGGTGAACTCTGGTATGAGGGAAAGGGACATGGGTGCCCCTGGCATACAGGGAACTGTGAGGACACACGCAGCCCCTGTTATAAGGGAGGGGAGGGGCGGCTGAAGTGGCTCCCTGCAACGGATGGGGATGAGAGAGTGGCACATAGGGCACTTGGAGGGGAAGGGGACGGGATGAAGGGATGGAAGGAGCTCCTGGGGTACAATGTGCTCAGGCTAAAGAAGCAACAAATTGTGCAAAACCCTCTTGTTTAGCAGTGCCTTGGGATTCTCATTACATATTTGGGAGTTCTCTAGTGACTTTTTTTAACTCCTGTAAATTCAGCCCATTTTTACCGACCCAGCCAACTGTGTTGCCTACTTCATAAAAAGCTAGCGCGCTCTAGCTGTTGAAGGCAGGGGGAATCATGCCATTGACATTAATAGGGCCTGGAGCAGGTCCAGAGTGTCTGCTGTATTTCTCAAAGACTTCGACTTCCAGTCCTATTAAGGGGTCACTTTTTTTTTAATTTAAAATCCTTCACAGCTGATTTTTACAAGATAAATGTTGATTTGCCTCATAGATAAGAGATGACAACTGAGCCTGTCATGTAATGACTGGTTATGATGTGGGATCCCAGTCCACTTGTAGTTTTTTTCAATGAAGGAAGAAAGTTGACTTCAGAAAAAGTGGTCTTTGTATCTTAGCAGCATTAAAAATATATAGAAATAGAAACTGGAGCCAGGGCACCTACGATATATTGTTAAAGGGTATGAATTAGAAAAAAAAAGGCTAGACATATTTCTTGTCATTCATAAAGAGCTGTTCTCTGAAGTACAATGTGGTCTAAACTCTAGATCTGGCACTTAGCAATATTCTATAAGCATTGCCCTTTAAGGCATGTGTTATGATGTGGAAAGCTGCTGTGCATTTGCAATAGGAGGAAGAGAACTGAGTTAGATAAAGATGAAATTAGGGAGATTTCCCTTCATTAGCAAAAGCCCTAATCTTTGAGTATAATTATTTAAAATGGGGTTTAAGCCCGTTAGGCCTAGTTGTTGTTAGCATTATGTCTCTCGATGCTGCAGGTAGGTTAGCTTCCACTATAGTCACAATAAACCCCGTAAGCACTGATATTGGCACAAGGTAACAGAGTCTAATAATGCTTAGCACTTATGTGGTTTTTCATCCTCAAAGCATGTTACAAAATTAATTTTAATACTATAGTAAAAAGGACTCTGTAAGTGACTTGTTGAGCAGAGCCTAACACTGGAAATATAATTTGTGGGATGGAAAATCTGAACAGCTGGCACTGCATTGCAAACTGTTCCCAGATAATGGGGGGAAAAAATCATCTTCCAAACAAATATGTGGAGCATTCCAGCATATTATTTTTTGCCTACCTCATGAGATGCCCTTCTATCCCCTGAAAACAAATGAGCAACAACCATTCCATAGTTGCAGTTTTCCACCTGCAGCCTTGTATTACTGGTCAATGAAGGTCCGTGCCAGGATGTGGCTGACTACTTCTTCCCAATGAGCTCAGGGACAATTTTTTAGTGTTCCATAACAGCAAAGATTCTGTTATGTATAACACAGGTCCCATTACATGATGATAATCTTCCTGCCCTGCAAACGGTGTATGTGTGTGTTTGATGTTATAAATGTACAGAAACATTTTGGCTGTATTAGCATTACACTAATGTAAGTGGACAATCAATGATTCATTTGGTATTTATTGCAGTACAAATAGCTGCAAGGAGCTAAACGTATATATAAGGAACTTTTATAGCACTTTCCTTAAAAGAAAAGTCTCCCTGTGAAATGTGGCCCCCAAATTAAAACCCAGTGTTCCTACAATATCTACTTTACTCTGACGGGACAGAAAGTTCTTATTGTGGGCTCCATAACTCATGACCCCGACTGGTATGAAGGCTTCAGTGATGCATCTGGTACAAAAGACAAGAGCTTTGGTACTTCCTCAGGCCTAGTCTACACTACTAGTTTAGGTCGAATTCAGTAGCATTACATTGAATTAACCCTGCACCCAATTTCTGTACTCCTCCCCGATGAGGGGAGTAGTGCCAAAATCAACATTGCCGGTTAGAATTAGGGTTAGTGTGGAAGAAATTCAACTGTATTGGCCTCTGGGAGCTATCCCACAGTGCACCATTGTGACCGCTCGGGACAGCAATCTGAACTCAGATGCATGGGCCAGGTAGACAGGAAAAGCCCCATGAACTTTTGAATTTCATTTCCTGTTTGCCCAGTGTGGAGAGCTGATCAGCACAGGTAACCATGCAGTCCCAGAATTGAAAAAGAGCTCCAGCATGGACCGTGCAGGAGGTACTGGATCTGATCGCTGTATGGGGAGATGAATCCATGCTATCAGAACTCCGTTCCAAAAGACGGAATGCCAAAACATTTGAAAAAATCTCCAAGGCCATGATGGACAGAGGCCACAACAGGGACTCAACACAGTGCCATGTGAAACTTAAGGAGCTGAGACAAGAGTACCAGAAAGCCAAAGAAGCAAACGGACGGTCCAGTGTAGAGCCGCTTCAACACTGAGCTGAATTCTAGTGGGGGCTGCCACCACTACACCACCCCTATCCGTGGACTCCAATGATGGGGTACTCTGTCGCCATGCCTGAGGATTTTGCGGATGGGGAAGATGAGGAGGAGGAGGATGACGAGGTTGAGGAGACCGCACAGCACACCATTCTCCCCAACAGCCAGGATCTTTGTCTCAGCCTGACTGAAATACCCTCCCGACCCTCCCAAGGAGTATCCCGGATCATGAAGCTGGAGAAGGGACCTCTGGTGAGTGTACCTTTGTAAATATAAGATATGGTTTAAAAGGAAGCATTTTTTAATGATTAATTTGCCCTGAGGACTTGGGATGCATTCGTGGCTGGTACAGCTACTGGAAAAGTCTGTTAACATGTCTGGGGATGGAGCGGCAATTCTCCATGAAGCTCTCCTGGTGGTACTCTAAAAGCCTTTGCAGAAGGTTTCTGGGGAAAGCAGCCTTATTCCATCCTCCATGGTAGGACATTTTACCACGCCATGCTAGTAGCAAGTACTCTGGTATCATTGCATGACAAAGCCTGGCAGCGTATGGTCCCGGTGTTTGCAGAAATTCAAGCAACATCCATTCTTTATTTCTCTGTGTTATCCTCAGGAAAGTGATATCGTTCATGGTAACCTGGTTGAAATACGTGAATTTAATTGAAGGGACATTCATAGGTGGCCATTACTACTGGGCTGTTTGCCTGTGGCTGAAAAGAAATCCTTCCCGCGGTTAGCCAAGCGGTGGGGCGGGGGAGGTATTGGCCCTGAGCTGTTTGCATTTGGCTAGCGGGGATCTTCCCTGATACCAGCCACGTGGTTGGGGAAGGGTTAAAGCGATTATCGCAGCGAAAAGGATGCGGGGGCAGAGCTTCACACTGAGCAGTTCGCGTTTGGCTAGCCGGGATCGTCCCTGATACCAGCCACGCGGTGTGGTGGGGGGAGGGTTAAAGCGGTCATCCCAGAGAAAAGGATGGTGGGGAGTGAGTTTGTACCGAAATCACATGCGCTATGTAATGTGAATAGTGTTGTTCACTGTGAAAGAGTATACCAATTGTTCTGTAAAACGTATCTTTTTAAATACTTCTCTCCCTTTTTTGTCTCCTGCAGCTGCAAATGTTTCAAGCCTCCCTCCTCCGTCCCAAAGGCTATCTCAGATAAGGTGGTGAAAAAAATGCACACACGATGAAATGTTCTCTGAGCTCATGCAGGCCACCCGCACTGAAAGAGCTCAGCAGAAAGGGTGGAGGGACACAATAGCACAGGACAGGAAAGCGGCCAATGAACATGAGGAGAGATGGCAGCCGGAAGATCAGAGGATGCACGAAGCAAGGCTGGGGCTACTGCGGGAACAAACGGACATGATCCAGCACCTGGTGGAGGAATGTCAGCTGGAGAGATTGCCACTGCAGCCCCTGTTTAACCGCCCTCCCTCCTCACCATGTTCCATAGCCACCTCCTCACCCAGACACCCAAGAACGTGAGGGGAGACTCCAGGCACCCAACCACTCCACCCTAGTGGACAGAAGGCGGTCATTCAACAAGTATTGAAGTGGCCTCTTCCTTCCCTCCTCCCCTCCTCTCCCACCCCACCCGGGCTACCTTGTGAGTTTTCTCCCTATTTTTATAATCAATTAATAAAGAATAACTGGTTTTTAAGCGATAGTGACTTTATTTCCAATCTGTGATCGAAGTGGGGAGGTCGGTTTGCTTACAGGGAATTTTAGAGTCAACCAAGGGGGCGGGTTTTCATCAAGGAGAAACAAATAGAAGTGTCACACAGTACCCTGGCCAGTCATGAAACTGGTTTTCAAAGCTTCTCTGATGCACAGCGCTTCTTGATGTGCTCTTCTAATCGCACTGGTGTCTGGCTGTGTGTAATCAGGCACCAGGCGATTTGCCTCAACCTCCCACCCCTCCATAAACATCTCCCGCTTACTCTCACACAGCTTGTGGAACACACAGAAAGCAGCAATAACAATGGGGATATTGGTTTCGCTGAGGTCTGAGCAAGTCAGTAAACTGAGCCAGTGACCCTTCAAAGTCCAAATGCACACTCTACCACCATTCTGCACTTGCTCAGCCTATAGTTGAACCACTCCTTACTACTGTCCAGGGTGCCTGTGTACGACTTCATGAGCCAGGGCATTAAGGGGTAGGCTGGGTCCCCAAGGATAACAATAGGCATTTCAACATCCCCAACAGTTATTTTCTGGTCTGGGAAATAAATCCCTTACTGCAGCTGTTTAAGCAGACCAGAGTTCCTGATGACGCAAGCGTCATGAACCTTTCCCGGCCATCCCACATTGATGGTGGTGAAATGTCCCTTGCAATCCACCAGTGCTTGCAGCACCACGGAAAAGTACCCCTTGCTGTTTATGTAGTGGCTGCCTTGGTGGTCCGGTCCCAAGATAGGGATATGGGTTCCGTCTATCGCCCCACCACAGTTAGGGATCCCATTGCAGCAAAGCTATCTACTATGACCTGCACATTTCCCAGAGTCACTACCTTTGATAGCAGCAGCTCAGTGACTGCATTGGCTACTTGCATGACAGCAACCCCCACAGTAGATTTGCCCACTCCAAACTGATTCCCAACTGACCAGTAGCTGTCTGGCCTTGCAAGCTTCCAGAGGGCTATCGCCACTCACTTGTGAACTGTGAGGGCTGTGCTCATCTTGGTATTCTGGCGCTTCAGGGCAGGGGAAAGCAAGTCACAAGGTTCCATGAAAGTGCCCTAAAGCATGTGAAAGTTTTGGCGCCACTGGGAATCATCCCAGACCTGCAACACTATGCGGTCCCACCAGTCTGTGCTTGTTTCCCGGGCCCGGAAGTGGCGTTCCATGGCATGAACCTGACCCATTAACACCATGATGTCCATATTGCCAGGGCCTGCCCTTTGAGAGAAGTCTGTGTCCATGCCCTCATCAATCTCATCACCATGCTGTCATTGCCTCCTCGCCTGGTTTTTCAGCTTTTGGTTCTGCATAAACTACATGATACTGCGTGAGGTGTTTACAATGCTCATAACTGCTGCAGTGAGCTGAACGGGCTCCATGCTTGCTGTGCTATGGCATCTGCATGGAAAAAAGGCACAAAACAATTGTCTGCAGTTGCTCTCATGGAGGGAGGGGGGCAACTGACGACTGTAGCTATCCCACAGTTCCCACAGTCTCCACCAATCATTTGAATTCTGGGTTGAGCTCCCAATGCCTGATGTGGCAAAAACATTGTCGCAGGTGGTTCCAGGTACATGTTGTTAGGCCTCGCCCTCCCTCCCTCCGTGAAAGCAACAGGAAAAAATCATTTCTTGCCTTTTTTCACTGTCACCATATGTCTACAGGATGCTGCTGGCAGATGCAGTACTGCAGCGCTACACAGCAGCAGCCCCTTGCCTTGCCGATGGCAGACAGTGCAGTATGACTGGTACCCGTCATCATCATCCCGTGGGTGCTCCTGGCTGGCCTCGGTGAGGTCGGTCGGGGGCGCTTGGCCAGACATGGGTGCTCCTGGCCAGCCTCGGTAAGGTCAGTCGGGGGCGCCTGGAAAAAAATGGGAATGACTTCAGGTCATTCTCTCTTTAAATTCTGTGTAATGGAGATTCAGTCTTGCCTGGAATATCATGCAAGCTGGAGGCTTCTGCCTCAGGTTGCTCTCCCAGTCAGCAGCACTGCATGGTCGCATCTACCCCAGCCTACCCCTTGCTGCCATGGCTCATGAAGCCTGGACAGTAGTAAGGAGCAGTCCAACTATACGCTGAGCAAGTGCAGAATGGTGGTTCACTCTACTGCCCTGTAAGCCAGCTGCCCTCCCCTCCCCCCTTTGATCTCTGCTTGCAGAGGCAATAAAGTCAGTGTTGTTTCTTATTCATGCATTCTTTATTACTTCATCACACAAATGGGGGAATACCTGCCAAGGTAGCCCAGGAGGGGTGGGGGAGGAGGGAAGCAATGGGTGGAGTTGTTGTACGGGTACGCCCTAGAATGGCATGCAGCTCATCATTTCTGCAGGATGTCTGGGGCTCTGACCCAGAGTGGCCGCTTGCATCTGTGGTTCTTTAGTAGGCTTACCTGATATTCTAGGCAGCACTGAACCTGCATTAAACAAAACTTAAAGGGAATGACCTGGGAGTCATTCCCATTTTTGTGTAGGCGCCCCCGACTGACCTCATGGAGGGCAGCCAGGAATACCTATGACAGCAGCAGATGATACAGTATGACTGGTAACCGTCTTTGCCAACTTGAAAAGCAGCAGATGGTACAGTATGATGTAACCGTCTTTGCTAACTTGCAAAGGCAAGGAGCTGCAGCAGCGTCTTCTGGATGCGTCTGTCAGCAGCATCCAGTAGACATACAGTGACAGTGAAAAAAGGCTGAATGGGCTCCATGGTTGCCGTACTATGGCGTCTGCTCAGGCAATCCAGGGAAAAGGGAGCAAAATGATTGTCTGCCATTGCTTTCATGGAGGAGGGTGGGGGTTGACTGACAACATTTACTCATAACCACCTGCGACAAATTTTTGGCCCCATCAGACATTGGGAGATCAACCCAGAATTCCAATGGGCAGCAAGGACTGCGGGAACTGTGGGCTAGCTACCACAGTGCACTGCGCTGAAAGTCGATGTTTGCCACGGTTCTGTGGATACACACCGCCGAATTAATGTGCTTAGTGTGGATACGTGCACTCGACTTTATACAATCGGTTCCCAAAAATTGACTTCTGTAAAATCGGAGTAATTTTGTAGCGTCGACATACCCGCAGTCTAAAGAGGACCACACAGTGTCTTGTCAATGCAAATTATTACATACGAGATGAAAATAGTGATTCCTGACAGACTGAGGTGTCATATGATGTGTCAGTACGTTTTTGTTTGCTTGTTGACCTCCTGAGAGGTCAGCTATCCTGAGGTCTGAAACAAGGCTAACCAATTAGATTGGCTTAACAGTGGTCAGTGTTTACCTCTTAGGTCAATAAATACTGACATCACTAAGGTAATATCAATTTAATACAACATGATACAAAAATGATTGACAGTGTCAAAATACTGTCATGATCATGATCTATTGATTGTAGTCATGTATCACTACAGTACTGATTTTCCTGTACTCATTAGCATAATTCTTCATTCTTTTAGAATAATAATCTACATTACTACCACAGACGAGACAGTAACTGTAATACAATTACAGAATTAATTTATCACACCACTAAAAAGTAGTATATTCACTTAACACGTTGTACCTTAATGCCCAGTTAATTACATTTTGGAATATCAGTGCTGATCAATGTGCAGATCAACTTTGAAATATATGTTTGAGAGTCAGCTAAAAAAGACTTGACTTTCATCCCTGTGCAAGTTTTCTTATAAAGTACTGACATTTTCATTATTCATGAATAAAACAGTTTTTCTTTCAGAGGTTTTCAAATGTAGCCCAGATTTACAAAAAATACAAAACAAGGCCCACAAATTCTGAAGACACGTCCATTGTGATGATTGTCTCGTTTTATTGACACATTTCTATGCCTTCTCTCTAAGCACCACACCAGTCCTCTTCAAAATAAACAGGTAACTATTATATTTTTGCGTGCGTCATAGTCCAGCACCTGTTACAGTATTAAAGGACATTATTTCCTCCAAGTTACACAGCAGCTGCCATCTCTATCTTAGTCTCCTGGTTACCTGCACGCATTTAGTACAATGACTACACTGAATGCCTTAAAAGCTATGTAGACATTTACATCTTCTGATGGAAAACTATGACTTAGTAGGGACTTTTTCAGTCATGTTATTGGGAATATATACAGAGCACAATTTGGAGCTGTAAACTTGTCCAAACCAGTCTTTACGCACCTATACTGGCCATACATCAAGAAAGAATTCAGCAAATTATGGCACAGCAGATGCACACACCTACATATTGTTTATTTCCAACACATGCTATCATATTGATTATTCTCACACTAAGGTGTGGTGCAGGATCAAAGTTTCCAGCTGGAAACATTTCAAAGCCTTTGAATTATTCCACTGATGTAAAAGTTAAAGACCAATTTTGTGTAAATAGGGATTTGATTACCCACACAGAAGGCCAGCTGCGATGAACAGCATGTTAAAAGGCTTTTTAATGATGAAATAGGTTTTGGACAAAGTGCTAGAAGGGAAGATTGAGCATATAGGTCAGAAGACATAAAGGGCATTTTTAAGAGGTTTCCACCTGTCCTATTTTGAGGGCATATTTTTGTGCCTACAATTAACTGTAGACACCAGTCCTGCCATGGAGACAAATTTAGCTCCTGCTTCTCCTTCACACCTGTCCAAATAAGGAGTAACTGCTGATGCCGTTGGCGTGAAAGCAGCATAAAACCAGTATAATGATAGCACAATGAGATCACAATTGGTAAGAATTGTGCCAGCAAGAAAGTAGACAGCTATTAACGCTGCTTGGCATACATTAAATGGATTAAAAACTGGTTGACAGATCTCAAAATGTAACTGTAAATAGGGGGAATCATCACTGAGTGGCTTTGTTTCTTTTGGGGTCCCACAGGGATTGGTTCTTGGCTCTCACTATTAAACATTTTTATCAAGGGCCTGGAAGAAAATATAAAATCATGACTGATGAAGTTTGCAGATGACACAAAGATTAGGAGATTGGTAAATAATGAAGGAGACAAGGTCACTGATACAGAGCAATCTGGACTGCTTGGTAAACAAGCAAACAATGTGTGTTTTAACATGGCCAAATGGAAAGTTACATATCTAGGAACAAAACATTCAAGCCATGCTTCCAGGACGAGGGGACTCTAGCCTGGGAAGCAGTGACTCTGAAAAAGGCTTTGGGTCATGGTGAATGATCAGTTGAATGTGATCTCCTTGTGCGACTCTGTGGCCAAAAGGCCTAATGTGATCCTTGGATGTATGAATGGGAAAAGGCAAGTTATAGATACTGGTGTGACTTCTATTGGAATACTGTGTCTGGTGAGTAAGGACTCAGTAAAAACTTAGTCAGGGCTTCCGCATGTAGCCCCCTAGCACGCAGCATAGATCTGGCTGGATTTCCTGGGGAAGGTTGGTGGCTCCCCATCCCCCTTCGTTGTGTCCTTCAACATCCTCAGCCTACAATGACCTCAACAACTCATTTTTCATGCTGGAGTCACACAGTTTATTGTTGCTGTTGTAAAAAGATTACTGGGACGTGGAGTTCCTGAAGTACCACTGGGTTTTTCTGGTGACATCACTCTCAGCAAACATGACTCCTGCCTGCGAAGCAGCAACAGCAGCAGCAGCACTGGCTGTTTCTTCTGGCTGTGAGCGGAGCATCTCAGGTTTATAGCTAAATATCCCAGATTTGTTTTATCAGAAATATTATAGCCAGTTGTTAACATTTTACCAAATCATTCCCAGGCAGTGGAAACATCTAGGCCACAAAACCTGCCCACTTCCCAGAATTAGGAGGATTATTTTTATTATCATTCAGGGGCTAGGAGCTGACAATGCATGTGGAGCTATTGCTTCTGGGATTGTCTCTGTCTGCCTATGGTGCAGCCACTCTCTGCACTAGTGGGGAGAGCACAGATGCAATTTTGTATTCACAGCATCATGCTGATGTAGAAAGGCAATTTTGTGGTTTAAAGCAGGGGTCTCGGAGTCAGGACATCTGGGATCTGTTCTCAGCTCTGCCGCAATCTCACTGGGGGCCTGATCCAAGCTCATTAAAATCAGCGGAAAGACCTCACTGACTTCAGTGGGCTTTAGCTCAGACTCTGAGTGAGCATGGGCAAGTCCCTTAATTTTCTCTGCATTAGTCGCTTCATCTAAAAGATGGGAATGACACTAAGCTATCAGACACAAATGTTGTGAGGCTCAATTCAAGAATGTTTAAAAGCACTTTGTTATTCTGCAAGTCTGGGAACACAGAGTATTGCTATACTGATAGCCAACAATTTGGTCAGGGCAACATCCTAAACCATTATGTGAGAATGTCTGCTATATTTCACTGGAATCTCAGCCTATGTCCTTTCATTATTGGGGACAAATTTTCAAAAGAAGCCATTAAAATTGCCTCTAAAATTGCTCTTGTCTAAATTTTTGCACACTCACATTTTCAGGCTTGATTTTTCAACATGCAAAATCTGCCCCTGCAAATTCAAGCTAGCAGCCTAATTCACGCACTCTGATGCACTTTGCAAAAAGACAGACACAAAGTCAAAGGGCTATGGGTGCAAATCTCAGGCCCAATTTCCAAGCTCCTTGGGCATGCGGCCCCAAGCATGCACCAAATCATAAGAAAAGAGAAAAATCAAATGAGAAAATAAACACCTACTGCCATGCCTTGGAGTTTGCTCTGAGTAACGCATGGTACTGTATGTTGTAACATCACTGCAAGGCAGAGAGCAAATGGCTGTGGTTGATACTGCGTGAGTCTTCTTTTGCTGTTACTGCTCTAATGGCCAATGCTGTACCAAACTCAGGCCATGCTACTGATTTAGCTGGGGATAGGTCCTGCTTTGAGCAGAGGGTTGGACTAGATGACCTCCTGAGGTCCCTTCCAACCCTGATACTCTATGATTCTATGATACTGTAGAACAGTGGGCTGCTTCCCTCATCTCAGACTCAGAAACACCTGAGTCCTGCTGAAGGTGTCAGAATAGAAGGCATGGTGACAGGTATTATGGATTACACTGACTGCATCCACCTGATACCAACTTCTTCCCTAAATGTGGTGACTGACGGAGAAGCTAGCTGGGGCTGGAGTAGACTGAGAATTGCAAAGGGGGATGCATTAGTATCATTTGTTAAGAGCACCTCTCAAGCCTCAAAGTGAGGATCTGGATTGGAACTTATCAAAAGTGTGGGAGATATTCAGAACTGCCGGTTTGTGTCAGTCCCTTATGGACCAGGGACTGCAGCGATAGCAGTATAGTCAGTAGGTAATGACCTCGGCCATGTGACCTTTCTCCTCCTTGCCCAGGTCATGTGATGGGCCAGGAAATACAGTCTGGTTTCTGGCAGCATTCCAGAGACTCGGGTGCTTTTACTGGAGTAATGAATATTTGTGGCTCCTCATAAATGGAGGATTGGTTCAATCCCATCCCTAATCAGGGGACGGCATAAATGGTTTATCCAGGAATGACATCATTGCCTGGTGGGAACACTGGCATTTCAATACTGCCCTGTCACCACTGTCCTCCTGGTTAAAACTCTGCTAAATTTAGCCACCAATATTTGCAGCTCTGCAGGTTCACTGTGCTGCAAAACAACCCAATTTCCTTATGCTGCTCCTGTTCATTCTGTCACCGCTGTCGCTATAGCATCCGGCCTCCCCACTCTTTTCCGTGTGCTAGCCTAGCAAGTGAGTGCTCTAGGCAGAGTAGCTCAGTGACAGCAGCACATAGGGTGAGGCTGGGTACAGCACAAACTGGAGGCTGTGTCAAGCAAGTGTGTCGGAGGGCACAATACAAAGGAGGAGCTGTGCTGCAGCATGTGCTTATGGCGTTTCTTTTTCAAGCTCTGTGTGGGTGGCTGGGGTTTGTTCATGAAAGGTCAGAGCCTTGGTCACCGAGAAGGACAAGGGGCTTGTTTGCCACTGAATGGAAAACTTATAGAAAAGAAAGTATAGTAGGACATAAAGGGCCAAATCCTGTGGTCCTTCCACAGGCAAGCTCAATGGGTGTTTGCATGAGAATGAAGGGAACAGTGATGATGAGTTCAGCAGCGGCCTCAGATTATTGCAATCCAAAGTTCTATTTCAGGCTCGCTGAGGGAAACTAGAGAGAGATTTTTCAGGGTTTGGTTTCACATGGTGAGAGTGAAGGGCTTGTGCTGAGTCAAGGGCAAATGACGTTTACGGGTGCATCTAGCAATGCTAGTAACATCTTTAAAACAGCCCTTAACTGGGTAGGACGCCGAAGCTCCCTGTGAATGGAAGGGCAGAGGGATCGGATAGGATATCCAGGTGTCCAGTTTTCTACGGAACGCCCAGTCGAAAAGGCACCCTGGTATCTCTAACTAGGCAATTAAAAGTCCAGTTGGCAGTGCAGCGGGGACCCTGAGCTATGGCAGGCTCCTGCCTGCCCTAGCGCCATGCCACTCCCAGAAGCTGACACCAGGTCTTTGAGGCCCCTTGGTGCTGCCCTCACGCCCACAAGAACCACCCTCGTAGCTCCCATTGGTCATGGTACCCGGCCAATGGGAGCTGCGGGGTCGGAGCCTGCAGGCACGAGGGCAGCATGTGGCGCCTCTCTGGCTGCCTATGTGCCTAGGAGCTGCAGGGACCTGGTGACCGCTTCCTGGAAGCTGTGGTAAGCACCCCTGGGACCCCACATCCCCAACTCTGTCTCACACCCCAAGCTCCTGCCCCAGCCTGGAGTTCCTGCCCACACCCAAACTCCCTCCTGAAACCTGCACCCTGCACCCCTCCCAACACCTGCCCCAGCCCTGAGCCCCCTCCTGCACCTCAAACCCCTCATCCCCAGCCCCACCCCCAAAGCCCACATCCCCAGCCAGAGCCTGCATCCCCTCCACACTCTGAATCCCTTGGCCCCAGCCTGGAGCCCCCTTCTGTACACCAAAATCCCTCATCTCCAGCCCCACTCCAGAGCCTGCACCCTCAGCCAGAGTCTCACCCCCCCGCCCCAGTCCAGAGCCTTCTCCTGCACCCTGAACCCCTCATTTCTGGCCCCATCCATAGCCTGCAACCCCCCCAGCCAGAGCACTCACCCCCCCATACCGCAACCCCTGCCCCAGCCCAGTGAAAGTGAGGGTGTGTGTGTGTGTGGAATGAGCGGGGTGTGGCCTCAGAGAAGGGGTGGAGCCTTGAGAAAGGAGCAGGGCGGGGTGTTCGGTTTTGTGCCATTAGAAAGTTGGCAACCCTAGGATCAGAGGAGGAGTGAAGGGAGCCAATGAGACTCAGTGGGGTGGGAGGAGCCGTTCTGGGGAGGAGGGTTCTTGGGGATTCCTACCTGCTCCTGGGCCCTTTCCAACCCCTCCATGTCCCACTCCCTGCTCCCTAGACTGATCCTGGGCCCCGTAGTAACTGCTCCAGTCCCTCTTGGTCCTGCTCTTTTCTCTCCCGCCCCTCGGGAGTGTGTAGGCTTATGTGGGGACAGAGCCCTCACCCAATATTGCCATTGAGAGGGTGCCAGTCCTCCCTGCCCCCGCTCCAGTTCTGCCCCGCTGCTTAATGTTTGCACTTGTAGCTCCTTATATCAAAGGCTCTCAAAGCACCTGAGAAAGGTGCGTAAGTACTTGCTCTGTTTTGCAAACCAGGAAACCGAGGCACAGAATGCTGAAGTGGCTTAGCTAAGATGTGTCTTTGAGACAATGGCAGCACAGGGAATAGAGCCTTCACTACCTCTCTATCCACTAGACATACCGCCTCGCTTTATCTATGGAGGTGTCACAGTGTGACAGGCCTATATAACTGAAGCAGGTCCAGCTCCCATGTGCCAGAATAGGTGCTCTCAGTTGGGCCAGTTAAGGGGACAGAGCTGCACTTGGGGCTACAAAGAGTCAGCGAGAGACCCACTACACCAGTGCTGAGGGGAAAGAAAGAACAAGCTAGGAAGCACCAGCACAGGCCCCTGGGAAGCAAGGCAGGGCAGTGAAAGCCTAAAATATAAAGGGTGAGCTGAGGAACTGGTTTATTTATGTTTGGACAATTAACCTGCCTAAAAGAGACTGAGGGTGGGGTAGTGAGTCCCTAGCAAGCTGGGAAGAACCCCTGCCTGGCTGCTTTGTGATAGGGGAAAGGTATTTGACATTCACACGCACTGGTGAAGGTCACAGTATAAAAACTTAGAGAAAGAAATACCACAGAGGAAGCAGAATACCATAGGGCAGCCCACGGTCTGAGTGGAACTAATGGGATGACATTTAACAAAGGAAAGTTTAGGCAGAACACGAAGGAAAATGTCCTAATAGTGAGATTGATTAACTGTGGAATAGTCGCCTCAGGAGAGAGGAGGAGCCCCATTGAGTCACTTCAAACTGAGTAGGAAAAAGCCATGGAAATGTACAGTTAGGGACTGTCCTCCATTGGCAGGGGCTGAGCAGGATGACCTGAAAGCTCTTCTTCCATCTCCCAGTTTCTATGGCAAGGAAAATGATTTATTTCTGTTTATCACCAGTTTACTATAATGAAAAATAACCAGCTGGGAGTTGTATGTTTTGAGTCTTAGACATAAGCGAGTAAAGATTGCTGGGTTTATTAACCTAGAGGGACTGAGGCTGGACTCTTCAGGTCCCACTGATGAAAGTACAGCAGCTTTTCCTTTGCAGTCATGTGTAGTTTAAGGTCATGTTTTCTAGCCTGCTCAAACATTCTTTTTGGTGATATTTTCTCCAACTACTTTTAACCTCCCTGAGGGACAAAACAAGGAACATCATTAATAATATGTGGAGTATCCTCTCCTGACATATGAGATCACTATTGTTCCATGTCCTGGTCAGCTAAGACGCATTTAATTGGCAGCAGAAAACTCGGATGAACTATACACACCTCCCCTTGCATTTTGTAAACTCTGCACATCTCCACTAACACAGTATGTAGGAGTCAGGGCTGACCTTGGGGCTACGTGCACAGAATGCTGTTCTGGTGCAGGATTTCTCAGGTGCACGGACTCCCATGTATAACCACACGCAGGGTGTGTGTGGGGGAGTGTTATAATTAAGTCTGGCTTGGGGCACTGAAAGCTTTAACGGCGTTTTAAGGCTGGCCCTGCTGATGTGAACACTAGTTTGCATGAATAACTGGCTTTTATGGAAGTCCATTGAAACATGGTTTATTATCCAGCTGTTTCCTGAGCATGTGAAGCATTGTGTTTGCTGCACTATTTGTAGTAAGTTACCAGGTCTGAAGGGCCATGTTCATCAGCATAAAGATTTGAACAAAGAACCACATGTGCTTTTTGGACTATTACCCAAAAAAAGGGTAATCAACAAGGACTAAACAATTTCTAGCAAGAAGTGATTGTGAAGAATGTGATTTACTGATGAGTGTAACTAAGTAGGAAAACTGCCCTGCTGCTTTCATATACTGCTGGTTGCCAACTTCATCGTTTGTCACCCTCTTTTTTTATTTTTGCAAAAATACCTATAGCGCCTCTGCAGGGAACACTTGAATCAGTTACTAGAGCTAGAATGAGTTTGCAATTAATGGGCCAAAATTGGATACAAGGGGCATCTCAGTTTCTTATTCCTGAATGATAAAGGGGGAAAAAAAAACACCTGCTTCTGGTGATCTTACTTCTCTAGGAAGTAGCATTATTGATTTGCGTAGGCAGTAATGCCTACAAGTCCCAGCCCGTGTGGTAGGCCCCATGCACAACTCCTTCCCTAAAGAGCTTCCGTCTAAGTAAAGAATATTGTATTTTAAAGCCCCAATACTCAGTCACGTTCCCCCATTTGTGCACACAGTTTTGCATGTGCATGGATCTGTGTGTGCACTATCTGTAATCTGAGTTGGGCTTGTTTTGAAAGGCAGTGTCACTTTTTTTTCTCGTGAGCGGTAGCAATACATATTAGAGCCCCTAAATAAAGGGCATGATTTTCAGAATTACCTGCATCCTCCCCTGACTTCAAAGTTAAGTGTTAGCATCTCAGTTGCTGAAATATGGATTTTTAGGTGCCTAACTTCATACACCCAAGTTTGAAAAATGTGATTTATCTTTTTCAGTGCTATATTATTTATTAAAGAAAGAAATTAACTAAGAAATGACTTTGTTGTTTTTAATTATGTTCATACAGAGCATATTTTTAAATGTACGTACTGTGTTTTTTGTGGAATTTTTATCTGCCAGATTTAGATAGGACAGTCACTAAATTGCACCTAATAGGAACTGAGCCTTGTTGGAATCAGGCATTTAATGAGACTTACTGCATTTGAATTTGATGTTTACAAACTATTTCACGCTAGCTGCTCAGAAATTGTGTGACCGGAAGATGATGTCCTGGGGCACTCCACAGGGCAGCTTCTGCTACCGTCATCATTTCCTGGCTGGAATGTCTGTCCCCCTTTTGTTCTTGAGCTACCTCTCATGCTGAAAAGAATGGGGACTCAGGTCCAGACGTCTAAAGGGAGACTAAGCTTCAGTTGCAGCACTGCTCTTCCTAATCAGAGACAAAAAGAGGCACGCACACTCCTCAGTCACTGAATTGACTCTGTCAATGCTCTGGCTTCCTCTGCTATAACTTAGTAAAAGTGGAGCTGCAGGAAAGTAAAAAAGAAAAAAGAATGGAATGGGTATGGTCCCTGGGGTGTCTTTTATGGGACACTAGGGTGCTTGGCCCAATGAGACAGAGCTATTTGTTACAAGTAATACGGTATTTGATGTGAAGTGAGTTCCTGTCTCAGTTAGTGAATTGTTTACAAATTGATCCCAATTGTCGAAGGATATACTTGCTGTTCTTAAGCATTTGCCAAACATTAAAACGAATCATTTTCAGACTAAAATTTGTTTGCAGATTATTAGCTTAGTCTCTTTTCTAGTTGTTGTTTCTGTCAGGTACGTTGTCACATACCGCCTGTGACATTTTTTCTAAATATTTTCGTGAACACCCAGCAGGTCTCCAAATACTCAATCTCCCCACCCTATTACTCATAATCAAATGAACTTGGCACTTGAATGCCTCAATCAAGGTGCATTGATTATGTAACCGCTATGAGGTATACCATTGCTGCTTTTGCTGTAGCTACCACAGTACCCCAGGATGAGCCGCTCCCTTAAGAATTTCTCCAGTGCGGCTACAAGTTAAGATACAGGATCCCTGCCCATTCCTCAGAAGTGCATTCCGAATACAAAGTCAATATATATCGTGGCTTCGGAAGACTTGAGATTTCAACTATGACTTAACAGGTGCTAATTGTTTTAGTGTTTGTGCCTGAAGATACTGATATCCTTAATACTGGACTGCACTGCAGTGAGAGATTCAGTGAAGCTAGAAAAGACATGAGTTATCTGTGGGGGACGATAACCTGGGGCAATGAAGAGAGGGAAGGAGGTGAAAGTTTCAAAAGCCAAACCTTTGGAGAGGCTGAGTTGCATCACCTGCACACACCACACCTTCCAGCCCCAGTCTGTGTCCACTGGGCCTACACTGGCCTAAGACCCACACACAGGAATATCAGAACCCAGTCAGGTAAAAGAGACCAGATCCTGTCATTGCACAGTTCTTACTCTGTGTAGCTGCACTGCAGTCAGTGGAGTTAGGTGCTACTCCATGTCTGTAAGAGGTTCACAATACAGCCTGAAATGACCTATTCAGAGCCAATGGTATGTAGGATGTAGAAGCCCACTCACTGGGATAAAACCAACTCATTTGCTATAGACCCTTATGCAGCCATCAGATGAGAACAACTTTTGGTTACAACTAACTTTTCCATTAGTTTCCTTTTGTGCTTATTTTTTCTTCTGCCTTTCCATGTCTATTTTTTGTTCCTGAGGCAACGGCACAGGCTTGCATTACTCTAGGGCACTTTTGGTATCCGGACCGCCTCTTACAGACAACAAAGAGGATGACTTTAAAAATGTAATATAAATAATGCATCAAATGAAAGTGACTGTGGCACACACCTTTCCCATCTCACAGAAACGCTCCATCTTCAGAATATCAGCCTCGTCTGACTCAACTCACCCATAGCAATGCTGGACAAACATACAAGAGCAACTCGTCTGTGTCGCCCTCTACTGTAGATGTGGTTCTGACATGTGCTGTACAGAGGGGCTAGAGGAGTAGGAATCGTGCAGTAGTCAGTTGGAAAGTGTGTTTTGAGGGCCCATTTGAAAGTGAAGAGATTGTCAGAAGTTTAAGGGAAGGCAGAGATATGCTGCTTGGATAGGTGGGATACCCTTACTTGTAGTGAGGTGGGGTTTTTATCCCCTCTCGCTCACTTCCCCATGACTAAAGAATGAGTCTCTGGTATGATCCCGAAAGGAAGGTCCTAATCTTACTCAAATACAGTGACAGTGTTTATGGGCCTGTTGGCGTGACCTAGCTCAGAACACATGGGGCTGTTTAGTGAGATGACATACCACGGTGATGACAATCTGCGTGGTACCTTGTGATCTGAATCCTTCAGGCTAGTAAGGATGTATCTTATTGGCGCCTTTCATCCCAAATGAACTCCTAAAGCTCTAGTGCTGAGTCCCCACCCTCCTGTTCACGTCAGTAGGAAGGGGAACCCATTCAGGCCTTGCAGGATTGGGCTCTGGAGTAGTTTGTTTCCTGCAATAATGGAATTGAAGGCTGGGGCCAAATGGGAAGAAAAGCTCAGCGAATAATCAGTGTGGTTGTATGTGGGTTTTTTTAAGTATCTCCCGGAGGGGCTGGAATCCTCTAGAAGGGATGGAGACTGTTCTGAAGGCTCACGTTCCAGGGGCCGCACTTAGTCTATGATGTTTCCTATTATGATAATATCTTGCACATACAGGTAAAGAAATAGAACACTTGCTTTAAAGGGACATTTTTGGAAACCCCACAAGTTCCATGCATAGCAATATACACCAGTTACTCCTCCCGCTTCAGCTCTTTTACAATCAAGCTCATTCCCTCTCCCTCCTGTCCGCACCTCACCTAGCAACCAGGGTGTTCTTTGTAATTGTTGACTCCCAGGCTGACGTAAAGCCAAGTAGGTGTTGGCAGCTGGAATGCAGCCCTTTGGCAGGAGTACAAATATGGTTCTAATATAGCAGAGCAGTCCCCTCTCCTCCCCCCGAATTCAATCACACTGCTCTGCTGCGGTGATTAGAAGGCTCATCAGCTTTGCTGAGATCATTGATGTTTGGGGCATTTCTGGAGTTCATAGTTAGCTACATAAAAAAATCTATAGTTTTGTTTGGTGCGGTTTTTGTTCTCTTCAGGTTTAACGCTCTCAGTAATTTCAACTGTCATTAATACTGAGCAGTGGGGACCACTGGCTGACTTGGCACTTAGCAGCTAGAGCCAGTGGGTATAAATAATATCGTCATCATTTATACTCCTTCCTTGCAGTGCCTGCCGGGCTCCCATTAATGCTAATGGGCACTAAGAGGGCAGAGTGAAGTTTCTAAAAGACAGCTGATGGGAGCTGCTAATGCCCAGTCTCAGTCTGGCAGTGGGGCTTGTTATGCCACTGGGGATGGGATTACTGCATTGCAGCCAGGCTGCGTGTGACACTAGAGTTCAGGGGCATCCTCCTTTCCAATGCAAACACTTCTCCAGGCCAGAAAAGAGGCTCACACACATCTGCTCTAGAGTAAGAAATGGCCGGTGTGGTTCTCCAGGCTGTTACGCTGATTTCACACTAGCATAATTTCACGAAGTTGCTCCTGATTTACACCAACATACCTAGCAGCGGAGTCAGACCCTTCAAGTCTTCAAGGCTTGAGGCAGAGCTCTGAGGGGGAACAATTTGAGAACAATCTACAGTAAGTAGAACCTCAGAGTTATGATCCCGAGTTATGAGATGACCTGTCAACCACACACCTCATTTGGAACTGGACAGACGCAGTCAGGCAGCAGCAGAGACCAAAAAGAAGAAGAAGAAAAAGAAAATACAGTACAGACCTGTGTTAAACTATTTAAAAAAAGGGGGGAGTGTTAAAAATTTGACACTGTTTCTGTACTTGTTTCATTGAATTTAAGATGGTTACAAGCAGCATTTTTTTTTCTGCATAGTAAAGTGTCAAAGTCAATGTTCAGTTGTAAACGTACAAAAGTACAATGATAACTTTTTGTTCAGATGACGAACGTTTCAGAGTTATGAACAGCCGCCATTCCCGAGGTGTTTGTAACTCTGAGGTTCTACTGTATATTGCCCCCTCCACCCGCTGCTGCCCCAGATCTGGTTTGTTTGGCCATTCTGCAGGGTTGTCTGAACACAGCCGGCCTTTACACTGCTCAGTGCGCCATGTCCACACCTGGCTGGCATGGAAAAATGCTGACCTGGCTGCCCAGGTCTGCTGCAGAGTGCCTGGCTGTGGGGCCTTCTGCAAATTCCCAAAAGTCACTTCCAAGGGCACATGACTAGTCAATGGCAGAGATGGGCATAGTCTCCAGAACTGTGTAAATCGCAATAATGGAAGCTGGGTACCATAAATTGTGCACAAGGGGCCTGATCCAAAGCCTATTGACATCAATGGGAGTCTTTCCATTGGCTTCAGTGGTTTTGGATCAGGGCAGTCAGGCCTAGTTCTGCTCTCACCTACATCTCTATGAATCAGGTGTGATTCCACTGAAGTCAGTGCAAGAGCAGTGCAAATGGGATCAGAAAGAGGAATTAATGGACATCAGATCTGCACAGTTCAGTTGGCCTGAATCCTGGCACTGGACACACGTTCTGTGTTTTCCAGCACCTTCCTGAGGGTGGAGGGTAGAGGAGGTGTCTTCTTTCCATCAGCCTTTTTGCACTGATAAATAAGTACATTTGACACAGCAGGGGTTGGAGTTTTATTTCTAGTTTACACATTAGGCAGGACAGTGAATTGCATCTCCTTCTATTCCTTGTAGACAGTGAAAATCCCAAGTGATGAGCTTGAGTTTTTGACATAACTCCAGAAACAAAGCACCTTTTGCATGCATCTCGCATGTGCAGGTGAGTCATCGGCTTTCAAGGCAGGCAAGTATTTTAATACTCGTCTCCCACTGAATCCCACTGACTTGTTGTCATGGTGTTGGGCATATCATTTCCAGTTAGATTCCCATTCCGCTGCTATTTCTGCCACATATTTTTCTACACAGGGGAGGCACTTCCTCCTCCAATACCCAGTCATCCTGCAGCTTTGCCTGGCACCCCTCAACTTCCTTACTGCATGGCGTGGGGAGAGGATCACAACCCACTTTGTCCTTAATGTGAATGGAATGTCTCACCAGGAGGGAAGCATGAGTCTACAGGCTCCGTGCAGGTGGAGTGCAAAGAAGTGAAATCCACCATGCCATGCAACAAACCGGGATGTGGGTCTGTTGCACCAACTACCTGTGGTTGCTATTCCAACCTGTGTACTAGAGCAGCAGCCACCACTCTCCAAGCCACTTCGGTGGAGTACTGAGGCCAATGAGGATCCTTGGATCCTCTCCTAAACGAACTTTCCACATTGACCCCAGCTAAGCCAGCATGGAGACTGGCGGCAAGCAGAGATTGCGCAGGTACCTTGTCTGGCTGCATAGGGAGCTGGCTCCCAGTCCAGTCCATGGGTGGGGCTTGCACAGAGCTCAGGGCCTTGAATTTCATCCTCAGTCATCAAACTGCTGATACCCTCCTGACTTTGCCTCCTCTGAGGTGAGGGTTCAGAGGTGCTGAGGTCCCTGAGAGCCGTCTGGGTACTCATCAACTTTGAAAATCAGCCACATATTTTGGTGCCCAATTTAGACATTCACTCTTGACTTACAAGCTTCCTCAAGGCCACCAAGGAAGTCTATGGCAGAGGTAGGAATAGAATTTGGGTGCCCTGACTTTCAGATCTGACTCTTTACCACAAGACTGGCCTTTCACACTGCACTGCTGTATAAAAAAAATATAACACAGGAGAGAGTTTAGAGCTGCTGAAACATGCTGGCTTGATGGTTTTGGATACCAGAGTTCTGTGTCTAGCCACAGGAGAGAGGGGTGACATGTAAAGAATGTACAAGCTTCCCCAGAGTGTCTGAACCCCAAGGTGAAGGAGAGAGAATGTAATTCAATCTACAGGTCCAAATGAGTCTTGATGTCTCCGCTGAGACTGCCAGCAAGGGATGGAATTAACATGCCCCTGCTGAGTCTCAGCCCCACACTGCAGCACTAAGTAAATGAAAGTGAAACAGACTACAACGGGAAGAGAAAGTGACTTTCCCTTTCCAAGCTCAGAGAAATGAAAAAAAGAATGAAAGACTCTACAGAGGATTTTAAAATATTCTTCCCCTTATTATAATCCAAGCTGGTATTAGTAACCATCTCTTCATTTACAACACATGGAGCGAAATTTTCAAACCTGGCTGCCTAAGATTTAGGTTCCTTAATCATTTTGTAGGCACGTAAGTTTAACCTGATGTTCAGAAATGCAGCCCTGCCCCCGACCCAATACACACTGAACTCAGAAGGTTCAGCTGCTCAACATTTCTGAAAATATGGCCACTTAATTTAAGTGCCTGAATATGGATCAAGCTGCCTAACTTTAGGCAGCCAAGTTTAAAAGCTTCCCCATGTTATTTAAGTTCATGGTGTCTCAAGTACTACACCACTAAGGGTACGTTTCTGAATAGAACTAATTGTAGCCGGGCGATACATTCCCTTGTGTATTTATTTTAAGGCCATGACTGTCGTCAGGATAGTTCCTGTCAGTGATTATGCATGAACACGTGCAGCAGCGGCAAGGCTGAGCACTGCTGCCATGGTTGTCATGCACATGACCGCAGATTTTCAAAGGCGTTTAGTCACCTAAAATTGCAGATTGGCGCCTAGTGGGAAATCAGTAGGTTTTAGGTGCCTAAGCTGCTTAGGTGCTTCTGAAAATCCCACTGGGCTGCATCTTTAGATACCTAAATGCTTCATAAAATCTGGACCATGTTGGCTGCCCTCCATTGCACATGCACGTTACGAACACAGCATGAACATCAATGAAGTTGCACCTGTTTATACCAGCTCTGAATTTCGTCCAAAGGGCCAAATTTTTCTTGTTGGGACAGCATGCTGTCCTGAGGGATACATACAATATGTAAAGGCAACTGACCAGATGTCATAAACTACTTGGCTACAGTAGTTTGCCACTGTGCAGCTCAACTAGAAGGACATTGATTGGGCAGCATGCATGGAGGAACCTGCGGGAGAATACCTGGGCAACTTCAGGGGTGCAGCACAATTCCTCTTGCCTTCAGAATCCATCAGTTACTGTATGTACCGCTCGCCCCAGTTCATGTACCCAACTTTCCATCCATCCATCTCATGTTTAATAACCTTTGCTAGAAAAGAAAAACAGATGGGTGAAATTTGCACAGCATGGACAGTAGCTTTCCTGACAGTCTCCATCCTGAGAAACAGTGAGATGCTATAGTTGTAAGCTCAAGGTCTTTTTTCATGTGAGGCCAACATAGCTAATTAGAGGAAATGTATTTTTGGGGGGTGTGGTGGGTGTCATTTTTGTTTGTTTAGCTCTGGTACCAGTACCACTAGTTTTACTGTTGCTAAGGTCATGACGAGTGGTTGCAAAACAAAAACAACCCAGAGTCTTAATGTCAATTAATGTAACCAGACACATTTCCTCAAATAAGACCCATGTGTTGGAGTTAACATCTTTTATTTGTTGCTTGTGGTTTCCTAGCTGGCAAACTACTGTGCTATACTCCTTTACTAGCAAAGCAGTTTCTGAAACTAATATTTAAAAATATTAACGAACAAAGACTGCTCATTTGGGATTCAGGCTCACCCACAGAGCAGAGAATTCCTGAGAGATGCTCCTAGGAGCCGTGATATAGAGACAAGTTAAAAGGGAGATTGGCAAATTAAAAATTGCACTGCTCTCTAAATATTTTACCTAAGATAACTGTAATACTTCTCTCTCCTCCAGTTTGTTTACACTGGGCATTTAATACCCCTGGGCATATTGTCAGTTTCCCTGTTTCCCCGTACAGTCAGTTCAAGGCCCAGGGGAAAATATTCAGAAATGCCTACATGACTTTGACTTTCAATGAGACTTCAGCTCAGAAGTGGCTGTGGTCCAGTCCTCAGAGGCATTTAGGTACCTAACTTTCAGTGGAACCAATGGGAGTTAGATACCGAAATATTTTTGAGGATCTGGGACTTGTCACTTTTGAAAATGGGATTTCAGCTCCTAAATCACCTAGGTGCTTTTGAAAAATGTTACCCCTTCTCTAAATATAAAAGTTGACTGGATGTAACTGAGCAGATGCAGTTAAATTGGTACAAGCCACTTGTGTAGATATTCTTGGTTTGCAACGTGCCTTATATTGATTTAGCTTATATCAGTTCCTTATCAACTTCGGCCAAATCAGTGTAAGGCCCTTTTTAGAAGTGCCCACACAAAAGGGTTGAAATGCTCTAACTAAATTGGTTTCTAGACTTTGTGTGTAGACAAAGAGTTAAGCGGTTTCCTAGCTTGCTTGTCTGGGGCTTTGATACAGCAACAGGGGAGGAAAGAAACATTTTAAAAAAATAAGAAAATGGGTCTGCAAAAATCACAAAAATGAGTAGAGGAACTTAGAAGCGGGTGTCGTGTCTGAAACAACTTTTAACAGATTTTTTAAAACTGCCTAGTTTTGAAGTTGGCAATATCCTTTTAATGAGAACAATCTTTCTCAGCCTAGGTATGAGCACACTAGGGCGGGAGGGTGTAAATTCCAACTCAAGGAAACATACCTGTGCTAAGTGTGACTGAGCTAGCTCGCTAAAAGTAGAAATGTAGCCAGAGTGGCAAGTAACCCCAAGTATGTACCCACCCAAGGGGCTAGGTGTGTACTCCGACAGCTAGCCTTTCCCACCATTGCTATATTTCTATGATAGGAATTTACATCTTCCAGCTTCAGTTTAGACATACTCTAAATGTTATAGCTGTTTGGTAAGTCCCTTAACATTATTTGCTCAGTCTTACACAGAGCCACTGCAGTAGTTAATGGTTAAACAGTATTTCTTTGACCAATGCTGTCTTGCAGACTTAGCTTTCCTGGGCATTTCTCGCTTCACCAGTATGAGGCCAGACACATGGGTTTTTATGCTTAGCAGTTCATATCCATTGGGCAAGATTGTCACATTCTGACCTCCCTATTGGTGAGTGCAATTAGGTTATTTCGATACCTTCAAATTGTAGGACTGAGATGTCTTGAACCCTCAAATAAATGCCAGCTCATATGCACCATGTCTTATTTATGTCTCCAAAGGAGTGGTTCATTTAAAGCCAGTCACTGTTGAGACAGCACAATCTCTAGTGCAGACACAGCCCTCACGGGAAAGCAGGCTGCTCAGGTGGAATTTTTCCTTCAAATTATCTGACAAGTTGAGCCCTTTTCCCCTTCACCAGCCATTTCTGCCCTGATCTGGTTCCTGCCAATGAATTCAGCCAGTAGTTTAAATGCATCTTTCAAAAGTCAAGGCAAACCAATGAGATCTCTAACATCCTCTCCGCCATCCCTGTCCAGACCATCAGTCCAGTTTGTCACAGGGGCAAAGTGAAAAGGGGAGCAGTGCTCACACTGTGCCCTGCATCTGTAAGAACTGTATTGTCTCTCGCAGTACAATACATGAACGCGAGTTGCAGGTAAAACACTTTGGTGGCAGGCCTGGGGATTCTCCACCCTGGAACCTAGACTTCCTGCAAAACAAATGCTCTGCCTTTGAGGTCCATGTGTAAAGCTCTATGAAAAGGCCAGCAAGGCTGTCCCGCAGTAAATGCAATCCACTGCCTGATCTGCACCTCTGGCCCAGGGAGCACCAAGTAAACCAACAACGGGAACAACCTATCTCTGTTATTATAGCCATGGGCTTGTTAGTAATGCCTAATATGGACAAGGTGGAGGGAATGGATTGATTTACATGGAGTGGAATACACCATGAAATCCTCTCATGCTGGACCTGATCCTGCAAGATGCTGAAGACCTGCCCTTATGGTGACCAGATGTCCTGATTTTATAGAGACAGTCCCGATTTTTGGGTCTTTTTCTTATATCTCCTATTACCCACCCACCATCCCAATTTTTCACATTTGCTGTCTAGTCACCCTACCTGCCCTCAACTCACACTGATGCTGGTGGGAATGGAGGACTCTTGGCAGCTTGCCCAGTGAGGCCCACTGAGAGCCAAACTGCACTCACCTACTCACTTGCAGCAGATAAACCTTTGATGCAGTTTGGGTCTGAACCTATACCACTGAGGTCAGTGGGATTATGAAATTGATTTCAATGGGTTCAGGGAGAGACAGTGAGGTCCCAAACATGCAGCACATACTTGAGCGAAACTTTCATTGATGTTAATGGCAGATTTGTGTATGTAAGTCCTGCATGATTGACTTCTAGGGCCTGATTGACAGCTGGGCTGAGTACTCAGAGTTCCAGGTGAAATCAATGGAAGCTACAGGTGCTCAACATCTCTGCAGGTTATGAACTGTTGCTTCAACTGATCTAAATAAATAAAATTCAATAATCAAAAGGCATGTGTCTTATCAACTCAAAAATCTGTATTTTCCTTAGATACTTGACACTGAAATGTTAGCATAATTTCACAGGAAATCTCTCATTAAAATACCTCTCTTTATTTGTGTAGTAATAGACATTGACTGCAGCGACTTGATTTAGCTATAGGCATTATAAAGTCTATGCCTGAACTTGCCATTTTTTTAAGGGAGGCTGCACTAAATCGCAATGTTTGCTTTCTGATTTTGAGGCAATACTTGGTGATAAAGTGATTGGCCTTGAAATAGAATCAGCAAGTTGGGTGTGGTAAAGTCTGCATAAAATCAGAATGTTTCTGCAAGCTGAACATTAGATTATTCATGAAAGCACTTGTGGCTTGATCCAAAGCCTACTGAAGCCAAAGGCAGCCTTCCTTTTTATTGCCTTCAGTGAGCTTGTGGCGTAGGCCCCTGGCCAGCAAAAAGATTTATACAATCACACTGAAG
Organism: Gopherus flavomarginatus; assembly: GCF_025201925.1. Classification (NCBI taxonomy): domain Eukaryota; kingdom Metazoa; phylum Chordata; order Testudines; family Testudinidae; genus Gopherus; species Gopherus flavomarginatus. Next base: position 90,478,613 of record NC_066624.1, read on the forward strand.
ATTATTCCTATGGAATTCACTGCAAAAGATTTCAATGGCTTAGAAGCTATAGTGATGCATTTACTAGATACTGTGAATGTATGGATAGGATAAATGTTCATGTTAAAAGAGAGAAAATCAAGTCACATGCTACAGAATGACATCTGAAATTCTGCTACATGTACAGCATTGTACAATTGACCAGGTGCATTATGAGTAGGGCACGGGGAAGGAGGCTTTCCTGGAAGTATATCATATTGGCCATCAGTATGCCAGATACAGGAGTTTGGAGCTCATGGACTCATAGTGTGATGTTGCATGGCAAATCCTAAATTCCTTCCATTAGGGGTGTCTAGGCTGCTTTTGATGCCTGTGTGCAATTCCCATCAGACTCAATCCGTGTTTGCACATACACTGAGAGCAAACTGTGCCTTGTAATGTAAACTAGTATGAAATTTGGATATGCACTGAATGTGAATAGGTTAAAAATGTGTGAGAACAGCGTGAATACTATTCTGTGCTATCATCTGTAGGTCAGTATGGTTTTGAATGCGTTCGATCTCATGCACATAAGAAGTTAACATTCCATAGCTGCAGTGCACTGTCTGAATAACGTCTTGGGTGAAGAGAATGCTTCACTTAACTCTAGCTCCCAAACCATCTCCCTGTATATTAATAAATGCCACTGACATAAACAGACACAGCACAGCATGCAACTGCATGGGATGGAAGGAGACAATTAGGCACCATGGTGCACCCCATGCTATTTGCAGCTTTGTTCAAATAACTTTATCTGAAAAATAACATCAAGAGCTAGACATACCCTGTGGTTTCATGGGGGATTTTTTTTTTGAGCTTGGGGGATTCCAGGACGTGTAGTCAGCCCCAGCTTTGAACACTGACAGGGAACACCCACAAACTTGGGTTGAGTTGCCAAACTCTGGGAGTTTAGAAGCTTGAAAACCAAATGTGTAAAATCCTGCTGCAATAACTTGAAAATTAAAAACAATTTCTTACTAGTGGTAAACTAGTTCCCATTAATATCAGCCTGACAAGATGCCGACATCTCCTGGAAAACATTCTATTTCAAACAATTCTACAGATTTTGGACGGAGTTTCCTCCTTTGTGTGGAATTCAAAAGAAAAGCAAGATTGTGAAAAGCCCATAAAACAGGATCTTGTTTTTCTTGAGATTTCCATCAGTTCCTGCTGCTTATTCCTCATTGGAGTCATCACCCTCCCTTTATAGCATTATAATTGTTTTGACACTGTGTCACTGACAGAGAATTATAAAGGGAAGGGAGGAAGAAACTAGGGGGCAGATGAAGTTCTATGGGGAAAACAATCTTGAAAACAGGCCAGAATGCCTGGTCAAGGTTCTAGTCAAATTCCTTTGACTTTGAGTGTGGCACCCAGCTACATCATGTTAGGTGCTAAGTAATGCAACGAACAGGAGAAACACACACAGGCTACCATTCTCCTTCATTGCTCTATCAAAGGAGAAATGCTCCGGGTTTGTATAGGCAGATGTGTGCATTAAGCAGGGAAGGTAAAGCTCTGCCTTAGCTTTGTTAACCTGTCAAACACACATGGTGGGCCCCTGTTCTAAATCTCTGAGTGGCATTTACCTCTCTATCAAGCTCTAGTTAATACAGTTCAAACGGGATAAACAGGTGAGGAGTTAGGCAATTGGAGAATGGGATACAGCAAAAGTCATGGCATTTCTGTCCCACCAGAGGCATGCTCTGATCTCACTGCAGTGGAAGGAGGTGGATCTATACAAGCAGGAGCAAGAGGCACCAGGCAGATGACTTCAGCCTGCCAGGTTTGAGGTCACTCAGCCAATTACTGACTGTCCCACCAAAAACACAGCCCCCCAGGCAGTTGCTGAGTTTAAGTCCCAAACAAGTCCTGTTACTGTACTGAGGCAATGTGGGCTGGTGCATGGAGTGAGGGGCTGGTAAAAAGGAATACCGATGTCTAATCCTGGCTCTGCTACTGACTTAGTGTAAGACTCTGGGCAAGTCACACATCTTCTCTGCCTCAGTTTCTTTACCTATACAATGGGGAGAGTAATACTGCCCTACCCCCATTCTTCACAGAGCTGGTATGTGGACTAACTTTGTTAAAGTCGCGTTGAAAACAAAGGCCTGACTCACAACTGTGTTTACTTCAGTTTTACACTGGTGTAAATCAATGGAGTAACAGCAATACGAAATGGAGGAATGCAGTGAAGTCAGTGGAGTTACCTGATGTTAAATGGAAGTGAGGCAGTGGTGAATAAGGCCCCTGCAGTACTTAAAGTGCTAAATATTACTTATTTAAATATTTTTATTTAAATTTCCTTTGCTCCTTTTCCTAGCTAACAGGACAGTAGGGTGACTAGATGTCCTGATTTTATAGGGACTGTATTCATGGCTTAGTCTTATATAGGCGCCTCACGCCCCCGTCACGATTTTTCACACTCGCTATCTGGTCACCCTACAGAGCGGGAACAGAAGCACTGTTAAACAACAAACTGCTGACATTGCAATGAGCTTTTCTGTTAGATTATAAAAGAGTTGAACAAGAAGCTGTCTCTATGCTATGAAGTACTCAGTGTTGCAGTAGGCACAGCACTATCTCCCTTAAAGAGCCGAATAATCCTTTATGCATACAGGGCTTGTTCCTCAGCCAAGGTGTGCTCAGCACAGCTCAGAGTGGGAGGACCAAAGCTAACCCAAAGCTGCCTTTGTTGACTCCTGAGCATGGAGCTGATAGGCACAGTTGCCAACTTTCCTTGGCACCAGTGAGTGCTTGCGCCCCCACTCCCCGGCCCCAGCCCCTATTGGACCGCTCCCCAAATCCCCTCCCCAGCCACGCCTCTTCCTTGAGCATGCTGTGTTCCTCCTCCTTCCCCTTCCCCCCTTCCTCCCAGTGCTTGCCACGTGAACCAGCTGTTTCGCGGCACATGCACTGGGAGGGAGGAGGGAGAAGCAGGACACAGCAGCGTGCTCAGGGGAGGAGGCAGAGCGGAGGTAGAAGTGAGCTGGGGCGGGGGGGCGGGAAGGGGAGCTGCCAGTGGGTGCAGAGCACCCTCCAATTTTTCCCCATGGGTGCTCCAGCCCTGGAGCATCCAAGGAGTTGGTGCCTATGCTGATAGGTGAAGGGTGGTGGATGAAGATGCTTATGTTCAGCTGCCCATAGCCCACGAGCCCTACTGGCAGCCAGAGATGAGCTGGATGCTGATACACCATGCCCCCGTTTCTTCTTGGCCACACCTATCTCCAAAGGGATGACATAGGAGTCACTATTGCAGCTATATTTCACTCAAAGAGCTCCTCAGGGTGCTGGATCTGCCAGAGAGTCACAAAGCAGCTTTAGAATGTCCAGGGATCTGGCCCATATTAGTCACTTCCTGTAGAACCTAAGAAATCTCCATGTATGCACCCCCCAGCCTGTCCTAGATGCCCACACATCCTCTAATTATCTGTAATCTCTTCCAGCAGTGTGGGGTTAGCCATCCTTTTTTTCCATTCCATGATTGCTGCCACTGTGACACTGACTCAATCCATTGCTATGCACCTTCGTGCCTCCAAAAGAGAGACTCCTAAAACCTAACTAGTGTAGCTAGTCCAGGGTCCTAGGAGCAGGGCCGGCTTTAGGCCAATTCCACCAATTCCGCCAAATTGGGTCCCACGCCCAGTGAGACTCACTTCCCTGGCTAGAGGCGCCTTTTTAATTTTTACTCACCTGGCAGCACTCCAGGTCTTCAGCAGCACTTCGGCGGTGGGTCCTTCACTTGCTCTGGGTCTTCGGCAGCACTTCGGTGGTGGGTCCTTCAGTGCCGCAGAAGATCTGGAGCAAGTGAAGGACAGCCGCCGAAGACTCAGAGTACCGCCTAGTGAGTACAAGTCCCATGTGTTTTTTTACATTTTTTTTTAAATAGTCATCCCTGCCAGGGCCCCGTCAAAACTGTTCAAACTGGGCCCCGCACTTCCTAAAGCCAGCCCTGTCTAGGAGTCACATGAGCTGCCTTTGTGGTCCCTGCACGTAGTAAGGAAACCCATCACAAGAGGAGGCTTTTTGTGACAGACACACAGGACAGGAGTTTTCTGTTGATGTCCATTGTACTGTTACTATTTCTTATCAGACTGAAAGTGTCAAGTCAAACCAAGAGGGTTACTTTCTATCCCCTTGAGGAATGGACTGAGTAAAACAGGAATTCAAAGGAAGCCTGAACAAGGTCTAAGCTAGTTGGCTTTATTTTTTTAACAGAAGTGCTACTCTTCTCCCACTGAAGCATTGGGACAGCCTGCACCTCAACCCGCCTCAGAATCTGGATGAAAGCCCTGCTTGGCAAGGTCATCTCTCTAGGTTTCAGCAACAGGTACAGCTGAACCAGCTTAGCTGCAATGTAGCTGAGAACCCATTGTGTTCCATAACATTTCAGAGACTGTGGTTTAAATCTGCTGAAACTTCAGTGAGGTGGATGGCAACAGAGAAGGAAGCAGAGCTGTAGACGAGGATGGAGTAAATCAAAAGAAAGAACCTGTTTTGGCACAACTCATCCTAGTTACTTTGACATAAGCAAGCAATAGGTCATATATTACTTAAATAGCTTCCTCTAGTCATTTGGACAGCAGCATGGCTATGACATGGAACAGCAAAAATCAGGGAATTCAAAGTCAGTAGTGACATTAGCCTTAATTGGTCTCTTAGAAGCTGGGTACAACAGCTGAAGAGAAGCCTCAGCTTTGAATCTTCTGGTATTTGCAAGTTTGTTTGCCGGCTGTAGGGCCAGTTCCTCAGCTGGTGCAAATTGGCTCAGCTCCACTGAAGTCATTTAAGTGATTGAAGTCAGTGGAGTGATGCCAATTGCCATTGGCTGAGGCTCTAGCTCTGTTGTCCTTTAAATGCACTGTACAGTGTTGGGTTTTTTACAATGTGACCTTCATGCAAAACAGCACAGAAGTAAATGAGAAACTGAAGCAAAAAGCTTTATCTGGGGATAAAGTTTGAAGAATGACTCTGTCTGATGGCTCAGACAGAGGCAGGGTGCTCCAGACATGTGGGGCAACATATGGGAAAAGCAATCCCGCCACCCCCCACAGTAGACAGTCATGGCAGGGGACAAGACAGACAGCCCAGGCTGCCAGGGTGGCATAGTGGGAAAAGCAGTCATTTTATGTTTAATTTTCTATTTTGCCTAGTGAAATAACAGGGAAAGTCATCAAATGTACAGGACAGGGAGAACTATATGGGTCAAGGCCTGGTGATGAGATATAGTGCCAACAATTCAAACCATTCCTAGATCATTGGCGACCAAAACCATGGGAGGACTGTTAAATGACCTGTTGCTTTTAACCACCAAGAGCGTGTGTGACACCTTTGTAGACCTGTCAGGGTTTATCCACACTAGAAATTATATCTTGTTAACTAATCTGTTAACAGGCATAATGTTAAACATGTTAGCACTCAAGGTAGCCAAACGACTGTCATGTTTAAAACCATGCCAGCTGTTCATGGTCATTAATATAACAGGATTGCATTTCCCAGTGCATACAAGCTCAAAGATGACAAGTTATGTGCCCCAAAGACCTTACAATCCCAGTAGAGACTGACAAAGGAGGAAGGAGAAGGGAGAAAGGGAAGTGCAAATGAGTGAATGGTTTTGACAGGCATAATAGCTTCCTACATTGGACACTTATTTTGACTTTTGTTTGATAATAGACCCCCAGCTCTTTGCAAGGGAGGCAAAGATTTATAGGCTCTGTGATGTATCACTTATAGACCCCTCTGAAATGAATTAGTATGACTAGTCCAATTCCTAGTGAATAAAAGTCCATGTTAGCAAAACCACCCCACAATAGGTGACAGTCCCAGCAGAGCGGCCACAGATTTTAGAGCGTGGTTTTTCTAGAGCAGGGCTGAGGTAGAGAAATGAGGGGTAAGGTGGTGGACTAAACCTCAGTATTGATGCAAAATGGTTAATATAATTATAATTTATTTGCCTTTCCCTTTATGGAATTGTAGGAGATAATGAGGATACTTTCATACACAAGGTGCTTGGAGGGTATTAGCTCACATGCTTACATCTTTGGCTATTTATTTTATTAAATGAATCATTCAAGCACATTAAAGAAACTCCTAGGAAAACTCTGCTTTCTTCCAATAAGTGACAGGCGTGAAAAGCTTCAAGGAGACTACCTCTTCTTGGCCATCAAGCTGTACTTATCACCCCAGGTCCAAATGTACCCACGTTGGATTGCAGCTTTGTAACTTTAATTATGCTTTAATATTCTATATTGTTTCATTTGATATTATGTTAGAAAGATCTAGCTAAATGTTAATGTAGTCATTTTGCTTTACATGGCGTGTTCGGTAGGAGTTTTAACTGCCAGTTGTGGAGCAAGCTTCTGCAAATTGGGAGCTGTTTGGTTAAATGGCAACCAGTGAACAGGACTGTCTTCTTAAAGAGTAGGGCACCTCCCCCTTGCTACCCTCCATGTGGAAAAACTGTTTTTCTTGGAAATGATGGTGATGCATAGCACCAGGTTTATCAAGGCCACAAGGGCTGGGCTAGGATTCCTAGGAACCTCTTGTCATCCCTTCTCTCTCCCTCCCTTATAAGAAAAACCTCAGTTTTAAAACCACACAAAGAAGTCTAGAAATAGTCTTCTTAGAAGCGATTTGGTGTGCTTATAAACTTAAAGCCCTCTTTTAAGGAAAATATGCATAACTGGGAAACCTTTTGCTTACTTCTAATCTCATGTTTCCACTTAAAGGTGAAATTTTTCTTTATTCCTTAACAGTTTAAGATGATCTAAACTCCTTTTGTAATGTTCATTTACAAATGTTTCGTATCTAAATGCAAACATCTAATCTAATAACTTCCTGATGCCACTGGTGTGTGACTAGTGGGATGTTTTATGTACCAATATGGGATCAAATGACCTTGCTGTAACTGGTTACTACTATAATAAGTCATTTGAGTATAAAATATTTATATCAATTGGAGGATTAATCAGGTATCTGGCAATGCTTAAGCAACTTCCTTACCAGACTTGAAGACAAGAACTATCCTCTGCTAGGATCATTAAGAAAAACAGACGTTTTCTTCTTTGAGGACTACTTAAGTTTAAAAACTCTCTTTAAGAATCATTTTAAAATTAAAAAGACTATTTTAAAGCTGAAAGACTTAGTATGTTTGTACTCATTAGAAACAGAAATTCAGTTCCTGTTGAACCCTGATGGACCGTAAAGGGGTTTATCAGAAAATGAACCCAGTAAAAGAAAGAGTAAAGATTTTAACTTTAAAAATGCTCTGAGAATTTCCCACCACAAAAACAAAAGCAATATGACTCTGAAGTTGAAAAAGAATTACAACCCTGCTGTATATGGATTTGTGGATTGCACATTCATGCTACTGAGAACATCCCGTGGAGGCATAGAGCCAAAGAATGGGTGACAGCAGCTGATATTAGGATCCTGCCAAGCCTCTGAAAGAGGTATGCCTTCCACCTTCAGCGAGACTCTGGAAGCAGAAGAGATAAATCTCTGAGCTGAGACACTGTCACCTCATCCAAACATATAGACAGCAGCTGTTTTATTTGAGTAACTCTTGAATGATTTAAGTAGCTAAGTTAAATACTTCCTTCAGGCATGTACACAGTACTTCCCTCTGCCCATTTGTAAACGATCTGTTATTCATGATAAACTAGACAGGATTCACCAAACCTTTAAATGAAATTCCTTTACCCATCTAAAATCTCTGTGTTATCTATGATACTGTAAGACAGGACTCGCTACTGACAAGAGGAACAATATACTTTGGTCTTAACTTACCTAGAGAAGAATGTCCTCACTAGGGAGACCTATAGAAGAGTTTTGGCTGAAGTACCCATTGTTTACTGCTTGCTTCTGTTTTAGTTTTGGAGGGGTGTCCTCTTTTTTTGTTCTTTGTTAATGAATATTCATAATTGTGTATTTTGCTGGTCTTTTATCATGGATAGGCAGGGCAAGAACCTCATGTGACTAAAATAGTGGGGTGCGGGAGGTCACATGATTGGACTGGCATGGACAGAGACAATTACTAAGAGTTGGCAATGCTGCACCTGATGCTCCGCTGCCCTTCCCCTTTCACAGCCATTGACTCTCCTGCAAAGTGTGTCCTAAGTGGGTGAAAATGTCTACGAAGTCAGAAAGGTAGGCCATAAGCTCTCCAGAACAGGGACAGTTCTTCATGTTTGTTTGTGCAGAACCTAGCACAATGGAGCGGCAATTCTCACTGCAGCCTCTACACACTGCTGTAATACCAATAAACAAAAACATTGCAAGATGGTGTAGGATCTGGTCCGTAGAGTATTACTGACCTCTATAATGGCTTGTTCCTGATGGTCTGACTCAGCTGTCTCTCTGCAAGAGCTGGATTTGAACTTCTCCAGAGATCAGGCCAGTCTCTGCTTTAGCATCAGATTGGCTGATGCAGAGGAACCTGCAAACAAACAAGACCTGAATTATTTACACTGTTACTCTTCACCATTCCTCTTCCCCTAACCTGATTGCTGTAGCTGTAGGACAAAGTGCATATGCACTTGATTTACTTCCTGAGCATGAAGAGAGTGTGATACTGGTTCCTGAAATCTCTCCTTCCTCTAATGACATTTGATAATGGTTGGGGGTCAAAGGTTCCCAGCAATAACATAGCCTCAGCCTGGACACATGAATGGGAGACATGAGCCTTCTTGGAATTTTGTCCTGGGGATGTGAAACGCTTTCCTCAGCACTGAGCTCAGAAATGAAAGTCTTTGAATAGTGTGGTCTGACTGTCATCTGCTTCATGTTACATTCTGTAGTTACACAGAACTCAAACCACTTTTGAAAACACTGTTGGGTTTGGGTTTGTATGTACCAGTTGTGTTAGTACACTGCTTACCATGTCATGTTCCAGCTTTTGGTCTAGCCAACGCAACGTAGTAGTATTTCAGTCTGTTAATCTAATCAGAGTTTGCGTCTTTGATGGGCAGTATGTGCTAATCCCATTCAATCCCTTTAGAGGCCATGGCTCACCTCACATTTACCTGTATATGTCTTTATTCTTTGGGTTTTATAGGAGATATTTTTCAGCCCTGAGGCTAAGCCTCCCTATTTCTGGGTGCTGTTTTTGTCTGTGTTATCTGTGCCTCAAAACTGAATTAGCATGTACATCTGACCACTTCTACCTCCAGCAAGCTCAATCAGGTTCTTAAAGGTGACAGCAGTCAGATATGCAAGCATGAAAATAGGGAGACAACGGTCCCTGCCTAAGCAAAAGGGCTGGCTGGATGCATTGCCTGCAAAGCATGGTACCTACTGCAAAAATAGATGTAATTAGTGTGTCCTCACTGTTCATGGTCCCTTTAGGAGAGTCTTTTCTCCTGACCAGCTGGTCCAGGGACCCCAGTGAAATGGCAAAAATCAAAGCAAAGAATACTGCTACCATATGCCCCTAGCTGGGGTGGGGGCAGTAGACAATCAGAGTTGATTACTTTTGCTCTCCTGTATGGAATGGAAATTCATCCCCTAAAATAATCACCAAAGCTCACTGGGGACCATGCCATGAAAGGAAGCCCCACATGGTGAGGTTACACTGGATGAGACAACAGGTAGGGAGCAGTGTTTGCCCTCACAAACCCCCAGGAAGAGCCCTTCTATTCTCCTAGTTCAATAATTCTAAAGCCAGCATTCATAGTCACATTCTGCTTTCATTCACACCCACATGAATGCAGTGTCACTCCACTGAAGCCAAAACCTTGATAATGTAAGGCAGCGCTACCCTGTGCTGCACACTGTTGCTGGGCAGCTGTGAATCAGGGAGTTGCACATGGTCCTTCTGTCCCGTCCTCTCCCCCCAACACACACACACATACACACGCTCTGCCTGACTGGAACTTGGATGGAGAACAGGACCAAGCCTAGCGTGAGTAGGGATGTCAGAATCTGGCCCACTGAGGCAATACTGAGTGCTAAAAGGATCTCATCCCTGGACCTGAGAATCACTGGCAGTGGAGTCTGCTTTCCCTACTTCTAGTCTATTTCAGAAATGTTGCCAGAGGTTAAGATGAAATTATTCTTAGTATACCAGTGATTCCCAAATCCAGGTATTCATAGGCACCGCTAGTTCCCTAGGCCCCCAATTTCCCTCCAGCCTCCAGGGACCTGAGTCTGTTCTCATCCAAACTCTCATTCTGGAGACATTTTTGTCAACCCAGAGAGATTCTCTTACCAGGCTCTATTATTTTAACTGGTTTTGTTGATTTGGTAGCAAAAATTAAATGTTCCTGACTGATAGGGGAAATACCATTTATATTTGCAGTGAGGTTGTGGTGAACCTAACAAGCACTCTCCACAGGGTCCTAGTCCCAAGAATGGTGAGTAATATCACACTAATTGCCATGCTGGCAGCTTGCCTGCCTGGCACAGCTAAAACATACTCTGTCATGCTCCCTACGTGGCCAGTAGCATTCTGTACTTCTCTCCGAGTCTCCCGCGTGGAACAGGTTCTACCAAGATCGCTTGGAGGCACATTCAGTCCTAGCAACAAAGCTGATATGTCTTTGGCCTTGATGGCCTACAGGAAGCAGCGAACAGTGACATTTATTTAGAACACATATTACGAAAGGCTACCTCATCTGGGAAGAGTCCTGCGTGCTGGAAGGCTGCCCAGTTCCCTGAGGAATTCTGCACAAATGCTACATGTAGTGGGACAGCTGAGATAGAGAGAGCCACAGATCACACAGCTGGCACTCTGAGCTTTAGAATTGCTATAAATGGCACCCCCTGCTTAGATGTTGCCTCATCTTTTATCCCAAGCCCTCTAAGCCCTGTTCTGCTCCCAGCAGGACATCTATAACTCCCACAGACGTCTGAGCCCCTGAGGTCACATCCAGTTTTAAAGTTCTGTGTAAATTTTGACCTAGAAATTCATAACAGGGTTTTAAGTCAGTGAGAAAATCTGCTTGGTTTTAGAACAAAGCTCTCTGTTGAGGTAGCTCTGAGGCAGGATGTCTTAATAGGCACACAAATTATCTCATTCCTGTGGAAATGACCATCACAGATCCAGGTATCAGGTGTGGTGCCCCAGACAGGCTGATCTAAGGGCTAGAGCTGCTATATGCTTGCATAAGACCCTAGGCCATCAGGGACTGATTGTTCCAATATTCTCTAAGTAATCCCATTCTGCTCTAGTCATCAACCCTTTTACCTGTGGTCCCATGTCCTAGGAGAGCCAAAGAGCTTTTCCTCCCAATTCCCATGCCTACTACTAGCCATGCGTGCCTTGCAGGTCAGCTGGTTTAGATACAGCCTAGCAGCTTGAACATACTTGGTAGCCTGTGGGGGGAGGAGGCTGGCGTAATAAGTAGATGGGTGCTGGACGGGTCTGGTCACAGATGGAGAAGGACCCCTGCATTTCTTATATCTTAAAGGACTCTACCAAAACTAGAGCTGATGCTGACCAGAACATAAAAGCTGGATGAAATTCTTTCTTTCCCCACTCTTTTCCACACCCCACTGCCACAATCCCCAAGAGACGCGGCTGTACATTTCTAATTGGACTTTTCGTTAAGCATTGGCAGTGCTATTATTTTCTTTCTCTCTCTTTCCACCACCCTCGTTCCCTCTCTTACACCAACTCTTTTGCCAGAGGAAGGATTAGTAGATCATCAAAACAAACGGAAGGGCATCAGGAGCTGCCCAGCTTGAGAGACGACTCCATACTGCACTGAACAGCCTTTATTTATGCAGCACGTCACACCCAGAAAAGCGAAGATGAGTTTGCATGATGTGAGAGCGCAGCTACAGAACTTTATTCTTCCAACTACGTAAAAGAGCCTGTGTGTGTCCAATTGCTTTGCAATACTTCCATCTACAGAATAAAACACAGAATGACAAGGGTAAGTCATATGCAGTGTTGGTGTAGCTGTGTGGATCCCAGGATATCAGAGACACAAGGTGGCTAAGGTAATAATATCTTTTATTGGACGACTTCTGTTGGTGAGAGAGACAAGCTTTCGAGCTTACTCAGAGATCTTTTTCAGGTGAGCTATAAACACAGGACTGTAGGGCGGGGAAATCTTGTAAGACATAGAAGTTGTTGCTCTTTCATTATTGTGGTTCCTTATTCAATCATTTTTCAAGCAAACCCATTTCTGCCAGTGTGAAGTGTTTGAGTTTTCATGGACTCCCCTCCATCATTTTCAGAAAAATTACCAAAAAGGTGCCTCTTTACAGATACAAAAATAGCACCTTACTTGACTTCTTTTCCAGATGGAACATAAAAGCACACTTTAGGACATTTTTTCCTAACTTTTAAGGGTTTTTTTTAACCCATTATTTGTTAATGACCAATTAAGAACTTGAAATTGAATCTATTTTCTTTACTCAATGCTTTCGTCCACTGTGTTTACCCTTCATTGGTAAAAACAGGCTGTCAGCACAGTTAAGATACGTAGTCACAAAAATGGAGACCTCAGAGAGCCTAATTCCTTAAATGCCAAACAGCAGAATATAAATCTATGCGGTGGAATGGTGAATAGTCGACCTATATTGACGCCGCACCTTTCACACAAGACACTTCTATAGGCTTTACAAACTGTGATAAAATTAATATGTTGCACATCTCATCTCAAAACCCATAGTCACACATTTTACAGAAAGGAACACTAAAGTAAAGACTTTAGTGGCTTATCCCAGGTCACACAAAAAGGTCAGGGCAGAGCAAAGGAGAAAAGCAAGACTGAGTCCCAGTCTTGTGCCTTACCCCCAGTAGTGTCCTTCCTCCAGCAGAGGGTTTCCCCTGAGGGCTGGAACAATGGCATACATAGACATAGAGTGTCAGCGGGATATGTCACATGGAAAGAACACCATACTTCAATTCCTGTTCCCCAAACCACACCCACCTGCAACCCAGCATCTGGAGGAGGGGAAGCCCATTACTGTAGTGACATATAAATAGCTTATCAACGTGTAACCCCTTTGGGGTCTAGAGAGCATGGCCCCTTTAAATCTTTTTCCCAGGGGGAAGGGGGAGAGTAAGAAAAAAAGAGGGAAACTCCAGGGGGCAGGTCTGGAGCTCCAGGGAAGGAGAGGAGAGCCTGCAGGCCCTTGCAAAAGAAGCAGCAGAGAACCTGCCTGGAGCCTGGGAAGGACAGGGCGGCCGATCAGGGACACTCCAGGACAGGAGCCAGGAGGAGCACTGGGCCAGGGAGGAATCGCCCGAGAAGGACAGACCGGAGCTGGACCCAGTATCACGGCTGCCCAGAGCTGCGTGGGGCTGTGAGTACTGGGGCTTGTGACTCTGCATTGGGAACAAGGAGGGAGGCTGTAGCTAGTTAAGTGGGGAGGTGGTCGCTCTGTGTGGCTTTGCAGAGGGCAGCAGAAGAGGGCACCGGAGGGGTTTGCTGGGGAGAGTTCACTGGCGCTGAAGATGACCAGAAGCACCCAAGACTCACCACTGGACTGGAACTTTGCTCAGGCCTCCTGAACTCTGTGTGCAGACACATTGCTCGGTGTCTGCCCTTCCAGACTGTGCTGCCTGTGGGGCCTTGGTTTGAATGCAGCCCTGTTTTACAGCTCCCCTTATATTTCCCCTTGTTGTATTTCTCCTCTCATCCCTCTGTAAATAAATACTTCCTTTTGTTATATCCATTGTACTTTTCCAGTGGGTGTGTGTGTTCACTTTGGGGGGGTTGGAACAGGTGCCCATGGGGTGGAAGGGATTTCTCCTGCTGCATTCCTGCGCGTGCCTTCTCTTGGCCAGAGCTGCCTGCAGAGCAGACTCCATCTTGGCCACGAGGGCGCTAAAGTTACAAATGGATATAACAATTGCTTTTTCCCTACTAAGTTGTTATGCATTACACTGAAGCCTGCTGAAACAGATGTGAAAGGCTGGAACAGGAGCGGTTACAATAACCTTGAAAGGAACCATGGTCTGGTGACCTGCATGCAAAAAGAGGCTTTAGGAACTCCTGTGTTCTAATCCGGCTCTGCCACTAATGTTCATCCAAGTCTCTTAACCTAACCCGTCTCTGTGCAACGGGGCCAGTAACTTTCCACCTCCCTCCTCAGGGTGCTGTGAAGCTAGATTAGCCACTTGAGATTGTTTGCTATTTATTAGCCCACCGTCTCCTGTCAAAGTATTTTATATCATTTATACCAGTCTCAACAGCTTACAGTAATAGATTTTTGTAATAAATGAATGTGTTATTTTTTATGGTAGCACCACAATGCCCTACTCAGGGTTAGGTCCCTACTGCACTAGGCACACACTGTCTGACTGCAGACAAACATCAGCAACTAGGAACAAGAGAAGGGAGGACAAGGCTTAAACAATGGGAAAATGCAGTTTCTTTGAGAGGTTCTATGTGCTTCTTAAAGGACCATAAAGTCTTCTTGTTTTACTATAAGTTAGTCATGAGATCTTCTGTTAATGCAGAGGATGTGGCATCAGGAGAGTGGTTCCCACTTGCTCTGAGATCTTTGCTTAACCTCCCTAAGCCTTGGTTTTCCCCTTCTGTAAAACAGAGTCAATGGTCCTTGCCTCACACAGATGTTGCAAGGCTACATTCCCTTACATGAGTAAAGTGGATCGAGATCCTGAGGCGGAAGGTTCTAGAGGCTGTTATTGTTGTTGATGGAGTCACACGTTACTGTAATGCCAAGTGTTACCCTTTTAAAAAACACCGCAGCAACAGTACAATTGTTTGGCCAAGAGCAAAGCTGCTGTGTTGCCCTCCATCCGACAGGAAAACGCTTCAATTTCCTCAGGCTCCTTTTATTGTTCTCTTGAGCTCTGACCACTGCCAGCAGCTTGCTTGATGGAAGGTGTGAAAGCCAAAACCTGGGCAACCCTGCCAGCAAATTCAAAAGGGTAATAAAAACATTGTCAGGCAACGTGAGTGACTGGAATTGTCTCTCTGCCAATTGGAGCATGACGGCAGTGGCAGCGTGGCTTCCATGGCATATATACAGAAGGCAGGCGCTTCTCGAAAGGCCCAGTAGTTCCAAACAAGGCCTTTGAAAAACTTCTAAGCCTTCCTCCCACCCCTCCAAAAAACCAGGATGAATATGAACAGGAAACGCCTCTGTGCAAAAAGGAGGAGGTAGAGCCAAGACTACCTAGAATAACAGAGACAAAAACATTCAAGGGATTTTCATTTTTAAACAACCACCCCCAAATGCACAGAATTAGATGGCCTTAGAAAACATAGGGCAGGGAAGGAGTTCACATGCTAGGCCAATCAGTCTTGGCAATGTCCCTTTAAATTTTTCAATCCTAATGGCATTGAGGTGCTTCAGTTCAGCTCGGCACCCCCTGTACCTTTTTTATAAGTACACTGCGTGATCAACACTGGATGCATCACGCGTTGCTCATAACAGCCTTATATGGCAACGACACAGTGGTTTATAGCATGTTCCTGCTCTGATGCATATAGAATCGTTTGTTTCCTTAGCTGAAGTTACACAAAAGAGGGAAACGATTTAGGGATTTTTCCCCCCTCCCACAAGAACTCCCCGAACTCTTTCCTGCTCTGTGTATAGCTGCACGTTTCCATGTGACAGACGTTTCCTCTCTGTATTCTTTTCTCCAAGGTTCATTAGTTTAGTGTTGTCTGCACTGAACTGCATTTGCTGTTTGTTTAGCCTTTAGTGAATGATCTGGGTTTTTCTGTATCTGGCTGGGTTATTACTCTTCCTTTTGTAGTTCTTTCACATTAGCTATTAGCTGCAAACATGCAAAACTTTCCAGCCATATAAAAATCTGGGGGAATCTACAGCTCTGTGAGCCCTGTGGGACTTCACCGGAAACAGCTCTTCAGAGTCCCTTGAAAACGCTCTTTATTGGGCTGCTTGTGTTTTCCTATCCTAGAGCCAGTTAGTTAAATAAACTACTTGATGACTCTGAGCCTGGGTTAGTAATGATTGATTTGCAGCTTTGGCTAATTCTGTCTGAAAATATAACTATATATATCAATTATTTGTATTCTGGTAGAAGCCACATAAAGATAGGATTCCTGCCCCCAAAGACCTTACAGTCTGCATTATGAATGATGTATAGAGGTTGGGGTAGAGGAACATATTGAGAATATAAACAATTGCCAACTTTTTATACTTTAAATAATTATCTGTCACTAATATAGTAGAAGGGCTGTTGTTGTGGGATAGGTCTCCTGGCAGCAGTGAGCCTGGAGAAGGACTTGAAGGAAGAGTGGAGCAGCCTTAGAGATCAGCTCAAGAAGGGTGATCCATGTGTGGGAGAATGTGTGCTGTGAGCTGTGACAGAAGAGAACAAAAGGATGATGAGGGCTGACATCATGCGCAGAATGGCTGGAGTGGGTGCAATGTGATAACAGCAGGTAAGTGCAGAGTTGCAAAGGACCTTGACAGTGAGGACAAGAACCATGAACATGATGTAGTGGAAACAAGGAAGCCAGTGCAGAAATTCAGAGTGCTGGGATGTAACATGGTGCCCGTTTCCTGAAGCATGCTTTCTCTCTCTCCTTAGACCCGTCTAGTCTGGCTATATACTTCTCCTGTCAGAATAGTATCTGTATGGGAATCCCAGCTAAAGAGCTGAAAAATCCTTTTACAGTGAGATTAGACAGTCTGTGACATGTTCATGTTTGTCTCTCCTGTTCTCTTTGAAGCTGGAGGACTTTGCTTAGGGATCTAACATTATGTATGAGCTACTTAAGGCTCCCTGCAACTTCAGGGTCAACTCAGCCCTTCATCCTTCTGCGGTAGATAAACTAAGCTGCAGGTAGTTTCATATGTCTGTGCATCTTCTGGTTTAAAAAACGAGATCTTGTCTACTCTGTATGGACATTAAAGTTCTTCTGTCACATTTTATAAGTCGGGGGGGGGGTTCCCCCGTGTCCTTTTTGGCCTCAATTTTCCCTCTTCCCACTGGGAAGCTGTTGATTGGTCATCCCCTTCTAGCAAAGGGCGGGCTGGGTTTCAGTGGTGCTCTAGGTGCATAGCTGTAAAGAACTTTCTAGACCCTTCAGGCTGAGAAACACTATTTCAGTATAAGGGATTTTTATTTTGCTTTGGTTTCTTATTTGCATGATTTTTAGACAAAGCCCATAAAGGACCAGATAATGTTACCCTTACTCGTGTTGACTAGCATCAAAATAAATGGGACTATCCATGGAGTTACTGTGAGTAAGGGTGGCAAGATCTAGCCCTTCAAGCCATGGTATCAGTGTAATGCTTTCTGCTTACCTTTGACACTATTCCACACTTTCTGGTTTAATAGTGTAGGCTGTGGCCTGAG
Organism: Gopherus flavomarginatus; assembly: GCF_025201925.1. Classification (NCBI taxonomy): domain Eukaryota; kingdom Metazoa; phylum Chordata; order Testudines; family Testudinidae; genus Gopherus; species Gopherus flavomarginatus. The sequence goes on from NC_066624.1 coordinate 90,495,888, forward strand.
AGACTTTACAAAATGGAAGGCGGTGCTAAATAGGACTTTCTGGACACTTACTGATTTCAACCTATTTTCTTCAACTCATTTATTTTCTTTTTTGACATTTAAACCATTGGAGTCTAGCCACACACCAACCATTCCTGTAAGCATGACAATAAAATCCTGCACCGAAAAGCAAAAGCAGCAGTCAAGAAACATGACATAAAGTTGCTCGAATAGCTAAATGCCACTGGGTTGAATGCTCACCCTTGACATCACCCTCATCTTAGTTTCCTTTTATCATCTTCTGTATTTTCACACTCATTTACATCCTGGAAACGTCCATCCCTTTCTTCATGACCCCTATGTTATTGTTTTCATCAGTATCTAGGGCCCTCAGGATCCTCCCTTTATCAACAACTTCTTCTTGTTATTGTCTTCACTGTTGGCTGTTGGCCAAATGTTCTCACCCATGGGCTCATGTTCTCCTCTATTTGTCCTAGGAAATTCTTAGAGAGGCCAAGGTGTTAGTAGAACTGGTCTTTCCACTACTAAACAGTGGGACAGTTTCATTTGTTTAGTACAAATTACTGTCTCTACATGGATAAAACAAATGCACCTGCTGTGTCATCATTTTAAAGGCATGCAGGTCCCACAGGCACTAGAAATCATTGAAAGGCACACTAGCCATTCAGACAGCAGCTTTTCATTGCAAGGATTGTTTCTTAATTTGGGGTTTCCATGCATGAATTGAACAGCTAAAGTAGGATTATACTTTTTTGTTTTTCTTTAACAAAAGTGAACAGAGTAATGAGTTGTAATGTGTGCACAGATATAATGTTTAGGATTTAGGGCTGGGATTTTTCCTGCGCTTGAGTTCTGATTGGTGGAAGAGAGGCAGGAAGTCCAGTTTCTGAAGTCCAGTCTGTGTTAACCCTGGCTACGGCGGTAGTTAGAGTAGCTAAGGGATTGCTTTACATTACACCACAGATGGATAAATGTAGCTCCACTCTGCCACACCCCCTTTCCGCCCAGTCATGCCCCTCAGTCCCAGAGGTAGTGGAGGGGGCTGGCACAGGAGCTGATGAGACAGCTTGACATCAGCCAGGAGTATTCTAAGGTGTGCTTCTGTGTCCCCGTGTGTACAGTGGGGAGAATAATACTTGACCACAGGACATTAACAAAGCACTTCCAGTTCTAGGGATAAAGAGGTGCACTCTAGGATTTAATCATGTATTTTTTTTTTTAAATTCAGATTAGACATGTAAACTGGTAGGGGAGAGTATTTTTCAGGTCAGACTTTTGCTTTAAATCAGGTGTCATAATACCAAAGGCCCAGATCTTCAGAATAAATTGGTGCCCAACTCCCACTGGTTTCAATGAGAACTAGGTACCTTAATACCTTTGAGGCTCTAGGCCAAAGGAATTTCAGGTGTTTATTTTATTGGCCAAGTGTTGTGATGAGCACCACCAAATCATGCTTAGTTTTTTCATTTGTCTTTTTTTCCCTCTCTCTGGAAAAAAAAAAATTCAGTGAGAAACAAAGCCAAACTCTCACAGTGAGTTTTTGTTTTGAATGACTCTGCTATCAAACTGAAATACACCTCTGTGGTCTGAAACTTTCAGCAGTTATTGCATTTAATGGCACTAAAAACACCTCTCAGTTGAGGGCTGGGCTAATAAACTGCAGCCTACCCTGTGACAGAACTCATGACTCCTGGCAACTCATGACTTCAGTAGATGGTTCTCATTTCTTGAAGCTTATCTCACCCTCTCATCCATCTATACATGAAAGAGCAAATGCCAACACAATGAAGGCATGAAGGGATAGAGTCTCAGCTCCAATCTCACAGTGCTAAACAAGAAAAGCGCTGTCATTACAAGTGCTTTTCAACAGCTTCATACCAGCCACAAACATTTGGATTTGGTCTTGTCAGTGTCAGAAGTCCTACTATAGGTAAATTTGCTTAACACTGTCATCTAGTGGTGAAAAAGATGTACCAACCTGTTTTGAATTGAATTTTCATGTATAATTATGCAGGGTTGTTGCAGCTCTGTCAGTCAGCCCCTGTGTAGCTGTATTATTTTCCCAACAGATCCTGGGAGGACTTCAACTACCCATCACGACCAAGTCCTGAGCTTTGGATGATTTTGTTGGTAGTTTTTTTTAAAAGGCCCCATCCACCTCTTCTTCCTTGTTAGGTGGTCTATAGTAGACCCTTACCAGGATATCACCCTTGTTTTTATCCCTTTTATCTTTACTCAGAGACTTTAAACAGGTCTGCCTCCCCCGTCTGTATCACACTCATTGCAAGTGAATACATCCTTGATATACAAGGCTACATCTCCTCCCTTTTTTCCCTGTCTGGCCTTTCTGAATAAGCTGTACCATTCTATACTAACATTCAAGTCATGTGAATTATCTCACCAAGTCTCTGTGATGGCAGTTTTGCTGTAATTGTGCATATTTACTAGTATTTCTAGTTCTTCCTGTTTATTCCCCATATTTCTTGCAAGACTCACCCTCCTGGGCTTTGACTTTATTAAAAAAGAAACTAACAATAATATAGAAGTTCCACTCAGACCTTATCCCTGCAGTATGGGTAATCAATCACTGGAACAATTTACCAAGGGTTAGTTGGATTCTCTATCATTAGCAATTTTTAAATCAAGATTAAGACAGTTGAAGCTCTGGATTTCATTCATTCCAGCATCAAAGCTTGGCTGTTATTGCTTCAGCTTGAGACTGCAAACCCAGTGATACATCAAAACCCTGAAGTCTCAACAGATGCAATTGCAAGAATGTACCTTACGAACTCAAAAGCAGCAAGATAAATCTACTAAACACAAAGTATGCCAAGAGCTCCAACAAATAGCTCACTACCTGCCTCATCCTCCCATCACTGCCCTACACCGTTGAGGAAGTAAATAAGATCCTCTCACTCACAAAAGAAGTGAAAGGAACTGATGGTGTCTTTCCAGAATGTCTTAAAAACCTCAGAGCCAAGGAAAGGCAATGGCTGCCAACACTGTTCTCCGATATCCATTCCTCAGTGCTTGTCCTGAAGATCTGGGGTGAGGCTTTGGACTCTGCAATTGCCAAGCCCAGGAAGCTAACTAATAATCCTTCATTGTATCATCTCACATCAGTCCTCTGCATGTCGTACAAGCTCATGGAGAGAATACTACTGGCAAGGATTATGTTGCTTATAGGAGCAATTATACCAAATCAACAAGCGGGTTTCTGATCAACCCACAGCTGTACTGATTAAGTATTAGCCTTAACAACATACATTGAGGAGGTATTCCAGTGAAAACTCAATACTGGTGCAGCTTTCTTAGACTTATCTGCCACCTACAACACTATCTGAAGGGACAACCTCTTTCTGAAAGACAGCAAAATTCTACCATGCAATGCAACAATAAAATTCTTCCTAGACGTTCTGACCAGTTGTAGGTTTTGCATTTTCCTTGATGACCAGCTTAGAAGGCCACTCAATGATGGGCACAGGGATTAATCCTTACGCTGATCCTGTTTAATATTTACACAAACAACCTTTCCCAAACATTATTATGGAAATTTGTCTATGCTGATGATGTTGCTCTGACTACACAGCCACAGGATTTACCTACCATAGAACAAATGCTAACTAAGGACTTTAACACCATGGAAGAATATTTCTTATATTGGCAGCTAAAACCAAGAACCACCAAGCATTCCAAACAAACAGTCAAATGGCTAAGGCAGAACTGCAGATAAGACATGATTCCACCCCAAAATATCTTGGTGTGACATTATATCAAAGCCTAACATACCACCAGCACCTGAAATAGATCCATGATAAAATAAAAATGCATGTCAATCTCACCCAGAATCTAGCAGGAATGACCTGAGGAGCCAATGCAAAAATTCTACAGATCTCTTCACTGGCCTTTGTCTGCTCTGCTGCAGAATACTGCTCACCCATCTGGACACACATAGCTCCCACACGTCACTTGTCAACTCTCAACTTTACAGTGCCACACGGACAATTATGGGCAGAGTAAAATCAATGTCACAACTGCGGCTTCCTCTACTGGTGCACATCCACCCCTCCAAATCTGTCATGACATAAGAATACTTCAGAAATCCCATTATATGAGGGAACAAGGATCTTCCAATACAAGAAGACCTAAATAACTTACTGAGATTCTGTCTCAGATCTAGAAAACATTTTTGGCTTGCAGAGGAAGAGCTCGAAGGTTCAGGATTCTTCTTGACAATGGGAGCAAGGTGAAAGGTTGCCAATGTCCCGAACAAACACCTGATCAAGGATCCAACTGAAGAACTCAGTGGTTTTTCAGGCCGATGGAAAATATGGTTACTTTGAATCACATCTGCACATCACATGGCAGATGCACTTACTTTTTCCATGAATTGGGACTGAAACTCAAACCTCTTTATGACTTTAGAAATATACTTCAACCTATCAGTGTCCCAAAATAATCATATCCATGGTATCTCTGCCATGCACTCTGCGTCACCTGAAGCAATTCATTGGATTGCCAACGGACATTTGGATATCTAACATGGCAGTTTCTAAGTCACATGAAAAAAAGAAGATGACGACTCAAGACTGCATTTTTTCCTAAAAGATATATGTTAATTCAAACAAATTAATTCAGGAAAGTCCTATGGTCTCTGTTATGCAGGAGGGCAGGCCAGATGATCACAGTGGTCCCTTCTAGCTTTATAATCTATAAATCCACGAACGCCAAATGAAAAGCCTCACTAGTGCTTCAGATTTCCCTTCAAAAATTAGTTAAGATTTAGAGCACTCTCAGCAGCTGTTTTGGCTGAGAAGGGATTTGAACCTGATTCACTGACATCCCGGCTGAGTTAGGCTTTAAAAAATACAAAGGCAAGCAACACCTTCAAATGGTGGGGGAGGCATGTCTTTAAAGCGCACAGCTTTAGTCAGACTTCATTAAGCCAGGAAGAGCCCACAACACAATGAAATTCATATGAACATAGTTGTTTTATAAATTTTCTGGCCCCATCTACAGCATTGCTGACATTCTCAAAACCACATCAGCTGCTGCCTAACTCTGCAGGTGCCCAGCAGCTGTTTCAGCTAGAGAAAAGGAGTAAGAAACATGTGCTTTTACCTTACAAACTCAGACCTGTTTCCCGCTTCCCCCCCCTTCTGCCATCTGTTGGCCATATGCATTCCTACGGCGTTCCACCAAGACATGCATCTTGTTTGAAGGAGGGCAGTGATTTCTGTGCAATTTAATGTCACAATTACCTCCGCTCCAGTTTCACAAAAGATATTTGAACATGTATTCTTCGGGGGGGGGGGTTAAAATAAGTCATTAGTTCTTTCTGCCAGGCGAACTGGTTTCAAAATCTGTTTTGTAAGCATTGCCAATGACAATTTCGATTTTAATCAAGGCAGGCCCATGAAATCCCATCTTACTTTGAGTTGTCTGGGAACTTTCTTGTAACGGCTAATGTTATGGTTTTGCAGCAGAGTTGGGTGTTAAACTGATTTCTTAAGTTTAACAAACTAGAAAATGTAAACTCAATCCCATGTGTCGTGCAGTTGGCATTTCAGTTTCATTGTGGCTGCCATCTGCTACTCTGTAGTAACTGCATTTTGATTTCTGCAGTGTAAAACAAATTCTCAACGGCTGACCATATGGTTTTAATATAACAGATTGGGTAACCTTGCCTGCTGTGCCTTCAGCAGAAGCAGAAATCCATGTGCTGAAGTTAATGATTACTAAAAATACCTGCCATATAAAAGGGACACATTATATCCGTCACTGCACTCTGCTATATGAGTGTTCCTTAGCCCTTCATGGATTTCTTTATGTAAGCAGAGTCAGGATGAGCTCTACCCTGACATCTGGAGGTGAATTATGGCAAGTGTGCAAAAGAATTTCTGAGGCTGATTGTGTTTGCATAGGCACACCCACTCTGCCTAGCATAGCCCAGGGCAGCCTAAAATGGTTACTTTCACAGCTGTGGGATCCCCAATTTCTTTGTTATTGGGGCAGGAGGAATAAAGTGTTGTCATCCTGATTAAGTAAATGAGGAACTATGAAACTGTTTTATGATAAAGGGTTTCACTATCAACTAAATAGCACTTACTAGACAAGAGACATGGGTTCCAACTCCCAATGAGTTGGGAGAGAGGTAGGTATTTGTACCTGGTGGTGTAGGCTCCTTGTGTGAGCCAGAAGCACTAGTTCCACCTACTCTTCTCCCCACTGTGAAATATCAGTGTTGCTTTTTGATTCCCTTAAGAATCTAGATACAGGTTAGTGGTCTAAACTCACTTTGGGCTAATGGTGCACTAGCAGTGGGGCTCCCTTACTGTGAGCTGAAATCACTAAAGAACTGGAATTGCTGAGCTGAGAGCATTGAGTACTGTGCTAACTAGTGGGGGTGCCTGAAGCTATACTGTGGAGCAGAGCAGTTTGTGGAGCTATGGAGTGAGTGGAGCCAAGCAGTTTGTGGGGATGGCTGGAGTGGACCATCGGACAGCTGGTGGAGCAGAGCAGCTGGCAGAGTGGAGCAGCTGTGGGATGAGTGGAGCGGCCCACGGAGTAAGCAGAGCTGAGCAGTTTGCGGGGATGGCTGGAGTGGATCACAGGACAGCTGGTGGAGCAGAGTGGAGTGGAGCAGTTTGTGAGGACGGCTGGAGGAGCAGAGTGGAGTGGCTGGTAAACGGAGCAGTTTGTGGAGAAGGCGGAAGCAAAACCCCACAGAGAGGCAGGGCAGTTGGCCTCAGACCATGTAAGGTGCCCCTTTCTACCCAGGCTGCGGGGGTGGGGGGACCGCTGCAGATAGACTCTCAAACTCTGGGGCTGCACTGACCCAGGACAGAGACTTTTGGATTGTGGGACTTTTGGGACTGTGAGTGATCTTTGGGTTGCTGGACTCTAGGGACATTTGGGGTATTGGACTTTGGAGTCTTGGGGTGATTTGGGGGTTGCTGGACTCAAGAGCCCAGGGAAAAGGACACGGCCCAATTTCCTGGAGTGGGTCTTTGCTCACAGTTTGGTCTATGAACTCTAGTTGATATGTTTTCCCAATTTAATGCTTGTTGTTTATCTCATGTAATTAAACCTTTTCTGCTACATCGAGACTCTGTGCTTGTGAGAGGGGAAGTATTACCTCTTCGAGGCACCCAGGGGTGCGTGTAAGATTTTCCCAGATCACTGGTGGGGGCTCAAGCTGGTTTTGCATTACGTTGTAGGGAAGGGACCCCTATGTATTGAACCCGGCCCTTGCTGCGATCAATTCGGCCTGGCAGAAGGGTTACATTTAGTGGCATGGCAGAAGGTTATATTAAAACATGTTATCAGCCATGTATGTCACTGTTGATGAATGTACAAGTACAGTTGTATAAAAATACATAAAAGTGATGAGTATTACTGCAGAGGAAACAAGAAATCTGGCAGCCCCAGCATACTAGAAGCCAGGCTTTAACACAAATATTATGGACAGCCACCCACCCCCAGAACTTAGCTATTCAATGCTGCTATAAAGCATCACTGCTGTAGGGTTTACTTGGCGTATCTGTTCAAATTGCCACTCACCTAGTGGAAAAAGCCTGATGATCACCTGGAATCAGCAGAGGTGCAATTACTGGCAATGAGCATCTGACAGCAGGGTAAACTAGAACCCCATCACCATTCTTGTGTTGAGCACCGTTGTGCCTGAGTTCACCTTGCACTTGAGGGCCTTATTTGCTGCCTCAGTCAGGTTCTAAAGTTGCAGCAGTTGAGATTAGGGTGTTAAAATTCATGAGAGCTGCCCAAGCACCCAAGGCAGAGAACGAGAGGGAGGGAGATATGGTACTGCACGCCAGGATACCCCTGTGAAGGGGCAGAGCAGTGAAGGCAAGGAGGTAGTAGAACTACTATTCATGCTCAGAGATAGAATACAGATGTCAAGATAAAGGCTTAGTATCAGAGGGGTAGCCATGTTAGTCTGGATCTGTAAAAGCAGCAAAGAATCCTGTGGCACCTTATAGACTAACAGACGTTTTGGAGCATGAGCTTTCATGGGTGAATACCCACTTCGTCAGATGCATGTAGTGGAAATTTCCAGGGGCAGGTATATATATGCAAGCAAGCTAGAGATAATGAGGTTAGTTCAATCAGGGAGGATGAGGCCCTGTTCTAGCAGTTGAGGTGTGAAAACCAAGGGAGGAGAAACTGGTTCTGTATTTGGCAAGCCATTCACAGTCTTTGTTTAATCCTGAGCTGATGGTGTCAAATTTGCAGATGAACTAAAACTCAGCAGTTTCTCTTTGAAGTCTGGTCCTGAAGTTTTTTAGCTGCAGGATGGCCACCTTAAGGTCTGCTTTAGCGTGGCCAGGGAGGTTGAAGTGTTCTCCTACAGGTTTTTGTATATTGCCATTCCTAATATCTGATTTGTGTCCATTTATCCTTTTCCATAGAGACTGTCCAGTTTGGCTGATGTACATAGCAGAGGGGCATTGCTGGCATATGATGGCGTATATTACATTGACGTGCAGGTGAATGAACCGGTGATGGTGTGGCTGATCCGGTTAGGTCCTGTGATGGTGTCGCTGGTGTAGATATGTGGGCAGAGTTGGCATCAAGCTTTGTTGCATGGATTGGTTCCTGAGCTAGGTTTAATATGGTGCGGTGTGCAGTTACTGATAAGATAAAGGCTTAGTTTGTTTCTGTTATTGCTGTGGATTAGTAAGGCATCTGAGTTTTCTTTACAGTGTGATTCCACTCGGAAAAGTGACTATGTAAAAACACCTTCTGACTCATCAGGTCTGTTCCCTGAGTGTAGCCAATTATAAACTGTGGTGCTGAGTTTGGAATAAAAACATATAGATTTGAATAGGAGAGAGAGATCAGCTGTTTACTTTAGTGTCTGATGTGTTACTGTTTTTTACTCCAGTTAGCACGGCACAGCCAACACAGCTAAGAGAGTGAACTTGATTCTGTTTCTTCCTGTGTAGCAGCAGAATTGTTTACTAAGACCAGTTACACCTGCACAAATCCAGGGATGGCAGTTGAGTTGTGCTATGTTGTCATATTCAAAAACACTGAACACAAGTTTCAAAAGTGACTAAGGACTAGAGCCACAAAGGTACTTAGGTGCTGCTGACATTCACAGAAACAGATCAGCTGCTGCCTAACTCTGAGGGCGCGTAAGTTTCCACTGGTGGGCCTGTGTAAAGCCACCTAAGTCCTGCTGTCACTCCATAGCTAATGAGCTGCTCAGCGCCTTTGCTCAAGCCACAGCTCCAGAGCATTCCCCTGCCTCTCTCTCAGCAGAGCCTGATCCCACATGTATGTTCAGAACGTGCTTAGGGGATTGGGTCCTGCATAAAGGGATGAGATTTTAAAAAGGAGGTGTTCCTGGAATATCCACTATCCTAGTGGTTAGGGTATGTAGCTGGGATGTCAGTAAGTCAGGTTCAAATCCCTTCTCAGACTGATTTAGAACAGGGATTTGAATGTAGGGCTACCATATCCCATGAGGGTGTGCTAAACACCAGGCTATTAGGAATGCTTGGGAGGGTGTCTCAGCCTCTCTTTCTGGAGCTGTTCCACTTTGTGTTAATAATGATTAGACAAGGGACTTGAATCTCAGTCTTTGACATTCCAGGGGAGTGCCTCAACCACCAAACTATCATCTCGCCCTCTCGATTGTGTAGTGAATATTTTATGAGTTATACAAAGTGGAACTTTAATGGGATAGATTGAGGGTCCCAGCCCAGAATAGCCCTGGTGGGTAGGATGCTGCCCTTAAATGTAAGAGATCTAGGATGAAGTCCCTACTCTAAATCACACAGAGCAGGGATTTGAATCTGAGTCTCCCATGTTCCAGGACAACACCCTTAAAAATGGGTTATTGGCTCTAACAGGGTGGGTTTCTTTTTTGTGAGAAAGGTCCAGGTTTCATCTACTAGCCCATGGGCTGACCTGGCTTAGGTGCCTAACTCCAGGGGGAGGGTTCAGGGCTGAGAGTTCAAAGCAGAGATAGGAGCCTCCCTTTGGCAGCCAGAAATTGTGCGGGCAAACAGGGAATTCTGTGAAATTCTGCATTGTGCAGTGGCGCAGAATTCCCCCAGGAGTCATTATATTAAATACATATTGTTATAAGAAAATGCATAAATTAGGCTCTGCTTATACTTCATTCTATTTCAAAAATAGTTTGATGAGGCGATTAACATCCTTCCTGACTATGCATATTTGTTATATACTAAGTATAAGATAATGCGGTAGGGCAGAATAAGGTCTTGAATGCACTCTAACTTTTAGCCTACATTGTAATCCAGCATGGTTTGTGCCCACATAGAGCAGTAATAATAGTTAGCTGGGATTTTCAGAGGCCTAAGGGAGTCAGAAACCTTTGGCTGCTACCCCATGTCACACTTGTCCATGGCAGATGCTGTGTTCTTGTTTTTATTTTGCTTATTTTGCTGTGTATAAAGCACCCATTGCTGGTTGACCCAGGTTGGCTGGTTCTCCTTCCTCTCATTGGCCCATGCCGCTGGTGCTGATATGTCCTCTTTGGGCAGTCCCTGTACAACAAAGGTGAATGAAACTGCCCCATACTCCTCCTGCCCCTTACAAAAATTTTTATTGTTCCAGTCAGAAGAATTTACATTCCACCCAGTGTGACTGACTAAATGGAAGATACGAATGGCAAGATTGGTCTATGTAATGATGCACACTATTGTGCAGTGGCAAAGAGATAGGCATTTTTATTATGGTGCAATGTGATGTGTTACAAAATAGCCAAATTTTTGTTTTAGTCCTAAAAGGGAGAAATGCTATGTAACCTGAATTTGTTAATGATACTATGGCTGAGTTTACACCAAATCACCAAGAACTGGTAGCAGTTTACTCCAGAGGAGTACTCAAACATTATTGGGACACAAGATTTGCTAACTAGCTAGGATACCCCTTTAATTGAAATAGGCAATAAAGTTCAAAATGCTAATGAAGTTTTAAATGAAATGTTTGATGGAAAAGCTCAAATGTTGGTATTTCCTAAGTGTAGAGGAGTGAGGAAAATTGCAGTTGCTAGTCTGAGAAAAGTGGAAGATAAATAGGAGACAGTGTTAAGGGAAAGTAAGAGTTAACAAGGCCATGACCCAAGCTTATGCTACCATTATGTTTTGAGCCAGGTTTTTAATGATTGTTTCTGAGAATTGTAAATGTTTAGTAAAATGCTATCTATATTGAGAATATGGGAAAGCTGTTGGCGCAGATATGAATTTAAACAGTGTGTATGTAAACAGCCCATAAGGAAGAAGAAATGTTATTGCAATGGGCTGTTTAATGTTAATTAGTATTATAATAGAATATAAAAGGTGTAGATTTGTTAGGTTATGGAAAGAGCTCCAATTAACATCAGAACAGGACAGTTTGGGTTCAGCATCTGTCAGTGGACTGATCACGCATTGCTACATCATTTCATCTGAGAGTCTGAGTACAAGAGTAGCACTGTGTAAGAAGTAATTGGATGCCTGTTTTGCTTAACTATTTTTTAAATAAAGTATGGATGTATTATTGAAAGTATAGCCTAGTGGGGCCTCTACATTTTCTGTAACTGACTGACCTAAAGGCTTGAACCTGGAAAGTAAGTTGGGTTTTACTGCATCCTTGAGAACTGTAATATTAATTGAGAGCATTTCAACATAAAATACAAGTAGTGATGGGATTTTTGTAGTATACCCAACCACCACCCCTCACTATCAACTGTTGGGGAAGGTGCAGGGGGAGGAAAAGGTGCTCTGTGGCTTGTAAAAATCTCCTTTGGAAGGCTGCTTTGCCCAGTTGAAGTCTATCAGTCTTCTAGCATTTAGTGAACCTATGCAGGGATACACAAGATTGATGCACCACAAAACTCTTCACTGGCTCAGTAAGCTGCCATTGCCTTTGCGGAATGGGCTTTAATCTTGAATGGAGTTTTGCCCTTGTCTTGACATGCCCCCAAAAAATCTCCTCCTCCCCCAAAATATATCTTGTATGGGAGCCCTGGAAGCTTTCTGTCTCCTAACCCTGTGGTGTATTAGGATGAACAAAGCAGAGGTTTTGCTGAGAGCTTGTCCTCTAAATACAGATCTTAAGTGCAGTCTAGATATCTTTCAGAGGGGTTGGATTTGGCCAAAAAAGGAGAAAAATCTCTTGGGATGAGTGGAAGAAAGAAAACTTATCTTGGGAATGAATGAAGAGTCTAAGTATTACCACCCTTTCATTACAAAACAAAATAGCAAGGCCTGAGTTCCTGCCCAATATCTTTCATACACAAGTTACAGACATTAGGAAGCTGACCTTATCAGGAAATGTAGTTGTAGCTGTGTCCATCCTAAGCTATTTAGAGAGAGATGAGTGAGGGAATTTTTTTTTTTATTGGACCAACTTCTATTAATGAGAGAAAGAAGCTTTTGAGACACACCAAGACCTGAAGAAGAGCTCTACATGGCTCGAAAGCTTGTCTCTCTCTCTCACCAACAGAAGTCAGTCCAATAAAAGGAAATATAGTGATACTTGAGAAGGGTTTGAAAAGGGAACCCAACAGCAGATTTAAAACTAGGAAAGGTCACATGTAGCTACTTTGCAAATAAGGAGTCTGATTAGGCTGGAGAATTTTTTATTTTAATGGGCAGCGGCAACTAGCTTGACCCTCTGTTACCAGAACTGAGGACGAAGTTGACAGGTGAGATCTGAGTGAAATTCACTGCAATTCCAAACACAAGCCCATTCATAAGAATCTTAAGAGCAATTCAACTAAAGCCATGCCCACTATGCGTCCTCCTAATGTTAACCATGAATCTAATGGTCTTCATATTATTGTATTCTGAGAATTAGAGGAAAGCTTGCTGAACTTCAGCAAGATTGAGAACATGTCTCTGGTACATCCTACTGATTTTTTATTAAACAACAACATGCTCTCTCAATAACCAGGCACTCAGGTTGAGAGATGCTGGGTTGTGATGGAACAGTCATGCCTGTGATTGAAGATCCAGAGTGAATAGTAATGGTAGATAGCCCAGATCTCCCACTCCATGAGGTCCAATAGTAATGGTAGATAGCCCAGATCTTCCACTCCATGAGGTCCAAAAACCAGGGATGTCTGGCCAGAGCAGTGCAATCAGAATCACTATAGCCTGTTGTCTCTCTACCTGTCATGGGAAAAGGAGGGAACGTCTGCATCAGAGCTCTTAGCCATATCTGGGAGAAAGCATCAAGTCCCCAGGCCCACTTTCTGCTCCTGACCTAGAAGTTGCTCCTCTTGGAATTGGGGCTAGAGGAGATCACACATTGATTTCCCAAAAGTCTGGGTTATGCTCTTGATCTCTCTCTGCTGAAGACAACAGTGTTAAAGAGGCTTTGTGGCTGAGCATGCTGCCATGAATCAGCTTAGTGATTTTAAAGCCAGAACAGCCCCGTACTTCCAGTTCTCTGGCACCAAAAACAGTATGGAGTGCAAGTCCTGATACCAATCCTTGTCTAGGCCTGGCTCTATCACCCCAAGATTTGTCAGACAATTGTCTTCCTCTTGGACAGGCTGATTTGTGTGTGTAGGGGAGGAGAAAAGATCTTTTTGATTTTTGTGGCATAAGCGGGGGGGGGGAGGAGAGGGGAGAGTCTTAATCATTTGTCCACATTGGAAGACAAATAGATGTGAAAAAAGGGGGGGCAGGATGCACTCCACCCCCGAAATAGGCTGTTACTCATTGATTTCACTTGGGAGCATTCCTGGAGACTGAATCACCTCTAGGATTAATGGCCTTGGCTTTCCCCAATCTAGGGTAGGAGAGAAGATAGATTCTCTAAGCATACATATTTGAAGCTCCAATACCCCACAATGGCTGCCTACAGCGGAAAAATAGTTTACAATCTCTTGACTAAGTTATTAAGAGGGGACCACACTTTGTCCTGTGCTTCAGATGCAGCTTTTCCTATTGGTTCCCCAATCTCCTCAAGTATAGGTTTATTACCAAAAACCTGTCTTCCAGAAGTATCTGCTTCCACAGCCATAGATGCCTTCTTGAGCATCGAGTGACGCATCTGAAACTAAAGCAGATGTTATGGAAATTCTTTTTTAAGTTTGATCTCAACCCCAGACCTTCTTGGGACTGAGAGAGAGCAGGGACTCAGTACAAGCAAATACTCTCCAGTGGGGGTGGGGAGGACTGGCCTCTGCAAAGGCTTTATCACTTCATAGTCTCTGCAGAGAGCTCATTCTACCCATCTGTCAGTGAAAACTTGAGGACTTTTTAATTTTTTTTAAAAGCACAAACATATTTACCAAACTACATTTGCACCCTTAAACAAGATAGCCAGGATGGGAATGTAAGGGTCAGTTTTACAGCTCACTGGAAAATATTTGTGGGTGTTTTCTATCTTAGACCCCCTCCTGCTCTGTATCCCCATTTTGGCTGACTGCTGTGGGAAGATACCCAAGAACAACAGCCATACTCGAGTAAAGGCAAAAAGCTGTGTAGAGAAGAATCGTTCCTGATGATCCTCTAGGATTTCTTTGCTGCCTGTGACCCTTACACTGCTTAGAGAGGACTACCAGGAGAGGGGGCCAACGCCTTTGGAGCAGTAAGAGTCCGGAGAGGAAAGAGCTTAGAGTCCGCTGGGTGGAAAAGCACAACATGGCTGCTGAGAAGGTAGGACAGGAACTACTTCTAAAATGGCTGCCTGTGGTACACAAGCTCCTTCCTCAAAAATGGGCTGTCATAAACAGATAGTAAAGGGTTAACAAGTCCAGTAAACCTGGCTAACACCTGACCAGAGGACCAATCAGGAGACAAGATACTTTCAAATCTCAGTGGAGGGAAGTCTTTGTTTTGTGCTGCTTTCTTTGTTCTCTCAGGGATCTAAGAGGGACCAGACAGGTATACAGACTCCAATCTTCTGTTCAATTTAGTAAGTACCAGTTAGAAAGGAGGTTTAGTCTTTTTTTTGTTTGTTTTCTTTATTTGCAAATGTATTTTGCTAGAAGGATTGTATCTCTGTTGCAACTTGTATTTGTGCCGGGGGGAGGATTCTCCTTGGTATCTATAAGCTGAAAGACCCTGTAACATTTTCCATCTTGATTTTACAGAGACAATTTTTACTTTTCATTTCTTTTATTAAAAGCTTTTCTTTAAAAAAACCTGATTGATTTTTCCCCCCTTGTTAAGGCTCAAGGGAATTGAGTCTAAACTCACCAGGGAGTAGTGGGGGGAGGCAAATTTCCTTTTGTTTTAGATTCACGGAGCTTGAATCTGTCTCTCTCCAGGATAGCCCAGGGAGGGAAAGCCTGGGAGAGGACATGGTGGGGGGAAGGGTTTATTTTCCCGTGTGTTAAGATTCAAGGAATTTGGATCTTGTTTCACCAGTGAGTTGGTGAAGCCTCTCCGGATGACCCAGGGAGGGAAAGTCTAAGAGGGGGTAAGGGGGGGGATAGTCAGTTCCTCCTTGTTTTAAGATCCAGGGGGCCTGGGTCTTGGGGTCCCCTAGGAAGGTTTGGGGGGGGGGACGACGACTAGAGTGTACCAGGCACTTAAAGTCCTGGTTGGTGGCAGCACTACAAGATCTAAGCTGGTAATTAAGCTTAGAGGAATTCATGCTGGTACCCCATCTTTTGGATGCTAAGGTTCAGAGTGGGGGTGCATACCATGACATGGGCACTAAGCCCCCACTACAAAGCAAAGAAGGGGCAGAGGCAGGAAACTGATTTCACTGTGCTGCCAGTTTTCAAGAGGCCTACAGCATTGAGTGGGTGTCCTGACCACTGCATGTCCATTGGCATGGAGAGAGAGAGAGAGAGAGAGTCCAGGCAATCTGCTTAGCTCCTCCATCACAATGCTTTGGAAGGTGACTGAGGCACTGGAGTTTTCCCATGTTGACTGGAGCTGCTGAGGTGGGATATTTGCTGATAAGAACCCAGTCCACATTACTGGCAGCAAAGTGGGCCTGTTTCCTGGGCACTTTCTTCAGTGCCTTGTCTTACTGGGCCCTTAACTTAGCAGCAGCCACCACTGCACTGTCCTATGCCAGGGACATATGCTGCTTGCTTTCTAACAGCAGTAGCCCTGAGCTGAGGTAGGGGGAGAAAAAGGAACACTGTTCCCCTTAGTACACTATGCGAAAAGGGGGAGGGGGGGGAGGAGAGGGGTTTGAGCAGAACACAGATGCCCTTTTCTTTTTATGCTTTTTTCTGCCATTACCAGGGCTAATTTGAAGGGAAAGCATGGTCAAAGACCCCACAATTGCCTGGAGCTCCATGAGGTAAATCTGAACAGCCCTTAAAACAACCCTATAGTATAGTAACCCTATACTAACAAAGTGGACAGCTATGCGGAAATAAAAGAACCAGGAGAGAAAAAAATAGATTGATAATCTACAAACACTGACTTAGCCTACTTTCCCTTCGGAGCCAGAGAAAATTCTGGAGGGGATTTCCTGTGGAAGGAAATATCTAGAGAGTTAGCCCAGCCAATCAGGACAGCTGACTGTGCCTCCTTTAGGACTGAAGAACCCAGCACTACCGAATCTATGGAGCCATCCCCCAAAGTGAGAATAAACATAACTTTTGTAGATATGGTGCATACTTGAAAAAAAAATAGTGGTCTCTAGAATTTGCAAGAACATTAACAGTTAAACTACAGCTAAAAGATGCAAAATGAGTGACATGATTCTTAAAGATTAACTGTCCCAAACACCAATTTTGAAATTCTAAAAGTTAGGATTCCCTCTGCTCCCAAAATGATTGTGAACATTTCCTTTTTCTCCTCAGGCCATTGGTGCTAGCCAGACATAGCAATGTCTGCAGCTACACCTACTAAAGTATAGGGAGAGGGAGGAACAGAAAAAGACAGCACTGGAATGTCAATTCCTTAGCAGAGTGAGAGACATCTTCATGTCAGATGACAGCAACTAAGACTTCTACTTATATTATGCTGCTCTCAAGTGTTTCCATGTTTGGAAGATTAATATGCAAGTGTGAGAATTAAGAGAAAGAAGTAGGCAAGTATGGGAATGGAAAACAGTCAATTGCAAAATGGGAATGGGGGAAGGAGCTGGAGGAGAAGTGCAAGAGAATAAGTAGTTATAGCCAAGTAGACTACCCAGCCTTCAACATGCCTGGGTCAGTTGCCTTGAGGCTTCCTCTGCAGATTGCGTCTGAGGAGCTTGCTAGAACTCAGGCCCTATCATAACTAAATGGGTCATGATGTAGAGATGAGGAACTCCCTCTCTTCACCACCCCCTGCTATTAGAGATGCTAGCACAGGCTGACATTAGAGCTGAATGCTATAAGCAGACTAGATCTTTGCCAGTTTGACAAGTCTGATCTTGACACAGATGGCACTACTGAACAAGACAAAGATAAGGATGTTAGACAGTATCCACCCAGCTATTGCAGTGAGCAACTGGAGGGTGGCCTGATTCTACCCTATGCCTGGTCTCCCTCTCAACGCCAAAGAGAAACGGGGACAGGATGAAGACATAGGTGTTAGGCATATGAGCACACAAAGAAGATGGTGCATCAGGAAATATTTGCACTACATCTTATTGCAGTCCATTATCAGTTAAATTTTAACCCCTCCCCCAACAATTAGACTGGCATTCAGACTTCATCTTGGTTTGTGACTAGGTTCTCTATTGTTGATTGTGATCATGTAGTTCTTTTGTGAAAGTTAGTATGGTTCAATATTTGTGACTTGTTTTGTAGTAGCCTTAAAGTGAAAATATTTTCAAAAATACAGCCTAGCACTGCACTTCTAAATCAAGATGACTGTCAGTGGCACCCAAATGTTTTATGAAGGCAACCCTCATCAACTGTGTTGTTTTTGGGGACCCACCGTTATACATACCCAATCTCTATAGATATAACTTTAAACCACGTAACTGTGCAACAGCAATACTGACTTAGCAATGCTGTATTAACTCAGCCCCCTCGTTTGTCCCCCTCCTTCCTAGCCCCAAAACTACCTGCTGGGCTCCCCACAAGCCTCCTTGCTCTTGTTCTCCTAGCCCTGCCTGCCCCTCTCTCTACAGCCAGTTTGCAGTTGCTAGCAGGCTGCTGATTGTACTCGCTGGCTCTGGCCACTTCTGGTGTACTCCTGCCACCACCTGAATCCTGATCCCCTGACCCAGTAGAAATGAGAGTTTGGGGACTGTACTTCCAAGGCACATGTGGAGCAGGCTCAAGGCATAACATGAGCACCACTCTCCTATCCCAACACTCATTTTAAAAAATCCTGAATAATGGCAACACATCTGAAACCTTTCCCTGACAAACTGGTGAGTTGGGATCCCACCCTATGGGGGAAACAAGACACTACTCCAACACAAGCAGTAAAAAGATGCAGTGCCATGTACAAGCTCTGTTTAAATATTTCAAATCTTATTTGAGGTATCAACAGTGGAGGTGATAATTCAGTTTAAACAAAGCAGTGTTCTGAATTAGCTTTGGTAATAATTAGAACAATTTAATTCAACAGAGCAGTAAAAAACAGCGCTATATTTTATTTCTTGTAAAAATCTTTATACACATGCAGACTAAAACCAGTGTAAGAAAGTATTCACCATTGTTTAGACAAATAACTATACTTAAATATAAGCGTCTGCAATTGGCCTGTATAAAAATAAGGTACTTTTTTTTTTAAACAGAAATGTTCTCCAGTTCTGATATTGATAAACAATACATAACTCTAATACGTACAATTTAACCTGATCATTATTTTCAATCATTTGATACTGCTAAGGTATTTTATGTGCAAAAATTTAACATAGTTCTTCCAAAGAAAAATGTCCTACATGTTTTAGAAAATTAGAAGTTGGATTTTAAATAAATCAATTCCTAATCAGTTTCTTCTCCAATTTCACAGTCCATACACTGTATTATATACAGGTTTAACTAAAATCAGGTACAGGCCCAAAACTTAGCGTCTGTGTCTGCTATGGCCTGAACGACTGCTGCTATGGTGCTTGCCTTTATGAGATCTCTCAAAAGAGCGGGATCTTTCACGCCTGTCCCTGTGATGTCCCCGTTCATGCCTGTGTTTCTTGGCAGCCTCGGCATGATCCCTGGATTTACTCTGAGAACGCGAGCGAGATTTTTTCCTTTTGTGACCATGTCTATTTGCATTCTTCAACTCATCCCTGCTGTGCTTGGCTTTTAGGTGTGGAGATCCATGATTATGATGTCTGTGAGGACTGCCACTATGACTGCGGGACCTGCTTCTTGACCTTGAGCTGTATGTTCCTGATAGACTCCTCCTATTATTGTAACTTACAAAAAAAGTTAAAGTTAGGATGTTTACATCTTTTTATGCTGTGAAAAAAAAAAAAAACGTATACAACTGCCTCAATTTTAAACAGAAGGGTTGAAAAAATGCAGTAAGCATCCATTAAGTACAGGGCATAAGGATCCTATTGTTAGACAAAGTACTTTAACAGGGTGTTCCAAACCACTGAAAACTGAGCCTCCCCGCTTATCAACAGCGAAGCAATTCCACCCTACCTTCAACCAACTCAGTGGTATTGAAAGCTCAACATAAGCAACCACTCATGAGTAGACTGTAGTTCTTTCTATTCTTACTCTTTTTACATGCTGTGGGCAGTGAAGTGTTATTAGTGACATGTGAACGATCTCAGATCTGCGATCAAACTTATTTGACATCTCTGAGTTAAGGCTCTTTACAAACTCCAGCAGACATTACATTGGTTAAAAACACTGGTACAAGGTTTTCTTTGGAACAATAGCTAAGGAGTTGAACATATGTACAAGTCTTAACAGTTCAAATGATAAATGGATATTCACAGAACAAGATTTGGCTAAAAACATTTCCACACATGTTCCTTATAATGGATCTTATATACACTTCAGATATTTAGGGAGGAGGTTACAAAAATGCACTGATTTTTAAAATTTGGTTGCATGAGACTATTTCTTATAGCACTTTCAGACATACAACTACTCCTACCATTTTAAGGGAAGTGCTTAAGAAAATTCTCGTATTTAATATGGAAAACAGGTGCAACTGATGATTTTCAAACAAAAACCGTAAGAGGACCTTACTCTCTGCCATAGTTGAGTTTTAGTATTAAAGCTGTTTTATCTTAAGAATATATCGATATTCTTATACCACTGATTTTCATCCACCACCATGTGTATTTGAATATCTACTGGATACCAGCACAACTGTGTGATACTATAACAGTTTACTAACAGCAAATCCCTTTAACTATTGTAAGACCATCTACTATATGGAATGGCATTTTGAATTATCCTCTTGAAACAAGTCAGTCATTTAGCAATCAAAAAGTACTATTTTACTTACTGTCTCCTAGGAGTATGAGATCTAGACCGTGACTTTGTTCTTGACCTTGACCTACTAGCACTTCTGCTGCTTCTACTTCTCTTGCTTTCTTTTCTCATGCTTAAATTAAAAAAAAAAAAAAAATTTGAAGATTACACACTTAGCAAAACTAGATGGCAAAGACTAACTTGAAAGTGTCTGACCGAAGTTTGGCTGGCTTAAAAAAAGCCAGATTTTTCCTACCCATTGTAAGGACTCTCTGAAGCTAGTTGTCTCTCTTCTGGTTCTTTTTTAATAGTTTTGGCATTCACAGATACTGGTGTTTTCTCCTCAGTTTTCATTTCTCTTGGGGAAGCTAAGAATGAGAGCAAATAATTCAAGGTTAAGATGCTATTCGCTTGTGGTAGAATTTGCCATCAAGGAACACGATTTTTTGGTACATTTTATGCAAGTGCTAACTTTATATAAGCGCTAACTAAAAACTTAATGCTGACTGCTGCTCTCTTTCCATTTAGTAGCTGCTCCTATAAGTGAAAATACTACATTAAAGACACCAGTAAAATCTTTTATTTAAGTAGTTTGTAAATCATACGATGGCAAGTACACTGTCTAATGCGTTTTTTCTTTAAAGATGTATTTATCCTTTCATCCAAGGTACATGTAATAGGCACAAATTAAGATGAAGTATGTCTCTTCATCAAGAGTAATACCCTGCTCTAACCCGCTCCCCTCACATGTACTTCTTAGAACCCTGGGAAAATAAATGGCCCTTGCACCTTGTCCTGAAGTCAGAATTAGGCTGTTGGAACAAAATTTTGAGAACAGAAGCCAGTTCTAGTTGGCCTCATTGAGAGCCGCAGACAAGGTGTTCTTGCTTAGTTAAGATATGAAACTTATCTTACTACAGTAAAAGCTTTGTTGTCCGGCATGTGTTTAGTCTCAAATTCGGGTTAACTAAGAGTTATACTTACCAATGGAGGGAGGGAGTCTGGGTGTGGGAAGGGGCTCAGTGCTGGGGAGGGGGCACAGGAAGGATTTCAGGGTGCTGAATCCAGGTAGCGCTAACCTCCGGTGGCTCCCCACCTCTGGCATCCCCAGAAGTGGCGATATGTCCCTGCTGCTCATAGGCGGAGGTGTGGCCAGGCAGCTCTGCATGCTGTCTCTGCCTGCAAGTGCTCCACCCCTACACCCCAGCTCCATGGTTCATGGCCAGTGGAGCTGCAGACTTAGTGCTCAGGGAGGGAGCAGAGCACAGAGCCCCTGTGGCCATTTCTCCGCCTAGGAGCAGCCGGCACATGTTGCTGCTTCAAGGGAGCCCCACAGAGCTAGTCAGGGAGCCGAGCCTGCCAGTCCTGCGCCAACCATACTTTTAATTTGTATTGGTAGATATCAGAAATGTCAGTTTCTAGAGCTTTCCGGTTGGTAAAGTGCTGGATAACATAGCTTTTACTGTACTAGCTTGAGCACGTAAGCTGCTGGAACCACACAATCAGGTCATCTAACCACAAGCAAAACATTTAGAGTTTCATTTCAAAACTAATACCATGAATTGCACCACATACTGGATGTTATTTGAGAGGAAGGTTTTAATCTTATGCCTCAACTAGCCAACAGCAGAATTACCATTAAAAATTGAGTTGCTGGCTTGTTCTGAATGCCCTCAAATCCCATTTTCACTCAGCTTTGAGAGAGCTACCCATACATAAAATTATCCCTTCACCCTCCCTTTAGGAGTCAATAATGGAATTTTGCATGCACTACTTCAAAGAACTTTCAAAGTTCAATCAAATTGCAAGTTCAAGGAATAGCTGTTACTTTGAAAGATACAAAACAAAATAAAGATTTAGGTTCTATACATTTGCTCTAGTCTTCAGATAATGTACTGTAATCATTTATTGTGTTTGTACATTGCCTAGTATAATCATGCCCAACCTAGCTGTGGTCTTTAAGTGCTACTGGAATTTAAATGTCAAAAATATCACTGAAAGACAGATGTATTGGCAAAAAGTTGAGACTTGTATGTCTTAAACTAACAGGATCCTTTTAAAGTTCTTTACAGTATAATTTTAATGATTGGCTGGTCTGTTAAACATATAACTAAAGCTATGTTCTATGCACTGTAGCTATTCTATATTACTGCCAAGACAGCACTGCTACTGGAAATTCCATTTCTAGATTTCTGAATTGTTCATATTCACAGCTTTGGATTGCAGAGGTCCTACTGTACCTTGATGAATAAAAACATATTGAAGATGTTTTAAAACGATTTTTAGAAATACCTAGCACAAGGAAAATAATTAGCAGGCACATCTGTTAAGAGGAGTTGAGTTGTGTCACATGACTTAGGTTTCAAGTTAGTGTCACTTGCTTCTATTGCATTTCAGAAACACTGGCATATGAAAATCCCTCTTACAAGCTTTCAATATTTATTATGTACTTCTACAGTAAAGATACAGTGATGCATATGCTGAATGTGTACCATTAATGGCATTAACCAAGGAGTATGACATAATGAGCATCTAATCGATATTGCAATTTTCCTTCAATATCACATTATTGCAGATTGCCAATAATGGGTGCCAATGAAAATCCAGTAACCAAAAGTAATTAAAAGGTTATCCTCTAGCTTTAACCATATGAGAAGTTTTATATAACTTCACAATTCTCAATGGAGAATGAGAAATTTTACATCTCATTCCTTCCACTGCATCAAGGTATAGAATTAAAAGAGATTCATTGTATATAGACATCTTCCTACAGGACTGTTCCTTGCATTGTAACTTACATGGTTTGGAAGCAGGAGAAAAGCCACCCAGTGTTGAGAGAGCTGGAGTACCATCTGGGTTTAATCCTTTTGCTTTAAGTTTAGCTTCCTGTAATGCCATTTTTCTCTTTTCTACTTCTTTATCCAGCAATTCATAATTAGGCTGTTTAAGAGAGTAATAGGCACTGTCAAGATTTTGGACCAAGATTACTCTAGTCAATATACCACACCTACTATAGTATCTGACACCCATGCAATTAAGCAACATATCTAACATGGGTTATATGTGATTCACACTCATGCTCTTCTCCAAGGAGGGAATGGTGAATACAGGGGAGCCTTTTTCTGGTAGATTTTTAATTGTACGTGTTTACATATTTGTTCAAACTCAATCATACACACCCTACTTGGCAATGCTAACTTTATCTTCATTTAAGTTAGTCAATTCTGAAAACAAGTTACCTTTTTCCTAGTATAAAGCTTCAGAGTTGTTATACATATCTCCTGAATCTCATCTTCTGTGGTGCCAAAGAGTAGAAACCAATGAGGACGGGTAGGCAGAGGAATCTAAAAGACAGAATAAAGCCTTAATATCAAAAGAAATCTGACCTTTAGTATCATTACAGAAGTTTTCCGGGAACAAAAACAAAGTTACTAATAATGAATACACCAATCCCAAGCAATTAAACACAAACACACTTACCTGAAGAGCTCTAGCAGCAAGATAAATACAAGCACATGCTATTGTTTCTGGTTGAAAACGAACAAATACATTAGTTCGAAGACTGTCATTCATGTAATTCCTAAAAAAAAAAAAAAGTTAATTACAAGTTTGTCTCATGTTCACTTATCACTTTCAGTTTAAAGAAACAAAACTGGAGACTCAATCTACTTTATTATTTTTTCTTTAACTTACATATGCTTATTGCCTTTTTTTAGACTGTAGTACTACGATCACTTTGGTTTTAAAGGGTTTACCGTTTTGAATTTGCTGCTTCACTTTTGTAACATCAAAATATGCACCATTGTCATTGCTCTGAAGTCCCAATGCAAGAACTACTTCTCACTTAGAAACAGAACTCTGAATGTCACCAAATGAGGGATTTTTGCAAATGTTATGGTTAAAATTGATTTTTTTCTCCAAATACTTTAGGATAGTCTATGAAGTGTCCATCAAACTAAACTTTACAAATCTATAAAGTCTAATGAATAGTTTGTCCAGTTATATGATCAGCCAAGCATGCTTTTCTATAGGCATTTACTGTCACTTAAGCAATGAAAGCCCGCTACCCAAGAGGTAAGTCCTTTTTTGTCTGAAACTCAAGTGTTTAAAAACGGATATACTTTTACATCCATTACATGATGAGGTAGCTAAACATATGACCAAAAAAGTCTGTTAAATGTTCCACATAATACACCAGTTCTGCTTCAACTTTATTCTATTTTGTAAGCAGATAACCATCTAGTTGCTTGCCCTGTGTCAACCATTTAACCTTGTGTTGGATAAAGTTAAAAATAACTGCATCTTTCAATAATCATTGGGACCGGTTACTACAAATTGCATAGTTAACTTCACACTTACTAAATTATAGCACCTTACCAAGCTAGTATTGCCAAGTACTGTTATGCCAATAATGACTTTTAAACTTCAGGGACAGTTCTAAAAATTTATAACATGTGAATTACAGAAGTTAACAGTACAACCAATCACCAGTGATTTATATAAAATGGTGCCCAACGTTCAGTTTCTAAATACTGTGTTAAGAAAGCATGAGCATGCTGTATTCACTTTAAGGAACTTCATAATCCAAGCTTAATTAAGTCAACTGAATCCATATTGGTTGAAAGTAGTCAATCCAAAATGTGTCCATGGGTCCTTTAGATACACTAAAGTAAGTAGGCAGGCAACAAATATACATTTAGAAACATGTTGAACAGTTACTTCTAGAAGCAAATATACAAATCCTTTTGACACTCGGACAGAACTAGAAGATGCTGCCAGATGGATATGGACCACTTCAGTGAATCTCGGATGAGAGCTTGCACTGGATTGACTGCAGAGAAGGGCAGCCAATCAGGCCATCCCCAGGTGAGCTGTGGTGCAGAGGGCAGAGTTCTATGACTTACCATCATGGACTACCCTTTAATTAAAGAGTAGAAAAAAGAACAAAGTTAAATTGAGTTCTCCATTAAAGTAAGTTAATCAAACCATGAAAATAGTAAGCAGAAACAAGCATTAAATGCATTGTGAAATGTATATATTTTAATTTAGAACTTACAGCTCAATGCTTTGCATATGGGACATCAAGCTTGTTATTTCTGTTACTATTTTCCTGGCTAGGAAAAATGGAAAAGAATAAACTTACCAGGCTGTCTGAACGAGAGTTTGATTACGTTCACATTCTAAGACTTGTAAATACATAACAATGATCTGAGGGATAAGAGAAAAAACTCAACTTTAACACACAAGGAAAAAGTGATAGATGCATGTTTTTAACACATGAAACAATTTTCTTATATTTTTACGTGGTGGTGTTCTACTTCAATCCCACAGCAAAGGCTGTAAACCCATACACATCTAGTTCTTCTTGTCCATTGAGACATATCCCCAATTTTACAACCTTTACATGACTGTCACCTCTGCCATAGTGTAGGCAAGTGACTTCTACCAAGGCAACCACAAGCTACTAATCGGTCAAATGTTTCTGCTGTGTGGACAATTAACTGCAGTTACCTGTAGAGGGGTGTAGGAGAGTTCCCCCAGGTCATTTCCAAACCTGCAATTCTTCTGTTACATCTCATAGAGATGCTGTCAAGGCAGCTCAATACTTGAAAGCCTGTATTTCATTTGACAACTCACCTTATGTGGATGCTTGACATGAACACAAAATCCCAACTCCTTCAGTACCCTCCTTTCTGCTTTGATTACTTGATTTTTGGTGTTTATGTAGTTCTGATCAAGTATCAAGGGGCTTGGAGTCCTATAGTTTGTAAGAAATAAAATCAAAACTGTTTTGCATATCCAGAATAGTTGCATCTCTGTTTTCCCTTCCAACCAACTAATGGCAACAGAAACCTGTTTTAAACTCCTGCAAGCAAGTTTAAGCATTAATCTTGTGCTGTCCAAGTTTAAACTAGTTTAGCCACAATCAGAGCTAAATTACAGGTTGAAACTAAACTAAGACTGCCATCCTGCTAACATTACTCCTCTGTTACTGACTGTGCAAACTGCCTTCCAGTCTTAAAACTGAAATAATGTGATTTACAATTTATAATGAATATTTCAGACACCTACAGTACCAACATTAGAAAGTGAGCAATGAAAACAATCTGAATACACTAATCATTACCTCTAGCAAAAGGCTTGTTTAACTATTTAAGTGCTGTATCAGCTATTAAATTTAAGCAAGTTCATGTTTTATTGTACTGGAATTGCCTATGCATAGGACGAAAGGGAAGAATACATACCAAAATTTGAAAGAAAGCAAATGTGCCAAGATCAGATTTAAAACGAGTAAACAGAATTTCCAAGGGAGCTTCAAAAGAGACCAGTGACCTCTGAGCAAAGAGGACTCCTAAAATTAAACACTGTGGTGCATCCTTTTACACAAAGCAAGACACCAGGAAAAGGAAACACACCCCTGAATACTGAGCTATTAGAAAAACTAATGGGTGCAGTTCAACACATCAAATGTTTATAAGGTAAGAACTCTCAAACGGAAAGATACACAAACCTGGCACGTCATGCAATTTCCAATCTCTCCACCCACAGTCCTGCAATATATTGTATTCAGGTAAAGTCTCAAAAAAAAACAAAAAAAACAAAAAAAACCCACAACACACACAGGCTGTGGGTTGTTACTGCATAGTATAGCAACCGAGCAACATATCCTATTTTATTTATTCCTCTCTTTTTCTAGGCTTTTGCTTCCTAACTCATTTTTGTCTACATTTTTTCTTTATATTGTTGATTTAGCTTACAATATTTTAGAGCAGAGACTTGTCTTATATGCCTGTAAAGTACACAGCATATTTTGGGTGCTATACAAGTCAAAGGATAACAGTTTATCCCCTCAGTAACTAATTATACTTAAAAAAAAGTGAATCAAACTGCATTATTTAATTTATCTCCAGCATTCCCAGCAAAACTTTTCTACAATACAATGATTTGACTGCAAAGATGCAAAATCCACCAATACAGAAAGACTGCAGGTGAAATTCAGCATAATAAATATAACATGTGGTTCTTAACACCTCTTTGAGAGACCACACACATTCTGCAACGCACTTCTTCCAGCTGGACCACTGAGGGAAGTAATTAATGGTCAAGCATGCCCTGCTGGTAGGATGGGGCCAAATATATTGCAAGATGAACTTTGGAATGCCTTTGATGTTTGGATTAACTGTAGAGTGCTCCCAGGTCATAAATTAGTAATTCCATGACAGCTCAAAATTTATCATTACACTGCATTTTACTGATGTAGATAACTACAAGACTCTCAAAGAATGTCTATTCAAAAACTTATATCCCTCAAACTGAGTCTGCATTGCTAATAAGATATTACATTGTTCAAAGAGGCAGTCTATCTTTTGTCTTGGTCAAGTTATAGTCAAGGTCCAGACTCCAGAGAAAATAATGATTATATTTATATGTATGTGAATAAATAAAAATAGTACATCAATAATAAGTAAATAGATTTTGGGATCCATTCAAAAGTCTGGATTTGGCCCGCAGTCCACCTATTGACTACCCCTGCTTCGCTAAAGCAAAGTCACCCATGTTTTAATCAAGAGTAACTAGTTTATGAACCATTGTTCGACTGAAGAAAAAAAAGTCAAAGGGTTTTTTTTTTGTTTTTTTTTTTAAACAGTGAAGCCGAATCAGTAGTATCTCAATTCTGTATAGTTGTCACATGTTTAAGATAATCATCGTGTACGTAAGTTAAAATGCAGCAAGTTACCAAGCCTGGGAACAAACTCATTCAAATCTTCTATAGGGATAGAAATACCTGGGGACAGGTGATTATGCTATTATCTTATTAAATCTGTTTCCCACAGAAAGGTAAATATTGACAATGACCTGTCTAATAAGTACAGACTATATATAGCTTATTCCACTTCAGATACTGCAAAGATTACAAGCCAGTTATCACAATAGCTCCTCTTATTTTTAGGAGGGGATCATTGCTAAAGGAGAAATTTTCGAAGAAGTATTAGGTCAGCAGGGATTCAATACTTTTAGTGTCTCCTGATGAGTTTTAAGATATGCTGAGACTTATCTTAAATGCTTAGGGTGGGATTTTAGATAAATTGCTTAGGTTAGTTGGAATACTAAAGGTAGGTTTATTCGGAAGCCTAGCTAAAGCATTTCAGAGACAGTAATAACCTGGATATTATACTTTATTTATGAATCTAACAACCAAAATATTAGCAAAACCACGTTTCAAGGCAAAAAACTTGAAGAAGTTGAATAGATGCAGCTAAACTATCTTGTTAGTAGTATGCTACTTTGCGATAAGTGACAGAGAAATATCTCACTGAACACTTAAGTCCACAAGCCAGGTCCCAGTCTGAACATTTTTATAGGCCTACTATAGATGTTTGACAGCAGTTCATATACAATGGTTTATTTGCTTCATTCCATTAATATAGGCTTTTGCAAAGATGAATTCTCGAACTACATAAGAAAATAGAGTTAAAGTAATCCTTATTTGTAGTCTGATTTTCAGAGGTGCCGAGTACTTACAGCACCTACTTGAGCAGTAGGCCCTCAGCACCAAAATGATAGGGAAGGGACAAACAAGCCATTACAGGATGTCTGTTTTACTCAGTTGCCCAGACATGCACCATGTTCATCAGGGACATCAGTTTTATGGTACTACAATCCTAACAGAGTCCAGAGAAAGAACTTATGTTCATAGCATCTAGACAGCACTAAAAGAAATGGAAAACTCATGATGTGCAATTTTGGATTTATCTACTTTATCACAAATCTGATCCTGCATAAAAGGCAGTCAATTGTGCCCTACTAGTGACAGAAACTAAGTCGTAAATTTTTAAGCTAACAAAAATAATTAGGAATTGACACCCCATTCTTAAAATGGCATGTTAGTTCTAAAACTTATCAATTTTAACCTCTCTCCTAGTAAGAGGAAAGAAAAAGTTGCCACTACTTCTTCCTGCAAATGTTCTCGGTCATAAGGATTTTCATTTTGCGCAACACTCTGAATAGCCATTTTGCTGCTGGCCTGAAAGGGGAGTGGAGGGGAGGAGGGACGATCAAGCGCTGTAAGGACTATTGAGATGTCCACCCTACCTATGCATCAGAAGTGCACCTCAAAGCAGCTTTTGGATTCTCTCCCTGAACACTGCACCCAACAGTCTACCTTGCAATACCATCATTACAGTTAAAGTGCCAAGTTTCACTAGAAAGGGAATATGTACGCAGAACATGGGGCTAGTGGCCATAACCTAGATAGCTTGTCTAACATTAAAGGTTAGTCACAAAACAATCTAAAGCTATGACTAGGGAATCAGACCATAAAATGAGGCTGTTTTGTAATAACTAATAATTAAATGAACTGCCAAAAGTGCAGTCTTTTCGATCTTCTATTCCTAATTGGAATCATCACCTCTTTGATACTGACATTAGAACATTTTTTCTGTTTCCATTAGAAAGCAGGTGGATAAGAGAAACAGAAGATGAAAGGAAAACCCTGTATGTCTAACATTTATAAACATTAAAACTACCTCATGCCACAGATGTGATCTACTCAGATCACTCATTGCCACTGAAAGAGCCTGAAATCTGTCACATTATTTAATGTGACAAAAGACAAAATGAGAGTTCTGTTTTGTGTGATATTCTAACTGAAACACTGCAGGCTTCATGATTTGCATATATTACAAGCCAACATCATGAAGTTATTTCACTGATGTAAAAGAAAGAATGGCTTCCTAAAAGCTTCCCTTAAATCAGTTCATAAGACTATAAAACTGATGTCAGAAAAGGAGTGGGTGTTTACATATAACAGTTACCAAAAACCAAGGGCTATAACCCACATCGACTGCAACTTATGTTCCACATGCTAAACATGGCTCAACATATGCAGTCAAGTATGTTTTCAGATATTTCAAAGAACAAGTTTAGTGTGTAGTTACGAAAAACAGGCTTTCAATTTAATACCACAGGTAAACTTATTCATGCGCACAAAAATTTTATGTACAATACTTCGTGTCATATTGTCACACTGAGAATACAACAGAAGAATTTATTTGTCAAAAAACTATTTTTAGCTCTGTGCCTACTACCCAGAAGCGAGCTACATAGCTGACCAAAGGCTTTGTATGAGCTTCTGACTTGAGAATTTAGGCATCTGACCCCAATCATACGAACACATGCACAGGAGGGGTAGTTAAAAAACAAACAAAAACTAAGCACAAGACCGCATGCATACTGGGTCAAGGCCTTTTTTGTATTCTTGAACAACAGTTTATATATCAAATCTCAATTGTAATAGGCAAGAGTTAGAACTAGGAACCAGTAGGTGTCTAAAGAAGGATATACAGAATGAATATGTAATGCTTCAACAGAAATCAGAGTTTTAGTACTTTACAGATAAAGTTAACACAAATTAGACTAAGGCAATATGAAAACTAAGTGTAAGATAACTAGACTGTTTCATTTCTTCTTGTGTCATGATGTCAGTGAAAATTCTAAATAGAGCCTAAGTGTTAGCTTCAAATAAAAAAATATTAAACTAATATACTAAAAACCTGGACAGCAAAGAAAAAAGCTTATAACAAGATACAGGAGTTCTTCCAAATGGTTCACCAGCGGCCAACCTGTTAGTCCCCCGATTCCAGTGACCTATTCTCAGAGCACTGGCTTCTCCTTGGGGATTTTCGATACTTCACTCACTGTTGCCATGACGACAGCTTCATCTCTATGTACCACTCCACATCACCCAGGCTTTGGTAAATGTAGCTGGTCGCTGTATAGTCGGTTGCAAGGGAAAAAAGAGCTGAAGTTAATAACGTGTACAGTTTACGTATTAGTAAGCTTGTAAAAAGTACAGAAAAAATGTTTATATCCAGCTTGTTTTAGAAAAGCAAGCCCGAGTGTCTCACTTAGACATTAAGATTAATTTCATGCAGATTCATTTCTCAAAATCTTAAGGCAATGATCCCCATTTCGCTATAAGTGAATTAACAAATGGGTCAAGAAATGATCTGTCTCTCTTTGGGCATGATGCATTGTGGATGCATTTACATGGGTAAATGATATTCTGAACTGGAACAGGATATGTGGAAAAAAAATTTATAAGTAAATTTTTTTCTCTGATCCTTCCAACACCATATAAAAGTTGACTCATTCTTATTCTCATAGCACAGAGATTTATATCACCAATTAATCTTTAGTCTCTGGTTCAAAGCTCACACATTAAGTGAACCAATTTTAGTAATCAAATAAGAAGAATCCTTTGTCGTAATTATGGCAAATAGTAATTTTCAAGAGATTCCATGGAATCCCAACAGTAAATTTACAGAATTCTCCCAGTGCCAACAAGTGCAAAAAACCATTAGTTCCTCATTTTAAAAACTAGGTTCCATTCAAATCAGATGCAGATAGTCAATTTTTCTATTACTAAAACTGACTTTAAAGAGGTGAGCATGTGGCAATAAAAGAAGGTTTAACATAAACTGGCTACATTTTGTGCACTGTAAGTACTGAATATGTAAAATAAAACCACCATAAATACAACTAATTTTCCTAATTTTTTTATATTCTATTTCTTCAAAAAGTCAAGTTGCAGAATATATTTTTTTAAATTCCCCTTTCGCCTAGCAAGACAAAATACAGAAAAAGTTTTACTTTGAACTAGCAGAAAAGAAAGTCCTTCAGAGCTTTAATTTACTGTATTCTTTATCTTTCAACGTAGTCAATACAACTAGGTACATTTACTAGAGACAAGACAGGCGAGGTAATACAACTGAAATGCCTTCATGAACATCTGCAGGAAGTCTGAATTACTGTTTAAGAGCCAGGTTTAAACATTGCCTTGTTGTGAAATATTTATTGAGTATTCCTCCCCTTCAAACACAGTCCTTGCACCTTCTTTAATCTAGTAATGTAACCTTGCTTTACACTTAAAAAGCCAAAAATTAAGCACTCAACTGAAAATGGCTCTAC
The DNA here is from genome assembly GCF_025201925.1 of Gopherus flavomarginatus. Lineage (NCBI taxonomy): Eukaryota > Metazoa > Chordata > Testudines > Testudinidae > Gopherus > Gopherus flavomarginatus. The sequence goes on from NC_066624.1 coordinate 90,528,133, forward strand.
AAACTAAAAGCGGAATCACCACAGAACCACACACAGATCAGATAAATGAATACAAGTTTCAATTTTACTGATTTGAAAGTTCTCACTGTACCATTAAAGTACTACTCATGTTCTGTAATCACAGGTGCACTCAGCTTCCAAGATTCAATCCTATATGCCTTGCTGATGTGTCATTAAAGCTTCATACACTGTACAGCAAATCATACTTTCCACTGCCACTTTTATACTGCTTTCTCACCACAAATGCTGTTATGCTTACATACTTCAGTCTATTTTACTGTCTACAGTAACCAAGTATAGAAAATATTCTAACAAGATGTCACTAATACTACAGAATTATTTAATTTGCACAAAACACTTATAGCAAAGTAGACCTACCCTAAAAATTAAAAACAAACAAACAAAAAGAACACGAAACAATCTGCCACCTAACCAAACTTACAGCTAAGACTTCCTTTAAGAAACTCAGAGACCCCCCCCCGCACCCCAATTCTGTTAAGAAGAGATTTTACACTGGAACCAATACTCAGACTTGCAGCTATATGAATCATGCTGTCAGAGCAATATATTTCTGCCTTTACCAAATCAAAGTCACATTGATGGAGACCAGCAGCAAAAACATTAAGGTGTACGTAATAGCCAATTCTCAATTTTAGGGTGTTGGACTTAGCCTGGAAAATCAAACTGGTTTGATAAAACTGGCATATTACAGTGATAGCGGGTGGATATACTGAAAATGGAGTTATTCTTACCTTTTTACTCTTAACTGGCGCAAATGATGAAAGACATTTATCACATCTCTTATACGACGAGGTGCTTCTTCAATTTTGGAAGCGAGATTGATGCAGGCCATAGCAACAATCTGAAAAGAAGCCATTTCCGTGAGACGGAGATTTGCACGTCCCATTGGACACGTTACACAACCAGCTGGAGAATCCACCCCAAAAAGGCTGAAAAATGCAGCTTTACCGAACTGCTTCCCTGAGGAAGTGCCGGGAGGGCCCGGGGCAGGGCTAGTGCCCTCCGCAGTTCCCATGCGGATCGGAGGAAGGAGCCCCACAAAGCTGGGACTGGGCGAAAGCCTCAAGCAGCCCGCACCCCACCCCGGGCCCAGCGGGTGCGCGCGCCGGCCGGCAGCCGGGACTCACCTCGAAGTTGTGTTTGACGAACGACTTGGAGTAGAAGAAGCGGTGGAACAGCACCTGCCCCGTCGCCATCGCCACCTGCGAACACAAACCCCCCGCGCGGGGGAGATGAGCCGGCTCAGTCGGCGGGGCGGGAGCGGAGCCGGCTCTCCAGGGGAGATGGCCGAGCCGGCTCCGGCACCAGGCCGCCGCCATTTTGTGTCAAGCACCCGGCTGGCGCCCTCCCCCTCCCCGACCTCCACACACACGCGCCCTCCCTGCAGCGCCTCCTCGCCACAATGGCGGCGCCACCCCCCGCCCTGCGGCCCAAGCCGCGCGGTGACCTTCCGAGGCCGAGGCCTCCTCACGCGCCCCGAGCCCCGGCCTCACACCAACGGGGCACGCAAGGGCCCCTCCCGCCGCCCAGCCCCCGAGGAGCGGGCGCTCCAGGCCCAGCACGTACCTGCGGCAGGCGGAGGAGGATCCCGGCCGCCTGGATGAGCTCGCAGCCCAAGATGCGCAGGTCGGTCTCGCTGGGCAGGTCCAGGCCGTCCTGCATGGAGGGGGTAGGCGAGAGCCGCTCCTCGGGGATGAGCGAGTGGTCGATGGTGAGCGACACCTCCGAGTACAGCCGGTCCCCAATGAGGATGCCCGGGGCCGCTGGGGCGGGAGGAGGGGCGGCGGGAGCGGCAGCCGGAGAAGTGTGGGTCGCAGCAGAGGCCATGATGGCTGAGCACAGAACCTACCGCACCCGGAGCCGGCCACGCAGAGAACAACCCGCCCTGCCCGGCTTCTAGTGACGCAGCACACAGCGGCGCCTCCGCGCGGTGCGCACTGGGAAAAAAGAGTCCCGCCTCGCTGGTGCAGCTGGGCCGCGCGTAGAGGTTCAGCCGTGGTGACGCGTCTCGGAACGTAGTAGAGTCTTAATGCCCGCGGTGGGTGGGGCTACGGCACGGGGACGTTTGGCTGCTGGTCTGGGAGAAGCGGGTTCAGAATGCGAAGGCGGGGCCTGTAACCGTCAGCCCTGGGAGCCAGGACTCCTGGGTTCCATACCCAGCTCTGCCACAGACCCAGTGCCCCGGGGCTGTGCCTCAGTCTCCTCATTCTGTAAAATGGCTATAACCACACACTCCTTTGTGAGGGCTTTAGGGCCATCAGGCGGAAGGTGTTTATACATTAAACCTCCTCGGGGAGCAAACGGGGGCCATAGGCAGAGCTGGGATGATGCCATGCACCTACTGGTAAAGCCTGGAGGAGGTTTCGAGTACCAGTACCTTGGTAAAAATAATGCATTAGGAATTGAGAAGGCCAGGACCAGACTCACGCTTAATCTGTGCTGTAATATCCTACAGAATGCTGCTGCATAACTTGTCTCCAGAAAAATCTTATCTGGCGAAACTTGTTTTGAAATAATGGTCCTTCATTTACAGGCAGGAGGCCTCAAATTTTAGATAAGACCAAGCCTTGTCCAAATGATAGTGCCATCATTATAGGCACAGTCCATGTGTTAAAGTTGAGATTCTGTCAGTATTTTAATTACAGCCTTTTTGTAAGGAGGGAGTAGGGGAAAAAATAGAATTAATTCATGTACGAATGAAAACAATCCCTTCTAAAATCCACAGTTGAAAAATATGTATAGCTGTTTTTTATTAATAAAATACCAATTTAACCAAATTTGCTAAACACTGTATAAATACTGAGCTCTGAATCATAGATCCAGAATTTAGTAAGATGCTCGCCCTAGGGCTTGTGGATTTTTATGTCCTGCTCAGTCCTCTTCTTATCTTTGTGGGGAAACTTCTCTGTCTTTTTCCAGTATTCCAGTTCCTCAAAATAGCCATAACAAAATCCCCATAAATCATAAACACTTAAAAGAGTTCTGAGGAGTGGCCAGAGTGAACAACGGTACAGGTGATATTTATCCTGTTCCTTGGTGTCTGATACAGGGTTGATCTCAGAACTGGAGAAGAAATTATGGTCCTCTTGGCAGTCTTCATTGGGTTATTTAAGCCTTATCCTATTCACTAAAAACCAATCAACCAACAGATACTTAACGATAATCCACAGCAGTGTTTTATTGCAGACTCTTCTCATCCAAATTCATTCCTTTTGTGTTATCAGCATTTCTATATTTATTTTAACCTCTCTAATCTAGATTTATTGGACAAAACTCACCCTAGTGAAGTCTGTGGAGTTACAGCAGGGATGAATTCAACCTCATCGCACTACCATTTCCCTATTTTTCATTTTTGTATAGGGGCTTTTGAGGGGCAGCCCATGTATTTGACAGCTCTTGCATCCTAGCAGAGGAGACTGAACCTCACTGAGTGTTGTGCCTGACAGAGGTGGCAGCAGTGTTAGCAGCTGCCCACTCCTCTTGTATAGGTCATTAAACAACCTCTTAAAAATACTAACAGTCCTCTTGCCATCTGTGAAGCCCCATTGGCTGAAGTATTTTGTCATGCCTCTTTTTCCCATCAGCCTTCCCAAGCTAGGGGCTGGGTTCCAGGAGCCCATACAAACTCTGACAGCTGGATACCAGCTGCCAAACTCCAGCTGAACCTACTGCTTCCAACATTCCATGCTCCTGATTGGGGCTTACCTCTGCCAGTCGAGTATAGTCATGAAGCAGGACTCTCACAATCCCCCATTCACAGCCCACTCTTCTTTCAAGCTTCACTTCTCTAATGCAGTGGTATAATGAGTCACAATTTTGGTACTGCTGACAGCTTGTGGGGCAGGATAGCGGTCATTACTGTGCAATGAGACTGAGGCAGACCTGCCTCATAGGGAAGGAAAGTATTAAAATTCAGTTACAAGCCTGCCTGGTAACCTAAGGGAACATTCACATCACACTCACATATAGTCTGCCCTGATCACTTTTAAGGTGGGAAAGGAACACCCAGACCTTTCTGATTACTCTCTTGGGTTAGTAGGGAACACTTACACACACATAAAGACCTGCCAGCTCACTCTGCTAGAAAGGAAGGAAACTCACAACCAGACATAGTCCTGCCTGTTCCCTCATGATGGGGGAGAGGAAACTATCACACCCACAGCTACATACAGGCCTGTCATAGCAGAGAGTGAGCTCATAATAATAACTTGAATTTATTACAGTAATTTTCATCCTAAAGTGATTTGTAAACTATCATTTGTAAATTATTCGAAGTTGGGGCTTTTGGTGTAAATTCTTTGTTTTTAATAGCACAAGCTTGCAAAACTCAACACTTTCATGGAGAAGATATATTTTAACCGCAGAGACCCGACTGACTCTCATATAAACTTTCATTTAATTCTGGTGAACAGGACTAGCTAAATACTTATTTAAACATTTAAAACATTGTTATTCAACTAAACATTTGTGGCATGAATGGACTAGAATATTCTTACAGGAAATGGTCTCCCGCTGCAACATACATGTAGCACTAAAGCAAAGAGATTTATTTTTAAAGGAAGAAAACATCAGTAATATAACACTGTCATGTTATGACTTTATTTCTTTTCTACTAGGTGACTGATGTAGGTGTAAACCAGGGGTGTCAAACTCAAATGAATGTTATAATTCTTGATGTCTGATTTGTGTCCATTTATTCTTTTCTGTAGAGACTGTCTGGTTTGGCCAATGTACATGGCAGAGGGGCATTGCTGGCATATGATGGCATATATCACATTTGTAGATGTGCAGGTGAATGAGCCTCTGATGGTATGGCTGATGTGATTAGGTCCTATGATATGATGGTGTCCCTTGAATAGATATGTGGACAGAGTTGGCAACGGGCTTTGTTGCAAGGATAGGTTTCTGGGTTAGTGTTTTTATTGTGTGGTGTGTGGTTGCTGATATTTGCTTCAGGTTGGGGGGCTGTCTGTAAGCAAGGACTGGCCTATCTCCCAAGATCTGTGAGAGTGAGGGATTGTCCTTCAGGATAGGTTGTAGATCCTTGATGATGCGCTGGAGAGGTTTTAGTTAAGGGACGAAGGTGATGGCTAATGGCGTTCTGTTACTTTCTTTGTTGGGCCTGTCCTGGAATAGGTGACTTCTGAGTATTCTTCTGGCTCAATTTGTTTCTTCACTTCAGCAGGTGGGTATTGTAGTTTTAAGAACGCTTGATAGAGATCTTGTAGGTGTTTGTCTCTGTCTGAGGGATTGGAGCAAATGCAGTTGTATTTTAGAGCTTGGCTGTAGACAATGGACGTGTGATGTGGTCTGGATGAAAGCTGGAGGCATGTAGGTAAGTATAGCGGTCAGTAGGTTTCCGGTATAGGGTGGTATAGTGTTAATGTGACCATTGCTTATTAGCACTATAGTGTCCAGGAAGTGGATCTCTTGTGTGGACTGATCCAAGCTAACGTTGATGGTGGGGTGGAAATTATTGAAATCATGGTGGAATTCCTCAAGGGCTTCTTTTCCGTAGGTCCAGATGATGAAGGTGTCATCAATGTAGTGCAAATAGAGTAGGGGTGTTAGGGGACGAGAGCTGAGGAAGTGTTGTTGTTCTAAGTCAGCCATAAAAATGTTGGCATGCTTTTTGGTCATGCGGGTACCCATAGCAGTGCTGCTGAACTGAAGGTATACATTGTCCCCAAATGTGAAATAGTTGTGGGTGAGGACAAAGTCACAAAGTTCAGCCACCAGGTTTGCCGTGACATTATCGGAACTGCTCAAACAGCGAGGTACTACTCAGTATGGGAGAGGGTAACTGAATCTGGACCCACCTGTGCAAATAGCAGGAGACAGAACACAATTCTGTTTTTAACTGATATGATGAGAGGGAAACTATGGAGGAAAATGCAAAGGAAGGTAAATTCTTAAATTTGACCTACTTTTTTAACTTATATATTTTGGGAAGGCTTTATCATTTTTTAAATGTCCAGAAAGCCAAGGAAAGAAGAGATTTATTAGATTTGTAATGTTATTTGGGGATACCTGAACTCTTTTTTAGGGTAGGATTTGTGATGACTTCCAGCTTGCTAGAAGGAAGCAATCCTAGGCCATTACATTCATTCCAAGAGCCAGATGGGATAAACCTGAGCTTTGCAATGTAAATCTTTTTAGGTATGACTACTGATCTCCCAAAGACTGCTGAGAGGGTTGTATTACTGTTTGATAAATTGCTTCAGAAGAGAGATTTGAGACGAGTACTCATTACGATGTGTCGGAAGTCATGTAGTTACATTTCTGTGTATTGGGCTGACTACTACAGCAGGATTTCAGTAGGGCAGAATTGGCATCTGTAAGCAGAGGCTGGTGACAGCTTGTTCTCCTTTCCCTGGAGGCGATTTGTTCAGTTTCCTCCACCACTCATTTACACTTATGGTGTTTATTGCTGAGATAAAGGTTGCAAATGGAATAAACACCATTCTATTCATGACATATGTTCATTTCCTTTCCTTCATCTCATGGGGCCCACCAAAGGGCATGGAACATACATTTATGAGCATGCAGGGCCATGAACAAAATTATCTCATGTGCTCACAGTGACATGTGTGTGATGGAAAGCATGCTCATGAGCATGCACTGATGTAATAAAATCATCCCCCCATGCACTTGCACTGACACACGTGATGGAAAGCATGCTCACACAAGAACGTGCTGACACGAATATCAGCCCTCCAAGAGTTTGCACTGACACGTATGAGGGAACTGCACGCACTGACACACGTACTAGAAAACACGCTTACAAGCATCCACTGACGCGTGAATGAAATCATCCCCCATGCGCTCACACTGACACACGTGCGAGGAGATGCATTCACGAGCACACACTGATACTTGTGAATGAAACCCCCCATGTGCTTGCACGGACACGCACGCTCACGAGCGAGCACGCACTGGCCCGTGTGAACAAACGTACATCTCCCAACAGCCGCTGCCAGCCGTACTGGGCTGGCGCACGCGCACGCGCACAGCGCTCCACGCGCCGCCAGAGGGCTGGGTACAGCTCCGAGCGCCCGCTCCCGGCAGGCAAGCGGGCTGAAAGCCGCTAAGCCCCACCCTGCCTGTCCGTCACGCAGTGACGCAGCTCCCGCCGCCCTTTCACCTTTTAACCTGGCCGTGCGGGAAATTCCCCTCTGACGAGTTGCTTATCGGAATGACACTTTCTCACTCAGCCTATATGCCTCCGCTTCTCGCGCGACCGAGCCGGCACTAGCTTCCTCCTCCCTGTCTTGGCAACCGCGGCTGCCGTTTGCGAAGGCGATAGCAGATCCCGCCCCTTGGGACGGATTTGAGTTCTGATTGGCTAACTCCATTTGATTGGCATTAGGCCTATTGCTCTGTGGCCCTTGCTGCTCTCCTGGCCCAGGCTGTTCCGCTAGGGTTCCTGCTGCAGCCTGGGTGGCAGGCTGCCCCTCGCAGAAGTCTGTCTGCACTCAGGGCAGCAGGCCCCAGGGCGGTGGCGGGCCAGCACAGGAGAGCACACTGGCTGTGTAGCCAGGCCTGCCGTCCCGTTGCCCCTAACCAGCAGTAGGCACAGGGGATGAAGGGGTGACCCCTGACCGTGTTTGACCCAGGCAGATCACCGCCTCCCCATGCAGGGTCTCCTCTTACCACAGTGCAAGGGGGGATTCCAGCAGCGGAGATCTCTCCCTCCTCTCACTGCAGGGCAAAGACTGGCCTGAGCTATGCAGAGCTTGAGTGGGGCATGGGGTCAGCAAAAAGGCAGAAGATGGCTTGTGAGCAGATCTTGTCTGAACCTGGGTGGGGACAGAGCCCCTACAGGGTGGCTTCTGGACCCACCACCAGAGTGAGGAATCAACAATGATACGAGACTGCCAGTCATCAAAGATGTCTTCCTCTCACTACACAGAAGCAGGCGGAGGAGATTGGACTGGTGTATGAGTCGCAGAGCTTGTCTGGATCATACAGGCCTTCACGAATATGGGGAGGTCTACATCTCTGGTCCCTTGCCTGAAGAGGAGGAGAAGGAGGTGGTGAACTGGGCCAGATTAACCTTCTGTGGGCCTGGTGCCAAACATTTATGGGCCTCCATGTAGTCTTTATGGGCCCCTCCCAACATGGGCCCAGCATGATGGTGCTATTGGCATCATTGTAAATCCAGTACTGATTGTGACTATGTCTACACTACCAATGGATTGACACTCCAGTGATCAATGCCCCGGGGGTCGATTTAGTGGGTTTAGTGAAGACCTGACAAATTGACTGCAGATCTCTCTCTGTTGGACCCCAGTACTCCACCCTGAACAAGAAGAGTAAGTTAAGTTGAAGGAAGACACTCTCCCATTGATCCAGTGCGGTATAGACACCGCAGTAAGTCAACCTAAGCTACGTTGATTCCAGCTACATTATTCACATAGCTGAAGCTGCGTAACTTAGGTTGACTTACTGCAGAAGTGTAGACATAGCCTGTATCTTGGTATGTCGCATGTGGACATTGGGTGATGCCTAAAAAACTAAGCCTAACAAGCTGTATACCAGGGGTGGGCAACCTGTGGCACGCAAACTGATTTTCAGTGGCACTCATACTGCCTGGGTCCTGGTCACCGATCGGGGAGGGCTCTGCATTTTAATTTAATTGTAAATGAAGTTTCTTAAACATTTTAAAAAACCTTATTTACTATACATACAACAATAGTTTAGTTATATATTATAGACTTTTAGAAAGAGACCTTCTAAAAACATTAAAATGTATTACTGGCACACGAAACCTTAAATTAGACTGAATAAATGAAGACGTGGCACTCCACTTGTGAAAGGTTGCCAGCCCCTGCTGTATACTTGCAATACTGAAAGCTTCTCCTTGTGCTCTCAGTAAAAGTAAGTCAGTCGGTAGCTGTTTCATTCTATTTTGCCTTAACAAACAGATCTGATCCAGCTTCCTTCAGACACTTTGCTTTGACCTTTCTCTGTAGCAAAAGGAAACAGTGTCTTTCCAGGCCCATCCCAAGAAAACATTAGACTTTCCAGCCTGACTCTGAAGGCAGAGTGATGTGATAGACTTATCTGTAGCTTTGATATGGACTGAGGCTCCATGTTACAGCAGCAGGTGCTCTGATACTCCAGAAACACTTTCTGTTCTTGGGAACTATTATCTCATGTACCTCTTACTCATACCTCCTACTATTCTGCAGGTGCAGAATCTGGAAACAGTGTGAGGGGAAATAATGAACAAATTTACCAGGTGTTTCCTTACATACAAATAAGCAGCTTCTACAGAAATACTTCATCTGCTGTGATTAGCAAGCAAAGCTTTCAGTACTTAATCCATTTGTGAAGTAGTATTAATAGACCTAGCTGATCAGAACTGAAAGAGTAAGTGGTAAGTTCAACAGTCACAGGACTGGCTATGTCTCAGACCTTGTGTATATATAAAAGTTGCATTAGTTTAAATAAACAGGCAAGGAATAGATGCAAGCTAAATTGATATAAGGTACTCTTGTCTTAAACTGATTGAAGAATGTTCATACAAGAGGGCTTTACTAATGTAACTAAATTAGCATAGCGTAAATGCTCTCAAATGTGGTGGCCGCTGTTCCTGGCTCATTTTGTGTAGACATGGCCTAAGGCTTGCAAAATTTTACTCATCTACTAGCCCATGGATAGGTTTTTCTTGTATTACATTTTATTAAAGATAGGCAGAATTGTTGATAGTACCAGCTATTTTCTAATGTAAGTTTTAAAAGACAGGGTGACAGACATACAAGATAAGAGAATACAGCAGAGTGGAAGCAGTATACATCAGGAGTCAAAGTACATGTTGATTCGGGGAGTAAATCATCGTTAATTTTTTCATTGCAAGAATTATAATGATGGTGGGAGACTAGATTTTGTGCCCGGGCTGGCAAATTTTCATGAAGATTTTACAAGTCTGGTCTATTTTAGAAATGCTGAAATTTCTTGTTTCATTCTCTGAAGAAGGTGAAAGAGTCAGTCTGGAGGAAAGGAAAGGCACTCTTTACTTTTCATTACAAATGCTCAACAAGAAATTCACCTACATGCATCTGCCAACATTTGAGGGGAAAACCTGGCCCCCTTGGAATCAATGACAAAATTCCCTTGCCTTCGCTAGGGTCAGGATTTCACCTTTTGTACTGATCAATAGGGATATCTGGGAATATTAAATGCTACAACTACTTGGTAATGTGCTATATAAATAATAATGTTAACTATTTGCTGAGGGCATCAGCTAATTAATTAGAAACACACTTTAATCCCAATTGAAATATCCGGCAGGAATGAAATGAGAAAATGTTGTGCTAACAACTGGGGCATTTGATCCTAGCTAGGATGCAGTGTTGTTGTAACTAGCGACAGTTGGCGCACATATGCTATACTTAGTGGTAACATGAAATAAATGTGATATTGTAACCATCATTATTATCCACAAATAAGCACTATCACCATCATTGAAAAACAGTTATGTGTATGCATAGGAAAGTTGTGTCTATTTTCTGAACATTGTATTCCAGAACTTTGCTTTGTAAATGATTGCATGCCATCTAGTGGGATGATCTGGATTTGCACAGTAATCCTAACAAATATCATTGATTAGTGATTGCCATGTAACAAAATCAAGATGTTGAGAACAAATTAAAGTGAGGAAAGTGACAGCCGGGGATGCCTTGGTTTGCTTATGAGGCCGAGTGATAAATTCTAAACATGCAGAAGTTGCCAATAAACTCTCCTACAGTATCATTTCCTTATACAAACCCTGTGTTCATTGCCAATTAATTTTCTTATTAACTATTCATTTGTATATTATTCTATTTTTAATTATTAATATGTAACAATTGTTTTGGAATGTTATTTTCAAAGACTACAAATGAAAGATATATAGGCATGTTATGTTGCTTTTCATCCAGCAGGAGGCAGCATTTTACTATAAAAATTATCAAGATATTTTTACCACTAACAAGTTTTTAAAAAGAAACATGCAAATAACTAAAACAAAAATCAGTTAGGATACTTATGCATAATTTGTTACTCTCTACAGTAATATTGTTAGATAAAAGCTTGTGATATAGTTACAGATAAATCTCTATAACTTAATCAACACGTGAGGTATTGTTGATGATTTGTCAGTCTACATCAACTAACTTCAGAAAAATTGATAACTAGCCAGAAAAATCTTTAAATATAGAAGGATCCTACATTTTCCTTGCATATAATTAGGTGAAAAATTTCAGTATATTGTAAAAATAGAAAAAATTACAGTGTAAATTTACATTCTGTGACCTTGAAGACGTCTTTCTCTGGGGGTCCTGACCTACGTGTTGAGGAATCCTACTCTAAGGAGACATCCCAAGGTGATGACACTGCAATGTAAATATCAACACATCACTAGGTTACAAGCAAGATGACATGAATACATCATCACTGAAATTATACGACTTGTCCCCATGAAATCAGAAACCACGAATAACTCAATTACATGCAGGTTCAAGCATGCAAGTCTAGCTGGCTGAGTTATAAGTGAAACTTTGTGACCCATGACACTTTACTGAAACTGAGCAAACATATGTGCAGTCTCTAGATACACCTCTACTTCGCTATAATGCTGTCCTCAGGAGCCAAAAAATCCTACTGTGTTATAAGTGAAACCGCATTAGATTGAACTTGCTTTGATCTGCTGGAGTGTGCAGCCCTGCGCCCCCCCGGAGCACTGCTTTACCACGTTATATCCGAATTCGTGTTATATCGGGTGGCATTATAATGGGGTAGAGGTGTACTTAAACATTTTTCAAACCTGTGTTTCAGGATTTTGCTTTGGTTTTATAAGGAAACTTATGACAACTGTTGATATGGGTCAGACGCACCCTCCTAAGTCCATATGCAAAGAGCATAACAAAACTCACTAGATTGGTTCTGAATTTTGCCTTCACCATATTGGGTGTTAGTGGCAAACTCAAACAATGTTAAGCCACATGAAAAGAAACAAAACCAAACCTTTGCTGAAATCCATCTGAACCCAAAACAGCATGTTTTAGACAGTTCTGATTTCAGTGTGACATCCCAACATTGAGACTGCTGATATTGATTTTGGCTTGGAGACTGCAAACTACTTCAGAGAAGTTCCAATTCGGTCACTGCCAAATAGTTTTGTCATTGAGCAGAACCAGTTTATTTGAAGGGCCTCTGCTACTTTTGCACAACTCATAGTGCACACAGAAAACTCGACTTAAAGAATTGCTAGAAGTGTGACTGACGCGTTCTCACTCACCAGAGCTGCTCCCTTCGTAGATATGGCTCTGAATACACAAACTTCAGTAACAAAATTAGTGGGAATTTTTAAACTACATTTCATCCCTATTAGCATAGCAAAAGCTACATAGCTCTGAGAGAAGAAGGTGGAGTCAATTCTGGCTCATGCATTGTCCACAGAATTATTAACTAAGTTTCAGATGCAGAATCTTTACTACTAATGCTGATGTATGAACCAGTAAGAACCCAGTTTGATGCTCAGATCTCAAGCTGAGATGGCAGCACTGGCAGCTAGAAAAACATCATTTTACTTGAAAACCCCAAGCAGAATTGCCAAGGAATCTTTGAGCAATGACAAACAGGGAATTGCAGAATGCCATTTTTACAGACTCACTTTTCAGAGCATAACCACATTTCAAAGTGGGTTTGTAGACCTGCCAACTAAATAAAAGGAGAGAGCTCTCAGATGGGTCATTTACTGGTGAAAGGCCATTAAATAGCTGTGTTTAAACAATCTGTTCAAGCACTAACATTTTGTAACAACCTGATGAAATTCCGTTGATGGACAACAGTAGTCCTGGCTAGAGCCAGTCAGGGATTTTTCATTGAAATGTTTTTTTTGTCAGAAAACGCTAATTCATCACAACAAAATCTTTTTTTCAGGAATGTATCTGTTTTGATGAAATTTTCATCAGGACGTTTTCTCAGGTCCAGGATGGGATTTCTGATCACAGCAAGAGCAAGTACAGGCAAGGGGGGAGGGATAGCTCAGTGGTTTGAGCATTGGCCTGCTAAACCCAGGGTTGTGAACTTAATCCTTGAGGGGGCCATTTAGGGAACGGGGGGTAAAAAAAAGTCTGTTTGCGGATTGTCCTTGCTTTGAGCAGGAGGTTGGACTAGATGACCTCCTGAGGTCCCTTCCAACCCTGACATTCTAGGAATAGTTAGGGCACTTCTGGGAAACCTTGGTTCAAGTCTCTGCTTAGACTACTGGGTGTGCTCAATCTCTCCTATCGGAGATTTTCCACTGTGAACAAATAATTAAATATTCCTTAGAAGCAGGATTTGTATCTGATTCTCCCACATTCCAGCTAAATACCCTACCCACTACAGAGCCAGTCTCTCTTTCTTTGGCCCAATAAATATTTAGTTATTTATGCAAAGTGGAACAGCTCCAACAGGAGAGATTGAGAGACAGACACTTACTCTTGACCCTGGCTTTTCTGGGTTTGCGTTCTCTCTGTCTCTCTCTCAGCATTTTTGTGAAAATCATCAAAAGGTTTCATCCAATGCAGCATGTGGAAAATGTCTGAAATCTCAAAGATTTTCACAGGGTGGGAAAACAACTTCCCATGCAACTCTAGACCTGATGTCTTGGGAGCCCCTGCCAAGCCTGGCAGTTAATCCTAATCCTGATATCAAAACAGTGCATACAGTGACGTCCTTTCCTAAATTTAACAGGCATTTGGGACACAATGGAAAGTTTGATGCGTCCAGTATGTTTGGTTACATTCTCTGCAGGAGGCATCTTGTTACAATGAGAGCTTCATGTGCATAGTAAATTTCTCTTTCTATTGACTAAGCTTCCTCTCCTGATTTATAGCAAGTACCATCAATCCCCCCACTTGGGCCCAAATGAGACTTTGCACAATATCAGTCTCTTGTGCAGAACAATGGGAAAGTTCATTACAATGAAAAGTGAGCTAAAAGAAGGAAGGAAATGGCAGCTGATCTTGCATCTTGCTTCATCTTTCCCAGACAGGCGAGGTGAAAAAAAAGAGTCTTTCAAATACGTTGGCATTAGTACCCTGTGACACAATGTGGAAGAGCAGAAGTTTTATCAGATGTTGCTTGCTAAGATATGGTGCCCCATATCCCATGAACACTACTCACAATAGTTGTCCCAGTGGCTTCACATGAATTATTTGTCTGAGTAATAATTATGATCATTCAAGTGAGTAAAAGATGCAGGATTGGGCTTGTCACTGTTTGTGATCTGTGAATATTTGGATGACTGCAGGGTGTTTATGAAAATGGACATCAGATTTTTAATGAATTCACTCCCTGGTTACTCCCTATTCAGCACTGGCCATTAACTATTTTCCTGTTACAAAGTTTCAGCCATTCTTTTGGGGAGCAGAAACAATACCAAATCATTTAAAGGCAAGGTGAACAGTTTTCAAACAACTCATGGTCTAAAGGTTATATAATTTAGATCTTCAGGTGCTTTTTGCTGTACCTTGTTATAATCTGCTCATTAACTCATTTTAATGGTGGCCAAAAGAAAAAAGGATTTCTTAGGCCTATGCCTCAGTGTCGTGAAGTGGTCTTTAATTCAAACAACAATAACCTGGATATGATTAATAAACTTGAGCTACATGGCAGTGGATTATGTTAATAAAACCCACAGGACTCACCTGACCATACTCAGAGAACACTGATGACAAAAGAGAAGTGAGTTCACAGGCCTACAGATAATTATATGTTAAAGAAGTCCTAAATTAGTGTCAGTGTGGGATTTTCATAAGCACTCAGCATTGGCCTAACTCTGCTCTCATTGAGGTCGATGTGAGTTTTATCATTTACTTCAATGGGTCTGTCTACATGGCAAGCTGAAACCTGCAGGAGTGAGTCTCTAAGGCCACGTCCAGACTACCCACCGTATCGACGGGTTAAAATCGATTGCTTGGGGATCGATATATCGCGTCTAATCTAGACGCGATATATCGATCCCCGAGCGTGCTTATATCGATTCTGGAACTCCATCAACCCCAACGGAGTTCCGGAATCGACACGGAGAGCCGCGAACATCGATCCCGCGCGCCGTCTGGACAGGTGAGTAATCTGATCTTAGATATTCGACTTCAGCTACGTTATTCACGTAGCTGAAGTTGCGTATCTAAGATCGATTTCCCCCCCCAGTGTGGACCAGCCCTAAGGCTGGGTCTAGAGACTCGAGCTCACAGGGCTTGAGCTATGGCGCTAATAATAGCTGTGTAGATATTCAGGATCAGGCTCTGAAGTCCAGGGAGTAGGAGCGCTATAGTATCACAAGCCTTATGAGCCCGAGTCTGTAGACCCAGTCTCAGGGACTCACTCCTGCAGGTTTCTGCTTGCCATGTAGATGTACCCAGTGTGAGCAGAGTTAACTTGGTGCTTCAGACAGTCTTACACTTTTAAACTTTTAGGGTGAGGGAAGAGACTGTCTGCATGATGGCTGGAGAGAGTCACTAGAAGCAAGTCCCTACCCTTGTTTTGTTTTGTGTGGAAGACATTAGCAAAAGACAAAAAGCAACCTTCTGCAGTCTGCCCAGTTTCTGCAAATCCACATGCTCACTGAAGGCGTAACCAGCTCAGTGTGCCATGTCATTGAGTGCAAGTTACAGGGAACTGGAGATGTGATGGTTCAGTGGCACAAGGATTTGGTATATACAAATGAAAATTAAACTATATTTTTATCACATGCACTGCTATGACTTCCAAGTGCTGTAATACAAAACATACAAGTAATACAGTGCAACTCAGAATGGGTGGTACAAAACTGACTGCCAATGCTGTAAAATGTAATGTAGCCCATTAAATTCCCAGAGACAAAACCAGGAGGTAAATAAAGGCTTAATCAAATTAATATGCCTCATTATCTAACAGATGCCAAACAAGGGCTCTGCTGGACTGTGCCAAGGGGAGGGAAATCCACAGGCAGAGCACCCTGTTGAGAGAACTCGGCCATTTCTCCTGGAGAGTTCAATGCCAAGAACTGATCACATCCCAGCAAAGTTTAACTGTCACGATGTGGTGACATAAGGTGGAAAGGAGTCTTCCTAAGTAGCCAGGTCCTAGGCCTTACAGTCAGTGATATGGATTAACTTGGCAGGCTCTGAGCTCTGCAGCCATGGAAGCTGGAAATTGGAATCCAGCGCAGCTCCCCTGAAGTCCTCTTTATCTCACTGAAGGAAGACTGGGCTC
Organism: Gopherus flavomarginatus; assembly: GCF_025201925.1. Lineage (NCBI taxonomy): Eukaryota > Metazoa > Chordata > Testudines > Testudinidae > Gopherus > Gopherus flavomarginatus. Next base: position 90,544,384 of record NC_066624.1, read on the forward strand.
GGTGAATTAAAGTTTTGTATGAGGCTCTGATCAAGCGCGAAACAAATCTGGGCGACATATGGAGAAAATACACTAATGAAACTGATACTCTTGGAATTCTGCCTGAGAATGTATCAGACACAGTCTCATATGCATGGTGTGTGTTTAAAAGTTGCCTTTGATTCTTTATAGTTTAAGTTTTTGTCTCCATTTTAAAGCAATATCTCCAGGGTGTTAGGAGACAGTATACTTCTGCTGTCTATTTAACATAAAACCCAGATCCTGATCACTTGTTGTTAGAGACTTGCTGGAAGTTTTTGAAAGAATAGGTGTATTAACCTTGGGATCCTGGCCAAACATCCCCGCAAATAGTTGACCTCAGCCTACCTGAATTTCCTCTTCAGTCTCAGCTGGATATGGTATTCTTCTTCACTTGATGTTCAAGACTATTGTGTACTGTTGAACAGCAGACGTGGTCCATGCTAGAGACAGTTGCATTCCTTTGGTAGATATAGTGAACCTTATGTTTGTCCTTTACCTATCTCACAAGCGTGTTGTCAATCTCAATTAATTAATGAGTTCTTCAGATGAAAAGCAATGTGGAAGTGCAAGGAATACAATTATAAATACTGCAATATTTCAACAATGGTCCACTCCATATATAACTTTTGATTAAATAGTATAGCTCTTCCTAAAGTGTAGTATAGGATGTAATTGATGATCTAAAGCGGTGATCTAAGGACCATCTGAAAGCATCTTCCAGTGAAATCATACCAGTTTGTCTGATTATAATAAGGATCATAAGCAAGTTATTAGGATCAGTTTTGGTTACACAGGAAAGCATTCATAATTAGCCAAATCAAAAAGCATAGGTTGGTGGTAGGCACTACCATAGTACAAATAAATTAAATAATAGTAATTCTATTGAACTTGCATTTCTTTGGTTCATTCTCTCACTGACAAATGTATTACCAATTAATTTAAAGTTTTTATAATTTATAAAAGGAAATAAAATCAAAGAAGTCAGTTCTTACCTGGATTCATAAGGAGTTTACATGCATAATTCCCATTAGTGTGAATGGGGATTTTTTCCTATCATCATTGTGACAACAGATGTCCTTGTGTTTACATCCTTTTAATGGCTTATAAGTGCTAGCTGAAAGATGTTGAGCATCTAAAATTCCCACTGATGTCAGTGGGAGCTGCAGGTGCTCAGCATTTCTCAGGTAATGATTATGGAGCTACAGGCAGTCCTGAGTAAGCAGGCACAATTGTCATTGACTTCAATTAGGGGTGTACCTGTCTAGGTCAGGAATTAATTTAAGTCCAGATCCACAAAGGTACATTGGTGCCTAAAAAGCTTAGTGTTATGTGGCACTGTGGTCCACAGCACTCACGCTTAGCTGCTGCCTCACCATGTAGGCACGTAAACTCACCTGGAACCTAAGCTTCTGCAGTAAAGTTCCCTACACACCTACATTTCTGCCCCTGGGCGTGCGCACTGCTGCCTCACTGTTGGGAAAGTAGATGAGTTCTTTAACCACTGGGCTACAGAGTGATTCTCTCTCTTTCTCTGGCCTAACTTCAGTGGGATAGATTGAGGGTGATCCCATCAGACTATCCCATTGCTCAGTGGTTAGAGCACTCTCCTAGGAGGTAGCAGATTCCTGTTCAAATCTCTTCTCACCAGGCAGCAGGGAGACTTGAACCAGTGGTCTTCCAGATCCTGGGGGAATGCTTTAATCAGTGAACTAAAGGGTATAAGGGATGTCCTTCTCCCCCTGGCTACTTTGTGTGGAGTTATGTGGTCTCTGAGCACACCTACCAGATTGGGCCCTGCCTGTGAGTCAGGTAGAGAAGCATTTATCATCCCCTGGTTTGCAAATCAATAGCAGCAATAAGTGCCTCTCTGAAGCCTGGACTTAGGTGCCTATTTTAGGACACACCCCTTTCACCCACATCTGTCATTGGCTAGTTTACGTGGCTCCACACCCAGTGTGCTGGGTTTTGTGAATTACATCCTAAGGTGCCTGTCTCTCCCTATTCAATGCATAGGGGCCCTCGCAACCTTGTTCAGGCTTTGTGGGTCACAGCGTTGTTCCTATGATTTTCTAGATACCTAAAAGTTAGACAGCGTGACAGTGATTTTTTTGTTTGTTTCATTTTGAAATAAAGGTGGAAATGGCTATTATTTGAGAATAAATAGCAACCAATGTTATCATGTGATTTTAAGGGTCATCCATAACTGCTTTAACTTCCTGACAAATATCATGAAGATGTGCAGAAATTGTACATCCCAGCTGAGAAAGATTCAGGAGAAGCCGTACACATCAATGTGCTGAACCTAGGTCATAGACAGTTACCATTCATTTTATAGAAACTCAGTGTAAAGGGAGAAATTAATTAAATGGCAGGATAGCATTTGAATGTTAAAAATATTAGCAGATATTTACACTAGAGTATTCACACTGAGGTGTTTAGAGTAACAACATTGACAGAAGTAAATATAGTTAATCTAAGTCTTTTGATGTCCCTAGGTTCTGAGAAGCCCAACATTAATAACATCAGTTAAGAAAGTTCCAAGTTATCTTAATGAATGACTTGTATGAATCAAGCCTGATTTGGCTGCTTTCTTCAGCTAATCTGACAATGGAGATTTATGCCATAGTTGAGTTGACTACATGTTTCTGTAATTTGACATCTAATACAGTAATGTCCAATGTCTCTGCAGTTGTAATTTAAACATTCCTTAGTTGATGCACTGAATGTTTTTATCAAAGGAATCTGAAAATATATTTATTTCCTTTGTTCCACCTGCATTTTTCATTTCAAAACTAGTTTTAGTATCATGATTGTTCTGAAACCTGAACAGCTGGGATGGGAAGACCACAAAATTTTGATGGATCTAGTTCCCATATAGTCTTAATCCACTCCTGGCTTCTAGAGGTTGCTGCCTAGAGATCACAGTGATAAATCCAATTAATGTGGTGTTCTCAGGTAGCTTTGTAAGCAAGATTCAAACAAGGGCAAGATCAAGGAGACATCCTGGCCCTATTCAAGTCAATAGGAGTTTGACCATTGACCATTGGGACCAGGATTTCATCCCAGGAGTTTCAGTCATCCATGTCAAGATGTCAATGGTAGGTAGGTTGAGCAACTGCAATCCTGAGTTTAGTAGGCCGTGGGAAAGGTTGGGAAATCTATGAGTGAAAAATAATGCCTTGTTTGTTACATTTACGCACAAGCTACATGTTGTGCTCAAATGTAAAATCTTTGCATTTATGGTCTATTTTATTTTCTGCTTCTCAAATGTTTTCAGGAGGTCTGTTGTTTGGAGAGGTTGGGAAGGGAATCTTAGGGTAAAATTCCTTTGGATAACTTCCCAGAACTATGTTCCGTTCCCATAAACAATTCCTGTGAAAGGATTTCACTGGGCAATCAATGGTTCCTGATTCTAGGAAATACTGTTGAGTGAGACTACTGAGAACTCAAAACTTGGATATCTTGCAACATACGCCTACCTATGCATGGTTGCAAACCTTGCCTGAAGAACAGAAACCACATTTGAAATACTGCTTAATAGATTTTGAAAATGTGACCTAATCAAAGCTGGATGAACACCGAGAACAATGTACCACCAGTAGGGCTGTCGATTAATTGCAGCTAACTCATGCGTTTAAGTCAAAAATTAATCTTGATTAAAAAAATTAATAGTGACAAATCACAGTTTTAATCACACTGTTAAACAATAGAATACCAATTGACATCTATTAGGTATTTTTGATGATTTTCTACATTTTCATATATATTGTATTCTGTGTTGTAATTGAAATCAAAATATATATTATTTTTTATTACAAATATTTGCACTGTTAAAATGATAAACAAAAAAAATAGTATTTTTCAATTCTCCCTATACAAATACTGTAGTGCAATCTTTGTCATGAAAGTGCAGTTTACATATGTAGATTTTTTTGTTACATAACTGCACTCAAAACCAAAACAATGTGAAACTTCAGAGCCTACAAGTCCACTCAGTCCTACTTCTTGTTCAGCCAATCGCTAAGACGAACAAGTTGATTTACATTTACAGGAGATAATGCTGCCCTCTTCTTGTTTACAATGTCACCTGAAAGTGAGAACAGGTGTTTTCATGGCACTGTTGTAGCTGGCGTCTTAAGATATTTCTGTGCCAGATGCCCTAAAGATTCATATGTCCCTTCATGCTTCAGCCACCATTCCAGAGGACATGCTTCCATGCTGATGACGCCCGGTAAAAAAATGTGTTAATTAAATTTGTGACTGAATTCCTTGGCAGAGAATTGTATGTCCCTTGCTCTGTTTTACCCTCATTCTGCCATATAGTTCATGTTATAGCAGTCTTGAATGATGACTCAGCACGTTTGTTTTAAGAAAACTTTCACTGCAGATTTCACAAAACACAAAGAAGGTACCAGTGTGAGATTTCTAAATATAGTGACAGCATTCGACTCCAGATTTAAGAATCTGAAGTGCCTTCCAAAATCTGAGAGGGACGAGGTGTGGAGCATGCTTTCAGAAGTCTTAAAAGAGCAACACTCCAATGCGGAAACTACAGAACCCAAACAAACAAAAAAGAAAATCAACCTTCTGCTGGTGGCATCTGACTCAGATGATGAAAATGAACATATGTCAGTCCGCACTGCTTTGGATTGTTATCGAGCAGAACCTGTCATCAGCATGGACACGTGTCCCCTGGAATGGTGGTTGAAGTATGGAGGGACATATGAATCTTTAGCACATCTGGCACGTAAATATCTTGAGATGCTGGCTACAACAGTGCCATGAAAACACTTATTCTCACTTTCAGGTGACATTGTAAACAAGAAGCAGGCAGCATTATCTCCTGCAAAAGTAAATAAACTTGTTTGTCTGAGCAATTGGCTGAACAAGGAGTGGGACTGAGTGGACTCGCAGGCTCTAAAATTTTATACTGTTTTATTTTTGAATGCAGTTTTTTGTGCATAATTCTATATTTGTAAGTTCAACTTTCATGATTAAGAGATTCCACTACTGTACTTGTATTATGTGAATTGAAAAATACTATTTCTTTTGTTTTACAATGAAAATATTTCTAATAAAAATAAATACAAAGTGAGCACTGTACACTTTGTATTGTATTGTAATTGAAATCAATATTTTTGAAAATGTAGGGAACATCCAAAAATATTTAAATAAATGGTATTATTGTTTAACAGTGCGATTAATCGTGATTAATTTTTTTTAATTGCTTGACAGCCCTACTCACCAGTATTCATTTGAATTTTTAAGCAAATTCACTTTCAGTGAGTGGAAACAGCAAATTTCAGTAAGAATATTTGTGGAAGGCAAACTGCGATTTTGCAACCTGATTCTAAACCTTATGCTCAGCCAATCAGAGAACAGAAATATATGTACATGTCCAGTCCAAACTAACAGATTTGTAGATTTCAAATACTCACAATGAACAATTTGCAAACAATTTACTTTACAAGAATGAATAGCAGAAATTTTTCAGTGAATAATTTTAAATAATGAATACATTCAAGACAAACATGATCTGCTCGGGAACAATTCACAGACAGAAAAAGAGGAGAAATGTGTAAAGAAAATTATTCATGACAAATTATTTGTCCATTTGCGGTCCCAGTCAAATATAATTAACTTGTATATTAACTGTACTTACCCCTCCCAGCCTTCCAGAAAGCAATACTGAAAGCAGACTAAGCAGAGGTTGCAGTTAGATTGCCTTGTCTACACTAGGCTTTGCCCTCCTCATCCTCCCTCCACTCAGCGTTGCTACCAGCAGTACAGCTCTATTGATGGTAGCAACAAGGGAAACTGTGGTGTGGCATGACATTTTAGCCTCTATGTCATTTAGATTTGCCCTGAGCAACTGTAGATAACTCAGTGGTTAAAATATCAGTGGCTGGTCCATGCTAGTGTTATCACCATAGCTGTCATCAGTGAACCTGTACTGGTGTTAGCCACAGTGGGACATGGGGGTAAAAACATTTGGATATATATAACTCTACTGTAAAGAGTCTGAACTGCCAACCCAGACCAATTTTTGGGAAGCTCAAATCCCAGTCTAGACTTTGCAGTTCAGCCCTGTCTCTAACTTCAGGGTTTTATATATTATTTATCAAGAGTTATATATACTGCTCTGGAGGCAGGAGCCTTTTTCACAGCAGCTTTATGCTGGCCAGGACATATAGAGACCTTGTGAAGTGGAATTAAAGAACAGTAGGAGGCAGAGAGGAAAACTACGGGTCTTGTCTGTGTCCAGCAGCCTGAAGAAGGAATCACCTTTATATTCATTACAAGTTAGACCCATCTCTTCTCAACCATAATGGACTCTACCTAGGGTACTGTAAAATAGGTTTCAATGTGACCAACAAATAAGTGAGTCTACCTATCTAGGTATTTATAAATCTTCAACCCCACTACAAGTTCAGGGGTGCGTGTGAGTGTGATTTTCAAACCCACTCATTGCTAGTAATTAGGGCTGTCAATTAATCGCAGCTAACTCATGCAATTAACTCAAAAAAATAAATCCCAATTTAAAACATTGATTGCAGTTTAAACAATAATAGAATACCAATTGAAATTTATTAAATATTTTGCATGCTTTTCTACATTTTCAAATACATTGATTTCAATTACAACACAGAATACAGAGTGTACAGGGCTCACTTTATATAATTATTTTTATTATAAATATTTGCACTGTAAAAATGATAAGTAAAATAAATGGTATTTTTCAGTTCACCTCATACAAGTACTGTAGAGCACTCTTTTTATTGTGAAAGTTCAACTTACAAATGTAGAATTTTTTGTTACATAACTGCACTCAAAAACAAAACAAATGTAAAACTTTAGAGCCTACAAGTCCACTCAGTCCAACTTCTTGTTCAGACAATTGCTAAGACAAACAAGTTTGTTTATATTTGCGGGAGATAATGCTGCCCGCTTCTTATTTACAATGCCACCTGAAAGTGAGAACAGGCATTTGCATGACACTTTTGTAGCTGGCGTCTTAAGATATTTCTGTGCCAGATGCCCTAAAGATTCATATGTCCCTTCATGCTTCAGCCACCATTCCAGAGGACATGCTTCCATGCTGATGATGCTTATTAAAAAAAAAAAACATTAATTAAAATTGTGACTGAACTCCTTGGGGGAGAATTGTATGTCTCCTGCACTGTGTTTTACCTGAATTCTGCTATACATTTCATGTTATAGCTATCTTGGATGGTGACCCAGAACATGTTGTTCGTTTTAAGAACACATTGACTGCAGATTTGATAAAATGCAAATAAGGTACCAATGTGAGATTTCTAAAGATAGCTACAGCACTCGACCCAAGGTTTAAGAATCTGACATGCCTTCCAAAATCTGAGAGGCATGAGGTGTGGAGCATGCTTTCGGAAGTCTTAAAAGAGCAACACTGCGATGTGGAAACTACAGAACCCAAACCACCAAAAAAGAAAATCAACCTTCTGCTGGTGGCATCTGACTCAAATGATGAAAATGAACATGCATCAGTCCACACTGCTTTGGATTGTTATTGAGCAGAACCTGTCATCAGCATGGACACATGTCCTCTGGAATGGTCAAAGCATGAAGGGACATATGAATCTTTAGTGCATCTGGCACATAAATATCTTGTGATGCCAACTACAACAGTGCCATGCAAACGCCTGTTCTCACTATTAGGTGACATTGTAAACAAGAAGCGGGCAGCATTATCTCCCCCAAATGTAAACAAAGTTGTTTATCTGAGAATGGCTGAACAAGAAGTAAGACTGAGTGGAGTCCTGTAGGGTCTAAAGTTTTACATTGTTTCATTTCTGAGTGCAGTTATTTTTTGTACATAATTCTACATTTGTAAGTTGAACTTTCATGATAAAGAGATTACACTGCAGTACTTGTATTAGTTGTATTGAAATACTATTTCTTTTGTTTTTTACAGTATAAATATTTGTAATAAAAATAAATATAAAGTGAGCACTATACACTTTATATTCTGTGTTGTAATTGGATCAATATATTAGAAAATTGTAGAAAACAAAATATTTTTTAAAATGGTATCCTATTATTGTTTAACAGCACGATTAATCTTGTGTGATTAATTGCGATTAATTTGGATTAATCACAATTATTTTTTTTAATTGCTTGACAGCTCCACTAGCAACTCCTGTCTACATATAAATCTGGGTTGTTTCCTCTTTACTTTGGAACATTCATGAGGGGAAGTTAAAACGTGTATAACGTCAGGCTGCTAGTGTGCTGAGACAACTGCCTCTCTCATTGACCAATATTCTCTCATTGTTCTGTGTACTTCCCTGTCTGTCTGCATCCATCTGCCGTCTCTTGTGTTATACTTAGATCAGTGGTCCACAAACTTTTTCTGTCATGCCCCCCTTACCCGTAATGGAATCTGTCCATGACCCCGCAGGAGCCATGGTTGGGAGCTGGGCTGGGAGTCAGGATGGGGCTGCAGTTGGGAGGCGGGGCTATGGCTAGGAGCCGGACCACAGCTGGGAGCAGAGCTGGGGCTGGAAGCTGGGGGCTAAAGCTGGGGCTGGAGCTGCATCTGGGGCTGGAGGGCACGTCCTCCTCACGCCCCGAGTGCTGGTCTGGGCCCTGCCCTGCACCCTCCTCCCCCTTGAATGTTCCTCTGTGCCCCCTGAGGGGGGCATGCCTCACAGTTTGGGGATCACTGACTTAGATTATATACTCCTTGGAGCAGGGACTGTGGTTTTTGTTCTGTGTCTGTACAGAACCTAATACAATGGAGTACTGGTCCATGACTAAGGCTTGGAGACACTACAGTAAAATACTACTACTAATAAAATCATCAGATCCATAGTTTCTTAGACACTTTAGTTCATCTCAGACACTCTGTTTTTAAGCAAGAGGCAGTGATTCCCCAGTGCTATAGTGGAAAGCAATGCTGGTCTGCTTCAAGGTATATTTTGTATATGTTTATGGCATAAGATACTGTCTTTTTGGCAAAGTTTTTCCACTGCTGTGGATCCACTATATCAGATATTCACTGAATCTCTAAACAACTGCAAATATTTGATGTAATGGGTACCATGACCAACTATAAGTCAGAATGTTCACTACAAGCAGCACACATGGCCTCGTCTGCTCAGATAGTCTGATTTGTACTGATTCTGCTCCTGAACCAGCTCCTACTCTTCTTCTTCTTCAAGAACCATTCATGATATTTATCTTCTAGTAATTCTTGGAAGAAGATGAGCACTCTATTTGTTCCATACAGTGGTCATTTGCCAATGTTAGTTTACACATTACGTTCACATTAAGAGGTGCAAGCCAGCTTGGTTATGCCAAGGTTGTTCCACTTTGTCCTTACAGGAAGCCTAATAGATCAGAAATGACTTTTACCATGACTTGTTGTTAATATGATATTATGGTTCACAGCATCATAGATCCTGAGATCTTTGTGTGACATAGCAGAACAAATATGTGAGATGCCAGCTATGCAATGAAAAGGCTGATTATTTTCCTTGTAAGGAACATTTAAAATATACTTTGTGCCTGTAGTAAGTTGGAGGCCATCCCTCCCCCTCTGGCTCAGAGGAAGGCCACTCTGCCCGACTGCATCACTGTGGGGTCAACCCAGTCACAAGGGGGGAATTAGCGAAGCAAAGGGCTACGATCTATGGGGCTCTGGCCCTCAAGCAGGGCAGACCAACAAAAATGGTTTGTTCGGCCTATGGTGGGGAGGCTACCACACAGGGGTGTAGTTGGCAGGAAGGGGAGTAGGGGAAGCCAAGCCCACTCTACTCCACCAGGTCCCAGCCCAGAGCTGTGACAGTGGTGGAGGGCCCTGGTACTGAGTCAGTGGGAATCCTACTGAAACATGCCAACTTGAGCACTGACAGCAAAACAGACTAGAGTCTGGTTTCCCTGGGCTACTTCCTACCACAGTCTGGGGAGGGAGCTCCGTTGTGCAGGGGTCCTCACCTTTGTTGGGGTATTCGGCTGCCAGCAGTCTCAGCAGCTCCTCTCCAGACTTGGTCACTTCTGGAGTCACGGTGCTAGCCAATTCAGTAGCAGGGCTGGAGTTCTGCAGCAAGTGAAAAACATCTGTCTCCTTCCCTGGCTCTGGCCCAACTGAGCTGGAAGCCCCACCTCTTATACTTACTGTCCCACCTCTCAAATTCTGGTGCAAGGGGTGGGCCCAGCCTGGCTCTGCCCACCCAGACCCAAAGAGTGGCCCCTACCCCTCTGACTTGGGGGGAGGCACTCCGCCTCTGTACAGTGCCATAGTATTCTCTCTGCCTGTCAGTAAAATTGAGAAACTGGGAGGACTGGCAATCTGGGATGTAAAACCAGTTAGCTAGTTGGACCCAATGCCCCACTCCTTTACTCCTATCCATGTAGCAGTGTGGGTTTAGGGCAAGAGCAATACTTTGTTTTGGTATCCCATAAAGTCTCAGCTGTAGGCCTCAGACAACAATCCATATACTTCTCATCCCTGGTGTTTCAGGAGAAAATCTCATTCAAACAAATAACTTGGGTTATAAAATACTTCAGCAAAAGTTAAATTGTGTGATGTTACACTCCCCAGAGAAAATGACATCTTTTGTATTGGGAGTTGCACAAGACAAATTGTTTCCTGGAAAAGAGGAACATAGGTTCTGTAGAGTCCAACCTCAGGAAGCAATGGGGCCATTTGAATCTATTTTCTAGCACTGCTGCCACATACAGAGTTACATGCCAAAGTAACATGATGAGCCCAATTTTCCACCCCCTGAAGTCAATGGGAGTTTTGCCATTGTCTTCTTTGGGAGCAGGGATAGGCCCACTAAAGGAAAAAAACAACAACATTAAACCAGAAAATATACTACAATATCTGACACCAATTAACTGTTTTAAGGACACCATGAACCCAGATTAGCATGTATCAACCCAGGCATAAACGTTACTTAAAATATTGAAATTGAAAATCAAAACCCTTATAAAACATTTTATATACCTGTTTAAGTAAGACACTGGCAGCAATGAGGGGGTTTGTTTGTTTTTTTGACATTTTTGTGTTCCCATCATAACTTGATGATTTTTGTGTGTCTCCTTCTAGAAGGACAAATAGGACAGGATGCCAGCTGAATTTCCCTTTTATTTTATTCCAAGATTTAATCTAATATAGGATAACTAAAGTTAGGCTTCTTATTTTATGTAATTATTTTTGGCACAGAAACAGAGGTCTCTACCTACATATTGTTTCAATCTCATTGACGTTGAAGGGATGGATTTAAATGACTGATAGCTTTAGAAAAAAGTGGATTGCAAAACCACTGTAGAGTAGGTGCAGCAAAGACATAATTGCGATGTTGTACAATTTCACACAAAGTTTGCTGAAACCACCTGACAATAAAAATGGATTTTCCATCCTGGTTTGCACATTCACTTGGTTTATTTAATATAAATAAATAAACCAGAAACACTAAATTAGGGATGAAACAGACATGGATGGCCGATTGAAAAAACAGCATCAAAATGATACCTTATAAAGCCCTGAAAAAGCAAGAAAAATAGACTGTTTCCAGAAATGGTTTCTGTAAAAATAGATTTTTTTTTTAAATGTCCAGCCCTGCCAAATTTCAGTTGGGTTCCTTGGATGAATGAATGTAATGTTCGGTGTAAAACACAATTCAGAAATGAAAGCCCTAATTCTGCATTCACATATACATGTGCTTAACTTTACACACATGGACTTGGAATCACATGGACTTAAAAGTCACTTGGCCTTAATGGGACTTTTCAGGTGAATAAAGTTAAGCATACACTTGTGAGACTGGTATTTTAGTATGGTAGCACATAAATCCTTTAAAGATTTAGGCCTGTGACATTGAGTAACTAACTCACCTTGTCCCTTTCTTCTTCTCAGACAATTTAGGTTTTCCAGGTTGTCTTTGCTTTCCACCTTGAGGTTCTTTCTGAAGTGAACAGAGTCTTCTCAGTCCAGTGGTACATGTTCTGGTACATCTTCACAGCTGATATAAGTGGTACTGTAAGTTCCATGTAAGTAAATGGGTATAAGTTACATGATAGACAGGAAAAGTACAAGAAGATAAAGTCAGATGGCTCTTTTTATCTCAACCCTTCTTACATTTTCCTCTTGGCTGTTTTTTCCTGCTACTGTCATTCTGCTTCTTCCAACATATAAATTGCATCAATTTACACATTAGGGGCCAGATTCATCCCACCATTGCCCCCTGCATCAAGACCAAATTCAGCCATAGCAATGAATAGAGTGTGGGGCAATTGAGTATAGCTTGTGTATACTGTATATTGAATTATAAATGGAAAAAGGCAACTGTCCTGTTCTTCAGCTGGTGTACATGGGCATAGCTACATAGACTTCAAATTATTTGTATTCTAGTTGTGCCTAAAATGTGCTAGATGCTGAATTAATGTAGCTATACACATTTACATCAGATGAGGACATGACCCAATGTGTAGAACATACCCTTTATATGAAAATTCTATACATTTTATTGTATCCTTTCCCACCCTTTGTGTGTTGCTTGACTTCTTAGGATTATGAGTATTCAGATCAGAGACTGTGTCATCCTCTATGTATGGAACAGCACCTAGCATCAGGGGTATAAATTCAGAAGCATTCAGAGTTGGATGAGGGAAGTTGTGTCAGCCTATAGAACATTATATGTATTATAGTATATCCTGCAGTGTTGGGCAGAGGGAGGGCAACAAGTGGAAGACATAAAGGAGCATACAGACTATGGAAAATCATGGGGGGGGAGGTGCATACCAAGATCTTGGAGGGACATTTGCCCCCCTTGTCCTAGCAAATGATGTCCCTGCTTAGCACGTTGAGGCATTACTGAAATACAATCAATAAATACTTAATAGTGAGTCATAACATTCAACAACCAGTAGGACAACACTTCAGTCTTTCTGGTCACTCAATAACAGACCTAAAAGTGGCAACTCTTCAACAAAAAAACTTCAAAACAGACTCCAATGTGAAGCTGCAGTACTGGAATTAATTTGCAGACTGGATACTATCAGATTCAGCATGAATAAAGATTGGGAGTGGTTGGGTCATTACAAAACCTAAACTTAAATTTCCACAATACTACTTTTTCCCTACTGGGTGGCAGGCCAATCCTTGCCCACAGACAACCTGCCAACCTGAAACATATTCTCACCAGTAACTGCACACCACACCATAATAACTCTAGCTCAGGAACCAATCCATGCAACAAACCTCGATGCCAACTCTGCCCACATATCTACACCAGCGACACCATCACAGGACCTAACCAGATCAGCCACACCATCACTGGTTCATTCATCTGCACATCCACCAATGTAATATACGCCATCATATGCCAGCAATGCCCCTCTGCTATGTACATCGGCCAAACTGGACAGTCTCTACGGAAAAGGATAAATGGACACAAATCAGACATTAGGAATGGCAATATACAAAAACCTGTAGGAGAGCACTTCAACCTCCCTGGCCACACTATAGCAGACCTTAAGGTGGCCATCCTGCAGCAAAAAAACTTCAGGACCAGACTTCAAAGAGAAACTGCTGAGCTTCAGTTCATCTGCAAATTTGACACCATCAGCTCAGGATTGAACAAAGACTGTGAATGGCTTGCCAATTACAGAACCAGTTTCTCCTCTCTTGGTTTTCACACCTCAACTGCTAGAACAGGGCCTCATCCTCCCTGATTGAACTGACCTCGTTATCTCTAGCTTGCTTGCTAGCACACATATATATACCTGCCCCTGGATATTTCCATTACGTGCATCTGAGGAAGTGGGTATTCACCCACGAAAGCTCATGCTCCAAAACGTCTGTTAGTCTATAAGGTGCCACAGGATTCTTTGCTGCTTTTTCCCTACTGTTACTCAGGCCTCTTGTCAACTGTCTGTAGTGGGCCACTCTCTTACCACTTCAAAAGTTATTTTCCTCCCTTGGTATCCTGCTATTAATTGATTTATCTCGTTAGACTGACCTCACACTTGGTAAAGCAACCCCTATCCTTTCATGTATTTATACCTGCTCCTGTATTTTTCACTTCATGCATCTGATGAAGTGGGTTCTAGCCCATGAAAGCTTATGCCCAAATAAATGTGTTAGTCTCTAAGGTGCCACAAGGATTCCTCGTTGTTTTTGCTGATATAGACTAACACGGCTACCACTCTGAAGCAAATGGGTGTGTAACCTTTCCACCAGTCTGAGTTGGCAGTAACAATGGCCAGTATCAGTATCTAGGGGTTCCTTTTCAAGAATACAACACAAAACCGGCTCACGCCCCCACCCGGTGACTTGGGATAATTGCACACCACTGCCAAGGTGCCTCTAAGAGGCAATACTTCCCCTCTCACAAACACAGAGTCTGAGTGTAGCAAAAACTTTTAATAAAAGGAGGGAAGTAACTTAGTATTACATTTGGGAAAATACTGCAACTGGCTTCATAAACATAAACCATGAGCAAAAGACCCACCCCCCAAGTAAGTTGAGCAGTGTCCTTTTCCCTCAGGTTCTTAAGTCCAGCGACCCAAAAGTCTCTTTAACGTGCCCGTCCCTTTTCTGCACCCTACTCACAGTTGCTGTCCTTGGCCAGTGCAGCCCCAGAGGTCAGAAGTTCATCCGCAGAGTTCACCTCCCACTCTGGGTGGAAGTTGGGGGGTAAGGAAGCACCTTACACGCTCCGCTGCTCGGGCACTCTCTCATCGCCCCAACGGCCAATAGTCACGCCTCTCTGTGGGGCTTTGCTCTGGTCCTCTCTGGCAGCCACCCTGATGGCCACTTGCCACAGCTCTCTGCCAGCCGCCATTCTTGCTATTTGCCGTGCCTCTCCACCAGCCTCTCTGCTGACCACTCGCTGCACCTCTCCACCAGCCACCCGGCTGGCCGCTTGCCGCACCTCTCCACCAGCTAGCTGGCTGGCCACTCACCAAAATGTCTTCAGGGCCCCACACTTAATCGCTGGCAATGTGAGCAGCAGGGACACAAATTGGACTGCCTGGAAATGGAATGTGGGTTAGCCAGATTTTGTGGCTGGGCAAATGGCTGTGGGAAGAAGCTGGGGTGAGGACAAAAAGCAACCTCTGGGGCAGGGGACAAAGGGACCAAACCAGCCCCCACTCATGGTGGTCACTTAAGGGGGGAGGTGTGTGGCAGAGTGCTGCTAGGAATGCCCCCAATCAGCTCCTGCCACCCCAGCTGCCAGTCAGGGAGAATGGATTGGGGCTGGGTAAATAGCCGTGCTTGCCTGGGAAGTGCCCCCACCTGCCAGCCTCATTAGCAGGAGCTAAAAGGTTGGGAGGACGTGAGTGAGGGGCGGCAGGCTCACAGTGAGGAAGAAGCCTACTAGTCTGTTGCTGGTCAGGCTTGTGTGAGGTCAAGCCATGTAAATAGCCTGTAAATAGTGGGAAACGGATACAAAATAAAGAAGACAGGTGTTGCACCAGCTTGTAGTGTCCCTAAGTCTTTAGGGAGCGGGGCCAAGGGGCCAAATCCTACGGGACGTGGCATGCACCCCGTTACAGACCCTAAAAGCTCCTTTCTGCCCACTGGCAAAGGGCACATCTAACACACTGTTGCCAGGATATTTAGCCATATAGTGTCTTGTAAAGTTTCATATGAAAACTGGTGACACACTGGTCATGAATGTCATTGCATGATATACATATAGTTAGTGTATAAAGAATTGTGTGTGCTGGGAATATGTTCTTGCAACCTGTTTTGGAGGCAGCCGATAAACAAGCCTGCCCTAGACAAAGGAATATGGATTTACCTGTCTGTGTGGATCAAGCTAACAGGCAGATGAGAAAACAGCATGGCTTGATTTCAAGCATAGGACAATAAAAGGACTTTTGCATCTAAGTAAACAAAGTGATCAAACCAATCAAAAAAACAAATTGACCAGCTGATGAAGCGGAGAGGTGTTGCATCTGCACCTTGATGGGCAAACAGCAGGGGAGAGGAACTTCGTTTAGGCTTGCTTTTCAAATAATACATTTCAAAGGTTTTCTGGACTATAAAGGGAAGAAAAGGGATTCCTTTGTTATCCGTCACTTAAAAGACAAAAGGGGCTAGCGCTCTTGGAATCTATGAAAGGTGGATTCCCTAACCACGTGGGTTGATGAGAACTGACTCCCCCCTCAGATGACCCACCAGGCTGGTGTGTATTCTGACTCTTTGGAGACAGCAGACTTGATCATTTCTGTGAGTGTCCTGTGATAGGAGCTGGATACTGCAAAGGAAAGCACTTCTAGAAGGTTTGGAACTGGGATTCACTGAATGTAACCTGAAAGCGAAGGGTAAGACTGGCAGAGTTTGGAGGACTTTGGTGATCAGGCTGACTGACTGGTGCGTGAGGGAGCTAACACAAAATTAAAGCTCCAATAAAGCTCTCTTTTGCTGACACAGAGGGCTAACAAAATGGCTTTTGGTTCTGCCCTCCATGAGAAAACGTCTCACACACCCAACAGTAAAAAGAAATACAGTGTGTTGGTAAATTTACAAATCCAAACACCACCAGTTAACACTTATATAGCACATTATAAATTCAAGTGCTATACAAACATTTACTAATAGGTGATAATATCAAAGGAAATACTCATAAATGAAGAGCCACGTCTATGCTCCCACTAAATGTTTATGCACAAAAGAGAACTTGCACATGCAAATAAGCAGCTGTCTGCACAATTACGTGGTTTGCATATGCGAATTGTAATTTGCATTTGTATATGTAAATATAGGCAGATTTTGCAAGGCAGTTGTAGAGGCTGCTTTGCAAATTTGGTACAGAAACCCAGGTAAATAAATGCTGTGGTAGTAACATTTAGGAAACAGATATGAAGAAAAATCTAATTAAAGTCCACATTAAGAAAAATAAAATCCCCTATGTGGCTAAAATTCCCGATGAATCTCTCATTTCCTTTGCTGAGATACAGACAGCCTTCTTATCCTCAAACACATTGCAGCAAGATGATGGGATAAGAAAAAAATAATCATCCTGGCCTCCATATTGAGGTCTAAGGATAAAGCAGTTTGTGTTCCAGGTCCATACTTTTATCCTCACTCCAACAACTATCAAATCACATTTCTTCCAAGATGTCAGAGGACTTAAATCCAGACAGAATAAAATGTTTAAGATCTAGCTAGGGACTAATGTTCAGAGTTGCTGATTGCCTACAACTCCAATGGAAACCAAGAGAGCTGTGAGTGCTTGGTATTGCTGATAATCTGCTAGGTCAGATTTCTGTGCTAATTTCAGCTTTATCACCCATTGCAAGAAACAAGTATTAGACTCAATGGCGACAGCTGAAAATAGGTTTACGAAACTCACATGCAATGGTGTGTTCAGTGCTAGTTTACAGCTGCAGGTAAAGAACATAGTATCTGACTCAGCGCAGGTTATGTAAAGCCTATGTCACGGAATCTCCACTATTGGTCTTTAACACTGTTGTGAAACGGGGCTTTCTAGGCATGCCAACCTCCGTGGTG
Organism: Gopherus flavomarginatus; assembly: GCF_025201925.1. Lineage (NCBI taxonomy): Eukaryota > Metazoa > Chordata > Testudines > Testudinidae > Gopherus > Gopherus flavomarginatus. Next base: position 90,561,914 of record NC_066624.1, read on the forward strand.
CGCTGAAGAAAGAATTAGAGTAATCCATCTCCAACACCTTCATAATCTACTGGAAAGAAAATATTTCAGTTTATCCTATCTCCATGCCTTTGAGGACTATCATGAGCCCAGGCCATCCTGGGTGCAACTCCATTGGTTTCAGTGACAATGCACCAGAGATACATTAGGCCCAATATATTTTTATCTAAATTTATTTTCCAGGTCATTGGTTTGATTCTTCAGTGCCTTACAGTTCTTCATATTCTCAATTGACACAGCATTGTGTTCAAAGACTGTTTTCACCTTATCTTCAATTTTTCTCTTAGCATATTGATCTCTGACATTGAAATCACTCAAGTCCTACTCTATCATAATAGCCTGAATTGCACCTTAGCATTTACCCATTTCTCCTCAGGCCATGCCTATGATTTGAAACTTAAACTGACCAAACATTGACTATTAGAAGCCATATAAAATAAAGAATCCTTTGCAAAGCTGAATGTACTTCTGGCTTTGCAGTATCTTTGCATTTGCAAGAAACATTTGAAAATATACTACGGACTCTTTCTCTCATCAAACCAAATACACAAATCTTTTAAAAGAATAATGATTAAAGCAGTTCAAAATGCTTCATTTGAAACTTTTTTCCCCATGAAAATGGCCTTTCTGGAAATGACTGGACTTTGAAATCTCTCTGCAAATGTTACTGCCTGGAAGAGATTTTCTTTTGTTGCTTTTAGCAAAAGGGTAAAATGAGATACCACCAGCACCACCACCATCACGATATAATCACATATATACACTTCAGCCTGCATCAAGTCACCTTAAATGGATAGGCAAAAATAGCTTGGAATGCTGAATTTTATTACATAAACCGCTTTACTTTGCAGGGGTTAACATTCTAGATTAGCTGCTGATGTAACAAAGTGAGGAAAATGTAAATATATCATGTTGAAAAATAGTGCTACAGGGCAGCTTTTGTGTACAAGTGTCTGTCAGATTAGTTTCTCAATATCATTTGCTACTGATATAATCTAACAATAAAACATGCTGCAAAATATAGAATTTGCTATGTAAATTCCATGTATGTTCAAAAGGAGCCTCTTTCACCACATTAGCTATAAACTAAAGTAACCTTTGGAACATATTCACTTTATAGCAATTAGATGAGTTGCTTTGAGCTACTTTGTTGCCAATGGTAACTGTCTAGGGGCCTGATCTTGCAGCCATTACTCACTTGAGCGTTCCCTGCAGTAGCCAAAACCACTGAATAGACAGGGACGACTCCCACAAATAAGGTTTGTTTCTTATCACTTTGTTTGGTTCTGTGATAAACAGGATGAAGTATCTTTGCATTTCAAAGGCAGATGCAAAAGCTCAGTGTTAGACAGGCTGAGGGTTTTACAGATAGGTGGTTGCCTCTCTGCTTTCCCTTTCTTTAGCTTGTGCTACGGCTACATTGATGCACTGAAGCCACTCTTCAGCATTCTTCTCATCTTTGGCTTTGAAAACATAGGTCTTATCGTTGGTGAAGATTTCAAAGGCCCGAGGAAGGCTGCGGTCTCTGCGCTTCTTGGCCACAACTTTTACACTCTGTACCTTACTGAGTTCAATGGGGCAGTCATCTGGATCATCCTTCTGAAACACAGGAGGTGGGGGAGGGAGCACAACAGTCAGTTCAGAGGGAAAACTTTTGTTGATCCTACAAAGTAGCTACACCCATAGCTTTAGACTGTGCAACCCTTATTCACTTTGGGGAGCACTGAGGCTGGGAGTTGGGAAGGACCCTGATGGAGTTCAGTACCTAACTCCCATTGAATTTCAACAGGATTTGGGTACCACATGCCTTTAGATAATCCTACCTCAGTCACATAACTAATCCAATTAGGGCTACTTGTACAAGGATTGCATAGTAACCCACGAGTTTTCCTACCTTAGCATTGGCACATGTTATTCCCACCCTTTTGCAAAGGATTGACATCTGCCACCAATATAGGATTGTGATAATGCCCCCTCCCAATCCCCACCCTACAATGTTAATGGTTGTGAAAGGTGCCTGAAGGACACACCGAGATACTGAAGTACTCCATGAATTCACAGCCCAGACAGCAACAGTGCACACTTCCCTACACTGCCCTGTGGATGTGCCTCGCTCTGCCCTGGAGGGACCAGGAGGAGCAAAGGCTGTATGCATATTCAATTGCTGAGCTCTCTATTCAGCCATTCTCTCTGCTAAGACTGCCAATGATTCTTTATAAGTTCAATGCACTTTTCAAACATTAATTGGTTCATCTCTCAATCATATGCCTGTGAGGTTGTGTGTTGTAAATATTTTGGCAAAATGTTGGAAATAAATTTCCCTAATAGGTTTATTAAGGTTGACCATGACTGTTTCCACACATTGGGGGCGGGGGGGAAGATGTATGTGAATATGTTTAAGGATTGTACAGCTCACAAAGCCCTGAATATGTTCATTGTATACATATGAATATGTCAGTGAAATAGTAGCACCATTTTATAAGTGGGGAAAATAAGGTAGGGAGAGGTAAGTTATCCTAACTGATGGAAAACCTGCAGGAGGCATGGAGATTCCTAGCTAGCATCCTCTCAGGGATGAGGGATTTATGAGCTCATGGAAAAGGCAGGAATTGTGGCCTTCTAACAAGGAATCTAGTCCCCAACCCAAGAGATGTTGTGGCATCAGCATGAAATGCCTGTTCCTCATCCACCCAAGCATGGCTCTCTGGGGAGCTGTGTTTCCACTGCCTGAACTTCATCCTTTCTTCTAGCCAGATAGAGGCTGGTGCACAGGGGTTAATGTTCTGATGAGCCCCATTAATTCCCACTAAATGGCCAGGGGACAGTGGCAAGCAGAATAGCTGTACCCTCAATGTAGACCCTTGAAATCAGACCAGGGGAAATCCATGGGATTTACTCAGGCACCACACTGGGACCAAAGGCTGTGGAGATGAATCATCCATTAGATAATCCTACCTCAGTCACATAACTAATCCAATTAGGGCTACTTGTACAAGGATTGCACAGTAACCCATGAGTTTTCCTACCTTAGCATTGGCACATGTTATTCCCACCCTTTTGCAAAGGATTAACATCTGCCACCAATATAGGATTGTGATAATGCCCCCTCCCAATCCCCACCCTACAATGTTAATGGTTGTGAAAGGTGCCTGAAGGACACACCGAGATACTGAAGTACTCCATGAATTCACAGCCCAGACAGCAACAGTGCACACAATGCGTATGCGAATTGTAATTTGCATTTGTATATGTAAATATAGGCAGATTTTGCAAGGCAGTTGTAGAGGCTGCTTTGCAAATTGTGTGTTGTAAATATTTTGGCAAAATGTTGGAAATAAATTTCCCTAATAGGTTTATTAAGGTTGACCATGACTGTTTCCACACATTGGGGGCGGGGGGGGAAGATGTATGTGAATATGTTTAAGGATTGTACAGCTCACAAAGCCCTGAATATGTTCATTGTATACATATGAATATGTCAGTGAAATAGTAGCACCATTTTATAAGTGGGGAAAATAAGGTAGGGAGAGGTAAGTTATCCTAACTGATGGAAAACCTGCAGGAGGCATGGAGATTCCTAGCTAGCATCCTCTCAGGGATGAGGGATTTATGAGCTCATGGAAAAGGCAGGGATTGTGGACTTCTAACAAGGAATCTAGTCCCCAACCCAAGAGATGTTGTGGCATCAGCATGAAATGCCTGTTCCTCATCCGCCCAAGCATGGCTCTCTGGGGAGCTGTGTTTCCACTGCCTGAACTTCATCCTTTCTTCTAGCCAGATAGAGGCTGGTGCACAGGGGTTAATGTTCTGATGAGCCCCATTAATTCCCACTAAATGGCCAGGGGACAGTGACAGGCAGAATAGCTGTACCCTCAATGTAGACCCTTGAAATCAGACCAGGGGAAATCCATGGGATTTACTCAGGCACCACACTGGGACCAAAGGCTGTGGAGATGAATCATCCATTTTTCCATGGTGTCCCAGGTGATGCAAACCAGTGATAGACCTGAAACAAAATGCTGGATCTCATAGACTCATAGACTTTAAGGTCAGAAGGGACCATTATGATCATCTAGTCTGACCTCCTGCACAGTGCAGGCCACAGAATCTCACCCATCCACTTCAATAACAAACCCCTAAACTATGTCTGAGTTATTGAAGTCCTCAAATTGTGGTTTGAAGACCTCAAGCTGCAGAGAATCCTCCAAGAACACACACGAACCTTGTGGGAGTTCAAATCCAAACTTGGATGTTCAAGCCCAAGTCTACACAAACTAGCGTTTGTTCTCATTATAAGCTACACATTAACACTAGATGTGACCTCAGGTTGCTAAGGAGACTTGAAGTTTAGTACCCCAGGCAGATTTTTGTGTATGGGACCCACTGTAGTTTTCATGGACGTGGAGAGCAATGCATCTGTGCGTCTCAGATTTTGGCTTTCCTTTGCCTCCCTTTCACCCACTGGCCATATAATTGCTTGCACAGAGCAAATATTGTTAGCATAGTTAATTTTAAAGAGGAAAGGGTAGTGACAGGCCTACAGGAATATCCAGGCACAGCCAGCTGGCTATTTCACAATGCTTCTTCTGTGTCTTGTTTATATTTTCAAATCTGCGGTGAGGTAAAGGGAGAACATCCACATAATACTAGTCCTTGTTTAACAATTCGGGAGAAAGGTGGGTGGGGCAGGATTTTAGTACTAAACCAGATACAACTACTTTCCAGTTCAAATAACTAGAATAAACACCACATACAGCTGGACATGGATACGTAAAACTGGCTTAACTAGCCATTACCTATGACTGCACAGCTTAATAGTATACGCTCTATTGTAAACTGATGCATAGATCACCTTGATGATCTGATCTGGGAAGGCCCATTTACTCCCTGGACATACAGGTGCAGAGGGTATGCAGGACTGGAACCCTCACTGTGTGGGGTGGTGAAAAGTCCAGCAAAATCTTTATTTTCTCCTATTTTAAAATTTTGATTTGGAATGATTTTGTATTCAAATCTAAAAGATTTCTAAAATAAAAAAGACAGAATAAAGCTGGGTATTGGTAGCATGTCAAATCATGTAGTTAGGCCAGTCCTCACAACTGCAGCTGTGCCTATCAACTCATTAGCTACTTCACCAGTGCTGATGTTCATTTCTGTTTTAAAAATCTCAGGCCCAGCACTACAGTTTGATGAGTGCTATGTAGCATGCATTCTCCATGAGCAGACCATCTATGCAAACATGCATTACTAAAACAGCACCTTTTCTACGTGTTTCTCTCATATCTCCAAGCAGTGGGAACTAAACTGGTGTTTTCCACAAAATGCATAGTGCTAAGTAACAGGATAAGGCTGTTCCCATCTGTTGGTTGTTTCCATTGTGGGAATAACATACAAGACAGTGTCATACACTGCCAGATCTAGCTTTGGGACATAAGAGCTCCTACCTCTTAGGGTGGACACCAACAGCACAGCCAGACCGACCCCTCCCCAACCCTTTGGTTCATGATGCATTTCAGTGAGGTTGCACCAGCTGGATTTGAGAGTCTTAACTCAGAATCTCAGAGGGGAAAGCAGTGGATGTGTTATTCTTTGACTTTAACAAAGCGATTGATACGGTCTCCCACAGTATTCTTGCCAGCAAGTTAAAGAAGTATGGGCTGAATGAGTGCATTATAAGGTGGATAGAAAGCTGGCTAGATCATCGGACTCAACGGGTAGTGATCAATGGCTCCGTGTCTAGTTGGCAGCCGGTATCTAGCAGAGTGCACCAAGAGTCGGTCCTGGGGCTGGTCTTGCTCAATATCTTCATTAATGATCTGGAGGATGGTATGGACTGCACCCTCAGCAAGTTTGCAGATGACATTAAACTGGGAGGAGTGGTAGACATGCTTGAGGGTAGGAATAGGATACAGAGGGACCTAAACAAATTAGAGGATTGGGCCAAAAGAAATCTGATGAGGTTCAACAAGGACAAGTGCAGAGTTCTACACTTAGGACAGAAGAATCCCATGCACTGCTAAAGACTAGAGACCGAATGGCTAGGCAGCAGTTCTGCAGAAAAGGACCTAGGGGTTACACTGGACGAGAAGCTGGATATGAGTCAACAGTGTGCCCTTGTTGCCAAGAAGGCTAATGGCATTTTGGGGTGTATAAGTAGAAGCATTGCCAGCAGATCGAGGGACATGATCATTCCCCTCTATTTGGCATTGGTGAGGCCTCATCTGGAGTACTGTCTCCAGTTTTGGGCCCCACACTATAAGAAGGATGTGGAAAAATTGGAGAGAATCCGGTGGAGGGCAACAAAAATGATTAAGGGGCTGGAGCACATGACTTATGAGGAGAGGCTGAGGGAACTGGGATTATATAGTCTGCAGAAGAGAACAAGGAGGGGGGATTTGATAGCTGCTTTCAACTACCTGAAAGAGGGTTACAAAGAGGATGGATTTAGACTGTTCTCAGTGGTACCAGATGACAGAACAAGGAGTAACAGTCTCAAGTTGCAGTAAGCGAAGTTTAGGTTGGATATTAGGAAAAACTTTTTCACTAGGAGGGCGGTGAAGCACTGGAATGGGTTACCTAGGGAGGTGATGGAATCTCTTTGCTTAGAGGTTTTTAAGGTCAGGCTTAACAAATCCCTCGCTGGGATGATTTAGTTGGGGATTGGTCCTGCTTTGAGCCGGGGGTTGGACTAGATGATCTCCTGAGGTCCCTTCCAACACTGATATTCTATGATTCAGACATCAGTTACATGAAGCACTTTCATGAAACTTATATAGCCTTGTTAGGGTGACCAGATGTCCTGATTTTATAGGGACAGTCCTGATATTTGGTGCTTTTTCTTACACAGGCACCTATTATCTCACTTCCATCCCGATTTTTCACCCTGGCTGTCTGGTCACCCTAATCCTTGTAACCTGTGTCTCCCCCTCCAGTCCCACTTTCAGGTGCATGCAGTCAAATACTTCGACATTCCAAAATATCCAGCTCCCCAAATATTCTAGTCAGCCAATCATTCTATTTGCCCATCACTGTTATAGAGACCATTGCAATCAGGGGATAACTATGAACGTCTGCAATACCCATTCTCTCTCTAGAGATAGCCCTTCCAGAACTGAGTTGAGCCACACTGGTGAGGCTGCGCAGGGAAGCTTTCAATGCCATTTCTCATGCTATACCCAGGCTGAGGTTAAAGACAGACCTCGAGTCTCTAGGGATATCAATCCAGTACCTTTGGCTAGCTCTAATTTCAGCAACAATATAAAAGTAACAGGTTATAACACATATACTTGAAAAATATGCTGGCCTGAATACAGCGACTGTACCTTAAACCTGCCTAGTACTGTGCATCACCATTACAAACAGTTAAAACAGCTCAAAATTCTTGATTTTACGTTAAAAAGAAGTAAATTAATCTGTATGAAATATACAGCTGAGAAGAAACTGCCATTCAACAACCTGATCTGCTACCTTCCTCTGCCTGCCAAACAATATACATTTCTTGCATTAACAAAAGAGAGCAGCAGTAAAACAATCTTAGGGGGTTGATTTTCATCCGATAATCACATCCTATGGGAATTAGAGGCATTCTGATATGCCTGTTGCTTTATTAGTGTAGGATATCTAATTAACTTCCATTACATCAAATAAATTTTTTATAGGCCAGTCAACTTGTGAGGAAGTTGACAATTATTCTGGCAAATTTAAAAAAGTAAATATCAAGCAATAGTGAAATAGACTGGTCATAAAAGTACATATTAATTTTTCTTTAAAAACCCAATCAAACACATTAGGAAATTACTAGAAGTGCAGGGAGATGTTCTTTTATGAATTAGTCCCTTTCTGATGGACTGCATTTTCCTAAGAAAGGCATAAGTGCATCACAGACACAACTTTGTATAGCCTCCATGAAAGGAAGGGGCTCAAGCAGCTATTTTAGAGTTTAGAGTGCTTGATTTTGTTTATAGATGGTAATAAAAGCTCTTTAGAAGCAAAGTTAAGCTTTAGGGTCAAAATTTCAGCCAGGCTCTGATAAGGGGCTTCTGTTATCTTGGAACCTCCCTGGAAATGAAAAAGACCATTTTCCATAGTATTTGGTAATGCCAATTACTAAAGGCTGAAGAAAGTAATATTCCACTCAGAGTGTCTAATAAATCAGAAGCACTGAAATTAATTTTGCAGTATTAGATATACTAGGCCAAATTTCTCTCTCATTTCTTCTGGTATAAATCCACTGAAATTTCAGAATAGATACTCTGTATTTATACAGTGGGACAAGTGAGAGCAGAATTTAGTCCTTTATTGGGAGAAACAGAGAACTCTTGCATTAGTATCCCACTTTCAGCAATACTTTGTGTTTCCTTTCTGGTGATGATTCGAATGCTATAATGTCAGTATGGATTATTCAGTTAAACAAGAGAAGTAGCCCAATTTTTTTTTATTAAAGAGAATAGTGATTTTGTTTTGGGTACCCAGCTTGAAATATCTTAGAGGGTCCTGATTTTCAGAAAGTGATGAGCACCTGTCCTCTGAAAATCAAACCCATTTAAAGTCTGTCAGTTTGGCACCCAAAATCACTGATCACTTTTGAGAATCTAAAATGGAATTAATACTTTCCTTGCTGTTGTACTCCAGGCTTTTTGCAAACAGTTGCTTTTTTACCTGTGCAGAATTCAGTTTCACTGTTGCTTATCCATACATTTACTTGAACAACAAAATTAAGAATTGCTAACCAGAACTGAAAGGCATTTAGGCATTTTTTTTCAACTCAGTGCAATTTCTTAAGGCACAGCTGGATTAGTGACACAATAGCCTGGTACTAAATTAAACCTTCACCTTTGGAGGCACACTTAGTCATTGGTCACCAACTAAGGGAATCTGAAAAGATTTTAAGAGCTGGTGGGCGCAATCTACCTGTGTTACATGGGTGCAACTTCCCTTGAAGCCAACGGAAGTTGCATCTTTTTATCTGAGAGCAGAACTGGACCCTAAGTATGCATGGTGCTCAGCATTTGCCTAACTCTGTTGCCACTGACTTCAAAAAGAAGAGCATTAGGCCAAAGCCAAGGGCCTTTGAAAACTCCACCCTTTGTCTCCACAGGAAGAGGCATTAACCCTCCTACAGCATAGACAAGCTTAGTCAGCAAACCATTGGCTGAAATTAGCTATGTGAGGAGAATATGGAATAATCATAGTCTTGAAAAGCCCAAGGAAGAGGGTAATGCTGGGGCGGGGAGGGATGAGCAAACCAAAGTGATGTTCTAACTTACAGATTTTCCTTTGCGAAACAGAAGCTGATTGCCAGCGAGAGTGAAATAGCGAGTTTTCCATCTTTTGATAAACTTCCATCTAACTTGCTTTTCTTTCAGCTTGCCTTCAATCAGAGGTTGTCCATCCTGATTTACAACTAGTGAGGAAAAATATAATGAAGAAGTTATTCATTTTCTCTCTCTTATCTCAGAAGGAAGCACAATTTTTTCTGCAAACCAAAAATCACTTTTGCAATGTTGCTGTATAAACTACAAGACCACATTTCCCTTCTGCCTCAGAATATTCAGCCATGGTTGAAGATAGGTGTTGCAGTCCCCTACTCACGAAGGATCCATTTTTTATTGTAGGTCTCATACAGTTCCATCTCCCCTTCATTTTTTCTTCTTCTAACTCTTACTACTGCATATTCATCCCCCCTACTTCCTATTTCTACCCAATTTATTACCCAATCTCACAATATTTATTCATAATCTTGTACAATTAAGCATATGCTTAACAAAATAACCAACAAATAATCCACCAAGATGCACCCAGAATGACAAAAGCAAACTCATGACCCTGTATGATTGATCTTTGCCCTCTTTTCCCCCAAATGACACCTATGCTCTGTTTTCTCCTATTCAACAGTGTCATCACATCACCAACAGTATTTAACTCCCCTGCAAATTACATCTTCACGTAACAAGTACTTAAAAGATCAGTTTAAAAATGCTTGGAGTCTGAAGTGAGAAATGCTACCCGCACTGGCCCAATCACGCCTTATGGAAAGTCCCATGGAATGTGATAGAGGATAACAACTTTCTAGGTTTATATTACTACTATAGAATTCTATAGGATGAATTGAAAACCCACACAAAGGATAACATTCACATTAAATTCAAATCATTTTTAATTTTAGAGTCATTTCCACAGAGCCAATTAAAGGCCAGGACTAGGATTTTCAAAGGGACCTAAGGGAGTTAGGTACCTAAACCCCATTGGAAGTTAGTTCCTATCTTCCTTAGGTCCCTTAGAAAATCCCAATCCAAAAATAAGATATTAGGCACAATCCTGAAGAAAGGGTGGTACATGAGCTACACCTGGCCAGGAATGACTCAGACACACCCAAATCACATTCCTTCCCTGCTGTCTTCTTGCTTTGCGGGGGAAGAGTTTGGGGAAAGAGTTGTTTGCTACTCACTTCCTCTACTGCTTCTGTAGTTCAAGTCACAGCTTAGCCCTACATTTTTAAGAGAATCCTATTGGTTTAATCATCATTAACTTCTTTAGGTCCTTCCATAAGTGAGGCCGCAAAGGTATTTAACATTAATATAAAATGCTGTGAAAAATAATCCTCACACTTTGGACAAACCAAGAATTACCTAGGTCCTGCTCCTACTTATATGCAGCCAAATCTCACAGCACTAATGTTGGTAATGTGATATATTCTATCACTTACATCTGCCCAAAATAATACAATTATTCCAATACCTGGCACACAACTGCTGGAGCAGTGCAACACAAGACAGACCCTGGACAGCCAATGTTTACCTTTCTCCCTCAGTAACAATTTCGCAAGTAACTACTTCCAATCCCACTGCCAAGTGTGGACTTATGATCTCATGACCAAGGATTTAGAGTTTCAGAAGGGTGGTTTGTATAGATTAAAAAAAAAACCAGACACATTCTCACCTCTCAAATGGAACTCATTAAGGGGAAGTAAATAAAGCTGGCCATTAAGGTACAGCGTGTGAAGTCTTTTTAATAGATGCATAGATTTTAAGGCCAAAGAGGAGCAGTATAATCACCTGCCTGAGCTTATTTTAATATTCTATATAAATAGAGCAGTATATGAGTAAAGTGACACAATGCTTCCAGGAATAATAGACAGAGTGTATATTCAATAAAAAGAGGGGTGCCGTTGGCTGCTCCATCTTCAACTGAGCTGTTTTCCAGACCAGTGCATCCTCTATATTGAACCACGGTGTGCACAAAAGGCTACTTGTTATGGCTGTCAATCCAGATTACTTTTACGGGAAACAACAAAAGAAAGAAAGAACATGTATAAAGTTTCTAGTGAGGGAAATATATGTTCCCTCTCCATCACAATGGTTTCATTATCTATGTTTAAAAAATCACTTTGATGATTTAAAGCGCGGCATGGGTGTTAAAGATTATTATTTGCTTCAAAGTGCCTCAGATTCTCATTTATAAATGTGCCTATATTTATAAGGCCATGTATATCCTTCACCCTCTGCCCACAATTTCCATTGAGGTTATATGTCCATTGACTGTGACAGGCTGAATATCAGTGGGAGATGTGCAGAATTTGATATGGCTTTCAGACAGTAGACACGCAAAGAGGAACGTTCTTACACAAAAATCAAACAAATGAATGAACAATCCACCCTTACTTAAAAAACAGCGAGCCCGGGTGTTATAATGAGTTACTGCTTGTCATTCTAAAGCACACCCAGCTACATTATGACTCTAGGCACAGCCCTGAGCGAAGGGTGCTGTTTCAACAGCATCACCTCAGGAACAGCCCCAGTAGGGCCTGTGCATCACAGGCACACCTCAGAGTCAGAGTTCCTTCCCTGATGCCACCCTTGCTCAGGGTAGAGGAGGGGGAAATGGCAATAATTTGCGGCTGTCTTATACCAGTGGCAAGTTATTACTGCCACTCTGCCACACTGGTTTAGCTGACCACTGGCCAGTTTTTACAGAGGAAGAGACAATGTTCAATCCATTCCTCACCCTTTCCTGCCCACCTACTCCAGGATGTGAGTGAGGGGGGAGGGAGTCAGTGGGTGTGGAGTCCCTTTTTACTTGTATGTATAAGGACCCTTTGTCGAGGTAGCCCATGTTGGTGTGTCAGGGGAGTTCTTACTCCCCTATGCTCCCTTGCATGGATGCATAGTCAGAGTCACCGTCTAGCCCACAGAAAATAGACATGGCAACTCTGAGGACATCCTTTGGAGTTTCTGAGAAGGCATAACTTTATATCTATACAACTCTATTTAGTATTCACTGTCTGGTTCCTGAAATAGAAACAAAATGTTAAAAATGTTATTCTTCAGAGTGAGTCCAGGAATTGATATTTTTCTCCAGCACTGCTAATGTTGTCTGAGGGGGCTCCCTCCCTTTGCACTCCAGCTGCTGTGAGGTGGGGTTTTCTTGTTGTATTATTGTAATTACTTTATGAAAGCCTCTAAAGGAAGTGAATAGCAAACAACTATTTCCCCAAACTCTTCCCCTACAAAGCAAGAAACAGCTGTGCTTTTAAGTTGTATATAGATATTGATTATATGCACACACTCTATATAAGCAGCAAAGAATCCTGTGGCACCTTATAGACTAACAGACGTTTTGGAGCATGAGCTTTTGTGGGTGAATACCCACTTCGTCAGACGCATGTAGTGGAAATTTCCAGGGGCAGGTATATATATGCAGGCAAGCTAGAGATAATGAGGTAGTTCAATCAGGGAGGATGAGGCCCTGTTCTAGCAGTTGAGGTGTGAAAACCAAGGGAGGAGAAACTGGTTTTGTAATGGCCAAGCCATTCACAGTCTTTGTTTAATCCTGAGCTGATGGTGTCAAATTTGCAGATGAACTGAAGCTCAGCAGTTTCTCTTTGAAGTCTGGTCCTGAAGTTGTTTTTTTTTGCTGCAGGATGGCCACCTTAAGGTCTGCTATAGTGTGGCCAGGGAGGTTGAAGTGTTCTCCTACAGGTTTTTGTATATTGCCATTCTTAATATCTGATTTGTGTCCATTTATCCTTTTCCGTAGAGACTGTCCAGTTTGGCCGATGTACATAGCAGAGGGGCATTGCTGGCATATGTTGGCGTATATTACATTGGTGGACGTGCAGGTGAATGAACCGGTGATGGTGTGGCTGATCTGGTTAGGAACCGGTTCATTCACCTGCACATCCACCAATGTAATATACGCCATCATAGGCCAGCAATGCCCCTCTGCTATGTACATCGGCCAAACTGGACAGTCTCTACGGAAAAGGATAAATGGACACAAATCAGATATTAAGAATGGCAATATACAAAAACCTGTAGGAGAACACTTCAACCTCCCTGGCCACACTATAGCAGACCTTAAGGTGGCCATCCTGCAGCAAAAAAAAAAAACAACTTCAGGACCAGACTTCAAAAAGAAACTGCTGAGCTTCAGTTCATCTGCAAATTTGACACCATCAGCTCAGGATTGAACAAAGACTGTGAATGGCTTGCCAACTACAGAACCAGTTTCTCCTCCCTTGGTTTTCACACCTCAACTGCTAGAACAGGGCCTCATCCTCCCTGATTGAACTACCTCATTATCTCTAGCTTGCCTGCATATATATACCTGCCCCTGGAAATTTCCACTACATGCATCTGACGAAGTGGGTATTCACCCACAAAAGCTCATGCTCCAAAACATCTGTTAGTCTATAAGGTGCCACAGGATTCTTTGCTGCTTTTACAGATCCAGACTAACATGGCTACCCCTCTGATACTTGACACTCTATATAGTGCATAAATGTATGAATAAAAACCTTCTACCTTCTTTTTAAACCTTGTATATTCTCAGTTTAAACTGACAAGATAAATGTTAGGCTTCCTTTCATCAGTGAAAAAAAATGATCCATTCCAGATTATCCTATTTAGTAAATAATGAGGCAAAGTGTTTTAGGACATAAATAACAAAAATCTGGGTGCCAAATTTCTACTCACGTATGAAGAGCTAACTCTATGTCTCTGTGGTTAAAACTGTTTCTTTCTTGTTGCTCACCCCAACGCTCCACATTCCTCAACTATACTTTGCATCTTTTTGTGTCTGGTCATGTTATGTTGAATTCTTTCATGCCATATTTGACATGACCTGACACAAGACAAAGTGAAACAAAAAGCCTTTCCTCCCTGCTGCATAACCTTCTGTAATTGCAAAAATATGTAAATGTTTATGCAGAAAAACTTTGTTTGCGTCTGCAGTCAGGTCATCTGAAGTTCTCTAGATTAATGGTGTCACATTTTTAAATTTACACCTTTGTAATAGCCCTTAACTTTATTACAGATGCACACACATACACACACTCACTTTTGTATTGCAAATTTCTTGAGATAATGAAAAAGTGAGCTATTACTCCTAATTTTTTGTAGAACTAAATGCATTTTAGCAGCTGAGAGAAATAAATGCAGCCCAACCATGACACACATAAACTCAGTGTCATTTGCTTGGGTACAGCTATAAAACTGCAGTATTTTCAGGAGATTGGCTTTTACCAGTGTGGTTAATTTTGGAAAGAATCTGCAATTTGTGCATGGAATCCAGTACAAGGTGGGATGGGATCAAGGAGATGCATAATATTATCAAGTTGATATGATTAAAGCCAGGGGTGGCGAGATCTTTACAATATGTAGGCATAGTGGGTTGTTGCAAATGGGCAGCTCTAAACAGTTTTTCCTATATAGCTTCCCTGCTTTTCATCCCACCGATGCTAGCTGCTTTCAGCCTTCCCTCTGCTTTCATGTTCACTTTCCATCCACATGCAGTTCAATTTTACTGGCCTGAACATACACAAAAACAATGTCCAATCTGAAGGTGTAAATACTGGTGGAAACTGAATTTTAAATGCACAGGTATGAGTTTTTGCTGTAAGAGAAGATGCACACTCCTTCACCAAACATATATGTAAAGACTGGTGTGGACACTGGCCACACATTTGATCCAGGCTTCAAATGTTTGTTTTTTACCCTGCGGATCACTAAATCCATATTCACCCTTACAAACTTGCTAAGTTTGTTGAGTTAATTAGATATTAATTAACTCAAGATAAAAACTTCTAAGGAAATGAAGGACGATCCATGCGACTCATCTGAGCAATCACAACTAACCACCCCTTAAACAGTGAGGCAAGAACTGCCCATGGTCACATTTTTCAAACTCTGTATACAAATATTGTCAAAGACTGCGGAGTAAATACATCGGCGTAAATCATGATTCACTCCTAGTTGTTCCTTGAGCAGGGAAAGGCTGTATTTGTCACAATAATCATCCACTGCCAATGATTTGTTCACCTGGAACCCTTCAAATTCTGATGGCACTGTCTCTTTCATCAGAGCCAGATTATGGTCATTTCAGCCTGAGTCTGTGGCTCAGATGAGAACTAGTTCATTGAAGCTGGATCTGGTGATACTGGTTGGATGGGGGAAAACAACCAGGGAACACAGCAAAGATAACGGGCCTGACTATATAGTCCATGAAGGCTGCTTTATGCCCATCCCCCAGTACAATGCATAACCCGACCCCTTGATGTGCCTGGAGGAAGATTTGTGTGAGATGCGAGAATCTTCCCATGGCTTAAGGCAATGGTGCCTACTCCTTCCCAACCACTTCTCCTGTATCCCAGCATAGGAGACATGGCCAGAGGAAAGGGCCATGCACCCTCAGTTTCTCCTTGATGCCCAGATAACAGCAATGGACTTGAGTGCTCTTTCATCTTTGCTTGACAAGGAGGTTATGACTTTTCTTCTTGAACCCACCATCGTTATCTATATCCTTGTCATCAGAATGGATTAATGCAAGGCTACCCTTGGAAATGTCATCCAGTCCAGAACAAGACTGTCTACTACCTTACCAGTGGTTCCTGTTAGGCACATGCTGCAGCCATGCTCCATTGACCGCACTGGGTTCCACCTGGTGTCTGGGTGATATTCAAAGTGCTAGTTTCAAACTATAAATCTCTTTATGGCTTGAGCCCTACATATCTTAGAGCCCTGAATATCATCTCTCTCTTCATACTACAAACCAGCAGTTGAGATTAGCTGGGATATTCAAGATGACAATCCTTAGATTTATTCCTCTTTAGGGGCTGACAGGAAAGATGGTTTTGTGGTAAAGGCACTGGATTGGAACCAGGAGATCGAAGTTCAATCTTTTCTCGACCACAGACATCCTGTGTCTTTGGGAAAGTTACTTAATCTGTCAGTGCCTTATGTGTTCTTTTCCCCAACTTTTGTCTGTCTTGTCTATTTTGGCTGTCTATGTTCAGTATCAAGCACAATGGGTCCCCGATCTTAGCTGAGGTCTCCCAGAACTACTATAATAATAGTTCTCCGTGGGAAGGCTCTTGAATTTACTTCCTCTGGATTCAAGAGGACATTAGTTTACCATTAAGGTATGTTGCAAAACCTGTCTATTCTTTCAGGCTTTTCCAGAGGAGACAGGTTGGGGTTGAGGAGGTACTGAGAGGAGATGGGGAGTTTTTAATTACTGTTAGTAGACATCAGTTCTTCTGGTTAATATGTTTTTGTGGTTTATTGGTTTTTGTACAACTAGGTGAACTTTTCTAAATTGCAGGGTCACCTTGCCCCATCTCATTTCTGGCTAGCTGCTGCCTCAGTTTTCCATCAGTTCCAGGGGCTGATAACCTGCCCGCACATTCCACCATATGTAGGCTGCTGGCCTGTGCCTCTCAAACCCAGGAAGGACTCAGTGCCATGCTCAAAGTCTGCATCGGGCCCAGTTTTATTCTCCAAATGTAAAATCTAGGCAAAACATCAAATACAAAAACAGCTCCTCTGCCCACCTGGGGCTACAGCTTCCAGAGGCTTTTCCCCTTTGCCTCTCTGTCCCTCCCACTTCATGGTTTATGGCAGGAGCCAGTCTCCCTCCTGCAGCCCCTTCCAACTGAACTTTCTCAGCTCTTTATAGAAAACATTTGATCCTTTCCCAGCTGTTAAATGTACAGGGCCGGCAGGCCTCCAAGCTCCCTGGCCCTTGAAAAGGTAGGGTAGCCCACAACATCATAAAATAAAGGAATATGTCATTGCCATTGATGTCTCATTATAGGCATTTTGTTGTAGACAACTTTTGACCCCATATTTACATGTGTAGTTAAACTTCTAGATTGAGATTTTATCATTTTGAGACACACAAACTGCTGTGTTATGTTTTTCTGGAGGATACTGTGTCCCCATTAGAACGTGAAGTTTGGTGTCTGGAAAAGAATAATCTCCATGACATGCTTAATAATGGGGGAGAAGAGGATACCTGACAAGACAAGATGTCAGAAATGCAAGGATGAGGTGTCCACATTGAAAAACACATGGCACAATGATATAGATCAGAAACTTACCTGCAGCATCAAGCTGCCAAGTTTAGTGGATGAGAATTAAATAAAAGGGAAGAAAGGAAAAGAAATTGTTTCTATAGTTATATAGTAATAGAGTGTCATACAGCTACACAATGATTTACAGAGCACAATGAGCACAGTATAAATACCTAGCCACATTGATAGATTTCCAGAGGATCTTACAAACCTGCCCACTCCTGATCCCATTCAGCTCAATCGTAGTTCTGATATTGATTTCAGTGGTAGCAGGGACAGGTCTTAACTCAAACTCAGGGCATGTCTACAGGAGAGCTGCTATGGTGCCACAGCTACAGTTCTGCATCTGTGCCACTGTAGTGTTGACGCTTCCTGCATTGACAGAAGGGGTTTTCTTGTCAATGCAGTTAATCAACCTCTCTGAGAGGCAATAGCTAAGCTGACAGAAGAATTCTTCCATTGACCTAGCCACATCTACACTGCAGATTAGGTTGACCTAACTATGGTATGCTGGGTGCAAAGTTTTTCACAGCCCTGAAAAACATAGCTAGGTCAATCTAATTTTTAAGCATAGACAGTACTAAGAGGACACAAAGGGCAATAAATTCAGGCACAAGATGATGATGGTGAGATCAACAGTAGGTAGACAGTTGATATGCAGTTTCAGACCAAAGTGGATATTTATGGGTAAATTATAAAGTCTTTCAATAGCTCTCAACACTGGAAATGCAGATACATCTTCAAAAATTGTGGTAGTTGGAACCAATCCTACAATCACAGTCCTCATATGCATCTAGAGACAAATCCATCGGCTACACTGATGCCAGTTCCAGCAGACACCATAATGAAGTAGATGCCAGTATGTCTGAGGCCCTGATTAAAAGAGAGGAATTCATAAAGGATAACAATGAAGCATTATTCCAAAGATTTTTAAAGTCCTTTCTCTTATTTTCTTAGCAATTAAGTTTCCTAAATATCTATAGGACATAAGGACCTTTCTCATAACCCACTTGTTGCTATAGTTTGTTCACTTAATGAATTAAATCTCCTTTTTATGGTGTTACAGTCACTTTAGAGCCAAATCTTGAAGTCCTGATTTTGTTTTTAGTCCGTCTTTACTCCAGCAGAATGCCCAATGAATGTCCAAATCTCCTTTTGTTTACACTGGTGCAAATTAGGACCGACTGTTGAAGTCCATGGAATGACACCAGTGGCGCAAGGGAGCTCAGATTGAGTACATACTCTACTGTGTAAAGACTTCAGGACTTGACCCATCAGTAGCAGAATGTATTTAGTTGAACCAAGAGAAGGTTAACAAGCAACTTGATCACATTCTACACATACCTACGTGAAGAAGCGATTTCTGATAGTAGATGACTTACTCTGGCAGAAAAAAGCATAACAAGATCCAGTGGTTAGAAGCTGAAGCTAGACAAATCTAGACTAGAAATAAGGCACAATTTTTTAACCATGAGGGTAATTAACCATTGGAACAACTTGATTAGACATGTGGTGGATTATCCATCACTTGAACTCTTTAAATCAGGACTGGTTTCTTTATAAAATATGCTACAGCTCAAACAGATGTCAAGGGCTTGATGCAGAAATTATGGGGTGAGGATGTATTGCCTGTGTTATGCAGGAGATTGGACCAGATGATCATTATTCTTCTGGACTTTTTGGCCCTAAAAATCTATATTTACAGTAATATCTAGGGCAGTGTCGGCAACCTTTCAGAAGTGGTTTGTCGAGTCTTCATTTATTCACTCTAATTTAAGGTTTTGCATGCCAGTAATACAGTTTAATGTTTTTAGAAGGTCTCTTTCAATAAGTCTATAATCTATAACTAAACTATTGTGGTATGTAAAGTAAATAAGGTTTTTAAAATGTTTAAGAAGCTTCATTTAAAATTAAATTAAAATGCAGAGCCCCCTAGACTGGTGGCCAGGACCCAGACAGTGTGATTGCCAGTGAAAATCAGCTCATGTGCTGCATTTGGCACGTGTGCCATAGGTTGCCTATCCCTGATGTCCTATTTTTATAGGGACAGCGCTGGTTTTTGGGACTTTTTCTTATATAGGCGCCTATTACCCCTCACCCCCTGTCCCATTTTTTCACAGTTGCTATCTGGTCACCCTAGTAATATGATGTGAATGGTTTAATATATGTGACCTTTTGTTCTAAAACCTAGTGTTTGCACACAATGGATTCAAGATACTTCAATATTTAAACATTTACTAAAAAAATGTTCACAACCTCTGACTTCTCTGGAAAGCCCACAACAATGCTGAAAATGTTTCCCAAACCCAAATGGAAAATTATTTTGCCTAGAACATCAGTTGCCTCCAGAGTACCTGAATATTACAGAGAACTTTTCCAAGTCAATTTAAGCCTGACTGCTATTCCTGAATGTACCTCCATCAGAATTCCTTCC
Source organism: Gopherus flavomarginatus (assembly GCF_025201925.1). Taxonomy (NCBI): domain Eukaryota; kingdom Metazoa; phylum Chordata; order Testudines; family Testudinidae; genus Gopherus; species Gopherus flavomarginatus. The sequence goes on from NC_066624.1 coordinate 90,581,716, forward strand.
ATCCAGTAATTGCATTAAGCATCTTTTGCGTTACAGAACTGCAGTTCATTGTGCTTTCAGTAGTTTTGGGGACTGAGTGAAAATAATGAATATCAAGTTTAATATAGAGAGAATATATATAGCAATCAAACGAGATAAAAACAAAATTCTAAAACTCAAATTTTGTAACAGTAATATATGAAGGTGCTTACAAAATTCTACCCCATCATGACCAATAATAAACTCCACTAAACTTAAAAGAGTGCTCTGGAATGTGTTGGTGGTAAGTTGAAGAAGATAACTGCAGCTAACCCATTGGAATAGGTATTCCCATTCTATCATTGCTCATGCTTTTGTTGAAAACCTGGAAAAGACATGTTTCTGAATGCCACTTTTTATAGCTTTCAGACAAGCATTTTAGCTTGGCTATTTCAATGTTTAGATAATCTTCACTGCTAGCTAAAGATAAATGCATTCAAGAGAGTTAATAAGCTGAGTGAATTGCTTTTTTGAGAGGAATTGATAAAATGCCCCAGTTTTACCCGAATCATTGCCCATGGGCACTGTGTCTCTTTTGAAGCCCACAGGGATTACTACAATTTCTTTGTAAGCTTCCAGAATCTGGAATGTACTTCAATTCCCTCCTAGGCTATCAAGTGGTTTTTACTGAATGTTTTTTTGTGCAAGATCTTGAGAAGCCAACTGTTAATACAGAGGGTTATGTTGAAACAGGGCTGTTAAGAGCCAGCTTTTTGTAAGAACAGGCATATACTGCATTTACTAATACTTTAATGACTCATAATTGGGGCTGTACAAACACATCTCAAAGAATTTAACTTTGTTTTTTCAGTTATGAGACCAACTGGATACTGAACATTGAAATAAACAGATTTTTGCTGTGAATATCAGGACTGTGGGAATCCTCCTCCCCCTGGCAGAGGGGGAAATTGTAGGGACAGTTTATGATTATTTAATAGCACCTCTGCAAAAACTTGGGTGCCTAATGAAAGCTTTCCAGTGAAAAGAATGCATGTGAAATATACAAACTTACTCAGATATTCACCACTTGCGGCCATCCTTCATGTTGCCTATGATCTGTTGCCTCTCCTCATAAACTTACTATCAAAGATTATGATGCCTCTAAAAACCACGTTGGCTGCCTCTGAAGAGTGTCATTGATCTGGTGGCCTAAGACAGGATCCAGGCTTTAAGGCATAATACTTTTTAAATCTTGAGGATAAGCAGCATCCTGCAACATGGTATCCAATGTAGAATATAGAAAAATTGTAGCCAAACCCAATATTAATACTAAAAAAAGTATGCAAGTTACAATGAACTTGCCATTGAACTCAGAGAAGGCCAGTTCCAGGCTCTTATAATTATTTTTGGGAAGAAGGTAGGGTTGTGAATATTAGGAGACCATCATATGGGGTCTCATCCAAGGCAACAGGAAGTCCAGGGAAGACTCCCTTAACTTCCACAGACCTTGGACCAGGCCCATGGAAGCTTCAATAGCGCTTTGGCTGTGTTTTTTGGGACAATGGCATGGCATGGTATAAAGGCCTCAATGACATAGATGACCATGTTATGCACATGTGACAAGTCACAGGTTAGGCAGCACATCCCAAATTAGTGCCCTTTACACCACACCACATCATTTCTTCTGTATAGTCTGCAGATTTTACAGAAAATATATTTTAAAAACTTTAAAGAGAGTGAGTTTCTTTGAAAATTGTTACTTCTTTATATCCTTCCTTGTAAAATCAAGCTCCTCTAGCACCATGAATTCAATGGTACAGGTCTCAGAGGCAGAGCAAAATTATAGCTCAAGGTAGGCAACCTATGGCACGTGTGCCGAAGGCAGCACGCGAGCTGATTTTCAGTGGCATTCACACTGCTCGGCTCCTGGCCACAGGTCCGAGGGGCTCTGCATTTTAATTTAATTTTAAATGAAGCTTCTTAAACATTTTAAAAACCTTATTTACTTTACAGACAACAAAAGTTTACTTATATATTAAAGACTCATAGAAAGAGACCTTCTAAAAATGTTAAAATGTATTACTGGCACACAAAACCTTAAATTAGAATGAATAAATGAAGACTTGGCACACCACTTCTGAAAGGCTGCCGACCCCTGTTATAGCTACTACATTTGATAAGCCTCTAGAATTCTTAACATAGCTTTTCCATAAAACATAGTATCTCCATTTAAATTTCAATACCTCGTGATCCACCAGAGCTATAAACCAAGGGCTAAATTCTCAGACCTTCCAGGAGCCAGGGCGGTGCGGGGTACTGAGAGGGCATTCAAGTCAACTATTGCTCCTGGATCTAGGGCTGGCTGGCCTGCATGGAAGTGAGCAGCCAAGGATGGCTCTAACTCATACAAGCGGCATAAGGTTCCCACAGAAACACAAACAAGTGGAGCATAGACATAGCAGAGCTGCCACATTGACTCATCTGTTCTTCCATATCCCCTTCCTGACCACCGCATACCCCCAAACCAGGTGGAGGTGACTGTGGCATGGGGTATGCAGTGGTCAGGAAGGGGATATGGCAGAACAGATGAGGCCATGTAGCAGCAATGGAGCAAAACAAGGGAGTAAATCTAGACTTAATAGATGCTGTTGACATTTAATCATAGTCTGTAAATCAAGGAGAGGAAAGGTTACCGATGAATGGAAAAATATACAATGCTACTTCTCTCTGCCAGTACAACACAGTTTGATCTCAGAGCCCATGGAAATCAATGAGAGTCTTTCCATTGCTAGTATGTGCTTTGGTCAAGTCCTTGGTGAAGGTAGATGCTGCTGAAATAAAGCCTGATAAGACCTAGGATGTGAAATGCCCTCTGGGACATGCAGCCCTAAAGTATTTGATATTTGAATGCATTAACAGCAGGTTCCAATGGAGATGGCCAACAGAGTTTTTGGGTTTCTCAACGAGATCTTCAAAAAATAAAGGGGATAGTTGGAGAGGATATTGGAGGGTCAACTGGAATCTCACAAGCAGAAGGCAGATATGGGAGAGATTGAGAGCTGTAAGACTTTTATATAGTCTTGAAAAGGGAGGGGAACGAACCTCTGAAAGTTCAGGTAAACAGTCAAGCATTTGGAGGCTAATCAAAAGTGGGTGATCTTCCAAACCTTTGGATGTTCACACATTGCTACCTACAGAGCCAGAGCCAGAACCAGAACTCAGCAAATAACAATGGAAAATATGGTACTGAACAATTAATTAAAGCACAGATCAGCACGTAAAAGAGCTGCAGCATATTTGCCTCTATGTGGAATAGAAAGATTAGAACCTCCATGGTAACATTCCATGTGTAGGGCCAGTTAGGCAGGCAGAACTGTCTGGTCTCAATGCATGGATGAGACAATGGTTTTCGGAGGAGGGATTTAGGTTTATTAAGAACCGGGCAATCTTCTGGAAAAGGAGTTGGCTATACAGGAAAGATGGGCTCCACCTAAACCAAAATGGAACCAGATTGCTGGTTGTAGAGGAGTTTTTAAACTAAGGGCTTGGAGTAAGCTGACAGGTGTGGAGGAACACACTGTTTGCCAGAGACATGCCATGGAGGGGAGGGATTTATTAAAGGAGATACTCTACATCCTACTAAAAAGGAGAGGGTATAAGTTGATAAAATATAGATAAGACCTGAAGAGAAATAGTCATACAAAAAAGAGTCCCATCTATTACGTTACATTAAGGCAGACAACTAAACATTGACAAATTTTATAAGTGTTTGTATACAAATGCAAGAAGTTTAAATACTAAGATGGGTGAACTTGAGTGCCTGGTATTAAATGACATCACAGAAACTTGGTGGAATGATAATAATCATTGGTACATGGTAACACCACGGTACAAAATATAGAGGAATGACAGAGAAAGTTGTGTTGGTGGGAGAGTGGGAATATATGTGAAAGAAAGCATAAAGTCAAATATTGTATGAATCAAACTGTACCATAGAATCGCTAATGTAAGATTGATTTTATTAAAAGGCTCCAGAGGCAATCCTGGCAATTGCAGGCTCATAAGCCTAACTTCAGTACCAGGCAAATTGGTTGAAATTATAGTAAGGAACAGAATTATCAGACACATAGATGAACACAATATGTTGGGGAAGAGTCAGCATGGCTTTTATGAAGGGAAATCATGCCTCATCAATCTGTTAGAATTTTCAGAGGGTCAGCAAACATGTGGACAAGGGTGATGCCCTTGACATAATGTATTTGGACTTTCAGAAAGACATTGACACAGTCCCTCACCAAAGGCTCTCAAACAACATAGGCAGTAATGAGATAAGAGGGAAGGTCCTCGCATAGTTATGTAACTGGTTAAAAGACAGGAAACAAAGGGTAGGAATAAATGATCAGTTTTCAGAATGGAGAGAGGTAAATAGTGGTGTCCTCCCGGGATCTATAATGCGACTGGTGCTGTATAACCTATTCATAAATGGAAAAGGGGGGGAAACAGGTGGCAAAGTTTGCACACTATACTAAATTACTCAGGATAGTTAAGTCCAAAGCAGATTGTGAAGAGTTACAAAGGGATTTCACAAAACTGGGTGACTGGACAACAAAATAGATGAAATTCAGTTGATAAATGCAAAGCAATGCATACTGGGAAACATAATCCCTACTACACAGACAGAACGACGAGGTCTAAATTAGCTGTTATCACTTGGAGTCACTGTGGAGAGTTCTCTGAAAACATCTGCTCAATCTACAACAGCAGTCAAAAAACCCTGAGAGAACGTTAGAAACCCTTAGGAAAGGGATAGATAATAAAACAGAAAATATCAACATGCCACTAACACGATATGCCAATACATGCAGTTTTGGTTGCCTCATCTCAAAAAAGATATATTAGAACTGGAAAAAAGTACAGAGAAGGGCAACAAAAATGACCAGGAGTATAGAATGGCTTCCTCATGAGGAGGGACTAAGAAGACAGGCACTGTTCACCTTAGTGAAGAGACGACTAAAGGAGGAGATGATAGAGGTCACTAAATCATGACTGGTGTGGAGAAAGTAACAAGGAAACATTATTTACTCTTTCACATAACACACGAACCAGGGGTCACCCAATGAATTGAATAGGAATGCACAGTCAATCAGGGGATGCTGTGACGTCCAAAACTGTATCTGAGTTAAAAAAAGAATTAGATAAATCCATGAAGGATAGATCCATCAATGGCCAACGGCGCAACTCCATGCTCTGGATGTCCCTAAATCTTGGACTGCCAGAAGCTCGGACTGGATGACAGAGAATGGATCACTCAATAGTTGCCCTGTTCTGTTAATTTCCTCTGAAGCAATTGGCACAGGCCACTGTTGAAAGACAGGATATTGGGCTAAATGGACCATTGGTCTGATTCAGTATGGCCATTCTTATGTTATGAGAAACAAGAGAAATTAAAACAGGAACAAAAGTCCTACAGTCTTATGTTAGTACCGCCACCCTGAATCTGGGGATTCAGTCTCTGCCCCCCTGTCCTGTGCGGGTCCCAGGCCTGCCCTCTCCTCTGAGTCCCAGTCATCCTGAGCTGGGCAATCAAAGATTGTTTGTATATGTCTCTTGCTGCCTCCCATCTCTACCTCTTGCAGGTATCTTCTGTATGGCAACCTTCCCTGATCTTTCTGTCAGCAAAGTGCTCCCTCTAGGCAGCTTTCCTACATCTAATACTGTAGTGTTTCTCCACTGTGGTGGTCGGCCTCTCTGACAGTCACCGTCCTCTGTATATTTGCAGCTTTTTATTGCAGCCACCCAGGGCCGGCACTTCCATTTAGGCGACCTAGGCGGTCACCTAGGGCATCAGGATTTGGAAGGGCGGCAGACTGCTCTGGTGGACCTCCCGCAGGCGTCCCTGCGGATGGTCCGCTGGTCCTGCAGCTCCAGTGGAGCATCTGCAGGCATGCCTGCGGTAGGTCCACCAGAGCCGCAGGACCGGCGAGCTGGCCCTGCGCCTAGGGCACCAAAATCCCTGGCGCCACTCCTGCAGCCACCACTAACAAACCATTTAGCTACAGCTGAGAGAGCGAGTGTGCTCTTCATTAACTCATGGGTGCCATTGCCTTGTGGGATCTATACACTCCAGCAGAGATGCAGTCTGAAAGGGAGACCATCAGTAGAAATCTCCCATAGATCCTTTATAATCAGTAGTTTGGCATGATTTAATAAAGGTCTTCCTGCCCTAAGGAACTTCTTTTCTACACAAGTACAGACGGATTCCTGATATTTTCCTGACAAGCAAAGATTTAAATTTGCCCAGGGTATCCGCAGTTCACATCTTTAGCTGGGAGAGTAAGATAGTGGCAATGATCCAGATAATGTTGTTCATAGGGATGACTGACTAGCATCCTAACAGAAAAAATGGCTGGATCCAATGGAGTTCTGAGATATCAATTATAGTGTCTTTGACCCTGGACTAGGAATGAAGGCTGGAAGCTAACAAAAGTTAAGAGAGTCATCTTAAAGGTAGGGAGAGAAAGGAAGGGAATGAGTGGAAGAAAAAGAAAGTTAATGGAGGAAGAAAGGAGCAAGGGAGAGAGTGAACAGACAAAAGTGGGTGGCAAAAATGTGAGTGTGGAAAAGGAAATGGCAAAAAAAATGCAGACATTTGGGCCCAAATTTCCAGAAGTGGCCACTGATTTTAGCCAACTTGAAACACCCTAAACATAATTTGCAGAAATGCTGAGCATCTGTAACACTATCAGGCCTTAAGAGGAGGTGAGAGTGCTCAGCACCTCTGAAAAGTCACGCCCCAGGTGTCTACGTTAGGTACCCCAAAAGAGTGGGCACATTTTAAAGTTTGGCGGGACAAAGAGGTGTGTGTGCTATGGCAGGAAAATGATATTCTTCCCTGTAACCTCATCTCAAAGGCCAATGTCCCTTCCTGTCTCTCATTGCGGGTGGCTGCATCCCACCCTGTGGAACTAGGAGGTTATGCTGTTAATTCCAGTTTCCCAATCACTGTTTTTCTCTTTTCATAAAGTAAGAAAGTCTATAATAAGCAGTGCGAGGGCATGGTCCCTCAGGATATTTCAGTACTTTCACAGGCCCTCATCTATCCTGAGAAAAATCAGTTGTTCATTTCAATGCGGTTAATAAGAATATGGAGTTGCTCTCTCAGGACTGGAAGTGTCCAAAGCAATTGTTTTCCACTCTCCACATGGCAAGAAGAGCTGCAATTTACAAGGCAAAGTGAACATCTGAGAACCAGGATTACACTGCTAGACAGTTTGGAATAGCTGCTCCTCCTTGAGAGTATAGAAGGGATTGAGGAAAGGGTTTGGGTTTCCATGGTTGCCAGATGGGATGGGTGTATAGAATATGAAATGTCTTGAATCTTTTCTCAATCATTCTTAATCTCTTTCCCATCAACTCCAGTGTCCAGCTCCTGAATATCCTTAGACTTCTCGCTTATACCAGTGCAAATCCGAAGTAACTCCACTGATCTCAGTGGAGTTACACCAAGGGACAACCAGTGCAAATGGGAACAATATCAGGCCTTAGCTTTATCAGCTTTTGAGAATACAAGGAAGAAGCCGCTAAATATATCAGGACACATCATAATCAGGTACTCTCCACACACAAAGCAGCTGTAGTTCAGGTAAACTTTTGCATAATTTAATCATTAAAACATTTTAAAACCTTCTTGGAAAAAATTTCTCTTTTGTAAAAAGTCAATTGCCTGGCTTGCCCCTACTAGGCCAAACTAGAGAGGAGAGTTGTAAAAGGAAAATGGGTAGGGCACTCGGAGCTAGGGTTACAGTTCCTATGGGTAGGGCGTCCCGCCCTGCGGTTAGGGTCCCAAGGGTAAGGCACTTGGATCTAGGGTTAGGGTTCCTATGGGTGGGGCTTCCCACTCTAGGATTAGGGTTCCTAAGGGTAAGGCACTTGGAGCTATGGTTAGGATTCCTATAGGTAGGGCACATGGAGCTAGGGTTAGGGTTCCTATGGGTAAGGCTTCCCGACCTATGGTCAGGGTTCCTATGGGTAGGGCACTTGGATCTAGGGTTAGGGTTCCAATGAGTAGGGCGCCCCGCCCTTGGGTTAGGGTTCCTATGAGTAGGACACTTGGAGCTAGGGTTAGGGTTCTTATGGGTAGAGCTTCCCGCCCTAGGGATAGGGTTCCTAAGGGTAGGGCCATTGGAGCTAGGGTTAGGGTTCCTAAGGGTAGGGCCACTGGAGCTAGGTCTAGATTTCCTAAGGGTAGGGCACTTGGAGCTAGAGTTAGAGTTCCCATGGGTAGGGCTTCTCACCCTAGGATTAGAGTTCCTAAGGGTAGGGCATTTGGATCTAGGGTCTGGGTTCCTATGCGTAGGGCTTCCCGCCCTAGAGTTAGGGTTCCTAAGGGTAGGGCACTTGGAGCTACGGTTAGAGTTCCCATGGGTAGGGCTTCTCACCCTAGGATTAGGGTTCCTAAGGGTAGGGCACTTGTAGCTAGGGTTGGGGTTCCTATAGGTAGGGCTTGCCACCCCAGGGTTAGGGTGCCTAAGTGTAGGGCACTTGGAGCTAGGGTTAGGGTTCCTGTGGGTGGGGCACTTGGAGCTAGGCTTAGGGTTCCTATAGATATGGCACCCCACCCTATGGTTAGTGTACCTATGGGTAGGGCACTTGGAGCTAGGTTTGGGTGCCTAAGTCTAGGGCACTTGGAGATAGGGTTAGGGTTCCTTTGAGAAAGACTTCCCGACCCAAGGTTAGGGTTCCTAAGGGTAGGACACTTCAAACTAGGGATAGGGTTCCTATAGGTAGGGTTTCTCACCCTAGGGTTAGGGTTCCTAAGTGTAAGGCACTTGGAGCTAGGCTTCATGTTCTTAAGGGTAGGGAACTTGGAGCTACGGTTAGGGTTCCTATGGGTAGGGCATCCTAACCTAGGGTTAGGGTTCCTATCGGTAGGGCTTCGTGCACTAGGGTTTGGGTCCCTAAGGGTAGGGCACTTGGAGCTAGGGTTCCCGTTCCTATGGGTAGGGCTTACCACCCTACGGTTAGCGATCCTAAGAGTAGGGCACTTGGAGTTACAGTTAGGGTTCCTAAGGGTAGGACACTTGGAGCAAGGGTTAGGGTTCCAAAGGGTAGGGCGCTTGGAGCTAGGCTTAGGGTTCCTGTGGGTGGGGCACTTGGAGCTAGGCTTAGGGTTCCTATAGATATGGCACCCCACCCTATGGTTAAGGTTCCTATGGGTAGGGCATTTGTATCTAGGATCAGGGTTTCTATGGGTAGGGCACATGGAGCTAGAGTTAGGGTTCCTATGGGTAAGGCTTCCCATCCTAGAGTTAGGGGTCCTAATGGTAGGGCACTTAGAGTTAGGGTTAGGTTTCCTATGGGTAGGACTTCCCATCCTAGAGTTAGGGGTCCTAATGGTAGGGCACTTGGAGTTAGGGTTAGGGTTTCTATGGGTAGGGCACCCAGCCCTAGAGTTGGGGTTCCTATGGGTAGGGCACTTGGAGCTAGGGATAGCATTACTATGGGTAGGGGATCCCGCCCTAGTGTTAGGAATCCTAAGGGTAGGGCACTTGGATCTAGGATTAGGTTTCCTATGGGTAGGGCACCCCGCCCTAGGTTTAGGTTTCCTAAGGGTAAGGAACTTGGATCTAGGTTTAGGGTTCCTAAGGGTAGGGCACTTCGAGCTAGGTTTAGGGTTCCTATGGGTAGGGCTTCCTGCCCTAGGGTTAGGGTTCCTAAGGGTATGGCATTTCGAGCTAGGACTAGGGTTCTTATAGGTAGGGCTTGCCACCCTAGAGTTAGGGTTCCGATAGGTAGGGCACATGGAGCTAGGATTAGGGCTCCTATGGGTAAGGCTTCCCGCTCTAGGGTTAGGGTTCCTAAGGGTAGGGCACTTGGACCTAGGGTTAAGGTTCCTATGGGTAGGACTTCCCACCCTCGGGTTATGGTTCTGAAGGGTAGGACACTTGGAGCTAAGGTTAGGGTTCCTAAGGGTAGGGCACCCAGCCCTAGGGTTAGGGGTCGTAAGGGTAGGGTGCTTGGAGCTAGGGTTAGGGTTCTTGTGGGTGGGGCACTTTGGAGCTAGGGTTATGGTTCCTATGGGTAGGGCTTCCCATCCTAGGGTTAGCATTCCTAATGGTAGGACACTTGGAGCGATGGTTAGAGTTCCTATAGGGAGGGCATATGGAGCTAGGTTTAGGGTTCCTATGGGTAAGGCTTCCCAACCTAGAGTTAGGGCTCCTATGGGTAGGGCACTTGGAGCTAGGGTTAGGGTTCCTATGGGTACGGCACTTGGAGATAGGGTTACTGTTCCTATGGGTAGGGCACTTGGAGCTAGGGTTAGAGTTCCTAAGGGTAGGGCACTTGGACCTAAGGTTTGGGTTCCTATGTGTAGGGTACCCCATTCTAGGGTTAGGGTTCTTATGCGTAGGTCTTCCTGCCCTTGGTTTAGGGTTCCTAATGGTAGGGTACTTGTAGCTAGGGTTAGGGTTCCTATAGGTAGGGTTTGCTGCCTTAGGGTTAGGGTTCCTAAGCGTAGGGCACTTGAAATTAGGGTTAGGGTTCCTATGGGTAGGGTGCCCCACCCTAGGGTTTGGGTTCCTAAGGGTAGGGCACTTGGACCTAGGGTTAAGGTTCCTATGGGTACGGCTTCCCGCCCTAGGGTCAGGGTTCCTAAAGGTAGGGCACTTGGAAATAGGGTTAGATTTCTTATAGGTAGGTCTTCCTGCCCTAGGGTTAGGGTGTCTAAGGGTAGGGCACTTGGCGCTAATGTTAGGGTTCCTAAGGGTAGGGCTTCCCGCCCTAGGGTTAGGGTTTCTAAGGGTAGGGCACTTGTAGCTAGGGTTAGGGTTCCTATGGGTAGGGCTTCAAGCCCTAGGGTTAGGGTTCCTAAGGGTAGGTTATTTGGAACTAGGGTTAGGCTTTCTATGGGTAGGGCGCCTCACCCTAGGGTTAGGGCTCCTATGGGTAGGGTTTCCCACCTAGGGTTAGGGTTCCTAAGGGTATAGCACTTGGAGCTAGGGTTAAGGTTCCTATGGGTAGGGCACTACAAGCTAGGGTTAGCATTGCTATGGGTAGGTCTCCCTGCCCTAGGGTTAGGGTTGCTAATGGTAGGGCACTTGGAGCTAGGGTTAGCGTTCCTATGGGTAGGGTACTTGGAGCTAGGGTTAGGGTTCCTACGGGTAGTGTACTTGGAGCTAGGGTTAAGGTTCCTATGAGTAGAGATTCCCGCCTAGGGTTGGGGTTCCTAAGGGTAGGGCATTTGGAACTAGGGTTAGGGTTCCTGTGGGTAGGGCGTCCCACCCTAGGGTTAGGGTTGCTATGGGTAGGGCACTTGGAGAAACGGTTACGGTTCCTATAGGTAGGGTACTTGGAGGTAGGGTTAGGGTTCCTATGGGTAGGGCATCCCGCCCTAGGGTTAGGGTTCCTAAGGGTAGAGCACATGGACCTAGCAGTAGGGTTCCTATGGGCAGGTCTTCCCGCTTAGAGTTAGGGTTCCTAAGGGGAGGGCACTTGGAGCTAGGATTAGGGTTCCTATAGGCAGTCGTGAGCTGCCAAAATATTAACAACCAGTTCCCTCCTCCTCATCCCATGAGGGGGTCATGCCCCCCAGGAATCTTGCCCCATCCAATCCCCCACATTCCTTGACAGCCCTCACCCCGGACCCCTGGACCACCCACCCCCTTTCCCTGTCCCCTGATTGTCCCCTGCCACCCCATCCAACTCCTGCTCTTTCCTGACTGCCCCCCCCGGGACGCATGTACCATTCAATCCCCCTGTTCCCTGCCCTCTGACCGCCCTGACACTAATCCACCCTCCCAGCTCCCTTGCCCTCTATCCAACACCCCCTTCATGCTCTCTGCCTGCTTACTTCACTGCCTGGAGATGGGGGCTGGGCAGGGGCCGGGCTGGGCCGCTCGGCCAGGGTTGGAACCGGAGCCTGGGCACTCGTCTGGGGCCAGAGTCGGGGCGCCCAGCTGGCCGGGGCCTGGCTGGAGGCGCACCGCCCGGCCGGTCGAGATCAGGATTGGGCCAGAGCTGCGCCACCTGTCTGGCCGCTGTTGGGACCGGGCCGGAGCTGCGCCACCCGGGGATAGGGTCGGGGGCCAGGCCGGATCCGTGTGGCACCTGGAGTCCTCCTCGCACTCCCAGCCACCTGCCCCAGCAAACCTGCGGGAAGCCGCTGCTTCCTTCTCAGCTCTCCCAAGCTTCTTGCGTGAACAGCTGATTTGCGGGAAGCCGAAGAGGGGGTGGAGAAGCCTCAGGAGCGTTCAGGGGAGGAGACAGAGGCGGAGTGAGGTGAGCTGGGGCCAGGAGAAGGGCAGGGAGCTGCTGGGGCTTTTGTTAAATTTAAAAACCCTTTTCGAACCAGTTGTCCCTCGCGGAACAACTGGTTCTAAAAGGGCTTCTAAATTTAACAACCGGTTCCTGCGAACCGGTGGGAACCGGCGGGAACCAGCTCCAGCTCACCACTGAAGAATAGGTAATGCTAAAAGCACTGACATGCTCCATCCAAAGAAGCATGTTTATTCTGAATGTGTGAGAATCTGATTTTATTTTGCAAAAGAAACAAGGAACTTAGAGGCAAAGAGATGTGTTAATGCAATAAATCTCAGGACTTTTAATTCCCAACAGTCAGGGAATATTTCCTACAGCAACCACAGCTTGGATACATGCATTCATATGGGAGAATGTGTGGTCTAGTGGTTGAGACATTGACAAGGTGACAAAAGATCTGAGTTCTGTTCCCTGTTCTGTGACTTAGAACGAGTCACTTCATCTGTCTGGGGCTTGGCTTCTCTTTCACCTCCTACTCCTGTCCCCCCAGTAAAATAAAGAAGAATACCTACCTCAGAAGGGTGTTGCAAGACTTAAATATCTAATGTCCATCAGTACAGTGAAATCCTCAGATGAAAGATACTATCAAAGTGTAAACAATTGTCTTGATTATTGTTTTGTATATTAGGGCATTAAAGTTAATACCCTCTATATACAGAATATTCATGGAAAAAACTACATATGTACCAGAGTCGGGGCTGTGCTATAACTGTTGTGGGTATCATTATTTTAAAACTCTTGAGTGTTGCGTATTTATGGTCTCAAGATACATAGAATTTGAATTTCATGCATGTTGTGCATGTAAAATTTCATTTAAATCATAATGTTGTATTAGCTGATTTGTATGTAATGTTGTATTAAGCATTTGGGGGTTAATAGTTTAGAACAGCTCCATTTACAGGCCTGAGATTCCAGCAATCTGTAAAATAATACTTTTGAGTCCTATAGCTAATGCCTTTGCATGTTGTATTTATGGCAGCAGGAAATGAGCAAAGAAAATCTTGAGCACAGTGAGGATTCTAATGTCAAACATTTTGATTCACTATGTTCAAACCTACATCTGGTAGTGTTTGAATTTTTACCAGTCCATTTCCTCTGCCTGAGAATTATCTACTTTTAAACAACAACAAAAAGAGAAACCTAATATGCCAACCTATTTGCTTCAAATGTTCTAAAGAAACACTTTATACCCTTACTTTCAGTCATTTCTTCCTAAAGACTCTCAGAGCCAGGCACAATGTAACATTTATGCACTCAAGAAGTTAGGGATCTGTTCAGGTACTCTGAATTCAGATTCTTCAGTGCCTCTTATTGTTGCTAAAATATGGTCCTTATTTTGTCATACTCTCAGTTTATTAATCTGAGTTAGGGTTACCATATTTGAACATTGAAAAAAGAGGACACTCTAAGGGCCCCTCAACCCTGCCCCAACTCTGCCCCTCCCCGCTCCCATTGGACCCCTTCCCCAAATCCCCACCCCAGACCCGCCTCCTCCCCTGAGCACGCCACATAACCCCTCCTCCCTCTCCCTCCCAGCCACCCGAAACAGCAGCCTCCTCCCCGGGCTCCAACTTTCCTGGCTCCCACTGCTCTCCAGCCCATGTGCCCCTTGCTGGGTGCTTCCCCCGCGCAGCAGCAGCTGGAGCTGGGGAGGCGGGAAGTTGCTTCAGGCTCCAGACCTTCCCCCAAGCTCAGGGGGGCCTCCACCCCACTCCCAGCCGGACTCAGGGAGGCTGCAGCAGCTCAGGCCTGGAGGCTGCGGGAGGCATTGCAGCACGGGCCCTTCCCGGGTAGGGAGGGGGTGCTCGGGCTCCTGGGAGCCACCACCACATACCGAGAAACTTTCCCCTCTGCCGGGACCCTCCCCTCGGGTAGCAGCTCCACAGGGGCAGGGCGAGGAGGCAGCCCCGGCTGCATGGACCACTGGTGGGGGTCCTCCTTGCACGGCAGGGGTGGAGGGGGGAGATTGAGGCTCTGCCAGAGCTGCAGGGGATGCTTGGAGGAGGGAGAAGCGGCCGTGGTTCCCCTCCCACACCCGCAGCTGGCTGCAGAGACACCACCGCTCCAAGGTGTGGGGCGCAGGGTTACAGCAGCACTGAGGTAATTGGGGGTTGCAATCCGCAGGCTGCAGTGAGCTGACACCCCAAGAGGAGAGAGGGGCAATGGGCAGGGTTATCATACGTCTGTATTTTCCAGACGTTTTTATATATTTAAAAAATCCTCCGGGCCGGCGATTAACAACTAAAAAGCTAGACATGTCCAGGAAAATACAGTCATATGGTAACCTTCATCTGAGCACAAATCCTAAAAGCCTCACTGATTTCAATGCAAATTGCTAGTGCTCAGCACCTCTCAGTATCAGGCCCTAAGAAAGAAAAATGTATCATCGATGTACTCTTCTCCTTACTATTTTGTCTGGACACATTTTACACAGATTGGGTCTGAATTGCTTGGTCAGGCATAGACTCAATCTGGATATTATAAGCAATCTGCACTATGAAGTAGGCCAGAATCTCTAACTGCCAGCAACTTTGTTACTGCTGCATGCGTCTCCCTACTCTTGCTAAAATTATCTTCTTCACAGGGCAACGCACTTTAAATCATATTTTTTTTCTCCCTGTCATAAACAGATAGCTAAGGGTTAAGATCTCTTTCACCTGGAAAGGAGTAACCTGAAACACCTGACCAGAGGACCAATCAGGAAACCAGACTTTTTCAAATCTGGGTGGAGGGAAGTTTTGGTTGTAAGTTCTTTGTCTTGTGTCTGACCCTCTTGGCTATGAGAGTGATTTTTCTATCTCCTGGCTTTCTAATCTTCTGTTTTCACGTTGTAAGTACAAAGATAGTTAGACAATATGTTTATATTGTTTTTTTTTGTATTTACATGTGTGTAGTTGCTGGAGTGTTTTGAACTGTATTCTTTTTGGATAAGGCTGTTTATTCACTTTTTTTTCTTAAGCAATTGACCCTGTATTTGTCACCTTAATACAGAGAGACCATTTTTATATCCTTTTCTTTCTTTTTATAAAGCTTTCTTTTTAAGACCTGTTGGAGTTTTTCTTTAGTGGGGACTCCAGGGAATTGAGTCTGCAGCTCACCAGGGAATTGGTGGGAGGAAGAAGTCAGGGGGAAAATCTCTTTGTGTTAGATTTACTAAGCCCGACTCTGCATACCCTCTGGGTGAGGGAGGAAGTACTTGTGTTTCCAGGACTGGAAACAGGGAGGGTGGAGTCCCTCTGTTTGGATTCACGGAGCTTGCTTCTGTATATTTCTCTAGGAACCCAGGGAGGGAACACTTAGAGGGGAGGAGGGGAATGGTTTATTCCCCTTTGTTGTGAGACTCAAGGCATCTGAGTCTGGGGGTCCCCCAGGGAAGGTTTTGGGGAGACCACAGTGAGCCAGGCACTGTATAAATCCCTGGCTGGTGGCAGCTTTACCAGGTCCAAGCTGGTAACTAAGCTTGGAGGGTTTCATGCTAACACCCATATTTTGGACGCTAAGGTCCAAATCTGGGAAAAATGTTATGACACTCCCACCTCCCCCTCTGAACAAATACACCTCTACCTTGATATAATGCCACCCGATATAAAACAAATTTGGCTATAACGTGGTAAAGCAGTGCTCGGAGGGGGGGGGGAGGCGGGACTGCGCATTCCGGTGGATCAAAGTTCAATATAACGCGGTTTCAGCTATAACGCGATAAGACTTTTTGGCTCCCAAGGACAGTGTTATATCGAGCTGGAGGTGTATGTGAAATGTCCACAATACAGAGATATTTGGGCAAATTCATTGTTGCTATAGCTCAATTCAATGGTGCAACACCCAGGATAAATTTGTCACACTGTCTGGGAATTAGTATACCAGATCCACCACACCCTGTAACATTGTACATGTCAATGAAATGCTGAAAGTAAAGAAACAAATCCAGGTGATCCAATCAATGGCTTGTTTTACCAGGAAACCCAATTATTGTGCCCTTACTGGGCATGGCTCTGATCTCATACAAGTATGAGGAAAGAATAGCTGAATCAAGGCAAGTCAGACATGAATCCGATCTGTTTAATCTAAGAGTTTGTGTGCACACACAGTTGCATTGGTTTAACTAAAGATGTTATTTTAAACTGATTTAGTTAAACTGGCATAGAGGCTGAGGTCGATGACACTCTGATTTCATTTTAAATTAGGCTTATTTCAGTGACATTGGACTCTTGGGTACTATTCTAGGGTCTGCTGTAGTAGGCACAGACTCTTTGCCCAAACTTGACCCCTTCTGCCTAGTCCGCTCCAACCTGTCCCAGTCCTGGTCAATATAGTAGCAGTAAGGGAATGGAGCAGGCTCTGTCACCTTGTGGTGATGGGCCATATGCAGTTAAGTCAGCACTAGGATCTGTGCAAGGCTCAAACTTGCTCAGTGAGGTGAGAAAGTTTGGAAATTTTACCTGCAACAATTGAAGAAGTCTCTACTGAGCATGTGTTAACTGTGGGCAGATGTTCCCAATGATTGCAAAACAGGGTTAGAACGGGAAATGTCAGGCAACTTTAGTAACAGGCAATGCTACCAGCTCTACTTATAATGATACCAAATAGCGTAGGTAATTTAAGACACCTATATTTTTTTACCTGTACAAACATTTTCAAAACTGAATTGTTAAACAGCCTGTTCCCAGAAAAAGTGTGCCAGGAATTTGATCACATTAAAACTAATAATTCTGAGTCAAATTTAAGCCACTTCTTCCAGGATGTGTACTCAAACAAAGAGATGTCAATTAAAGGGCAACTGTTGCATCCCTTCTAGGCTCCCTAAACACCTGCAGCAAGGACATTCTCAGTTGGAACCTGTGGCCTGGGCCAGCATAGACCTTTACATTCATATTCCCGTACCTGGTCACTCCATGTATGCAGATTACTCCTGCTGCACAGGGTAGCTGTAGGACAGGTCAGTATACATGTCTACATTCACTCTGGGTTTACACTCCCACTTCCAACACACAGTTAATAAGGTTCGAATTTAATCCTGTGTCTCTTCAGAAATATCGGAAAGAGAGATAAGGGAAGGGAAGAACTTTGCTGATGAGCTCCAGTTAAAGGGAGAACATGTCTGCCCTCTTCTTCAGAGTTTGCTGCAGTACTTACCCTCCTAAAAGCCTCCCTCTCATAGGCCATGTCTACACAGGGACATGCAGAAAAGTTAAGGTGAATCAATCAAAAGTGTGAAGTCAATGCACATAAATTAAATTACGTTATGCCCACCCCCCCATAGTTTCATTCAGGAGTAGGTGGTCTTTAGGTAACTGCAACTTCATCATCCAAGGATCTGACTGAACTTTCCTGAGTGTCCCTGTATAGAAAAGCCCAACAATACCATGGCTAGATCTTCTCCTCTCTTGCTACTGCTACATAAGGTGTAGGAATCATGTTACTTTTGGAGACTCAAAGTCTACACTGCATTATCCAGCCAGGTAATGCAGTCTGCCAGAACTGGAACCCTACTACTTGTTGCATGGAAGTAGTGATTGAAGAGCCCTTACCTGTTGCCTTTTCAGGATTATTGCACATGAAACACTGCCACCTTCCTGCTTCCTCACAGTATCCAAATAAATCAAAGAACCTCACTTCTTCCAGATGCACCTGAACATGGTCCAGATCCTAGGGCAGTAATAAAAAATTCACAGTATGAATGATCCAATTGCCCCACAATTTATTACTTGTTAAATGAAATCATAAGGGTCAGTGCTTTCACCTGATAAAAACTAGACCTGGGAGTTTATAAATAGCACCTGGTGAGCATTGAGCTTTGGGGGTGTTAAGGTCTAGTAGAGTCCCTTCTTTATTACGGTTTGTGGCAGCAAACACCCCATCTGTGTGGATCTATTAAAAACAGGGTGTTTCTTTTCTCTTAACAAAAGCAGCTGCAACTCTTCAGAAGGTAGGATTTGGGGAGGTTTTGATACTCTGCCGTTCTTGCCAGCCGTGCTCTGGCCACTACGACTTGCCATAGCTTCCCTCCAGCTGCAACTTCTTTACTACTTTCAGCCTCTCTCTAGTTTTTTTGTTTGTTTTGTTTGTTTTTTTTCTCCCTGACTCACTAGACTCCAATGATCTCTAGTGACACTAGGCTGCTGGGAATTTCCTCCCTTTTAAAGGGATATGAGGCCACAACAGAGTGTTAATCACTGAATGGTGGATTGGGGCCCACTCTTCTTTAAAAGACAGATGAGAGGGTCTTGTTTGCCAGAATTCAAACCTCTGGTGAGCAGCACTGATATTATGAGGTTTAGTTCCAAAACTGCAGTAACAGGTTAAATGAATCTCATACAAACTGTTTTCCTAACAAACCTTAAAGGAGCCACTAGCCCAGCTGTGCTGTGCTGGACCACAGCAGCGTTCTAGCCTTGCTTTATCTCCTGGCCATGTCTCTAGAGCCAAGGGGAAAAGAGGAGCCAGCTTAGGGTGATGGCCCAATTTTATAGGGACAGTCCTGATATTTGGGTCTTTTTCTTATATAGAGTCCTATTAACTCCCCACTCCCGTCCCGATTTTTCACACTTGCTGTCTGGTGACCCTAAGCCAGCTACATCAGCTCTATGTCATTCAGGGACTCCTCCAGTTAGGGGAATCCCCAGCTGGCTCGAGTCCCTGGCTCTAAAGATTCTTTGTGCTGGCAGACAGAGGAAAGCAGTTATATTGCAGGGGGAAATTTGGCCCATTATTTTCACAACGAGAGACTCTCCTGTACCTCTAATATGGAGATAGAAATGTTCAAATATCATCTCCCTCCATAAAAGACGTCATCTCAACCAACTGCTGAGTTTGAAACAGACACATGCACAAATACCAGATACAGGGACATCTGCAAAACACACATTTATTGTCCCAGGGAGAGATGGAAGTCAAAGACGAACATCAGAAAAATCTGCTAATTATAAACATTTAATTTCCATTGGCGGAAACAGGACAAAGAAAGATTCTTCTCTGTCCAAAAGGAGCTGGAACATAAATGTGTTTCCCAGCACACCAAGAACTAAGGACTGACAAGTTGCATCTTAAGTTTTTAAATCATTTTGTCTAATGGAGGAAATATCTATATAAGGACTACAGAAGCAAGAGGTTCTTCCTGTTTTCTACTGATTTCTAGCCTGGCCTGGCCTAACATGCTAGCTCCCACTGGACTACATGAGGGATACATTCCTCCTCCCCCAGTTTGGAACCCTTTTGGTTCTGAAACAGTTTCTTTAATATGGGGACTGTACTCAAGCATACCTCTGGTTTGGCGTAACCAGGCTGTCCATGTCTAGGGTGCTTTCTTTCCTGGCACTTGAGCACTGATTCACTGAAAATGGCAAGTAAAACTTGACTACTTTGCTCACTGACCACCATTCCCATACCAGTGGGACTAACTCTCCTTCTACAGGGGAACCCTCTCCATTCATGGTACTCAGCAGGCTGCTTTGCTCTGAAATTGGAGAGCTTTCTCTACACTGACCATACTTGTTCAGCTGACTTGTCAATGCCAGGATAGCTGGTGGCTACTCAGGCATGAACCACCTCAGGTTTTTCAGAGGGAGGCTCAGGTACAATGACCTGAGGCAACAGAGCATAAGCAGGATGGTGTTGGAGAATCAAACAGAATAGGACATGCCCAGCTAGCCTCTAGAAGTTTCCCTGGCCCTTGGTCCCTTGTATCAGTGAAGGAATAGCTTCCAAGAAGGGGACCTGAGCAAAGTAATGGGCAGTGAAGTGCCCTGGGATGTGTGGTCCTCTCTGCCCTGGTGGTGGTGTGGATTCTCTGTCATAGTCTATCACTGGAAAGCTGGGCACAAGGGTGGTGATGCTGCCTCCAGTGTGTCCCCAGGGTCTTCCATGAATGACACATTGTGAAGAGATGAGTTGATAATATCAGGGTTGAAAGGAAAAACATCCCAGGAGGTGCCTTCTCTATGCTCTTATAAGCACCTCTTGGGTGGCTGGAGTGCATTGGCTATGGTGCGAGGATGGGAAAAAGGCTCAAGAAAAGTCTGTATGGCAATCAGCAGCTGTTTGAAATATACCATCTTGTGAGGTGAGAGGTAGTCAAACTTTTGGGGCAAGAGATTTCCCTGTCCCTCACCTGCATCATCTGGAAGGTGTAAGGCGACTACTTGGCTGTGAAAATGGGGTATTATTTCTTGATGGATAAAGTGATTTATCAAGTGAAGAAATGGAATAAATGGAAATGACAATTGCTTAAAAATGTTATTTATTTTCTTGCAAAACTACTCAGCAAATAAATCCGAAGGAATCATGTAAGGTTCACAAAATAGCTGCTACATCACTCTTCTGACAAATGATGGCATGAGTCAACACAACGGATTTTGCAATGAGTATAAAACTGTTTCTGTTTTTTATAATGTAGGCTATGTTCTCTGATAAAGAACTGTGAAGCAACTAACCGGAAATCTATGAGGGTATAGATCTGGAAAGACTTTATTTCTGGCAAATTTTAAACTGCATTGTATAAATATTTTTTGTGGCATGAACATACACTATGTTGCTACATAAGATTCTTTGTGTGATGCTAGGTATTTATGATAGTGAGTTGGCTGCACATATTGGCACAAAATCTGCAGTCAATCACCATGATGCAAACCTGAAGCAATTCTACTGGAGTCAATATTCTGCTTTCAAGTATACCAGCATTAATCTGGAGTAAAGTCTTCAGTACTAGAAGAGGAATAATATTCCTAGCTACTAATATTTTTTCAAATTATTCACATATTTTTCATTTTTCAGTGATGTAAACAGGAAACTTACTGAGAATAAGTGTACATTTAAGAATGAGAAACAAATAGTTACCAAAATCTGAGCATTTCCTTCATTCCTAATATCTTGATGCTGTATAATCTACATAAACAACAACTATTTAGGCATTGTCAAAAGTATCTGTTAATCTGGTAATTTTAAAATGTTAATTTCAACACCTGTAAATCTCACAAAACAAAAGTAATTCAAACACATAATAACAAAACAGAAAATAAAGAAATTAATACATTGGTATCAGTAACAATGACATTTATTTATTTCCTTTTATTTAGATTTAATAAAAAAAAGACCTCTACCTAGGCTTCAGGCTCCCTAAGACTTCATTAATATCACAATAAAATGCCAGTAACATTAACCATTTCAACAGGAATTTAAAAGCCTTTACTCCTAGAATGCCCTAAATTCAGTTTTCAAGACAAGGTTTTAATTCATCTATATCTATGACTGATGCATCTCCATGTGCCACATTGTGTCTAGGTGGTGAACTGAGTGCATTGGAAGCATGGCATCTGGTTATCCTTTCACTTACATCACTTTACCCCAGAGAACCTTCATTGGCTTCAGAGAAGTTATTGGTTTGCCCATTCAAAACACTGAACTAGAGATAAAGTATTTTAAAGCGCTGAAAGCAGCAGCAGCCACATGACACAGAGTGTTCTCTGAATTGCTTCCAGCAAGTTGCCCATCCAAGATTATGCTTTCCTGGTTTTAGTGGGCGAATGGTGTAATCAACTTGCTGCCAAACCAAACAAGTGAGCAAGCCAGCTGGGCACCCCTGAAGAGCCCAGGGAAGAGAGTAGGCCAACTGGCTGTTCTTGAAGATGTAGATTGTGAAATAAAAGGCAAATGGATCTCTCGTCCACCTCTAGAACACAGTGCAAGATATTTTCTTTTCCTATGAATTGGTGGGTATTGTTATTTGTAGAGACTTGCTCACATTTCTGCAGGTGATATCATCTATGATTATTATTTGTGCAACAGAATAATAATGCCTAGCACCAGGCAAAGATCTTGGAGCACTTCACAAACATCAAGTCTTAATACCCTTTTTGTGGGTGGGGTAACTGAGGCACAGAGTGTTTCAGTCACGTGCCCCAGGTCACATAAATAAACCACTCTCAGAGCCAAGGTTAGAAAAACCCAGGTCTTGTGGCTCCCCATCCTATACTTTATCCAACAGACACTACTGCTAAGGAATTATTTTTCCAAACAGTATTTATTTTAGTGTGTTAAGAAAGGAGCATTTTATCAAAAACCTAAAATTGTTCACTGCACCCAGTTAACTGATCACAAAAGATTAATGTGCCAATAAAGAGCAGAACTAGATCTCTCTTTGGCATTCTTGTATCACAATGAAAGAGTGCAATGCATGCACGCATACATAGCAAAACAGATACTTAGAGCATTAGTGTCTGTTCGCTGCATTCCCAAGTGTTCCTATAAAGCAAACCCTTATTAAATGCAGCTATCTCCTAATCTCTCTCTTTCATAGCTAGACATATATTCTGAACGATTCTGCAGAGATTGCCATGTCTCCAGACTTCAGAAGTAATGGCAAATTACTGAAGGACAGGATGAATAAGGTCTTATCCACCTACCTACTGATTACTTGCAAAAATATTTCAAAATGCTACTGGAATTTGTTAGAGGACAGTGCAGCCTGCCTCCTCCCAGGAAGAGAATGGTTTCTTCAACCATTTTCAGAAACCAAGAGTTTCTGAATTTCCTAAGCTGATGTAGAACATGTGTCTGTTTGTGACGGAATGTATAGTATGGTGCTGGAATTGCCATGTTTGATTATATTTCGATAGACTCATAAACAGAAAAGAAACAAGGTAAGGAAACCTTTCCCCCTGAAATTTTTGATGAAATAAAACTACAAGGGTGTCTGTATGTGCGGTGGGGGGAAGCAGGGTATTTTGTTTTTAAATTTACTTTTCCACGTTAGTATTTCTTTTAAGTGTCTATCCATCTGCAGAAATTGGATGGGCCAGCTCCCCAACTGTTATAAACCACTGGACCTCCGTTCATTTACACCAGCTGAAAATCTGGCCTAATACGCTGATCTGTTACCAGAATATTCAAAGGTAGTGCTAGAAAGCTTACATGACTAAGCACTTCATCCTGTCCCTTGGTAAACCCAAGCCTAGAGTTTAGTTAGTTAAGACTTCTAACCCACAATTGCTTTTAAGAAAAGTTATAGAGTCCTTCTGCACAAGGTGCTTGAGCATTCTCAGCTTCCACTATAGTCACTGAGGGTTGAGATTATGTCGTGTCTTGCACAGTTGGATCTATACACAGTATAAGGCAAATTTTTCAACTGAAGCAAACTTTTCTGAAAAAGCAAAAGCTTTCAGGAGAATGTTTGTGTGTGTAGTCACACATTTGCATTTCTTATAGCCACTCCTGGTCATGTCTGAGAGACATTGAAAAAACTGTATTGGGCCAACAGCATTACACTGGACTCTAGCTAGTCTTCTTGGTCTCTGAATTTCACAAGAAATAAAAAGAAATCTACTAAACAATAGATCCAGATCCTGCTCTCAGAAAAGTCAGTAGGAATTTTGCCAATGAAATCAATAAGAGTTTTGCTAGGAGCAATAGCAGGCCCTGTATTAGTAAGCAAACCAAAAACAAAAAAAGTAAACCAGCCAAATGCTGTACAGCATTTTTAAAATCTCAGTTTTAAAATCTCAAGAAAGTCTTTAATGTGTTGCATCTACTTGATTGTTATCCAGCATCCTAATAACAGTGTGTAATTCTACAACTTGCTGAGTTTCCAAAGTTCCATTTTCTAGTTGGTTGGGATCAGTGTTTTAAGGCCTCATCCTCCCTGATTGAACTAACCTTGTTATCTCCAGACTGATTCTGGCCTGCATATTTATACCTGCCTCTGGAAATTTCCATTACGTGCATCTGACAAAGTGGGTATTCATACACGAAACATAAGGTGCCACAGGACTCTGTTAATTTTACAGTTTCTTGATGTACTGTCCCATTAGTCTGGGAACACAGTTAACCAAGAAAGTACTCTTACAAAAAAGGAATGATGAAATAACCCCAAAGGACTAAGAGTAATAGAATTATGCAACAAATACTCTGGAGACTAACAGTTTGCTGGATGTGATTGGTAGCGCCCCAGTGTGGCTCATTGACCCACTAGCCCTATTTAAGCCAGGAACAGGAAGCTGTCTAAAGAACTGGGCTCTGGCTCCCGCTCTGGCTTCTGGATTTCCTGGTATTCCACCCGAGCCTGACGTTTGGCATTTGCCTTGCTGTTCCAGACCTCCTATGTGTTTCCTGCTTCTTACCCCCTGGTATTCTGACCTGGCCTCACTCTGGTTCCTGACTCATGGTTCTGATCTCCAGATATCCTGTCTCATGACTGCTAACGCTGGCTTTGACTACGAGGTCAGCTGCCATTAACCTTGGTGTGACACTCTCTGAGCATTATAGGCTCTTGGTATATAAGTGTGGACAGGGATTTGGGGGAGGGAACAGTATGGAGCTAGTGGCCAGTCCCCATATGGAAAGGAGATGCACCAGCCATGGGAGCTACTGCAGCTGGCCATGAAGTGGTTCTACTGTAAACACCACTAGACTCTATGAATCTGCCCAGTGCATAGCCTAGTTCTTCAGATTTCATGCTGGGGTTCAATTTGTTCCTAAATATGCAGTCAGAAGTACCTTTGCACCACTTCGGTCGACAGATCTCCTAGTTCATAGTACTGTGCAGGTTACTCCATTCTTGGCAAATGAGCTATTACAAGCTTTATTCTAAGTTAAACAAAGAACAGCTTTATGATTTTGGAAGAAACAGCTTGGATCTAGTTTTATCTAATTTTGAATATAAAGAATCTGTGTGTGCATGTGTATGATATGCACGTACTGGTATATGCTGCATCTGGATATGTCATGCAAGACGATCACTTACATTTCAGAACATGTTTCCATTAATAACTCCTATTTTCAACCATCATCACTTTAGTAAAATAATAGTTTCAGGCAGACATTTTCCATACTTAGTCTCAGCCTGAGAAATAATATTTTAAAACCACATCTGACAATTTAGTTCATCCAATTTTAGCTGAGATGTAAAAAAAATAAAAAAATTGTACATGTTGAAGAATATTTCTGCACTTAGCTCAAATACACCTTTGTTTTATAATCCTCTACTGGTCTTTTCCATGAAGTCTAATTAATAGTTTTGAAACAGTTTTCCCTACTATTCCTGAAACAATAATAACTTTTGAACTGACAGATGGTGAGAATGGAGTGTGTAAAAATCATCATTGTCATAGCATCCAAGGCATTGTGCAGAATTGTGTGAATTTCCACAGGGCAGCTAAACAGTCCATCATGGCAGCTATTCTGACTCTAGCCTTTAAAATTATGTATGTAAATAGGAAAAAATACCTACATGTCTCATCACCTGTTTTCATTCACTTCACTAGCAACTCCCACGAAGCATGTGTGAGGGCTTAGGTAAACCTGGAGACATTTCAAAGTATAATACAATATGACACATTTATAGATCCATTACAGAGCTCAGAAATAAAATTCCTGCTGAGCACTGGTCAACGTCCTTACAAGCGGGGTGTGGTTTATGTAAGAGAGGGGGCCCTACATCATGAATAAGCCATAGAGTGCCATATGAATAACTGGCTAAAGAGGACTTGGCCAGGCAATGAGTGAAAATACCTAGAAGAAACCAGAGCTATACAGCACTGAAGGCAAAAGAAATTTAGTGACATAAAAATTATTCAGTGCATAAAGAAGCTTCCTTTCAACACACAAACATACACAGAGCAAAAGAGGGTGGAAACAGGTTGTAATTTACCAGTGATGAAAGCAGGAGTTCTCAAACATTTTCCTAATTCAGATCACTTCTTAATAGAGAGATGGAAAGTGAATGGGACTTCTGTTCCTAAGGCACTGTTGAAAATCCCACCTGTGTCCACAAACCACTTCCCATCCTGTTCTCAGTGTCATGGGCCACCTCCTCTCCCAAGAGCAAATGCTTAGCATCTTTTTGGCAACACAGGAATTGCTCACATGGAAAAGTAATATTTAAAAAAATTGCGTCTTTTTAGTTTATTTTAATGTGATTCAGTAGCTAGAAATAAGAAGCAGAGGCCACCTGGACTTGATCCTGCTTTGACTTAAGTCAGCCTCAAAAATTCCATCGACTTCTTTGGAAGCAGGATTGGGCCCCATGTTTAATTGCTAAGATATTTATGATTTGTTGATATTATGTGTGTGCACATGTGTGTAAGAGGTTTGCTTTCCAGTAGTTAAACACAGTATGGAGCCATCACATCTATTGCAAAGATCCACGTAGACCAGTCCTAAAGGTTGGTATAAAATCACTTCTCCATCCCTCTACCCCAAGGAATAAATGTTTACCTTCTGGTGTGGAAATGTAGATTGAATCATCGCAGTTTCAAAACCATGTGTTCCCTTCAGCTGTGTCTTCTCCCACAGGGTTTTAAGAACTTGCACAGAGTTACTTTGTATGGACAAGGGTTCTGGAAACAAGTTCTGGAGAAAATATTTGAAAAGAAAATTTCAATCTGAGTCTTAAAAAATCATATTGCTGTTATTTCAGAATGATACAACTACACAAAGTAATTGCTGTCCTTGTTGCATCTTATATCAAGAGCAGAATGTCTGACACTAACGTTTAAAAAAAATTGAGTTAAGATTGATTTGTATCAATGCAAAGTATATAAATCTGTGAAACTAAATAGTTCCTGTATATTCCATTATTTCTTCTGAGACTATTTCTCTGCACAATACCTGATTTAACAAGCACTTGATTCGTTACATTTTACATATACATATAACGTACCACTACTACCCTGTGTGCGCACACACACAACACTAGTATATAGCAGTGCTGATAGTGGAGAGAGCACTGGACTCAGAAGACCTGGGTTCTGTTGCTGGCTCTACTAATAACCTATAGGTGACCATGGACAAGTCACTTCACCTCCTTGTGCCTCAGTAAAGTGGTGTTAATGATGCTGACCAACTCTAAAGTGCTATGACATCTAATGTTGAAAAGTAGTATATATGAACTAGCTATTAGTAGCAGTACCAGCACTCTTATATACTAGTATTATGTCTCTTTTGGTAAAAGACTTCGGATGTGTACATTGAAAGCCCAGTGTAGAGAGAAAATTAACTTCTTATCTCAGTCTCCTTTCTCCCCTCCAGATTCCCCATCCCAATCTAACAGGCCCATATGCCCATTTCTCCCGCAACTTGTCTCCAGCCTTCTTGTCACCCAGTCCCAATTTCCTCCTTCCTGGCTCCTAGTCTTATTTATCTCTCTTCCTCCCCCTGGCTTCTAGGCACCCCTCCCCTCCGCCTGCATTCTCTGGCCCCACCGGCTTGCAGTCCCAGTTTTCCTGCCAGGGCTAATTGTCTCAGTCTCCTTGCCCTGCCAGGCCTTGTCTCCCACATCTCCTCATCCAATCTCAGTCTCCCACCCTCATTTTCTCCCTGGTTCCCCAGCCCAGTGTTCTCACCTGCTAGTCTCAATCTCCTCTTCCAGCCAGTCTCAGTCTGCCCCATCTCCCAATCCCTGTCTTCTTGCCCACCTAGTCCCAGTCTCCCTCCCCAACTACCAGTTCCAATTTCCCTCCCAACCACAGCAGCCTCCAAGTCCTGCACTTTCCCTTCCACAGGCTCCTTGTTCCAATGTGATCCCCCTGCACACAATCCCACAAGTCTGTCTCGCGTCTCTTCAGCATTTGAATCATGTAGCTTACTCCTTCATGCTGCCTGGGAGCAGCAGGGGGCGTCACTGAGCACCCACAAGACACAGGCTCCCTGCTCTCAGTTCTGGTACTGATGTAGGGGGACCAGATGTTCCGATTTTATAGGGACAGTCCCGATTTTTTCTTATTAAGCTCCTATTACCTTTCACCTCCTGTCCCAATTTTTCACATTTGCTGACTGGTCACCCTAGCTTGATCCCAGCCTGACCCACTGCAGTCTAGAGATGCAATTGCAGGGAAAGCCTGCTCAGCTCTGGGCTGGAGCATGCCCAATGTGGATGCAAGTTTCAGGCAATTTAGCTGCTAAAATTCTAAGACCTTTCTACTGGGCATGCGTGAACTGTGATTTTTCAGAGACTTAGAACTTGGCCAAATTCAGGCATATTTTCACAGAAGTGGCAAAAGGCATGTCCCTGACATAAAGGCCACCTCTTGTCAAATTTCTAGTATAGTATAGTATAGTATAGTATAGTATAGTATAGTATAGTATAGTATAGTATAGGGGCACCAGAGTGATTCAAAGATGCGAAGAAAAAGTCACTCCGTTTTTTTTTAATATGGGCAAAACAACATATATCCTCCTAGACACATTCTTAGACATGGCTAAACCATTTTAGCTTATGTTTTCCAAAACAATTTCTGCTTAAGGGACACCTTTGCATGGAAAATTTCAACCCAAACAGTTACAATTTGGCAAAGTTACAAGCAACTGAAAACAGGGTCTTATAATACGAAGTATCAGACAACCTTAAAAATAGGGGGCACTACCAACACTGCCTATTATATAGTTTCACGCCTGAAAAGACCAATTAAGCCAGAGGTGATGCGGCTGTAGAGTTGACCTATATCATCTGATGCAAAATTTGCTATAGGAAAAAACTTAATAAATAAATAAATCAAACTTGAAAAACTGAACTAGATTTGTTCCTCTTCAGCTGGTCATTACAGTCTTGCATTTTCAGAAAATATCAGTACTTCTTAAATACCATGCTTTCTTCCTCCAAGACCATCCATTATTCTACCTTCATTTCTGTTCTTAATTGGAAAAACAGTCTCCTCTCAAATCTACAAAACAGATCTGAAGTCAAATATTCTGCTCCCTCTATGAGCATAAAATCCAGCCAGTTTGAAATAACAATAAATAATACATATAATAATAGTAATAATAATTTGCAGTTCCACAACTGTCAACCAAGGATTTCAAAGCATATTAAAATTATTAACCTAGACTTTCACAATTATAGGGAGAGCAGAAGACAGAAGTCAAGATCTGTTATGGAGATATGAGAGCAAAACTATTCCTTTCCACTCAACAAAAAGAGTATAATAAATGGCAAAACATGGCATTTATTCACAAAAATAAGGTAACTCATGGAATTCCTTGGATCTGGGTCAAAAAGGACTTTTTATAGCTAGCATTTACTGAATGTAGTTAATTATTAACACATTATAAATATATTTTCTGCCAAAATCATGCCTTGTGCAATTCCACTGCCTTCAATGGAGTTAGACCAGGGATGAATTTAGCATGATATTTAATTTAAAAATGGTTATATACACAGTATATAAAAGCTTTTAGAGTTTCAAACAAATGAAAAAGTGTAAATTACAATACATTTACTTCATGTTACTGTACAATAGGTTTGAACAGAGAATACAAAATAATAAGAATCATCATTTTTTCACAGAAGAGCATATAAACTGCTGTGTGTGCAATGTATTTGCAAGGACACAAAACCAAATGTTACTGACTTGATCTTGCATGTCTGAAGCCAATGGGAGTATTGCTGTGGACTCACTGGCACCAGAATCAGGCTTTGGATGTTCAGCAGTAATTTTTACTACAACTACTTCAAAAGCAATAGAAGAATAAAGCTTCAAGAACCCCGATATTAATCAGTAATTCAGAATAGAAATAAAGTCATAGACATAAAAGATGGTAAAAAAAGAACATAAATTCCTAGGGAAATAAGGACTAGATCATGGTCTTACAACAAGCCCCCAGGAAGGGGCAATGTGGAATTTCACTACCCCAGGAGCACTCCAGGGACAGAATGAGACTCTGAGGTGTGTTTACACGAGAGCTGGAAGGTGCAATTTCCATCCCAAGGAGACATACTTGTACTAGTTCAGATTGCACTGGCATGCTAAAAATAGACTGTAGCCCTGGTAGTGCAAGCGGCAGAAGGGGCTAGCCACCCTAAGTATGATCCCGTCTGAGATGATGGGTTTGTGCTCAGGGCAGCTAGCCCCTCCTTCTGTTCGTGCTCCCACAGCTGCACTCCTTTTTAGCACACTAGCTCAATCACAGGTATGTCTCCTCATACTGGGAATTACACCTCCAACTCCAATGCAGAGTCACCATGCAGTCCCTGCTGCCCCCTTGCTCCAAGAGGGAAATATTCTAGTCCTAGCAGAGTTTACATCCCCTTCTAGCCCGGCTCAGCTTGTCCAGCCAATGCCTTGGAGAGGCAGAGCCAAGATTCCACTTATTGTTGCAGTTCTGCCTGTCTACTACCTGTGCACCTGCATGGGAGGGTGAGCAGCTTCCCCTGCAGCAGCTGCTCTCACACACACACACACAGACCAGATGGAGATGGCCCACTCAGGGGAGTGCTTTATGCTCCTTTTCCCCCAGAATGGGTGTGAAAGGTGACTCATGATGAGCCCTATACGTTCTGGGATCTATTCTCTTCTGGGTACAAAAGGGGTTACACGTGGGACTTCCTGTGTATAGATGGAAGAATGTAGTCTTGTGAGTTTCTAGCATAGTATAGATGGAGTATATTCCAGAAGTTGAAAAAAAATACATGCACACTACACAACAGCCCACAGAACAGGGGTGGGCAAACTACAGCTGGGGCACAGGGTCATGGGCCTCATCACACGGCTCCCAAAAGCTGCAGTATGGCCATGCTCTGGCTCCTATGTTCTCCAATGGGAGCTGCAGGGTGGTGCCTGCAGATGGGGTAGCGTGCAGAGCCACCTGGCCATGCCTCTGTATAGGAGCTGGAAAAGGGACCTGCCACTGCTTCTAGGAACCACTTGAGGTAAGTGTTGCTCGGACCCTGCATCCCCTGAGCCTCTCCCCACGCCCCACCCCCCTACCCCAGCCCTGATCCCCCTCCCTCTCTCCAATCCCCTTGATCCCAGCCCAGAGCACCCTCCTGCACCCCAAACCTCCCATCCCCAACCCCACCCCAGAGCCCACACCCCCAGCCAGAGCCTGCACCCCTTCCCTCACCCCTGCCCCAGCCCTTATCCTCCTCCTGCCCTCCAAACTCCTCAGTCCCAGCCCATGGCACCCTCCTATACCTCAAACTCCTCATCCCCAGCCCCACCCCAGAGCCCGCACTCCCTCCCACAGCCCAACCCCAATTTTGTGAACATTCTTGGCCCGCCATACAATTTCTATTCCTTGATGTGGCACTCAGGCCAAAAAGTTGGCCAACACCTGCCATAGAAGACTAATCATCAAAAATGTAGAGAGAATAAACAGATAAGAAACAGCAACGGTATATGAGCTGTTATGACTAAGATGAGCCAAAATTTAAGGGTGTCAGCTTGGCAACAGCATTTTTAATTTAACAAATGCAATTACCCAAGATATGAAAGTGAAAAACACAGTAAAGCCAAAGTGTAACTGGAAAGGTCATGGTCCAGGAGTTCTAAATGAGGTGAGGCTCCAAAGGGGGACGAGAAGGTATTAAGAAAAAAGAGGAGACAGAAAGAGAGAGACGAGGAACAGAATGCAGACAGAAGAGGTGGAGGAAGAGGGATGGGAAATCTGTTGAGAGGGGAAATATTGCAAAGCTTATTGTCTTAGCTCAATAAAAGACTGCAAGGGTCAGGCCAAAGTGCAATGTTAAAGCAAGAAGTTTTAAAAAAGAAAAAATATGAGGAAAATGTTAAGCATGAGGAAATAAAGGTGGAATCAAAGATGAAATCATCATTACAATTGATTCAAAATATACAACAGAGAGAAAGAGAGGACTGAAGTCATTTTGTTAATATCCAGCAAGATGGTGTGTTTTTGGCATCAGACTATATATGTTAATAAAGAAATAGACTGTTTACTCCTCTAGTATGTGTCTCCCTTGTTTCTGCTCTTCCTTCTCTGCTCATTCTCATGAATTTCAATGCATCTTTTCTGATCTTTTTCATCAGCTATTTCCCTTGTTCTCGTTTTTCTATCGTGCACCATTGTATTCAGGTTATTTCTCCCTGAGGCCACTCTTTCACTTTTTCTTTTTCCTTAAAAGACTTCTCTTTTCAAATTCAGTCTCTTTCTTCAACTTCTTGTTTACTCCTCTTTATTTTTAACTTGTTTGGTCTTCTCTTTCCTATTTCTCTTTCTGTCCTTCTTCCTCTTCTCCCCTTTTACCTTCCCTCTTTCCCTGAATTCTCTCTCTGCCCCTCAAACGCTAGTGTCTCTCCCTTTCCCTTCCCTACTTCCAAGAAAGAACCAGCCCCTTAAAGCCAGCAGATCACATTTCTTCTTTTCTCCTCCTGGGCTCTAGGTAGTCCAGCTGGGGCAGACAGCAGCTTGCCTCTTGCTCGGTGTCTTAGTTGCTCCCAGATCTTTGCAGGGTGAGTACTTAAGCCCCGATCCAGCCAAGCACCTAGGCATGTGCTTGACTTTAAACATGCTCAGCCCTGAACCTTCTCCCATCTGACACCCAAAAGCTCAGAATATAAACAAACATCTCCAGGTTAAGCTCAGAACCCATCCCCAGGTTCAGAATTCTTCCCCCTCCTACCCAACAACCATCATCATCTGGCTCAGACTCTCCCCTCCCCACATCCCCACCAAATCAGAACACCCACCTATTCATACCCTCCCCCCAGCATCCTCCAGGTGTGGAAAAGCAGGAACAGGCAGCAGAGGGCATGTGATCGTGATTTGAAATAGCCTCACATAACAAAGCCTCTATCCCCACTCTGTAGCTTCCACCCTGCTATTTGAACCCATGTGCTGAAGGAAGCATGTGCAAACAGTCACGCACTCTGCTGTGCTGTGCAAAACTGTGTTCCCTGCTCTGTGTCTCCTCCCTCAGCCACCTGTGGTCTATGTCCTGCAGGGTGGTAATTCCTCAGTGTCACCCAGCTCTATCCCTTTAGGGGCAGAAGCAGCTCCAAATCCTAGTGGCAGTGGGTGGTATTGTACTTTGCCATACCGTGCTAAACTACACAGCTGTGACATTGGTGGGTTTACCCCATTAGGCCCTAGTGACCTGCTGGCTGCCACAGCACATATCACTTGTCAGAGTCAGGTTCAAGATGAATATGCTCAGCTCCAGAACCAACTGCTGGCAGTGCTGAATTTAGACTGGAGATGACAGGGAGGGCTCAGCTCACTGGTGCTACCATAATCTGCTTGCTGGTATGTCTACTTGAAATGAAAGAGTTAAATCAAAATGGTTCTTATTTCTGATTTGCATTTTTCTGATCTTTTGGGTACTTACTTCTAGGACATCATACAACATGTAGGAGTATCTTGATCTGTTAAATCAACCAAATGTCCATTAGGAATACAATTTACAGTACCATATGTGTTTGAATATTCCCATGGTAAACATTTAGCCAAGGTCAAGGGTAGTGTTAATTTAATACCTGATCTATCCTCTATCCCACTATGCCTTGCACTTGCGGAGAGATTTGACCCAATGATCCAATAGGTCTTCTCCATCTCTAATTCCTAAGATTGCAATAACATTGGGCATGCTGCATCTTTAACTACTATATATAGTTTATGAGAAGCTGATTTGTTTTATTACGAATACAAAAAAAAATCATGATTCATCTTTAATGGGGAATGCAGATTTGTTTTTCTTTCATAACTTTATATTATTCAAAATAATGCGCGCTCTCTCTCTCTCTGTGTATATATATGTTCCAGATAAGCATGATATTCGAGGATGCTATTTGAGGAAGGACTGCTAGGCACAGATGGCGTTCACCTTTCGAGGAGGGGAAAGGCCTTATTTGCGCACAGACTGGCTAACCTAGTAAGGAAGGCTTTAAACTAGGTTCAACGGGGACAGGTGAGCAAACCCCACAGGTAAGTGGGGAACAAGACCTGGGAGATGGGTTGGAAACAGGAGGGAGCACAGGCTATAATGGCAGAGAGAAAGGAGGGTCAGGGCAAAGCTGGGAAGCAAGATCAAACCAGTATCTTAGATGCCTATATACAAATGCAAGAAGTATGGGTAATAAGCAGGAAGAACTGGAAGTGCTAATAAATAAATACAACTATGACATTGCTGGCATTACTGAAACTTGGTGGGATAATACACACGACTGGAATGTTGGTGTGGATGGGTATAGTTTGCTCAGGAAGGATAGACAGGGGAAAAAGGGAGGAGGTGTTGCCTTATATATTAAAAATGTACACACTTGGACTGAGGTGGAGATGGACATAGGAGATGGAAGTGTTGAGAGTCTCTGGGTTAGGCTAAAAGGGGTAAAAAACACGGGTGATGTCATGCTGGGAGTCTACTACAGGCCACCGAATCAGGTGGAAGAGGTGGATGAGGCTTTTTTCAAACAACTAACAAAATCATCCAAAGCCCAAGATTTGGTGGTGATGAGGGACTTCAACTATCCAGATATATGTTGGGAAAATAACACCGCGGGGCACAGACTATCCAATAAGTTCCTGGACCGCATTGCAGACAACTTTTTATTTCAGAAAGTTGAAAAAGCTACTGGGGGGAAGCTGTTCTTGACTTGATTTTAACAAATAGGGAGGAACTCATTGAGAATTTGAAAGTAGAAGGAAGCTTGGGTGAAAGTGATCATGAAATCATAGAGTTTGCAATTCTAAGGAAGGGTAGAAGGGAGTACAGCAAAATAGAGACAATGGATTTCAGGAAGGCGGATTTTGGTAAGCTCAGAGAGCTGATAGGTAAGGTCCCATGGGAATCAAGACTGAGGGGAAAAACAACTGAGGAGAGTTGGCAGTTTTTCAAAGGGAAGCTATTAAGGGCCCAAAAGCAAGCTATTCCGACGGTTAGGAAAGATAGAAAATGTGGCAAAAGACCACCTTGGCTTTTTTGCGTGACCTACAAAATAAAAAGGCGTCATATAAAAAATGGAAACTAGGTCAGATCACATAGGACGAATATAGGCAAATAACACAGGAATGCAGAGGCAAGATTAGAAAGGAAAAGGCACAAAATGAGCTCAAACTAGCTATGGGAATAAAGGGAAACAAGAAGACTTTTTATCAATACATTAGAAGCAAGAGGAAGACCAAGGACAGGGTAGGCCCACTGCTCAGTGAGGAGGGGGAAACAGTAACGGGAGACTTGGAAATGGCAGAGATGCTTAATGACTTCTTTGTTTCGGTCTTCACTGAGAAGTCTGAAGGAATGTCTAATATAGTGAATGCTTACGGGAAGAGGGTAGGTTTAGAAGATAAAATAAAAAAAGAGAAAGTAAAAAATCACTTAGAAAAGTTAGATGCCTGCAAGTCACCATGGCCTGATGAAATGCATCCTAGAATACTCAAGGAGTTAATAGAGGAGGTATCTGAGCCTCTAGCTATTATCTTTGGGAAATCATGGGAGACGGGGGAGATTCCAGAAGACTGGAAGGGGGCAAATATAGTACCCATCTATAAAAAGGAAAATAAAAACAACTCAGGAAACTACAGACCAGTTAGTTTAACTTCTGTGCCAGGGAAGATAATGGAGCAGGTAATTAAAGAAATCATCTGCAAACACTTGGAAGGTGGTAAGGTGATAAGGAATAGCCAGCATGGATTTGTAAA
Organism: Gopherus flavomarginatus; assembly: GCF_025201925.1. Lineage (NCBI taxonomy): Eukaryota > Metazoa > Chordata > Testudines > Testudinidae > Gopherus > Gopherus flavomarginatus. The sequence goes on from NC_066624.1 coordinate 90,617,347, forward strand.
GAACAAATCGTGTCAAACTAATCTGATAGCATTCTTTGATAGGATAACGAGCCTTGTGGATAAGGGAGAAGCGGTGGATGTGATATACCTAGACTTTAGTAAGGCATTTGATACGGTCTTGCATGATATTCTTATAGATAAACCAGGAAAGTACAATTTAGATGGGGCTACTATAAGGTGGGTGCATAACTGGCTGGATAACCGTACTCAGAGAGTAGTTATTAATGGCTCCCAATCCTGCTGGAAAGGTATAACAAGTGGGGTTCCGCAGGGGTCTGTTTTGGGACCGGCTCTGTTCAATATCTTCATCAACAATTTAGATGTTGGCATAGAAAGTATGCTTATTAAGTTTGCAGACGATACCAAACTGGGAGGGATTGCAACTGCTTTGGAGGACAGGGTCAAAATTCAAAATGATCTGGACAAATTGGAGAAATGGTCTGAGGTAAACAGGATGAAGTTCAATAAAGATAAATGCAAAGTGCTCCACTTAGGAAGGAACAATCAGTTTCACACATACAGAATGGGAAGAGACTGTCTAGGAAGGAGTATGGCAGAACGAGATCTAGGGGTCATAGTAGACCACAAGCTTAATATGAGTCAACAGTGTGATACTGTTGCAAAAAAAGCAAACGTAATTCTGGGATGCATTAACAGGTGTGTTGTAAACAAGACACGAGAAGTCATTCTTCCACTTTACTCTGCGCTGATTAGGCCTCAGCTGGAGTATTGTGTCCAGTTCTGGGCAACGCATTTCAAGAAAGATGTGGAGAAATTGGAGAGGGTCCAGAGAAGAGCAACAAGAATGATTAAAGGTCTTGAGAACATGACCTATGAAAGAAGGCTGAAGGAATTGGGTTTGTTTAGTTTGGAAAAGAGAAGACTGAGAGGGGACATGATAGCAGTTTTCAGGTATCTAAAAGGGTGTCATCAGGAGGAGGGAGAAAACTTGTTCACCTTAGCCTCCAATGATAGAACAAGAAGCAATGGGCTTAAACTGCAGCAAGGGAGATTTAAGTTGGACATTAGGAAAAAGCTCCTAACTGTCAGGGTAGTTAAACACTGGAATAGATTGCCTAGGGAAGTTGTGGAATCTCCATCTCTGGAGATATTTAAGAGTAGGTTAGATAAATGTCTATCAGGGATGGTCTAGACAGTATTTGGTCCTGCCATGAGGGCAGGGGACTGGACTCGATGACCTCTCGAGGTCCCTTCCAGTCCTAGAGCCTATGAGTCTATGATTAATTAATGGTCTTTATTTGGAAATATATTTAATATAACCATTAAAAAATCATCTTAATCAATAGGTGAACAACACTGATCAAATCCTGATGACCTTACTCAGGATTTTAACCTCTGGGAGTTTTGATTAAGGGGTGCTGAGCATCTCCAAGTTCTACTGAAGTCTATAGACCTGACTCTGCTTCCACAGAACTCAGTTGAAGTTTGACTATTCACTTCCACGGAAGCAGAATCGGGTCTTGACTTTAATGGGAGTTTTGCCTGAATAAGAATGACAGGTTTTGGTCCCATGTTGTTTGTACTTCAGATTTCTTAATTTCATCTGGGCATCTTAAATTTGTTATATTTAACAGAAAGCATGCAGTCTGTCACACAACATTATGTCAGTCTACTGCAAAGCACTGGATAGTGGAGAGCTTATAAGTAACTCTGTCCACTTCTGAGAAATCAGAAGGGGAAATTCAAAGGACATACACATGTACAGTAACAGTGATGGAGATGATAAACATATCTAAATGAGTTACCATTAAAACATTGTTTTTTTCATGAACAGTTTATTGAGGTGCCACTATTTATATGTATTGCACACACCTGCTGAAAGAGAAACATGATATGGATCCATAGCTGAGGCTGTCGGCTGATGAGAGTAAAACTGGATTTACTGTATAGGCAGTAATGACCCTTCAGGGGGCAGCTGAAGAACAGCTTTGCTACACAACTTCTAACAGTATCTAGAAACAAATATACACAATATTAACATCAACTACTTAAAAGAGATTTAACTACCTGATATTACTTTACACTTAAACATGCAATGCTTCTGGCTATAGGAAACTACTATTTTCATATCTGAAATATACCGATTATGTCTTCATTTTTTAAATGATATTTTTCACTTTCTCACATTTCAACGTTTTTTATCCAGATAAGAGTAGCTATTCATTTAGTTGGTATCATTAGTTGTCTGTAAAACTCAAAATGGGTGAAATTCAGCACTGCTCAGAGGGCCAGCACACAGGCAATGTATCACTTAAATTGAATATAAGCCACAATAAGTAGTGCATAGGCTCTGTACAGATCCTGTGCACAGGACTATATTTCCCCCACAGAACATCTAAAACTCCACTGTTGTGCACCTTATATAGCCCTTTATCGCTGACTCCACAGAGCAGAGTTAGGCCTTTAGTGTGTATCACTTCCTTCTTGTTAAAGAATGCTCTGAAGCTTGTATTTTACACTCAGAGTCTTGCTTATTAAAACAGACAGATATATTTAAACAATTCATTCTTATTTAAAAGAGTTGGTTGAAAGAGCATCCCATGTTAGGTAGCAACCAAGTGAGACTTTACTTTTGGTCCAAGTTAATGCAGCTCTCACCCAGGCTTGCTCAGGCAAAAATTGATTTCAAAAGGGGTTATGCCCAAAATAATGAATTCAGGACTTTTCCCTTCAAAAACAAAAGTTGAGCCATTATCATTCGCTAGAGCATTGGCTAGAGCAACCCGCTCTGTCACTGAATAGATTGACTGAAAGCCACAAAAAAGTTAAATATATTTACAATACCAATATGCATGCCACATGTTTATTATACAGCAGTACTTAATACAGTCATCCTAAAGGTTACAATAAGAGCAGTATTGTTCAGGGTTCAATGAACAATTTGGCATTCTGAGTCTGTCATCAATTTAAAGGACTTCGGGCTCTATAAATGTCACTTCTCATCACGTGTATATAAAATAATCATCTTCATAATAACACATTGCTCGTAAATATCACCTTCCAACCCAGGATCTCAAAGCACTTTGCAAATATTCACTAATTAAGAGTCACAACCCCCAAGTGAGATAGGGAATTATTGTACCATCATTTTACAGCGTGACTTGCTGTCAGACAGGGGCAGAGGCAGTCCCTTGCTCTAACCTCTAGACATCACTGACATTAGTGCAAATACAAATATTTTCATAGAAAAAATAATGGAAAGTTTTAGTTTTGGGGGTGGTTTAGCATTTAAAGGTTGATGAATGACATGGGGAAGTTTGCAGAAACTTCTATACATTCATAGGTGTAAAAACATCAAATCAACACTTGGAATAGAGATTAGATTGTCTCACTGGAACAGACAGACTCTCCCCAAAGGTCACAGCTTGATTGGCTGGTTGCAAGGTTATGTACAATCAAAATAGAGAAGGTGTTTTTATTTTTCACAGACCTTCATTGCTCACTCATGTTTTTCTATTGAAACCAGTATTGGCTCTGTATATTTTTCTCAACCACATTCATATTAGTTATCCATAAACAAACCATGGTGGTGACATGCAACTTGAAAGCACCCTCAGTGTGACGTTCTTAATTCAGATGGCTGTATGCACCGCATAATATATTATAGTGTGATTCTGATCATATTTATGCTAGGTTTAACTGGAATGGCAGCACAGACACAGCCCTTTAGATGCTTGTTTCCATTTTTGCAAAATGTTGACTTGGAGGCTTTGTTGAAGGTTGAATTCTTTGTCCTGGCTGTGCTAAGCTCAGTGCAAAAATGCAGGCCACAGCTGTGACTTTCCACCATCTTTGCATGTCACCCATTGATAGAATGGCTGGCGGGGACAGCCAGGCCCCCAGTGTAAATAAGAGCAACTCTGATGGTGCTTTAACTTATGCCCAGTTGCGTATCACCCTAAGAGGCCATTTCAGCAGCTGGGAATAGCCAGATCAAACATGCTCATTCTACATCCTGATCCTCCCCATCTATAACCTTCACACTGGAGTATCACAAAGGAGCCATAATGTAATGGGGAATCTGGCCCTGAGATTTATTATTCAGTCAGTGGACCCATCCAGCAATCATTCTGTGCATGCAATGCCCATTGATGCTAATGATATAATTGAGGTTGGCAAAACGAGGGATGATTTTGCACAATTTAAATCCCATTTATATGAACCCTCTCCCCAAGATTAAGCAATATTCAAACAAAGACATTTTTAATAAGGTAGGTCTTAGAGGGTCTAATTCTCCATGGAACTGCACCTTAGTTTGTTATGTCTGTGCTGACAGTGTAAAGTACAATCAAATCAGACTTCTCAGCTCATTTACAATGATGGTTCCATTTGATATGCACTTTGCACAAGTGTAGATGACTTTACAGAGTGCAGGCAGTGGAGAATCAGTCCTAGAACATCAGTTTTCCTCCACGAGAAAGATAGCTGACATCCATTCTGTCTTCATAAGGCCTGAGTGCAGGGTGTGTGTGTGTGTGTGTGTGTGTGTGTGTGTGTGTGCGACCGCTGTGCTACTTTCCTCACAGCTGCCATCCATAGACTGGAATAGCAGACAGCCCTCCTTGCTAGTTGATGGAGCCACCAGCTCCATATATATGCCAACATGCCATTCCTGACATGCTATTCTTGACATGCTCAAGTGACCTTCTTGTGCCAGTTTAAGCAGGGACAGTTCAGCAACCTTTTTGGGGGATGAGAAGGGCTGTGCAGATACCCCTATATAACTGCTCACCCAGGAGGCTTCATGTGCAGCTCCTCTGAAATCATAGTCCTTTGCACCCAGGGCAATATCGTCCTTAGTGACTGACTTTAGGAAAAGACACAACCTTTCTAAACTCCCCAAGCTTCACTGCAACAGAAAGAAGAGCAGAGTGCCTTTCTATAGCTTTGTCCATTGGCGCATTTTACTGCCAAGAATATGCATTTAGGCCTTGATCCAGCAAAGCGTGTAAGCATATGCACAATCAGGGGCGGCTCTAGGTATTATGCTACCCCAAGCATGGCAGGCAGGCTGCCTTCAGTGGCTTGCCTGCAGGAGGTCCCCGGTCCCACGGATTCGGCAGCATGCCTGCGGGAGGTCCACCGAAGCCGCGGGACCAACGGACCCTCCGCAGCCATGCTGCCGAAGGCAACCTGCCTGCCACTCTCATGGCGACCGGCAGAGCGCCCCCCATGGCTTTCTGCCCCAGGCACGTGCTTAGCGTGCTGGTGCCTGGAGCCACTCCTGTGCATAATCCCGTTTAAGTCACTGGGACCACTCTCATGTGTGTAGTTATGCAAAGCACATGCTTTGGTAGATTAGAGCTTTAACCTATTTCCAATGGGGTTACTAGTATTACAGGTTTTAGATTTTGTATTAAAATGTAACTATTCACACTAATATAAGAGTCAGTTGAGAGAATTTGTGGCATATCACATTCAGTAGTAGAGCATAATTCATTAATATTGTTTAGTACATTACCCTTTTTGGCACAAAATATTCCTGAAAATTGCCTAGCTACCCATAGCAGGCATTTTTTCAAACACCCAGCTACTTCTATACTGATTCTAACATGCTACATTTTCATATTTAAGAAGCTTATTGAAACACAACATGTTTTTAGAAGTTATAATATTACCCCACACAAAGATTTTCCTTCTCATCTACTGTCAGCAGTATTGCATCAAATACATGTCATTAATTGCTATTTCCTATTGTAGGGGTCGGCAATGGGGGCTGCGGGAAGCGGTGCAGGCCGAGGGATGTGCTCGCCACTGCTTCCTGCTGCCCCCATTGGCCTGAAGCAGCGAACCATGGCCAGTGGGAGCTGGGATCGGTCGAACCTGGGGACGCAGCAGGTAAATAAACCAGCCCGGTCCGCCAGAGTGCTTATCCTGGCGGGCTGTGGGCCAAAGGTTGCCAACCCCTGTCCTATTGTAACACCTCATCATATAGCTGCATATTTTTAATACAATGTTGCATTTCTATAATCTCTTACCTGGGGCTCCCAAACATACATTACTTAAACCTCACAGTGTCATTGTGAGGTCAATAACTGTTACTGTGCTCTTTTCACAGGTGGATGAAAGTTAAGGGATTTGTCCATACTTTCATACTTAGGCCTGGTCTACACTGGGTGGGGGGAGGGGGGAATTGATCTAAGTTACGCAACTTCAGCTATGTAAGTAACGTAGCTGAAGTCAACATACTTAGACCAACTCACCACGGTGTCTTCACTACAGTGAGTCAACTGCTACCGCTCCCCCGTCAACTCTGCCTGCACCTCTCGCGGTGCTGGAGTACAGAAGTCGACAGGAGAGCGCTCAGGGGATGATTTATCATGTCTAGACTAGATGCGATAAATTGACCCCCGCTAGATAGATCACTGCCCACTGATCCAGGGGGTAGTATAGACATACCCTTAATAGCCTGGGACAGAATCCGTGTGCATTCATACTCCTGCTCTAACCAATAGACAGCCCATTCCATCTCGTAATGATAGTTACTTTTTACCTTTGTATTGTAGATATGCAGTTTATAAGTATTTGTGGGACATTCATGTTAAACAATTTATTACCAAAATACACTTTTGCTTGTAAAGCACCTGCACACAATGAATACAGATGAACAAATTTGGGTTAAAATTTCCAGATCCAGAGACTCGGACTTTCTCACTATCCAGATGTCTAATGTTCCACATAATTCATAAGGTTTCATCATCTCAGAATCTGGAGTTTGCCTTGCTGCAACTTCAGCTCTGTCCTCTATTAGCTTTAGACGTATGTAGCTATCAGATTGCTTATGACTTCCATATTTGGCTATGCTTCTGAAAACGATTAGTTGTTAAGGAATTCTGTGACTTCCCAACTGAGCTGTACATATACTAAATTGGACACTTACCCCAGTCCTATCACTGTGATGCTTTGAAAAGCACCATGAATCAAAGGTATCTAGGGTATAATTCCTACTGACGTCAGTGGCATTACTGCAGAGATATATTTGACCCAACAGACCAAAATGTGCTCTCACTCACAGCTCTTCAATTTAAGTTTAGTCACGATCATCCAGATCCAGTCAGTGTATTTGCATCTGTGTACACGTAGCAACTGAGATCAGGCTTTGGCTACTTAATAGGATATTTTACTCTAAATGTACCTATTAGGTTAGGCAGGAGGTGATGCTTACAAAATAATGCAGAAGAGTCTAAAATAAACCAATTGCAGATACGCATAACATAGTGACAAAGTTTTGCATTTCCATGTTAATAAGATACAAACACACGTGAGCAAAAAGCTTCTTTTATCACCAGTACAAAGTAGGTGAACTGAAGCAAGGGGAGAAATGTGCTTGAGAATGATATTGTCCTGTATTTATTTACAGTAAGTGCATCCAAGGATATCATGTCCACAAAACAGAGGAATCACAGTGATCCTGCTGTGAGGGGCAGTGGGAGCAGGAAACAGGAATATTCCATATCCCATGCTCATGGTAGTACTGGTCTTCATGGCAGAGCTGCATAGTCCAATATATAGGTGGTAAGAGAGTGAGTCAGGGGATGGATGGATGTCTATCACTATGAGGTTTCTACAAACACACTTGCAGTGAGTGTGCAGAAGGCTCAGGCTCTATTCCAGTGCCTAGGCTGGAAAAGAATCTGTGGAGAAGATGAAGGGCTATCCCTGCCCATGGAGGTGGAGGTGAATACTGTTTGCTCAGTTCTTAGGTTGTTCCCCACATGAAGACTCCAAACAATTCACTCTGGCTTTGCACCAATGAAGAAGACAAGTTTGTCCCTAAACTGCATGTTATCAGTGAGATTCAACAATACACATGTGATCCTTGTCAACAAAAGGTAATAGTTTTTAAGCAATTTGTCCAACATTTAACAAATCAGAGTCATGCCAAATGCCAGTAATTCAGGATCGGCTTAACTTTTGTTTGATGTTATTTAAAGCAATGAAGTGCTAATACAGCAAAGATGGCTCTGCATCTCTTTAAAATAATTGGCCAAAAATGCGTAATGGAAAAAGGAAGGGAAAAAGTAACGAATTTCCTTGATGATATCATTATATCTTATATTTTAAACCCTGAAACTGATTTATACTAGAACTAGTTTAACACTATAAAACTAATTGTCACTTCCAAAAATAGAAAGGAAATTTTTAGCAATTTGAACCAACTTCCAGCTCTCTTAATAACCTGCCCCAGCTGACCTAAATCAAAGTTTATGGAAACACCAACTCAACCTTCAGATTAGTGACTCTACACACACCTCTATGCTAAATTGATTCTTAAAAGCTGTTACTGTGAAAAAAAACCAGACGATTCAAAGCAGAGACTGACTTATCATATGGCTATTTTAAGAACACTGGCTCAAGGAGTTGGAAGATAGATAAGTTAATACATACTTGAGACAAGATTGTTTAAGATTCCATGTACTTGCTGTCAGGCCAAAAGACACTGCATTGGGAGGGAGAGGAAAGGTCAGGGACAAGACAACATGACATAGGGTACGTCCTCACTGCAGAATTAGTTTGGTGATCAGCACTTGGGTGTGAGTGCCCAGGTTGGTCTAACATGGCTATGAGCCACCACCTTGCAAAGTCACTCCACTGCGGTTATGGTGCTGTTGCACTCACTGATGTAAGGTGCAAGGACATCTGGGGGACTTCTGGTGTTCTTCGTGCTACAGTAAGATGAGTAAGATGTGATTCTTTTCCAATGAATTGAGAACTTGTCTGCCTTTGGGACAGGAATTGTGGGAAGGCTTTAGAGGACAGCACTCAAGGGATTTAGCCTGCATCCACACTGCAAAGTGAATGGGTTACCAGCCCAAGTGTAAGCAGCACTCAGGCGTTAAGCTATATCCCAGCCTGGATAGGTAGTTCTAGTGTAAGCAGCACCACACTTAGGTGAGAGGTTTTGTGTGTGGATGGAAACTGGGTTAGGGGCAACACCCAAATAAAAGCCTAAGTGAACCCTGCAGTGAGAACAATCCCATAGTTTTGATTTATTTTACAAGGAGCTTATACATATATAATTTTACTGGTGAGTATTTTATGTATTAGACTGAACAGCTGAATGGCTGTCAGTTATGTCACATTCATAATAATATCCTCCCCCAAATTAAAGAGTATGGGACCCTTTCCTCTGGGTAGAGGCATAGTCATATATGTAAAGGATTTTGGTTCAAACAGCTAGACCAAGAGATGTAGGAATAATTGATTTAACAGCATTCGAAACACATATACAGAGGCAATAGAAAATATAAATAATTGATGAACCACAACTACAACAATAAAGGATATCGAAGGGAAAATTTAAAGCCCTAACCCAACTCCCACTGAAGCAAATGGGGAAACTCTCCATTGACTTCAATGGAGATCAGGCTGTAAATATATGTCATAACTCAGTGCAACAGCCAAACTACATTAAGCCAGGCCTACTAACACCAGTCAAAACATATTTCTCACTACATCTGTCTGAAGATCTCAAACTGTTAGCAAAGCAATAACCACCACTTTGTTTTTGCAAGACATAGGAGCAGAGATATTACAGTTTTTAACATAATTAATCATTCAGTGACTGGGCTAGGGAAAAAAGCAAAAGAAGTTAGCAATGTAAGGTCATTAGAGTCACTGCTTGATATTTACTCAGTTTGACTGGTCATTGGATTAGAGATAATATTAAACACTGATCTAGCAAACACCTATGTACATGCATAACTTTATGTGAATAGTCCCACTAGTTTAACTTTACTCTGATAAGTAAATTTCATTTATGCCCATATTTGTTTGCAGGATCAAGTCCTTAACAAGGAAATAGAAGCAACCATAAAAAGTGAAATTTTTCAAAACCTCAGTTTTAACCCATTTTCTCCTTCACTGCTTTCCTTTACCTATCTAATTTCTTTTGTTTTGAAGATGGAAACAATAGAATAATTTTTTAGAAAAGAATAAGGGAAAAGGGAATTTTTAAATGTCATCCTCAAGAGAGGCCCTTTGTTCTTCATCTTGATTTTGAGCACTAGCGGTTTTTCAGTTTGGCAGATTATTGTGTGTTGTCACAACTGAGGCAGAGATATTTCATCTCCAGTATATTCACCTGAAATGTTCCTGGATAAGATATGGTTATACTGACATCCTGAAGGGCAAGCTCAGCTTTTAGTGTAGTAAACTTGGTTCTCTGAATATGAACGGCAAAAGCCACATCTGGAAACATATGGATCTGTATAGCTTTATAATGCTTTTTCATCCTCCCCTCCCTTCCCCTCCTCCCCACCCCCATTATGCTGAAAAGTCTACATCAGTTGCATACCAAGTGGAAACAGGCAGTGATAAGGCATCTTTGTTGCAGGGTCCCATCTTCAAAGTTGAAGAATATTTATCTGATTTCTATTTATAATGATGAACCACCTCAAAAAAGCATCTACCCAAAGCCATTGGGGAACAGCAGGACTCATTGCTCATGGAGAGAGAAAGAAGCAGGGCTCTGAACCCAGAGGCCTAGTTTGGTTTGCAACCCAGCAGGGCCGGCTCTACAGTTTTTGCCTCCCCAAGCAGCAAGCGGAATTGCTGCCGCGGGCGGTGGGGGCAGTCCATGTACCCTTAGGGTGGCAGGCGCGTTTCCGCAGCGGTGGCAATTCAGCAACAGCTTCTATGTTTAGCTGTCCACGGTGGCTTCAGCTAAACACAGAAGCTGCCGCCGAATTGCCGCTGCAGCGGAAACACGCCTGCCACCCTAAGGGCACACGGACTGCCCCCGCCGTCAGCAGCGGCAATTCGGCAGGCTGCTTGGGGGCAAAAACACAGGGACTGCTGCCCCTTTCAGACTGCCGCCCCAAGCACCAGCTTGGAATGCTGATGCCTGGAGCCGGCTCTGCATCTGAGACTGGGAGAGTCTGCTGTTCTTTGTTGTTGCTCCTTACATTAACTTGTTTGGTCTCCCTTTGAGGAACATCCTTGCTGATTATGTTTTCTTTCTCTTGATTACAGTCTGATTCCCTTCCGGTCTTCCCTTCCCTCTCCTAAAGGAAGCAAGAGCTCTCACAGTTCCATAGCCTCTCCACACTCCCCTCTGCCCTGCAACAGAAACCCTCCCCTTCTTCCAAAGGGCTGCTGGACCCACCTTCCTTCCTTTAATCCCCAGGTCCTCTCCACTCTGGACTTGGTGCCAATTCCTCCCTAACTCCTGCCTTACCTTTCAGTGAAACCTGCCTCACCCTATCTGGTCCATGAGCCAAGGGAGGGGTCAAGAACTAGCAGCATGAGGAAGCAGGTTATCCCAGCCATGCTGGCTGGTGAAGAAGTATAGTTCCAGTCAGTGAGGAGGTGGGTTGCATTAGTACTTGCTCCTCCTAAGAGTCCAGATCTAATTCACCTCCCAGCAGCCAGAATTCCTGTTTCCTTTGCAGCACAGTGCCCAAAACCCCTCATAGGGAATTAGCCCGTTGCCAGGCAAGATCCACCTAGAGATTAGTTCATTTCCTATGCTTAAATTAATGCTTCCAATTACTTTGCTAGAATGAACATGCACTTGATTTACTAGTTTTCACTATGATCACACATCTGTGCAGTCTGCAGGCAGGAGTGTGTTAATGTTCCTATTACAATCCTTGCAGAGCTGGGATTCCACTGAAACCTGACGACCACAATCAATGCCCACAACAAAGCCATTCTGAATATTAACACATCAATTTTCACAATGCATACATTTTAGATTTTGGATGAGTCTGCGACTTAATACTAGTCCCAAAAAATATGATGCCAACTAATGCATTTTGGCATAGACAAAAATATGTCTAAAAACATTGGCCTGTGTCTCTGTAACTTTGTGGTCACAGTGAATTAGCAGAGGCTCATGTGTTCTAAATCAACGTTTGGCTTATGGCATGTTTAAATTTACCAAAAGAGTGCAGAGGCAAACACTGCAGGGGAGCTGTGATCTTTTCCATCTAGTCTGTCATATGGTACCAATTATCTCTCAATTCAGCATAAAACATAACAACCCCCAGATTCAGGTTCACTGCAAACTAGATCACTCCCTGCCCCCCTTTTATGGAATTTCTGTCATAAATCCCATACAATTTTTGTTGTTTATATTTTATCCTATAGAACTACCAAGAATCAGACGTGACTTACAACTGGCACAGCATATGCAGAATGTTATAATATTTTCATATTTTCATTGAATGGAATTACATTTCCAATCTGATTTTGATGTTAATTCAATACCAAGCTTGCCTTTGAATGATAAATTAGAAATCTCTAAGCTCTTTCCCTGGAAAAAACAAGTTTAACCTCTGGCCAGAGATGTGCAGATTCTAAAATGTCCTCCATATGCAGGCACTCTCCAATGTTTTCTTTCTCATGAGTCACCTGTCACACAAATTACTTGTAAGGATTTAGGATGTGGGTACTATAGTGGTAGCATTATTATATCAAGTATCTGAAAAGGCAGTAATGCAAGAGAAGAAACATCGTCCCTCCTTCACCAGTTGTAAACAGACAACTGCAATTGTATGGGTATAGCAAGGAGTTGTTAGGCACAGCAGAGAGAGCATGAGAAGAAAAAGTTGTCTTGGAATGTGAAGCATCTGGTACCGGCCAATTTCAAAGACAGGGTATGCACTAGATGGATTGCTAGTCTGATCTGCTAGGGCAATTCCTATGTTCCTATGACTTAAATGCTTAGAATAAGGGTGACGGTAATGGCATAAATAAGGGGACTAACATCACAGATGCAATCATCTTAAGTGGTAATTGGTAAGAATAAAAAGTAAGCCCAGTAGATGGCTGTGAATCTTGCACTGGGTCTGGAGGAATAATCAAGGCTAAATTCTTTAAAAAGAAATAAAGGTAGTTTCAGCTCTAAGCTAATTTGCTGTAGTCCTCACTGAGTTTACTCTGAAAGTTCATGACACTGAATAGAATGATAATACTTCCCGCTGGTATAGCATCTTTAATCTAGGGATCTCAACATGCTTTACTACACTCATTATTACCCCTGTTTTTCCAGACAAGTAAATGGAGACACAGAGTGGTAGAATGGTTAAGTGACCTTTCAAAGGGCACACAGTAGGGTCAATGAATAGTCTGTGAACAGTACCTAGGAGTCCATGTTGAGTCTTCTGTTCTTAATCACTCAACTTACAGAGGAACTGAGGGGGTTGGAAATTCTAGCTAACATAAACTTAAACTTAATAAAGGGACTGGGGAGTACTCAGGAAATTATAGACCAGGGAATTTGGCCTTTGAGATAAGCAAGATCCTTGAACACTGATAAAATATATTAGATCACAAAGCATATGGAGAAGTATGAGCTGCTGAAAACTACTTTGCTTTGTTTAATAAAGGGTAAAATCACGTGATAAATATGGTAAAAATTTTCAACGACAAATTCAGAGGGTTAAGTAAGGGTGAAGTGATGGACATAATATACAGGAATGTCTAAAAGGTATGTAAGGTATGGAAAAGAAGCAAACATGGGTAAACCGGTTCAAAACAACAACTGAACTAAATATTCAACCCAAAATGGAAGCAAATCCAAATCAATTAATTTTGTAGGTTTCAGATGACTTCCTTCTGGCACTATACCAAAATGTAGAGCTTCGCTCCAAATATTCACTCATGCCAACACATTAACTTTGTTCTATTTTGACCTTAAGCACTTGCAGTCATACTCTGAACTTGACCATGGTCTCAGGCCCTCTCCACAATCAAGCCATCCATCCATCTTCATTTCCCATCAAAGTCCCCCTGAATCAATTGCTCTTCAGGCTGATGTAGTTAAGGCACATCCATTTCATAGCCAACAGTACACAAGGTTACTGAGGTGGCCAGCCTCATGTCCGGCCACCTTTGACTGCCCTAACCTGATGGATCAGGTACCCATTCTGCAGCTATGTGAATTGGAGATGGCCTTTCAGTGTGAGATCAAGCAAGATGCAAACCCATGACCTTCTGGAATGTAGTCAAGCACCTTAACCACTAGCCACCACACCTCCAATCTCTAGGATGTAAATCATTAGATCACTGGTTCAGTTCAAAATCTGAACCCTCTTTGGGCCTAAACACCCCAGAATGCACTGCACCCTACAAAATGTGATAACATAGCTGAGGAAAATGGTGATTGTTTTTGTTTGTTTGTTCAATATATAGGGGCAGCTCCTCAGCTAGTGTAAACTGACAATATACACCATCTGAGGATCTGACCCCACAGTTTTTAACCTGAGTGTACCTTTAAGACTGTAAAGTCCAATGTACAAATCAATATTGCAGGGATTTTCAAATACCATATAAAGAAATATTACACTCCACAGAGACTGAGTAATACTACTGGCTGAGTGTATAAATCAATAAGGAGTTTGCAAAACATATGTTGTAAAGCACAAATACTGCTATGCAAAGACTATGAAGTACACACAGAGTATGCAAACCAATAGAAAAGAAACTTGGTCAAAACACAGTGTAACAGAGCAGAGAAATACATATGTATGTATGTATTTGTGGTAGGTCAATCAATGTATTTATTCATGTCAAGATATAAAGAGAATGAATGAATGAATGAATAGCCACTATCCATTATCCACATCCTTGCTAGGAAGAGTAACAAAGTTAGAAACATGGGCCTGATTCTCTTCGCACTAGTTTTAGACTGGTACAATGCCACTAACGTCAAGGAAGTTATTCCCATTTGACTGGCTTGAACAGAGTTAGACCCACTGTCAAACTCACTAGAAGAAAGATTGTTGAGAGCGGTGTTGATTGGCATTTTCAAGGTGCTGAAAGGGATGAGGCAAGTAGATGTTTCTACAAACCATTTAAACTGCTAAATACTAGGAGATACATTCTGCATTTGGATCCCTGTATTCAATTCCCACTGAAGTCAAGGTTGTCCCATGCCTATAACCAGGAAAAGATTTTAGCCTTAGGACTCAGGGACACAGATTTTTTTTAAAAAACATTAAGGAAAATGACAGACAAAATGAAAATTGTTGCAAAGCTTTTTCACACAGATGACGAAGTTGTAGGACACTTTACCTACAGCACCAGCAGAGGCAACTAGATTATATACAGCAAATATGTGAGGTAGTGATGGCCAGCCAGGCCCTCACTTCTAGAATTCAAAACTACAGCCTAGATAAGGGAGTTTGCTAAGTGGTGATCTTCACCACTGCTTCTCTAAGACCTTCCCAAGAAGTTCCTTCCGGACCTACAGGAAGCTCTGCCCTCTACCAGGGAAATGATTTATTAGGTTTGGGCAGAAATCATGTTCAGTTTGTGTTTAATGTATTAAGGGATATGCAGGAATAAAGCAGTGTTGGAACAAATCCTTATGGGTTATGGGCACCTGCTGTCACTGTTGCTTATGATACTTTTGAACAATGTGTTTCCAGCTTAAGTGAAAATTCAGGTGATCACGTTTTGGAAGTACCAGACTGAGATTTTGTAAGGGAAGGGAGTACACACTGTATATTCAAGGAAGTACAATACAGGATATATTTTGCCCTAAGAAGTTTACACACATTTTATGTTGTGGTCAACAAAAACATAATTTAAATTCAGTATAACTGCAGTACTGTAGGGCCAGATGTTTCCACCCTCACAAACATCAAATAGTAACTTACTCCAGGAACAGCCACACTGAAATCAATGGGACTTCTCACAGTATATAGTATTATTTACAGATTTTAAGACCAGAAGGGACCATTAAATCATCTGACCTCCTGTCTGACAGAGGCCATAGAATTTCATCCAGTTACTCTGTTGAACCCAATAACTTGTGTTTGGCTAAAGCTTATCTTCCATAAAGGCATCCTCTCTTGATTTGAAGACATCAAGGAATGGAGAATCCACCACTGCCCTTAGTAGTTTGTTTCAATAGTTAATTACCTTCATTGTTAAAAATATATGCCTTATTTTTAACTCCCCTTGAGTAAGAGTGACAGAATCCAGCCCATAATCTACTTGGTGCTACTTACATCTAATACTGTTCTTTGTTAATTTGTGTGTATAATATACATTAAAAGTTATATTTAAAAAGCCCAGGAAAGGACATGACCCAAATCAAGTGTTATTTTGGGGGAATTTCTTGTACTCTCCATTACTGGTAAATTGTACTGCTTTATTACAACATCCTCCTATCCTCCGCATTGTTTCTTTCCTATTTTGCATATGTAACACACACACCCAAATTCAACAAATTCCTGCTTAACTGACACAAAATCAACCAAAGATATGTTTTTTAAAAAATCTGATAATGCAAAAATAGCTTTATAGAGAGCAAAACATGCATAAATTTGAATGATCTCCTGTTATGACATACAGAAATAATATAGGTCAAATAACTGCCAGATTTTGGACTGAGCAATTTATGGAATATCTGAAATATTAACAAGTTGTCCCCTGTGTAATGAGCATGAGTGAGTTTCTGTGAATGTATTTCGAATGAGTCACATAAGTTATCTATCTTACTCAACAAATATGTCCTTACTCATCACGTTTCTTCAAGAACTTTAGTTGATGATTTCCCAGGAAATTACAATAGTCTAAATGAATTGTGAAATAATGACTTGCTTAAAACATCACTATATTAGGGCTTTTAATTAATATGGCACTAAGAGGAACAAAATGTTTAAAAATATTCACTATATTAAAAGAAGACATAGACTCGCAGTCAATTATTTAGGCAAACTCACAAGTCAGATTGTTCATTCTCAAACGCCCTCTGTCATTTACTGAAACAGTAAGACATACGAATAACTTTGACAATGAGAAGTGTTTCTAACAGCAAAGCTGGACTTCAGAGAATTTTTCTCAAATTTCTGCAAAAAAACAAACTTGGCAAAAAGTGTCATTCACAGGTCAATACTGCTTTTCAACTCCTTGGCCACAGAATAAATAAAGACATCTGGAATGGCATTTGATGCACAAATGTCAATGACTGAGACCTGCTTTATGTCTTACTATGGAATGATATTTTAAGTGACCAGAAATGAAAGCTTTCTTATCAGATTTATTGATTGAACTGAGTCATTCAGCTATTTTCTACAGTTATTTAGCCCGACTATAAACGCCTTACTCCCACTGGTGATCAATACACCTATTGAAGTAAGTGGGACTACTCACATGAGTAGCTCAGCAATGGGAGTAAGATGTTCACAATTAGAGCTGGGTGACATTTGTAAACTCAGGCAAAAAAAAAAAAGATAAAAAAATACCAATATTTTTCAGGGAACTGAAAATTCACTGAATTTGAACTTAATTCAGCTAATAGTTTTGGCAAACAAACAAACAAAAACTGATTTTTTTTGAAGTTTTGAAAGATTTTCGAAATGAGTCCTGTTGATGTTTTGTTTAGATACAGTTGTTTCTACATGACATTTGAAACATTTCATTCAGCCTGAATATGAGGTTGGGTTTTTTCCAGCATGAAAAAGCGAAGAAAAAAAATCAGTTTGGGTCTGAAATGAATTGTTTGTTAGGGTTTCCCCCCACTCCCCCCTCCAATTTGGCCACTGAACCGAAAAAAATTCAGTTGTTCACTCAGCTCTATTCACAATCTGGCCTTTAAGAATTTTAATTTGAAGAGGAGTAATGCACTGAGATCAATCCTGCAAGGTAGTTAGCACCTCCACAGGGGCCTCACAGTATCAGGCCCCATTTCATTATTGGCTATCAAGTGCTTGAAAACAATTATCTGTAGACTTGGCTTGACATGAATATTGGACATAGGGAAGGCCTCACTTCTTGGAAGACAGGCTTAGGGAGGTAAATGATGAGTAGGCTAAAAACACAATGTCTGTGCTAACTAAGGTAGGCAAATGGGTCAGTAAGCTGAGTGACAGAATGTCTGAACTACCTAAGATAAGGGGAGGGAACATCCAGGGAACCATTTACAAAGAACAAGTTAATAATGGACAAGTCCAGAATCCAAAGATGAGCAAAAGAGTAAGTCGTGCATGGAAAGTGTGTGGACAGAACATGCAATACAGGGATTGGTCCCTACAAAGTAACCAAGTCAATCCTAAAATGTGTGATGCAATGTATAGTAAATGCAATGATCTGTATAAATGTATATAAAGGAAGAGAATTGCTATGTAACTGGTTTTGTGATGTATCCTGCATTCACCCCTGCGTTTGAGTCATAAGAACATAAGAATGGCCATACTGAGTCACACCAAAGGTTCATCTAGCCCAGTATCCTGTCTTCCAACAGTGGCCAATGCCAGGTGCTTCAAAAGTAATGAACAGGACAGGACAGGTAATCAAGTGATCCACCCTCTGTCGCCCATTCCCAGCTAAGGACACCATCCCTGCCCATCCTGACTAATAGTCATTGATGGACCTATCTTCCATGAATTTATCTAGCTCTCTGGTCTACTCACTGTTGCTTTATGACAAAAATAAAAATACTCGAATGATAAAATGTGGAGTTGAACTGAGTGTCTGGGAAGCCAAGTAGAAAGAGGTCTCAGGGGGGTAGGGGAGGCTCCCAGCACTATCCACTGACTCTGCATGATGAAACTGAGAATCATTATAGAGTTCTGAGGCAATAGTAAATAGGGGACCAATTCAAATCCCATTGGGAGTCTTTCCACTGACTTCTAGTGGGCTTTGAATCAGAGCGTAGCAAAACAGAACACCTTTATTTGAGATTCTGGATCTGATCCTTTTCTGACCTATCCCGATGTACATCTATTTATCCTGATGTAAGAAGAGAATCAAGCACTGACCCTGAGCCCAATCCAGCATTCTTTGCACAATATTGCATTAACTTCAAAGGGAGTTTTGGGTGTGCGAGGACTACCAGGTTGGGGCCTCTGAAGGATGCACAATATCACTGAAGAAAAGGACAAAACCTATGAAAGAGGGTTCAAAATGCTGCAGTTTATAACAACGTCATTGTGTAAAAACGTGTTTCATCCAACATAAGAGCTCATGCTTAGAGAATCTTACTTAACAGTTTGCATGAGTACTGAAGGGTTTTGCTCTGGTTTTAAACTATTCCTTTAAGATTCCCATAATTTGAAAGGTTCAGAGCTCTTACCTTCAATAATACACTGATCTGGGCTAGGAATTTTCTTCCCAATCTCCATGACATATGCTTTCACTTTACTAAGATTTTCCTTTAAGTGCAAGTAGAGCTTATCCTGATATTCCACAGGATTTTTTATTGTTTCTGTACTTCCTTCATGGCAGTTTTCTTTAACAGATCCTGGCAAATTTTCTGATTCTGTACATTTGATACTTGGGTGTGAAACTGAAGAATTTTCCAGCTGCGATTCTTCAGTGTCTGGACTAAGAGGCAATTTGTCATTTTCTTGGCTAAGATAAATTTCTGTGAAAGAGATGCCAGCTGCTATATCTCCATTGTCCATGTCTTGTCCATTGTCTGAATCCATCCCCTTTGTACGGATTGCATGCAAAGCTAGACTTTTGGACCTGCAATGCAAATAAAGAGAAAGACAAATGGTTTGTGATAGGTAAGATAGGCTACACCATGCTGAAGAATCAGATAACAAGATTTCTGGCCAAATTCTGCTCTGAGTTACATCTGTGCAGCTACTTTGGTGCAACTCAAAGCAGAATTTGGGCCTAAATATCCTTTTGGTTGGCAAATACAAATAGCTTTTAATAAACCTGTATTTCACAAACAGGTACTCAGAACGCAAATCAAACCACAACTGTAGTAAGCAAAAGAAATCAGACAACAATATCTATGTAGCACAACATATGTATACTAGAGAATGCACCAGTATAGCTATCACTCATCACTACAATATCTCAGTATCCAGTCTGTCAATCACATTATAAAATAATATCATCCAGCAGTGGTTCAAGCAAATCCGGAGTTCTCTCCAAAGTCCTTCAGCTGGGCCACCTTCGCCACAAGCCCCAACATTCAGGAAGTGGTTCTCCACTCTCTTGTGTAATCATTTGCACTAGAGTAAATGAGGTATAAAATGCTACTACTGATGTGAGTGAAGAATTCTGATTTGGCAGCATTTTACATTCACTTTGAACAGCTGTAGATGAGTGCAAAGGTGGAAGGCAATGGAGAATCAAGCCCTCAATGGCATCCTTTCCCATAACTCCTTTCACAACACGGGAAACTTTAATCCTCAAAGGGGAGCTGGGGAACAGGAAATGCATACACAACTGGTGAATGTGTCTCTGGAGAGAATTAGGAGAAAAAGGGGACATAGGTTCCTTGTTAAACAGGAGAAAGGTGGAACCTATGACAGCCCCAGCAGAGGAGATGTCCAAATTCCCCAAAGGCTCAAGTTATCACCACAGAACACTAAGTCAGTATGAAATGGGTCATGCTCCACCCATGCAACACTGCAGCATGAGCAGTAAGCATCCCACTAGAATTGGTGAGGCCTGCATGTCCTAGGGGTACATCCTAGCTGCAAGTTCTTTGGGCTGGCCCTGGTCCCAACACACAACGAGTCTAGGCAGAATCAAGTTTAACTTGACACAAATTATCAATCCAGAGTAATTGAGGGCATATTCTGACCCAAAATATTGATACAAATATATTACCTAAACTAACGTTAGAGTTGCTATTATTAGTATCCAGAAGAGTTCTTTGAACCTTCATTTCTAGATCAGTAGTTCTCAACCTTTCCAGACTACTGTACCCCTTTCAAGAGGTGGATTTGTCTTGTGTACCCCAAATTTCACCTCACTTGCTTAAAAATCAGACATAAAAATACAGAAGTGTCACAGCACACTAGTACTGAAAAATTGCTGACTTTCTCATTTTTACCATATAATTATAAAATAAATTGCAACCCCCCAGATTGAGAAACACTGATATAGTATATAGAGCAGTTTAACCAAGTCATTGTCTGTATGAAATTTTAGTTTGCACTGACTTTGCTAGTGTTTTTCATGTAGCCTTTTGTAAAACTAGACAACTATCTAGATGAATTGATGTACCCCTGGAATACCTCTGCGTACCCTCAAGGATATGCATACTCCTGGTGGAGAATCACTGTTCTAGAGTGTTCTGTAAACAAACATGTTCCTCTTCCTTCTCTCTTGTCATGTTTGGGAAGGTTAAATACATAATTTAGAAAGATCTTTTCCAGCTCCGAGATGCCCTGACAAGAGATCTGGTTAGAATTAGACTCATAGTGCCCACAGGTATACTATAATTGCACTATTCCCTTAATGTTTGGATAAAGATTTATTGCAAGACTGATATGCATGAAAGCTACTCATGCATTTTACAGAATCATACCTGTTAAATCTCATATCCTTCCTTTCTTCTTTAGAAACCTGGCCTAAACTATATCTACGCACAGAGTCAGGAGTATTGTTATCCATATTTATTTTTTCCTCAAAAGCCTGTATTTTAACTTGAAGCTTTTCATCCTCTTCATTTTCATTCATAACAGATTTTAAATCATCCAACTGTACAGGAGATCCTGTTTCAACGGCATTTTCTGTCCTGAAGAAGAAAAAAATCAGGGGTTTAAGATGGTCATGCTTTACCCAAGATGACACTGACAGTGTCTCTCTTACTTTGAACCACAGAGTGTATCTGGTAAAATAATTGTGTGTCTAGTGAATTTCTTAGAAATTTGATTAATAATTTTTGGAAAAAGCTTTCAGTTCAATATCTATGTCAAAAGGATTAGAAACATTAAGTATCTATGACAACACTGGATTAGAAATAGCATGCACTATATCTGCAAAAGTAAAAACCACGCTTCCTCTTGATATGGCCTCAACCACATTCCCACCAGCAAACCTCTCAGGGAAATGTTTTTCAGTTGAATTTAGGCCAGTCCTACAAAGCTACTAAACAACCATTTATTACAGCATACTTATAAACCAACAGTAGAGCTCACAGTGGAGCCTGTGAATATTTGTGGTTTTACAAAATTGCACATGTACTTTCTCCTGAATAATTGTACTCTGAGTAAGAAAAACATATTTCAAAACTCAGCACTTGGGAAGAAACTGGTTTAGAGAAAATTTTAAGTAATCTGACTCATGTTCAACAAAAGAAATCCCAGAATACTTAAAATGGGCTTATTTAGAAGTCTGTGCAGCTCGAGTTTCTATTTAATAGAACAAAATGATTAGAAATTTACATTGTCATTAAAATGATCAGCACAGAGTTGAATAAACTCTGTGCAATAATAAATTTGGATTTAAAGCACCAGTTAGCATGAAGCTTTCACTCTTAAAAACATAGGACCTAATTCTGCCCTCAAACATACCTGTGAACCTCATTGATTTCACAACACTGATGAAAATGATTGTCCCAATGATGACACTGTCATATCATTATTGATGAATTCTGTCTGATTTCAGTGGAGTTACATGAGGGTAGCTAAAAGTAGAATAATCTGCACCTGCCAAATTACCCTGGCATGGAGAGAGCCCATTGAAAGCAGGTCATGAGATCCAATCCTAAATGGATCCACTTTCTAACAGGGCCACCTAGAGGATTCAGGGGGCCTGGGGCAAAGTGGGAGAGCTGCGGCCCTTGTACTCACCCAGCAGTGGTCCGGGTCTTTGGCAGCATTTCGGCGGCCGGGGGGGGAGGGGAGAGGGCTTCAGTCGCTCCGCATCTTCAGCAGCACCGAAAGGCCCCCCGCCGCTGAAATGCCGGCTGAAGACCTAGACTTCCGCCAGGCCAGAGCTCATGGGGCCGCTGCGGAGCTAGGGGCAAATTGCCCTACTTACCCCTCCTCCCCTGGGCGGCCCTGCTTTCTAACCCCCTGCCAACCGGGGTCACAAAGGAGCTGCAGCTGTTATTCCAGCTCATAGGCTAGTGTAGCAGCAGTGGACAAGTGACACTGCAGCTCTGCAGCCCTTCCAGCAGCTGTGGGGAAGCAGGGGCGGCCCAAGAGAAGCTGCCAGCAACTGGCACCCTAGGTGAAGCATGCAATCAGCCTCCCTCCTCCCCCCACCAACCCCAAAGGCAGATCTAGCCTGAGGTTTTTGGTAAACTGGGAAACATTTTACTCCTTTTTTCCTTTTAATGTCTTTTAAGCATTTTTTTTTAAAATGAGGCTTAATTATTTGGTTTGTCAGGCTGTCCAACCAATGTTTCTGAGATCAGATAAAACAGAGGCACGAAATTTTCAGAATAGATTTGTACTTAACAGCTAGATGATATTTCAGTCCAATTTCAAATAAAAATGCATTAAAATGTTAATTATAATTTTTATTATTACAAATCCAAAAACATCCATTATGCTATCCTGCTTTAACTGCTATTCCCACCACATCCAATATAGAAAGAAATAAGAGAACTCTTCAATGAACCTTAACCTGTATTTAAAAAACACTCTGCACTCTTAAAACATGACTTTTCTTCCTTTAAGTTTTGAAAATTCAGTCACTAGTTCTTTTAGATCCAGTTTTCCAGCTATTTCATACTCTATGAACATTGTGGCAAGTCCAACAAGTCTCTCTTGCACCACTGTTGAACGCAGATATGTTTTGTGATAAAGTTCCTCCTCTACCTTGGTGGATCCTGTGCTTATTGGTGGATTTTGCTAGCCTCAGAGATCTTCCTGTGTTGGATCCGGAGTTGAGAGGTTTAGGAGGGAACCCGGGCCCACCTTCTACCCCGGGTTCCAGCCCAGGGCCCTGTGGACTGCAGCTGTCTGGAGTGCCTTCTGGAACAGCTACACGACAGCTACAATTCCCTGGGCTATTTCCCCATGGCCTCCTCCCAACACCTTCTTTGTCCTCACCACAGGACCTTCCTCTTGATGTCTGTTAATGTTTGTACTCCTCAGTCCTCCAACAGCACATCCTCTCAGTCCCAGCTCCTTACACACACCTCACTAACTGGAGTGAGAGCCTTTTTATACCAGGTGTCCTGATTAGCCTTAATTAATTCTAGTAACTTCCCAATTGGCTACAGGTGTCCTAATTAGCCTGCCTGCCTTAGTAAGTTCTAGAAAGTTCTTGAGTGTTCTGGAATAGTCCCTGTTATCTTACCCAGGGAAAAGGGACTTGCTTAACCTGGAGCTAATGTATCTACCTTTGACTACTCTCTTGTAGCCATCTGGCCTGACCCTGTCGCAGTTTTCATCAATTTTAACTTTGAGAAGCAGAATTCCCCCCCAGCTACAAAAACTGGCAAAGTTAAAAGAACGCATAGAGCTACAAAAATATTGGGAAAACTGTTTGTGAGTTTATTTTCACAAACAAACTTCAGTATTTCTTCAGGAGTGGAATGTTTCTTAAGTTGTCTTGAAAAAGCTTGAAGCTCACTACACAAATCTGTAGCATCAATGTCTTTTGAATTTTCATGAGTCAATGCTGACTCCAGTTTTATACAAAATTCTCTTATCTGTTTTGCTGTTTTCTTTTGCAGGCTGTGGATATCATATAGAAAGCCAATACTGACTCTAGCTGCTGAATCTGTTGAAATCTTTCATCAACTGAGTGACTAGCAGTATCAAGGACTGCAAAGTAGAAATTCACTTTGAATCTTCGTTTTGGGTTCTGAATGAGTGTGTCTCGTCCTTCATATGAAAACTGCTGTTTCTTTTGCCAAATGCGAACTGCCTCTAGTTCAAATCTGTTAGAAAATTTATTTCTTCAGCAAGCTTGAGAGAATCTACCAGTATTCTTTCAAACCCTTCATCACTTCTGAATTCCTCCAGAATATTTTTAGTTTGCTGCAGTTTTTGAATAGCAGAATGTATGTTCAAGTTCTTTTCCTGAAGCTGCTTACCAGTGAGGTTAATCTCAAAAAGGATATTATACCACAAAATGAGTGAAATCACAAATTTGAATTTGGAAAGGAAAAGCCATTTGCAAGAGCTTCTGCATCTGAACATGCCATATTGCCAGATGATCCAGTAAAGGTAGTATCATCAGAAATTTCAATTAGGGCATCATAAATGTTTACAAGTTCATAGTAAAGAGGCTTCAAAGCATCAGTGTGACTCTCCCGTCTTGTCTAAGTGGTTTCACAGTTAGAGAATTCACATGGCAAGTCAGAATCTCCCAACAGTGTGTTAAGCCTGAGAAAAACACGTAAACACATTGCACAAGGTCAAAGAAACTGCTTGCCTCCAAACAGCATCTAGCAGCATCATTGACAACCAAATTCAGAGAATGCGCACTGCAAGGAACGAGAAAGGCCCTAGGATTGATTTCCAACATTCTCTTTTGCACACCATTGCCTTTACCCTTCATATTACTCCAATTATCAATAGATAATGACATTGTTTCAAGCTCTTGTAGAATAGTTTCAGTCATAAATGCTCCAGTCATCTCCTTCAGTGGTAAGAAACCCAAAAAATGTTCCTTTATGAGAACTTCAACATTATCTTCATATGCAGACTTTTCCCTATCCAAAAAATGAATGATCATCATTTGTTCAACATGACTCACATTTGGTGTACAGTCCAGTATTATTGAAAAGTATTTTTCAGAATGGGCAGCTTCTACAATTTTTTTTAATGGCATTTGCTAGGATTTGGATCAGTTCATTCTGCATATTTTTTCCTAAGCAATGAACCTGTTTTTCATGATCAGTTATCTTATATAGATGCTCCTTCATGACTGGATCAAACAAAGCGAGGCATTCAACAAATTTTAAAGAGTTTCCATTACCTGGAGTGTATAATTTTTCATTTAAAGAGAAGATATTTCAGGAAGGATCCCTGCTGTTTTGCTTGGTCCTTTTCCTTCTCAGCCTTTTGTTGATGATACTCAGCTCCTAAGGGTTTTCTTTATCCTCTTTCTGCCATGGGACATTTGAATATTGTTATGTACTAACTGTGCTCCTGACTGCAAGCATTATAGCATTAAGGATGGCTGACACACCCATCACATGGCTGGAGATTTAAACCACACTGCAGCCATCCCAACACATATTTTCACTGCTGAAAGGCTCAATGATTAGTAACACACACTCACTTACTTATTAAAACAGTTAGTTACAGCGTTTACATGTAAACAAAACGACCATTTTCCATGCTATAACCCGACACTGGTTGTTTGGAAAGTAATCCCCTTCTTCACGGTTACCCACTTGGAGTGTGACATCATCACTTTTGTAGTCTATTAAGCTTTAACACTGTTACTTTTCTTTTATGGACTTTATTTATTACATATGAACCAGTTATAAAAAAGAAAAGTTCATAATTATACAGCCCAATAATAATGCTAAGGTTTAATAATGCTTAAAGATACTCATATTTTGGATTTATAATGCTGAAAGATGTAATTCTTTACTCTTTGGCACCAAGAAACACAATTTTCCACAGTATTTGCTCAATTCTTAACCATCTACTTGCAACATGTGTTAAAATGACTGTTTGACATGTATCGACACGCGATATCTCTGCTCGACATGAATTTCTGGATATGCACCTTGATGTATATTCTAGTTAGGTGTCACTGGCACTGCAGCTCTTGCCGCTGGTGGATGTGTTTCATTGTGGCTGAGTTATTGCTTATCAAAATGGTGGAGTGGGTCATCTTGACCCTATGTCGCAAATTGGAAAGAAAATTTGCTAAAATATTATTTATTTTTGCAGTAAATAAAAGAGTTGACATATTAATAAATTATCAGAAATGTAGAGAAATGAATTATAATTCATATTCCCTTTGTACACACATGAGAATTGAAATAATGACATCTTCGTTATTTTATTTGTGGTTTTTTTCATCTTTTTCATTTTTTTTTAAATTTGATTTTTATCCTCAAATTTGGTGCCTCATCTAACCAGGCACCCTCGGTGACCGCCTAGTTCGCCTATATGGATGGGCCGCCACTGTGGGGAAGGATTTCATTCATCCAAACGGGATATTTGCCTAAAGTCTGATTTCTTAGACCAAAATTTTCAAACCTCAGTGCTAGGCACATAGATCCATACTGAAGATTTAAGTGCCTTGAAGCCTGATCTTCAAAGATACTGTACACCCACAGCTCTCATTGCCTGCAATAAGAGCCGAGGGTACACAGAACCCCTGAATATCAGGCCACTTTTTACAAAAGCCATAATATGGAATTAAGTGCATACCTACAGCCACTGTAGTTTGAACATTTTGAGCTTTGTTTTTATGCAGCAGTGAGGAAACTGAATTTATTATTATTAATTATGTTTACTACAGGAGTGCCTAAGGGCCAACCAAGAACGGGAGCCCATTGTACAAACCCAGAGTAGTAGATGGTCCTTTCCCTGAAGAGGTTACAATCTGAATAGACCAGACAGACATAAGGTGGGGGAAGGGGTAGACCACACGAGCAAAGTGAACTGTGTGATGGCAGCAAGTGGTATGTTAGTTCCATTGGGGTGGGGGGGAGTGTTCGTTCTTAGGTGGGGATAAGCTGAAAAGGGAAGGAAAGGGAGGTGAAGAGGACAGGCCAGGGGAGAAGAGGGTAAAATCAGACTGGTGTGCAGTGAAGCAGAGGTCAAAAGATCGTGAGGGAAGTGGGAGGGTTGGAGCAAACAGCACATCAGCACAGGATGAAGTAAATTCAGTCAACACCATAGGAAGTTCTCTGAATACTCAGTGCTCCCTTCCTTGACCACTCCTGTTCCTACCAGCTGGAGTCTGTGGCTGGCTCATCTCTGCAGTTTTTCTCCCTAAAGCCTGATGGGCGGGGGGAAAGGAAGGTCATAGCAGTCCTAGAGAGAGAGGGTATGAGGGGGAGTGTCTCCCCTGAACAGTTCTGGGTGCAGGGAGTGAATTTCACCCTTAATGAATAGAGTGCTACAGCTAAACCATTACGATGTCTTCCCTCTTCAAAGATATGGATATCACTACTATTCTGATGCATCCGACAAGGTGGGTATTCACCCACAAAAGCTTATGCTCCAATACGTCTGTTAGTCTATAAGGTGCCACAGGACTCTTTGTCGCTTACTACTATTCTGGAATACTCTTAGGTGTATCATGTGAATAGTCGGTATGTGCCCTTGCTGTTATTTTGTTATAACCAAGTTTCCCGCCTTCTCTTTTGGTGTGAGGCTGCCAACAGGGTCACAAAATTATCGAGACGACAAAATCACGGGGACAGTCTGCACCATAATTCACAGAGGGATGAGTTACCACATTTTACGGAGTCAAAACATACCTATGCCATACTTTAGCTTCTTATGTGTAATATTTATAGATTTCTTAATAACAATCAGAACCCAACCACAGGGTTAAAGAGTGGCATGTCAGTATTTTTAACTCTATTCACACATTTAAACGTTATATCATAATTTGAATTTTTTATGACCTCTTTTATTTTAAATGAGTGTCCGAATGGATAAATTATTAAATGCAAAACAGCTAGGTTTATGGAATGTCACAGATGAGAGTTAAAATGCAATGTTGCCAAATATAGCAGAATCTTGCTAATTCACATTCATGACTGGAAGGCCTATTGAGAATTTCCAAATATTGCAAATTATTGCTTATGAAAACAAACATATTTAACGGAAGCAACCAAGGAAACTGAATCACAAAATGTAAATTTTTCATTTGTTTTGATACAGGCAGTTTAGTTTTTTAATGTAGGCAACAGCTCCTGATATAGTAATAAATGTTCTGGAGACTATTTTGTAAAAGTAATGAAGTCTCAGCAATAAGGAACCTCACTAGAGATTTGGCTATCAAATCTTTGCAGAGATGTAGGAGAAGACTTAATCTCAACTACTGTTATCTCTCTAATATATGTATCAATGGTATGCCCATTACCATGTCAACCATGTGCTAATAAAATTATATATAGCAAATCCCCTGTACATTGGGATTTTGGAGTGGGGTATTTGATGGAGCAATCAGGTTTGTGGATTAGAGGAATGTGAACTAAACAGACTCTACAGAATTCTGAAATAAGAGCTGACTCTGAGTAAACTGAGTTTGGTTTGTTTTCACCTCTCCCCACTTGGAACATAATCCAAAGCCCACTGAACTCAATGGGAGTCTTTCCATTGGCTTGAATGGACACGGATCATGCTCTCAAAGGAAATGTTATCATAGTGTTTCTTTCAGGGAAACATTTGGTTCTATTTGTCAGATGTAAACCAACAGTGACTTTGTTCAAAACATGGTTCATTATAACTCAGAAGTCCAGAAATCAATAGCCTGGCTCAAACTCAACTAGCCTGCCAATACCAGGCTCCTGGGACTTTCAGGATAGCTGGTACTAGTCTTAATGGACAAAACAAAATACTCATCTCTTGGAATATCCTTGGGGTGCAGGCTTCATTATCTCTCTTCTGTAAGCCCAGGCTCACTGCAGTAACAATGTGACCTTTTGACATGAAGTCATTCTTAACAAGCAGGAAAGATGTAACCAACATGAAATACTTTACTGAGCCTACATACTGTGCATGGATGGAAGACAAGACGGGCTGTTTTTCTGGCTCCTCCAATCAAACAACAACAAAATTAACAATTGTGTAAAATCTTGGCAAAATTATTGAATACATGACTGACACTGCTGAGTTGGCCCTACTTACCCCAGAGCTGAATTTGGCCCAGCCTGTTTTCAGAAGAAAAGAGATGTAGAAATATCCAAAGAAGTATATAGAACATGTTTGCAGGAAGATTTTGGTGGCACCATATTCTTTATTACTGAATTACTTTTCAACTCTGTATGGTGAGGTATCAAAATATTATACAGGTCACCAGATGATCATAAGAATAATATTTTTATTCCTATACACTCTCCCCAACCAGGTGCTAAGAAAGTGATGCAGCACAATCCAAATATCTTTCTAAAAACACATGAAGGGTGGGATTTTCATAAAGCATACCATGCTGGCCTACCTCTGCTCCTGCTGCAGTTACATGGGAGGATCAGGTTCTACTACCAAGGCTCACCAAGCAGAGGTAGAATCTCTAAAAGACAGGTTGTATGTAAGCTATAGAACATTTGGATTGGAAGGGACCTCAGGAAATCATCTAATCTAACTCCCTGCTCAAAGCAGGACCAATCTCCAACTAAATCCCCCAAATGGACCCCTCAAGGATTGAACTTGCAACCCTGGGTGCCTTAGCAGGCCAATGCTCAAACCACTGAGCTATTCCTGTCCTCCCCCTCCAGCATTGGTAAGTATCAGAGCAATGCTCAAGGATATTGAATAAAGTTAGGGTCTACAGTCTTAAAAGCTTCAAAAAGACAGTGTCATCTTACTATCACTCCACCCTAGTGTGGCTAATGTAAAGACATTCTGTAACTGGGCAGGCATAACCTGTTAATGA
Organism: Gopherus flavomarginatus; assembly: GCF_025201925.1. NCBI lineage: Eukaryota > Metazoa > Chordata > Testudines > Testudinidae > Gopherus > Gopherus flavomarginatus. The sequence goes on from NC_066624.1 coordinate 90,647,551, forward strand.
TTTCTCAAATAATTCTGAACAAGCTGTGAGCAATGGAGATGTTCTGCTGTAAATGCTGCTGCATGTCTTGCTAAGGGAGAATTACTAGAATCAAACTTTATTGTCACTAGAACATGAGCTGTATCCCGTCAAACTTCGTGACCCATATTGTTTCCAAAGTTGATAGCAATGTCACCCTACAGTCCCATATCATCAGATGAATTTCTTAAATACAGCTACAATCCTTTATACCATAACAAAAGTTGCTTTAAAGATGCATAAACAGAAGAGAAAATGAAAGGCATGTGAATTGTAAATGACACCATATGCAAGACTTTGCTTCTCCTATTAAAAGAAGAAATAATTTCATCCAGCCACGATATAAAAATAAACAACAAAGAGCAGTCTGGCTTGCATGCTTACTTTGTTGTTCCCAGGAATGGTGGTTGGGAAGCTTCATTAGGTCTTGTATTTTTTTTTTTTTAAATTGACCATGACAGAATTCTAAGTTGGATCAGCAGACATTAACATTCTACGTTCACTTTTAAAAGTTATCTCTGGGGGGAATGACTTGCCTCTTTGTGATAGTAGGTGGCAATGCTAATAGACCATCACATGATTTTAATGATACTCTCCATCAAATGCATGTAAAATTCCCCATGTCAAACGATTTCAAGAACACAATTACTTAGAAGAAATCAGTTTTTCCTCATGGAAACATACAATTCCAGAAGGAACAGGTTATTGTTCATGCACACAAATGAAAAATCTATTTCTCTTTCACAGCACAAATACGGTGAATTGTTACTGTTGTTTAAGAAAAATTTTCTGCAATTAAGTAGTTACAGTAGCTCTGGAGCTACTGGGTATATTTCCATGTTCAGGGTCTGATTCTGATCTCACTTACACTAGTACAAATCAATGGTAAATCCAGAGAAGTCTGTGGAGTTATACTGTGTAAAGTACTTTAACTCCGTTCCTAATTTTTGGTCTACGTTTCCTCTTGCCCCTCATCTATCTGATGTTATCCTTGGCTAAGCCTCTGAAATATAAAACCAGGGAATAACGTAAGATTTTTAAAGTTCTGCATTCGATTAAGATCTTTGTTTTAGTCTATGATCTCTTACAGCTACGTTTTTAAAGAGGTGTCAACTCAGCCTCCAATTTGACACCTACAATTGTGTAAGGCATAGCACAAAGAACTCCAGGTGCATATGGCAATGTTTACGGCCTGATCCACAGCCCAGTGAAATCAAGGGGACTTCAATGGAAAGTGGACCAATCCCTGTAACAGCTAATTGTGACTGAGTGTGCATGCAGTCAAGGAGCTAGTTGTTTACATACTTTCAGAAACAGACGTTCTTTTATTCTAAAATGAGGCCCTCGCTGAGTATTTACACAGGGCAGCCTGATTGTTCATTATCCTTTTATTTCTTCATTTATTATTATCCTATTCCTTTATTGTTATTTATTCTCTACATTGTGGACTGAAGGCCAAATTCTGCCCTAAACTGAAAAGGATTAAATCCTCAGCAACTCCACTGCAGCCCTATGGCAACTTCGTGATTTGCCCTGGATTTGCATTGGTGTAACATAGTGTTTGGCCCTGAGTCCAAATGGTCACTTTTGAAATGTTAAAACTTTGTTTTTTCAATTGCTTATATGCTCTGGTGAGGATTAAACACACATACACAAGCAAATATTAGAAAAGCAATATATGTCTCTCGCTCTCTCTCGCACGCTCTCCGCAGGGGTTTCTTCTCCTCAGCAAAGGGAGTTCTTTCCATTTAGAATTTTGTGGGAAAAGACTGGAAAATATTTCATTGAAATTTTAATGAAAAATGTCTCCTACTTTTCAACCAGTTGTACCAGACATGGGATAGAATAGAGTAGAGTAGAGTAGGGATATCATAAATTTTCAGTGAGTGGAATACCTTTGAGCCTTTCTGTTATTACTAACATATCAAGTGAACAAGCATGGTCTAGATCAATAATTATTAAACTCTGCTATCAGACTGTTTGTGAAGCCTCCCCTCCTTCTACTGCTTCATTATAATTCCCATAATAAAAATGACAACTGGCATTATCATTCCCCTTTAGCTACTCTTGGACTAGTTTCCAACACGTGCATTTTATCTCACATGGACTTACTTTCTATTTCCAGTTATATTCTCTAGTGACTTTAATAAACTCTTTATAAGAGTGAGCACCAAGACTTTTAAAGGTGTTTAGGTGTTGCTGAACTCAGCACTGCAATGCCCGGAGATCCTAAAACTCATTTTCAAAAGCGATTCGGGCACTTAGGAGCCTACATCCCATCAATATCAATGAGATTTAGGCTCCTAAGTGATTAAATCACTTTTGAAAATGAGTTTTAGGATCCTCAATCAGTTAGGCATTGCAACACTGAGCACAGCAGCAACTCCTAAATACCTTTACAAATCTGGGCCTCAGATCTATTTTTTGACCAAGCATTTTCTCACCAGCTGAGTTGTATAAATTTCTCACAGCTTTCCTTAAAAATGATTCAGTTCGACGGGAGTCCTCTCTTTTTTACTACTTAACTCTCTCCAGAATGTCAATTAATTGTTTCTTGAATGACCCCAACATTTTGGCTTCCACTCTTTATCATGCCTCCAAGGCCATTCCTCACATTTATGAGCTTGATGACATCTGTGTTGAATTTTATCATAGAAGTAGTTTCCCTTTCTGTCCCCTTGACCTGTCACATACCACATAATGGTATTTATACATCTTTCAGTAAAAATAGCAACTAGTGTATCTTTGCTGTAAACTACACTAAATATCATTTGAACTATCCACTGTGGGACAAATACTGGAACTCTCAAAGTTTGTTACGAGGTGCATTAGAAAGAGGTTGGTAGTGCTGGTGGTGGAGGGTTAGAAAAACTTATTTGAAAACACTTTCTTCCTATTTATTTTGTCCATTTGGCAAATACTAACTTGTGGGGAACGGGGCAATTTCAGTAACTGTTCCTGTAGGCTTTTCTGGTTATCTTTTGGACTAAACTCAGTTGATAAAACATATCACCTCACTTTTAACCTGAACTTTTAGTTAAATGAAGCTTGGTTACATTCTCTGGCAGGGCCAGATTAAGGCATAGGCATTTAAGATTTGCACCTAGAGCCTCAGCTCCTGGAGTCATGTGATTACATCAGACACTTAGCTTTCTTTATTTTTAAAAAAAAATGTAGTCTTCATGATTACTAAGGACAACTTGAAAAAGTAACGCAAAAGTCACAAATACAGTGATGTCTGCCTCAGTCTGAAACAATTGCAGGTGGGAACTGCCCCATGCATCTCAATGGGATATTTACTCTAAGACCCACTACTCTGGGGTAACTTGACAACACCAAGCAAGCAGAGGGCTCTGTGGGGCAGGAAGTCAAGGGGCCCCCAAACCCAAGCAAATATAGCTAAACTGCTGGGTAAATACTAGAAGTAACCCTTGTTGCCACCACCATCTCTTTAGGGAAAAGAATGAACTTCTGTGGCCACTCCTGGTGTGTGTGTGGGGGTGGGGGACGACGGGGGGCACCACACCAGTTTCTCAGTCTGTTTGGAGACAAAAGATCTTCCTGCCACCACCTCTTTGAATGAGGGCAGGGCTAAGACACAGAGATTTGTGTCATGCCTGTGCCTCTGGCCCCAGGTTACCTGGGATTGCACTGTCCCTCTTCACAGTGTTCCGGGTTCCCCAACCCCAGTGGATCAATAAGAAGCTATAAGCAACTTCTCCATAGCTAACCAGCAGGCTTCATAGGCCCTGCTCCAGTTCTCCAAAGTCAGCTGGCTTCAAAGGCTACACTCTGAGCCCCCAGAACCAGAGCACAGTGAAAATAAGGCCAACTGGCTTCGGAGACTGGCTCGATTTAAAGGATCTGTGCCACATTCACCCTGCCCTGTCCCTGGAGGATTCCAGCCAGCACGTCATGAAGAAACAGAATACTAATGGTTATTCATTACTGGGTTCTAGGTTTGGGGGACCCAAAGAACAGACTTAGAATCTAGGGATGATATTCTGGCTCCACTGAAGTCATTGGCAAAACCCCCATTGATTTCAGTGGAGGTAGGCTTTCACCCCTAGATGTCAGGACTGAGATCCCTTAAAATCAGGCGAGGCGATGAGCAAGTTTTGAGGATTGCACATGAAGTTGAGGGGACCCAAAGCACAGACTTCAGAACCTGCTGGGCAGCTCCCCCCTGTGTTCTGGAGGCTGGAGACCTCCCAGCAGTCAGATCTGCCCCCTAGTGCTTTTGTAGTGTTATTGTAGCTATGTTTGTTCCATTTAAACCCAAGATGACAAAAAAAATCCAGTTCTTTAACTTTGGGAGGCAACCTGACCAGAAGATTGGTCAGTAATGCTGTTGGAAGCATATGGTAAGAATTTTACCTTAAACCAAGCTTAGTTTGTAAAGTTTTAGAGTAGGAAGCATTTTATCTTTATTTTTCTTATATCCATTTCTGATTTTAATGCCTTAATACTTGTACTCACTTAAAACCTATTTCTTTGTAGTTAAATAAACCTTTTTTTGTTCCTTAATCAAAATTAATCCAGTGTTGTGAACTGGGTGAGTAACTCCATTTAAGATGGCAAGTTGTTGTAAATTATTCCCTTACGGGGACAATGGACCTTTGTTATCTGAACTGTCCAGGAGAGGATTGGACAGTGTAATACAGAATACACATTTCTGCAGGGAAAATCTGGTCTGGGAGTGGGTTGGGGTTACCCTGCATGTGGTAACTGAGGCTGGTAGAAGCCAGAGTGTGACTAGAGCAAGCTGGCAGGCTACAGCTATACACAGACACTCAGAGTGTGATGGAAGGCTGTGAGCAGCCCAGGTGGGAGCTACAGCAGCAAGGCATTGTAAGGCACTCAAGGTTCAGGGCAGGGGTTATACAACCCCTCTCTGGTGTGGATTGCACCCCAAAAGGTCATAGGGAGCCAATATCTTTTACTGGATCAACTTCTGTTGGTGAAAGAGACACACTTTCGAGCTAGATTGTGACTAGCCCTGCAAGGCCTCATATTGTCCACCAGTTGCCGTGATAAGACGGGAGATGTTATGAGAGAACTCTATGTTTGTACAGAAGTGAAGAGTTACTAGCTAAGGTGCCAGTAGAAGGCATTCATGAATATGTAGCATAGTTTCTGTGTTTTGAAGGACAGATCACACTTCTTGGTGTCCACTGCAAATATCTCCCTTTGTGGCGCTCTTTACATCAGCTCTTCATATGGTGTAGGGGTCACATGCTCTCTGAATCAAGGGCCGTGAGACAAGGGCTAACAGCAATAGAGATGTATTTATTAATCAGGCGATCTTCTTAGCTACTCTCCCTAAGAAAGGGTGAGGAGGAATGAGAGAAGGGTTATGGAGTCGCACCACCCCCGCACCAGTGAAGCTAAGATGGCACATATCAGCCTCCCTGACTGATTTCAGCCAAGCTCTGGGAATGGAGTTACTGCTATTACCTAGAAAAAACTAGCAGTAGTTGTTTTTTATTTGATTTCTCTATGATGGAAAGGTGAGGGACAGTACTGTAGGTCATGTTTTGTGCTTTAAATCCTTCCTAGTGTCCCTTTCATCAAAGTACACAAAATGGGGAGCACTACTCTCAGTCTGTGAGCAACAACTGAACAGAAGATGTTTAGCTGGTTTATTGTTTTTTGTTTTGAAAGCTGGACATATCAAATCATGTAAAACAGTCCAACAACTGTGCAGAGCTAGTCACTGGGCCATTTAAAAAAATTGCTGGATGGATCAAATTATGTAAAATTTTTTTTTTGCTTTCACTAAGAGTATAAGAATGGCCACACTGGATCAGTCCAATGGTCCATGTAGCCCAGTATCCTGTCTTCTGACAGTGGCAAATAACAGGTGCTTGAGAGGGAATGAACAGAACAGGACAATTATTGAGTGATGCATCTCATATTGTCCACTTCCAGCTTCTGGCAGTCAGTGGTTAGGAACAACCAGAGCATGGGGTTGCATCCCTGACCATCTTAGCTAATAGCCATTGATGGACCTATCTTCCATGAATTTATCTAATTCTTTTTTGAACCCTGTTATAGTTTTGGCCTTCACAACATCCCCGGCAATGAGTTCCACAGATTGACTGTGTGTTGTGGGAAGAACTACTTCATTTGTTTGTTTTAAACCTGCTGCCTGTTAATTTCATTGGGTGAGCCCTGGGTCTTGTGTTTTGTGAAGCAGTAAATAAAACTTCCTTATTCACTTTCTCCATACCCGTCATGATTTTATAGACCTCTATCATATCCTGAGATGTTTCCTGAGATGACCATATTAGTATGAGATACTACGATCCGTGGTACTATATTTGGAGTGCAAACTTCAGTAGACAAGTCCAAGGTAGTTACACACCAAAAATCCAGCTACAGGTAATGTTAACTTAGTTTCTCATGAAGAAGAGTCTTTAAACCTTTTGCATTATCAAATTACAGCACCCAATGAGTGTAACTCCATTGTTTAGGTCCTTCTCAACCTTCTATCTTAGTCTCTTCTTCTAGACTTGGATACCATACCATTTCCATATAGCTCCTGAAATCTGGAACAACCCTTCTCTTCTCAGGTTCCAAGCAACCTCTTGCTATTCTGTTCAGCCCAGCACCTTGGTATCCAAACACTTTCCAGCAGTGCACTAAGTAATATGATTAGATACAAATCTCCTACAAATCACACCTAAAACACACTTTCACCTTTCCAACACTGATCTCTGCTTTGGTGCTGTCCATCCCTATTTCTGCATTTAATCTTGTAAAGTGCATATTGTATTTGAATGAGTTAGATTATGTGTCTATGAGTAGGGTTATTGTCTATTATATTACAAGTTTGTCAAACATTCTGTACACCTATAAGGCTCTTGAAATGAAATAATTCAGTGGCCAGTTCATGTGTGTTGATACAAACCTTATGCCTTTTTCTTATGTTTGATGTTCCTACATGAGGAGCTATTCACATACTTAGAAGCACAGTGACAAATTCAAGTCTGGAGTAATTCCACTGAAGTCAGGTCCATATTGTTTATTTTACTGCATGCAAAGGCTTGCAAGCAAAGGCTTTTCAAGCTTTCAAATTAAAGTCACTGGGATTATTTTCGCTCCACATCAGAAAATCTGAGCAATGCCTTCCGTCAACTGAGCTAATACAAGTGTTATCTGGAGGAAGATATGGTGAAGCCTCCTCTTGAGATATGAAAAGTTAAAATAAATACTTGAAAATTTGTGTATTACGTTACTTCTGATAGGAAAAGGGACAAATATCTTAGAAAACAGGAGTGCCCCAAACACTGAGCAACATATAAGTACATAAGCAGGATCAATATTTGGTATTGCTGTAATGGTCCTAAAAAGAATTTTTGTTACCTCCTCCCTTACTGCTGTATGGTTGCATGGTTCTTCATATTTGATTAGGGAATCACAAAGTAGAGTGGGGAAAGCTCTACTAAATCTACTCCAGCCCTTTGCCAACGCCAGCTTGTTCATATTCTTCAGTGTTTTGCTCAACCCAATATAACTGATTCAAATGACTGGGCGTCCAGCACTTCCCTAGTGAAATTATTCCACCCTTTAAAAGGCCTTGATGTCTCCTATTCTGTAATTTGTTATTCAGTCCTTTAACCATTTAACTGCTTTTCAGCCCTTCTGACTGGTGGCAATCCTCCTCTCACCATATTGGTGTATTTTGGAGGCTGCAAAATAGAATAGATACTGGTACCACCCCTCCTTCCTAGAGTCATAGGTTTTAAGGCCAGAAGGGACCGTTCTGATTATCTAGTCGGACTTCCTGCATAACAAGGCTATAGAATTTTGCCAAATCATTTTGGTCATAATTCAAAATGATCTGGACAAATTGGAGAAATGGTCTGAGGTAAACAGGATGAAGTTTAATAAAGGCAAATGCAAAGTGCTCCACTTAGGAAGGAACAATCAGTTTCACACATACAGAATGGGAAGAGACTGTCTAGGAAGGAGTATGGCAGAAAAGGATCTAGGGGTTAGAGTGGACCACAAGCTAAATATGAGTCAACAGTGTGATACTGTTGCAAAAAAAGCAAACGAGATTCTGGGGTGCATTAACAGATGTGTTGTGAGCAATACATGAGAAGTCATTCTTCGGCTCTACTCTGCGCTGGTTAGGCCTCAACTGGAGTATTGTGTCCAGTTCTGGGCACTGCAATTCAAGAAAGATGTGGAGAAATTGGACAGGGTCCAGAGACGAGCAACAAGAATGATTAAAGGTCTTGAGAACATGACCTATGAAGGAAGGCTGAAAGAATTGGGCTTGTTTAGTTTGGGAAAGAGAAGACTGAGAGGGGACATGATAGCAGTTTTCAGGTATCTAAAAGGGTGTCATCAGGAGGAGGGAGAAAACTTGTTCACGTTAGCCTCTAATGATAGAACAAGAAGCAATGGGCTTAAACTGCAGCAAGGGAGATTTAGGTTGGACATTAGGAAAAAGTTCCTAACTGTCAGAGTAGTTAAACACTGGAATAAATTGCCTAGGGAGGTTGTGGAATCTCCATCTCGGGAGATATTTAAGAGTAGGTTAGATAAATGTCTATCAGGGATGGTCTAGACAGTATTTGGTCCTGCCATGAGGGCAGGGGACTGGACTCGATGACCTCTCGAGGTCCCTTCCAGTCCTAGAAACTATGAATCTATGAATCTATAAGTGCTTTCTGCACTAAGCCCTGTTTGAACTAGAGCAGGCCTTCTAGAATGGCATCCAATTTTGATATTAAATTGATTGAAAGTCAGTTTAGAGACGGCAGCCTACAGTGACGGTAGAAGACATTTGATATACTGATTTTACTGAAGTTCCCTGCAGGTACTTGTATGTTAGCTCATTACTAATTGAGTACATATAGCATAACTGTATACTCGTCACTCCTCACACTCTGACAAATGTCTCCACTTATCCAGATATAAGATTAATACAGAAACTGGTTTTACCTGCTTCCTAATGTGGTGTCGTTTTCCAGTTGTCGGATAAGAAGCTTGGCTATGGCAGTGAAACTGTTACTCATACGGTAGATATCTCTGCTTTGGTTGCCCAGAATATTTGAGAAGGTGTCAGTGATGTTCTTAATCTCCAGCAGAAGAATATGGTGAAACGAGTGCTCCATGTTGGCCAGCTGATTTACCAAATAGATCAGACACATCCTGGCTCTCTCCTATCCATTAAGAGAAGATAAATCATTTTAAAATGAATGCTTTTAATATTTGTTTAAAACTAAAGCCCACTGTGTGTATGTTACTGAGAAAAGCACAAAGGCAATGTTCACTGGTTGTTTCCTGGATTACTAAGAAAAGGACAATTGCATCAACTGTTGACATTTTTACATACAGTTAGTTCTATTCTATGTTACCTATGCTGGCCTGACACCAATACACTTGACCTACAATTTACAGCTGTAGAGAGAGACTTGAAGGACAAATTCCTGAAGGCATTGTCTTCAGAGTGGCAGCCTGGCCCAGAGGGTAGAGCATCGGAATAGGAATCAGGAGACAAGGGCTCTATCGCTGACTTTGCCACTGGTCTGCTGTGTGAACTTAGGAAGATCTGTTTACCTTTCTCTCCTGTGTTTCCCCTCCCACCTGTTGTTTGTTATGCTGTAACATCTTCAGGGCAGGAATTATTTCTCATGATGGGCCTGGTTTTCATTTACACTAAAGCCTCTCTGGCAGCATGAAGGGTTGATACCTACTTTAAGGCCCTTTTACACGATCAGAGTGCTGTAAAGGGCTTTAGAGGATCAGGGCCAAAATAGACATTAACTTAGAAAATCTTCCCATAAATAACTTTAAGGAAATGCACAATTTAGGTGAAAAAGCCCTATGTGCAGTTAAACCGCTGGTAGTTCATTTGCATAACTGTAGAACATTTAAAACGACTGTATAAGTGCAACCAGCAGCTGAATAGCATAAAGAGCATTATCACTTTAGTTATGCATTCCCTTAAAGTTTTTCCATGTGAATGTCTGTTTTTTTTAAAGGATTATTAAAGTGTCTCCCATTTAATTTTACTGGGCTCAGAGCTGATTGGGGCTATTGCATTTGTACACTTTAGCAGTCTCTAAACTAACCAGTCTCATCCTGTATGTGTACCGTCAATGAGTAGACACTCTTCTATCAAACACTGCTATCATCTTGCACCTGCTCTTGCTTCCAATGAGACAGTGCGAGTTTGGGCATTCAGTTCAGTGAGAGCAGGATCATGATCCACATACGTTAATGCTGTAGACACTGTTGCAGATCCTAATATAATTCCTTGGGTAATGCAGATATGATAGTTTTCTCTTGAAGATACGCTGGGATTTCCTCCTTGCAATTGGTAATATCTCCAAGTGTAATAAAAGCTGCATATATAAATTTTGTTCTTATAGAAATATAGTATCTGAAAGTGTGTGTGTGTATATATATATATATATATATTTATATCAGATCCTAAAGTATATCTCCATGAGATGTTCCAAGGTTTCTCTGTTTTGTTAGGATAACTCCATTGACTGTAATACATTCAGACTCCACATTCATCAAAACATTAGATGACAAGTATTGAGAAAAGTGCACAGGAACCACAAATTGCAGCAGTACTAGCCAGGTCCAATGAAACAAACTCCAGGCCAGAAACTCAGTTGGTGTAAATGGGTGTAGTTCCATTGAAATCACAGTCTACTCAGTACACTCTTTGTAAATTGTTATAAAACCAGGAAGAAATTTTGCTTTCAGGATCTATAGTAAATAAAAATAAAAATATTGTAGCAGAATCCAAAATTAGCAGAAAAATACTCCAAGTGTACTTCAATGTAATGACATTTTCAAGGGTCGGTCCTGGGGCCAGTTTTGTTCAATATCTTCATTAATGATCTGGAGGATGGCATGGACTGCACTCTCAGCAAGTTTGCAGATGACACTAAACTGGGAGGACTGGTAGATACTCTGGAGGGTAAGGATAGGATACAGAGGGACCTAGACAAATTAGAGAACTGGGCCAAAAGAAACCTGATGAGGTTCAACAAGGACAACTACAGACTTCTGCACTTAGGACGGAAGAATCCCATTCACTGTTACAGACTAGGGACCGAATGGCTAGGCAGCAGTTCTGCAGAAAAAGACCTAGGGGTTACAGTGGACGAGAAACTGGATATGAGTCAACAGTGTGCCCTTGTTGCCAAGAAGGCTAACAGCATTTTGGGCTGTATAAGTAGGGGCATTGCCAGCAGATCGAGGGACGTGATCATTCCCCTCTTTTTGACATTGGTGAGGCCTCATCTGGAGTACTGTGTCCAGTTTTGGGCCCCACACTACAAGAAGAATGTGGAAAAACTGGAAAGAGTCCAATGGAGGGCAACAAAAATGATTAAGGGGGTGGAGCACATGACTTATGAGGAGAGGCTGAGGGAACTGGGATTGTTTAGTCTGCAGAAGAATGAGGGGGGATTTGATAGCTGCTTTCAACTGCCTGACAGGGGTTCCGAAGAGGATGGATCTAGACTGTTCTCAGTGGTACCTGATGACAGAACAAGGAGTAATAGTCTCAAGTTGCAGTAGGGGAGGTTTAGGTTGGATGTTAGGAAATACTTTTTCACTAGGAGGGTGGCGAAGCACTGGAATGGGTTACCTAGGGAGGTGGTGGAATCTCCTTCCTTAGAGGTTTTTAAGGTCAGGCTGGACAAAGCCCTGGCTGGGATGATCTGGTTGGAAATTGGTCCTACTTTGAGTAGGGGGTTGGACTAGATGACCTCCTGAGGTCCCTTCCAACCCTGATATTCTAAGATTCTATGTCATGTCTGTTCTTCTTGGGCTATTTAAGAATGGAAGAAAATAATAATTTCCAATACAGTTGGGACATGAAAATACTGCAGAGACTTCAGCAAAACCACTGTCGGTTAATCTATCTGTTGGAAAGCTATAGTTTGACTCAGTGCCTTTTTCTCTTTTCTTTATGGGTCAGAGATCTTAACTTTTTGGTATATATTCACTAATTTATTTAGAAGACATTCCTCCCTTCAGGAGATAAACAAGGGCTCAATTAAAATCTAACACACATTTTTTGTTTCCTAAACAATATTTGCAGCAGACATAACTGGAATGGAAGTTTCCACCATTTTCATGATATTGTGATCCAGCTGGAATGACTCCAGGATTGCTAAAATGTTGCTGTTTGCCCAGAAAGGGGTAGAACAATAAACCGTAGCTAGTAATATAATATGTAATTATTATACAAAGCAAAATTACAGTGAAAAAATTCAGCATGAAAGCAGCCATTATCTCTGCCACAATTTAGATGAAAAACTCCTCATAAAATGTATTTAGATGTAAATAACCACTGTTATTTTAAGCTTGATTATTTTGTGTATTTATGTGCTTTACCAAAAGCATCTGTGGCATTTTATGGTATTACATTACCTGTGATGGGGAAAGATTTAAAATAAAAAAATCAAGATCGGCAACATTCTAAAAATATTCGCTGTGTGGAATCAAGCAAGATCAGGAAACTAGAAAAGAAACCCAGAGTAACTCCAGATTTACACTGGTGAGCTGAAAACAGTATTGGCTCAAAACACTCAGCATTTGTAGGATTCCTAAAAATGTCCAATTGACTATCCCGCCCAAACTGGAGATGTTTTCCTTTTGAAAAATTGCCAATTAAGGGTCAAATTCTGCCTTCAGATTCATACATGAGCCCCCCACTAAAATCAGTGGAATCTGTGTGTGTGAAAGGAGGGCAGACTTACATCTCATGGGATGTATTAGGCTTTTCTAGCAAGATCTCATCTCTTTAGGGGTTCTACCTAAACTATCTGGGTACTCAATATATTTTAGTATGGCACAAGAAGTTGCTTCCAGCAGTTAGAAGGCATTACATTACTTTCTATCTACCTTTACAGTCTATACCCAAAAATGGCCAAGTCCTGAAATCCTTGCCCACTCATTCAAATAAGCCTCCCAGAGGAAGGAACGAGGAGTAAATAAATAACGACCTCAGGATTTGGATCAGGACAATTAATAGAAAAAATAACCTTAAGCAAGCTGCCTTAAACTCCCAATAAATGGTAAACAAATAGCAAAATGCCTACAATACCTTTGTTATTCCAATTTCTCACCTATTCTCTTCATGTGGTATTTCTGGGGATGACCCTTCTCTAAATTTAACTGCCTATGCAAATGGCATTTCTGTAACAAAGCTCCATCTCAAGCTATTTTATATAAAAAAGTTGAAAAATCACAAAAGAGCCATATTTAGAATGTGACCAAGAGCCCTGACTAACAGATCCAGATCCAGATTAACACGGCTACCCCTCTGATACATATTTAGAATGACTTTCAGGACACACAATATTTGCATCACTAAGGTGAGCTGCAAGATCAGAAGGGGTCATCAGTACATGTATGTGGTGTGACGGACTCAGGCCAGAAGGATATAAGAGGGTCCTTTTGAGTACCGGGACGTGGGCGAGCACTAGCTCGCCTACGGCTGAAAGCCCCTCCTCTAGCCGAGGGACGGGCCACGAAACCCGGAACCCAACTAAGTTCAAGGGACAACAAAGGCAACAACAGGAACAGGCGTGGGGGGTCAAAGGGCCAAAACTAAGGATATCAGAGGGTAGTGAAAGGCAGGTATATCAGCCTCACAATGAGCAGGTCCCTGTTCCCTGGATAGCCAAACAAGGGCTACTCCAGGCCAACCAAGACACCTGATGCCAATTTAACCAGTTCAGGTTGTCAGGCTAATACCGGCACCTGACCTCAATTAACTGACAAAGGGTCAGTTAAGGCTGTTAGGCTAATGGAGACAGCTGGAACTAATTAAGGTCCCACTTATACTGCTTTAAAAGCTCTCCTTCCAGTTCTCTTGAGGAAAGCCCAGGTGAAAGAGCTGGAGGAGAGGAAGCATTACTGAACCTTGAGGTAAGAATGAAGCTTAGAAAAGGGGACCACAGGGAACTGGCCCAGTGAATCAAAGCAGCATCAGTGGAGAAGGGAAGCCGCCAACAGCTGCTATTATTAGGGTCCCTGGGCTGGAACCCAGAGTAGAGGGCAGGCCCAGGTTTCCTCCCCAACTTCCCCACCCCAAATGATCTACAGAGATCCCTTTGAAAGGAGAAACAAACTTTGGTCCAGGCAAGAGACCAAACGGTGCCTATGGAGCTCTAAGGAGCACTAGAGACTGTGGGTTTTCCTCCTTCCCACCTCCCATATCGGCCTGTGATGAAAATAGCTCAATAAGCTGTAACCTTTGCTGCCATACTGGGAAAGTGAGGTAATATTGAGGGCCTTAGCGAGCTTCTGAGGTCACTGTATCCGCCAGGAAGCGCAGGACCCACCAATACAGGCTCGGAGCTTTGTCACAGTGAATATCATAGAATCATAGAATATCAGGGTTGGAAGGGACCTCAGGAGGTCATCTAGTCCAACCCCCTACTCAAAGCAGAACCATTCGCCAACTAAATCATCCCAGACAGGGCTTTGTCATGCCTGACCTTGAAAACCTCTAAGGAAGGAGATTCCACCACCTCCCTAGGTAATCCATTCCAGTGCTTCATCACCCTCCTAGTGAAAAAGTTTTTCCTAATATCCAACCTAAACCTCCCCCACTGCAACTTGAGACCATTACTTCTTGTTCTGTCATCTGGTACTACTGAGAACAGTCTAGATCCACCCTCTTTGGAACACGCTTTCAGATAGTTGAAAGCAGCTATCAAATCCCCCCTCATTCTTCTCTTCTGCAAACTAAACAATCCCAGTTCCCTCAGCCTCTCCTCATAAGTCATGTGCTCCAGCCCCCTAATCATTTTTGTTGCCCTCCATTGGACTCTTTCCAGTTTTTCCACATCCTTCTCGTAGTGTGGGGCCCAGAACTGGACACGGTACTGCAGATGAGGCCTCACCAATGTCCAATAGAGGGGAATTATCATGTCCTTCGATCTGCTGGCAATGCCCCTATTTATACAGCCCAAAATGTTGTTAGCCTTCTTGGCAACAAGGGCACGCTGTTGACTCATATCCAGTTTCTCGTCCACTGTAACCTCTAGGTCCTTTTCTGCAGAACTGCTGCCTAGCCACTCGGTCCCTAGTCTGTAGCAGTGTATGGGATTCTTCCATCCTAACTCTGCAGTTGTCCTTGTTGAACCTCATCAGGTTTCTTTTGGCCCAGTTCTCTAATTTGTCTAGGTCCCTCTGTATCCTATCTCTACCCTCCAGCGTATCTACCACTCCCCTCAGCTTAGTGTCATCTAGAAAATTGCTGAGGGTGCAGTCCACCCCATCCTCCAGTCCACCCTTGGGGCATACCACTTGATATCTGCTGCCAACTAGACATGGATCACTACCTGTTGAGCCCGATGATCTAGCCAGATTTCTACCCACCTTATAGTCCATTCATCCAGCCCATACTTCTTTAACCTGCCAGCAAGAATACTGTGGGAGATCATATCAAATGTTTTGCTAAAGTCAAGGAATAACACTTCACTGCTTTCCACTCATCCACAGAGCCAGTTATCTCATCACAGAAGGCAATTAGGTTAGTCAGGCATGACTTGCCTTTGGTGAATCCATGTTGACTGTTCCTGATCACTTTCCTCTCCTCTAAGTGCATCAGAATTGATTCCTTAAGTACCTGCTCCATGATTTTTCCAGGGACTGATGTGAGGCTGACTGGTCTCTAGTTCCCTGGATCCTTCTTCTTCCCTTTTTTAAAGATGGGCACTACATTAGCCTTTTTCCAGTCATCCAGAACCTCCCCCGATTGCCTTGAGTTTTCAAAGATAATGGCCAATGGTTCTGCAATCACATCCACTAACTACTTTAGCACCCTCGGATGCAGAGCATCCGGCCCCATGGACTTGTGCTTGTCCAGCTTTTCTAAATAGTCCTGAACCACTTCTTTCTCCACAGAGGACTGGTCACCTCTCCCCATGCTGTGCTGCCCAGTGCAGTAGGCTGGACTGACCTTGTTTGTGAAGACAGAGGCAAAAAAAGCATTGAGTACATTAGCTTTTTCCACATCCTCTGTCACTAGGTTGCCTCCTTCATTCAGTAAGGGGCTCCCACTTTCCTTGACCACCTTCTTGTTGCTAACATACCTGAAGAAACTCTTCTTGTTACTCTTAACATCTCTTGCTAGCTGCAACTCCACGTGTGATTTGACCTTCCTGATTTCACTCTTACATGCCTGAGCAGTATTTTTATACTCCTCCCTGGTCATTTGTCCAATCTTCCACTTCTTGTAAGCTTCTTTTTTGTGTTAAGATCAGCAAGGATTTCATTGTTAAGCCAAGCTGGTTGCCTGCCATATTTACTATTCTTTCTACACATTGGGATAGTTTGTTCCTGCAAACTCAATAAGGATTCTTTAAAATACAGCCAGCTCTCCTGGACGCTTTTCCCCCTCATGTTATTCTCCCAGGGAATCCTGCCCATCAGTTCTCTGAGGGAGTCAAAGTCTGCTTTTCTGAAGTCCAGGGTCTGTATTTTGCTGCTCTCCTTTCTTCCTTGTGTCAGGATCCTGAACTCGACCATCTCATGGTCACTGCATCCCAGGTTCCCATCCACTTTTGCTTCCCCTACTAATTTTTCCCTGTTTGTGGGCAGCAGGTCAAGAAAAGCTCTGCCTCAAGTTGGTTCCTCAGCACTTACACCAGGAAATTGTCCCCTACACGTTCAAAAAAGTTCCTGGATTGTCTGTGCACTGCTGTATTGCACTTCCAGCAGATATCGAGGTAATTGAAGTCCCCCATGAGAACCAGGGCCTGTGATCTAGTAACTTCTGTTAGTTGCCAGAAGAAAGCTTTGTCCAGCTCATCCCCCCGGTCTGGTGGTCTACAGCAGACTCCCACCACGAAATCACCCTTGTTGTTCACACTTCTA
Organism: Gopherus flavomarginatus; assembly: GCF_025201925.1. Lineage (NCBI taxonomy): Eukaryota > Metazoa > Chordata > Testudines > Testudinidae > Gopherus > Gopherus flavomarginatus. The sequence goes on from NC_066624.1 coordinate 90,664,447, forward strand.
AACTTAATCCAGAGACTCTCAGGGTAGTACTCAAGGTAGTAGCTGTTCTATTGCTTATACATCTCTGCTGCAAACCACCATCAAAATAAATTAGGCTATTTCCTTCGGTCAGCTGCTGCAATGCTTATGGCTAAACAGCTCTGCTTGCACGAGATTATTATTTTTATTATTTTGCCTGGGTGCACTAATTATTCATTTTCTAAATACTTGACATCAGTTCAGCTTTTATGATGCCAGTTGTGTCTCTGCTTATTTTATCTTTAATTGATTTGCTGCACTGTTGTAAATAACATCCAACGGTTAGAAGTGAGTGGAATTTTTGAAGGATTCAAAGAATTTTTTTTCCCCCAGAAAGTCTACCTACAGCTGAGAAATGGGCAGCTTCAAGGGCTCTGCAGACACCAAAATTGTGCCACTGCCTCTGCCTGCTCAATGTGGGGCGGGGGCAGAACCTCCGAAGAGAGCTAATGCGCTATTTTAACAAAACCTTGGGAAGAAAACTGGAGCATGAGCTGAGGACCACTATGTTATTATGAGATACCAAAAAAGGTTCCCCTATGAACACCACAAAATACCTCCCCAAAGCTTTCAAAACTTGCTTAACCCCCTAAGAGGGACCTTGTATAGAGACCCCCACCCCGCCCTGCATGGCAACATATTACACTGTTACTAAAATACCACTCTGGCCCACTTTTTTCCCATTTTAGGTTGGATGCACTAATTATACCAGGCAGAATGATACTATTGGGATACTGTGACTAAAAGAGCCCAGAACTAAAACTTTCAGGAACAATATTAGAAATTGTATATTTTACACCCCACTCCCAAAATTCAGGAACACTCAAACTTCCAACAACAACATGCAATGCACGGTTTGGGCAAAGACTAAGGGATAGATTCTGTGCAGTACAGAACTTACAGGTCAGGAAGTGAAGGGTAAAGGTAGTTGTAAGTCACCCTTGCAGCCTCCTGAGTCTAAGCGATTCCCACACCTGCAGGCCCCAGACATAATTTAGACAGACTCGAGGGCCTAAGTTAGAGTAACCTCCCTAGGCTGCGCCGCATCTCCACAATGCTCTGTGCTGCAGCCTCATCTCCACCACACCCCTTCTGCCCCCAACCCCACCCTGGACATGCTGCTTCCAAGCTGGACACACCAGTGGTTGTAGGGGAGCCCTTGAAGGACAGCGATCCTCCTTACTTCCTGCACCAAGGAATTCTTCCCTGACCAGAAGCAGGGTGTGTAGGACCCCATATGCCACTCTGGTCCCTCTTCCCAGCAAAAAGTAGCCAAAGCAGGAATGAGAGTCTGACTCTAAGCATGGACAATTTCAGACCAAAAAACTGAAGCTGGATGTTTCAGAAGGTTATAAGTGTGTGTAACCAGGCGGCAGATACTGGGAAATTGTTTGGGAGCCTTAACAATGCACCATCTGGCCTGAGTACAATATAAAATACATCAGTGTCTCCTGAACCCATTGAACAACGTGGTTCAGAGAAGAGTCAGTAAGTTAAGCTTAAATAAGCGAGGCACACAGACAGGTCCAAAGCACATTCCTCTTCCTGTCTGTACTGTTCCTAACCCAGTTAGTCATTTGGATCAGGGTAGACAACTTCAATTACCTAGGACAGCGGTTCTCAAACTTTACCAACCCCAGGACCCCCATTCTGATTAAAAAAATTTCCCAGATCCCCAAGATCCATGCTCAGCCTCCGGCCCCGCCCCCACTCCACCCCTTCCCCCAAGGCCCCACCCTGCCCCACTTCTGCCCAGCTCCATCCCTACCCCTCCTCTTCCCTGCCTCTTCCCCTCCCACAAACGCTCCCCATCCCCGCTCCTCCCCCTCCCTCCCAGCGCCTCCTGCATGCTGCTGAACAGCTGTTCCCCAGTGTGCAGGAGGCACTGGGAGGGAGGGGGAGGAGTTGATCAGCGGGGCCCAGTTTGAGAAACACTGTCCCAGGACATTTTTTAGAAAGCAAAAAAAGGGGAGAGGAGTTGCTTGACCATTTTGGAAAGTTCACCTTTGTTTGTTGCTTCTATAAATGTTCTTCAATATCTAGTGAAAGGTCTGCCAGATGTCACTGGAACAGGACAAACTAGTCAAACTTATGTTATCCCTTCAAATATTCAGTGTTCATCGCTACATAGCCAGACTGTAACTAAACACTACACTAAGTCAGCATGTTACAGCTAGTTAGAAAACAAGACATATGACACAGGAAATAACTTCAGTTACTAAACACTTACAGAAGATCAGTTCAGAAGAAATATACCACAGGTATATGGCCCACGCTGAGACTGAAGAGAGTTTGGTAGCTACACCTCTAACATCAAATGAAATATACAGGAAAAAATACTCAACAAATTGTTTCTTTGCAAACTGATTTATTACTGCTTAATATTTCAGTCTCTGTATGAGATGCAAAATCCATCTAGACCATTACTTCCTGAGTGTGGATCTTGGGGGTCTGGGAAATTCGTATAAATCAACTGAAGTGCCAATGTACTGATTAAGAGGCTGTAGGAGAATGCAGCCGAAAAGTGGTTAAAGCAATACACATCTGTTGGGATCTCTGACTCTCTCAAATGGGAGAAAGATGGTCTAATGGACTAAATACAGAACCTGAATCAAATGCCTCAGTTCTAATTACAGCTCTGCCACTATTAGGTTTAATTAGTTAGAGATTGTAAAGCTTTTGTGTGCTGTGAGCTGCTAAGAATTGTTCATAGAAATGAACAGATGCTGCACTGGATTGGTCAATAGCAATTGCTGGAGAAGGTTAATTTTACTAGGTTCCCTAACCATCCTAAAAGGCCAGCAACAAGCTAATTTTGGCTCACTCTGCCCTGCTAGCCTGGGTTTTTGACACTAATGGCAGATAAACTTGCTGAATTGAAACAGAGGTCTGATTTAATTCTCATAAGATTTATTTAATTAGATCTAAATGGCCCAAGCTCTAGTAGAAATAGAAAACATGATTTCTTCTTGTGCTCTTTCTACCATTGTGAGCAGACAGCTATTGCCTGTCTGTTGTGGCACTATATACTGCAAATCAAGAGCCAAAAGACGGACTTTGCCTTATTGCAACAAGTGAAATCAAACAAAAAAAAATGGCTTTTGCTTGTATATTTCAGTCCATTATTAAACAAAAGTAACATTCTTAGACTAGAAATGCTCATGGGGATGGTATATACACATCACTTGCTGCCCCTCCCCTCCCCACCAGTGAATTCTAAAAGAGTCACCAATTGATTTTCAAGTACAGCTAGTTATACTGACACTTAAGTAAGGTACAAATAATTACTTGGAGCCTAGACTTTTGGGGGCCCTGCAGTCTGTACTGATTTATCAGTCCTTGCATGCTTAATCTCCCCATCAACTAACTGGACTGTAGAGGAAGAATCACACCTCCAACCCCTGAGCTCATCCCCTGAACCAGAATCCAAATTGTCACAGCCCAATTTCCTCCTTCCTCTGCATCAGACTCTCATTTTAAATAAAAGCAACTACCTAACCTAAGTTTATGGAAATGGCAACTCCCCATCCATCAAAACAGTTGCATGAAGGAGCATTTTCCCATAAAAGTCACTGCATTCCTGATGTGTTCTTATCACATCAATTTATCCTTTGCAACACTAGTGATGGACACAACTTAGCTAGATATAACTCGAGTCTGTCTGAAGTACACCAGGTCAGGCAATGAACAGTATAAGAGAGTCTCCGTTGGGTTAAGTCAGCTGAGCTGCGCCTTCATCTTGATGGCTTGTCATTTATCAGAGCTTGCAGTCTTCCCTTCTAGTTCTGCCTATGGCTCCTTCCTCATCAAATATATTTATTACTTCTGTGTGCTGATGTCTGTCAGTGAGCTGTGTGACAATCTGCAGAACACAGAGGCACAGTGATGCCTCACAATATAAAATAAATATTTTGGGACGAAGGAAGATGGGTGCTAGGAGAAAGAGTATTTACTCCAGAGATTCTTTGTAGATCAATATCACTATTTAGGACCCTGGATATCAGCTGTAGTTAAGCAAATGAAGATAATGATAACAATAATCAAATGTCATGTTTCCAGGCATAACCTAAGTACCTGTGTGGGTCAGAAAGTTTGTTTGTTTGTGTTTGTGTTTGATTTGTTTGTTTGGGAAGTGCGCAAGCACATGGTTTCAGTACTTTAAGATATCTTTTTTCACCTTCCTTGGATATATTCACTATTAGTCTCTACTGGTTGCAGGGTAGAGGACAAGATGAACCAAAGGCCTGGAAGTTAGGAGCCTAAATACTTTTGTAGATGTGGCCCAACGTCTGATCCAGGAAGGCAAATCTTATAGTAAATTCCTAATTTAAGAATTTAGGGACCATCTGCATGCAGGACATTTATATCCTGTCTACTACTGGCAAGTGGATGAATAGCCTAACTGCATCTTTTTATTTAGATCAGGTAGTCACTGAAGAACTTGCTGGAAGCAGCAGTCACATTAGGAAAGTGTGTGTGTGCGCGCGTGCGCGCGCCTGCACTTGGTACTCAAGTGTGATATAATAGCAAAATTTCCATTTGTGCAATCTGTTTCTATATGTTCCTTTTCCTGGCTCATCTGCATTTATGCACCCAATATAGTCTGCATTAAGTTTCAATTCCTGAGTCAGAGTACTCTATAGTGGAGTTACTTTAGCATCTTTCCATATATTTGACCTCAAGGAATCAATTCCATCATAGAAATAATTTAGAAATATGAGTTTCTGTTAATATAATTTATATATTTTCCTTTTTTGACTCTGCAATACACTTGCAGGCAAAACTTATGGGAGGGACTGCAGGACTGGCCCTAAGCCCAAGATGAATCACTGAAATAAACAATGATCATTTAGCTGAAGATAGAAAACTAAATGTTGAGTTACATTTTTAGAAAAATGAATGCTGTTGTCTCAGGAGCAAAATACCATTATGCTGATATTTTAATAGACAATCTGAAAATAATCTTCAATAAAAGATTTTAAAGCATTTAAGTTGTTCCTTAATATTCCAAAGTTATTCTACTTCTGATCTATACAGAGAGGGTCCATTCCTGTAGCCCTTACTCAGACAAAGTCCAGTTGACTTCAATGGGAGTCCTGCCTGAGTGATCTCTGCGTAGGATGTGAGAGGAGACTGTAGGATTTATCCCTTAGTGGAATAAACTAATCAGGTTATTGTAACATAGGTATCACTACTATGTTTCTGAAAATGTTTCCATTTACTATATTCCACGTTTGTTCTGTCTATAATCAAGTTTTGTCACAAATCTAAGAATCTGAATCATTTACCATAAGCTGTTTGAATTCAGCACAACTTTAATTTTGATTTTACAGACTATTGATTTGAAACTGAAGGAAAATGTCTATTAATTGTGAATGACACATAAAGCATAGTCACAGGAATGAATATGAAACCTCATTAGAATTTATGACATGCCACGTTTCTATCTAATGGGCTCAGTGTCCTCAGAACACACCCTGTCTTCTAACTAAAGAGTACTTTGCAGGTTTCCGGTGTTAATCTCAGCACGGGTTATATTTCTTAGTACTTGTATATATCAACGAAGTAGTAGAGCTTGTGCAGCATACGGGGTTGACAGTCACTCCACTATAAATCTAAAGATGGCCTATGACACAGATATTACAAAGTGATTCAACATACTACAGTGCTCTCCTTGACAAAGCCCTATATAGTGATTTAGGGCATTTAAAACAGAAAACAGACCAAAGTGGCTTTGTGTGTGTGAGTGATGTTACTCTCTATTGGTTGAACCACCAAGAAGATACAGGATCTACTACTACTGTTAATTAGATACCTATCATTTAGGAGTGGAAGAACAGGGGTTCAGCCTCCATCCTCAAAGAGAGTATGTATGAAAGAGATTTATGTACTATAGTTATGTCTGTAGCATATGGATTAGTTAAACATGCAGTAATTTATTCACTATTTGCTAATTGTGGTCTCCATTTAGAAAAGACATCAAGATTTCACATTAGTGAGTAAAGCACTAAAATGGGTAGTCTTACTGGTGCAAATTATTAGCATGATATACAAATTCACTATTCAGCCATGCACCTCCCAGTAGCATTGTGAGCCTAGGTCCTTTTGCAGCATGATTACTCAAAGGAGTGGGGCCCTGTAAAAAAATTTCAACCATGCTCACATAGACAGGCTGCCAGGAGAGAGGTGACACGGACTGAATTAGAGCGGCCACAGCATTACAAAGTCAACTCTTACCCACCCCCCACCCTGGCAGTATTAGAGATACTGACACTTTTATCTGTAATTAAAAAAGGAAATGAGCTGGCAACTATAGCTAATGAATGACATTTGATGGCAGCCACTGTACTTTGTGCTATATCACATGATGGTCACAAAGGAACTCTTTTAGAGCTGCGAGCACACCATATACTACAATCCTCCCATCCAAACTTTTGCGGATCTTCCTGTTATACAGAGTTAAGACAGTATACAGAGTTGGAGTTCCCAGAATGTGTTCCCACTAATTAACTTTTTATATGTAATAATCCCATTGGTCCAGATTCTGATACCAGTTACACCAGTGTAAATCCAGAGTAACACCATAATGTCCATGTAGTCAATCCAGATTTACACTGGTGTTCCTGAGATGAGACTGTGGTCCATCATCCTCAGGGAACAGTTTCAGTTTAAGGACATGTGCATAGAATATCCAATTAACTATGGACCCAAAGCCAAATATTTGGATTATGTTATCCAAATAAGTTCATATTTCACTGCCTTATTAAAACAACTTTGGGGACTGTTTATTTGTTTCTTAAATTTAACAACATGCAAAGGCTGCAGATTTCCTCCTCCCCACAAATGCTCTGCCTTTAATTTAAAAACTAGATATTGCAGTCTCACTAGGATTTGTTATCTAAATGATGATCTTTTTGTGTTGTTATAGACAAGTTTTAAAAAATGACTTAAGAAGAAAACAACTCCAGAACCCATAAACAGAAAAGGAGACATACTGCATCTGATGCATGGTCCTAATTCTTCTTTAGGCTTTTATCTTTCCCTGCCCCCATCCAGTAGTCTTTTGTGGAAAATTGTCCACTTCCAGACGAATTCATGTCTCTCTTCTTCAGGACCCAGTACTGTATCTACATTCCTTCAGATGGCTGGACATGACAGCAGCCAGCAATTAACACACCCAGATTGATCTCTTTTGCTATCGGCTTGCCTATCCACCCCAATGTTACACTTGTGACTGTCTTATATGTACATGGCAGTAATACTGTGAGTGTGTACAAATTGGGGGCTTGGTTGCAAGTCTAGAAGGTACTGAATGGGGCCTCTCATCTTTTACTTAGGGCCCAGCAAACAAAGAGAGGAAAACATGTTTTTTAAAAATTAGTTATTTACCTCATCAACGTGCCCAACAGCTCCATAGATCTTTGCAGTTTGTCCAATCAGGCTTGGAAAACTCTCACCAATCTCTTTCAGCATTGGAAGAAAACTGGTCAAGGCTACCGGTTCATAGCCTGATATTTCTATTAGTATATTTAGGATAATGTCATTATGGTTAGGGTCTCTTAAGTGACCAATTAGAAAAGGGATACATTCTTTTAGCACCTATAAAATAAAAAGGGGAAATGAATCAGAAATATATTTGTAATGGAGCCAGGACAAGTACTGCAGATGGCAGTGATAAAAGAGCAATTAGGTTTTGATTTTGAACTATGCCAATCCATTTTTGTAATATTAAAGATTTTCCACCTGTGACAATCTTCACACACTGAGGTCAAGGGGAGTTCATTTCCACACATGGAACAAGTGTGGACTTTGCCTTAAGTTCTACATGCAGAAATGTAACATTTCATAATTAAGGAAATGCTTAACTGTCGAAAACCAAAACTTTCTCCTTTTGATTTGTACAAGACTAATGCTATGTTTTATTGATTAAAACAATTTGTGACTGAATCTCCCCAGTGATGCAGTAAATTAAAGATTAGTAGAAATTCTTGCTTTCCCAAGAGACTGACTAAAACCCCAGGACTAGTGGCTGAAACAAAGACAGGAATAAGGAGCAAGATCCTCATCCAGTGTGAAATGATGTCACTCCATTGACCTCAGCGTAGCTACAGCAATTTACAGCAGCTGGGGATCTGGTCCTTAAAACTGAATGATCCATTAAGCAGTACATAATAGTCAGACACAGCAGCGTCAATACTCCAGTATGTGCATGTTACTGAGTGACTATTAAGTGTCTATCAATATATATCCAAGTCAGAGTGACTGTTGTCGTATAGATGAAGTTTATGTCATCACACGCTACTATTGTAATACATATATGTGATGAGAAGTAAATGTTGAATGTGACTGTGTCACTGTTCCATGAACTCTGGAGAGTTACTGCTCATAATAATGAAAAACCAATACTCTGTCAGCATAATGAAGATGTGCTGACAGTATAAACTGTTAGTAATAATAAATAATACTTAGCACTTATGTAATGTGGCATAGCTTCGAAGCTCTGTAGAAACATGCAGTAGTTTAAAGATGGCCATGGTCAAGCATAGAGATTTGTATGGATCTGGATTGGGTAATAAAGGCATGATCCTAAGTCCACTGAATTTATTGGGAATCTTTCCACTGTCTTCAATTATCATTGGATCAGGTTTTTAAAGCATATTTGTATATTCCTTGGTTTAGGCATCCTCTTTTCACAATGGCTCATCCCATTTTTACCAGGAAGTGCATGACTCAAAAAGCAATGTAGCACATAGCAATGACAGTATGAATCATGTGAGGAAAGTGTTTTGACCCATAAGCAATGGTAAAATGGGGCCCATCTGACTGAAAAGTATCATGTTCTCAGAGGGAGTTACATTTCCTCTGTAACTGTATATTTATTATATGGTTTCCTTGGCTACTGTGGTGGGCAGCATTAAACTACTGTTGATTTTTAAGAAGATTTATTAAATGTGTGCTCTGTAAAGTAGCCAGCATTGAACCCACTTCTAATGTTCTGTGCCTTATAAGTGTCATGTTTGTGTAAGTAGGTGTATCATTTTCAAAGCACATCTTTTGCTCTAGCTGCTCACTCATATTCTGGCACTAGTTCATTTTAACTTGATTTCAAACATTATTAAGCCTTTTTAGTACATCCTTATCTTCAAAAAGGAAATGTAATGATGAGAAACAATACATAACTGGCAAAGGAATAACCAAAAGTGGTAGGAAATTTTAAGCTAAAATGAGCTGAGTCAGGGTGGATAGTGTCCCATTTTAGATCCTTCATCCCTGGCCAGATAACAGTGCCAGCTTTAAATATCCCCAATAAATCTTATCTGACAGCCTAAGGCAGCCTGTACAGATTAGCTGAGTCCATTAAACTTCCATGGACTTAAATTACAGTAATTAAAGAACATTTGTGAAAATCTGGCTCGTCGAAGGTTTTTTGCAAATATGTAGTGTATAAAGCAGCACACCTTATGTAAAATAGTTACATTACATTCCCTAACTCAGTAAAAATGTCAGCACTCTGAACATTTGCCTGGCAATTTGACCATCTCTTTAGCAGAGCTAAGCGAATAATTGGCAAAAAAGTAGTTTATTTGACAAATTCAGTGTCCTTTTCTTCTTGCAGAATATCCATGGGAAGATAGTAATTTCCTTGCATTTTTTTCAACCAGCATCTCACAAATTTACTACACGGATTGATCATAAATATTCAAAATTTGAGCTGTGTTGCTTAGTTCTAATTGGTTGAATAAGCTGCCTGGTGAGGTTCCTTGCCAGCCTGACCGAGTGAACAAACACATCCAGCATACAAATTTATCCATTTGAATTTAAAGTTCAGTTTTCACAGATATTCACCCAGATCTCTAAAGTGTGCTTTCCAGCAGCATTTCTGTAGGTAAAGGCTCTATTGCTCAAATGTTTGCAGAGAGCAAACGCAAAAGAGAGTGCGGCTGAAGCAAATTCATTTACCAAATCCAACAAGTAGTTGGACAAAATGTTTGCAGTATTGTTTGAGCTTTACTCCTGTCTAATAGATTTTCAGTGTGGGAGTCATGAACAGGTCTAGCAGGGTCAGGATCACCTTCTCTTTCTTTATGGCTACTTGCAGGCAGGAGCGGCGCCAGGATTTCTGACGCCCTAGGCGGACAGCCATTTTGCCGCCCCCCCACGGGTCCGGTGGACCTACCGCAGTCATGCCAGCGGACGGTCCGCTGCTGGAAAGGCTCCAGTGGAGCTGCCGCAGTGATGCCAGCAGGCGGTCCGCTGGTCTAAAGGCTCCGGCGGACCTGCCACAGGCATGACCAGCGCGCCGTCCGCCGAAATGACTGTGGCAGCTCCACCGGAGCCTTTCCAGCAGCGGACCATCTGCCGGCATGACTGCAGTAGGTCCACCGGACCTGCGTGCCGCCCCCCCGGCAAAATAGCGCCCCCCAAAAATTCTGGCACCCTAGGCCATTGCCTAGGCCGCCTAAATGGTAGCGCCGGCCCTGCTTGCAGGGAGCCCCAAAACCTTTTCTATTGTAACATGGGAGCCTCCTGGTATGGGAAAGGTTGAGAACCACTGACCTGGTATGTGCAGTACATGGGACACTTTACTGTACTGTCAGGATGTTCTGAACAACATAAACTCTCCAAAGAGTGAATAACTTTATTCCACTGGCAATGTCTGGTATTATACATTTACCTCAGGTTGCTTTCTCCTTGCCACTATCTGAAATAGCCTTAGAAGGTGGTGTTGTTCTGCTTGCTCCAGCTGAGACATCAGTGCCACCAGCTCTGTCAGATGGTTGTTAATTGACTGTGTCTGCTTTTCATACACAGAAGGCAACACGCGCAGCAACATGGAATTTCCTGTTAACAGAGTGAAAATAGAGTAAACCCGAGAAATGTGTTTCAAAGCTTTATCTGCCATCTTGGCATTTCTGATACCAACATCCCTATAGCTAGATACCTCCATACAGGTGCGGCACGTTAATAACTTTGAATTTCTGAGAATCATGGAGAATATAGAAAAACAAAAAGTTCACAGATGTACAACATGTATATTGGACCAAGAAACCAGAGAATAAATTACTGAAGGAGGAATTTCACTAAGTGAAGCAATATGGGGAAAATAGAAAACTTTTCCTGTTAATCATTATTTTCAGCCTTGAGTTCAAGACCACGTAAATGAAGGCTGGCTCATGAGATCTCAGATTTGAGTAATATTTAACTGAGACCTAAAAGACAGAATAAGTGTAGTTTTAAATGAATCTGAAAAAGACAACAGAATGCACAGGAACTATTTTTTTCTTGTTTGCTGAGAATAAAAGGCTAAAATGAAACAACCAACATATGGAAACAGTATTTGGTTATTTAAAGAAGTAAACGAGCATGAAGGTAAATTTGAACATAAGCAGTTAGGGTGCCATTTCCAAGAGTCAAAGGGAAGAGATGAGAGAGTCAATCAGAGAGAGACATGCAAAATATGCTCACACATTTTCTAACAGTGTTTGAAGATGTGCCTGCACAATTTAATTTGAAACCAAGTCTCATATAGAAATGTATAACATAACAAGCTATACATGCCTGTCTTGGAATGTTTAGTTACATTTGCACAACATATGGAAAACATCTGCCTATCACTATGTAGTATGGATCCACTTTCTAAATCCTTTAAAGTACTTAAAGTCTCTGTGGATTTGGTTTCCAATAGGAACTGGCATATTGGCCTCCTGCTTTTTCTCTCATTTTAATTTGTGCTTTGTAGCTATGGAAGATTAACAGGCCACTCACTGGATAGTAGAAATGGTTCATATGTGTTAGTTGAAAAGCCAGCAGTTAATACATTCTTACAACATCAAACTCATGAAAGACACAGTAAAAGCATAAGTGAAAATTGACTATGAACTAAAAATCTAAAATGCAACTTTGAACAGCCTCAGGGTTATTTTTCATTGTGCCAGCTTGTAACCACCCGCAGAGGCCATTACACCTACAGGAAAATGCAGCACCTCCAGCCATGCCCTCATCTGGCCCCCTACTCTGGAGAGGAGGTAGCATAGAGCTAGTTACATCACTAAGGAATTCCTGGTTCCCCATATAGGGCAGTTTTAAGAGGGCAGAACAAAGGGGACTTGACAGAGTCTAGGATATTACCCTATAATTATTCATCTGTGGTTACTGAAGATTTCTCAACCCTGATCAGAGGCGATCTGCTTTATATCCATCATATACACTGGGAAAGTGTAAATCCCAGCTTGGTATTTCCCTCTCTTCCACTCTTGTGCAGCTGGAGGGCCACCAAACTTTTATTTTCTGCACCAAAGTTTGTTTCATGTCGGCCATGCTGTAAATATAATGTTTGTTAAGCAATTTGGAACCCTTCAGGATGAAAGATTATAAGGGACAGTCATAAGGGAAAGGTATTTTCTATGAATTATCCCAAAGGAATTAGCAGACAGTGGGACTAGTTCAGTTTTGGGTCATATTCTATCCACATTCTTTGTGCAAAACTCCCACAGATATTACTGCATGAGATTTTAAAAGCGCCTAACTCATTTCGGAGCTCAAATCCCATTGTAAATTAATGGGAGTTGTGCTCCTAAAACAGTTAGGTGCTTTTGAAAATTCCACCCAGCTGGACTTGCACGGTAGATTAAGGGCCACATGTGCCCTCTTTATTCTGAAACAGTCTGTCATGGTATAATCCCCACTCTGAACTTTAGCGTCCAAAAGATGGGGTACCAGCTTGAATTCCTCTAAGCTTAACTACCCGCTTAGAATCTGTAGCGCTGCCACCAACCAGGAATTCCAGTGCCTGGTACACTCTGGTCCCCCCAAAACCTTGCCCGGGGACCCCCAAGACCCAGACCCTCTGGATCTTAACACAAGGAAAGTAAACCCTTTCCCTCACCGTTGCCTCTCCCAGGCTTCCCCTCCCTGGGTTACCCTGGAAGATCACTGTGATTCAAACTCCTTGAATCTTAAAACAGAGAGGAAAATTTACCTTCCCCCCTCCTTCTCTCTCCCCCTCCCAGATTCTTCCTGAGAGAGAAAGTAATCCTAACACAGAGAGAAATTAACCTCTCTCTCTCCCTTCCCTCCTTTCTCCCCACCAATTCCCTGATGGATCCAGACCCAGTCCCCTGGGGTCTCACCAAAATAAAAAAAAACAATCAGGTTCTTAAACAAGAAAATCTTTTAATTAAAGAGAGAAAAACAGTAAAAATTATCTTTATAAATTTAAAATAGAATAAGCACAGGGTCTTTCAGCTATAGACACTGGGAATACCCTCTCAGCCTAAGTATACAAGTACAAATTAAAATCCTTTCAGCAAAATACACATTTGAACTTCTTCCAACCAAATACACATTTGCAAATAAAGAAAACAACCATAAGCCTAACTCGCTTTATGTACCTAGTACTCACTATTCTGAACTTATAAGAGCCTGTATCGGAGAGATTGGAGAGAAACCTGGTTGCACGTCTGGTCCCTCTGAACCCCCAGAGTGAACAACAACCAAATTCTAACAGCACACACACAAAACCTTCCCTCCCTCAAGATTTGAAAGTATCCTGTCCCCTGATTGGTCCTCTGGTCAGGTGACAGCCAGACTCACTGAACTTGTTAACCCTTTACAGTCAAAAGAGATATAAAGTACTTTTGTTCTATTAACTCCTACTATCTGTTTATGATACAGTCATAGAGCTAAATACCAGAAAATAAGAGCTACATTGAAAGGTGATGTATAACATTGAGGCAATTGACCAGTATAGCTACAGCGGAATAGCTGGTATAACTAGGCTGTTTCCCTGTGTAGACAAGTTTCCCTGTGTAGACAAGCCCTTACATGTTGGTAAGTAGAGCTAGCAGTTTCAATTTACATAATGATAGGCCAGAAGAGGACAAATTATACTGACTTAAACTTCCCTACATTTACCCTTGAGTTTGAATATGAACCTACATTTCTAATGATTAGTGTAAAGGAATGTGCCAGCCCTGTGCACACTTTTGTGGCTAGGGTTGGCACTGCAGGTTACTTTCTCCCAGGTGAGCATCAAACATTCCCTGTAAAGGGAGCTGGGGAATGAGAACCAAAAGTGACACACTAGTAAAAAATAAGTGTGTTTCCTTTAATCAAGTCTCCTGGAAGGTGCTTGTGTAATAGCAGTTCAAGTGGCCCTTAACTCACAGCTCCTGGTTTGCAAGCTCCTCAAGCAACATCTCAGTCTGTTCAGGTTTGTCTTCTGGAGCCTGGGAGAGTAATCAGCACCCATGGCAAGCTGGATGGCTTATGCTCCTGTTTAAACAGGTCATTACTAAAACGGAGCAGGGAGACTCCTTGATTACACCTAGGCTATCCTCATTGTAAGCTCGGGGCAGACCCTTAGAGGGCTAGTACTGTCCTTCACAAGTAGGATAAACAGATTATATTTTCTCCTCTGGACTATTTAGAAATAGATCCTGCATTCTTTCCACATGCACAATTCCTATTTACTTCAAGGGGAGTTTTTTCATGTCCATGTAATGCAGGATTAGACCCCTAAACCCTATTAACTGGTCAAATTCATTGATGGTAACCTTAGGAAAGGATAAGCTTTTCATGCTCCTGCACAAAGAAAATTCATCCCAGTTGTGAAAGGAGGGAGTGGAAAGAATTCAGTTGGAAAAGACAAAGAACAGTGCTGGAACAAAAGGCTAGACAGATGTCACGAATGAGACTTGGTCTACATTTTAAAGTTTTGCTGGCATGGCTATGGTACTTAGGAGTGTGAAGAAAATCACACCTCCAGTCAATATAGCTGTAGCTTATTTTGTTCAGGGAACTTGTACAAGCTTTTGCCACTAAGTTGTGTTTCCACTAGGAGGATTTCCCAATATAGCTATACCAGCATACCCTGTCTAGCCTAGACGAAGGCTGAGATGTTGTGGGTGTGCCATCTTAAATCACAACTTATTACTTGTGGATGATGTGATATCAGTTATATAAATCAATAGTAATATGTAGTCTGGGGAAGCAGGAATTTCAAAATGCAGGTAATTACAGTTAGTAACACTGTGAGGTAGCAACTCTACCTTCTGTACACAGAGAGTCGAATTTTGCCCTGGATTCTGTAAATCTGTCTCAGTTATTTATATGCCCTCATCACTGCAGTTTCTGCTGCCTCTCAATCTTTAGTGTACTTAGCTTCACAACACCCCTGTGAGGAAGGAAAGTGTTATCTTCATCTTACATATAGGGAAATTGAGGCATGGAAAGGTTAAATGACTTTCTCAAGCTCACACAGGAAGTCTAGTGCTCTAACCCCTGGAACTTCCTGCTTTTCACCCATGAAACCACTCTGAACTCAAAGGTATTTCCCAGATGAAACCGAATGTAGAATTTGGTCCAGTGATCTAAAATCATAATGAGAAATTGCCTGAATATGTCCCTGACTAAGACAAATATAAAGAAAGAGAAAAGTTAAACTAGAATTGTCTGGATTATTTCAGAACAACATTTAAATGATCTCACTGGCTACGTATATGGAATTATTTTCTAAATTACATTTACAAAACAATTGAATAAAGCTGAAAGTACAAACTAGCAAACAATAGACAGAAACAGGACAGTTTGTCCTTGCTCAATTTATAGTTAATAGTAAATTAATCTATTATTTTCTATTATCCCGACCTGAAAATGGTGCATTTAGCTCTGAATATGTGATGCCTTTTTCATGTGTGTGTGTGTGTGTGTAAAAAATACAGCAGCCTTTTTTACCCTCGATCTCAGTACAGACCAGCAGAGGAGGCAGGCATTTGCCCAAGGACTTTACTTTGGTTCTTGCTTGTTTTGTTGGTCTCAATCTAAAATAAAAGTCTGAACATATTGGTCTGCTCTCTGTGAATGGAAAAACATGACACTGGATATCATCATTACCCTTTTCTTCAAATTTGTACTCCCGGTTCAGCCTCATGTAAGATTTTCCAAGGGCACGACACATTGTGAATTGCACAATCCACTCAAAAATCACCATGCAATTAGGGATATTTTACGGTTACAGTTAGGCATGGGAGAGGCCTATGAAGTAGCAGGAGCCCTCAGAACAATGCAGCACATGCCCCATCCCACTGCACTGGCCTAACTCCGCTGGCCGGAATTGAGCCATGACCGCATGAGAGTTCATCTTGCCCCTTCTTCACAGGGGAGGCTAAGACTAGCAACAGCATTAGTGTAGCCCCTTGCCTGCTCCCCGTAACATGTCGCGCTTGGTCCCTGTGCCATACAGTCCATGCACTCGTCCAGCAGTGTACAGGGCTTGTTAAAAAATACACAATACAGCAGTTCACTGTAAGTACAATAGTGATTTAAAAAAGAGTGTTTGGAAGCTGCACTACAGTGTTTTAATAGTTCTGTATTAGACTATTATTTTAATGTATATGTATGAACTGAAGGCAAAATTGTCATAGGTGGATACTTTAAATTTGGCACCTTAATCCTTATGTAGGCATGCAGATTCAAGAATGCTGGCCTGTCCAATATGTTATTGATGGGGTTTTTTTATTTTCACACTGTTATTTATTAGTTGCCTCAAGGTTAAGGTTAAGATTCTGTCACGGGTATTTTCAGTAAAAGTCAGGGACAGGTCGTGGGCAATAAACAAAAATTCATGGAAGCCCGCGACCTGTCCCTGACTTTTACTAAAAATACTTGGGGACCGGGGGACAAACAGCGCTGCCAGGACTTATAGTTACTCCAGCCTTGCTGGTATTCCTGTGGCAGGGGCTGACTACTGCTGCTCCAGCCCCAAGGGGGCTGACCCAACCCCAACCACTGCTTCAGCGGGCCAGAGACTGCTCCTTAAGCAGGTTCAGGGTTGGTCCACAGTCAGCTGTTCAGTGGCCTTGGGGCTGGCCCCCAGTCAGCTGTTCCAGGGGCCACTTCTCTATGGCTGGCCGCTGCTCTGACGGCCCCAGGGCTGTCTGGCGGCCACCTGTTCTGGAGGTCCTGGGGCTGACCGCTGGTCACAAGTTAACTGTTCTGGCAGCCCCAGAAGAATTCATGGTGGTCTGTGACCTCCATGACAGATCGTATCCTTAATTATGGTAGCCCCCAAAGGTGCCAACTGAGTTCAGGGCCCTGTTGTGTTAGGCAGTGCACATAACTATAGTGAGAGACGGGGAGAGCCTTGGCGTGACACAGCGGCAAAATGAGGGCAGACACATGCATAGAATTAAGCAGCAAGCTGCAACTTTGATTAAACTTTAACAGAAGGGAGAGGAGCTACCCACCCATCACTCATACTCTCCTATATGAGGCATTTAATTGGTTCCAGTGTGGGGGGTTACAGGGCTCCTCACCATATAACCCTGGAACCAGAGTTACAGGGTTCCTTACCATATAACCCAGAACATGGGGTGGGCTTGCCTTAGGGCCTATCCCGCAGGACTCAGCTCTCTGAACCCAGCACCCTCCCCCACATGAGGGGGACAGAGGGTTCAGCAGGGTGGGGACCTGGGCCAACAAGAGCCACAAGATCTGACCTTGGCCTGCAAAATGCACAAGGCCTCACCCTACTAACACCAGCCCAAGACCCGTTACCAAAATCCCAGGTCTTTTATCTCTGGGAACACTTCATTTTATTCTGCTAAACGCACTGGTAACTGGCCACAAGTTGCAACAAATCAACACCACCACTCCAATTCCTAAATTAGGAACCCTGCACGTTCTTACTTAATTCACTGTGGCTTGCAGGTTCTGTGAGGAAGGAAAAAAGCTCCCTGGTCATCCGCCAATTGGCCCATGGGAGAAAAAATTCTTTCCTGACTCCCTAAACAGGTGATTGACTAGACCATAGCATCTGTCAGGCTGGGTTCCCATTCCAAGTTCAAGTGGGTAGAGTAGGCTGCTGGAACGGAGCTGAAAGAAGTTCCCCATGGCTCCTGCTCTGAGCTAAATCCCAGGAGGTGAAGAATGCTGGCCAATCAGCACCCATCACCCCTAGCTGGACTCCTAGGGGAGAAGCTTCTTTGTCTCTTGGTGAAAGTCTCCCTCACTTGCCGCTGGGACTGTCCCCTTTTACTGCTGGCCCCATCAATTTTCCCTGTCCATTGATGTGGGTGAGTGGCATTTTTGGTACTTATGAAAAGTGCAATGTAATAACAAAGAATGCCCAGTGATTTGCTTACAGGTGCAGGGCTACATATTGCCTTTGTTCCACATGCAGAACTCCCATTGATGTCAATGAACACTGTCATCAAAGACTCATTGCAAAACAGGGCCCACAGAGTGCTGTGCTGCCTCATGGCTCCCTCTCTCTCGCTGCTGAATCCAGTTTTAGTAAAGAGCAGCATTTCACTCAGTGCCTGGTAAAGAATAAATACCTTCATTATATAGCAGGGTCTGCCCAGTGTATTCTCCTCAGCTAAGATGGATCTTTTTTCTTATGATCGCTGAAGATTATCCAGAGGTTCATAGAAATACTAATCAATAGCCAAACACCAGCAGATAGCAATACTTAACTTCATACAATACATAGACAGATATCAGTCATTGGTTAACCATATGAATAGGTCATTAGAAACACAACTCAATTCCTTCCATTCCATAAAACACAGGCCTTTCACATAAGATACTTTTCATTAACTCTCACTATTAGCAGATAGCTCTTCTTCTGAGGCCTGTAGCTGCTGGAGGGATAGACCATTTGAAACTGAGAAATGTTTGGGCAGGACTGACATTCCACGCAGCCAGGACTTTTAGGGGATCAGGCTGAATGTGAATTTGACAGTTTCAGTATATACGGATATTGGTGTTGCTTTGTCAAAAATAGACTTTTCAATGTAAAACGAGGATGTTAAAATAGGTTGGGAGCTAGGCAAGGAACAACGATTACTTTATCTTGTATCCTTCTGTTGCTTTTTCTGCTACCCTTCTGTAACCCATGGGCATGAAAATGACATGGGTTACTTGAAAATGTCAAATTGATGCAAGTTATGCTCTTTTACCACTTATGATCATTTGTACCCATTGTCTAAGTAACTTAGACCCATCAGTATGTTACCATTGAACTTGACCCGAAGAGAGGACACTGAAATAATAAATGGTTCAAACACTTTGCAAATTGTAACTGAGTAGCTTTAGACAGACGAAGGTAACCTAGCTACCAAAAGTTTCATATAGCATCTAATACTAAGCAACAGTAATATCTAAGCCCTGGATGAATAACTAATCCAAGAGTAATCCATTTGGGGCTTTTCAAGTTAATGGAAAAATGTTGGTATTGTATTTTAGCATAAATAGTCCAATTATGCAGCTGCTAAGCTAAAGTTACTTCTGAAATTAAATACTTATAGTGACGTTACAACACATTTCTATCTAAAACAATTCCAGCTATTTAAATTTTTCTTCCAATCTTTCCATGACCACAGACAGACTTTAACTATAAAAGGAATTTGTAAATAGGTCATCTACAGAAATCCTTCCTTACAAAAGGGATGTAAAATAGCAAGAGATAGTAAAATGATTATCATGCTTTTATCCATCAAATTCACAGTGATTTAGTTACCCTTGTTCTCTTCTGTCAAATCACTCCATGTTACAGAAGTCTGGTCTCACAGGAAAAGTCACAGTTGCAAGAGCAGCTTTCCCCATTCCTTTCCCTCCTCTAGTTAATCCACCCACACTGTAAACTTTTAAGGTTCAAGATTGTGCAACGTGCATGCCTCCCCACTACTCCCATCCAAAAAAAATAAAAGTCAGAAGCACTCTTATTACAGCAGTGGCACTAGCGTTACTTATTCATTCGAGAGCAGGAACTCCCAGAGTATTTATTAAGGGCTTTCTGTGTTAGATGCTGATAGTCTTGTCTCTGCTCAATTCCGAGAGACCTTTAACTCCAGAGGACTCAGAGACTTTTAGGAAACAGCTGGAGTATGTTGTCTCAAGAAATGCTTTCTTTGACAATTCTGCTTTGTGCTTTCTGGTCTTCCTCCTCTGCTCTGAACAATGAGGACTATGATCTCATGTACCTGAATTTCGAGAACGAAATAGAAAGTATAGTTCCTGCTACTGAAGAAAGTAAGTGGATTTAAACTATTTTTGTGTTATTAAACACTATTAAATATAGATAGCAGTTTCTATAAAAACCAAAGATAAGCTATTTAAATCACACTCTTTGTTATTTAGTTCTTGTAACAGTTATTGCAAACATACCATTTTTCAAACAAAATGAAAGGGCTTTGTAAAAGCAGATTATTTAACACAGCCAAATGATGCAAATACTTTAGCATGTCCCTGCAAAATCTCTCTATACTCCTTATTTTCCAGTTCTCTCTTATAAAAGAAATGTTTGGAATGTTGCTGTGATTCTTAAAACAGCTAAATTACACATTGCCTTATCTTCTTTTAATTCAGAGGGAAAGCACTGGTGGTTTAGAGAGCATTGGCAATAAATGAAGAGAGATTTTATTAAATAACTCCTTTGTTTGAAAAAAATGAGTGAAGAGAAATAGTAACATCTGTGTCTTGTTCTTCAGCTATTTCATGTGACTGTCAGCGAGAGCATACGGAATGGGACAAACTCTTCATCATGCTTGAGAACTCACAGATGAAAGAGAACATGTTGCTTCAGTCCATTGATGAAATCCTTAAGGTGGAACTGCAAACTCTACGAGCAGAAATGATCGAGTTTGTGGCTAACTTTGCTGGCACGTGCACCACCACCATTGAGAAAGTCACCTCCCGAGTCTTGTCACAGGTGGACCAAACACTGATGAGGAACAGAGATCACGTTCAGGAGTCCAAGACCCTTCATGAATCTGAGCAAAGAAAGATTCTTGAAGAGCTTCTGCAGCTGACCCTCAATGTGTCTAACAGACTCACTCAGCTGGAGAGTGTTTGGCAGAGGACAGCTAAAGTGGAGACAGGTTTTCAACAGCAAGATAAATCCAGTTACATGGGCAGAGGGGACAATTTGACTTTGAACTCTCTGTGGGAAGAACTACAGCAAACAAGAGCTGAACTGAAAGGATCACAAAAGTGGGCAGCTCAGCATTTACTGCCAGCTGGTAAGTCTATGCCAGGTAGCATTTGTTAGAATTCTCTATTTTAATACCCTGTCCAGAACAGCAACATTCAATACCTCAGCTAAACATTCTTCTTCTTATGTCAGGGCATGACCGTAAAGGGACAGTTGGAAGTAAGATGTGTGTGCAGTGGGGAAACTCACCAAGCTCTCTGTAAAAAATAGCTGGTCAGCTTTTCAAATTTGGGGACCAAAGAAGAATCTAGTCAAAGTTATTATTAGAGTAAGTCAACTCCAACTGTGATGCTGAGGCTAGGAGAGGCTTCCAGACTAAGGCTGTGACCAACGAGCAGTGGACATATTTGAAATAGACTAATTTGTGAAATCTTGATGTTTTCTTGCCCTTCAACTTCCCAGCTCCAGATTTCCACCTTAGTTCACAGAAAGCTTTCATTCACTCCATATACTGCCAATCTTTACTTTTTCTAACCCAACTGCTGCATCCTTCTCACCAATTCTAGCTGTGAATTGGATCAAATGTAGACCTGAGAGAACACGGACAATGTCAATGGGCAACATGTAATCAAATGTCATGCTTCTGGGCAAACACTGATCACCCTTGGTGGGTCAGGAAGGAACAGCTTTCCCCATGTATCTTGTATATAGGGTTTTTTCCTTCTTTTGAAGTATGGTATAGTGATGGCAGCTAAGGTCTGGATACCATGATAGATGGATCATAGAGATTGATTTAGTATTTCAAATCCTGTGTTCCAGGCTTTCTATACATCATTGTACGGAACCTGACTGAAATAATTAGAGAAATTTAGGGATGGAAGAATAAACCCCTACATATTACTAACTAAAGAGGTGTGTGAAAAGTTACTACCAACATACCACAGCTCTTTCAAATATAAAGCTCAAAAACTATTGAATATCTATAATTCCACTTGTTATAAATATTACCAATATAATGATTTTATGGGCCAAATTTTCCAACAAGGACAAAAGGAGCCTGGTACAAAAATGCATGCACATTGGAATCACAAAATCCCACATTTGCGTGTGCATGTGGGAAATGTGGTGTGCAGTTACACAGTTTGTGCTAGTGAATATACAGTGATGCTGCAATGTGAGTTCTTACAAAAGTAAGTACCTTTTGTAGGCACACCTCTTACAGCTTTGAAAATGTTGCCATAAATGCAAAGAGTAATTCACACCTGAACCTGTTAAAATAATATTAAGGCATTTTATAACCTTGAACAAAATGTGTCCTATAATGGTAGACCATGAATTCAGTTTTAATTAGAATAGCTTTGTAACCAGAAGCAGGGAAAAAAGTAGTATTTAGTGTCATACTAACATACGTGGGAGGGGAGAGTGACAGAGGCAAGGATTACACTGAAAGAATGCAACCAGCAATATTCTTTTTGCTTGCACAAAAATGTTGTCTTTTTCAAATGTAACATGATGGTTACATCATTATTCAAGTCTCTCCCACAATATGCCAAACTTATACTATAAAACAAAAGAGAAACCTCTCAGTCACTTTTCGTTTTTGCATATTTGTACCAAACAGAGAGCAATATGTATTCTGACTAGCATTTAACAATCACATTCCAAACTCAGTTCCACTGGTGTAAATCCAGAATAACTCCAGAGACTTCATTGGAATTACTCCTGAATTACATCTGTGTAACTGAGGCAGACTCTGCTCTATATGTTTTTACAGAAAATATCCTAATATGATATAAAATAGTAATAATATATATATAGAAATACTCCATAGGTCTCTCTGGAGATCTTTTCCAAGAGAGTTTTCAGCAACTGGTTTTGATTTCTCACATCTTGAATTACTGCCAGACCTACTCTTAAGGGATTTTCTAAACACACTTTTGTTGTTTTTCCATGAAGCTGGTTTTAATTTTGTTTAGTCCTCGATAATAAAGCCAGAAAGTCTGCTAATTAAAAAGCTGTTTCAAGATAGTATTCCTAACATTTTTAAGTAGTGTCTATCCACAGTTGCCTCCCCACCATATGCCCCCCTCCAGAAAAGCCAATGAAAAAAAAATTATTGTGCTGAAAGTTCAAAGAAACCAGCATGTGAAATAATGCAGCAGCCTAATCCTGGAAGGCAGAAAGAGTCCTTCATTCATTAAAACAAAGATTTTAAGACATATTTTAGACATTTTAGCTTCTATAGCTTCTTTAAACAGGAAATGAGTCAGCCTAATTGTGAGGGGGGCCTCTTTTACCCTAACTCAACTGGAATATTAATGTATCATATATTAACTAGACAACAGAACTGAGAATGTCAAATATGCCTTTATTATCGTTAGTTACTTTTCTTTCTTGAATGGATTTCTGTTACTGGCCATCACTAATCTAATTTTTGTTAACAACATACTGATCATCACTGATTGGAGATCGGAGAAGAGCTTCTTAAGAAATTGATCTTTTCAGTTCATTTTATATTGATTGATTTTGGGGGCCCAATTTAGTGCAGTTGAAAGTTAATGACTAAAAGAATTAAAGCAAAGTTTAGAGCAGGCAGGCAGTTTCGGAAGTTTCTCTGCATGGCTCTGCCAATGGTCCCCATGCACTCCTGTCTTTCGATGCCCATTGCTCTAGTCCACGCCAGTAGAGAACACCACATGTGACAAATTGTGTGAAAATATTATAGTATGGATAGAAACTCACAAGGGACTAGGATGAGCACACTGAGCTCATTTTCACTTGGGAATTAATCAGGATTTGAATCTAGTCTGAGTAGGTGAAATGTTCCTGTAAGGTACTGTGTGACAGATTCTGTTCACAATTACAGCAGTAGAAGTCTAGAATAACTCCTCTGGGGTCAGTGGAGTTGCTCTGGATTTACACTGATATAACTGTGTTCAGAATCTGCATGGTGGGTCTCATTTTTTCCGCACTCCTTTCAGTATGCACTTTTATGCAAAAATGTTAAGTAATAAGCTGTAGTATTTTTTCACTTATAATTATGGTTATCTGAGTCACAATGTCTTCAGAGCATATCGTATTCAGAACATGGGAAAATTTTCAAAAGCATCTAAGTGATATAGGAGCACAGGTCCAATTTTCAGAAGTGACTTAGGCACTTATAAGCCTACGTCTCTTGATAGTCAATGGGGCATAGGCTAGTATGTCATTTAGGCACTTTCCAAAATTGTAGCCATTATCTAATATGGTAATATATTGTATTGCTCTTTATAATGCATATAGTATGTGATCATGACTAGCCAATGCCTGGGTTTCACAAACTATGGAAGAAATTTCCAGCCATGCTAACGTTAAGATGAATCTGTAGAGGCCACTAAGCTCCTCCCATGCCAACAGCATTGCTGTTTCCATGACAATTTATTCCTAAGGAGAAAAGAACACTGAGGCACTGGAATAAATTGCCTCAGGAGGTTGTGGAATCTCTATCATTGGAGATTTTTAAGAGCAGGTTAGACAAGCACCTGTCAGGAATGGTCTAGATAATATTTAGTCCTGCCATGACTGCAGGGGACTGGACTAGATGACCTCTCGATGTCCCTTCCAGTCTTATGATTCTAAGGAGAAAAGAATACTGAGACTAAAAAAGGACACGCATGAAACAAAACGTGTCATAAAGAAAGCATGTCATGGTGCAGGCATGCTGTACATTTTTATAGCCACTTCTTTGGGAAGACCTGTCTAATCCAAGCAATGTGATTATTTCAACCCCATGACAATAAAATGTTCAATGCATTCATTCTATCATGTATTCCTACAACATACTGTATGGTATGGGGATTTTCAAAGGAGCCTGACTCCCTTTGGAAATCCCAGCCTAAAGCGGTAAGTTTATGTCAAGAATCCAAACTGTGAATGTACAAATACTTCACCTTTTACAGAAATTAGCTGGGGTAGAATAATACTTCTAATTCTGTTTTTTCCCCCCAGGGTGTGAAACTGCAATTTTATTCCCAATGCGTTCCAAAAAGATCTTTGGGAGTGTTCACCCAACTGCTGACATGACGCTCCAATCCTTTACTGCCTGCATTTGGGTCAAAGTGACTGAGGTGCTGGACAAAACTATCGTATTCTCCTACGGAACAAAGAGAAATCCATATGAAATTCAATTCTATCTCAGCCGTGAGTCTGCAGTACTTGCTGTAGGTAGTGACCAGAACAAGTTAATTGCCCCAAACACAATTTCTCCTGGACACTGGGCTCACTTTTGTGGCACTTGGAGTTCAGACAACGGGGCCATATCATTGTGGGCAAATGGGGAGCTTGTTGCTACCACCTCAGAAATAGCAGAGGCTCATATCATTCCAGATGGAGGAATTTTGCAGCTAGGCCAAGAAAAGAATGGTTGCTGTGTCGGAGGTGGTTTTGATGAAACTTTAGCCTTTTCGGGAAAACTGACTGGCTTTAATATCTGGGATAGAGTTCTCAGCAATGAAGAGATAACAGCGCGGCCTAGAGCAGAAGATTCATGTAATATCAGGGGCAATGTTGTTGGGTGGGGGGTTACGGAGATTTTGCCACATGGAGGAGCTCAATACGTTTCCTAAATACTGAGAAACTAGATCCTGAACCAAACAATAAATTTCCATTGACAACAATATACTAATAGGTACAAACACACAGAGCCCTACAGCCCTCAGTGTCTAAATTCTTAAATAAACCTCAAGAAAAAATAGTATTGTAAGTTTACAAATGAGATATTGTAGAGATTGGATTTGATCTTTGTCTGCTGTCTTGAACAAACACTGAAAAAGCATGTCAGAGAATGATATTGGAAAAGCTGTTCTTAAATATAGATAAACTGCTGTCATTCCAGCTGTGTTTTCAGATTCATAGCCAGTGAGAGCTACCTGTAGACACTTGAGAGCAGACTTTGGCTCTTACATTGCTAAACTAAACACATGCAAACAAATGGCTGGAACTGCTTTTATAGAACTAACATAAGACTGTTGCATTTTCTGAGGTTCCCCATTTGTTGCTTTCATATTGCTAATGCCACTCTTACAGATGAACCATGTGAGACTTATGAAGTAATGTTTGTTCTTTATTACTCTTTGTTACTGGTATGTACACTATCATAAAATAGTGCCTTATTTTAAATATTATTTATGCTATGGATTGACCTAACATATGCCTAGACATAGTATTCCCCATAATAATCCAGTGTTACCTTTTGAGAAGATGCAGCTGTATTATATTGTAAATGAATTTTGTAATAATTTTATTGAAATTATTTTTGTAAAGTTGTCTTGTAAATAAAATTACTTTATCAAACTGACACTGCTTACAATTTGTCACAAGGATGAACGCTGACATTAATACAACAGTATTCTGGTTTTCTCATCAACAGATTTGTTTTTATTCAGTATATAAAAGAGCATACAAATATCAGCATCTCACACAAAGGGCCTGATCCTGAGAGGCCTGAGAGATGATGAGTACTTAGGGACTCAATGCTAAACATTTGCCCAGGCTAGGTATCCCTTCCCTGAAGGCAACCAAGGGGATGGAGTCATATTGGGGCAGTTGCTCTTCACAGGAGACCGAGGTATCCTTAAAGGGACAGATCCCCAAAAAATCTGTGTCCAGCTGGAGTTGTTCTTGTATAGCTTCCCCCGGAGAAGGGGATGTCCAGTCTGGAGAAATCTCTAAAATAGATGAGCACCATATGCCCAATGCTGCCATTGGTAACACCCAACATTCACACTGAAGTCAAGGCATCTATTTCTGAAGTGTTTACACAAGCTCAAAATTCAGTTAGAAATCCAAAATAACTGACTCCACTGAAGCCAACAGAAGTTTTGCATTAGTGAGGATAGATTAATAGCTTCATAAGGACCTCAGGATTAGATCCAATGGGAACAGCAGGTGCTTAGCACATCTCAGGATCAAACCATAATTTATTACTCAATTTACTTATTACTGTGGGAAACAAGGCAGTTTGGGTTCACAGGGAAACTTGTCTTTGGTTGTGATCCACCTGGGTTTTCTCCCCAAGTTTTGCTTTGAGAACCACATGTGAATGTACCCAAAACTCAAAGCAAAACTCAGTGTGAACAATGAAATTGCACCCAGTTTTTTGATGAAACAATAGGAAAGAGTAGGAGTTTCTCATGGTTTCAAGGTAAATACAAACCGACCCAGGTCTATATGAAATGGGCTAGGTTTGTTCAAAAAGTCATGAACTGAGGGTGTTACAAGTTTGTACCTGAACCCACGAAACATACATGAGATTGATCATACTGGGCCAGACCAATGATCCATAGACTCTGTACAGGGGTTTGCCTGGGACTCGTCCCTCTCTAGGGCAGCGGGGAACCACACCGCCTCGCTATATCATTTCAGTTGTGACTGTGAATTAGCCTGACTATGGGAGCCTCTTGCCGTGGCAGCAGTAGAGGCAAAACATAACAGTTATTCACACCCAGTCAGCGGGCAGTAGTGAGTCATGGGCTCAGGTCCTCAGATAGGAGCTGAGCAACTGTTATATAATGAACAGGCTCTGGCCCTGGGTTGGAGCGGTCCTGGGTCAGGGCTGGGCAGCAAAGAGTCAATGGCTCAGGCCAGGGCTGAGCAAACAGGTAAACAGCAAGTCCAGACTCCTGGCTCCGAAAAGCCTGCAAGAGGGGGAGACTGCCATCCACAGGTTGGGTTGCAGGGGGGACCCAGGCCCACCCACTCCACTGCATCCCAGCCCGGGGCCCTAGCAGCAGCAGAAGACCCGCTGCTGTGTCAATGGGGATTCTGGCTGCAACACGACGACATAGACTCTGACAGCGCTGCAGCCAGACTAGGGTCGGCTGCTCCCAGACTACTTTCTACTCCCCCTCGAGAGGTATCTGGGTCCGGATGGTGTCCTCCAAGGGGTCAAGAACCATAGGTTCTTCAGAGTAAATGGCAAGGAATAGGCTTGGCAGCTCCTCTGGGTAACTTGCAAGGGGCAGGCTTGACAGGTCCTCCAGGCACTGGTCGGTATCAGGCATCGGCTGGTCCAGCCTGTCTTCAGGTCAGCCACCGATTGCCAGGGTCTCCCGACCAGGAGGAAGGCCACAGGCATCTGGTCTCTCCGGCAACTGTTCTTCTAGTGAGCTCTGGGGCTGGGCTTTTATACTTCCTGTCCTACGCCTTGACCTCTGGGGGACGGGCACAGGATTCACTGGCTCCACCCACTTTGGTGTCCAGAGAGGCTCGTCCCTCTCCGGCGGGACGGGGAACCACACTGCCTCGCTATGGACCCGTATTCTGTCTTTCGACAGTGTCCAATGCCAGATGCTTCAAAGGGAATGAACAGAACGAGGCAATCATCAGGTGATCCATGCAGTTGTCCGGTCCCAACATCTGGCAATCAGAAGCCTAGGGACACCGAGAGCATGGGTTTGCATCACAGACCATCTTGGCTAATAGCTATTCCTGGACCTATCCTCTATGAACTTGTCTAATTCTTTTTGTAATCCAGTTATAGTTTTGGCCTTCACAACATCCCCTGGCAGAGTTCCACGGATTGACTGTGCATTGTGTGATGAAGTACTTTCTTTTGCTTATTTTAAACTTGCTGCCTATTAACTTCATTGGGTGACCCCTGGTTCTTATGTTATGTGAAGGGGTAGATAACACTTCCTTATTTACTTTCTCCACACCATTTATGATTTTATAGACATCTATCAAATTCCCCCTTGGTCATCTCGTTTCCAGCCTGAATCGTCCTTGTCTTTTCAATCTCTCCTGAGATGGAACCTGTTCCATACCTTTAAATCATTTTTATTGCCCTTCTCTAGTATCTTTTCCATTTGTAATATATCTTTGTAGATTTAGTTCGACCTGAACATGCGCACATTATTCAAATTGTAGGCATACCATGGATTTATATAGTGGCATTATATCTATTGTCTTATTATCTATCCTTTTCATAATGGTTCCTAACATTGTTAGCTTTTTTGACAGGTGCTACACACTGAGCACATGTTTTCAGAGAACTATCCATGATGACTCCAAGATTTCTTTCTGGAGTGATAGCAGGTAATTTAGACCCCATCATTTTGTATGTATAGTTGGGATTATGTCTTCCAATATGCACTATTTCGCATTTATCAACATTGAATTTTATCTGCCACTTTCTCACTCAGTTTTGTGACATCCCTTTGTTACTCTTTGCAGTCAACTTTGGACTTAACTATCTTGAGTAATTTAGTATAGTCTGCAAACTTTGCCACCTCCCTGTTTACCCCTTTTTCCAGACCATTTATGTATATGTTGAACAGCACCAGTCGCATTACAGATCCCTGGGGGACACAGCTATTTACCTCTCTCCATTTTGGAAATGGACTATTTATCCCTACCCTTTTTCTCCTGTCTTTAAACCTGTTACTGCTCCATGAGAAGACCTTCCCATGACTTATCCCATGACTGCTTACTTTGCTTAAGAGATTTTGGTGAGGGATCTTGTCACAGGCTTTCTGAAAGTCCAAGTACAGTACATCCACCGGATCACCCTTGTCCACATGTTTGCTGATTCTCTCACAGAATTCTAATAGATTGGTGAGGCATGATTTCCCTTTACAAAAGCCATGTTGACCAGGGGCAGCTCTAGGTATTTTGCCACCCCAAGCACGGCAAGCAGGCCGCCTTCAGCGGCTTGCCTGCTGGAGGTCCCCGGTCCCACGGATTTAACGGCAAGCCTGCGGGAGGTCCGCCGAAGCCGCGGGACCAGCAGACCCTCCACAGGCATGCCACCAAAGGCAACCTGCCTACCGCCCTCGCGGCAACGGGCAGAGCGCCCCCTGTGGCTTGCCACCCCAGGCACATGCTTGGCGTACTGGTGCCTGGAGCTGCCCCTGACGTTGACTCTTCCCCAGCGTATTTTGTTCATCTATGTGTGTCTGATAATTCTCTTATTCACTATAGTTTCAGCCAATTTGTCTTGTACTGAAGTTAGGCATACTAGCCTGTAATTCCCAGGATTGCCTCAGGAGCCTTTTTTAAAAATTGGCATCACATTAGCTATCCTCCAGTCATCTCGTACATAAGATTATTTAAGTGATAGGTTACATACCACAGTAAGTAGTTCTGCAATTTCATATTTAAGTTCCTTCAGAACTCTTATGTGAACATCATCTGGTCCTGGTGACTTATTACTGTTTAATTTATCAGTTTGTTCCAAAAGCTCCTCTTTTGATACCTCAGTCTGGTACAATTCCTCAGTTTTGTTACCTAAAAACTAAAAACCTAAAAAAGGATGGTTCAGGTGTGCCACTTGAAAAGACGGTTACTCACCTTTGTAACTGTTGTTCTTCGAGATGTGTTGCTCATATCCATTCCAGTTAGGTGTGTGCGCCGCGCGTGCACATTCGTCGGAAAACTTTTACCCTAGCAACTCAGTGGGCCGGCAGGTCGCCCCCTAGAGTGACGCCATCATGGTGCTTGATATATACCCCTGCCGGCCCACCCGCTCCTCAGTTCCTTCTTGCCGGCTACTCCGACAGTGGGGAAGGAGGGCGGGTGTGGAATGGATATGAGCAACACATCTCGAAGAACAACAGTTACAAAGGTGAGTAACCGTCTTTTCTTCTTCGAGTGATTGCTCATATCCATTCCAGTTAGGTGAATCCCAAGCCTTACGTAGGCGGTGGGGTCGGAGTGAAATGTGGCAGAATGAAAACTGCTGAGCCACAGGCTACAGCATCTCTTGACTGTTGAACCAGGGCATACTGCGAAGCAAAGGTATGGACCGAGGACCAATGGAGCTGCACGACAGATCTCGTGGGTAGGAACACGAGCCAGCAAGGCGGCAGATGAAGCCTGAGCCCTGGTAGACTGTACGATGATGTGGCTTGGGGAAATATGAGCCAAATCATAACAAGTGCGGAAGTCCGCCATCACCCAAGATGAGATCCTCTGAGAGGAAAACAAGCAAGCCCTCCCTTTGGCCCGCTACCGTGACAGAGCTGGGGCACCTTACGAAATGGTTCTGGCAGCGTAATATAAATGCGAGCACTCCACAGATGTCCAAGGAGTGCAATGGTTGTGCCCATTGCGTTGAGCTGTGGGTAACATGAAAGGCCGAAACCACCTTAGGGAGGAAAGCCGGGTGCGGTCATAACTGCGCCTTGTCTTTGTGAAACCTAGTGTACGGCGGAACCCCCGTAAGAGCTCTGAGCTCAGAGACCCGTCTGGCCGATGTAACAGCTACGAGGAAAGTTGTCGTCCAAGACAGGTATATCAGAGGGCCAGTCGTGAACGGCTCGACTGGGGGAGACATAAGTCTGGTTAAAACTAGGTTGAGGTCCCAGGTTGGGGCTGGGCGGCGCACCCGAGGGTGCAAGCTCTCCAAGCCCTTGAGGGATCTCGAACCCATAGAGCGTGAGAACACGGAACGTCCACCTTAGCCTGGCTGGAAGGTAGAGATGGCTGCTGAGTGTATCCTCAGCGATGATACCGCCAGGTCCTGCCGCTGAAGGCCAGAGGCAGGCCAAATAGAGGGGATCGAGACCTCAGCAGGAGCAAGATCGAGCGTATTGCAGCTGTAGAAGAAACGCTTCCACCTGGCCCGGTACGTTGACCAGGTGGAAGGCTTCCTGTCACCCCGGCTCAGTTACGCAGCAGCCACACTGTGAGGCGAAGAGGCTGCAGGTCCGAGTGACGAAGCCTGTCGTTGCCCTGAGTGATGAGGTCTGGGTGGGGTGGCAGGGTAATTGGGTCTGTTATTGACAGGCCGAGCAACGTGGTATATCAGTGCTGCCTGGACCACTCTGGAGTGATCATGATGATGCGCGCTCTGCCCCTGCGGAGTTTGAGCAGGACCTAATGAACCAGTGGGAACAGTGGGAAGGCATAATGGAGTTGGCCTTTCCACGGCATCAGGAATGCGTCCAAGATCGATCCCGAGGAGAGACCTTGGAAGGAGCAGAACATCTGGCATTTTCTGCTCTCTCGGTGAGCGAACAGGTCTATGTGAGGAAACATCTCTGCTTCTGGAAAGCAGAACGCCTCACATGAGGCAGAGTGATCACTCGTAAGACAGGAAAGACCTGCTGAGTCAAAGCGCCAAGACGTTCCGAACGCCTGGGAGAAAGGACGTCACCAGCTCCATCGAGTGGGCCATGCAAAAGTCCCGGAAATGGATGGCCTCCTGACAAAAGGGGGGAGGACCATGTCCCTCCCTGGATATTTATGAAGCACATGGCCGCTGTGTTGGTTGTAAACACCGAGATACAACAGCCTCGCAGCTGCCGCTGGAACCCCTGGCACGCCAGGCGGACTACTCTCATTTTTGGGGCATTGATGTGGAAGGCCAGTTCCCGAGAAGACCAAAGGCCTTAAGCTCGGAGGTGACCATGAGCACTTGAGCAGAGAGATGACGCGTCCGTTGTCAGGGGCAGTGAGGGCTGGGGCGGATGAAACCGCATCCCTGCCCACACCAGGGAGGGAGTTAGCCACCACTCTAGGGAGCCTAAGGTGCTCGAGGGAACGGTGACTACCATGACCATTGGCTCCCTGTCCGGGTGGTACGCCGAGGTGAGCCGGACTTGGAGAGGACGGAGGCGGAGCTTGGCGTGTTTGGTTACAAACTTGCGGGCAACCATGGACCCAGGAGACTGAGACAAGTACGAGCCGAGGTCGTTGGGAAAGCCTGCAGACCTCAGATGATTGTTGCCATCGCCTAAAACCGCAGTTGTGATAAGCAGGCTCCGGCTAGGTAGGAGACCAGGATAGCTCCTAGGAAGTCCAACCTCTGCGTGGGAACCAGAGTGGATTGCTCTATAGTAATCATCAGGCCTTGACCTGTGAATAAGACCGTGACGATGCCCACGCGCTGAGTGGTTTGTGTCTCAGAGTCTCCTCGGATAAGCGAATCGTCCAGATATGGAAAAACGCATATCCGACATCAGCGAAGGTAGGCGGCGACTATGGCCGTAAACCAGAAGTACTGACAGTTGGCTAGAAAGCGGAGGTATCTCCTGTGCGGAGGGAAGATGGCATTGCGAAAGTACGCGTCCTTCACATCCAGGGCGGCATAGTAGCCCCCAGGAGGCAAGGATGGAATAATGGTTCCCAGGGATACCGTGCGGAACTTCAACCTTATCCTAAACCGGTTGAGTCCGTGCAGGACTAGGAAGGTCTGAGACCTGCGTCCGAGTGGGGGACTAGGGCATAACGGGAGTAAAACCCCTTGCCCCTTTCGTCCATCGGCGTCTGCACCTCTTGTACGAGGAATTGCTCGTGAGAGGGGTCCCTGAAGGGGGGACAGGGCTGGAACAAATTAGAGGTGGTACCTATGCTCCACCGTGCGCAGGATCCAGCGATCTGAAATTAACTGGGGCCACGCCAGGAGAAAGCAGGATTGGGATCCCGGCCTGTGACTGGTACACCGCCCTCAGGCGCACCTTGGAAGGTTCGTCTTTGGTCCCAGTGGTAATTGCGAGGGACCTTGACCTTGGCTCTTTAGGGGTCCTGACGTTCGTCTGCGACCACCTTGGCCTCCCCATTTGCCAAAGTCCTGTCTCTGGCTAGGCACAGAGTATGGCGGCTGGGGACAGAAAGGCCTGCGTTTGGTCGCTGGCATATGCATGCTGAGAGAGAGCATTAGGACCCTATTGTCCATCAGGCTTGGCAGCCTGGGGCTGTCTTTGCCGCGAAAGGCCTTTACCAACAAAGGGTAAATCCTGAATGGCATACTGCAGCTCCGGCCGGGGGTTTGAAACCTGAAGCCATGAGATGCACCTCATGGCGACACCAAAGGCCAGAGTCCTGGCTGCAGAGTCTGCTGCGTCCAACGAGGCCTGGAGGGACGCTCTGGGTACCTTTTTTCCCCCGTCCTCCAAGACGGCAGCGAACTCTTGGCGGGAGTTTTGAGGGAGAAACTCCATAAACTAAACTACCTTCACCCAGGTGCTATAATTATCGCAGCTAAGCAAGGCTTGTTGCTTTGCTACCCAGAGCTGCAGGGCCTCTGCAGAGTACACCTGGCGGCCAGACAGGTTCATTCGCCAAGCCTCTTTCGGTTTCGGGGCTGGCGCCCGCTGGCCATCATATCAGAATCGTGGTCCTGAGCATAAGATCTGCGCATGTGGGATGACATGGATGCGTGTCCAGATGGCCATGGAGGTACTAAAAGAAGGCACAGGCAGAGTCTCTGACTCTATCGGACCTTGCCCAACTCGGCACCGGGAACCGGCACCGGGAGGCGTACCGGTACCTGGAACGAGATCCAGACCCGCAACCAGAATGGTGCCTGGAGGTCGACCGAGATCTCGAGGCTCGGGGAGAGGCTACAGGAGTCAAGGTACCTGTCGCGGTGCCGGGAGTCGGAACGGTGCCGATAGCGGGTCGGCGAACGGGATACCGACCGGTGCAGCGAGTGCGACCAGTACCGATGAAGAAAACAGCACCAGGACTGCAAGTGGTGTCGGGCGTGCCGACAGGATCTGGAGTGTCTGCGGGACCGTGATCATGAACGGTGCCGCTCTGCTGTGCTGACAGAGGACGGTCACATGAAGAGACTGTATTACCCGCACCGGCGGTGCCGGGGTCAGGCAGCATTGACTCTGTCATGGCAATGAGATCCCTCACCGTTGGTAATGTCTCCAGCATGGAGGGAACAGCAGGCTCAACCACAGTGCATACTGGGGAGCTGTCAGGTACCGGATTCGACGGCCCTCGTGGGACCGGGATCGACGGTACCGAGGTCGTCAGAGCTTCGGTAGGCGTCGGTGCCGGGTGATCCAAGTTAGATGAGCTGTCTGGCTGCGGTGCCGTCGGCACGGAAGCAGCAGGAGCAATAAGCTCAACCACGGCGCGAGCCGGGGAGCCGTCAGGCACCGGATTCTACGGCCCTTGTGGGACTGGAATCGACGGTGCCGACGTTGTCGGTGCCTCAGAGGTGTCGGTACTGGGCAATTCGACTTAGACGAGC
Organism: Gopherus flavomarginatus; assembly: GCF_025201925.1. Classification (NCBI taxonomy): domain Eukaryota; kingdom Metazoa; phylum Chordata; order Testudines; family Testudinidae; genus Gopherus; species Gopherus flavomarginatus. Next base: position 90,699,366 of record NC_066624.1, read on the forward strand.
TCTCTGGCTGCGGTGCCGTTGGCACGGAAGCAGCAGGAGCAGTAGCTCAACCACGGCGCGTGCCGGGGAGCCGTCAGGCACTGGATTCTACGGCCCTTGTGGGACCGGGATCGACAGTGCCGACGTCGTCGGTGCTGCAGCAGGTGTCGGTGCCGGGCGATCCGACTTAGACGAGCTCTCTGGCTGCGGTGCCGTTGGCACGGAAGCAGCAGGAGCAGTAAGCTCTACCACGGCGCGTGCCGGGGAGCTGTCAGGCACCGGATTCAATGGCCCTGGGGGACTGGAATCGACGGTGCCGATGTCTTCGGTGCCTCTGCAGGTGTCGGTGCCGGGCAATCCGACTTAGACGAGCTCTCTGGCTGCGATGCAGGTGGCACGGAAGCAGCAGGAGCAGGGGGCTTAACCACGGCGCGTGCCGGGGAGCCGTCAGGCACCAGCAGGAATTGTAGGCTCTCTCGACCTCGGAGGAAGGGAGCGATGCCGAGTCGACTTCGGTGCCGGCGACGGCCGGTGCCGAAAGGCCTTGGCAGTACCGGCGGGGTCCGGTGCCGAGGAGGCCCTTCTGCCAGCCGCTTGATCATCGCTCGGCGCAAAAGGTGGAGGGGTAAGTGAAAGTCCCGCTCCTTTTTGTTCTCGGCTTAAAAGCCTTGCAAATGGGGCACTTAGCTGTCAAGTGTGATTCCCTGAGGCACTTCAAACAGGAGTCGTGTGGATCTCCCTTCGGCATCGGCTTCTGGCAGGCCGAGCCCATTTTAAAACCCGGTGAGCCGTGCATGGGCTCCGGCACCGGGTTCATGGAAGGGGCTACTTCCTGAACCCCGCTAACAATTACTAAACTAACTGCATAACTATATACGAGAACTACGAGTAGCTAGGGAAGTGGAGGTCAGCTAAGCCGCGCTCCACTGTTCCAACGACCGACACGGGCGGTAAGAAGGAACTGAGGAGCGGGTGGGCCGGCAGGGGTATATATCAAGTGCCATGATGGCGCCACTCTAGGAGGCGACCTGCCGGCCCACTGAGTTGCTAGGGTAAAAGTTTTCCGACGAATGTGCACGCGCGGCGCACACACCTAACTGGAATGGATATGAGCAATCACTCGAAGAAGAATGGCACTTGATTTGCCAGAGTTTATGCTCCTTTTTATTTTCCTCAGTAGGATTTGATTTCCAAGTTTTAAAGGATTCCTTTTTGCCTCTAACCACTTCTTTTACTCTGTTTAGCTACAGTGGCATTTTTGGTCCTCTTTCTATTTTAATTTAATTTTTAATTTGGGACATACATTTAATTTTATTTGAGCCTCTATTATGGTGTTTTCAAAAAAATGCCATGTAACTTGCAGGCATTTCACTTTTGTGACTGTTCCTTTTAATTTCCATTAACTAGCTTCCTCATTTTGTGTCATTCCTCTGAAGTTAAATGCTACTGTGGTAAACTTCTTTGGTATTTCCCTTCTCCTCTGCCTCCAAGCATGTTAAATTTAATTATATTATGGTCACAATGACCTCCTGGTAAATTGCATTCAGTTTTAGATTTCTTAAGGAAAGGCTTGTATAGCTCTATTTATTACTGTGACTTTGAAATGTTGTATGTGAGGGATACTGTACTCCCAAACTTGCATTCTAAGGCCATAGTGGTGTGCTAAAGAGTTCAGGGGTGCAGTACTGCAGACAATCCCCCAGTAGAGCAGGACAAGTAGCTGAGGAAATCCAAGATGAGGCTTGGCTTTGTGAAGCCTATGCAAAGTAGGTACTTTAAGCTCCCTCCTTAGTTTTGTGTACCGATCACAGTATCTGTCCTGATACCCAACTGTACTACCACCTTGCCTGTGGCACTTCCGTTCATGTTACCTGTTTGTGAAGCTTTATGGTTTCTGATAAGCCCTCCAAAAACACCAGAAGATGGTTAAGGAAGAATACAGGAATAGGGAAATAAATTCAATAATTTGAATCTATAGATGAGAAGACAAGAAAACTAGAGAGTAGAGAATGCAATTAGTGTCACTGTGGCTGATAGGTCAGGTGTGTATGTTGGAAAGAACACAGCTCAATGTGATTGTACAGGGCAGAACATAAGAAACTTCACAGTGCACTGCATTAATGGTCCATCTAATCCAATAAGAGGAGTCAGCACAAAATACTTTGGAGAAAGAGTAAAACTCCCATAATGGACAGCTAGGCAATAACATGCTTATTAGGGATGTTGTTGTTGGTTGTCTTATGCACTGGAGAGGGTTAATATCCGTCAGAACATAAGAATGGCCATAATGGGTCAGATCAAAGGTCCATCTATCCCAGTATCCCGTCTTCCAACAGTGGCCAATACCAGGTGCTCCAGAGGGAATGAACAGAACAGGTAATCATCAAGTGATCCAACCCCTGTCGCCCATTCCCAGCTTCTGGCAAACAGAGGCTAGGGACATCATCCCTGTCCATCTTAGCTAATAGCCATTGATGGACCTATCCTCCATGAACTTATCTAGTTCTTTTTTGAACCCTGTCATAGTCTTGGCCTTCACAACATCTTCTGGCAAGGAGTTCCACAGGTTGACTCTGGGTTGTGTGAAAAAATACTTCCTTTTGTTTGTTTTAAACCTGCTGCTTATTAATTTCATTTAGTGACCCATAGTTCTTGTGTTATGAGGAGGAGTAAATAACACTTCCTTATTTACTTTCTCCACCCAGTCATGATTTTATAGACCTCTATCTTATATCCCCTCAGTTGTTGATTTTCTGGGCTGAAAAGTCCCAGTCTTATTAATCTCTCTTCATATGACAGCCGTTCCATACCCCTAATCATTTTTGTTGCCCTTTTCTGAACCTTTTCCAATTCCAATATATCTTTTTTTGAGATGGGGCAACCACATCTGCATGCAATATTCAAGATGTGGGCGTACCATGGATTTATATAGAGGCAACATGATATCTTCTGTCCTGTTATCGATCCCTTTCTTAATTATTCCCAGCATTCTGTTTGCTGCTGCTGCACATTCAGTGGATGTTTTCAGATAACTATCCACAATGACTCCAAGATCTCTTTCTTGAGCGGTAACAGCCAGTTTAGACCCCATCATTTCATATGTATAATTGGGATTATGTTTTCCATTGTGCATTATTTTGCATTTATCAACATTGAATTTCTCCTGCCATTTTGTTGCCCAGTCACCCATTTTTGAGAGATCCTTTTGTAGCACTTCACAGTCTGCCTGGGACTTAACAATCTTGAGTAGTTTTGTATCATCTTCAAATTTTGTCACCTCATTCTCAGCTGTGAAGACCGATGCAAAGAATTCATTTAGTTTCTCTGCAATGGCTTTATCATTCTCGAGTGCTCCTTTAGCATCTCAATCGTCCAGTGGCCCAATTGGTTGTTTAGCAGGCTTCCTGCTTCTGATGCACTTTAAAAAAAATTGCTATTACTTTTTGAGTCTTTGGCTTAATGTTCTTCAAAATTTTTTTGGCCTTCATAATTATATTTTTACACTTCATTAGCCAGAGTTTATGTTCCTTTCTATTTTCCTCATTAGGATTTAACTTCCACTTTTTAAGAGGATGCCTTTTTACATCTCACTGCTTCTTATAGTTTGTTGTTTAGCCACGGTGGCTCTTTTTTGGTTCTCTTACTATGTTTTTAATTTGGGATATACATTTAAGTTGAGCCTCTATTATAGTGTCTTTAAAAAGTTTCCATGCATCTTGCAGGGATTTCACTTTTGGCACTGTACCTTTTAATTTCTGTTTAACTAACCTCCTCATTTTTGTGTAGTTCCCCTTCGTGAAATCAAATGTTACAGCGTTGGGCTGCTGTGGTGTTTTCCTTACCACAGGGATGCTAAATTTAATTATATTATGGTCACTATTACCAAGCAGTCCAACTATATTCACCGCTTGGACCAGATCCTGTTCTCCACTTAGGACTAAATCAAGAATTGCCTATCCTCTTGTGGGTTCCAGGATTAGCTGCTCCAAGAAGCAGTCATTTAAGGTTTCAAGAAATTTTATCTCTGTATCCCTCCTGAGGTGACATGTAAGCAGTCTATATGGGAATAGTTGAAATCCCCCATTACTATAGAGTTTTTTTATTTTAATAGCCTCTATAATCTCCCTGAGCATTTCACAGTTGCTATCACCATCCTGGTCAGGCAGTTGGTAATATATCCCTATTGCTATATTCTTATGATCAGAGCATGGTATTACTATCCATAGAGATTCTATGGTACAGTTTGGTTCATTTAAGATTTTTACTTCATTTGATTCTATGCTTCCTTTCACATACAGTGCCACTCCCACACCAGCACGACTTACTCTGTCCTTCCGATATATTTTGTAACCCTGGTATTACTGTGTCTCATTGATTATCCTCATTCCAGCAAGTTTCTGTGGTGCTTATTATATCAAGATCCTCATTTAAAACAAGGCCCTAGAGTTCACCCATCTTATTATTTAGACTTCTAGCACTGGTATATAAGCACTTTAAAAACGTGTCACTTTTTAGCTGTCTGCCATTACATGATGTAATTGAATGGGACTTCTTTTTCATCTGATTGTTTCTCATCAGATCCTACCTGTATTTTATCATCTTCCATCCTCGCCTCCTTACTCGGACATAGAGAATCTCCATTAATAGATCCTCCCCTAAGGGATGTCTCTGTCCAAACCACGTGCTTCTCCGCACCTGTTAGCTTTCCCCCAGCCCTTAGTTTAAAAACTGCTTTACAACCTTTTTAATATTAAGTGCCAGAAATCTGGTCCCATTTTGGTTTAGGTGGAGCCCATCCTTCCTGTACAGGCTCCCCCTTTCCAATGATTCTTAATCCTTGATAGTGTGTCTACGCATATAATTATTATTCACATAAAGTTCAAAATACTTTTTGAATCCAGCTAAGCTCATTGTTGCAATATTTTGTGGCAATGATTTTCACAAGTGGATTAGGCACAACCACTGAAGCCAATGAGCCCCATGAGAGGAGAATGAAAGTAGAGGTTGGATACAGCAGGAGAGAAGCAGACTCATGACTCAGAGAGGGGACAGAGCTAAGAAAGGCTTCTGACAGTGGCAGAGAAGCAGGTGAAGGGCACAGAGCAGAAGTGGAGGGTGATGGAAAACAGATGCTAGGTGATTAGCTGGATTTGTCAAGGAAGCTTCTATATTAAATGTTGGTATCAATGAAAAGTAAGATTAGAATTATGGTGAACCTTGGAGAAAGCCTCCTTCAAAGCAATTACTATTTGTCACTGGAGTCATGCACACTTTCTCTGCCCTGAACTGATATTTCTCATACTCTTTAGATCACATGATGAAAAAAGGCTCTGGTATCCATTGCTGCAATACTAATTCCTGAACACTATGCAGCTGCCAGATCCTTTCTCCTAGCAGTAACACAAAAGCAATAAGATGGATTTCAGACAAGGTCATTTTCCCTTTATCTTGAAGTTTTGTGCCTCCTAGTACGCTCACACATACACTGTGGTATTTAGTGCAGAGGTTCTCAACCTTTTTCTTTTGGAAGCCCACACAACATGCTATAAAAACTTCATGGCCAGTGGGGTTGTCTGGGCTTCAGCTGCAGAGGGAACACTAATTAGTGCAGCCCCTGCTCTGGTCACTCAGGGAACAGAAAACTACTCATCCAGTGACCAGTATATTTGCCCTCTACCAGACTCCTGTACCCCACTGGTCTGGGTCTGTCACAATATATTTTGTTCCACTAAATACAGACAAATATACATTAATATAGTAGAACAAATTTAAAATAATTTGAAAAAAAATCTCTTCCTCAATGCCCTGTTCTGAACTAAGTCTAACATGCCATGGTTCTGGAGTAGCCTTTCACCTGCTACCACATCAGATTTAATCTTGGAAATGCTCCATTGCTGAAGATAAATACGAATCAGAGCTTAGATTCCCCCCACCTCCAACTGGAAACTCATCTGCCTCCCAGCTGCTGCTCTCTTCCTCTCCCTCCCCTGAGTAAAATGGAACCTTCTTCACTGCCCCAACCGGCACCTTTTGAGAGCCAGAAATCCCTCTGCCAAGCCTGAAGTAGAATGCCTCACAGTCCCTGCATACACAGTGCAGCCCCATCTCATTCACCATGCAATCTGTGCACTGAATGAGGCAGACTCCTGTAGAAAATATAGTATGTAGTCATGTAACCGAAGGCTGTATTGTAATTCATCCCACAAGAGGCAGAGTTAAGGCTCTGTGGGTAACTGTTGTTTCCCAGCTTTCGGTGCTTCCCTTTGTAACTTTAACATTTTATAATGTCTTCTTCGTATGGAACATGTAATATGATGCTGGCTAGTAATCCCTTACAGCAAATACTCTATGGATGTTAAAAACTCTGGTGTGGCAGACCCAGTGTGATTCTGCCATGTGCATGTGGAAGTATGGGATTTAGGGAGCCTGTAGCACACTGCTGGGCTGTCAGGGCTTCATTCGCACTAGCATCCAAGGAGGTCTTGGGGTTGGGAGGGACAAGGTCAGGGCCTGTGGATCTGCAACAACATGGATCAACTGACCAAACTGCCCCATAAGAAGCACCAGTAATGGGGCTCTGCGGCTGCAGTAGTAACTGTGATGCAGCTTTCCTGCTATTCCAGGGAAGTGGGGAGGGTTCTGTCTCTCCCATCCCCTTCAAAGAACTCCTCAGCTTTATCAGTGTTGAGTGCAGGTTGTGCACATTCATGTGTTGGAAATGGAGTTAATATGTTAGTCATCTCTAAACATAATATTCTAGTTAAACATTCTTCCTAAATAGCTCTTCATGGCGAATAAGATATAAATAAATCATGCAGCCCAACATTTTCCCCACTGTAGTTACTATGTCCATAAATCCATTAGCTCCCAAACTCTCCCAGGCATTGAGCCAAATTCTGTTCTCAGTTTCACTAGTGCAACTGCATTGATAGTTCTGGATTTGCCCCAGTCTACCTGAGGGCAGAATAAGATGCTTTGTCTCCATGTATCTTTGCACATCCATATTTATTAGCCTTCTCCCTCCCCCTCAATAACTGTCTTAGTTTTAAATCATGGTTCTTAGTAGCATTTTGAAACCAACACCTTTCCTAATTAAAATACTATTGATGAAAACACAAATAACTAGGAAAAGAGTGCTGAACACAAGAATCAGAGTTCCCTGTTTTAATTTGGAATTTTAATCTCTGAAGTCCATTGCAACATTTGCTGGTGAAATAATATAAATGCTAAACTAGAGCAGGTGTCAGCATATCTGTGATTATATCTTAAGGACCAAGTCTTGTTCCACTTTGGTTCTTACTATTAATAACACTGATTTCCCAAATGTTAGCATACAAGCTAAAATCTTAATATATGCTAATGAAACTAGTCTTGGCTTTACTGATCCAGAAAGACATTTCTTTTGTCAGCAATATTCTTCACCCTGGATTTTATTTTCTCAGCAATGTTACATGGTTTAAATATATTTATCCCAAACTGGCCCATAAACAGAATAGCCATGCTTTCCTCCAGCAGCATGTTTAATTTTGGTAGTAACTTTAAAATTAAACAGGCTGATTTTTCCCAGGATCATGTTACAAGCACATTGGAATCATACACTGGCAATACTTGCTAATGCGTGTGCTAATCATGCCTGCTATGGCTTCTCAGAAATGCAACACATTGCAAAGAAATAGCCATTGACACAACAGTAAATTCATTTCTTTCACCACATTTTGTCTTATTCTGAAATAATGTCTATTAAAGTCTTACTCAAACCACAGCTATAATGCCACAATGGGCGAAGCTTTTACCAGATCATTATGGGGAAGATGGTGGGGTTTGCCTCTCTGTAATATGAAATAGAGGGTTCACTTCACTAAACCCTTGGGTCTCCAGGATTTGTTAGAGGCCAGGACCATCCATATTGACTCTGGAGTCTCCTGCTCAACCGCTTCAGCTCCCTGGAAGCCTGGTACGAATCCAATGGAGTAGTCTTGCTGACCTGAACTCTTCCACCAACCACTTCTCTACAGAGAGGGTATTGGGAAACTTCCACTGCACAGATGGATTCCACAGAAAAGTTAAGACACTCTGAGGCCATTTTAATTTGTAAGTGGATTTCACACCAGGCTAGAAAGGGAGAGCAATAAATATAGTGCCCCTGTCTGCCCAACCTACCAGCTCCCATTCCCCCTAGGGTCCTGAGACAGAGGAGAGGGCACGCCCACTTCCACATGGAAAAGGGAAGACCTGTGCAAAAAGACCCCTTCTGCTCACAGATTTCTGTGGGATGATTTGGCCCACTGTTGTTTCATGAACATCACTGTAAAATGGTTGAAAGTCAGTACTGGTTACCACCTGCAGGCAGGAAAGAGCAAACTCTCACCACAGTTTATACGTATCTTAATGATTTGGTATCAAACTGTTTAAGGAATAAATTGGCATCCATTTTAGCTATCTCTCCATATAATATCATAAAATAAATGGATCCCAAAGATTTTTAATATATACAGAATGTACATGCTTGGGTTAAGACCTATCATCTTTAGAACAATATCACTACAGTAATTCGACCAGCTATTATATGTCACTGGCAGCATCCTTATCTGGAAAATAAGGCCCTATTGTAAATAGAATGATTTCAGCTAAATCTCATTACCCTTTAAAAGATGTAATAATATTTTGCTTCTTTAACATAATAATTTAAACCTACAGAGTAAAATTTCAAAAATTTAGCCACAGAATTCTTACTAAAGACAATAGCAAGTATGGAAATAAAACTCCATTGCACTGCTTTAACAAATTACCTCAGACTCTTTCACAGAATGGGTCTGATCTTGTTCCCATAGAAGTCAGTGGAATTTTGCCATTGGCATAAGTAATGATAAAGGCCTGATATGCACAATATTGTCTCATATTACTATTTCTTATTTGCAGTCCATTCACATGTGAATGGCCTAGGCACTGTCTATACAGATACATAGGATGACATAATCCCTGCCCCAAAGAGCTTACAGTCTACCATAAAGCTTCCTAATCAATAAGGCTTATCAAATACTGTAAGCCTTTATATACGTTACTTGAAATCTTTCTCTTTATACAATCTAATATTAGGGCCTAATCCTGATAAATCCATGTTTGGGGGTTTCGCAGGATTGGGCGCAAAGTCTCATAGCAGAATGAGCAAAATATTTGTACCTTGAAGGACACTTTTCACAATTGCATCTGTGTGATCAGCCAGCAGATCTGCTTTGGTAATTGCAGCTAGGGATAGGTAACTTGACATGTTTCTGCACAGTTCCTTGTTACCCCTCTGGAGAAATTTCACTGCCACTGGGACAGCTAAAGCCATTATTGGAGGTTGATTGTAATTCTGTGAAAAAAGGAGGGGACACTGAAAAATAAGCAGCTGAAAAAATGATTAAAATCAAGTTTAATGCTGACAAAATTTGAAAACCAGAAATCAGGTAATCAAGAAAACAACTGTATAAAACACATAGAGAAAAGTTAATCTTTGGTAACACCACTAAAGTCAGGCTTTAAAGAGGGAAAATGGTAAGACAGGAAATGTCAAACTACTGCAGCTTTAAGTGCTAATGTACCTAATTTCCTACTTCAACAACTGGAGTAACAAACATACTATGTAACTGATAATAAGAATGATACTAGAATGCTGACAGCTGTAACGTACAGTATTTTATCCATTTTGGAATGATTAACTCCATCCTGCAGCAGAAGAAATGAATGGAGGGTAGAGTACAATATGCTGTTGATAGGTGAATTGTTCACTGAACCAAAAGTGATATTGTCACTGGCATATCACCTCAATTCTTTCATTGTACACTATAACCTTGTCTATACTGGGAATTAGCCCCAATTTCATCAGTCAGTAGCCAGTAATCAGTGCAGCTGTACTCATGCAAACAAGGAAAGCTTCAATTCGTGGGGATGCAGATTACCCTGATTTCAAGCAGGGGTAAGTCTTCAACAGTGCAAATTGTGATTTTTCTTATCTGTATGAGGGGTTTGCTCTGGTGCATCTGCACTAGGTTCTGAACACCAAGTGCTAAATTCAAGGGTAATCCTCCGTACAGACAAGGACGGCACGAAGTAAGAACTCCTAAATTCCTCAAAATATAAGCATCCAATGCTATAATGTCCAGTTGTGAAACAATGTACATATTTGTAATCTGGGTCCAGTTCTGCTATCATTTATGCTGATATAAACCCAGAGTCACTTCACTGAGTCAAGTGGAGCTGATTTACACTGGAATGATGGAGTTTGCAGTTTGGATCTCTTGTTTTGGAAGCACTCAGAGGAGAATATTGCTTTAGAGAGGACTCAGATTGTATTCAAAAAACATAAATGAGCTAAAGAACATTATTGACATTGCAGGGCATTCATCAATAAGAATATCATGGTTAATATTCTCACTAATCAAAGAATTACAGAATTAGAGCAAAGTCCTATTAGGTACCTCTCCTCCAACCCTCTGCCAACGCAGAATTGTTACTTACAGTCCATTATATCGTCTTGTTTTTTTCCCCAAGCAATGGTGCTTCCAACTGTTCCTTTAGGTGCATGCTTGTCAACCTGGCAAGCCAGAAATGTGGGCTGCAATATGTGGCAAAGCCCCAAAATCAGAGATATACAAAAATTATTCCTGCAAGAGACCAAAAATGCTGTGGGATTTATTCCTTATGTGTAAATGACTCTTTCTGCAACCCCAGTTTCATGAGTCTTTATTTTTGAGGTAAATAATTTTCAACAATAAAAACAAAAGGCGGGGGGGGGGGCACAGATAACTTTGGGTATGGAATAACATCCCTTGAAATGAAGGACACTTGACAGGTAGGCTTGAGAGACTGTTCCACAGATTTCATTTAACCAGTTTACCAGCTGGAATTATTTTCTGATAATTTGACTGTTTTCCTTTTATAATTCCATACAATTTCTTTGTACTCTCCCCCAGTCTATTCACAAATAACTCCTATCCATGATGTTAAAAACCATCTACAAATATTTCAAGTGTGCTATTTCTCCCTTAAGGCCAAACTCTGTCTTCCAAAAAGTGCACACAACTTCAAATGAAGTCACTGTGGGCTGCACGTCTACCTAAAATTTGATCCAAACAAGAGATATAACAATCTTTAAATGTTTGGAAACCCCAAGGACAGCGTATAATAAATGTTTAGCCAACCTATACACATCTACTGTCAAATTATGTTTTCCATTCGAGTACACATACATAAACTCTCACTGAAGTCAATCAGACTTGTGTCCAAGTAACTGAGGACTGAATTGAGTCATACTTTCTTTTACTCTTCCCTTGATTATTCCTTCATCCTCTAATTTTTGTGGCTTTTCTCTAAACTCCCTTCACATTTGAACATCTTTCTGACACTGTAGTACATGACCGTTTTTGAAATTATTATTAATTATGTGTTGTTAGTTTTGCTAGCGTCTAGGAAGCACAAGTGATCACGGCCCCACCGTGCTAAACTCTTATGCAAGCACAGTAGCAAAACAAAAAGAAATACACTCCAAAGAAATTTGAATACGATTCAGTCTGGAGCAGCTTTGAGTGAAAAAGTATACATGTGAACAGAAAAAAAAATATGGTGGTTCCATGTACATAATTCCATTTGGCCCATTTCTGCTTCCAGTGAAGTCAATTGGACCTTTGCTGATAGCACCAGTGGGAACAGGATTGGGCCCAATGAAGCATATTCCCTAGTTTGTTAAGTCTTCTTTGTGTTGCTTAAGTGCTGCAAAACAGCTCTGAACCAGGCTTAACTGGCCACATGAGGATTCCCTATGCTAGGGGAGTCTTCAGGCAGTATGGAGTGTGACAGCAACTCCTACACTGCCCCTTTCTTGTAAGAGTTGTGGCCAGGGGAAAAGACTGTGAGTATGTCTACACTACAGGATTATTCCGATTATACATAAACCGGTTTTGTAAAACAGATTGTATAAAGTCGAGTGCACGCGGCCACACTAAGCACATTAATTCGGAGGTGTCCCTCCATGTACCGAGGCTAGCGTCGATTTCTGGAGCGTTGTACTGTGGGTAACTATCCCGTAGCTATCCCATAGTTCCCGCAGTCTCCCCCGCCCATTGGAATTCTGGGTTGAGATCCCAATGCATGATGGTGCAAAAACAGTGTCGCGAGTGATTCTAGGTAAATGTCGTTACTCATTCCTTCCTCAATGAAAGCAACGGCAGACAATCATTTCGTGCCCTTTTCCCCTGGATTGCCCTGGCAGACGCCATAGCATGGCAACCATGGAGCCCGTTTTGCCTTTTGTCACTGTCTCTGTATGTGTACTGGATGCCGCTGACAGAGGCGGTACTGCAGCACTACACAGCAGCATTCATTTGCCTTTGCAAGGTAGCAGACATGGTTACCTGTCATTCTGTACCGTCTGCCATGCCATTGTAAATTGGCAATGAGATGACGGTTATCAGTCGTTCTGTACCGTCTGCTACTGTCATGGGTGCTCCTGGCTCACCTTCGCTGAGGTTGGCCGGGGGCGCAAAGACAAAAATGACCAAGGGGTCATTCCTTCCTTTATGTTGTATCTAAAAATAGAGTCAGTCCTCCCTAGAATATGGGGCAAATGTACTAGAGAACCAGTGTATCAGAGAGCACAGCCGCTCCGTGTCAGATCCCACAGAAATGATGAGCTGCATGCCATTCTAGGGGGTACCCCTGCAACAACCCCACTCGTTGCTTCCCTCCTCTCCCAACCCTCCGGGGCTACCGTTGCAGTGTCCCCCCATTTGTGTGATGAAGTAATAAAGAATGCAGGAATAAGAAACATTGACTTGTTACTGAGATAAAATGAGGGGGAGGCAGCCTGCAGCTGCTATGATAGTCCAGGCAGGACATTAAATGGTAGAGGGGAGAGGAGCCCAGCATCCCACTGCTATGATAGTCCAGGCAGTACAGAATCTTTTCTTTAGACATGAAAGTGGGGAGCTAATGGAGCTCAGCCCCCAGTTGCTATGATGAAGACGGTTACCAGCCGTTCTGTACCATCTGCTGGGAATGACCGGGAGTCATTCCTATTTTTACCCAGGCGCCCTCAGCCAACCTCACCTGAGGCCAGCCAGGAGCACTCATGGGATGATGGCAAGGATAGCTACCAGTCCTTCTGCACTGCACCATCTGCCACTGGGGAAGGGAGGGGAGAGTATGCTGCTGTTCAGTGCCCCAGCACCGTGTCTACCTGCAGCATGCAGTAGACATATGGTGACATTGAAAAAAGTCAAGAAACGATTTTTTTCCCTTTTCTTTCACGGTGGGAGGGGGGGTAAATTGATGAGATATACCCTGAACCACCCAGACAATGTGTTTGACCCTACAGGCATTGGGAGCTCAGCCAAGAATGCAAATGCTTTTCGGAGGCTGCGGGGACTGTGGGATAGCTGGAGTCCTCAGTCCCCCCTCCCTCTCTCCATGCGTATCCATTTGATTCTTTGGCTTTCCGTTACACTTGTCACACAGTACTGTGCTGCGGACTCTGTATCATAGCCTGGAGATTTTTTTCAAATGCTTTGGCATTTCATCTTCTGTAACGGAGCTATGATAGAACAGATTTGTCTCCCCATACAGCGATCAGATCCAGTATCTCCCGTACGGTCCATGCTGGAGCTCTTTTTGGATTTGGGACTGCATCGCCACCTATGCTGATCAGAGCTCCATGCTGGGCAAACAGGAAATGCAATTCAAAAGTTCACGGGGCTTTTCCTGTCTACCTGGCCAGTGCATCCGAGTTCAGACTGCTTTCCAGAGTGGTCACAAAGGTGCACTTTGGGATACCGCCTGGAGGCCAATACCATCGATTTGCGGCCACACTAATCCTAATCCGACATGGCAATATCGATTTCAGTGCTACTCCTCTTGTTGGGGAGTGCAGAAACCGGTTTAAAGAGCCCTTTATATAGATATAAAGGGCCTCGTTGTGTGGACGGGTGCAGTGTTAAATAGGTTTAACCGCGTAGTGTAAGCCAGGCCTGTGATCAGGGTGTCTATGTTGTTCCAGCATCCCCAGGTTCCGGTATAACCCTTTGGAGCCATCAGCATCTGGCCAAAAGAGTGTGTTGTGGCAAACTCAGGACACTTAGCTACCAAGCGTGGGGTAGTAATTAGTCCCAGAAGGCTTAACCATGGAGGAATAAGGTTCAGCTGGAACAGGGGTTACCAGGGAGGTAATTAGTTTCAGCTGGCCCCAATGGCTGGAGACCTTTTTAAACCCTCCCTGGCAGGGAAGCAGGGGGGGAGGAGAGAAGTAGAGTAGCTGCCAGTGAGTAGAGGCAGCTGAACTCTAAAAACTTTTCTTGCAAGGCAGGTTGCACTCTCCCCAGAAGGAGAGGAAAACAGAACAAGGGCCTGACTGAGAAGGGATCAGCCAGACCCTGCGCGACTGTGAAGGGCTTTTGCTTTGCCCAAGCCTGTGTCTCCAAGGCTGAGGAGGACTGAGCTAGGAGAGGAGAGACAGGTACTTTGCCACAGTGTATATTGAGAAAGGTTCTTAAAACTAACGGAGTTTTTACACAGCAACATCTTTAAATCCACATAATTCCTTATTACTTATGACTGGGACAGGCTTTTGTCAAATTCTGCCTTCAAGTTATACACCCATCCCCACCCCAAAAACACCATTCACTTCAGATATGATCTGGCTCTTTGGTTGGGATGTAGCTCTTTTATGAAAACAGAACAGAAGGGAAAGCTCTCTATAATAAGGATGATAAAATACTAAGCTGTCAGAGAAAATGTATTAATTCAATTGGAAGCACAGAGTAAGGTTCCAGCTGCCCCTAACAAATATCTCCACATGACTGGTCATTTATGAAAATATGCAAGTGACAATGAAAAACAGATTTCAATAATATAATGTAGCAAAGTTTGCAAACCTTGGGGACCTAACTGCTGCTAATATCAACAGAACACGTAACATTCAACCCAGTGTGAGATATTCATTACTTTTCCAACTGTCCTTCATGGATTGTATAAAAACTCAAATTGTTCTTTCTTCTGTTAACACAAAGTTAACACATAATGTTGCTGTGATTCTAAGAGCAGCAAATGTATTTGTAGAAGTTCTCAGGTTTGATTTCTTCTTAGTTTATTCAGAGTGATTTTCTTACAATAAAAAAAGAATACAGCAAACACATGGAGGGTGGCTTGCATAATGCCCTATAACGGGTGGCTAACTATGGCCCATGGGCCAGATCCAGCCCGCCAGCCATTTTAATCCAGCCCTTGAGATCCCACTGGGGAGCAGGTTCTGGGGCTTGCCCCACTCTGGTGCTCCATCCGGGGAGCAGGACTGAGAGCCACTGCATGCAGCTCCCGGAAGCAGCAGCATGGCCCCTCTCCGGCTCCTATGCACAGGGGCATCCAGAAAGCTTCACTCTGCACACTGCACCTGCCCAACCACCACCCCCGCAGCTCCCATTGGCCGGAAACTACAGCCAATGGGAGCTGCAGGGGCGGTACCTGTGGATGGGGCAGCTTGCAGAATCACCTGGCCATGCATCTGCATAAAAGCCAGAGAAGGGACATGCCGCTGCTTCCAGGAGCTGCTTGAGGTAAGTGCTGCCTGGAGCCTGCACCCCTGAACCCCTCCCTGCACCCCAGTCCCCTGCTCTGATCTCCCTCCTGCCCTGCAAGCCCCTTGGTCCCAGCCCAGACCACCCTCCTACACCCCAAACTCCTCATCTCCAGCCCCACCCCAGAGCCCACACCCCCAGCCAGAGCCCTCAATTCCCCCGT
The DNA here is from genome assembly GCF_025201925.1 of Gopherus flavomarginatus. Taxonomy (NCBI): domain Eukaryota; kingdom Metazoa; phylum Chordata; order Testudines; family Testudinidae; genus Gopherus; species Gopherus flavomarginatus. The sequence continues at coordinate 90,715,113 of NC_066624.1, forward strand.
TCCAGCCCAGAGCCCCCTCCCGCACCCTGAACTCCTCATTTTTGGCCCAACCCTGGATCCTGCACCCCCAGCCAGAGCCCTCACTCGCTCCCACACCCCAACCCCAATTTTGTGAGCATTCATTGCCCACCATACTGTTTCTATTCCCAGATGTGGCCCTCAGACCAAAAAGTTTGCCCACCCCTGCCCTATGACCATGGTGAACTTTGGCACATTACAGACTTTCAAACATGCATTGTTATCTATCATAAATATCTGAACTATCTGCAGAAAGAGAACAATTGGATTTGATCATCATTTATTAGTGGGAAAGTGTCCCAGTAAATATATTAACATTAACTAAAGGTCGAATCCAAAGCTCATTGAAGTCAATAGGTGTCTTCCCATTCACTTCAGTGGGTTTTTAGTCAGGGCCTTATGGTGTGTACTCTGAACTAATTGAATTTAATGCTAACAAATACAATTCATCTAGGAAATAAGCAATGCTTTATTTTGACAATGTTATAATGAAAAACAGAGTTAAGACAATGGAGACTTGTTCTGCTGATCTCAGGAATTAAATTCCAGGACAAGATCAATACCAATCTGAGCTTCAGTTAGATATTTTTTTTCTTTCTTCACTGTGAATATTCAGCTGGCACTGTTCCCAGAGTTTGGGAACTGAAAAGAACAGACCTGGGCATAGGGACAATTGTAAATTGCTATTTCATTGAAGTGAATTCAGATATGGGGTTATTTTTTCTTTAATTTTTTTTTGTTTCTTTTGAACTTTCAACACTTCCAACCAAGAGCCAAACTAGATGATGAATCTCAAGAAGTTTTAAGGACAACATGTCATAATGAGGACCTTGTGGCAACTATTTGAGCAGTAGACTGGAACAGACAGTAACACGCCGAGGCTTTTAGTACTGTTGCTTCAGCTACTACAGGGAAAGACTGAGTGACACACATCTGAACATAAGTCAATGCCAACAACCAGCATTTGCTGGGCAGATGTAGAGAAGTTCATTTAAAGAGCAAGTCTGAGGCCTGGTCTACACTACAGGTTTATACCAATTTTAGCAGCGTTAAACCGATTTAACGCTGCACCCGTCCACACGAGGCCCTTTATATCGATATAAAGGGCTCTTTAAACTGGTTTCTGTACTCCTCCCCGACGAGAGGAGTAGCGCTGAAATCGGTATTACCGTATCGGATTAGGGTCAGTGCGGCCACAAATCGACGGTATTGGCCTCCGGGCGGTATCCCACAGTGCATCTTTGTGACAGCTCTGGACAGCAATCTGCACTCGCATGCACTGGCCAGGTAGACAGGAAAAGCCCCGTGAACTTTTGAATTTAATTTCCTGTTTGCCCAGCATGGAGCTCTGATCAGCACAGGTGGCGATGCAGCCCCAAATCCAAAAAGAGCTCCACCATGGACCGTACGGGAGATACTGGATCTGATCGCTGTATGGGGAGACAAATCTGTTCTATCATAGCTCCGTTACAGAAGACGAAATGCCAAAGCATTTGAAAAAAATCTCCAGGCTATGATACAGAGTCCACAGCACAGTGCTGTGTGACAAGCGTAACGGAAAGCTAAAGAATCAAATGGACGCTCATGGAGGAACGGAGGGGGGACTGAGGACTCCAGCTATCCCACAGTCCCCGCAGTTTCCGAAAAGCATTTGCACTCTTGGCTGAGCTCCCAATGCCTGTAGGGTCAAACACATTGTCTGGGGTGGTTCAGGGTATATCTCGTCAATTTACTACCCCTCCCCACCACCTGTGAAAGAAAAGGGAAAAAAATCCTTTCTTGACTTTTTTCAATGTCACTGTATGTCTACTGCATGCTGCTGGCAGACATGGTGCTGGGGCACTGAACAGCAGCATCCTCTTCCCCTCCCTTCCCCGGTGGCAGATGGTACAGTGCAGTAGGACTAGTAGCAGTCCTCGTCATCAGCCCGTGAGTGCTCCTGGTGGCCTCAGGTGAGGTTGGCCGGGGGCGCCTGGGTAAAAATAGGAATGACTCCTGGTTATTCCCAGCAGATGGTACAGAACGGCTGGTAACCATCCTCATCATAGCAACTGGGGGCTGAATTCCATCAGCGCCTCCCCTTTCACGTCTAAAGAAAAGATTCTGTACTGCCTGGACTATCATACCAGCGGGATGCTGGGCTCCTCTCACCTCCACCATTTAATGTCCTGCCTGGATTATCATAGCAGCTGGAGGCTGCCTCCCCCTCATTTTATCTCAGTAACAAGTCAGTGTTTCTTATTCCTGCATTCTTTATTATTTCATCACACAAATGGGGGAACACTGCAATGGTAGCCCAGGAGGCCTGGGGAGGAGGGAAGCAACAGGTGGGGTTGTTGCAGGGACACCCCCTAGAATGGCATGCAGCTCATCCTTTCTGTGGGATCTGACACGGAGCGGCTGTGCTCTCTGGTTCTCTGATACACTGGTTCTCGAGTACACTTGCCTCATATTCTAGGCCGGACTGACTATTTTTAGATAAAACATAAAGGAGGGAATGACCGGGTGGGTCATTCCAATTTTTTCTTTGTGCCCCCGGCCGACCTCAGCGAAGGTCAGCCAGGAGCACCTATGACAGTAGCAGACGATATAAAACGACTGATAACCGTCATCTCATTGCCAATTTACAATGGCATGGCAGACGGTACAGAATGACAGGTAACCATCTCTGCTACCTTGCAAAGGCAAATGAATGCTGCTGTGTAGCGCTGCCGTACCGCCTCTGTCAGCGGCATCCAGTACACATATAGTGACAGCGACAAAAGGCAAAACGGGCTCCATGGTTGCCATGCTATGGCATCTGCCAGGGCAATCCAGGGGAAAAGGGCACGAAATGATTGTCCGCCGTTGCTTTCACGGAGGAAGGAATGAGTAACGACATTTACCCAGAATCACCCGCGACACTGTTTTTGTACCATCATGCATTGGGATCTCAACCCAGAATTCCAATGGGTGGGGGCGACTGCGGGAACTATGAGATAGCTACAGGATAACTACCCACAGTGCAACACTCCGGAAATCGATGCTAGCCTTGGTACATGGACGCACACCACCGAATTATTGTGCTTTGTGTGGCCGTGTGCACTCGACTTTATACAATCTGTTTTACAAAACTGGTTTATGTAATATTGGAATAATCCTGTAGTGTAGACGTACCCTCTGTCAAACCTGGCACGTTGCGGCCAGTTGGTCAATGCAGAAGGCAAATTGGAAATAATAAGGGAACTATACAAAGGGATCTTAGCAATGAAATGCTGTATGTAGAGCGGACACATCAGCACTGGGGAAAGTGGGTGACTCAGACCAAATAGGGAAGACTGACTGGCCATGGAAACAATGGTGTGCTGGGAAGATTCGGCATGGGCCAGCCGAGGAAAACTACACATATAGGAGGTACCCATAAAACCATAAACTTCTAAGAAAATGACACTTCCTCTCCTGTAATGGGCTCTCAGTGAATTTCAGTTTCTTTATTCCATTTCCAGCTAGCTTCAGCTTCCTCATTTTTACTGTAATTTCTCTCCCCAGCGAGGAACATACCCAGACTGTACAGATTACAGTCATTGATGGGCCCCCATTAATAGTCTCCCATTTCGAATGAACCATTGAAGATTATTTTACCAGGGTTAGCACAAATAATGGCTGCAGCAGTTGGATGTCCAGGTCAGCCTAACAATTCATAATTCACCCCAAGGGGTCACAGAGAGGTAAAAAGGCAGCTGTTCCATAGGGTTCGTCAGGGCTAATACCTAGGCTACTCCCTCCAGTCTATCCCTCCTAGGGGCAATTAAACCCTGGCTGCAGATTCCACCACCTACCAGAGCTCACTCAGTTCTTCTGTCTTATTTGGGCTTCCTACACAGTGCCCTCTTGCCCTCCACATGTACTGTACTCCTGCTGCAGGCAGCTGCTGCGTATATATGTTCCCCCTGCTGCTGGCCTCCTTTGACTAATAGTCTACTTCCTGCCTGGCTCTCAGCTTGTCAGTGCCAACTCTCAGGCTGCCTGCTCCCAGGCTTTCTCTCCATAGCCTGCTCCCTGGATGCTGCACCCAACCTGCTGCTCCAGCTCATACAACACCTCTGGTTCTGTCCTGAACCTGTACTCCAAACTCAGGATATTACCTCCTTTACCGCTTCTCTAGACATTGTGGTGCCCTCTACTGATTCTTTCTTTCCAGGTCATCCAGGGCTAGGGGTAGGTGTTGTAGCAGAGTTAGTATGGAGGCTGGATGAGTGTGTTCCTTAGGATACACACTTTGTGGGCTGTGTGAGTGTGTAACTTCTTCCACAAGTGAAGGCTGTTCAGGGGTGTGTCTGCTCATCCCCCCCTCTGCACCTAGAGAGGAAAACTTTCCGTAACAGTGGCACCAGCAGCAGGAGGGGAGGTTCCTCTATACCCTTCTGTACTGGTAAAGAGACAAGGCTGCTTTGCTCATTGAACTCATGCCTGCCTCATTATTCTGTAGCTTGTATGCTAGCTCACCAAAAGGCAGACAGTAAGGTAACAAAACAGTACCTAATACTAAGCATGCAGATTTATAACAATATGTAATCTTGGTTTCCTGAGAGTGGTACCCCAGTGAAATACATTTCACAAAGCAGAGGAGATGAGTAAATAACAGAAAAAACACTATCAGGATACATTAGCAAATATGGGCACGGTGCTCCGACTTTAACCTTATTTCTGCCTGAGAAACATTTCACACTATTGAACATAGCTATGTGTTCTCATTGAAGCAGGCAACTGAACGTTGACAACCAGCCTGTTGCATGTAATTTTTCGCACCATTGATACTGACCTACCTTTCATAGTGATCTTCCATTTACATAGAAACTATTATGTAAATGTATCCCACAGCACTTTATATGCTGTACTGGAGAAACATTCAGGAGCCTGCTTCAGTTAAAACATATGACTGTTCAAAAACAACTACTTATAGGACAAAGATTCTCCTAGCAGACAAAGGATCAAAATCTGAGCTGTGTGTTCAAGGTCAGAATTTGGCCCATATTTAGTTTCCAATATTGCATCTGAACTCCGCATCACAACGGAGCCTTTAAATGGGATCCTTGCTCTTGAAAGGCAACATTTCTATCAGGTAAAGGATCCTCTTCAACCTTTTCCCCAAATGATACTTTTCTTTCAAAGAGTCAAAAGTGCCTTGAAAACAATGGGTTTTGAATGAAATGTCTTTCCCATCTGCTGCTGCTGCTGCAACAATACTATCCTTCACACTTTAATTTTTATGTAAGATGCAAACGTCTAGGGTTCATGTAACGTTAAGGTTGAGAAATTCACCACACAGGAAATTTCAGAAGATAAGAATGCTGCCAAAACATTTACTTGGCCTCAATGTACATCATATACATTAACAGTATAATTTAACATGAAGCTCCAATTCTTGGCTTTTTCAATAATTGTGAGCACTCCAATACACCCCAACAGAGACTAAGTACAGCTGCTATTAAACTATGACACTGTGAGTTATAGGGCATTTCTTGTGATTCAGGCTTACCTGCAAAATGCAACTCATGATATCAGATGCAATTTTTGCATGTGGTGTGTCCTCATCTTTTCCTGAAGGTTTTAGATTGTGCTCTAAACACGACTCCCAGAGAGCCACAAGTGCCTTTCCATGTTTTTCTATGGACGCAGTCTCCCTGATAGCAGTGGTGATTCGAGTGATACAGATTTCCACCACTGCCTGGTCATTGTCGTTAGTCTGGTAGTCCTAATTTTAAAGAAAATATGGGTTTTTAAATTGTATTGTGCAAATGAAGTGTCATCCTTTAAAGAATGCCACAAAATGAACCAGAAGATGTTAAATTAATTTAACCTCCATTTTCTTCATGTCATCTATACAATAAATTAGTAGAATACTGAGAGCAAAACTCTAATCATGTCATAGGTCTTTAACTATTCCAAGTTGTAATTTAACACAAAGGAATAATTTGTGATCCTACAAAAAAATACAGATTAAATTATTAAGATTGTGAATTTTTGTAGTCCCCTATTTTGAAGCTATGGTGTACCTGTTCAATAGATGTGAATGTATGTGCCTTGAAATCCCTGGTTTATATTTTTTCTATTTGTATATTGCTATCAACATTTAAATGTCAACTCTAAAAAAATTACATCCAGGAGTCCAAATAACTTATATTATGCAATTATTTAGACTCTCAGATGTAAACGGAGATATTTCAGATTTACACTAGGAACAGAAATAGATTCAATAGGTCTGTTTCCCTGCATGCTATGTAGTTATTTACATCTGTGCAAACTAGATACAAAATGCTACCAAAACATCCATTTTGCACTAGTGTACATGACTACAATGGAGACTCAGACACAGTATATACAACAACTAACCCTCATGCTAAACTAAATATTCTACCTCAAAGAGGCACAGAGGCCAAACACGAGCTAAGTATTAATCAAAAAATGTTACTTTTACCTGCTAGCCATGCAAATATTTAAGAATTTGGGCTAAATTCAACATTAATTTACAAAAGGATAATTCTGGAGTAACTCTATTAAATCCAGTGGAGTAATTAAATCCACTGGTGTAAATGAGCACATTGGATGTACATTTTAAACTGTTGGGGTGATCAGTTGACCTACCCTAACACATATATCTGATCCTGCAATTTGGCTTTTCCTCCTTGAAATTCCAGGAAAACTCTTCTCCTCTTGTTAAAAAGAGTTTGCTTTATTTTTTAAGATAAAAATTTAATAAAAGCAGAAGTAGAATAATATGGAGATGGCCAGTAAGGTGTTGGCCGGAAACAGAAACAAGCAAGAGATTCATACTAAAGTCTGCATTTGTATTCACTAGCTGCCTTTTAACCACAGAAAGATGTATAGCAGAATACTCTGCAACTCTAGGGGTCTCCCCACATACATGAGGAAAATAAATACACCTTGACAGCTCAAATTCTGAATTTAAAAATTGTGAGAAGCCTTGCTCCACAGCAATAATGAAGTATCTCACTGAGCACTGCTGCCACCTAGTGGAAATTAGCCTTAGGGAATTCAGAAACACAAGAAATCCGTTGTTCTTTAGGATGTAGCATGGGTTAGCAGTTTAGCATGAAGTATCAGTGGCAAATTTAGTCCTTTTGTCTCAGAGGACTAAGATGGGAGGGATATCTGGAAATGCTGATAATATGCCATTAGTGGAAATATACCAGGAATAAGTGGAGTCAAGAGCTAAACTAATTTGAATAATGCTCTGGAAAAATGTGCATCGGTAATTTGCTGTCAAAGAAATGACTCAAGGAAAGAATTGTCTCTGCACAATGATTTCCCTAATTGATGATTTAGAGCATTTGTCGCCACAAGCAACAGTGTGTTCAAAAGTTCTGAAAGTTAGAGGTTGGAATGTTGCCAAAATCCATTTAAAATCACTATGATATCCAGAAAAGTGCATGTACATTTGCTAGTTCAATATATTAGGGTCCTGTTACAGCTGACAATTTCTCTTCTGCAAGCTGATGTATATTCCAATCAAAAGTGGTCACTATGGGGATTTAAGGGTTTGCAAAATGGCTCAGGCTCAAGGCCGCTCTGAAATATAATTGAGAAATGGATTGGGCTGACCCAAGCATTAACACAAGTTGTGCTTTAGTCAAACACGAGATATTGGACTCAATGAAGGGGTAACTGGGTGAAATTCAGTCACCCATGACATACAGGAGGTCAGACTAGATGATCTAATGGTCCCTTCTCGCCTTAAACTACATGAATCCATGGTACAGAAGAGTTAGAGAGATCTAAACCGATAAACAGTTTCTTAAAATGCTTTCAGAGTATCTTATCTTTGTCTGTCTCCTACCAACTCCTGCAGTACTTTAGCAGCTGAATTCAGCAACATCACAATGTGGCAGGGATGGAGGGAAGTTTGACGCTATAATAAGATTACTTATTGCTTTGGTTAGCAAATAATTAAAAGAAGCTACTCATATGAGAGGAGGGGTGGGTGAGAAGAGGAGTGGGAGAAAACTTAGAAGAAAAGGGCAGGAGGAAGAGAGAGAGAAAGAGATGAATTGAGAAAAGGTGAAAAGCTAAAAACAGAATGGATTGAAAGAAAATAAAATCAAGGTTGCCAGCAAGCGGGTGGGTGAAGAAAGTGTCCATGTCTTTGCGTGATAGCAACGTATAGCCCTGGAATGACTGTGTCTGTGAGCACTTCCCATTCATTCTCAGGTCCTCCAATCAATATCCATCCTTCAGCCTGTGGATTCAACTCCCTTCAGTGCGCTAGTTTTCATACTGTCTTTTGGTCAGATTAACAAAAGATCAGTACTGGACTATGCTGATAGGTTATCTGTCAGCCACTCTGGGAGTCCCACACAAGAGTAGAAGATAAGCTGGCAAAGAGAGCACACTTGAAGGAGAGAACTGGTGGCTCAGAATACGGAGAATTTAAGCTACCCTCACAAAGAGTGCTGAGTACCAGGTCAACTATTATTTCTTATGCTGCTCTGTCTCCTTCAGAAGCTTATAGAGTGCTGTAACAGAACTGAGAAAACAACCAATGCAGGGACTTCTCCTGTTAGTGGCAATTCCATCAGAACAAAATTTAGAAGGGCTGCTGATCTGGGTGTCATCCTGTCAGAAATGAAATGATGGCATTTATGTTCTTGCACTATGGCACATGCATTCTTTATTTCATTCATAGCCATAGCATGACTTTAACATCTATTAATCATGTATTAACCCTCAATACACTATAAATGGATGCTTAATGTGAAGTGTGACTAAGATCAGTTTAAATTATTTTTCTTAAAATAAAATTCAGAAGAATGAGAACTGAATGCAAGACCTGAAGTCTTTGAATCTGACATTTTGTTTAGGACTTTTGTGGTTTTTAAAAGGTTAGATTTATTATCTGCTTTTGGTGTTCAGCTTATTCTGTCATTGTTTTCTGACCTTTCTTTTCACAATATATTATCTCATGCAGAAGGATGGCAGTGCATGTCTTACTTACTGGAGATGAACTAATTATTTTTATTTGCTCAAGAGCTTCTGACAGGCTTCCTTCTATCTCAGCATCATCTAAGGAGAATAGATCCCCTGCACGTGAAAGGTCCTTTTGTCCCAAAACCAGCCCAAATAGATGATGCATGGCTTATGTGTTCTGCCAGTCAGACAAATCTCTGCTTGTACCATGTGCTTCAGTCAAATGAGGCTGGTGATGTAGCAACCCATAACCTTGTCAGCAGTTTACTAGGTACAATAAAACCTTTTGCACATTCTGAGGCCTCTTCTGCCACGATCTGGAAAAAAAAATGCACATATTAGCAAAAGTCTGGGAATGTCACCTTGTGATTCACCAAAGATTTTTCAATGAGTGCCTGTGAAAGGTACTTAATCCCTCATTCAGCAAAGTACTTAATAAGCATGTGTCTAACTTTAGGAATGTAATAGTCAAAAATACATCTGCTTAAGTGTATTACTGAATCAGAGACTACACAGATAGCTATAAAGAAAGAAGCCTTCTCTATTTCATTCTATTCAGGTTGTTATACTATCCTCATCACCATGATATCTGAGCACTTTCCAAAAGGGTATTAAGTGCCATGACTAACATCTGTCACAGATGACTCTTTTTTTACCCTCTCCCCAGAGAGAAACTGTGTGAGCAGGATGTGTGTGTGTTTGTGTGTGTGTTTTAGTTATTACGTGCACACTCTGCCTTCTGTTTAGGCACTGAACAGGTACAGCAGGCTAAGAACAGTGCCCTAGATCTGAACTGGAGGAGAAACTGGACCAGAAAGCCAGGTTATGCAACTGTTACTTATGATGAACTGGGACTACGCATGCGAGTAAGGTTTTCACAACTGAATCCTGATGTATGAAAAAACCCTGCAATGAGGATGAGCTAAGACTCCTTTTTCCCCATACATCAGCTGTAGGCAATCCTTATGTACAACAACTGTCCAAAATTCCACAAGGAATATTTTATATATTGCATGCTTTATGTATTTCTTGCCTACTTTAAATTATGCTGTTCTTTACCATTGATGATGGAAAATTATCTGCTACCTGAGTCTTGCAGGACATCAATATTACGGGATAATCCAAGAGATATCTGTGGTGTTCAGGTACCATACTGAAAAGCACGATATAAGAAATAGAATAGAAAAGGCATTACTGGTGCTGGTAACCTGCATAGTGCAGCAATAACAACTCACTAAGAAGCCACAACAAATTTCCCTTGATCTGAGTACAAGGACCAGGTTTTAATACCCCTAAGCATGATGAGCAATACCTGACTCCATGAGAAATCCTATTGATTTCAGTGTGGCCATTCAAGAGTTTGTAAATGGCTGATCTATCCCTTTAAGGGCAGTGGAGTCCTGAGGCCAGCCAACCCTGTTCCAAAGTATGGTATCTTTAGGAACAGGTCTCTCTGGGAAGGATCATCATGTGACTACCTGCTGTGAATTATAAGTGTCTGAGCTAAAAAGGAAGCCTACAGGCAAATGGAAGCTGTCCTGTAGCAGAGCTAGGATGATCGGCTGGGGCAGGATTCAAGCACAGCCCAATGAAGTAGAGCTGTGCAGACCTTGCTCCAACAGAAGGAGGAGTTTGAGCATGTTATGTTCATAGCATTCACACAGAGAATTCAATAAAAACATAAATAATGGTGCTGGAGAGTTGCAATATAGCACTACTTTCTTTCTTAAACTCCAGAACCCTAATGCACAAGAACCCAAAAACTGAGAGACAAAGCAAGCTGTTCCCTAAACCAGAGAGGCACAACCCACCTTACTCCAGGCTAGCTCACTGCAAACTGACAGCAGGTAGGCCCAGATCACACACATTCCTACAGTGCTCCTTAATTTGCAAGCAGGATCAAGAAAACACCCTCAAAGTTAAAGTTATAGCTGATAATTTTAAGAGTTTTCAATGCACCGCAGAGCACAGGGACTGGGAGTAGGATAAGACTTGGGGGAAGGTCTCTTGGGGCCAGAGTGGGACCACCAGAGCTCCAAAGCTCAGCGGGAATTGAGGAGCACAGAGAGAGAGAGAGAGAGACAGAGCCTGAACCCCTGAAACAAGGGTATATTGGAAGGCCTGAGGAATGACTAAAGGAACTGTGTATTTGGTTTGTGAGGACTTAATAAATTACAGCCCAAAAGAGGGAACATTATTTTAAAACTCTTGTGTGCATGAGAGTTGATTAGAGAACCAAGAGAGGAACTGAGGCAGGGTGACTGCAGTGACTTTTTCCAGGACTGTGCCTGCAACAGGCCTGAATATTGAAAGCATCTAGAGCAAGTGATAAAATCATAGTGAGCAGGAATACAGGAAAGGGCCCTTCAAAGGCTACAATATCTCAGATACAGATGGAGACAGAACCTGCAGCTCTGCAATGATAGAAATAGTCTGCTGACTGAATGGATACTCCAAACGTGGGAGAAAAATGCAGAAACTGGGCTTGTTTTGGCTTAATTGGCATGTGAGTTGCTTGTTGGCTAGTTTTTGGCTTGTAGCTTGTTGCTTGTTTCTTGTTGCTTGATTGTAGCTTGTTGCTTCTTTTTTTTGATCGGCTACCTGCAAGCAGAGCAAGGAGGGCCAAGCAGGGGTAAGGGGGGGCAAGCAGGGGCAAGTGGGGAGAGAGTCAGGGGTGCCCAGTGGACCTACCACAGTCCCAGACTGAACGCCGGGGAGATCTAGTTACATAGAGTGTTGGGGTTCTCAGGGATAAGCTTGATTTTGGGGTTATTGTGAAAGTTGGGGTGCTTATTTACCCCATGAAAGTTGGGAACTGTGTGACAGAGAAAAGAATGAACCACATGAGGAATAAAGTACATTTGCAAACACTCGCAAATATATGCAAACAGCAGCTAGCCTTTACATTTCATCATAATCACAAGAGGAAACTAAATACACATCACATGATCCCAGTAAATTAAACATACACATTAGAAGAAAGGTTACAGGCTTTAAGCAGTATGAAATCTTCTCTGAAAAGGCAAAGAATAAGAAAATATTTTCCCAGAATGCATCAACTCTGTTACATATAAAAACGATGATCTGACAACCTAGAGGTATGTCTTAAGCCAACACAACCTAAAACACTCTCTTTTGTCATTGAAACAGAGTCTTCATTTTGTAAGACCTCTACAATGGGTCAATCTACACTATCTTGTCAAGGCCTAACTTACTTGGTGACTCTTTAATTATATAGATCTTTGACACAACAGAACTCATAAGTTAGGTACGGAAATGAGCTATTAGATTATGTGCCATAGCCCACAGCCAAAGAGAATTGATCTCTATTTTTTATGTCCAGTCCAGTTTTAAATGTCCCAAATGATAGGGCTGCCACCATTTCCCTTGGAGAACAATTGCACAGTTGAATAGATCTAATCGTCAAGAAATTTGCCTGATATTTCAACTAAATATTCCCTTACTTTCATTGTATTAGTCCTTGTTATTCCCCACTGCATCTTCTCCCTTTTTTAAACTATCTTAGACTTATATTTCACACTGCCAGCCACCACTTCCTGAAGCGATAGAGACTTAGCTCTTGAAAGCATTTCACATGAGAAAATTCCTTCAGCCCCTTTATCAGTTCTACTGCTCTTCTCTGAAGTCCCTCCTGTTTGTCAATATCTTCTCGTAATGGGGTGTCACAAAATGAACACAATATTCCAAGTCACAGCAGAGAAACTGTGAACTGGACTACTACTTCCAGTTTCACGCCATAAAGACTCCTCTAGAGCCCAAACAACGTAAGTAAATATGCCTAAATGTTGATGTTAGGTGTATCTATACATGGAACAAATTCATAAAATAATCAGAGTGAGGCAACTTCGGCCTAATCACTAGTGGCTACCATTGTAGGAGTACTATATAAAAGATATATGATTACATAGATACTTGATATAAACAGTGCAATTTATTGATATAAGAATATGTAGCATTGTTCATGAGTTAGTAGGTTCAATAATGTTGTTATTGTTGCTACACATTGCAAATGTCTTCCTGAGTCTAGCTCTTAACAGCTACCAAGACTAATGGTGAGATTCTGCTATCTTTTGCATTTGTATAAATTATTTCAGTGCCATACTCTAGATTTATACCAATGTAACTGAGCAGAATTTGCCATAAGTGTGCTAACAGTGAAGTGTGAATATTCTGAGTTTTGAAAATAAATCATGTCTGAAAGTGTTTGGAGGTTTAAGGAGAAATGCATGTATCATAAGCATGGTAAAGGCAGAATCTTGCAAAGAATGAATTATTTGTGGGGTGGTTGGTTGTATGGTGGGGCTGGATAAGAAAGGTGGTGTAAGAGTCAAAAGATGGGATCAAATGTAACCATACTTGCCTGGAATTTCTGCATTAAATCAAGCTGCTGCATTACTGCTAGCAATCTGCCATAGAGAGCCTCTAGAAGTGACAGGGAGTGCACCTTAAACGAAACCTATGCATACTAGTTATTGGTTGTAAGGAGCATGGCTCAAAACAAGGCTGGACTTAAGTTTTGCAGCTCCTGATCTCATCCAGATTCCTCCTCATGGATAAATCTCACTTATTCTGTGTACTTGCAATACGGAAGCTGTTTCTTACCTGCCCAAGACCTTCTCACCTCAATCTGTGGTGACCCATAATTTATTTGAGTGACTCCATGTCCATTGGTGACCCTCTGTACATACACATTGACCCAAAAGCCAGGAGATGAAACCAAAGGGCAACTCTCTAAGAGATATGCAGGAAACTCAATCTCTGCAGCTGCCTGCAGGCAGCAGAACAGGTCAGGGATAGCATTTTGACTGGAGGGCTCAGTGCATGCATGCATGCAGGACCGAGGAGAGCAAGGTCTTAATGAAGGCATGTATACTGTATAGGTTTGAGGTATCCTTCATATATAATTAGCACAGAGAATCCCATGCCTAAGCAATATGTATATTATATGGTCAAATATGAAACTTTTTAATGTATTTCTAATTCCCATGTATAGTTTCCACCAGCACACTGACTGGTCATACCTGTGTGATACTACCACTTAGAATTGATGTCAGTCCTGGGTAAGAGAACTCTCAAAATGCCTACTCATAGCATACACATTTCATTTATTTTTGATACACCATAAAATGGCATTTTAAAAAATGTGGAGAGGTTACATTATGGAAAATGCTTCAAGTTGTATTGATTAAAAAATATATAAATACAGTACCAGTGGGCTGTCTCCAAAGCAAAATTTTATCAGTACAGATAATAATTCTTGTCATAAAGAATCCTCATTGATTCTACAAGAAAGAGGTTCAGTCAGGTGTATCTCACAATGGATCATACACTCAAGGCCGCAAAAACTCATCTCACCTGGGACCTTAATTTGAGCTCTACCTGCAGTGTTGTAAGTAAACAGTTCACGTACAACCACCTGTGATCTGTTCAGATCTCTTATATTTGTAATTCAATGTACCAGGCTAAATTTATAATCTCATTTACACTAGTTTTATGCCTTTTTTTCAGAAACAATTGTAAAATATCAAACAAAGGTCAAAACTGATGCAGAGCACTGAGGTCTTTTTTGGAAATAATTCAGCGAAACAACAGTCTCTACTTAAATAACATGCCAAATACACTGCATTCATCCTGCGGTGAGCCTACTATTTTAGATTTTATATTTTAACTGCAAAGATTTGTATCAGTGCAGCAGATTTTACTTTTTCTGGACCATTCACAACAAAACAGAAAGAGAGCTAGTAGAATGTGCAAATTAAATCAACCAAACTAAAAGCACAATGGACTAGATTCTCCTGTCAACTACAGTGAGGTAATCAGGAGTAACTACATACAAGTCATGAGAAGTCATTGATATGAATGAGAGAAGCAGGCCCACTGTATTCATATTCAGTATTTCTTACATTTAAAGATGAAAATCCACAGAACAACAAATACAAACAGGTGATTTTTTACCTGTGCGTGGCTCCCCAATGACATTCTTTAGTGGCACAGCTGCAGAGTTGAACTTGGTTGATATTCAGCTTTGCCTTTATGCTACAACAGGCAGCATCCAAGGGCATAACAAGTGGAAAGTTATGGAATGTACTGTTAACCAGTGAACCTGAAGCTGTTAATTACAGTGCCAGGAGTAAGGAATTCAAGGAATGCAGACTAAAGCAGCCTAAAAGTTACCAGTGGCTTGATCAGGTGACTAGAATAACCTAAATGCAAAGTGGCCTTATGTGAATGAAATGCTCTGTTCCTAGGACAAAACAGAAGCCTACTCAAAGTGAGTGCGGTGTGTGTCTAATAGAGAAAACAGAACTCTCTGTGTTAGTGAAAAGCTATCCTTCCCTGGGAAGAATGTAAAAAGACCCCAGTAAGCTTATGCTTTTTGAAAGAAAGAGGGCAAGTGAATAAAACAACCAGAGAGAAGCTTTACTATCCCAAAGAATAAATGTGGCCATTCCATAAAACAGCTCATGAATACAAAGGAAGACCTGAACATTACTTGAGCTTTTATCATTGATTTAATAAACAGCATCACACAATCTCTGCACACACGACCTACATCGATGCTCGAGTCAGGACAAGCCTGCGGTCCATGTCCATGTCCATGTCCACTCTTTGAACACGCACTTTGATCTCACAAGTTGAAATGCAAGCACCCTCTCTTTGAGCTTTTGGAAAGGCTATTTCACCTACAATGCTCCTGAATTTTAACTTCCCCAAGACTGCCTTGTGAGGTGTGGGAGCAGAACCAAATCTAAGCCAGCAACAATGCATTAAATGGTAATCAGTTGTTCAAGAGATGTGGTGAAATAAATGGGGTTATAAGTAACTTCAGGGGGAAAAAATACCAGGTATTAAAGGGCTGTTCAAAGCAGCAGAGAAAGACTACAAGCAGAAGCCAGAAAAAATTCAAATTGGAAATTAGGCAGAAATTTTTAACAGTGAGGGGGATTAACCATTGGAACAAACTACCAAGGGAAGTGGTTCATTCGCCATCTCTTGATGTCTTTGAATCAAGAGTGGATTCCTTTCTGGAAAATCAAACACAAATTATTGGGCTCAATACAGGGCTAACTGGGTTACATTTAAGGACCTGTGATATACAGGAAGTCAGGATTTAATGGTACCTTATGGTCTTAAACTATGAAATTCAGCCCCCAATGAATTCAATGGCAAAACTCCCATTGATTTCAGTAGGACCAGGATTTCACCCACTATATCTCCTTAATGGATAATTAGTGAAGCGGGGCCCTTTCTTCCAGTCACTGAGTCTACCCTTCTTCAGAGGTACTTGAATTTTCAGAGAAGAAAGGTTACAAGCATTGTCTATTTTAATTTAATTTAATAAAATAATTAATAATAATACCATGTGTGATTGGTAAATATCATTATATCCATATCACAAAAACGTTAAGTGATTTACCTAAAGTCACACAATCAATCTGTGGTAAGATCCACAACAGACACAGAGAGTCTTGATTCTTGTTTCTCTTCACCAAATCACTAGACCACACTACTCCTTTAACTGGAAATATGGATAAAAAACATAGTTTAAGACAACTATTTTATAGGGCCAAATTCTCTGCTTGTGAAATTCTTTGAAGTCAATGGGAATTATGCCAACAGACAATTTGACCCATAGTGTAAGAAGCCAATACTATTGCAAACAGTCTTTGGAAATCCTCCCACATTCACAACAGGTTGGTCTCAGTTTATATTATAACTAATTAGAGACCAAACTGACATATGTGCATATTTTAGTCACCAAAGCACAGGATATTATTCGGCTATGCTGTCACTGTTTCAAATGGAACATTCTAAATCTCTTCCTCTCTCTGAGGAAAGTGATATTTTGAGGCATACTCCAGAAACCTGTGAAGGTGTCTGCATCTGCTATAGGCCAGATTTTCAGCAGAGCTCAGCTCCCATTTAGGCACTCTCCTCATCGCCAGATTACAAAAAGGATTCCAGGCCTTATTCTCCTCTCATTTGTACCAATTTTACACCAGTATAACAGCAATGACTTCAGTGGATTTACTCCTGATTTGTACCTCAGGAAAGGGAAAATCAGGCATCTCAATCTTTCATAATGGTTTAGCTCCCTGCCTCAAACAGATTCCATTTAGCAGTTTTTATAGAACGTATTAAGGACAATGCCAGAAGACATTTCCTTACTGTATGTTCTCTGAAATTGAGGCTACCTCTTCAAAAAGCTACAGTGTCTTAACTTCTAATTATGACAAATCTCCTTAAAAGTTTCATTATGTAACACTGCTGAAAAGATTTACACATGCAGGACATTTCAGCTCTTATAAGGAGAAGATTTAAGCACTTCCTTGTTCATTACAAGCTTATGCTGTTTGCTTCTTATTATCCGATAATTTTTATTAATGTGAGCAAACCATAGCATTTTCTTGTGATTAAATACAGCGTTTATTCTCTTTGCTTCTCCGTACAAGGAAACCAGTTTCATAGGCCACTAAAGTAACATTTCCTGTAGGGTCTGGGTGGTTGATAATACTTCCTCAAAGCATGGTTCCTCATCTCTCCTCATGAGCATCTTGATGCTATTTCACCTACCTCTGTTCTCTGCTATAAAATGAGTTAGCATTTAAGTAGCCCACCTCCCTAAAATAAAATATTGTGGAACAAGCATGCCATTTGCTACCATCACACTCTTCGCTCTGCTTGCGTGTGTTTTACCCCTCCCTCTACCCTGACTTTTCTATTTAGATTGTAAGCTTTTCAGGGCAGGGACCATCTACTCCTTGGTGTTTGAACAGTACTTGGCACAATGGGGCCCTATTCTCGGTTGGTCCTTCAGCTACCATAGTAAACATTAATAATAATTAAGCAGAAAAAATGTTAGACACATTACTTTAGGTGCTCTGCTTCTTCCACTGGTACTCTGTGCATTTCCAGATCTAAATCAAAGTCCAATTCCTAATTTTAATGTCCATTTTAATGTATTTTAGGACAGGTTTCCCTTTCCATAACCCGCTGAGACAGATGCACTCTCATTGGGGACCTTGAAGATATTAGTGTCCAAGGTGATCTCTTGGTAGCTGGAGGCACAGCATTCTTATCAGAACTCCTTATTAGAGGTTATCAGAATGAAACCTAGTCTGACAGGTTTCAGCGTTTGATGCAAAACACTCACCTCTATGCATAATAATTGCTCTCATAACTGAAGAGAAACAATAAAAATTCCAAGTATAAAGGCAACTGGACCTAACTGTGAGTCTTAATATTGCCTTAGGTGCTTAGATTCTACAGAAATAGATAAATTAGAAATACAAGTGGGCTGGGCTGGAAATAACATCATACTTAAGCAAAGCAAATTTTGCAAGAATTGCAGCCACAGTCTTTATTTTTAAAGTATTTATAATGAAACTATTGTTGCTAATTTTCGTCCAGACAGTGCCATGTCACTGAAAACAGTGCAAAAAGGGAGAAATCTTAAATTTATGGATTAAGTTGTGCCCCAAGCAACTGGAGCATGCAAAACAAAAAAAATACAAAGAAAGAAAAAAAATTCCTACATGGTTTCTGATTTGGGTCACCTAGTTTCAGACATTTGGGACCTGATTTTCAAAGGTTCAGACCATCCTCTGTTGCCTTCAACTGAAGCTGTAAAAAATCAGAGCCAAAGTTTCTTCAGGTTGGACATCCAAAAATGGAGGTACTCAATGGTGGCCACTTCAGCAAGTACTCGGCTAGACCAGTGAATATCTTGTGAGGGAAGTTACTTAGCAATGCACACTGACATGTGCCCAGCTTCAAAAGTAGGCTGAGCACACAGCACAAAATCCTGGGTGATGTCATATCCATGATAGGCTCCAGACACTCAAACCCATTACAGATAGCTCCTGTCTGCTCCTAAAGCCATGGACAAGGTTGTGATCTAACACATCAAGGCAAGACAGCTGCTGAGTGCCAATCATCATTGGACTAGGACAGCCTTGATTTGAAAAAAAAAAGGTCTATAGTATTATGCCAGTTTAAAAGTGTATCCAACAGGAAACTTGTGGAATTCGTCAACTCCTTCCACCTTTCTCCAAACTCCACTCTTGTTTGTTATGTGTTAATTTGTTGTGGACATTATGCATGGTTATGTTTTCAGGCTGCAATGTGACATAATAGTAGACATGCTACAAAATCAGCCCATTTTGCTAAAGTTGGAGTATTTCCAGTAAATTTTAATTTTGTTCTTTACTCTGGCACCAACTAACAACGGGAGCCAATAGCTCTTTGCTTTCTATTTTTAGCATGGACTAAAGATAATATATATGTTCCAGGAACTAAAAGTGATCTAAAAATTAGCATACAGGCAGTGCTCAAACTGATGGGGAATTACAGAGTGCCTATAACTACATCAAATAATTTAGATTTAAATATACAGGTCAGGGAAAGAATAGCAGAGAAGGAGAAATCTCTTTATTAAAGGGATCTTGCAATTGAAGAGCCAGGAGGCCAGAGATCTTGCTATGCCATGAACTTTCTCTGTGCTCTTATGCAAGACACAACTTCTCAGTGCTTCAGTAACTCTATTAAATGGAGAAAATCATTTTTGCTCATCTCAATGGTTTGGTAACAGATTTAATCTATTAAACTCTATAAAGTACTTTGACATCCTTGGCTGGAAGAAACTATAGAAAGGCAAAATAGTATCAGTAAATTTTTACCTTTTACGCATTGTATATGGACATGACAAAAAGGTACTGCAGGCTACAGCCAGAAATGGGAGGGTGCGCTTTGCTAAATTTAGGAGCCACTTCAAACCAGAGGACTGAAGATTCTACATTTAGGACCCAGTCCTGAAAAGCTTAAACGTATGAGTAATCCCATTAAACTCAATAGGATTATTCATGTATGTAAATTACATGTGCAGGGGTTTGCAGAATTAGTGCCTTAAAATAGCTCAAAATTTCACATATTTGCATCCCATGTAGGGAAATGCATGTTCTGGGCAGTTACGCATTTGGTTTTATTTTACTCCTCTGGCAACACTAGAAGGATCAGAATTATTTTCAAACAAGAATGCTTATTTTGTGTATTACACAGGATTCCAATCACTTAGGATGTTTTTTTCCTATTTAATTATCCTTGACAGGAAAGGACAGTTCAGCTAAATGAAGAAAAGGGGGATTCCAAAATTAAAATAAAAACAAAAAATCACAGAGGCTTTGTAATATACCAACACCACTGGATCCTTCTTCTCATAGGTACCTCTCGTGCATAGTAAAATCATGCCTGGGTGCATTTCCTAGTTACCTTTGGTCTGAAAGTCTCCTCAGAATGTTCATATGCACAATGAATACACAATATACATTTTGACAAAATATTTGGGACAAAATATCCCCAAATGTAACTCTAATAATTTGATTTTAAAATGTTATTATTACAGATCATTGGCTGGTTAATCTAGAACACTTTGTCTTGCAACTTTTCAATAAAGTTCTCAGATTTTTCAGTGAAAGAAAAGGATGAAAGATTATTTTGAAAGAGCATCTTTTTCACAAAGTCTGAATGGACTACAGCAGTTCCCATAAGATTAGCTGCATACATTTAAATTCTTCCCACAAGACAACTATTGTCTTCTACATGCCTCTCACTTTCATTCTGTCATGACAGGTTTCCACACTTCATTTCGACTAAAAAACCTGTGGATTCTGTGCTCTGTCAGATGAAGCAACAAGCACTGACAAGTCAATTAATTTTAAGGTTTTTTTTTTTAAATTAATCAACTGTTTTATAAATACGTTGCTCTGGTTATTGTGTGGTGGAACATTATTGACATCTGATTCTCACATTCAGTTTGGAAATTTTATTTTCATTAAACACATCTGTAAGGTATATTCTCAAGAGTTATACACTGAATCTTCAGATTCATCTCTCCGAAGGAAAGGAATTTCTATCAAAATCAAAGCAATATACATTCTCCCTTGTATACTTTGGAACAAAACTTAAGAATTCTTCCCAGAAACAAAACTGGCATGCAAAGCATTTCTCATATGATAATCTGAATTTTCATAAACTGTTATACCTTTATATTTTAGGGAATGTTTAGTTTTTAAGAGTCTGATTCTGCCTAATCCAACCCAAACTACCACTGATCTCTGTGGGAGTTTTGGCTGCACAACCAAAGCAGGACATAACTGCTGTAATAAATACACAAATATACACTTCCACTTCCAAGGGCTGATTTCACAACCCTCTTATTTCTTGACAGAAAAATATCATATATAGCTCAAACTCTTAGTATATACTTGACATTTTACATACCATAGAGATGGAGTTTTCTTGCAATAAGACAAAGAATAAAAAATCACAGGGTTTAATGTACTACACAACATACAGCCAGCTTTAATTGTGTTTTATGTGACAACACTTTATGAAACCTATTATGATTTATATTTTGTTAAATACCAACAAATTATATCTTTTGGGTAAATATTTCTGAATATCTCTAATATTTGAAAATATTATATTAAATAGAAATTAAATTATACTTACAAGCAAAAAAAGTACATTGTTTCCTACCCTTAAAGGAAAATTATTAAGTACATCATAGAACACATACCAGTACACTCATTGGCACTGCGAGGCTATATAATGCTGGTATTTTAAAATGTTTCTTGAATGAGATCTCAATCCCTGTGGACATTTTTCTATAACACAGGGGTGGAATGGGGAGGGAACTCAATTTGAAACCTTACAAAAGTAAAAAAAAAAAAAAACCTTTCTGCCATTTATGAGAGAGTGAGAGTGGAGAGACTTACAGAATGAAGAAGCCAGAGGGAGACTGGTAAGAAGTCCACTAGCAAAGTGAAGGTTGAAATGTAGTAATAAAAATGAATTCAGAGTGGCTGTCCCATAGAGCCCTCTACAAGAATGATTACTGAACTAACCCTGAATTTCCTTCATGTGTCTGACAATCCAGTGGGCTTCTCTTTAGCAAATCTTTTAACAGGGCCAGTGCCTTCTCTAGTCTGAATTTTGTACAGAGTTGCCCTGAAACAAAGGCAGTAATAGTGCATTACCTTATATACAGTGCCTGGGGGTGGGGTTGGGATAGGGAATAAAACAAAATGCAATGAACCCCAGGGGGAGAATTAAGAACATTGTAGGATTAGTGCATATACTGCAACACACCATGCTGGGGAAACATTGCTTCCCCTCTCTATGGCATTTGAAGCAAGTTTCCAACATGCACTGTATGTATATTATTGAAATACACTTACACAAGCATAATAACTGTAGTACTTCAATCCACACAAACTAATCAACAATCATTATACCACTTCTGCTGTCTCAGAAAAACTATTTCATTATTTAATATTTGGATGTGCTATTGTACATTTGAATTGCAGTAATTATTTATTCATTGTTGAAAAATCCTACACAAATGCATATTCATTTAGTTATTCATACCTCTCAGAAGGGAAACCTCTGAAAAACATTAACAACTGAAGACAAAATAGTTGATCTTTAGAGAAAGTCTGAGAAAATCCATTACAATTGTTAGAGTCCCCATTTCAGCCCCCTCTCTCTGGTATGTGAAGCTGCTGGCTCAGTGCATAGCCTTGTCAAACCAACCGTACAGTCTATTCAGTTACCCTGGAGTTGTCATGTGGAATCAAGCAAATGAATATCTTCTCTCCATTTCCCCTAACTCTAGCATTCAAAAACAAATCAGAACTAATTCTTTGCAAAGCTTAGCTTCAGCAGCAGCCCGAGTGAAAATTCTCTGAGCTTGATATGTAATTTGAATTAGTTAAAAGGATTTATGTAACAGCCAGTGGTTACATTCAGTTAATGAATAACCTGCTTAGAGTATGAGGAAGTTTTAGAAGTTAATATAAATTATGGGGCCTCTTGTCAGAAATCAATATGATTGAACCTGTTCATTAGTCTGAGGGTAGGCAAGCCAAAAGGACGAAAAAGAAAAAGTGGACCCTGTTAAAGGAAAGATATTGTATCAACTGGCACTGGCTGTATCACACCAATTCATCAAATTGAGATAAGCCAGTCTCACTTGCCCAATTTAGACCAAACGCCAGGGCAAGTCTAACTGATGCAGTCAGTAACATGTATCCAAAGCTTGGCAGTTATACTGGAGAAATCCTTTCTAAATCCAGCAATGTTTTACACCTACACTGTACATGCTTTCCTTGAATGTTAAGCATGACTGGCTACTTTTTCTTCTTCTGCTTTCCGTGGACAAGTATGTTACAGCTTCACAGTGAATTGGCTACAACTACAGCTATGCACCACCATACTCTCTCTTCCATGGTCTGAAACTGAGCTCTCTTCTTAGTGTATGAAAGTCTATAGGTATAGCCCTAATCAATAGCAGATGATGATCCTGAGGCTGAAGTTTTTCCAGTGACAGCAAAGGTGGTATCAACTGGAGCATCATCAAGAGAAGCAGACTATATTGGGAAACCTCTCTTCCATGCAATCACAAAGCAAAACTTTCCCAGCCTGCCATGGGAGAATGAAGACTATGTCCCCACAGAGGGTGAAGGTGAAGTGTTTGTACCATCTTTTTTAGAATGTTTGTTTTTTCACAGCTACAAGAAGGACCTTTCACATGCTCTTTTTAAAAATTCATTTTATAGCACATGCAGATGTATATGTCCTCCATTTTTGATGGTGAGTGCTGTACAGACTAGCTACATGCTGAGCCACCCAGAGAAATGCATGCCAAAAAAACCCAACTTTTAATTAGAAGTGGCCTTGAGATAAAAGCCATCTACTCTGTTTACTTGATTCATAAACAACTCTCACTGAAGGTGAACTGAAAAGGCTTTTGTTTTTTTCCTGTCAAGACCTGAGGTCAGGCATCTGTGTTTTTCACTGCCATAGCTGATCACTAATACTAATAGTTCAGACTGCTACATGCCTCTTCTTACATCTTTGGGGGTTTGGCATGTGAGACTAGGAAATACAAAATCCTTATGGAGGCTGACAACATCCAAAACTGAGCAGCTGTTAATGGCACTCAGACATCTGCAGCTGAAGATCATAACTTATCAGCAGGTAAGTAAAGGAAGAGATGGTTTTCAACTCCTTTGTTTTATCTGTATTTAATGATTATTTTAAAGGCCATGCATATGTTTTATATTGATTTGGGGACTTAATAAAATACTTAGATTTATTTTCTTTCAGTCTGTTGTTTTGCCTTTAAGAAGCTTCTATACAAATCAACTCATGTTACTAGTACAATACCTAATGATTGTACACTGCTTTGACATTTTTAAATGAAAGGTGCTATGAAAGTGCCTATTACTATCAAATTGAGATACAAGTCAGCTTCATTAACCCACTTACATGAGTAGTCTTGTTGCAATATATGTCCCCAATCCTGCAAAATCTTAAGCATGTGCTTAACTTTACTCATTGTCAACAGTCTCATGGACATCACTGGGACTATGGGTAAAGGTAAATATATGTGGCAATCACTACAGGATTGGGACCCATAAGGCAGTGAAGGAAGATTTTGCAGCCCACACCACAAACCATGGGGCAAGGACTCAAGGCCCCAGCTCCAGCCCTGAGCAGCAGCCATGGGGACAGGGGCACAGGGCTCCAGCTCCAGCCCCCGGCTGAAGCCACAGGACAGGGATGCAAAATCCTGGTTGCAAAGTCAGACCCAGTTGCAGGGCAGGGGAGCAAAGGGTCACAGTTCTAGCCCTGGCTCCAGCCACAGCCACAGTCATAGAGGGGAGGCCCACAGTCCTGCCTTTAGCTGTCAGTGGCTGAAGCTGGGGCTGAAGCAAACTAAGTCACAGAGATCTGGAATCAGTAAGTGTCATGCCCCCCCCCCCGACTAAATTATAGACTTATTTAATCCATATAATTATAGACTTATGTAATCCATATTTAAACATACAGATTTATTTGTACACTAAACAAACAACGGGGTAAAGGGCCTGGTTTTTTATTAAGTCAATAAATCAGCTTCCCAATTTGCATACTTCTCAGACATGCCAGAAGTCTAGTACTTCTTGGATGACTTTGCCATAGTCATGACTTGTTTCTGGGCAATCACAAAGCTGCAGCAGTCCTTGCAACTCATCTGGAAATTCATTCTGACAAGGGTTTCACTCCACACCAAGTCTATGCTGCTTCAATTCCGGACACCAGTCCATGCATCTTTCATAATTGAAAATACACGCTCGGTGTATTCGTTGCTTACTGGTATACTGAGCACGTATGACACCAGCTTTGTCATGTTCAGGAATTCAGTGCTACCGTCCTTGTTTCTCAGCACTTGAGACCAGAGTTCCCCAACTGAGTAAGCTCCAACTTGGAGTTGATGTCTTTGATGATACAGTACTCATCTTAGAGCAGATCAAGATCCACTGTTTTCTGGAAGTTTACAGCTGTCATGGCCGCTGACAGATCCTTGTATTCAAATGCCCTATTAACTTTGATATTCAAGCACTGGGTATTGAACAAGTAGCCGGTTGTTGAAAAATCAAACCATTTCTCTAAATATAGGATCAACACATCATAAAATTTCACGAAGTCTTTCTGGAGACATGCAGCAGTGACAGGCAGCATCTCAGTTAATGCATTTTCAACTCTGGAGCCAAAGAATTTGTCATTCTTCCATTGCTGAAGTTTTATTCTCAGAGTATTCATTATGGCATACACTTCGCATGCTGTCATACTCTCATTTTCCAAACAGAGCACAGTATCATTGAAGATTTTCAGGACATTCTGGAGGAAAACAGATGAACCTCAACTTTGTTCGGCCCCTCACTTTGTTCACCGTTTTCCATAACTGAGAACAGCACCCATAGAGATTTTGAGCACTTCTCACGGCCTAGAGTAACAAAGTAGCACTTAACAGCCTGCCATGTATTTACAAGCCTGTTTACCGCTGCGAAAAGACTTAACAAGCGTGTCGGAACGTGGCGCAGTAAAGTGGAATACTCCATATCCACAAAGTCAAACAGATCCTTCAATGCTGTTACTCTCTTAGCAGAACTGCTGAAATGACTGAACATCCAGAGTCTCAATGTCAACTTGCAGGGTATTGCTAGCATGTTTCACGGCATTGTGCACAGCATGGGCAGGGCAGTTTGCAGGCAAGATGTTTTCGTTTTGTTTTTTTAAATTCTGGTACGCTGATTGTTGCTTTCCATAATTCACATTTGCATTATCAGCACAGTAGGAAGATACTTTGTTTAAGTCTAGGTTGTGTATCGCAGTTTTTCTAGTAATGTGTTGCTTATTGCCTCTGCAGTCTCTTCACTTTGCTCATAGAAGTCTAACAGTTTATCTTGGACCCCATGTTCAGGTGTCCAGTATTTCAGCAATAAGGGGAAAGTTTTCACACTGCCCTTGTTAGATGCATCTGTGGCAACTGAGAAATAGGAACCGTCTGGCTTGCTGAGGTCTTTTAAAAATTCTATTGAGAGTGGTGACAGCACATTTTTTATCAATGCCTCTGCTTTAGTCCAGCCACAACTGACATGCTTTGCAATCGTTGAATCTGGATACAAGGTAGGCGCCAGCTTAAGTTCACAGTCACACAAGCGATAGGAGTGTTGATGGACTATTGTGTGGTAAACTTGAGTTAGCTCAACAGCAATAACCTTGTTACTGAAGGATTCATTTGGCCTGCTGAAAAAATGTGAGACCAGGGTATTGCTCTTGTGAGTCTTGGAGTTTTGTTCATAATTTTTTGAATCAGCATGATGCTTAACATCAGACTCACCGCCATGGCAAATGCTAAATTCCTTCTTGCATGCTTTACAAAAGGCTTTTGAATCACACTAGTAGGATTTCTGAATCCAGGTGTAACTGGCTTCCCATTCTGTCTTTTTTGATTTTTGGTAGTTAGCTCCTCCCTTGCCATTGCCATTTCAGGTGGGGTTTTCGGCTGAAGACCATTAGCTAGCTAGCTAGCCACTGAAAAGAACCATGCAGTCTCTGTGATTCTTACGTGTTATTACATGTCCACTGTAGTTTGTCCACTGTGGTTCAGAACCATAAACTACATATCCCTACCGTAAATTGCGTTACACCTGAAAACAATCTAAAAAAACCAAAATTGCCAGTAGATAACAGATCACAATCAGGTTTAATGGGACATTCTAAATCAACTAGTTTTCTATTTCACTACCAAATTTTAAATTTTACCTGAATATCGGGACAAATGGCATCCCGATTGTACATCAAGCAGATGTACACCACCAGGTGCAATCTCTGCTTGCCAATGTGGGTAAGTGAATTGGGCAGCAGCTTAGCAGTCCTCAGCCCCAGCGCTGCCAGAGCCGCAGAACAGGGCTTGCAGGTGCCTGCAGCGCGCAGAAAACTCCCTGCCCCCACCGTCCCGACCCTAGGAGCCAGAGGGACCTGCTGGGGTGCAAGGTGGGGAGTCCTGGCGGTGCTTACCTGGGGTGGCTCCCAGGAAGCATCCGGCAGGTCCCTCTGGCTCCTACGGTCAGGTTGGGTGCGTGTGGTGTGGTGGAGGGGTGGAGGGCTCTCTGCCCGCTGCCAGTGCCTGTAAGCCCCACCCCCGCAGCTCTGATTCGGCAGTAGGGAGCCGGTGCAGCATGTGGAGATCCCCTTCACCTCTGTGCCTAGGGGCCGCCAACACTGCAGGCTCCTGCCAGAGGGGAGGCACACCACCAGGAGCTGCCCCAGGAAGCATCACCACACCAGCCCCAAGACTTTGGCGGTGATGGTGAGCGGTCCCTGATATCAGGACAAAGGGTGTCCCGACTGATGTGCGGTTGGGACGCCGGACAAATGTGTTAAAATCGGGACTGTCCTGATAATATCAGGAGGTCTGGTCACCCTACCGTCTGCACACCTAAGGTAGCGCTCCAGCCAACTGCAAGGACACATTTTCAAAGACTGTGCTCGTTATTGCCCACTGCTCAGAGTCCCCTTGCTCATTAATGCATATCCCCTCCAGTCTGTTCTCTCATTTGTACTGCATTGTAAACAGCTCTGATAGCATGTTTTCCCTCTTCGTTCAAACAATGGCCTTTGTAACCAAACAGAAAATTAACAAGTGAACATTTACTTTTAATGATCCTGGGGAAAATTCCTATTTAATTTAAAAATAAAGTATGATCCTGTGTTCTCCAAGCCTCTCCTTCAATGCCTCACTATATAAATTATAGTTTGTTATCTTAATACTTCTGCGAAAGAGGTCAAAAATTAAAACCCAGAGGAAAAACACACAACAATTGTTTTCTAAATAAATTATGAAAACGTGAGGTCCCAGTGCGATCTAGCTATTGAAATGGAAGAGTGGGAGTCAGGTCTCCTGGGAGTCTATTCTAGGCTTTGCCATTGATTCACTGGGTCACCTTGGGCAAGTAACTGAACCTCTGTGCGCCTCAGCAGTATGTTTTTTAAATGGGAACAATCATACTTGCCTGCCACATAGGCTGTTGTAAGAATTAGTTAATGGGCTCAGTTCCTCTCCTATTGTGAGTCTACCTGACTGATATTATCAGGTTCAATCTGAGCGGCATTTCCCCCAATATTTGTGACATTCTTTCCCCTCATCATCTGAAAGGAACTGTAGAAATGCAAAGTTTATATTTATTTTTATATTAGTCAAGCATAAAAGCTGTACAGTCAGAATATAGCTAATCACAGTCCTCAAAATATGTACACAGGTACAACCTTCTGCTTGACTGCTATGCTACAAAAGAAAAGACAAGCATTGACCACATCCTTCCATCATCTCTTTATGTTCTTGTCATGAAGTAGAGTGCAGTAGGTGGTCCCAGTGTGAAATGTACCTTTCATTGCAATTAATGCAGGTGTCGTGTGCTACAGGAATGTCTGATAGACTAACAAGCAAAACATGAGCAGTAGCAGGCAGGAGGGCACACCAGGCAACAAAGAAAGGAACAGGGCTGTAGGGAAAAAAGAGAAGGATTTATGGGTGAGAGAGACAGCCATGGGAAAGAAAACTGGTGGGTACTACTGAGAAAAGTGATAGTAGTGGCCTTGGGAAAGTTCTGCTGGAGGCTTCAATATCTAATCACTGTTCAGAATATCCATCAAAAAAGATTTGCAACCCTAGCTTTATACTTTATACCCTGGACACATTCAGATCTTAACCCTTTTGCTGCTGCTTTTCCATTGCACTTGATGCATTGATCGCTAACACAATCAGCAACAGAGCTGGTGCATTGTACCAGGCTGTATCTAGACAGTGATTCTAATTCTGTCCTTTGCAGATCATTGTTGGTCACACACACAGAGATTGACTGATTACAGGTTTCTGCCTCTTCTTGTTTCCAGCTGAGAGGAACAAAACAGATAAGGGAGATGAAAGTAAAAAGTGAAAGGAGACCCGATGTTAACTTTGTTTTGTGAGCCACATCCCTTCACATCTGTGATCACACTGAGAACCTTTTGAAACAATCTCTATTAAGATGTGGGAACTCCTGATTTAAGCCATTTAGCAGCAGCCAAACAGCTAAAGTGATTATTAGATCAGAAAGTGATCTCTTCTTTTTTATTTACTCAGTAATTATTAGGGAATTGAATAGAGAAATGGGGACTTCTCCATGCTCAGTCCAACTGAAATGCCAAAATGAGACTCCACACACAGTAGATTGTGCAGATGCTCTAAATATTATCGTATGTGCACTGCGGGGCTCCTCAAACTTCGCTTCCCCTTTGGCATGCTCCCCCATCTGTAGGCATCACAGCATTGGCTTGGTGTGGAATATTCTCAAGTGCCTTAGGGTATGTCTACACTGTGTGTTTCTTTTGATGGCCGTGTAGCACACATAGTCACGTAGCCCCCTTAGCATGGGTATAAAGAGAGTGTAGACTCTGTGGCTTAGGTGTTTAAAGACACAATTGAAGAATGTGGGTATGTACTTGCATACCCTACCCTACACATCTCTCTATTTGTCCAAGCTGTGCCTCCCTATCTACACTGCTATTTTCAGCCGTGTATTGTCCTGCTACCTCCCTGCTGCTGGAGCCTTTCCCTGCTGCAGGAAAGACTCCAGTGGTGGGGAAAGGCACCAGCAGTGGGAAGGCAGCAGGAAAAGGCAGCTTGTCCCCACAGCCTCCCCTCTGCCAACCTTTCACTGACATGTACCTACACACTGCAGTATAGACGCAGCCTGCTTTTCACTGTAGCATGTAGCTACATGTACACTGTATGCCGCCAACACTAGTATGCGGTGTAGACGTAGCATAAGTAGCTTAGGAGCACAGGTGTCATTTAAAATCAACAGACTTGTGCTCCTAAATTACTTAGGGTCTTTTGAAAATCTCACCCTTTCCTTCCATTCACAGATTGGGAACAAAGGAATCAGAGACTTAATTTTTCTTAAAATAAAGAAATCAGATTCTGGAACACCATGTAATAGCATTTACTAGAAAGATCACTAGCTCATTGAACACCAAGACTCCATGTAAATATTCATCATAGTACATGCAACATAAAAATGAAGAGACCACAAAAAGCCACTATGTCCTTTCTTTTATTAAGGGCACACTCTCCAATCAATATGCAACAGGAGTGACATTCACTAAAGGGCAAGAAAGCTGTCAAATCTAATAAGATGCTTGTATCCTACTGGACTACCATAGTCACTCACAAACAGGTAAGTTCCAGTCAAGCTCACCCTCTCTTCTTGTTAATGCTCAGCTGGCTTCAACATTATTCATAAATCTGTTTGTTTTCTGTGAACATTCATCTGAGTAATTTTTTGTTCTTGTGAATGTTCATGTAAAACGAATACTTGTAAGATGTATTCACATGGCAGAACTATTTAGATAGAATCTCTTTGATTTTCCACAGACTGTTTATAAAAACTTTAATCGTCCAATCAGGGAGCAGAAGCAATACCATCTGATCTTGGGACCCAATCATATACCATGAATTACAAATAGAAACAAAGGCATAGGTGAAGCAAAATGTTCTTGAGCAACTTGTAAGTTTAAATATGCTCATGCAAAGAGCCTGTTGACCAGTTTCAAAGAATGAAAAAATCAAAAGGCTTTTCACATACAACTGACAAGTAGAAAAAAAGGACTAAATTTATCAAATAAATTATTCATTGTAAATAGTTTGCCCAATTTTAGAACATTCTCAGCTTTAATTTTTAATTAAATAGCTTTGATCAGTTTGTCCTTTTTTGAAAGAAACCAGTAAAACTATTTTTTTGTTATGTATTCATTAAATTTCTTGGAGTAAACATCTTGTTGGGAAAAAAAATACATGCTATTGTGCTGTGTCTGACTAACTGAACAATGATGGTGAAGAGAAATAGAGTATTCAGCATTCATTTCATTTAGCCTAAATGAGTCATGTTATCTAGTACTCAGACAAAGCATTTTAACTTTAATAATGACAATGCTGACAGCTACCGTACTGCTTTAGCTCAGACTGGCTTGTAAATAATTAACTATTGTTATATAACAACTTGGGTTTTGATAACTCTATTAATTTCACAGTCAGAGTGATGCCATTTAAATCATGATATTTGTTACAATTAAACAAATAGCAATGATAAAAACATTAAGATTAGGGTTGTCTCCCCACAACCTAACTGGGTCCCAGAAAACTCTTGTATTACAAGAGTTAGCAAGCAAAAACAAGCAGAATACTGTAGCTTTGATAATACAAAATACTGATGGAAATATTTAAGAAGTTGCAAATCTTGCCTAATAGGGTGACAAGATGTCCCGATTTTATAGGGACAGTCCCAATATTTGGGGCTTTTTCTTATATAGGCTCCTATTACCCCCCACTCCCTGTCCTGATTTTTCACACTTGAGGGCTGGTCACCCTACTTCCTAATAGTAATAATAATTTACAAGTTTGACTAATGATTAGCGAATCTCAAACAATTTTGCTTTCAGTTCAGGTAAGCAGCCAGCCGGAACCTCAAGGGGTCAAATTCTGTTCTCAGCTACCATGATATAAGGGTTCAGCCCTGCAATCATTCCTTAAGCTACTCATCATTACTACAGGCCCAATTCTGCTGTGTGCCATCAAGGACTCTCATTCAAGTCAATGGAACTGAGGACTTTAAGAACCTTGCAGGATCAGGCACTTGATGAGTATTCCCACTGAATCCAGCTGGATTAATTAACCCAGAAAAAGGTCCACTGACTCTAGTGTACACTTGGAGCAACTGTGAGAGCATTTCCTTTGTAAAGGAAGTATCTTTTATGTGCCAAACTATTATGTAGCTCATTAAAGTACTCAATAAAGTACTCTGCACTGGTCGACTTCGTCCTTAATCAGGCATATAGCCAGTTAACCCGTTGGGAATTTTGCCTGAGTGAGGACTAAAGGATTAGGCTCAATACCTGTACATTCTACCTGACATAACAAGAGATATCCAGCTTCTTTTAGGACTCAGCTTCATCCTGCTGCATTCAGTCTTGTGAGGGGAGAGAAGTCTGCACTCTGGGAGCGTACGTAAGTATATTCAAGCAGCAAAGAGTCCTGTGGCACCTTATAGACTAACAGACGTATACCTGCATGTATCCGACAAAGTGGGTATTCACCCACGAAAGCTCATGCTCCAAAACGTCTGTTAGTCTATAAGGTGCCACAGGACTCTTTGCTGCTTTTACAGATCCAGACTAACACGGCTACCCCTCTGAAGTATATTCAATAATCTCTTGTTTCTTTATGGGCTAATTTATCACAGGCAACTCTGGGCAAAACATTTGACTGTAAACTGCCCCAATGATGAGTACACTTATATTATTTCATAGATTTAAAGAGATTTTGTGCAGGGTTTGAAGTTGTCCTGACAGATAAAATGTTATATATTAGCCTAATATTTTAGCAAATTCCATATTAATAAACCTACTTTCTAACCATTCTAATGATTATTTTTGCATCAAAAGCATTGCTTAGATTCCACTTAAATTACTGTCATGCCACACTAATATTCTTTGACACTTTGAGAGTAACTGCTTACTTCCAGAGGCCAAACCCTGAAGTCCAGACTCAGTCAAAACTCCTGATGAAGTCAATGGGAGATTTTCCCTGAGTAAAGACTAAAAAGCTAACGGATTGTGCCCGTAGCCTCCAGAAAACAGACACTGTCTGAGAGTTGTAGCCATCCAATCATAGGGTGTGCATGTGGAGCTGTTTGGCAGCCTTGTTTAGCAGCAATAAACAAATCTCATTATTAGTCTGTAGTGCTTGAAATAGCTCATCTGCATCACAAAAGAGAACATCTGCTATGTACCTAGGTCCAGTACAGTTAATAAAGTAAATCAGAAATAGAAAAAGTTGGCATACTCAATTTCTTTCTGACTGATTTCATTTTCGAGAGTGTTCTAGCATGCTCATCCTTAACTGAAACAAAAGCCATTGTCAGTACATACAATGTAGTCCTTTATGGGCTCAGCAAATTTTCCCTATCATTAATGCATGAATTGCAATTTTAACTAGTCAGTTTTGTATATATATTTTGGGGATCAGGTTACATATTTTAATTATCCAGCTGCATAGTTTGCTGATCAAGCTGCATATCTCATTAACTTGGAATAATAGATTTCCACCCACATTGTTACCTAGGTATAGTGCTTCACTAATTGAGCTGCGTGCTTTATAAACTGTGCTAATTGAGCTGCATAACTCAGTTGCTGGGTTCTTATGTACTGTACTGAGCTGATCTAACTTCACTGAGTAGTTGAATTTGTACCATTTGAGCTGCATGCTTTACAAATTGAGTACTTTACTAGTTCAGCTGCATTCTTCACTTTTTGGATTGTTACATACTTTTCCATCCTTAATGTACTGACATGGGTTGAAACATGTACCAAAGACCACTTGCCTTAAGCAAAGACCTTTAGGCCATGGCTACACTGGAGAGTTGCAGCGCTGGTGATGGGGTTACAGCGCTGCAACTCACTCTGTGTCCACACTTGCAAAGCACAGCCAGCGCTGCAACTCCCTGGTTGCAGCGCTGGCTGTACACCTGGTCTGCCTCGGGTGTAGCGATTCCAGTGCTGGTGATGCAGCGCTGGTCATCAAGTGTGGACACCAACAGCACTTTTATTGGCCTCCAGGGTATTAGGAGGTATCCCAGCATATCTTTTCAGCCACTCTGCTCATCGTTTCACACTCCACTGCCCTGGGCTCAGGTGACCCGCCCTTTAAATGCCCCGGGAATTTTAAAAATCCCTGTCCTGTTTGCTCAGCCAGGTGTGGAGTGCAATCATAGACTCATAGACTCATAGACTCCAGGACTGAAAGGGACCTCGAGAGGTCATCGAGTCCAGTCCCCTGCCCTCATGGCAGGACCAAATATTGTCTAGACCATCCCTAATAGACATTTATCTAACCTACTCTTAAATATCTCCAGAGATGGAGATTCCACAACTTCCCTAGGCAATCTATTCCAGTGTTTAACAACCCTGACAGTTAGGAACTTTTTCCTAATGTCCAACCTAAATCTCCCTTGCTGCAGTTTAAGCCCATTGCTTCTTGTTCTATCATTGGAGGCTAAGGTGAACACGTTTTCTCCCTCCTCCTGATGACACCCTTTTAGATACCTGAAAACTGCTATCATGTCCCCTCTCAGTCTTCTCTTTTCCAAACTAAACAAACCCAATTCCTTCAATCAATCAATCAATCAATCAATCAGTGACCATGCCTCCACGCCCCAAACGAGCCCCAGCATGGAACACTTCCGAGCTGCAGGACCTCATCAGTGTTTGGGGTGAGGAAGCTGTGCAAGCACAGCTGTGCTCCAGCCGCAGAAATTATGATACCTATGGGCAGATATCAAAGTCCTTGCTGCTAAGGGGCCATGAACGGGACGCATTGCAGTGCAGGGTAAAAGTAAAGGAGCTGCGGAGTGCCTATTGCAAAGCCCGTGAGGGAAACCGCCACTCAGGAGCTGCCCCCACGACCTGCTGTTTTTACAAGAAGCTGGATGCAATACTTCGATGTGACCCCACTGCCAATCCGAGGAGCACGATGGAGAGTTCAGAGCAGGGAGAAGTGGGGGAGGTTGTAGAGGAAGCCGAGAGTGAGGCTACTGGGGTGGAGGGAGACACCCCAGAGTCCCAGGAAGCATGCAGCCAGGAGCTCTTCTCAAGCCAGGAGGAGGCTAGCCAGTTGCAGCAGCTGGAACTTGTTGGTGAAGAAGAAGCAGAGGAGTATGTTCCCGGTAAGCAGATTTTATTTTTAGGATGGAAATGTTTTGGGAGAGGAGGGTGGGGGTAATGGCTGCCTGCCTGCATGCCTAAATGTGGAATAGCCCATTGATTTGGTCTATCACGTCTCTGTAATCGGCCTCGGTAATCTCTTGAAAAGTTGCAGCCAGAGCGTGGGCAATGTGCTTATGCAAGTTTATAGGGAGAGCCACAGTGGTCCTTGTCCCGGTCAGGCTAACTCATCCGCGCCACTGTGCCGCAAGGGGTGGGGGGACCATTGCTGCACACAGGCAAGCTGCATAGGGACCAGGGCGGAATCCACATTGCTGTAGAAGATCCTCCCTCTCTTGCCAGGTAACACGCAGCAGTGATATATCTGGCAGTAGAAAATCCTGTTGAGAATGTAGGGATAGTGTTCAGTGCAGGTCCCTGCTCTCTGCTTTCCTCCGTGCAGGTCCCCAGGTCCCTGCCCTCTGCTTTCCCCAGTGCAGGTCCCTGCTCTCTGCTTTCCCCAGTTCAGGTCCCCAGGTCCTTGCTCTCTGCTTTCCCCAGTTCAGGTCCCCAGGTCCCTGCCCTCTGCTTTCCCCAGTGCAGGTCCCTGCTCTCTGCTTTCCCCAGTTCAGGTCCCCAGGTCCCTGCTCTCTGCTTTCCCCAGTTCAGGTCCCGAGATCCCTGCTCTCTGCTTTCCCCAGTGCAGGTCCCTGCTCTCTGCTTTCCCCAGTGCACAGAAACCCCAGTGAGCCCTCAGGCAGTTCCCCTTCCCAGGTGAAGTCGCGGCAGAAACAGTCACCCCATTGCTCGACATGCCTT
Source organism: Gopherus flavomarginatus (assembly GCF_025201925.1). Lineage (NCBI taxonomy): Eukaryota > Metazoa > Chordata > Testudines > Testudinidae > Gopherus > Gopherus flavomarginatus. The sequence goes on from NC_066624.1 coordinate 90,751,062, forward strand.
CACTGCTCTGGCCTCTCTGTGCTATGTTAGGTATGTGGGAATGATGCTACAAAAAGTCTACAAACTCCTTCACTGTGATAATAAACAATGTAGCCTCTGTAGTAAATGTTTCTATTTATGTTTTTTTAAGTGACCTTGAATAATCCAGCACTATCATCGCCTGCCCGACGGTTACAGAACTTGAGGAAAAATCCTAGAAAATCAAAGGAAGATTTGATCAAAGCAGTTATGAATCAGTACGCCAGAGAGAGTAAGAAGATGCAGGAATGGAGAGAGAAAATGCATAAGTGGAGGCAAACACAAAGCAGGAGAAAGGAATTGGCTACCAAGAAAAACACGAAGCAGCTGATAAGCCTCCTGGCTCGACGGACTGACTGTATGCAGTCTCTCGTAGCCATGCAGGCAGATCTGTACCGTGGTAACCCACACCCCTCCCAAAGCTCTCTCTCTTGTTCCCCAGTATTTGCACAAAACACCTTTCTCCAGCAGCCTGTTTCTTACCACCTCCAGCTGCCCCCAACACCTGTACGATCACCTACCAGCCCTGATAACTACAACCCTTACCCTATGCACTCAACCCCCATCACAATGCAGCATAGTAATCCTGAAATGCAGCAGGCTTTGAACAGCAATCCAAGCAGGACATATTCATACCTCTGAATGTACAGTCCACCACCCTATCCCCCTGCCCTTTTATGTACTGTATTTTGAATAAATGATTTCTTGGCTTATAAAACATTTTTTATTATTGAAGAAAGTGATAAATACTGTACCCCAAGGGAAAAACGGGCACAGCAAAAGCACCAAACATTACTATTGGCTTTCAGCCTCAAATTGCTCCCTTAAGGCATCCCTAATCCTTGAAGCCCTTTGCTGGGCCTCTCTAGTAGCCCTGCTCTCTGGCTGTGCAAATTCAGCCTCTAGGCGTCGAACCTCGGAGGCCCATTCTTCACTGAATCTTTCACCCTTCCTTTCACAAATATTATGGAGGGTACAGCACGCGGATATAACAGTGGAGATGCTGCTTTCCCCCAAATCTAGCTTCCCGTAGAGACACCTCCAGCGCGCCTTTAAACGGCCAAAAGCACACTCCACAGTCATTCTGCACCGGCTCAGCCTGTAGTTGAACCGGTCCTTGCTCCTGTCAAGCTTCCCTGTATACGGTTTCATGAGCCGTGGCATTAAGGAGTAAGCGCAGGGCCGGTGCAACCATTTAGGCGAACTAGGCGGTTGCCTAGGGCTCCAAGATTTGAGGGCGCCAAAAAGCGGCGCCCTCAAAAAATTTTTTAAATGGTTGCAGCCGCTGCTGCTGGAGAGGCAGTCTGAGCTGCCCGCGTCAGCAGCTGCCTGCAGCGGGCAGCCCAGGGCGCCCCCGTCAGGGAGCTGCCGCGGCAGCCCGGCAGCCCAGGGTGCCCCCGGGATCAGCGCGCCGCCGCGGCAGCCCGGGGCGCCCCCCGGGTCAGGGCGGCAGCCCGGCAGCCCGGGGCGCCCTCTGGGGTCAGGGCGCCGGCGCGGCAGCCCGGGGCGCCCTCTGGGGTCAGGGCACCGGCGCGGCAGCCCGGCAGCCCGGGGCACCCCTGGGGTCAGGACGCAGCCGCGGCAGCCCGGCAGCCCAGGGCGCCCCCGGGATCAGTGCGCCGCCGCTGCAGCCCAAGGCACCCCCCAGGTCAGCACGCCGCCGCGCAGCAGCCCAGGGCACCTCCAGGGTCAGGACGCAGCCGCGGCTGCCCAGGTTGCCCCCCGGGTCAGGGAGCCGCTGCGGCAGCCCGGCAGCCCAGGGCGCCCCCGGGGTCAGGACGCAGCCACGGCAGCCCAGGGCGCCCCCGGGGTCAGGGTGGCAGCCCGGCAGCCCAGGGCGCCCTCCGGGGTCAGGACGCAGCCCCGGCAGCCCAGGGCGCCCCCGTGGTCAGGGAGCCACTGGCAGCCCAGCAGCCCAGGGCGCCCCCCGGGTCAGGGAGCCGCTGTGGCAGCCCGGCAGCCCAGGGCACCCCTGGCAGCCCAGAGGTTCAGGCTGACGGCGGCTGCGCTGACCCAGGGGAATCCCTGAGCTGCAGGCAGAGGCTCAGAATCCCTCTCCCTCCCAGAGCAGGGGCTCCAGCCTCTGCAATTTTTCTCGTTGCCTGGCGCGGGTGCCGGCGGCTGGGCAGAGCTGCGCAGCTCTGCTTAGGGCACGTGGCAGGTGCCCTGTGACAGGGGTGCAACACCAGGGCTTCACTTCTGGAGGAAAGCAGGGGCTGCCCCCTGGCTCAGCCTCCACGTCAGCCCCAGCGAGGGGCACGGAGAAGAAAAAAGCCTCAGCAGTGGTCTGCTGGAGCGGAGGAAGAAAGAGGACCCTAGTGCTCATGCATTGGGCAAGGTAAGCAAGTGCCTCCCCATGGGTCAGCCTCAGGTGCCTGTGCTCCTGCCCCCTTGGTCCTTAGCTGGTCCCTGCTCCTGCTCCTCTTGTGACTGGACAGCTGGAGAGAACAGCAGCCTGCAGAGCTGAGCTGCCCCAGTGCCCCCAGGCACCCCCCTGACCCCATCCTCCCCACAGCCCTGACCCCCAGCTCCGAGCCTAGTCCTTCTGAGCTGGAAACCCCCTCGACCTCATCCCCCCACAGCCCTTACCCCCAGCTCCGAGCCCAGTCCCTCTGAGCTGGAAACCCCCTTGACCTCATTCCCCCCACAGCCCTGACCCCCAGCTCTGAGCCCAGTCCCTCTGAGCTGGAAACCCCCTGACCCCATCCCCCCAACAGCCCTGACCCCCAGCTCTGAGCCCAGCCCCTCTAAGCTGGCATTTGGGGGTGGGGGCGCAAGATGGAATTTTCGCCCAGGGCGCAAAATATCCTTGCACCGGCCCTGGGTAAGCGGGGTCTCCAAGGATCACAGTGGGCATTTCGACGTCCCCTACTGTGATCTTGCGGTCTGGGAAAAAAGTCCCAGCCATCAGCTTCCTGAACAGGGCACTGTTCCGAAAGATGCATGCATCATGCACCTTTCCAGGCCATCCTGAGTTAATGTCAGTGAAATGCCCACGGTGATCCACAAGTGCTTGGAGAACCACAGAGAAATACCCCTTGCGATTAATGTACTCAGATGCCAGGTGGGGTGGTGCCAGAATAGGAATATGCGTCCCATTTATTGCCCCTCCACAGTTAGGGAAACCCATTTGTGCAAAGCCATCCACAATGTCCTGCACGTTCCCCAGAGTCACAGTTCTTCTTAGCAGGGTGCGATTAATGGCTGTGCAAACTTGCATCAACACTATTCCAACGGTCAACTTTCCCACTCCAAACTGGTTCACCACCAATCGGTAGCTGTCTGGAGTTGCCAGCTTCCAGACTGCAATAGCCTCCCGCTTCTCCACTGACAGGGCAGCTCTCAATCTCGTGTCCCTGCGCCTCAGGGTAGGGGCGAGCTCAGCACACAGTCCCATGAAAGTGGCTTTTCTCATCCGAAAGTTCTGCAGCCACTGCTCGTCATCCCAGGCTTGCAGGACGATGTGATCCCACCACTCAGTGCTCGTTTCCCGAGCCCAAAGGCGGCGTTCCACGGTGCTGAGCACGTCCGTTACTGCCACAAGCAATTTAGTGTCTTGCACATCAGGCGAATCAATATCATCGTCGGACTCCTCACTGTCACTTTGGAGCTGAAGAATAGCTCCACTGCCTTGCATGATGTGCTGGCAACAATCATCAGCAAGGTCCTCAGCAGCTCGGGCTCCATTTGTAACAGAAATCGCGCTGCAGACTCACAATGCCGCCAAACTGCTTGGAATGTGTAGCAAAGCACCATGGGGCATTGGAACAGGAAGCGGAAAGACCCGCACCCTTCCGTCCCCTTCCCACAAGTCACAGGGCCAAAATGGGATGAGGTGCTCTGTGGGATAGCTGCCCACAATGCACCACTCCCAACAGCGCTGCAAATGCTGCAAATGTGGCCACACTGCAGCGCTGGTAGCTGTCAGTGTGGCCACACTGCAGCGCTGGCCCTACACAGCTGTACGAACACAGCTGTAACTCCCAGCGCTGCACAAATGTAAGTGTAGCCATACCCTTAGACTGGTATCCAGTAAAAACTGATTCAACCTTTGCTGGCTCCTTGTGTGGAAGCTTAAGAGCAATTTCAGTGTAATACATAGGGCAGTTGTTCCCAAATTGTGGTCCATGGAGAACTATGTGCTCACATGGCACTGATTCCATCTCCTTCAACAGGTGCTTAAGCTTTTCTCTGTGAAGAAGAACAAGCACCTGGAAACAAGGAGCTAGATACCAGCCTATATAGGTAACTAAAAAATCCTGATGCTCTCAGTTACATGGATGTAAAGGCTCCATCTGTTGGGGGCTGTGGTTATTACAGAGCAGGAATTCAGCAAATGAGCTGTCTGGGCCAAAGATTGTCTCATCTGTTTTTGAACAGCACCCAGCACAATAGTCTCATTCTGTTTAGAGCCTTTAAATACTACCATAATGTAAGTAATTAATGATAAGAATTGCCCTCCAGAACTGGTGGTACCAACCATACAGGATATTAAGATAAATGTATAAATATCAATATTACAGAAGTAACAATACAGTAATTTTGCTAACTTTTTCAACTGATAGGGAGGAGAGAGAAAAGCAATAAGTGTCTATAACATCCTATGCAAGCATATGTGTCTTTCTCTCTGTCCTTCCACAACCATCCTCTTCTGGATACAATGTCTAAAAGTGTGTGAAATAATTGCTCTCTGCTGATTAAACAATTAAATATTTAATTTAAATTTACATGCTATAGTAGTGGTGTCTAAAACATGAGTTCACATTGCCCTGGAGTGACAGTCTATCCTGGATATAATGCCTAATTATTAAGCTGCAGACTCATAGACTCATAGACTCCAGGACTGGAAGGGACCTCGAGAGGTCATTGAGTCCAGTCCCCTGCCCTCACTAGAGAGCAAAATGATCTCACAATTTGGAGATGCCCCTGCAAGACAGTAGCTCTCTAGCCCCTTGCGGGTGCAGTTACTAGTGTACTATGCAAGTATTAATGTTTCGCATAGCACAGCTGGCAGACAGTAGTTTTCAAACAGACAGAATGATAATTTAGGGCAAAGTTCTTCTCAAAACTAGATATGTAACAGCATGCACTTGAGCCAGGGAGTTCCACTGATCTCAGTAGGAATTGTGCATATGGAACAAACACGCATTACCAATTACTATTCATGTAGCTCTACAGGGGAGCATGGTGTTTTAAAGACAAATAAGAAGAAAATTTCTTCCCTGAAGAATTATAATTTAAGTTAGAGCATCAAAAACAAATTATGGTAACATTTACTTAGTGGTTCAAGGAAGGCAGACATTAAAAAATAAAGGGAGAAGAAAAATCTCTCTTGAGGGGAAATTATTTACATGAATTCAGATTAGATGCAATGTGACTATGTAGCTTCCTTTCTGATACAGATTTTTGCTTGCTAGTTTTGCAGTAGAAGACTTCAGTACAGATAAAAAATCCTCCGTGTTTTGAGGATTGTGTCATTAGTTATTAATTATTATTATTATTATGGAGGCACAGTCGTGACTTGCTAGCTAAGGGTGCATTAATATTCTATTTTAAGCCTTATTTTGACATCATCCCGTCTAACTTTTGATTTGAGTAAAAAAAAAATTTGAATGTAACTGTATGGAATATAGGTTAGGAGAACAAGTTTTACAGACAGTTCCATAATCCTAGGCTACCTAGTTTTCACACACAATTTAATCATAAACTGGCACTTTACAAAAGGTTATTATAGTATTTCATTAATTTTTTTCTCTGTTTTCTCAGCCCAGAATACAGATTTAAAACATCTCTCCCCTCCCACTGGTATTTGCATAGCTTGATGTGCACACTCCAGCAATAAGTTACTGAGCTTTAAAAAGAGAGAAATAACAAATTATTATAATTAAGCAGGTCTCTTTTACATGAGCTGCCACTGACCTATAAAGAGATAAATGCCAGTTAATATTCTCTCCCACCTCCTCAATTCTATCCAGAATTGGCCCTAGCTTCACCAGGCTTTCACAATCCCAAAACATCTCCAGTATTTGTTATTCCCTCTTTCCATGCCCTTTTTGCTGCATCCTGGCTAATCCTATCACCTCCATGCCCACCATCCCACCAAAACGTCACACAGCTACTCCAATGCAAATAAGACTCACTGAACTTTCACAATATATTGCAGAGAATCAATTTTTTTCTTGTAAATTAAAAATGTAAACCAATAATCTCTATTATATAAGTCAACATCTGGTCCTTTGTGTTCACAATAGGATTCTGTAGTTCTTTCCCAGAAGGTCTGAATTTATCAAGTACTGAAGCGTACACATTGCATAAAAATCAAGAAATAGCAAATTGAATGTTCACCTTTCATGCTCAGCTCTGCAGTAAAAACTATTCAATTTCATTGTCAAATACATTAGGGAGAAAAAGCATAAAATAAAGATAAATCAGATTAACACTTTCAAAGGTAAACGGTATTTCAACCAAATTTAATCTTACTTTGGCAAAGTACAAACTCATTTCATAACATCTACTGTACATGGGATACTCAGCAGAGTACTAGTTGTAATCATTTTGTAATTGCATTAGGGTGGGGATGTTTTCAGCTAGACTCATGGGGCAATGGAGCAATTTAGATCTGAGGTTAAGAGCTGGAATTCCAGTATTCAGTCCAATTGAGTTTAACCATAAAAGCTGTTTATTCCTTATGCTCAAGCTAGTTTACTCCTCTGCTCTTCACTTAACAGAAAATGACTCTCCATGATTCTTGCTTGTCAAAAAGAACTAGAGTGAAGGAAGAGAGCTGGAAAGGAGATAAAAATTATACAAACTAGAAGCCTGATACTAATAGTTTTCAGGTAAGGTAGTTGGAGATCTTGAATCCCAATCCAGCAAAGCATTTAAAAGTTTAACTATGTGAGTAATAATCCCACTGAATTCTATACTATGCACATGCCTGATCCACTACCCATTGAAATGGACAGGAATATGCCCATAGGCTGCAATGGGTTTTAGACGCACGTGCTTAAAGTTAAGCATGTGTTCAGGTGCTTCACTAGATCAGGACCCTCATGCTCAACTCCTGTCAAGATAAGGCCCCAGGACAGTATAAATAGGGATTATGGCTTAAATTCATTGCTGTCATAACTGGATGCTGCCTCATTGAAGTCAAAGACATGCATTTAATCCACTGACTTTAGTAGGGTTGTACAAGAGAAGCTGGCTCAATATTTTTAGGGTTAAATCTGATGAAACACAGTTTGAACCCCATCTTTAAAGCTCTTTGGGTTAAATTTAGTTTTAAATCCAAATTCTACACTTTTATTAATACTTGCTAGTAGCTCTGCTTGGTCTAATGAGCTTTGCAAACTCTTGCAACTCTGGCAGCAGGTAGTCTAGGTAGAGACGGCAACATCTTCTAAATAATCTTAAATATCAGTTCCATTTTCTCCCACCACATAAATTCAAAACATTTTAATTATAAAAATATCTCTGCCTTTTTACCAGGATTGGAAAAAAGAAGATATCAAAATTATGTTGGCATTACTTCACCTTTAAAAAGTGATAGACCCCATTGTGTATATAATGTCTCTTTGAGGCTGGTAACTACAGCAGCTCTGTTCTGTGCTACCTATACAAAAGTTTACATGTCATGCAAACACAGACAAGATATTTTATTTTTTAATACCAAGGCAACAAAGACATTCATAAATGTTAAATCCTTTGGACTAATGTATAATTCATTCTGTGATGTGACAGTTGAACAAAATTGTATCTATAAATATATAATGTTGTACAGTACTTTTTAAAAACTAGTTTACATTTATAAAATAATTGGCTTTCATTCACCAGATCATCTTCTCCTTATAAATTTTTTTTCAGTGGACATCAGGAATTGCAGTTCATGACTCGAGAGAGACATACATTTTCAAGCCTGAGTAAACTGGCCCTGGTAATGTTTTACCACACCATACATTAAATGTTGTTTTGTTCCCTTTTCCTTTGCAAAATTGGGGAGGGGGGGACGTTGGACACAAACAATGGAATAGCAAAAGAACTGAAAATCTACAGTTACCACTACACTTACCTCTGACATGGGCTGTGAGACCTGGGCATTAGAGCTGTATGGATATTTCTACTAGAATCATCAAAATACTCTAAATATTCCTTGGACTGAGTGTGAACTGTTTCCAGAATCTGTCACTGGCTTGCTCAAATTTTGTTTGGGTTCATGAACTGCTTATAGAGGTATTTTGCTAAATGATTTGCTCTCTTGTTGTCTGTATGTTTATCAGACTACTGTTTGCAATGTAGTTCAAGTTCAATCCTGGTTCTTTGAGGCTGGTCACATATGGAAATTCACATGCTAGAAGTCATAAGGGTCTTGATTTTCTGAAGTGATGAGCACCTACAAATCAAACTGCAGTTAACACAAGCTGCAGATATTCAGCACTTGTGAAAACAAGGCTTGTGGTTCCTATTGGTTGGGCCTTGTGCTCAGAAGGATCAGCCAGTTCTGCAGAAGACATTTTCAATTGATTTCTCAGAGAAAAGTGGGAGGTTGCATTTAAAATTGGACATCATTAAGCAGCTGCAAAACTTGAAAAACAACAATTTCCCCTGATATCTTTATCTGTCCAGCTGTCAATGGCCTATCATCTTCTCTAACTCCCCTCATTCCTGGTCATAATGTCATTATTATTTATACTTTTGCTCACAGAACAATTTAAATCCAGTTTTGCAAGGTGTTTTGTATTTCCCTGAGCTCCAAAGTCTGTAGCTGCATCACTGCTGAAATGCAAACCAGAGTGAATCCATACAAACCCAAACTTTGCCTATGGATTTACAATAGGATTTGATCGTTGGATAATTCAGACTTTAAACCCTGAAAACTGTATTTCACATACTAATTTGTAAATATATTTTAAGTGGAATTTGAAAGAGTGCCAAGACCTGCTGGGCAACACTAAGCATAATAGGCTCTTAATGAGACTTCTATAGGGACAGAGCTTACAGAACTCAGACCCTTTGTGAGGAATGACTGAAGTAATGTCCAAACAGACCAGATATATTAAAAGCAGAGCTGGTAGCCCTGCCTCTAGTTAAGGTTGCCCAACACTTTCCATTAAAAGGCCCTGCATTCATGTGCTTTTGATGTGCCAAACTTAAACTTAAACTTATACAGCAGAATAGAGACAATGGATTTCAGGAAGGCGGATTTTGGTAAGCTCAGAGAGCTGATAGGTAAGGTCCCATGGGAATTAAGACTGAGGGGGAAAACAACTGAGGAAAGTTGGCAGTTTTTCAAAGGGACACTATTAAGGGCCCAAAAGCAAGTTATTCCGATGGTTAGGAAAGATAGAAAATGTGGCAAAAGACCACCTTGGCTTACCCTTGAGATCTTGCGTGACCTACAAAATAAAAAGGTGTCATATAAAAAATGGAAACTAGGTCAGATCACGAAGGATGAATATAGGCAAATAACACAGGAATGCAGAGGCAAGATTAGAAAAGCAAAGGCACAGAATGAACTCAAACTAGCTATGGGAATAAAGGGAAACAAGAAGACTTTTTATCAATACATTAGAAGCAAGAGGAAGACTAAGGACAGGGTAGGCCCACGGCTCAATGAGGAGGGGGAAACAGTAACGGGAGACTTGGAAATGGCAGAGATGCTTAATGACTTCTTTGTTTCGGTCTTCACTGAGAAGTCTGAAGGAATGTCTAGCATAGTGAATGCTTACGGGAAGAGGGTAGGTTTAGAAGAGAAAATAAAAAAAGAGCAAGTAAAAAATCACTTAGAAAAGTTAGATGCCTGCAAGTCACCAGGGCCTGATGAAATGCATCCTAGAATACTCAAGGAGTTAATAGAAGAGGTATCTGAGCCTCTAGCTATTATCTTTGGGAAATCATGGGAGACGGGGGAGATTCCAGAAGACTGGAAGGGGGCAAATATAGTGCCCATCTATAAAAAGGGAAATAAAAACAACCCAGGAAACTACAGACCAGTTAGTTTAACTTCTGTGCCAGGGAAGAAAATGGAGCAGGTAATCAAAGAAATCATCTGCAAACACTTGGAAGGTGGCAAGGTGATAGGGAATAGCCAGCATGGATTTGTGAAGAACAAATCCTGTCAAACTAATCTGATAGCGTTCATTGATAGGATAACGAGCCTTGTGGATAAGGGAGAAGCGGTGGACTTTAATAAGGCATTTGATACGGTCTCGCATGATATTCTTATAGATAAACTAGGAAAGTACAATTTAGATGGGGCTACTATAAGGTGGGTGCATAACTGGCTGGATAACCATACTCAGAGAGTAGTTGTTAATGGCTCTCAATCCTGCTGGAAAGGTATAACAAGTGGGCTTCCGCAGGGGTCTGTTTTGGGACCCGTTCTGTTCAATATCTTCATCAACGATTTAGATGTTGGCATAGAAAGTACGCTTATTAAGTTTGCGGACGATAACAAACTGGGAGGGATTGCAACTGCTTTGGAGGACAGGGTCAAAATTCAAAATGATCTGGACAAATTGGAGAAATGGTCTGAGGTAAACAGGATGAAGTTCAATAAAGATAAATGCAAAGTGCTCCACTTAGGAAGGAACAATCAGTTTCACACATACAGAATGGGAAGAGACTGTCTAGGAAGGAGTATGGCAGAAAGAGATCTAGGGGTCTTAGTAGACCACAACCTTAATATGAGTCAACAGTGTGATACTGTTGCAAAAAAAGCAAACATGATTCTGGGATGCATTAACAGGTGTGTTGTAAACAAGACACGAGAAGTCATTCTTCTGCTTTACTCTGCGCTGATTAGGCCTCAACTGGAGTATTGTGTCCAGTTCTGGGCACCGCATTTCAAGAAAGATGTGGAGAAATTGGAGAGGGTCCAGAGAAGAGCAACAAGAATGATTAAAGGTCTTGAGAACATGACCTATGAAGGAAGGCTGAAGGAATTGGGTTTGTTTAGTTTGGAAAAGAGAAGACTGAGAGGGGACATGATAGCAGTTTTCAGGTATCTAAAAGGGTGTCATCAGGAGGAGGGAGAAAACTTATTCACCTTAGCCTCCAATGATAGAACAAGAAGCAATGGGCTTAAACTGCAGCAAGGGAGATTTAGGTTGGACATTAGGAAAAAGTTCCTAACTGTCAGGGTTGTTAAACACTGGAATAGATTGCCTAGGGAAGTTGTGGAATCTCCATCTCTGGAGATATTTAAGAGTAGGTTAGATAAATGTCTATTAGGGATGGTCTAGACAGTATTTGGTCCTGCCATGAGGGCAGGGGACTGGACTCGATGACCTCTCGAGGTCCCTTCCAGTCCTAGAGTCTATGAGTCTATGAGCTGAAATTTTCCATGCTGTATGTCTGCTTCCAGCTGAATTTTTATTGGAAAATTTCTGCAAAAATTATTCAACCATTTCCAAGAATAAGGTTAGGAAAAAATATACTGTTTGCCCATGTTAAAAATATTCTTACAGCTGATTCACTGAGAAGCTCTAGCAGCTCCATGTTTTGAAGCAGGGCCTTGAAATTTGGTGAGGGGGTCACTTTGGCATCAGGGACATGTCTTTTGTTACCCCCATAAAAATTCACACATTTGGTCAAATTTAAGTCTCTGAAAAAATCTGAATTTGCACATGCTAATTTGAGACTTCTTAGAGTTGGGCAGCTAAATTCTCTAAAAATTCCATCTGTACTGGGAATGCTCCAGCACAAGGCTACAGGGGCTGAGCAAGACTTTCCCAGCAATTGGTCATCCTGGCCACTATAGCACCAGAACTGAGAGCAGGGAGACAGTCTTTCCTGTGTACTGAATGCTCACCATGCTGGTGTCCAGGCAGCCACAGTGGAATACAGCAAAGAAAGGAACAGGTGTAGGAAGGAAGACTGACAGAAGCTGGGGATTGGATAGAAGCAGAGGGGGAGATGGCAGGTGCTAGAGTGAAGGGGGTTAGATAGGAGCAGGTTGGGCACAGCTCAGGGGTGGGGTTGGATAGGAGGAAAGAGACAGGCCCGGGCACAGGGGTCTAACTACTAGAGAATACTCATCTACAGAACCTGGAATTGAGTCCACAATCCTTAGTCTCCACATTCCTCTGCCACCAACAAACACCTGTGAAATCCACTGGCAAAATGTTTATCTCATTTCCCTTCTAGTCTCTGATCTATATACAGGATAACAGCTTACTGCTGCTACCATTTACATGATTTGTTCAAATGGTAGAGATCTGTGCTGTGACTCTGAAGATCTGAGTCCTGCTGATGACCTAATTTGAGGGACTCAATATGGTTCCCTATGATGGAAAAAAATTCAATCTGTTTTTTGTAAAAGATTAAGAAATTACATCAAACAAACAACCTACTCCCCGCCCCCCCCACAATAAAATAACTCTTAAGGTTGCAAAGTCAAGCACTCAAAATTAAGAAATACCAGAATTAAGATTGCATGTGCAGTCTTAATGTGGTCATCTCATGTGTATGCATTATTATACAGTTACATGAACACATATGTTTTTTCCACAAAACCCCAACCTCATTCAGAGCACAGCATGCACAGTGCTCAGGGTGGTATAGTAAAGGAGGCTGTTGTCAGTAGGTCTCTGCCTCATTTGTTCTAGCAGTTGGGAAGGTGTGTAATAAATGAGGCAAAGGATTGAAGGAAGAGAAAGGATGGCTTTATGGTTATGGCTGTTATTGGTTACCTGAAGAATTAGATTCTATCCCTGCACTCTGTCACACAATTTGTATATGATGCTGACTTAACTACTTATGCCAAACCCTTCCCAGATCTATTAAAATGTTCATATCAAAATGGAAAAGGTTTATATTTAATTAATTATGTTTAATCAGGTTAGTATAAAATAATTAAATTCATATGGTAAATAATCCCATGACTTTTTGTGAGAAAGGGCATATAAATATGTTAGTATTATAATACAAACTCAAGAGATTCAAGGCACATGAACATTATGTCATATGCATGTCATTTTGATGGTGAAATGTAAAACTTCCATGGGAACAGTTAATATGCAGATTTTGCATATTAGATCATTTTAGCTTGGAAAATGGTGTCCTGTATCTTTAAAACTCCAATTAAAATCACACCTCCCTTTTTAACTAACTATACTGACACTAGAGATGACCAAAAATTTTTAATTGAAACTTTTTTTGATGGTATATGGCTTTTTGATTGAATGGAAATATTCACCAAAAAAAAGTCCGTTTCATCAAAAAGAATTCAGGGTTTTGCGAAAACTTGAGAATAGATTTTTTTCGGTTGTTGAACACTAAAAAAATCCAGGTTTTGGTTTTTATACCAAAATCCTGAATTTTTCAATAAAAATGCTGATGAAAACAAAAAAGTTTTGTTTCCATCAACATTTTTTGTAGGGGAAAAATGATTTCCTGATCAGCTCTGACGTAAGTAATCATCATATAGGAACGTAGGAAGGATGATACAGTGGCTAGGGTGCTAGCCTAGAATTTAAGAGACCCATGTTCAATAGCGCACCACACAGTCACTTAGTTTCTTGTGCCCCATTTCCCCATCTTTAAAATGGGGATAATAGCATTTCCCTATATCGGAAGGATGTTGTGAAGAAAAAGACAATAAGGCATTCAGCTACAATGGTAATGGGTGCTATATTAGTGCTTTAGGTAATTGTTGTAAGGCACATAAACTATTCCTTCTACAAGTTTAGCTCCTTTTGTACATGTATAAGAAGCTGCCTGCTTTTGCCAGTGAGCAACAGATGAGTCTCATAGACATAAACAGGGGAAATTTACAGTGCCAAGAAAAGTCTGCTCAGCTGCCAAAAACAACAGTGAAATCATTGGTTGAGCAGCAATTATACCAGAACAATAGACCCTAAAGCCTGTCTTTATGCATTTTCCCAACTGCATACTGATTATCCAGGCCACAAACAATATAGAAATAAAGACTCTCTATGAAAATAGAAAGTAAAAGTTTATTTAAAATGCAGGATTTTATATAACACTCTTCCCTATTAAAATATTTTTTTAAATAGTCATCTTTACAATACACCTCATATGAAGCTCCCAGGATTGTACATTAGACTGTTTAGTATCTTGGCTCATAGTCTCTGTGCCATTATTAGAGAAATGCTAAGGTAGCATTTAAGGTAGCCAATAACATGTAAAGTATATCAGACACCACTAAGTATCAGCAATATAAAGTACAGGCTCTAAAGACATCAGAAATGTCACCATAGTATTCAGAGGGCATAGCAACCATGAAAAATCTCAGTACATTTTTATTCCTCTCATTTAGTGGATTCACTGCTTGTGAAAGATGTTAGACTGATAGCCTTGGAAACTGTATCCTCAGGGCAGAGAGAGTACAGCCCAGATCTGGAAAGACCACACCAATCTTATCCCCAGAGTAAATAGGTACAACTTCCTCCTTATACCAAGCCTGATCATCCACCTCTAGGAATGAGAAAGTAGTTCAGTCCCCTTTCCCACTCATTGCTTGGCCTTTCTACTGACACAGCCAGGAAGGGTGCCAGTTAGGACCAATTGTGGTGACGGTGTTTGGAATAGACATCTGTTCTCTGGGAACTGAACTCAGATCATCAAACTATCAGATGTTACAAATTTAATTTTAGTATCCATTGCTCGTCAGGAACAGGCAATGAACTAGAGTACTTGTGGCACCTTAGAAACTAACAAATTTATTGTAGCATAAGCTTTCGTGGGCTACCACTCACTTCATTGGATAAACTCTCCTTATAATGTGTATGGTAACACCCATTGTTTCATGTTCCCTATATATATATATATATATATATATATATATATATATATATATATATATATAATCTTTCTTCTCTATTTTCCACTACATTCATCCGATGAAGTGAGCTGTAGCCCACAAAAGCTTATCCTACAATAAATTTGTTAGTCTCTAAGGTGCCACAAGTACTCCTATTCTTTTTGCAGACAGACTAACATGGCTGCTACTCTGAAACCATCCAATGAACTGTTATTTATGTGTGATGTTACTATTTACCAGATTAGGACAGATGGATGGTATGAAACCAATCTCTCTCTACTAGTGGAGCTGTAACAACTACTCATTGAGCTCACTTGTCTGGGGAAAAATAACCAAATTCCAATTCATTTGCCACATTTTGAGGCCATAGGTTATTTTATGGTATTTTTATGCAGCCATTGAAGTACCACCAGTAATTTGCATGAAGTATGCAGCATTCATGTCCCGATTTAATAAAGCATCCCTGTTCAGAAAAGCATTTGCTTCAGCACTTTTCTTAACCAGAGCCTCAAATAGTTGTAAAAATTGCAGAGTAGTTTCCAGCTTCTCCAGTAAGGCAAAACACTTGTTTCTAGACCTTTAGGTTTGTGAGAGGTTGGACCTTAAACCTGCCACTGGGCCAGGATTTCAAGTTATTTTTAAAAACTGGCAGCTGTTTGAACATGGCTTTGGAATAAGTCACAGTGGAGATGGATTAATGAGCAAAGTGCAAGTGAGGCAGTCAGTGGAGCGTGATAAATGTGATTTATCACATGGGTTTGCAGTTTATCGCCTTGATATCACCATAAACACTATGTGGTAAAATATATATTCCATCCAGCAGAGGGCAGTACTAGAAACCAAACCATTACAAGCTCATTTATGACTAGGTGATAGTTTAAAGTTATTCGGCACACAGAAGTCACGGAGGGACCTACTCTTAGGAATTGTTCAGGGTACAATAAGCACCAAAAAAATAAAATAATAATAATAGTAATAATAATATTCAGGCCTTGGCAGTTGAAAGTGTCTGTCATAAGCCACTGAGTGGAAACCGTTAAGCACAAATCAGCTGGAGATGAAAATCCTTTCTCTTGTCCTCCACAACTAACCAGTAAAAGGCTTATCTCCAATATCCTAATGGTGTCCTACATGGAGCTGAAACTACACAGTGTTCCACGTTACTGGTAGGTACTATTCTGTGTGCGGGTATCTTGACTCAGGGTGTGTACGGGTACCTCTGTGGCAATTGGTATCTGTGTATTAGAGCCGCCCGGGTACTCTAGCGGTGTATGTGTATTTTGTCGCTACATGTGTATTATGAGTCAGTGGATGTGTGTTTTCTATAGGTCTGTTTATGTTGGGTTACAGTGTTTGATGTCAGTGGGTTGGTGTGTGTGTGACAAAGTTCATGGCTGTGGGTGTGTGCCAGTGTCTGAGCACAGCTGTGTGTGTGCATTGTCTGTATGCCAGTTGTCTGTGTTGTGTGGTTCCCTCTGCGGGGGGAGGGGGGGAATTAGTTGTGGCTGTGAGTTGTGTTCCCAGTCGCTGGTGCGGCGTCGGCGTGTGACGGGCAGATGCCCCCGGCTGCCTGCAGAGGGCGCCCTGGCTCCGCTCCGGCTGCCGCTGCTCTGCGTTCCCCCGGCGCGGAGCTGGGGGAGCGGCCTGTGGGCCGGGCCTGCTGGCAGGACGCTGGACTGGGCCTGGCGCTGCAGGCGTGATGGGGCGGCAGAGGCAGGTTAGCGGTCCCCCGCTGCCCGCGGAGGTGAGGGGCTGGCTGGCGGGCGGGGACAGGGAGCGGCAGGGGGACCCTCTCGCGCTGGCTGTGAGGGAAGGGGGCCAGAGTCCTCGTGTAGGCAGTGGAGTCAGTTGGGGGCATCCCCAGGGATCCCCGTGTGGGCAGTGGGGCTAGTTAGGGGGCAGAGATCCCCGCATCGGCAGTGGTGTCAGTTGGGGGCGGCCCAGGGATCCCCGTCTGCAAGGGGGGTCAGTTGGGGGGGCAGCCCCAGGGATCCTGCTCTTTACTGTGCTTTTGAGGTTCACTTCCTCCCCTCCTTCTTCATAGGGACTTTTTGCCCCCAGAAGGGACCTCCTGGCGAGCTAGGTAACAGGCAAAGGCCCGTGAGCTTCCCCCTCCCTTTGCCCGATGATTTCCTGCTAGGAAGCTGGGTAGCTATTGCCGGACTGGTGCTTTGTTTTGCCCGCCTCTTGGGTTTGTTTCCCCTCAGCTCCACTTTGATCTCCCTTTGGCCCTGGCCGTACATGAGTGCCTCTTACCTTTCTTTGGCCTCTGTGGTGTAAATTCAGCTGATCACATTTACAGAGGGCAGGGAATAAATATTGAAGGGAGGAGTAGCAAATGCACATGGGGGCAGAGCAAATTGAAGGAGAGTTCATGAACTAAATGTAAAGTTCTGGTCCTCCTCAGAGACTGGAAATAGAGAGAGCTCTGGTATGAAGTGTGTGTAACAAAGTAACATCAGCATCTAGGTTAAAGTTAAATTATTTTCATTTGCTGATGTTTAATACATCCTCATTACTTTTTCTTCTTCTGACCCAGTACTGTAGTTGCCTCGGGGAAGATACGGGCTCGGGATTAGGAGAATGATATTGCCAAGATTGTTTCCGAGTGGATCACAATACAAAAAAAGTTTAATAACCACCTCCATACATTATTATGCCAGCTCCCCTGGTGGCATCTTTGAAGAATTCCATTTCTTTGAAAGACTGAGAACCAAGGCAAGGACCTCTGGGATGGATTTAGGCAGCTTCTGTTTGACCTACACCCAGTGTTCTCAGTCTTTCAATGTACCTGTGAGATGGCCATTTAGCCCACATGCTGCTACCGCTCACCTTGCTCCTGGATGGCTTGTCCCCTTTCAATAATTGGCTTTATTTCTCCAGCTGAATTTTACCAGGATAAACTGGGAGCTCTGTACTGAAAAAACAAATAGTTTTTTTTTTCAAATGTGATATACATATTTGATTGTTGATTCTAAAGAGACAATCATCCATGTTGAGAGCATGCAACCAGTTAAAGAATTATTTAAAGAAAATAAGAACATTAAAGAGTTGTAGGAATAAAATAGGATCAAGTGAGTGAAATAAGTCATAAGTCTTATCACGTAGACTAGTTCCACTGATTTTGTTAGGAATACATAAATACAAATATTGTGCAACTGATTTTTCCCTTCCAAAGTCTCAAGCTGTCTTTAGTCAATATTATTTGAAAGTGAGGGGGGGACCACTTTCAAACCCATAAATTCATAGTCAGGCACCTGTAAGGGAGTCTCATTGCTTGGCATCCAAGAAGAGAGGCACTCAAAACTCAGTGGCCACTTGTGAAAATTTTCCTGCCTGCATCTTTCCCAAGGGGACACAGGAAGTTTATGGTAGATCTCCTGAGTCCTAATACAGCCACATTACTACAAGACTAGCCATCCTCTCTTCAATATAATCTTAAGGGTTGTCTACCTAGGGAAGTTGTCTGGGATAAGGTAGGGTGGGAAGTTAAAGCACAGTAGCTCTTCTGATCAATTTCCCCATGTAGCCAAGGCCTTATTACATGTCTTTCTGAGACCTGAGTACTGTAGTCTAAGTAATTCATTATGGTAGAAACAGAATGTAATTTAGAATATTTCCAAGGACTGAATGGCAGTAACTACAGTATGTACAGTAATCTTAAACGAAAAGCCAGTAAAATATTTAGAGGAAACTTTTTTTTTTTTACCTTCTTACAGAAATACAGGGTTGTGCACATAAAGAGTTGTGATGAAAGCAAAAGATTGAAGCCTCCATACATTTTCTTTTCCTTTTATTATCACTGGTGACTCAAAAACACATTTTTCTCTTTCTGTTGTACCTATCTCCTTATCCTCTTGTCTCTCCTCAGGGAACGTAGTCAGTTTTGAGGAAGCTAATGAAAAAAAGTAAATTCATGAGCTTTAAGAAGTTGTTGGAAAAAGTTTAAAATTTCTGTGCAGAAGGGAAGAAAAGGTGTATGAGCGTCCTCAAGTGGACTAAACTGATCTGAGCCCAGGAAATCCTGCAATATTCCACCATCATAATAGATATGAGAGTTTGTTCATTACAGTGTATTTCCCTGTGCAACACTGAACTGAATTAAAACAACCCCAGAAAGGAACAAAAGGACACTGACCCTGGCCTAGGAATAGTAAGATCCCAGCAGCAACAGAAGAATGTGGGTTTTAAGCCTTCCCCAGATCTTTGTCATAGCAAATAAGGCTGGGTGGATAGCATACAGAGGTCCCAGCGTGTAACAGAGCTGACAATTTTGTCGTCATGACTTTTAGAGTTGCAAAGCACTGTGCAAAATTACTCCAATAGCTGGAGCTTTAAGAGAAACAAGCAATTATTGCAATAAATTCACAGAAGTTTCCAAAACTGAAGTTAGGGTACCATGTAAATGTTAAGTAAAAATAATCCCTGAATAACCACATGCCTTAAATGTGTTGTGTGGCAAGAGGCTAAAGACAAAGATTTAATTCACCTGGGAGGTGTTTGTGGCCCATGTAGTCTCCACCACCTTTTGAAGTGTTTGGTTTTCTGTAATGGCTGCAGGTTTGTTTGTTTGTTTGTTGGGGGTAGGGTGGGGGAGGCACCATGGTGGAAGAGGGCAGGTTAATATACAATGACGTCAGGTGACTGTGTCCTTATTAACTTGCTTATACTCAATACCCACATAGATGTACAGCATTGGAACCATAGTTTTGAACAGTTTTTAATCAAATTGCTCATTTATCTAGCCCATTCTACAGATCTGTGAAATAGGCATTGTGAGAAATGGAATCTGATAGCTAAATGTTCAGATTATATGGGTGCCATAGGTGCACAGATCATTACTTGTTAACCAACCATTACAAAATGTAAGAATCTATCGTAACAATAATACTTTTTGGATGATTGAAGATACTTGCCCTTGGCGTCATGCCTAACAATTGATGTGGTCCATGACTTCAGTGGTGCAAGATCGGGCAAGTGTATCTAAAACATGCCTGTCTCCCCTGTAACCATCCACACACAGTTGTTAAACTTTAAAAGTGACTTGCAGAAATGGCTACAAAGATGAGTAACTTCAGCAATAAGTGCTGAACCATTCACTAGCCAGTTTAAATGGGGAATTCAGTATAATGTCAACATTTTTTTGTATTTTTTTATAAGTCCTGTGACATCAATTCCCCTACAAGGTTATCCAGCTCCGTCTGCAATGTGATACCCCAGCCTGCACCACATTATGATGAGACAGCTACCAGAGGTCTCATGGAAGTATAGAACAGGCCCTGGAAGGGTAAAGCTAATCCCAGTTTTATAATGTACAGCATTTATTCTATGCCATCAACCTGTAAGATTTCAAAAGACATTGAAAATACCTTCTTGTATTATAAAAACAGCTTCAACTCAATCCCTTACAGACTGGCTACATAATCTAACATGGTTCTGTGTTACCTGTAGCAGAAGAGTGTGCTCTCACACAGATATTAATTATTCCCGTTATGCACTTGGAAGTGTGTGTATAAAATCTCTAGAAACCTGAAATGACTTTCATGAAATTCTGTCATTAACCTAAGAGTAAGATTTATCAGGGTGGTGCTGATGCATGTAATTCCCTTCCCAGGCCCACTCCCACATGTATGATATATGGATTTCATACCCTGTATATGTGGTATCTTCATGCAGGCTTCACTCTGGAGTTGCTACTGACACCTCCACAACACTCTTGGAAAGCTCGTTTTCTAGTTCATTCCATGATACTTGGTCAGTGGCATGTTGAAAATAAACTTGTACTTCCTGAAAGCTCTTTGTTTTAATTTTACTCAGTTCTGAGGCATGCCTTATTTGTGTTTAGAAAAACTGATGTTTCTTGAGCCTTTCAAGTAAGAAATGTAACTTACCAGCTGAAGCAAACAACAACAAAAAAGTTTAAAATATTGGGTATTTTACTTGAAATACAGCAATATAAAACTTGCCAAACTTATAATAAAGGGAAAACAATTTTTAGAAATCCATTGGGAGTATGATGTTTGTGGCCTGATTCAAATAAATATATTCAGGAGGACTTACTTGGAAAGTTACAAGAAATCAATATTTTGTTATTTAGACTCCAGACCAAGTTTAAACAGAATTCTATTCTTAATTATCTGACATCATGAACAAATTCTTTTGTAACAGATTTTTTTCTTTTCTTTTTTTTTAATGCATACACATATCAGAGAGCCAGAATATGAAGCCCTTATTTGCACTGATAAGCAATACTTACACGAGCAGTTACATTGAAGTCTGTGTGGGTATTCATATGAATGAGGGGTTCACAATCTGACCCATTATTATTAAAAAGAGTATTTGGTAGCCCACTGTTTCACTGGGCTAATCTTACACTAAGAGGCCTCGATTCAAAACCTGGCTTTGGTCTGAAGGGAAAGTGAGTTGCTTGATTAGTGTATAATTTTTTCACATTATAGATATATTAAAGTTTGGCACCACTGCACAACTGTCAGTCTCTACCAAAGGCAGATCCAGGTACTAGAATGCCACAGGTAATGTACATTAGGATTATGCATTTGTACATTGTGTGGAGTAACCTGTACAGTATCTGCCTGTGTAATACCTGGTTCTGGGCAATGCCATTTGCCTTTTTTACTAAGCAGTAAATATAAGCAAGTGCATTATGGATTAGAGTCTGTATTTGCAGTTTTATTGTATGACTTTATGTTCCCAAACAATGTTTCCTGTGGCCAAATTACGGAAAACTTTGATTTGGTCTTTTAAATTGATATAGTCACACTGGCTGTATTTTGTGTCATTGAATTTGGCAGGTTCATTTATAAGATTGGAAATATCTGCTATATCAAGTCATCCGTCTGGATGTGGAGGTCTTTTGAGAGAGAGGATATTCAGCATTGCTAAACGGATTTGCGGATTTGCATGGGGTGAAAACAGAGCCAAAAATAAACTTCTGAAATTGAATCTCAGCACTTGAATGATGGCTCCTCAGCTGTATACACATGCTTTCAATATCTCTCCAGTAGAGAATAGGAGATTGTGTATAAATGGAACACCATGGATTTGGCATCTCTTGGAAGAATGTGTAGAAAATGCGTGGGAGTACTGGAGTGTTGTCATAGGGCTGATTTCCATTGTCTGTTTTCTGTTTGCTGCACTACCGTAAGTTTAAAATCTTAAGCAGTCTTCAAATTCACACGAGTAATCTTGCCTGAAGCCTTTTTCAAAAGCTGCTTTTTTTAAGTTGATCTTGGATACATTTCTGTTTCCATCTGCATAATAGCATATGCCAAAGTAGTATGATGTTCATGTTTAGAACAGTATTTGGTGGTTGGCAAAAGACCTTGATGTACTTATTCTGTTGTGCCAATCTGACACAAATCTCTGCCCCTGAGAGCAAATGAGAATAAGGCCCCATGTCTAGGTTAGCGAACTTACAGTGACACTGAGACAGCTGTGCCACTGTAAGATCATTCGTATAGCCACTCTGTGCCAAAAGGAGAGAGCTCTCCTATCGACAAAATAGCTAATGCCGCTCCCAGAGGTGGTTTTATGTAAGCAGGAGAAGCTCTCCTACCAACATAACACTTTTGCATACTACCACTTCTGCCAGCCAAACATTCGTCATTCAGGGGGGTGGGTTTTTTCCCCACACAGCTGAGGGATATAAGTGGTAATGTACATGGACTATGTCACCCTCACTCATCTCCCTTACGCTTGAATATGTGCACACACCTGCCGTCTTTAGTGGAGAGTGGACTAATATTTATTTAAACCACATGTTATGTCACACATACTGTCCTGCTGCTCCTAGTCAATGGACACTGGGACCGAGAAAGGGTCAGAAACAGAGTGTCAGTCAGCATTTCTGCAGTGCTGTGTGAGGTGCTTATGCAGGCAGGGGATGACAGGAATTGAGTAGGTGAAAATGTCTCAACTAAATGGAATCAAGTCCAAATAAAAAAAAATCTGTCCACATAGGGAGAATATTAGTTACTGAACTAGTAAAGGGTGTCTGGAAATGATGAAGAATAAAACCATTTTTGAGCCTTTGAGTCTCTGAAATATTATTTGAAAGGCATCTTTACATTAAAACTGTGACATTGGTGAGCACTGCATTCATCTGCCTAATAGACTCTCATCCCCTCTGTCATAGAAGCTTTGTGTATCCATAGCCATTTTATTGCTAAATGTGAATGTTTTTCTAGTTTCAGCCTTACTAAAGATGGTTACTACAGCACTGTACATCAAACACTAATAGCTTGGTTCTGCTGTCCAACAAATGCTGTGTTTCACTCCATGCCATGGAAAACAGAACATGGAAAAATAGAAGCAAGCAGTATTGGGGACAGGGTTGAGCCTTTTGTTTCTAAGCTTAAGAGAATCAGAAATATTGAGCTGGACTTGTTTTATTTCAAAATATTAGTTCAGTCATTTAGTCCCTCTACAGGAAATTCCTCATGACTGGGCTTTTTTAAAGTAAAATGTATTTAAAGAAGTTAAACATTTCATGTTTGCATCTCTTGTGAATTTTTTTTTTCATAGTCAACTTTATGTTGCTTATCAGAATGGAAAAGTGGACCAAGCACTCTCTCTGGGCTTTTTGCTGTGTTGGATTGGTGGGGACCTTACAAATTTCATAGGCTGTTATTTAACAAATCAACTGCCAGTTCAGGTAATCAGCTTTTTTTCTACCTGATGATTTATCATTTTGAAAATATATCTTTTTAGCTGTTGCAGAGAGAGATACTAGAAAAAGAAATTATCACCCTTTTATAAAGTTGTATTGTGTGACTTCGTTAGCACAGTAGGAGTGATTCTGTATCACCAGCTAGTTCCCTTCATACTGTTACTTGTATTGCATAAACCATTTCACACAATTAAGCATTTAAGTAGACTAAATGGGCTTTATTTGATAAAAGTTCAGTGGGAATTTTTCAGTTAATTTTCAAAGAAGTTTCCCTAATAAGTCAAGTTGGGAGTGAGTGGAGTCAATTAACTTTTTGTAGTCTAACAACAAAATCAAATTGTTCTAGAATAATAGAAATGTAGGACTGGAAGGGACCTTGAGAGATCATCTAGTTCATCCCCCAACCCAGGCAGGACCAACTATACCTAGATCTTCTCTGACAGATGTTTGTCTAACTGGTACTTAAAAACCTTGATGAGAATTTCACAACCTCCCTTGGTTACTGTTCCAGTCCCTACAGTTAGAAAGCGTTTCCTGTATCTAACCTAAATCTCCCTTGCTGCAGATTAAGCCAATTATTTCTTTTCCTACCTTCAGAGGACGTGGAGAATAATTGATCACAGTCCTCTTTATAACAGCTCTTAACATATTTGAAGACTTACCAGGTCCCTCACAGGCTTCTTTTCTCAAACATATCCAGTGTTTTTTTTTAACCTTTCCTTATAGGTCAGACTCTCTGAACATTTTTGTTGCTCTCTTCTGAATTGTCTCCAGTTGTCCACATTTTTCTAAAGTGTTGACCCCAAAACTGGACACAGTACTCCAGCTGAGACTTCAGCAGTGCGGAGAAGAGCAGAAAATTTACTTCCTCTGTCATACATACAGCACTTGTGTTAATACACCCCAGAATATTAGTTTTTTTCACAACTGCGTCACACTGTTGGCTCACATTCAGTTGTGATCCACTATAACCCAAGATCCTTTTCTGCAGTGCTACTGCCTACCTAGTTGTTCTCCATTTTGTATTTGTGCATTTGATTTTTCTGTCCTAAGTGAAGTACTTTGCGCTTGGCTTTATTAAATTGCATCTTGTTGATTTCAGACCAGTTCTCCAAGTTAGAATCATAGAAATGGAAGAGACCTCAAGAGGTCATCTAGTCCAGTCCCCTGCACTCAAGGCAGGATTAAGTGTTATCTAGACCAGTGGTTCCCAGACTTGTTCCGCCACTTGTGCAGGGAAAGCCCCTGGCAGGCCGGGCTGGTTTGTGTACCTGCTGCGTCCACAGGTTCAGCTGATCATGGCTCCCAGTGGCCACGGTTCATTGCTCCAGGCCAATGGGAGCTGTTGGAAGCATCATGGGACGAAGGACGTACTGGCCGCCGCTTCCAGCACCTCCCATTGACCTGGAGCAGCGAACCACGGTCAGTGGGAGCCGCGATAGGCCAAACCTGCGGACGTGGCAGGTAAACAAACCAGCCTGGATTACCAGGGGCTTTCCCTGCACAAGCAGCAGAACAAGTTTGGGAACCGCTGCTCTAGACCATCCCTGATAGGTGTTTGTCTATCCTGCTCTTAAACATCTCCAGTGATGGAGATTCCATTGATTACCTTTTAAATTAAAGCTCTCACCCCTTTTCCTTGGCCAATTGTGTATTAGTAAGGGAAAGGAACTAGGTCAAATAATGCTTTTATCTATGAATAACTTGAAAAGGGTACTTTATTGCAGGAATAGGAAGATTTCTCTGTGAAAAATACCAATGATACTTCAGCTGGATCTGCAATCCTTTCAGTCTTTACTGATCTACCTTCCCTTCTTACTTTTTTTAAAGCATGCTTCATAACCTGGAAGGCTGTCACAGGCCATAAGGGAGACCAGGACTGGGTGGAGACTAATTTCCGTTTATAACACAGTTCTGCAGCTGTCAGCCAGAAGATCCCTTTTCAGGCAGCATTACTCATTCTGTCTCCCCAACTGGGAAACAGCAGGAAAGAAAACCACACGCTTTTAGTATGGGGGAGGCAGTGAGCGTGCCACAGCCTTCCTAAGTGAACTTCTGGTTTCCCGGGTGGGACAGACACACATCTCTGGGCAAGGGAAGGGATTCAATACCTAGACCAGATAGGGATTGTTCCACATTCCTTTAAAATTTGTTTAAACCTTTGCTGTTGTAGCAGTAATTGTACTGCATAGCTCAAGCTCTATGCGGCCTCAGGTCTAAGGACCAGGAATTTGCCTTACTGTAAAAATATACCACAGTATACTGCAGCAATCTAACTTGGTTTGTATCCTAAACAGCTTTTTTGCAAAATTTTGGCGCTTATCATCTATGTGTTCTCTACATCATGTAAATCATTTCCAAAAAGATGGTCCTGTTTTCTTGAATGTATAAGAAGGTGCATCTTATGTTTTCTTTTAGATTGTCACTGCCATCTTTTATGTTAACATGGACATAATTGTGCTCTCACAGTTTGCCTACTATAAGCTCAAGAATCAGAAGACGACAAAATGTAAGACTTTCAACAATTAATTCCTTTACCACAATATGAAGTGGAATACTTTGTTCCTTGATATACTTTTCTTGAACTTTGAGGTATGAGTTTTCAGAGAGGTCTAAATGGAGGTGAGCCCCCAAATCCCAGTTAAAGTGTTCTTAGGCCCCTGTGAAAATCCCATTCTTCCTCCTTAGGGCATGACTTATCATTTTTGGAGAGTAATTGATATTTGTCCCTAAATTCAACTAGTCTATTCAGAATTTGTTACATATTTCTAGTTGGCAAAATACTGTAATAGCTGTGAGTATTTTCTATGTAAGACTGTCACTTTATA
Source organism: Gopherus flavomarginatus (assembly GCF_025201925.1). Lineage (NCBI taxonomy): Eukaryota > Metazoa > Chordata > Testudines > Testudinidae > Gopherus > Gopherus flavomarginatus. The sequence goes on from NC_066624.1 coordinate 90,777,379, forward strand.
TAGGTGTTTTTAAAAAATGCAATAAACTTTGTGGAATCTAGTTGCTTGCTTTAGCTTATTCCTTAGCTGAAAGTAGATAGTTTTACTATCTAAGCATATGTAAAAAGAAGATTGAAAGCTTGCATTTCTTTCCATTAGGCTCTGTTCAGTTTGTTTCCCTAATTTTGATCAAAGTTGGACTTTTTATTTTGTATTTGCTAACTGCATAAAATATCTTGACATTTTCATGTGTTCTGTGTGTGTAACTATACATAGTGAAAAAGATCCAATGGAAAAAGAATGAAATCACTTGAACTGCTTCATAAAATCCTGCCAATAATTATAGGGGGAGGGACAGCTCAGTGGTTTGAGCACTGGCTTGCTAAACCTAGGGTTGTGAGTTCAATCCTTGAGGGGGTCACTTAGGGATCTGGGGCAAAAATCAGTACTTGATCCTGCTAGTGAAGGCAGGGGGCTGGACTTGATGACCTTTCAAGGTCCCTTCCAGTTCTAGAGATAGGTATATGTCCAATTATTATTATTATTATACATTATTAGTGTTTAATCTTGAAAAATTTTGAGTCTTCCATTTATATTGCAATAACAGTCAAAGTTCTGTTCAAATTGTAAAAGCTCAGGAAGAACAGCATATTACCTGACCATATCAATAATAACATTTTAAAGTCAAAATATAAATATTAAAACCAAAGGTCTAACAAAGGTAATAAAAAGGAGAGTTACAACTTAGACGTGCCCAGCTGAATAAAGAACCAAGGGCAGCAGATATGGAACTGCTCTTAAATCCATGCAATATCTAACCATATCAAGATTAAGATTACATGGTGTGTCCTTAGCTCTGATTTTCCTTGTTTTTATTTTATAACCTTACAAAAATAAAATAAAATAAAATAAAAGGAAATTCACAGTTCCGGCTGCTGTGCTTCTTTTCAATCACACTCATGCCTAACTAGAAGGTGAAGGATAGTTTTGAGGTTAAGGTAGTGGTGTGCGACTCCAGAGATTTGGATTCAGTTCCCAGCTCTACCTCAGACTCTTGCGTGACCTTGGACAAGTTGTTTAGGGCCAGATATTTAAAGGTATTTAGCTGGTGCTGCACTCAATATTGCAATGTCTAATTGATTTATGAGACTTGATTCATTTTCAAAAGGGATTTAAGAGCTTAGATCTCATTGACAGTCAGTCAATGGGAGTGTAGCACCAGCTACATATCTTTAAATATCCGGGCCTTAGTCTTTGTGCTTCAGATGCCCATCAGTTAAATGGCAATAGTAATATGTCCTTTGTCTTGGACTGCAAACTCATAGGGCAGGGATTTTCTCTTACTGTATATCAGTACAGCTTCTAGCACAGTGGAGTGCTGCTTTCATCTGGAGCCTGTAGGCACTACTGTATTATAATACGGGAGGTACTTTATCTACTGAATTATTTATATTTTGTTCTGCTGTTTTGAAATCCTTTATAGGTGACTATAGCCCCTGTCCAGCAAGTCACATAAGCGCATGCTTAACTTTAAGCATGAATAGTCCCATTTACCTGAGTGGGACCACTCATATGCTTAGTTAATCATGTATTTAATTGCTTTGCTGGATGAGCCTCTATTAACAGCAAAGCCTTTGGGACAAGTGGAATGAAATTTATATTCCAAATGTCTTCGTATTTGGGGTGTTCAGTCAATACTCATGGAAAGAAAGTGTTCTGTTCCGTTGTATTTAGCAGCTTTTTGATTATTGTACTAGCTAAACCTGAAAGTATTAGTAGGAGCTAGTGTAAAAAGTGGACTGAATGTGAAACTTGTCTTCACGTGTAGATGTTGCAAATAGCAATGTTACTAGCCAAGAAGTCATTTATCAGCTTACTGTATTTTATTGTAGGCAGCATAAACCTGAAGAATTTCTGTGTGACCTGGGTCTTGATGTGTATAACATTGTGTGTAATTTTACCGAGTCAGCTACTGCTACGACACCAAGACCAGAGTACTGTGCTGGAAACTAGCAAGGTAATTTGTTTTTTTAGTTAACCTCCCCCCTACACAAAAAGACTATACATAAGGATTGTGGATATGCTTACCAAAATTTTCTTAGGAATTTGTATGATGATCCTAATTGCTTTAGAAATTGTGTGCGCGGTATTATGGGTATTTGTCTGAAGGATACATGCCAAACACCCACCCCAAAAAATATAGAAATTGCCTAAAAACAGCTGTGGAGATGTCTTGCAGTTCAGTCTTCCTGACTTGATATTTGACATCAGGATGTATTTCCAGCTGCTATTATTAAAATGCAGCTAATTAAGCATTACACAGCTTTCCAGTTTATATGAGTGGAAATTCTGAAATGATTTTAATTATTTGTAATTAATATGTTTAGCTACATATATTAATTAACTGATTTTTTTTTTGTAGTCATTTAAGGCAGTAGTAAAAATTACTATTGTTTTCTTTTAAACTTGTGGCCTGAAAATATTAATTGAAACATTAAAATCTATCACGGTGAATTGAGTTATTTTTAATCCTAAAGAAATCTTGAGTGCGCTCATGCAAGCTTTTAGCTTGCATTGTACTGGAATTTCATAGTTTGTACCTAAAGAAATACTTCTGCATCTTCTGAAAGAAGGCAGACTCTTTTTCTTGCCCTGAATCTCCCCTCCCCAACCTGGTTAGATTTTCCTTCAAAAAAGTGAGGACCGTAATCTCACAGTTCTCCCAATCCGAGAATATTTCTTAATGCCATTCCTAGATCTAGACTACTCCTGCATTATTTCTATTGTACCTGCGTACTGAGAAAAAAGATGTACAGGAAGTAATGACTTAGTGCAAACTAATAGAGCATAGTTCATGTAATGCAATATCCCTTCTCCTGAGTAGGGGCAGGAGTCTGAGAAGATACTGTCCCTCTTTTGAATTTTGCAAGCTATGAATTTATGCTTTTTAAGATGCACTTTATCTTATTAATGGAGATATATTAGGAGACACAACTCTGTAGTAAATTAGAGTGACAGATAAATGCACCTTCTCATCGATACTAGATAACATAGGCACTTATTTGGAGACTGGAAATGCAGGTTTACCCTCTGATATGGGAAGGTTTATAGCTCGGTGGTTTGAGCATTGGCCTGCTAAACCCAGGGTTATGTATTCAGTCCTTGAGGGGGCCATTTAGGGATCTGGGGCAAAAATCTTTCAGGGACGGTACTTGATCCTGCTGTGAGGGCAGAGGACTGGACTCAGTGAGCTTTCAAGTTCCCTTCCAGTTCTATGAGATAGGTATATCTCCATATAATTAATAAATTTAAAAAATTGTATCTGCTGTTGCCTAATACGAGAGTTGAGGGGTACATAGGTGCTGGAACTGGGGGTGCTGCCTGTGGCTTGATGTGGCTTCCATTATATACATGGTTTACAGTTTGGTTAAATGTCTCTCAGCACATGCGCACACACACAAAAATTGTTCCAACACCCTGGAAGTGTATATTCCATCATTTTGCTGATCTTCATAATAGTGCTGGTTTATTACCTATACAGTGATCCAAACTACATTGCTCAGCAGGGAAGCCTCTTATTTTCAAAATGTAGTAGAGTGGGGAAACTAACATGATTCCTGTTGAACGCAGTGGAAAATTCATTAAGTTTCCCACTTTCTTGCCACAGTGTGCTTAACTTTTCACTGGCCATTGCTGTAGTTCTTAATTTTGACGTTAGTCACCAAACCTAGCTATTTCACTGTTGAGAATAGATGCATTTTGCATTAATATTTAGCATTTAAATCCCAACTCTTGCATGTCACTAGCTTGGCTTCTGATGTGCACCACTCTGAGATAAAGATCAAACTCTTTCTAGCAGTCACCTCTTTGGCCATTTACAGCAGCATTGAACTGCTTTGAAGGAAGTTCTGGTCCAGTCCCTTTCCATAAAACCAGTGGCCATAATGCAGGCCTTGAGAGAAAGATAAACTGCAAGTTAAAACCCTTTGAAATGCTAAAAGGCATTTTTAACCAAAATCTTTTTCTGCTTTTGTTGGTTTTTCAGAACACTCTTGGTATGATCGAAATGTCAGGCTTCATTTGTGGCTATGTATCTTGCATGTTTTACTTGGGATCTAGATTTCCCCAGCTCTATAAAAACGTAAGTATATTTTTCAGAAAGTTCACTTAAATTGCATGGTGCTTCCTGTTGCTTGATGCACTGGAATCTTCCTCTCACTGAACACAAACTTCTATTTCCATTTGAAATCTGAACTTTGCATTTGGGACTATCTGAAATAAGAAGAGGCAAGGACGGAAAACTGTTTTTCCCCAAAAAAAGAGAGAGGTGCAGATTCCAGGAAGATGCAGAGCTTTCAGAGTGGACAAGAGAAGTAAATCTGAATTTATAAGGTTGAGGCAGAGGCATGCATTACACATGAAAAACAAACATGCAGTTTATATCTCTAGATTGCCAAGTGTTCTCTACTAAATAAGTAAGTAAACAATGTAGAGGGTTTTATAGAGTACAGTGAGTTTAAAACATAATCCACTGTGACTTCAAAGATCCCATTATTGATTTCATAATCTTCCTGCTGTCAATCAATAAGGCTGCAATTCTTTCACAGAGGTCACAGAAGTCATGGATTCCATGTCTTTCCATGACCTCCGTGACTTGGGCAGGGGCTGGTGCGTCTGATTTCAGGGCCACCTGAGCAGCTAGCCCCAGGGCCAGCTGCTCAGGCAGCCCACAGCCAGCAGCACCGGCCACTGCTGGAGTGACCCATGCCTAGCTGCTCTGGTGGTCCCCAGGGCCAGCTGCACCAGCCACTGCTTGGGAGGCCCAGGGCCAGCTGGCTCTGGGGACCGCCCGAGCACTGGCCGGTGTGGCTGGTCCTGCGGACTGCCTGAGCAGCAGTCCTGGGGGTGGCCCCCAGGGAGCACCTGAGCAGCACTCCTGGGCACCACCCCAGAGCCAACTGAACCAACCACTGCTCGGGCAGCCCCAGGCAGCTGGCTCCAGGGACTACACAAGCAGCAGCTGGTCCTGGGGGTAGCCCCATGGAACATCTGAGCAGCTGTCCCTGGGGCTGTCCTGGGGCCAGTTGCACCAGCCACTGCTGTGGCTCCGGGCAGCAGAATAGCCACCAGTGTGGCTGGCTCTGAGGAGCGCCTTAACAGTGGTCCTGGGGGTGCCCTAGGAACTGCCCGACCAGCAGCAGTCCCTGGGCGGCCAGAGCGGCATCCAGAGAGCAGTCCCTGGCAGCAGCAGCCGGGGGGCAGTCAACCCCCAGCACTAGAGCAGGTCCCCCCCTCCCCAGCAGGGGTTTCCCGGAGCAACGGGGCCCCAGAAGTAGATTTAGTCAGGGATATTTTTGGTAAAAGTCATTATTTTTATTTATGGCCCGTGACCTGTTCATGACTTTTACCAAAATTACCTGTGACTCAAACTTAGCTATATCAATGAGTGAAAGATTTTATATATGCAGAGAACAACAGGCATTGGAATGCATTTTGATCTTACATTGAAAAAGACTTGGCACAGTGAACTGCAGTTTATTTCCAGTCCAGCAGGCCTCTCTGAACTAAGCTATTACAGCATTTTCAAAATGCTCCACTGGAGAAAGTGAAGGAGTAACAGATTTCTGAAGAAATAAACAGTAACATTTTATAATGCGCTAGAGTCCCATTCTGCTCTGCAGCTACAGGAGTTAACATGCATTATTCCCCAGAACTATGCACATTACTACTGATTTTGATTATTCTCATGCAGAAAGTAATAGATCTAATGGAGGCAGAAGAATTAGAACCATAGGTAAATGTTTTCTAGCTGGAAAAGAATAAGTGAAATTGTGGGGGCATGTTAGAAAGTAAAATAACGGAAAAATATCTATAATTGGTCACTGTAATATATGTGACAACTTTTATTTTCCTATCAAATTTTTCTTATATTTATTTGTAGTTCCAAAGAAGATCCACGGAAGGCACATCTTACCTGCTGTTTGCATTAGCCATGATGGGAAACTGTACTTATGGAATAAGCCTTGTTTTAAAGATGCCTGCAGCTGAATCTCTCAGAAACCTTTATTTTTTACACCATCTTCCATGGCTCATTGGGAGCTTTGGAGTTCTGTTTCTAGATATTTTTGTATCCTTTTTCAGTTAGAGGAAGAGTTTCTCAGATGTGTGTTTGTAAATATTGGATAATTTGAGATTGAATTGGTAGTTTATACGGTTTTTATTCTGCATCTAAACTGATTGTGAAATGTCATCTTTTTTAAAATGATTTGCCCAGTTTTCTAAGAGGGCCAGTAAATCTGAATAAAGTATCCAAATTAAAGCTACATTGGATAGCTTTACTTTTTGTAATCAATATACAGTAGACCAAATTTTCAGTTTAAGGCGTGTGCAATGGCCCTCCCATTTGTGCATGGCTAATGTATGTTTAATATCTGAGAAACGCACAAAAAGTATTTCCAAGTGCACAAGCCAGATTGTAACTCAAACTGGCCTATTTTTAAAGGTATCTTAAATTAGTTTATTTCCAGACTCATCTAGAAGTAAAGGACAAACATGAAGCATATTAAGATATTTTTGAAAACATATGTAGTGAACATACAGCGCAGTTGCCCATAAAACTGAGTGCATCACCAGGGGCAGAAACATATGCACCCATGCATTTAAGTGTATCTTAAAGTCAGTTACTATGCTTGAAGAATCATGCACAATAGCGCACATTACAACATGGGTTAGCGTGCCAGGCTGCTGTAACAGACAGAAAGAGCTTGGTCTTAAATGAACTCTCTTAATTAGGATTTGTATTGTGTGCGTTTCCAGTCTGCTAGTTATTGCTATATATATGAACTCATTCTAGGAAGATGATTGTTCTTATTGATTGCAAATTGTTGAACAATATTGAGCCTTTGTTTCATAAGTCTAGTGAATGGTAACATATTTATTGGTCTTACCACTCACCATCTTTATAACTATCTACCCCATTATCCTTGCCAGTTAAAATTCCATGTTTTGTCTATAAAGCCAGTCAAAGAATACAGCAAGTTGTAGGAAAACCAGCCCATTTAAAATTGAATTTGGGCTCCTATTTAGTAGCCTTATGAATTTAAGTGCAACACATCCAAGGAGGAGCCTTGGGGCAGGTCTACACTACAGCCCGGATCGACGCTCTGAGATCGATCCACCAGTGGTCGATGTAGCAGGTCTAGTGAAGACCCCCAAATCAACAGCAGATCACTCTCCAGTCGATCCCTGTACTCTACCCCTGACAAGAAGAGTAAAATAAGTTGACGGGAGATTTTCTCCCATCGACCCCCCACGATGTAGACCCCATGGTAACTCTACCTAAGGTATGTTGACTCCAGCTGCGTTATTCACACAGCACACAGTCAACCTGTGGAACTCCTTGCCAGAGGATGTTGTGAAGGCCAAGACCATAACAGGATTAAAAAAAGAACTAGATAAATTCATGTAGGATAGGTCCATCAATGGCTATTAGCCAGGATGGGCAGGAATGGTGTCCCTAGCCTCTGTTTGCCAGAAGCTGGGAATGAGCGACAGGGGATGGATCACTTGATGATTACCTGTTCTGTTCATTCCCTCTGGGGTACCCGGCACTGGCCACTGTCGGAAGACAAGATACTGCGCTAGATGTACCTTTGGTCTGACCCAGTTGGGCCATTCTTATGTAGGTCGACTTACCACTGTAGTGTAGATATAGCCTTGGTTTTGTCACAGCAGAATATTTTCATGTGAACTAACGTCTTCCATTACTGTACTACTTTAAGCAACTGCACACAGTAGAACTGTAGGATGAGTTTTGGTACACAAGGCCCTCCCTGCTTAATATTAAATGAAAGGTTCTGTGGATTATTGGCTTCTACTGAGATCCCAACAATTGAGTCAATACAGAATTCCAAACCATCTAATTGTATGGAACTCAGAGCCTGGATTTTCCAGCTTTCATTTCTCTAAGCATCAGCATTTAAAGGAGGTATTCCTGACCTGTCTGGATTGAGAACTTCAAGTCAGTAGCTCAAACTAACGAGGAAGAGGATACAATATTTAAAGTGTAAAGTTGGGATAGAGTGAAAAGAAGTCTGAGAACCAGCTTAAAGCATGTATACAGTTCAATTGTTAAAACTTCAGATTGACTAACTCACTTCTTTACTCAGGATAGTCAACCCTGCTCTGTGCATCCGAAGACATGAAGTTCTAGTAAAAGGTCCTTCACAACATGAACACAGAACTTCACCACAGTGGTAATACACTACTGAGAATAACTGCCTGATTTGAAATTAAGAGGTGTAGTTCTATTATTGATGACATATTTTTCTAGCATGAGCAGACTGTTACCTTTCATGGCTCTTTGCCCTGGTTTGGACATACAAGGCTTTCGTGCCCTAAACAAAGTCCTGAGATTTTTGGCCTTAGCTGGAAACATAAAATTGCCTGATTTGCAAAAAGGAAAATCAGAATTTGATGCTGATTACCACGAGAGTACGCTACTTGCATATTTGTACATGCCCTTCCATCATGTATTCTTAAGAGGAACTCTGATATTGGCCACAAACTGCCCAGAATCGCAATGCTTGTGTGCACATGACATTCATTTCTCAGTTTTGACTTGGTTAGAGTCTGAATCCAATCCTACTAGTAGTCCTCCAGTTCAAATTATATTGAAAACAGATGCTTCCAACCTGGCTTGGGGAATTTGAAGAAACTTTGTAATCAAGAGAAAAGGAGAAACAAAAGCAGACCTCCTGCCTTGAGACATCCTCAAGATATGGAAATAAGTGCTTTCCAAAGAGAGCTTCATTACTGTTTGTTGCAGAAAATGCTAGCAAACTCACACACCACATTAGACAGTCATGAGTAAATCAGAAAGAGATAAGCAGGATCTTTCTTGATTGTTGGGAACAGAGGGAGTTGGAACAGAAAGCTCCAAATCTTCAGAAGAGAAGAGGTGTCTCAGTTGTGTATAATCACTGCCTTTGAGTGATTAACTTTCTTTTCTGGTAGTTAATTTCTGAGAACATCCACAGTTATATTAGTTGGGATGCAGCAGGGACACAACCAACCTCTAACTGACTGGGTTAGGATTATGCTTCCCTTGTCAGCCAGTTACTCAATAACTGACTTCTATAGAATTTTTGCACATATGTCTGTTGCAGTGGCAGCTGAAGTTAGCCAAGAGACTAGTGCCTAGACTGAAATGGCTGGGGGAGGGCATTCTCTATAGATCAGTGGTCCCCAACCTTTTCGTCTGGCCCCCGCCAGACAAAGGACTGTGGCGGGGGCGGAGCATCCGCCAAATGCCGCCGAATTTCAGCAGCAACACCTCTCAATGACGTCGCTTGTCAGCAGCAAGCAGCGTCATCGAGAGGCGTCGCCGCCGAAATGCTGCAGAAATTCAGTGGATGCTCAACCGCCGGCCAGGATGCAGGCGCATGTAGATGCCCCCACGGTCGCCATGGTGCCCGCGTGGGGATCCCTGCTGTAGATCAACTGGGATCCTGGAACTTTCTTCCCAGTGGTCCAGGTTTGTTTCATATTTAGGGACATTGGAAGACTCACGACTCTTCACTGGCTTTTGGTTGAGGTACAGGGTTGGGTTGGCATAAGAGTTTGGCTGAATGTGCAGTTACTTTAACTTCATCATAAAGTACTATAAAATGCCAAATATTAGAATAGTTAATGCCCAGTTCTGCTCTCAAACACATGGATGCAGCTTTAACTGATTTCCCTGGAGATTTAATTCAGTGGGAGATCTACCCATGTGGATGGACAGAATTGGGCCATTAGGTTTCCATCTTGAAATCTCCCAACCAGCCCCATTTGAACCTTTTAAGTCAATCCTCAGAACAATGCCTTGTGCCTAGATTAGACAGACCCTAGTACAGAGATTTCCCCCCCCCCCATCTCTGTTTTATTTGACATGCAGTACATTAGGTCCGGCCTTTGTCAGCAAACTACATTGAAATGTAGTTATTTGCAGATTACATTGTTACTAGAGGGCCAAAAATAAGTATAGTTAGCCAGAGCTAAGCAACAATAGTCAGAGTCTTATCAGTCCTGCCTCTTGTGATTTGCTAGGCTACCGTTTGGAATTCATTATATACTTTTGCAAAACATCATTGTGTTGTAATTCAATTACATCATGCTGAGAATCTAAGCCTGACCTGGCAATTCAGCAAGGGCAGTTTCCCAACTGAGCATACAACTTTCTCCTCTCTCAGCATCTGTTTTTCTCAGGATGGTTTCATATATCACATATTGCACATTAATATCTTTATATACTTAGAAAACAAATTTTTGACCCATTAGTTCACAGTGACTGTCCAAGACTTGGTTCTGTCTATTTAGTATGGCTGTGAGCCAGCCAAGCTGTCTGCATGCTCAGGCCTTCGTTTTCATTGAGAAAGTTATGGACATGAACAGTAAGCATGCTTCCGTACAAAAGAGCTTTAGTGGTCTTTAATTTTATTCCTTACATCCCCAAATAAGTGCATCTAGTAATAAAAATATGTGCTGGAAATATTGATCTGAAATTATACCTTGCAAGTTATTTGGAATTGGTTCCTTCCCATGTTCTTCATCTCATTAAACAAAACAGGCCACCAGGCAGGTAATGGTCATGGGCTAAGTGTGATAGTCTGTGCTGGCATGCAGGAGATTCACCATTGTCCCAACTCCCAGATCTATGGCCTGATTTCAGTGGAGTAACTCCTTATTCACACTGGTGGAAGGACTCAGTCCCACAAGAGCTCTTAATGCACTCAGCACTCTCAGAAGGTGCTCAGACACTTGCAGGATGAGGTCCTATCAAAATCCTGGTCTCTTGGTTTCCTGACCTACAGTAGCCGGAAGTGCTATGCGGCTAACTTGCTCATCTCTGATCAGGGAGAGAGCCTCATGTTAATACAGCAGTGAATAAGAGTGCTTATCTACTGTCTCTGAAGGAAATCCTGACTAATCTTTAGCTGGAAAGGACTCCAGAGGTGGGGTATTGTAAAGCTTTGGGAAAGCAGGGTGATTCGTGGGGCTGTGCCTAGGATGTAGAGAATTGCCTACCTACCTACCCGCAGCTTTCAGCAAGCATCTATGGGAATAACATTTTTTGAAATAGCAGCATGCCTTAGCTTCAAACGTCTCATTGCTACGGTCTACTAGTCAAGTTATTTTAACTTGTTTAAAGTGTTCCCAGTGGAGATCTGATGTGCCAGGTTTCCTCCCAGAGCAACTCTCTTTCATTTGTAAAATGGAATTTGAAGTATAGTGGTAGTATGACCATCTTACCTAAAGCGGTGTGAATAAGGGCTTGCATTGTACTGTGTGCATGAAGATACCTGGTAAACAGATGCCCCCTTGTATCAATTTTCCTGTTTCATGCAGTTCCCTATGACTGAAATTTCCTTCCTGATCCCATCCACTTCACCTCCTCCTTCAAAACCCCTTCAAAGTTGGATATAAACACTAATGGTAGTTTGGTCTAATACGGTGATTTTCAACCTGTGGTTCGCAGACCCATAGGTGTGTCCACAGACTAAGATTTCCAAAGGGGTCCACACCTCCATTTGAAATTTTTTTGAGGTCCTCAAATGAAAAAAAGGTTGAAAACCACTGGTCTAGTAGATGAGACGCTGGTCTGGGAGTTGGCCTTGAATTCTATTCCTAGCTCTGCCCTGACCTGCCATGTCACCTACAGCAAGTCACCTCTCAAGTGCCTGTGTGGGTTTCTCCTCCCACCTTCTGTCTTGTTTATTTGGCTTGGAAACTATTTTGGGGTCGGGGCCATCTCTTACTGAGCATGTGTTTAGTACCTAGCACAGTGGCACCCTGATCTCCCAGTTGGAGCCATGATGCACTACTGTTATACTAATACATGAAACTAAATATGCATAGTTTAACTGAACCTCTAGCACAAAATGACTGGAAAGCCGGGTTCTCTCCTCATGGTTCTGCCCCTTTACCATGCTAAGAAAGAAGTGTTTTAAAGTGAGCAAATTTGTATATACGGGGTTAGAGTCTGTGCTGCACCTCCAGGAGGCACAGCACAGAACATTCGGCCTAGAGGGACGGGAGCAAAGATATCTTTAAGTTGTCTCTGTGCCTCCCAGATTCTGGGTGTGGCTGGGGATCAGAGTAGCCCCTACAGTAAGTTAGAGCAGGCCCCCAAAGCTGCTCTCATTTATGGTAGGCTCCCTTCATCTGCTTATGGGCTGCTTTGCAGCCCAAACCAGGCCAAGTACAAAGCACTGTGGCCACTCTCCGTCATGCCTCTGAAATGCTCTCTATGGTTCCATCCCCAGCATAGCCCTCTGTCATAAACAGATAGCTAAGGGTTAACGTCTCTTTCACCTGGAAAGAAGTAATCTGAAACACTTGACCAGAGGACCAATCAGGAAACAAGACTTTTTCAAATCTGGGTGGAGGGAAATTTGTGTGTGGGTCCTTTGTTTTTGATCTTCTGCCTGTACTCCCTCTCGGCTATGGGAAGGATTTATCTATTTCCTGCTTTCTAATCTTCTGTTTCCCAGTTGTAAGTACAAATATAGTAAGGCAGTAAGGTTTCTATTGTTTTTCTTTTGTATTTACATGGGTATAGTTGCTGGAGTGCTTTGAAGTGTATTCTTTTTGAATAAGGCTGTTTATTCATATTTCTTTTAAGCAATTGACCCTGTATTTGTCACCTTAATACAGAGAGACCATTTTTATATATTTTTCTTTCTTTTTACATAAAGCTTTCTTTTTAAGACCTGTTGGAGTTTTTCTTTAGTGGGGAACTCCAGGGAATTGAGTCTGTGCTCACCAGGGAATTGGTGGGAGGAAGAAGTCAGGGGGAAATCTGTGTGTGTTAGATTTACTAGCCTGACTTTGCATTCCCTCTGGGTGAGGGGGGAAGAGAGATTAGCTCTCGGTACTTCTGTTTTCCAAGGCTGGAAACGGGGAGGGTGGAATCCCTCTGTTTAGATTCACGGAGCTTGTTTCTGTGTATCTCTCCAGGAACACCTGGAGGGGGGAAGGGAAAAGGTTTATTTCCCTTTGTTGTGAGACTCAAGGGATTTGGGTCTTGGGGTCCCCAGGGAAGATTTGGGGGGACCAGAGTGCCCCAAAACACTCTAATTTTTTGGGTGGTGGCAGCTTTACCAGGTCCAAGCTGGTAACTAAGCTTGGAGGTTTTCATGCTAACCCCCATATTTTGGACGCTAAGGTCCAAATCTGGGACTAGGTTATGATACCCTCTGCCTGGGGTTACGGGTGGAAGGAGTACAGTGTAGAGCAATGTCAGTCATACACCGCTCCTGTGCTGGAGCTTTCACCTGGGGGTCATTGTGGCTTCTTTATACTGCTGCAAGTCACTGGTGACATATATAGGGGTCAGAATGAGCACCAGGATATGGTCCAATGTGTATTAATTTGATCATCATAACTGAGGATATCTGAATTTAATGTATTCTGTCACTTGGAGTTAAAAAAATTCTGAATACTGCCAACAAGATAGTAATCTTAAATTTCCAGACCACCACACTGGTAAAACTGACTAACTCATTGCTGTAAGATATAATTGAGAACACGTGAAGCAGGATTTGAAGGATTACACATGTATGGTTTAGAAATGTCCACAGTTCAAATGAAAAATATGGATATAAACCCTCATGCATCAGAGCATAAACTAGCCATTACCTAACTAGGAAGAAACATTATAGGCATAGTAATCTTCTGTAGAGAGTTTTGAACCTTCACCTGAAGAATTGAAGTGATCACTGCCCGAGACTGGTTGGTGGACTAGATGGATGGCTGGTTTTCATCCTGTCTAGCAATTTTTTTGTTCTTAAAAGAGCAGAAAATGACATCTTTATATCTCATGTTGTTCATTTCCTTAACCAGAATATCCAGATGACTGCACAATTTATTATGTATCGCAAACAGAACAAGAGAAGACCCAGTTTAGTGGCACTGGAAGTGGAACCATTACTTGTGAATGAAGAGGATTCATAACGTTTCTGTCTCTTTATACTGTTATTTTTTCAATAAAGTTTACATTTGGAGAACTTGAAGATTTTTCACAGAGTAAAGATTAAAATTGCATCGGGACCAAGCTTATCGTCAGTGGCTTGTTCTTGTAATATTGTGAAGATACTACAAAAGAAAATATTTAATGTCTACTGTACAGTGGGTGCTAAGATGGCACATGTAATCAACACATTTTCTTCTGAATTACTCCATTTTAGTCTTTTGTCTCCTGCAATGTGTTTTGTTCTACAGTGAGGAGTGCTCTAGAAATACCTAGAATATATGATCTCCTGGTATATTCCATATTGTAAAGTAACTCAGAAGAGTGCTGGATAATACTATTGTAATTCAATGCAGATATTTCTCAACCTAGCAAGCTGTTGCAGCAAAAGGTAGTATAACTAAACTGCAAATGCTAAGGTCATGTGAACATTTTTAATCCTGCCACCATATGTAAACAGCAGGTCTATATTTTGACATATATAGCTCATTAATGATAACATGGAACTATAAAGTCACCAGCTGAAATTCACCCATGTGCCACAAGTCCTTTCAAGGCATACATATCACTTAAGGTTTTTTAAGCCTTTAGAATAGCGTCATGTATAGGCCTTGTGTGGTCTCTCCATACAGGGCTGAATTTCAGCCACCTCGAGGAGAATGAAGCCTTTAAATGCCTTTAATTGAGTGATTTTAATCCAAAGGCCAAATTTTGAACGCATAAGCACATGTAATGGGTCTGTTCATGTAATTCCCATTAAAATAATTGGGAATTCACACACAGTCTAATACAGAATTTTACTCCCGTATTTGTTCTGTTCTTGGTGTGTGCATGTTACTTTCATTAAGATAATACCTGTTTAGTGCATGTTGTGTAGAATGTACTTATAAATTACTGTATATCTACATTTTGCACAAGCTTCCTTTCTTTTCAGCCTTCTGCATATATATGGTCTAATCATTAGAAATTAGAGATAAGACTGCATTTTTTTTGCAAATGCAGTATTACTGGGAGGTATGTCTAATATACTTTGAGCAATATAGACAAGGATAAATAAATTATTTTATCCAAAATGTGTATTGAAGACTAACTAAACTTTTTTGCTGACAAAAACTGCCATAACATTGTCAACAAAAGAATTTTCACCCTTTGAAAAGTCTAAATGTTGTCTCTCTTCATATAGATTATTCAGCATTTTCCTTTTGTATAAATTCTGATAACTATGTTAAAAGGGACACTCAATTTGAAACATATCCTATTTACAAAATAATAGTTTCAATTATTGCATCTGCCCCTGAGTTCCCCTGCTAAATTTTGTGGTTTTACATTTTCTAAATTTTAAATCCTTTTCTATCTTGCTTTGTGACATCTGTATAAAACGAGAAAAACATTTAACTGTAGGGAAACTGTCTATATGGTAAGTGCTGTCAAATGTACAGACTAAAAATAAAAAATTAATTGTTCACCTCTGTAACCTCTCACTAGAGTTTAAGTATTACTTCTAAAAACAAGGTAAAGATCAAATAATTTTTAAATTAAAACATAAAATCTCCAATTGAAGTTGGAATGATCTAATCACTGCGGCAGTATTCTATGTGAACGTTAACTACATTCTGTGACCTTGTTAGAGCAAGTTAAAAATCAATGATTAGTCCACAAAACCTAAGACTTTGAGGATAGTATGATAATATTACATATTGTAGGTAGCACAAAATAGCATTGTATGTACTGTAAATAGTTACAACAGTTCTATATTGTGTAATACTGTATGTGATACAGTAAATATTGACTGGTCAATGTAATTAACATCTTTTTTACTCAGCAATAATTTAGGGTTTTGGTTTGTGGTTTTAAAGTTGCCACAACAGCTAAGAAATGCTCAAGTAGTGTGCTAGTGGAATTATCCCAACGAGTATCTTGTAAGTATTCCTCCAAGTGCTTTTAAGATACATACCCTAATAGGGCAAGACACTTCACTTGACTTTAGTGTGGCTTTGTGTGGGCACCTGGGATCAGTCCGCTTGGAGAAGTTTGCAGAATCAGGCCCTTAGCACATATTTGAGATGAGTATATATACTTCCTGATTTCTTAAACTGTTGGGAGAGTGGGTTAGAATTTGACCTTTCCAGTGCATAAATTCAGAAACAATTTATCTTACTTGTAGATTTATATGCTGTATTTAAGAGATTACCCAAAAATCTTCCCTTGCTGATGATTTAAACTGTATCGTGTTACTTTTTAATGCAGTTAACATTTGTTCTTGCATCATTGCTTCAAGGATTATCTTCCCTTTTCATTACTATATGTAATCCTGTTTTGTGTTGTGTGTACTGTGTCTATATTGCTGTGGTTTATTGAAACAACAAAATATAGGTGATACAAAATTTACTGTGATTTAGTTTAGAAATATTGAAAGATAATTTAACATCTTAATATATAACAATATTAAATATTGTCATTATTTATTGTGTGTGCATGCCCATGTGTATATATTTAGGACACTACCATTTTAATTGAATACGTTTCCTTTGATAAAAATAGGTGTCAAGGTCAATCTTTTGCTGTAACTGTTAACCAGATAAATAGTTATCATGTATTTCTAACAGTGTTTTTTATTTCATATTAATATATAGGGATTCAGTTCAATCAGTGCACTGATCATCTCTTTTGCCAATCCCATGGTTATTCTGTTTTCCGAGACAGATCCTTCACTGATGTAAATCAGCATAGCTCTGTTGAAATCAGTGGAATATACTCTAAATGAGGATCTATCCTGGACTATTTCTTGTTTGTTAATTTGAAAGAGTGTGAAATAAGGCATGTAACATCCAGCATAGCTACTTGGGGAAGAAAAGAAAGCTGACTTAATCTCCTTGCTCTGTTCCACTAATTCTTCCCTGACGCTTCTTGTAATCCAAGATTAATAGCATTGTTTTCTTGTTTACTGTCATGAAAATCTGATTAACTAAAGTAGGCATCTAAAATGTCTCTAGGGCTCCCTGTATAGGGCATACCTACCTAAACTAACACTCTTCAGCCTAAATCTGAGTGACCTCCAAGGTCATTGCACAGTGTTTCCAATTACTTGTGTCAATAAAGGAGGCAGATACTGAACTGCCTCTAACCATCTCCTGAAGTTTATCCTCACAAATTTTCTAAAATTCTTTTTATGTCCCCTCCCAAACTGTCAAAATAGCCTAGAATAAGTGGTTTAGCTACAACCATAGGAAACATCAGGCAAAAGCTGCTGCTGCTTGACTCCTTTATGATCTCATAGTTCCCTATTCCTATTAATTTAATGTTTACTTTATACAACCACTTATGGAAGCACTGAAGAAAGGTAACATGAGCTCCACAGCAATCCAAAATCCTCCAGAGGGTAATTTTTTTTTTTGCTTCTGCAGCCCTCTTTTCCTTACAGATGCCATAAACCAGACAAAAAACACAAACATTTGAGATTATCTTCAATTTAAATGTCAGAGATTTAAATTTTGCTTCTCCATTTGTCAACCTTACCATGACTAATGACTGATTGTCCAACAGATCCTTGCGCACCTGTACCAATTCCAAAAGGACTCTCAAAAACTTCAAAACACTAGATATCAGGCAATAGGTTCCTGGTGTCGAATTCTGCCCTCACATCCACAATTACAGTTCTGATTAACATTAATATGAGGAAGATTGGGCCCTTGATGTCCAAATAAATAACAATTCTTAGTGTCTGACAGCCTTGGAAGCTTAGAAGTTTCTCAGTTCAGCAAACCTCTTTTGCTATCATACTGAAAGAAGACCAGGGCTCTTCCTCATCTTTTTGTTCAATAGCCATAATATTAAAAGATTAAGAATGGTTTGAAAGAATGGGAGAATGGCATGCTCTCTTACCTACCAGACTCTTCATTGGAGCAGTTCTCTTTCTCTAATAAGAAGACAACGCAGTGGTTACATGGTAATTACTCCCCATTTACAGAATCAGGTAGAATTTACAGGTTTTTTCCTGTTCCAAGGTAGTTATATACTTACCTATAGATTATTTTCTTCTGTACTTAACTGTTAGGGCTTTTTTCCCCAGATGAAGGCAGTAATTTTTCCAACTTTTACTGTAGTAATTGCCCCAACAGTAAAATGTGAGATTTATAGAGCTTTCATTAGTACATAAGAAGCCTAAAGGTAGAAATGCTAGCATTAGAGAAATTGTATTTATTCATAAAGAGTGACCCTCACTGACTACCTTATAGATAGGTCTGTGGGATGTAATATGCAGCAAATCCACCTGGCTACTCTTCCTACTTCTTCTTAAGCAATTACTTAAATGCTATTTCCATTCCTCATTGCAGAGTTGCCTTGTTATAGGGAGTGTTTCCCATCATGCTTTTCTGGAAGGCTGGCCTTTTAAATAGGGTAGAGTCAAGTAACTGCATGCTGAAATGGCTATTTTGTAACTATCTACCATATTTCTTCTTCTTGCTGGTAAGTAAAAGAATTCTCTTTAATTTCCCCTTCCTTATTTCTAACTAACTGGTGTGTGCTGTGAGGATGAGGAAGAACCCTCAAATTTCTTCTCTTTTTGCTTAAAAGATGGCTCCTTTTAATGAACTTAAGAGATAATACTTGTGCTAATTACTGTAATGATTATTACAGATAGCTGAGGTAACAGCCTCTCTGCCAACACTGAGGAGGGACAGGAAGGTAAAGCACTTGGGTATCATCAGTTCCTTTTCTAATTGAGAAATCTTGGCTCCAGAGGGAGAAATGCCTTCACTTTTCTGGTTGCCCTGAGTTTCCACCATATTTCCAAGGTATGTAGGCTAGAGTCCATTATTTTGTCTTCCAAGTACCCCCTGCCCTCTCTACAGAAGTTACAGACTATTTAGAGGATGGGGGTTGGAAGACATGTCTATGTATTATATAGCTATAAAGGAACTAGCATTCATACTGAAAAGGGGGGAGGGGAGTCAATTTAACTGAAGTAGCATATAACCTTGATAGAAAGCAGATTTTGTCAGTAACCATAGTATTGGAGGGCTCTGTCTCTTTTTTTTTTTCCTTTGTTCACTGTCTATAGTTGATATTTCACCCCTTATCCTTAGTGATTTTATGCTAAATTCATTTTATCCTTGTACTGGGGCTTTCTTGAAGCCATATATGATATTAGCTTTGCGTCATGCTGGCTTGAAGATCTGAATAGCATCCTGGTCTTGACTGGATACATATAGAGCAGGGTTCATGCTGGAAAAATACATAAATTGCACTTTAGGTTACTTAGCTTCCCTTATAAATGTACCCTCACATCATTCCAAGATGCAGATATCTGTGCTGTGATTTTCTTAAAGGGCTGCAGTCTATTAGTCAAGGCCTTGTGGCTTGCACATTAAAATACCCACATGAGCCCAGGATTTTGATGTTTTCAAACTGCACAGTTTCTTACTAGGCAGTTAAAATCAAAAGACCACAAATACAATCTAGGTGACAACAAGGAAAAGACACGTAAGATGCTGAGGTCAACAGCAGCGGTTAGTCATTCTATCCCCCTATTCCTCCCAGTTAGTTACTCCATGCAGCAGACTTCCTGAGGCACTTCACCCTCAGTCTGGTCAGTACCTGCATTTCATCAGCCACTATTTAATCTAGCCCTATAGTAGCACCTGCCAAAGTAACCAGACTAAAGTCCTTCCTCTACTAAAAATATTTCTCCTGCTGGTTTCTTATGTAAAGGATTTTGGAAATTATTAATCTTCACATAAAATAATTCAGTTGTGTGTATGGGTGCCAGATTTGTATAACTTTTGGTGGTGCCCTGAATGGGTCCAAGCAGAGATGTCTCATCCATAGGACAGACCAGGGAACCACCCCAGGCCCTGTGCTTTGGGGATCCCCCATGCTTCAGGGGGATGTGGGGTCCTGAGGGGTCAGCAGTGGGCCTGGCGCTGGCAGCACTGAGCAACCTGGCACCAGGCCACCCTGGATCCCACATCGCCCTGAAGCACGGGGGCTCTCAAAGCATTGTAAGCCCAAACACTGGTGGAGCCGGGCCCATGTTCTTAAACATACGTTGCTGCCTATGCTTTTGTGTGATTAAGGAGTTTGGTTAATGCTCCCAAGCTTTGTATTCCTTTTAAAGGGCACAGGTCAGTTTAACTTTTTAGGAAAGCAGCACTTGGTTCTGAAGCTTTTGCTGCAGCTCAGAATCTTGTCCAGGGAGAAATGAGTGTGGAGCCCTACCCTACAAAGAAAGGAGAGAGAAGGGGGGTTTTTGCCAGCTGGGAAGCAGTGGTTATGTAACTGTTCCATTCATATCCTAGTCAGACTAATGCAGACAAAATGACAACATTGTATTTGAGTTTGTATTCTAAGTAGTGCTTAAGGAAGGCTCTTCGTGTGCTGATGCTCTTTCTGACTGACTCCCAGTGGGCAAACATAGCTTAATGAGGGTTCCAGATGCCTATTTGCAGCCTGCCAGAGATGTAGCTTTGCATAAAAAAATCTTGTGCATTATGTGTTTCTGATGGTGTCCATGTTTATCACTTCCTAGTAAAACTAGGGCATTCAATAACTTGTTTAAATGTTAACTAATTTTCAAGTTGCAGCCTATTTTAGAGCCTTAGCACTAAGAAATATGGAATATGATTGTTTTCAGATTGCTGATAGCCTAGCAAATGTGATCCAGAGCGAGGCCGGAATGCTTTGGTTTTTCAAGATATTTTATGCAGACTGTTTAAGGTTGCAGGGAGCAAGAGGAAGTTTTCAGGATTCAGATGCTGAGTTCTGTTCATGATGTTTGGGCTGAATTCTATGGAACAGAACACTTCCCTCAACCCTACCCAGCTATGGGTAGGGCACTTCGAGCTAGGGTCAGGGTTCCTATGGGTAGGGTGCTTGGAGCTAGGGTCAGGGTTCCTATGGGTAGGGCTTCCCGCCCTAGGGTTAGGGTTCCTATGGGTAGGGCGCTTGGAGCTAGGGTTAGGGTTTCTATGGTTAGGGTGCCCCGCCCTTGGGTTCGTGTTTCTATGGGTAGAGCGCTTGGAGCTAGGGTTAGGGTTCCTATGGGCATTGATGAGCTGCCATAATATTAATAACTGGTTCCCTCCTCCTCATCCCATGAGGAGGTCATGCCCCCCTGGGACTCCTGCCCCATCCAACCCCCCCACGTTCCTTGACAGCCTCCCCCCCGCCCCCGACTGCTGTTCCATGCACCTCCATCCCCTGTCCCCTGACTGCACCCTGCCACCCCATCCAACCCCTGTTCCTTCCTGAGTGCCCCCCCGGGACCCTTGCCCCCATTCAATCCCCCTGTTCCCTGCCCTCTGACCGCCCCGACACTGATCCACCCTCCCCAACTCCCCTACCCTCTATCCAACACCCCCTCCATGCTCCCTGCCCCCCTTAGCACACTGCCTGGAGTTGGGGGGCTAATGCTGAAGTTAGGAGGCTGAGGCCGGAATCGAGGGGGCCCAGCTGGCTGGGGTCAGGGGCTGAGGCCGGAGTCATGCGGCGCCTGGAGCCCTCCTCGCACCCCTGCACCAGCGCACCTGCGGGAAGTCGCTGCTTCCTTCTCAGCTTTCCCAGGTTTCCCACGTGAACAGATGTTTCATGGGAAGCCAGGGACAAGGGGGAGAAGTTTCAGGAGTGTTCAGGGGAGGAGTGAGATGAACTGGGGCCAGGGGAAGGGCAGGGAGCTGCTGGGGCTTTCATGGGACAACTGGTTCTAAAAGGGCTTCTAAATTTAACAACTGATTCCCCCGAAGCGGTGGGAACCGGCTCCAGCTCCCCACTGGCCCTGCACCTGGAGAGGGACCCTCTGAATATGTCTCCAACTTCAATAGAGAAAGGGGATTCCTCCATTTGTATGCAGCATCCAGGGCCAGCTCTAGCCATTTCGCCGCCCCAAGCATGGCGGCAAGCACTCTGCTGCTCACCGGTCCCGTGGCTCTGGTGGACCTCCCGCAGGCATGCCTGCGGATGCTCCACTGGAGCCGCGGGACCAGCAGACCCTCCACAGGCACGCCTGCTGGAGGTCGAAAGGTCTACCGGAGCTGCCTGCTGCCCTCCCGGCAACCAGCAGAGTGCCCCCCCCCACGGCATGCTGCCCCAAGCACAGGCTTGGCGCGCTGGGGCCTGGAGCCGGCCCTGGCAGCATCTCATACTGCCCACCTCCTTTCTTCCTCCTTCCCCCATCCCCTGTAGAGGCCTTTCCATGCAATCTGGCCTCTGTGGGTAAAGGGTTCTGGAGAGAAGCTATGGGAGACTGGGGGACACACAGTCCTTCCTCTACAAGTCAATGTCCAATTGCATTTATCTCCCTCCTGGAGAGCTTGTTGGGGCTTCTCATAAAAGTTTGGAGGATCCGGCCAAAGCTCTCTGAGTGAATTTATATGGTCAACCCGTAATACAATCACTTGAAAAAAGAGGGTTTACACTGAAAACTCAGGCAAACTCTTAACGTTAACACTGTGAACAGGGATGCTATAATAATTGGTAAGTACTGTGTCTGATGCACTGTAATGATTCAGTAGATCACATTGTCAGGTCCTGTGTTTAATTTTTCTGGTCCACCAAATGTCATAGTAAATTTGGGCTCCCTGCAGATTTAATTCTTTTTTATTTCTGTATAAGTGTAAAAGTAACTGTCACTAAATGTGGCAGCTGGGCCCTGGGATTTTTTTTAAAGGGTACATTTGTAGACAGAATTCCTAGAACTGATCATATTCCATTATTTGAAATGACTCTAAGCTGTGAGGCCTCATTACTGTGAAAATGACTGTTGAATTTTTCCTTTGAATTCTGGTTCATGAGTATTTCCAGCCAATTCTTTTGACATTCAAAGTATTAATAGGTCCCTGTTTTACTAGGAAAAGTAAATCCAACTGTTTGTGTTGTGCTTTTTTTTAACGAACAGGGATTTTTTTCAATGTTCATTTCCTGTAGTATTTGAGTACCAGTCCAAATGGTTACTTTCTAGATGTTGTCAATATATGATATGCACTTCTGAGGCATTTATCCCCCTACTGTTGAGGTGGGCACCATGCTAGGTCCCAAACTGCTTATAAATTACTATGTTAGTTGGGAGAAGGCCAATTTAATCCAACTAGGTATTTCCCCTAATGATAAACAATTAAAATCAAGCTGTCTGGTTTTAGATCCTAACAATTGCCTTAGACAAAGTGATTAAATATCAGTATTAATAATCAGTAAAATAGATTAAATTATTTACTGAGAAATCTGAAACTGAGCTAGAGATTGAACTGGAGTCTCTATTCCTGAAGGGACAGAAGCTATTTCAACTTCATTGTTGTTCACCTCTCACTCTCTGAGGCGTATAATTTCAGTGCTGGCTGGGCATTTAGCAATGCACTACCCACTGATGTTAATGAAGCCATATAACTACTAATTAGCACTTGCTGTATATAGCACTTCAAAAGCAGAGTCCTAGATTAAAGCCAGAAAGAACCTTAAATCATCTAGTCTGACCTCTCTATCGTGGCCACAGAATGTCACCAGTTATCCCTGCTTTGAGTCTAATGACTTCTGTTTGGTTAAAACGTATCTTGCAGAAAGGCATTCAGACTTGATCTGAATACGTCCAGAGATGGACAATCTGCCACTTCCTGTAGCAGCTTGTTCCACTGGTTCCCCACTGTTAGTGGGGAAAATCTGGGCTTTATTTTGAATTTGTCTTGCCATAACTTCCAGTTGTTGGGGTTTTGTTTGTGTGTGTTCTGCTTTTCTCCATTAGGTTAGAGCTCTTTAAAATCTGGTATTTTCTCCTCATGAAGGTGCTTAGACATTCAAATCTTCTTTTTGATAAACTAAAGAGATTGGGTGCACGCTCTCTCTTCCTACAAGGCATTTTTGTAGCCCCCAAATAATTTGTCCCTTCTCTGCAACCTCTCCAATTTTTCTTTTTTCACCCATAGCATCTCAGCCAGAACACAGAGTTGGTTTCTCCACTATAATCCCTAAATCGTAGAGTAAATACTTTCCAAGATACAGTCCCCTATTCTTTAGGTATGGCCTATACTCTTGGCTCCTAGATGTACGACCTTGTGTTTGGCTGCATCAGAATGCATTTTGTTTGAATGGGCCCAGTTTACCAAAAACATCTAGATAACACTGTAGGACTGTCCTGTCTTCCTCATTATTTACTACTCTGCCAGGTTTTGTCATGCACACATTTTCTCGGCAAAGATTTTATATGGACTTCTACAACATTGACTGAGCTGTTTTGAAAAATTAGTTTCACAAATTAAAAAGGACATTTTGAAGTTTCCATTTGGAAGTGTTCAAAATGGACCATAATGCAGAATATTATTTTTATTAAAAATTCAATTTCTAAAAAAGGCCACTTTCCTATGAACTCTTCACTCAATACAGCTGATTAAAACATCTTTTTTTGGCATGATCAGCCATCTAGGGGTGTTGTGAGGATTAGTTAAATACTTTATGCCCATTTTATAAATGAGGAAACTGAGGTACAGAGTTGAATGGATTATGGTCAATATCAAAGTTAGGATTAAAATTTAGGCAGGGTCATCTTAAACTTTTAAGCATTATAGCAAATGGCTTATCCAGGCCATGTGCTCATGTTGGCTTTTCAACTATGTGTCAGTTGTCCTTACTTCATCTCTAACTCAGGCAGTCATAGGGGGAGGGAAACTCTATCAACCCCCTCCTCAACCTCCCTCCCCTCGCCCCCCCCCCACTGCCCTGTCCTAGGCAGCAAGGCTGGAAAAGTTTGCAGCCAGTTTCCTAGTACTGCACCATCCCACTACAGGAATAGAGAGAAAAGACAAAATTCCTCTCTGACTGTGGTACTGGAGGTAGAGCAATAGGTTCAGACCACTGTGCTATTCAGGATCAAAGAGGAGCCTCTTCTGGCCTCTTTGTATGGTAGTAGGGCGAGGAAAAGCTAATACTTGCAACTTTGTTGGGAACAGGTCTGGTATGAGGAAGAAAGTGCTGCTCTTCCCTGCTCCAGTGTGCAGAGGACTACTGACAGTGGGAAGAGAGCACTGCCCTGTAGGCTATTGATGCCAGCAGCTGAAGTATGTTGTGTGAAGCCAGAGGATGAGAAAGATACAGTGCTCACAGTAGTCTGAAAAAAGTGTTTGGTGGAGGGGGTGGGGTGCCTATCCTAATCTGGGAGCAGCAGCTAAAAGACTGTTTAAAGTGCCCCACCCAGTGACTTGGCTTGATTTAAAAGAAAATTCCTTTTTTGGCAGGATTTGTGACCCTTCCCACATTAAGCACCGTGTACACAATGGGAAGAGGGTTTGAGCAGCAGAAAGAAGAAAAGTGACTAAATAATATACAGTGGTGATGCTTAAGCTGCCTCTTTCCCCTGCCCCCCCCCCATTTTGTTACTTCAGTATTGGAGAGTAGCATTGCAAATGCTGAGGAAATGGCACATGTAGCAAAACTGTAAAGATTTTAAGGGGAGTCAGCTTTTGTGAGGGACACTGGAAGGAAATAGAATGGAAATGGAAAAGAAGGATCAGCACTCTCCAAAGAGGAGAGATGGGAGCAGAAATGGTGGGTATATCTCATATGGGAGAGGGAAGAAGCCACCCTGCCAGAAGCAACACCCCTTATCTGTGACTGATAGATTTTTCTGGCGGCATCATTGCCTAACTGGGGTGACTGTGCACATCAAGCCAGTCAAACATGTTGAATATATATTTCTAAATGGAGGGAAGTAAATGCAGCTTTTCTGTGGTCTTTGTCAAAGAGCCGACTGGATGGGGCAGCAACATTGTGGAGATATTTATTCATTAGGGTGACCAGATGTCCCAATTTTATAGAGACAGTCCCAATATTCAGGGCTTTGTCTTCCATAGGCACCTGTTATCCCCATCCTGATTTTTCCCACTTGCTATCTGGTCACCCTATGCTCCATGTTCAAAAAGGCTTCTTGAAAATGCAAAGCAGAGTTTAATAACCACCCATGCAAACAAAGAAACATGGAATGCGTTTTCAAAGCTGCCTTCCACTTGCCACTTATGAAGCACCCTTTCTTTGATGCTATAATGCCGTTTATGTTTAGGTTGCTGTGGTGAAGTTTGGGAAGTACTTTGAATGCTTTTTTCCCTGCGGTAGCTTAAAGTGCAAGGAGTGAATTTTAAAGAAAAATGTTGAATTCTTTGGCTGCTTCAAAGATACTGTGTCAACATACAAATATAGAGAAGCTGAACATTTTAAGATGCTTGTTTGATTTCCTATAATGTATAATTGCAGCAAATGGTAATGGAAATAAACAATGGGTTTTCATCTCCTACTTGCTCTTTTCAACAGTTGTCAGTAAATCAATATTCTAAGGTTTTATACATCCCATTAAAGTTGCAACAGGCAAACTCCTCATTTGCATTGCCAAAAAAAAGATGACACTTATGGTCCTTTACTATTTGAAGGCGTTTTCCAGCTTTCCAGATATTCAGCAGATTTTTGGTACTAATGTACTGAAAATGTGTCTCCACCGATCATTGCTCCTGATGCAGGACAGTGGAGACCATGTTGAAAATTTTAGAGGATTACATTTCCAGTGATGAAATGTCCATATTTTAACATTTTTTATTTAAAAAAAAAAAAGACTGCCTGCACTGGGGCTTGTACTAGAGCCAATTTCCTAAGATTCACAATATGACAAGCTAGAAAAGAGAGCATGTATTTCTTCACCATGCTTCTCGCATCTGCATTTGTTTGCTTGTTTCTACAAATAACTCCTGATATATTGTTTAAGTGCAGAAATGTGTTCTGATTTAAGCATGTAACAAAGTGATAGAAACATTCGTTCTTGAACTTTGGCAGCCTAACTGGCTTTCATTTCTGGCCATTTCCCTCGTAAATTCATGCTTGTCCTCTTTTGCTCTTCCAGCCAATGCAGAGCATATTTGGTGACTGCACAGCTACGCTCTACTCCGGTAAACACTTATATGCATGAAGACTTACTTTCCTTGCTTGCTGCCTGGATTGGGGATCTAATTAGTATTCCCTTACAAAATCTAATGTTTTAGAGTTGCAGAGGGGTTCTAGAACTTTCCTAGTGTAGACATCTTGTTAAGATACAAATCTTCTCATAAAAATGTTGCTGCCCTGAGAATTGACTCAGTGAAGCAGAGCACAGTATTATTGTATTTCCCTGGGTTATGGATGAGAGGATTGTATGAGGTGATTCAGTATTTGCTGGATTTAATTTTCACTTATTTTTATTTGACCCGGACATAGATTTATTGAGTCAATGATGTTGAAGAATACATATGACTTGTTTGGAGAGTGGATCTTCATGTGCAGCCTTCTCTCTTCCCATTCATTCTTTGAGCTGCGGGCAAATGAAAGAGCACTGAGAGCGAACATTCAAGTGTTGAATGTTCTTTCCTGGTATATTTGTATGTCCACTTTTTAAAATATGGACCCTATTTAGTATAAAAGCTTTTGTCAAATCTTAATGTTCCACAGCCCAATATACAATAATAGGTATATCTCCATATATTATCTCCTAGAACTGAAAGGGCATTGAGTCCAGCTCCCTGCCTTCACTAGCAGGACCAAATACTGACTTTTGCCTCAGATCCCTAAATGGCCCCCTCAAAGATTGAATTCTCAACACTGGGTTTAGCAGGCCAATGCTCAAACCACGGAGCTATCCCTCCCAGCCCTCGTCCAGACTAACCCGCGGCATCGGCGGGTTAAAATCGATTGCTCGGGGATCGATATATCGCGTCTAGTCTGGACGCGGTGTATCGATCCCCGAGCGCGCTTACATCGATTCCGGAACTCCATCAATCCGAACGGAGTTCCGGAATCGACATGGAGAGCCGCGGACATCGATGCAGCGCCGTCCAGACTGGTGAGTACCTCGATTTTAGAAATTCGACTTCAGCTACGTTATTCACGTAGCTGAAGTTGCGTATCTAAAATCGATTTTAATTTCTAGTCTGGACGTGGCCCCAGAGTATGGTAGAACCTTAGTTATGAACACCATGGGAATGGAGGTTATCTGTAACTCTGAACAAAGTGCAGTTCTGGATCTCCCTACTCAGCCCAGGCATGAGTTTGCAAGCTTGTCTATGGGCTTGTCTAAATGGCCCCACCTCCAGAAAACACACATGCTAGGAACTTTAATCTTTTTCAAAATTTCTACGTTTAGACCAATATTGGTCATTTTTTGTGTGTTTGGTCATAATTGTGATTGTATTGTAGTGCTTCTATATTTTCTCTCACAGTTTATTGCTGTTGCAGTAGTGGACGAGGCTTAGAAAGGCATAATGGCTGCCCCAAAGAGCTTACAATATAAATCAAAACATTTTCATTGTAGCAAGCGTTATTTGATCAGACTTCAGCTTTTTGCCACTTTAAGGTCTGGCAGAGGTCCCAGTGGCAGAGCCTCCATGACAGAACAAACTACAACACAATGAAAAGGCTACAACCTCATTTATGCAAGGGTCCCTTAAAGAACCAGCCTTTATAGAGATTATCCAGAGGGCTGTATTTATTCAGTACCTCTTCTTAGGAGTCCTCCTGACTGAGCCTTGTTGGTAATTTAAGCTCTGTACCTTGTCTATCCAATGGACAGCGGCAAAACACCACCCAACCTCTGAGCAGAATCTTTCTGGAGTACGAGGGACTTTCCTGGTTCAGGAAGGTGATAGGCTGCCTGGCCCAGTTGTGCTCAGTTGGGCCCATCGAGTTCTACTCAATGCTCAGTTATGTATTTTTGTTGGTAGCTCAACTGCTTTGTTCAGTTCCTTCTTGCATACTGGATAAAAGCAATTTAATATTGGTAATTCTTATGGAATTTTAATGAGCTGTTGGGTTTTTATATCTCTGCTTCTGCCTCCTCTTCATAATATTTATGAAGAGCAACTACACTAAATATTTCCCTATTATCCTTTGTAGATTCTTTGCAGTCTCATTTTCCTTGGCTTCCTTTGTGCCCTAGTGATCTAGATGAGAAGTCTCTCTCTCTCTCTCTCTCTCTCTCTCATCTAGGATACAGCTACCTGATACCCTGAAATTTTTTTTTCAGAGTAAGAGCACCTGTATTCCCCTTTCATGGTCCCTTCAGGGCACCCACTCAGTTTTTGGCTCCCACTCATCACCTCTCTTGAGTGGAAACATGTGTCTCTCCCACTCCTGACTGGGGTTTTAAGGCTGCACAGTTTTCTGCCTTACACTGCAATATCTCCAGCAAGCCAGTTGGGCTAAAGGCCAGCCCCTGTGCTTTGCTTTCCCTCCAAGGACTATGAACAGTATATTGCCAGCAGTTACAAGCTACCACACTGCTCTTTCTAAAAGAGCACATTTATTATTATGGCAAAAGTATTAGAAAACACACAAAAATAAGATTCAGGGTAGCAGCCATGTTAGTCTGTATCTGCAAAAAGAACAGGAGTACTTGTGGCACCTTAGGGACTAACATTTGAGCATAAGCTTTCGTGGGCTACAGCCCACTTCATCAGATGCATGCAGTAGAAAATACCTTAGGAAGATATATATAATATACACAGAGAACATGAAACAATGGGTGTTACCATACACACTAAAGTTCCTATACACATGCTAAAAGCTTCAGAGGTCACCCATATGTCTTATAGAGCTCTAGTAGGCCAAAGTCTTTCCAACCCTTTCACAAGAGTTGGGGCCTTGAACAGAAGGTCCTATCTGTTCCCTGGATCAGAAAGATGGCCTTGACTAAGTGTGTTTGTTTGTTTTTGTTTGTTTGGTTTGTTTTTTTAAACACAGCCTTTTTAAGACAAAAGCTCTTTCTTTGTTTTCCTAGCCTCTCTGGTAGGGTTGCTAACTTTCCACTTGCACAAAACCAAACACCCTTGCCCTGCCCCCTCTGAAGCCCTACCCCTCCAAGACCCTGCCCCTCATTCACTCACTTTTAAAGGCAGAGGCTGGGGTGCAGGTGTAACCAGGGTCTGTCAGTGTTATCAGCAGGCCATATCAAACTGGGGACTTCTGGAGCTTAGTGCATGTACTTTAACTATTCTTTGTTTAAAAAAAAACAGCTAGCCCACATGATAAACAAATATCCTTCTAATTCTATACAGAATACTGACAATGTTAGTATAATTACTTTAAGTGGAAGTTGTCAAAGCAGGTACCACCACAGTTGTAACCTGAATTACAAATAAATTGTTCAGGGGTAAATACAGAAGTAAGACAAGTTACATTTAAAAAAATTAAGTATTTCAAAATCACTGATATTTTTATATCGAGAAATATTGACCAATGGCTGATTTGGAGAAGATTTTAATCATTGACCACTAGATGGAGCAATTGCAATTCCATAGTGAAATAACTTTTTAAAAAACCTGTTTATACAGCCTCCATGTAGACTTTCAAGAGGGACTCTGCATCCCCTGAAGACAGTATTCCTTTTCTCTTCTGCTTTGATATATTTCTCCAGCTCTTCTCAGGACAGAGTAACTCTCCCGTGGCAAAATACATTTGTATGGCTGTATCTAAACAAGATTTTTTTTAACATGCCATATATCACTGTTCTGTGTGTACCCTTTTGAACTTGGGGCTGGTGCTGTGCTTTACAAGATGCTTATCTGGGCCATCTGCTGATATTTGCCTGATTAACAGGCCTCTTCTCCTTTGTGTTGCTGATCACTACAACACAAGGTGTTCAGTTAACCTGCAGGGCATGAGCTAGGCAAACACCACCAGGTTGGTCTGAAGAGCATTCATTCCATCCCCTGAATCTGTTTACTTGGCACTTTCTCTTTCCATTTTAAACAGCTGCTTTGCACAGAGTAGCCATCTCTTACAGCTATAGTAACCTGTCCAAGCCAGGCTAAGTCTCTCTACTCTACAGTTTTCAAGTTCTCCATTCTTACTGGGAATTAGGATGTAATCACAGAAGTGGGAGACAGAGTTTAACAGAGTACCTCTTTTCATCTATTGTGGACAAAATACATAGATCAGATGCTTAATTTTTACTTTCATTTTTTTTATCTTGCCATTCTCAGGGATAGGTTTTGGGACCACTCTTATTTAATCTTTTTATTACTGACCTCAGCACAAAAGGTGGGAATGTGCTAATAAAGTTTGCGGATGACACAAAGCTGGGAGGTATTGCCAATACAGTGAAGGACCGGGATATCATACAGGAAGATCTGGATGACCTTGTGAACTGGAGTAATGGGATGAAATTTAATAGTTAAAAGTGCAAGGTCATGCATTTAGGGATTAATAACAAGAATGTTTATTATAAGCTTAGGGGAGTTGAAACAGGTCCCATATAAGGAGAGATTAGAGGCTAGGACTCTTCCTCTCGGAAAAGAGGAGACTAAGGGGGGATATGATAGAGTTCTATAAAATCATGAGTGATGTGGAGAAAATGGGAATAAGTAAATTAACTTTTCCTTATCTACAAGTCAAGAACTAGGGGTCACCAAATGAAATTAATAGGCAGCAGGTTTAAAACAAATACAGGGAAGTTCTTCTTCACGCAGCGCACAATGAACTTGTGGAACTCTTTACCTGAGGAGGTTGTGAAGGCTAGGACTATAACAGCGTTTAAAAGAAAACCACCATGAATTTATCCAGTTAAGTCCATTAATGGCTATTAGCCAGGATGGTTAAGGAATGGTGTCCCTAGCCTCTGTTTGTCAGAGGATGGAGATCACTTGATCATTGCCTGTTAGGTCCACTCCCTCTGGGGCACCTGGCATTGGCCACTGTTGGTAGACAAGATACTGGGCTAGATGGACCTTTGGTCTGACCCGGTATGGCTGTTCTTATATAAGCTGGGGATGCATCACTTGGAAGAAACAGAGGAGGAGAAGGACCTCGGAGTATTGGTTGATCACAGGATGACTATGAGCTGCCAACTGATATGGCCATGAAAAAAGCTAATGCAATCTTGGGATGCATCAGGTGAGGTATTTCCAGTCGAGATAAGGAGACGTTAGTACCATTATACAAGGCGCTGTTAAGACCTCATCTGGAATACTATGGGCAGTGCTGGTCTCCCGTGTTTAAGAAGGATGAATTCAAACGGGAACAGGTACGAAGAAGGGCTACTAGGATGATCCCAGGAATGGAAAACCTGTCTTATGAAAGGACTCAAAGAGCCTGTCTTGTTTAGCCTAACCAGAAGAAGGTTGAGGGGGGATATGATTGCTCTAAATATATCAGAGGGATAAATACCAGAGAGGGAGAAGAATTATTTAAGCTCAATACCAATGTGGACACAAGAACAAATGGATATAAACTGGCCATCAGGAAGTTTAGACTTGAAATTAGACGAAGGTTTCTAACAATCAGAGGAGTGAGGTTCTGGAACAGCCTTCCAAGGGGAGCAGTGAGGGTAAAAGACATGTCTGGCTTCAAGACTAAGCTTGATAAGTTTATGGAGGGGGGTGGTGTGGTGGGATAGCTAACTTTGGCAATTAATTGATCTTTGATTATTAGCAGTAAATATGCCCGATGAGATGTTAAATGAGGTGGGATCTGAGTTACTACAGAGAATTCTTTCCTGGGTGTTTGGCTGGTGGGTCTTGCCCATATGCTCAGGGTTTAGCTGATAGCCATATTTGGGATCTGGAAGGAATTTTCCTTCAGAGCAAATTGGCAGAGGCCCTGGGGGAGGGGGTTTCTCTTTCCTCTGTAGCATGGGGCACAGGTCACTTACTGGAGAATTCTCTGCACCTTGAGGTCTTTAAACCATGATTTGAGGACTTCAGTGGCTCAGACATAGGTTTGATAAAGGAGTGGGTGAGATTCTGTGGTCTGGGTTGTAAAGGAGGTCAGACTAAGCAATCATGATGGTCCCTTCTGACCTTCGTCTATGACTCTGTACAATCCAGCCATTCCCTGCATGGTCCTTGTTCACAATGAGACTACATTTTAACTTAAATACAGCAGAAGTAATTATTCCTTGTCAATTATACTCCAGCAGGTCAGTGATTGAAGATCTAATTGACATTGATAATTACCTTTTCACACAGTAAGGTGAAATGTGAGTTAATTTTGTGGTAACCTGTTGAAGTCACTTGGTCCAAAATAAATAGAAGGATCAGCTTGTATCTAACCTACTATACATATTTCATTTACCTACAGCAAATGGATGAGAAGAAATACTGAACTATTACTTTTTTAGAGTTATGGGCAAGGGAGAGGAGAGAGAAAATATCTCGTGGCTGTGAACTCAGACATAGATTTTTTTCCCCCCCAACAGTGTACTTGTTAATAGAGAAATTGAAAGTCTAAAAATATGCCATATTTTTGTAATTAATTAGCAAACACTTATCACTCACATTGTCTATAAGGGCCAGTCTCTCTGAATTGATGTTTGTTTTAAGTGGGGAAAGGTACAACTAAGAACAAGATGCTAACAATACTGTAATACTTTGAAGGGTAATTAAACAAATGGCTTACAGCTTTCTCCTGCTTCCTGATCCCACAGAAGTCATTGTGAGTTTTACCATAGATTTCAGTGGAAAGAGGACTTGATCCATACTGTGCTAGAGACCAGAAAAATGTCAGAGTTCAGTTTACTTATCAAATCTGCACTTTGCCCTAAATCCCATCCAGCACGGTTCTTGCTCTTTGGCTTTTGACATCTTTGTTGTGTTCTCAGAATATAATCTTGTCAAGTGTTCTTGTTTTACCACAGCTATTGTGGCTCTACCAGAGCACTGGTTGCTCCCGTACACCAGTCTCAAAGCAGCTCCCTTTGATGAGCTAGGAAACCTGTCTCAGATATCTTTTGACCAAAGGAGCGAGTGACTAAACAGAGGTGCTTTTGACATGTTTGTACAGCACCTAGCACAGTGGGGCGCTGTCACTGATTGGTGCCTCTGTAAATAGTGGTTTGATGTAAATAGTGGTAATCTCTTCTAAGTATCTACTTACTGATCTGATAGTAAGCTCCTCTACTCAGTCTGTCCTGCCTCTCTCTTTTTTTTTTTTTTTTTTTTTTTTTTTTAAACCACTGGTTCACAATGCAATCTAGGATCCTTCTCCTACAGGAACAAAATTCTGACTTGTACACTTCATGGCTCTTTTAGTGTTTTGTTATGTAGGTATTTTTACATGAATTGGGCTCAAAATATTTTTGTCAGCTCTACTAAGATGAAGCCTATACCAAACACCTGGATTCAGAAATTTCCAAATGTTGCAGTTCAGAACCATCCCTATTATAACTTTATAATGAAAATAGTCAAGTATTCTAGCTTTATTATATTGTGTGTAATATTGTATTCTATAATAAAGATCCACACTTCTTTCTGATAAGAGGCAATTCTGTACAGAGGGTGAATAGCTAGCTAGTCCTTTTTCTTCGGTTGTGTGAATGATTCCTTCAGTATTCTGATGGGTAAAATGTGTTTAAGTGCTTTGCAAGGCAAATTTTAAATCCATGACTTATGACTGTTTTCATATATCTGGAACACTTCTAGGAATGAGATTCCTCGTGACCTTTGGTAGAATGATCTTGGTTGATGAAAAGATAGTTATGTTGCCCTTGTACCACCAGAAATCATATATTGCATGTTTGGGATGTACCAGAAAGCACCGCATCACACTCCATATGGTACAATTCTGTACGATCATCACTTCAGACCAGCTTTGTGTTCCTACTAGAACAAGATGTCTATCCACCAAATGGTAAACTAAATAGACTTTTGTGCTACCCAGAGCATATTTTACACTAATAGTGACAGAATGCTCTTGTGTTCAGAGCTGTTATTAAAGCAATATAACTATGTACAGGGCAAGGGTGGCTCTAGGCATTTTGCCACCCCAAGCACGGCAGGCAGGTTGCCTTCGGCAGCTTGCCTGTGGAGGGTCCGCTGGTCCCGTGGCTTCGCGGACCTCCTGCAGGCACGCCGAAGCCACGGGACCAGCGGACCCTCCACAGGCTAGCCGCCGAAGGCAACCTGCCTGCCACGCTTGCAGCGACCAGCAGAGCACCCTCAATGGTTTGCCGCCCCAGGCATGCGCTTGGCATGCTGGGGCCTGGAGCCACCTCTGGTACAGGGTTGAAGATTAGAATTATTGTCCTGCAACAACTGGTGCTGTTCAAGACCCAGACTGTCTGTGATGTCTCTTCGTGATGAGGATCTTGGGTATTAAATCAGTTTGCACTATACATTGCAATTGGAGAAAATCTCTTATTCTGTGCATTGTCCATTAAGTTTTTTTGGATGGAGAACTTTCCATCTTTATTGCTCCTCACAGTGAACTTAATTTGTCCATTGATGCTGTGGCCAAAGAGGGAGTGAAGTCTTTTACGAGCACACCTGTATGGTTCCATTAAGTATCTGCTGTTCCCACAGGATTCTGAAGAGTTTGGGGGAGGAGTGAGGGGAAATGCCTCCATTACCATAATGGCTCTTGTTGTGGGAATTAGGTAGGCCCAGTGGGCGATTCCAATAGTGGGAAGCAGGCTAAGGGATAGGGTATGTGAAATGGCAGGATATTGTTTGGTTTCTCTTGCACCTCTGAAGTTTCTCTTTTTTCCCCACAAAAATGGTAATTTTGCAGAAAAACCATGCACAATTTTGCTTAATTTATTAAAAACAGGCTCATTGTTTTAGCTTGAAAATGCTAATTTAGTATGAAGTTTGCAAAAATGGGGGACCAATTTCTGTGCTGCTTGTTAAATGCTTGGAAAATAAGCTATTTGAATGTTAAGATTTCACACCCCTTACTGACACTGCACAATCTGTGGCTCTCCATCCTCCATGCCTCTCCTTATCATCTTTCCAGCTCCACTATAGTATCCTTCTGTGCTATCTCTGCTATTGCTGCTTTTCTGGGTAATTCTCAATGAACCACTTAATGTGTGGCCCTTTGGGCTGTGGCAGCAGCAGACAGTAACTACAGAACATCACCAAGAGTTATGTTAGCCCATTGCATCATAATGCTAATTACTTTAGATTCTCTAGAGCCTCTGTTCTCAATTTTTCATGCATGTACCCTCCCCAAACCCCATTCACAGACTACTCACATGGATCAGGTATCATGGGAGTGCTATAGAAGGCAATGAATGAGGGCTCGGTCTATTTAGAGAGTGCTAATCGCTGTACTTTTGAGGTGACACAATACTGGCTTTAAGGTCCCATAAAAACCAAGCTCTCGTTGTTCAGTTTAGCTGCTTATACTCTTGATTTTAAAAACTCATTCTTTATTCTTTCTAATCTCTTCCCCCTCTCCCCCACATTCCATAGGAAACTATAATTCTTTGGATTATGGTTGCTTGCCCCTGTCTGGGAAGGGTGCAGTCTCTTAGCCAGCCAGAGGTGGAGGAAGCTGTTCATTATTACTGTCTCTGCCCAGGGCCACCCAGGTGGAGGCAAGTGGGGAAATTTGCCCCAGACCCCACAGGGGCCCCCACAAGAATATAATCTATAGTATTGCAAGTTTTTTTATGGAAGGGGCCCCCAAAATTGCTTTGCCCCAGGCCCCCTCAATCCTCTGTGCAGCCCTGTCTCTGCCTGGTTCCAAAGGAGCAGTAATGAATCCTATGACGACCCTATTTTGACAGCCAAAGGGCTGATTCCTTCAGTGATGGGCCTAGTCAGGGTGGCTGTTACCTCCAAAGTGTCCCCATCTCCATTTTTCATCCAGCAGCTCCTCCTTCCTGGTATTATGACATCCCACAGGTGCACAATCAGCTTTACATCTCCTCAGCTGATGCAAGGATGTTAATAGCACTGGAGTCTAACCTCTCCTGGAGGCTTCATCTAGCAGAAAGGAGAGGACTAGATTGATGATAAATACTGGACTCCTGTTTTTCAACCAAGGTCAGCAGTAACATTCTAAAGAAAGATTAGTAACAAAGTATATCAGCATAGCTTAATACCTTTTGTGGGAATCGTACAGGAAATATAGCCTGGTGGTTTCCTGCACAGAATCTAGCAGCTCTGAGTTAGTCTCTTGTGTTCCCTAACCCTTTGGTGGTAACTTTCTGCCTCTCATCCACTGTGTTCTCTGCCTTAGCCACAAAAGGTCTTTTTATACCCATGATCTCCTTTTTTTTTTTTTTTTTTTTGGGAGGGTTTCATCATGACATTTACATCCCTGTTAGCACCCATAGAGCTCCAATATTCCACTGTCCTCTGTGGACCAAAGAGGAGATAAGGTGTTAGTGGATATGACTCTCTGAAACAGAAGTCAAAGGCAGCATCTGCTGTACTCAATTACTGCACCACCACTGCTGTAAGGCCCTTACTTTCCTCATATAAATTGTATTGTACATTGGTAGCACATTTACCACTAAACCATAAGGTCAACTGTGGGTTAGAGTCCCACGCCAAGATTTGGTCATATGCCCAATACTAACATTTGTCACATTCTTAAGCAAATATTTCCAGTTGAGGAAAAACTGAGGTTTCCAGGATCTATTTTCAATGAAACAATATATTATAACATTATTACTTTCATATGGTGCTTTCCATTCCAAATGCTCCCAAGGCACTTTACAAATTGTGTATATATACTGAAATCCCTTCACCCAAAACTGAAATGCAGCCAACAGAGCTTGCTGAAAGCAGAGAGGTGAACATGACGTATGCACACAGTCAATTTTCAGCAGTGGGTAAAATTGCTCATACTGGGCCTGACTCCTCAGACAGAGGTGAAACCAGAGGAGACTCCACTGGGCTAGCAGTTGGCAGCACAGTAACAACAGGTTCAGATGAGCCATTTGAAGATTTTGCCATGTTGGAGAAGTGTAACAGGGTTCATGACCCACCCCTTCTCCTTGGGTCTGCTTGCTCTCCCGAAGAAAGCTCAGAGAGGCTTCAGGCTTGTGAAACACTCATGTCTTTATTTACTTAAGGTTGTCCCACCACTAGTGTCCATCTATATACAAGCTTTAAAGGTTTAGTCACCTCCTTGACAGGCAAAGTCAGCCTTCAACTAGGAGACCTCCAGCTCCTTCCATGGATTTTTTTTTTTCTCCTTTGCTGCCCCCACCTTCTGGTTCCTTCCCAGCCTTTATAGCCTTTGGCTTGTCAGGCCAGCAGGTGTTGCCAATCCTCAGGCCTTTTCCATCAGCCCCAATCTGATTCTTTTGATTGGAGCTGACTGGGCAGGAGCTATTAAGTGCTTTTACACCAGTACTGTACTACAAGAAGCCATAGGTAGAATTTTTAAGTAGGCAGACTGTAATTTCTTGGAATTTGTGCCAGGATAGGGCCAATATTCTGGTTAAAGTGCCATGGGATCTCTTACCCAAGTGGGCAAGACCTTGATCTACACCAGGTATTGCAGATGCAGCACTGTGATCTAGCACCATTGTGGGGCAATGGTTCCATATTGACTCCAAAGGAAAATGTTACCTACTGCTGCAGCCACCTGTCTTCCTCACACAATGAATATCAAGTTCATCCGTGCAAGTTACAGTACTCTCCCATCTGTGCACTTTTTGACCGGTTTACACCACTGCTAAATTTGGACCACAGTGTCTGGTTGAAATTAGACATGGGACTGAGCTGTAGGCATTTAGGTAGGGATCTGAACTACTCTAATGTCCTTCAGTCCCATCTCTAGTTCAAATACATATTCAAAGTAGAGGCATGTTCTATATTATATTTCCTAAGACTTATTAACTTTATAGCATACTTTCTTTTTTCCCCTCTTCTTTATATCCATTCAATCTGTCTACTCCAAAGATGCATGTTTTACTTCTGAATCATAGAATATCAGGGGTGGAAGGGACCTCAGGAGGTCATCTAGTCCAATCCCTTGCTCAAAGCAGGACCAATCCCCAGACAGATTTTATCCCAGTTCCTTAAATGGAACCCTCAAGGATTAAACTCTCAACCCTGGGTTTAGAAGGCTAATGCTCAAACCACTGAGCTATCCCTCCTCCCATCACAATGTGACTGACAACAAATATAATTCCTTCTAACCATTACTAACACTGTTTCATGAAGATGTTCCCAGTGCAGATTTAAAGATGTATTTTATTTTAAGCACACTTTCTTCAATGTACCATTTCATGGTTAAAAAGCAAGTGTAAGATATAGACATATATTAAATGCTGTTTCATTAGCTGCTAATGCAATTTTTGGTACCATATAATAAGGGAAACTGAATTCTTCTATCTTTATGTAAAGAAACTGTCACAAATCCAAGCAAGCTTTCAGTGTGATGAGTACGGTGGTCAAAAGATTTTTGTGTGCTGCTGATGCTTTCAGAAAAGGATATCCTTAAGATATAGAAATAGTATCTGAAGTAACCTGCCAGTTTTTTGAATTGCTTATGATGGTTATACTGTAAAGAAACTCTTGACAATGATGGATAAGCTCTGAAAAGTTGGTTTTTTTGTTTATCTTGTCTTTGTATTTGTCAGGTTTTTCACTTGGGGCTACACTTACTCTTTGAATCCTGAGCTGATTCTCTCATTTAACATTCTTCTCCACCCACCCACTCCCCTTTCTTATCTTGGGCATTAGATGCAAGTGACTGTTGAAGATGCTGTAATTTCCAATTTTCACTCGTTCTTTGATTATCTGCTGCTTTAAACAATTTAGATAGAATGTCCATCTCAGGGCTTTTCTCCAAATTGTTTGGAGTTGAAGGTGCTGCTCTACACGGTATGCATGTGTGTGCAGGATAGAGGGGGTGATTTTTATGTAATGTTGCAAGTAGAGAAGGCAAATGAAGAGCTGTGCAATATTGACCATAGAAAGGCATACCAAGGAATCAAGAGACTGTCCAGTGACATAAATTAGCAAATCTTAATTAACCTCAGTCACTGAAAAGGATTGGGTACAGGACAACTTAAAAAAAAAAAAAAGCTGTTGTACCTTGTTGCCAATGTTAGTTCACCTTGTGTCCATCTACTCACTTGACACTGTGTAGGCAAGGTAGAGAGAAATGCTCTGAGATTTTGAAGTGAATATCCTGGACCCTGAGCAAACAGAGACCTGTTAATTGGGTTGGTGGAGCTCCCTGTTCAGTAATGTCACTTTGCAATGGAGTGAACCCTTTCAGGCTCCCACTCCATTCAGAGCTATATCCTGCCTCTCTCAACCCTTTTTGCTCTGAGCCCATCTTCCCCCCCTCCCCCATACCAGTACTCTAAAAACTCCATGGTCCACCTCTGCCACAACTGGTTTTCTGCATATAAAAGCCGGGGCCAGCATTAGGGGGTAGCAAGCAGGGCAACTGCCCATGTCACATGGGGCCTCACAAAGCTAAATTGCTCAGGCTTCAGCTTCAGCCCTGGGTTGCAGGGTTCAGGGCCCTGGACTTCACTCATT
This sequence comes from Gopherus flavomarginatus, assembly GCF_025201925.1. Taxonomy (NCBI): domain Eukaryota; kingdom Metazoa; phylum Chordata; order Testudines; family Testudinidae; genus Gopherus; species Gopherus flavomarginatus. The sequence goes on from NC_066624.1 coordinate 90,817,594, forward strand.
CAGTGGGCTTTCAGCTTTCTGCCCTGGTCCCCAGCAAATATAATGCTGGCCCTGCTTGGCAGCCCCCATTGAGAACCACTGGCTGAGGGGGAATGGATGCTTTACAACAGTCTCTGAGAGGCAGGGCTGTGGGGGAATGGATGCTTTACAACAATCTCTGAGAGGCAGGGCTGTGGGGGAATGGATGCTTTACAACAATCTCTGAGAGGCAGGGCTGTGGGGGAGGAAACATGAGAAGGCCCTCTTCCAAGTCCTCTCTCATCCATCCAGATCAGTCATTCACAGAAGAAGAGGCAAGAATTTGTCCTTTACAATGTTAAAGAATAAACGAAAGGCCCACCTACAATTTTAATGAGGCTTTAGTTAAGACCTTCTAAGAAGGCCATTTCATAGCTCATAAATTAGCAAAAGAGGAAAACAAACACTACAGTGCAAAGAATTAAAGATACAGATTGAGCAGCTGGATTAAACATGCTGACACACAAGACAGTCAGGGCTTTAAATCACTATTGGCTCTGAGGCAATAACTTTCACTCATCCATGCAGAACAAACAGAACTCATGATGATGAGCTCTAGAGCCAAATTGTCTGACCATGGGAATAAACCCAGAAGGCTAATGGCATGGCAACTTAATCATGAGAAGAAAAAGATAATATTTGAGGTTCAGACTATAAAGGTAAGAGCTGCTTTTGATACAAGTGTGATAATTAATACCTTTGTGGTTTATTATAATGACCTCTGCTCCTGCTCTCCACAGTTAAAGGGTGCAAACAGTAATCCTCAGGTGTTTTGGAGCAATTTTTATTTGAGATGCCTGAGGGAGGGATGATCCCAGAACTATGGGAAAACAGACATTCCTGCTGAAGGTAAATTGGACAATTGCCTTCACACAAGGAGATAAAGTCCCCAGCTAAGATGAGTGCCTAATGGAGTTCAGCTTTGAAAAAACATTCTTCCTGATATATCTCGGGACATAGTTATATCTGCCTTCAATTATTTGCCAAACATTATGCAACATATGATTCAAAGAATAATAGGACACTTGTATGGATGAGATCAGAATCGGCCATAACCTTAGCTAATATAGAACGATAAGGGCTATCAATCTAGATGCTGTGGGGCACAAACTAATCACGTGCTGTGATCCGGAAGATCTTCTCCTTTATGTAATCGCGTTGAACAAATATGCCTATTTGTGCTTTTTGCCTTCACAACCAGATGGACCACGGACCTACTCGGCTATGTAATTCTTTCAATAATTTCACAGCCCTAAACCCAAAGGAATGGACAGGACTTGTGCGCCAGGGAGTGCACAATCTCATTGTTTAACATTTACTTAAACATTATTTTACTATTCATTTTCCTGTCTCACAGCAAGAATTTATCAGGAAATAAATATACAAAACTAATGGGATCTTCCAAAAAGCAGTGGGAAAGTTTTTATATTCTATTATTTTTTATGGATAAAATGTTAAGTTACAGCAGTTCTAAAAACACAGACAAGAAATAGCCAAAGCTTCCAACAGGATGGAACTGAATAGCCAGCAAAAGAGTGACTGCGCCAAAATTTGTTGGCGTGACATAGTATCATTTTAGAAAAAGTAATTTTCCCATGTAGTCTGGGTTGGGTTTTTTAATCCACTTAGAGTGTTTTTATTTTTACTGTGGCAAGAATTATTGTCTTGCAAATTGTTGGGACTTACTATAATGAATTTATTATTTTTATATAGTGCCATAGATGCAGATGATGTATTAGCAGCCAAAAGACAGTGTCATTAGTGGCATGCACAACCCATTATCACTCTTGTTCTTGTCAATAAGTTATGTGGCACTGCTATCACGCAAGAAAAGGCGACAGAATTAGAATAAATTTCAATAAAAAAAGCATACAACACAGTCCAGAGACTTTGGCCCTATTCCCAGCTTTGCTACTGAGCTGCTGTATCCTGCTGTATGGCCTTGGGTAAATCACTTAACTGCTCTGCTCCTCTCCTTTTCTGATCTGTAAAATGCAAGTAATGCTTTCCGTCCCCTGTAAAGCACTTTTGAATATTGGGATAGAAAGCACTACCCTAAGGGAAAAGGATTTTTATCATTTGGGAACCAGATGGAAAAGTCAACACTTAGTGCAGCATTTGGTCCAAACTTGAACACCATCCAACTCCATTAATATTCAAAACGCAGCCACAATGTACATACAGTGAGCTATTTAGTCAGCCTAAATGGAATTGACTTTTCTGCCACTATCCCAGTTAAATAAGCAAATAATTGCCAGAGTGGAGTGTCTCTAATAAAGTCATATTGCAAACTCTATAGCTGAAACTGGAAACCTCAACCAGATCAAAGTAGGTAGGCCTCCACTGTCTGTGCAGTTACTGTAATGCTTGAGTGTTTCTGTGTCAAACTGCCCCATCACATGTCTCCAACTTAGCTTCCTTTGAGACAGCGACCCCCTGCCCCCAGAACATTTTCTGTGCTATATTTCCTGTCCCTACAGTCAATCCATTCCCCCGAAGAAATGAGCAGGGAAGTCCTGATATCATAGGAAGAGACTCTCAGAGCTGTGAGGGTGTATGCTTTGAACTGCTCCCAAGCTAGGCAATTGCATTTAACTTGTTTCTCCCATAAATTGGGGTTGCTATCCAGATAAAATAAGTCCTCCTAGCACTTGCAATATATGGTCCATAGTGACTGGAAAACTTGCGGGTGCACTAGCCATACCAGAAGATATGATGTGTAGGAATAATCACTTTAATGCCTTACTGGCAAGGAACTGCTTAGATTTGTATCCACATTCCTTTCCTACTAAAACTAAATCAAATCCTAGTGAATTTTTTTCCTCTTAAAACTGTAAATGAATTAAGACGTGTTTGGAACGGGTCTTGTGACTTCTTAATGAAAATTCACTGTAGCTCCAATAATTCTCAACTCCCTATCTTTATATGCATGCAAAGTGTGACCCACTTAATCTGAGCAGGAGGAGATAGACTATCCCTTCATTTTCTAATTTCTGGTTCACTGCATCCTTTAATGTGTAAGGCAACTTTATGGAATGGCTTTTCTCTGAAATAAACAGTTTTGCCTCAGTAACGCTAACAGAAGCCCTGTCTGGTAGGATCACAAAGCTATACGGAGTACAGAAGTCCTGTGCTAGATCACCGACTCTCTCCTGATCATTTTATATTTCATTTCTGGATCCAATTTCTGCATGAAAGAGGAGAAACTTTTAACACCCGAACAGTGATAGTTACCACCTGATCCAGACACCTCACTTTTACTGACAAGTTCCTTTGCCATATATGTTTTCAAAACTCCATTGTTTGGTTGCAATTTAAATATTTTCACTCTTCTTCAGGTAGCTTTATTTTACTCTTTAGGGCAGCACAATGCAACATTAGTAGGTATGATTCTGTATACTCATAACTTGCATAATAGCATTTTCTGTCTCTAAAAATTCTTATTTGGGAGAATGGAAATCACCAGAATGTGGTCCATTTTCTGGTGATGCTGCCATTTAGATATTTCCTCTTTAGTAGTTTACTGGATGTAGTGCTTGAATATCTAGATGCAGAGTTGCTGGTGACTCTACCAGCTTCCCAATTGTGATCATGATTACACATCCTGAAGTCAAATAAGAACACATAATCACAATGAACACAGCCTCCACTGGAATGTCTTACACCTGCTCCTCTGAGGTGTTGTGTCTAGTATCCAAACCATGAAAGCAAACATGGGCCATGTTTTTCCACTGGTCATGCTGCAGTTTTATTCTGAAGCTTTGAATGTAGCTGTGCAGTGTTCCTGTAAATAAAATGCTCTATCTGCCCAGTTGGTGTGGAGAGGCTGAGGACCATTAAATATTTCTGTGCGGTGCTTTCAAAATTACTGACAATGTCCAGAGTTCTTGCCTAAGATTTTAACATGTTTGGAAACTCCCAGGTGCAAATTTCACACACTACTTCTTCTTTTGGCTGTTCTTCATAAGCACCAGACTTTCATGTAGAAGCCAGACTTCTAAACTTGCTATAGAGTGAGACAACCTTTCACCTGGGCAATACCTACAGCTCAAGAAATTACTTTCTTCAGCCTCAGCTGAGGCAGTTTTTTCATTAGTGGATGCAAATGTAACACTTCAATGAGGTTCCTTGAGTTCCCCTAAACAGAGGGGAGGTTTTGACCCAAGCATGGACAGGAAAACAGGAAAATCTGATGTGAGAGGTAGGGAAGAGTTCATTACACACTCTCTTTTTTTTCCCCCTGTCATGGCCTGCCTCAGAAGTAGGACTTCTGACTGCAGCTGTAGTGCAGCTCCTTCTGACCTAATTAATCACTTATGATATCTTCTCCTTCTGAAAATCCTGGAACTTCATGTACTGCTGCCTGGCCTCAGTGGATTGTGTAAGAAACAGTAAGAGCCTGAAACATCACATTAAATAAGGAAGAACTCACTAAAACTTGGATCAGTTGGAGCAGACTCTTACACATTTCCTGTCTCCTGATTGGTGAATTTCACATTAGTGTATTTTTCTGTCTCCATCTTCTGGTAGGAGGCTGTCATGGTATAATTCCCCACTCTGAACCTTAGCGTCCAAAAGATGGGGTACCAGCATGAATTCCTCTAAGCTCAATTACCAGCTTAGTACTTGTAGCGCTGCCACCAACCAGGAATTCCAGTGCCTGGTACACTCTGATCCCCCCCAAAACCTTGCCCGGGGACCCCCAAGACCCAGTCCCTCTGGATCTTAACACAAGGAAAGTAAACCCTTTCCCCCACTGTTGCCTCTCCCAGGCTTCCCCTCCCTGGGTTACCCTGGAAGATCACTGTGATTCAAACTCCTTGAATCTTAAAACAGAGGAAAATCCACCTTCCCCTCCCTCCTTCTCTCTCCCCCTCCCAGACTCTCCCTGAGAGAGAAAGTAATCCTAACACAGAGAAATTTAACCTTTCTCTCCCCCTTCCCTCCTTTCTCACCACCAATTCCCTGGTGGATCCAGACCCAGTCCCCTGGGGTTTCACCAGAATAAAAAAACAATCAGGTTCTTAAACAAGAAAAGCTTTTAATTAAAGAAAGCAAAAATTATCTTTGTAAATTTAAGATGGAATATGTTACAGGGTCTTTCAGCTATAGACACTGGGAATACCCTCCCAGCCTAAGTATACAAGTACAAATTGGAATCCTTTCAGCAAAATACAAATTTGAACTCCTCCCAGCCAAATACACATTTGCAAATAAAGAAAACAACCATAAACCTAACTCGCTTTATGTACCTAGTACTCACTATTCTGAACTTATAAGAGCCTGTATCGGAGAGATTGGAGAGAAACCTGGTTGCATGTCCGATCCCTCTGGGCCCCCAGAGTGAACAACAACCAAAAACTAACAGCACACAGAAACTTCCCTCCCTCAAGATTTGAAAGTATCCTGTCCCCTGATTGGTCCTCTGGTCAGGTGACAGCTGGCTCACTGATCTTATTAATCCTGTCCAGGCAAAAGAGAGAGAAAGTACTTCTGTTCTATTAACTCTTACCTATCTGTTTATGACAGAGGCCATATTACCCCATGTCCAGAATAACCTAACACATGTATGTGAAAAATGCTTTCCTTTTCTCTATCTTCTTTTAGGTACAAGCTATTCCCTACCTCCTCACTGTCCTCTATCTCCTCTATCTCTGTCTTCTGATCTTTTTGTAGGAAGAAGGAAGCTTCTTTCATACAAAGGTATATGCTGAATACTTTTAAAGCAATACTTTTTCTTGCAAGTAAAAATTACTTTAAAGCTAGTTTCTTTGGTACAAAAACACTTGCTCCACCTCCTTTTAGTCTTTTCTGATATTCTGGTGGTGCTTGCAGGACCCCAGATGCACCAGGTATTCCAGTTCAACCCCATCTCTAATTAATAGCAGTATTTATGTTTAAATGGATCAATATCTGTACTTGACCTCAGTATACAATTTAAGCTATTATTGAATCACTAAATATGAAATGAACTATAATACATTTGAGAGGCAAACCACTTACATTGAACCTAGTAATACAGATGAGAATCTTTTATTATATCAAATGAAAGCTGTGTGGTTACATTTAAACACTACAAATATTGAAGGCTGCAAAGAAAGATTTTTCCACAGCTAATTTACTGAAGAAAATTGCAGAGGCTAACCTGTGACTCTGATACACATTATCCTTCCCAAGGAGAACAATTATGTTTTTGGAACAAAGCTATGCTATTCATGACTAAAATAGTTCACTAATGTATGCTAAAAATAGTGCTTACAGTAAATGTATGTAGGTATAATTCTGTGGAAAAATAAGAGCAAAAGAAAAATCAGTAAAGGCTTGCGATATTAGCATGGTATCTGGTGTACAGATCACAAGCATGTGAAGCATTATTCTAAATGCTTCCTAGATTAATAGGTACCTTCATTCAAGGGTATGAGAGATGACCCTTTTGACTTCCAGAAACCCAAAGAGCTGGGGTTTTTTTGTTTTTTTCCTTCTCATTTACACTAGTATAAAGCTGATTTAACTCCAGTGACTTTTCTGGTGATACTCCTGATTCAAACACCTGTGACAAAAGAATGAAGCTGAAGGTGGGATTCTGATCTCAATGGCATAAATCCAGATTTTACTCCCATAGAATCTAGGGGAGTTATGATTTCTCACTGGGGTAAATAAGATCAGTATCAGGCTCTGAAAGTATGGTAAGGTAACCTCCATTTTTAATACCATAATCCTGTTAATGTGACACATCTGCCAGACTTTTGGGGGAGATTCTATATTTGATTATAAATGAAAGCCCTTGGGAACTTTAAAAATAGTGCAGTATCATGATGAACAGGATGTACCTATTTAGGTGATGGTGCCAGGATAGAGCAATGTGGGGATGTTAGACCGCATGAGAGCTATTGATCTTTCTGGTTTGGCCTTCATATCTGTGTCACCTGCACTTGTGGAGGAAAGATGGCTTGGATGAAAGAGAGAGCGGAGTTAGTCAGAATACTCAGCATTTTTGCCCACCCCCTTCCCTTCCTTATTACCTTCTAGTGAAGGTTAATGCAGATGAGCCAGCTTTTAGCTTGGCAGGTTCCTGCTCCACACATTAGAATGTCCTCCTCCACCTCTGTTCCTGAGTGAAGCTTTGGGTGCTTAGTGGTTGGAAACACCTAGTTGTGGTGCAGTATTTTCTCCAGAAGGAGAGGACCTAAAGTCAGAATGGGCATGGATTTGCAGACCTAATGATCACTGAGCCATTCACATACACCCTTCTCCAAAGTCCCTGGGAGGAAGTCTGAAGACCAACAGTCAAGGTGCCTTCCTCAGCACCTAGTGGCTGAGGAGCATGATGTAGCCTGGAATAATTATGTATTAGCACCAACAGTAGGAAATTCAACCATCACATTAGACGTCCTTAGTGGTCTGTTCCAACCAAGACCATCTGGAAAACAAAAATCATGGTGCTGTCTCAGAGCTTGTAAGAAACCAATGAAATCATCATTTTGAAATATTAAAGTATATAATGAACAAAGTTATTCCATCTGTTTGACTGAAGGTTTGCCATCAATAATATACTTCTAATTAACTATAAGCTTAAGCCTTCTCTATCACATGGATAAACAATTTCTTTGAGTAATATAGAGGTTGTCAATGATTCTTTTATGTTTAAAAAAAACCTATATTGTACTGTAGGTCAATGAGAAGCTGTGAAAGGTGAGAATTGTTCAATACTCATGGCCTAAGGTCTACAAAGATTTCCATAATATAAAAATGGATTCTATAGGGACACGAATGCTAAAATACAGCACTACTTCAGGCAACCACTGTTATGTTGCTTCATACACAATAAACATTTCTAATGAAAATGCTTTTTCAAAAATACCTTGTTTTAAACCAACACAAGGATTAAAAGGAAAGCCTTATCCATGTAATATAATTTCATCCAATATAATTTCATCTGTCTAATCAGATATGTTATCAGTTATGAACATGGCTGGCATACATTATACTAGATACCGTCATGGGAAATTGACTGTATAGTCTCTCCAGTGTGTAGTAGGTATTTTTCTCTGGTGTGTTAAATGTACTTACAAATTCAAGAGCTATTTATCTTGAATCATGAATGATTAAGCCCAGTTAGGTCAGCTAGTTCATCCCTATTTCAGCCTCTGCAGATAGTTCTTTTCAGTGTCTGTTTTTTGTCCCCCCCCTCCCCATCCCCCAAGTACTTTTTAGTCTAGTTTTAGTTCTAAATGTGTCCAGCAATGAGGCTTCCACCACTTCCCCACAGAGATGTTTCGAAAGTCCAACATTTCTATCATCAATTTTCCTGCTATTCCATCTTGACTGGCTCTAATTTCTTCCTCTTACTCCCAATTGCAAACTTTTACCTTCCCACCCTTTAGAATCTTCCCCTCTCCAAAGGATGTTTAAACTGTCAATATTTTCTTCAGTTGGTCAATTTAGTGCATTATGTGGTGTTGAAGATTCCATTTTCATAAGATATATTGGATCAATTTTATAAACTCAATATATATTGAAAACAAATTGGGGTAGTGGGGTTACTTTTTCCTTTGATGCAACCCTTGTCTCCATAAGCACTTCCCTTCCTCTGGCTGCTGTATAAAATGAAGGTTTTTCATTTACAGTCCCAAAGGACAAGTTGTTAGTGAATGCTGATCATTTCTCTTTAATCTAAATTAATTATGTGACACAATCTATTGTATGAAATAAATAGGGATCACTTTACATGGTACACTGTATACAGTGATTATAATGTGTGATCTTTCTAGAGGAATATTGGGAAAACTGTACTTTGCATCTGCTAGAACGTGCAAGACATCCGTATGCACTGTAATATATCTCCTTGTTAGCAGTAATGCAATGTAAACTGTAGTGACTTAATAACAAACATGACAGATGTATAATTTAGAGCAATGTAAAACACTATAAGCACAAGATGAATTTGATTCATACTTCATCCAAAACATGTGTAAATTGCCAACATTCCTAAGCTCTGTGAACAGCAAACAAAAGCTGTACTGATGCCAATAAAAACACGTATAAATTATCACATGAATGCTGTAATTCTTCTAATGTCTTCAATCTGCACTAAATTAAATAAACGATCACATCTCCAAATGATATGCATATTCCAAGTTGCATCAGTTTCCTAAGAATTTCGTGCCTGCTTGCAAACCTTACCATTTCTAATGAGCATCCTCCAAATACCTCAAAGAAACTGGTCCTAGAGCCATCCAGCATTCCCAGGAACATCTCCAGCATTCTGAGAACTGCACAGAGTTTGTAGCAATGTATAAGGAGCTTAGAATTCATGAGAAGAGAATCCTGATGGCTGGTTTTTATGCTTTGTGCATTGAGGACCCAATCCTGTAAGGTGCTGGGCACGTTCAATTTGCATGTCATTCAGTGGGAGTTGGAGGGTGCTCAGCAAGCTTTGAGATTTGCCCTTGAGTGCTACAGAAGTTTTGGAGATAATACTACTAATGACTACAGCCCAGAGAACTAAATCAAACTGAGATGTCTGTCTATGAAAGGATTTTTCAGTGGCAGCTGCATGAGTATGGTGTGTGTATTATACATTCCTATGTTACAAAAAGGAGATGTCACATTTGTTCTGTGTGACTACCTTATTGTAAGTTAAATATCTTCTGCTTATGAATCTGAATAGTTCACTCTGATGGGCAAGAACTCTACAGAAGTCCCCATGACTTCCTAACCTCTCACTGCATCCTGGTGCCGTTCCCATCCATCTTCTCCACACAAAGGAAAATGGTTTCTAATGGTCTTTTCCTGGCCCAGGGAGAAGACCATCTGTCCCCAGTTGTATTTGTAGCTTTTTGCCATTTTTGTGTTTCAGTTCATTGGCTGATTAACATTTGCAGCTGCTTTTTTTCTTTTTTTGTTTTCTTGATACTAGTCTATAACTTCTGAACATTTCTGGCTAGCTACTAAAAATCAGTTATGTTCTTCTATGGGACAGGTGTGTGGATTTAGTTAATTTACCTCTTGGGTAACAAGTCTTCTATCTGCACCATTGCATTGTGAGATAGAAACCAACTTTTATTTTCAAACCAGACCAAATTAACTTTTCTCAAACTAGTATACTGGGAAGTGCAGGCCCACATGGGGTACCAGGTGGCGAAAATCAAATTCCCATATATCTGATTAAATTGTATATTCTATATGCATGTCTAAACTATCCATTCAAGCTTGCTTAGGTAATTTTATTGAAATCTTGAAAGACTGAGTGATTCAAACTAATGCAAGTATAGAATTCTCCAATGTTCTAGAAAGCAAGGTATCTTGTGGTTGACATGCAAAAAGTGATCCCATTTTTAAAAAAAAACCTAAATATTTTTAGGCATTAATAGAACTGGCCTTACATAGTGCATAGCACACATGCTCAATGTCCCTTAACATTATTTCCAGTTATACTTTCTTCTAAATACTTGTTTCCATAAATTCCTCCCATTTGTCAAGGGAACAAATATAGGGTGGAAAGGAGATGACAATTTATATCCATTTAGTTATGTCTGCTTCTGAGAGTTTGTTTGCAATACTCTTACTGGGGGTGTGTGCGTGTGTAAACCGTTTTGTATATAAACATTTATGGTGTTTGCTTTGTGGCTTATGTAGTAGACAGTCCTTTTAGACCACATTGTTTAGTGCTGGATATCAAATCAGAGCAAAGAGGCAGTTTTCACACACTAAAATTGTTTTGTTTTATCTATTTTCTAACTAGCTGGACACAGTCTGCAGAATATTAATGTCCATCTTACAAGTAGAGGCATCTTTAGGGTGTTTTCCATTCAGAATGAAGTATCTGTCCAATTCCAAAGCCATATTCAAGAGTGTCCTGATGGTAATGGAGCAAAGAACAGGGTGTCAGATGAGGAAATCTCAGTTTACTGTTAACGACTTTAGGATTTGTCATAGTGAGTCAGATCTGTGGCCTGTTCAGTCTAGTATCCTGTTTCCAACAGTCGCCAGTACCAGCTGCTTCAGAGGAAGAAACCCTCTAATGTAGCTATTGGGTAAACTGCCTCCACAGAAAGAGAGATTGGTTCATGCCCAGAAGCTTGAGAGTTTCTATTCCTTTCAAGGCATTTGTTTGGTAATTTTATTATTTCTAGACATTTTTATCCATAACAATATCTTACCATTTTTGGAATCCTGCTGAACACTTGGCCTCAGTGATCACCTATGGAATTTTTTGCCACAAGATAACTATTTATTGTGTGAAAAAATATTTATTTTAATCATACATTACTTGTTTTAATGATGATGGAGCCCAGATTATCTGTACTTAGTCTCCAAAAGGATATGAGTTGTTGTCTTTTACTGAAGTTCAATTCCTCTTACCATTAATACTGTTTAATATTAATATTACAGGAGTACCCAGAGGCCCTCTGTGAATTGCAACATTTCCATTGACTGACTTCAATGGGAGCAGAATAAGCCATATGGCTAATGTCTTTTATTATCCATTTCTGGAGAAGTTTACCCAGTAATGCTTTTCAGTGCTGAAGACCATAGTATAAAGCAAATTTATCCATGTGGCTGCTCCAGATGGCTTTAGATGCAATCCCCTTGTGGAAATCCTTTTAGGAAAATATTGTTTTCCCATGATGTAGTGGTGGTTGGCTCACAGGATCACAGATTTAGGATATAATTTCTTACTTTACACTTTTATCAATTATATTATCTATAGTCAGCCTTTCATAATTCATGTCCATATAGATTCTATATTTCTTTGAGTTCTGTCAATCTGTCTACTGCCTAGCCATCTGCTCCACCTATTTGTAATTGGTGGGATGTAACAAGACACCTATGGTATTTTGCTTAAGTAATCTTATCAATGAGTTCATATTACAGTAGCTGTCACATTAAAGTACCTCAGGCAGTATGACCATATAGCTACCATTAGCTACACTTTGGGCTAGTGTTAGTCTTACTATTGGAAGACACAGACAGACAGACACACACACACTTTTTTTTTTTTTTTTTTAAGACCTTGATCATTCATCAGGATCTACTAGTATGGACCTTTGCACTCTGACAGAATCCATTTGGGACTCGAGGCCCAGTTTAACTAGTTCCATGGAAGAACTGGGGCCACAATCTTTTTTTTCTCTAAAAAGAAATCGCATCCCAGCAAGCATGTCAAGATGCCAAATTTCTGAGGGAAGTCCAGCCAATTTGTGGCAGGATCTCAATCCTTCCCCTTTGCATCTCTTTTGTTGCAGTGGAAGGAGGCTAAAAGAAGAAAATGTCCATTTATTTTTGAGTATGTATGTTCAAGTGTATTTGAGTTCTTGGGTTATCTTTGCTGTTTTAAGTGTATTTCTTTTGGACACTTCCAGAGTTGTCTTATGGAAGCTGTTTAAAGTGGCACACTATTTGCATTATTTAAAAGACAAAAATATCAGAAATATTTTTGCATTTGCAAACCTTAATAAACTTGGTATCTTACCACTTGATGTTATCCTGGTCCAGCCCAGCTCTTTGCATTTGCCCTGAAGGCAGAAAGATAGAAGAAGGAAAACTAAAGAGTACAAAGATATGAAGAGTCATATTTGAGGGGAGATGAGTTTTGAATGCAAAACTCATAGCACTGTATTCTCTATTTTTGTGTGTTCTACTTGGCTCATCATATAATTCTAGCTGTAGCAGAAGACTTATAGGAAGACAGTTTAGATACAAACCATCTTAAAGTGGAAGAATCCAAAGGAATTATTCAGCCAGAATAGAAGCAGCCTTAATGAAACAACTCTGTACAGTCTGTATTTTGTTTTTAATATAGTACCAATCTATCAGCATTTTAATGCTTTTAAATATAATGGTGTATGTGGAAAGCTGCACTATAGAAAAGTAATATAAAACATGTAATATTTTCCAGATATAGATTTTATGAATCCCTGATAGAATTCTATTTGTCAGTGCACTAATATTTGTCACATTGTTCCTAAATATTTATTTCCAAATGTTTAGGAGCTGTATTTGCATGTTACGCTGACACGATATACTTCCTCTCCTCATAGATCTTGGTATAGGATTTCTTTTGGGATCTAGGAGTCAGGCCTCCTAGACCTTGGATGCTGTTGCACCTCTGACTTTGTTAGTGTAAAGAGGTGTTTGGTACATTGCCATCTTACGACCTTTATTGTGTAGCAATTTAATGCCACACGGCACTGTACAGCTTATGCATGGCATCCGAGTGGCCTCTAAACTGAACAATTGCTACAGCAATGGCAAAGTAAAACCCTGATCAAATAGCTCTAAATGCATGGGGTAGGGGGGCAGGCAGAGGGAATCAACATTTCAAAATACATGTCTAAACACTGCTTGCCACAATGCATTGGAAAGGCAGCTTTTGTGTGCACTAAAATGTGGATTTTCTGCTTTTCAGTTAATAAGGTAGCAAATTTTGAAATTTAATTCTTATAACTAATGGCCTGAACCACACTCATTGGAAATAATGGCAATATTCCCACTAGAGTGGGATCTGGCCCTAAATTAGCATACAATACTATATTAATGCATAGTGTTTAGCTGGATTACATGCATTTGTTAAAACATAACGTGAGAACACATGAGAATTTCTGCCTACATTAAAATAACAGCCTGTTAACTTCAGAAGAAGCAATGATTTCCAGCAGGCAGCACCTGTTGAGTTAGCATGTAAACACGCCATCTAGGAAAACCACTCTGGTCCCCTATGTTAGTAATATAGGTATGGATGCCAGATCCATATCTGCCATTTCTGCGTGCTGCCCCCTGCCCCTCCCCCCAGTATTTGTTTGCCATGGTTGGTTTTCACTAGACCACATAGCAGTCTGAGGAGGGTCCCCTCCCGGGGACAAAATATGGCCTAATTTTATTTACCCCACCACACCTACTCAATCAGCTCTCATCCCTCTTGCATGAAAGGTGGGTCAGCTCTATTTACAGCACATTCCTTTCTACCCTGTCCTTCCTAGCATCTTCAGGGGGGAAATGGGCAGCCCCAGGATGGGTAAGGATAGGTTCAGAGAGAAGCACATTATTCCCCAGCTGGCCCTGATTTTTCCTTAAAGACATGGTGGTGGTCAACTTTTCTGTAGTGAGTCTCAGGGCAACAAGGACTAGGGATAGTCCCTGGCAATGTGACCCCAATGAGGGACACTAGGGCACGGGGTATGGATAGTGTCTGGTATTCCATGGATCACCCAGCAACCTCAAGCTGTTGGAGAACCTCCAGGTTTTAGCTGGAGAGCACAGGTCATTCCACCAGGAAGGGGTAGCAAACCCCACCCTACTATAATATCAGGATAGGCTCATTTAGGATTAGGATCATAGAAATGTAGGGCTGGAAGAGACCTTGAGAATACAGTCCAGTTCCATGTGCTAAGGCAGGACTAAATAAACCTAGACCATCCCTGATAAATGTTTGTCCAACCTATTCTTATAATCCCCATCATTTGGAGGTTTTTACAACCTCCTTTGGAAACTACCCTAATAGTTAGAAAAACTTTCCTAATCTCCCTTGCTGCAAATTAAACCCATTGCTACTCCTACCTTTAGTGGACAAGGAGAAAAATTGAGTACTGTCCTCTTTATAACAGTCCTTAACACATTTTGAATATTGCAAGCAGATTCCCTCTGTCATGTTTCTCAAGACTACACATGCCCGGTTGTGGTTTTTTTTTTTTGTTTGTTTGTTTTTTTTAACCTTTCTTCCTAGGCCAGATTTTCTGAACCTTTTGTTGTTACTGTCCCCCTCACTCCAATTTGTCCACATCTTTCCTAATGTGGTGCCCAGAATTAGACATAGTACTGAGGACTCAGCTAGAGTAATGTAGAATGGACAATTACCTCCTGCATATTACATACTACATTGCTATTAATACACCCCAGAATGGTATTCACCTTTTTCAAATAGCATCACTTTGACTTGTATTCAATTTGTGATCCACTATAACCCCCAGATTCTTTTTACCACCTAGCCAGTTATTGCCTCTTTTTGTAGCAGTGCATTTGATATTTTTTCTTCCTAAGTGTAGTACTTTGCACTCCTCTTTATTTCATCTTGATTTCAGACCAGTTTTCCAGTTTATCAAGGTCCTGTTCTCCAAAGTGCTTGTAACCCCTCCCAACTTGGTATCATCTGCATATTTTATACATACTCTCCAATTCATAATGAAAATATTAAATAGTACTATGGAACCAAGACTGGCTTCCACTGCACCCCACTAGATACACCTTCGCTGTTTGACAGTGAACCTGTCCAGGCTTTCAGTTGGTCATGCCCCCACCTCAGAGTAATTTCATCTAGACCACATTTCCCTGACTGGCTTATGTGAACATCATGTGGAACTGTGTCAAAAGACTTCCTAAAATCAGGATATATGACACCTACCACAGCACCTCACTACAAAAATTGTCTCATTGACTTCAGTTGAATTATTTGTGAAGTGAAGTACAATTCAGCAGCAGTAAGGGGATCGGAATCTGACCCTTACCCATCTGAACTAATATAATAGTCCTATCCTGAATAAATGAATATAATCACTAAACTGTTGTCGCATTAACATATCCATTCCCAGCTGTGAAAACCGGTTATAGTTTTAGATCCCATTTCCAGCACAAACCCTTTCCAAATAACCAACCACAAATAATCCATCACCCCATAATCAATGACCAGAAGGCTTATGGTGTCAAAATTAAGTTTCTTCAACAACCTGCAAATTGACAACTTATTAATGCATAGCCAGTGGAAATTAAGCATGTTTTTTTCAAACAATACTAACTTTTGTATCCTGTCAGTTACAATTTCAAGCATGACCCAAGTATGTCTGTACATAAAATCCAATCAAAATAAACAGCAAAATGCAGATGTCATTCTAGTAACAACAACAGTATCCTGATTGGCATTGTAGAAAGAATAGGTGGCTAAATATATATAACATCACTTATGGCCTTCAGCATTTATTTACTCAGAAATATCCGCTTAGAAAGTTTATTGTATGTGGTCTGCAAGTTAAATGAATGTTCAAAAGGTATGTTGGAAAAAAACATAAAAGAGTAAAACACTCTTTATTTTTTATGGACTAATACTTGAAGCTTGCATTAAAAATGAGCCGTAAACCTAGTAAGGGCTGGTTAATGACTATAGTAAGCAAAGCAATGGATTCAGGTAAACAGGCCATGTGACATGGTTCAAATGAATATCAGTCAATGAATTCTTTGCTGCTGACCTGTTATAAGGAGCACCAATCACAAATGAATGGACAGTTTCTCCTGGAGAAGTAGACACTAGTTGCAGCCTGGGGAAAGAGGAAAAACATGAAAGCAAATCTAGATTTGCCTTGCAATGACAGCTGCATATTAATCTAAAGAACTTCTGAAAAATCAAAAAGACACTTTTCAGCAAAATACACCCCCAGAGCCTCACTCATAAAGCTGGGGAATAAACTTGAAACAGGATTGATTTCATCTTAAAGGGAGTATTTCTTTGAAATGCTACCAACTGCAGTTGTCTTATTTGGTTTTCAATACTATAACAAAATTGTGCCATATTGTGTCAAATAAGGAGATAATAGAACCACTTTAAACAAATTTTGTAATTATGGGATCAATCAAAAAAAGAATTAAATTTGTGTGCATAAGGTAAGTAATGTCATTGAATACTGAGTAGTTCCAAATACCAATCTTCGTTTTGCCTTCTGCTCTGAAAAGCTGCAATCTCCCCTTTTTTTTTTTTTTTTGGTATGATGCCAACTTCAAAAAAATATATACGTATGTGTAAATTTGAATAAATCCATATCCTAGTATATAAAATTCTCCACCAAAAATATTACAATGGTTCCCTTTTTGTAATGAGATGAAAGGGGATTATCAAGTATGATTTGTGCAGAACGAAAGAACAGCTCTAACATTTGTAAATCGTTTAGCCCTGAATTTACAGTAGATAAAATCATGATCAAACTCAAGCACTTAATACTAAGATGAAAGGAAGACATACACATCCAATTTCTTATGAAATTTGTGTATGTTGGCCACATTGGTCGTCGCCATCATCCTAAACCTCTTTTTCCCCATGCTTGGAAGATGTATCCAGGATCTTCCAAAGTGCACCCAAGTATTCATCTGACCCAACTGCTTATGCATACGGATGTGTACCTGGCCCAGCTCTCATGCTGAGTTAGGGCCCTCCCAGTTGATAGCTCCATAACGGCTGGCATTTTGGAATTTGTAAGAGGACTGATTCTCTCCAAGACTATGAATCCTACAAGCTTAAAAGTTGTATTAGATGCTGCCATGACCAGCACAGAAATGCCAAGCATGTATAGAATTGTCTAGTTGTCATATGTCAATCAAAAAAGAGGTCTAGTTATCACAGGACAGCTGTCTCTTGGAGCACTTCAGAATAGGAGTTATATGCACGCCTGACCTACTTGCACATTCTCACTGAATGCCACATATGCACTTATTTGTTTGGGGGGCTGAGCCTTTCCCTGCATGGATAGATAGACATGCACTAGTTCTGCTATTTTTATTTTGCCAGCTTGAGCAGAGTTGCTATGGCAGCTCAGGAAGCAGCTTGGGCTAGCCACTCAAGTACGAACCTCCCAGATTGCTTGGGTACAGATTCAGCTGGCTTGCCCAATCCACTACCCGTGTCACCACCTCCACACTGCTATTTTTAGTATGCTAGCTCAAGCAGAGTTAGGGAACCACTCTGCAAACATCCTATGCCTACTACCACAGTTAGTCGACCTAAGCTACACAACTCCAGCTGTGTGAATAACATAGCTGGAGTCAACGTAGCTTAGGTTGACTTATCATTGGGTCAACAGGAGACACTTTTCCATCGACATACCTTACTTTTCTCATTCAGGGTAGAGTACCGGGGTCAACTGGACTGATCTGCAATCAATCTGGCAGGTCTTCACTAGACCCGCTAAGTTGACCCCTGTGCACTGATCCCTGGAGCATCAATCCGGGGGGTGGTGTAGACATAACCATGGTTACAATGAACCACAGCCCAGTGAGATATAGCATATTCCCTGGCTTGTTACGCTGGTGTAGTTACCAGCACACTTGTGCCATAGCAGGATTCTATCTGCCCCACGGAGTCCACTGTGGTACCTACGTGCACCCTCTTCCACTCCTGTTTGCAAACACCACAAAGAGCAGAGGTTCACTATGAGTGTCTGTCTTTCAAGTTCGGATAGTCGAAAGTCTTCGTGACTTCATAACTTAAAAGCCCTGAATTGCATTTATTTCACTGTAATACCTTAGCTGTGTCCCCTGGTGGGTCCAGGGACAGACTAGGCGCACTGATCCTCCTGCATATCTTAAGAGGCAACTAAAAGCTGCCTGGAGGGGGATGGGCTCCGCCAGGTTAGAAATTTGCCCAAGACACACTATATAATCAAGTCAACAATGTCCATACCAGATTGATCACAGCCCGGGTTAATAATAGCCACACCATCTGTCTCCCACCAGGGCAGACACGACAAGTATACTACTGGTGTAACCCAACAAAGAGGATCCGTGGAAGAGAGATCACCATAGCCACATGGAATGTAAGGACATTGAGACAAATAGGGAGGTTGAAAGAATTCTCATACAAAATGGAACAAAACACCTAGCACCTCCTAGGAATCTGAGGTTGGATAGAAGAGCTTTGGAGAGGTACTAATGGAAGAGGTACATGTACTCTGTTATAGTGGAGAGGACAAACATGTCAAAGGCATAGAATTTCTTGTGCATAAAGATATCAAGAATTCACTATTAGGATGCCACCTGATATCTAGCAGGCTTATTTCCATCTGTATAAAGGCAGTATCATTCAATATCAGTGGCACAAGTCTACACTCTACAACAGACTATGACTATGAGCAAACTGAAGATTTTTACAATCAGCTCCAAGACATCATTGCTATCCTGATTGTATAAGGAGATTGGAATGCTAAAGTGGGCACTGACACACAGACAGATTGGCAAGATTATTGTGGCTCTTGCTGTAAAGCGGTAACCAATGAGAGGATTGAGACTTTTTTAGACTTTGCCAGCTATAACAATCTGGTTCTTGCAAACACATTAGGAGCACATACAGCATCCAGATCAATGTAGCATGCACCTAATGGTCTACATCACAGCCAGATTGACTACATCATGGTGCAAAACAGATTTTGTTCTGGGATTAACAAAGCTAAAACAAGGAGCTTTCCCAGTGCTAATATTGAAAGTGATCGCAACCTTTTGATGCTAAATTTTTGGCTGCGGCTAAGGAAAATCGGGCCAAATTTCACCAGAACCAAGTTTGACTTGGACTCAGACTGAAACATTTCAGAGTCATTCCAAGTAATGATCAGCAGAAAATTTGCCCGGCTACTTGCTCTAGAGGAAGATGTAGAAACAATGATCAACAATTTCAACACTGCAATGAATGAGGCAGCAATGGACATCCTTGGGAAACATTGTAAGAAGACAAAACCATGGTCACAAATGGAATACTACAAATGTGTGCTATTAGAAGAGAACTTGAGAGACAAGAACAGCACTGAGGGAGCTGATAAATAGAGTGATTGGCAGGAAGGAATGAAGGTGGCCAAGGAGAGATGGACTGAAAAACAATGCTCTAAAATTGAAGCATGTATCAATAAAAATAGCAAATGAGACTTCCACATTGTAAAAGATCTGACAAAGGAAAGAGGGACCAAAGCCAATGCAATTCAAGACAAAGGGAACAGTCTTATAGAATAGGTGGACAAACTACTGCTCTGATCTATACAACCACCAGACAAATGGAGATCCTAGTGTCTTAGACAGCCCAGATTAAAGAGAGGAGGAGGACTTTCCAAGACTACTTGAAGAAGTGGAGACAGCAGTGAAATCACTCAAGAACAGAAAGGCTACAGGTATTAACATCCCAGCCAAATTGATGAAATTCAGAAGAGAAATGATAATAGATGAACTCACCAAGATCTGCAACAAGATCTGGCAGACTGGTGAATGGCCCTCCATGTGGACATAGTCATTAATCCATCACTCTGCCAAAGGAAGGCAACCTTCAATTGGGTCAAAACTGCCAGACCATAAGATTAATTAGCCATCCCAGCAAAGTGATGTTGAAAGCCCTATTGAACAGATTGAAACCACAAGCAGAGAATATCCTTGCTGAAGAACAGGTTGGCTTTCGTGCTGGAAGAAGTACTACAGAACAGAGATTCAACCTTTTGTGTTCTATGTGAGAAGTACTTCTACCACGTCTTTGACTTCAAGAAGGCGTTTGACAGAGTATGGCACGAAGCTCTCTGGGCAACCATGAAGTACAATATTGGTCGTAAGCTTATTCTTACCATTAAACAACTATGCCAAGGCCAGCAGTACAGTTCTCATCAACCACAATAGGAGAGTGGTTTCACACCACTGATGGAGTCCGATACGGCTGCCTTCTTTCACCCACACTGTTCAACATCTGCTTGGAGCGTATAATGACGGATGCCTTAGAAGATCAACATGCACAGTCAGCATTGGGGGGCAAACAATCTCTCATCTTCAGTTCACTGATAACATTGATGGCCTGGCAGGCAGCGAAGATGAACTTGCCAACCTTGTGAAATGATTAGATGAAACCTCTGCAAAATATGGCATTGAAATCAGTGCAGAGAAAACCAAGCTGATGACAGACAAACGTGATGGGATCAGCTCACATATCACTGTCAGTTGACAAGAGCTGGAGTCAGTGAAACAGTTAGAGTATTTGGGGGCAATCACCATTGATGGAGGATCCAAGGCAAAAATTCAGGCAAGAACTGTGCAAGCAGCAGTGGCAAAGCTAAAGCCAATTTGGAGGAATAAGAACATCTCCCTGGAATCCAAACTAAAACTGCTGCACACATTGGTCATCTCTATTTTTCTGTATGCATGTGAGACATGAACCCTTATGACAGAACTTGAACAGAAAATACAGGTAGTAGAGATGAAATACGTCTGTAAAATCCTGGGCATCTCCTACTTCAATCATGTCACTAATGAAGAGGTCCACAACATCACCCATTGCGCTGAGTCATATGAAGACCTCCTAACGACCATGAAGAAGCGCAAGCTGAAGTGGTACAGCCATGTGACAAGATCTGGCCTATCCAAAATCATCCTCCAACACACAGTACAGGGGAAGAGAAGGAGAGATGGATTGACAACGTAAGAGTGGACAAGAATGGACTTTGCAGAGACTCTGCCACTGACACACAATCGTCAGGGATGGAGACAATTTGTTTGCTCTTCAATGATAGTGCCCCAACAACCAATGTGGTGGTGGTGGTGGTGGTGGTTTGATGATGAATACCTCAGCTGTGGTTTTTCCACTACTAGTTTAAGCTCTGAGAGGTTTATCTCTGAAATATTTGGATAAAAAGAGGGGTTTGATATTCTTTTCTCATTAGCAGTTATTTATGCATACTTGCACATCAAGGGTGTGATTTTTCAAACCTCTCAGCATTGGCTAACTCCGCTCCCACCGAAGTTAAAGGTAAAACTTCCATTGATTTCAATGGCAGCGGAGTCAGGTCAATAATGAGTGCTATTGAAAATACCATGCTAAATCCTCTAGAGCCTCTTTCATGGTTTTCTATGGCTCCGGGGGGGTGGGGGGATAAAGCCCTCCTTTTGCACAGTATGGGAGACCACTTTTTTCCCTGAGATTCCTTTCAGTAGTATAGTATGAAAGACCGTAGGTTTCTTTCTTTCTGCTTCCCTGGGCCACCTGAACTCCATAGTTTTCAGTGGACTTAGTGGCAAAAACTGAAGTAACGGTGGCTAAACAGGCCTGATATCCTCCTTGGTCAGGTAGGACTGCATAGACCGCAAAGCACTAGTTGTCATAGTACCAAATCCTTCTGTAAAATCTGATCAGGTTGGTGTGTCTGGTGTTTTTTGTTTGTGGTTGTTTTTTTTTTGTTTTGTTTATCCATCCCCTACACTACCATGTTTTCCTTTTCGGGGCTGGGTTTTTACTTAAATGTTTTTTGCTTCTTTTCTGTTCAAGTCTCTAGAGTGTTACTGCTCTGATGTATATTGTTGGGTTTATTTTCTTATCCTCTAATATTTAATCTGAAAGAAAAGAATTGTTATAATTCTCAGATCTCTTTTTTTTTTTGCACTTGACAGCCAGATCTAACATCTCACCTTTCTGAGGTTACTCTCTTAGTACAATATTGAACTAGTATCCTCTTATCCTATAGTAATACCCAGCAGCTTCACTAACATTTGGCATAAAGCCAATCTCAATCTTTATTTGTCCATTTGAATTTCTCTTGTCTACTTCTGGGGTTTATTTTATTTTATTTTCTCCCCAACCTTCTCTCTCTCACCCCTTCCTTGTGGAAGGTTTCATGAATGTAAGTAATTTGATTACTTAGAAAATTTAACTTTTTATCTTTTTGGAAACAGAATAGGAATTGAGGATAAATGACTTGTTTCTGCCACGTCTGTTCTTCATAACTTCAGCAACTGATGCATCATTAACCCTGGATGCCCATTGATTTCTATAATGTTTGTTTTTTTCCTTTGTGGAGAAAAATACAGCTCTGTTTCAGTCTGGGACAATGGGATGCTCTTCAATATATTGAGCTTTTACAAAGAAAAAAGGTACGTTTCCCTTCTGCTTCATGGCAATATGAGGTTTAATTCAGGTACTTCTTCCATCAGCAAAGACTTGAATCAGGAGAGTTCCCCCCCCCCCACAACTTCCCTTGTATTGCATCTATGTGCCATATGCCACCCCTACCTATTCAATTACTCGTGTTCAGTAATTGGTTCTACATGCTAAATGGGCTGCTTCTGTGAGTACCTCAGGGATACTGGTATGTCTAAAGAGTTGGCCACGTAAAACAAAAAAGTGACTGCATGGCTTTTGCTAGGCTGTTTGAAGTTTTAAAAGGAAAATAATCCCACTTTTTGCAATACAGTAGAATAATCTTAGGCAGTACTGATCTGATGGAAACATACATGCCAATCCTGATTATTAGCAGTTCATAGGGATATGTTGAGCTGGTAGATATTCACTTTCATTTCAGTGCTTTAAATTTCAGCATAAAATTAATTGCCTTAAATTTAAGCACAGTTCAAAGCATTAAAATTTATTAGACTGACTCGGTTAGCAGCCGTAGGAAGCTGCACATGAAGTGAAGGAACTGCAACACAGCAGGAAGCTTAGACTAGCACGAACCAATTCCTTTTTGAAATTATTGTGTATAAACTGCTAGACCACACAATTTGTACCATTTAATGTGAATGGGCCTGAGGTTTGCATTCAGATCCATGGCATGACTCTCATTGACTTTTTGGGGGCAGTTGTATCTCTAAATTTGATGATTCCACATAGAGCCATCAGACATGCCATTTAACCTTTGTTTAGCCTAGTCACTGGCAAATCACATACTGCCTGTTCCATGGAGATCATCTGAATCACAGAGACCTGATGTAATGAGGAGCTGGCTGGCTGGATTCTGCTGTTGTTTTTAAAGTTGTCTATGTCAGCAATAACAAAGTGAGAACAGATATGGATATTGTCATCCTCTAAATATTGGGGCTGCTTTAATGACTACTGGGGACCCAGTGCATATTTAAAAAAAACACTTTTTTGAGGATTTCTGGCTTAAACCAAGAATCTCCACACCGGTTGACTATTAGAGCAGAAATACACATGTACCTTTTTTACCCCCTTTAAGAATACAAATAGAAACAATAGTGGCAAGGTCCATGCTTTAAAATATTACAGGTCCTGATATCCATTAAGTATTTTTAAGAGTTTTACTCTGCACCTGTCAACTAATTTCTCTGGAGGGAGTTTACCCATATGAGGCCAAATCTGAAATTCTAGTTCAGGCCCATCTCTATTCATCAGGTATCCCAGTAACTTGGCTAGTGCTATCCCTGAATTCACACCAAATTAATCAAATACTGCCAGAGGTTAATCTGCTGATGTACACCAGAGGCGTTCTGCCATGGACTACCTGTGCTATGTCTAGTTACAGCACTAACAAGCCACTAGACACTCTCCAGTATTTCAATATTTTTGTTTTCTGTTTTGCATCCTGTGGTGCCACCCCGAGTACAGAAATTGATTAATTTAGCTGATGTCAGAAGAAACAACATATTGATAAAGAGAGAGAGTGGAAGAAAAAGGAACATAGTAAAGAAGACAGACTTGTTTTTGTTCTACCTGCATTCACTGCACACTAGCCATTCTACCAAAAGTCTAAGTCAACTTGACCCATTCTTTAAACGTTGTATGAATTTCTCACTGTGATTCCAGCTTCAGTCGAAAGTATCTGGTATTTTCCTATTGCTTCCTTGCCTACCTCCAAAAAGTCAATAACTACCAGTGGGGTGAGTTTAAAAATTAATATACAAGCCTGCGGCTGGGACATGTTTAAATCATGGATAGGACCATGCACTTCAGTAGACTTTCTCCAGTTCCACTTGTATTTATTTCATACTACATGATTTCTTGTCTTCTCCGGCCTGTGTCTGGGATTTTAGATGGCTTTGTCCCAGATGCAGAAGCCGTAAGTGTCTCTTTTATCATAGGATGTGCGTGACCTCAGCTATGAGGACACGAGACTTGTTTTTTCTCATCAAGTTTAAGTAGTAAGTTTAAGCTGCTTACATATTAAGCCTAAAGAGGTAGGGTTTTTTTTCTCGGTCTCCACAACTTTAGGGTTTGACCTGATGGCGAACTGGGGGTAGTGTAGTTTTTCTTGTTGAAGTAAATTAATTAGTTTGCACTATAATATAAGTACATTTTCCTAAAGCATCTCTTGTACCCACAACCTTTGGCTAAAAAGGGCACAGATGAGCATGTTTTGATCTAGTTTCTCAAGCCTGAAACACAGTGGAGGGAATGCCTGGCAGCTTTACAGACTTGACAGTGTTGTCCCAGATGCACGGAAAGAAAAACAAGTCACAAGGGATGTGGTTTAATTAGGTTGCAACTTTATCAACTTAATTCACCTGAGAATTATCTGGTAATAACTCACATAGTGCAGGTTACAATTTCTTCCTTAATCGTTTCCACCTGGTGGATGGCTGCTGTCAGCCCTCCACACCCAGTCCCTAGCCCATTACTGGGACCCCACAGTCCTTCCTTAAAGGGCTGGGAAAGGGGGCTGTCTTGTACTTGGAATGGGGCTGGGTATCCCAATGACATGGCTTCTTTAGGGGATTCGCTTTCCCAAAGTCTACTTCCAATTCCCTGATGAACCAGAACTGGATCTGCTATGGGATTCATATTTATTTGGCTGCCTCCTATATCTGGTTCCCAGATTAAGAGTTTCCTCCTTGACATAGGCCAAAAATATATCTGCTCCTCAGTCAGAGGTCTACCCCATTGACTCTGAATAGCTTGGTTATACCATACAGTATTTCCTGATAGGTAAGTACCAGGCCTTGCTGTTCCTAGTGATTCACACACCTTCTGGCCTTGTCAGCCCATGGAGGCCTGACTTCCCACCATATCCTCTGCAGCAGCATTTCAGGCCAGTTTACAGTCCCCTCAGAGAGAAGGTCCTGTTTCTGCTTTCAATCTTTGATAAAATCCCAAATCCTTTTCACCCAAGTGTACTATAATCCATGTCAGATGACTGCTTCCGGACTGCCAAAGGGTATCTGCTGGTCCCAGAACATGCCTTTTTTTCTGAGGGCCAGCTGTGAACTCCAGTGCAAAGAGGCTGATGGCTTTCTTGAGCTCTACCAGCTTAGGTGGTGTCCTTCTCTACCCTTACAGCTCCTGGCCAACCCACAAGGAATGGGGGGACCAATAGAGAAACGACTACCCCTCTCTCCTGGCAGTTCTCACCCACCAAAACCCCAGGGAACCAAGTCAAACTCCAGTCAACCCGAGCAGGATTGTGCTTTGTGTAAGCAAAAGAATGCTCAGCGTCTTAGAGGTTTGACTTTTAGCCCTGTCCATGGAGGATACAGTAGGATCCATTTGAGCTTTGCTAAGAACAGGTTGAATTGGTGCAGCAACTTTTTATCCTAAAATGTGTGGTGTTCTCCTCCTCTCTTTCCCCCCCCCCCCCAAAAAAAAACCCCTTTTACATGCAATCTCTTCCTCCACCAATGAAATATCCAGTGTCTATTAGCCTGAGTCTGCAGTACATGCTCAACTCCCAGATCAGGCTCTAGCAGCACACAACTCTAGCTAAGGAGAGCAAGTGAAAAATATCCCATTTAATTGAAGATACTTTTCCTATCAAAACTGTCCTGTATAATTACAGTATGAGGACACTAACATTCTTGCTCTTCTGAACAGTGTGGTGCTGCTCTGAGTGCTAATAATAAGCACTCTTTAATATCATAAGTGATCTTTAATGATCACAAAGAATCCCAGTGAAGAGTTTTTTCTTAAAGATACTTCAGAATGAAAGCTTTTGTGGCTGACATACAGTTCTTAGGCTCAATTACTGGATTATGATAAACTAACATGAGATTGTCATGTAAGTATCTGTATTGCACAAATGTCTCCAGTGGGTGCATATCTGCAGTGAGCTAAAGATACTGTCACTTAATCCAGGCCCCATCTTTTTCTTCCTTGTTGCCAGTGACTTATTGTCTCAATGTACTTAAAAGTGCTATTTTGGGACTCTTTCCTGCCCCTTTCTCTGATACCGTCACAATCACTCAGCCTCACCTCATTCATACACTACAAAAAAAATCTTTTCACAGAGCCTGGTGCAGTGATTTCCAGCTGTAAGTTACTTTGTCTTTTAAGTAACACTGCTGTCTTCTATGATTCTAAAAGTCTGAATTTTCCCCAACTCAGTGGCCCAGATTTCTACACTTTTTTTTCCCATGCTTGCTTTTTATTGGCCAAATATAGAAAAGAATTAAGCTGAGAAGCTTTAAGACATTGTTTACTAAACTTCACCTCTGTTTGAACACTTCCTTCCAGTTTCCACAATGGGTTCTTTGTCTAGTTGAAAGAGAGAATTATACATTTTGCATACAGTTAAATTGCATTGTGTTATAGAAAATGCATTTACAGGTAACATTGCTGGTGTTGGTAAGGTATCTAGATTCCAGATATCAGCAGCAATGAATCTTGTGCTGCAAATGCATCAGCAATGCAAAAATACTGCCCCATAAAATCATATTCACCCAAGCTATGAAACTAATAGGCAAGCATCTCTGCTACAAATTCCTCCAGGCCAGAAAAGACCAATATAGAATTGACAGTCACACACTCTTGAGTAGCATATACAGTAGTGAGAATCGATGGTACACACTAGGATAATACAAAGCAGAAATCATTGTCAGGAGAAAACTGAATTTCACAGGCAGAGATGTACAAAGCATGAAATACCTACTAGTCTCTTACTTGTGGTTACTTAATCTAACCATGGGGGTTAATACTACTTATCTGAACTGATAATTACTTGAAAACATGGAATCAGGTGTTCAGTTCAAGAATCTGTTTCCTTCCAAGGATGAACTTGGAGCAAAAATCTGAATAGATTTATTTGAAGCTGGGTGGTGGTTCTTTTTGGTGGGTTTTTTGGGTAGTTTGATGTTCCTACGCTGTAGGAAGGAAGGAAATAACTAGAACAGTAACCAAAACTATGTTAATCTTATTTAAATTTTTTGGAGCCATATGATCTGTATGCAATCAACAACCAGCTTAGTTCTATTCTGTAAGGGGAAGGATGTGAGGACCTTCACTTCCACTGGTGAATTAATATCTGTAGTCAACCTAGTTAAAGTGCTGTGTGTTCTCAGGTAACTAGCTATCTTTATAATATAGGATGATAAAAGGTAACCTACCTAGAGTAGGAGACTGTGGACCTGATTCTCCGGTCACCAGTCTTATACCTGAATAACTCGTATGCTTTACTGGCGTTGCTCCTGATTACCCAGTGACTGAGCTCAGAATCAGGTCTAAAAGCTCTTAGTGCATTAGAATAATTAGTAGCTATAGTTTCTACGTATTTGTTTCACTTCGCTAAACTTAGATTGCAAAAGATCTAAATAGAAGAACTTGGACAATTTAATGTCACTTAAATGTTATTGTCTAATTATTTTTATGCTCTAAATAGAGAAGGACCAGAACCACCAAGTGCAGAGCTGGATGTGACTTGTGGAAGATCCAGGGTTTTGCTTCAGTTTTAATATAGTGAGGTGGTGGCTGGCAAGTTGAGTGATCAAATGTTGATCAAGAGTTCAGAATTGATTAGACCTAGGTTTTTGACTCAGGCCACTCTCTAATATGTAACTAAAGTGATTTTCACTGCCCTGACACCTGAATTATAGATCAGTCAATATTCATGCATGTCACCTTTTCTGTGCCACTTGAGCAAAGTGAAGGCATGAAAATAGAGGTTTTGAATGGAATAGCTCTTTCATGCTAGTGGTGTGTTTGACAGCCGTGATGACACTCATGCTAAAACAGAAACCAGGAAACTGCAGCTGAGATGTTTCAAGATCTCAGAGTAATTGTTGTTTCAAACTTTGTTAAAATACAATACATCTTATACATAATCTTAACCAGCTCTGTAGTGTGGGTGTGTATAAATACATCTAAATAAAATGAGGACTCCTACAAACATGATTTAAATTTCAGCAAAACCTTTGTTCAAATTTTAATTATGTTTGAAATGTCAGCTTAATTTTTACTCAGAAAAAAAGCCCTTCATTTTCTGCTATAAATGAGTCAAAGTTAAAATGAAATATTTTTCTCAGCTGTTTTCCTCCAAACATCCTTATATTAGCTGTAACCCTTCTGCCAGGCAGAGTTGACAGCAACAAGGGCCAGGTTCGCTACCTAGGGGTTCCTTTTCAACAATACAATGCAAAACTGGCCTAAGCCCCCACCTAGTGACCTGGGTAAATGACACACACACACCCCAGGGTGCCTCAGAGGCAATACTTGCCTGCTCACAAGCACAGTCTTGGTGTAGGAAAAAATCTTTAATAACAGGAGGTAAACAACTTAGCATTAATTTGGGATAACTCCACAACTAGAGTTCATAAACACAAACCATGAACCAGAAGACCCACCCCCAGTAGATTGGGCTGTGTCCTTTCCCTTTGGGTTCTTAAGTCCAGCAACCCAAAAGTCACCCTACTCACAGTTGCTGTCCTTGGTCAGGACAGCCCCAGACTTCACCAGTTTAGCTGGAGAATTCACCTCCCAACCTGGGTGGAAGGTATGGAGGCACCTTACATGCTCTGTTGCTCGGGCCCTCAATGTCGGATTGTCACGCCTCCCTGTGGAGTTCTGGTCCAGTCTTTACTGCCAGCTGCTCCACTGGCCACACCTCTCCACAAGCTGTTTCACTAGCCACACCACTCCACCAACAGCCCAGCTGGCTGTGCCTCTCCATCAGCCATTTCACTAGCTGCACCTCTTTGCCAGCCACTCAGGTGCCTCCGCTAGCCATTCACCAATATGTCTTCAGCCCCCACACCACTTAACACAGCTGGTAGTGATTTCAGCTGTTAGTAGGGAAGCCTCACTACTGGTGCATCTGGATAGTCTTCTTGCATCAGAACCACTAGCCAAAAGTAGGTCTAATATTTAGACCTAGGTATCAGTGATTTTAGCTCTGTAGCATGTAACAAGACTCTTAATTGAGACTAAACTAGCTCTGTTACTACACAGTGGAAAGAGGAAGGGATCAAAGTTGTGATTGGGGCCCACACTACCAAGAACAAATACATGTCCCCAACCTCTCTCAGTTCATTGGGCTTTGGAACCCATGTCCCTTGCCTAGCGAGTGCTGCTTAGTTGAGGGTGAGTCCCTTAGTCATAACATGCCAAGTACAGTCCTTCTGTCCTTGATTCACATAACCAGGATAACAACCCTTTATTACTCCTGCCTCAATAACAAAGAGACTGGGGATCCCAGAGCAGCCACAGTGACCATATGGACAAGCAGTCCCTTCATAATAGGCAGGATGGGTGTGCCCATGCAAATGAGATCAGCACCTGAAATCCTTTTCCACAGCTCAGCACCAGATGTCAGGGGGGAGCTCATTTGACTCTGCTTACATAGCTATTACATGCTATTAAATCAAGTTGCCACATTTGGCTACCCCAACTTTTATTCAAACAAATATTTTGTGCATTCCTATACAATGGCAAAGTTTGTGTTGCCAACTAGATGCAGTTAAAAGTGTATCTACACACTTTTATTGGATCAAGTGCTAAAAAAAAACATACTAATCAGTTGGCTTCCTCTCATTAAAAGTTAATTCTTTTGACATAAGTTTCCTGCATAGGAAACTATTGGGTACTTAGTAATCATTAGTAAAGAGACAAATCACACACACACTGAGCACTTGTGAAACAAAAGAATAAGAGAGGACATTTTTTATTTTTACATATGACACATTCATTTTAATGCTCGTATGATCTCCCTGATGATGACCCTGGAAAAAAATAAAAAATACCTACTTACATTTTTCATTTTAATGAGCTTCTGAAATTTTTTACTGTTTTAAAAAACAAATGTAATGGGATTCCATGCTGTTAGCGATACTGTAATTAAATTTAGATAAGTTGCCTTAGCTTTGGTTAAAATCACAGAGTGAAAAAACTTCATATATACCAATGGAGTGTAGTGCACTGACACACTTATTATGGACAACTTTCCCTGAAGAATCTGTCACTTTTTAAGATATTTTACAGGTCACCTTGATAAACATATATTAAATATTGTGCAGAAAGGAAGATAGCAAGGCGCCCAACTTGTGATCTTGGCCTTTAGAAAATGGGCACGGAGGAGGAGCAACCTCACTTCCCAGCTAGGGTACCTCCCTATGGTGCATGTAGAATAGGAGCAAATTCAGCATTTGCAGTATGCTCTCTTTCCCCTGACCACGCTGAACTCCTTCCACAGTGCCACTGTGGTGCTGGAGGGTATGTGCTGGCACAGGAACATGCTTCTTCCGCCAATCCTGCAGGACAGAGCAGTGCAAGCTAAGCCACCTTCTTGTATTAATTTGTACTGATTTCCCCTCTGTAATGTCCTAATTTGGTGGAGGGGGGGATGGACTCCAGGGAAACCGTAATACAAATAGCTTCTGGAAGCAGGTATCCTACAAGGGCCATTGGCGGTAGGCCCAGAAGTCAGTTGAGGCAGTAGGCATCTATGTGAATGCCTCTTACCACCACAGAGCACCTGAGAGCAATGCAGCTCTTTGGGGTAAAATTATTGAAAATCTCAATATCTTCAATGGAAGACAAACCAAAGCCCTGCCTCAAAGAAAAAATGAGTAGAAAACTGAGCTGAAATTAATTTTGAGGGGTTTCTTATCATAAGCAGGTTGTTTCCATGGTGGGGTGCATTGAGCCCTCAGTGACTGATTCTGCCCATATTTAAGTCAGTGGCAAAACTAATGCTCTAGCACATTGTATTGTGAAACAATAGCGGCGTGATTCTGAACTGCTCAGACCAGTGAGCTAATATTTCAGCAGCTCTTTGAAAAGGAGAACCAGAACTCTAATAATTATATTTTCTAGGGCCATCAACTCATGGAGGAGGCGGAGAAGTGGCAGGGCAGGGGCGGGGCTTGGGGGAAGGAGGTGGAATGGGAGCAGGGTGAGAGTGGTGCGGGGGGGAGGGAAGAGGCAGGGGGTGAGCTAGCATTCACCTGGCACAGGGGATGTCGGCGCTGTAGGGGTGAGTGGCAAATGGGGTGGCGAAGAGACTAGTGGCAGGTGGGCGAGCAAGCGGGCGGGGAGGTGAGTGATAGGTGAGGGACAGACGAGGGACAGAGCAAGCCAGCGGCAGGCTGGGGGATCAGGAAGGGTGTGGTGGGGGGGCAAGCAGGGAGGGAGTGGGACCTGGGGCAGAGTCGGGGAGGAGCAGAGGTGGACTGTGGGCAGGGCTGATGGCACCCCAATGTGTCCTGATATATTTTAGTGTGGTGATCTGGTCACCCTAGGAGCATGCATCGTTCATTTAAAATAAGGTTGTTCTTAGACACTTGATGGTCTCCTAACACCTAGGAACATGGATCACTCTTTAGAAATAGTATTTCTGTAAATGGTTTTTCTCTTTGCTTTTCAAAAGAATATTTTACTATTGCAAGCCATTCTAGAACATATATTGCTTTGAACAACAATGGACCAGCTGTTAATATGCTATCACCAGTACACTGCAATGTCTTCTGGCCATATCCTGTGGTGTGCTGAGTGCCCCAGTTTCTACAGACTACACTGGGAGCTGAAGGTGCTCAATTCTTGGGAGAATTAAGCACTTCCTGTAGAGAAGGTCATACAAGCTGAAATATTGTGTTGAATATCACCTTGCTCTGTCCTTGTAATGAGCTTGTATATTCATCAGAACCTATTCTGATAATGTAGAGTTGCACACAAAAGACCAAATTCTGCTCTCAGTTACTCATGGTGTGTGTGTGTGTGTGTGTGTGTGTGTGTGTGTGTGTGTGTGTGTGTGTGTGTGTGTGTGTAAAAATGTTGCTCAGGCCCAGGGTTGATTTATGTTGCTCAGTATTATAGACTGAGGCTTTAAGGCTGGAAGGGACCATCATGATCATCTAGTCCAGGGGTGGGCAAACCACAGCCCGGAGGACACATCCAGTCCTTCAGCCAGTTTAAACCGGCCCTTGAGCTCCTGCTGGGGCACGGGGTTTGGGGCTTGCCCTGCTCCTGCACTCCAGCCGGGCAGTGGGGTCGGAGGCCACTCCACGCGCATATGCCAAGGCTTCTGGAAGCAACAGCTTGTCCCCCTTCTGCCTCTTATGCTTAGGGGCAGCCAGGGGGCTGCACGCACTCCCCCCACCCCAAGTGCCACCCCTGCAGCTCCCATTGGCTGGGAACTGCGGCTAATGGGAGCTGCAGGGGTGGTGTCTGTCTGCGGATGGGGCAGCACACAGAGCTGCCTGGCCACACCTCCACATAGGAGCCGGAGAGGGGACATGCCACTGCTTCCAGGAGCTGCTTCAGGTAAGCGCCACCTGGAGCCTGCACTTCTGACCCCCTCCCATGCCCCAACCCTCTTCCCCAGCCCTGAGCCCTCTCGCGCACCCTGAACTCCTCATTTCTGGCCCACACCCCAGCCAGAGCCCTCACCCCCTCCTAGACCCCAACCCCAATTTCTTGATCATTTATGGCCCACCATACAATTTTCATACTAAGATGTGGCCCTCAGGCCAAAACGTTTGCCCACCTCTGCTCCAGTCTGACCTCTTGCACATCCCAGGCCACAGAACCTCACCCATCCCCACCATAGGAGGCAGAGGGGGGACAGGTCAATAACCTCTGACTGAGTTACAGAAGTCCTCAAATCTTGATTTAAAGACTTCAAGTTACAGAGAATCCACCATTTACTCTAGTTCACACCTACAAGTGATCAGTGAAAAAGCAAAGGTCTTTGCCAATCTAACCTGGGGAAAAACTCCTTCCTGAGTCCAGATATGGTGATCAGTTAGACTCTTAGCATGAGACTAAACAAAACAAGCTCCTTCTCTTCTCATAAGGTAGCTTCTCCATTCCTCTGATCATCCTAGTAGCCTTTTTTTGCACCTGTTTTCAATATGAATTCATCTTTCTTAAACATGGAGGCCACAACTGCACACAGCATTTCAGATGAGGTTTCGCCAACACCTTCTACTATGGTAATAACACTTCCTTATCTCTACTGGAAATACCTCACTTTACGCATCCTAGGATTGCATTCACCTTTTTCATGGCCACATCACATTGGCGGCCCCTAGTCATCCTGTGATCAACCAATACTTCCAGGTCTTCCTCCTCCTCTGTCACTTCCAAATAATACATCCCCAACTTATAACAAGAATTCTTGTTGTTAGTCTCTCTCAAATTTCATCACACCCATTTCTATTACTCTAGTTTTCAAGGTCATCTAAATTTCTTGTATAATTTTCTGGACCTCCTCCATGTTGACAATACATCCCAACTTTGTGTCATCTGAAAATGTTATTAGTATGCTCCCACTTCTTGTGCCAAGGTCATTTTTAATGAAAATGTTAAATAAGATTGGTCCCAAGATTGAGCTCTGAGGAACTCCACTAGCAACCTCCCTCCAGGTCTAAAGGTTCACCTTTTGGTGTGTCCCGCTGTTGTCTCCTTGTTGATTAGTTCCTTACCACCTCTCAATTCTTGTATTAATCCCCATGTTCTCCAATTTAATAATTTCCCATGTGGAACTGTATCAAAGTATTACCTTCTCTTCAGTAGTTGCTATTTGAAAAGCAGGATGGAATTCATCGTATTTTAAATATTAAACCTCCTTTGAAGCCTTCTGTGCTCTTGTTTTTCCAAGGTAGAAGAATTTCTGTTAGTGTGGATATAAATAGTCTTTGTCACTGAAACACTTAACTCCTGGATCAATCCACAGCTATAGCACACATTGTAAAAGTCAGAGTAGTGGAAAAAATTTAAATGAGTGGGCAAACCCCACATATACAGTATCTTGCAATTTCAATATGGGCCCATTGTTCAGAATAGAAACTATCACTGGCACTTTAACATGAAAATGAGCATGTGTATTCCAATAAGCAGGTCTCTCCCCAACTTGCCATCCAGTAGGTTTTCAGTCAGAACAGCAGTTCTGTCAACATAGGTCCCAGTGCCAGCTCAGCATCAGATCTGGCTTGTTAACTGTTGAACACTTTGTGTGACTATGCCAAGAAAAACATTCACTGTTTAAAAGCTTACCTCCACCCTGCTTTATCTGAGACCACTCTGGATCCTCTGGCACAATTGAGCACAGCAAAATGAACATTTGCATGAGCCTGTGTTCTGACCAGGAGAGGGTCTGTGGAGCAGCCTCTCCAGGGGTTTTGGGTGGACCAAAGATTGAGGTGGATTTCTTCCTCCTCATGTTCCCCCAGCTGAACACTATTTTTTTTTTCTGGTGGGTGCCAGTGCATGGTACCTGGCCATAGCTCTACACAATTGGTTGATGACCTTTTTCCAGACAAACAGCTCTAATTATGAACCCCATAAATAACATGGCCAAGCTGAAAAAGGGCACTGCTTTCTACATCTATGCTTGATTCAACTTCCCTTTGTCACTAGCTTATGAAGTTTGCATTAAACATTTAATAATATTGTTCATATAAGAAAAATTTGTTCATTTTTCTTCAATTAAGAAGTAATTGACCTTCCTGGCATTAACAATTCCAAACCAAAGTGCCAAAGGTTTTTTGGTGTTTTTAAAGCAATTCAAGTAAAGTAAATGACCACTGTTGATAATAGCAGTTAAATCATGCATTTAACTAAAAAATTAATTGCAACTAAAAAAAACAATCAGTTTTAATCACACTGTTAAAGAATAGAATACTAATTGAAATATATTAAATATTTTTGGATGCTTTTCTACATTTTGAAATATATTGATTTCAGTTTCAACACTGAATACAAAGTGTACAGTGCTCACTTTATATTTTTGATTACAAATATTTGCTCTGTAAAAATGATAAACAAAATAAATTATATTTTTCAATTCACCTCATACAATACCATAATGCAATCTCTTTATCATGAAAGTGAAACTTACAAATGTAGATTATTACATAACTGCACTCAAAAAACAAAACAATGTAAAACTTTAGAGCCTATAAATCCATTCAATTCTACTACTACTTCAGCCAATCACTAAGACAAACAAGTTTGTTTACACTGACAGGAGATAATGCTGCTGGCTTCTTATGTACAATGTCACCTGAAAGTGAGAACAGGTGTTCGCAGATATGCTAAACATTTGTATGCCTCTTTGTGCTTCAGCCACCATTCCAGAGGACATGCTTCCATGCTGATGACTCTCATTAAAAAACCTTTTTAGTTAAATTTGTGACTCCTTGGGGAAGAATTGTATATCTCCTGCTCTGTTTTACCCGCATTCTACAGTATATTTCATGTTATAGCAGTCTCGGATGATGACCCAGCACATGTTCATTTTAAGAACACTTTGCATTTTGTCAAATCCGCAGTGAAAGAAGGTACCTATGTGAGATTTCTAAAGATAGCTGCAACACTTGACCCAAGGTTTTAAGAATCTGAAGTGCCTTCTAAAATCTGAGAGGGACGAGGTGTGTAGCATGCTTTCAGAAATCTTAAAAGAGCAACACTCCATGCGGAAACTACAGAACTGGAACCACCCAAAAAGAAAATCAACCTTCTGCTGGTGGCATTAGACTCAGATGATGAAAGTGAACATGCATTGGTTTGTTGCTTTGGATTGTTATCGAGCAGAACCCCTCATTGGCATGGATGCATGTCCTTTGGAATGGTGGTTGAAGCATGAAGGGACATATGAATCTTCAGCGCATCTGGCACATAAATATCTTGCGATACCGGTTACAACAGTGCCATGTTGTCATGGTACAATTCCCCACTCTGAACCTTAGCGTCCAAAAGATGGGGTACCAGCATGAATTCCTCCAAGCTCAATTACCCGCTTAGAACCTGTAGCGCTGCCACCAACCAGGAATTCCAGTGCCTGGTACACTCTGGTCCCCCCAAAACCTTGCCCGGGGACCCCCAAGACCCAGACCCTCTGGATCTTGACACAAGGAAAGTAAAACCTTTCCCTCACCGTTGCTTCTCCCCGGCTTCCCCTCCCTGGGTTACCCTGGAAGATCACTGTGATTCAAACTCCTTGAATCCTGAAACAGAGAGGAAAATGCACCTTCCCCCCTCCTTCTCTCTTCCCCTCCCAGACTCTCCCTGAGAGAGAAAGTAATCCTAACACAGAGAGAATTTAGCCTCTCTCTCCCCCTTCCCTCCTTTCTCCCCACCAATTCCCTGGTGAATTCAGACCCAGTCTCCTGGGGTCTCACCAGAATAAAAAAAACAATTAGGTTCTTAAATAAGAAACTTTTAATTAAAGAGAGAAAAACAGTAAAAATTCTTTGTAAACTTAAAATGTAATAGGTACAGGGTCTTTCAACTATAGACACTGGGAATACTCTTCCAGCCTAAGTATACAAGTACAAATTAAAATCTTTTCAGCAAAATACCAATTTGAACTCCTTCCAGCCAAATACACATTTGAACTTTTTCCAACCAAATACGCATTTGCAAATAAAGAAAACAACCATAAGCCTAACTCGCTTTATCTACCTAGTACTCACTATTCTGAACTTATAAGAGCCTGTATTGGAGAGATTGGAGAGAAACCTGGTTGCACGTCTGGTCCCTCTGAGCTCCCAGAGTGAACAACAACCAAATTTTAACAGCACACACAGAAACTTCCCTCCCTCAAGATTTGAAAGTATCCTGTCTCCTGATTGGTCCTCTGGTCAGGTGACAGCCAGGCTTACTGAACTTGTTAACCCTTTATAGTCAAAGAGATATAAAGTACTTCTGTGCTATTAACTTTTCTTATCTGTTTAGGACACATGTGAACACCTATTCTCACTTTCAGGTGACATTGTAAACAAGAAACGGGCAGCATTATCTCCTGCAAATGTAAACAGACTTGTTTGTCTGAGTGACTGACTGAACAAGAAGTAGGGCTGAGTGGACTTCTAGGCTCTGAAGTTTTACATTTTGGTTTTAAATGCAGTGGGGGGGTTGTACATAATTCTACATTTGTAAGTTCAACATTCATGATAAAGATTGTATTACAGTACTTGTATGAGATGAATTAAATACTATTTATTTTGTTTTTATAGCACAAATATGTGTAATAAAAATTAAAGTGAGCACTGTACACTTTATATCCTGTGTTGTAATTGAAACCAATATATTTGAATGTAGAAAAATCCAAAAATATTTAAATACACCTCTACCCTGATATAACGCTGTCCTCAGGAGCCAAAAATCTTACTGTGTTATAGGTGAAACCGCGTTATATTGAACTTGCTTTGATCCACCGGAGTGTATAGCCCTGCCCCCGCCAGAGCGCTGCTTTACCATGTTATATCCGAATACATGTTATATCGGGTCGCATTATGTTGGGGTAGAGGTGTAAATGATATTCTATTATTGTTTCACAGGGAAATTAATCACAATTTTTTAATCTCTTGACAGCCCTAAATAAACATAAACCTTTAATGAAAGTTAGGAGATGAAGAAAAAAAGAAATATTACATGACTTAACAATAGACTGTCCAGGAAATAAGATCTAAAAAGCAGTGGTCCACAATGATAGGAAATAGAAAGATAGTAACAAATATGTGTTAGTTAAAACTTTCAGAAAGACATTGTGCCCCAAAACAGCAAATGTTTTTAAATTGTATGCTTATAGCAAGAATTATAAAACAATTTAATTTTCATAATTACAATAAATGAGTGTGTGTGTGCATGCGTAAAAACATAACCACAAATAGATTACTGGAGTGGTTTCAAAAAAGTTTTCTAACACCAAATGTCTTGGTTTTCCAGTAAATCCTCAGTTGTGTACTTTTACACCACTTTCTGACGGTTCCTCAGCTTGAAGGCCCTTAACTTTGCAAATGGTTTTTCTTGATGAGTTTGTGTGCACTGGCAATTTCATTAGTCTAGCACTTCCATATAAAGATCAAACCCAGATCTATTGGGCATTTCAATATTTGTTACTCAGAAATTGTGATCAATACCAGTGGAAAGTTTGTCATTATTGATTCCTTCAGTGCTTCAGTAATGCAAAACACAACTGAGGATGGAGGTCCTTGCCATTATGGGACCAGAACAAACACATGACAGACGTTAGTTAAGCTGCTTAATGCTCTACTGGAAGGTGCTCAGATAGTACAGGTATCAGAGGGGTAGCCTGCAGGGTGAATATGGCCTATGTGGTTTATCCTCTTTTATTCAGGATGAGCAATAAAATGATTAGTTTTTCATGGCTAAAGTGTTGTTACTGAAAATCAACAGTCAAATGTCTTTCATATGTTTGTTTCAAACACATTTGTGCATGTGTAATTATTGTGGAGAGATAAAGCAGTCTTCCTAGTCTTCAAGCAGTATTATCAGCCCCCTATTCAGCTTC
This sequence comes from Gopherus flavomarginatus, assembly GCF_025201925.1. Lineage (NCBI taxonomy): Eukaryota > Metazoa > Chordata > Testudines > Testudinidae > Gopherus > Gopherus flavomarginatus. The sequence continues at coordinate 90,856,572 of NC_066624.1, forward strand.
ATCAAAATGAAAACAGTATACTTAAAACTGCACATGCCAGATCTTATCCTAGTGTAGACAACTGCTGGAAGGTTAAAGTCAGATTACATACACAATTTTCAAATATTGAACTGTTTTCTTCCATTTGAAATATTTTCCTAATGCCTACCTGTCCTGGCTCCCTGCCACTCCTGGAAGCAGCGGGCACGTCCCTGCGCTCCCTGGGGCGGGGGACAGGGGGTATCCACATGCTGCCCCTGCCCTGAGCGCTGATTCCACAGCGCCCATTGGCCAGGAACTGGAGGGAGGTCCCTGAAATGTTTTAAATCAAAATGGGGGGTCCTCGGATTGCTAAAGTTTTGAGAAATGCTGATATAGCACATTCCAGCTGCTAGTTGTATGATTAATAAGTGAGGCATTCATTCTATTTTTCAGTGAGTTTGTAAACTAACGTAGAAAGTTACACAGATGAATCCCAAACACCTCTTATATAACATTATCCATTGAAGGATCTATTCTGCAACGAGCCATCTTTCTCTCTTGCAGCCAAATATTATCATTAGTGCAATCTAAGATTTTTGAGGTAAAGTTCAAAAAGGTCAGGACCCTCCCAATATTGAATTTCTTCTGACAGTGTTACTTTGCCTAGTGGCACATCGTGCACTATATGTGAATAACCAAGAATAACACATTATGGTTCCCAGGTAGCAAGAAAGAGAAGTAGTAATTAAATAATTGTGCACCAAATTAACTAAGCAATGAAAGGACAGTTTTGGCATTTCCTGACGGCCTCAGCTACCTGTAGACATGTCCAGGATAAGTCTGAGTCCCGGGGGGTGTGGGGGAGCACAGTTAAGGAGCACCCTACTATGATCAAACTAAATCCAGCCATGACTATGTTCAAGTATAAGTGTTCTGTGCCTAGCTTGTTACTGTAAAGTCTTCCCTGAATAAGGGTCTCTTCCTAAGAGCTACCCACAGTCTGGGGAGACTGGAGAGGAAGAAATTGTTAAAAGACAACTCTAGAGGAAAAGGGACAGATGGGTGTTAGTTGGAGGGGAAGGTGGGGACTAAGGATAGGGGCTTTTTTGTGGGGGTGCGGTTTGGGGGGGCAAGCAGGAGAAACAAGAATGTGCTTATACTTTGAGTGAAAGGAGACAGATTGATGCCAGCCATACATCTTCCTCCGAGGCTTGCAGTAGCATGGAGTTTGTGTGGAGAGAGTCACAAGGAAGGACAGGAATAAAGCAACATTGACTCAACAGTCTGCATCTAATAGAACTTTGGTCAAAGTACCACATTTTCTATTCCTTTAATCCCTTCTTAGGGGAAAAATGGAGGTGGTGATACACATAAACACACAACAGTAGGCTCTTTCACTAAATTAATGGTATTTTTTTTTGACAGAATGTTCAATCAGTCCAAGTAACTCACCATAATTGTGAGCAGAAAAGAACTCTCAGGTTTCATCGAAGTGTAGCTTTCATAATTATGTGTAAAATCCTGGTTTCTGCAACACTCAGCAAAACAGCTGAACCAAACACCTGGAGGGTTGCATTGCCTGGCAAAGTGGCTTAAACAAACTCAATATTGTGTAGGAAAGAGAAGTGCTACAACCAGAGGAATAAATAATACACATAATGGGAGTGGCAGTGCGCTACCTACCATTGTCATCACAGATTTTCAAATAGAGGCAGTGTAAACATTCCTCATGTTCCCAAAGTTCGTTCTCCTCTTGAGATTCTCAGGAGATTTCCAAATGAAAATGCTGACAGGTTTGCACAAGAGTTATGATTCTTTTACCTCTGGGTAAGAGGTATAAGCCGGTACAGCATTCCAGCAAGAGTTGGTACGGCTTATTGGACTGGCTTCCCCAGACCTGCGATTTAAAGGTCCTGGGGCTCCTGGCTGCTGTGGAGAGCTCTGGGCTCTTTAAATTGCCACATGATCCCTGTTGCCAGAGCCCTGGGGTAGTGGTGGTGGGTTCCAGCAGTGATTTAAAGGTCCCGGGGCTCCAGGCATTGCTACTGCCGTGGAGCCCTGTGTCATAAACAGAGTGTTAAGGGTTAATGTCTCTTATACCTGTAAAGGGTTACAAGCAGGAAACTGGACACCTGACCAGAAGACAAGATACTTTTAAATTCAGGTGGAGGGAAGTTTGGGTGTGAGTTCTTTGTTCTTCTCTCGGAGGGTCTGAGAGAGACCAGACATTACTACAGGCTCTCTAAGTCTCTTTTCAAGTAGTGAGTAAAATACAGGTGGTTTAGGGGTTTTTTTAATTGTTTGTTTTACTCTATTTGCAATTGTGGATTTGGCTGGTTAACTTTTATATGTGTAGTTACTGGGAATATTTTGATTTGTATTGGTACTGGGGGGAAAGTCTCTTTCTGGTATCTGTAAGCTATAGGACCCTGTATATTGACATCTGGAAGCTACAGAGATAATTCTTTACTTTTTACTTTCTTTTATTAAAAGATTTCTTTTTAGAGAACTTGATTGATTGTTTTTTCTCTGTTTCCCTTGTTTTATCCCAGGGGATTGGGATAACTCCCCAGGACGGGTGGGGAGACGGGAGGGGGAGAGATAAAATCTCTCTCTGTTTGTTTGCCTCTTTGTGGAAGGGAAGGGAGATGCTTCTCTGTATGGTGATGTAAGAAGTTAGATGAGTATCTCAGGATAGCCCAGGCAGGGAAGTTCTGAGAGGGGGAAGGTGGGGGAATGGTTTATTTCTCCTTGTTTTAAGAACCCAAGGGGTCTGGGTTCTTGGAGTCCCCAGGGAAGGTTGGAGAGGTCAGAGTGCCCCAAAACACTATATTTTTGGGTGGTGGCAGCCTATCAGATCTAAGCTGGTAATTAAGCTTAGGGAAATTCATGCTAGTATCTCATTTTCTGAACTCTAAGGTTCAGATCTGAGAGAGAATGCTATGACACCCTGCACCCTTTAAATCTCTGCCAGAGCCCTGAGCCCTGGGTAGCAGCAGCAGCCAGGAGCCCCCGAGCTCTGTCAGTGATTTAAAGGGCCTGGGGCTCTGCTGCAGTAGCAGTGGCAGAGCCCCAGGCCCTTTAAATTGCCCCCAAGCCCCGGAACTCTCAGCCACCTCTGTAGCTAGTAGCTCCGGCAGTGATTTAAAGAGCCCGGGGATTTAAATGCCCCGCCCCTTCTGCCCCTGCTCACGATTCCAGTGTACCAGTAAGTCCTTTAAGTTACTTTCACCCCTGCTTTTACCCCAGGGTGAGTCTCCTTTGCTCTTGTAAGCTATATGAATAAAAATGTCAAATCTTAAGGTAAATTAGCATTTTGGCACCTTTTTCATATAGTCAAGAACGTTTCCAGCACAGGGAGTTCTCCCTGGATTTCTGTGCTATTCTCACATAAAACAAGAATCTGGTGAGAATAAGTTAGCCTCAGGAAAGACTGGTATCTCTTGAGTGCTCAGGATGAATGTAGAGAGTGTGGGTGGTGAAAGGGAAGTAGCTGAGTTTGAGATGAGTAGAGCGTGGATGGGATGCTGAATGACTTACCTGCTCATTTCCTGGCTTTTCATTGATAGAGGATGCAGCTGGGCAATCATAAATTTAACAACATTTTTGGGTGGAATTGTGGACCATAAGCTAAATATGAGTCAACCGTGTAACACTGTTGCAAAAAAAGTGAACATCATTCTGGGATATATGAGCAGGAGTGTAGTAAGCAAGACAGGAGAAGTAATTCTTCCACTTTACTCCATGCTGATTAGGCCTCAACTGGAGTATTATGTCTAGCTCTGGGTGCCACATTTCAGGAAAGATGTGGACAAATCGTATAAAGTCCAGAGAAGAGCAACAAAAATGATTTAAAGGTCTTGAAAACATGACCTGTGAGGGACGACTGAAAAAACTGGGTTTGTTTAGTCTGGAAAAGAGAAGACTGAGAGGGTACATAAGTTTTTGAGTGCATAAAAGGTTGTTACAAGACTCCAAAAAGCGCTGATCCTCATCGTTCCATTTCTGTTCTCACAACTACGCAGGGCTACATCAAACGCCTAAAGAAGTCTGGACTTTCTAGCTTTGGAAATGTTTTATATATGTCATAATGAATCAAGCTATTATTAACATCCAGAGGTGAAAGTAAGCCGGTACACCTTACCGGACTGGCTTCCCAAGGCCTGTGATTTAAATGGCCTGGGGCTCCCAGCAGCAGCTGGAGCCCCTGGCCCTTTAGATTGCCACCAGAACCCAGCTGAGGTAGTGGCGGCTGGGAGCCTCTGGCCCTTTAAACCACCATCCGAGCCCCGGGCCACTGCCACAACCCCAGGGCTCTGGCAGTGGGGCTCAGGGGCAATTTAAACGGCTCCGGCTGCTGCAGGGAGCCCTGGGCCCTTTAAATCACTGCCCAAGCCCCACTGCTGGAATCCTTGGGTGATTTAAAGGGCTCAGAGCTCCAGGCATCACTATCACAGTGGAGCCCCAGGCCCTTTAAATCTCTGCCAGAACCCCAAGTCATGGGGTAGCAGCGATGGCTGGGGCTCCACAGCAACTTAAAGGGCCCAGGGTGGTAGCGGCAGCCAGAGCCCCAGGCCCTTTAAATCACCATCCAAGCCTCACTGCTGGAGCCCTGGGGTTGTGGCAGCAGGGCTCTGGCAGTGATTTAAAGGGCCAGGGGCTCCAGACGCTGCTACTGCAGCAGAGCCCTAGGCCCTTTAAATCTCTGCCAGAGCCCTGAGCCCCAGGGTAGCGGCAGCAGCCAGGAACCCCCAGGGCTCCGTCGACTATTTAAAGGGCCCGGGGCTTCACTGCAGTAGTGGCGGCCAGAGCCCCAGGCCCTTTAAATTGCCCCCAAGCCCCAGGGCTCCCAGCCACCTCTGCAGCTGGTAGCTCTGGCGGTGATTTAAAGGGCCCAGGGCTCCCAACCGCCGCTGCCACTACTGCAGCCGGAGCCCCGGGCCCTTTAAATCTTGATTTTAAAGGGCCTGGGTATTTAAAAGCCCTGCCTCGTCTGATTGAGGCCACGCCCCTTCTGATTGAAGCCTACCGCCCTTCTCAGGACTTCAGTGTACCGGGTAAGTCCTTTAACTTACTTTCACCTTTGCTAGCATCCTATAGATCTTAGAGTTGTCAGAGTTCTCAATTGTCACAGATCCTAAATAAAAAACTATCACATTCCATTTGCTGCCACTTCCTATAGTTGAGAGAAAGAGTTTTGCTATTATCATGCTCTTCTGATTCCTGGATATTTTTATAAAGGTCCAAATAGTCCCTAGATGCAATTTCTCCTCACACATTTCTATAACCAGGAGATCAGGCAATCCCAAGTGAATTATTAGCATTTCCAATATAGAGACATTTTCTTAATACATAAAAAGCATCCAGTAAAGTTATCAGTCTTTCTGTTTGCATTATTGTCCCACATTAATCAATTCCACCAAAATGTATAATAATGTCTTGAGATTAAGGAACTGAGGATGTGTCTTGACATAAGGGGTGTGGTACAATGGACTGTATAGGTGCAATTTAAATAATGCTTCATTCAATATCAGGCACAGTTCTGTGCCTCTAAGCATTGAGGATGAGTAAATTATTTCATAAAATAGGAAGACACTCAATACTTAATATAGGAAAAGCTGTTCTTGTGTCATTTATTATGCATATTCCACTAGTACCCAGGGGTCCCAATCAGGGTTCAGAGTCCCATTTTCCTAGGTGCTTTGCCAACACAGAAAAGAGACCATGTCCTAAAGACTGGTACCATATTAAAAGATACAAAAATCCCTGAAATCTCATAGGCAGAAAATCCCAGTTTCTCTTGATTTTGCAGACCCAAGAAGTTCATGGTAAGCATGCAAAAGGCTGGATGCTTAGCCAAACCAAAACTGAGGTACAAACAACTTTTCTGGTGCTCCCTATATTTTATTCATCCCAAGGCGTATAGGTCTGCATTTAATTTTTTGAAAACAAGTAGCTTTAGAAATATTAAATTTTACATCAGTCAGAAACAAGACAACTCTCAGGAATAATGGCTCGTAGACTCAAGCCCCAAACATTTAGGGGTTCAGAAATATTCCTTTTTAAACCTTCTTCAGGCCTTTGAACACTATCAGAGATGCCCATGTGTACCTCCCCTGTTAGGCTCTCCAGCTCCTAAAACTCACTGGAGTGAGTGAGGTGAATGAGAATTGAGAATAATCACGTCTGCTGTGAGATACTTGACACCTTAGGGGATTGGGCCCATAGTGAAGAGTGCCAGCCAGCTCACCTGTACCAGCATTGCATGATATCTGTATGGTAAGCAGTATTTCTCTATGCACATGTGTTCACGAGCTTTAACTTGATGTCTTTCTGAGAATGTGATTTGACTGCAAACTGAGGATTTTTTTAAGAACAAGAAGTAAATGCCGGTGCTGCTTAGGAACATTAAGAGCTAAGAGAAGTTCATATACTCCACTGAGGCCTGCCCTTACAAACCAAGGATAGACCAATACATTTATTCACACAAAAAGTATGTTAAAATAACATTCAGTTTCCTACAAAAATCCAACAAGAGAATTAAGAGTTAATTTAAAAATACCTGACCACAGCAGGGCAAAGCAGGTTAGTATTCAGACCAGGGCCAGCTTTGACTACTTACTTGTGAAATTCTGTCAGATGCTAATGAAAATGGAGCTCAACAGCAAACAAATCCCCTCCTTTATGAATAGGCTATGACAGCTGTGCAAATTAACTAGATTCAATAGCTAATGTGTATAACTATTTTCACATCCATTTCGATTGAAATATGTTTACCTATCAAAATCCCATTGATTGTGGAATGCAGTAAACTGCTAAGAGGAAATAGCTGCACAAGGCGCAACACTACTTATTCAACATTAAAAATCCTGGCTCATTATGGCCGAGTTCACAAAGCAATTAATCCTGAGCTTAACTTTAAGTTTGTGCTTAAATCTCGTGAACTTCAAGGGAATCAATGGGATTTAAGCACATGCTTAAGTGCATTGCTAAATCAGAGTTTATCAGAGACCCAAAGGAACTAGACCATATAAATGAACTGGAGTTCAATTTATGATGGTCTCCAGGGGTATAACAAAATTTGCCCTTTTTTGGAACAATTTAGAGTGTCTAGTAGCGATTTCGATAATGGAGGAATTTGGTCCTACAGGTTAACGATGCTCTTTATTCTCTGGCATGTTACTGTCGTGTAAATTAATTAGTTTCTGTATTTGCTGGCGCAAACTGGCAACCATGTTGAATTATGCCATATTCTTTGGTGGCTTACTTAGGAGTGCAAACATGTAAATGGAATTGATCAATTGTCAACCTCATTTGACCATGATCCAAAACTAGATTTAAGCCAAGATCTAAAAAGTCAAGTCTAGTGCACTGACTCACTCTGTTTTCTGGTGGAGGTTTATTTTTATTTTTATTTATTTATTTTTGATTGAAGTATTCTCTCTGCCACTGCAGTCATGTGGTGGCAGCACAACAAAAAGCCGTTTTAGCAAATGAAATAAATGACCTTCAGCCATGCAATATAAGACCTAGGTAAGTCAGATGTTAAACACCTAAGGGGTACAGTCTCCTTTTAATGTGAACATAATTCCCATTAACAATAAAGGGGGGTTATATGGATGCTTCAAAAGGAGAATATGCACCTAAAAGTGCAAATTAGCACTTACAAACTCCATTGATAAATTATTAAAGCAGATCATTAAAGCATAGCCACATTTCTGTATCATTAGGCCATGCCAAAATCAGCATGGCTACATAGACAGTGCACACTTTTATAACCAGAGCTAAAATGCCATTTAGTACCCAAAATGAATCTAGTGTAAATATTGATTAATCAAGTCTAAATCTCATACAAAATTTGGAGTTTAAGATGCTGCATTTTTCTTCTCTAAGTGTAAACAGGAAGATGTGTTTATTGCAGAATGCTAATTTGAAAAAAAATAACCTTCTTTAAAAAAAATCTTCCTTGTATGCAAAGACCTTAGGGACTATTGTACCATCAATATGCTTTGTTATGGTTTATATAGCACCATAGGTGTGCATGATACTTTTACATACTGACAGAATAATATAGCCCTGCCCCAAGGAACTCTAGATTTTAAGATACAACCCTGTAACCAGTAATTAGTTTTCCCTGGGACTACTCCTGTGAGTAAAAGCTGCTTGCACACATAAAGGTTGTAGGATTGAGCCCACCTTGTTTAAAAGCTGAAAGTCAAAATTATGCTTGCATAAGTTCTACCTTATTTTATTAAATTAATTGCTGCTATTTGCATTGCAAAACATTTTGGAATTCTTGTATGAATAGTGCTAATACTCATTTATTAAACCTCATGATCTCACTGTGATAAAATGAAATCCTGGCTCCATTAATGTCAGTGATAAAACTCCCATTGCCTTCAGCAGGGGCAGGGCTTTACCCAAGGAGTATTATCTGTTTCACTGATGCGCAAATTGTAGTAGAGAGACTCTTAAAGTCTCTGGTAGAGCAGGGACTAGAATCCCAAAGTCACGACACTCCTATTCTAATCACTGATACTTACATCAAAGGTAAAAGTAGACCCCTTTGTGTGCCAGGAATAAGCATGGGTGGAATTTTTTGTCAGTTTGTAATAGAAACACTGACAAAACTTCAATGGTAGCTCAATATAATGTCAAGTGAGATGTTAACTAGATATTGGAGTTTAAATAGTGAGATGTTAATGGCTGTACCTCCAGAGTCTTCCCTTATCCAATTTATCCCAGCTGACTTCATACATTTACTCCACACAGTGACAAAACTTTCGGTGCAGAAATTCTGAATTGTAGTAGCTGTGTTACATGTGTCTAAGGCCTTCTCTACACTATAGAAATTCAATCTAAGCTATGCAATTTGAGTTACATGAATAGCATAACTCAAATTGTCGTAGCTTAGATCTACTTACCATGGGATCCACACTACGCGATGTCAATGGGAGACGCTCTCCCATCAACTCCCCTTACTCTTCTCAATTTGGTGGAGTACAGGAGTTGACAGGAGAGCTATCTGCAGTCAATTTAGCGGGTCTTCACTAGACCCACTAAATCAACTGCTAATGCATCGATCCCCCGGTAAATGTAGACAAGCCCTAAGGAACACAGTGGCCAAACTGTAAAAGATTTTAAACCTGAAAGCACCTGTTCAGTATAGTAAACACCCTCCTGGCAAAGTCAAACAACTCGAGCCTGCAAAGATGAGCTGGAAATGCCAAAAGAGAGAACAAGTTTTTGTAGGATGTATCTGTGCTTCGGTTCCTAGGACCAGCCAAATCCTAAAATACAACAAAATAAAACTTTCTCAGTCCTCCATATTGCTCAGTTCAGAGTCAGTTTGAGTTTTGGATGGAAGTTTGGTGGCAATGGCTCCTACAATATCCAAATCGGCCAGTCTATCTCTGGAAAATGCTGTCTTTCTATTATCTATTGCTTTAGAATTATTAACTAGCTTTGACGTCTCATCCACATTAATTCCTTTCCTTTCAGGATATTGTATACATCTCTTACTCTCTCTTTTGTTAGATTAGCCAGACTTGAGTTGCTCTAACTTTCTTCATAATTCATACCCCAAAATGCAATCATTTTGATTGCCCTCTGCTGCAATCTAAGGGCTTGTCTCCACTATTGGTGGGATCGACGCTGCAGGGATCAATACACCAGGGATCAATTTAGTGGGTCTATTGAAGACCCACTAAATCGACTGTGGATTACTCTATCAACTCCAGTACTTCACCAGAGCAAGAACAGTAAGGGGAGTCAAAAGCAGAGTTTCTCCCGTCTACCCAGTGCAGTGTGGACCCTGCGGTAAATAGATTTAAGCTATGTTGACTTGAGTTACGCTACTAAAGTAACTCAAATTGAGTAGCTTAGATCTACTTTTCCCGGTGGTGTAGACCTGCCCTTAGCAATTTCTGCCCTTTAACAAAGTGAGCAGAATTGTCTGCACTAGTCTAAGGGCAGGTCTACACTACTGGGAAAAGTCAATCTAAGCTACACATTTTGAGTTATGGTAGTAGTGTAACTCAAGTCAATGTAGCTTAGATCTACTTACTGCAGGGTCCACACCATGCTGGGTCAACAGGAGAAACTCTCCGGTCGACTCCCCTTACTCTTTTCATTCCAGTGGAGTACTGGAGTCAACAGGAGAGTGATCAACAATCGATTTAGCGCAGTGTCAATCCCACCAGTAGTGGAGGCAAGCCCTAGATCTCTCTCTCTCTCTCTCTAATTTAGGATTTAGAGGGTGGCAGTCACTGTACAACCTTGGCACATAGTTAGATGTAACATTGGATCTCTCATAACACCGGCACCATGTTAGCTGGATAATAGCCTGTACACCTCTACCTCGATATAACACTGAGCCATAAAATCTTACCGTGTTATGTTGAACTTGCTTTGATCCATCAGAGTGCGCAGCCCCGTCCCCTCCCCCCCGCACCCCGGAGCACTGCTTTACCACATTATATCCAAATTCGTGTTATATCGGGTGCCATTATATCGAAGTAGTGGTGTACTTTTAAATGTGTACATCAATAGATCTTCCTAGCACTTTTTTTTACTGTTAAAAACAGAGGGCCAGATCCTCAACTGGTGTAAATTTGCCTAGACCCATTGACTCTATTTTGATTACTTCAGTGAAGCTATGCTAACTTACACTAACCAGAGATATGGCCTAGAACCTCTATCATTATTTTTGATCCTCTTTCTTACCTTTATACTTCTGTACATAACATTGAGGAAGCCACATATTAGCTCTTGACTCATATTGTATGGAACAATTTCTCCATTCCTTGGAATGTGCTAGCCTCTCTCATTCTGTGACATCAAAAATCATTCCATCAGTATAATTATTTACATAGGGCATGATCCTGCATCCACTGAAGTCTATGTGAGTTTTGCCATTGACTTCTGTGGAGGCACGATCAGTCCCATGCAATCCAAACAAGAGTGGTATTCAATGCAGACTCTTGAGACATCTTGCTCTCTCCACTCTGACCTGTTTCCTTTTACCAACAGCCTCCTGCTTACTGTCCCAGCAGTGATTTTTAATCCATTAAAATAGTCTTTCTTCCCCATAGCACACTTTCTTTACAAATCAGCCTAGGGAGTATTAATCCTGTGTCAACTGTTCTTAAAATCTAGATAAGTGGTGATCACTCTTATAAAGTATTGGACTTATCTTTTTGAACTCATCTGAACTATCTCCATACTTCTTAAGTTTCAATCTTTTCTACCAGTGGGTCTCAAAATACCGAATCTATTACTGAAGTCAATTTAAAAAAAAAACATTTTTTCAGATTTGAAAATAAGTAATTTATTCATATTCAAATAGTGGAACCAAGATGAGAACCCATGTATACTGAGTCCCACTCATCTGGAGTTCACTTCAGGTGTCCAGAGTTGGTAACTCTTGCAATTTTATTGCAAATCCGACAATATTGATGTGTTTTTCCAGCTACTGGAGTCAAGGGAATGCTTGAGGAAAGTCAACTTTCATTTAAAAAGAAATAAAAATAAGTTTCTAGCCTTTACCGTTGTAGAGAAAGATTGCAAAATATGCCACAATTGCAGAATAGGGGTTTGAACCCAGAATGCAAATAAAGAACCTCAACATTAAAAAAAAAAACAATTTTTTAAGCCAATCTTATCAACTTTGGAGGTCTGACTCATGATTATTGAATGCTTAGGATTGACAGTACTGGGGTTTGCTATAGTCCTTCACATGGAATACAAGCTAAAATGAGATGGGGGAAAGGGAGGAATAAAGTAAGAAATAGCCAAGAATATGCCTCCTGATGTTTGTCTGTATTGTATTTTTAAAAGTTCTTTAGCCAAGGATTCACTAATGTCCATTCTGGGGTCTCTTCTCCTTCCACTGAACTTATCTAATGTCAATTGGAACTACATGCACAAAAGCAGAGAAAAATCTACACCAAAATCAGTAAAGACATGGCCATACATGTTCAGTCTGTGATGGAATATATATTGCCTGATCTACTATGCTCCATATCATGCCTACTGTCATGTTGAGAAGAATTTACTTTTCAGGTGGCCCCCCTAAAATGACTTGAAACAAATGTTTGCTACACAATAAACATTCTTTGTTAGTGGAGCAAATATACATTTTGGTTTTTTTGTATATTGGCTCTGTCCTGAAAGAAATCAGCGCTGGCATCCAGCAAGCTCCATATTTCCAGTTATACAGCTCAGCACAACTTGAGTGTTAATATTAAATTAAGGTTTTTTTAATGTCTCAATCATGTTATGAGTGCCTGATCTTTAATATTTAGCACAAGCATAGCATCTACTCTCATATGAACATCTAGTAGTTGACATGATGTTATTTCACCAGTAGATGCCCCCAAGGAGCTCACTTACTAATTTAAAAAGGAAATGGGACTTATTTTTACAGCAGTTCCATTCCCTACTGTACCTTCAAAATGGTGTAATTTAACAGTATAAGGACCTAAGCAAATGTTTCCTATCTGAACAGCAGAGATTACAGTTTAAGAGCAGATGTATATTGAAACATCAGCTGCTGCCAATTATTCCTTGTGAATGAAGCGTATAAAACTCTTCATGTGGTTTTTTTGATGTAGAAAGCTCCCTGACCCACAACTTCATTAAGTCTTCAAGCAGTGACCAGGCAGATATCTGTTCATCGTGTCCCTTTTATTTGCTGTAGGTGTTCAAGGCCTAGGGGTGCCCCTGTGACCAAAGGACTGGAGATGGCAAGTATCCCAAGCTTCCTAATCCCCAGCTATTCTTTACCTGGGGAAAGGATTTTGCTCCCTGGCCTTACATCTGTGGTTGGCCGTTGGGCTTGTCCTAACATGTGTTAGTATCACACCTCTCTTTGTCGACAAAGCCAAGCCTAGTTCCCAAACTGGAGCCTCCATTATTGGATAATGAGCAGATCTGTACGTGTACATCAACCCTAAGAGTACAGCTGGCTGGGAATGTTCCATCAAAACAAGGAAGGAAAATGTCAGTTCATCAAAACTAAAATGCTCCGCAGAAACATATGTTTGGACAAATCCCCAGTTAAACACAGGCAAATTTTAACTGAAAATCTTCCTGATTTCCTGTCAGCTTACCCAGTGGGCTGTTGGGGAGCATGGGTTTCTAGGGACTATGGTTCTAGGGCAGACCTGCCATGAGAACTGCCCCAACATATAGGGAGCCCTAAGGTTTCCAGGCTTCCTCGAATGGAACTGGTAGCCATGGTTCCAACAGACCGAGGCTCTTGGCTCAGCCATTTTGCTGATGGAGAGCCAGGAGTCTAGTGGCCCCAGGCGCCACAGCTGAGCCAAGAGCTTAAGGGCTTGCAGCCTCAATTTTATTTCAAAATCTTCACAACTAAACACTTCTATTATTTAGAAATGAAACTCTTCATGTTTTCCTTTCACAGCAAATGTCACAATTTCTGTGCTTTTCTTATGAAAAACTGTGACTTTTTTTTCAAAATTTTGAAATTTCCTGCAGAATAGAAATTCCAGTATTCAACCAGGTCTACTTAAGGGCCTCCTGTCTTCCTTATGTCATGACAGAGATAATATTTACTGAAAGCAAATATTCTTCAGCACAGCCAGAATAGCCAGAGCCAGAGCCATCGCTCTAGCTGTCTTCAGCTTCACTGCATGCATCAGAGAGACCTCCTGAAATGAAAGGGAAAGGCTAGTCAAAAATCTTGCATCAGCAGTCAATGCAAGGTGGTTTATGGTAGTGAAAACCCCTCAGATACCACTAGTCCCCTCACAAGGAAAAATTCCTTCCTGACCCCCAAATATGACAGATAGTTAAACTCCACACCTGTAAAAATAAACTGGCTCCACACCAATTGCTTAGCCAGTAAACCGCCATCACCAGGAAGGTGATGCTTGGCTCAGGGAACCCAGCTTAGATATAGCCTCAAAAAGCTATAGTCTATTGGGCAAAATTATTCGGAGGGAGACTGAGAAAAATCACTTAGCTGTGGAAGGAAGAGCGTTATGTGTGCCTGCCTCTCCAACAGCCTTTTATGGCCTCCAGTATTCTGCAGAGCCAGGCCGTGTGGCTGGCAGACTTCAAACCTGCCAGGCCTAGGGTGACTGTCTGGTTTAGGGAACTAATAGTGGGATGTCTTCTATTTCTAGATTGATGGTCCAAATCTAGCACTGGCTGGAAGTGATCAAAAGTTATCAGCTAATGGATCTTCAGAGATCTATATGTCATGTGTTTGGTGATCTCAGACCAGTTCCAATGGACAAACGTCTGGAACACAAACTCCATCATCACAATTAGAATTACTTAGCACTTTTGTTGGCACAGAGGCCAACGACTAAACAGGACTGGAAAGTGAGCTTCCTTTTTGACTCTGAAGTGGGTCCCCCAGTTTGAGGTGGAGGAGTAGTGGATGCAGCTGTGTGAGGGGGTTGATGTTACTATACCTGCTGAGTGGATAGATGATTGCCACTCCTGGTATCTTTCAGCAGCACTGAATTTACACAATTTTCATTTTTTTAAAAAATCAATCATGAGGTGACAAAGTTCATACAAGTTCAGCTGGCCAAGGTGGAAGAGTTTGCCAAAATCCCAATGGCATGACACCATGCTCACTAGGGATCCAGAATCTGAGCATTTTATTATAAGCCTGCTCATTCCAAAATCTTTCCCTCCAACTATTATGAAACCCATTAGAGCTCAGCAGTAGCTTTAATTATTCCACAGACTAAATTCAAAACACTATGACTTTTTAAAAACAATTATACTAAGAAAATATGTTTTATCTCCATAATTAGAAAGCATTAATTAGGAAATGTTGACCCAATGAGCTATGTTAGTTTGGCAGATGATGAACATTGCTTTTAATCAGACCTTTTACAAGCTGGTGGTTGTTAACTTCTGGTTGTTAATTATTCACACCTTTAAATGTTAAAATGGTTAGAATATTTCATGAGTGCTCTTTTTTTATTTACTGAACGGTGACATTGGATTTTATGAGCTAGGAATTGCATTTACTAATTTACAGTCATTTTGCACTTCTGTGTTAGTCATTTAGAATTAACTCTATTTAAAAATAATAAATGACCTATGGCACTCCATTGTCTGTCATAATTAGCATACTGTCTTTTAAAGAGGAAAGCTTGTTTTCTCTTCATTAACAGTAATACTATCTAGGCAGACAATCACTGAGTCCATGATCTGGAAGCTGCTGTGGATGCCAAATTACCCTCTCTACCAGGACAAAATCAATTAACACCACTAGGGATGTCATTATTGTCACATTATGTCACCTGATATCCTCCAGGGTAAATAAATGATATGTGGAATTTTTAATGCTCTGACTCTGAAACAAAACATTGAAAGATAGATTGAATTATGGGTGGTGCATTTTCTTCAGGGGACAATGCATGATGATGATAAGTGTTTTTTCCTTGATGAAGTAAATTATTATAGTAGTTGAATCCACTTGTTCTGTGGGTAAAAATGGAAATTGCCATTTCTTCCTAGATTTTAAGGCTGGAAGGGACCATTAGATCGTCTAGTCTAGCCATTTGTATAACACAGGCCGTAGAATTTCACCCATTTACTCCTGCACTGAGCTCAATAACTTTGTCTACGGAGTAATTTTTCTAGTGTAATTTTAAATTATTTTAACATGTGTTTTTAACTGAGTGTTTAACTTGAACTGAAGTTATATTAGCTATGCTAGTCAGATACACTTAACTGTACAGCAATACTTGGTGGATGGGTGTGAATCAAAAGGATGGCAAACAGCATGGCTCTTGCAGTGCATGATATCAACAGTTGTGTTTTTTCTCTTTCAATACGTCAGACTAGTTCACCACCAGTGGTAAGATAAGCCTCTGAATGTGTCCAAGTAGGAGACATCCTGTCAGCAAATAGGGTGGAGTATCCTGCTGTCATTAGGCAGCATTGCAATTCATTTGGCAAGACCAGACTGTAATGTTCTGAATTCAAAGCATGGTGATGATAGGCCCAAGATAGTCCAAGTTCACTAGCGGGTGAGAGATGGATCAAGAATAGTGGAATTGGTAAGAGTACGATTAAAAGAACTCAATTCATACAAAAATAAATTTGTAACATCAATTGTCACTTTATTGTTGCTTTTTGTGACTATTTGGCAAAGCTGTCACGGTGCTTTATTCATTTTCAAAATTACAGGGTTTTTATAGCTGCACAAAAAAAACACTAGATTCCATTTTTTAAAAGTATACACAAGTTCTATATTTCTACATCGGGGGGTATTTAATTAAGTCTATTCTGTCTAACATGATTTGATGTCATTGTACAAGGATATGTTCTTTGTTAGCAGCACTCTTAGTTTCAGACTCCTCTGTGTATTTGAAACCATGGTAACAGAACAGTAAGCTAAAGCCAATGAGATAATGAGATATTCTCATTGTAATTGTGTTTCATGAGGGCACACGATCCCATGGGTGGTATCTGACTGTCTTACAACTGCTAACAGAATTTAAGAAACAGGCATATATTAGCAAGGTACCATTTTTCACAACAGCCATGTAAACACTTCTGACATGGCATTTGTAGTTGTTTCTAGCACATTAAAGAATGTAATGTGCATTTATGTTCCAGGAAATCATTCTGTTAATGAATATCAATATTTTAAAATCCTTAGAACTTCAAGGAACTTCAGGTTTGAAATGCATTAACAAGGCTGTTGGATGCTGTTTTGCATTATAATTATGATCTGTGCTCTAGCTTACACTGGGAGGAAGCTACAGAGGCTAAGAAAGGGGGAAATGAAATAGTATTGCCACAGCTCTTAATCCTCACAAAATGTTTATTTAAGAGTCTGTATAATACAGAGCATATGCAGCCTGCAAGATTTATTCTGTCATTTACATCCACAGTAAAATCTGAAAGTTCAAGAAATGTTTTAATTTTAAAACTTTTTAGAGCTAATAATGTTGGTGTTTTTCTCTTTCCATTGTACAGAAAGAGCAAATAAATATGATGTGAGCAGGTTTAAAATATTTTAAGTTTTTCCACAATCCCCTTTTTTAAAAGGTCGTGTATTACTCCCAAGTGTATTGAAACACATCGGAGCCCTGTTTACTAAATTGCCCTGACTGACTGATGGTCCTTTAATCAATAATTTAAAAAAAATTAAAAGATAATAAATTGACTGGATGAATTAAGCAGGGCTTAAGCGAATAGCCTCAAACAGAAATATGTACTTGTAATGTCACTAGAGCGCACACACAGCCCTGTTTTGTCCTTACAACAGTCAAATGGCTTAAGAACCTGAATTATGTGTGCTTTGAAATATTTACACATCTGTTACCAGGCTAACATGAACCATGTTGCTGTGAGTTTATGAGTGGGGGAAGTTGATTTGCTATTCATTTGACACAGTGTATGCTGTAGTTTCTGTATAAAACATACTTAATATGGTATGCAAAAGTGAAATAGAAAATATAACTTTGGAGAACAGATTCAGTACTGGATTTGGTTTTCTTCTACTATGTCATGCTGTATGTTAGTTATTTTTGTGTCCTTTGTAATTCTCACCATATGTACATTGATCTTTGCTTTTCCTTAGGTGAAATACAGTTGTCTTTGTCTGCCTGTGTGTGTGTGTGTATTGTAAACATATACAAAGGGACTATGTCCTAGCATTACCAGAGGATATGGTATTCATGTTTATGAGACAGGGGTGGCCTTGTATCTCACAAGGGGTCTAGCAAACCAAAACCTCAAATGGATAATGAAGCACCCTATGGAGTGAAGATGAATTCTATATCTGTGCTGTCATGACATTAAATGTTCTTCTTAGATATGCCATCAGTGTAGAAGTTTGGAACCAAAAGCAATTTATTATTATTTACAGTTACAAGTGAAGTCATACATTGATCTGAATCCCCTATTTTTATTTCTGACAAATAGGAAACCCTCTTCAGGTGCCATGTTGAAATGCTCAGTAAGGGCTGGATTCATTTACAAAGGAAAAAAAATCCATACAGATTTCCTGAAATGCAAGCCCAATCAAGCCTGGTCTCTTGATGCATGATCAGGGCCGGACCTACCATTTTTGCACCCCAAGTTAAAAAAAAAAAAAAAAAAGCCATTCGGACTGCTGCCCAAACTGCTGAAGCAAAAAAAAAAAAGCCGCCCAGACTGTGCCACCCCAAGAATGTGCCGCCCCAGGCACATGCTTCCTCTGCTGGTGCCTAGAGCCGGCCCTGTGCATGATATTTAATGACAATGTTTAGATACATTTTTAAACCTCTCAAACCTTACATATCACAGATAAATATTTTTTAGGAAGTGATTTTTGTCAGACTGGGAATCCCTGAAAACTCTGTCCTTCTTCTCTGTGATCTGGAGGGCAGCTCTGTTGTGTATTTATAGATCAAAATCAAAAGCTGGGAGGATGTAGATTACTGAGTTTGTGTTGTCTTTGACACTTCATCCTCTTCACTTGCAGCTGCTCATCCACCATCTTGGTCCAGAAAGGCTTAAAATTTCAGAATTAAAAAAAGAATTTGGAGTTGCTGAGTGCTATATGGTTGGTTTCCGCCCCACCTACACACGTTATTCTACCATGATTAAACTGTTGGGGTTTTTTAAAAGATTTTTTTAAATACTCATATTATACAAATTTACACACAAAGGAGACTGGACAAAGCATGTACAAATTTGCACTCAGTGTGCCTGCTCCAAAGACCAGTGGAGTCTCTGGGCTTTCAGTCAGGCCTAGTATGAGCAAATGTGTTGTGTTGTACTGGGTGTGCATTTGGCACATGCACTGGCAGGAAAACAATCTACTTCTGTAAATAACTGGTCCATTTTATTGTCAAGATTCCCAAGTGAGAGCATCTTGGAGAATAAGGACAGTGAGGATCAAACTTTTCAAAATGAAACATTTCTTTGAGAGGGATGAATATGAAGTGTTCATCAGAAAATAATTATGGCCAATGGAAAACATGGAGTGCTGCACCTATGGCATTAATTTCCCCTCCTTCAATTCTAATGGAAATCCCTCTGCAGCATTTAGGTGTGCCTCTCCTTACAGTGCCAGGAGAGGCACAGGGATGGGGAATGGGCACTCTTCATGCACTTTTCCTCCAACACCCCACCTGAAGTTAATAGTACCTGTAACAGAATTAATGTAGGTACTCCCTCTCCAGTACGGCTGAAATCCCACTCACACATTCACCTTTAGCTGATGACCCAGGGCACCAACTGGCACAGCCTTGCAGGAAGCAGAGATGACCCCTGGCAGGTAAGGCTGGTAGAAGGTTGCTGGGTGGTCATGGGATCTGTGGATTCCCAAAGATTGATTGGATTTGGATATTGACCTTCCTTGTTCCATAGGGAGGGGTGGTAAACCACATCCTTCCTCTCCATCCTGAGGAATTTCCAGTCCTCTGTGAAGCTAAGCTCTTCATGGAGGACAATCTGTCCATTATTTTCTCTCCCTTCTCCTCCCACCCCCAAGACTATATGCTAATGCATGCAACAAACTAGATCCAAAGGAAACATTTATGTCTGACAGACATAGCTTAACAAAAAACAAACCAACAATTTTTGGTTGTTATTAGCAGCAGTGTCTTGACTCCTGGTCCAGTCCCAGGCACATCAGCAAGGCTGGAATTGATAATTGAAGAGTACAGGGATGATATCATTCTGCTCTAAGGATCAGAGATTGTCTAAAGGCAAAACAGAAGGCAGAAATAGGCGGGGGATGGTTATGAATTTGATTCACATTTTATTCAGGGGATGACTTTTGAAAACAAACAACAGTTTTGATGCGGCAAGAGCTGACAAGATAAATTATACCTGTAGTTCAGCTACATATGCAGAGCTTTTTTATATTTAATTGAAAACAGATACTTAAAAAAACGCAAGTCAAACTGGCATTTCTTAGCACCATCTCTTTGTTCCAGTTTTATCTTTATTTTAACAAAAACACCTGTTAGTAAATGGATGATGAAAAAAGTACTTTCTCTCTACTACAGAAAGCTTTTTCAAAATTATATACAAACAAATTGGATCATAAACTCTTCCGAGGTATAGTATCAGAGGGGTAGCCGTGTTAGTCTGGATCTGATACCGATGGCATGTGTGCACTCTTTGCTGCTCTTTCTGAGGTATAGCGGATCTATCCTTAGGCAAGTTGCAGAAGATACCCTCCCAGAAGATGAATCTTTAACACAAAATACAGTGCCTGTATGATATGTGTTGACTGAGATTACCAATGCAGTGCACATTGGTAGCAGTAACAACGTTTTGTCACTCACCACTTGAAACTGGTTTCAACTCAAGTCTAGAAAAGGAATTACTGACCTCCCAAGCCATGTGGCTTTCCCTTTGGTGGTTCTTTGCTATTTTAAATAACAAACAAACATAGACAAGTAGTAAATACTTTTACTCTAATATAACATTTTGCTTTAGTGACATTCTGATACAGACTTCTGGGGTTTATGTAGTAATGTATGTTAACAATTACATCTGTGACTAAATTCCTTCCTGTAAACTATAGTATCCCGTCAATTCACTGTATCTCTTCTACACAATCAATAGTAGAATAATCTATGTTTGAGTACTTCTACACAAAATCATTGTCCTGGAACTCATTGGGCTGAAGTGAGTCTCCTGTTTCGCTGGCTTAGAACTCAGCCCTGTGCTATACAGCTGTAAGGCATATGGAAATCCTCTGGACATTTCAGGACAATTACAATGGGTTGCCCCTGATTCTGCTGCCAGGGCAAGGTGTAGGGCCATTCAAGTGGTGATGACCTTTCATAAGTGGCCTTGTACAGTTCCTGGATTTCCTCTGTTCCCACGATGTGCCTGGAGAGGTACTGTAGCCCTGGAGTATTTAAGTGAGGCAACACAAATGTACACTCATAATTGCACATGTAATATTCTGGTTGTATATATATTTTTTTCAAACTGAACTTCTTAGACCCTTTCTAGGACCAAGGACAAATATTGCTCATCCTCTGTGAATTGGACTTTAGAATTTAGATGACTTTACTTTTCTGTAAACTGCTCACGGCTCTCCCCTACCCCACAAAAGAGCCTAGCATGACTCCCAGCTGCTTCCTGCCATTTCCCATTGGCTGAATGCACCTTCTGTCCTTGGCTGCCCAACCCAAGTTCCCCTCACACCAGCTGACCACTTCAGCCTTCCACACAAAGCACCAGTTTTCTCCCAGACTCATTCTTCCCAATTGCCTAATAGCCTGTTATCTCCCACAAGAACCCAACCTAACTCCCTTCCAGTTACCAGAAATCTCCACTGTCCAGGTGTTATCTGCCTGGAAATCGAATGTTCTGGTAGTTGTGTTTAAAAACCTAATTTCTGGCCACCCTTAAGAAAGACAGAGGGAGAACTATATTTTTATCATTCTGCCTGTTATAACTAAATTCAGTAATAATTATTAATCCTGACAATCATTAGCTGGATTTTTGAAATGATGATTAATCTGTTAGTTTAGCATGCTTAACTGAGCGTAGAAACTTAATAATGCCAAATGAAATTGATTTTTTGCTTTAACTTTACATCATGAATATAGTCAGGTACTTGCATGCTGCAACTGTCTGTGAATTGGCAAGTGTTCTCCTTCCTCAATTGTTTTTGACAAGGCAAGAAAATATCTGCAGGTTAACAGAAAATTCTGTACATACCAATAAATTCAAGAGCACCATGTGGACAGCTGTCTAGGTGGGAACATCAGGCTCCATCCTTTCTTCTTTTTGTCCTTCTATGCACTAAATTTGGTGATGTGAAAACTGAATTTTCAGCTGGCTGGATACTGAGATCTAGTTATCCACAGAACAGATATGGCAAGGGAAACGGTGAAACATTACTCAGACTGCTTCACCAATGTACTTCCATCCTGATCTGGAGGGGCCACCCGTAAGGGTGAGAGAATAGTTTGGTTTACATGCCCATTCAATCATCTGCACTCGGCAGAGACTGCCAACAAGCATGCTGGTTGTGAAAGGAATACAGACTGACATCGCTAACTATCAGATAGCTAAGACATGAGCTGAAATTGCCATGAATATTCATTATGATGGTAAATGGCCAAATCCAATTTTATGTTTGTTTGCTCTTCCTGAACAGTCAACTTTTCAAGCTTTACTTCCGCGAATACATGTGGAAAGTGGAAGGTTCGCTCATATGCTCAAATATTCAGCAGAAGCAAATTTCAGATTGCATATGAGATCATAAATGTAATTTGTTCTGGTTCAGTTAATTACATAAGTTGTAGGTGGTCTTTTGGTTTTTGGAAGGATTTTTTTTTCTGTTCCCTGATTGGACTTTTGTAGTTAAGCCCTTACAGTGTAATCTGTGGATATTACAACAGAATGTACAACTGGAAATTCAAGCTGTTTTGATTAGTTATGTACGTTAGTTTTTAACAACTGACAGCATGAATTGTAGTAAACCCAAATTGGACAATTTGTCAAGAAACACATGAATAATTTCAATAATGAACACATTTGAGAACGTAATAAGTTGTTTGTAACAACTTGAGAACAGGAAAAAAGAAAAAATTAATTGAATAAATGATTTCTCACTAATTATTTGCTTAGTTCTACAGTCAGATTTTAACTATTAACCTAGCAGTGAAAGGTGCGAGTCTACCTCCTTTCATTATTTCTGATGAAAATATGTACTCCTCATAAGATCCAATTTGTTACTTCCAGTGTAGAGGTACTTATTGTTTATGGTTTACAATTCTCTATTCATGCAACACCTGTACTGGCAGATATTTCAGGGTACAGATGATGTGCTAAAGGATACTGCTGCTTAATTTCCTGATTTACTATATACTCCAATATTCTCACATATAGTGCTGTCAGACCTGGGCTGAAGCATTACATGTTCTGTGTATACACATAGAAATTTTTCAAATAGCAACAACAGCCTGCTGAAAGTAGCCATATGTGTAGGATATGTATTTTGTCAATAAAATAAAAACAAACTAAAACCTTAATATTCATTACCTATGAAATATATAACGTTATCAGTAAGATCCAAAAATTAGAATTTCAGACAAGCTATATTTACTGCTTTATGAAGCTAAAACAAATAGATTACATGATTTTTAAGAATAAAAAATGTGGACAGTGTCTTTTTTTTGTTCAAACATACACAACTTTCCTACAGGTGGTGCTGTAAAGCTAAATTATTTCAAGTCAGTTCAAATTGTGTCTATTCGGTCAAAGTCTATCCAAAGCATCTTGTGTGTGTATTTCACTTAGAATGAGAGCATTTTTAAAAAGTTACAAAATATTTTGTATACAATATATACTTTCTTGAAATGCCACTTCTAAAAATAAACATGTCTTTGCTGTATAAGAAAAGGGGATATAATGTGTGTACAAAAAAAGTGATCCTTAACTGTTAACATTTGCCATAATCTTCTCTTTAACATGAGGTATAATGCAAACCTTGTCTATAAAAATGTTTTAAGAAGTGTGCTTTGAATGCGATACTAGGCAGAGCATTGGCAAGAGATGTAGAAATGATCCTATAAACTTAAGCTGAGTTGATGAGGCAGAAGAATCTACTTAGCCTGAAACACGTAGACCCATATAACCACTCATGACCAGACTTCTCTTCGGGTGTTCCCCTTTTCATTACATTTTATACATTGAAGACTAAGCTTAGCATAAAGCCAAGATTTGCTGCTATCTGAAAGCCTACGTACGGGCTGAGGAGATAAAACTTCACAGAGGCAAAGGGGCAGATCCTTTGGTGTGATGTAGCCACTTTGTGCCTCACTGCCAGTGGACTGTGACTGCAAAACCTGTCTGAACAGCCCTGTGTAAGGGTGATTCGGCAATCCTATGCCACACGTCCTTCCACGGTACCAGTGTTGCTGGGAAAGGGGAGTTGGTTAGAGAGAAGTGGGTGTGTCAGGATGCCCCTTCACTCTCTTACTCTGATGCATCCGACGAAGTGGGTATTCACCCACGAAAGCTCATGCTCCAAAACGTCTGTTAGTCTATAAGGTGCCACAGGATTCTTTGCTGCTTTTACATAGCCAGACTAACACGGCTACCCCTCTGATACTTTATTCTGGCTGTTTTTCATTTCCTTATGGGGCACTACAGACCTCCACAAGTTAGCATACAGCTCAAGGAGGAAGCTGTGCACAGTAGCACCAGGCCCAAAGCAGTTGAAATCAGAACTTTAAGCCAGCTTTGCATACTACCCTTCATTTAAATTCTGTGTATTTTGGCCTTGCCTGAAAATCTGGCCTAAAGAATATATATATGAACAAATAAGAAAAGGAGTAAGACTGAAATGACAAACTAGGTGAGGTCCACTTGGATAAGATGATGTCCATTTGCCTTTAGGCTGTAGTGAAGGCAGCCATGGTAGTTATGAGGCTGTGAAATAAAAGTAACCCCTCATATCTACTTTCTGATGCTAATATGGTAAGCACCCTCAGTAACACCACAGCGTCCACTAAGCCTCATTTCCAAGCTGCAGCTACAAGTGGTCCCTGCCCCATCCCTCGTCAATCTCCACACTCAGCCAAACCTCTTCCTTGATTTGAATTAATAGGCTATATGATTTTGCCAGCAGCACAGCACGGGGCTGGTACTGAAATGATCTTGATGCCTGATATGTTTGGCAATCACAGAAGTTTCAAGCTACATCAGCCACCTGAACAGAAGTCTATCTTTTTTTTTTAACTGTGAGAATGGTTACATTATTGTCAGTGCCCACAAATGAAATCCATGCCCAATGGGTAATCCCAAAACTAACCTTTCAGATTAAAAGAGCACTTCAAACTGCTAAATCTG
This sequence comes from Gopherus flavomarginatus, assembly GCF_025201925.1. Taxonomy (NCBI): domain Eukaryota; kingdom Metazoa; phylum Chordata; order Testudines; family Testudinidae; genus Gopherus; species Gopherus flavomarginatus. The sequence continues at coordinate 90,881,352 of NC_066624.1, forward strand.
TTGTGCTGAATTCCATGGAGCTTAGGATTCTGCTTTTTGACTGACTATATAAATTAGATATGTAAACCCTATCTCTGTCATGGATCAGAATTTACTTGTTGGGCATTTGGGAGTGGGGGAGGGGAATCACCAAGAAGCTATGGTGGCTGCTACTGTTTGTATTGCTATAGTATTGGGGTTCCATTGTGCTAGGCCCTGTACAAACATCTGGTGAGACACAGTTCTGGTCCTGAATAGCTTAGTGTAAATAGGCAAGACAGACATAGGAGGGCTGGGTAAGAAAGTGAAAGGGAGGGGAAGTGACTTGCCCAATGCAACGCAACGGGTCAGCGAGAGAGTAGGCAATAGAACCTAGATCTTGTGAGTCAGTCTTGTGTTCTAGTCACTGGACTGTACTATTGCTCACTCCTTCCCACAGCTCAACCGTGCCCCTTCGGTCAAACTGCTTTCAAATTCCCATCCTATTATTAGAACCCTCCAGTCACTTGGACCCAGCCCCTTGCCAGCAGTCCAGGTCAGGGCTCTACTCAACCCCTTCCAAAGTCCCCCCTCTGTCTAGTACCCCAATCCCATCTCTCAGCTGTCAAAACCTTAAAACTATAAAAATAATGCAGCTTTTGCTTTTGTTTTGCCAATGTAACCCAAACTCAGATGTGGCAGGAAAATGTTTTTGTTTCCATTAATTGTTACAGCAGGGTGTCAAAGTGAGTTATCTTCATCTAGCCCGTAAAGCACATACATTCCAAGTTAAACAAATCATCATTTTCTAATTCTCTTGCCTTTGCTTTGCATGTAGAAGTTTGAAGTGAATGATACTTGTCCTGCAGCTTGCCCTTTGCATGACACACACAAGTTATAATACATTTCACTCTGTTATTGTGCTATATCTGCAAAGGGAAATTTAAGCAAGGGAAACTTAAGATTTTATTTTAATATGTTTTAACAAAGGGAAAAAAACACCCCATTGTTCTCTGACATGAAGGGGGTTCCCCACACAGGAGGATAACATAGCCCTGCCTAAGGCCATGTGTAGTACCAGTAACTGCTGATAAGTGGAATGGACCAAAATGAGATTTTTTTTTTGTTTTGTGCAGTTGTGCACAAACTTTTTCACCAATACATTTCTCACACTTTTCCCAAGCTATAAATCCCAACCTACATAATTCACTGGCCCAGTTTTTTATCCAGAACAGCTTGAGAAATAGACTTCCGACTTGAAATAGCACACAAACGTCTTTGGGAATTTGAGAGTGAGAAAAGAAGCCAGGACTGCATAAAACAATACATGTCACTCATTCTCACAAGTCAGGGCCAGATATATTGTCTATACTGGGAAGATGTATCATGTTAGTAAACATCTTAACTGGCATGTTAATGTTACACAGTACAATGTTACACAATTTTATCGTTTAGTGTGGATCAGGCATAGATGAGGCCATGAAATCTGGTTCCACTTGCAAGCTGCTTTCTCTGGCCAGGAACAATGTAAATAGGAGGTGGCTCAGTTATATGGGAGGTGTGTTTGGAGGGTATCATTTAGGCCAGGGAAGGGAGAGGCAGGGGGAACATAAGTGGAGGAGGAAGTGCAGCTCTTGCTGGAGCAAAAGAGAGGTAGGGAGGACTGAAAACTGGCTTGTTCATCTCCAGCCTCTCAGTAATGAGCAATGACGATGAGAAGGCTAGCCTTTGATGCTCTAGCAGGGGGTTGATCTCAGGGGATGCTCTACACCCACAGTGTTACACAACGTCCTTTGTCCCTGCTTTGGTTCTCTGCCTCTTGCATTCAGGACTGTGAATCAATTGGAGACAAGGTAGCTGGTGGGTAGGGCTGCTCTTGTCATTCCTCTGCGGCTCTGTAGACCACGTGGTGCTAGTGCTCCGTTGCAGAGTTGGAGACTTAAAATAAGGGTTGATTCTGATCTCTCACCTGTTTTGTGTCCATGGCATCTCACTGACTTCAGGGGACTTTTTCCTGATTTAACTCAGTGCATGACCAGAATCAGGCCCTGTGTGTCTATAATGCTTCAGAAATTAATTCTAGGGTACCAGAAGAAGCCAGACATTTAAACTGTAGAAGTTGTGGTCCAGCACAGTGTATCCAGTGTTCCAGCCTCAAACAGCCACCAAAAGCCTTGTCAGTCAAGGGAGTTGCAGATCAGCTGACGAGAAGAACACATGCTAATGCCCTCTGCCTCTCCCTATTGTCAAAAGCGCCCAATGGGGGCTATTAGTGCTGGAGTACTCACCTTCTGTACACAGCCCTACAGGAAAGGTGAACATGTTTGTTGAGGTCATGAAGAGACCTGTTGGGAGGGGAGAATCTGCTCATCACCAGAGGAAATCTCCTTCTCCTAATTACCAGAGTGCCCAAGCACTTGCTGCCTGCCATTATATTGGACATAGTAGAAGGGTGCTTTTTGGACTAATAGCCTCTTCTCCTTTTCTCATGGAGCTATTAGCTAGGAAGTAGAGGTAGATACAGCTCTATCTGGGAAAACAATAATCTTCCTTGGGTTCCTGAATGTAGACAGCTCTCCCCACCCCAACCCCAACCCCAACATATGTGTATTGGCATATCAGAGGCACAATTACCTTGAGTTCATTTGACACACATGACAGTCAGGACTCTATGAGTCCTTGCATTCATAGTAGAATTCCTGCACTGCATACTCCAGGAAGCTTATGGCAATTCTGCGGTCTAGTAGCCACAAAGGCTGCCTTTCTTTTGGATGAGACTCTAACCCAAGATATATTTTCAAGGGGCTAGATTTTAACTGTTTAATTAGGGCTGCATCTGACTAATGCTGCCCTAATGCAGCTATGCAGAGTAATTAGGAGTAAGGATACACCTTCTTGCCCTTTCCCCCTACATTCTCTGCACTGTGGCCACTTTAAGGCTCCTGGCATCATGGGTCTGGGACCACTGCAGTGTGCAGCAAAGGGGCAAGGTTGGCATAAGCAGGCCAATAGCAGTGGGTGGGCGCAAGGCGAGAGTAGTAAGCTGCACCCTTTTTAGGGTTGTGCTAACTTACTTCCAGACGTGATCAAGATGGGAGTGAGTCACCATTTTTTCCTGCTGCAGCTTCTGGGACAGTGCAGCTGCAGAATGCACTTTACACAAGGCTGAACCTAAAAGGCTCAATCTAGCCCTTATAATTAAACAAATTAAACTAAACCCAGAGCCAAGTAAAGAGACTGACTAGAAAAAGAATGCACAAAGACTATATTAAACTTTTTTTAAAGCCACAAACTTATTTCCCTTGAAAGTAACATTAAAATATTAGTCAGACATGGATTTAACCCAGCCAGACTAGATACTAAAGACACAGAGAGAGAGAAGTAGCTGCCACCTGACTTATCATGATGATCCTTTTCTTTTTTGGTTCAGTGTTCCTTTTCTTTATAAATAACTAAACCACGAAAACTAGTTCAATTTGTTTTCACAATCCATAGTTATTCATCTTGGTAATTTTTTTTCAAGCTTGTAATTTCAGCCATGGATCACAGTACAGTGCTTGTGAAATAAATCTGTTATCGTAGCTTGCATATAATTAGTTCTAAATCCATGTGGTTTATTTCCAGTATCAGTACATACATTAGGCATCAAAAACACTTAAGATGCTGGCCCTGACCACACTTTATGACTGTCGTTTACTGAGCCCAAGCAACCAATATTTAATGTGACAGCAACATTAAAATACAGCTCAGCTGATAAAGAAACATGTCCTGCAATTTGCATTGCATGATGCAATGATGAGCCGTCCATGCTAAGAATGATGCAGCTTGTCTGGTGCAGAAAGCCTTTGTTGTTGAAACGTGGAGCTCCTAAAGGATATGTCATGCTGGCAAGGAAAGAACTAATATTTTTAAATACTAGTGTAAATAAGCTACTTATGTTAGCTTGGATTGCAATAAAAACAGACATGAAAGAAGACTTTTTTGCAAAGGCTCATCTGATGTCATGCAAGGCTCCTGGATCTCATGTTAAGCTAAATGTACAGAACAGCTTCCATGAATATGCTGCTTTTATGAGTACATAAGAATACTTGCATTTTCTATTTTCCTCTTTGTGGTGTCTGCATAAAGTCCAGGAGACCAGAAAAGAAGAAATAAGCTTTTAAAACTAAAATGTAATCCCAGTGGACAAAGCCCTTTCAGCCCTACTTGTAGAGTAAATAGCAAGCACTGACCACAATACCCTTGCTTCATTCCCTGCTTGTCAGCTTCAGTACAGGGACGTTGGCATCCAAAGTTCTCAAGCTTCCCACTTTTCTGGGACTTTTCAACAGTTTTGTTCCAAGTGTGTCTATTCGACTTTGGTGGTGGGTTGAAGGATCTATTAGAGTCATAAGAATTATATTGTGAAAGTAAAATGATAGGGCCTGATCTTAAGAGGTGCTGAGCACCCACTTCTCCTGACCAAGAATACATTTTGCTCTATTTTTACATTTTGCCCCCACCCTCAACATTTCAAATTCTTTGCTAATTGTTTCACGCTCTTCCTGTCCCATGATAGATATTTAAAAATGTTATTAAGATGATGTTGAAAAAAAAGTGAATGGTACAGAGTTTAAGCATAGAAGTTTCTGGTTATCAGGGAATAACATACAGATTATCTAGGGTTCAAAGTTTGGTTTAAGATTGGGTGGCATAAGGATTATATAATCTGTAATATCCTTCTACATTTGATTTTATTTTCCTTTTCCTTCACAGGCTGAGAACCGTGTCAGGATTCCTGAAAGATTCTTGAAGGAGCTGCTTGCACGTGATCACTCTCCCAGATATAAGTAAGTGCAGAGATCTACAGTGATTACAGAGTGGTGGGACCTATGGTGAAAGTAATAGTGCATCATGTGGCGTATGTAGTCCAGAAATGGACCTAAACACCAAACTATAGGTCTAGATTTAAGCTCCTTTAAAGTTCAGGCTGATCTGGATCTGGGGGATTCATTTAGGCCTAAATCTACTGATAATATTTTGAAAATAAATTGTGGTAGATTTGGGTCAAGAGCGTTCTTTAAAATCTTGCATCATACTAGGCAACCTCCTGAATATAGCTGTCATCATTTTAGGATGTCTGCCCTGGGGGGAGTTCATTGTGCTGGTTGTCATTTCTTCATCTGGAAGGTAAAATTTCTCCCCCCACATTGGATACGGAGTATTTTCCACAATGATGATGCATTTTTAAAAATAAAAGATTATTCCCTCCCTGCACCCCGCTAAGCTGTTCCAGGTGCTTCAGAGTAGTGCTTGGTAGTCCAAGCATCAAATTAAACAACAAACATGCACAATAAGTGCTCCAAAAACAGCCTCAGAGAGCACCTGTATTCTGGCTGCCCATGGACCCACACCTAGCTCCTGGGGCAAATTATTCTTGCCAAGCGCAGAAGTGACCTGTCAAGATAAAGAAGAGCTGGATTGTACATTCACAAATGCACTGACTAACCAGGCTTCTTATCCCTTCTGTGTCTATGCCATGGGAACATAGTGGAGGGTGATTTCTGCTGGTTTGGGGAAGCCATGAGTGATGATAAGCAGTTACACCCTATGTTTATCCTCCTGGTGCTAATGATTTTAAGATATAAACCTGGCAAAAATTACATGGAGGAGACATATACTTGGTCATATTTGTATATTGAGAAAACGTAACATCCAATCCAACACTTATTAAAGTCAACTGGAGTCTTGCCATTGATGTCAATTGATATTGGTTTAGGCCCATAGTTGGCAAGCTTGGAAAAATGAGCATAATTGGGAGGACTATAAACAATATGCAGCCTCACTTTTTCTTTAAATTCTCCCTAATTTAAGCACAGTGGGGACGAAGGGCTTGTCTACACTTTGGAGGCTTCAGCAGCACAACCACTGTAGCACTTCAATCACGACCCTACCTATGCTGACAGGAGAGCTTCTCCCATCAGCTTAATGAATCCACCTCCCTGAGAGGCAGTAGCTATGTCAACAGGAGAAGTTGTCCCGTTGATATAGTGCTGTCAATGCTGGGAGTTAGGTCGGTGTAACTCCATCGCTCAGGGGTCTGGAAGATCCACACCCCTGAGTGACATAGTTACATTGACATAAGTTGCTAGTGTAGACCAAACCTGAGCTCGAACATTGTAAGACTCATTTAACGGAGGGTGCAATTCAGCCTACGCCAGAAGGTGGTCTACTTAAGCCTACAGCATAAAATATATTCACAAGGTCTACGTGGTCCCAGTTAAGCCCTATATTTTCATTTAAGTGGGACATAGGTGGCATATAGGCCTAGTGCTGATCCTCTACCTGGGCTGAATTTCACCTTTAACACAAGGTTTGTGGTTTTTAGGACCTTGTGTAACCTTCTGCACTGGGATGAATGTCAGCCGGTGGTATAGCTTCTGACACTTACAGTGTAGTGGACAGTGTGGAAAAGCCTGGAGACCTGGTATGTACCCAGCCATCCCTCCATGAAAAAGCAAATGAAAAACCACTAAATTTATTTGCTTTTTAAAATCTGACTGGTACCCAGCATTTGTTATTACAGATTAAAGATAAGGAACATTGAAAAGCAAATTCTATTAGGTACCCTGGATTTTATTGTAAAGCACTTGAGGTAACAGGGTTATGAAAAGTACTATACAAGTGTTTTATATCACTATTAGTTTTCAGAATTAGTTTCATGCTGCCCTGAAAAATGTAAGTGTGAACATGAATGAATTCATTCCTTTTTGTTTATTGCCACTGCAATACCTAGATCTAGCTGGCTTGCCTCGCTGAGCTTCCTAAGTTGCATTTTGTGGTTTCAGATTGTCAGTGAGGTCACTCACTGATTACTCAGATACACTGGCCTGAAGGTATTTATGTGATCACTGCAGTCGGCAGAAAAGCTGCCCTTTAGAACAAGGCAAATATATCCCTGCTCTTGATGGCTTCAGGCTCTGCAATGGGGGCTGACCTGACAGCTGCTTGTCCTCAGGGAGAAATAAAGGAAAATGGTGAAACAAACTATTTCCACAAATTTCCACTCATTGGCTCTTAGAAAATTCAGCTCAGACATTGACAATAAAGGTTATACTTCTGGTGTCGCAATGGAAAGGCAAGGAACTTTAGCATGTCTCATACTTAGTTTCAGCGTACAAAACAGAATACACTTCACAGGGCATGTAATGTGCAGAAGTGCTGTAACTCAGAGAGATGCCTCCACTAAAAAAATATCAATGGATGTTTGTCTGAATGCATATTTACAGCATCTACTTTACATATGGTTTATATTTAGATGGCAATCCAGATATCACTTTGTATAAAGTTTTGGCTTTTTGAGCTGTCCATATCAATTGTCTCTAATCAAATATTAAATTTTTAGATGTTTACTGATGCACTAAGAGAGAAGATTGTTTTAGAAATTATTCAAAAGAATGCCATCCAAAAAGACATATGATCCAAATGCTAATAAAAACTTTCTTTTCATTAAAAAAAAATTCAAAATAGAAAGATCTTTCTAACTGAATTTACTGCAGAAAATCCTATTTGTTGGTCTTGTACAGGAAATCAAAGTTATGCTGTATCTTTTTTTAATTTAAGCAGTACACACAAACCAAATGTATTTATTAAATCAACATTCAGTCAGATTTACAAGGAAGGGTAATTTAGAAACATACATAAAGATTTCCAAAGTAGTGATACGCATCTCTTTTGGACAAATGTTATTTCAGAGATTTTCTTGAAGAAAAAACAAGCTAATTGAAACAAACTTTGTACTTTATATTAATGCCATTCGAATACAGTACACACTGCCAGTTATAAAGTGACATTGAAAGCTGATGCTGGTCTCAACAACACCATGGTTTCTCAGTTTTATGTACTTTTTAATTTCCTCTGTGGAAAATCTGTTCTTCATAAAAGGACCGCTAAAGAAAATGTGGAAAAAGTTGATTCATTCCATATTTACATTCTTGCTAGTACCTGGAAATGAACCAGTTACCAATGTGAGCCAAAAAAGAAGTAAGAAAACTCATTTAGAAAACTCATCTTCCTACAGGCAGTGTTTCAGAAGTGTCCTGGGAAGTTCTGCTTTGATAGCAAACACCTTTCATCTTAATAAGATTTTGTATTTTCAACCCTTCAGCAACTATAACTGACTTATTCTATTTCTTTTGACTATAGTTTTCCTTGAATTAAGCAGAAAGCTAAGGATAGACCAGAATCAACAACTCTAAGTTTTAGGGACGTTCAGCTCTAAATCCAGTTGAACTCAAATAAGGCATTAGGCACTAACATTAGGCACCCATTTTTTAAAATTGTGGTCTGACTAATTAGTTGCATAAAAGCCAAATTCTTGTCTCATATACACTGGTGTCAGAGTTACTCCTGTTTTATCAAATGCAAATAAGATAACAGCCAGACCTTTTTGCCCTTTTGCTTTTTTGTCCTCAGTAAAATTCAGCATTGTTTTAGACTACATTCTTCACCTTTGAATATGGAGTTGGAAATCTATCCACTTGCAGGTACTCTATAACTGTCTTAAAAGGATTGATCTGCTAATGCCATTTACAATATCAGATTTAAAATGCTAGCAAAAATTAATGCAAGTCACTGAAGCTACTTAGTGCAGGGAAATCCTACATGCAGAGTTTGCCATTTACAGAGCACACTGCTATATTTGCCATTCTCCTAACCTTTTACAAGTTTAATTTTATCATAGCTAAGGGAAAAATAAAAATATGGGGATTGCATTGCACACTAATCTCTTTTGGTTCCTTTCCTCTTTTGATATATCTGTGCCGCATGCAGTATGTCTGCATTATCTTTCTGACTATTCCAGTGATTAACCATTTCCATCAAAACCCTATCTTTCAACATTTAGTACAGAGACATAATTCCGTATGTCACTTATCAATATTGTTCTTCAGATATGTGCTGTTCATTGAAAAGTTACATCATCTTCCCTCTTTACATCAAAGCTAGTGTGGTCTTGACATGTATACCTGTTAGCAGCAGTTAGCCTTGAGATTCCACCAAGCCATCCCAAAATACATGCTACTTTCTCAGAATTGCCACATTGGCAACCCTTTCAGGACTGACTGTGAGAACTTAATGGTTACCCACAGATCTGAGAATGTAATGCTTTTTTTTCCTTTTGTGGATATGCCTGCTAACTACCATTTTGAGTGATACTCTCACTTTTGAAGCATTTGTAATATCTTCATCACACATCTTTGGCTCATATGTTTCTATGTAATGATAAGTATGCTTTGTATAGTCAGGTTCAGGGTATTTCCCATGGCCCTGCTGAAATGCTTGCATAAAGCTCTTCTAAATTAATACATTGAGGGCTTGGCTACACTGGAGAGTTGCAGCGCTGTAAACCCACCACCAGCTCTGCAACTTACTCACCATCCACACTTGGAAGGCACATACAGCGCTGCATCTCCCTGGCTGCAGCGCTGGTTGTACTCCTGCTCTGCCTCGGGTATAAGGATTGCAGCGCTGGTGATGCAGCGCTGCTCCTTAAGTGTGGCCACCAAAAGCGCTGTAATTGGCCTCCGGGGTATTCGGAGGTATCCCAGAATGCCTGTTCAGCCACTATGCTCATCAGTTCGCACTCTACTGCCCTGGCCTCCGGTGACCCGCCCTTTAAATGCCCCGGGAATTGTAAAAATCCCCTTCCTGTTTGCTCAGCCAGGTGTGGAGTGCAATCAATCAGTGAAGCTTTCCAGGTGACCATGCCTCCACACGCCAAAGGAGCCCCAGCATGGAGCAATGGAGAGTTGATGGACCTCATCAGTGTTTGGGGGGAGGAAGCTGTGCAGTCACAGCTGCACTCCAGCCATAGGAATTATGATACCTATGGGCAGATCTCAAGGGCCATGCTGGAAAGGGGCCATGACCGGGACACGATGCAGTGCAGGGTTAAAGTAAAGGAGCTGCGGAGTGCCTATTGCAAAGCTCATGAGGGAAACGGCCGCTCAGGTGCTGCCCCCACGGCCTGCCATTTTTACAAGGAACTGGACACGATACTTGGGGGTGACCCCACTGCCAATCTGAGGACCACGATGGACACTTCAGAGCGGGGAGTGGAGGGGGAGGTGGAGAAAGGGGAGGAAACCGAGAGTGAGGGTACTGGGGTGGGGGGAGACACCCCAGAGTCCCAGGAGGCATGCAGCCAGGAGCTCTTTTCAAGCCAGGAGGAAGGTAGCCAGTCGCAGCAGCTGGAACTTGAAGGAGAAGCAGAGGAGCGGGTTCCCGGTAAGCAGCTTTTATTTTCAGGATGGAAGTGTTTCGGGAGAGGAGTGGGGGTTATGGCTGCATGCATGCATGCCTAGATGTGGAATAGCCCATTGATGTGGTCTATCACATCGCAGTAATCGGCATCGGTAATCTCGTCAAAAGTTTCAGCCAGAGCGTGGGCAATGCGCTTGCGCAAGTTTATAGGGAAAGCCATTGTGGTCCTTGTCCCAGTCAGGCTAACGCGTCCGTGCCACTGTGCCGCGAGGGGTGGGGGGACCATTGCTGCACACAGGCAAGCTGCATAGGTGCCAGGGCGGAATCCGCATTGCTGTAGAAGACCCTCCCGCACTTCCCAGGTGACCCGCAGCAGCGAGATATCTTCCAGGATTAACTCTTGTGGAAAATGTTGGGATAGTGTTCAGTGTAGGTCCCCCTGCAGCAGTTTGCTTTCCCCAATGCAATGAAACCCCAGTACAGCCCTGACCCAATCAGTCCCCCTTCCCAGGTGACCCGCAAGAGTGAGATATCTTCCAGGATTAATTAACTCCTGCACTCATTCCCCGTTACTCACCATTTCTTCGCAGCTGTGTGTTCTCTGTGCTCTGGTTGATATGTGGAAAGTATGCTAAAGTGAGACTGTAAACTCCTTCACTGTGATTATACACAATGCTGCCTCTCTGTTAAATGTTTCAATTTTTGTCTTTCTAATAACAGTGTCCTTGAATACCCCACTGGCTGGATCAGAGACTGCTGAAAGGCTACAAAACCTGAGAAAGAAGCCACGAAAAAGCAAAGAAGATATGGTGAAAGCAGTTATGAATCAGTCTGCCAGAGAGTAAAAAACTCCAGGACTGGAGGGGAAAAATGCAGTGCTGGAGGGAAAGAGAAAGCAGAAGAAAGGCAGTAGCTAAGAAGAAAAGCACAAAGCAGCTGATAAGCATCCTGGCATGCCAAACGGACTGTATCCAGTCACTCGTAGCCATGCAGGCAGAGCACTACCGTGCGCCCCGCCCCTAGTCCCAAAGCTCTTTCCCTTGTGCCCCAATGTCAGCTCAAAACCCCCTTCTCCAGCATCTGGGTTATTACCACCAGCAGCTGCCCCCAACACCTGTACGTTCACCTACCAGCCCTGAGAACTATGACCCTTACCCTCTGCACTCAACCCCCATCACCATGCAGCATTTTCATCCTGAAATGCAGCAGTCATTGCACAGCACTCCAGACAGGACATATTCAAACCTCTGACTGTACAGTTCACCACCCCACCCCCATGCCCTTTTAGTTATTTTCTTTTCAATAAATGAATTTGTGGCTTTCAAAACAGTTTTTTTTATTGCAGAAAGTGTAAGATACCGTAGCCCAGGAAAAAAAAAGACACTGCAAATCATTGTAACCACTGCACTTCACTCCCGTGCAAGGCACCAAACATTACTGTTGGCTTTCAGCCTCAGATTCCTCCCTCAAGGCATCCCTAATCCTTGTAGCCCTGTGCTGGGCCTCTCTAGTAGCCCTGCTCTCTGGCTGTGCAAATTCAGCCTCCAGGCGTTGAACCTCGGAGGTCCATTCCTGACTGAATGTTTCACCCTTCCCGTCACAAATATTATGGAGGGTACAGCACGTGGATATAACCGCAGGGATGCTGCTTTCCCCCAAATCTAGGTTCCCATAAAGAGAATGCCAGCACCCTTTTAAATGGCCAAAAGCACACTCCACAGTCATTCTGCACCGGCTCAGCCTGTAATTGAACCGGTCCTTGCTCCTGTCAAGCTTCCCTGTATACGGTTTCATGAGCCAAGGCATTAACGGGTAAGCAGGGTCTCCAAGGATCACAATGGGCATTTCGACGTCCCCTACTGTGATCTTCCGGTCTGGGAAAAAAGTCCCGGCCTGCAGCTTCCTGAACAGGGCACTGTTCCGAAAGATGCGTGCATCATGCACCTTTCCAGGCCAGCCTGTGTAAATGTCAATGAAATGCCCATGGTGATCCACAAGCGCCTAGAGAACCATAGAGAAATACCCCTTCCGATTAATATACTCAGATGCTAGGTGGGGTGGTGCCAGAATAGGAATATCATCCCATCTATCACCCCTCCACAGTTAGGGAAACCCATTTGTGCAAAGCCATCCAGAATGTCCTGCACGTTCCCCAGAGTCATGGTTGTTCTTAGCAAGATGCGATTAATGGCACTGCAAACTTGCCTCAACACGATTCCAATGGTCGACTTTCCCACTCCAAACTGGTTCGCAACCGATCGGTAGCTGTCTGGAGTTGCCAGCTTCCAGATTGCAATAGCCACCCGCTTCTCCACTGACAGGGCAGCTCTCAATCTCGTGTCCTTGTGCCACAGGGTGAGGGCGAGCTCCTCACACAGTCCCATGAAAGTGGCTTTTCTCATCCGAAAGTTCTGCAGCCACTGCTTGTCATCCCATACTTCCATGACAATGTGATCCCACCACTCAGTGCTTGTTTCCCGAGTCCAAAAGCGGCGTTCCACAGTGCTGAGCATTTCTGTTAATGCCAAAAGCACTTTAGTGTCATACACGTCAGGCGAATCGATATCATGGGACTCCTCACAGTCACTTTGGAGCTGAAGGAATAACTCAACTGCCAACCGTGATGCGCTGGCGACACTCATCACCAAAGTCCTCAGCAGCTCGGGCTCCATTTCCCACAGAAATCGCGCTGCACAGAAACCGTTGGGAGACTCACAATGGGCGCCAAACATGGATGGAAAAAGCAGTGACTGCTGGGATGTGAAGCGATGCACCATGGGGCATTGGGACAGGAAGCGGAATGACCTGCACCCTTCCATCCCCTTCCCACACCCCACGGCGCCGAAATGGGACGAGGTGCTCTGTGGGATAGCTGCCCACAATGTACCACTCCCAACAGTGCTGCAAATGCTGCGAATGTGGCCACACTGCAGCGCTGGTAGCTGTCAGTGTGGCCACATTGCAGCGCTTTCCCTACACAGCTGTATGAAGACAGCTGTAACTCCCAGCGCTGCACAACTGCAAGTGTAGCCAAGCCCTTAATTTCCTTATTCTGGCTTGCAAATTAAAAAGTCAGAATATAAACAAACTCCACCCAGACTTTAACAGAGGGAGGATGTGAGCGAGGGAACTGAATTTGCAAGAAAGTCATTAATAGCCACATTTTTAAAAGTGGCCACTGATTTTGAGTGTCTGTTTTCAGGTTCCCAATCTGAAACAACCACAAGCTGGGTACCCAGAACTGAGGTGGCACCCATAAACTGTGGTCACTATTGGAAAGGTTAGCATAACAGGCTACTGTTTTCAAACATACTAACTATGCCACATACTTTCAATTTTACATCAACAGCCCCTTGGAAGTTACTGAGCTAGCTCTTTGGCCTCAGCTTCAGCTCAGAGTTGGGTGGGCTAGGGATACAAAAATGTCTGGAAGCCTCCTTTATAACTCCCTTGATGCTCTAGCCACTGCACTTGGTACTAGTCCTGTACCAAGGAATAACTTAGAACACCTTGAGGCTGCTCGAAAATAAGTCACCTCTCAGTGTAGCCCCTAAGTGGTCATTCTGTCAGCCAGGAAATCACTAGATCTCCAGGATAACATGCCCCTTTTTCCTGGTCACATGGGTGGGAGGATGTCTACATCATCTGAATATTCCCTGATGGCAGGGAAATCCTCAACTGGTCAGTTAAACCAGCTTTTAAGGCTGCTTAGAGGTACTTGAACAGCATAATGCAGCCATAATGGAGCTGAGAATCTGGCATTCCATAAAAATGACAGGGTTTGAAGGCACAATTTGTCAACATTAGTATGTGGTTATAAAGCCTTTATGATTCAAGCTTTACCACTAGAAAAATATAAGAAATTAAGTGACTTTTGAAGATTTTTAAATGGTCTGTTTATTATGCAAGTGAGTTCTATTCCCTGGGTCTCCTTTCTAGTACTTACGGTCTTTGAGTTTCTAATAAACTATGAAATATAACAAAAATGATAGAAGTACAATATTGCCTTGATTGTACTCTGATGTAAATTAAAAAGTTCCTCTCAGTTATGAGTAAGCACGTATGAGTTCATTCTGACTTGCAAGAGAAGAGAGTACTTCTCTAGAGGTACATAGTATCAATAATGGTAAAAGGCTTTGTGTGTTACTTATTATATTTAATTGTTACATTTAATGGAAGGACTCTCAAGAAATGTTGAATAATGGACTAATTACAAAAATACATTTACCGTCTACTAATTACTGCGTCCCTGTGCTGTTTCAGTTTTAAACCAATAAAATAAATGAACATTGCCATTATTTTCCTTATAAATAATGTTTTTAAAATTCACTTCACAGAGGGTAATTTCTGCATTTGGTTTAATGCAAAATTATATCATGCCAATATTGTAGTGTATCAACACTAAGATGGATTTCTGACTACAACAATATGGGGAATACATTAAGGAGAAAGGAAAGGCTATTTGGCAACTAAACAAGAGGAACATATTTTGTTGTACAAATTATGCAGCCTTGGGTTTATTCAATTAAGTTAATCATGGATTAATCCTTCCGTGTAAAGGTATTGAAATGTTATGGTGTGCAATAGGAAAGCAACTATGTTTTCCTTCTCTCCATAGTGCTGGTCTGGCCTGCATTAGGAAAGAAGATGCTTTTTCATAAGACTGAGTTTATTAAAAACTCCTTTTGGCTTCTGTGTTACTCAACCCCACCCAAAGTCCAAAAAGTTGCTTACCTGGGGGCTTGCATGGGCTTCAGCAGCATACCAGTTGGACAGTTTTTTTATTAAACTCTGATACACACTGGAAGAAAAGTTGACAAATGTGAATTTCCAGCATTAATGTGATTTGCATTCATTTTCTTGAATGTGTTAGGGGTTTTTTGCACTTTGGTTGTGAGTGTCATTTCTAAAAGCAGTTTGATGGACACTATGCACTTCCATTGCTCCTCATTATCTGAGAAAGTCCAGTCTTTTAGATCAGAAGTCCCTTCTGTCCTGCATAGAAAGGGACCAACCTTGTCCCATGTCTTTCTCAAGAAATTAAAATAAGTGTGGAAATATGGCAATAAGGACCTGAAACATTTTAGCCCTCATGCTACTTATTCAGAACTGTAATTTTCTTCATGTCTGACCATTTCACCTCATGGAAAATCAGTGCCAAACACTTAGCTGCCCAGGCCATTATTTAATAGTTTTTATGTTTTTTTATTATGGTAGCACCTAGAGGCCTCAACCAAGATCAAGCCATTGTGCTAGGTGCTGTACAAGCAGCTATTGGCAGACTGTCCTTGCCTTGAGGAGCTTACAGTCTAAATAGCCAAGACAAAAGATGGGAGAAAAGAATGACCCCTAATTGAACAATGGGGAACTGAGGCATAGAGTTAAATGCCTTTCCCAAAGTCCCACGGTAAATCTGTGTAAAGTTGGGAGTTAAACCCACAATCTCTGATTTCCAGTCCATTATCTTAACCACAAGACCATCCTATCTCATGCACCTAGGATTGCCAGTTTTGGTTGGATATATTCCTGGAGATTTCATAACCTGACATAATCTTTAATTAAGGATTAATCTTTAATTCCTGGAGACTCCAGGCCAATCCTGGAGGGATGGCAACCATACATGCCTCTCCTGTGTGGGCATCACAGAAGAAATGAGATACCTTCAGAAAACAGTGAGATGCTTCAGCTACTGCAGAAGCAGTGGCCTGTAGACTTACTGGATTGATCCAATGTGAACACATTGTTCCTGTACTTCATATGCTACACTGGCTTCATGGCTGTTTTCAAGTGCAATTCAGAATTTGTATTGATTTATAAAGGTCTATATTCTTCAGACATAGGCTACTTATACAACTTCTCTTCCTATGCACCATCACAACAGTACTACCACCTTGCAGATTGCTTGCTTGTTTGCTTTTAAACAATGTCTTTATTTAGGAAACATTAATAGGTTGATTCCCTTGGTCTGCCCACTTGAGCCTGAGTTTGCTGACTTTCAGAGTATGATGCCAGGCAAAGCTCTTTGTCCATCTGTGGATTAAAGAGGGGATTTCGTCCTCCAAAACCCCTTTTAGTAGAGTTTACCATGGAGAGAGATGAGCCAGGCCTTAGAAATTATCTGCTATGGTAGATCATCATTCATACTGTATTTGTGAATGGGCTACTAAATCAGAATTGAAAGTAATATGTTTTTAAAGTACATCAGATGAAAATTGTTTGATATTCAATAGGCATATCAGGCTGCCCATGACAAATTCTGTGTGTAAATTCAGCCTTTTATACTCTTCATACGGAGCAATTAAAGCAAAATTATTTGGTTTGTGGTCTCCTATTAAATTGACATTGATTTTTTTCCTACTGCCAAGCTAAGGAAATAGCCACACTTAAAACTACTTTAACCTTGCTTTACAGTATGCACATTTACACTCAATTTAGTATAGGAGTTGTTTATCTTGCTATTTAAAATTAACTAAAATCAATTGCTGTATAAAAGAGATTTTCGTGCACATCTACAGAATATCATAGTAACATCACTATCTAGTAGAAAGAAACATCCAAAATGCCCTAAATGTTATAAAAGATTCTGTGAAACACTGAACATGATGGCTTGAAACCAACAATCCATTGTTATGGCAGCAATTATTTAGGTTAGTACAATTCTGGAAATGAAAGGACCATATTAAAGCAGAATATTGACAAATAGAAACGCTCCTTTCTCATAAGGTGCTGCTATTATCTTATAAAAGAAGTGGAACTATTTATGAGCATAAGCATAAAGGCAGTGAGTTATATGGTAAATAAGCAGTGGGTAAAGAGCAGCTTAGTTGTGAATGAGATGTAAGCACTTCAGATGGGAAATAAACCTAAATGCTAATTGTATTGTGCAACACAAAATTTCCACAAAGCTTTGAAAAATGCAATGTATTGATCAGAGAGTCAGAACTGCTAATGAAAATCAGTGCTTCTTGTCCTATCAATATGTATGGAGAAGCTTTCCAAGGCATGTTTGCAAATTTGAAAGAATAGTAGATATCTATTAACTTTCTTGACAAACAAGGAAATAATATTTTTCTGATGTGTAAACCTGACCAACTCTGAAATCAGTGCTTTAGGGCTCAATTCTGCCTTCAGATATACAAGTGAGCTTTCATTTAAGATCGATTGTCAGAAAGGTTTCCTGGTGGAAATACCCTAGTCATTTTGCAGACAAATTTATTCTTGTCCTACATTTCCACTATCCTCCAAAGAGAATGCTTAGCTTTAAAATATGGAAACATTTCCATTAATACTGCAGAAATTTGTTTTGGAACATTGCAGAATTTCAACACAGATAATGGAGTGGATTAAAATATTCTTGGAAAAAATATTTCTGCTGTAAATTTAAGGATGTATGTGCAAATGACTGGACCAGATTTAAGCTGCTGTACATATACTTTCATTTCATTACTTGGAACGAAGCCTTAGTCCTCAAGAATTTATGCACCATCCCTTCCAGACTGCTTGGTAGATATAGGAGACATAGTGATGTCATATTGTTATGCCCTAATGTCTTTAGGTTCTTTGGTGTCAGAGGCACAACTTGAACTTTCCTAAGAAGGAGGCCCTAAGCTTTCCATCTACTGCTCCTGCATGCCCAGTCCTGAGCTCTCTCATGCTGCTTCTGCTCCCAGACTTGGGCTGTCCCCCTGCACCCAGCTCCACACACACTCCCCTCCCCTATTGTCCTGCACCTGGCTCCAAGCTCTCCCCTCTGCACCCAGCTCGGTAGACTGTCTGCCACAAGCCCAACCCTGATCTCTTACTCAGAGAAGTGGTCAGGTTGAAGAGCACCATCCCCACCAGGGGCCAGGCAGTTCTGGGAGCCCCAGACCTTCTCATTGTCCTGCCCTTCTGCTTACCTAGGAAGCACCAAAAGCCTGGATCCAATCTTCCTACCCTTCTGGGGAGTGAGTGTTCCCAGTGCCCTCTGCTATGCTTCTTCCTGGCAGCTGGGGGTGCCCAGGGCTCATGGGCACTGGAAGAACTGCAGAGGTGGGGAGCCAAGCAGGTGCATGGGGTCACAGTGTCACTAAAATTTGGCCAAGCCATCTTGACAGAGGGGCAGACAGGCCAAATTTCCAGCTCACCTGAGCCCCTTCCTCCCATTTGGAATTTCAAACTCTTCAGGTAGAACAATGTGTTCCATTCAGTCCAAAATAGACTTTTCCATTCACCAACATTTTTTTGGATTGTATGGATTCAGTTTGAACGGAACCAATTTTCCCCCACAACTGCTAGCAAACCAAAACTTAGTTATTCACCCCGCTCTAGTTATAAAACTCTAAGATTCAATATTGGTCACTAAGCCCTAATTAACAAGTTATCCTGTTCTAAATAAAATAAATAGCTCTAAGGAACTGTTTTATTTTTCTAGTTTAATGAGTGGATTTGCCTATGGGCCTGTTATTTTCTTAGCAATTACATTACTGGATTCTTATTCTTAGTGATTTTATTTAAGTTCCTATTATTCCTCTATTCACAGCTTCATTTGCACATTTTGATAAACCTAAACTTATTCCACAAGATTACTATGCTGTTTTTTTTTAAAACTATTTCTGTCCAATCCTATCAAAGTCTTTGTGAGACAGGAACCAGGTAATTTGTAGGCTAATATAGTCTTTCAATATTAGGACTGACAGATGAAATGTTGTAATACTCTTGCAACATTTAATGAAAGGAGTAAAGAAAATTCTCAGATAAGCAAGTATGGCCATAATCCAGGCCACCAGATGTGGGCTTGCTGCACAGAAAATGCTTTACATAGTTCAGTTGCATTGTCTCCATATATCTTACAACTCAGTAAGGGTATAGATTATAGACAAGATTTATGGGCTGGCTTTTGTTTTCATTTTGATATATTTATTATTAGACTATGAACTAAGTTAGTCTAAAATGCCTCCAACAAAAATTGATGTACCGTTTGTAGTATTTATTCTTTTCGTTTTTACTATGAACCAGAATTACAACTTGAGTCTGTTCCCTTCACGTTGAGAACGTACCAATGGTCAAAATAAGCAGAAAGACTCATTCCATTTCCATTCCAGTTCAGGGAAATTCAAACTTTGTACCTTCCCAATGAAAAAATTTACCATACTTCTCTTCAAATGATGCTTAATATTAATTTGAATGGTAAGACCTTGAAGCTACTTGTTCAAATTTTGGTTTTCCATTCCTGGATTTTCAGAAATCCGAAGGAGGACAGTAAAGATAGTTAGGAGATATGGCAAAATTTAAATATGATGAGAGTACAAAAACTGGGGTTGATGAACCCCTGGGGGTTTGTGAAATGTTACAGGGGGTTCTCAGGAAAAAATTCCCTAATAGCGGACAGAGCTGTCCCTAGGAACCCCGGGCAGCACGGGGCCAGCTGTCTGGAGCCCCTGGACTTCCAAAAGCTAAGCAGATCAAAGCAAGCATATCTATCACACTGACGGAATTTAAACTTCAAGACTCCTTATAAGAAATGGAAAGGGAGGTAGATATTTTCTGCTGTTTTTAAAATTAAATAGGCAGCTACTATTGTTTTTTAAATTATTATGAAGAACAAGTTTAAGCTTTGTTGTAACGTGCGTTGTTTGCCTGGACGGCTCAAGACCTGAATGCTTGTGTAGGAGGAACTCTTTGAGTTGGCTTCTTAAATACCTTCATGCTGTTTCACATCTGATACTCCTTGATGAAACATAGGAGCCTTGTCTTATAACAGGCTTATTCAGAGTGATAGGCTACAAAAGTGAGATCTTGGAAGAATGTTGCCATTTTCATAATATAATAAAAATACTGCAATGATAAATAATAATTAATAATAAATAATGTGTAATAAGCATGTCATAAAAACAAACTTTATATTTCCAAGTTCACTACTTTTATAAGTTATACTCAGGTAAAGGAGAAAATCCCTGGAAATATTCATTTTTAAGAGGGGGTTCGCAAAACTTGACATTTTAGTGAAAGGGGTTCACAGGTGGTTAAAGTTTGGGAACCACTGAACTAGGGTCTTTAGTCTGCAGAGCAGAAGAACTGAAGAGGATTTCAATAAGGTAAAGGGTAAAGTAAAAACTAATCAAGCCTCCATCTTTATGCTGTCCAGTAAAAGTCAAGCCATCAGAACAAGGGACTGTCACTGAGTCCTGGCATGGTTCCTATGGAGGGTCGCTGCTGCCCTCACCAGGACCCCCTTAGTTGTCCCTGTCAGGGCGATTCTTTGACTCTGAACTTTGGCTGAGTCTAAAAGTGTGCCTCTGTCTCTTAACTGTGATCGGGAAGGCAGCCTGGAATAGGAGCGTTGCCCCATTGCTGTCCCAGACCTTTCTGCCTCCCCTTCCTTTGCTGCACACTCTCCTTTATTGTTTCCTCTATTGAGCATAGCTGTGAGTCCCTGTCTCCAATGATTGGCAGCTGCATGTGGAGGTGGCTGAACTGTTTGCCTGCAGACAGGAGAGGCTCCTCTCCACCTCCTGCCTCAGCTCAGTATGGGGTTTGTAGACCCCATTACAGGGACCATGTGATGAGCTTAAGGGCAGGTAAATTTAAAATAAACCAGAATAAAATATTACTGCATGTAGTTAGCCAGTGCAATTCACTCCCACAAGAGGTCCGAGAGCAAAAGCTGTAGTTGGGTGGAAGGTTTTATGACCAATAATGCTTGTAGTAGTTATTATTTGTATTACAGTAGTGTTTGGGCCTCCTTGTGCCAGTCACTTCAGAGACAAAGACAGTCCGTGCCCCCCAGGAGGTTATAGTCTAGGTATGAGGATGCAACAAGTGTAGAAAACAAATACATAGGGTGAGAGAAAGATGAGGTAACAAAAGATTTTGACAGAAATATAGAAGTCTCAATATGCTGCTTGTCTAACTGTGTGTGTCCATTGGCGGGTGGAGAATTTAGCTCCAACTCTGCTGTGAATGATGGGAAATATTCAGAGGTGCTGAAGTTACTTAGGAGCCTAAGTCCCACTGATGGTGATGTAAAAGGCTGTGAAGTGGTTCTTACTTGTCTATGTGGTATTCTTTCTGGGGAGTTAGCAAAGTAAGCGTATGCCAGGATCTGAAGCTGTCTGAACCTTAAGAGTGCCAAAGGCCAGTGTGCATATATGTTACGTGCATGTTCAAGCATTGCTTGAAGAGGATAGAAGATGATGCTGTGGACAACCTTTTTTTTCTCTCTCCTCTTTCATCTTTAATAGAGTTTCTGAGAATGAATGGGCTGTAAAATGAAGTGAAGAACTTATACATTTCAGCAAATGTGGGGTTGGCAGAGGAAAAGTTTGTGTGTTAATGGGGTCTATTGGTGAATTGCTGAAAGAGGACAGAGCTGAGGTTTCATGGACAACCTTAACTAGGCATTTCCTGGCTTTCACAAGGTTGAGTTTTGCTCAATTCAGAGTTCTGCAAGGGGAGGCCATACCACCAAGCAACCTTAGCTCTGCATTAACATCATTTTTGCCATTGATTTTTCTTAGTTTTTTTAATAGGAAAAGATATGTTGTTGATAGGAGTCAGTCATTTAAACAATCGTGTGTATTGTCCCACAATTTGCATACCAAGCCAACTCAGCCTGTAGTCAGCAATCACCAAGTCATGGTTTACTCCTTGGCCTCCCACAAACTTCTGCAACTTTGTGATCCAGGAATCCCGCAGAATTCAAATGCTGGCAAACTGAAAGTGCATAAATTTCTTTTCCTTCAGTGGTCAAGGCGCTGTTAGTTCCAAACCTCCACACCATGCCTTTTGGAAACACTACATTAATCTGCCTCAAGATCAGGAACTAGCTACTTGCCTAGTAAAATACAGACTGTCTCAATCAATCACTCCAAGGCTTACTGACCACCTGTTCTCATGGTCCAACCCTGCTCCCTCTCCCTGTCTCCCATTTCCAGAGTCATCCCTTGGGTATAGTGAATTAGGATGACCGCTCCGGGTCCCACACTTTGGGGGACCCTGTGGGCCAGTGTGATTGGCCGGCGTGATTGGTCCCGGAAGTGACAGGTCGGTCCCAGAAGTGACGAATTTGTCATTTCCACCCTAGGCCTGCACCCACCTATGGACGGCCCATCCCATCTCTTTCCCTTCCCTCCCCCACACAAGTGCTCTGTTTCCAACTACTCCCCACCTGATATAACAAAAATTTTGGTTAAACCAGCTGCTGACTGTTCTGCTGTGTTCACAGTAAACCTCTCCATTAAATAAAAAAAAGTTATATCATAACAGAGACAACTTGCAGCAAGCAATGTAAGTTATTAAATCTTTATTGCATCAGTGTACGAAGATTTGGACTAGAAATGTTAGTAATGGCATGTTCATCAGGATAAAAGTGTTGGCACAATTCCCTGGATCTACCCAGGCAAGCGTAAGTTGTTGCATAGAAGTCCTCTCTGTTTTTCACTTTATTGGTGCATGAGCACTGTAATCCTTCCAGACTGCACTTCTAGGCAAGCGAAGAAGTTAATGTGTTTCTAAATTATATTCACAGTTTGGGTCTGCCAATGACTTAATGTTTGCCATGCACCATCTTGGATAAACACTGACCGATTGAGACCATTTTGACCTGCATGAGAGTAATAGTTTGAGCCCTAGCTCTGCGCAAAAATAAACTCTACCCAGAAACTTTTTGGAAAACTGCTATTTTTCCCCACGGCTTATACCTCTGAAAACTCTGGTTCAAATGACCCCAAATGTGGTTCACTAACCCTATTTTCCCACAAGCCATGGCAAATTTCAAGAAAATGTGTAGGCAGCCGTCTGGATTTGAGAGAATTTAGAAGCATCGTCCTTTAAACAGGAAGGACAGAGGGACAAGGGAGGGAAAGGGCTCCCCTACACTCCCATCTGCAACATAGGAGGGTCTGAGACATGTGAAGTGGCTCATTCACCTCCATGTGATGTTCACATCTGAATGAGAACATCCCATGAAGATTAATATAACCTGAAACAATAACTCTGAGGAAGTGTGAACTGCTCCATTCATCTCATAGGTGCTCCCATCTGCTCCTGAGTGCTTTAACGCCTGTGATATAAAAATGGCCATACTGGATCATACCAACAGTCCATCAATCCCAGTATCCTATCTCTGGCTACTGACAAAGGATTCAGGGGGAAAGAACAGAACAGGGCAATTAATCAAGTGATCCATCCCCTGATGTCCCATAACACTTCCCTATTCATTTTCTCCACACAATCCATGATTTTATAGACCTCTATCTTATCCCTCCTTAGTCATCTCTTTTCTAAGCTGAACAGTCCCAGTCTTTTTAATCTCTCCTCATATGGAAGCAGTTCCATATCCCTAATCATTTTCATTGCCCTTCTCTGCACATTTTCCAATGCTAATGCAAGAAATATATGTGTTCTCAGCTCCATACCCAAAGGAGCAAGGTTTCCCCAGATTCTGGCTCCCATGGGGGGAGGGACAGAGAGAGGGCCTCTCAGCTCCATACTCAAAAGGGCAAACCTGCCCAGAATCCAGCTCAGATGATAGAGACGGGGTATCCTACCCCTGTAGAAGTCATGGCCCTCCGGATCCTGGCACTCACATGGGGCAATGAGAGGGGCTCAGACTCCCTGCACCCCAATCTGGCAACACACTTGGGAAAGGAGTATGGGGAGCTGATAGGTGCCCCTGCACTTATTTTTCCCCAGTATCCCTACCACTCACCCCCACATCCCCTTCCCATTGTCCCATCCCTCCAATCCCTCAAGTCTCCTTCACCTGAACCCCCACTCCTCCCATAACCCCCTTCCCTTGCTGCAACTCCAAACTGCTCTACTCCTGTTCTCCCACCTTCTAATTATCCCACCCCTTCCAGGAAGCATTCACATGTCTAATTTTTTCCTCAAAAAACTTTGATTACATTCCCCACAAGATAAAATTGTCACTCATAACTCACAAATTGTAGCGACCTCCAGTCATTCAGTCCAAAACTCATTTTTGTCTTACATGGGGGCTTCTGATTAATTTATCCTTTGTTATGTTAGTGGAAGGGTGAGTTCAAAGCCATGAATCTGAACAAGGTCTGTGATTCTTTCAGTCATTATTTCCTCTTAGTTTAGGCAGTAAAAAGAAACCAGTTTATTGGGGGACTTGTAACTTGGGAACTTTTGCTCAAATGATCCCAAATTTGGATCATTACTGTTACTCTGCACTGCCAAAAGACGTACCAAATTTCAAAGCACTGTTTAGATTTTAGAGCACTTGCAAAAGTTGAGTTTTTAAGCAGAAAAAATGGTGGGAATGGAAACCATCTAGCTGTTGTTCTGTATTGGTGCATGCACAGTATAACAATGTAAACTTTCTTAAATACCATTCTCAGTTTGGGTCCCCCAAAGGTTTAGTGAGTGCCATACATTACACTGATCTCAATACTGCTGCATTTTATCCATTTTGACCCACTTCACATCAAAAGTTTGATCTCTAGCTCTTGGGATCTCATCCTCAACTGCCTCCAATTTGGGTCACTAACCCTACCCTGCACCCTCAAGAGGCATGCAAATGTCAAAGAAAGCTGACTAAGGCCTGGTCTACACTGGGAGGAGAGAGGGGGATCAATCTAAGTTACGCTACTTAAGCTATGTGAATAACATAGCTGAAGTCGACATTCTTAGATCAACTTACCGTGATGAGTCAACTGCTGCTGCTCCCCTGTTGATTCCGCCTGCGCCTCTCACAGCGGTGGAGTACAGGAGTTGACAGGCGAGCGCTCAGGGGTCGATCGCTGCCCGCCGATCCAGCGGGTAGTGCAGACATACCCTAAGCATATTGATTTTAGAGGACATAGAAAGGTCGACTTTTAAACAGATGTCAAGATGCAAGCTTATCTATAGTGGCGCTTTTGAAATGGTGTTCGGGCCTCATGAACATGGGCTTGGATTTTTAAATGTCTTTAGGGTAACTGGGGGGATTTTCAAAAGCACCTAGGTGCTTTATACCCATCAATGGATGTTAAGTGCCTAGGTGCTTTTGTATATTTTACTAGACACCTAAATACCTGTCTCCCTGGTTGCACCCACAAGGGCTATATGCTGGTATTTGCAAAACTGAAAGCTAGGTTGAAGCCCCTTTAAAAATCTGTCCCATAATCCTTTACTTTTGAGGGTAAGGTAAGGATTTTTTTTTTAATAGAGACCTGATACCATAGCACATAAATGGAAGAATATACCACTGTTAACGTGACCTTCATTTGGAGCTAAGTAGTGTAAGTGTTACAAAAATGAGAGTCCTGTGTTCTTATAAAACGAAAGCTTTGTACTGGGCATGGAGTTTTATAGTATTAATGGATGATTGAGTAACAAATAGATGTAGTGATGATGTGTGTTGTGCCACGATAACATGGTATCATCACTTTTTTTCCACAAGGAATTGTGGTTTCTGTCATGCTAACTGGTTGTTTGAGCTGGCCTCTGTTTTTGATCCCCATTCATTGAGTCATGTTGGAGTTAGATTATATTTTCTTTGGAGCAGTTACTGGGCGGCCATATTTTTGGCCACACAATGCTGTGGAGCACCAGCATAATGGTTTCTCTGCAACTTTTTACAGGACTGAGGCCCCAGACAGCCAACACTCACCCTGCACTCCTGCTACTGGCTGTAGTTCTTTTGGTATTTTGTATATGCACAGCACAAGCCAGCATTTAGCCCAATTAGAGCTCCCTGTAACAGGCCTGAAATGCCCAAACACCGTTAGCAGGTGTGGATCCTATTGAAAAAGTGTCAAATGTATCTGCTGCCTCACCAAGGCAGATGATTCATAACCCCACCTTGGATATAACTGTCTGGGGAAAAGGAATCAAGAGGTGTAGATTGAGCAGCCCTAGGAAGGAAATCTAGGAGCTTCCAGGGGAGCAGACTTGAGCTGTATTCTGTTACCTTACTGTTTTGTTTTTTGGTTTAAGAAAGCCAAATCCCAGAAAGGGGTGAGTTTGGACTTTACTTGCTATGTGGACTAGGTCTCTAGAGTCTATCGCTGGGAAATTCTTCTCACATTCCCAAATTATCTCTGTCTCTCTCTCTCACACACACACACACACACACACACACACACACACACACACACACACCCGTTTATCCAAATGGCCTGGGGGACATTCTGACATTTTGGATAACTGGGCATTCAGACAAACAGAAGTGGTATTAACCAACAGGGGTTCATGGGGGACACATTGTGGATTTGGATAACTAGGATTTTCAGATAAGAGGAATTTGGATAACGGATGTTGTACTGTACACATAAAATAGCAATGTTACAGCTATAGTGTTATTGGAGGTCGGAATGTATCTTATACCAAATGAGGCTATGTATAAATTTTGGACAGAGATCACAGACGTGGGTCCTTGTAGTTTAAAATAAAAAATGAGTGATGTTCGTTTGTTTGGTTTTTGTTTAAGAACTAGTTATTTAAACAAATCAAATCTTCACTGCTACATATCAGGTTCCAATGTAAAAAGTTTACCTTTAGAGTTAATGAGGTTAACTGTGAAAGCAATTGCACTCTTATAAAACAGTAAACTGTTTGTTCATGTCAGCAATACTATCAATTTCACCTCTCAGCATCAATAACAGTATCACTGTTTTCATCCATAGCAACTGTTTGGAGCAGAGTCAGTTTTTCATGCAGACCTCTTATTCTTATATTTTGATAGAAATTAGCAGAACAATTCCAATATTTCAAACATCACTCACTACACTGGCAGTTCCATTGCTCTAATCACTGTCTGCTAAACCTGCATTTGGTCACTAATGCACTAAAACATTGCTAATGACATGGAGGTATGGCAAGATAAGAACAGTCTCATAATGAATGACTCCACAAAAGCAAAGTGGCAAAAGTAATTATAGAATCACATGGACCGCTGGCCCTGAATTGTCAGAGACATCAAATTTCATGCACTGCTAAAACAACATTGAGATAACCTTATGTTCAGTAGAAGCAGCAGTTGTATCACATATGCAAGTCAGCTGACATTTGCTTCTGTTAACATGAAACAATTCGCAAGAAAGAAATAACTTTAATTTTCCTCCACTAATTAGGCAACTTAATTAAATTAGTCTTCAGTATTCTGAATATATTTCATATTGAAGAATAGGGTGCTGCAGAGATTCTGTTAAATGGTTAAGAGAAGGCTTATTAACCCTGAAATGAATTCTATCAAACCCTATGAAGTAGCAGCTTCAAGTGCATTTGTGGAGAAAAAGGCTTTTGAAATCAGATAGGAGAGCTGCAAAAGTGTGGAGTATTATCATAAGCTGGCTAATGTTTAATTTGACACTGTAATGTCAAGCTATTAGCAGAGAGAATGAACACATGGTCTGATAAAAATGTACTTAAAGAATGACAATCCTTATAACCATTTAATTTTAATTTTCTCTTATGATACACTTTTCTACCGAAACCTCTATTAGACAATAAATAGGATTATGCTATAATTCTACCAGCTATGACAATACAAAACATTGTCTTCCTTTATCTACAGAAAGAATGTTCTATTATACCAGCATTACAATAGCATATCTATCTCCATCAGAAAGCTGAATTATACCTTGTATTTGCCTGATACCATCACCTTCATCACTACAAATATTTTTCACTTCAGTTTGTTAATAGGCAGTGTCAAAATAGAGGGCCTGATCCTGAAAATTCCCCTTTCACAGACCTTCTGCTGACATCTTCTGCTCAGTAGTGAGCCCTGCTCTGCTTCCTTTGTTCCAACTCCACAAGAACTCTGCAGTAGGTTTAGAGAAAGTTTAACCAGTTCCTAAGCTGTCACTACAATACATGAATGCCATTGCTTGGCCACTTCCAAATATCACCCCAGTGTGTTCTGTACAATGTCACATATCAGGGGATATAACGTGTAATTCATTAATATTTGTAAAGTACTTCAGAGGAGTTATGAGGGACTCCAACATGCTTGGTTTGGATGGAATCTTTGGAGATTTTTAACAGCCAATCTGTAACAAGATTCTATTCATCATGTGCAAACTGAGATTTTTCAAAGGTTTCTAATTTGACCAAATTTGGTGGATTTTCAAAGGAATAGCAAAAGGCACTTCCCTGACCCTGAGGCTATTCCCTGCCAAATTTTAAGCCCCTGCTCCAAAGCATAGGGGTACCAGAGTCTCTCAGTATAATATGTTTTAACTTAGCCAAACATATTATTTCCAGCCTCATTCTCAGAAACAGTTGAGCTGTTTTGGATGAAATCTTTCCAGAAAATTCTGCCTGAGGTAGATACCCAGCATGGAAAATTTCAACCTAACTGGTTAAAAATTGGCAACTGAAAAGCAGAGCTTATAGTGCAAAGCAACAGGCAAACTTAATAACAGCTCCACCTGAAATAGTGCCTTTGGGATTCAGGTAGAAGTGGAGAGGGAAAGAAATAACATGAGGAAAAAGCATCCTTAACCATTTGTGTGTGTGTGTCTTACAGTTATTTGGGCTTGATTTGAGGGATGAGCAGTAGTTTGGAAAACTTAATCTACCTAATCCAGTTCACCCATCCCTATTAACAATTCATCTTCCACAAGACAATTTTCTTGTAAGTTTAGTATCATTTACAATGAAACAATATATGAAAATCAATCCTGCCTAAGAACTTTCAATGAATGTCGCCTCATACTTAACTATCTGTCCTTTCTTGCATAATCACTCAGACTATATAATCATAGTGTGACATTTCATTTCAGTTAGAAAGCTACACATTTGAACACACGTATATTTGTTCATATGGTATAACCCTTGACACTATATGAATTCCAATGGCAGGAGGAGTGTCCTTTTTGTTCTTTTTGGAAAGGAGGCATATGTAGATAGCATTAACTTACTGTAATAATGATGCGTATAGCACCTTTGCCTCCAAGGATTTCAAAGTTTGTTTGTTACAACATCCTATTCAGATAGGTAAATGTTATCAGAAATAGTTTACAGATTGGTAAACTGAGGCATAAAGCATTAACAGCCTGATCTTCAGATGTATTGCGCACCCACAGCTCTCCTTTCCATCTTTGTTCTGCAATTCACCTTTAAGGCCTCTGAACTACACAACTGAATTTTATACTGCCTATTGGGCTATGTAAAAACCACAGCAATGTGTTACGTCTCATTGTAAGTATGCAGATCCCGGCTTCTCATACACGATGGAGTAAATTGAAGACATAAGTGTTTAAGTGATCTTATTTCCGTCCTTTCAACTGTAATTATTAATATTACAAAAATGTCTTCAGATAAAAGCTCTCAATCTCTGGAGCCCTCTTCTGGGAAAGTACCCCAGCAAATGCACAGTGCATGAAAGAGCACTGTAGACAAATATAAATTAACTCAAAGCCATAATTTTGCAGCAATTAGTAATATGTACAAATGGGAGTCAAGGATGGCTTTGCCTCCGCATACAGTGTTTAAACATTAATGCTGCTGTACAACAAAATTAATTTGGATTCACGGGGGATGCTGATTAGAGTAAGAGGAAGTAACATAAAAGCAATAATTTTTCTGCTTCAGCCTTCCACCACAACACCAAAAAAGAAAGACTATGGAGCTGGGAAAGAGGGGGAACTAAGCCAGGCAATACAAAGTGTAGATTAACCTTTCACTCCTAACTCCAGTCACTGGTAGAAGCTAGCGTTTAGGTTGGCGTGGTGTTAGCCTACACTCTGCATTTCAGAGCTTGTCCGCGTGCATTGCATCTTCCAAGTTATTTGAAGGATCATTTTTACGGTTCAGCTCAGGTATCCCCTCCCATTCGCTGAGACCAACATGAAAGGGAAAATTCTCATGGAGTTTCCTTCAAATTGTACCACAGGCTGGGGCTGGAGATAGGGCCAGTTCCCAGGCTCCAGAGCCATAACTTCATCTACATGCCAAAGAATTAGTGGGAGGTCCTGCTGCATGGCAGCTCACATCCAATAGAGCCATGCTGATGAGGATTCCACAGCTGGTGACTGGCCCTGGGCACACACATCTTGATGAGGAGGATCCCACAGAGATGGGGCACAACAAGATAATGCTACTATTGTTATATTATCTTCCGGGGGGGTTCACTGCATGGCCAGTTAGAGAGTGATATGCAGACATCGGGGGACCACTGCCACATGTGGCTCTTGGAGGTACAGTTAGGCCCTGTGGTTGTACTTTAAGGTACAATGTACTAGGCAGGAATAGCCTACCAGTCATGCAGCAGTGTTCTTATTAATGCAAGATCTGTTCCCTTGTTCACCCTCTCTTGCTCACACTTTTTGTCTTGCACGTACACAGTCAACAGTTCACATCCGTGCTATATGATCAAACCCTTAAGAAATACAATGACCATGCATAAACAGTTCAGTAAATGTGCAGCTTTCAAAACTAGTTAAGAGGCTTTACCAAGAGGATGAACACCATTTACAAAACTCTAAGGGCCAGATTCTGACACCTTTACTCCAGTTTTGTAGCACCTTACTCCATGCGTGACTCCATTGATTTTAACAGGATTACTCATGGGGTAAAGTACTGTTCAACATAAGTGTGACAGGTGAGCTAAAGGGCATGAGCTAAAGAACACGGCTCTGTAACTAGGGGCAGTAATAGATTCTCAGGCTATGTGGATAGTGCACAGACACAGGGGGTGTGTGTAACACACACTGGCCACTGGGTTATATAAGGGTATCTAACCCTACATATGTTTAAGGTAAAACTCCCCATTGGGAAGTCCTTGGTCAGACAAAACTCCATCAATTTCATTAAGAACTGCAGAATTGGATCCAGTATAAGTACTGTATCTAGTATGAAAGACATAGGCTTATTATATTGACTATTTTAGATCTATCCCAAGGGATTTTATTGACTCTGTGCTGACAAACGTCATATTTAATATTGAAGTATAACTTTTAAAAGCCGAGATGCTGACTTTATGAAAATGTGCTCTTGAGCCAAGATCTTCCATCCAAAATGTAATCCAGTATGATTTTTTTAATAGCCTTGTTATAAATAATTGAAATTTCAATGTTTGTATTAGCCACTCTGAGAGAACCCTAAGCAAAGCAGTGTGGGGGTGTCATTCAAAAATAGAGCAGAAAGTATAGAAATACTCAAGTGGTGTCTTTTGTTAGCAGAAAAATAGAAACAATAGATTTGCTGTACCATATGCCAGCTGTAGCATATGCTGATTTCTTCCAGCATTTGTTCTGCTTTTGCACGTCATCTGCATGGGCACATATACTTACTGTCCAAGGTGACCTATGCAGGCAGAACCCTTCTATGGAGGTCCATTGATTTCACATGGGCTTTAGGTCAACCCAAATAAATCATCTTGCAGGATTAAGAACTACATTACCACTGGCTTGCATATTGAAAACTTAGCTGATTTTTTACTACTAGATATTATGCACCAAATCTTTTCCCTACCAGGATCCAGACACATGTACACTCTCGCACTCTCTCTCAAACCACATTACTTACACTGTGTCTAGGACCCTCCATGGCTGAAGAGGAGAAGACAGGTTTTTCTCCTATAACTTTTGTGCTATACTGTAGATAGGATTTTGAAAGCAGCAGGCCCAAAGAGTTGACACAAGCACTAGTATCCAGCGATTCTGACCAGTGCAACTATAGCACAGGTACTTGAGGGCTGGTTGCAATGGACAATTTAAAGGGGACACTGTCATGGATGACTGGCCCAAAATGTTACCTACTTTAAAATTAACCTATGTATATTTAGCAAGCCCATGATCCTGCGTTCCTGAATGAGCATGGTCACTTGAGCATGTTCCCATCAGCCCTTCACTGCTTCTATCTCATTCATTTCTATGGTAATAATTTCTCATTCACTTCTGCAGCTCCCTCCATCTGAGGACATCAAACACTTTACAAAAATCAATGGGTTTAGCTTTACCGCATGCAGTGAGGTTGGTATGTAGTAGTATTGCCATTTTAGGCCTTGATCCTACAAAGAAATCTGCAAATAGAGATCCTTATATCTACAAAGTCCCAATATGTTTTACCCAAGTTATACATGGTGTTTGTAGCAGAGGTGGAAGTTGAATGGGTCTTCTGACTCCCAGTCCTGTGCCTTAAGCACAAATATATCCTTTCCTTGAGAAATAAGTAGGAGTCATTGGGCAAATGGCCTTTGAAAGGAAATCATGGTCTTGCTTGCCTATTATGGTCCTCTGAACGCCACGTGGTAGCAGTTGGGTACTCCAGGTGGTGGCTTATTGGCCAGTTAGTAGTGTAGTACCTGATCCCTATAAGAAGGTTGCCAGAGGGTCTCCCCAAACAGGAAGGGAACAGTGCCTCTAGAAAGGACAGGCCCATAACTAAAAGGTCCCTAGAAAGGGAGTGGGTCATTCAGAAGCACCTGGGGAGGAAATAGCTACCATGGGGGGTGTACTCTCTCGGACAATGCCTTTCAATTCCCCACTCCCTCCCTGGGTGATAAACTTGTAGTTACCAGTTCCCTCCCTGGGAACTCTCTCCCCCTTCTCCCTCAGGTAGCTATTTCCTCCCCAGGTGCTTCTGAATGACCCACTCCCTTTCTAGGGACCTTTTAGTTGTGTCCATTTCCATTACCAATAAATGAAGCCCTATGGAAGAAAAGATTCCTTCAAGGACAAAAGCTTGTTTTGGACCAGTTTGTACTGGGCAAAGGGAAACTGAGGTATGAACTGAGGCAGGCTCTTGGACACTAGGACACGATCTCTCTTCCAGAGATTTTCACTTAACATTTCAATATTCAGCCTGCTGATAAAAAAGGCGCAGATGGACAAAACAAGGAGTGAGGCAAGCTGAACCAATCTGTAAACCAAAATAAATAGAAATAGAAATACTCAAGCGGTGTCTTTAGTTAGCAGAAAAACAGAAACAATAGATTTGCTGTACCATATGCCAAGCTGAACCAGTCTGTAAACCAAAAGAGTGCTAGTATAATTTTAAGGCACAACAGGCCTGGGATACAAAGGCATAATATTTTAGTTCACTGAATTTAATAGCATGCCTTCTGCTTTAGACACAAGCTGTGTATTATGCAAAATTAGCAACACATTAAAATACCTCAGGTCTCAACTGCTTGAAGCAGCTGCTTTTCACTTAAAATCCTTCCTGCAATATTTTGCAGATTAATCCTAATTTTCAGGGTCTTATTCCTGTATCATGTTGCTTCAATGTCCAGGTTCTTGCTGTCCTGTAAATGAACTCCCTTCCCCACTA
Organism: Gopherus flavomarginatus; assembly: GCF_025201925.1. Taxonomy (NCBI): domain Eukaryota; kingdom Metazoa; phylum Chordata; order Testudines; family Testudinidae; genus Gopherus; species Gopherus flavomarginatus. The sequence continues at coordinate 90,914,760 of NC_066624.1, forward strand.
GCTGCTTTCAAAATAGATTCAGGAGGCCTCCTGAGCCTTCAAGCCTACCTGTTAACATCCTCTCCTTCACACTTGCTCAACTAGCCAGCTGTTCTTTCTATGAAAATACAGCTGTAAAGTTTTATAAATAGTAAATTAAAGCTCACTGTGCCATTCCAGCTGGCCAACATTGTTAGTGAGTAATACATCATTAGAGAGTCATTCCTCCATTGATGTACTGCCCACCAGCAAAATGCTGGCGAGGGAAGCTAGAAAGAATATGCTTTCCAAGGCTCAGCAACAGCCTTTTAATTTAGTGTTTAAACTCTTTTTCAGAAATAATTTTGCAAAAATAATCTAACTAGCTGAGGAAGTGTCAGTGACAGAACACTAACAGATAGGTATCCTCAGACTTGCCTTCCTAAGAATTTTCTTACTGGGGGAAAAGCAGACTCTACCAGATGTCTGGAAGTGGTGAGACAGTTGCCTCCAATTTCTAAAAAAGGGGGGCATGAGGGGTGGGAAGGGTTATTTCTCCCAACCTCTGTGAAAACACTAATCTCAGGACAGAATTACTGTGCCCAAAAGGACTCATTCTCTACTGGATAAAGTGGTGATAATGAACGTGAGAGATCAGTATATTTGATGTTTCGATGAATGATCAGTATATTTAATGTTTTCACTCGTTGATGCATCTTTTTCTTTGGCATGTGTGTAAATACAATATGCCTCTTTATGCACACAGCAGGGACTAACAGAGGAACACTTAGCTAGACAGTACAATAAATGACACTTCTGTTTATCTCAATTGTCTAACAATACTTCAATATACACTGTTTCAATGTTTCAAAACTCACTTTCTTTGTACATAATATAATAAATAACATGGCTTTAGTCTCAATCTTGCACCAGTTGAAGTTAATGGGAGGTCTGCTGCAACTGACTTGAATGGAAGCAGTAGTTGGCCCCTTCATATCTAATGTCTTTACCTTTTATTCCAATTCCTGCAAGACAAAGTAGTTGCGTGTATTTTTTCCTTTTAAATACGTTTAAAAGGAAAGCAACAAGCTTATGTCTTGTTCTCCAGGGTTGTATGATGGAACACAAAACTAACCAACTATATAGTGCTCTCCAGGGTGGTGGTAAAATCAGCATCTTGCACTTGGACCAAAAGCACATGCTTTCTCTGTCTCTGGAGTGATGAAAAACAATGCCACATTAGATCTTTAAAATGCACTTTAGCACATGCTACTTGCATGGTTGCCTTATTTCATTCTGGAAAGACTGACCATCTGTTTCCAAAGTGTAGGCAGACTTGTTGAGGAACGTAATGTAGAATTCATTCATTTTGTGCAAAAACTCTCTGTCTGTCTATCACAAGGTGCACAAAACTGGAGTCGCTTATCGGCACATACTCATTAAAAGTAAATTTAAAAGTGTGGGGGTAGTGACTCCTGACATCAGAGACTCTTGATAACATAAAGCTTTTAATTCCAACCTCTGTTCTTGTGCTAGACAGCCCTTTCCTTCGGCATATTCAAACATCCTCATCTTGACAAGAAAATCTACTAATATTCCAATTCTTAAGAAAACTTGAAAAAGTTGTGGCGTAGCAGTTGTTATTGTTCTATCACTTTCCTTAGAAGAACATTACATCGTGCAGGAGATTATTTTTTTAGATTATTTTTAAATTATGTAATATGCTTTTTTGTGAAAAGCTTAATTTACTAGACAAGATCAGGAACTTTCATTGTAACTGTGTATCATTATTTTTTATTAATTTTACAACATCCAGAAGTGTACTGGACACTGCGGTACAAACAGAAATACATATCAGTGCCCCAAGAGTTTACAATCTAAGGCCCTGTCATGCGAGCTACAACATACAGGTAGAGCCCAAATGAAGTCATTGGGGCTTTCCGGGGACTAGGAGGGCTCACCCGCACATTGTGATTTACAGAATCAGGGCCTAATTTAGTCTAAATGGCAATGAAAACCACATTAGAATTCAGTGAAACTAAAGCTGAGGATATTCTGCAGAGAAATTAGACAGAAAACAATTAGTTCATTGGCTAAATGTGAAGTTTTTATAACTAAACTTTAAAATAAATGTAAATAAAACAGCAGAGTGAAGGAACTGCAGGTTGGTATGTTACCAGATGAGACAAGAATTAAAGATCAGGCTTTAACATATTGCACCTTCCAAAAAGGAAATTGGCACTTCCGTTGTGGTGTGTTAATTCATTGAATAAAACTAGAAGAGGGAATTAAACCTATAGACTGACACTGTTTTATATACATATAATTAGCCTTACAGGGCCTGTTAACTGAATGTATAGGCAGTTATACCTTGGAAAATGGTGTTGTGTTAGCTTTGGTGCAGTTCTTTTTCAAAACTATTGCATCGGTATGTAAAGTTCTTCCTTACTGAGTCTCTAACAGAATGAGTTCTTACTTGAGGAGCTACTACCTAACTAATATAATTATAAAAGTAATAAATCATTGTGGCGTCAAATTGAAAGTGGTTTTGGAATTGGTTCCAGGATTTAAATCTATTACTATGTACACTTTAATCTCAAATGTTGTTTTAATTTCTCCATCTGAGATTATTCTAAAATTAAGGGTCATTCAGCAACAGAAGGCTTAAACTATTTTAAAAAGTAGGGTAAATGTGATTATTTATCCTCTGCCATATATTTTTAAAGAAGCCTCAACTCAGCCTATGAAAGTACAGGTGCAATTTTAATTAGCCTGTTTCTGCATGCACAGGGATTTTTCCCTAAAATAAATAGAGAATCTTGGGAAAATGTAAGCTAGAAAAAGTTCAAGACTTGGAACTGGAGGATAAGGAAGAAAAGATCCAAGAAAATAAACCACAGTATAGAACAGAAAGTAATAGTATATACATAAGAAATAAACGATACCTTCCTATTTAAAATAAGATGGGCTGCAAGATCAGAATTATATCAGCCAGTAAGGTTCAGAATATGAAAGGTATCAATTATCTGACAAGGGAATGTGACTTCAAGGTCTAAGCAAAATAATTGAAGATTCCTACACTTTTTCCCTAAAGGGGACAATCCTACAAGTTCTCCAGGCACAGAAACCTCATTGACTTTCAGAGGATCTGCTGAGGATTTGCATGATCAAATTCCAGTTTCTTAATTCATTTCAAGGAGGGGAACAGATGATTGTCTACAAATCATAAACCTTCTGGCTCTCTTGAAATGGGTCCATCAAAAGTGTACTACCTTAGTGATGAAAGACGACACTGAGGCAACCATGCAGAGTATCTTTAAAGGGAAATCATCAAAGGAGGATGGGTTCAATGTAGAAAATTTTTGTGCATTTCAGGAGAAAAACAGGACCAACACTAGAGTAATTCTGTGAGGAGGATGTAGATAAATGAGGTGTCTCCCACAATGTGTTCTGCTATTATCATCAGTTAGGGCCAGCATCTATAGTTTTGTCCAATGTTGTTATCTGCCATTGTTGTCCATGAGAATTTTGCGCACACAACATCTACAGAACTGGGACCTAAGAAAGGGAAAGGCAGCATAGACTTGAGCCTTTCAGAGCAATTTCTCTAATAAAATTGCAGTGCCAAAAATGTCTTGCAAGTAAAGGTGAGGATTGCCCTATCTTATAGAGAATCAAATAGTTAAGTCACTAAGTGTACACAGCTCCTTCAGACTGAATTCTCAAATATAAATGTGGTTGATCTGTAAGTAGAAGACCTCTCCAAACTGATTCATGCTTGAGTCCAATATGTGGGTTGTGCAGTCCATGTAGACTAGCTGTTTCACAGAATAGCTTTTTTAATCTTGAGTTTGCCATTACGATGGTGGGGAAGGTTTTCTTTGCTTCCCTTACTGTGGTGGCATACTCCATCTGCCAACATTGCAGACTTTGTAGAGGTTTCATAGCAGATTTTGCACCATTCTTCTGCCTATGCGCTTCATCAGGCATAGTTTGTCAGTCAATAATGGTTTGTGGGGACTGGATTAGGGCCAAGGCACTAATGGTAGAAGTCATCAGGTGAATATATTGTTCTGCCTGCTTATGTCACATTGATTGTGTAGTTGGGTAGCTTGCCTACACAGGCCTGGATGACAACTAAAAGGATTCTAAAGTGTTCATGCGTGAACCAGTTTTGATATTTCAGACCCCTGATGAGATGGAGTGAAGTCCATGGCCTTTGCCTATGTGAGGTGCTGCTCAGCCTAGGAACACAGAATATTTGTGGCCCCAATGTCCACACATTGGGTGAAAATCAGACCTTGAAAATCTCCAACCAAGTGTGTGAGTTTAGAGGTGGTACGTGAGAGTCTCATCTTACATGGACTAGTCATTTAATGATGTTTCACAGTTAAAGTTTCATTTATTAAGATTGTTACCTTATTTTATTCTGTGTGTATGTGTATAATTAGTGCTTTAGAGAGAACATCCCAACGGAGCTATTTTAGTTTGATGGCATCTCTGTGGGTGAGCAGATATTCCTGCAATCAGCCCAGTCTCCTTTGTTTTTGTCATAGAGTAGTTGAAACTTTGCTCCACCTTCGCTGCATTTGATAAAAGCTGCCTGTGTGCTGGCATCACCTCTTTTAAAAGCCTTTTACAATAGAAATCTGCAGCCTTTGCCTCCTGCTGTTCTGTCAAACTGAGAGCTTGCTTTATATAAAAATGTCTACTACCTCCACTTCAAAGCTGAAACACAGAGAGCCCAGTTCAGTAAATGTAAGTAGGATGAGAAAAGAATGTACCAGCCAGGATTCAAAAGATAAGTGAAGTTCACTTTGGGTTTTATCGGGGTAATTCCCTCAAAAGCCTTTTTGAAGTTTATTTGTAGTAATAGTCTTTCATACCTGTCCCTAGGACTGTATTTGCTTTTCACTCTTTAGGCCTGGCATATGCACAGTATTGTATGTTGGTTATTGGGGTAATTTCTTTTTAAACCAAAATAATTATCCTGGTACAACCCTAGCGTGGACACAGTTCTACCACTATAAATGTGCCTTATAAGAGTATATCTTATTTCCCTTCCCATATGGAAAGAGCTATACCAGTATATAGCCCCTTTGTACTGATGGCCAACACAGCGGTGCCAGTGAAAGCCCCAAGTGTAGACGCTCAGGGGAGCTGGAATAAGCTGCAACAGCAAAAGCACAGTTTTGCCAGCATAGGCTGCATCCACACTAAGAGTACTTTGCAGGTACAGTATCACCGTAATAGGACATTGTGCCACTTTAACTACACCAGATTATACCAGACCCTACCCTAGATCCAAGCAAGGAGGGAACCCCATATATGCATATCTGCCCAGTTACCCACAGAAAGGAGGTCAGCTGACGCTGCACCAACCCCCTCCAGATCCTGCAATGTATGCACTATGAGCCCTGGATCCACATGAGAGAGGTTGGAGACTGGGTTGCAGGGCTGCTCAGAGGATTCCGGGGGCCTGGGGCCATCGGCGGCAGGCGGCTCCGGTGGACATCCCGCAGGCGTGCCTGCAGAGGGTCCGCTGGTCCCGCGGCTCCGGTGGAGCATCCGCAGGCACGCCTGCAGGAGGTCCACCAGAGCCGCGGGACCAGCGGACCCTTCGCAGCCATGCCTGCAGGAGGTCCACCGGAGCCGTGGGACTGGCAAGCAGCAGGGGGCCCCCTGCATGGCGAAATGTCTAGAGCCGGCCCTGTTCGGCGGTGGGGGGCCCTTCCGTTCTGGGACCCGTCGCTGAAGTGCCCCGAAGACCTGCGGTGGGGGCCCCCCACCGGCGAATTACCGCCGAAGCGGGACCCACCACCGAAGTGCAGCCTGCTCTTTGGCGGTAATTCGGTGGCGGGGGGCCCCCGCCATGGGTCTTCGGGGCACTTTGGCGGCGGGTCCCTGAACGGAAGGGCCCCCCGCCGCAGAATTACCGCCGAAGACCGGGTTGCACTTCGGCGGCAGGTCCCGCTTCGGCGGTAATGCGATGGCGGGGGGTCCTTCCGCCCCGGAGCGGAAGGACTCCCCGGCCAGCGAAGACTGGGAGCGGAAGAAGCTCCGGGGCCCGGCCCCGCAAGAGTTTTCAGGGGCCCCCGAGCAAGTGAAGGACCCCGCTTCAGGGGCCCCGAAAAACTCTCGTGGGGGCCCGTGCAGAGCCCGGGCCTGGGGCAAATTGCCCCTCTTGTCCCCCCCCCCTCCCCGGCAGCCCTGCTGGGTTGTCTGGGAGGAGGAGTTGGCAGGCCTCCCATTGACTCTATGGTTATTCTTCCAAATGGATATAAGAAAGCTTTATAATCTTTTCCATGGAGCACCCCTAGTAGAGTCCCAGAGATCACTTTCGCTGGGAGGCTGCTAGGGACCAGATATGGGGTCTCTGCACAGATGGATGTGATGCATAGGGTAGGAAACAATAGTGGAAGAACTCATCGAGGGGGAGCATGGCAGAGATGTTCTTCCACTCAGATGCCTCCCAGAGATTTTAATGTGCAGAGGATGATCCAGGCCATTCATTTCATTTAGAAAATTCACATGTGAAAGTTTGCAGGATCACACTCTGATTCTCTCCAGGTGAAATAAACAAGAGTGCAGAGGGCCTGCACTAGATCCTGCATACTACATATATTCGGGTTTCCTTTTATTTGCCTTCTTGATTTTGAGCCTTTAGAGTTCACATCTTCAAGGCTTTTCTGTGCAACAGGAGGGTTAAATGAAAGCTAAGATTCTCAGGTAATCACATTACTCCAGGAACTAAGGCTTTAAGAAAAACACCAAACATCACAAAATTCATGTCAAAATTGTGAGAGTTAGCACCACTGCATTTGAGGGAAATAAATAGCTTCCACTGGCATAATCACTGTTGTTTAATTGGAAATCCCCTACCAACCAAAGTCTCCTTGCTGCAAACCATGTATTCATGAGTAACTTTACTCAGGTACTGCTCAAGGGGAGTACTAATGTGAGTAAAGTTACTCATGATCATAAGTGTTTGCAGAGCCAAGCCCGAAAGCTGCAGTGAGAGTTTCACCCAGAGCAAAGAATGGAATGAACATGCTCTTCTTAAACTCCATTAGAAAAGCTTGTGAATTCACTGCTGTTCACCCTTTAGGCTCACCTTGAAAAGCAAGTCTTGAATGCTGCCAAAATGTATATATTTGTATTTGTATGAGAGTGGTGGTGGTACTGTCTGATAGTAGGAGCAGTCAGGGGATGAGAAAGACATAGTATGCCTAGAACAAAAACAGAACAATTAAGTACTTAATGGAGAAATCTTCAAGAATATTTTTAATTCTCCTGAGATTCGTGAGCAATGAGAGGTTGGGTTTTTTAGCTAGATAGCTTGCAAGTTTTCCAAGTCTCTCAGTTCTATTATAAACCTGCCAAGGAGAAGGCTTTGTATGTGAAATTTATTGGAGGAACAGTCGCCTCTGAGTTTACATTGTCTTTGGAAAATAATCTCCTTTCAATATACTTGTTGTAATTTTTCAGATGTTTCTCTTTATTAAAGGGGGGGAGGGACTCTCCTACATTTAGAAAACCACTTTTTAACTTAGTTTGTCCAGTGAAAATTTAGTGCCCAGTGTCAAAAATAAATTTCATTTACCTTATATGGGCTGTTATGGCATTAAAGCTTTGCCTTTCATAGCATTTTATACAGGAGTCAGGGCTTGGAAGAAAAAGACTGTTCTCCTTCTAGCCTAACTTACAGTACTGGCACTAAGTCACTAGTGAAACCGCAGGTCATTATTTCTAAATTTGCACATTAAAATATAACATCTACTCATAAGGGAATATCTTTAAACCACAAATGCCAGAAATAACAATTGTATTAAATTGCATTCATGAATACGTAATAAAGTTCAATTTGCCATTTTATCATGTTACTTAATATTACATTGAATTAATAATGGAAAAGAAAAAGATTTTGTACTATTTTGAAAATAATGCAAAATCTTTCATGGCATTTACCAAGCATTTGTATTAGCACCAATGTATATCCTTTAATTAATTTATTTGTTACATTTTCACTGCTTTCCATTGTTCATTCATCCTCAGAAACAATTCATGCTCTTTCATGTATTTTTTAAAAGCTAATAAGGCACACAGCCAAATAATACATTCAAAATCACAGCAATTCAGGGTTTATTCATTTATGAAATCCTAGAATTAGCAAAAACTCCAGGAAGCCATTTCTATATCATTTGTGCTCTTCATTCGCAGCTGTAATATTTCTGTCTTTATATTAAAAAGGAAAGTGAGATCAGTACTGATTACTAGCATTTAAAGGTTAGTCACTTTACAAGTACCTCTCTGAGTTCTGTCACTTTAACTTGATCAAGAATAAACTAGACTGGCAAGCTCAGGCCTGAAGTCAGTGGGATTCTGTGCATGAGTTAAGAGCTCATTGACTGTGCCCCTTATTTGATGATGTCCTCACCAAAGATCCTATGCAACGCACACTTGATTCAATGGGAATCTCTCCATGGAATTCAGTGGGTCCCCTCTGAGTCTAACACTGCCATATGGGGGCCCAGAGCACACAGAAGTCTTGCATTGTGCTCACAAGAGATGGTAGGGTCACTGAGGTGGTGCTCTTAGCCCCAGTGTGAAGATTCATCCTGCACCATCATCATATACCCTCTCAGTGGCTGCCTGTAAGAGTTTTCCTGTCCTAGTTTGCTGAGTTTCTTTGAGCAGGAGATAAAAGCTATGTTGGCAAAATAAAGAATGAACAAGTGTTCTCCCCAATCCAGTTCAGACCTTACAATTATTTCTGTCTTTGTTACCTTTTCAGGGCCACACCTGAAGTCCACCACAATGCCCCACTACTAGAAAACTGAGTTGTCAGGGTCCCAGTGTGGTTCATTCCAGTTCACTTAACACCAGTGCTTGAGTCTGTGCACTGGCTTACTGTTCACGTTCAGGTGCAATTCAAGGTGTTGGTGCTGACATTTAAAAGCCTAGATTGGTCTTGGAGAGCTTCCCTCTCGCCCAACATCCCATCATGGCAGTTAAGGTCCGCTGGGCAGCATTAAGTAGAACCTGGATTGTGAACACCCTGGTCCAAGTTCAAGCCTGTTATAAGTGAATGCAATTCCATGGAGTGCCGTGGCGTAAAAGCTGCTTATACCACGTCTGTCACATGGCTCTGTGTCTGTCACAGAGGTCTCAAAAGTCATAGATTCCATGACTTTCCGCAACCTTTGTGACTTCTGCAGTGGCCAATGTGGCTGACCTCAGAGCCACCCAAGCAGCTGCCTGCGATTCCCAGGGCGGCCAGAGCAGCTGCTACTCAGCAGCCCCCGGCAGCTGGTACTGCGGCTGGCCCTGCTTCCCCCCCCCAAGATTTAGTCTGGGGTATTTATAGTATGTCATGGATAGGTCAAGGGCCATGAATTTTTGTTTATTGCCCATAACCTGTCCATGACTTTTACTAAAAATACCCATGACTAAATTATAGCCTTAATCATGACTGAACTGAGCCCTCCGTGCCTGGCACTAGGGCGTACTGGGATGAGAATGCCCCTCTTTGGAATTTGCTCCCCTTGGGGAATCCATCTGATCCAGAGACTGGTGACCTTCAGGGTAAGAAGCAAGTACCGTTTATTATACTTACCACTCAAATAACTTATTTTGCATGTTAATTTTCCGTAATTAGACTAGCTAGCTGCTACAGAGAGAGTAGTAAAATAGGTTAATTAAAGGAAACTCCTATGCAGTTGCATTCCCACTAGGGCTGCCAATTTTGGCTGGACATATTCCTGGAAGTTTCACCCCATGACATAATTTTTAATTAAATATTAATCTTTAATTCCTGGAGACTCCAGTCCAAACCTGGAGAGTTGGCAACCCTAATTCCAACTAACCTGATAGTCTTCAGTCTTTCCCTCAGAAAAAATGAGAAACAGGAAACCCTTAGTATGTGTCCTGGTTTGGGGAACGCTGAGTAACATGAGGCAATGGATGACATGAGGCAATAAGGGGACTCATTCAAAAATGCCTGGAGATATCCTCTCTCCCTCCTAACAGCCTCCGTCAGGAAAAATAAATATAAATATGGCCTGCTCCTGGAACAAATAGCTGAGTGTTTCTTACTCACAGGAATACTCCAGATTGAATGAGGATAACTCAAATGAGTAAGGCTTGCAGGAGCAAATCTTTTGTCATCGTTAAAAAGTACATCTCAAATTTCAATTGAAATACTTGTACACCCTGCATTAAATGCATTTTACATTGTCTGTGACAGTATTTCAGCCTTACTAAATTAAAGCTTCATATATTGAGCATGTAGCCCTATGCAGAATAAAGCCTGAATGCAAACTTCACAATGAAATACTTTCTAATTTTACTCTTCTATTCTATGTGCTACTTACCCATGTGTTTTATGCAATGTACTAAAATAATCATTGGTGAATAGAATTCTAATTACATTATAGCTAATCCATTTTCTTCTCTGAAGCTAGTAATCAACAGCTTATTCTCTCACCTCAAAGATGAAACTGAATGTCAATTTTTAAGATAACATTGACATGAACTTATGTATCAGGCAAGTAGACAAATACCACTTTAATCATTTTTAATCCTTTAAAGCTGTGACTGAGAAGTGGCATTTGGACTGGATTTAAACTTGGCGTTGTCCATGAAGAAGATTAACTGCTACACGAGACTGTTTGATTTCTAAATATTGCCCATTAGAGAGTTTTCACATAGGGAAGTGTAAAGTAAATGTTTGTGTTTGTAATATAGCCTTAACTTTGTGAGTCTTAAATTAATTTACACACAATAATATTCCAACTTCAGTAAATTCTTTTGCATCATGTTTACAACAGAGAAAGCTGTATCATGGCCCAGAAAAGCATTCAAATATTACTTTGAAGACTATTCCTCCTTGGCAGGAATTGTATGTACTACGCTAACTTACAATTTTTAAGAGCACTATGTATTGCCCTCATGATTAGAATTAAACATTTCTATAAACTGGTCTGAATTAGCTAGCATGCTGTTTACTCTTACAAACAATTGTAATCCATTACATGATGATAATAGATCAAAAAATGTCAATTATCTTGGGCCAGCACTTGGCTCCAAGGAGAAAACTCATAGGAAAGACCAAGGGGGAGAATAATTCCATGAGGATGTTTTTTCTCTCTGCTGAGATATGTTGGGAGGGGACTGCAGGTATGGAAACTGTGCCTCCACTCAATCCTGTGTGTCACAGAATTCCATAGTAATTTCCACACGTAGGAACCACACTGCAGAGACAATTGCTGTTCTGTTAGCCCTGCTGCCTGGTGTGTTTGGGTCCCCTGTGGCCGCTCAGTAGCAGCACCGGAAGGGACCTAGCAGAAGGCAATGTAGCTTCTAGATGTACCATGGTCTGCCTGGACTTCCACATAGCAATCCAGGCATAGAGAAGGATGACAGTACAGTAGAGAGCAGTGGCTTCCCTTCTCCATGCCTTTGTACCTTCTGCAGTTCCATCCTTGAGTCCCTTCTATGTGGAGTCACTGAAAGACTTTGCATTCAAGGTAGAGTGGGAATACTGCTGAAAATATCATGCTACTCTTTCCACATGGACAATGGGAGAGCTATGAATGACAGGCCCTCACTCTCCAGAGAGCTCCAGGAAATAATCTGGCCCTATCAAGGAGAGTCCTGCTTCCAGGCGCTCCCTTGTGGCATTGGGATAGCCCTGCAAGTAGTCCCTTGACTGAGTTTCTCCTCTTGATTCCTCAAACTCAAAAAAAGAGGCTTTTTCAAGCCCAGTAAAGCCCTCATTAGGTCAGTTTTATTAATTTAAAGTTCTAAATTAAACACAGAAATCTTCTCTCTAGCCTTAAACTGGGCACAGTGCCTCCTCCCTGAGGTACTGTCTCAAAACTTCCCTGGTGTCCAGGGGCGGCTCTAGACATTTCGCCACCCCAAGCATGGCGGCATGCCACGGGGGGCGCTCTGCTGGTCGCCGGTCCTGCGGCTCTGATGGACCTCCCACAGGCGTGCCTGAGGAGGGTCCGCTGATCCCGCAGCTCCACCGAAGCCGCGGGACCAGCAGACCCTCCACAGGCATGCCTGTGGGAGGTTCACCGGAGCCGCGGGACCAGCGGACCCTCCACAGGCATGCCGCCGAAGGCCGCCTACCTGCCGCCCTCCCGGTGACCAGCAGAGCGCCCCCTGCAGCATGCCGCCCCAAGCACGCACTTGGCGTGCTGGGGCCTGGAGCTGTCCCTGGTGGTGTCTCAGGGTCTTACCTGCTTTAGCAGGCTAAGCCCAGCCCTTCACAGCTGGAGCAACTCCCCTGGTCTCAGAGTCTTCCCTGAAACCCTTTCTCACTCTCTGCACTTCCTCTACTGCAGAGGTCGGCAATCTTTCAAAAGTGGTGTGTTGAGTCTTCATTTATTCACTGTGATTTAAGGTTTCACGTGCCAGTAATACATTTTAACGTTTTTAGAAGGTCTCTTTCTATAAGTCTTTAATATATAACTAAACTATTGTTGTATGTAAAGTAAATAAGGTTTTTAAAACGTTTAAGAAGCTTCATTTAAAATTAAATTAAAATGCAGAGCCCCCTGGACTGGTGGCCAGGACTTGGGCAGTTTGAGTGCCACTGAAAATCAGTTCACATGCCGCCTTTGGCACGCATGCCATAGGTTGCCTAACCCTGCTCTACTGCCTCCTGATCATTCCTTTCCCCTTCTGCAGCTTCCTGCTGCTCTTATAGGGAAATCACCTATAATCACCTCAGGTGTGCCTACTTAGTGATTGGGGTAGACTGCCTCCAGGCCTCCAGCTCTTAAAGGGGCAAGCCATCCTGTTACAGGCTCCTAGTAGGTGTGGTCTTATCAAAAAGCCAGATAAATAGTGTTCCAAATTTGTTTGAAAATTAGTAGTTACTAATAAGTGTAAGTGCCATATTAAGAACAAACTGTTCAGTATGACCTCAGATTTTATTTTTACTTCTGCAATAAAATTACTAGTAATAAAAATTGTGTGAACAAAGCTTTGACTGCCAAGTTACTTTTTTCAAACTAGTTATGTATTATATGAATTTAAAGTGTTTGAATGCTTCCAAGTCCATTTGTGTAGAACATAATAAATACTTGGGTCTTACTTCCAAAGCTTCCAGTAGGAAACTAGTAATTATGTTCTAACTTTGTTTATTGCCTCTTGTTACTGCACAGCCAAATACACATCAGCAAAACTTTGAAATTATCAGAAAGGAAATTAAAAATTTGGCTCCATTGTTAAAACAAAAGGAGACACAAGTAGGACCAAACAGGCAGACAACATGCAATGGCTTTTTATTGCAAGATTTTTAAATTTTAAGGAGGTGATTTCCAAAGGTACAAATGGGAATTAGGGGCCCAATTCCCTTTAAGCTTCAGTGGGATTTGGGCACTTACCTGCCCTTTATGCCTTTGAAAATCTCCCCTAAAGGGCTCAGTTTTACAAGACTATCATACATAATTCTCTTTAATTTCAGGATTGTTCCTAATATATGTATATTTAAAACCATTCCTCTCTGACTTGCGGATGTATTTGCTTTTCGTCCAGTATAACTATCCAGTCTACATAACTATGTGCTGCATATTGTCTGACATGGATATTTTAAATTACCAAAAAAAAATTAATATTAAATTACACTGGACTGTCAGCCTGGCTGAACGCTTTCTTTTAAGGTGTTTCAGACTGGAGAGTTGATTGCATGCAGAACGTCTTGGAGGCACATTCTAACTCCTTGAATATTTTTATATCACCAGGATTCAGTCCAATGATAAGTGGACTCCAGAAGGCTCTGAATGTTTGGATAATCCCATAAAGCTTCTTATGAAGTTATCTCCCTATTATTATCTTCAAGTCTTTCCAAGGCCACAGCAAATACTTTCCTCCTTCCCATGCACTCAGATGTGCTACCCATAAAATAAATTATCATTTTTGAGTTCTACATGGAAAATATGTAATACAATTTTTATATATAGGCATAGGGCACATTCTCAAAGGGATCTCAACCCATCCTCCATTTGTGCACGTGCAAACACTTGCCTATGCATTTTCTGAGCATTAATATTCGAATACAGAGGTGAAACAATTTATGTATGCAAACTCCATTTCTCTAAGATATTTAATTCTATCATCTGTGTGTTTAAGTCACTTTTTTGTAGATAATCTACTACAGAAAGGCATGCAAGTATTGGTGCACCCAAATTGCACACTTACAAATGGATGCCACGTCTTGAAAAACTGGTCTAGGAAATGAATATATACCAAGGAGAGCCTCAGGTACTGCAGTACTGGTCCATGCTGCATTGTGAAAAGTAGGCATTTTCAGGAAGTGCACAAAAGTTATTAATACAGCCAAAATCAACACTACCCAGTCATCAATATTCATATAGTTCAGACAAAACATTTCATACTGTAGCTGCTCATAAATCAGATAGAAAATAAGGGGAAAAGAGATGAGGAAAAAGAGAAAGGGAAAAATATAAAGAAAGAAATAGCTTGGGGATGAATTGATCACAAGAGGGGACTTCATTCATTCAGTCTAACATCTGCTCTGCCTGAAGTGGAACCACCTGTTAGTTTATTAAATTGAACAATTAATTTCTGGGGAAGGAAGAGAAGACTATATCTCATCAAAATCTTCCATTTTATCCTCATCATCTAAAAATAAGCCTTTTAAGGCCAGCAATTTATGCCATGGCTGTGGATCATTCTTTTATATTTGAAATGATGGAATCCTTCCAGGGTCTCAGTAAAATGTGCATATTACCCAGTAGAGTACTGTTAGGCCATTTATTCTATATCACAAAGACATATCCTCTGAGTGCCACTCTTGCCACAGTAAAGCAATAGAGATTGTTTGCGTATACCCAGTTGTGTAGAACCTGCCTCATTTGCCTAGAGCCAATTATCAGTAATTCCTTAATATCTGGCCCCATGTTGGCATGGTTTTATGAAAAGGCTTCATCTTTAATATATTCAGTGCTAGCAAATTTCACATGCTGCCAATTTTTAACCAAAATAGTATAGTATTTTTGATTGTAGTAATAACAATATCAACTTCCCCACCCTGTCTGCTTTGACAGTATCTCCTACCATATACTATCCATGAATTTTATATCTCAGTTTGCTTCTCACTTCACAGAAATATTGGCAAGGGATGTCAGTGGTAGAGCATCAGGAGCATCTGTCTATGAAGCTGAACAATCCTGACATCACAACATGCTGCAACATATTGCAGTAGTGCCTAATAACCCTAGTCAAGGACCAGGTGCCCATTGTACCAACACATAACAAAAAGACTGTCCCTGTCCCACAAAGCTTATAATCTATATAGTCCCATCATTCTTACAATAGATATCTATCTCAGGGCAGCTGGGATCGATACTCTAAGATTGATCCACCGGCGGTCAATTTAGCATGTCTAGTAAAGACCTGTCAAATCAACTGCAGATCGCTCTGCAGTCAACCCTGTACTCTACCCCCGACAAGAAGAGTAAAGTGAGTCGACGGGAGTTGTAGACCCCGCGGTAACTCAACTTAAGGTATGTAGCTGGAGTTGCAGAGAGTAGGTCAGCTTACTGTGGTAGTGTAGACATAGCCTTAGAGTTGTTATAAAGAATGTAGGGAATCGTATAAGTAATTGAGTGTCTGCCTTGGTCCAGGACTTTTAGTGAATGGGGCTATCCATTTGGAGCATAGATAATGTTGGTGAGATGCAACCATATTGGAGCCATCTTTGTCATATAGCATTTCAGATGATACATTAAGGCAACATAAGCACCACTAAGAGGAGTTCTTAACATAATAGAACACTGCTTTATGGTGCCTGGCATACGCTTAGGGTTTCAGACAAACAGGTGACTCTTCCATTATTTAAAGAATAACATATCTATTTTGCTTTAATTTTAGCTTACATTTTGGTATTCACAATTAACAGCCCAATTTTGTGAGCCCTTGGCCAGGGAAGTATTGCTGAATTCAGAGGTGCCCCAGGCCTGCAAGAGTGGGCCCTAATTAATGAAACCAGTCTATGGGTTTTGTTCCTCTTATTGTGAATCACTGTCTTCCTTAGATATGATTGACTTGAGCACTTGGAGTGTCAACAGCCCCAGCATGGTCTGTCTCCTAAAACATTTTCAAGGCCAATTTTCCTTAAGGTAGGGTAAGAATTTCCTTCCAATTTTCAGGGGAGAAGCCAACTTTCCCAGAGGAATGAGCCATTTATGAGGACTGTATAGTGTTATCAATCTCTCCCTCAAGGACAGGAAAAATCAGAATTATGGGTTTTTTATTTTATTTAAGTTATTTATCTATTATGTGACAGTGAGCATAAAGGCAGAAGTCTAAAAAATGCAAAAGCAGCAAAGAATCCTGTGGCACCTTATAGACTAACAGACGTTTTGGAGCATGAGCTTTCGTGGGTGAATACCCACTTCATCAGATGCATGTAGTGGAAATTTCCAGGAGCAGGTATATATATGCAGGCAAGCTAGAGATAATGAGGTAGTTCAATCAGGGAGGATGAGGCCCTGTTCTAGCAGTTGAGGTGTGAAAACCAAGGGAGGAGAAACTGGTTTTGTAATTGCCAAGCCATTCACAGTCTTTGTTTAATCCTGAGCTGATGGTGTTAAATTTGCAGATGAACTGAAGCTCAGCAGTTTCTCTTTGAAGTCTGGTCCTGAAGTTTTTTTGCTGCAGGATGGCCACCTTAAGGTCTGCTATAGTGTGGCCAGGGAGGTTGAAGTGTTCTCCTACAGGTTTTTGTATATTGCCATTCCTAATATCTGCTTTGTGTCCATTTATCCTTTTCCGGAGCGACTGTCCAGTTTGGCCGATGTACATAGCAGAGGGGCATTGCTGGCATATGATGGCGTATATTACATTGGTGGACATGCAGGTGAATGAACCGGTGTTGGTGTGGCTGATCTGGTTAGGTCCTGTGATGGTGTCGCTGGTGTAGATATGTGGGCAGAGTTGGCATCGAGGTTTGTTGCATGGATTGGTTCCTGAGCTAGAGTTACTATGGTGCGGTGTGCAGTTACTGGTGAGAATATGTTTCAGGTTGGCAGGTTGCCTGTGGGCGAGGACTGGCCTGCCACCCAGGGCCTGTGAAAGTGTGGGATCATTTTCCAGGATGGGTTGTAGATCCCTGATGATGCGTTGGAGAGGTTTTAGGTGGGGACTGTATGTGATAGCCAGTGGAGTCCTGTTGGTTTCTTTCTTGGGTTTGTCTTGCAGTAGGAGGCTTCTGGGTACACGTCTGGCTCTGTTGATCTGTTTCCTTATTTCCTTGTGCGGGTATTGTAGTTTTGAGAATGCTTGGTGGAGATTTTGTAGGTGTTGGTCTCTGTCTGAGGGGTTAGAGCAGATGCAGTTGTACCTCAGTGCTTGGCTGTAGACAATGGATCATGTGATGTGCCCGGGATGGAAGTTGGAGGCATGAAGGTAGGCATAGCGGTCGGTAGGTTTAAACTGATAAAAAATGCAGTTATCTCCGCAGGAAACCCTTTCTTTTTGACTAATATAATAATACCAACTCATTTCACTCAGAACCTTCTTAAGTTGTGTTATAAATCACACAGCTACCAGGGGTCCAATCCTTGGCAATTGTAGGTGAATGCTGTTATTTGTATTATGATTGCACCTAGAAGCTCCTACCAAAATCAGGACTCCATTGTGTGTGGTATCATACAAACACATAAGCGACAGTCTGCTTTGAATGGTTTGCAGTCCTAACACTCTGATTCTGCAAATGACTATGCACCTGCATCTGTGTAGGACACTGCTGATTTCACAAATATTTGCAGAACTGAGGCCTAAATAGACAAGACACAGAAAGGGTGGATGCGGACCAGGAAGTCATACAGATAAGGGAGCTCATTATTACAGAAATGAAGTCACTTCTCCAAGGTCACACAAGAAGTCTGTGGCAGAACTGAGAATTTGAATCCAAATTTTGAGAGTCCCAATCCAGTACCAAACCACCAATCTTCTCCTCCCCTTGCTGTATAAAACTACATGGAAAATTCTCCTTTGTGATTCACAGTGCATGGACAATATGTTGTCCATGTTAGAAACATAAGGACAAATTTGATATTTTTATCAAATGCTATTTCATCTGAATTGTATGGAAGGTGTAGTAAAAATTGTGTCTCAGTAATTTTACATGTTTGGGCATTTTATTTTATTCATGGTTTCTCTGCTGGCCCCAAATCCTCCCCATTCCTTTCCCTTTCCTACTCCATATTTTAATGGCCTGTATTCCATATAAATGAATGAGCAGGTTTAGGGGTTATGCTTCTTCTGTTGACCTTTCCTTGCTGCTGTATCTTATATTCCTTTCTGCATTGTACAGTAAACAATGAGTTGCTATTGTATGTTACTCGCAGTGGTGGAGGTCTCTTTGTCCCTGCAGGAGGGCTTTCCTCTCACTTGTGTATTGAGTTAACATTCTGTGATACTAAGATCAACTGGTGGACACTAGTATTGGAGAATACTATATCTCACCTTTAGAAGTTGTTGTTGCTATGGGTGCCATTGTTCTTGCTTCTGTCCACTATCTCTTCAAATTTTGTTCCTTTCTTCTCCACACAATAATGCAAACTCTCTGTGCCCCTGTATTTTCCATGTACCTTCTTTTTCACCCTTTTTTTAACTAACTATTATAAGTTATAAATTAAAGAATTGCACAGGCCTTCAAAATATTTTCACAATCAGATCACACTGTTTAGCTTTCCAGACAAATTCTACTCTCTGCTAAAATCATCATGATAATCTGCATGTTTGCCTAGCTCTAATATTATTAATTGCCTGATTTGACATCTCATACTCTTAAGAGTCATATTTCACTAATTAAATTGTTTGGGGCAGCCACTGTACACTTTGAGAAATATGGGAAGCCTGACTGTGGGCTCTGTTCTGCAAAGTGCTGAGCATTCTGGCCCTGATCCAGCAAAGGACTTAAAATTACTGACTGTAAGCAAATGAGTAGTCCCAATGGACAATAGGAATAGAATTCAACTTCTATGACACTCCTAGTTAACTGGTCCTATCAAAATGACTAGGGGTATACAAAGATTTTAGAGAATTGAGAGATGTAGAGGAGCAAGTCATGTATTTCAGGAAGATATGATTTGACTTAGGGGGAATCTATAACTCTCACCATCCCAGAATCTTCCAAAAAATAAAAAATTGATTATTTACCAAAAACAGTGCAAAATGTTAATGTGCAATTAAAAACCAATACAGTAAATTAACAGAAGTATTTTTAATGGCATGTGCTTTATTCCACTGATAGGATGCACTCTGGTATAAGACTATTTTTGACTCTGATGTTCACTTCCCACCTTGTGTCTATGGTGCAAACTGCTATACTTGTCTTTTGGAGGAACTTTTCTTTTGGACAAAGGTGACACCATATCAAGGAGACTTGTAACTAATTATCATAATATTAAACTTATCTTGGACTTCTTTCATTATAGTTATAAATATTTAGGAGAATCATCCATATAAGAACAGGGACTTGGACTTGCATTTAAGAAGTGTAACTGTAGTTTGGCTGCTTTCATTTCTGAAGTGAGTTTAATCTCCAAGCAATAGTGAAAGTAAGAACTTTTTTTGGCCAATGGATAGTTGAGCGATAGGTTTTCCATCCTGGGGGAAAAAATGGGAGCGAGACCATGAATCGTTTAATTAACTGACACAATATGAGAGTTTCAAAGTTCTACAGGAGATTCATCTGTCTTTCTGCACTTGCTGAGCTCTCAGTTGAATCTTTTCTTCGAGCTGTCTGGGTGACCCCTTGTATGGCTTCATTAGCCAAGGGAGCAAGGGGTAGGTTGGGGCCCTCAGGATCACTACTGGCATTTCAATATTGTCAGTGGTAATCTGCTGGTCAGAGAAAAAATGCCCCTGCTTGCAGCATCGTGAACAGTCCGCTGTTCTTAAAGATGCAAGTGTTGTGCACCATCCTTGACCAGCCCCACAACTGATCTCAGTGAATCATCTCTGATGATGCACAAATGCTTGCATAACCATAGAAAAATCGCCCTTTCTGTTGATGTATTCTGGGGCAAGGTGGGCTGGGCCAAATAGGGATATGTAGGCCACTTATTGCCCCACCACAGTTTGAGAGATCCATAGTTGCAAATCCATCCATGCTGTTCTGCACATTGTCTAGAGTCACGTTCCCATGTAGCAGGATATGATTAATGGCCCTGCAAACTCACATGACAGCAGCCCCCACTGTGGATTTTCCAACTTCAAAATTATTTCCCACTGACCGGTACAAACACAGCATTGGAAGCTTCCCCAGGACAATCACTACTCACTTCACAACCGTCAGTGCAGCTCTCATTCTGGTGTCCATGTGCTGGAGGGCTGGAGCAAGCTTGGCACACAGATCCAGCAATGTGACTTTTCACATCCAGAAGTTCTGCAGCTGCTGCTCATCATCCCAAACCCACATAAGGAGGATATCCCAGCAGTCGATGCTCATTTCTCAGGCCCAGAAGCAGCACACCACCATATGTAGCCGCTCCATGAACATCAACAACCTTGAATTGGTTTTCACTGTATCTCTTAACAATCTGTCCTCAAAGAAATTGCCATCTCCCCCATTGTTATGGTACTTCCTGCAGCACTGCAAATGCTGGAGGATCGTTCCTCCTGTGTTTGCAATTTTCATGACAACAGTGCAGAGCTGTGCAGGCTCCATGCTTTTGTCAGAGATGGTGGACAGTGAAAAGAGTTTCACAGTTTGTAGGATTTGGAAAAAAAGGCACAAAAATTATGGGATAGGGATAGCATGGGATGGAGAAAGTTGCACACTGGGAACTTAACCCCTTGCTCCCAGGACCTCCCACCTCCCTGCACAACTCAGGTGGACCCCACAGGCCATTGGTTTGATGGTGGTACGAGGTGGCAACCAAGTGGTTCACCCCATGCGTGTCCCACAGTTTTTGCATGGTCCCTGCCAGGAAATTAGATCCTGAATCTGTAAGGATGTCGGAGGGCCAACCTACCCTGGCAAAAATGTCTGTTAGGGCCAGGCACACAGTGCTAGCCTTGGTGTTGCCTAGAGCTACTGCTTCCGGCCATCAGGTAGCAAAGTCCACGAAAGTTAGTACGTACTGCTTTCCTCTGGGCATCTTTTTTGGGAAAGGACCCAGAATATCCACAGCTACTCACTGAAATGGGACCTCAATTATGGGGAGTGGCTGGAGAGGGGCCTTGACCTGGTCTTGGGGTTTTCCCACGCTTTGGCATACCTCACAAGACCGGACATACTTGGCAACGTCCTTGCCCATCCCCTCCCAGTGGAAGGACTTCCCCAACCGGTCCTTGGTTCTGTTCACCCCAGCATGGCCACTGGGATGATCATGGGCTAAGCTTAAGAGCTTCCCCTGGTACTTAGTTGGAACCACCAACTGTTTTTGCGGCTGCCATTCTTTCCGGTGTCCACCAGAAAGAATCTCCTTGTATAAAAGTCCTTGGTCTATAACAAACCGGGATCGATTAGAAGAGCTGAGAGGTGGTGGGGTGCTTCGTGCCGCCGCCCAAGCTTTCTGAAGGCTGTCATCTGCTTCCTGCTCAGTCTGGAACTGTTCCCTTGAGGCTGGGGTCACCAGTTCTTCCTCAGACTGTGGACTTGGGCTTGGTCCCTCTGGAAGCGCTGTAGCTGATGGGGTTGTTTCCGTTGCTGGTGAACCGCTCTCCGCTGGTGCACCTGAGGGTATTTCAGGCTCTGGCTGAGCCTTTTGGGTATGGGTGTCTGTTGCTTCTGCCAGTTTTGGCTCGCTGGTGCCCACTGGCGTTGAGTTTGAAGATGTGGTTGCAATTGCTGGTGCTGGTTGCTGTTCCAGTTCTGGGCCTGGGACTGGAGGCGCTGTGGCTGTTTCAGTGGTTGGCATGGAATCCGGGTCCACTACCTCTGTCTGGGTCTCTGGTAACACAGACGGGGCCTCTGTGGACGGCTCAGGAACAGGAATGGGTTTGGAAGCTTGTCTGGTTTGGCTGCGTGTAACCATTCCCCCTCTCTTGGCCCGCTTCACCTGGTTGGCCAAGTCTTCCCCCAGTAGTATGGGGATGGGATAGTTATCATAAACTGCAAAAGTCCACATTCCTGACCAGCCTTTGTACTGGACAGGCAGTTTAGCTGTAGGCAAGGCTACAGCTTGTGACATGAAGGGGTAAATGTCACTTGGGCCTTTGGGTTGATGAATTTGGGGTCTACGAAGGATTAGTGGATAGCTGACACTTGTGCCCCCATGTCTCTCCATGCAGTAACCTTCTTTCCGCCCACTCTCAAATTTTCCCTTCGCTTCAAGGGTATTTGAGAGGCATCTGGGCCTGGGGATCTTTTGGGTGATGGTGGTGTAATGAACTGCACTCGGATGGCGTTCTTTGGACAGTTGGCCTTGATATGTCCCAGTTCATTACACTTAAAGCATCTTCCATCTGATGGGTCACTGGGTCGAGGTGAGTTACTGGAGACTGGTGAGGTGGAAGAATAGTGTGTCTGTGGCTTTACTTGGGTTGTAGGTGGGGTTTTTGGCTGCCCTCGGTTGTAGGGTTTATGGTCGGTGTGCCCTCTGGGGTATTCGTTCCCCTTGACAGTAGCTTTCTTGCTTTCTGCCACTTCCATCCATCTGGCTCCAATCTCCCCCGCCTCGGTGAGATTTTTGGGTTTTCCATCTTGTATGTACCGTGTTATGTCCTCAGGAACACCATCCAAGAACTGCTCCATTTGTATGAGGAGGTGCAGTTCTTCCAAGGATTTAACATTGTGTCCTGATATCCAGGCCTCATAATTTTTCCCAACGTAGTAGGCGTGTTTGGGAAATGACACATCTGGTTTCCACTTTTGGGTTCTGAAATGCCGACGGGCATGATCCGGGGTTATCCCCATTCTGTATCTGGCCTTGGTTTGAAAAAGTTTATAGTCGTTCATGTTCTCCTTAGGCATTTCAGCTGCCACCTCTGCTAAAGGTCCACTGAGCTGTGGCCTTAATTCTACCATGTACTGGTCTTCAGAGATGCGGTACCCAAGACAGGCTCTTTTAAAATTTTCCAAGAAGGCCTCGGTGTCATCACCTGCCTTGTAGGTGGGAAATTTCCTGTGCTGTGGAACCATAATTGGCGAAGGGTTGTTAGGATTGGCTGGCGCATGCAGCCCAGCTTGCGCTAAGTCCAGTTCATGTTTTCTTTGTTTTTCCTTCTCTTCACTTTCTTTTTGTTGTTTTTCCATGTCTCGGCGGTGGGCCACCTCTTCTTCTTCTAGTTTTCTGTGGTGGGCTGCATTTTTGGCTTCTCGTTCTCTTTTATGGGCTGCCTGTTTGATCTGTTCTTCTCTTTCTTTCATCTCCGTCTCTTTTTGTTTTATTTCTAGTTCCTGTTTGTTTTTTTCCATCTCTCGCCTGTGCTCGGCGTCTTTGATTTGTTCTTCAGCCTCCATTTTTGTCTTGGTAGGCATGGTTCCTGTTTTCTTGTGTTGGGGTGCCCTCCGGTGTTTATTGTCTGAACTGCAGGCTCTGTTGCCTCCTGGGGTCTGCCTAGCAACAGTGCCTTTTTCCCTTTCTTCCTCTAGCTAATCTTTTCAATGTAAAGTAAACCAGAAAAACCACTTTATTTGCATGTGTATAGTGCTGGTATTTGCCTCCTAATGGGAGTGCTATTGTCTGACAAAAGACCTGTTTGTCACAGCTTAATGGTTCCTTGCTTAATATGCAAGCCAGAAACTGCAAGAGAGAGCAGAGAAAAAAAATTCTCTCTGGTTCCTTTTAAAACCAAACCGTTCCTCTCTGCTTAAAAGCCCCTAGCAGAGAAAAGAAAAATATAATATTCCTACTGGCTTCTGGATTCTATCTTTCCCACAAACGCTGCCACTCATGTCATAAACCTAGTCCCAGATTTGGACCTTAGCGTCCAAAATATGGGGGTTAGCATGAAAACCTCCAAGCTTAGTTACCAGCTTGGACCTGGTAAAGCTGCCACCACCCAAAAAATTAGAGTGTTTTGGGGCACTCTGGTCCCTCCAAAAACCTTCCCTGGGGATCCCAAGACCCAAATTCCTTGAGTCTCACAACAAAGGGGAATAAACCATTTCCCTTCCCTTCTCCCTTCCAAGTATTCCCTCCCTGGGTTCCTGGAGAGATAAACAGAAGCAAACTCCGTGAATCTAAACAAAGGGATTCCACCCTCCCCGTTTCCAGCCTTGGAAAACAGAAGTACCGAGAGCTAATCTCTCTTCCCCCCTCACCCAGAGGGAATGCAAAGTCAGGCTAGTAAATCTAACACACACAGATTTCCCCCTGACTTCTTCCTCCCACCAATTCCCTGGTGAGCACAGACTCAATTCCCTGGAGTTCCCCACTAAAGAAAAACTCCAACAGGTCTTAAAAAGAAAGCTTTATGTAAAAAGAAAGAAAAATACATAAAAATGGTCTCTCTGTATTAAAGTGACAAATACAGGGTCAATTGCTTAAAAGAAATATGAATAAACAGCCTTATTCAAAAAGAATACAATTCAAAACACTCCAGCAACTACACACATGTAAAATACAAAAAAACATATAAATCACTATCTGATCTTTTGTACTTACAACTGGGAAACAGAAGATTAGAAAGCAGGAAATAGAGAAATCCTTCCCATAGCCAAGAGGGAGATAGGCACAAGACAAAGAACTCAGACACAAACTTCCCTCCACCCAGACCGGAAAAAGTCTGGTTTCCTGATTGGTCCTCTGGTCAGGTGCTTCAGGTTACCTCTTTCCAGGTGTAAGAGACATTAACCCTTAGCTATCTGTTTATGACAGCAACACATTGCGAAAATTCCCCAAAAGGCATCATGCCACAGGGTGGACACTGCATTTCACATCAACACACTTGCTTTTTGTGTGTACATGCTGCACCAACCAGGAGCGGCGCCAGGGTTTTTGGCGCCCTAGGCGGGGGTCTTTCTGCGCTCCCGGTCGTTGGCGGCAATTCTGCGGCGGGGGGGGTGTCCTTCCGCGCTCCTGGTCTTCGGGGCACTTCGGCGGCGGGTCCCGGAGCAAGTGAAGCACCCGCTGCAGAATTGCCGACGACAACCTAGAGCGCGGAAGGACCCCCCACCACAGAATTGCCGCCAAGGACGGCAAAATGCCGCCCTCCCAATTCTTGGTGCCCTAGGCGACTGCCTAGATCGCCTAAATGGAAGCGCCGGCCCTGGCACCAACACAAGCAGCCAAGTATGCATGTGCACAAGCTATATACCGACTGCAGCAACTTCACACTGACATAACGCATCGAGCAAAGTTTGCAGTGTAGACAGGGCCTCAGCAAATGCAATGATGTTTCTTGCAATAGTAAGGACTACTCCCAGTGTTAGGTATAGATACAGAAATATGTCCACAGGGATTTATCTGGTCCCAACTACCGCAGAATCTAGGCACTGATGCTCCAGCTAGCTGTTGACAGTAGCACTATATTCCTACACTCTAGACACAAAAGCCCTGATAATGAAAAGCATGTGAGTGCTGCTGTTGAAATCACTTGCTATGGAAGCCACTAATGAAGTGAATAGGACTACTTGTGTAAGTAAGAACTACATGAGTGAGTAATGGTTTGCACCATTTGGCTACAAGTCAGCAAACTCAGGCTAAAGTATGCCACAAAACAATCCTGCATCTGTATACAATGCATGGGTCCAATGGACAGAATAGATGCAATAGTCCCAGATGATAGAGATTCATGATTTTACTTTATTAGCTAGAACAGGGGTTCTCAAACTGGGGGTCGAGACCCCTCAGTGGGTCGTGAGGTTATTACATGGGGGTTCATGAGCTGTCAGCCTCCACCCCAAACTCCGCTTCTCCTCCAGCATTTATAATAGTGTTAAATATTGAAAAGTGTTTTTAATTTATCAGGAGGAGGGGTCGCACTCAGAGGTTTGCTCTGTGAAAGGGATCACCAGTACAAAAGTTTGAGAACCGCTGAGCTAGAAATATATTTGTGTAATTATTTTAATTGAAAAGGTATATTACATAAAAAAGAAATATTGTATAAGTCTGATTATTTTTTCAAAGGACCAAGAGTAAACTGACTATATTGAACTGGCATGTCAGATAGTCTGCTTCTTACTTAGAACAAATTTTAAAATTACAATAATTATAATTAAATGGATGTCAAAAAAATGTTTCAGCCTAAAATGAACTTCACAAACTCACATCACATCCTATCAAATCACAAACCACATCACAAAACATAAATAAACTGATACTCTAGGCAAAGAAATACAATGTAATTTATGAACATCAGTGGATATGATTTGAAGTCTGTGGTTTAATGGAGCTTCACTAGAACGGCTGTCACTTTACACCTAAGTGAGAGAGACAATTAGCACTTTAGTAATACTTAGCACACTTACATGTTTGTTGATAGCCCCATCCAAACATTAACTAATGAATACACCAATCCTTCCTCTGACATACAGTAGGTAACAATTATTACTCCCATTCAACAGACAGGGAAATTGAGACATAGAGTCTAAAGGATAGAGATTGATTTTCAATGAGACTTTTAAACTCCTAAGCTGTCAGTTTTGAAAGAGGGATGTGGGCTCCTAAATCCATTAGGTGCTTGTGAAAAGTTAACCATAAGCAAGTCAGTGACAGAGCAGAGATGAAAACTCAAGCAATTCTGATGCACATCTATACCCAACCCTGTGGGTCATACTGTGTCTCTTGAGCTTATTAATGTGTCTATCTTGTGCTGTAAATATTGTGTATTTTTCATGGTTCACTATATATTGAAATATTAGCTGGAAAATCAGGTGGGAGGTGTCTCTTACAAATGTATCTTTTCCAGACTGTACAGATACAAGTTAAACTCAGTGCCAAACAGAAATGAAATATATGGCAAAATGATTTTGCTAATCATTGTGTACGGGTAGTTTATATCAAGAAAAATATAAGCAGAGTGCATTAATTTGTTCAGTGTGGCTTTTGTTGTACATTTCTAAAAGTATCTTGTTCTTTAAAGTGTTGGAGCTGTGAAAGATAGCAATGAAGGTCTAATACCTATCTCTTACACCAGAGAAAATTACAGCCAAATATCCCTTTAAAATCAAGATGATTATTGCAGCCAAAAATGATGAAGCAGAAGAAAGGGGGAGTGAAAGACATCTACAATAACATCTTTGGGATATCTTTAAGCTCCATTATACTATCCAAAAGAAATATAATAGGATTTGAGGCCAATTATGACTTCCTCCATCTAACCCATTGCATTTAACATATCATTAGTATTTTTAGACAAGTCCCCCTAGGCCCTTGCACTTCTGTAGGTGAGTAAGTCAGACAGCAGGAGCAAGTAGCACATATTCAAGGAAACTGATCCTCCTGTTAATGCTCTTTTCCAGTTACCTGCTGTAATGCAATTATCATGTACTGAAGCAATTTTCAGGAAAATGACTTGACAAGAAGAACTCTGTCATTTTGTAAACAAGACTAAATGTTAGTAATTGGATCTTAATTACACAGTTCTCTGGGAGGTTATTTTTATTTCTTTGTTTGTTAATGCAATTATTTAGCTACCCTATTTTAGCCTTGACCTTGCAGGAAGAGGGTATTTTCCAGTCAGCATAATGCTTTATCTTTGAAAGCTACAATCAATAAGGATAATTAATGATGCCTGCTGCAATGATAGCCTCAGCAATCATTATACCACATTAATCTCTGCAGTCAGACTGGGGTCAAGGCCATCTAAATCATTCACCTAGGGGTGGAGAAATTCAAATAATTTACCAATTTAAATCCAAGGAAACAAACCCACTTTATTTTTCAAAGCAGTTTAAATTGTTCTTTTTCAAAAACTGGGACTATGTATTTTTCACCCTCTATGATTGCTGTCTTTTTGCTAGGACCCATTAAAATGTGCACAGCATAAAATGCTCCCAGTATGTAAATATGAATCCTGTTCACCATTTCATAACAATGTATCAGTTGTAAAATGCTAATGTATAAATGTGGAAGGCCAGATTCTTGCCGTGTAGATGTACTATACAGCACAGCTGAAAAGTCGGCTGTAAAACTACGGGAATTTCAAACTATTAAGGGCTGGCCTTTCCATGTATTTTCCTTTTTCTGAGCCTGTATGCAGTTTTAGATTTTTTTTCCATTTCTGAGCAGATGTTCTGTCTGTGACTCAATGTGTATCTATGCTGCAGGGTGTTACGCCTACTGCATGTACACAATGGACTGCGGGGCTGGCCACATGCAAGAGCAATACAAGAGATTGTTGGGGCAGGGACCCATTTAATTTGGCCAGCTGGATTTCCTTGTCCAGCAGTGGAACTAGACAGATATGAGACTTTCTGCTAGACCAGATCTGTGAACACACTTGTTTGGTGTCTGGCTTCTTAAATGGCCAGCCCTGCCAAAACGTGTGGGATTTGAGCAGATGTGTAAAGGTCCAGGAATTTTAACACCTATAGTATGTGTCTGTTTATTTGCAATTTTAAATGACAAAGAAGTGCACATCTAAAAGCTCTGGGAGCTCTGCCATTATTTAAAAATATGTGCAAATACAAATTGTGCAGCCTCGCTCTCTAACAAAATCCAGCTCTGATCAAAGCAGTAAAATCGCAACAGTGAGTGAACAGCCCACCCCACCTCAAACCTTATTTGCCCTCCTCATAGTCCCAAGAAAACAGAGGAGCCTTGCAGCATGCCTTGAAGATTAGCAGACTCTGGTTATTTCAGATCAGGATTAGGCTGAGTTTCAAAGTCAAAGGACCATCAGAATATGGGCACCCCAGCAGAACCCACTCTCATATCCAGGAGATTCTAGCTCAAGTGCTTTTCTGACCAAAGCCATGGCAGTACTGCACAGGAAGAGAGGAGACTGTCTCTGGCAGGCTGGTCCCAGTCCATTTGTGGCTTCCTAGGTCAAAACCAACATTCTAAACTTCTGCCCTGAACGTGGTGCAGATCACAGAGCACAGGTTTCATGTTTTGTCAATGATATAAGGCAAAGGAAGGCAGAAGCTCAAAGAATGAGGTGTAGAAGAAGGAGAAGCAGTGACTCCAGTGTCCCTCCTCACTCCCCTGATCCCATGGAACTTTATCCACATCCTCTATGAAGATGGGACTCTGTAGTTAAAGAGGGGCAACATCAGGGAATCGGCAAGGACAGCAGCCACACACCACAACCTATTCACCTCTTAGCCCAGCAGGAATAAATACTGCTCCAAGTAGCGTTCACTCTCACTGCACATTTGAAGGAAAAAGCCTGTGCAAAAGCTGGCATCCTGCATTCCAAAGGAGTCATTTTCCTACTGGAGGAAATAAGTTCAGCTATCACCACTGAGGGATGTGGGCACCAAAGATCTTAAGACCCTTCAGCGTTTGGGGCCATACCCCATTCCTTCAGTGTGCCCCCAAACCTCTCCAACCTCCATGAGACGCACCTGGGTCCTCTGTCCATTCCATCACCATAGGTTTGATTCAGTATATTGTCCTCGTGTGCACACTCACTGAGAGATGACACCCCCTGGAATCAAGACCCTCTGAACAGTGTGCTTGAGAAGACATTTAGCAAAGAGCCCAATCTAATTTTTCCAAGTAATTTAAATAGCAGAACTTACTTTCATTTTGTAAATGATGGGCAAAAATATTTGCTCTGCATAATTGTAAGTGTTAAAGGAAAATTATTGACTAATAGTTATTGAAATGATGCATGTACAGTGACATGTGGTTCAATGTTCATCTTCATTATTATTTCTGCGCCACTGAAAATGTACAAAGAAGAATACAAGGACTGTGTCACAAACAGCTTTAAAATATGCTATGCAGCAAGGTGTTACTTTCAGCAAGCATATTTTTAATGTATAGGAAATCTCTTATCTCTTTAAAGCCAATAGGCATGCTAGCCTCCCTTCATTCTGGCTAAATGGAAGAAACAATTAAACTCCTTTATGGAGTAAGATAGTTAAAACAATAGAAGCCACAACCGAAGCTACTAGGCCACATATGAAGGCCTGTGCAAGAACCAACTCAGGGAGAATAAGAGTGTCCTAGGAACTGATAGCATAGGCTGAGGCTGGGGCATTTAATTGGTTGCAGCTGCATTTGTCTTTGTGGCAGTCAGAGGCAGAAAGCGACAGGGAAGCCAGCAGAAAGCAAGAGGAGCAGACATAAGCATGGCCCTGAATGGGAGTGAGGACAGAGCTCTTCCTGGCATAGAGCTGGCTGGAAAGTCAGGCTTCAAAATTGTGAGTAAGGAAAATGTTTTGTACGTTCATTGTAAATAAACAGGGTTGCACCAAAGAAATACCTGACTCAATCAATATCTCCTCCTAAGGAAAACAGACCAGCAAGGCCCCAAATATTGGCCGACAGGAGCAACAATGTAATAATACTCACTGTGCCCAAATATGACTGTAATGGCCACTATATAAATGCTTGTAAAAAATAGCATTTGTCATACTATAGGAATAAAGAGTATTCAAAGTTTTCTTTTTTTTAAATTAAAATATATAAATTCTTTTGCAAAATCTAGTGGGATTGTATGTTATGGCTTTAATTGATAAATTATTTTTTCCACCCTTAGGTTAATGATTTAGATGGCCTTGACCCTGGTTTGACTGCCAGGATTAATATGGAATAGTGATTGCTCTAGCTACCACTTCAGCAGGCATCATTCCATTAATTAGGATCTCATAAGTCATGAATGCAAAGTCTTACTTGCAGAATTTCTGCATTATGTAATTCTGCAATGCAAGAGGAGAAATACACTGAAAAGGGAAATTCTAATGCATTTGTTTCCCACTTGTACAATGCATCTCTCACAAGTTGTAGAAGGTAGGACTTTATTATTTATTTGTTTTACAGTAGTGTGCCTAGGGGCCCCAAATGAGAGAGAAAATCCCTGTCCCAGTCTCAACAGCCAAGACAAACAAAGGGTAGCAGGTCCAGGGAGATGAAGTGACTTGCCCGTGGTCATGCAGCAGGTCAGTGGCAGAGATAGGAATAAAACCCAGGTTTCCTGAGTGGATGCCCTATCCACTGGGCTATGTTGATTCTAGCTAATTCACTGACACTATCTTTTTCACTATTATAACATTTGTGAACTGTGTTTTAAAACCCAATTAAGAATTTCAGGATATGTGCCACTCCTACTATTTCTGACCTAAGCCCAACAAACTCTTATGCATGTTAGTAACTTACACATACAAATGGTCCCACTGAGTTTAGCTGGACTACTCATATTCATGAAGTTACTCACATGAGTAAGTGATTGCAGGACCAGGGCCTGTAATTGTTATATACTGACTGGGTCAAATCCTCAACTTATGTACATCATCATAACTCAGCTGAAGCCAATAGAGCTGTCACATTTTACACTGCTAAAGATCTGGCCTTCTGGCTCAGAGAAATGGAGAGAAGGGAAGGAGGAAATCACACACAAAAAAGTCTAAAT
The DNA here is from genome assembly GCF_025201925.1 of Gopherus flavomarginatus. NCBI lineage: Eukaryota > Metazoa > Chordata > Testudines > Testudinidae > Gopherus > Gopherus flavomarginatus. Next base: position 90,946,179 of record NC_066624.1, read on the forward strand.
AGTTGCAATCGGTGATTTATTTTTGTCTGTGCTTTGTACGTTGAATATGTATTAAGCTTAGGAATGTGTCAGTGATTGTGCTGAAAGGGCTCTGAATGTATGTGTTGGTGTTTAATTATATCAGGAAGCCTAAAGGAAATGCTGAGGAATTCCGTTAGCAATATCCGCCATGACTTATGACAAAGTTGTAAGCTGAAACTGTCTAAGGGCAGCTTTAGCTTAGGCGTCTATTCAGGGAGGCTGGGAGGGGTTTAATGTTCACTATTGAAAGGATGTAGCTTTCCGATATCTCTGTGTTAGAAGTAAAGATATCCTTCAGCCTGCTCTGTCCTAAAGATAATTTTTGGGATGCTGCCAGTCCTACGATCACTTCCCTATGCCTACTGACATGCTGAATTGGCATTTAGTGAGGCATTGGGAAGTGATCAGAAGCCTGGCAGTGTTCCAGAATAGATATTCAAGACAGCACAGAGCAGGGGTACATTTTAGCATGGAGATCTGATTTTTTTTTTTAAATAAACAATGGCTCTTGCCTTAAATGGTTTTCCTTTTTCTCTTCCCAGCCCTTCTGAGGCAGCCGCTAAGGGCCTGATCTCAGGTGCCTTCCTCAGGCAAACCCCTCGTTGACTTAAATGAGGGATTTGCCTAAATGAGAAATACAGGAGGAGGCCCTAAATGTTGCAAGAGGCCACTTTGTCATTTGGGGGATCAGAGTTCAGGTACTGGGCTTCCCAGTCAGACCCAGTTAGTGAGCACTACAAAGACAGCACACTGAGCTTCTAGAGTTTGGGAGGGAACACAGTATGTCATTCTCAAATTATCCCCTCCCTCTAGCCAACCCATAAATACATTGACTGGCTCAAGAGAGGGCCATGTCCATCCTTTCTGGGCCAAACAATCAATGATCCCAACATAGGGCCTATTAATGGGGAAAGGAATAATGTTGCAATTCCCAAAGGAATTCTCCCCAATATTGCCTGCCAAATATAAAAGTCCACTGAACTATCTCTCAGCATTCTCATAGACATTCCCTGTCAGTCAGCTGGGGAGTCTTGAACAAATGTAAACAGTGCAGACCAGGCACAATAAAACTTAATTAAACCAAAGCAATTGAAAGACAGGTGCTATTCCAATGCATAGAAGAAATCTCACTGCTGTCATCCAGCACTACTAAAGGAGACCAAGGGACCTCTAAAAAGGCAAAATGGCTGTCAAAGCTTGAAAGTGGCCACCAAGCCTAGCACATTCTCTTCCATCCATGAAGAACGGATGGTCTTATGGCAAAGTATAGGCCTTGAAGTCAAAGGCCTGAGTTCTCTTCATGGCCCTTGCAAAGACTTTGGTGTCATGTGGAAGAGTTGTTGGCCTCAGTCTCCTTAGCTGTTTTGTTTGTTTGTTTTAAAGGGAGTAATATAACTTACTATAAGGGGTGTGCTGTAAGGTTAAATATAGAGAGGTCTGCAAAGGACCGAGATGGTGGCATTACTGTTACATACAGTCCAAGCTTGGAGTGACACCCTAGAGTAAACATGCTGTCTGTTATATCAATGAGAAGTATATATTGCTGAACTTTCCTCTATGTACTGATAAGTCATGTGTAGCCTGGTGTATTTAGGACAAATGTTAGGCTCAAAAATCCACAGATAGGTCACTGTAAAAATGGCCTCATTTTTTCAAAGGTGCCAGAGAGTTTCCATTTAAAACAGTTTTGTCCTAGAGTGGGAAGTACTCCAGACTCAAGCTTATACACTCCCTAAACTTGCACGTCTCTCTGGAGTAGCAACACAGAGGCCCAAGGAGCCTGGATCTGTGAGGACGCGTGCTTGGCTTGGGGTAGATAGACACTGAAGCTGTGTGTGGGGTTTAATCATTGTGACTCTTGTTCACTCAATGGGAATTGCAAGACTAGAGGTTTTGAAGGTTGACTCCTTTGTGTAAACTGTATGAACTAGTGACTCTTGACCCTGAAGTCCTGGTGATTCTCTTCATCAGCTGGAGGCAGAGATGGCCACAAAATTATTGCAGCACAATGTCCTTATGTATAGCACAGCTCTGTGTCATCATGTGTTGATGCTACATCATGAAGCTAATATCACAACTCAGTGCTCGGAGATCAAGCTGTAGTCCTTTTGTGGCTCTTTGTGATTCAATTCACTGTTATCTACTTTTCCCTCATCCCATTCCTGACTTTTAGGGGGAAAGTAGAAAGGCTTTTCTCATTGATCCATTCTCCCAGTGTCTTCTTTCTGTATGCTGGGAAGGATTCTAATAGCTGTGATCCACAGGCTCACTGCCTTCAGCACTGTCTCACTTACTCCGGAGAACTTACGGAGAGTTCTCCTGTGATCAGTCTGAGACAATACAGTGCAAGAGGAGAACTGATCAAACCCATGGACTCCATGAGAGTTCCATGTAAGGTTCCAAATTCTGTTTTATAGGTTTCTACACTGCCTTCATCATCATAGTATCTGACCACCTTTCAGTCGTCCATTGAGCAACACAACTAAAATCTGTCATGTGAGATTCATTTGTTCATTTGCTCATCCTTTCCCCAAGGGGAAGATTGTGTGTGCAGTGGGGTGTTTCCAAGTGTACATGCCGCTATGTATTTGTTAGAGAAAGCAGGTTGAAGAAGTCTGCCTTGCACTTAGCATAGAAGGCAGTGAAGTTGGTGAAGGTCCTCAGTTCCCGTGGGAGTTTGTTCCACAGCCTCGGACAGATCTTGGACAGAAAACTCTGCCTGCAAAGAGCCACATGTGTCCTCACAGACACAGCTTCAGTTTTTGGGATCTAAATCTTGGTATTAGGTGGATTAATAGAATCCTATAACAGAACAAAATCAGCCAGATTCCTTAGTCATGCCCCTGTTAGCCAGGAAACCACACCCCTTTGGCCTTGGCATAGTAGCCAGTCCATGTCCCTACTACTATCTTCAGTGCGAGGCAGGAATCCTACTCTTCAAGAGGTCCTTTCCCTCCCCCAGCTAGTGCTTTCACACAGCAAAAAGTAGGATCTGGCCCTTTGTAATTTAGACAAGAAATCTCTTTACATTATTTTTTAAAGTTCACCATTTCATTACACCCCAATGATGAGTTAAAGAACTTGAAGATTTATTTGGTCTATGTGATCCTGAGAGAAGAAAATAAAATTGCATTTTTTTGCTTTGAAGAAGATGCTATTTAGGTTTAAAGAGAAAATAAGAGTAGGATAAAGCCCCTTTATGTCAATGGGAGTTTTGCCAGTCTTCTATGGAAATGGGATCAGGCTGTAGAAATGTTCAAGTGCTTACTTTTTTTTTTCTTCTTGCATTTTGTAGATGAAAATTATAACAAAACCCTGAAGTTACTGTGTTTAATCTAAAACTCACAAAGAACCCGAAAGTCTGTGACTTTGGGGAAATCCTTCTTCCCTCAGTCTTCCAAAATTAGGTGGAAATTTGGATTTGTTTTGATTTATAACTGAATCATTTGATATTTTCACCAAACTCATTTTCCCTGCCCATATAAAATTAATATTGTGGTATAAATTGGACACACATAATAAATTATGTCTTAACTATATATTCTACATGTATAATTAATTATATTAAGCATCTACATTTTAAACTAGAATTAGATAATCCTAAGAGACAATCCTGTTAGTATTTTTTAATAAATACTTGTGTTTGAAACTGTTTAACAGAGCACCTGATAACTGATATAGCAGTGTTAACATCTGTTCCATTATTTCTAGAGAACGTTAGTTTAACGTAATGCTACTCACATAAAATATGCATTTGTTCTTGACTGTCAAGTGCCTCTATTATTTTATTAAAAAGTCAAAAAAGAATATAATCAGACTTCATAATTTATGTGTGACATTTTCATTACAGAAAACTTTATGCAAAATTGAATTCTAAAATTTAATTTCCTGTGATGTTTAAATTACTTACTATCTGGCTCCTCTCCAAACATTGTGATCATTTGAGGCCCATATGAATTCTATTAAGGATATGTTTAGCTGCTGCCAAAATGTACAGGGTATTTTTCTATGTAATTCCAAGAATATGCTCCTTAAATTTATTTTGTGCCAGTTTCTCACAGGAAAGAAATGCAAGACATTTTTAACCACTGCCAGGTATTTTTTTTTGAGGTGCCCCCATCTCCTAAGCCACGGGTTGTCATTCAGGGAGCCTGGCCCTCACACAAAATCTGCTCAACACAACAACTATAGGTTTTTGCTAACCGCTGCCATTTTGTGACCACTATTTACCCGTATTTTCTGTGCTCTCTACTCCCACCTACAGATAGTCATCATGATGCCTAAACTTCTTCCAGAAGAGCAAAACAGGTGAACTTAGCAGGAGTGCATCTGGCCACCTCCCACCACTGAGGATAAAACCGTCCCTTGATGAAGCACCTGAGCTCCATCAACCCAAGGAATAATAGTTCCAAGGTCAAAAACAAATTATACCTTCCTCCATGAAACTGGAGTGCGTTGAAGTAAACTCACCTGATTACACCAGTACAGATCCACTGATGTTAGTAGGGCTGCTGCAGTACAACTGGGGGGAGAATTTACCCCACTTCCCGCAGACATTATTAAGTGAAAGGGACTTGGCAGATCATATGTTTAAACACAAAGGGCCAAATCCAGCCATGACATGCACAGAATTACTTCCCATTGACTCCAAAGGGTATTGTACCTGCTGCATTTGGTTCTTAAGAGGTTTATTCTCCTCTGGACTGATGTAAGGGAGCATTTCACATGTACCTAAAATGAACATTAGTGGGAGTTATTCAAATGGTTCCCTGGAACAGACCGCTGAATTGACATTTAAAAGGGCAGACTGCTGGAGTTGTGCCTTGGGAAATGATAGACCACATGAGATTTGACACATGCTTGTTTCCCCTTTTTAGGTAGTATCGACGATAGTTATGATGATTTCCTGCTCCATCCTGCACAAACCATACTAAAATAAGCTTAAGTATCTTAGGAGTTCATTGTATTAAAAATGCATATCTTTGTGGGATTGTACGTAATGTCTCTACTAGGGAGATCTGACTAATGTTAACCCTGGGAAGTGTTGTGAGCTTCAAAGGACTATTTTAAACAATGACCAGACAAGAATGAACTTTTAGCTGAATGGGCTTCCTAGGATATACTTCGGAGGAGGGAAATGCAAATTCCTACCTTGAACCGAACCTTTTGCAGCTGTGTCCTGAGGAAAGAATCTGGTCCCAAGATCAAAGGCCCAAACTGTGTAAAGGAATTCATTGAGATTCTTGTTCTGAGCAAAAGGTGTTATGAACTTGTAACCACAGGAAAAGTCCTGTATAGGGTTTCAAGGACTGACTCCTACCAGAGTCCTTGTCGGAGTTGGGCTGTTCTCTGGCAAGCTTTTTATGCTGCCTATAGGTTCTTCTGTTGTTTTGCTTTCTCTGTAATGCTGTCACTTTAAGGATAAATGTGCTTGTTTGAGTCATCTTTTGAAGGTTTTCTTCCTAACCATGAGAGCTAGAGGGAGGACAGGATTTATAAGGAGCAAGAAAGTTTCCTGATGCATAAAATTAATGATCTGCTGATGACAATGAGAGACAAAGATGCTTTTATTGTTTCCAAGGGAAATCATTGTCTCACTCATTTGTGAGTTTGAGAGACCATGCTAGACTTGAAAGTCAGTAGAGCCATCTTAGAAACAAGTTGAACAGTAAGAGTATTGCACTTTGTGGACCCTGCAGTTAAGCTGGACATTAGAGTACCAATGCTACCTCTGAAGTCAGTGGGCAATGCTTGAACAGGGTGTGTCATAAGTTTCTTGCACCATGAGAATGAAGAAATCCTGCATAGTCCCTTTGGTTGCTATTTTGAACTCTTTTCACTAAATGAGTGTTCCCTACACACATTTGAAGCTATAGACTATTTGTTTTTATTTTTAAAAGCCTCTTTGGATATGGTCTTATTTGATCTAGATCAGTAAAATAAGCTATGGGAAGCCTAACTAGATAAGACACGTGTATCTTATTTATTTAGGTCTAGATAATTCTGCCATCCTTAGCCATGTTGACTAGTACCTTAATCCACAAGTAGTCCTATTAATTTCAATATAAGAAAGGATGGCAGAACTGAGCTTTTATAAAGTACTTAAGTGTCTGTTATGTATGTTATAAATTAGCATACATAAACTAGATTTTTGTACCACAGGATTATGGCTCATTCCTCTATAGTTCAGAAAGCCAGTCCGGGTGTGTATGCATGCAATATGTTACTTTATCTTTGCATGAGTGTTTTTAACAAATAAGCAAAGATAGGCCTTGAAGAAGAACATTGAGTGGGTAGCAATATGGATCCATCCAAATTCCAAAAAGGTTAGGTCATTAGTAGCTGAAGCCATGGCTTGTGGTTATGTACCACATGCACTTGTGCATGGTGACAGCACAAAGGAGTCATAGCGACAATGGTGCCATCATTTATCATCTGAACAAATTTTCCTAGAAAGGTTGCTCCTGTGTCTGTATGGAGTTAAGCATCAAAATCTGAGGAGATGTAACAGAGGAGAGGAACTAACACTTTGTGAATGACAAACCAGACAGTCCCCTGACTACAAGAAAGCCACAGCTCACTGGATGTCATTAAAAAAAACTTGTTAAGATCACTAGACATCACTAGACTGGAGGTTTCACTAACATTTTTAATCTCTCATTTCAAATTAAAAACCAAGAAGTCAGAGTATTTTCCTGATTGAAAACTACTATTCTGCCCTGGCGAGTGAGGAAGTTTGCAGGTCATAGGCTGCATCATGAATGTAATGCTCTATCCCTGAGTTAGGGGGCTAGGCAGCGTCACAACAACCTAGAAGGAACAGCAGATTAACTGGGACTCAGGAGAGACACAACCTAATCCAGGCTTGTGTACCTCACACCAGCCATTTGTTTTGCTTAGAAAGCTTCCTTGGCACACCAGCACTACTCCACAGGCCAGTGCAGACCATGACCCTGCCACGTCCCCATGCCCTTTTCACCAGCATTCTCCACTGTGGTGAGCAGTGTTTCCCATGTTGCAAGAGACTGCTATTGTGAATCGCCCCTGAGCAGTCGGTCAACAGAGTGGAGGGGCTTCTTGATCTTTCTTCCTCTCCTGTCAGGCTTCCCAGGGCTCAAATGCCATCACTCTCATTGCCATTACAAATAAACAAGTGATCTGCAATTTATCCAGGTATTCAAATTTTGCGAAGTTCCTTTAGCGAGTGTACAAATTGTTGCAGGGACATCAGATTTAGCACAAATATTTGCAAAGCAAAAATGGATATTTTTACATAGCTCAGCATCTATCCCAGATACTACTAACAATTATTTTCTAAATCCGTGTGCATTTTGCATTTCCTTATCCATCAGAGATCACACACCTGCCAAGATACTATCAAAGCTTAAAATCAATGCACGTTTTTAGAATGTTACTGTCAGATTTTGTAATTTTTGGAGGAGGCCATGTCAGCAAAATTTGGCTTGTGTCAGTTAAATAATCCCAATCATGAGTCTTCAGAGCAATTCACTGAAAACCTTAAGACAAGGCTTTGGAAATGGATTAGCTCTGCTTTTGCTGTGAAGTTTGTGAATGTTTCATGTACCAGACTTGATACTAATGTAAGAATTTCCAAAATGAAGGAACTCTGCCAATTCTGACCTCTTTCCCTTAGTCCAAGGTCTGTGAATAACATTTAAGTCTTGTTTCCTGCTGGTGTCAATTTGGAAAAAAAAATATGCATAAAGGGATGTTGACAAACAAAGCAGGTAGATTGAAGAAAGCAAAGTAGGGTATGATGAGAGAAAGGAAACTCAGCAAGAAATAACTATTTGTGTCTCCTGTTTCTTACATTACTACAATTGTGTCTTTCTCTAAAGTGTAGTGAGGAAAGCATGTTGTAGCACCTGCCAGAAAGGATGGTTTACAACCACAGTATTGCCTTCTTCTAGTGAAGAGGCTCACTTAGGTGATAAAGAATTAAAGGGGAGGTTTTCAAAGACAGAAATGGAAATTGTGTGTCCAATTCCCATTGACTTTTCAGTGGCAGCTGGGTGCTTTAGCCGTCCTTTGTGTCTCTTGAAACTCTTTCTCCCTAGCAGAACGAGAGGTCCTCTTCGCTAGTATTTTTGTTTATTATCATTATCAAATCTAAATGCCTGACTTCATGCTTCTAAATCCATATTTAGGTCCCTGGATGTAAGTAGATTGATTTACAGAAGGGCAGGGCACCCATAAATATCACTGAAGTCCAGGATCTGCAGGGACTCATCATCTTAAAAAATCCAGGCTTCTTTTATTTGGGGGCCAAAATAGAAGCTGAACTCCAAGCACTGACAATGCTAGCCAGTAAATATGACCTGCAGTGAATATATTTGCTACTCTGCATTTCCAGGGTTTACCCAGTATGCATTTTAATGTGTTAACCAATAAGCAATTTTTCTAAATGTTGGATTCTCATTATTTAGAGTAAACATGGTAAACACAGGCACTAATAGAATCTGGGCTGGAGACCTTTAATCTAGAAAGATACAGCTTCTACAGATGCTGGTTACAGCTTCTGATGAGTGGTATGTAATGTCAGTTCAAGATAAGACTATAACATGTTAAAAGGAATCCACTCAATCTGAATCCCATGGCACAGTATCAGCACTTAATAGGCCTGACTCTCCAAGCCAGGAGATGACTGACTAAAAGGCCAAGTACAGTATCGTTTAAAGGACTGCCAAATGTGTTTGCTTTCTTTATAGAAAAAAATAGACTTCCTATCATCAGTGTGCTGAAGGGAGCTCTTGGGAGGCTCTTGTTAAAACTCTGCTACCAAACTAAAGGGAAGGTTAGGATTGCTTGCCTTCTCCCCTGATGCTGCTACTTCATCCCTGCCTGAAATGACTTGTATCCCTCGGGTTAATAAAAACATTTCCAAATGAATAATTTTGCTGACTTTAGGAAGGGTGAATCGCACCTAGTGTCACCCTCTGAGGTTGGCCTTATCAGAAACTGCCTATGAGACCTTCAGATTCCAAACACCCACACTTTGAGTTGCATACATTGAACACTGTGCTATACTATCAGTGTACATCCAAGATACAAATATTTTAACAAGTCCCCTGGCCACCCAGGATTTAACTATGTTGTTATTATGCAGCATACCAGCTCCCAGAACTTCATACTGACAATAGTCAGATTCTCCTGTGCCTAAACACAGGCCCCTTTAGTTTGTAGGAATATAGAAAATGCCATTTCGGATCAGAGTAGTGATCCTAGTCTGGTACCCAGTCTCTGTCAGCAGCCAGTGCCCAGTTTTCTAAAGGAAAGTGAAATGATATCACTTTCTTCCTTGGCTATGGTTATAAGTAAGTAATTTTGTCTAAATGATTGATAATTTGCCCAGTCCTTACCCTGCAGTCCACATACCCCTTACACATAGCTGACAACAGATTTGTCGTACAATGATTCTGAAAATTCTCAGAAGTGTAGTGCCAAATCCTAGGTCCATAGATAATCATTTGTCACAAAAACTCCTCCATGGATGCTTGGCAGGGAAAGCCAAAATAGGATGTGGCATAACCCCTACAACCATGTGGTGGTTCCTAGCATGAGTTAATAACAACCCTGTCAGCATTTGTGTAATTTATGTATATTTAGCTATACCAAAATATTAAAAAGTAAGGTGGACATTTTAAGACTTGTTCCCTATTGTTTTCTGCCCTTTTATGACTATGTGGATCAGAAAGAGCGGGCAATTAATTTCTGATTTCTTAGGTAACATATTTTGTAGCCAATGAGACTTGGCCTTGAATCCAAGTTATTTTAGAGAAAGAACATTTTTTTAGCACACGTCCCTATTAATTCAAATAGCACAAATCTGACATGAATTTTTTCTGTGATACACTAGTTCACAAATTGGATGATGACAAAATCAGATAATTTATTACCAGTATCTTAATGTATTTATTATTGAATACTTTATTAAACTATACACTTGCTGCCTGCACATCTTTAATGGATTTATAGTAGGATTATTCATTTATTTCTCTGTGTGAAACAGGACCTTCATAATTCACCTGTGGCACTGCCAGATATTAATTATAGGGCCCAGGGTCTTCTCCTAATGGTGAAACCACTAATTGTGAAGATAAAATACATTCTCATTTCAGGAAGCTTTATCTCTTCAAAACTCACTTGCAGTTTCCAAGAGCAGTGACAGCACAGAACCTTCTTGCATTTTTATGAAGTTCAGATTATTGTGTTTTTTAATCTAATTTAGATTCCTAACTGGATCAAAACCATTTAGAAAGACTATTATTGTTTTCCATAGACATTATAATCAGAATATAAATATTCTTTCTCCTTTACTAGAATAATGTAGGGATATATTTTTCAAAATGGTGTAAGGGGGGCATAGACACAGTGTTCCATTATTGTTAATGGAATTTATTTGCATAACTCTTTGAAAATGTATGTAAAAGATAAACCTGTTCAGAGGGACTGGATGGCTCTGAGGATTGTGGCATATGGAGCCTGTCATCTTTAGGCCATTGGTTGAAAGTCAGCCTAGCTCAATAGCAACTGAGGACTTTTATCACCTATCAGCCATTTAGTACCTATGTGAAATGAGCTAATGGTCTCAATCTAGCTGTTAGTGGACAGGTGTCCCTATCATCAAGCAATGTCATCACAACTGGCACTGTAATTAACAGCCTCAGCAGAAAGGCCAAGGATCAAATGAGCATGGGGACTGAATTACCCTCTCAACCATCAGGGTCATCTGTTTGAAACAGTAATAAGACACATTGGCAGAGCAGCATGAAGAAACTAGAACTACCTCTTACCATTCTTCTACACTTGTTCAGCGGATAAACAGAGGGTTTCACTTTTCAGTGCCGGTATCTTTCAAAAGCAAAGCTTTTTTAAAAAAAAAAAGTAGTAGTAGTAGTAGAAAGGAAAATCGCTTTTACAGCTGGAAAAAACAGGATAAAAATTATCCCAACTATGCAATTTTAACTTTAGGATGTTTTCAGCAAGCAAGGTGAAAGCTAAATCCTACTAGCGTGTGGTGTTTCACAGGTATAAGAAGACAAGTTCCTTGTCACAAGGCTGTTACAGTCTAGATTAACAGGTACCTCAATGAATAATGATGATAGATCATGGTGGGTAAAAGATCGGAAGAGAGAACAGTAAACACTGGAAAGGGAATGCAGCTATTGGATGAGTGGTTTTTATAGGGAAATAATGTGTATACAGTGGGGCATGGAGAAGTCTGAATGTTTCCTACTTGTCTGGTTTGGTTGTGGTCTTTTAGTCTTTGAGTAGATAGCAACAGAGTGGAACTTAATGGAAATAAGTGGCAGACATCCTTGCCCAAGTTAACTGCTCTAACTAAATTGGACAAAGGAAATAACCAAAAACCACAGAAGCGATATGTTTTTGTAATTCAGTAATCCCAGTGTTTTATTGAGATGACTGTTAGAATAGCTCAAATTCTTGCCTCTGGGCCAGAAGGGCTTGTGCTCATCAGCAGTGTTGATTGTAATTTGCAATACTATGAGATACTGGCTTTCAGTTGGGATGTAAAACTCAGATCTTTCCAACCTTCCTCTACTAGTTGTCCAAATGAATCTGCAGATTTCATCACACTTTTGAAAATGAGTATGGGATGAGTATTGGCCAGCACAACATTTAATCTCAGAAAAATATGGTGCAATATCAAAGGAAAAGTGTGAGCTATCATCCACTTTACAGGCTCTCACAGTGGTTCCTGGAACATCTGCTGGTGGCCCATAGAGAGACGGCTGGTCACTTGGGGCATCTTTAGGCTTCCAGGTTTTTTCTTGCAAACTGTGTCTGTTTGCCTCTACTCGGGACCACTGTCACAGAAGAGGGGAAAGGACACAATAATCCTCCAGGCAGTGGAGGCAGCACTGGGCAGAGGAGTGTTCAGAGGAGCAGCAGGAGAAGGGAAACTAGGAAGTATATACAGAGGATTAAAGAAGCATGAGCAGAGAGAAAGGAGGACCAGACAACAGGAAAGCTTGTGCTGCGGGAAGAAGATTCACAGATTCCAATGTCAGAAGTTACCATTCTGATCATCTAGTCTGACCTCTTGTATAACAAAGACCATAGAATTTCCCCAAAATATTTCCTAGACCATCTCTTAGAAAAACATCCAATCTTGATTTAAAAATTATCAGTGATGAAACCTTGGTAAAATGTTCCAATGGTTAATTACTCTCACAGTTAAAAATTTACACCTTATTTCCAGGCTGAATTTGTCTAGTTTCAACTTCCAGCCATTGGACTGTGTTATACCTTCTCACATAGTTTGAAGAACCCACCATTAAACATTTGTTTTCCATTTCACTACTTATAGACTGTAATCAAGTCACCTCTTAACCTTCTCTTTGTTAAACTGAATAGATCAAGCTCCTTGAGTCTATCATTATAATGCATGTTTTCAAATCCGTTAATCATGCTCATGACTCTTCTCTGAACCCTCTCCACTTTTTCAACATCCTTCTTGAACCATGGACACCAGAACTAGACACAGTATTCCAGCAGCCTCCTTTCTGCTGCCAAATACAGAGGTAAAATAACCTCAAGATTCCCCTGTCACCACTGCCCTCTGCTGGATAGAATCTGAATGGCAACTTTGTGTCATAGACCCTATGCTGCTAACACTGCTAACAGTGGTTTTGCCAAAGCTTAAGCGATTGGAGCTTATGCTTTTGGAAGCAAGAGATGTGTTCTCCTTCAGCTGTCACTGGGTTGTTCCGATGACCATGGTGTACAGAGCAGTGGCAACCATGATACTCTTGCCATTCGCTGGTTTGCCCTGAAATTCCCCCTCCAGAATGATATAGATGGAGCCTCCATGGACCAGAACCCTGGGCCAGGCAGTGGGGGGAGCACATCCTGGATCCTGTCTTCATACCCTGCAGTGGAACCACCCCATCTCAGGCCGTATGCACTTGCAGAAGGGTTGAAGGCAGCATTTATCCCACAAATGGCTTTTTTCCCACATAATTAAAAACTGTACATAGCTTCATGATCTGTGCTTTAAAGAGGCCTTTACAACAGATAGTTTTTCTTCCTGAGTGGACTCAGTAGCAAGAAGACCTATTTCAAAGAGAAATACACTCCCACTGGGAAAAGCATCACTTTCCACTAGAGGGGGAAGGTAAGTATTTATGGCTGAGTTATAAACAACTAAGAAAAAAGGTGGCTCACCATGCAGGCTCTCACACCATAAATATAGTATCATGGAGAAGGAGACTGTAATAAGAAACACGTTTAAATAGAAATAATTTAATTCCATCACACACACCAGCTTAATGCATGCCTTTAAACTGAAAGATGTATACATTTCTCCATGACCTCCGTCTGCATCTACAGATGATCTGCTGGAGCTAGACACACTGGTGCCTCATGTCCTAGTTACATTTCTTTGCAGCAGCCATCATAATGTTTTAATGAACCGTTTTTATATTTATCTAATGTCACTGGTTTCCCCCGCAGTACCGTGCCTGTACTGTCCAGTAAAACCCATTATCTCTATTAGTCTGCCAATAGCAAATCAGTAGAATTGCTTGTTCCTTAATTGATAGAACACACTCCTCCTCCTACTGATAGATTACCCCAGACTAACAGCTCTGAGACTTCTTCCCTAGTGCCTGAATTCCATCCAATCCAGAGCAATTGGTTTATACTTTCAGTAATAAATCCTAACCTATCAATACATAATAGCCTTTAATAATCAACAACTACAGACTCTGTCTGGTTCATAAGACCTCTGCAGAGCTAACCATTTTTATATGCCTATAATTAGCAGCAGTCAAATAATGTTTGTGGGACATAGCACAATCTTCCTTGCTGTATAAGAACGATAACAAATGTTACATACGTTCAAACATGATTTAATCAGGTTGTCTGACTATCTATATAATGTACATCAATGTAAAACAGTGCAGCTGGCCTTAGAATGTGTTGCGAATGTAAATATCACTGTGAACAGCCTCTGAAATGGAGGCACGAAGTCTGTTGCTGCAGAAATGCCCTCTGTTTGATCAGCAAAGACACCATCTTGGGGTAAATATTTTGTCATTTATTAAAGTTCGGATGGTCAAACGAAAGATTTGTTCATACAAACAAGGACCTTTCATTTAACTAAGAGTGCTCTGTGGTCAAACGCTATTAGCAAACACCCTAAATTCAAATAAATCTGATAAATTCATATTTACAATATGCTCTAAGGTGTGCTCAGGGAATACGGTTATAATATGTCTTATGTAAATATTGTGGGGAGACACTTGTAACCATAACATTACTGCCAAGCACAGCAATAAAATGCATAGTGTAGTTGTGCCATTATCCACTTACCTACAGGAACAGAGTATGTGTGGTCTTGTGTTTAGAGCACAGGGCTAGAAGTCAAGAGATTTGAGTTCTAGTCCTGCCTTTATCATTATGATGCGAGACAAACATTTTAACCTGTATTTCTCAGTTTCTCCTATCTATGAAATGTGAGGGAGGGGGAGAAATACCTCACAGGGGTGGTGGGTGACAGTTCACTGGTGCCTTTAACTGGCGATTGAGATCCTAGAGACTGCCAAGCATTACTGTTGCCTTTTCAGTTAAAATAAAGGCACTCAGAGGCACCTAAAAAAGAAACTGGTGAGAGGGATGGAAGAAAAGGTGCCCTAAAACAAGGTAATAAAACTATAAAGTTAATGAGGAAATCGTGTACTACTTTACCGTATGCCCCCTTTATAAAATCCTTCTGAGGAGCCAGGCTTTCAGAGTAACACAGTGTGCACTATAAAATGAATGTTTAATGTAGCTGGAGGCCAAGAAAAACATTGTATAATTGTAGTAAGAAGCTCACTAAGTAAAATGATAGCTTTTAAAGGATGAAATATAGTGTACGTTTTCAGAACTGCACCAGTTTCCAGCTTCATATTGCTTCAATAACCGTTTCTTCATTTCACGTACAAATATATCTCGGAGGAGATTTGTTACAAAGATGTTTTCTGCCTCCAAAATAAGCTGCTAACTAGAGCTAGTCCAATTATTCATTGTGAATAAATTAACTGACACATTCATCCCTTTTTTTTCCTGGTCACGAACCAATCCTGATTTCTCCAAATGTATTTGATACTCAGAAGTATTCACCGAAGAGTTTCTGCAAACTGTTCACTTACATGATTTTGATTCATGGTGGGCAATTTGGCACCTAAGGCACATAGTGTCGCATCTGCTCCCTGACTGGATGATTGAGACTTTAACAGAAGAGCAACAACCACAGAAAATGACAAATAGTGAGCCCATGCACAACTATCTTTGTTTGCATTCAAATGGGTATTAATGCAAAGAACTGCCATTTCTCCAAACAGTCAGGTGAACAAAAAGCCATTCAGATAAATGCTCACAAATAATGAATAACTTGGGGTACCAACATGGCTGCAGTTGACTATTGTAATGTACTTTGCAAGGGGCGACATCTTAAAAACCATTTGGAGTCTGAAACAACTGAGAATGTGCCAGCTTGCTTATTGAATGGGGCATCTTGCTGGGAGCACATGGCACAGTGCCCCAGGATCAGCCCTGGCAGCCTATTGGTCTCTAGATAGCGTTTAAGCCCTAATTGGCCTGCCTCTCCAAGGGACTGCCTCTCTCTTCCCAAGACAGACTGCCACAGCTGCAGTCACAGAACTGATCAGGCTGGATCCCATTTGTTATTAAAAATGGGGAGCTGCCACAACTTTGGATCTTGCTCCTCACCAATCCCTTCCTTGGTCCCAAATAACCCCAACTTCCTTACTTTTTGAGCATGCTGCAAAAGCCATTTTTTACATGGTTTGGTGTACGTTTCTGGGGCAAAGGAGGGCATGAAAGGGGCTTTTCTATTGCTTTGATTTGCTGCGTGGCTAAGTTAATGTTTGACATGTAGATGAATATTTAACATGGCTGAGTAGTCATTATTAATTCACTGAGAGTTTAAATGTTACAGCACCAAGAGCTTGTAGCATACGATTTTTATTTTTAAATCTTAATAAATAAAAATAAATGGTCAAAGCAGACGTTGCTCAGAATGAGAATGAATTTTACCAATGTTAATTTTGCAGTATTCACCCAACCCTACTGCTAACTATAGTGAAAGTGTCTTCTATAGTGACACATGTGGTAGTGTGTGTCCCTCTGAGCTACAGTGCAAAGCTCTAGATTTTGTGTACAATGACTAAATAGTAAGGTTTTTTGCACACTGAAAATGAAGTCCACTGGGAAAAAGACTTAGCTCAGTACGTAGGTAAGAGATTGATTCCTTGAGACCTACTGTTCTTTCAACATGCCATTTTAACTCTAATGAGAGTTGTGAGTACAGTGAAGAGGATGGGGATCTGTATTACTTGGGATGTTGATTTTCATGAGGGGTCACTCCTCTCCTGTTCAAGATCTCCCTGAACCATATCCTTGCTTAGCCTTATATGGGCAGGGCAGGTTCATGACAGGACATATTTTTCTTTCACTTTACTCCCTTCCACTTCGGGGAAAAATTGCTCCTGTAAGAGTGGCAATGTCTTGTAAGACAAAGTAGAACACTGACTATGTAGGTGAATGGTGCCCACCACCTCCCTACATCAAACACGTACCGTGCATCAGCCTCCATTAGACAATTCAGATTAACATGCCTTTTATTTCTGGAGAAAGTCAAGTTGACTAATTCAATCCGAGATAAAAGTGAAGGCACTGGGAGATCAAGTGGCATAAGAAAGTTACCTAAACATTTAATGCAAGGCTCAGTGGCAATGGCGGTATTTTAAACAGGGCACATGGGACACTGTCCCACTCAGGAAAAATAAGAGCATTCAATTAAATGCTAATAAATTCTGTATGCTATTAACAGTTATTTAAGAGCAAACCTCTTGGACCGGAATAATACAAGTGGCTGCAGCTTCAGGGCACCAGACTGTAGCTATATAATGCACATTCCACTAGGGGGCTCCAAAGCAGTACCAGGACTTTAATGAGGGCACGTGACTTAATTGAAAGGTCCAGAAGACTCAGCAGAATAGTGTTAAGTGGTGGATGCACCAATAAAGAGTATTACCATCCATCTAAAATTACAACCCAAATGGCTACTGCTAAATAGCCATCAAGAGAAGGGGAGCATTTGCAGAATCAGAACCTCTGCAATATCTTTGGAGAGCTGTGCACAGTGTTTGAGAATTGAGTTTCTGAGCACTCATCCCTCTGCCCTTCTATACAAAATCATATCCCCACCCTCCAAACAGTTAATTGGACACTATGTAGGAATTGTCAATAAGTAGGTCATTACTGGTATTTGTTATACGGTCTTGTGTTGTACTTTTCCCAAGTGCAAGTAAATCTTCTGTGTTTTTTATTAGAAATTCCAGCAGTTTTAGCCCGAAAGAATTACCACATTAACATTTCTCTGGTTGAAGTTTTCCATCCTCTTGAAAAGAAAAACAAAAACCTCACAATTAACATTTGTAATGAACACAAGAAGTTTCATTCTGGAACCAGTAGTCCATCTAGTCTCATATCATCTATCCGTTTGCAAGGCTTCTCTTAACTGTGAGACTTCACCAGATTATACCCGCAGGTGAAGGGGAGTTTTAGCTAGCCTATAAAAAAGGAGGCTTTAAAAACTCATTCAAAACACAAAGGCCCAGATACTCAGCTGACGTCCATTGGTAGACTTCCACAGAAGTTCATGGAACTGAGAGTATTTGCACCAAGGATCTAACCCAAAGCCTGTAACTTTATTAGAAAATTATACAGAGTGTGTGTTATTTTAATTATTTAAAGGTGTGCCATATTTAACATCTAATAAAAAATACTGTAATAACACACCTGGGCCCAAGCATGCAAGGTTCTGAGTGCTTCCAGAGGGGACCTGTTTCCTCAGCACCTTACAGAATTGGATCATTATTATGAGTCCTTTCTTATAAAACTAAATATTATATTAGGTGACAATATAAATTTAATTTTTTAGAGAAAAAGTGAGCCTCAAAAAAGAAACGCAAAAATTACTCCACCATAGGTTTGGGGTCTTTTGGAGGTGGGGGGAACATGTACCCTCCGCTTTCTGTATATGCACCTAATGTAAAATTTTAAAAGACAGGAATCATGAGATATATCACATCTAAATGGAAATATCATCTAAAGCAAGGTACCATTTATCAACATCACTTAGAAATGCAGTGGATGATGTGATGGGATTATGTAGATCTCAAATATCTGTGGGTGAATGAAACTGGGTAACCTTAGCAACCCTAGGTACATTCGTGCAGCTATAAATCAAATGTCAGAACTATGAGCTATACACAAAATAAAGAAATAATTCTTCGAAATATTCATAACAGTATGCAGTGTATTATTTTATAAGTGTATCCCTATTATGCAGTTTAGAAGCCAACTTAAAAAAAATAGTATTTTTACACCACACACAGAAATAAAGCAGAAAGAAACATAACTAGTGTCTAGTGACTGCAACAGACCTGGGTTATTGTCTGTAATACAGGAAAGGATATCTTTCACCCAGGCAATTAGGTGGGAGTACTACACAGATAATTGACAAGTGTTTATTTTAAAAATTAAATAAGGGACATTTCAATTACTGTAAAAAGAAAATATACACGTTGTAGTTACAGTTGTGCTAAATATAATCAGGAGCTAATTTCAATAGCAGAAAAAGCTCTCTTAAAAATTCATGAAGGCAAGAAAATATACTGGTATTTTTATCAGTTATTTATGCAATTTTTTGGGTCACCACATAGTACAGTACTTAAATATAATAGAGCTATATCTAGAATGTGTGTGTATGTGTAAAAACTATAAATCATTGCATATATAGATGAACAGACTCTAAGAATGGAGCGGGGGTGTACACACAGACCAAAGAGCTGCACCTTTTGTTTTAACATATAAGCAACCAAGTTTGCTTATTTTGCTCTTGGTTTTCTTCATGCCATGTCCTATTCCAACTCCTGCCCCACTAGGGCGACCAGATCACAAGAATGAAATATTAGGACACACTGGTCAAGCGAGAGAGGGGACAGACAGACACAGGTGCACAGCCCCGACCGGAGGCAGAGACACACTGGTCCGCCTGGCCCTGTGCTACCACCATGCCCCCTCCTGTTGAGGGTGGGCCCATGCTGCACCACAGAGCTCCCCTGCCCAGTGCCCCCTGGATCTACTATGCCCAGAGCCCCCCACAACCCTTCCACCACAAATGCACAGTGCTGTGCACACACACCCCGCCCAGCGCCCTCCGCCCACAGCCCCACCACAGCTGCCCAGCACCCCACACAGAACCCCCCTCTTGCTAGTTTCCCAATACACACAGATTTCCCCTCCCTCCGTTCCTTCCTCCCTTCCTCCAAGTGCATTTCCCCACAGCCCCACCACCACACCTACACAACACCTCACACAGACCCACACTGCCCAGTGTCCTGACACACACATCTTGCCCACTGCCCAGCACCCCCCAACAGGCCCCCACTCTCTAGCAGCCCAAAACACACAAACCTTCCCCACAGCCCAGCGCCTTCCACACCCTCACAACCCAGCACCCCACACACACCTCCCAGACTCTCACTCCATCACGCCGTGCCCCCTTCCCTGGCCACACTCACCAGCCCTGGGAAAAGCACCAATGGAAGCTGCCGGAGCCACAAAGTGGGGCTTGCAGGCATCGTCAGCACACAGAGCCCCTCTTCCCCCGCCAAAAGCCAGAGGGACCTGCCAGGAGGTGAGATGGGGAGTCCCAGAGGCAGGGCCGGTGCAACCATTTAGGCGACCTAGGTGGTCACCTAGGGTGCTGGCATTTGAGGGGCGCCATTTTCTTCGGCAGCAACCACGGCGGCTGGGTCTTCGGCCGCCCCGGTCGCCACCGGCATTTAGGTGGAGGGAGCTGGGGCAGGGTAGCACGGGGAGGGCCGCTTGCAGCAAGTAAGAGAGGGGGGTGGCATGCAGAGGAACTCCCTGCCCCAGCTCACCCCTGCCCCGCCTCCTTCCTGAGTACGCTGTGGCTGCTTCACTTCTCCCGCCTCCCAGGCTTGCGGCGCCTAAGCTGATTGGCACCGCAAGCGTGGGAGGCGAGAGAAGTGAAGCGGCCATGGCGTGCTTGGGGTGCTTGTGCTCGGAGCAGGGGTGAGCTGGGGCAGGATGAGTGCCTTAGGGCAGAGGATGGGGAACTGCCGCAAGGGGGGTGCTTCAGGGCAGAGGAGGGTAGCTGCCACAGGGGGGCTCCTCAGGATGGGGGTTTGAGGGGGGGCGCAAGGTGGAAGTTTCACCTAGGGCGTGAAACATCCTTGCACTGGCCCTGCCCAGTGGTGCTCACCTCGGGCGGCTCTCATCCCAGGAAGCATTCGGCAGGCTAGTCCCTCTGGCTCCTAGGGTCGCGGGGTGGGTCGATGGGGGGGCAGAGGGCTTTCTGTCCACTCCCGGCGCCTGTAAGCCCCACTCCTGCAGCATGTGGCTCTCCTGCTGGCAGGCGGGTGCCAGGAGCTGCCCCAGGAAGCGGTGAGCAGAGGCGCCGCTGCTGCAGTGCCCTGGCTGCAGCCCAGACAGTCCCCGATATTGGGACAAAGGGCAATGTAAGGTCAGGACGCAGGACAAGTCCCCTAAAATCGGGACTGTCCCAATAATATCAGGATGTCTGGTCACCCTATCCCCGCTGCCACAAAATAAACACACTACATTGCATGTATGGTAAAGGGGTCTCTCCGCAAGTTTATTTGAGATTAAATTCAACTGAATTCCAACTCATTCACGGTTTACTTGGCTACCTAGTTGCTACAAGTGCTCATTCCAAAACCAAGCCCTAAAGGTCCCAAGGCATAGCCATGTCCACCTAACAAATGGGAGGTATTATCTCCGCACCACATATCCTATCTAGCCTTATATATGTGAAAGGAATTGGATGTTCTGAAGGTGGAGGAATAGAATATCTGTGTTACAATACTGAGTTCTCCTCCATCCCCAAGAATCCCTCTGTCTCTCTGCTGCTCTTACCACCATCTCCACACACTTCAGAATACCATTGTTGCTAACTCTTGTGATTTTATTGTGATTCCTGTGGTATTCCTTTTTCTTAAAGCCCAACCTTCCGGAGTCATGTGAATACTAGAGAATCTCAGTTAGCAGTGGGGCATACTCACGATTTTTCAGTGCTTGTGGTTGGCCATAATGAAATATCCATTCTGAGCCTTCCTCATGAATAGCTGCCCCACTGAATGCCTCCTGTAAGGCACTGAGTGCCTGCAACTATGCTGAAATCAGGACTTGCTTGGTATCTTGCAAGACTGGCTTCTTTCTATGTAATCAACCACGGAGGCCCTACCACAGAAACAAGAGTGATTAACACATTTCCCCACCATACCAGCTACTTGACCAACACATTCTTGTATCTAAACCTTAATGTTACCAATAAAAACATCAGCCCTGTGTCCAACAGGTGTTCACTACTCTTCCTAATCAGCTCAGGCCTCCCATATACTGTTTGCCTGTGTGTCAAAACCCATCCTATAACACAGAGGGAGAGACTGGCTTTTCTCTGTCCCCTTAGTGCTTATTCCCCACACAGACCCAAAAGCCATGGATATCAGTCCAAGTGCCCCGGTAAGGCAATTGCCTCACTCTCCTTGCTGGAGATTGTTACCATGTGCCTTTGCATCAGGAAATGGGAGGGAAAAGTGAGGCCCAACAAACACTGCCCCCTATCAGGGAACTGCCATTTTTACATAGAATCAGAATGTTTATTAATAAACTTGGTTTAACAACAAAGGTCAAAATGCTGAAAACTGGGTGCCTACGTCCTATTGGAATATGCAGGTGCACAGCACCTCTGAAAATCAGGATGTTTTTATTCAGGTGCCAAAATATGACTTCAGCGTCTTGCACCAATCACATGCCTTTGATAATTTGGGGCAGGATTTCTAGTTCCTCAATCATTTGCAGATGAGAGCAGAAACACTGTCAGACTATTGGGCATTCCAGGTGTCACTGAATGCTAACACGATACAATCTGGTTTTAAATCATCTCTGTGGGGACATTCTGATATTCTCAAAAGGACGCTAAAACATTAGGGGGTAGAGTATTTTCATTTTTTCTTTGGTCTGCTTTAACATACCCTAAAGCTTAGTAGACTGGAATGCTTATTATTTTTATGCTCATTTGTTTGACACAGCTATTATAAAATTAATGTTTCAATAAATGAGTATCATTCTCATTAAATATTTCTAAGGTGATCCTGAAAAGATTAGCAGTTTAACTAAAGACAGAATTAAACAACCAGATCTAAAGAAAACAGCCTTGTTTATTCAAAATCACTTTCTCAAATTACTTTCCACTACAAGCCATATTAATTGTTCAGGACCTATAGCACATGCTTCAATGAAAATAAATTACTTTATTTCTATTACACCACCAATGGCTGTGTAACTTAATTTCATTAGCTTGAACCTGTTGAGAGTATTCAGATTTCCATAGCAGGACGCACTGGAAATGAAAAGATGCTTTCGATTCTCAATTAACAGAATCGTTCCCTTTCAACTGAAATGAATGTTATTGAAACCAATTAGCATAGACTGGAAAATCTCTCATTAATGAGGGGAGTGTGGGTGAGTAAACAGCAATGAAAAGATGAAATTAGAGAAGAGCCTCTTCTTGTTGGCCTGAATAATTACATGCTTAGTTGCCTAATTGTCTGGTGAAAAGCATTGCAGTGATAGTAACAGATTGCCATGTTCATTAGGCTGCAAAAGGCCACCTGCTGCTGAGGCTCATTTTCCTGCAGTCTATATACACGTGTTTATCCCAGGGGATTGATATTTGGACACAACACTAGCTGTGAAAAGCAAATGAGCTTGCCAATATGCTGCAATATTGTGTCCTTTATGCCAAGATACAGAAGCTTAATATGTCAAATATAATGAATAAAACCAACAGTGATAACGAAGTTTATGAGGAAACTGACCTTATAACGTGTCCCAGTGTAGAACTCTAAAGTGTGTAGATATTGGTCTTTCAATACAGATGTTCCTTTCTGGCCTGAACTGCTCCAAATTATATAGAACAAAAGATAAATTACAACTGTTGTGGCCTATGCAATTTTTTTAGACAATGGCATAATGAAAGCATACAATGTAACTGTTAAAATTGGAAACAAATGTTAAATACTGAATGCTAAGAAGTGTTCATGAAAAACAGCATTATTCATATTTGCTCTGCTGTGGTAATAAACATCAAAGAACTGAGGCCTCTTTCTGCAAGCCCTTCTTCAGATCACTTCATGTCTTATAACTGGTATTTTTATGGGTCTTTTAACTTTAGTTTTATTGTGCAGTGTCAGATGCACACAAAAGTCACCATCAGTGCAAAGTACTGGACTTGTTCTTCTCTGTGCATTCGATGGCTGTTAGCATTGATAGGATTACTATTAACATCAAGGCACGAATAGAGCTTCCTACAGGAGTACAGCATGTAAACAACATCCAAAGTAGGGTGGATTTCAAAAGTGAAGGCAAAATTCTGCATGCAAAATTAGAGTCCACAGTTAACCTCTAATTTTGCATGCCTAATTTTGCCTCTATTACCATTTCCTCAAAGCAAAGGGAGTTTGAATTGCACCTGCAAAATGACAGGCTATCTTGAGATCCCTTTGAAAATTTGACCATCTGTATATTATATATTGCAAGTTATTGCTGAAATGTTGTAGGGCAGTGAAAGTATAAGTGTGACACTCGGGTATAAAATGAAAGCAATTTGTGAGTGCTATATCTATCGCACTGTGACATTTCAGTTTCTCAGACTGAGTTATTGAACATGCTGTGTTTGAACACTGCAAAATAAGAACTGAAAAAGGTGACTAAAGACACTTTTTTGTATTTGGAAATTTTGGCCCTGATTAAGGAAAACATCCTTATTAGGGACAGCACTTAAGCAAATGCTTAAGTCCCATTGAAGTCAATGTGTGCAATTCTAACTTGTATGATTTGAAAGCCATCACTGGTGCTACAACACAAGCAGTGAAATCCAGTCCTCCTTGAAGTTACTGGAAACATTCCCATTGATTTCAGTGGGACCTGGGTTTCACTCAATATACTACCATTTGAATCTGACCTCTAGTATGTCTACACTGCAGTTTGGAGCTGAAGTGAACAAGTCTCCCAGCCTAGATCTGTAGTCTTGGACTAATAGGACTCCTGCTAACACTCTAAAAATAGCTGTCCAGGCAGCTTTGAAGTTGCTGCTTCGGCTCTGAAGCCCAGCCCCCCACTCTCTTCCCTAGGCTTCAGAGCATGAGATGCAGCCCAA
Organism: Gopherus flavomarginatus; assembly: GCF_025201925.1. Classification (NCBI taxonomy): domain Eukaryota; kingdom Metazoa; phylum Chordata; order Testudines; family Testudinidae; genus Gopherus; species Gopherus flavomarginatus. The sequence continues at coordinate 90,970,525 of NC_066624.1, forward strand.
GCTGCAAGGTCAAAGCACTGTCTACATAGCTATTTTTAGATTGTTAGCACAAGCCCTGCTAACCCGAGTCTGTTGAACCCAGGGGCTGGAGCCAAGAGCTTGCTCTCATGGACTCCAAAATGCTGTGTAGACATACCCTATGGCTCTCAGGATAAGGGGCAGGGTTGTTAGATAGTGCAATAGGAAGATTAACCAGGGCCAAATCACTTGGAAAATACAATTGCTAATCATCTACTAATCTGTATATTATTACCATGTCTAATCATTAAATATTATAACCAGTTTTCAAAAAAAAAAAAAGAAAAAAAAAAGGTTGGGCTTGCCCATAGGAAATCACTTTCAAGTGAACACATTTACAATTCAACAGAAAGAATGAGCAACAAAATAATCAGAAGAAAACATTCTTGTGGTGAGATTGCCAGCAGCAGGCCCTGTCTTCGGTCCAGACACAGCATTACGAGCGACTTCAAAATCATACGCATCAATCCTGCACGGACTCCATTTTTCTAAGTCTTTCCAATCCAAAAGTCTCTCTAACCCCATTTTTCTGTTCTTATTTCCCAATATTTGAATATGTTATGCACAGATCAGACAACTGAGCATAAGAAATTGGACTGAATTAGCTAGGCCACTCAACAGTGGTTTTATGTTTCAAAGCTACTAGTGTGAGTTTCATATTCATACATTATAATACTGCAAATATAATCTCTACTCTGTGTCTGACTTTGAAAGTATTAACTAAATGTTTAACCTGGTGTTCTCCTATATATTGCAAAGTCAAATCTTGATCCTGAGAGCTGTAGAGCACCCTCAACTTCCAGCTGGCCTCAACAGAAGTAACAGGTGCTTGGTAGTTCCTTGCAGCTCTCTTCATCAGATCCAAAATCTGTCACATTAACATTTAACAAGCATTTTTAGCTTGTTACATAGAAAGCTATTTATTGTCAGTTGCAGGCCTGATGTGTACATTTAAACTGATAAATGGCAGACCATGTCTCATCTAAATTATACATTGAATTGACATTTTCTTGTTGAAAGTTCTCAGTGCACAATCAGCTACCCCATTGTTCTATGATGGGAAATGGAGCCACAAGTCCATAATATGGGAAGAAGACAGGACTCCAACCCAAATTAGCTCTTTTCACCCAGAGAAATACACAAAATGATGATTTTTTACGTTAGATGAATAAGCTGTCTCAGGGTGTTTTGGTTATGCTATCAGAATTTCTGATTAAAGAGCCCACAAACTTATTAATAATTTTGATATGGGAAATTCTTCCATAAGAATGAACCATGTCTGTAGTGAATTGAACATATGCTGTTATAAACATTCTATTTTTCCATTTTTCCACTCCTTTCTGCCTGAAGCTACATAGTGAATGTGCGAAGAAAAGTTTCCTTATGTTTCCAATATATCTCTAGTAATTAATAGCATGCAGGATCATGACCCAGGCAGGACTGAGTCTAGCATTCTCGGTGGTTTTTATTATCCATTTGCACTAATCACCCAATCTTTAAGGGATTGGTTTTAATCACCCGGGCACATACAGACTCAACATGTACCCTTTGCTCTTTCACCCAGAGATATGCACTGATGCCAACCATGGCAGCAGCTTCCGAGGCAGCATTAGGATCAACAGCTTGAGAACCAAGTAAAGAAGGAACAGTTCTCGTAATCAGTGGGCCAAATCCTGAACTCCTTACTGACCTCTTAACAAGCAAAACTCTCTATGAAGTCAACAACTTCATAGGGCTAAATTTTGAAAATAGCTGATTGCTATCAACTTACCCAGTGAGAAAGACAGTGAGTCTGGCTCTATCTCATGCCAGTGAAAGTCAGGAGTAATTCCATTTATTAAGTCAAACTGTATGTGAGATCAGAGCCAGGCCTGTAATATATTGTTGAAAAATGCATCAAATTTTATGACCTGGCCCTGAAAGCCTCCTGTGAGGGATTGTATTGAGCACTCTCAGTGCCCATATTTTTCAATGGGTATTTAGGGTGCTCAGCAACTCTCAGGTAAGGCTCTTAGTCCAAGTGCCAGTTCATGAAATACCTATTTTAGCTCTTTATACCATAAACCATCTCCACCATGCAGAAAAAATAGGAGAGGAGGTCTACATACACAAGCAAAACATCTTAATATTACCCCTCATTTTTAAGCTATAAATCCTGACGGAACTATGCCTTGTTTTCTGACTATGCTGCCAGATTAAACTGTTGAATATATCCAGAGTTTAAAGTTTGATTTTTAGAGACAATTCTGGGAACAATCCCAATGTTTTGGATGCTTTTGCGGGTGCACTGAGTTCTTTTCTGCATATTTGACAGGCAGTTAGCTCCTCTGGGAATGAATCTGGAGAACACGGCCCCACTATCTCAAAGCTTCTTTCCATTCTTCAGTCACTTACACATCAACAATAAACTAGAAACCTGGCACTGTTTAGTGTGTCTCTGGCTGAGAATTAAGTAAAATGGCAATGAGCTCAAACTGATTGAGTCTCATGCTAAACTCTTCTTACCAACCAACTCCCAGACCCTATTGCTTTCATAAGAAAATGATTTACAGTTGTACCTTGAGACAATTCTCCTTGCTAAGGAAGAGTTTTTTATCATATTGATGGAGAAAATAAAAGCACCATGCTCTCCTGAATGATTTTTATGGTTTTTACAGATTTTACTCAATGAAACTCCACAGGTGATTAAATTATTTAGGCTAGGGTCCAACTGGTTAAATAATACAATTGACTAAATTAATTACTAAAATCAGTTTTACAGCAGATTAGGATAATTTATTAGATAGTTTATTAGATTTTTTTTCCTAATAGTTTAATCCGATTTATGTAGAGAGATGACTATAAATGTTTGTTTATGGGTAACTAATGGCAAATGCAAACTTAATGAGATGTTTCACTCCATATGAAGTAAACTCCATATAACACAGTTAATATTTAAAACATAATTAAAGCTTTTTCCAAGCAATCTGAATAAATTATTAGGGAAAAAGAAGTTGGATATCCTTTGCCTTAAAACTGAATGAATTCATGAGGCATAGGCAGCAGTATATACTTCATTATTCTGAGGTACTTCCATCCTTACAATTTAATTGTAAATCACTATTAAACTATAATATTCAAACTAATGCATTTTGCTGGTCTGAAGAAAGATATTTTTGACGTTCTTTCAATGGGACAAATATTACTACACGAAACAAGTGCACATCCAATGTAATGTAAAATATTGCTCCTTCAGAACTATCCCTTTTGCATTCTGTGCACAGAAAAGGAAACTTAGGCTGAAATCCTGACCTCAAAATAGATAGGAATTTCACCATTGACTTCAATATCACCTTTAGCATTTTGTTTCCTTTCACATAAAAAACAGGCTTATGGCAATAAATCCTTAATCATTCAAGTAGCCAATGCCCAGATGAGGAGGACCAATGAATTAACAGGACTCCTTGTGTGAATAAGATTGGATCCCTTTTTTTTGTTATCAAATCCCATTGGAGTCAATGAAACCACTCCCATTGACTTCAGTGGGATCGGGCCATCTAGAAGCGAAGTAAAACTGGAAGAAAAATGTTAACATCTGACATTTTTTCAAAGGAAAAAGAGACAAATTGTTCACTGAAATTTTGGCCAAAAAGTTCCCATTTTTCAGCCAGCTCCATAGCAAAGGAATGTCAGTACATATGTTCACACAATTTGATGCTTGTTTTAGAAATAAATGGGTCAGAAAGTCTTCAGCACATTTACCCCCCACCCCAAAATTGTAGTATTTTTAAAAAAGTATGTGTTCAGATAAGGTGGGGAATATCAAATAAGCAAATAAAATGAATTGCTTTGTTTAATATGAATACAGTACAGTTTTCGATACATTAGGGGCCAGATTCTCCACTGGCAAAAATTCCCATAGCCCCAAGGCTTCAGTGAAGCTGTGCTAATTTACCCCAGCTGATGAATCTGACAAGAAATTTCAGCACAGAAAGATTTTCAGTTCTGAAACATTGTATTTTATTGTGTCAAATGTATTATGGTGAAAGGACAAGACTTGCTGACAATAGTATCCTACCTGGGAAATTACATTGTTAACTGGACACTGGGATTCTTAAGTAACACTGTTTTGTAGGGCTTCTTTTGTTTGGGTGATTTTTAACTGTGTAAAAATGATAGCTTGATTTTTCTATCATCTCTTGGAAAAATTAAACAGCTGGAGTATATCTGAGCTTATGATTAGTGTATAAAGTACTAAGGATTTGAAAGCTATTGTAAAATGAAAGAATGGTCATGTGCTCATTTTCCAGAAGGTGGAAGCTGCATCTTCCTTTCATCAGCAATTGCTGTCACCTATCCTAAAAGCAGTAACAACCTCGGTTGCTAAGACAGCCGTGTACCTGCTCTCCCAGGGTACATCTACACTACAGGATTATTCCGATTTTACATAAACCGGTTTTGTAAAACAGATTGTAGAAAGTTGAGTACACGTGGCCACACTAAGCACATTAATTCGGTTGTGTGCGTCCATGGTCCGAGGCTAGCATCGATTTCCGGAGCGTTGCACTGTGGGTAGCTATTCCGTAGCTATCCCATAGTTCCCGCAGTCTCCCCCGCCGCTTGGAATTCTGGGTTGAGAACCCAGTGCCTGATGGGGCAAAAATCATTGTCGCAGGTGGTTCTGGGTGAATGTCATCACTCAATCCTTCCTCTGGGAAAGCAACGGCAGACAATCATTTCGCGCCCTTTTCCCCTGGATTGCCCTGGCAGACGCCATAGCATGGCAACCATGGAGCCCATTCAGCTTTTTTTTTTTACTGTCACCATATGTCTACCTGATGCCGCTGACAGAGGCGATACTGCAGCGCTGCACAGCCATAGCCCCAAGGCTTCAGTGAAGCTGTGCTAATTTACCCCAGCTGATGAATCTGACAAGAAATTTCAGCACAGAAAGATTTTCAGTTCTGAAACATTGTATTTTATTGTGTCAAATGTATTATGGTGAAAGGACAAGACTTGCTGACAATAGTATCCTACCTGGGAAATTACATTGTTAAAAAAAAGCATTCACTTGCTTTTGCATGATAGCAGAGACGGTTATCAGTCATTCTGTACTGTCTGCTACCATTGTAAATTGGCAACGAGATGACGGTTATATGTCGTTCTGTATTGTCTGCTGCTGTCATGGGTATCCCTGGCTGAGGTCGGCTGGGGGCACAAAGGCAAAAATGGGAATGACTCCCCGAGTCAATCCCTCCTTTATGGTATCTAAAAATAGAGTCAGTCCTGCCTAGAATATGGGGCATGTGTACTAGAGAACCAGTGTATCAGAGAGCACAGCTGCTCTATGTCAGATCCCGCAGAAATGACGAGCTGCATGTCATTCACAGGGGGTGCCCCTGCAACAACCCCATCCGTTGCTTCCCTCCTCCCCAACCTTCCTGGGCTACCGTGGCAGTGTATCCTCCATTTGTGTCATGAAGTTATAAAGAATGCAGGAATAAGAAACAGTGACTTGTTAGTGAGATAAAATGAGGGGGAGGCAGCCGCCCGCTGCTATGACAGTCCAGGCAGAACATTAAGCGGTGTGGGGGAGAGGAGCCCAGCATCCCGCTGCTATGACAGTCCAGGCAGAACTTTAAGCGGTGTGGGGGAGAGGAGCCCAGCATCCCGCTGCTATGACAGTCCAGACAGGACATTAAGCGGTGCGGGGGAGAGGAGGCCAGCCTCCCGCTGCTATGATAATCCAGGCAGTACAGAATCTTTTCTCTACACAGGAAAGGGAGGGGGCTGATGGAGCTCAGCCCCCAGTTGCTATGATGAGGACGGTTACCAGCCATTCTGTACCATTTACTGGGAATGACCGGGAATCATTCCTATTTTTACCCGGGCGCCCCCAGCCAGCCTCACCTGAGGCCAGCCAGGAGCACTCATGGGCTGATGACAAGGACGGCTAGCAGTCCTACTGCACCATCTGCCACCGAGGAGGGGAGAGGAGCGGATATTGCTCTTCACTGCCACAGCATCGTGTCTACCAGCAGCATTCAGTAGACATAGGGTGACATTGAAAGAAGTCAAGAAATGATTTCTTTCCCTTTTCTTTCACGTGGGGGGGAGGGAGTAAATTGTCGAGCTATACCTTGAACCATGCTGGATAATGTGTTTGAACCTACAGGCATTGGGAGCTCAGCCAAGAATGTAAATATTTTTTGGAGACTGCTGTGGACTGTGGGATAGCTGGAGTCCTCAGTACCCCCTCCGTCCCTCCATGAGCGTCCATTTCATTCTTTGGCTTTCTATTACGCTTGTCATGCAGCACTGTGTAGCCTGGAGATTTTTTTCAAACGCATTGGCATTTCGTCTGCTGTAATGGAGCTCTGATAGAACAGATTTGTCCCCCCATACAGTGATCAGATCCAGTATCTCCCGTACGGTCCATGCTGGAGCTCTTTTTGGATTTGGGACTGCATTGCCACCCATGCTGATCAGAGCTCCACGCTGGGCAAACAGGAAATGAAATTCAAAAGTTCGTGGGGATTTTCCTATTTACCTGGCCACTGCATCCGAGTTCAGATTGCTGTCCAGAGTGGTCACAGTGGTGCACTGTGGGATACCGCCCGGAGGCCAATACCGTCGATTTGCGGCCACACTAACCCTAATCCGATATGGTAATATCGATTTTAGCGCTACTCCTCTCGTTGGGGAGGAGTACAGAAACCCATTTAAAGAGCCCTTTATATCAATATAAAGGGCCTCATTGTGTGGACGGGTACAGCGTTAAATCGGTTTAACGCTGCTAAAATCGGTTTAAACGCATAGTGTAGACCAGGCCCCAGTTGGAAAAAGAGATAAAGGTAGCTAAAGAGGGTGAAAGGTAAAATAATTACATCATAATTAATTGTAATCAATCATCACACTGTACCTGTAGCTCAACATAATTATTTTCCTTTAGGTACAGAAGGTCAAGATAGAAGCATAATTATCTGCACCTATTTAGGTGATAATTCTAATGTAATTAATGTTCTAAAGCATGAAAACAAGACGTTCTAGGCTCCATAAAATGTTCGTGCTGGAGATAACGGAAGTTGTCATAGATTTAGTTATTTCACTGCTGGCACCCTATCTTACACTCCTAACTCAGACTACACTCCCACTGGTTTGGATGGTAGTTGTCCCTTGCTTGGAACTGCAGCATTGGGCCCCAAGAGTGTGAGGGAACAAAATGTTGGGAAGAATTTTTAATGCTATTGTTTGATGAGTGCTCTATAATAGATAAAGTGCCAGTAGATGGTGCTCAAGAATATGTAGCATAGTTCCTAGTTTTTGTAGAACTAACTTCTTCTTCTGCCCTGCAAATGGCTTCCTCTGTCTGCTCTTTATATCAGCTCTTAACAGCAACAGGAGTTCATTATGCTGGTATCAGTTTTTAACAGAAACAGGCACTGGTGTATTGAGCTTAGCAAAATGTAATGTACATTTCCTTTTAAGTGTGTATGTTTTTAGAATAACTGTATCTGCTTTAATTACGGTCAGGAAGGGTAGTTGGTTGGCTTTTAAGGTCAGCAGCAGCAGTCTTCTGGCTGTTTAGCGCTTATCATGCTTGCATTTGCGCTTGCCCCTTGTTCCAATCTTGGTACCAGCCCTGCTCCTGCTTCTACTCTGATCTGCTCCAGTCCCATTTTCCCCTCAGCTACTCTCTCTGCAATACTGATCCTCAGCTCTGCCTCTAACCTACAAGTCTAGTTGACCCTCCACTCTGGCATTCATCTTCTGTCTCTTTGGCACTGACACTAGGTTAGATTCCAGAATCTACCCACCTTCATGGAGAACCTAATTGGAAAAGATCCTGAAGGTGCAAGGATCCAGTGCCTAAGACCCAACTCCAGGGGGACTCAGAAGCCCTTGTGGACATCTGAAGATTTCCATATCAGTGGACTCCTTATGTGTACCCTGAAAGTGATGGACTTGACTGTGAGACCCAGACTGAGGGCTGAGTCACTAAAAGGACTGCACGTGCACACGCACACACATACACACACACACACACACACAGGGAGTCTATAGTGAGAAAGGTGAACACCCAGGAGGAAGACAACCAGCCACACACCTAGTACCCATAGACAGCATTGCCAGTGAGTGTTCCTTTTCATACGCAGCCATTAGGGTTCCCTTTAATTTCAAGAAACAGTTTGCTGAAGTCATTAGTCTGAGACACAGGTTACTAGTGACAACTTCATAGCTTCCCTGGACTATTTTACTGTTTTTTAAAAAAAAGGTTCTGCTATGAAGAGTCACTATGAATTTGGTTGCAGAGCTATATGACACGGGGATGCCATACTCAGCAAGGCTAAATACTGGCAATTCAAGGTCCCAGGCACACTATGACACACTGTGCCATGGCTTGTCCCCCAGGATGCCACACACCTGAAGTGGTGATAGTAGGGAGGTGGACTTCTCAGCCAGAGAGACAGAAGCAGTGGGATGGGAGGGTTCTTCCTGCCCCCACTCACTCCAGTTTGGCAGCAGGGCCCCCTCTTTGCCCTCCCCCTAAAAGGAGGTTCCACCTGTTACTTATCCCAGGAATAATAATAAGAGATACCAATCTCCTAGAATTGGAAGGGACCTTGAAAGGTCATTGAGTCCAGCCCCCTGCCTTCACTAGCAGGATCAATTTTTGCCCCAGATCCCTAAGTGGCCCCCTCAAGGGTTGAACTCACAACTCTGGGTTTAGCAGGCTAATGCTCAAACCACTGAGCTCTCCCACCCCCTTAGCCCTCTGTTACTGAGCAGAACTTTATTACAGTAAGACTAAAACAATTTCTTACAGTAACTTCTCCTGATGCCTCTTTAACTTCCTTGGGCAGGATTGTCCTGTCTGTACAGAGGTCTTCCCATCGTCAATTTGCTCTGAATCTCCTTTAGGCTTCTCTGTCTGTCCAACAGCTAACCCAATAATGGGGAAAATGTCTTTCAGCCATGTGGAAAGGTCCAGTTGTCTTAGCACCTATGGCCCCAACGGCTAAGTCTCTCTTCTTTACTTCCAGGTCAGATTTCCAAACCCCCATTGATGGTCTTATATCCCAGAATGGTGTGGCTGTTTCTCATTGTCAGCAAGATATGAGCTATGATAAACAGGTCTCCCGTAATGGTCCAGTTTGGAACTGTATCTCCCATTTTAACTTTCTTCTTAAAAAAAAACACTTGATTTTAAGATTGTTTTAACCATTCTTCTAGGCATGAATCAGTGCTTGGCCATAGGTTTGGGAACAGGGATACAAAAGGCCGTGGATGGAGGATACACTGTGTCTGGATGAACTTTATTCTTGGACATGGGTCTAGGGGCTCCTTCACAACTGAACCTGTTCTTTTCTGACACTGGGAGTTGTGATTTCAGGACCACAGCTTAATGACTTCCAGTGTATATTTTAAGCGGCCTTAACCTTATGCAGGGATTATGGGATGCTAGGTAACAACAATGCAGTTTCAGTTAATGCCGTAGAAATTGCACCTTCTGCCTTTATCCAGTTTCTATTATTTCGTGTTTTATTTCCACACGGTCCAAAATGGCAATAGGAATGACTGCTCATGTCTATGGACAGACAATGGCATGTAGAAGATTACATCCATGACATTAAAATGGGTGCACACATGTGCAACTATTTCCTCACTGTGCAAAAGCAAGAGTATAAGCAAGAGCTATAATTACTGTTCTACACATTGTGACAGGGTCAGGCCAGATGGCTACAAGAGAGTGGTTGAAGGTAAATACATTAGCCCCAGGTTAAGCAGCTCCCTTTTCCCTGGATAAGATAACAGGGACTATTCCAGAACACTCAGGAACTTTCTAGAACTAATTAAGGCAGGCAGGCTAATTAGGACACCTGTAGCCAATTGGGAAGTTACTAGAATTAATTAAGGCTAATCAGGACACCTGGTATATAAAAAGGCTCTCACTTCGGGGGGGGGAGGGCACTAGGAGTGAGAGGATGTGCTGCTGGAGGACCGAGGAGTACAAACATTAACAGACATCAAGAGGAAGGTCCTGTGGTGAGGACAAAGAAGGTGTTGAGAGAAGGGGCCATGGGGAAGTAGCCCAGGGAATTGTAGCTGTTCCAGAAGGCACTCTAGACAGCTGCAGTTCACAGGGCCCTGGGCTGGAGCCCTGGGTAGAGGGTGGGCCTGGGTTCCCCGCAAAACCTCCTAACTCCTGATCCAACACAGGAAGATCTCTGAGGCTAGCAAAATCTGCCAATAAGTGCAGGACCCACCAAGGTAGAGGAGGAACTTTATAACAACATGTACTATTCCATGGAAAGGTAGCTATCCCAAAGAGAACATATCATTTTATTTGTTTTTCTTGATGTTTCTATTTCATGTATAGCTACATTTGTAAGTTTGAATTATTAACTGTAGCAAGATTTATGAATTTTTATTAGTTGGAGCCAGGGCCGGTGCAAGGAAGTTTCGCCTAGGGGCGCAAAACTTCCACCTTGCACCCCCCCCCCATGGCAGCTAACTCAGTCCCCCACCTGGGGAGTCCCCCCTGCAGCAGCTACCCCCCCCACCACGACAGCTAACCTCTCTCCCCCATCCCTCCACAGCAACTAACCCCACCCAGGGAGACTCCCCCTGTCCCCCTATGGCAGCTAACCCTGCCTGGGGAGACTTCCCCCTGCCACGGCAGCTAACCCTGCCTGGGTAGCCCGCCCCAGCTCACCTGGGCTCCGCCTCCTCCACTGAGCACACGGTGTCACTCTAATTCTCCTCCCCACCCAGGCTTGCGGCGCTGATTGGAGGAGACTTAGAGCTGGGCTGTGTGCTCAGCGGAGGAGGCAGAGTGGAGGTAAGCTGGGGTGGGGAGCTGTTCCCCTGTGTGCCCCCATTACTGCAGGTAGCCCTCCCCGCGTGTGCCCCCCCACCCAGCTCCCCTCCACTCTACTTCCTCGCCTGAGGGGACTTTTATGCACCCCCAACCACTAGGCGCCCTAGGCAGCCGCCTAGTTTGCCTAAATGGTTGCACTGGCCCTGATTGTAGCAGCTTTAGACTTTACTTGCTACGATACCTGATTTCCTTTTATAAGAAATAGATTAAAAGGAATGATCCCTTCAGGTACATCGAGTGATGGTGTGGGGATATTTACATCCAGGGCTGTCCTTAGGCATATTTAACATATGTGTCTCTGTACGGCACCTGAAAATTTGGGGCACCGTTCCTCTCGCATCTCTGGCCCCTCCCCCACACTGAGCCAGTGGGCTTCTCCCCGACCCCAACCCTGCTCCCTCCCTCACTCGCTCCTCAGCCAGCCAGCTGAGGGCTCCAGCCTCTGGCTCTGCCACTGCAGCCCCGGGGAGCCCAGAGCAGCGTGGCCAGTCACTGGTAGCGTGGCAGCCTGGCCCACCATCACCCAGACCAGAGTCCCACCCTGGACACTGCCTGCCTGCGCCACTCAGTCTCTGGCAGGGGCTGGGCGGGGACCAGGCCAGGAAGAGCAAAATTTCCACTTCAGTCAGCCAGGGGGTGGGGGAAAGCCAGGCCAAGCCGGGGAGGGAGGGAGGGAGCGGGAGACTTAAAGTGACAGTGCGTTCTCTGTATCTCACACTTCCCTCTCTCTCTCTCTCTCTCACACACACACACACACACACACACACACACAGACTGGCTCGCACACCCACATACACTCTGCCTTGCATGAGTCACAGTCCCCCAACACAGATTGTCACACACACTGGATCTCTCTGTGTATCTCTCACATACACTGTCTCTCTCACACACACACACACACACACACACACACTTGTATTATTGGTGGTGTTATTACTGCTTGGTACTTCCTGTCAAAATGCTCCTGGTGAGTCAGGAATGGCTAGGGGTGCAGGAGGGCTGTGGGCTCTGGCAAGATGTAGCCCCCATGTGACAGCGCAAAGTCTGCCTTGAGCCACTGCTGCAGCGTCTGCTGCATATGAAGCTCAGTGTGTCAGCAATGGAGTGGGAGGGTTCTGGGGGTCTGCAGTTGGGGGTGGTGGCTGTGCCCCCTCGAAACACTGGGGTCAGCGGTGCTGACTGGGGTCCACCTTCAGTGGAGCATGGAGCACCAGTTTAATAATACTGCGTGGGGCCCCATAAATACTAAGGACAGCCCTGCTTACATCCATCGATCTAGATACTTATGTCGCCCCCTCCCCATCACCATAGTATCTCTGCTGCATTTCTTCTGTGAATAAATTGAGATCTCTGGAGACTAAATCTCTCTATCTAATATCTTTTGCAAGAAATATTTGTTTGCGACAAAAACCATGAGAAATTAAGACATAATGATCAAAACCTAATCCAGGTGCTTGAGGGCTGTCTTCATTAAGAAAAGTAGAATACACACTTTGTTTCTGAAACAACCCATTCAAAAATTAGATATATGTTTAAAATCTGAGGCTGTGATCAGTGTGTAGCAAAGGATGCTAATTTGATTGTACCAATTCCTTTTAATGCAAAGAGTGAATTGTTTTTAGACTGCTGATGATTAATGTGGGTATTGATTAGTTGATCAATAAGGCCACACTGTCTAATTATTGATAATCCCTCTCTAAATGAAAGATCGAGTATAAGGAGTGCTAGTTACAAAGCTCAAAATATAAAGTGATTCAGTGTGAAGCCTGGTAATTGAAAGTCAAACTAATCCCATGAATTAAATCAGAGCAATCCATAACATTTACCTGATAAATCCTTTTGAAAGCTTTATTTAACTTTCAATGCTCTTTCAGAAAATCCCTCTGTATACCTAAAAAGGTGCCACATCTTATGAAGAAAAATCATTTTTGAAAAGACCTACAGCCCATTCCTCGTGTGAGTAATCCCTACTCAAGCAAGCTGTTCAGTTGAAATCAGTGGGACTATTCAGGTATGTCAGGATTTGCAGGATCATGCTTCTTGTCTAAATAATTATCCAAGGAGTACAGTTTTACTTCTTCAGAGTTCACCCTGCTGGGCCTGATGCTGACCTGATTGATCAGTCAATGAAATAGGAGCAAGCCAGAGTGAAAAGAAATCATGGACTTTGAAGTCTTCTCTATTGACATTGGCACAATTCAGATAGGGCTTGCTGCCTGGCCAGGGCAGTGGTAAGAAGGAAAAATAGAGTAGGAAAAATAATCCTTCACAGCAAGCAGGGTGCATCACGGCTCAATCAAGTGTTGTGGGCACATCAATTGGTGTAAGCATCTAAAACCTGGTTGATCCCAAATAGCCTTTCCACTGCCTACAACCGCCTCCCAGAGGAACCCAGACACCCTATCTCTGTGATCCATGCATGATCAACTGCCACAGAACCTTGCCCTTATAGTACATTATTATTAATCATGTTTATTATGGTAGTGCCTAGGGACCAAACATGAATGGGGTCCCATTGCGCTAGGCACAGAACAGAAACAGCATGGTAGACAATCCCTGCCCTGAAGATCTTATAATCTGAAAAAGTAGGACAGAAGAAGGGTAGAGAAAAGGAGTAGGATGCATGAGCAGAGCAATCAGTGTTAGTTCCAAGATTTTTTTTTTCTTTTATATGCCTCCTCATCAGGAGGAAAAGAACAGCAACATATTCAACCTTAGCAGATTCATCGCCTCTTCCTCTGCTGACCTATTACTGCTCAGCCCATACATCACAAATGGTAGGCTAAGGCCATGGAAATCACACCACAGACTTCCTGCTCCCCATTGGTGTTGGTCATTCACACTAGAATGCAGTCTCTTTGTTGCCTGGTGATCTCTATGGTTCCCAGGGACAGAGATAGGATAGAAATGGCAAGATGGCACTCTGCTGCCTCTCTACTGTCCCATTAGCTGTCTGTGATTATGGTTTCCATAAAGGCAGATACAGCCACTCCTCCCATAGATTCCAAAATAGTCAGTCACTAGGATTGATGGAGGTTTGATCTTGGGAGAGCCTAAACTAGGAATGTGGAGTTGAAGCATCCGCCAACATGCCCCAATCTGGTGTGCTAGAATAGGATGGGGAGAGGGGTGAGGAGGTCTCATCTATTCTTAGAGAGAAGGCAGCCACCTCTCCAAGTGTTAACTAAAAAAGACTGTATTAGGTGACATCAGTGGGACTTCAGCACATGGTTCACTGAATAGGGAATGGGTTTAAGTATGTGCTTAAATGCTCTGCTGGATTGGGGATAGAGTGGGTAGTCTTACCTGCAAATTCCCTTGCTTTTCTCACTGCTTGACACAGCTGTATAGAGAAAGTGGGGTTTCATACAATTATTTTAAAACAAAAAAAAGAGTTTAAAAAAATAAATCCACAATTTCAACACTGCCTCTTTGGCTGTGCTATATTTGAATCCATGCTGTGATGCTTCAAGGATGTGCAGAGCTGGCTGAGGAGCAGCCACATCCTCAAAACGCCATAGCCTGGAGTAAAATTAAGATGACTGAAATGTGAGGAACACAATACGATTGACACAATACATAATGGCTCCTTTTGGAGCGAGTTTGAAGTATCAAGTCAGAGTGTAGTGTGTAAGCTTCATTATTTGCACATGATTGACAAATACATCATAATAGTTTTAAGGACATCCTGGAAAACACAGTACTACGGAATGAAACAAAGGTGCCTGAAGGCATGAAGAATACTATGAAGTGACAGAATATGATACAGTGGATCAAATGGAACTGTTATAATTTATTTGGCTTAAATGTGAAATACCAGTGTGTTAGCACATGGATCACCTCTTGCATGATGTACTGTAACCCCGACATTGGACTGATGTGGCTGCTAGATCACTGTGTACTATAAAAACAGATAATGTGTACATCATTGAGCTGTTAGGATACACTCAGAGACCCATTACAATAAATTATGTATTATGGAATTGCTTATAATAATTTGCAATCACTGGTTTAGAAGGTCAGATCCCACAAATCATTTTCCTTCAATACATTTAATTGTACATTTATTGCAAAACATTAGCAGAGCAGAAAGGTTTGGAGACTTAGAAAAAAACTCATGAATGTTGATACATTATCAATCACACAAACAAACCATCTAAAATATTATCAGTTACTAAAATGCAAAGGAAGCTAAGCACAAGCTAGCAGTGGTTGTTCCAGAAAACCAAAATGTGTAAAAACAAACAAACCCTCAACTATTCAAATTCTAGTTCAATGTTCTAAGAGGTCTATTCTCTTCTTTACACATGCTTAAGTCCCATTCATTTGAATTGAATGTAAGGGTGTGTATCAAAGGGTATGTCTACACTGCACTTAAAAATCCATGGCTAGCCCATGTCAGTTGATGAGGGCTCCGGCTAAGGGGTTGTTTAGTCACTATGTAAACATGCCCACCCCATGAGCCCAAGTTAGCTGGTGTGGGCCAGCTGTGGGTGTTTAACTGCAGTGTAGACAAAGCCAGAGAGTAAATCTAGAAAGGCAATATTATGATAATGTAACATCTTACCTTTAAAAGCAGCAAAGAATCCTGTGGCACCTTATAGACTAACAGACGTTTTGGAGCATGAGCTTCCGTGGGTGAATACCCACTTCTTCAGATGCATGTGGTGGAAATATCCAGGGGCAGGTATATATATGCTAGCAAGCAAGCTAGAGATAACGAGGTCAGTTCAATCAGGGAGGATGAGGCCCTGTTCTAGTAGTTGAGGTGTGAAAACCAAGAGAGGAGAAACTGGTTCTGTAGTTGGCAAGCCATTCACAGTCTTTGTTCAATCCTGAGCTGATGGTGTCAAATTTGCAGATAAACTGAAGCTCAGCAGTTTCTCTTTGAAGTCTGGTCCTGAAGTTTTTTTGCTGCAGGATGGCCACCTTAAGGTCTGCTATAGTGTGGCCAGGGAGGTTGAAGTGCTCTCCTACAGGTACTACAATACCCGCACGAGGAAATAAGGAAACAGATCAACAGAGCCAGACGTGTACCCAGAAGCCTCCTACTGCAAGACAAACCCAAGAAAGAAACCAACAGGACTCCACTGGCCATCACATACAGCCCCCAGCTAAAACCTCTCCAACGCATCATCAGGGATCTACAACCCATCCTGGACAACGATCCCACACTTTCACAGGCCTTGGGTGGCAGGCCAGTCCTTGCCCACAGACAACCTGCCAACCTGAAACAGATTCTCACCAGTAACTGCACACCGCACCATAATAACTCTAGCTCAGGAACCAATCCATGCAACAAACCTCGATGCCAACTCTGCCCACATATCTACACCAGCGACACCATCACAGGACCTAACCAGATCAGCCACACCATCACTGGTTCATTCACCTGCACATCCACCAATGTAATATACGCCATCATATGCCAGCAATGCCCCTCTGCTATGTACATCGGCCAAACTGGACAGTCTCTACGGAAAAGGGTAAATGGACACAAATCAGACATTAGGAATGGCAATATACAAAAACCTGTAGGAGAGCACTTCAACCTCCCTGGCCACACTATAGCAGACCTTAAGGTGGCCATCCTGCAGCAAAAAAACTTCAGGACCAGACTTCAAAGAGAAACTGCTGAGCTTCAGTTCATCTGCAAATTTGACACCATCAGCTCAGGATTGAACAAAGACTGTGAATGGCTTGCCAACTACAGAACCAGTTTCTCCTCTCTTGGTTTTCACACCTCAACTACTAGAACAGGGCCTCATCCTCCCTGATTGAACTGACCTCGTTATCTCTAGCTTGCTTGCTAGCATATATATACCTGCCCCTGGATATTTCCACCACATGCATCTGAAGAAGTGGGTATTCACCCACGAAAGCTCATGCTCCAAAACGTCTGTTAGTCTATAAGGTGCCACAGGATTCTTTGCTGCTTTTACAGATCCAGACTAACACGGCTACCCCTCTGATACTATCTTACCTTTACATAGTATATGTCTTGCTGAAGGATCCTAAATCACTTTACAGCTATAGAAATAAGCATTGTTAAAGTGCATCCAGTTGTTTGCTCGAGGATTGCAACCAGCCAGAATAACAGGGTAATGCAGAGAGAAGGTTTATTGACACAGAACAGCAAGGGCTTTAAGGTGTGTCTACCTTGCACTAAAAGGCCTGCAGCATGGCTGTGACCTAGGTCAGGTGACTTGGGCTCAAGAAGCTTGGGCTGGGGGGTAAAAATAGCGGTGTAGACATTCAGGCTCAGATTGGAGTCCGGTCTCTGAACCCCAACCCCTTGAGGGGTCTCAGAGTTCAAGCCCAAATGTCTACACTGCAATTTTATAGTCTTATAGCCTGAGCTCCATGAACTGAGTCAGCTGAACCAGGCCAGCTGTAACACAGTGGGTTTTTTGTGTGTAGACATACCCCTAATGCCCATCCAGAGCAGATATGAGCTTAGGTTCATTTATTTTCTAAGGGCTAGTCTATGCTACAAAGTTAGATCGGCTTAACAACATCACTCAGGGCTGTGAAAAATCAAGCTGACATAAGCCCCAGGGTAGATGCCTTTAACAGGGAGAATTCTTCCATCAACCTAGCTATTGTCTCTCAGAAAGGTGGATTTACTATAGCAATGGAAAAACCCCTTCCACTGCTGTAGTGCTTCTAGTGTAGACATATCCTCTGGTATCAACTCTAGTTGTACACACAGGACTTATACTACCAGCCTCAAAAGGGTAACACTTTGGCTTGTATACTGTTATCTGTCTGAAGATATGAAACATCAGTTAACTGATCTTCACCAAACCCCTCTCAGACAGAGAAGTAGAAGTAGCTGCATTTTTCAGATCAGGAAATTGATGTAGAGAGAGAGAAAGTGACTTGTTCAAAATCACACAGGATGTCTGATGTGAACTCGTCTCTCCTGACCTTCAGTTCTGTCCCTTAATCATGAGAAGAATCCTTCCTTTCACATGTACTGGCCCTGCCAGGAATTTAGATTACCTGGAATCCCAGGCTCAAGGTTCAGTGGCCTGGTTCTGACCCTGTTGGTGCTTTGTCTCCAGCAATTGACATTAATGGAAGTTATGTGTAAAGAAAGACCAGTATTTGTCACTCTGTGTTTATACGGTATCCGCTTTTGTCCAGCATGATTTCTTTGCCATACATATGTCTCAGCCTCAAAGCTACATACTCTAGCTGAGTTTACCAGAAGGAGAGGTGGGGGTTTGGGAGGTGGGGAGACAATGAATTTGTTTTGGAGATTCTGTTTATTCCACATTCCTAACAAGGAATGGCAGATTCTATATTTCCTTAGGTATAGAAGTAGTGTTGTTTTTCCTGGTATGTTTTTCTAACACTCACTGTATTTCCTTTCACTGCAAGGCAATTATATTTTAAGTGGAGCAGGAAAAAGATAATCTATTTGCTTTTACTAGGAACTCATGCCATCCACTCTCTTCTGCCCACTCCTGCAATTATTTAATTCTGAAATGAATGAAGCAGATAAGTACAGGCAGCAGTTTTAAAACAGGAAACAAATTACCTTGTTGTTTTGAAAATTACCAGTGGCTTACTGCTAGCATTATCTGATGACAGTTACTAATGATTTTATGCAATTAAAATTAAACTATTCAATCAACTTAAAGGAAACTTTGCCGCAGGAACTGCAGGACTTCGTATGGCAAAGTATGCTTTGAGGAAATAGAAATAGAAACTGAAAGATTCAATCTTATATAATTCTGATAAATAAGCTCATCAGACCAATTAAAAACCTGCACTGATTGATCACCTCATCATTTAGGTAGTTAATTCATTCTAACAGTATTCTATTTGGCTCTAATGTTCAATAACCTAATTACTCTAATTTTAAGTAAGTGCCTCTAATGAGATATTCCTAAAGTCACTCCCAGAAAATCACAGACAAGAGGTGACTTCCCCTAACAGGGTTGGTTGTCCTTGAAGCCTCCTCATTTCACTAAAAGTAGCATTGATAACATTTTAAGGCACTCTCCCTAGGCTTTGCTCCTTCTCCTGCAGTATGGTTTTCCAGATTGCCTCTCAAAATAAAATGGTGCACTGTCAGAGTTAGTCTCACTACATCAATCATACCAGGTTAGGGCAATTGCTGAAAGTCATGACCCTCAGTAGCACCAACCTTTGAGCTGGCTTCACCAGGCCGTGATTCCTCCAAGGTTCAGTCTTCAGGGCAGCTTCTCAAAGAGTTTGACCACATTTACCACAGATTATGGTCCAAAGTCTTTAGTTGCCCAACATCTGTTGTGGCATATCTTTACATGCTACCATCCCCAATCAGTCAAAACTCATGAGTCAGAGCCAATCTTTTGATTATTTTAGGCTTAAAATCCTGAGATTCTTTTTAAAATAACAAATGTTGGGGGGGGGGGCGTCCATTAGCCTTTTGGTTTGTGAGTCTTTAGGTTGCATTCATGCTTTTGGGCTTTTGTCCATAACCATAAGGGCTAAAAAAAATATGACAGCTGAGATTCTCACTTACTCCCACAACTCCAGGTAGTGGTCTTTAAGAAAAACACCAAATATCTCAAGACTCTTAATAAAATCATGAGAATTGTCAGCATTCTAATTGCAGTAGCAAACTTTCTGGGTGACTTGATAAGACCCCAGCCCTCAGTAGGAGAGTCTTTAGGGAACATTATCAAGGTGTCATTTCCTTAAATGAAGTCTTTGTGAGAGTCCTCACTGGGCTCCACTCTCAGCAGTATAGTCCTTTACAGCTGTTGCTCTTAATGTGATGCCTACAATATCCAAGATAGCCTTTCATATCCTAGCAACATGGTTACTAGAGTCTTAAGGGAAGGCTTCTGTAGGCCCCAATTTCTCCCTCAGTACAATAGTACACTAATAAGGGTGTAAACAGCTGAGATGCAACGATTCATGAGTCCTCTACCAAGCGGATGGAAAGATTAATCCTTAACAGAGACTTCCATGCTGGCAATGGAATTAATCCATATGACAACATCTCACCTTTCTTAATTGCATGTCAAAGGTTTATATGTATTTGTAATTTAACTGTAAAAATAACATTGTGACATTTTTCAAACCCGAGGATAATGTCTTCATTAGGAAACCACTGTTCAGAACAAGGGACTACTTCACAACGACAGCTTCAAGTGTATGTGGAAGAACACAAAGTCCCAGAAGTAGTTAAACTTGTCAAATGTGTAAAATAATCCTGTGAGAGCAATAGTATAGGCTGTGCTTGTGATTTTTCCACATGCTTATTCAAAAACATAGTGCTTTAAAAAAAGTTTGGACTGCCAGAATAGAATATTCATGATCGTTGGTGGGTCAAGGGTAAGGTATGGCCCTTACTATTTATACAAAGGAGGTGTTTCACACTGTTCCTATTGTTTGTTGATGTAAAAATAATTCTCCATATGGAAAATTGTATTTTTGCTGTACTGATTGAATTTCATTGTGCACTTAATCAACTCCATTAATTATTGCAATGGAGCCTGTGAAGTTTTAATGGACTGATGGAAGGCAATGATTACCTGTAACTAAATGAGACAGTTAAAATACTCACTACCCACAGGTTTCAGAGTGGTAGCTGTGTTAGTCCTTATCAGAAAAAGAACGAGGAGTACTTGTGGCACCTTAGAGACTAACAAATTTATTTGAGCTTATTTATTTATTTATTTATTTCTGCTCAAATAAATTTGTTAGTCTCTAAGGTGCCACAAGTACTCCTCATTCTTTTCATCCACAGATACTAATTATTATATAGACTATCTCAGAGATATATGTGTGAGTGTGTGTAGGGTCAAAACGGAGACAGGCTTTATTAATGAGCTTACATCTGGAATGGTTACTTAATTCATTCAAATACACCTCTACCTCGATATAACGCGACCCGATATAACACGAATTTGGATATAACGTGGTAAAGCAGTGCTCTGGGGGGAGGACGGGGGGGCTGTGCATTCCAGTGGATCAAAGCAAGTTCGATATAATACGGTTTCACCTATAACGTGGTAAGATATTTTGACTCCTGAGGACAGCGTTATATCGAGGTAGAGATGTATAATTTTAATATTTCCCATTGTTGCACTGCCAATCACATACTGATTTTGATTTGCTATTTCTGTCAAGTCTGAAGCTACCAGTTTCCCAAAATGATAATTAAGAAGCTGGTACTCAAAAGGAAAATTTGCATTTGCTAAAAATCAGACTGATGGATTTATGAATTCCTGTTAGCTACTTATCTAAACTTCCAACAAACAAGTGTATACAAATGATATTTTTGTGATGTTTGACACCACTTGTATTTAGACTATGTAGCCGTGGGGTGTATAGGAAAGATAGTACCTTTGAGTGATTCGAAGTACCACACTCCTTGAGTGGTTCTTTTCCTCTCTGGTCCTCATTGTTCACCCAACTCTCACCTGTGGCTCTAAGTAGCTGTAAGTATGCTGCAGCGGCCACACCTCAGTAAATTGCCTTGGCAGGCAGGCTAAACCAGGTGAGGGCAACTGGAAGTATGAAAACTGATGGTGATTTAGGGATTTCCCTCCCAAGCATACAAAGACTGTTCTGGTAGCCAAGGTTGAAGAGACCATATATAGGTCCAATGGCTTGAAAAGCAGTGCGGCAACATATTGTGGAAGGCGAAAGGCATGTGGGGCACTACAGAAGTCACGGCTATCCACTTCAGCTAAAGGAGCCTCCAGCTGTAACAGCCTTTGTGCCACTGGGCCAAGCTTCAGCAGCCGAGAGAATGAGATTGTCCCAGTGCAACAACTCTCCCATTTTAATCAACTTCACGTACACGTCATTCATGCACATCTCTCTCCACAAAAAGAGAGAGCACGAAAACGTCATCATCGAACTGATGGACTACACGCACACACAAACAGCTGTGGGATGCTGAGAAATAAGTCTGGGAAACAAACCATACTGAGCAAAAACAAACAGCAAACACATAGTGCCATATACTGTCCTCGCTCCACAAAGAGATCTTTCATTAATGTCAATAGCTGAATGGGGAACAATTTTATATTTCTCAGGTTTAATCCTTATTTAAACTTTCTGCCACTTTTTTCTGGAGAAAATTCTTGGGGTGTAGATAGTTTGTGAGTGGTTCTTTGAGAATTTGGAATTTGAACTTAATACTGTGTTAATTCATTCATACGGGTCTCATAAGTCACGTGGTACATTTCTGTTCTCTGACTGGATGAACATATCTCTTAGGCCATGTCTACATCTAAAGTTTTGCAGCGCTGGTTGTTACAGCTGTATTAGTACAGCTGTATAGGGCCAGCGCTGCAGAGTGGCCACACTTACAGCAACCAGCGCTGCAAGTGGTGTTAGATGTGGCCACACTGCAGCGCTGTGGGCGGCTTCAAGGGGGGTTCCGGGAACGCGAGAGCAAACCGGGAAAGGAGACCCGCTTCGCCGCGGTTTGCTCTCTCGTTCCCGGAGCCCCCCAGCAAACCGCAGGGAAGGAGACCTGCTTGCTCTGGGCTCCGGGAACGAGAGAGCAAACCGGGAAAGGAGACCCGCTTCGCCGCGGTTTGCTCTCTCGTTCCCGGAGCCACCCAGCAAACCGCAGGGAAGGAGACCTGCTTGCTCTGGGCTCCGGGAACGCGAGAGCAAACCGGGAAAGGAGACCCGCTTCGCCGCGGTTTGCTCTCTCGTTCCCGGAGCCCCCCAGCAAACCGCAGGGAAGGAGACCTGCTTGCTCTGGGCTCCGGGAACGCGAGAGCAAACCGGGAAAGGAGACCCGCTTCGCCGCGGTTTGCTCTCTCGTTCCCGGAGCCACCCAGCAAACCGCAGGGAAGGAGACCTGCTTGCTCTGGGCTCCGGGAACGAGAGAGCAACCCGGGAAAGGAGACCCGCTTCGCCGCGGTTTGCTCTCTCGTTCCCGGAGCCACCCAGCAAACCGCAGGGAAGGAGACCTGCTTGCTCTGGGCTCCGGGAACGAGAGAGCAAACCGGGAAAGGAGACCCGCTTCGCCGCGGTTTGCTCTCTCGTTCCCGGAGCCACCCAGCAAACCGCAGGGAAGGAGACCTGCTTGCTCTGGGCTCCGGGAACGAGAGAGCAAACCGGGAAAGGAGACCCGCTTCGCCGCGGTTTGCTCTCGCGTTCCCGGAGCCACCCAGCAAACCGCAGGGAAGGAGACCTGCTTGCTCTGGGCTCCGGGAACGAGAGAGCAAACCGGGAAAGGAGACCCGCTTCGCCGCGGTTTGCTCTCTCGTTCCCGGAGCCCCCCAGCAAACCGCAGGGAAGGAGACCTGCTTGCTCTGGGCTCCGGGAACGCGAGAGCAAACCGGGAAAGGAGACCCGCTTCGCCGCGGTTTGCTCTCTCGTTCCCGGAGCCACCCAGCAAACCGCAGGGAAGGTGACCTGCTTGCTCTGGGCTCCGGGAACGAGAGAGCAAACCGGGAAAGGAGACCCGCTTCGCCGCGGTTTGCTCTCTCGTTCCCGGAGCCACCCAGCAAACCGCAGGGAAGGAGACCTGCTTGCTCTGGGCTCCGGGAACGAGAGAGCAAACCGGGAAAGGAGACCCGCTTCGCCGCGGTTTGCTCTCGCGTTCCCGGAGCCACCCAGCAAACCGCAGGGAAGGAGACCTGCTTGCTCTGGGCTCCGGGAACGAGAGAGCAAACCGGGAAAGGAGACCCGCTTCGCCGCGGTTTGCTCTCTCGTTCCCGGAGCCACCCAGCAAACCGCAGGGAAGGAGACCTGCTTGCTCTGGGCTCCGGGAACGCGAGAGCAAACCGGGAAAGGAGACCCGCTTGATTACCAGAGGCTTCCTCCTTCCACGGAGGTCAAGAAAAGCGCTGGTAAGTGTCTACATTGGATTACCAGCGCTGGATCACCAGCGCTGGATCCTCTACACCCGAGACAAAACGGGAGTACGGCCAGCGCTGCAAACAGGGAGTTGCAGCGCTGGTGGTGCCCTGCAGATGTGTACACCTTCAAAGTTGCAGCGCTGTAACTCCCTCACCAGCGCTGCAACTTTCTGATGTAGACAAGCCCTTAGACTCAGATTTCTGGTTCAAATATTCACATCTAGAATTTCAAATGTGCTTTGGCAAATATCCTGTAATATTGACTTAAAATTCCCTTTGTTTCTTGACTCATTTGCTAGCATATTCCTAGAAAACTAACAACTGCTCACATCCTTTTTTTTTCACCTCTTAGTCAAACTCCTTAATGTCCTTTTGGATTAAATCTTGCCCTCAGTTGGGCCATTGCAATTCCACTGGCATGGATAACAGTACATATATAAAACTAAGAGCAGAATTTGACTGCAACAGGACTCCAGCAGGAATTTTGCTTGAGTAAGGAGTGCTGAATAATGCCCTTTATAAATAAGATATGAACTAAATTCTTGCAAAGAGGCCACATGCTGTTTTACATGTAATGTGAAAAAAGAGATTTCACCTGTTTAAAATAAAATAAAAGGTCATTTGTTCACAAAAATAAAATCCAAAATCTATTACGGGGCTACCTGAAATTGGAGTTTCCATATTAATTTCCACTTGGAGGTTACAGGCTGGGTAACTGTATGAAATGAATGTAGCCAGAGAATTTGTTGTTTGGGTTGAATGAGGACCCTATAAAAGAATTTAGAAATGGCAGAAAAGAGTTTGTTTTGCTTAACATGGACTCCTGGGAACTTCCAGCCACTCATAGCCTGGCCCTGCTACATGCATCTTCGCTGATCTTTACAAACCTGTAACTTTTTTTTATTCTGACCAGTTTACTTAGACTCTGATTCAGCAAAGCTTTTTAAGCACCTGACTAGACCTGCTGGATTCAGTGGGACTTCTCAAGTGATAGTTAAGCATGTGTTACAGTGCTTTGTTGGATTGTGGCTTTAGTGTCTTGTCATTCTACTTCTGAGATGATATTTTCTGTTATCAGAACTTTTTCCTCAATATTGTCTTTTTTAATTCAGGTCATATCTTCCAGGAGTTTTCACTTTTTCTTCCTTTTACTCCATTATTCAAAGGTCCAGACATTCTCTTTGTAGCCCATTAGTTCTATTCACGTTAGCAAATGGGAGGTTATGAAAGACCAATGGGAAATGTGTGCTTTTCACCCCAGCTGTCTGCCTGGTGATAAGGGACCATGCTTGCTCCTGAGCTCAGAAATCAGTTTAACCCCAAAGAGCTTACCTTGATTCCTGGATTTCTGTGTGCTAGTAACTCTATGAGAGATCCGCTGTCCCTGGAAGGGAACCAAGGGAGGAGTCTGGTAGGCAACTGAGAGATAGAGGAGAGACACTATTTTGAGTGATAGGGGCCCCTGTCAGCTCAGTGGAGTGATAGCAGGTATGCTTGGATGGTGACCAGCAAGCCTGCTCAGAGGAAGAGCAAAGCCTTAGAGAAAGAAGAGGGTTAGAGTCAAATGTTTGATAAGTAAAAGCCCTGGAAGAAGAGCTAGTCTGATCAATAAGGAAGGTCCTCAGTGAGATGCCCATTCCCAGGAGCACTGTGAGAGAAGAGAAGCCATTTTGGAGGAGTCTGGACCAAACCATTGAAAAGCTAGGACTTGCTGTGGGTGAGCTCATGAGTCCCGGGCCTGCATGCAGAGCACCCCTGAGAAGTGGCTTTGGGGTACCTGGGAACAATATCCTTAAGCTTATTACTTTCACTGTTCAAAGAAACTCCCATTTTATAGAATTTTGTTGGGAAAAAACCCTACTCCTGCCTAGATAAAATAAGTTCCCACATGGCAAGTACTGCTCTTGCTGCTAGTTCAAGCTTGCCTGTATGCTGTAAGTGTATCAAGCTCTAGGGCAGGAGATTAGTAGTTAGGATTTTTGGTATAGTTATTGCAATTTGCACCGGATCGCTGCTTTCCTTTATCATGAAGGAAATCTTGAGAACAGAATCAACCTGATTCCTGTATAAAGAGGGTGCCTGCCAACTGCAATTGTCAACCCTTTGCAGTTGCTGAGGAGTCCAGATTCATCTCTGACCCTGAGGATCATTTGTGGAGTTGTGAGTGCACCATCTCTTTGTTAGATAGTCAGGAGAAATTATGTTGGAGACCTCTTATTCCCTGAACTGTGTCCTTAGGCCCAAGGGGTAAGAGTTTGAGGATTTCGTTACCTACTGTCTATTAAACCTATGGAGGGACTTACCATCTTATCCCACATCTGAGTCTTTTGAGTTGTACTGAGCACTTCAGCCAAGTTGCTAATTGCCTCGCAAAAGATATCATTGTCACAGATCCTCAAAGGCCCCTATGATGTATGCATATCAACAGGACACAACATTTTACTCTTGCTATATCATGTCATGTGACTAAGGAAATTAATGGGTATTTTCAATGTGGAGAGGGCAGTGGTGACACTGAGAGTATTGTTTTATCCTATTGTGTTATATTTACTTCCTGTTTAATATACTGTGTGTGTTTGTGTTATGCCTTGGGAGTTTCCAACTATCTGACAAGTAGCTGGGTGTTACGCTGGGATTAGAAGTTTTCCTTCCAAGATCCACGGATGATCCTGCCAGGAAAGAGTGAGTGGGATGGAGGCACCTCCGAGTAAATTCATATGCATAGAGAATAAGAAAGTTACATCCTGCTGAGCTGGAGACACTATCCTGCTAAACCCAGGCCTATCCATCAAAACCCATATGGAGGCTGAAGTTCAAAGGATGTAACCATGTTGGTAGGGGCATTACACCAGCATGGTGACATGTTGCACTGCAAGCTGGCAGGCTGGCTGATATCATCATACCTTGAATCATTTTTTTTTCCTGCTTGAAGGATAAGAACTAGATCACCTCATTCTATTCTGCAATCGCTCTACATTCTTCCACTCTTTTTCCCCACAGTATTTTGGCAGCACAGCATTTGCAACCTCATAATATAGTGAAGACCAACTGAAATGTCCTTATTTCAGTAAAAGTGCATCATTCATCATATACCTTTCTGCAGTATTTATATACAGCACACTAACAAGGCAACTTCTTTGGTCTTCACTGTACATACTCCTGTTTCCAGCTAAGAATATTATATTATGCCAACATTCCACATACAATTCTTCCATGTATCCTTGCTTTGTATTCCAGCACAGTGCACCATATGACCTCTGATCCTGTTAGTTATTGACAAGTTCTTGTCAAGATAATTTACTCACACCATTTTAGAAGGAAAATATCCCTTGTCATGGGTCATGGACCATAGTGACTCTTACATATATAAAACCCTACTTATTTAGAGTTTATTTAGATTTCAAAGTTTTAGGAGTGGTGTAAATCACTTATAGTGCTTTTCTATTGTCCCTGAGAGATGTTTTTCAGAAAGTTGGCTTTACAATGGAAAAGTCAAATGTTGAAGCTTTTCCCAAATATTGTTTGAGTGTATAGATAACTTAAAGGGGTTTTACCTTTTTTTTTTTTTTTGCTTTATCATCTTTTTCCCCCCTACCACAATAACCAGGTAATTGTAGTGAACAATTAATATATATGGTATTAATTAGGTCAATACAATTTGAAGCATCCAGGACCAAAATCTGCCCCACCCTGCAGGCTCAAACATTAAGATGCGGGGACAGGGAGCCCTTGCTCTGGGGAACTGCATACCTTCATGTGCTCCACAATGGCTTTGTATGTAGAAATGGTGGTGGGCCAGAGAATTGGTTTAGCACTGCTCCACACAGAGCATGGAACCAATGGCCCTAAACTTCACCTCCTATGGGAGCACAGGGAGGCTCAGAGAACAGTACCCATTACTTACTACTACTGTAGTATTAAGTACAATAAGTAGTAAGGAGCAGTCAAGCAATGTAGGTTCTCCCAGCTGAGGGAGAGAATTCAAAATTAGCTGGAGAAATGTGGACTCTCTTCATGGATGTGATTCTTCCTTCCCCTCCCCAGTACTCCTGCACAGGAACAAGCCATAATTTGGCTATTAGCATTGGGAAGCATAAAGATGGAGCCTTCTAGAGCACCGGCACAAGTAGCACTGAGGCACCAGCACAAGTAGCACTCTGGGCCCTTGTATATTGGCATGTGCTAGCAAGGCCCATGTGAGAGACAGCAAGCTGCACGTTTGTAGCAGATGGGATTAGAATTGCTGCTCACCATGCTTCACAGCATCCTGGGAGCAGAGTGACTTCCAAATTCATAATGCCTCCCTCTATTACCATAGGGCTGTAGTAGGTGGTATAATTCAGCCCTTAAGACCCCATTTGCTTGACAGTTAAAGCAACACAAAATCCCCCACCTTTTTTTTTTTAACTTGATCGATTTTCCATTGTGTTAGCCCTACAAATAGTGGAGATGCAAGGACCAAGCATTCATGTTCCTGCTGCCAGAAAGCAAGAATCATGCACGGAACAAATAACTAAGTAACTAGATAATCCTTGCATCAGCATTTAGTAACATTCTTGCATCAACCATGTCTGATCTTTCTGCTTTTCTGTCCTTTTACAGACAAACACCACCACTGCATCAAAAGACTGAACTAGTCGAATCACACAAACACTGAAAAATAACAAACTTTCTCTCTGTTTACCCAGGAAAAGGAACATTTTATCATTCTGATAAAAAAGTCTTTAGAGTGCTAGTTCCTTCTAACCATTTTGTTAGCATTTCCATCCATTGACCAGGTTGTACACAGTAGTAAATTATAGTATGTACCACCAAGGAAGTGGACAATCATCAATGAAGTGGATCTAACAGGTTCTTAATCTGATTACAGGATACTGTGTATATTTCCTGGTGTCTCGGCTCTTTCAGTCAACTGGCAGATCAAATAAATATTTACCGTATGAGAGGAAACATTTATTTCCTGTTCATATTAAAGAACAATCATTCTTTTTATACATTTAAAATGTGGAACTAGTTCTCAGGCTAGAAGCAATTATCACACTTCCCCAAATCCATTGCAAGCATTGTCTTGTGAGCTGACAGTACGTGTTTGGCCTTCCCAGTTTATTCTCACAGTAGAAAGGAAATATAAAGAGACACAATAAACAAAATAATATTTTTTACAAAGGAATTGCTTTCTATTTTGAAAAAACTACTAACAAACTCTGAATGGATAAGGCATTTTGAAAAATATATTCAGTATAAATGTGTGTGGAATACTACGTAAGTGCTACCGAAACTACAGTAACTGATTTGGTTCTGAAAATTGTCCCATACTTAATAACAGTATAAATTGTATGTAAAAGACTTTCCATACCAAGTGATAGTGTTTTGCATAGGTAAAACTCATAATTAGTTTATATTGAAAAGATTTAGACAGTCGAATGTTAGGTTTTTAATTTGTCTACAGTACTAAAAACTCCTTACTCAGCATAAACCACATAGCAAAACAAGAACTCTATGATCTCATTTTCATCAGAGATATTGACTGATCCCTGTGTATATTTGTCTGCAGCTCAAATCTGTTGTATTCTAGAATCATGTCTGTGACTAAATGGTGCAAAGTTCTGAAACAAAATGAATGTGTTAAATCTAAAGGAACAAATTCTGAATTTCTCTGCTTTTATGTTTGTTTAAGATTCTAACATTAAAAGAATGTAGTTTGTATTCAGTATACTGGGTTTTTTAATACAGTGATACTTGACCTAAGCCATCATCCGAGAGACCAGAAATTTTTGAGCACTTACTGGGGCTAGATTCTGATGTCCATCACACTGGTATAAATTCTGATGATCTCCACTGAAGCCATGGAGTGACATATGATTTATGCCAGTGTAAATGAGATGAGAATCCAGCCTCTCATCTTTAACTAAAGGTCAAACAAAATTGTACTATAACCCATGTGGGGATACTTTAAGTGGTTGCTCAAAGAGAGGGGATTGCCTGTTGAAGGTGGTTCATAGTGCTGATTTCACTATACATGGCATTTTTTGAAAGGAGAAAAGGCCCACAAATGTCTCAAACATGTCTATTAAAGAGGACCAAAAATCAATCTATAGTATAGAAATTTTAATAAGTGGAGCTTTGACATAGTACATCATAAATAAAGCTAAGCTGATAAGTAGTTCTTCGACAGGATACATCATGTCAGTCCATAACAAAGAGCCATTACAGTGTTAATATAGATACTATTTAGCATACGTCAGAGAGAAAACTATTGCTCTAGTAATGAATCTAACTGTTTCAAAATGGTAATGAGATTTCAGTGTTTATTATTTTTCTAGAGGTAATACTATAATAATATTATAATGAATTAATTTGTTAGAGTGATAGACTGAGATTTTAGAAAATGGGTCATGTCTAAAGGCAGGCCCCTAATTTAGAATCTAAATAAGTGGCCTGACTTTCAAATATGCTGAGTATCCAGAAGCTCTGACTAAAGACCATGGGAGCTGCTGGATGCTCAACATTTTGGAAAATCAGGCCACTTGTTTAGGCATCTTGGGGCAGATTCTCCATTGGTGTAAGTTGTCATAGCTCCGTTGGCTACCAATTTACACTGACTAAGGATCAGGCTCTAAAATATGCATTTATGAGGGTTACTTTAGGCATCTGTTTTTTTCAAAATCTTGGCTACAGAAATGGATATATTGAAGTATAAATCTGTTTCTTGGGGTATAACAGAGTCAGAGAATATATAAGGGTGTGATGTAGTATAAAGGGCTTATTGCCCTGAGTTTGGGAAGGCCACATTACTCACAAGGGACATAGTCACCTATAAATTATGCAGACTTTCCTAAACACGTACTAATGATCTTTTACACTACACCCTATCACGTGCCCTGTACGTACCGCTTAGTTTAAAAAAAATTCAGAAATGTTTTAGAAAGTTCAGAAACGTTGTGGGTGAAATCCTAGCCCCACTGAAGTCAGTTGGAGTTTTGCCTTTGATTTCAAGGGGCCAGGATTTCACTTCTGCATGTTTACATGTCTGGCAATCAGAAAGCCAAGGAATAGTAGGAACAGGAAAGTTTGAAAAGAGGGGAAGAACAGGTTAGTAGAGAGGGATCACGTTTTGTTTTGTTTTTCTAGTCTGAGTCCTGAAGTTATGGCTCTGTGTCCAAACCACTGGCTCACATTCCCGGTCTTCATTTTAGAAGTACTGAATATGTTTCACTATGCTTACAATTTTTAATAGATTATATACCCTAGAAATGTTCACTAAACCTATAGCCCTGCAAATTAAATTAAACACTAATAGCACAACATAAATGATATTTCAGTCTAACTCTGCAAATATACCACATGTCCCAGTGTCTGGGGGAATATCTTCCCATCACATCTCAACCCAAGACTTGATGCAGCAGTCTTCACATCCATCCACTTTTACATTCCACTTAGGAACTCATGCTACTTGCTTGCAAATATATGTCCAACATAAGAACATGTTTTGAGGAACATTTAACATCTGGCACACAGGACCCAAAATGTACATCCAAGAAAAAAATGTTGTTCCACTATCTAGGTAAACATGTGGGAGCACAATTATATCTGTTACAAACAACCAAACTTTTTATGGAACTAAAACTCTCAAAGGATTGCTCAGATGCACTGAGCCTTTTATGTCAGGAGACAAACAGCATGGGACTACACCAGTTTACACTAGAAAAACAACTGGCATTGTATAATACGTTTTCATACCTGCTATCTAGCACTTAAGCATTTAAGAACGTTGGATGAAATCTTGGTGCACTAAGTCGATGGGAGTTTTGCTATTGACTTCAGTGGGACCAGATTTAATTCATTACGTAGATATGGGACAAGCCCATATATTTCGAATACCTTTTGTAGAAGCTACTATGTATCTGTTTTGCTCAGTCCAGAATTGAAATTTCAGAACAGCTAAGACCAAACAGCAATACCTCCACTTCGGTGGCATGCGTTCCACAAACATCTCCAGTCACCATTGGTTTATTTTGTAATGCAACCTACACATTAAACTAAATGGGACTTTATCATACCGTAGGAGCTACATGATCTCACATATTTGATATATGACATTTTGGGGAAACACTTTCTAAGGTGTTTCATTGTGGATTACTCTTTCAGACTATCTAATTGTGAACAAGGGTTTCCAGAATGTATTTTATATAATGTCACCCTGATTAGGATGACAGAATAACTAAGGAACTCATTCTGCATCTGACTACTAGAACAAGGTACACTATCTTGAACCAATAGTAAATAGTGAAATCGAGTGCTATTAGTTGAGCACTAATCAGAAGTTTGAGCTTTTTCAATCTCTCCACAGCCAAGTTCACATCCACACAAAGGAGAATTTTGATTGGTTCTACTGGCCTGTTCCTATGGAAAGAGCTAAAAAACATCATGTTTTCACCACGAATATAATTTAGCCCTTATTGTTATGGAAACATGTAATAAGTGTTTGCAGTCTGCTGTTACAGCACTGTCTTCAAACCTATTTTAAGCCTTGTTCAAAATGTATCATTACATATGAAACATAACTAAAAATATATCTCTTGGAAGTTGAACAGAAAGAGTATTTTTTGTTTGGAGGCTATGTGAAAGTGTCTCTCAGCCTTTCCAGACTATTGTACTCCTTTCAGGAATCTGATTTGTCTTGCGTACCCCCAAGTTTCACTTCACTTAAAAACTACTTGCTTACAAAATCACACATAAAAATATAAAAGTGTCACAGCACACTATTACTGAAAAATTGCTGACTTTCTCATTTTTACCCTATAATTATAAAATAAATCAATTGAAATATAATTATTGTACCTACATTTCAGTGTATAGTATATAGAGCACTATAAACAAGTCATTGTCTGTATGAAATTTTAGTTTGTACTGACTTCACTAGTGCTTTTTACGTAGCTTGCTGTGAAACTAGGCAAATATCTACATGAGTTGTTGTACCCCTGGAAGACCTCTGCATACCCCCAGTGCTACATGTACCCCTAGCTGAGAACCACTGTAACACATTATTTTAATGTAAAAAGTGAACTTACTCTGAAAAAATATGTACTACTCTAGTTTCTCTCCAAAGTAGTGTAGCCTAGCTGATAGAGCACCAGACTGGGATTCAGGACCTGGGTTATTTTCTCAGCTCTGCGCCTGGTCTGCTGGGTGAGTTTGAGTGGGTCACTTTGCTTCTCTGTGCCGCAGTTTCCCACCAGTAAAATAGAGGTGATACTGTCCTTCTTTTGCAGAGCACTTTGAGATCTGATATAAAATGCTAAATCAGAGATAAGTACTATTATTATAATAAACATCTAGGAAAAATCCAGCCAAAAGCCAGTGGTGGTATTATTCAGGCCTTGGATACTTTTTCAGTTTTCATATAATTAACACCATAGAACAAATTTTTGAGTGGGTCTCTCAAACTTGCACCTATGAATTTTGCTCTTGCAGAAGTATTTGTCCAGGTGAATAGGGTGTTCTATTTAGGTTCTTGTGCTGTCCCCATCATAGTGGCATGTGAGCATCTAATTAAGTGCAGCTATTTGATTTGGGCTCATTTATTTATCTATATATTTTATTGCATCAACACCACAGGTTCTTGAAAGTTATGCCTAGACAAATGGACATATACGAAAAATTTGCCAGGGCAAGTCTAGCCATCCCATTTGAAATCTTGCTCTTATGTCTAAATTGTAGACAATACAAAGGGTTTGGGGTTTTGATGTTGTCTCTAAAATAAAATTGAGGAAAAATGTATAGTTACTTGAAATGTTCAATATGATATTTCTGCTTTTTAATGGAAAAATGAACTTATGTAATGGGCAAGACAAACAGTTCAGAATTCCACGCTGAACATTCACATGAAGATGTAAACAATGAGGTAAAGCTAAAGGCACCAGTGAAGGTGGAGTTCGGATAGTCTTATTAGCAGGCCTTATATTACAATCTAGACATGTCTTTATTTAGCTCAATCATATTATAGGTCTAGGGGAGATTTACAATCAGATTTGCCACAGAGAACTCCATGTAATCTTCATTGAGGACTGACACCATTTTATCTTCACATGATTCCCTGTTTCTCACACAAATAATTCAGTCCTTTCTACATTGTCAGTTTTGACAGGCTGATTTAATCTGCAGTATTCTGAATGTCTCTGACCACTGTGCCGAGTCATTAACCTTGACTCACGTAATTGAATTCAAGGTTGATTGCCTGTGACCCTCCTCGCTAAGGTCCTCAAAATGTACATATTCATTATGAGCTGCACTGCTAAACGGATTGCACAGTGAAAGCTGTAGCAATCAGCCTGCTTGGTATGCAGAGGGCGAAGAGGGCACTAATTGCATGTTAGAGCTGCGGATTAGATTATGAAAACAGTGAGAAAATGAAGATAGATCCTTCTGACACTGTCAGATTAAGGGCAGCAATGTACAGGAGGAATATGACATTGAAATTTACAGTGACATTAACAGAAGAAAAATTTGGAAAGGGTATTGGACTTTTTAAAATCCCGATATATTTGCTACAATCATAGACTCTGCAATACCAGAGATAATAAATGAGTTTTTATAACTCAGTGACTCTGGTATAATAAATAAAAACTGGAGCTTCCTCTTCATAGCCCATGAATTCATTTTGATAAATCAGGTGTGGCATTAAGGGCATTTTTGTGTGTATGTGTTTAAATACCATCATTTGTGCAGTAAATACTACCGCTGCTTGAATACTTGACGACAGTGCAATAGCCCCAATCCTGCTTCTTTTGAAAGCTACTGGAGTTTTTCCATTGACTGCAATTACAGACTATATAAAGCATTAGGATTTTTTAAGTCTGTCAAATAAAGTTGACAAAAGCAAATGCCTCATG
This sequence comes from Gopherus flavomarginatus, assembly GCF_025201925.1. Taxonomy (NCBI): domain Eukaryota; kingdom Metazoa; phylum Chordata; order Testudines; family Testudinidae; genus Gopherus; species Gopherus flavomarginatus. Next base: position 91,005,129 of record NC_066624.1, read on the forward strand.
CAAATCTTAACTCAGCTCTGTGGTTCATTCCTCCCTTCTAGAGGCTAATGCCAGCATGTTCTAAAGGTCCATGTAATTCATGGCTTGGCACAATGTACAGAATATTGATTATCAGGATTGTATGCAAAGTTCAGCATATCCCAACAACAGCACTCTAGCATTGTTTTCACTGAATTTTTTTGGCCAGCATGCAGGACTCAGTTATGCTCCCATTGAAATCAGTGGGCAGAACTTCCATAGACTTCAATGGGAGCAGGCCTGTAGTGTATTAAAAATAAGCTTTTCTGACAACAAAAACGCAGGCCGTGAAAGAAACCTGCACAGAACTGTGAACACAGTAGCTTAAAATGAGAGCTATGCATTGCTAGATTAGAAAATACCATTACTCAGGTAGTGTTTCCTTTGAGAAGCTATGAAGTTCACCATGTACAAAAGGCTCCAAATGTTTTTGAACCAGGAAAGAAAGCACCATACTAATGTGCAATATCATTATTTAAATCAATATCATTCTACTGTATTTGTTAAAGCACTACTGTATCTCCCAGTGATTTTATATGAAAAAATAACATTCATTAGTATGCCCTTAAGAAAGTGTAATTGAAGAAACATTAAAAATAATTAAGGCAAAAAGAAAGTAAATCCCAATAAAAATTTGTTAACCACCAAACCTATGCTTGAAGGAAATTTCAGGCTTGCATAAAGTTGTCATTTCCTCTGCTAGACAATGTTCAATCCAATGAGGAAGGAAAGGCCAGATGAGCTCTACCCTAAGATACTTAAAATATTAATATTGGCATGCTGGGTGAAATCTGAGCCCACTGAAGTTAACTAGAGTTTTGCCATTGTCTTCAGTGGGGCCTATATTTGATCTTTGGCATTAAACGCTCTATCAGCACTGTATTAACTTTTAAAATATAAAACCAAATAATAATGCTATCATTTCTGAGGGTGTTTGGCCAAAATTAAAGTGCTATGTGCAAAGATTCTAAAATATACAAAGCACCCACACCTTGGTGGGAGTTATGGTAGTCAGTACCTCTCACAGTAAACTTCCAGACTAAACGCCATGGATTAACCTTTAGACTTTCAAGTTAGACACACAGCACTTAGCAGTCACAGAAAATATTATTGTCATAAACAGATAAGTAAGAGTTAATAGAACAGAAGTACTTCATGTCTCTTTTGTCTGTAAAGGGTTAACAAGATCAATGAGCCTGGCTGTCACCTGACGAGAGGACCAATCAGGGGACAGGATACTTTCAAATCTTGAAGGAGGGAAGTTTTTGTGTGTGCTGTTAGTTTTTGGTTGTTGTTCACTCTGGGGGCTCAGAGGGACCAGACGTGCAACCAGGTTTCTCTCCAATCTCCCTGATACAGATTCTTATAGATTCAAAATAGTAAGTACTAGGTGATAAGGCGAGTTAGGCTTATGTTTGTTTTCTTTATTTGCAAATGTGTATTTGGCTGGAAGGAGTTCAAATTTGTATTTTGCTGAAATGATTTTAATTTGTACTTGTATACTTAGGCTGGGAGGGTATTCCCAGTGTCTATAGCTGAAAGACCCTGTACCTATTCCATTTTAAATTTACAAAGATAATTTTTACTGTTTTTTTCTTTCTTTAATTAAAAGCTTTTCTTGTTTAAGAACCTGATTGGTTTTTTTGATTCTGGGTCTGGATCCACCAGGGAATTGGTGGGGGGAAAGGAGGGAAGGGGGAGAGAAAGGTTAATTTCTCTCTGTGTTAGGATTACTTTCTCTCTCAGGGAGAGTCTGGGAGGGGGAGAGAGAAGGAGGGGGGAAGGTGAATTTTCCTCTCTGTTTTAAGACTCAAGGAGTCTGAATCACAGTGATCTTCCAGGGTAACCCAGGGAGGGGAAGCCTGGGAGAGGCAATGGTGAGGGAAAGGGTTTACTTTCCTTGTGTTAAGATCCAGAGGGTCTGGGTCTTGGGGGTCCCTGGGCAAGGTTTTGGGGGGACCAGAGTGTACCAGGCACTGGAATTCCTGGTTGGTGGCAGTGCTACAAGTACTAAGCTGGTAATTGAGCTTAGAGGAATTCATGCTGGTACCCCATCTTTTGGACGCTAAGGTTCAGAGTGGAGAATTATACCATGACAATTATGAATTCTTTAATTTGTTTACTTTTAATGTTCTCTTCCTGCTGACCATCCTCTTGTTTTTGGTTTAGTAGGTGATCACCAGGTTGGATTAAACCAACACATTTCAGAACCATCTTTCACTATGAATCTATTGGTTGCTTGTATCATGCGAACACATACCACTGGCCTTAGTTACTACCCAGACAATAAAGGCCTCAGGGTCTAGTGGCTACACCATTTGTATTTGAAACTGAAATTGTTTATACATTTGCATCTGAACCGATAAACAGGACATACTGTAGCTGAACCATCTAGAGGGCTGATAAGCAGTTTTTTTGCCAGGAATTTGAATGCATTTTGCCTCACTGGCAATGGGTTTACTTTTTACTGTTATTGGTTGTACTTTTACTCATCTTTGTGCCATTGTGTTGTTTGTAACAATACAATGATTGCCTGGGGTACTTAGGCTCATCGGAGACCTTGCAATTGGTCACTGTAGATGTGTGTATGGGGGGGGGGTTCTTCCTCTCCCCTGCCCCCAAGTGACCCAAATGGCTTCTAGTGTACTAATTAGGAAATGATACTAACCCACAGTCCCTTCCAGGCATATAAATCATTCATTCTGTGGCACTTATTGCTAGTGGAGTCTTCTGACTTTAATCCCTTCAGTCATTTTACCATCTAGACAGCTGCATTATTGAATTCCTGGTTCGTGCCAAATCAATCTCATCTCTTCCATGAATGGTACTGGGGAAACTATTGGTATTGGGTAGCATGGTCTAGTTACACCACTATAAGTCAGAGAAGAGTTTTACGGTTTAACTCAGAGCAGGGTTTAAGACTGTTCAGAACTTGGCCTAGAATCTCTGCTTGTTTCTGTTTTTCAGAATCAAAGCTTTGATTTTAACCAATGAAGTTTCTAGCCCTTCTGGAGTAAAGACAGCCTTTACTCTGTATACCAATGCACTCTTTTCTTGTTGAGTCTGCAACAAATCAGACGGAAATAACACTAGGAGAGGTGTGAACTACGTCCATTTATCTTAATTATGAACCATGTAATGCCTGCACTGTTAACTGCTGAACAATGTACCAGATGTAGCCAACAAATTGGTTTGTCCAATGTGTCTGGACATGCCTGGCATATCCTGATTTTTTTTCCCATTCATTTGATTGAACATTCCATAGGAAACTGCTGTCAGAACACACATTCCAGCAGCTGTAAAGGCAGGCAAGCAGCAGACAGGGAGAGCTGACCCTTTCTTGTGGATCAGTTCACACAGCCCACAACACCACTTTTTTTCCCTATACAGAAACCTCATCCTGCAGATCAAAGAGGAGTCCAATCACAGATGGAAATATAACAGGCACAGAGAATTGTCCATCCCTCAAGGATGGTAAGAAGAATCGGTACAAGAGAATCATTTTTCTCACCCAATAGAGGAAATAATGGCCTACTTTTTAATAGATGCTTTGGTGCATATACAGCAAATACATAGAAGCTACCACTGCGATGCTTTCTCCTGTTTGTTTTCTTTGTCATTTTCTTAGTCTTTGCAACTTTATTTTTCCTTTTCCATTATGTTGGACTTTTCCTCCTCTTCTCTGTGCACCACTCTCTTTCCACAGTCTGTGAGCCAGATTCTCAGCAGATATGAGTCAGCATACTCTGAAGTCAATGGTGCTACGTCTATTGACACCAGCTGAGGAGCTGGCCCTCCATGTCCTACACAACACTCCCTTTTCCACTGTCATTTGCCCTCTCTCTCACCAAAAATAATGATAGGCTCTCTTTAAAATGCAGAACAACAAAATGGAAAATGGTTTTAGTTTCATGATCAAGGCAAGGGGAGGAAGCTGGAGAAGTTGCAGGCTGCTAAATGTGAGGAGGAAGCCTCCTCCCTGGGAGTCTATGAAAGGACCCATAAATCTGAGGAGATGGCTTTCTACTGGAATGAAAATGGGAAAGTCTCCCACAGAGAAAAGTGGTTGGAGGCAATCAGAATCCTTTGTGCCCCTGCCTTAGCACTCTGAAAGAAAATGTGGGCTTAATATCGGGCTAATTAAAAAATTCGATCTTGGGATGTAGTCTTGGTCAGGGACTTCTTACCCTCAAAGGAGTGGTTCTTCTAAGAGGAAGGGATCCTAGGCCTGCTTTTCTGAGAGGAAGGCACAGGAAGAGAAAATATGTTACCTGTGTCATAAACAGATAGTTAAGGGTTAATGTCTCTTTTACCTGTAAAGGGTTAACAAACAGGGAACCAAACACCTGACCAGGGGACCAATCAGGAGACAAGATACTTTCAAATCTCGGTGGAGGGAAGCCTTTGTTTGTGTTTTTTGGGTTTTGCTTTATTGTCTCTGTGCTCTGAGAGTGACCACACGTACCTACAGGCTCTCTAATCTTCTATTCCAATTTAGTAAGTACAAAAGGTAGAAAGGCATTTTAGTCTTTTTAACTGTTTTTGCTTTATTTGCAAATGTGTATCTGGCTGGTAGGGGTCTAAGGTGTATTTGGCTAAAAGTATTTTAAATGGTATTTTTGCTGGAGGAGGCTTTTTTCTCCAGTTTCTATAAGCTGACAGACCCTGTAATATTCCATCTTGAATTTACAGTCATTTTCTTTATTCTTTTTTTTCTTTTATTAAAAGTTTTGCTTTTAAGACCTGTCTGATTTTTCCCCTTGTTGAGGCTCAAGGGAATTGAGTCTGTACTTAACAGGGAAGGAGAAGGGAGGGGGAGAGAAAGGGGGGGGAACCCACCTGATTTCTCTGTGTTGTGATTCAAGGAGTTTGAATCACGGTGATCTCCTAGTGTACCTAGGGAGGGAAAGATCTGGGAGGAAGAAAGGAGAAGGGGGAATCCCTTTGTTTAGATTCACGGAGCTTGAATCTGTATATCTCTCCAGGAGCCCAGGGAGAGAACACCTGGAGGGGAGGAGGGGAAAGGGAAATGGTTTATTCCCCTTTGTTGTGAGACTCAAGGAATTTGGGTCTTGGGGGTCCCCAGAAAAGGTTTTGGGGGAGACCAGAGTTTATCAGGCACTCTACTCTAAGTCCTGATTGGTGGCAGCACTACAGGATCTAAGCTGGTAATTAAGCTTAGGGGAATTCATGCTAGTACCCATATTTTGGACGCTAAGGTTCAGAATTGGGAATTATACTATGACAACCTGACAAATCAGATGAAGTGATATCTCAAGTCAAAGCCCCAGAAACTGCTTCCATGTCTCTGCCTTGCTTCTCCATGGGCAGTGGAGGGCTTCTCTCAGTGGGGCAAGGTGATGCTTACGATTCCCACTGGTAAAGCACTACTGCGAAAGATTCAGCGGAGGTGTTTCTCTTGCTTTACTTTCTGTGGTTATTGCATACCTCTTGACAAACAAAAACTCTCTGAGACAAAATAAATGCCAGATGTGGCTGTAGATTGTTCCAAGGAAGGAAGAAGAGACTCCTTGAGGAGCAGAGACCTTTAGATAATGGGAAGATCCTGAATGTTGACTGCTCATAATCCTGCCTGTAAGAGCAAGTGAGGGATCCTGGATCAACACTGTCACACATACAGTCAAAGGATACACAGGTTCTATTAATTTCTGAGGGTAGACCATGAAACCCCCTCTTGCCCTGTGGAGGAAAGTGTTCCTGACTTCAAACTAAAGAAGGAGGCAGTAAGACTGTAACAGAGGTATAATCTCTGCCCCAAACCCAAACACCAGATCTAGCATGTGGCCAAATGGCTAATCTGCACTAGAAAGAACTAGATACATTCATGGAGGTGAAGTCCAACCAAGATGGTCAGGGATGCAACCCCATGCCCTGGGTGCCCTAGCTTCTTATTGCCAGAAGCTGGGAGTGGACAACAGGGGATGGATCACTCAATGATTGCCTGTTTTGTTCTTTCCCTCTGAAGCACCTGGCACTGGCCACTGTCAGAAGATAGGATACTGGCCTAGATAGACCACTGGTCTGATACAGTATGGCCATTCTTATGTTCTTATGCCTATCATGTTAGCAATAAAATATTGAGCTGATGCAAAAAGGTCATTATCTGTATAGCCATTGAAACCACCAAGCTGAATCACCCTCAGCAACTCTGTCACCACTGTAGTGAGGAACACAGTCAGCTCAAGCAGGGCCTCAACAGAACCGTCTTTATAGACAGTTTAGATCTATCTGAACCTCATCTCTTTATTTATATATACAATGCATGCCAACTAAAGATCTAGCTTTCACATGGGTGCAGGGCCGGCTCAGGCTTTTTTGCCGCTCTAAGCCACAAAGGGAAAAAAAATCCGCGATTGGAGGCACTTCGGCAGCAGCTCAACCACGCCACCTCTTTCCTTGGCGGCAATTCGGCATTGAATCCTTTGCTCCGAGAGGGACTGAGGGACTTGCCACCGAAGACCTGGATCATGCCACCTCTGCCCATTGGCCGCCCTAAGCACCTGCTTCATTTACTGGTGCCTGGAGCCAGCCCTGCGTGAGTGATCTCCATTATACCAGTTAAATCCAATAGTCCTCACTCCATATTGCTCCTACTTAGCTTTGTTCTACCAGCTGAACAATTATATGTGTGGAGTCACTGGCTAAGTTCCCAGTATGCTCACTACCAACCCCAGTCCAACATTTCAGCACAGACAGTCTTCAAGGAGATGTTCTCCAGAGGATATAGGAGGAATGGAATCACTCTTAATGGGCTCTTCAGTTCCTAACCTCCTCTGTGCCACAGAAACATGGTGTTTCCACTAAAATGGGGGCTTAGAAGGCCATAGAATTTGTCCCATGGTCCTTTAAATCTAAGTATGCTATTATCTATGTTAGCAACTAGCTTTTCCCACAAATACACCCAATCTTTGAATTTTCCTCATCTATATTTCAGAGGCTCTACCACCATTAATGTTCTTCAGAATGAAATTAAGCCTTTTAAATCTATATATGGGGTGAGTTCTGCTATTTTATTTTATAGTCCACCACCTTATCATGTTTGCACCAAAAGATGTGCTTCTTTGGGTCTGTAGTGTATGGATTTACATAGGGATATTGTGATAGCTGGTTATGATTGTCTGATGTTTTGCTGCAACCCCAACCATGTGTTATTTTGAATTTAATGAAAGTTAAGTACAAAAACATTTTGCCTACAGGGAATTCAGATTCTCAATGTGCTTTTAATAACTGTTTGTAAAACATTTAGGAAAATCTATGGCAACACATTTAGAAAAAAATCAAATTACTATTGCCTAAAGATGTTATTCTGGTATCTAAACTTTATGAATCATCCTGTGTGGCCCAACTGTTGACGTAATCTAGTCAATAATACTTTAGAACACATTGTAAATACGTAGGGCCTGAATTTAATTTGTGTAATATTTTCTTTATTAAAGATACTTGTTTGAGACCTTTCTTTAAAATCCTATAGCTAGTAATTTATAGAGCCAATCCAACCTAGTCTAAATTGGACTTTTTTGGTAGAATTGATTACAGTTTAAAAAAAATATAAAAATTATCAAAAGTACTTTTCACATTAAAATCATTGTGCATTAAAGTATATGTGAGTAAATACTATACACGCATATCTTTACAAATGTTATACATATATGTATGTACACACTATACTGATTCTGATCTCTCACCAGTTGTATACTGATGAAACCACCCATTAGCATAAGTACAGATATGTTTGATTATACCAGTGAAGTCAGAGAAGGGAAATGAGACACAAATCTCTGTAATGGGATGAAACAAACACTTGAATCCAACTGTTCTTGAAAGAATGGTTCAAAGTCTAGATCCAAATCCAAACTTTCTGGTGTTTGGATACAGTCCGCCAGAGAGGTTCACACTGCAGACTGGAACCAAACTTTCAGTCTAAGATTTTGGTTCAAGTCCAATTCTACCAGTTACCACAAGGGCTCATTAATGTCATTGGTGACATTTTCCATTAATTCACTTTTCCAGGGATGATTATTTTAATCTTGGAAAATTTAGGTATGGAAGTTACCCCAGGTAAATATAACACATTGTAGATAATCAGCACCTTCACAGGGACTTCCCTGATAGCCCAGTAATCTTTTTTTAAAATTCTAAGCTCTTTAGGGGAAAAATTGTCACTTACTAAGGATTTATACAGTACGTAGCACAATAGGGTCCCAATCCTTACTGGGATCTCTGAGGGCTGCCATAATCCACATAATGAATACTACGTACTAAAGGGATATTCATGTGGGTAAACTATCTCTGAATAATGCTTTCAGGGGTATTATTATTAGCATGATTCTGTATTGCCTGCCTTTCTAAAGCACCTGCAGAGTGTACAGGCATAGGATCCACTAGTTCCAAGAATAGAGCTCTGAAACTGACAAAATGCTTTTCTGAGAGATTTCTTGGGCAGCACCAGCCACCAAACATGCTCAAATATAAGCTTACTTGTCTTTTGGGTCTCAATATTTTTCAGCAGTATTTTAACAGTATTACAGTCGGTACGTCATTCTATACATGAGGATATACAGCAGTTCTGTTTTTTGGCAGGGTGGGGACTGTGATTGATTATTCTCATTGTGGCAGATGGCAAGAAAAAGTTTACCTTTGCTCCATATCTCAGGAGTCAGCAATGGTATCAGCTGTTAAGTGAGCAGCTTTCTGAGCATCATAGTGTATAGATTATGCTGTAACAGTTCTAGAACTTCCTTCTAGTGAATCTAAGCAATTCCTGAATGTTACCTAGTGGTGGAGTCTGGCCAGTTGGTAACATAATATATGCATTGTGTATAGCAGGAGAAATTTTCAAGTGGTAGTGAGACAATAGCACCCACAAAATGTATACCAAAGAGTGTGCAAACATACACCCCATTTTGCACATTCACATTAGGTAGTGTGCAAATATGTATGCACCATCTCTGTGACCACAAAGGCCTATTTTTGCATACCAGGCAATTGCAACCCCATCTGAACATTATAGTTCAGATATTACAGTATAACAAAATGGAAAGTGGTATAACTATTTGTATGTCACTGCCTTCTTCCGGAAAGAATCAGAACTGATCAGCTGTGTAATGAGCATTATCCTTTGACTCAAGTGAGAGGCCAATGCTTTTTGGAGTAGAAGAAACTGAGTTCCATCCTTACTGTAGTCATGCCATGAAATCCTGGCTCTGTAGAAGTCAATGAGGCCAGGATTTCACACATGGAGTTTCATATCATCATAGCATGCAGCATAGTAATAACTATGAAGTCTTAGGGGGCTTCAGATTTGTGATAATGTTTTTATGATTTTAAAAATTGCATGTGTGTGCATATACTTCAGCTCTACACTTAAAGTCAACAAAGCCCGCCTAAAGAATAGCACTTTGTCACCACCTATTCTGGATTTGCTTTGGGTAAGCTACCTTACAGCCAGGGTCCTTTGCTCTTATGTCCTCTGCGCTATAAAAGCTACAGGAAAAAAAAGAGAACATTTTAAAAAAACCAGGATAGTACTATTAGCATATTGCTTAAGATGTGAGCTATCATGAAGAGCGAATCACCTTTCATCCATAGAGAGGATAATACTGAACATGGCCTGCAGATAATGAGATTTTCTTTTCTAACACTTGCTATCCTTTTACCCCGCTTGCATGAACATGCATTTGAAAAAACCAGAACAGTAAATTTAGTTTATTTCCATTCACATTGTTGTTATAAAAGATGTTTTAAAAATACAGATTCAGAATACTTGTGATTCCCACTACACAGCGAACATAATTAACCATGAATATACTCAAAATGCCAACTGACAGGACTTTACTCTGAAAGGAGCGTTTTCTGAGTAAATGATATGTCAGGACCATCACTAGTATGAGTATGACCAGAATTTTTATCTATCACTCATTAAATTACTACATTGTGAGACTTTATAAGCACTGAAAGTCAAGGCAAATCATTGCTGACTGACAATTCTGGATTGCCAAAGAGGATAGGTTACCAACAGGTGACTCAAGTTGAAAAAGGCTGACAAATTAGGCTTTCTGCTCCCTGGACAAGTTTATAATATAATTATTGTGCAGTGTGCAATTTGTTAACAGCAGCTCAGCTGAAGCCAGTGGAGTTTCTCTAGATTTACACTAGGGTAAAGGAGATCAGAATTTGACCCTAAGAACCCATTCCTGCATTAAAGAAATCAATGAGAGTTCCTTTTGGAGGCAAGGAAGTTGCTTATCTGGATCACAGCCCTGTCAAGTGCCCCCATCTACCATTGACTGTAGGGAGTTGAAAACAGACAACCCTGTACTTTGCAGGGGCAGGTTCCTGGCTATTAACCCTTAGGGCTCTCATGGACGAATATGTTCAGTCTCAGTAGATTGCAAGGAAGAGAATATTTGTTCTAAGCAGAGGACACCCCCGCAACACACACACATCCCACAAGTAGCAGCAATTTTTCCAGCACATTTTCCCCGCTGCTTCAAAATGAGCCCTTTCCCACCTTTCTACCCTCCAGTGTAGCTATTTAAAGATCCCCTTTTACCACATTCCTCCCACCCTCATTATCAGCAACTAGCCCGATCTTGTCTTTGTCTACACAGTTTCCTGCTCATCCACGATGCTGTGTAAGTACTAACTACTAATTTAGTAACTGAAGGATATGGCTGAAGCTGAATCCAGACCCAATGAGAATGATGTTGGTGCAGAAAGGGAAGCTCTTTAAAAAGAGAACTTGCCTTCTCTCTCCTATATCCCCTCTCTCAAAGGTATCTCCTGTCCTTTTGCAGCTTTCAGATACTTCTGGTCTCTTCATTACGATTAGATGCCCAAATAGCCATGGCTCTGGAATTCGCCCTCTTCCAGCTCCACCTGACTAGGAGACCCATCCTATCAAGCGTACACCTGACCACAGTAATCCATCCATTTGTCACCATCAGGCTTGGTTACCTCAATTCATGTTAATTAGGAATGAAGAAACACATCCTAAAAAGCTCCAACTTAAAATACAGTAGCCTGTCTCCTGAGCAACAAGAGTTGTTATGAGTGCTCTGATCCCTGCATTAGCACTCCCTTGAATTCAGTCAAATTCATGTTTCTGTCTTGACCATCAAAGCTCTCCATGGGAATAGCCCTAGCCAGTGATGAGCTGCCAAAATATTAACAACCGGTTCTCTCCTCCTCACCTCCTCATGCCCCCCTTCTCATGCCCCATCCAACCCCTCATGTTCCTTGACAGCCCCCCTGACCCCTGCCCCATCCACCCCCCTTCCCTGTCCCCTGACTGCTCCCTGCCGCCCCATCCAACCCCTGCTGCTTCCTGACTGCCCCCTTGGGACCCTTGTCCCCATTCAATCCCCCTGTTCCCTGCCCTCTGACAGCCCCGACATTTATCCACCCCCCAACTCCCCTACCGGGGCCAGAATCAGGTCGCCAAGTTGGCCGGGGCCGGGCCGGAGCCACGTCACCCGGCCGGCGGGGTCCAGGGGCCGGGCCGGAGCTGCGCTCCCCGGCCAGCCGGACAGCCAGCCAAGGTTGGGACCAGGCCACAGCTGTGCCACCGGCTAGCCGCGGTCGGGACTGGGCTGGAGCCGCGCCACCCGTGGATGGGGTCGGGGGACAGGTTGGAGCCGGGCGGCAACTGGACCCCTCCTCGCACCCCTGCCCTCCTGCCCCAGAAAACCTGTGGGAAGCCGCTGCTTCATTCTCAGCTCTCTCAGGCTACCCGTGCGAACAGCTGATTCACAGGAAGCCGGGGAGGGGGAGGAGAAGACTCGGGAGCATTCAGGGGAGGAGGCAGAGGCGGAGTGAGGTGAGCTGGGGCCGGGGGAAAGGCAGGGAGCTGTAGGGGATTTTCTTAAATTTAAAAGATCTTTTCGAACCAGTTGTCCCTTTCCCAAAAGGGCTTCTACATTTTAAAACTGGTTCCCGCGAACCAGTGGGAAACGGCTCCAGACCACAACTGCCTATGGGTAGGGCACTTGGAGCTAGGGTTAGGGGTCCTAAGGCTAGGGCACTTGCAGCTAGGGATAGGGTTCCTATGGGTAGAGCACCCCGCCCTAGAGATAGCGTTCCTAAGGGAAGGGCACTAGGAGCTAGGGTAAGGGTTCCTATGGGTAGAGCTTCCCGACTTAGCGTTAGGGTTCCTATGGGTAGGGATTCCCGACCTAGGGTTAGGGTTTCTAAGGCTAGGGCACTTGGAGCTAGGGTTAGGGTTCCAATGGGTAAAGCACCCTCCCTAGGGTTAGGGTTCCTATGGGTAGGCCTTCCAGCCCTACGGTTAGGGTTCCTAAGGAAAGGGGACATAGAGCTAGGGTTAGGGTTCCTATGGGTAGGGCATTTCGACCTAGGGTCAGAGTTCCTATGGGTAGGGCACTTGGAGCTAGGGTTAGGGTTCCTATCGGTAGGGCATCCCGTCCTAGGGTTCAGGTTAATAAGGATAGGGCACTTGGAGCTAGGGTAAGGGTTCCTATGGGTAGGGATTCCCGACCTTGGGTTAGGGTTCGTATAAGTAGGGCTTCCCGACCTAGGGTTAGAGTTCCTATGGGTAGGGCACTTGCAGATAGAATTAGGGTTCCTATAGGTAGAGTTTCCCGACCTAGGGTTAGGTTTCCTATGAGTAGGGCACTTAGAGCTAGGGTTAGGGTTCCTATCAGTAGGGCTTGCTGCCCTAGGGTTTGGGTTCCTAAGGATAGGGCACTTGGAGCTAAGGTTAGGGTTCTTCTGGGTAGGGATTCCCGACCTAGGGTTACGGTTCCTAAGGGTAGGGCACTTGCAGCTAGAGTTAGAGTTCCGATGGGTAAGGTACTTGGAGATAAGGTTAGGGTTCCTATGGGTAGGGCGCCTCACCCTAGGGTTAGAGTTCCGATGGGAAGGGCACTTGGAGCTAGGGTTAGGGTTCCTAAGGGTAGGGATCTTGGAGCTAGGTTTAGGGTTCCTATGGGGAGAGCTTCCTGCCCCAGGGTTATTATTCCTAAGGGTAGGGCACTTGGAGCTAGGGTTAGGGTTCCTATGAGGAGGGCACCCCGCCCTAGGGTTAGGGTTCCTATGGATAGGGATTCCCGCCCTAGGGTTGGGGTTCCTATAGGTAGGGTTTCCCGACCTAGAGTTAGGTTTTCTATGAGTAGGGCACTTAGAGCTAGGTTTAGGGTTCCTATGGCAGGGCTTTCCGCCTAGGGTTCGGGTTCCTAAGGATAGGGCACTTGGAGCAAATGTTAGGGTTCCTATCGGTAGAGCACCCCGCCCTAGGGTTAGGGTTCCTAAGGGTAGGGCACTTGGAGCTAGGGTTGGGGTTCCTATGGATAGAGCAGTGGGAGCTAAGGTTACAGTTCCTATGGGTAGGGCTTTCAACCCTAGCGTTAGGGTTCCTAAGGGTAGGGCACTTAGAGCTAAGCTTAGGGTTCCTATAGGTAGGGCTTCCCACCCAAGGATTAGGGTTCCTAAGGATAGGGCACTTGCAGCTAGGTTTAGGGTTCATATGGGTAGGGTTTCCCTCCCTAGGGTTAGGGCTCTAAGGGTAGGGCACTTGGAGCTAGGGTAAGGGTTCCTATGGGGAGGGCACCCCAACCTCGGGTTATCGTTCCTAAGGGAAGGGCACTTGGAGATAGGGTTAGGGTTTCTATCGGTAGGGCGCCACGCTCTAGGGTTATGGTTCCTATGGGTAGGTCACTTGGGGCTAGGGTTAGCGTTCCTAAGGGTAGGGCACTTGGAGCTAGGGTTAGGGCTCCTATGGCTAGAGCTTCCCGCCCTAGGGTTAGAGTTCCTATGGGTAGGGCACTTGGAGCTAGGGTTTGGGTTCCTCTGGGTAGAGCACTTAGAGCTAGGGTTAGGGTTCCTAAGGTAGGGCACCCTGCCCTAGGGTTAGGGTTCCTATAGATAGGGGTTCCCGCCCCAGGGTTGGGGTTCCTAGGTGTAGGGCACTTGGTGCTAAGGTTAGGGTTCCCATAGGTAAGGCTTCCCGCCCCAGGGTTAGAGTTCCTAAGGACAGGGCACTTGCAGCTAGGTTTAGAGTTCATATGGGTACGGCTTCCCACCCTAGGGTTAGGGTTCTAAGGATAGGGCACTTGGAGCTAGGGTTAGGGGTTTCTATTCGGAGGGCACCACTCCCTAGGGTTATCATTCCTAAGGGTAGGGCACTTGGAGGTAGAGTTAGGATTCGTATCAGTAGGGCGCCACGCCCTAGGGTTATGGTTCCTATGGGTATGGATTCCCGCCCTAGAGTAGGGCGGGAATCCATAAGGGTAGGGCACTTGGAGATAGGCTTAGGGTTCCTAAGGGTAGGGAACTTTGAGCTAGGGTTATGGTTCCTATGAGTGGGGCTTCTTGCCCTAGGGTTAGGTATCATAAGGATAGGGCACTTGGAGCAAGGGTTAGGGTTCCTATGGGTTCGGCGCCACACCCTAGGCTTATGGTTCCTTCGGGTAGCGCACGTGTAGCTAGGGTTTGGATTCTTCAGGGTAGGCATTACTGCCCTAGGGTTAGGTTTTCTAAGGTAGGGATCTTGGAGCTAGGGTTAGAGTTCCTATGGGTAGAGCACATGTAGTTAGGGTTACGGTTCCTATAGGTAGGGCACTTAGAGCTAGAATTAGGATTCCTATGGATAGGGCACTTGGAGCTAGGTTTAGGGTTCCTATGAGTAGGACTTCCCACCTTAGGGTTAGGGTTCCTAAGGGTAGGGCACTTGGAGATAGGGATAGAGTTTCTAGGGATACGGAGCCACGCCCCAGGGTTATGGTTCTTATGGGTAGGGCACTTGGAGCTAGGGTTAGGATTACGAAGGGTAGGGCACTTAGACTTAGGCTTAGCACTCCTTATGTAGGGCTTCCCATCCTAGGGTTAGGGTTCCTAAGGGTAAGGCACTTGGAGCTAGGGTTAAGGTTCCTATGGGTAGGGCACCACACCCTAGCATTAGGGTTCCTATGTGTAGGGCACTTTGAACTACGGCTAGGGTTTCCATGGGCAGGTCACCCTGACCTAGGGTTAGGGTTTCTATGTGTAGGGCAGTTTGAGCTAGGGTTAGGGTTCCTAAGGGTAGGGCACTTGGAGCTAGGGTTAGGGTTCCTATTGGTAGGGCATCCTGCCCTAAGGTTAGGGTTACTAAGTGTAGGGCAATTGGAGCTAGAGTTAGGGTTCCTATGAGCAGTACACTTGAAGCTAGGATTTCTAAGGGTAGGACACTTGGAGCTAGAGTTAGGGTTCCTATGGGTAGCGCACCCTGCCCTAGGGTGAGGGTTCCCAAGAGTATGGCACTTGGAACTAAGGTTAGGGTTCCTATGGGTAGCGCTTCCTGCCCTAGGGTTAGGGTTCCTAAGGGTAGGGAAATTGGAGCTAGAGTTAGGGATCCTATGGGTATGGCTTCCCGCCCTAGGATTAGGGTTTCTATGGGTAGGGCAGTTGGAGCTAGGGTTAGGGTTCCTCTGGGTAGTCCTTCCCACCTTAGGGTTAGGGTTCCAAAGGGTAGGGCACTTGGACCTAGAGTTAGGGTTCCTATGGGTAGGGCTTCCCACCCTAGGATTAGGGTTTCTAAAGGTAGGGCACTTCGAGCTAGGGTTAGGGTTCCTCTGGGTAGCGCACCCTGCCCTATGGTCAGGATTCCTAAGGGTATGGCACTTGGAGCTAGGGTTAGGGTTTCTATGGGTATTGCTTCCCACTCTAGCGATAGGGTTCCTAAGGGTAGGGCAATTGGAGCTCGGGTTAGGGATCCTATGGGTATGGCTTCCCAGCCTAGGATTAGGGTTCCTAAGGTTAGGGCACTTGGAGCTAGTCTTAGGGTTCAAATGGGTAGGGCTTCCCGCCCTAGGGTTAGGGTTCCTATAGGTAGGGAACTTGGGGCTAGGGATAGGGTTCCTACTGGTAGGGCACTTTGAGCCTGGGTTAGGGCTCCTATCGGTAGGGCACCCCATCCTAACGTTAGGGTTCCTATGGGTAGGGCTTCCCGCCCTAGAAGTAATTTCCTAGGGATAGGGCAATTGAAGCTAGGGTTAGGCTTCCTATGGGTAGGGCTTCCCACCCTAGGGTAAGGGTTCCTAAGGGTATGGCACTTGGAGCTAGGGTTAGGGTTCCTATGGGTAGCGCTTCCCGTTCTAGCGATAGGGTTCCTAAGGGTAGGGCAATTGGAGCTCGGGTTAGGGATCCTATGGGTATGGCTTCCTGCCCTAGGATTAGGGTTCCTAAGGTTAGGGCACTTGGAGCTAGTCTTAGGGTTCAAATGGATAGGACTTCCCACCCTAGGGTTAGGGTTCCTATGGGTAGGGCACTTGGGGCTAGGGCTAGGGTTCCTACTGGTAGGGCACTTTGAGCCAGGGTTAGGGCTCCTATCGGTAGGGCACCCCATCCTAGCGTTAGGGTTCCTATGGGTAGGGCTTCCCGCCCTAGAAGGAATTTCCTAGGGATAGGGCAATTGAAGCTAGGGTTAGGCTTCCTATGGGTAGCGCTTCCCACCCTAGGGTTAGGGTTTCTAAGGGTAGGGCACTTGGAGCTAGGGTTAGGGTTCCTCTGGGTAGCGCACCCTGCCCTAGGGTCAGGAATCCTAACGGTATGGCACTTGGAGCTAGGGTTAGGGTTCCTATGGGTAGCACTTCCCACCCTAGCGATAGGGTTCCTAAGGGTAGGGCAATTGGAGTTCGGGTTAGAGAGCCTATGGGTATGGCTTCCTGCCCTAGGATTAGGGTTCCTAAGGTTAGGGCACTTGGAGCTAGTCTTAGGGTTCAAATGGGTAAGGCTTCCCGCCCTAGGGTTAGGGTTCCTATGGGTAGGGCACTTGAGGCTAGGGATAGGGTTCCTACTGGTACGGTACTTTGAGCCTGGGTTAGGGCTCCTAACGGTAGGGCACCCCATCCTAGCGTTAGAGTTCCTATGGGTAGGGCTTCCCGCCCTAGGGTTAGGGTTCCTACGGGTAGGGCACTTTGAGCTTGGATTAGGGTTCCTATCGGTATGGCACCTCGCATTAGGTTAGGCTTCCTATGGGTAGGGCTTCTCACCCTAGGGTTAGGGTTCCTAAGTGTATGGCACTTAGAGCTAGGGTTAGGGTTCCTATGGGTAGCGCTTCCCACCCTAGCGATAGGGTTCCTAAGGGTAGGGCACTTGGAGCTACTGTTAGGGTTCCTACGGTTGGGGCACTTGGAGCTAGTCTTAGGGTTCCTAAGGCTATGGCATTTGCAGCTAGGGTTAGGGTTCCTATGGTACGTCACTTGGATCTAGGCTTAAGGTTCCTATGGGTAGAGCTTTCCACCCTAGGATTAGGGTTCCTAAGGGTAGGGCATTTGGCGCTAGGGTTAGGGCTCCTATGGCTAGGGCTTCTGTCCTGTGGTTAGCATTCCTAGGGGTAGGACACTTGGAGATAGGGTAAGAGTTCCTAAGGGTAGGGCACTTAGAGCTAAGGTTAGGATTCCTATAGGTAGGCCTTCCCGCCCTTGGGTTAGGGTTCCTAAGGATAGGGCACTTGCTTCTTGGTTTAGGGTTTATATGGGTAGAGCTTCCCGCCCTAGGCTTAGAGTTCTAAGGGTAGGGCACTTGTAGGGTTAGAGTTCCTATGGGTAGGGCGCCACACCCTAGGTTTATGGTTCCTATGTATAGGACACTTGGGGGGGTTAGGGTTCCTATGGTAGGGCGCCCTGCCGTAGTGTTAGGGTTCCTATGGGTAGGGATTTCCACCCTAGGGTTCAGCTTCCTACGGGTAGGGCACTTGGAGATAGGGTTAGGTTTCCTAAGAGTAGGGTACTTGGAGCTAGGGTTAGGGATCCTATGGGTATGTCTTCCCGCCCTAGGGTTAGGGTTCCTACGGGTAGGGCACTTTGAGCTTGGGTTAGGGTTCCTATCGGTATGGCACCCCGCATTAGCGTTAGGGTTCCTATGGGTAGGGCTTCCAGCCCTAGAGTTTAGTTTCTAAGGGCAGGGCAATTGAAGCTAGGGTTAGGCTTCCTATGGTTAGGGCTTCCCGTCCTAGGTTTAGGGTTCCTAAGGGTAGGGCTCTTGATGCTAGGGTTTGGATTTCTCTGGGTAGGGCAGTTGGAGCTACGATTATGTTTCCTGTGGGTAGGGCATGTGGAGCTAGTGTTAGGGTTCCTAAGGGTATGGCATTTGCAGCTAGGGTTAGGGTTCCTATGGGTAGAACTTCCCGCTCTAGGGTTAGGATTCCTAACGGTAGGGCACTTGGTGCTAGGGTTTGGATTTCTATGGGTAGGGCAGTTGGAGCTAGAGTTAGGGTTCCTATAAGTAGGGCTTCCCACCCTAGGTTAGGGTTTCTAAGGGTAGGGTACTTGGAGCTAGGGTTAGCTATCCAATAGGTAGGGCTTCCCACCCTATGGTTACGGTTCCTAAAGGTAAGGCACTTGGAGCTAGGTTTAAGGTTCCTAATGGTAGGGCACTGGGAGCTAGGGTTAGGGTTCCTATGGGTAGGGCACTTGGAGTTAGGGTTATGGTTCCTAATGGTAGGCCACTTGGAGCTAGAGTTAGCATTCCTATGGATAGGGCAGCCCACCCTAGGATTAGGGTTCCTAAAGGTAGGACACTTTGAGCTAGGGTTAGGTTTCCTGTGGGTAGGGCTTCCCGTCCTAGGGTTACGGTTCCTAAGGGTAGAGCACTTGGAGCTAGGGTTAGGGTACCTATGGGTAGGGCACTTTGAGCTAGAGTTAGGGTTCCTATGGGTAGAGCTTCCTGCCCTAGGGTTAGGGTTCCTAAGGGTAGGGCACTTATAGCTAGTGTTAGAGTTCCTAAGGGTAGGGCACTTGGAGCTAGAGTTAGGGCTCCTATGGGTACAGCTTCCTGCCCTAGGGTTAGGGTTCCTAAGGGTAGGGCACTTATAGCTAGTGTTAGGGTTCCTAAGGGTGGGGCACTTGGAGCTAGAGTTAGGGTTCCTATGGGTACAGCTTCCTGCCCTAGGGTTAGGGTATCTGAGGGTAGGGCACTTGGAGCTAGGGTTAGGATTCCTGTGAGTAGGGCGCCCCACCCTAGTGCTAGGGTTCCTATGGGTAGGGCACTTGGAGCTAGGGTTAGTGTTCCTGCCCCTATCTACTGTAGCGAATGCCTTTTTCTGTGCCATTGTCTCACAATACACTGGAAAGCTGTCAACCAACAACGGGAAGCTCATGACTGCAGGAGAGGAAACTTCCTCAGAAGCTTGACCAGGACTGTGGAACCCACTCCAACAAGAGCTAATTTCAGAAATAAACACAGTATTTCTTCACTTTAGTTTTCCCACAATAACTTTTTCACCATCAAAAAACAGCAACTTATTCCTACCTGTAGAAAATATTGATATAGGATTTTTAAGGGATTAAGGTGCTCAGATACTAGTGATTACCTTAGCATAAGAAACTAGATGAGTTAAAAAATGCTAGTTTCCAAAATGTACTTCTTTTAACTACTTGAAATGTATTAATGAGTTTTATAAAGTGATGGAAGGGCATAATGAATTTAAATTTAGTAACAACATATTTATCCATGAAAAAGCCCCAGTATGTTTTATGAAGAAAACTTTCTTCAAAGAAACATTTGTAAGCATTTTGCAAATCCTTAAAACATCTGAAGACAATAGTCTAATAGACTACTGCTGGAATTTCATTTATTTACCAAGCACACTAATGAGCCACTGCACAGGGACTCCTAACTAGATGCACTTTATTGTTGTCACTGAAATTAATTTCTTTGCTTCAATTTCTAGAACAAGTTTGATATTTTCCTGATATTTTCAAAGCTGGAAAATAAGGCAATGAAAGCTTTAATGTATGTGACCAATTCTCATTTTCATGTTTTACACTTTTTGTATAAGCATAATTTTTGCAGCAGTGCATTCATACCCAAAATATCTTCGTTTGTAGAAAATGTTCTGGTAATACTAGTAAGGATGCAGGCCCTAATTTATCTACATGCACTGAAAATGCAGAAAGACTTCCTGACATTGCTACCATTTTAACTGTTTAGGTATAGTCTTAAACAGAAGTATCCATGTAGAATTCTCAAGATATATCATTCCATCTTATTTGAATTAAAACTTCAGATGCATAGCTACATTTTCTAACCTGTGTGCCTAAGGTGTGTTACCAGATTTGCCCATTACTTTCGGGTATGCTCATTTATTCGGGTCACTTTTCTGGGGAAGGGGATTCTGTAATTCTATCAATGTACTGCTTATGTCACGTGTGTTTTTCATATGGAGCTCTACTTCTCCCTTCTGCAAGTCCCCTCCCAATGGAGCTATCCTACAGGACCTATGTTCCCTAGGGCTGGGTTTGTCCAGCTCCAAAACCGGATGAGCACACACCCACCCACACATACATTCACAGAGCAAGTCTGAGCGGACCGGGTCAATCAGCACTGTCAAGTTGACCCCTTATATGTCCCTGGACTCACTGGGCTGGATGAAGCAGCACTTTCAAGTTGACTCTCCTTATATGCCCCTTATATGCTCCATGGACTGGGTCAAGCAGCACTTTCAAGCTGTTACCCTTATGCGTCCCAGATTCAGCACGTCCCTGTCCCCACTTTCACAACACACTTGTACTGGCAGTAACCTGCTTGATGAGCAAACCCCACAGTATTCTGGGAGCTGCAGGGATCTTTAGCTTAGGTAAAAGAAGCGTTGCTGTAGAGTGAATGGGGGAAGCTAACACCACAAAAGAGTAAAGTTCAGCAAGAGAGAGAGAAGCAATCAACTTAACCATAAAAGTTATTTATTGAATAATAGCGATAACTACACAGGGAGGGCTAAACCAACATAACATACATTATTAAAGATTAATACCTAAGGTAGAAAGGAAAACAGAGGGGCGGGGTCTCACCCACTCCATGAGGCTTGAACTGGTCAGGGTTCCCAGGTGATGCTGGTAGCTCAGGGTCCTGAGGGCTGGAGACAGGCAGAGTCCTCAGCATGATAAGTCAGGAGAAGATGGAGTTCCAGTGGAACTGATGCCTAGTTTGGATCTAAGCCTCAGAACACTGACTTGAGGGTGAGTAGGGATTTTTGCAGAGAAAATACAATTGTTCAAGAGAGAACCCTAGATTTGTTTATAGGTAAGCTGATGACTCAAGGGTTTTCTTTAGACTAGACAAAGGAACTGATCAGTCTTGGCTATGGGTGGTCTTTTCTTCCAGGGAGCTCACAATGCAACTAGGCTGCTTCACTATTTGGATATCAATTAAAGATTTATTACTAGAATTGGTCTGATAATTGCTGAGCTGGGTGTGTGCAGACATAGGTTCATTAGCATCTGGAGCAGAGATTCCCATGATGCAGTGCTTCCCTGCTTTTTCTGGTCCCAGAATTCAGCATGGTTCTTGGTTCTCCATTCTGTATGCAAATTGAGATGTCTTCCTGTCCCATCTTTCATGCAGATGAGGCTAAGGGAGTTCTCTCTGCTCTCCATTCTGTATGCTAATAGGGATGTCTTAATCTTGTCACCCTTGTCAGGAGGGGTCTAGGTGTGTCTCCCAACGCCCTTCTCTGCTCTCTGCAAGTTTTTTTTTCTCTGATGGGTTTTGGTTTAAGCAGAAGCTAGGGGAGGGGGGGTCTTTCATGAGTCAGGCTGGATACTGCACCCTGGTTCCCCAAGAACACAGAGGTGTCTGGTATCAGGTGAGATTCCTTAATTCATATTTAGGCACTGCTTACTGCTATGGTAGGCACTCACCCCTGGAGTACCTCATGTCAAAACTAGCATGTCACAACCTCTCCCCCTCAGCATCTTGGTAGCCCAATGCAGAATCACAGTTGCATCCCTGACTCTGTTTCCCCTTATAGACTATTAGTAAGTCCAGTGAGGCTCGTATATAGTAAACCGTGCCCCTTTTAGAAGCGTAGTTTGTTTAACCAAAGACCAAGCATGGTACACAGACAGCCTTTTACTCCAGTATCCTAGCTGGTGGGTGGGAAGGGAAGAAGTATCTTAGGCTATCTCCTTCCCTCTAGCTCCTCATCAGTAAGGCCCTTTCAACCAGGGACTTTGCCTTCTGGAGTCAGGCTTCTTGCTATTACTGGGGAAAGGTTCCCCCTCTGGACTCAGGAACTCCACAGAGGTCAAACCACTGTGGTTCTCTGAAGTGTCTTACAGTTCCTCTGTGATGTGGACCTTCTACTGTCTGATAAGGTCCCTTTGCTGGGAGCAGGCCTCCCTGGGGGGCTAGGATTCATAGCTCTTCCCTGCAGGAGTACCTTTCCTAGTGAATGCCCTAACTAGATCCCCTGAAAAATCCTTCACCTTAGGAGCTTTCTCTGTGTTTCAGCTGAGCACTCAGAACCCCTTATTAATTCTAGATGTTCCTTAGCTAATTAACTGCTATCCAGCCATCTAGGCAATTAACTACTCACAGGTGGCTCAAGGTTGGCTCATTTTCCTTAGTGGAGGATGTCACAGATTTGGATGCCAGATGCCCTCAGAGAGACAGAGACCCTGAGACGGGCATCTATATGAAAGTGTCCTGATGGGTCATAGGTTCTTTGCACTCATACATCCAAATGAAGTCAAGGGAAGATGCAGGAACTCAGCACATTTGAAAATCAGGCTGCTTTTATTTAGTTGCCTAAATATGGGTTCAGGATCCTACCTATAGGCATGCAGACTTGCATGTTTTGGCCCTAGTTTTCACATGGTACATTCCCATTCCGTCCCATGCTTTATTCTTTGAAGCCTCATTCCTTCAAGGACAACTATCTGAGTAGGGCCACAATGAAATCAGTAAGGCTCCACTCAATCACCTGTATGGTTATTCTTGCAGGACTAGGGCACAAATTATCCATGAAAAAGACAATATTGTTATCTGTCATTACTGCTTGCTTTGTGAATGTTCAAAGTGGGAAAAGACTAGATCCAGCACTCATTATACATTACAATTGCATTATGTGTGTTTGACACCATTTATACTATTATTTCTATCATTGTTTAATGAGAGGGCCTAGCATGGAATTGTGAGTCAGGAACTCCTTAGTTCTACTACTGATTTGTTGAAGGGCCTTGGGCAGGTCTCTTAACCGTCCCCATCTGTAAAATAAAGATAACAAAGCTGATCTACTATTACAGACACACAGGGACACAAATTGCCCTCCCTGGTGCTTCAGCCAAAACTTTTGAGTTCCAGCTAGAGCTTAGAGGCAGAATAGAGGTTGAATCAGCTAATCTCCCAGATGCCCTTGCCTCACCCCTCGCTGGCTGGTTGTGCTCAGTATCTGGACATTTTTCTATTATGATACTGTTGTTTTTTTAATTATGAGCACACCTTTTGGGTGTAATTGGTCCCAGGTGTTCCATGGGAATGGTTCTGGTGCCTATCTGAGCCCTCTAGTCCGGAGGGTTAGCAGAAGCCATTTTAACTTATTTTCTCAGAGGGCACGGATGTATCTCACACACTCATTCAGAGCCAATCTTTTGGCAGCAGAGAGTAGCTTCATCTAACTTCCTGCTGCAGTCATGGGGAGGACTGCTTAGTGTGCCCACCATACTGCAGACCATGCAAGATTTGAGATGAGAACATTCCTGGAAGCCCTCCAAAGACACTGGAGGAGAGAGAAGTCCATCCACACAAGAAGACGAGAGCAGGTAAAAGATAATAGGAGAGGATCTGTCGCAGTGCCTGTTGAAGGAGAAGGAAAGGAAAGAGACAAAGTGATTTGTGATCCAGAATGAAAATGGTGAAGGCAAGATGTTCTATCCTAATATATAGTTGGCCAGTGAAGAAAGTCACAGAGCATAGTATGCCAAAAGGGACAGTAAAATGGAGATTCATTGCAGATAGGGTGTGATCACATATTGCACTGCAAGTAGTCCCTACATATGTGAACAGTTCCATTGCCTTTAATAGGGCTCTTTACATAATTAGCCATTTTCAGGATCAAGCTCCTGATTTTTAAATCATCTGGTAAGAAAACTGAAGCTCATGGTACTGTTGCCAAATTGATACCATTTAATCTCAAAGCTGCACTGCTGAATGTGTCATTGTCTGGTAAATTACACAATAATTGCAAAGAAGTACTTTCAGCCATAATATATTTTAGAAAAGCACAGGAAATTCTCAACTGGTAAATAATTGTCATCTAATTACTAAAATCCTAGTCTTAGTAAATATATTGGCAAACTTGGTACCCATCCAAACATATTATTTTGTTAATATAAATAATATATTAACCATTGAACAGTCTGGACTTTGTCCAAACCACTCTACTGTAAGTGCTTTGCTAAAACTTACCAATTATATTTACTTGTCTAAACAACAGATCACATTTGTATGGGGTTTGGTTTATTTAATGTTTTACTAAACAGTTATGAAAGAATCTAGAGAGGTTTGAAGATTCACTAAAGCCACACTACACTATCTACCCAGAGTACTATAAAATAAGTGTTTTGTAAACATCCTGCTTGCAAAAGTAGTGACATATATGCATTAACAGTAAATAATACACTAATTAATAAGAACCCAGATATTAATGAATCAGTGGCATTCCCAATACATGTACAGATATAAAGTTTTGCCTCTTAAAGGTCACAGCTGTTTAGAGGATTAGGATAAATGAGTATGTATGGATGTGACTAGATCTAATTTCTGCCGACCCTTTTTTTGCACAAATAATCCTGTGGAATTCAACAGAATTGCTTGTATGTGTAAGAATTTGCAGGATTGGGCACATAGTATAAGAAGTATTTTCTACATGCCTATGTGCAATGGTTGCCATATTACTAGCAGTTGTAAATTTTCCCATATGATAAAGCCCTTCAGAATTTAACAGGGAATGAAATGAGGTGCTATAAAATGTAATATATGCTGTCCTTTCTATAGATTTTACTTTATTTTTTTTGTTCAGACAACCAATGGAACTTAGAATTCTATAGGAAGGATATTATTATAGGTTGATTTAAAATTTTTATACTGACAAATTATCATTCGCTACTTCTATAGTGTTGTCCCATCACATGCCACATTGCCATCCCTTGCTGAAGTGTTATGGTCTCCTGGTATAACTGCTTATCCTTACCTGATTGCTGTAAATCCTCACCTGCAAGTAAAAACAAATGTATATCGTCCATATGCAAGTGACCCAGGAGGTTGATATATTATACAAAGGACTATAAACAATACCTCAAAGTAGCTTTGTGGTCTGTTGGCAATGCACTTAGCTGTACTGCGGGAGACTTGCAGGTTAATACTCTTAATATTTTCCAAGTATCTAAATTGCTTGCTGTTCACTTACTTATCAAATTATTTTATCCCAATGACTAGTCAATACAGTCTTGGTTCATAGGATCCCTTAAAGTAGCATTCAACTCTGAAAAGTGAATATTAAAATGGCATCATAAGAATGGCTGTACTGGGTCAGACCAAAGGTCCATCTAGCCCAGTATTCTGTCCTCCAACAGTGGCCAATTCCCCCTGAGGGAATAAACAGAACAGGTAATCATCAAGTGATCCATTCCCTGTCCCTCAATGCCAGCTTCTGGCAAACAGAGGTGAGGGAATGGGGTTTCATATTTTTACTAATAGTATCTCCAGATGAGATCTTTCCTGATCACAAGTAAAAATAAGCTTTTTTCCCAAAATATCATCCCTCCAAACATAACTTGGGATTGGAAAGTCAAGCTGGGTTGTTCCCTTTTTCAGGCATTATCATCATCAATAAAAATTCTGTAATCTGAGTTTGGTAATAACTCTGATGTAGATGCATGGGCAGATGAGACCATGAATAGAATTCGTATCACTTGCCCATAGCTATGCTGACTTTGCAGTGCTAATGGGAGTAAAAAGTGGGAAAAAATCTTATTTTAGTCACCAAAGTAAGCAGAGAATATAGAAAGGGGCTGATTCTCCATTGCCTTGAACTTTATGTAGTCTTTTACACCTGTGCAAAGTGGGTGTAAAGTGCTATCTGATCAATATGGTAGCATTTTATAACCACTTTGAACAGCTGTAAATTGCAGCAAGGTGCAAGACAGGAGAGAATGAAGGCCAGAAGATGCAAGTCTATGGAGTAAAAGGTGCCATTTCACAGGCACTTCTCAGGTTAGAACACCAGTAATAAGTGTGGTGAGCCTTAGTTCATTGTATCCTTTTATTGCCCTAAGAATTTTGTTAAGATTCTTGCTGCCTTTGTCTTGTTAGAATTTTGCTGGCTGATATCTACAATGATGCAATGGAAAATAATTTTGATGTACATGATGACAGTTTTGAATAGTCATCTGTATCACTTCCCTGTAATATATCTACTTCCTTCATCTTACCAGCCACCACATATCTCTAGCAGTTAAAGCCCTGATTCAGGAAAGC
The DNA here is from genome assembly GCF_025201925.1 of Gopherus flavomarginatus. Lineage (NCBI taxonomy): Eukaryota > Metazoa > Chordata > Testudines > Testudinidae > Gopherus > Gopherus flavomarginatus. Next base: position 91,031,418 of record NC_066624.1, read on the forward strand.
ACTTAAACACATACTTCATTTTAAACATATGCTGAAGTCCCATTAGCCCTTGCTTAAATAGCCCTCCTGAATGAGAGTGCTTTCCAGAATTGGGGCTTTAACATCTGACACACAATCTTGATTTCTTCTTAATTTTTCCCCTTTTCTCTTATTATTTAATAATAATTCTCTCTTTCTTTAACTCTCATCTAGTGCTTGAGGTTTTTTGGAACCATTTCTGTATTTCAAATCCTTCAACCTCTTGCCAATAGTGGAGTGCACCCTGGAAGATAACAACTCCCAGCAGTAGAGGGTTAATACAATGCAGTTTATAATAAGCTACTTGTTCAGGTACATGCATCCTGTTCCAGGCAGCCCATCATCCACACTAATGGGACTTTAAAGAGTTCCTGCCTCTTCCACAGTAGCATAATGATTGTTGGACAGCCTGAGAGACCCATTATCTATCGTCCATACGTCTGATTCTGTCTAGTGATAATCATTTTTTAGTACAACAGTAGTGCAGTGGAATCCCACTACCTACTGCACAATTGTAATTTAACATCTTGACCAAGACAAATATAAATTGTATATCATACAACAGGGACACACAATGTATACATGGCCACCTGCTGCCAAAATAGCTTTGCTGCTTTGCCCTCCAGGACAAAATTGTGCAGGGTTTACCTCAAAAAGTTTGATGCTGTGTAAGATTTTAAGGAAAAATGGGAAATATGATGCATTCAGCATCTCCATCTGCATACTGTACAAACAAAATGCATTTATTTTTACCCTGGTTAATAATTCTATTGAGAGTTGGATCAATTTTATGGGAAATCCATCTCAGCAGAAAAAGAAAAGGAAAACTTCTGCAGATACGTTTCTATTTCCTGTGGAGGAAAACCCAAATAGCCCCATTCCATTTAATTTGAACTGTCTATCAATTGAAATAATATTCCTATTTCAGCATAAATAAGAAGTAACAGGATGCAGTTTAAAAAAGTTTTTTGTATTTTATTTCACTGGATTAACTTGCCTGGTGCAGAACATATTGCACAGGGAAAGCGCTACATCATATTCAAAGTAATTTAAAATGTAATTCCGAGGGGAAAGACTATTTTCAAGGTGCATTAAGGATAAAATCCTGCACTCCTCCTGCAGATACGGAAGGATCAAAACATCATAGGGCTTCTGCAGTTCTGCGATGTGAGAGAGCCAGGAAGCAAAAAGACAAGCCTGCATGGACCACTACTGCCCCTACAATGTGCAGCTTCTGTATGATCAAGATGCTGCAAAATAATATATACATACACAATACTTAGGTTAATTCACTTGTTACTAACACTTCATAATGTTTCTCTTGGGAATGTAATTTTAATAGCTATTACTACTTTCCAAATATCAGTCCCTGATTTTGGAGACAGGGGTGTGTGTGTAATATGCAGTGTTGTTGTAGCTGTGTCGGTCCCAGATTATTAGTGAGACAAGGTGGGTGAGGTAATATCTTTTATTGGACCAATTTCTGTTGGTGAGAGAGACAAGCATTGGAGCTATACAGGTCTGGGTAGGTACTCAGTGTCACAGCTAAGTACAAGGTCGAACAGAAAGTTTACCCATATGTAGTTAACACACACATTCTGTTTGTTCTACATGGTACTTAGCTGTGACATTCTGATTACCTTTCCTAGACCTGAGGAAGAGCTCTGTGTAGCTTGAAAGCTTCTCTCTCTCTCTCCTCCCCTCCCCAACAGAAGTTGGTCCAATAAAAAGATATTACCTCATCCACCTTCTCTCCCTCTCATAATATGGGGATTCAAAGAACACAGTAACTGGAAGGGGGAGGAGAAAATGAGGTGCCAATTTTCCAGTAGTTGTCCAGGAGAGGGACATCTTGCTTTGCCTGTCATTCAAGTCTGTCAAGAACAAATGCCAGTCTCCCAAAGGCTGGTCAGCCAGTCGGCCAAGATTCCAGGCAGTGAAAGACAGATTTCATTGCTGCATTTATGACTCTGGGAGTATTAATTTCTCTGGATCCTGTAGTTAAATTGGTAGCGTCTTTATTGACATTTGTATTATTTACTCTGAATGTTTGTGCCTTGCCCCTGTACGTTGCTAGAAGGTTCAACGTGGCAGATTTAGAGTGAATCTCAGTTCTTCTTGGTCATAATAAGAAGCATGGGGTTGATTGCCTAGAAGCATGGCATATGGTGGCTAAATCCCAATTCAAGCATTAGCTCTGTCTCCCATGTATTTTCAGTTAGATGTAGTAATCTTCACCCTCTATCCTGTTGTGTAGTGTTGCTATGCATTGTTTAACAACTCCTGCATTCTATCCTAGAAAGGGCTGCATTTCAAAGATGGATAAAGTGACCTATAACCCAGCTTTCCATATGATAGGCCAGCATCCTGAAATGTTCAGGTTTCTCATTTTATCAGTCAAAGTATGTGCTCAATACATATTACTATCCTGAGTAGGAGTGCTCTGTGTTTACCAGGAACAAACAGTTCATGACTGTTCTGTGCGATGAACAGTATTTAGAGTGAAGTGAAAAGTTGAATGAGTGTAGACCCTGTCAATGCTGCTGTTTTGCTCAAAGCAAATGTTAATGACACTTGTTCGGTGTTTCATGATAAATTCATTCAGACACTAAGTTACTGGGGGTGGGGGAATCTTCCGCTCAGAAATATGCACGTGTCATTGCTGATTCAGAAGCTGGCAGTACTGACATCGGCATGCATTTTACTGAAAAGTCATTTTGAATGGCTGTTTTGCAACACTAAAATGTCTGTGTCCTAGTTTTTTATTTTGAAAATATGATCACCTTAATGATGAGTGAAGTGATCTTACTTTCCTCTCTATACGCTACTGAAGTTAATGAGCATCCTATAAAATCTGGCACTTTGGGATCTTTGGATGAAAGATGCTTAGTGTTAAATTATTGCCATTTTACAAATGGTAGTTAACCCTCACAACACCCCTGTGATACAGATAAGTATTTTCCCTATTCCAAGTGCAGTATTTTCAATAGAGATCAACAATCTGCATTGTGTATTAGTGAGGACTGGGCAGACTGATGAAGTGCCCACCTTTCTTGGAAGGTGACAATCCTTGATGCTGCTGTTATCATTATCCTGAATGAAACTCTTAGGAACTTTAAATCCAACAAATGTGGTTACTAAATTCCAGTGAAACATAATAACAAAAGCAGACTTTCACCTGAAAATGAAATCTAGAAGGCAAGTATTTTTTCTGTTTGGACCACCCAGCGAAAAACATGAACACAGATAGAATGCTAAATAAAGCCAAGGTTCTAGGAGACAAATGTCCAGGCAGATTTTTTTAAATACTCATCTGAAAAAAGCTGGGTGTCACCAGGCTTTCATCTCAGTATTTCTGAGGCTGGATTTGACAGTACTTAACCTTAACTATTACTCACTCTTGGAAAGAACACCTCCATCTCTGTATTTTAAAAAATAAACACTTTCAATCCGGGAGTTACTCAGGGAAATTTAGTCATAAACACAGTCATTAGAAATCTTGTGGGAAAAAATCTATTTACTTTGCACAAGAACTTCCTGTTCATTTCTTCAGCAACAATGTTCAGTGATCCTGAATCAACTGTCCCTGGGTTTGATTATTATAATTACTGGCACGCCTTTATAATTAAAAAAAATGAAATGAAAATCACTCAAACCCATGTAAGCAGCAGAATATATCCCAAGAGAGATCATGAAACCTTTAAGAGAAGAAATTAAAGCTTTTCAGAGGTTGAGAAATTACATTGGTCTGAGGTCTAGGACTTGTAATATTAAATAATGGACCAGAGCCAGAATATCACTGCTGATACGAGGGACTAGTGACCAAGTGATTGAATATCTCATGGACTGCCAGGGCTAGCAAGCAATGCTATAGATAGGGTTGCCAACTTTCTAGTCGCACAAAATCAAACACCCTAGCCCCACCCCATCCCTGAGGCCCCACTCACTACATTCCCTCTCCCTTGGTGGCTTGCTCTCCCTCACCCGCACTCAGTTTCACTGGGCTGGGGGTTGGGGTGTTGGAGGGCGCTCCACGCTGGGGCTGAGGGATTCAGAGTGTGGGAAGGGGCTGCAGGTTGAGGCAGGGGGTTGGGATGTGGAAGGGGTAGAGGGCTCTGGTCTGGGGGTGTTGGCTCTGGGGTGGGGCCAGGGATGAAGGGTTTGGGGGGACTCAGGGCTGGGGTAGCGGGTTAGGGCACAGGGTTGGGGTGTGGGCTTACTTCGGGCATATCCCGGTCAGCAGCGCAGCAGGGGGACTAAGCCAGTCCCCTGACCCATCTGCCCCCGCCTAGGCTGGGAGCAGGACTGTGTCTCTGGGAGGGGGGAACCAGACAGGGGTACAGGAGCTTAAGCCCACAGCTTGGGGAGGGCATGGGGCCAGAAGCCGGGACCTCATGTGCAGGGCCAAGAGCAGAGCCCCGGGCGCAGGGCCGGCGAGGCCTGGGAGCGGGGCTGGGGCCAGCGCAGGGCCCCAGCACCAGTGACCGGACCCGAGCACACCCCCCTGCTCCCCAGGGTGAGGTGATGGTTTGGGAGGTGGAGGGCCGGTAGCAGGGCATAGGCGTGGGAAGCATCCCCCACACCCGTACTTCCCCCACCTATGCTGGCACTGTGCTGCACGTGACCTGGAAGCAGCAAACAACCAGCAGGTCCAGCTCCTAGGCGGGGGGCTAGGAGACTCCATGCACTGCTCTCGCCCACAGGCATCACTACCCTGCTCCCACTGGCTGGCTCCCAGCAAATGGGAGTGCAGAGCCAGTGCTCAGGGCGAGTGCAGCCCGCAGAGCCCCATGGCCTGCCCACCTAAGAGCTAGACCTGCTGGCCACTTCCAGGGCGCAGCTCGATGCCAACCAGGACAGGTAGGGACTAACCTGCCTTAGCACCACCAACTGGACTTTGAACAGTCTGGTCAGTGGTGCTAACCAGAGCCGCCAGGGTCCCTTTTCAACTGGGTGTTCCAGTCAAAACCTGGACACCTGGTCATCCTAGCTATACACTGTACAAAAGCTGGAATTCCCATCATTGATGTTTTAATGGTGGAATGGACAGGGTAATAGGATGGCAGTTTTGCCTGAAACAGCCCACCCTGTTAGCAGATTTTGATCTTGATGAGAAAGGGCTGTGTGAGTTCTGCTAGCTCAATGAAGATGACTTATTAGGGAAGGGAAGTGGGAGTGGCATTCTGTGAAGAAAGGTTCTAAGGTGTGGTCTGAGCAGTCCTATGTGTTGCCCCCTTTTTAGATTATATATTAATTATATTGATTTACTTAAGACTCCCCAGTTATCACTTTGAGGGTTGACAGGTTCTTGCCCCAAGATTAGGCCCAGTATTTTTTAAATTATATAGTTGGGAGCCCTGATGTGCACAGTTGCAACACTTACACCATAGGAACTCTTATATTTATTAATGCATTCAGCACAGTTACAAACACCCCAACATAGTAAGGTAGATAGAGATACTACAGAATGTACATTTGCACATTCATATACTTCCATCATCCCTCCTAGAACAATCTGAAGGGTGAGCCATTGTTTTCTTATTACCATTATCTTTTCCATCATCACCAGTGGCCATTATTTTGGCATCTCCCAAGGATTACCTCTCCTTCCCCTTTAAACTCTATTTTCAGCTCCCCAAATACTTGGGGTTTTCTGTTTATTTCTTCAAAGTTCATAGGTCTCAAGCCTAATGCTAATTTGCTGCAGCTAATATCTTACAAGATACAGGCCTGTAGGTTTCTTGCATTACTGCTGAATATAATGCAAAGCAGAATATAACACAAAGCAGTGAATATAATAAAGGCAAGCTAGCCCACCAGGCTACATAAGGGAGCACTAGGACCAGCAACTGAAGAGGATGTTTTGAGTTGATCTTTATCTTAGTGCTGAATTCTTTGTTCAAAAAGCCAAAACACAGGAATGAGGTGGATCTGGACTCTACATAGTGTGTGGCCTTTTGTGTTTCTACAGCAGGTTAGCTCAGGTCCCTGCTCTCTGACACCTTGCTATGACGGTTGAGCCATGTAATACTGGACTTTCAAAAGCCTATCGTTCTATCATCTTGCCTTTCCACTCGATTCAGTTCCATCAGCTCAGTTGGTAGTCACTAGCTTGAACGGTTAGAGATAAAATGAGTACTGTACTCTGTATGACAGTTTGGAATCCCAGCTTTCAGATGCCATAAAGCTTCAATCCATAGGTGCCGACTCCGTGAGTGCTCTGGGGCCGGAGCACCCACAGAAAAAAATTGGTGGGTGCTGAGCACCCACCGGCCACTTCCTGTGGCCCCGCCCCACCCCTCTGCTCCAACTCACCTCCGCCACGAGCACACCGCCGCATCCTGCTTCTCCTCCCTCCCAGCCCTTGTGCCACACAGAGCTGATTCGCGGGGCAGGGAGGGAGGGGGAATGCCGTGTGCTGGGGGAAGAGGTGGGGCTGGGATTTGGGGAAGGGATCCAATAGGTGCAGGGAGGGGGTGGGCCGGGGCGGGGATGAGGTGGAGGTGGGGCGGGGAAAGCGGGGAGTGGGGCGGTGCAGACACCCACCAGCGCTGGAGAAGGTTGGCACTGCTGCTTCAATCTTAGATTCTTTGAGTTCATGAAAATACTGATGGCTCAAGTTAGGCTGAAATTGAGGTGGGCAGAGAAGAAAGAAAAGCATGTCTGTAATCAGAATGATCTGACTGTGAAAGCATTGAGTTCTGCTATTTCATTACAACAAGTAAAATGGAAAACATTACTTAGCATAGGGATAAACATTAATTTGCTCTGTGCTTTTATCTCTACTTTTGTTCTATACCTGAGATTTTTTTCCCCTTACCTGGGGCAATGTAGTTCCCATTGAACATGGAATTGGAAGTCTTTTTGAGGTCAGTGACAGCAATATGGAACTCTCATGAGGCATGATCCTGTGAGATGCAGAGTTCCTCCTGCAAGATATAAAGCACCCTCAGCTTCTACTAACTTCAAAAGGGAGTTGAGGGCTCTCAGCCCCACACAGGATCAGACCATATATCATTAAAACATAAACATGAGCATAAACATTCAGGCACACTGGACCAGAACAAAGTCTGTAAATAATTAATTGAACTGAGACAGCTCTAGCAGTTATAATGAACAAAGAAGCTGAGAGAGCTCTAACATTTAACATAATTTTTATTGAAATTAAAAAGAATATTAATACTAGAGTTGTCTTGACTTGTTTAATTATTTACAGACTTTGTTCTGGTGTGATATGCCTGGAGGTTTTCCCTAAATTGATGATGAAAACAAACATTACTTTGACAATAGTGAAAAAGTCACTTAGTTTTGGGCACCAGGACAATCGATTGGGCTTTGATAGCTGCACACATGTAAACCCAACAGAGATCAAACTGTAGCTCATTTTCAAAAATACATATACAAATAATGGCTGTGCTATTAATTGTTTTTTTTTAGTGAATCAGGCAATTCAGAAAATAAAAATACCATAAAACCCAAATACATACTTGATTCAGTTGCCCACTTGACAGGGAAACATCATTGAGATTGAAGAGAGTTTGGCCCACTGGCAAGGAATTAACATGAGACTTCGTTTTTTGAAAGCCAGGTTGTAAAGAGAGCTTAACCTGAACCTGGCCTATATAGCTAGGGTAAAAATAAAAAGAGTGAGGGAGACCAGAAAGGCTTCACACACAGGTACTTGAAAAGGGACAAATCAGTCCCAATAAACTGTTTGAGAAAGTAATTAATTAATTTTTTAAAATAAGAGGATATTGACTGAAGTTGATGAGGGAACTAACCTTTAAGCAACTCAGACACAAAGCCTTTAACAAAAGAGTGATTAAAATCTGGAGCACTAATAAAAGATGTTCAAGAGAAAGCTGGATCAAGTTCTGGGAGTGGAGAGAGACTATTATTATTTGTATGACCATGAATAGCTTCTTATTAGTCATTGAGACTTGATGGGATAAGTCATTAGGACAACTGTGTTCCCATAGATAAACTTCTAGGGGTCAGATGGTCTTCTTTGACTCTAAATATTTCCTGTTAATGTAAAAGGCCAAATTTAAATACGAGTCTCTCTCTATATATCTGAAAAACTCTAAGCCTACAGGCATTGTATTAAGAAAAGCAGCTACCAGGTGGTTGTAAGAAGGTGGAAATTAAAGTAGTTCCCTCCTGCTTTGACTTTCGCCTTCTAGCAGCACCTCAGCATGCAAGTGACTTCAATTTAAACTTCCTTATTCATGAGTAAGTGGGTGTAGCAGCTCCAGGGGAGTCTAATTTACCTTGTCTTGCACTTCACCTCAGGATTTAACCAAAGTGTTAAAGTAGTAAGGTAGAGTCATACTGAGAAAGCTAGGCTGAAGCAATTCCAGTAGGTTCCCTTTCTACACAGGCATGACAATCCCCATCTTTCATCAAAGTCACTTAAAGTCATTAGGAAATGTGGGTGCTCAGCTGCCATGATAATCAAGCCACCTGTTTAAGTGCATACATTTTATGTGCTCAAGTTGTCCTTTCTAATCTATAATTGTAAATGAGACCAGTGTTGAAATTCAGTTTAGAGCTAGAGCAGCCTACTAGCATTTAGTCTGATCTTTCATCCAGAAGTTTACGGGGCTCAGGATCTAGGGCTCAGGATCTAGCAAGCCCTAGAATAATTTCAACACTGTGTGAGACCAAGTCAAAGTTGAAAGACAAACCAAATTCTTGCTCTACATGTTCATCCATTTAATTGCTACATTCCTTGAGGCAACCTCAAAAGAATATAAATTCCCAAAATAACAGTATATTGTATATTATCCATACCTTTAAATGAAACTTTTCTTGGCTTTCACCAAAACAACTGCAAATCCCTCAATCTTTCTTCTATACCACTTTCCTTTTTATCCCAACGTGTGGCCTGACTTTCTCCAAAGAATAATGTAGCAAATTCAAAATATACCAGATTCAACTCTGAATGAGGATACAAGTGAAATGAAATGGACTATGAATTGAAATTAAAGCAAAGTGAACAATTCCCCACATCAGGAGTGTACTCGACAATTTATTGTGATTAGCAGCCACACACAAAAGGTCTGAAGTAGAATTAAATATGACTTCTGAGATACGTCTGGGAAAGCTTGCACAGCCCATGGCCATAGCAGGAATGAGTCAGCCGCAGTCTTTTAACTTCTCATTTTCATGAGAACATAAATTAATGAAACCCTTATAAAAATGAAAGAAAGGCATCTGGCAACCTTTTGCAGGGGGGAAAAAACAATAGCACAGCAGGCCAAAATTATATTTTGCAAATCTCAATTTCTTACTCCCTTTCTTCCTGCCAAATCGTTTGAGCTAAGTTAACCATCATCAACCAAAATTAATTTCCAAATCTCCGTAAAATATATTCCACATAATCACCATCCATCACAACAGGATGTTCATAAATTCCTGAAATCTTCTCCTGCCAAGCACTACCCTCAGGCATGAGAGTTTGGTTGCAGACATCCAAATAAAGAGCTAATCATTTTAGATATCTTACTTCTACCTTTTATTTTAGAATGAAACAACTATTTGAAATTGAAAGGAAATAGTTAATCACACACACATTGTCCGTGATACAGCACATGGCCTCGAATGTCATCTGATCATCTTGTGGTTTTGAAGAATTATCCTTGTTTCCCAATACATACATAATCTAGAGCATTTTATAGCTAGATTTGACAGGTCCAGGCCCCACCTCTTCTAGAAGAGACACATTTTCCTTTCCTCTTTGTAATGTAATAAAAATGGGTCAATTTACTAACTAGGAATTTTTTTCCAATAAGCTGTTAAAACCTCATTATGAGTCTATAAGATTGATGAAAGTTAGAAGTTTAAATATTTTCAGCACACCTTTGAAAGAGTTCCAGTAAATGTCAATGCATGAGAATATTACTCACTGACTAACAGGAAGTAGGACTGTATTTTGAATAACAAATAATTGTTATTGGAATCATGTGTGCAATAAAGAGAATTCTTGCCAAACAGGAATTTGACCAGCTCCAGAGAAATCTCACCAAGGCAAGTTACTGAAGATCTTTTTCCATTGTTATTCTATTCTAAACAGGGGTGGATTTAGGATTAAGTGAGGCCTCTAAATAGCTAGGGTGAAATGCTGGCCCCAATGAAGTCAATGGGAATTTTGCAATTGATTTCAGTAGAGCAGGATTTCACCCCCCAAAACACTTCTTCCCCGTGGGGGAGTGTGAAAGGAACCTCCCTGAAGCACAGTGATTCCTGGTGACTCCACACTACCCCTAGGGGCAATGGCTAAAACCACAATTAAACCCAAAAGTTTCCAGCAACTCTACAAGTTACATTTCTGCATCAGTCAGGATGAGTGTTCTGCAACAAGAAGAGACATATTATGAAATGTGAACCCCATTTTGGTTCTATGAAAATGGCTCTCATAAATTATGATCAGGAAATAATCCGCAGGATTACCAAATTATTCTTGCCGAGTTGAAATGCTGAAGAATATTCTGTCTGCAAATGGTTCACATAGTATGTTGTTGTTTACAGTGTAGTTGTATTAATTTAGATGGAATATATGAGCCAAAGGGTTAACATAACACAGTCAGTGTCCAACATTAAACAGTTTTAAACAAGGTTTGAGGTTTGATATAGAGAGAATTCAGCCTGTTTAGTACCATGGCAAATACATCATTGAAAATCCTTTTTAACCTTTTATTAAAGATACAAATAAAGAAAAACAGTTTATGCATTTGAAATGTAAAGTAGTAAATAAGGCTTTCATCCAGTAATAAATAAGGCTCCTGTTTCCTTACCCTTTAATTGGAGAGAGAGACATTCTCTTGCCTGACCTTCTTTTAGAAGGTATCAAAGATGGCAATAATTGTCCTTTAAGGGGAAAAAAGAAATTAGTTAAGATGGGCTGGAACTGTCATAGTTGCTGTTGTTCTTAAAGTCTAGTCTTGTTTCCTAAGATGACAAAACAGGAAAAACACCCACAAAAGGGAGAGAGAAAAAATAGCAAAGAAAGAAAATTTCAGCTTTTGTTTTGGTGTTGATTTTCATTTGCAACCTCACTACTAGAGAAACTCAAGCACAGCTCATGTTCTTATTAGCAAGTCTGGGTATGTCCACACTGCAATTAAAAAATGCAGCTGGCCCGTGCCCATGGGCTCCTGGGGCTCATGCTGCGAAGCTGTTTAATTGCAATGTAGATTTCCGGGCTTGGGCTGGAGCCTGGTCTTGAGTACCCTGTGAGGTGGGAGGGTCCCAGAGCTCAGGCCCCAGGCCAAGTCCAGAAGTCTACTTTGCAATTAAACAGCCCCACAGACTGAGCCCCAGGAGCCTGAGTCAGCTGGTATAGGACAAGTGCAGATTTTTAATTGCAATGTAGAGATACCCTCTGAGACCTGACAAACTTGTACCATCATCAGGTTGTTTAGAGCATTGCATTTAGCTGCCTTTTTCTGGTTACAGGCCTGCAGCAGTGTTGCAAAATATAGTGTTGGCCAGCAAAGCCAGACTCTTATTAGACAGAAGGGAAAAAGAGAAGGATAGGAAGGAGAAGAAAAAGGAAGCAATGAGGTTGTGGGGGGGAAAAGTCTCACATCCAAATGGTGTTTGGGATTCAGCCAGAGCTTCTGGAGTTGGTGTTGTCATCCAGGTCCCTCTCTCTGGCCCAGCCTCATCAGGATATGTCTCAGGATTAAGATTAAGAAGGTCCCAGGAGACAGTGGGGGTGGCAGCAATGATGGTGAAACTCGCAATTTTCTCCCCATTGTCTCTTTCCTTAAGGACCCAGAAAAGGAGTGGTGAGTAGAATAGGCCATTCCCTAAAGATTGGTTGAATTTGACCCAATGGTATTCCTTTAAAGTTGGATTTACACAATGTGGAAAGCGTGGGGGGTGAGGGAAACTAGTTTTAAAATATATGTATTTGTCACATTGTTACTTGCTAACAATAGAAGAGTTGTCTGACTTTTCTGCCATAAAATTCCTTTTTCCTTTCCGCAAGGCCATTTTAGGTGTATCCTGTTGTAATAAGAGGCCTACAAATTTACCATCCGTGAACTCAACTGTAAAAAGTAGATGAAGATTCATAAATTGTCACAAAAACCTACAATAACAGATGGGGATAGGAAAAGGTGCCAAAGGGAGACAAACTAAATTAGTCCAAACAAAAGGGCCTACTGATATAACTCAGAGACTATGTTTAGATCATGTCTAGTAAACAAGAGGAACTGAGGACCAAAAATGCATAAACCAAAACTGGTATGTCAAACATTAACCCTAACTGGTGGACAAAATAATGAGGGAATGGCCTATTCCATCCACCACTCCCTTTTTGGGTCCTTAAGGAAAGAGACAATGAGGAGAAAGTTTCATCATCATTGCTGCCACGCCCACTGTCTGGTCTACACTACAGGGGAAAATCGATCTTAGATACGCAACTCTGTTCGGGTTGGTGGAGTTATGGAATTGATATAAGCACGTTCGGGGATCGATATATTGCGTCTAGATGAGACGCGATATATCGATTCCCCAAGCAATCAATTGCTACTCGCCGATACGGCGGGTAGTGAAGACGTACCCTAAGACAAACCAAATCAGCCAGACAGAGAGGACTTCGATTTTACCCCACTGGCTAACCAGAAGTCACACAAGCAATTCCCTTCAACACTCCAGTTTCCCAGTATAACCACCAGTGCCACTCGTTATGGGGATGAATGGTTATGAAAACCAATGCTCCAATAAAAGAAAAAAGGTTCTCCCGATCTCAAAGGACCAAGCCCAAGACCCAGATCAATATACAAGTTAGATCTTACCCACAAAACATGCTGCTTCCAATCCTTTAGAATCTAAAGATTTATTCATAAAAGGACAAAGATATAAATGAGAGCTAGAACTGGGTTAAATGAAATCAATTACATACAGTAATGTTAAAGTTCTTGGTTCAGGCTTGTAGCAGTGATGGAATAAACTGCAGGTTCAAATCAAGTCTCTGGACTACATCCACAGCTGGGATGGGTAATTCAGTCTTTTGTTCAGAGCTTCAGTTTGTAGCAAAGTCCCTCCAGAGGCAAGAAACAGGAATGAAGACAAAATGGAGAGGTTTTCAGGGCTTTTTGTATTCTCCCTGCCTGTGGAAGGGCACCCCTTTGTTCTGACCGTGGAAAATCACAGCAAGATGGAGTTTGGAGTCACATGGGCAAATCATGTGTCCACGCAAGACTCAGTTCTTTACAGGCAGACACCATTGTTTACATGTTAGTTTGAACATTCCCAGAAAAGCTCAGATGTGAATTGGCATCTCCCAAAGTCCATTGTCAGTTAAGTGTTTCTTGATTGGGCACTTACTGAGAATAGTGCCTTCTCAAGAAGCTGACCAAATGCTTCACTGAGGCTACTTAGAATCAAAACATATTGAGATACAGGTACATAGCCAATATTCCTAACTTCAACTACAAAAATGATACACACATACAGATAGCATAATCATAACCTCTTTATAGACACCTCACACGACAACTTTTGTACAATATTTGCTGCAAATATTTAACAGTGGTTGCAACAATGATCTATACGGTTATAGTTTATGTCAATAACATCACAAATGCACACGGAATGAAAATTGAATTAGATTTTTTAAATTCTGTCAATTGTTAATCTAAGGCATTGTTTGTAACATAGGTAAGGAATATCTGTTGTTGCTTTAAATATTATTTTTAACCTGGCCATGTCCCTGACAGTTTGGAAACACAGATGTTTTTGTTAGTCTTCTCATGGGTTCTTTGGTGGTTATTGTTTCGATACATTATCAGGTAAGTATGTATTACCTCTGACTGGGATAAGTAGCAAGGTTTCTTGTCTGCAAGTGCTGGCAAGATAACAGATAGGCATCATCAGTAGGGTCATTGCAGGTCACAATCTAACATCAAAAGCATGACAATTCTACCATGGTAGGAGCCCTCTTTTAAAAAAAAAAAAAAAAAAGAATAAAATAAGAAACCACTCTTAGAACTAGCATTGTCTCAGTTTTAAATGTCAGGGCCTGATTCTCCTCCCACTTGCACCAAATTAACTCCATTGGGCTCAACCTGCAGACCTGCGAAGGTCCCTTTCTGATTGTAGAGCAGTGCAAATGCATCTAAAACCTTCCTAAATGCGGAATTGAGAATTTCCCCAGCATAAGAAATCCTTAGCTGGCATAAACCATCTCGATGCTAGTCCTGCCCCCTGCCTAGATGGTATTCCAGGGGCAGGAGTAGGAAGAGGCAGAATGCATTGAATTCTGGTGAGTCTCTTGCTAATATCAAAGGCCTTTGGCACCCAGTACATCAGCACGTTAGACCATCCCTCAGGTTCAGCCCAGAGCCAGGAAAAAGTAGGAAAGTGGTTTGGTCCTTTGTCTCCTCCTTCCTCAGCATGAGCTCAGTTTAGCTGATTATTAACTCCATTGTAATAATGGATTTATTCCAACTTTAGAAAAGGGACCGCAGACTCAGCCACAATTAGTCTAATTTTGCATATGCTGGTCAGATCCTCACGTGGTGCACCACTGGAGATCTGTTGACTTTAATGAAACCACACCAATTTATACCAGCTGAAGATCTAGCCCTAAAAGTATAGATCATGATTTCTCATATTACAGATAAAGGCACTGATCCTGCAGACTCTGACTACTAAACACAGTACAACACATACCATGTGTACTCCTGTTGACATCTTGAACTATGTTTGATAGCAAGCACTGTGCTTATTAGTAAGGATTTGCAGGACTGGGTTTCTGAGCAGCAAAGAGAGCTCTATAGTTGTAATTTACTAGCTGTAACATGCATGTTATATGGTTAAACTCAGTAAAGAAAACTTGTAGATGTTTGCTGTACAAGTTAAATTCTATCAACAACCATGGAAACATTTAAAGTTTATAGTTTGTAATGAAAAATGAAATTAGAAGTACAGGTTTGCAGAAGTGTGTGTAGATTCCTCTACATACTGTTTATAGAGGAATAATTATTAACAGAATTAAAATATTTAATCAGAATGTACAACATGACAGAGAGCATTTCATCTCATAAAGATGATGCAACAAGGCCAAGAAGTCTTGAAAAAAAATATTCAACTCATGAAAAGTGTTTGTTTCAATAAAACGCTATTTACCATTTTAAAAGTGTGTGTGTATGTGTCAATCAAAAGGAGTGAAAACAATTACATTCGCCTCTATGCCCACCCACACCCCTAAGAAGTGATGATTTAAAATGATAACATTGAAAAACATTTTTAACCTCTCAGGGTAGATCCTGTATGTCTGTACTGGACAAGTGGAGTATTTAGATAATCACTGTACATGTCTCCACTTCAGGGACCCAATCCTGCAAATCTTACTCTTGCAAGTAGTCAGTCACTCATGTAAGTAGTTCCATTAAAGTCAATAGAACTGTCATGTGAGGACTAAGGGAAAGCTCTTGTGAGTAAGTGTCATGCGTTAGATTTTGTGCCTGAACTCCTGTACTGGTATGCCCCTACACAGGGCAGGTGCAAGGATATTTTGCGCCCTAGGCGAAAATTCCATCTTGCGCCCCCCCCCCCCAAATGCCAGCTCAGAGGGGCTGGGCTCAGAGCTGGGGGTCAGGGCTGTTGGGGGGATGGGGTCAGGGGGTTTCCAGCTCAGAGGGACTGGGCTCGGAGCTGGGGGTCAGGACTGGGGGGGGGGATGGGGTCGAGGGGGTTTCCAGCTCAGAGGGACTGGGCTCGGAGCTAGGGGTAAGGGCTGTGGGGGGATGAGGTCGAGGGGGTTTCCAGCTCAGAAGGACTAGGCTCGGAGCTGGGGGTCAGGGCTGTGGGGGGGATGGGGTCAGGGGGGTGCCTGGGGGCATCGGGCAGCTCAGCTCTGCAGGCTGCTGTTCTCTCCAGCTGTCCAGGCACAAGGGGAGCAGGAGCAGGGACCAGCTAAGGACCAAGGTGGCAGGAGCACAGGCACCTGAGGCTGACCCATGGGGAGGCACTTGCTTACCTTGCCCAATGCATGAGCGCTAGGGTCCTCTTTCTTCCTCCGCTCCACAAGACCACTCCTGAGGCTTTTTTCTTCTCCGTGCCCCTCGCTGAGGCTAACGTGGAGGCTGAGCCAGGGGGCAGCCGACTTTCCTCCAGAAGCGAAGCCCTGGTGTTGCGCCCCTGTCGCAGGGCCCCTGCCACGTGCCCTAAGCAGAGCTGCGCAGCTCTGCCCAGCCGCCAGCGCCCCCGCCGGGCAACGAGAAAAATTGTATAGGCTGGAGCCCCTGCTTTGGAAGGGAGAGGGATTCTGAGCCTCTGCCTGCAGCTCAGGGATTCCCCTGGGTCAGCGCAGCCGCCGTCAGCCCGAACCTCTGGGCTGCCACGGCGGCGCGCTGACCCTGGGGTGCCCTGGGCTGCCGGGCTGCCGCAGCGGCTCCCTGACCCGGGGGGCGCCCTGGGCTGCCGGGCTGCCAGTGGCTCTCTGACCCCGGGGGCACCCCAGGCTGCCGCGGCTGCGCCCTGACCCCGGGGGCGCCCCGGGCTGCCGCGCCGGCGCCCTGACTCCAGGGGGCGCCCTGGGCTGCCGGGCTGCCGCGCCGGCGCCGCTCCCGCGGCTGCGTCCTGACCCCGGGGGTGCCCCAGGCTGCCGGGCTGCCGCGCCGGCTCCCTGACCCAGGGGGCGCCCCGGGCTGCCGCAGCTGCGTCCTGACCCCAGGGGTGCCCCGGGCTGCCTGGCTGCCGCGGCAGCGCACTGACCCCGGGGGCGCCCTGGGCTGCCGGGCTGCCGCGGCTGCGTCCTGACCCCGGGGGCGCCCTGGGCTGCCGGGCTGCCGCGCCGGCGCCCTGACCCCAGAGGGCGCACTGGGCTGCCGGGCTGCCACCCTGACCCCGGGGGCGCCCCGGGCTGCTGCGGCTGCGTCCTGACCCCGGGGGTGCCCCGGGCTGCCAGGCTGCCGCGCACTGATCCCGGGGGCGTCCCGGGCTGCCGCGGGCGCGCTGGTCCTGGGGGCGCCTTGGGCTGCCGCGGCGGCGCGCTGATCCTGGGGGCGCCCTGGGCTGCCGGGCTGCCGCGGCGGCTCCCTGACGGGGGCACCCTGGGCTGCCGGGCTGCAGCGGCTGCGTCCTGACCCCAGGGGCGCCCTGGGCTGCCCGCTGCAGGCAGCTGCTGCGGCGGGCAGCTCAAACTGCCTCTCCAGCAGCAGCGGCTGCAACCATTTAAAAAAATTTTTGAGGGCGCCGCTTTTTGGCGCCCTCAAATCTTGGCGCCCTAGGCAACCGCCTAGTTCGCCTAAATGGTTGCACCAGCCCTGCCCCTACACCAGGGTTAGCAAGAGGAGCAGTATTGGGTATCACAGGCCACTTACATCAATCCTACATTGTTTCTGCCTCAGGTAAATTTTTCCCCAGCCTGTCATGGTTCCTTTACAGCCTCTGTACCCTACTGAAGCACTGTATAGCGATCAAGACAGGGACTGGAATTGGTCTAATTTGTATAAGCAAGTCTGCATATCAGTTCCTGAACTTAGCTATTTAGGTATTCAGATTACAGAAATCAACATTTGTCTGAGTGTAAAGCTAATATTAATTCATGGACCATTTCTGCATATGCTGTATCTGAATTCCCGCAACTCTTTACCATGGGGATAATAATTAATGAGCTACCTATCTCACATGCTTATTTTGATGATTTGTTTACCAATGTCCAGTGCTTTGCAAATATAAAATATTTGTTAATCACTGACGATGCATTTGGTGCTGTGCAAAATAAAAGAATAAAGACAGTCCCAGTTGCAAAGAGCTTCTAATGTGAAAGACCACAATAGAGAAGATCAGACACAATGGAACAGAAAGAAATGGTTAGATTTTTTCCTCCCCTCGTTTAAAAGCATTGTTGTGGATGGGGACGTTACAGAGACATTGAATAACATGTAGGCCCTTATAGAGTAAATGCTAAGTATTATTATTGATTGCCATCAACACTGAATACATAAATACATCACTTCACTAAAGATAAAACCCACTAGAATGTGTTACAAAAGCAAATCTTGCATGGTCATTACCAATTATTGAAGAGAAATGTATTCAGGACTGTTCTGTCCCATCTTTTTGCGCTAATCTTTCACATTATGTTGGCCAGTTAGTCATCTACCATGTGGATTCATTCCTGACCTCTTCCTGGTCCACTGCTGTTGTCCTCTCTAGGAGTTCTTTGATCTCTTAATAGATGTCCTGACCTTTCTTTCTTAGAAATCTGTTAAGAACTTTATATTGATGACTGTTCATATTAGGAAAATAACATCATCACTTTCATGAGACACTTCAGCATAAATATCTGAACTACAGAAAATAGAACAAATACATCTGTCTAGCAGTATTAAAAACACCATCATACTCTCTGCACATCTTTCAGTAATGCCAAATCAAAGAGATAGCGGACAATAAATAGTATGTCTAACTACAGTGAACTGCCACAAACCTCTACCAAGCCTGTTTTCCCAAGGAAATAATCATGCAAAATTACTTACCAGCCTTAGGGAAACTCGTAAGTGAAATGGAGCATAAAACTGCTTTATTACGGTGGTTGTTAGTAAGTGTCACAACAAGGTATCCCAATATTAATTCTAATACCTGAAACCCACTATGAGGATAGATGGAAATCTCTTCTTGGAGAAAAGAAGGTAGGCTCCATGAATGTACTTAGGTGCCTAAACCACAGACTTATGCACCTAAACCTGGGACCTAGTTGCTGAAGTCCCAGTTTTGGCTCCACTGTGATCCACAAAACTGCTGCAGATCCAATTAGGTGCCTAAATTCACTCAGCACCCAAGTTTTGTAGAATAAAAGTTCCCTAGGTGCTTCTGAACATGTGCACGGCTGCCTTCCTCTAGGCTTCTGGACACCTATCTCCCACCTAAGCCCCAGAGGGATTCATAAACCAAGGGAAGACAGCAGTTTGGCCACCTAAGTCAAGTGTGGGGCCCATCCACTGGGCATGCTCAGAGGCTGTCTATGGGATTGGGTCCCTGTCAAAATTCAAGGGGAGGAGGAGGTGGTAGTGCCCACCTTATAACTTTTAGCCAAGTGGTTAAACACTCTCCTGAGAGGTGGGAGACCCCAATTCAAATCCTTTTTCCTCTCTGGCAGACAGGGGAGAATTGAATCTCTCTCTCTCATATCCCAAGCAGGTGCTCTAACCACTGGACTAAAAGTTATAAGGTGGGCACCACGTCCTCCACTCTTTCTCCTCCCCAGCACCCCATTTTGTGTGGAGCGAAGCAGGTGCCTAGCTAACCCATTCATTCATAAACCAGCTTAGGTGCCTAAGCCATCTGACACCAGGTGGCAGGTTCCATTCATTAATTGCAAAGCTGACATGGGTGCCTCCCTGCAGCCTGGACTTAGGTGCCTATCTCCGAAAAAGCAGAGGGGCTTAGGATACACCCCTTTGTCAGCATCTCCCATCGGCTAGCTTAGGGGGGAGCCACCTAGGATGCTGCCTTTGGTGGATTTTTTTCTTAAGCACCTGCCTCATTCATTTTCTAGGGAGCCTAGGCACCAAACTCAGCTTCGTGGATTGCAGTGCTGTTGCTGTGATTTTTCTAGATGCAATTATGCTCAGCATTGCAATTTGGTGCTATTACAGTGGTGGGGTGATATATGGTTGTTTATCCAACTTCTTTTCTGTTTCAGTCACATTACAGAGTGAGTGGATTTCATTCTGAACTCTCTTAACCAGTTTTTCACCAATGTATCTCATTGACTACAATTACTCCTGAGCTGTACCAGTTTAAATCAGATCAGAATTGGACCTACGGCTTCCTACACTGGCAATTTACAGTGCTGCACCTTTCTCGCTCAGGGTGTGGAAAAAACACACCCCAGAGCTCAGCAAGTTTCAGCACTGTAAAGTGTCAGTGTAGACAGTGCCCCAGCGCTGGGAGCCACGCCTCTCGTGAAGGTGGGGTTTTTTAGAGTGCTGGGAGCTCTCTCCCAGTGCTGCACGGTGACCATGCAAGGCATGTTAAGGTGTCATTTCATATTTTATTTCTGAATACCCAAAACCTCCCATGAGCTCAAATGTTGCTCAAGTATGAAATGCAAACTCAGGTCCATAGTTTGTAAAGCACTTTGGGATTCTAAGGAGCAAGAGCTTTAGAAGAGGCTCATATCTGAACGTGCACTGAAAGGAAACCAACAAGGAGATGTTTTAAGGCTACTTTTCATGTTTAAAAACCATTTTTAGCACTTTTGGATACTTTTCTAGCATTTTCTATTATCATAAGTATAGCATTTAGCAGTTAGCATACTTTTTTGCATTTGTATGTATCATAAGTATAAAAATATGTATTCTGCCCTAATTAAGATACTATGGCTGTAGCTTAACTTTTGTAGATGCAATTTCTAATGAAATTCAGATGACTAACTATAATCCTAATCCAAAACCCTAATCTAAAAACCATGAAAAAACTCCAGCTGAGATTGTGGACTGCACCTCTAGGAGACTCAGCATCAACTTGCAGCCCATGTGTGAGGTCTAAATTGTCCCTTCCTATTTGAGGTTGGAAGAGCACCTGGGGTATTTTAGACAGCCCTCAGGACCTGTCTAAATGACAACATCCTACCCTCAGATACCTATGGACCTCAGCGCTAGCTAAGATTTCCACCACATCCTGGACTGCAGTCTTGCTCCCAACAACCCTCCCAGCCCTACCTCCACCTCCAACATGCCTCTTATGCTAGAGTTTGCAGGGATGCTTGTAACTGTCCTTTCTCAATTTCTGCACCAGGGTTGGATTCAGAGTTTATGGAGTCCCTTTACACTTATCAGCCCCTTCGTCTAGCATACAGAGGCCAGAGCAAGTATGAGAATCTCATCCTTCTTTTGGATCAGACTTTGATTGCCCAGTAGCCCTGTCCTAGCTATTTTTACTACTACTAGAACAGAAGCATCATATCATTACCACTGCAGTTGAACCAGGGTCTCTCCACTCACCCTTCTTCCCACTTCTCTGCATGACAACTTCCTACTCCTGCATGTATGATCAGAGGTGGAGCAGCAGTCTGTAGTACAGCTGTGGCATTAGGATGTAGAGCAGGGCTGAAACCCTACACTGAATGACATAGATGCACATTAGAATAAAGATGATAAAAAGGCATTATTTTAATAAATGAGCTTGTTTCCTCTGTACCTTTTTTATGGATTAAATAAAAACTAAAATAAGGTAAGATACTATATTTGAGCTCCTATTGATGAGTGAAAATATACTACCCTATCTCTATTGCCTGTGGTGGATGACTGCTTTTTATTGATTTGGTTGAACAGGATTCCTCTCCAATCATATTAGTCACTGATATTAAAAAAAGATATTAGATGGAGAGGATACACAATTAGTTAGACAGGGAACTACTGCACAAGGTTTTTAGTATTGGAACCAAGATTTCCCTTGTTGTATGACCAATCATCATAATTAGTTTTGTTTAAAAGACTAACTGAACACACTACACATTACACACATCTTTCATACACTCTGGCACTTTAGCATAATTTGTTCAAAGCAAATCCTAGAATTGTGTGAGCATAGAAACTATATGTGTTGAGTGAATGTATGAGGTAAGTCAAAAGTGAAATGAAACAGCAGACCATTATGCTTGATGTGTGACTAATACAGGACTAAATTTCAAACATTATGAGCATCTTACTTCTAAAGTGAAAGCGCTATCATCTGCATTGGGAAAAAATTATTCACAAAGATTACTTTAATAACTATAATCTTTATTTATATATATATATAAATAAAAGCAGCATAATCTTTCACACTTGCAGTGAAAATAACATTTGCACACATACCTAAAAATATTCATGCAGACTCTGGAATTTTAGATTATGACATTATAGCATTTACACAATAATTCAATCTAATTGTGTAAGCAAGCAGTAAAGCTGCTGTATCTCTAATGGTTTACTGTGCAGAAAAAATAGAATGCTGTTAAACCTTCTTCAGTGACATCTAATGTTTCAGGTTTTTTAAAATATTGTATAAAGACTGAGATTTATTCCCTCAGATGTTTCATTAATGGTTGTGGCAGGCAGCTGGCCTGAGGTTTGACACACAATAAAATCCATGTCAAGAATATTAAAGATAGTGCAAAAGATAACTATGAATTTACATTCAAACAGGCTTTTGACAAAGCCATTGCAACAGGCTCCTAATCAGGTCTTGAGACCTAGCCTGCCCTCTCTTTAAACCCGTGATCTTGAAAAGGAGCTTTAAATTGGAAATTATTACACATTAAAACCTCAACATGGACCAGATCGAAGTGGATCGATATCTTGCCGAGCACAATAAATCAGCCTTCTGCTCTGCGGTTACTGTTTGCTGAACATATTTAAATTTTCTTGTAACAAATTAATTCCAACATTTTCTCTTGATTGAATTAGGGCAAGTGTTGGAGCTGTCACAAGTATTTCACTGCTTCAGGGAGACAAATTGCTCGTCTGGACATGGGTAACAAGCCAAAGTGTTGAGTCCCTGATAATCTTTCCACTAATTCTCCATTACAGCAAAATGAAGCCATAAATCACCATGACAGCTGATCGATGTAAACATTGTTTCCGCCATGATTGCCAGAGCTCCCTGTGGAGTTACTGTCCGCTTACAATTCGCTGAAATTACTCCCAGTGCAGCCTCCCTGGAAACTAAGTGAGCCTTAGAACCAAAGTCACTCCTGTCTAAAAAGTAACCATCTCATTTCAGATCTCAGCCCACTTAAAAAATAGCAAATATTAATCAAAATGCCCTATTTAGCTACAGGCTGGGTAATCTTTTAAAGCTAGGAAGTATTCCTCAGGCAATAATTCTTTCTTCAAAAAAATGAAATTTTAAACTCCTATTTTATAAAAGATATTTGTGGAAATGTAACAATGTCACTCTCAAGTATTGTCATTTTCTCTTAACTAACTAGTGGCAACTTGGATGAAATTACTTGACCCTTTATCGAGTTCTACTAATGTGTTCTAAAAAAGAAATTAAACCACCTTGTGGCTTGCCCTATGGCAGCTTTCCATGCACATTTAATTCTAGAAAAGATGCATTAAGTAGTTCTGTGTAGAACTAATTCACATACAGAGCCCAGTGTGCTGGTAATCTGTCTGCATAATACTGTACTACTCAGGGGTCTTACAAAACATTCTAGTGAACTAAATGAAACTTACAACCTTTTCTGATGAAGCTGAATGAACAAGTGACAATACTTCAATAGCTATCTATAAAGTTAGTAGCTCTAGATTATGAAACATTAATTGAAATGGAATTTAGTATGTTGACATTCTTGTTACAATGAGACAGCACTGGAAGCCTAATGTTTTGTGCCACATATAGGAATTCAGCAATGAACAAAAATCCAGCAAGAATTAATAAAGACTTGTTTCCCATGCACCAAGTTATTTACCCAGTTGAGATAATTAAAAAAAAAAACCCACCTCTAACTAATAAACTGCTTCCCAGACCGTTTTGGAATTCCTGCGCTGAAAACTTCCTACTGCAAGAGTTTTACTTTGCAAATCAAAAAGGGTAAAATCATCATGGAAACTAATGCAAAGGCCCAATCCTGTACCCCTGGCTCTTTGAAAACTCCCAGTGACGTCATGGAAGTTTGAGGAACACAAGGAATGCAGAATGAGGCCCAAAGGCTAACCGTTACACTTCCTTTCTTACAGCAAGTTTCATTCTTATCATTTTTACTTCTTGTAACAAAGAGGCACCATTCAAAGTCCACTATTCAGCAATTAAAATTTATCATACAAGAATCTGAGGTACAGCATTTTATGTCCTGTACTTATAACAAGAAATAACTGTTATGTCTGATTCTCTGAGGGCTAGATTGCTGATGGATTTGTACCAGAGCACAGGAGGGTGGTGAGAGCACAAAAGAGCCTCTTTACATGGGCCAACCAAAATTTGGCTGGGTAGCACATCTAATGTACCTCCCAAAAGAGGTAGGTTGAAGACACAGATATGGATGATTTTACCCACTCCATACAGGCCAGCAGAGCTTGTATGCTGTCCCCAGGGTGGCAGAGTTTGAAGCATGCACCCCCCAGGAAGAATACTAGCCATATCAGCCAGAATTACTGCCACTACAGAATGACCTCTTCACCCCCTCCAGCACAGCCTGTTTTTAAGACAACAATCTAGCCATGTGTGTTAATGGAGACAACCATAGGTACAATTAAGCTTGTCAAAAGCCCAGATTTAATACCAATAATCAAGGTCCTGTTTTAAAAAAAAAACAACAGAGAATCATGACCTTTTGTGGAGGGAAAAAACAGTACGTTCTAGACAGGACTTGGGCCGATTCACTTACTATATAAACCTGTTTGGAACTTTAAAGCAATATTGAATCTTTCAGGATTTTCTCTTTTAAGAAAACAGCTGAGGAGTTTCTTATCCAGTGCGAGCAACCAGACACTACTGTATCATCATACTGTCTCACAGCAGCACTCTTGTAAATCTATGTGGTAACAAAGATACTGCAATACAAATACATCTAACAAGATATCTGCCTAGTGAAAATAAATACTATTTAAAGTATTAAGGTGGTTAAGGTAGATTATTTGTAATATGCAGATAAGTCATGTAAATAGCTTTATAAACTCTTAGGTCATGGAAAACAGAAAAGGAATAGCTTTTTATTTGCAATGTACTATATTTCATTTGCACACTAACTAAAAATAAATAATGAATTAAAGTGATAAGAGTTTATCTTTTAGGAAATAAATGTAAAATGCTTTCCATAGCACCAGTGCTCCATGTGCCCACACCATTAGACTGCATGTTGGCAGGCAAATAAAAGCATGTTATGAGGAAGTATGTGAAAAATGTTTGGAGTAATCTTTGTATGAAGTTAAATTCTTCAGAGGAAGAGCACTCTCTCAGCCTGACCTAAAATTCCTTAAAAGGGAGGGAGTCATCCCTCAATATAGATTCTTAAAAAATGCCACAATTCTAGGGAAAGCCCTCACCTCTTATTCCACCCCCTAAATCATGCCACATCTTCTGAGTTCATCACAGTATTGGATAGGAAAGGTAAAATGGTTAAAATACATTAATCAATGTCCATCTCAAAGTAGTCTTCAACCAATCACAGGTTTAAATCAATGAGTAATCATTATAGAGGAGAGAAAGATGTTAGAGGTGACTACAGAAAGATAAAAAAATAACAAACCAGTATGTAATGATGGATCATATCATTTTTGTTGTCTTTAAAAAAATATTTTTACATCACTTGGTTATTTAACTCTCTTGCAAGTTACACATTCCACTGAGAAAACATTTATTATAATTGAAATACACTTAATTGAGACAGTAATTGAGACTAACTGAGACTCAGCAACGGTTATAAAGGACAGTAAATTAAAAAGAAAAAATCAAAAAGGATTTTTTCTCAGTATCAAAGTTTAGAATCATTACTGCTGCTGTAACATGGGTCACTGAATAATAAAAACCACCTTGTGTTTCTGCAATAATTATACATTTTTCAGATACTCTGTTTTTAAGGAAGAGCTATATTATTTTTAAATAACTTTTGTTAAACTGTTAGTGATAAGATGTTTGCATTGATGCTCTATATGTAAATCTGATGCTTTAAACAGTTAAGAAATCCTTCAAATAACTTCATTTGGTATTTTACTCTCCTATTAATGGTTTAGAGTCACTGATTTGTAGCTGAAGTTTTACAAAATGCAAAATTAAAATAAAAGCCTTTTGTAAAAATGTTCTGTATTCGATTATTGTTTAAAACTGAAACAAATATAAAAACTTCAATAAATATATTTTCTTCCAAGAAATGACATACTGTGGGGTTTTTTGTTTATTGTTGGGTTTGATGTTTTTGCCTCTAAGGAGGTCAGCAATATGGAAACATAAAGGCCAATTTAATTTGTGCATCTGTGGCTGCCAAGTATTTTAATTCAGACAGCTGTGACTGAAGAGTTAATATTTTACTTGTCAAAATCCAAAAGAAGGCCAGTGAATCACTCTAATTCTCATTAAGAGGCTTTCCCCCAGTAGCACCCTAATTCAAAATAATGAAAGTAGAGACTGAGTGCGATTCTAATACCAGTTGAGACCTATCTTTTAATATTTCTCTAGTGATGGATTAGGGATCGGGGAAATTCATCTCAGATCATAGAGCCTAATTTAATAAGGGATCATTCCAAGAGTATTGCATTTTATAATAATGTCATTTAATGTGTCGTCTTCCATTTTTACTGTCCCATATGTATGCTTACATGATGGTGCCATTGGGATAAACTTTTAAAGAAGCAGTATCATTTTTGGTTTTTGGTCCTTCTTAACGAGGAAGTTTATCAATGATATCATCTATTAGCATCCCTATTATTATTGCAGAATGGTTTTAAATTAAAATGTAAGAGAATGGTAAAATAAACAGCTTTTCACATAATCTAAAACATTTGAGGGGAGTGGAAAATGTTTAAAAGTAGGTTTAAATCAAATTTCATTGTCTGATACAATAGTGCCATAATTTGAAAAATGTGATAACCTAGTTGTTTAAAATACAGGATGATAAAATCATTTTTAAATACAAGGGCATTTTTTCCTGTAACAGTATCCACACAACAGTTTTAGATTGTTTGGTACGCTACTGCAACTCTTTAGGCAACACTAATTGTTCATGTTTTCTAACTTTTTTATTATTACTTAAATATTTACCATAAAGTACAGTAATTTGCCATCCTGTGAGGGCAGAATACTATTAGCAACCCTGCATAATGTATAGTATTTAATTTTACTATTGTGTATTAACATTTTGACTATATTTAATGAGTGATGCTATTTTTACTTCTTGGCATTACATTGACCACGAAATTCTTGGTGATTACTACAACAATACTTAAGCTAGTCAGAGTCAGGAAATCATAACCACATAAATGTCAATACATTATTATTGGCTATAATTCCCATAGCTGTAGCATGAACTTTGTTTAATCACAATTATATTTTATAACGCCTTTAGGAACAGTGTTGTTATAACAAGAATTTTTGTTCCAAATACGTTCATATGATTAGGTCTTTATTTTCAGATAACAACTTAACAGCTTCACTATGAGGTTTGACAGCATTAGATCAAATACACAAAGCCTATCTAGGCTATAGCTGAGTTATAACCTAGGAGGTGTAGAATTGATGTAAACAATCTGATTACAGCACTTTTTCAAAGATAAGAATGAGTAATCTGAGTAGGGACACAAATATAAAAAGAGGTTTTTCATATTTTTCTCCTTTCTTGTATATTTTCACATTCTTGTTTTCTTTAGAATATTATATATTTGAGCTATATTTCTTGCATTTTAAGTATAGTATATCTTTCTTTTCTGGTACATTTCAGTTTATTATTCTTGTCTTGTCTAAGATATTCCTTTCTCAATATTTCTTTTGATTTTCTCCTTTCATCTTCTGCACTTTATTCCCTGTTTATCTGCCTCCTTGTTTTTATTCCTTTTCATTTTCTGTACTTTGTCTTCTCCTAAAATTAGGGGGGGGTTTCAGACTTTTTTTCATTTTTAATTTTGGAGCCTTGTTTGGTTTTGATTCAAAATGCTTCCTTTAGATGTCTGAATTCCATTTCATCTAGTTTTATACTCTAGATTTTCCCTCTCTATCTTATTTTTTCATCTATTAGTGTATTGTTTGTTACACTTGTTTCTTTTTATTAAAAATCAAAAGTTATCCTTCCAGTAGGAATAATGTTACACGTGTACATGTCTGGCATCTGGAACCTCTTTAGGGAGTCTTTCAGTTTGCCAAAAGAAAATTCTATTCAAAACCATGTTGGTAAATCAGAGAAGACCATCTGAGTGTTGTATCTAAAATAATTAGAAATGACTGTTTTGTGTCAGAAAATTAGAAACAAAAACAAAACTAAAACAAATTGAAAAAAGGAATAAAAAAACATATTTAAAAGCTGATTTTTAAAGAATGTAGACCACTCTGACTCACCTTTTTTCAGTTCCACCACTTGTGTTTGCCACAGCAGCCTCATTACGTATAGGTTAAAAAACAACTGACACACAAATGGGGGCAGTTAAAATGAGTGGAGGCAGGGTCACAGGTACTTTTCACATTTTCCTGGTTACAACATATAATTCATCATTGTTGTGGTACCTTTTTTTAACAATGTTACTTTTTCCTTCTACTGATTCTATGATTATGTGCTGGTAGTAACCTTATAAGACTATAAGCCTATAAGCCAGTACTGTGAAATGGATCTCCTAGCTGAAATAACTATGAAAATCTTCAACATCACCAAGACAAGGACTCTTGGAGGGTATATCAGAAAAAAATTGTATTAAAAACACCAGGAAAGGAGGCAGCATTTTTAAATGTTTAGTGAAGGAGACTGGAAGTCAAAATTCTGTTCTAAGCTCTGGCTGGCACTGACTTGATCTGTGATCTTGAGCAATTCACTTAGGCCCTGTCACACTAGTTTTTAACCATGATTTTACAGAGACCTTGTCACCTGAACCAGTTACAAGTTACACGGATCAGTTCTGTGTCCACATATCCTACTACCATAGCCATGTTCACACATCCACACCTGCATGCTGCTTACCAGCGTTTCTTTTAATGCATTCAACTCATGCACCTGCACTCCCACCAAACACCGCGGTGACGCACCACAGGAACCATGCTACCAGGCACCACCTGTGGCAACCTTGTCTTTCTTGGGCCCCAAACGGTCTGGGGGAGGGGACAGATTTTCTACAGAAGAAATAAAACAGCCCTAGGCTTAATTACCTCTGTGGGACAAGGAGATAAGTGTGTTCATCTATCCTCACCCCATTCCACCAACTACTCACCCATCCCACCAATATTCTGCCTCCTCTTCCTGCGCAGGCCATGGACCCATGGGGATGTGTCTGCAAGGGGCTATTCAAGTGCTTAAATTATGCATATACTTAAGTGCATTGCTGGATCAGGATCATAATTCCTAACAAATAATTTATTCAATGCATTTCACTTCTTTCAATCTGTCAATTTTCTGCAAACAGAACACGATTTTTCTCTAGTTTGTTATTTAAAATTATCCACCAAATAATTCTTGGCCAATAAATTGTTCATAAGTAGCTCTTTGTAAAATTCAATATTTGAGATCTAAATTATTTTTATTGTACATTTAGGTCATATAGTATGTTTCTATCCTTGACTGGACAGATATAAATCACTCTTAAAAACTGGTTCCAAGAGCAAAAACTGGTTCCAAGAGCAAAAACTCCTGATTAGAAATACAAAATTGGCTTTCTGCAAATAAAATGTGCTGTTTTGGTGAATAAATACACTGGCTAGAATATTCACAGACAGAAAACATCAAAGGAACACAAATCCAGTTTAAGCACTTTTTTTTTTTAATTCAGCAGACTGTTAAACAGAAAATTGTGTGGAATTTGCTCCACTCTCACTGGAGTAGATCACCACGTATCTTCTAAAATCACCTATTGCACATGAACACTTCTTTAATACATTCATTTTCCTAAGACCCAAATTGTTATGTTCTAGTAATAAATTCTATACAAGAGAAATTTTTAGCAAAAAGATCATAGAACTCCCCAAAAATAATATTTTATATTTGATACTAACTAAAATAATTCATTATAAAAGCTTGAACAACAGTGACTTTAGTCTAGTATTCGCAAAATAATAAGTAGTGGGAAGTGGCTAACGAACAAGGGATAACAAATTTGAGTTGCAAATATAGCCTAATCGGCATTTCTTGCACATGCAAAACTCCAGATGATGTCAGCTATAAGCATTCAAGGACTGCAGAATCAGACCATAATTTATTTACTTATTAAAGGCATGATCATGCCCCCATAAAAGTCAATGGAAACTTTTCCCTAGGAGTTTAGTGGGTGCATGTTTAGGCCATTTATTACACATGAAGATTTTCTCCCTAGAAGTAGGTATGGTACTAAGGGCCAGTTTCTGATCCCTGAAATAGGGTGCCTATTGACACATGTTTCATTTAGGATAAGAAATTGATGATGGAGTCAGATATTTCTTTGATGCAATCCTGTGAGGAATCAAATAACAGGAGGTAGGTTTTTTGCTCACAGTTCCAAGCCTTTTTCAGCCAGCACTCTATCCAAAAAGCTTTTCTCTAGGCTTCTCCTCCAGGCTATGCTCCCAGTGCTTGTCCTGGCTGTCTCCTTATCTTTCCACTGCTTCTCTCAGCTTCTCTGATGTTTTTCACTGTTTCCCCCACAGACGCACAGAGACACAACTGCAATCAAATCAATCCCTTGCCTTTGTGTCTGTTATCAGACCACAGAGGAACCCCTCCACCCACATACTTAAATTCCTGACCAGCCTCTTTGCTTTCGGTGGAGGTTCCTATTGTTTCTGCTGTCTAGTTCTATAAAGGAGTTTAATTGTTTCTTACATTTTTCCTGAATGAAAAGCAGGCATTACACCCACCAGCATCAATGAATATCACTCAACCCCCAGCATAACAGAATTATTATCCAATGTACATATATGTTCCTGCTGAAAGACGAATCATCTTAAAATATATGGTTTGACCAAAGACAATTTAATTTAACTCCTTTTCTTCTTTAAATCTTTTGGGTTTCTTATTTTTATGATGTTATACAGACCA
Source organism: Gopherus flavomarginatus (assembly GCF_025201925.1). Taxonomy (NCBI): domain Eukaryota; kingdom Metazoa; phylum Chordata; order Testudines; family Testudinidae; genus Gopherus; species Gopherus flavomarginatus. Next base: position 91,062,088 of record NC_066624.1, read on the forward strand.
ACTAGTATCATTCTCTGCCTATACCTTGTTTATACTATGGTGACCAGATGTCCTGATTTTATAGGGACAGTCCTGAAATTTGGGGCTTTTTCTTATATAGGTGCCAATTACCCTGTCCCAATTTTTCATACTTGCTATCTGGTCACCCTAGTTTATACTAAAGTGCTGGTCTGTGGCAAATGAATATAGTCTCCTCTAAATATCATGAAATAGATGGCACCAGGGCTATGTTTCATCTGTTTATATATTTTTCATTTTTATGGAATCAAACTCCTAGCTGCTTTATCCATGTGCAACAACACCTGTTTTCTCCAATAATCACCCTCCCTAAGATTTCTGTTGGTCATCCACACAACTGCTTACAAGACTGAATAGCTATGTACAAGAAACTCAGATATAGGACTGCATTATGGAATTAATATATTTTGCAAGTGCTAGGAAGTTGCAATTCATGGCAGGTTCCTTTAAAGCAGATGTTTTTACTGTTCATATGTCTGATTTGCTCTAATTTTAAGCAGACTCAGTCCTATTAGTACTTGTGATCACTTGAAAATACCTGCTATTATGAGACTGTTGCTTCTCTGTAGTACCAATGGCTGCTTTTAATTATTTTATACATTTTAATAAGATTTTGTTTTGAAAGGCAGTACATACTGGATGCCTTGCCTGGTGTCCTAGTGAGATTTCTCTCTAATACTGAGTCGGATACTTGAATGCGACACCTGGTCTTAACTCACTCAGTGGGGCTTCGTGAACACAGAAACATTCACTCAGTCTCTAGACTACAGTCCTAGGCTGTGATTTTGTTAGATCTCTTAAACCAAGTAAGATTGGGCCTCGTCAATATTTGGATGGGGGACTACACGGAAAAAAGGAATTTGTGGATGATATATTTTGTGCTCCAGTCTGCAGCTGTTCTTTTATGTCTTTCAGAACCCTTTTCTTCAGTTCTGGTTGCATTTCTCTCTTCAACATCCTCTGGAGGGGAAAGAGTTCTCTACTTCCTCTACTGATAAAAAGGGAAAGTGCTGCCATAAAGTTTCATATGCATAGGCTACCCAAAGTTCTGATAATCTACTACACATGAACTTGGATTTTGAGAGCTCCCAGAGAGGCTCAGTGAAGTGAAAGACCTAATTTCCAACAGTCAGGAGCAGAAGTGCTGACAGCCATTGAACCAAACTGTAAACCCTGTATATAATGGAAATCACTTCAAGTCAGGGGTTGCTGCAGCAGCCCCTGCACCGCTAGTTCCAGCACCCAGTCTCTGCTCAAGGATTTTAAGTGCTCTTCGTTCTCTTTCCTCAGGACTTTGCAGTGAGAGATGAAAGACTAAGTACTTTGTGGCAGGGGCAATCACAGAGGACTTCAAGGTAAGACATTCAGAGGTCAGAGCAAAGCTATGACGTCCCACACACCAGCACCTTAAAGCTGACTTCCTAATCTGGGTTAGGTGGTGGCACCTCCAGGCTTGATCAGGCAAGTAGCTCTCTTGGAACTGAAAACAGACCTGCAAAGAGACATTCGGACTACTGCTACTCAATGATCCAAACCATGAGTGGGCTTTGGTGAATGGGTGAAATGGTGTGGCCAGTGGACATGGCTGTAGGACATTCTCACTGGTGGGCGGGAAGGGAATTAGATGGACTACTACCAAAATCACAGGAAGGGGGGTATATTTTACTCTTCATTTGCATATATATTCTGTTGCATCTTTTTCCAAGTTCATGACTGTGTTTCCTTTCTCTTAATACACAAAGTCTTGGAATGCTTGTGAGTGAGGAAGTTATTTCTCAGAAGGCCAGGCAGAGAGGGTGCATTTAGTTTTCCCAGGTTTCTGGGTTTGGGGGCTCAAACTTCTTTAAGTGGGGACTCTAGATATATTGAACCTGGCCCCTGTGGCTGCCATTAACCCAGCAGAATGGTTACACATGTCAAAACATTTTTTCCAATTGTTATAAAAAATTGTAAGAAACTGTTAAGGCAACCGCTGGAATTTTAATTGCATGCAAATAGGAAACTCAGCCTGACGGAGTGGCTGGTGCCATGAACAAGGGACAGGAGGATATGGGAGATTTACCCATTTGTGATTGTTTTGCCCACCTTCAGGCAAGTCTCTCACAACTTCCCAGGAAAATTATCTTGTAAGCAGCAATACTGAGCAGGGCGGAGGGAGCCGGAGCAATCTGCTACCTCCAACAGAAGCCATAGGAACAGCCTAAGAAGCAAGAGAGCAAACCACCACAGGCCCTGCCTCAAGATCTCCACTAGATGGACAAAGCACCCACAATCTCAACATCTCCATTATTCCTTGCCTGGGATGGAAGAGGAAATTCCCTCATCTGAGATGGAGTGGGGAAGTAGAACAGTGCTGATGAGAATCACTAAGCCTGTTTAGTCTCCTTTCCTAGAAGGGAAGAGAAGTAGGTTGGCAAGGCAGGGAAGGCAAGCTAATTGTCATATGGCTTTGCCAGGGATGGAAGAAAACAGGACAGGAGAGCTCAGTCCTTAGTGAACTAGCTTCAATGCATGCTAGCCTGTATGCTGATCTTCTCAGCAGCACTCTGCTTGCTCCCTCTCACAGTTAACTTAGGTTCTCCCTCAGAAGCCAGGTTTTTGTTCTCCCTGTCTCCCCCATCAGCAGTCTTTGGGAGACATGGGTGCTTCTGCTATAGATTGTTTTAGGTGGCTGTTACTGCTGCTTGAAGCAGCAGTATGTGTTCTGCTTCTGTCTCCCCACTTTCTGGGCATTTGCAAGTAAGGGCAAGACTCTTCTACCCAGAAAGAATAAGAAAAGGAGACAGTTGCACAAGACACCCAGGGCACTTTTTAAAAAGGTCTTATCCTATTTTTTTTAAGGAAAGGCCTAAAACACTATTTTTCACAGCAACCAGACCCATGCCCTCTTGTATGTGGGAACTGACTATGGGCCTTTCACTACACTACACATGTGACATATTGTTCATCAAATGATAAAACATAATGTGTGGAAAGTGACTATTTTCCCAGGCACTATATGCACCATCAAAGATTACTGCATAATCCTGTTGCTCCAGTAAGGTTATCAGTAAACTGAATTTCTGCTGCTGCTCTGTGAAAACGTCACATTTTCATGTAACCTCTTTAGATGCGCTTGTTTGCATACAAATATCATTATTTCATATGTTTCTTTTTTTAATTGTTAAGTCAGGAAAGCTGAGGCTCTCACATGATTTTACTTTGCCTTAATAAAAATAGCTGATATCTTCCATTGTTCTCAATGAGACCAAAGCCACAGGCTGTTCTTAGGATTGCCAACCCTCCAGGATTTTCCTGAAGTCTCCAAGAATAAGAATATATCCAAACAAAGCTGGCAGCCCTAGCTGCTCTTCGATCAGGTGCCTCATTTCCCTACAGCATTTCTAGATGGAAATGAGGCTGTCTCTAGTAGAGATGGCCACATGTGTAACTCCGCACGTGGCCTGGGCATGAGACTTTGAGGAGAAATGGGAATGCTGGAGGTGTGGAGGGTGAGTTACAGGGAGAGAATGCATGGAGCAGGGAGACTGGAGGCCAAGGAAGATGACCATGAGGGGAATGTAACAGAGTGGCAGGCAAGATAATGTACTGTGGAGGAGCAAGAAACTGCGGTAGAGCAGAAAGGGAGGTTGGAGCAACTACTGAACAGGACAGGGTCAGACTGGAATGAAGGCCAGGGACTAAGATGCAGGGAAGGGAGGTTTGAGGAAGATAGCATTAGGAGATGGGGATCAACAGGGACAAAATAACACCCAAGAGATTTGAAAGAGGATAAGAGGAATCCTCCATTGAGGAGCTAGGTTAGGGAGACCTATATTTCTGTGTTTCAGTTTCCAATCTGAAATTACCACACGAACTAGAGATGGGAATATCTTCATAAAGGCTAAATTAGACCCATGTTTGTTTTCATTTATTTAAAACTCAGAATTTTTGAGCCACTTTTATGGCTTCTGAACTCCCTAAAAGTTGCTGTGAGCTTACTGGCCATCAATAAGGGCATGGTGAGAGCTCACAAACTTGAGAGATGTTAAATAGGGCTGCAGTGTATTGTATAGACTTCACCTGTTGTTGAGTTGAACTGAATTTTGAGAAGATAACCAGCATGCTGAGAATAAATTAATTTCTTCTTCTCTTAAAATAAAGTGATATTTAATTCAAGCAGGATAGCACTGAAGCCAACAGGAGTTTGAAGTATGTGAGGAATGCAGTATCAGGACTTGTAAAATGAATATCAGGAAGACAATAATACAGAAGAGAGAGAATCTCAGGTTGGATACTGGTATTACGAAAGGGATTATGGGGTGCTAAAGCAAGAAAAAAATCAATTTAGATTAGATATTAATATCCCTTTTTCAGAAAAGTACTTCAGTGGTGATTTAAAGTTAAGCATGTGCTCAAGTTTCTTTCCCAAATAAAGGGGCTTTTCTGAATCAGGATCTAAGATAGTCTGTGAAAGAGCTTGCCAAATGAAGTAATTAAAGTAAAATTCTTGGCACCCAAGGCAGAGGAAGCAGTAGTGTAGAATTCATATTTGATTCAGTGCAGTTGCAATAGACTATTTAGTTCTCTCCCAATACTAAACAACCTATGACTCTTATTATGTTTTAAATTATTTTTATTTAAATTAGGGCTCTCCTAACTGCTAAAACATGCAAATGTGTCATGATTATAAATTTCCATGGTTAAAGACAAAAGTCTGCCTCATACTCCAGTTATTTTCCTTTGTAAATCCCAGCAGTTGGCTTGAATCTGCAAATATGCAGATCCTTCAAATTATTTTTAAATAAGATGAGCAAATTCCACCATCTTTCAAACTTACAATGAAGCCACAAATATTTTTAAAGTATGTTGATACGCCAGCTGTTTTTGTGAGTATGAATAGGTTCTTAATACACAACTAACATTTAATAACTAATGTTACTAACCTGATCATGTTAAACTTTATTTTTCTCTAAAACAAGCAGCACACTTATAGGCAGACTCAGATAAATGAAATATTTTAAATACATAACTTTTTAAATATCCGCGCAAACAAACAAACCCTAAGGATTGTAATTATTCATGACTCTGCTTGACCTCTGACTTAAGACCATATCTTGCCTCATAACTAATGATTTGAAGCATAAACATTCCTTTTATAATGCACATTTTTAAAACCTTAATTCATCTATCTGTAGGAAAAACCTTCAAAATGTGCTCTGCACATTCTCTTTTAACTGTTCAACCAAGAAGTCAAAATGCAGACCATTAAAAAACAAACACAGACACATACAACAACTTTTCCCTCAGAGAAAAGTCAAAATCATTTCCCCAATTTATCCAGATATAAGCACTTGATTGCAAGTAGTGAACACATTTAGAAATAAAATTAAACTAATTCTGACCATAAAATCATTTATCAATTACAAATGTTTATCTTTCTTGTAAAGGTATTGCCATACATGAATTACTTTTGAAATACATATAAAAATGCTTTTCTTAGCTGGAGAAATGTTGTAAACAAGTTCTATAATTAAACTAGTTAGGTATGGAAACAGTTACATCTGCTATATGTTGTAAAAGCATGCATCAGATTAATGAAATGAGAATAAGCAACATTTAGGGCCAGCTCCTCAGTTGGTACAATTAGTGTCATTCTGTTGAAGTCAAAAGAACTGTGCCAGTTTACACCAGCTGTGTAGCTGGCCCTTGAAAAGCAGTCCAAACAACCAGTCAATCATTTCTATAAGCACTTGGCTAAATCCTTACAAAATTCCAGTAATACAAGAAGCATCCAAACCCGAGCTGCAAATATTTAAATGCTAGGTAAAAATGTACAAAGACTAAAAAGTTAGCATTCCTTGCCATATTAAGAGCAAACAAAAACAATATGCTATTTTTTAATGGCAGATCAAGTAGTTGTGATAATCTAAAATAGCTAGAAAATAATGTATGAAAAGCAGTTACTATATATCTACACTGATTTTTTTTTAATACATTATGGCCTCAGTCCTACAGTCCTTTCAGTAAAAACTTCCATTGGAGTCAATGAAGTCAATTGGAGTAAATGTGAATTTTGCCTGAGTGAGGACTGCAGTGGCCCCCTACATGTGGTTTCCACTGTCCTGTATTTAACCTTTTAGGATTTTTTTAGGATACTTTATTTACATTTTGTTAAAATGGAAAATGTTTATCTTCTTACTGAAGTTTACCACATGTCAAAACACTTCAAAATCTAAATATTTCATAAAAGAAAATCTGAGTAATAATAATGCATATAACTTTAGCTAAAGGAAAATTAAGTATGGCATCAGAAAATTGTTCTGGGTATCCACGTTTATTTTATAATGGGCCACAGACAGTGTCTTAATTTTCAGCATACCACGGTATCAGATAAGCGCCGCCAGATTTCCATTGTTCAGATTACTTCAGTGACAAGCTGAGGTTTTGTAAGAATATTGATATTTATTAAGCAAGGACAGCCTACACAGTGCCATGCAGGACACAAATATTAAGAAACACAGTGCCCAGATGAGCTTACAGTTTAAGGGGAAAATCTCACCCCTTCATTGACAACCATGATGATGCCCCCTAGGAATAGATTCAGTGCAGTTCCCTTACACAGAGATTAGGAGCAGGATTTGGAGGATTACTCATAGGAAATATGCATACCCTGTATGATACAGAGGCACAGTAGGGGGGGGGGGGTGAGATTTGCTGCTATAATGTTCATTCTCACAGGGACTGGGAAATATTAGGACTATGGCACACTACTTTAGTCACTGGACTGAATTGGACTCCATAAAATGAAGATCATTCTACCTCTTTTCTGTCAGTAACTGAAATTCCCAGTAGCTTTCTGATTACATGGACACATCTTGTTTTTTAAACCATTCCTTCTGTGACCTGCTCAGCTGCTGAGGTGGCTCTGCCACTTGGATCTTGTGTCTGCAGCTTCTAGTGTCCTCTTTATCGGTGATTGAGTGGTCATATTTTTCTTCAGTCAGCATAGGAACACTATCAGTGGCACAGACTAGTAAACTGGAGTTGCTGAGACTTGGGACAGGCGGAGGGCTGCAGTGGCTGCATTACATTAGAACAGAGAAGAGTCTTCAGTGCCTCTGTAATGAAATACCTCTGATGCTACACACCACTGACTCATGAAGAAGAAAGCTCTCCTCACTGTAGACAAGAGAGTGGAAGTCAACCTGTGTCCTGTGGAAACTGGCTACCCTGGATAGTTTCCAGTCAACTGGGCACTACTGTGGGAGCTGTTAAGCTGATTTGCAGGGCAGTATTTAGCATGTTGCAAGAGCATGTGTTCCAGATAGTCCATGTGCCAGAGGTCTTTGGGGGATTAAAACATGTCGGTTTCTCAAATGGCAGGAGTCATTGATAGAACCCATGGGCCCATGCTGTGCCTCACACTTGATAAGTCCAGGACTACATTAACACCATGGCATATTACCTAGTGGATTGTGATGAAAGATTCATGAATGTGCACAGACAGGTGGCTAGGCAAAGAACATGATGTTAGAATTTTTAAAAAATGGACTTATCAAATGTAGATATAGAGGAACTCTGTTCCCACCAATCAACATTGATACTGATGATGTTTCTGTCTCCACTTTGATTTCTGGGTAACTTCTATATCCACTTTTGCCATAGTCCATAAAACCTTTGCTTGACAGCATAAACCCAGAAAGCTGTAGATTCTGTTATACATTCAAGAGGTGCAGTAGGATGATAATGAAGTGTGCATTCAGGAGCCTGAAAGCAAAATGGAAGCAAAATGTCTGTTGACTTGCAATGGCTGTTTTGTGCCCAATGTAGCAACTGTTATAGCTTCCTGCTGCATTTGTCATGTGAAACCAAAGGTGAAGTTTTAAAAGAACAGTAAAGTGCCAAGGCAACTCTATTGGCATCAACCTATGAATGCTCAGAATGGCAAATGGTTGCACCTGTATTTGGTAACAGAGCCTGAAATACCATGCAATGCATGTTATAAATTATTTGTAGACACACCTTCAAATTGATGGTATGGAGCAGTGATGTGAATATTAACTTGTAGTTCGTAGTGTGTCATCTTTCACTGTGATGCTGTTGGATTTTCTTAATGTATGAAAAATAATCTGTGTTATTCTCCTCTTTCTTTATCTGGTGAGGATGCTTATGGAGGATTGGATTAGTCTATTATTGTGCTTCACAGGTGAAGGTCTTAGGGATGCATAAGCTTTTGTGCTGGCCTTCTGTTTGGGTGAATTTCACCCATGGTAAGGGAGAGAATTGACATCAGACAGGTATGTAAGAAACAGTATTACTGATGTGCAAAGACGATATAGTCTTTGTCATCAAAAATAAACTTTATTACACACTAACAATATTCCAGGTCAGCTGCAATATATAAAAAAGTAACGTACAAAAGCAGGGCAATATATAAATACATTCTTACAAGTGCATGAAGCCAGTCTGATCTGGATATAGTATACACTTTCTTTCCATGTCAAACTGTGGGAAAGTAGAGGGCAGCCAATGTACTATCTTAACTGAGGCCATAGTATGAGGCAGATTATGCAGGACCATTTGTTGGCTCAAAGCAATTAATTTTAATTGCCTATTTTTAGCCCCTCTTCTCTGAAAGAAAACGCTAAAACACTCTTAAGAGACTGAATATAAAGCACTGCTGCAAGCATTGAGAAACTATGACCCCCCAAACACAGAAAAAGCCATATTCACACTTAGCACATGTGTATGTAAAGAGTGGATGAAGTTATGCCATAAAAATAGTGAAGGAATGGATGTAAACCATACAACCACAAGTTATGGCCATCTCTGCGTTATGAGTCTTTGCTTCCAGAAGGTCAAAGCCCTGTCAGAATTTTCATTGGTTACAATCAGTTAGGATAAGGAAGAGCCCATGTTTTAGTGCCTCTCAATGAGATCTGTAAATAAAAAACATCACGCTTATTATTTTTTGCTTTTCTTTTATAATATTTTTTCTTTTTAATGAAGAAAGCCTGAAAGATTTTTCCTCCAAAAAATTGTAAGGTGAGGTGGTTGGTGATGGGAGGTTCTGCTTGTGTTTCTAATTAAAAATTTAGCTTTCGTTTAGCCAGGAAGACTTAGTAATGACTAGAGAATTTGTGAAATCATGATATCGCAAAAGTCAAGAGACTAAAAGCCAAGCAACAGAGAGCGGAAACAATTTTTAGTATGACAGCTTAAAACTCTTTGATTTTTCTTTGTTCATACCTATTTAATTTCATTGCATAAGGAACATTTGGGGAGAATACTTTGCCTTCATTTAAGGTCTGAGCAGTCAAAGAAGCTCAGCAGATCCTCCAGTAAAACTATGGAAGACCAGTCCGTCATAGATACCAAGGCCAGAGGAGACCACATTGATCATATAGTCTGACTTCCTGTATAACTCAAGCCATAGAACTTCCCTGAAATAATTCCTGATACAACTAGAGCATATCTTTACCCCCACCTCCCAAATCCAGTTTTGATTTTTAAATTGTCAGTAATGGAGACTCCACCACAACTACTGGTAAATTATTCCAGTGATTAATGACCCTCACTGTTAAAAATGTACACCTAATTTCCAGTCTGCATTTCTCTGTCTTCAACTTCCAACTATTGGATCTTGTTATGCCTTTGTCTGCTAGATTGAAGGTCCCATTATCAAATATTTGGACACCCTATAGTTACTTAAAGAGTGTGGCCAAGTTGCCCCTTTAATCTTCACTTGTTAAAATTAAAAGATTTTGCTCCTATAATTATAAGACATGTTTTCTAATCCATTAATCATTTTTATGGCTCCTCTCTGAGGCCTCTTCAATTTTTCAACATCTTTCTTGAATTGTAAACAACAGAACTTCACATGGTATTCCAGCAGTGGTTGCACCAGTGCCAAATACAGAGGTAAAATAACCTCTCTACTCCTACTGGAGATTGCCCGGTTTATTCATCCAAGGATGACATTAGCCTTTTTGGCCACAGCATTGCACTGGGAGCTTAGGTCCAGCAAATTATCTACAAGCACCAGCATATCTTTTTCAGGGTCGTTGCTTCTTAGCAGAAATATTGACTTGAAAGGTAAAAACAAGGAGATTTTTTTTTCAGATCCTTTCAAAACTTCTTTGTACATCATAAAGGCGCAAAAACGGCACAACCCCCTTTTTCTGGTTAATAAATATGCAGGCCACCTGTAAGATGTCCACTCTGCATGTGCTGTCATTTAACAGCAGTGGTGGACAGAACCAGAAATTAAGCATTGGAAGTGTAATGAAGTGTGAGTTGCTATAGTTGGACAGACATCAACACTAACTGCAACAAGATTTAGAGATATGTGTACTGTTAGACAAAATATTCTTTACCCATTGAATATCCTTGCAATTCACTCATATTACTACCGTATTTTTAAGAAAAGCTTATTATTTCAAAGAAACATCAGTGAATGCCAACTATACTACAGTGCAATACAGTTACTGTTTTTTGGACAGGAATATTTAAATACTCTGAAATGGTTAATAGTCTTGCCAGGAATAAAGTGCAGTTTACAAACGGTGTTAGGGAAATACAATTTTTACATAAAATATTTTCCATAATTTTCATGCCATTTTTTAAGTAAAACTTTGTGCCATGCAAAATAGTATTTGTTTTTCTGTACTTTTTTATGATCTTTTGTTGAAAACAAAACCTAGTAAATGGAAGCAGAGGTAGTAGTGGCAGTTCCTGGAATTATTCAGTAATGTATCTGCCATGTCTTTTTTTATTATTATTATTATTATTCAACATGTTGTTACTAGAAGCTGCTACTTCACTGAATAAGAATCTGCATAAAATCATGCTGTGAACATGTGATCAGCTCTTTTGGGAGCAGAAATAGGTGTTTACTCCCTCCGACATGATTTATTTGATCATCTTCTCTAAGTACCATTCTCATGCCAGTACATCTCCATGTAAATTCTATGCTAAAATTACTTCTATAAAAAACATATACAGTACATATACCGGCTGGCTCATAAAATATCCATAATAAAATTTCATGAGACTTCTGCATTTATATAAGTTAAGACAGCACAAGAAATAAAATAGAAACCAGAAGTGTTCTGGCCAACTTTAGGGGCCTAAAGTATTATGTAATTCCAGTCCAAGCAATCCAGCAATTTGAGTATTCCTGTCCAAAATTATCCCATGTTAAGAATATTTTCTCTTTTGGACTGTGCTTAAAAATAAAAATGAAAATTATCTTATATCATCCAATCACCCCCCTTCATTATGGTAAAAGCATAATGTTGTTCATGTTGTTATTATGATCATCCTGAAGACAGGCAAGCCAATATTAGAACATAGTGTAAAGATTTAAAATTCAGACTATATATATCAGTCGTGGTTTGAGTTATGTATAGCAATAGCCTACAAGAGACTTTAAGAGTATGAACACACAATATTTAGCTGGCTGAATTTTAAAACAGATCATGTGAAATGTGACAAGTTTATTTTAAATATGTTTTGAATATTCAAGATGTAAATTTATGGAATCAGAATGACTGGTTTGTAATATTAGCTACTTCTGCACATACTAATTATCCACTTTATTCACTGATCAATTGACACCATAGCTGGCACTATTGATTTTAGAATTAGCTGTATCTTATTTTCATTTGGATAAAGACCCTTTACCTAACATAAAATCTATCATTTTCTGTCAGCTATTACCATATATTTTTCAAATGCTGAACCTACTTTTTCGTTTTGTATTTTGTTTTATAGACATGCTTTTTCTTAATTTTTAAATTAAGGCTGTATCTACTTAGATAAGGTTTTGCACAAGGTTACTCTGCAAATTCCCTTGTGACATTCTGACAACCCAAATGGTTTAAAATGTTTTTATGCTCTGCAAAAGGGGATGACCCTTTAATTCTCACAAACTCATTAAAGGAGGTTGACTTTTCTGTGGCTCTGTTCAGCCTTGTCAAGTGCTTGAAGTTAGGTAAAATAAACAAGGTTGATATCTTATTGCAGCTGCTTGCAATTTATGATGTAAATTGATTGGGGAAGCAATCTCATGCCACAGAAGCCAAAAAAAGCATTTGGGAGAGTTCCGAAGTCTGAGTATTGCATTATTTGAAAGTGTTTCCACCTGATGGACTAAAGCTAGAGATGTGTAAGAGCCCAGATAAGATGTGCATCGTCCTTTCAGTCTGAAGCAGTGGTGTTTCACTAGCAGAGATCTTGCCTTCTCGCCCGCCCGCTATAAGAAAGTTTCGCTGCAAAGCTGCATTCGTGAGAGCTGGAAAATGTGGGAGAAATTCTTGCTTAAACTGAACTGGTTGGGGGGGGTAGTTCAGAGTTGGAAGGGGGGGGTTGACGCTAGCAAACTCCGTGAATATTTGCTACCCTTCTTACCTCCCAAAAAGAAGCACTTTGGGATCCTTTCCAAGCGAGCTCGGTGTCTGGGAACCCCCGGGGCTAGGCTCCCTCTGGCTCAACTGGCTACTCCCGTTTGCTAACGTTGCCCTTTCCCTCCGCCCGGGCTCGGGGTCGGGGCCGAGGCGAGGAGAGTAAAGCTCACACAGCTCAGGGGCTCTCTCGCCAGTGCCTCGTGCTCCGCCCCAGCACCAGGTCTCTGCCTCCCGGCGGATGCCCGATGCTGCCTTTCCCAAGCCTGCAGTGCATGACCCGCACAGACGATGCGAGCCACGCGCAAGCAAACCCTTGCTCTGAAGCCATCCCTACCTCTTCTCCACACTGGGATAGGCGCAGGCTGCTGCTTCCTGGGTTTCTCGTCCCGGGACAGTCTGATTCCGCTCGCCCCCCCGTGCCAAGAGCGCTTTGGGACGGGGGAGGGGCAGGTAACCGGCCTGAACTGCGCCCTATCACTCAGTCCAACTTCCCGGCCACCTGCAGGGCTGCGTCCCACAAGGTGTGTGTGTGTGGGGGGGTGTTTGGGGAGCGGAATAATTCCATGAGGCAATGTACCTAGAGTAGTGCAGAGCAGACCAGTCACTCCCTGGGCCTAAGTGCTGTGTGCAGGGACTAACTTGGGGAAATAAGGACCGGCCCGGGCCTTGGCATGTGCCCCAGCACCAGGAAGTTGCTACTCGGAGCCACTACGTGTAGGAGGGAGGTGGTCCGGGAGGGGCAAGAGAAAGAGAGGAGTAAGGGTGGGGCCGGCTCAGAGAAGGGGGCTGAGCTAGAAGAAGAGAAGCGGTGAGGGAGGGGCAGGGAGAGGTTGCAGGAGAATCCATAGCCGCCCTCTTCTGCATTAAATTGCAATACATGAGTCACGAATATGGAGAATGGGCACTTCCTAATTACCTGGCTCTCACACAAATAGGGGTTGTCCATCAGCTGCTAACTCAGATCGCTTTATCAACCTGTTCTGCACGGCGAAACACACCCAAATGACCACCAGATCATCCCTTTCCACGGCTCTAACTTAACCATGTTCTCCGCTAGAGCTGCTCAAGGTAAACGGTGGGACTGGCGCATCATTTGTCTAAACGCTGGGCAGGTTCTTTTTCACGTAGCCACCTGAGCAACAGTTCTCAGGTGAACCCAGCGCCCTCATCTTTCAGGATGACAGTCGGGTTTTGTAACGTCCGCTGCAGCTTGTTGGATGCTTTTGTGTTACAAGTTAGGACATCAGACCAAACCTACTATTGTGAGCAATGCAGTCTTGGTGTAGCCCTGTGGGTCCTAGGATATTAGAGAGACGATGGGTAAGGTAATAGCTTTTATTGGACCAACTTCTGTTGGTGGGAGAGACAAGTTTTCCAGCAGAGTTCTTGGTAAACTCGACAGCTTGTCTCTCTCACCAACAGAACTTGGTCCCGTACAATATGTCATCTCACCCACCTTGTGTTTCTACCTGTGAGTAAAACAGGAAGCTGATATTAAATATTTAGTGCTGGCTATTCTGTTATGACAGAAACAAAACACTACTTAGCCCAGGACCAAGCAAAAGAAATTGAGCCTTTTACTGGACAGGAATGTAGGGCGAGCAAATGATTTTCCCATGGGCTTTCAATTCTTTGTCAGGACGCCATTCTCAGACTTTGCATAGGGCTCCGGTTGGGAAGACAGAAGGGAGTTCCTGCTTGTCTGACAGTACAATCCCATCGGGATTTCCTCCAATTCCTTTAGGATTTTCTAAAGTGAGAAAACTACACACAGATTTAACACCGAGAGAAAAGTGAGTTGAAGCCTCCCAAAGAAGAGCTAATGTAGGGCAGAAATAAGAGCTCCGCTCTTTGCTGTGATTTACACTTGTACTATGGAAACCATTTGGAGGCTGGTTTGTTTAATAATGGGAAACCACTGGACGCACCAGGGCTTTTTTTGATAATTTGAATTAAATTGGTGGGTTGTGGGTGAGAATTTCTTGTCTGCACAACATTATTCAGATGACTTTTCCAAACCACTCCAGGGGCAGCCGAAGGACATTTTAACACGTTAATATAACTATTATCCTGCTAACCTTAATTAAATAAACTGATACTGCAAAATCTTTTGTGTATTACACACAAAGGCTACAATAAAAAAACCTAAAGCAATCTTGCCATGTAAACTCTGAAACCCTTTGGCTGTAAAATGTTTCCTAGGAAAACCTTTTAGGCAGGTTTTAGAAAATAACATACCACATCCTCTTTTCATCTGTGAGCACTATTAGGGATACTGACTACAAAAACAAGGGAGAGAACCTTTTCCAAAAACGCAAATACTCAGGGTTTCTTAAATGAAAAATTTTGACTCATTACACTTTCCCCAATTTTCTTACCTAAAAGAACTTCACAGAGGTTTTAAAGACCCAAGTGCTATATTATTTCCATCTGCCTATTTTTTAAGCCAGAGTCAAATTAAGTATTATTCTTATAGAACTGAGATTCTGATAAACTAATTTCAAAGTGTCCTTTAAAAATACATAGGGACGAACGATGCTTCATCATTGTGCGGTGCATTATAGATTAGTTGCATTTTCTAAGAAGCAGAAAGAAACATGCACGCTCTATAAAGGTATAAACACAAAAATGGAAGAATGTCACTGATTATTTAATATTAACAGTACCAGAAGTGACGTAAACCCGTCAGCTAAAACTTATTTAATTCAATAGATCGCAAAGTGTCTTTCTTTCATAACTTGGCACTTATTGAAAATGGTGACGTCAAAAAACGCATTAACAAAGGTGAAGCAAACCTGAGTGAAACAAAATATATTGTACTGACAACAAACGTAATGAAATAACAGCATCTTTTTTCAGGTTTTTTAAATAACTTAAAATACACTAGAAAAAATACGATGAATATAAATAATTTTGTTTTCATGGAGAACAAATAGTTACAAAGCCCGTTCATACCAAAGTTCAGTTAGAAGAGCTTTCCCTCTTTCTTGGCAGAAAAGTACTAAAATCAGGAGGGTTTGATGGCAAACTGGGATACAAATCACCAAGATACCCCAGATTAAATATCTATATGTCTTTCAAATTTAAAAAAAAATCACAAGATTACGTGAATAGATACACCTTTATGAGATAAAATGTAAATGTTTGACAGTCAACTATCAATTCACAAGTTATAGCCAAAATAAACTTTGTTCGTGTGTATCAACATATTTTACATGTACCTAGTACCTATTATTGGAATTTAACATTGTGTGGTTGGGGAATTAAATACAGTTTTTGTCCGGAGGATATCAGAGAGCCTGCAAAAGAGAAATACTCCTCTGTTCTCATGCTTTCTGATCCCCCCCAATTCAGGAGTTGTGGGGCAGCAAACAGCCAACAAAGATATGAATGAAAAAGGTATGTGGTTGATCTCTCTCTCTCTCTCTCTCCTCCCAGGTTAAAAATACCAGCCACATTTGTTTGTCTGGTTTGTTTTTCTACTAAAGATGAGGGTGAAGTGCAAGTGAATCAAAGGGACGCCATCAATGAAATACAAATACATGCAACCCGGAATTCTGCTGGAAGAAATATCCCGGACAGTTTCCCATTAGACATTCTCAGAGAAATCATTGTCTCTTTTTCTTCTTCTTCTTTTCTTCTTCTCGCTATTTCCAGACATGGTTGTTAAACTCAAGTATCTGATGCAACGTGAAAGGAGGCCCGCCTCTCTTATCAAATTTCTTGTATTAAAGTGAACTTCGCAGAAAAAGGTCAGTTTCAAAACCTGTGAACTTCCCAGCTGCGTGTCTATTTCATCTAATTCTTTAAATAAGTATATATCTTCCTTCAGTTTCTCGTCTCTCTCTTTTTCTCCATTAAAAAAAAAACTTTAAAGTTGTTTCTTTTTGTCTCCCCTCTCACATCTCGATTTCCTTTAATAATATTTATTTCTCTTCATATTTCTTAACCTATTTAAATACCTCACAGTGGTTTTGTTCCTTTCCTTTGTTTATTTTTGTTCTTTAAATTGATTTTAGAAATCTGGTCTGTCGCTTTCACACACATATACACACTCACATGCACACTCTCTCTGTCTGTGTGCGCGTGTGTTTTGCTTTAATGTCTCTGTTCTTTCCAGCCTGGTTCTGTGTTTGTTTTGTATTAAGTCATAAATAGGACTCGAGGCACGGAAGTCATTAGCCTTTCGCTTGTGTTTGCCGTGATGTGTTGTGTTGTGATCCTCTGGACTGTGTGATTGCAGTGCCCCAAGAGGTGGTCGTGGAGGAGGAGAGCGGAAGGTGGAGGACGAGTCACAGCCCTAAAGCAGCCGCGTGCTTTTTGGCTTTCAGTCTGAGGTCAGCGATGCTGGAGTTCTTGCTGGTGGTCTTGGCTGCCGCCGCTGCTGCCACCACCGAAGCTGCTGAGGCGGATTCCGCGGCCAGTGTGGCCAATGGCAGGCCGAAGGGCGGCGCAGGGAACATCATGTAGGGGGCGTGAGCGGCCAGGTGTGGGTGGAGGTGGTGATGTGCGTGTGCCACGGCGCTGTCCAACTGCAGCTGGGCCTGAACCTGAAAGGACAAGGGCGTCACGTTGCAATGACTATCCTAAAGGTGTAACAAGAATAAAAACAAAGCATTAACACACCTAAGCGGGGCTGGGAGTGTAGTCTGCCTGTGTGTCAGTCTGCCTGCCTGTGTCTGTGTGTCAGTCTGCCGGCCTGTGTCTGTATGCCTGTGTCTGTGTGACAGTGTTTGTGTGTCAGTCTGCCTACCCGTGTGACTGTCTGCCTGTGTCTGAGTGACAGTCGGCCTGTGTTATGGTCAGTCTGCCTGTGTCTATGTGACAGTGAGCTTGCCTGTGTGACAGTCTGTCTGTAAGTGTGCCTTGCAGTGAGTGC
The DNA here is from genome assembly GCF_025201925.1 of Gopherus flavomarginatus. Taxonomy (NCBI): domain Eukaryota; kingdom Metazoa; phylum Chordata; order Testudines; family Testudinidae; genus Gopherus; species Gopherus flavomarginatus. The sequence continues at coordinate 91,079,374 of NC_066624.1, forward strand.
CTGTGTGTGAAAGGGAAGGAACTTGTGTTCTTGCCCTAGAGTTTTTTTTTTTAATATTGTAAAAACATGTCAAAGTTACTGCTGTCTTGCCCAGCCTTTAATACAGGCTGATAGCAATCTAGAAGAAGTCAGGAGAGCAGGCAGCCCATTTCACATGGATGCAAACATTCATTATGAATAATAATCCCCCTAACGATTATTATTTTATTATCATTAGCCCACCGCTGGCTTGAGATGAGGGAGTGGTTTTCCCTTATTGGAGTGGAGGAGGAGGTGTGCGTGTCTGGATGGCAGTGGCGGTGTCCGGTGGGATTTGGCTCCGCAGTTATGTAGTTAGCTATTGTTGCTGGTTTTCTTAATATAAAAAATAAATTCCAAACCAGTTTTACTCCCTATGCGGAGTAAAACCGGTGTGTTAGAACAGTTCTCCTTTAGAAACACTTTCATCCATCAGCTTTGCATCAGAATCGGCAAACTTTGACTGAAAGGACGTTCCCATGTAACCCTCTGAGTGCAATCTTTTCGTGCATTTTTAAAGAGCCAGATACTGCCCTCCATCCCCAGCGGAGCTTTCACTGATGAGAGAGAGTTGGGCACGCAGATCTGGGGAAGTGTGTGGCTTTTTAAAAAGTGTATTGTTCCCTCTATATAATCACGGTATAAATATTGAATAGATGCTGTCAACAGTCATTTAATATCGGAAGAAAAGGCCTTATCCTAAAAACGGGGTCACTCATTTGCACTTTATCGTTACAAGTAGGCTTTATTGTACTTGCCTGCTGAAATGGCATCCTCAAAGCGCCTACATTGACATATGGTGCAACTCTGCAAGCTTCAAATTGACTGGCTGCTCCTATAAGAACCCCTGCAGTAATCAGAGAAATAAATACATAAATATCGGCTTAGCCTTACTTTGCAATAAGTGATTCTTTGAATTCCAGAAACATTTAAGTGTGCAAACTATAGGTTTTTGCTTCCAACATTTCTTTCTTTCTGCCAATACTTTGATACAAGTTTAATGTCATTTATAATCAATAGTAGGTTTGATATAATAGAGGTAGCTTTCATATTAGAACATATATCCTACAAATCTGGAGCCGTAGGTGTTTCTCAGCAGGAACTCTCCTTCTTAACTGGTATTATCGATACTGTATAATTCTTTTCAACCTAAGCCTCTTTTATGATCTCATAAAGCATACCTTTATGAAGTTGATTTTCTTGTTTTCTACATTTAGCTCTTCTGTTTTGAAACCAGACCTGAAGAAACAGAAAAAGAACCTAGATACTATAATAGAAAACCAACATTAAAAGAGAACTCTAACAAAAGAGCACAGTTGTGTGATGTCCGAATATTTACACCGATTTTGCAAACAACTTGTTGTGTTTGTATTGGACAGCCCCGATTTACAAGTTTAGAAACTAAGAGGCATCACGAAAATAATACAATATAGACAAACAGACATTTGCAGTCCATACTAGTTCTCGATAAATTACTTTCTTAGCCCTGGTTTCATCTTTCCACATTAGAGTCCCAAATGACCTAAATCACTCCCTGATATCTAATACTAACTTGTAATAATGGGTTTAGATGTTTGCGCTGTAAGACCTGAGAAGTATGTGCTCATTAATAGCCTGTAATATTAATTAGCTTTATCTTCAAGAAAAACTAAACACCAAAGCATTTAATGACTCACTTTTGGGGGGTAATTACTGTCATAAATGCTTCACTACAAAGAAGTTTAGAATTTCTCTGTTCCTCTGTGCAGTGGAGTGTAACACAGAAGCAGAATAATTGTCTCATTATTATGATAATCTAATATGCTTCTATAGAAAAGTCTGAACATTAGGCAAGAAGATACTTATTATTGGATATAGAGCTATTGAAACAAATTCAATAATAAAGTTCGACTTCCTTAAAGAGAAGGAGAGAGGGTCTTTTAAACATTTCACTTTCTAAGAGAAACCTCTGCATCTCAGAAGCCACAGCTACCAAATAATCTTTCTCCAAGCCAAAAAAAACCCCCAACAATCTTTTCCTGAAGTCTTACTTTGTCAACTATAATGTGAACACCCTCCCTCCCAGCCTAGAATTTATTTTAGTCAAGCTAAATCTGCCCAACACTCATGCTCACTTCCAGTCTCTCATTTAAAAGGTGCATTCCATAAATTACAAATTAGTGGAGAAGTAAAGTAAAATATTATTGCAAAGCGTTTTCCGGAAAGATGTAAAGGGAATGGGTTTAATCTATGTAAATCTCTAAAGGTTATTATGCACCCTGCGATTTGACATAATAGTAGTGTGGATTAGGTGCTACAGTGGTATTCTTTGTCGAGCAAACATCCACCAGACGGAATCACCTCCTTTAAATTTTTCATAGAGAAGTTGGGACTTTTATCGTTTGGGGTTTTTTGAAGATTTTTTCCGCATAAATAGGTGGTTGCCTCCGCGGAAAACAGAAAAGCAGAGAAGAGTACAAGGGAAGGCTCATTTGGTGAGGCTGTGATGACAAAGGCTTCTTATTATTACTTTTTTGGTTCAACGTGACCGCTCTGTTTATGTCCTTATCCTATTACAAGACGCAGGGAAACCCCATAAGAATTGTGTGCATAGTTTGGTGCAGATGGTGGCCTATAAGCACAAAGATTGAGGGGGAGTATCTGTTACAGCAGTACTTTCAAACAGCTGCAGACGTTTGCGGCCTAAAACTGCTCCATGTGTTCCAACAAATAATGACCATCATTTTCTCTTATTTTATTATTAGAAGGGAAATACACTGAAACGGCTACATTTGTTATCATTCCAGAAGTTACCTTCGGCTCTCCATCTAGGTAAAACCCCAGACCGCTTGCCCTCTATTTATCGGGGTTAGGTGAAACTAACTGGAGAGCTCAAGATCTGATTTTCAAAAAAGTCCAGAGAGAAGCTTGAAAGTAAACGTCCAGGTAACTGGTTTGGCTTCTATATAAATAAAAGCGAATAAAATAGGTTGATATTTTTTGTTATAGAGTATATATATATATTTTTAATAATGCTGAACAAAGCCAGTTCAGCAAAACTCGTTCACCCTTTCTGTGGCTTCCCCTGAGATTTAAGAACCACCGGTAAAAACTGACCGTAAAATTTCCTCACTTAGCAGTTGCTAATTTAGTTTATAGTCACTACATCTATAAACTTAATTGGTACATCCGCCTGGTAAACCCCGAGACAGGAGCAGACTAGGAAAAACACAGTTAACGTGAACAAAACATCCGTTGTAATTCTTACAGTCAGCCAAAAATGAAACGCTGTTTAAAATCCTTATAAGTAAGAGGCACTAAGCTTAGGAGGACATAAACCATAATACAGCAGAGAGCAGTGGTTCACGTATATGCTGGGTGCAATTCGGCACAGGAGTCTCTTTTCTGGCTAGGGACAGAATCTAAATGGACATTATAGAATTTGTGAGTTAAAAGTCTTTCATCAGGTACGGCAGGTCCATACGCAATGCTGCATTACAACTAAATTACGCACAGAGACCCACATGTTGCAATAATCTTTTCTACCCTACCTGTACTCTGGCCTCGGACAATCCCAGCCTCTGGCTCAGCTCCTCCCGCATGAAGGCGTCCGGATAGTGTGTCTCATCGAAAAGCCTTTCCAGCTCGTTCAGCTGCTCCAGAGTGAAATTGGTCCGGCTTCTCCTCTGCTTGATTTTAGTCTGCCCTTCGTCCTCCATCACTTTCGCATCCTCTTTGCGATCCTTCAGCTCTGGGGAGACTGAGCGTGAAACAAAACAATCAGACCAACCCTTCACCGGGATTGCCAGCGCTGGTGTGGGATTTGGCCACTCAAGTTTTTATTCTTAACTTTAGGAGGAAAATGTGCGTGGCTTGAGGAAAATGAAGGCGAAGAGAGTCAATGGAAATGCTAACGATCACTTCTCAGCACAGATTATGGCCAGCCACATTTTAAAAGAATATTTGTTTTCATTCGGAATGAGATATTGGGTCAGCGCTGGGTTTCCTATTAGGATTGCTGGTCCTCTGGCAGAAAAGGCGACAACAAAATACTTTTCAAGTAAAGGCCTTATTTCCAAATGTTCTTAGGTTAAGGATTGACCTGTGTGGGTGAGCCAAACCAGGCCATTGATTTCCATCTACAGTTTCGAGCCCCTCAGCATAATTTCAGTAAATCATTGTAAAGTCAAACTGTGACCCTTTTAAACCATCAGAGCTGTCAAGCAATCTCTCTCTCCCTCTGCAAACTTGTTCGCTTTATTTGCGAATAATTATTTTAATCTAGACCCATCGAGGGGCACGCAGGAGACAAATAGCAGGGAAATTCCATGCCCACCAAAATATAACATTGCCCCACGCAGGAACTGAGGCCGAGTTAACAGTCAGCCCTATTAACTTCAGTATCATTTTGTGGGAACCTCTTATCAATCTTTAGAGTGGTAGCCCTGATAGTCTGTATCACCAAAAACAAGGAGGAGTCTTTGTGGCACCTTAGAGACTAACTAATTTATTTGGGTATAAGCTTTCTTGGGCTAAAACCCACTTAATCAGATGCCTGTCTGTCGCCGGACAGTGGCAAGAGAAACGCCATGTTTGAATTACCCTTGGTACAAATGTAAAGCCTCATACCATTACCTGTCATTGTTTATTGAAAATCAAAACTATAAAAATCAAGTCGCGATCTCTCGGTGAATTAGTACCTTAAATATCACAGCAACAGGTTTAAATGGTAACTCTGGCATCCGGACTGTCTCTGGATTGTTTAATGCCGTTCATGCTTTCAGCACCTCCAGTGTTTAATAAAATATACATTTGTCTTTTCTGAATTTACATATGCTGAGGGTTCCTGGTGTTTTTATTGGTATTGTTTAATTTTCTGGTGACTGGGCACTTTCAATTAGCTACGCATATAAATTAAAGTATCACTGAGTGACGCTATTTGTATAGTTCATTAATATTTGCAGGGCTTCCTAAAAACCAGTTGTGTCTGTAATTGTATTTCTTCCGAATCCCTGCTTCCTGCTGCAGTGCTTTGGGATGGGGTTTTATTTGCGCATCTGAAGTCCAGGATTTGTTTGCTGCGTTCGCAGCTCTTTATAACCCTATGATCACTATCAGCATTTGTTTATAAAATCATTTCCGGAAGATGTTCTCAATCGAGTTCCGATCTGGAGAGAAATACTTCTTTGAACAAAAGGTCTGAAATAAACAGTCCCTAGATATTACATCCTCATTTTAAAACCAAAAGAAGCCATTCAAATGTTGCTGACATCTATAGTGCTCTTTGAATAAGCAAACGGGATGTCATTTGTGCGTTTTATAACATTATTTTCTTCACTCAGTCTCTATCTCTGCATATATACATACACATATAGGCAGATAGATAAAGCCAAACAGAAAGTGTAAGAAAAGGGACGCCTGGTATAACACATGCTTGCATTGTAACTATTAGGGTTTTTTTTAAAAATAAATGTTCATTGTATATATAATAATATATATATATATCTATGTACACACATACCCCTAGCTTTTATATCCAGTTATGCAATTGGCTATCTTTTAAAATAAATGTATGACATTGTATAAAATATTCCTATTTAATATCACTTGTTTTAATGCGTGTTTTAAAAATCTAACATGAAAGAAAATATATCCTTGTCAATATCTGGTCAATAATGTATAAACATTAAATATACTTGATATAGATACAGCATTTCAAACTTTCAACTATACTATGGGGATTTTTCAGCTTTTTAAATATAAATGGATTAATATATGTAAAGTAGCTATGGTTCCTACCACAATAACTTCCCGTTATGTTCTAATCAAGAACAGATCATGTTATAAACAAGTTAATTGCATGCTTAAATATTTTAATCTAAACTTCTAGGCATGCCACATTTTCCTTAATTGGAAAAACATGGAAAGACACCCATTAATATATATCAGACTCTCCAAACTAATGGTATTATTGTTTAAACCCCTGGAATCGTTAATGTGACAGTCAAGTTTAAATCTGCCACATTGTCTTATGCAAATAAGATATATTAATATGTACTGCAAAATGTAATTAGTTTTAGCATTGCAGCCTACTAACCTATAAGCCTGAATAAGTAACCAGATTGTATGGTGTGATTTACACACTCATTGCTGGAGAAAACATAACAAAAGTTCATCGAAGAATAAAGCCTGATACAGTCACCGTCAGCCTAGTCTCAAGCAACCGCCAATAGCTCAAATGAAGGACAGAGACAGGAAAAAAGCTGTTTCTATAATCGCAAAAGTCCTCTACGGAATTGCTCTTTGCAAAATCTAAACATTGGGTTGTTAGTTCTCACCAGGACGGAGGCTACAGCGCTGAGCCCTGGTCAGGGAGAACACACTCATTCTCCTGTAACTTTCACCCCCGCTGCGGAGCCGGGTGCCCAGGCCAGGCAAGCGCCTGCAGGACTGAGAGCTACATTTGGGGTTTTTTGAGAACAAATTGAGGGAAAACAAAACCTCCCCCCCCCACTCCCGTTTCTCCCCCAAACAACCGCCTGGTTGTTGAACTCAGTCCCTTAGCCTGGCCCACGATACCGGGGGATGGGTGGGAGAGAAGGGGGCCGCGGGATGCATGGGGTTTGCCTTTACCCTCGCTGAGTTTGGGAGTGCCCGTGTCCCTGGCTCTCTCGGCGGCGCCCATGTCCAGCTCTCTGACTGGAGACCGCGCTCCGCCTCCTCCACCGCCGCCGCCTACTCCTCCTGCTCGGACCGCGGGGCTGCTCACGTCTTCCCGGCTGGGCTCGCTGGAGCCGCCTGACTCCTTGCCTCCTCTGACAGGTCCACTCTCCAGAACCTCCCTGTATGTGATCAGCTCCTTTTTCTCTTTCACTTTCTGATCAAACGACTTGGAGACAAAAGCTGTAAGTTCTTCCATCGCCGATTCTCAGGGCTCCTTCCCCTTGTTTCTTCCTCTTACTGTTCCAAAACCCCCAATAACACATCAATGGAGTGGGAAGGGGAGGGGGGCAGCTGCAATGGGGCTGGAGTTAAATGGGAGCTGATGTTTCCCAACTGGAGCGATCTTGTTAAATGTTAAGATCTTTGACAATTCTTCCTGCTAAGAGTTCAGATCTGATAGCGATGTTGCTATTGAAGTCGCACTATTTATACTTTGCAAAGCCTGCCCCTTGTTCTGTGCAAATTACCTCCCCTTGGAACTATGAATGAACCCGCTTCTGCTGTATCAGTCCAGCACCACCAAGGAGAAAGAGCGAGACAGAAAGATAGCTAGTCCTCCAGGTTTCAGATCATTGTGGCTAGGGGTTGCTCTCGGCCATTAATCCAGGATTGACAAGAATCCCTAATTAATTTAATTAGGCGTGGATGTTGCGCTAGTGTCCTGAGTTAGTTAAACACAGGGGAGATGGGCAGGATCTGCAGGGGAGTGGCCAAAATGAAAAATGACAAGTCTGCTTGGAGAGAGGACAAGGAATGGGGGAGCGCTTCCTACAAATGTCGTGTATACACAGCACACACTACTAGTCATGCAGGTAATACTGTCCGAGGGAAGAAACAGCTCTGCCAAGAGATTAGTGCTGTTTTGGTCCGTTACAATTAACGAGAGACAGAGAGAGGGAGAGGTGCGTGTTAATTTCAAAGGTTGTGCGGTTGGTTTGTCAAGATATTTCCCCAGCAGATGTTTACTGACAAGCCAAATTTAAAAGTGTGTCTGAGTAGCTGGAACGGGTGATACGCAATGTACGTTATTGTACCCACGAAATAATCTTGCCCCATGCTGTTTCTTTGTATTACGTTATTATTACATTTGAGTCAACAAACCTCAGAGGAACACAGTGACTTTTGGGTTAAGAATCCGATGCTTTTGTTCTAAAATTGTTTGCAGTTCGAATATGTTTTATTTATCCCACAGGACTGAGAAGAGATACGTACATACAGTTACTTTTACAGGTTTTGTTTTAGTAATGAAGTCAACACTGAAAATAGACATATATTTTGGGAAAACTCTCCAGGATAGTAAATTTTGCTAATATTAGTTCATTTTTGAAGACAGTTTTTCATAATATGTGAAGAAATACTATATTTAGTGGTTTTTTTTCATTATTTTTGTAAAGCAAATGGAAATGTGCAAGTTACAGGGTACTTGATAATTCTATGTCAACATTAACACGTTAGGTGACAGGAAAGCTTGAAAAGTTCGTCCTAAAATAGTATCAGAAACATACAAAATAAAAAAAAATGTAGTTAAGAATGACAAATGCAACCCTGTCATTAACATTTGTATATGGCAAATAGAAGAATCAGATTAGACCGTATTGCAGTTTTTATTGCTAATACTGCTTTGCTGTTGTTTAAATCCTAATTAGATAGTAATTTCATTGACAGGCTATTTAGGATGCAGCTATTTTACACTTTTAGTAGAGTTCTAATAAATTATTCAAAATTGTTTAACTCTTGCTTTTGTATTGATTTTTCATTTGACCTCTTGAAAGAGGACTTTACATAAAGGAGCGTTTATTTACTGTAATAGGTACAGTATTTAATTAAATTAGCATTTATCAGATCCAGTTATGTGTGTATTAGATACAGTAGGCAATAAATTACTTTTACTAAGTTTTAGCATTTAGAAGACAAAACTAATCAAGACATCATTTTGCCTATTGAAATACGGAGTACTTTTAGTTTAGTCTGGTCAGACTGACAGTTTTGATATTGTAAAGTACTGGTCTTCAAAGGAGCAAAGGAAACATCAGTATGTTTTATCGATTTTTTAGATTGTTTGGGAAGATTGTTATCACTGGCCCAATTAAATAAATTCACAATTATTCTGAAGTACAGAAATATGACAAGAGGTTACTGTTAAAATAATAAAGTGAACTGAAAAGAGAGTACGTTCAAAATACTGAACTTTAGATGTTAATCCGTGGGACCACATTTATTTTTGTTTCACACAGTTTATTCCACTTCCCGCCGTGGCAACACAGATTCTAATTCATACATATAAAACTGAAGCAAAACTAAGAAGATTTTAATTACCAAACAGTCTCAAAACTTAAAAGTGAAATGTGTCAACTATTCGGTCTACAACATGCAACTTGTGTTTTTGGAAATAATGTGGACAAATCAAAATTGTCTTTACATGAATGTATGCTTGAAGAATTAATTTAAAACGTTACATGTTTGATCCAGGAATTTTGAGTTGATGTTTAGCATTATAAGCAAGCTAAGCAAATATTAAACTGCTATGCAAATATTTAAATTATTACAAAAACTATTCGCATAGAAAGCGTTTGCCTCCCTTATTCTTCCAAAATATGTGTACTCAGTGTGTTCTGTATTCTTTCCGTGGGGGAGCAAACACTGAAAAAAGAAAAAAAAATCCGTATTTTTTATAATACAGCCAAAGTCTGCAATTCTCCCCCGCCATCTAATGCAGTTTGAAAAAAGTTAAGTAGGGGATCATTAGAAACATATTTCCCTTATAAATTGGAGACTTGGGCATCTTTTTAACAGGACTAATTAACTGAACTGTTTTATTTAATCTCAGCTGTCTGCGAATAACTGAAGATCGTGTATAGCAGGCAGTTTTAAAACTCAGCTCCCTCTCCCACTTACCCACCACCCAGAAGCTCACAGCGGCTACTTTACTCCACCACTTCAAGTGTTTTGCCTTTATGGCAGAGGGGAAATGGATCTCTCTGCCAGGGGAAAAATATGTCAATGTAGTATGTATTCCAGGAAATACTGAGCCTCTTTAATTACTTTTGGCTTAAATGAAAAACTATAAATTTTATTTCTCCCCCCCATCCTCCTTCCAACAGCCCCCTTATCCTCCTCCCTCAAACGCTACGAGTCAAAATAGTCTCTTAAATGAAAAACTAATTTGCACCCAACCTCAGAAGCCCATAACCAGCTCCAGAGGAAGGAGAAACGCAGCGTTTTAAAGGAATTTGCAAATAAATCATTGCGATTTTAATCATAGTGCACCCATAGAGACAGAGCCCAGTGATTTATTCCAGCATTTTTGGCTAAAGAAGGGACATTAATTTTACCACTTTAAGCTGCATTTTAAAAAGCCCGCACAGGCCCAGTGAACATTAATTAATTTGTTTGTATGATTATTATTAGGATGATCATTGCCATCCTCAGTGGAGAGAAGTGCAGAAGCTTTAATCGATGTCTTCTGCATTCCCTAGCCCTGCTGCCCGCCTGGCTGAATGGATGAGCTCCGGGATGGCTTGGCCCTGCCTGGCTGCGGCACCAGGAAGGCGCTGAGCTCAAACCAGGGAGCCGCGCCGAGCCGAGCCGGCGGCCCTAGACTCGGCCTCTTCCGGGCTCTCGCTCGCTGGGCCGGAGGCGGGATTCAGGTAACGTGGCTGGGTCGGGGCCGCCTCGTCGCCGCTCTCCGGGTCGGCGGTGCCGGGGGCAGGTGCTTCCATGGTGACTCAGGGGAAGCGCCGGGCTCCGCGGCCTGGTCCCTGGCGGCTGGGGAACGGGGCCGACCTGCCCCAGCACCCAGGGCTGCCAGGCCCCTTGCTCCGCGAGCCCCCACCGCCGCCGCGGGGAAGCGAGGCCAGCACCAGTCACCCGCCCCTGAGGGAGGCCCCCATTCCTCAGCCCCTCCCCCCACCAGGGGAAGCGAGGCCAGCACTAGTCACTCACTCGCCCCCTTTTTGGAGACTCCTGCCGATTTTCAGTGGGCCCTTAAGCAGGGATGCAGGAACAGTTTGTACAGTGGGCGGTGCTGAGAGCCATTGAACCCAACTGTAAACCCTGTTGTAATGGAATCCATTTCAAGCCAGGGGTGTGGGGCACCCCCAGCACCCCAGTTCCAGCGCCTATGTTCTTAAGTGGAAGCAGGGCATCCTCCGCATCATTTGCCCCTACTTACGTCCCAGTAAATGGGATAATTTTTTTTAGGGAAATAGGGCCTGCTCCTGTTGTATCCTGCTGTAAAGTGCTTCCCTATTTTGTCTACATTTTGCTGGCAGCATTTATCTTCTTATCTTTTGATCAAACCACATCAACACTACTACCCTTGAATATTTCCTTTGCTCCCACATTAGTTCATGTTGATCCATTTTGGTTCATATCAGGGGTGGCCAAGCTGAGCCTGAGAAGGAGCCAGAATTTACCAATGTATATTGCCAAAGAGCCACAGTAATACATCAGCAGCCCCCCATCAGCTCCTCCCCTCCTCCCCGTGCCTCCCACCCACCGGCAGCCTCCCCAATCAGCGCCTCCCTCCTGATCAGTTGTTCGTGGCATACAGGAGGCTGGGGGTGTGGTGGTGAGGGCACGGAAGGTTCAGAGGAGGGGGTGGGAAGGGTTGGAGTGAGGGCAGGGCCTGTGGCAGAGCAAAGGGTTGAGCATTGAGCACCCCTGGGCACACTGGAAAGTTGGCACCTGTAGCTCCATCCCTGGAGTTGGTTCCTATACAAGGAGCTGCATATTAACGTCTAAAGAGCCGCATGTGGCTCCAGAGCTACAGGTTGGCCACCCTGGTCCACATCATCAAGTCAAAAGGGACACGTCAATTTAAAGATTACACTTTTGACTGAAATTTTTATTTTACTTATTACTGTTACAGGAAACATCTTAAATCAATATAAATGAAATAAATTAGAATATGTTCTCTATTTTTTCCTGTTTGTACATTTGGCTGCACTTAGCATATTGTCAGTTTTGCTGCTTCCTCTGTGTAGTTGGTTTAGTCTCCCTTCTTTTTTGTGTGGTAAAGTTATTGAAACAAATGTAGATTACCTAGGACCTTCCAAGGTAAGGCAATATGAAGTAATTATTATATGTGTCTTTAATATCTTGAAATAACTGGTTTGCAATATGGAAAAACAGGCTTTATAATGAATTTTATGTAATTGACAGTAGTACTGACTGAAGCATTTTGTAGAGGCAGATTATCTGGGCCGTAGGGCACTGGATGGGCACTCAGGAGTTCAATTCCAGGCTGTGCCATTGATCTGCTGGGTGACCTTGGGCATCTTTGCTGAGATTGGCAGTTATGGTGGCTGTGTTGGTATTTATGGTGTAGGTGCTTTTCTGGTAGTAATGTGGAAAGTGGATTGAGACCACCAGCACAGTTTACATTGATTGTTAATCATATAATGGCAAAAGTGGTCCAGATTGTTGCCTCCTCTGTTTCTCTCCTTAGGAACAGTTTTATGAGGCTCACTTCAAATTTTTTTTTTAATGAAATCTTTGCCCTCTGAGTAGTTTTTGCAGGCTGTGGACAGGGAGAAGTCTCCAAATGCTACAGATTAAGTGGATTCATGTAAAAGGACACACTCAGATCTTTAGACATAGGAGCTGTCTGGCACAGGCCTCTGTCTGACTTTTTGTGACTGTCTTGTCTTCTGTCAGCACTGCTCCAACAGGAGGCATACTGTCATTCTTTGAGTCCCTCTGTGAATGCTCATTTTCAGCAAGAGGAGTGATTTGTCAGGAATTCAGTCTTTGAAGCAGAATTTATTCCATGCAGAAATCCAAGTGTTGATCGGGAACACTGCTGCAGTGAGTGGCTAGAGTCAGCTAGGAGATTGAAAGTGGTGGGACAGGTTGGGACTTGGATGAGGAGTCTGAAGGGGTGAGATTGGGAGTGGGATGAGAAGTTTGAGGAGTGCATACTGGGCAAGCTAGTAGACTGGGCCTGGGATGAGACAGGGAAGAGACAGGATTGGTACCAGGGACAGGTTAGAGGAGACAGGGCAGAAGGGGTCAAGCCTGGGGCAAATGGGCAGAAGTCTGTGCCAGCTAGAACACACTCCTCCCCAGACACTGGAATGGAACCCAAAGTTCCTGAGTCTCCTCATTCCTCTGCTGTGAGCAAATATCTGTGAAACCCACTGGCAAAGTGTGTGTCTCATCATCCTCTATATGGAGCAGTAGAGGGGGATGAAATCTACTACTGCTAACAGTTACTTCATTAGCTCAAGTGACAGAGGTCTGTGCAGTGGATTTAATCAAAGGCTTCATTCCTCCTGATGAGTGGTGTGGATATCAATATGGTGTCAAATTTCATTTGGTGTCTAAGGAGTCAGTGGACACTGTCCCGAGGAATTCTTTCTGGAAGTGTGAACAGACAAGCGGCTGGACATAGGCCCCACAATTGCAGAGCATGCCCCTGTACAGCTTCCTCCTCCTGGAGTGACGGATGGTCATGTTGGCCAATGTCAGGAAGAGTTTGGGGAGGAGGTCTTGTGGCTGAGGGGCCACGGATGGGTGTGCCAGGATCAGGGTGTGCAGCCAGAGCCTCCTTAAGAGGTTCTGGAGAAGTTAGAAGAGGGGCTGTGGCCTGATGCGCTCTGTGTAGATGTGTGTCAGAGTCTCCATCATGTCCCAGAAAGTACAGGTGTGGGGAAGTTCATGAACTGTGCTAGGTTCACACCTGTGCCTATGGCTTTTGTGAAGGAGCCTTGGAAGATGTGTGGTGAATAAGGCAGGGACTGCAGGAAGAGAGAGGATGATTTCGCAGTGAAGGCAGTAGAAATCTGCCCTGGAGAACTGGATTCTATCCCTTCCTGTGCCATAGAGTTCCTGTATGATGCTTAGGGAAGTCACTTAAACCACTTTTCTCAGGTAGTCACTAATTATGTTCCTCATATTTTGGATGCCTTACTTAAGACATTGGGGTCTGATTTGTACAAGTGTTTAACGCTCACAGCTACTACTGATGTCAAGAGGAGCTGTGCTTTGAACATATGATGCGGTATGTAATGCTAAGTACTCTGAGAAAAAAGTCCTTTGGTGTCTCAAATTGGGCACCCAGAATTAACGGATACTTCTGACCTCAATCTCTGTGGGGATAATACTCTCTCATCTTGCAGAAATGTTTGTGAAGCACTTGGATATTATAATCATGAGTGCTATAGAAAAGCCTATGAGGAAATTATTATTTATGCCTTCAGAGCAGGTTTTGAATAATAATGTGCAGTAAATAAGGTATGGTGCCACCCATTGTAAAGCATTTTTAATGGAATCGAAGAGTATATCTTGGTTAGATTTTTAGCTTGCTCAGGAAAATTTATTTTTCCTCCAAAAATGTTAGTGGGAAACTACATAATTGATTTTACGAATTAATAGTGTTGCCAGTTGTTTATGTAGTCTGCTTCATTAGCTTGATATACGTCTAGATGCAATTTTAGGTTTTTAATAAAAAAGTGCATTTTTAAAAAAAGTGAATCAGGGGATGATGTATATGTTGAAGTATAATATCATGAGTCAGAACAATATACATATCAAGTAGTGAATATCTCATTAGAAATGAGTCTCTTGTATTCAGTGCTTCCCTGTGCTATATTTCCTTAATCTTGCTGTCATGAACTTTTAATCTACAGAATTGTAAATGAAGTAATGTTTGTTTAAATGAGATAAAAATTGGATCCTAAAATATTGCTTCAGTACTTATTTTGAACTTACTCAAGAAGTCAAATTCAGTATGGAATAAATTGCTTTAATAATTCACTCAAAGTAGCACTTTTTACTTCAGAAATTGCCACATAAAGGTATTTTGGCAGTATGAGGTGCTGTTGTTTTTTGGTGGGTACTTACCGTTGGGAACTGCATGTGTTGCAAAAGTGACTTGCTAAGAGTGAGCTGACTAAAGGTTTAGTCCTGCAATGTGTTGAAGATTGAAGGCACTGGTAGTTGCTGAGCACCTTGCAGGATTTGGCTCTTAGACTTTTAGTACTTGCAGGTCCATTACAGATATTTCAGAAGTTGGTAGCTCCCCACAACCAAATACTGTTTCTTTTTCTGACTCAGGGCATGACATGCAAGAGTCAGAACGCTACATTCAAGAGGGACACTAGGGTTTGGATGGTATTGCAACTTCAGCCAACTACATACAGTCTGTTTTAATTGTATAATCCTGTTTAATCCCATTTAAATAAACTATAATTTGAAAATATGGATTTTTTGGGTCATGTTCAGACATGGCCTAAGATCTTAGTGAGAAGAATGGGCCTGTTTTGAACTGCATAGTTGTGCAATATGTGGCTAAATTTCTGATAGTGCTCCAAAAAAAAGTAATCTTCCAGGTGTAAATTACTTCTAAATTTAGTTTTCACAGAAATCATTGCTGAAAGCCCAGACTCTCAGCAAATGGAAGCAGCAATTTCATATCTTTATCACTAATTTCCTTGTACTCCCCGTTAACAGAAATCTGCAAATTACTGGTTTGTTAGATTTGAAAACTTGGTCTTCAGTGTATGATCATTTGAAGATTCGAAGAGATTTTTATGAGCTGAGATACTTAAGCTTGGAATAGATTCAACTCTTGTTAAGAATGAGGTTCAAATCCAATCGGTATCTGGAGATTCATGTTCAGCTCCAGGAAAGTATTCATCAAAATAGGAGTACAATCCAGACAAATGAATGAGTATTTTGTTTTTAACAGCATTTTGATAACTTTCATTCTGTTCTTTTAAAAAGTCTAACACTGGAAACATCTTGGCAAGTCCCTTTTCATTGCGGGCTCTTCAAAGGCAAAGCTGTTTCATGAATCTCCAATTTTTTCTTGCATATCTAGTATATTTATATTCCTACCTTGATGTGGTAGGTATAGTGCATTCCATTTGTCAAATACACCCACCCTGTAAATAATGTAGGCAAAAAGTCCACGCTATGCATGTAGTCTGCAAGGTCTGTTTTCCCAAGGAGGAAAATTTGGATTGCATCACACCATTCAAAGATAGTTGTCATGTGGAAAAGTGGTACGGTGCATCTGACTTCACTGTGAAATAGAAGATAAGTGTGGTCAGAGTCCATCCTTTCTAACGGCATACTTAAAGACTGTGTTTTCACTGTTGGAGATTTTATAAAATTAACCATTTTAATAACAATGTTGAGGGCTTAATGTACTTTAGGCTGCAGCTTAGTGATGGATCATGTAGTGTGTCCAAATTGTAGCAGGTGCCACTTTATTTACTTGTGCTCAGTGCTTAATTTGTAATGAAAGAGGTGCTAGGGCTCTGGCTGTTCCTCTGGCAGCTGCGTGACATGTAACTGATGCAGGCAGAGATGCTGGGGCTATGAACTGCCAAGTCTAGATGTGCTGGGGTTCAGCCGTGGCAAGTCTTTGCACAAATTAAGCACTGCTTGCTTGTGCTGCAACCCCACTGTTCTTTCTGGTCATGGCTGGTTTCTGCCCCATCTGTGCACAGCCCCCTACACATAGCGTGGTAAGACCTTCATCCACTATGACATTGTCAAGGATCTTGATTATTTTCTCACCAGCTTGAGTTGGGATTTCTTTGCAAAATAGAAGTTATTTAACTATTTGTACCTTATTTGATAAATCTCATATGACACAGAATCTGAGCCATGTTGGCTATGCACCTCTACCTCGATAGAAGGCTGTCCTCGGGAGCCAAAAAATCTTACCACGTTATAGGTGAAACCGTGTTATATTGAACTTGCTTAGATCCGCTGGAGTGCGCAGCCCCGCCCCCTCGGAGGTGCGTTATATCCGAATTTGTGTTATATTAGGTTGCATTATTTCGAGGTAGAGGTGTATTTATGGATTCATCAAGCTGCTGTGCCAAATACTGATTCTTGACTTGCTCTGTCAACTGGTCCTGGACATTTTCTGCAAGATCATCAGTGCATCAATGGATGATATTATTTGAGACAGGAATGGCTTTCATTGCCACCGCTGCTTGTTTCTCAATCATAATTCTACTCATATCTGTTGCTACTGGAAGTAGAATGGTCTTGCCAATGGTATGTGCTTGTCTGCATTTTACAACTTGCATGGCCCCCATGTAAGGTACTTTCAAAGACTTTTTGAAGAATAGTTGCTTTGTTAGGCATGGGTTTTTTTTTTGGTTTTAATTCCTACCATTTCTAAAGTAAAAATTGCAGCTCTTATTTACAAATTCTGGCATTTGGTTTCTAAATGCCCCTGCAGTTTCCCTGTTTGCATAGTTTTATTTACTGACAGACACACTGTGGCTGAACACTTCCTGCAGTAATATCATGACATGAAAATACAAACTGTAACTATTGTATTGTCTACTTTTTGTTTAACTTAATTAAAATAATCTTCTGTTATACAGTTATAAGTAGTAGCCAGTGTGGATTTGTCAAGAATAAATCATACCAAACCAACCTAATTTCCTTCTTTGGCATAGTAATTGGCCTAGTGGATGGGGGGGAAGCTGTAGATGTGGTGATCTTGATTTTAGTAAGGCTTTTGAGAAAGTCCCACATGACATTCTTGTAAGCAAACTAGAGAATATGGCCTAGGTGAAGTTACTGTAAGGTGATTGAAAACTGATTGAAAGACTGTAGTCAGAGTAGTTATCAGTGGTTTCCTGTCAAACGTGGGAGGAGTGGGGGTAGGAGAGGGACATGTATATAGTGGGGTCCTGGAAAGGTGCATCATGGGTTTGGTACTAGTCAATATTTTCATTAATGACCTGGATAATAGAGTGGAGAGCATGTTTATAAAATCTGTGGATGACACCAAGTTGGGAGGGGTTCCTAGCACTTTGGAGGACAAGATTAGAATTCATAGTCACCATGACAAACTGGGGAATTGGTCTGAAATCAACAACGTGAAGTTCAATAAAGAGAAGTCCAAAGTTCTACACTTAGGAAGGGGAAAACTAAATACACAGCTACAAAATGAGAAGTGACTGGCTAGTCATTAGCACTGCAGAAAAAGGATCTGTTTTTTGGATTACAAATTGAACGTGAAAAGGCAATATCATTCTGTGGTGTATTAACAAGATTGTGGTGTGTAAGACCCAGGATGCATTTGTCCTACTCTATTTGGTACTGGTGAGGCCTCAGCTGGGGAGTAGTATTTTCTATTCTGGGTACCGTACTTTTAAAGTAAGATGGAGACCAGTTGGAGAGGGTCCAGAGGAGAGCAACACAAATGATACAATTTCTAGAAAATCAGTCTTGTGAGGAAAGGCTAAATGAACTTAGTCTAGGGAAAAGAAGGCAGCGGGGACCTGATAAGTCTTCAAATATGTTAAAGGCTATTATAAAGAGGACAGTAACCAATTGTTTTCTACATCCACTGAAAGTAGGACAAGAAATGATTGGCTTAATCTCCATCAAGGGATATGTAGGTTAGATATCAGTAAAAACTTTCTAATTATAGGGTAGGTAAGCCCTGGAACTAGCTTCCAAGGGAGGTTGCAGAATCCCATTCTTGGAGGTTTTTAAAAACAGGCTAGACAAAGAGCGGTCAGGGATAGTCTAGGTATATTTGGTCCTGGGTCATTACAGGGGGCTGGACTAAATGATCTCTTGGTTCCCTTCCAGCCCTAAATTCCTATGATTTTATGATTATCAGGCGAATGTTTGCTACATGTAGTTTAGAACTTGATAATCATTCTGTTATAATGCTGACACACATCTGTGTCACCGTCAGCCCCCTTTCCCTATCTGCTAGTGCTGGTGCTGGTGCTGCTGCCACTGGCACTGGGAGCCTTGCTTTGCCTTCTACTCCGGCAGAAGGCCTTCAGCTGAGAGACTTCCTGACAAATGCTTCGTCGAGCGGGAAGACTCTTGGCTGAAGTCCCCCTGCAGGAGCAGAGGGTACAGAGAGGTTTCTTGCCTAGGCAGCAACAGCATAAGATGCAAAGCCATAGATAAGACATAGGTGATTTTTAAACCTAGTTTAATAGTCTATTAATTAGGGGTGTGGAAACCCCCAAACCAGTATACAGATTCAGTTTTCTTCCCAAACACTCATGGCTTCGCCCGGGAGTCACAACTCATGGTTTGGGAAGCACTGCTTTAAATGACCATAATTGAGAAGTTCCTTTTGGTTCCATTTTTCTGCTCCTTTACTGTAGACGGGGTTATGCCCTTTAGGTGATTGAAAGGAGCGAGGAGGGGCAAAGGCTGGGTGCCAGGAACAGACTAGTGGAATGCAAAGGGCAATACTAGGAAAATTAGGACCTGCAAATCTTCCCGATTGGTTAAGGTTAGATTAGTGGTTCTCAAACTTTAGCAACCTGTGAACCCTTTTCACTAAAATGTCAAGTCTTGCGAACCCCCTCCTAAAAATGAATATTTCCAGGGATTTTCTCCTTTACCTGATGCAGTGATCTTGGAAATATAAAATTTTGTTCTTTATGACATGCTTATTACACACTATTTATTATTATTTATCATTACAGTATTTTTATTACATTATGAAAATGGCAACACTCTTCCAAGGTCTCACTTTCGTAGCTTGTATCACTTTGAATAAGCCTGTTATAAGACAAGGCTCCAATGTTTCATCAAGGAGAATCAGATGTGAAACAGCATGAGGGTATTTAAGAAGCCAACTCAAAGAGTTCCTCTTACACAAGCATTCAGATCTTGAGCCGTCCAGGCAAACAATGCACGTTACAACAAAGCTTAAACTTCTTCATAATAATTTTAAAAACAATACTAGCTGCCTATTTAATTTTAAAAACAGCAAAAAATATTCACTTCCCTTTCCATGTTTTATAAGGAGTCTTGAAGTTTACATCTCCTCAGTGTGATACATACTTGCTTTGATCTGCTTAGCTCTTGGAAGTCCAGGGGCTCCATGCTGCTGGCCCCGTGCTGCCCAGAGTTCCTGGGGACAGCTCTGTCCGCCATTAGGGATTTTTTTCCCGAGAACCCCTTGTAACATTTTGTGAACCCCCAGGGGTTCCTGAACCCCAGTTTGGGAACCACTGGGTTAGATGATATTGTGGTTAAAAATGCTTCAGCCCTTTCTACTCTACAGCTTCCACATTGCTATTAATGGAGAATTATGGATCCCAATTTCCTAATGTAGATGTAGCTAGAGAGCCCCTAAATAATTGCTCATTCTTGGGAAGAAGGCTGGGGGGAGGGATAGCTCAGTGGTTTGAGCATTGGCCTGCTAGCTCCAGGGTTGTGAGTTCAGTCCTTGAGGGGGCCACCTAGGGATCTGGGGCAAAATCAGTACTTGGTCCTGCTAGTGAAGGCAGGGGGCTGGGTTCAATGACCCTTCAAGGTCCCTTCCAGTTCTAGGAGATTGATATATCTCCATTTATTACCTATATTAAGTGCCAGTTGTCTGAGGAGGGAAATCTTAGTATATTGAGTGAGTGGGAATGGTGATACTGGAACAAAAAAGGATTTAAAGCATTATCCGTTTTTACAGCCTGAAAAATTCTATAGGCATAATATTTCTTTAATTATGATGTGACAGCAATAAAAATGGGTTTCTTATGAGTTCCAAACAAAGAAAAGAGGATTGTCTCCCCAGCAGTTAAATGAATGGCAATTTTTTACAGCCTTAGCCAAATGTATAAATGTGAAACTTTATCCAAGTAAACACCTTGGGGATCAAGAAACATGTCTAAAGTTTAATATTTATAGCTCTGGTTTTAGAGTAAAACCATTTAAAGTTGTGTGGTTTTGAAGTGAACACCTCAATCAGCCTAACTATAAAAGAGCTTCCATCCTCTGATAATATAACTTATTATTTCCAGAGGAACTTTCTTTTCATATTTTTCATTGACAATAGGAATGCTAGTGACTCAAATATACAGTCAACAAATACTTACATGAACAGTAATTACATTACTAGAAATCGATAGGCTAGCGTTATTCAGATCATAAAGTTTGCATTACTATATCCTCCTTTGCACAATTGTAAATTAAACAAGTAAACAATAGTACAGTGTTAGCTAAGAATGTTCTTCAAACGAGGTCTCTGGTTTTAGAGATGTACATGTATGTATCCTAACACCTTATACCCTAACACAGTGGGTACTGAAAAACTAGTATCAGAGTACAACAGAAAATGACTAGAAACATATTAAAGATAAAATGCAACAGTCTGGTGTAGAAACCAATTTTTACCATAATCCCAGTCAAAAAGCTAATTGGCTTGTAAAGGTACTTTGCAGTTTGTAACAAATTTAATACCATAATATGTTTTAAATCTAAAATGCTGATTAAATAACTCATTTTAATCTGTTGATTTACAAACATAAGGCTGCTGATCTCTCTTGTGGAAAATGGCTATGCAACTAGGAACTTAAAGGGGTAGTTTTTTTCCATTCTCCGGCTGCCCATCACCACCATGTAGTAACTTGTACAAGCTACAGTATTATAAAAATAAATGCACACTGCAATCTGAATTTTATAACTTTTTTCCTGTTTTTAAATAGCTTGTAAAAATGGGACGTCGTTCCTCAGATACTGAAGAAGAAAACAGAAACAAAAGAAAAAAGAAACACCGTAGACGTTCATCTTCAAGCAGTTCTTCAGACAGTAGAACATACAGCCGTAAGAAATCAGGAAGGAAGTCAAGGTCAAGATCACGGTCTCGAGATCTCCAGTCCCGTTCACATTCTTATGAAAAAAGGTGAATTTATAATACTTCACTCGGTGTTACTTTTGTCTGTAGGTGGGGCAGCTTCAGTTATGCAGCAAGGCTAAGAATATTTGGATACAGTGCATGTTCTGGGTAATTGTCATGCAAAATCTGTCAAACATCTGTTTTGGGCTTTCGTAGCAAAATTATCTGAGTCTTGCATGATACTGTTGTTTTTCTGCTTAGTTACAAACATTCACAGCAGTGATGTTTGTAACTAAGTTTAAAGTAACTTTTCTGTTTAAATGAACACCTGCCATCAGACCGCATCAGAATTTTAAACTCTGAATTTGGATTTTTTTTTTTTTGAGAAAGAGAAGTCTAATAGTTTATGCACTGATTTCAGCATAAGTAATTTCACTCAGCCAGTCATACACAACTATGTGAATCTAACCAGCCACGAGCATGATGGAGGAAAGTAGACTTTTAAAATGGCAAGGTTTGAGTGAATTTTTCAATTAATATTTACACTTATTTTAAAGGTTAGTTTTCTGCTATAATTTTTATCCTTTTGTGATGTGGGAAAACATTCAATAGTTTAGTCTATCCTCAAGAAACAAACACTTCATTCCAATACCTCTGCTAGCTTCTGCTTGATGTAAAACCTCTCTTTGCTGGGCATGACGACCAAGAAGGTGGTATCAAACTACTCCAGCAGCACCTAATCTCCCAAAAATCCTGGATGCCTCTTAATCTGGCTTCAGATGGGCAGAGAACCAAGATTGTGTTTGTTGCACCGATGAAGCCAAGTTTTAGATAATGAAGGTGAGACTAATCGAAGAATACTCATCTTGTACTGCTACATTTGACGTAATCAGAAGTTGCTGCTGAATCACTTAACATTTTGTGACATGAGTAAAAAAGTGCACTTGTCTAGTTTTATTCTTTTCTAATCAGTCATAAATCATGATGGGCAAGTCCCGCATTTCCCCATAAGCCTAGACATGTGGAATCCTTTAGGCCTAGTTGTTTTTTCTGCTCCTGCTTAGCATCTACATAGAGCCCTTAGGGGGCATAGCAAGATGACGTGGGCTTCAATGCCAAAAATATGCTGCTGATATGCAGCTTTGTGAATCTCTTTCGTCTAGTGCAGATATGGATATCTCACAGATAAAACAGAGCTTGAGGGAGATTGGAGTCTGGATGAAGACCAGCTTACTTCAATTGAATCCAGAAAAGACCAAAGTGTTTGTTTGCTTTGAGGATCTGGCTATCAGTTTTGCCTCACTCTCTGTTTAGGGCATTTGCGCCTGACAGTTAAGATGGTATTACGCCTCAGGTTCAGGGATGAATCGAGCATGACCCTTAAAAATCGAATATCAGCAGTCAATAAGAGCAGTAGGAAAGGTTGGAGAGAGGTTCTGGAGGCCAGATATAGGCTGTTAGGTAAGAGATTAAAGTCCTGGATGGTAGTGTTCTCTGAAATTCTTTCAGTTCCATGTGCACGCCAGTTAGACAGGCAGAACTGTAGGGTCTGTATGCGTGGATTAGACAATAGTTTTGAGAGGAAGGATTTAGGCTTATTAAGAACTGAGGAACCTTTTGGGAAAGGAGGAGCCTGTACAGAAGGATGGGCTCCACCTGAACCAAAACAGAACCAGATTGCTGGTATGTAAAATTAAAAAGGTTGTAGAGGAGTTTTTAAACTAAGGTCTGGGGGAAAGTCAACAGGTGCATGGAAGCACATTCCGACAGAGACATTATCCGTTAGAGGAGGATTTATTAAAGGAGATACTCTATGCTAGTAAAGAGCAGAGGATAGAAGTTGATAAAGTACAGGTAGAAGTTGATAGTTATGCAAGACACACCTTCACCATAGCATTCTTTAGAGAACCAGGATGGAAGGAAACTAAATAGCATATTCAAAAGCAAAAGCTCTTCAAATAGGACTAACTCTAATTTAAAAGCTCTGCTGACTGCCCACTAAGCAGTCTTTGCTATTTTTTTAAATTTTTGTGCAGTAATAAATGGCTATCCTGATCAGTGCTCTGTAAATACATATATATACAATAGTGAGACTGTACTGGTTCAATCACCAGTGGTTCTGTTGTTGGCAGCTGAGGAAAATCGTTTGTCCTTGTTGATTATTTTTTTTTCCAGCTGTCTTTGATATTATTGACCATGAAGTTTAGGAAAAACAACTGTGAACCCAGGCAAAGATAGATGCCAGACTCTCTTCTCTTGCAGAACACAGTATTTGGTAATGGCTTATCAGGCCATAGGACCCTTGTATATTACCAAGATTCTGTTCTTGTGCTCACTTCTTTTAAGCCTACGTGATGTCACTGAGAGAAGAAAAGGTTGAGGTTATATGGGTTGTGATGTCTCCAGTAGGCAGAGAACACACGGAGCTCTACATGTCTGTATTTCATTGGATCCAGCTGTTTGTAGTTCATTGGTTGACACAATGTCTTGCTGGGTTTAGGGCTTGGATGAAGGTCAGCTGACTGTAACTCAATCAGCCAGAAAAGATTGTGGTTATGTGGATAAATTAGGAGAAGTGACTGGAAGAAATAGTGGAGATGTTGGTGTTTCTGTGGAGGTAGTCTGCCCTTGTTTATGGATCCATTTGGTTCCTTATTTGTAGGGATGTAATTCTGTCACCATGATCACAGTTCGTCAGAGAACCTGTGAATTTTGCCATTTATTTCAGCTCTATTGTGAAAGCTCACCACTGTACAGAACCATTTATATGAGCCCTACTGCTGCGCATTAACAGTTTGTTAGTTCACTTTGATATAATCTTCTTTGTAATGGGACTAGATCAAAGTGAACTAACAAACTGTTAATGTGTGGCAGCTGATCAAAGCAAATGAACAAACTGTTAACGAGTGACAGTAGGCTGTACATAAGCAGTTCATTACTTTGCTTTGATCAGTTATCTCCTCCCCTATGCCTTACCTTTTGCTATGCATCCTCCCCACCACTAATTGCCGCCTCCTCCCTTACCACTTAACCCCCAACTTATGCCCCTGCCTACTCCCTTACTCATAACTCTCCTTTTGCACCCACCACAGCATCTCTTCTACCTGCCATTACCCTTTACACCATTTCCACTTTTCACTTCGCCTTTAAGCTGCCTCCCTTCAGCCTTCTGCACCTATTCAATACCCCATAGCTCCTCTGCTCCAGTCTTGCCTACCCCTGTGTCAAACCCCTCTCTGTCCTCTCCTTCCATTGTAACGCATCCCCCACACTCCTCTCCCTAGTGCAGAGTTCCTAGATGGGGCAAGGTTGGGTCTTTGCCCCTCTCATCCCTGGGTCCCATGTGGTGACCACTGCCATTCTCTGTCTTGCTTCCTCCTTGTAGGTTCCCTGGTTCTTGACCTCCCACAGCCCACTCTCCTCTGAGCTTGCCCAGTTTCTCTCCGCACCCCATCACCAGAGGAGGAATGGTCAGGTTGGGATCTCACATGGGTGGTTTGAACCAGTCTCCACCAAACAACTGGCAAGCACCTCTTGCTTCCTGCCAGGATGAAGAGACTTTTCTCCAGAGAAGCACCTCAGAGCCTGGGATCCATCAGTGAAATATTGAACCTGGGCAACAGGTCTCGGCGAGAGGCTAGTAGGACAAGAGATGGGTCAAAGATTGCGGGAATGGGAATTGAGGACTTGGGGACCTACCACGGGGGAAAAAAGGCAGATAACTGGAGCTGTCACCACAAGGGACCTGGGTCATGAGTGAGGGGCGAAGACCCAGCCCTGTCCCATTTAGGAGTTCTGCACTGTGGAGAAGGGTCGGTGGGGTAAGGTGAAGGAGTCAAAGTGGAAGGGGGAACAGGTGGAGGAGAGGCCCTCTCGTATCCCAGGGCAATTTGAGCACCGATTAATACAGGGGTTCTCAAACTTCATTGCACCACGACCTTCTTCTGACAACAAAAATTACTACAGGACCCCAGGAGGGGGGACCAAAGCCTGAGCCCGCCTAAGCCCTGCCACCCCGCGGGGAAGGAAGGGCAAAGCGAAAGCCTCACTGCCCTGGCTGGGGTACCAAAGCTGAAGCCCAAGGGTTTCAGCCCCAGGCAGGGGGCCTGTAAACTTAGCTCTGCTGCCCAGGGCTGAAGCCCTTGAGCTTGGGCTTTGGCCCTGGGCCCAAGCAAGTCTAAGCTAGACCTGGCAACCCCATTAAAATGGGGTTGCGACCCACTTTGAGGTCCTGACCCACAGTTTGAGAACAGCTGGACTAATAGTTTGTTCGTGTTGATCTAAACCTGTTTTTAAGAGGATGACATCGAATTCTTAATGCGCGGCAGTTGCGTCCACAAGTTGCAGTTACCATAACACAAAATTATCTATTATTTTATCATGACTGTGCTGTAAATTATGCATAATTTTACTGTGACAAAATCAAATCCCTATTCACTTCTCGATTTCCAGATACAAGATGTGGCCCAGAGAGTGATGTTTGTTTTTTAATATCCACACTTGGACAGGAAGTAACCTTTCTTCTTTTGGAAAGGTGCACGTCCACAGTGATACGTGTCTCTGTCATCTAGAGACTGGATTATAGCAATGCTTCTATATGGGGTACATATTAATACTACTCGTACATCAACTAGTGCACAATATGGTAGCTCAATTGAGGGGTGTAACAGTCACCAGGTTAATTATGAGGTGGAGGGTCATCTGAATAAGGGGTTCTCTACTCTGACATTTGTTTCCCTTATACAGTTTCCAAAACAAATCTCACCTCTTCTCCCAGGATTTGGATTGGAAAGGAAGAGTATCTTAGTGGAGGTTATAAGAGTTTTATGTTTTGAAATGTGAGGATTTGTGAGGATCCTTGTTTTGGGGGTAATTTCTATTTATTATTGCTTTTCTAAGAGTTTTCTCATGTGTTAAATATGTACCCAGAGCATTGGAAAGATGCATTTTTATAAACTGAAATAAATAACAAGTGAATTCCATCCTTCTCTACTCCATTCACCTCACTGAGGAGGAAACTTCAAGTTGTAATTGTGATAATTGAAATTATAATATTAATGGGCATTTTAAAATATCAGTATATGGAAATTCAAAAAGCATACCTACATGTAAAATTAAGCTTACCCATTACAAAAATTAAGATAACATAAATATATTAAGTTATGCATATAACAAGAACAGGATAGAACATACTGCATAAAGGCAATATGGCTGAAAAACTATGTGCAGTGTGGCTGTGGGAAACACAACTTTATATGTCTTGAATTTTATTTTTACCATTGCAACCTTAGTCCCTGATCATGCAACATATTCCATGCAGTTGATCCTTAGACCTACATCGATCCTGTATGGGATGTAGTCCTAAATGTGAGTTTAACTTTATATTTTGTATGTAGAGGCCACAAAGAATCAATGCGATCCTGTAAAGTGGGCTCTGGACTATGTTCTGTTCCTGGCCTTGTCATTGACTTGTTGCATGACCTTGGGCAAGACACTTCACCTGTCTGTGCCTCTGTTTCTCCTCCCACTCTTTTGTCTATCTTGCCTACTTAGAGTGTAAGGTCTGTGGGGAAAGAACTGTCTCTTACTATTTGTACGTACCATGCCTAGCACAATGGGACCCTGATCTTCATTAGGGCCTCTAGGTGCTGT
This sequence comes from Gopherus flavomarginatus, assembly GCF_025201925.1. NCBI lineage: Eukaryota > Metazoa > Chordata > Testudines > Testudinidae > Gopherus > Gopherus flavomarginatus. The sequence continues at coordinate 91,106,315 of NC_066624.1, forward strand.
TTTAATAAAAATAATAGATTATTTGAGTGTCCTTTTTAAACTAACATTGATAGGTGTTTTTTAAAAGCAGGAGTGTGCTATAACACATTGTTTTTTCAGACGCAGACATCGATCTAGCAGTAGCTCTTCATATGGATCCAAAAGAAAACGCAGTCGTAGTCGATCAGGGGGCCGAGGAAAATCCTATAGGTCTCAGAGATCAAGATCAAAGAGCAGAACAAGAAGGTATGATTTTCATTTTCTCCTGCCTTCCTTCCCCTCAGGAAGAAGTAATAATCAAATAGTCATGTTTTTGGTTTTTTAATCTATTTCCCTCATACTTTTACTAAAAAATGCTATTATCATAGATTCTTTTTTAATTATTAAATGATTTGTTGCTGATTGTTTAAAATGTTCTAAAACCAGATTAATATTTTAGATTTCAAATGAAACATTCTAAAACATATTTTGATAAATAGAATTTAGCTAAAATCTATGACTAAGCTATAATATGTCATAGAGAGATAATTCTAAGAAGTTGTGTTGGAAGCTAGAAGATAGCTATCTGCTCTTTGAATATATGCTGCTTTGGCCATTTTTTAAACCATTAACATAAAATCAAGGCCTTTTAAGTGAATATAGTTGTGCTTTTTCTTTAAAAGTAAAAAAAAAAAAATGAGAATTTAATACATCAGTTTGTCATATAATTAATTTGACAAAAAAACTGACTTCTGAAAATAAAACTTCTAACATCATCATCCTGGAGTACTGATAGCCTGTGAAATTCAATATAAAACATTTTAGAGAAACCAAATCTTTAAGACAGAAGGAAGGAACCTTTTAAAATCAATGTTAGTAAAGATCAAGATTCCCTTTTTGTAAACTTCAAGTAAAAGGGGAAATTCTTTTGGATTGAGAGAGCTTTACTTACAAAAGGGCCTCTACAGCATTATAAATAGAGCCTTATTCTTATTAATGGACAGTTGGTTTTTTTTTTTCTTTGGGACTGCAGAATTCCATTTTTGAACTTTTTCCTGTCTCACCATGTGAAATTAGCTTATTCTTCAGTGCTTATATCTTATACAAGCCATGTGTGTAGTGGTTATGTCTGGTGGACTTTGCCAGGTATCCTCAGTCTCCAGATAGATATTGGAGTTTGGGATATGCTAGCCATCAAACTGGCATGTCATTTCAAATTCTCTGTAACTTAAAAATTCAAATTGGGGAACACTTAGGCCTTGTCTACACTACCGTGGTAAGTCGACCTAAATTATGCTACTCCAGCTATGTGAATCAATGTTGCTTAAGTCGACTTGCTGCAGTATCTACACCGCGCTGCTCTCATTTTGGTGGAGTACTGGAGTCAACTGGAGAGTGCTCTGTGGTTGATTTAGCGGGTCTTAGACCCACTATATCGACTCCCGCTGCATCTATCACAGCAGCGTCTATCCTCGGTAAGTGCAGACATGGCCTTAGATGAGAAGATGAAGTACATACTGTGCATTTGGCTGGTCAGATGCAAAGGACAGCTAAAAATAAGCCTTAGACTGGCTTAACTGTAACAATCTGAAAATTCCTTGCCTGTTCACAGATAGGTGGTTTTCTGTGAACCAGGCATATAGTGGTTTTATGTGTGTATTATTGGCTTATCATAGACCAGCCCTAATTACTTTTCATTTCTCTCCCATCCGTGGCCCTCTCAAAAAGAGAGGGTTTAAAGTCGATGCAAATTTCTGATGTTTCATGTTCAGATGTATATAAAACCAAGATTTGCAGACATATGTGGTGTGGAAAGCTATAGCTTTTTTGGTAAATTTGATTGTGACTAATAGGGGTTTTTGATAATAACAAACAGAATTGTTATTAAAAAAAATTGACCATGTTCTAAAAGTGTATCCATGTGTTAACTCTGGAAGTAGAAGGTTTCAAAAAGTATTATAGCATGCTTTAATTTTTTTTGTAACTTAAAAAAAAAAAAGTTTCCTACTCTTATTTAAACGTGTATTCTCCGAAAAAATCTGTTCATTATCAATGGCTATCAACATTATTGTTCTAGTCACTCTCTATTGAATTTTTTTGGCCTATATCCTGTTACTGAATGATAACTACCAGACAGGTAAGGCACCCAGTTCTGAATTTTTGTATGAAGTATTTAAGTGGTGGTTTTAGTTTTAAATATACCTAATTAGGAGAATTGTTTTCTAAATGTGGCTAAAGAAATGAGCAGTTTTTTCACCATCATTGTTCATATGTGCATTATAACTGTTGTCTGGATACTTGTTTCTTCGGAACATGTGTAGTAGCATTTTGGTTATTTAAGCAGCTTGATTGGTTCTCCAAATGGACTTTGACAAGAATCAGGCGATCACAATAGCAGCTATTGAACTCAGTGGGAATACTTGTGCATAAATGTTTGCTGATTCGGCTCAAAGTTTACAAAAAATTGGATTTAAAATAATTAAATGGCAAAAGCATAGGGTGCAAATGGAAGTATATTTAGTAAGCCAGATATTGAATTTTAGGGAATATAGGAGCTACACAGTAATTTACAGAGCTGTTGGAAGTGGCGCGGGTTGAGGGGCGTACTGGCCACCGCTTCCAGCAGTTCCCGTTGGCCTAGAGCAGCGAACCGCGGCCAGTGGGAGCCACGATCGGCCAGACCTGCGGACGCAGCACGTAAACAAACCAGCCCGGCCTGCCAGGGGCTTTCCCTACACAAGCGGCGTCTGAAGTTTGGGAAACGCTGGACTAAATGATTTGAGCTTTTGATAGTTAGTCCCATGGTACAAAATGTTACTTATTTATGAAATGTATGGTGTTTACAACAGTCTATTTTTTACATAATTTTGGAAGCATTGCTGTAGTTGAGTTTTAATTACTAACCTCAAGCGTGTTTTTAAGTAAATAGGTATGAGAAGTACCCTAAACTGCAAAGGGAGAAGGACATTTAGCACATTTACTTGTAAGCTTTCAAGCTCATGAGGTCACACTGGCTGCTCCACTTTGTTTTCCTAGTATGCACCATGCTGTGATGTTACAGCTACCGTTAACCATGGAACAGGCTAATTTCTGGGGAGGAGTTATGTCAATTACTGTTTTTTTTCTTTTCCTTGCAAGGATTAAAAGTATATGCTGAATAAAATAGCAAAAAACATACAGAACATTGTAAAACTTTGCAAGATTATTCAGAAACACAATTGACTTTACCCAGATAGCTGGACTTTGTTTTCTGTGATAACACATTGTGTGTGTGTGTGCGTGCAGGGACTATGCTGCAGAACAAGAGCTGGGTGGTCTGACTTCCTTGGGGTATTTAAAATGAACAGAAGGTAATATTTAGAATCAGTTACACTGCTTGCCTCTTTGTACCTACTTTATTTGGAGATGTTTAGCACTTAACTTTTTTAAAATAGTTACACAACAGCTTTAAAGCAGAATCTGATGGAATTTCCATTATAAACTTAATTTTGTGGAAGTGTTTTAATGTAGTTTCTTTGTTTTTTCCTTGTTGTGAAATTTGGTGTATACTTTATATAATGCAGTATAGGATCATTTAGGGCAGTGGTCCCCAACCTTTTTGTGGTCAGTAGCACATTCATGTTTTCAGAAGAGTGTGGCGGGTGCCAACAATTTTTCAAGGCTTATTTTGTATTTGTACATTAAATAATACAAAAAACATATTTACTATTACATAATATATGAATCCATAAGATAAAAAGGGTAATTTTACGTGTAAAAAGTATTAATTACATTATTCGGCAATTATTCTTTCACCTTACCATGTGAATTTGTTTTTTTTTATCTACCTGTAAGAAAAATTAAGGAGATTTTACAAAATAAATATCATAAACAGTTTTCATCTCATTTATTTTAAAAAAGTAAAACATAGTTGAACTGCTGGTCCAAATATATTTATTATTCTTACTTCAACATAGAATGAAGCCTGCAGCCCCGGAGTTCTCTGTCCCCGGCAGGTGCGGGGCTGTGGCTTCTCTCTGGCTTAAGCTGTGGCCCTGCGCCTGCCAGGGACCGAGAACACTGATGCCCGAAGCCTGCAGCCCCAGAGTTCTCTGTCCCCGGAGAGAAGCCACGGCTCGGCACCTGCCGGGGACAGAGAACACCGGTGCCCTCAGCCTGCAGCCCCAGAGAAGCAGGAGAGAAGCTGCAGCCCCATGCCTTCCAGTGACCAGGAACACCGGCGCCTGCAGCCTACAGCCCTGGAGTACTCTGTCCCCAGCGGGTGCGGGGCCCTGTCTTCTCTCCCCTGCTGGGCACTAGGCAGGCCCCACGCCTGCCGGGGACAGAGAACATCGGTGCCTGCAGCCCCGGAGTTCTCTGTCCCCGGCAGGCATGGGGCTGTGGCTTCTCTCCGGCTTAAGTTGCGGCCCCGTGCCTGCCAGGGACCGAGAACACTGGTGCCTGCAGCCTGCAGCCCTAGAGGTCTCTGTCCCTGCCAGGGACAGGGCCCCGGCTTCGAAGCCGGAGAGAAGCCGCAGCCCCACCCCTGCCGGGGACAGAGAACTAAGCCTGCAGCCCTGGAGAAGCTGGAGAGAAGCCGCAGGAACCTGCGGGCCCTGGAGTTCTCTGTCCCTGGCAGGTGCAGGGCTCCAGCTTCTCTCCCCTGCTGGGCACTAGGTGGGCGCACGTAAATGCTCCGGCGGGCGCCATGGCACCCACGGGCACTGCATTGAGGACCACTGATTTAGGGGCTTGGCTGTGATCATGAGCTGCCTGCTACTTACTGCTAATGGAGTTGTGCTCAGGTGGTAATGGGGGGTTGTGCTCTTCATGCTTAAAGGTTCAGGTTCAATCCCCAATAACAGCTTATGGAGTTTGAATGCATATGTACATCCATGGGTCTACTCGTATGTTCTCTGGTTGAGTTGGAGGACTGCAGGATCTGGCCTTCTAATTATACACTAAAGTTATTTTCTCATTCTGGATTTTGTACTCTGAATTTCCTCTCCGTTTCAAAGTTATAACAGTTATCTAAAATAGTCAGCCAAGTTCTGTGTCCGTTAAGATGTGCTCAAATTGGCTAAATGATGAACAATCATACAGTATATTAATGGTAAGGTGTCTAGTAGAATTATGTAACATTTTAACAAAGAAATTAGAAACTGCTAACAGTAGATACCCACCAGGGCTTTGCAGCTCTTCTTATCCCTTTCTGACAGCATTTTTCTTTCCCCACTCCTTTCTTTTTCTGTCACCGGTGCCTTTCTGCAGCTGCTGCTATTTTGCAATTCTGTGACTAGAAAGCTGTTAGTAGCACCAGAGTTCTGTCAAGTCTTCCTTATTCATTGGTGCTAATGGTAGTTATAATACAGTAGTGTAACATTTTTCATACCCCATTGCTACTTTCCCTTCTCAAAATCTGTTTGTGCGCCTGAAATCCAGTGACTTAAGGATTTGTAGTGCTGAGGTCATTGCTGAATAAGACTCCCCTGTGAATATCTCATACGGCTACCATAATTCCAGAGCTGGCTGTCATTAACTTTTGTTCGTGAGTCAATGCATATTTTACATCTGATTCAAAAACTAGATGCTGAAGGCTAAAGTGAATATTTGTTCATAGAGCGCCTGTGATGCATGTGACACTTTTGATGTCAGATAAGGAACCTGATTTTACCATGTAAGTAAACTGAATAAGGAGTGGGAAAGAAGGGATGCAATGCAAAAGCAAAGTGACCTGAGCAGTTGTTTAGTACACCTTACCAGTTCCTTGTAGGTGTATAGAGGCTGTCTGCATCACTCCCTACACTTGGAACAAAATGTGGAGTTGTGAGTGGAAGAAAGAGAGCAAGGATTCTGCAAAGGTGAGGAGGGAAGTTGGCAGATTGTAACCAAAGAACATTAGAAGCTGACATCAGAAATGTGTTGAAGGCTTCAATAAAAGAGAACCTTCTGGTCATGTAAGCATCTTGTATCCTAAGGTGAATTTATGCAAAGGATTTCTCAGCAAAACACAGCTAACTGCCATCTGCTGAATTTATATAGCAGTAACAAAAGGTGCACAAAGACAATTGCTATTAGCTTTAAAAATAATTCTTGTTGATGTCCTGGCAGTGGAACATGGAGGACTGGAGTTAAAATGTCTTTGGTTTTCTGGGTTGGGAGTCTGAAGAGGCAGCTCACCCAGCCCTGTGTATTTCTCTTTGTGTTTTTTAGATGACTTCCCTCTCTATGTTCCTAACTAAAATTTGGAGCAGTTCTAGTGAGAGTCACATTCACACTCCATCTCAGACCTGGATGAGGTTGTTGCAATGTGGGGCCAGAGTGAGGTTAAAAAGGGGGTTGGGTGGCTGGGGAATGTGTGTGTGTATTTAACCACATCTGATTCAGAATATAGTAACTATTAGACTTCCTTGTCTCCATTTAAAAGTACATACGTTCTCATGACAAGCTATGTTCCTAAGATGACCTGTTTGCTTTACAGTACCATATATAAGCATCATGTGATGTGACACTTGCTGTAACAAACACTATTTTTTGTTGAATAAGACATCAACTAGGCTCATGAAATACACGTAACCTTTTTGCTTTGTTTCTTGAAAGCTTTATCCTGCATAGCCTCTTCTCTGTCAAATATTTCATACTTTATCGAGTGTGGGTACCAGTTCTGAGCACTTGAGGAAGGAACATCTTTCTCTGCTATTTTGCTATCCTCCATTTGAGTTCTTGAAAGGGAGATAAACACAATAATTGAGCACGGTGAGAAATGAACGTAATGTAATGAATTGAAGTGCATAGGGTTTTGAGGTTTTTTTAATGGAAAATATTACCCATAAAGTTCACTTCTAATTTTATATTTTTTGGTCATGTCAGTATTAAGTTTCTCCAGCTTCATACAGGTGTTGCTGAAATTTGGTAAAATTGTGTAATCCAGTCACTGTGCACCAGGAATCAAACCTGAGCTCTCATGACTACTTTATTTTCCTATTTTTGACAGAGAATTTCAGGGTCTTAGTGCACAGGAGAAGATGGTGTAAAGAGGAAGTATTTACATTTTGTAGGTATTAAGGATTTTTAGGGGGAAAAGGTAGGGGCTAAATCATAGAATTGTAGGACTGGAAGGGACCTTGAGAGATCATCTAGTTCTAGTCCAGTCCTCTGCACTCATGGCAGGACTAAGTATTATCTAGGGCCTAGGCTATATCTGACCAGTGTTTGTCTAACCTGCTCTTAAAAAATCTCCAGTGATGGAGATTCTACAACCTCTCTAGGCAACTTATTCCAGTGTTTAACCACCCTAACAGTTAGGAAGTTTTTCCTAATGTCCAACCTAAACTGACCTTGCTGCTATTTAAGCCCATTGCTTCTTGTCTTGTCCTTGGAGGTTAAGAAGAACAATTTTTCTTCCTCCTCCTTGTAATAACCTTTTACGTACTTGAAAACTGATATAATGTCCCCCTTCAGTCCTCTCTTCTTCAGACTAAACAAACCGAATTCTTTCTATTTTCCCTTATAGGTCCTGTTTTCTAGACCTTCAGTCATTTTTGTTGCTCTTCTCTGGATTTTCTCCAGTATGTCCACATTTCCTGAAATGTGGTGCCCAGAACTGAACGCAGTACTCTAGTTGAGGCCTAATCAGTGCAGAGTAGAGTGGAAGAATTACTTCTCATGTTTTGCTTACTACACTTCTGCTAATACATCCCAGAATGATATTTGCTTTTTTTGGTAGTAGTGTTACACTGTTGACTCATATTTAGTTTTGTGATCCACTATGACCTCTACACCCCTTTCTGTAGTACTCCTTCCTAGGCAGTCATTTCCCATTTTGTATGTGTGCCATTAATTGTTCCTTCCTAAGTGAAGTACTTTGCATTTGTCCTTATTGAATTTCATCCTATTTACTTTAGACTATTTCTCCAGTTTGTCCCAATCATTTTGAATTTTAATCCCATCTTCCAACTCATCCCAGCTTGGTATTATCTGCAGACTTTATAAGTGTACTCTCTATGCCATTATCTAAATCACTGTGAAAATATTGAACAGAACTGGATTCAGAACTGATCCACATGGGACCCCACTTGAGATGCCCTTCCAGCTTGACTGTGACTGACTGATAACGACTCTCTTGGAATGGTTTTCCAACCAGTTATGCATCCACCTTGCAGGAGCTTCATCTAGGTTGTATTTCCCTAGTTTACTTATGAGAAGGTTATGCAAGACAGTATCTCAAACCTTACTAAAGTCAAGATATGCCACATCTACTGCTTCCCCCTATCCACAAGACTTGTTACCCTGTCAATGAAAGCTATTACTTATCACATTATCTTATGGGTTTTCACAAATTGCTTAATTATTTGCTCCATTATCTTTCCAGGTAATGAAATTAGGCTGACTCATCTGTAATTGCCCAGGTTGTCTTATTTCCCATTTTATAGATTGGCACTATATTTGCCCTTTTCCTTTCCTCGGGAATCTTTCTTGTCTTCCATGACTTCTTGAAGATAATCACTAATGACTCAGATACCTTCTCAGTCAGCTCTTTGAGTATTCTAGGATGTATTTCATTGAGCCCTGGTGACTTGAAGACATGTAACTTGTCTTCCAGGGATTAGCTTGGATTACTAACACAGAAATTGAAAAGATTTTTGGAAAATTATTTTAACTAAGAGCTGGACAGGACTTGAATTGGGCTAGTATGTTCCTATATACTGTACTGCATTGCACCACAACCCTCTTCTGATGACAAAAATTACTAATGACCCCATGTCAAGGTATTATTCCCACTTTGAACTTTAGCGTCCAGATAGTGGGAACCTGCATGTACCCTTCTAAGCTTAATTCCTAGCTTAGATCTGATAGAGCTGCCACCAACCAAAAATATAGTGTTTTGGTACACTTCCTGTCCCCCAAACCCGTTGGGTCTTAAAACAAAGAGAAATAAACCAATCCCCCTCCTTTCCCCCTCCCAGACTTTCCCTGAGAGATCACTGTGATCCAAACTCCTTGAATCTTAAAACAGAGAGGAATTAACCTTTCCCTCCCTTCTTTCCCCCCACCACTCCCTGGTGAGTTCAGACCCAATCCCCTTGAGTCTTAAACAAGGAAAAAAATCAATCAGGTTCTTTAAAAAAAGAAAATTTTTTATTTTTTCTTTTTTTAATTAAAAGCTATCTCTGTAAAATCAAGATGGAAAATGTTTACAGGGTCTTCAGCTTATATAGACTAGAGAGACTCTCTCCCCACTAGCCTAAGAAACAAGTTACAGCAAACAGAGGTAAAATATCCATCCAGCAAAATACACATTTGCAAATTAAGAAAACAAACCTAAAACTAATCCGCCTTTTCTAGCTAGTACTTACTATTATGAACATGAGAGACTGTTTTAGAAAGAATGGAGACAGATCTGGTTGTACATCTGGTCCCTCTTAGCCCCAGGAGCGAACAAAGAACAAAACAAACAGCACAAACAAAGACTTCCCTCCACCAAGATTTGAAAGTGTCTTGTCCCCTGATTGGTCCTTTGGTCAAGTGTCAGCCAGGTTCACTGAGCTTGTTAACTCTTTACAGGTAAAAGAGACATTAACCCCTAACTATCTGTTTATGACACCCCAGAAAGGGGGACTGAAGCCTGGCCCCTAGGCAGGGGTTGGGGGAGCAGAGCCCAAGGGCTTCAGCCTCGGGCAGCGAGCCTGTAACTTAGCCCTGCCTCCTAGGGTTGAAGGCCTCTGGCTTTAGTCCTGGGTGGTGGGGCTCAGGCTCTGGTTCTGGGCCCCAGCAACTCTAAGCCAACCCTCGTGACCCCATTTAAAATGGGGTTGTGACCCACTTTGGGGTCCTGACCCACAGTTTGAGAACCGCTGCTGTATTGTTACCTCTCTGAGACCACTGACATCTTGCTTTACCTCCTTCTCCCAATGTTAGTTGTGAATGGCCACCGCTCCTAAGCTACTGCAAGCAGCTGTTGCAGGACATGAGACAGCAGTGGGGAGCCAGTGCACAGCCTTCCAGTGTAGGGGAGAGAGCCATCTGGTGGTGATAACTGTTGCTCTTGTTGGCCAGGAGTGAATACTGGGGCTCTTGTCCCACGGGTCATGGTCAGGAAAGAAGACATAATGTGGTGGGAACAGGTCATGAGTAGTGTTGTGGGTGGAGCTGGTGCTGTGGGCAGAGCCTGAGTGATTATCACCACCTACTCTTTTTCCAGTCTGATTGTGGAGCTGGAAGGAAGATAGTGGGTGCTGATGAGCGCTCTAGTCAGACAAGAACATGAGATGTGTGTTATAATACAAAAGTATCTCTTATTTCCTAGTAAAGGATAGGACAGAAATTACAGTTGAGCTTGAGGAAGGGCAGATTGGGATCAGAGTTAAATTAAAGAAAAGTAATGGGATGTCAGATAAAGAAGGAAATAAAAATGGAAGAGGACCTTGACATATTGAACATTACTGAAAAATGGTGAAATGACCACAGACACATAGGACCTGGCTATAAACTCCACAGGAAGGACAGATTAGGCCAAAAAGACTGAGTGGTAGTACTATATATAAGAGAGAGCTTTGACTCTAATGAGGCAGCACTGAACATAGCCACTGGGTGTGAGGGAATGGCTATTAGAAAAAAGTGAAAGCTTCAAACTACTACTTAACCACCAAAGTGCTAATTTGTCCTTTAGTAGCAGCCGTTACATACATTGTTATTTTTACTCACTCCATATTGTGAAGTTGGACCTGTTTAGTACTTTTTTTTTTTAGTAGAATGATAGTTAAAAGTGGCTGTGTAACCAAAACTGCTGCTGAAAGGGTATCGGGGCTTCTGGAGAATAGGGGAAGAGAGGAAGTTCCACATAGTCCAAAAAACCTTTTATATATGAAACAAAGCAAAAAAAAAATATAAAAAAAAAAGTAAAAGAAAGTTAGACAAGAAATATATTAAAAATACTCTTAACAGGAGTACATGTTTTCCCTTTTCACACAGTAAACAGTTAGTCTGTGGAACTCATTGCCGCAAGACACAACAGAGGAAAAAAATATTGAATATTCTAATAGCAGTAAACTGCCAGAACATGCATTACCTTTTGGTGCACTTTTTCAGTGGCTGAAGGCATGAAGCTGAAAATGTACTCAAGGCATATATACAATAGCTTACTAATGTGTTCCCTAGCATGGCTTATTGTTCATCAAATGTTACAATTGAGTAACACAAGGATTAATGATCTCTAGAATAAGTGTTCTATGTCCATTTTACTCACAATCTCCGTCTGCTTGTTTAAATATTGATATCAAAGACTTGAACCTGGGTTTCCTTTGTGGTAGACATAGCTTCTCAAACTGTTCCAAAATAAATGTAATACTTGGTCAGTAAGTTGAGGCATCTTTCATCTTTTCATTAACAATACTCAAAACCCTTTCAGATATTTCAAGTTTTGATTAAAAGCCTTCAAATGAAAGCCAACAAAATGAACAAATGTGACACAAGCAGCGCAGTTGTATTAGAACATTATAAGTTCACACTATCCATTATTTTTTGACCTACTGCTTGTGAAAGGTGGTACATTGACAAACATATGGGCTGCAGTATGTTTAATCATTGAATAGGTACAGGTTGGGATGTGGCAAGGAGGGCAGAAGCTTTCCTAGACCACTGTGTGTCTCATTCTTCTGCCAATGTACTTCAACTTTGATCAGGAAGAATCACCTTTAAGGGTGAGCAATTGTAGTGATTCTTCCACTGGGAAGTGGACTGAGACCACAAAACTCATTTGATATTGGAGACTGAAGAGCTGTTAACTGTATTTCAATTCCTATTTACCTGGCCTGGATTTGAAACAGTGATATAGAGTCTGCAAGCTATATCTCATTATCAGTTTCTTTTCTCTCTCCAGCCTCCAACAACATTAGAGTACTTTGTGCTTTCAAATTAATGAGCATGTCACTGAAAGTGTGGTCAGTCTAACATGTTTTTTGTAATTTTTCTAACAGGAGTTTTGTAAGGGTTAATAATAAATGATGTACAGAGCTTTGAACATGTAAAGCACTTGAAGTATCAAGTATTCTCAAAAAAATTGTAAAGTTAAATCCTGTTCTAGTTATTTTTAATATTTTGAGTAGGTATTATGTTTTTGTCACCTAAATGGATTTTTCTTACTTTATCTCAGAATATAAGAAAATATGTGCATATTGCAATTATTTATTTTATGTCAGATGCATCTTAAGAGTCAAGAAGTAAGGCTGCCAAGCAATGCTATAAATTTAAAACTGTCCTACAGCAAGATAGTATGATGCAAATATGAATTAATAAGATCACAAACTGAATTTCAGCAAAACAACCATGATTTACATTAAATTAGGAAATTTAAAACCGATTTAGTTTGTTTTACTGAGCATTTGCTTAATAACATTTCGCCTTCTTGCAATCTTTTTAAAGACAATAATTCGTCTGTGAAATGCAGGCACATCCTCAGTAGAAAAATTGAAAGCAACAGCTCACTTTCTGAAACCACACATATAGTGATAGAAATATTTCAGCTCTACAAAATTTAATAAATCATCCCATTTCCTAATTTGATCATATTAGATGCTGATGTGGAAGAAGCATTTCAAATACCATCTCCTCATTAATATACATCAGTCTGGGGAATAGAATGGAATACTTATGCAGAGATGTCACAGTTACTGTTTCTTAGTTTACTAAGTGGAACAGGTTGATGTGATACTGGGTGCTATTTGTCAATGTCTTGTTAAAATGGTTTGGGTCGAGTTATGGAGTCCAGAAAGACGGTGGCTGATAAATCAAAAGTGGATTGAGTGGACAGGAGGTAGTGATTGATACTGTGACAGGATATGAAGAAAGGAATCTTAATACAAGCATGCATGATATTGAATATGAGAAGGAAAATGGCCCTGGAGTATGGATATTATTCAGGGGAATGAGAATAATAATATCAGCTTGAAGTTATTGCTGGATGAATATTAGGATAGTTCTTATTAGAGTATTATGCTTCTCTAGGATGGAGGAACTAAAATAGGTATAATTTATATGTGCATAGAGTATTAACCTATGTCTTGAGTTTATTACAATTGTTTTTCCATGTTAATAGAAAATAACTGTTTTTCTTACACATCAAATCTCCAAATTTAAATCTTTGAATTCATAGGGCTTCAAACAGAATAAAACAAAGGATACTAAACCTTATTTCTTGATTTCATGCAATCCAGTGACTATAGAGTACTGTATTGTAATTGTGTTTAAATCTGAGAGTTTGTATTTTATTGTCTGTTAAGCATTTTTGGCTTCTACTGTTACCTGAAATTGAAAGCTGCTGTCATGAAATATTTTTGAATTCAGTTCAGTTTTTAGATACTTCGACAATTACAGATCTAGATACCTAATAGATGAGACCTTCTAAAAATGATCAAGGTTGGTAATGTTGGTGTTTCTGGATTACCAATGAAAAATATTTTCTGCCCAGGACTTTTATTTGAAAATACTTTACTCTTTAATTACAAATTTTCCTCTTTAACAGATTTTATGTTGAAACGTGTGCATGCTGTTGTAAGCAGGTGGAAAGGAGGCTACTTGCTATGGGTAGTTTCAGAAAATTCTCATTTATTTTTAGGTTAAAAACAAGATGGATGTTGATTGATCTTTCTGCTGTCCTGGTATTGTAAACTAGAGTTAATTCATGGTCAACCCTAATAATTTGTCAGAATTCTTTTAGTTTAGAATGTTTGCATCCGGGAAGGATGTGGTCTCCTGCTTATGCAAAGAAGTACAGTGTGAGAGAGGTCAAGGAAGGAATAATACTAAATTGTGGACAACTCCACCCACTCAGTGTACTGGCTATTCACATGTGCAAGATAGCACTAGGTTTAAGTGATAATCTTTAAAATGCATTGCCAGAATTATGAGTCACATAAAGTAAGACATTACTGCTGGAATTACAAGAAAGTGTGTTTCTGTTTTGTTTTAAGCACTACTCCTGAAAACTCTCTACTGCTTCAAACGCAAGTATAGGGCTTGATCCTGCTCCCACTGAAGTCAGTGTAAGTCTTGCTGTTGACTGAGCAAGATCAAGCTCATCTTCAATCTCAAACATTTATTAATAGTCAATGCAAACAATAATAGTACAGCACTTTATTACAGATATTAGGCTTTTTGGAAAATAAAATCCCTTTCAGGATTCTGTTGCTTAAAATGTTCTGTCGTTTTATGCACAGATACTTACTACTTTTTTTAAGAGAATGATTTGATTTTCCTTAAGTAAAGATTCTGAACCATCAGCTAAGTATGCAACGATACCACTAACAGAAAATGTGAATGAAAAACTTTTAAGATGACCTATATGGCAGTACTGTCAACTAGCCTGAGCAGACTCTATTGATACTATTTGCCTTTTATTGGTAGACCATTCCTTTTTATCTGCTGTCTGCTGATAGTCTGGGTCATTTTATGTGTGTTTGTGGTGAAAGTGCAGTAGATGTGGGATAAAGGTCTGTGGCATGAATTGGGGCTTAGAGCATTAATCAAAAGCATTGAAACAGCAATGCAGTCATCTCAAATCCATGCCATTAAAACCTACCACACTATTATGTATTTTGGTCATGCCACGTGCATTTAGCAAAAGAGCACTAAATTTTTTATGGCAGTTATTGTGTCTCTCCACTTGTAAAGCCAAACTACCTGGATACCACATCTCCACCAGAGAAGACTTGGGAGGGAACATAAGAACTATCATACTGAATCAGACCAGTGGTTGGTCTTGACAATTGGAAAAATGGGTCTTGACTTTAAATTGATGTAAAACAACTGTTTCGTCTCATGATATTGAACCTCAAAGATATCACTGGTCTAGAAATGGATATTTCTCATTCTGCATATCTGATTTTTTTTTTTATGGGGAAGTAGAAAATTGTGTCTCTGGAAAGTTAATTATCCTTTTATAACAAAACATCTATCTGAAAGTTGCTCCATCGCTTGGAATGATATTACTTCTGGTAGAGATGTATTAGTGAACAAAGTGCCGGTGAGGTGGTTAGAAGCTCATTATAAATGTGCTTTATCATAAATACTGCATAATATCCGGCTCTGCAGTTGTTTACATAGCTACTATGATGTATATTTCTGTAAATATGTATTTAATCTCAGTGTCTAAATATTTGAAGTATTTGTTTTGGCTGTGTAAGTAACTGAAGCTCTGCAAAATGTCAGTAAGTTCTTCAGATGAATCCGTTTTTACACAAGATAGCTATTTGTCTAGATACACTGCATTACAAGTAGAGATGGTGACAACATTTCCAACAGAAAAAATTTCCAATGGAAATTGCCTCTTCAACTAAAACTAAAAGGTTTGTGGGTGTGGGAAAATTCAGTTTGATTGAAATTTATTTTTTCAAAAAAAAATTGGAAATGAAAAATTTAAGAAATTTTTGTTTTGATTTAGGTGAAGGGTGTAATTTGCTTATTTTGTTTTTCTGTAATAGAAAAAAGTGAATGGTTTTCCCATTGAAATGAATGCAAAACTTTAATGAAAAACAAAACTAGTGGAAAATTTAAAACAAAACTATTTTAAGTTCTTTTGATATTTCCCCTGAAATATACTTGCCTTGTTTTAACCAGCTCTAAATAAAAAATGCCTGTTTAAGTATCAAGTTGTAGTAACAGCCTACCCACAGCTTTTAAAAATTCTGGTAGCAGCATGCTATCAGAAACTTACATTTCGCATCCATAACATCAGATGTCAGAAGGTCATTTTGATTTCCTTCCAGTCAGTTAAAAATAACTTGAAATTTAGATGTGCATTTTAAAATTAATTGCTTTGTGTTCTATCTGTTTTTTAGGCTGCTGTATTTATACACAATATTGGGAAGCCTGATTTAATATACCATACTTTTAACAATTATATTGGTATCCTGCTAAATGTAATTTTATTAAATTTTCAAATGAGCAACAGTAGTCCTGCAGCATGAAACGTGTATGTTTAAGAACAGCGGAGTAGCAATCCAGTTTTTTTGGCTTCAGTAACATCAAGAAGTTCTTGACATTTATTGGATGCTGGAAATGAATCTGAAGAATAAAGCAATGCAACGAGAATTTGTGCTGTGTATGTGTGTATAAAATCACGGTTCTGTTTTTAGTCCTTTTATAAGCTCATTTGAAGTGAAGCTGAATGCATAGCATATCTTAACTATTGAACAATTATGCAATGTTTCTATTGACAGATATTTTATTAAAGCATCAATATTGCACAGCTTTAGGTTGTGGGTAAAACTGCCCAAAGAGGTAAACGCTGAAAGCTTGTATGTTTGCTTGTCATTAGCATGGCGAATAAAAAGGCAGCTATCTCTGTCAATTAGCTATATTCCTGGCATAATCATCATCATAATGGTTGATTGGTTTGGTTTGTTTGTATTCCTATCATGATAGTGCCCACAGTGTGCTAGGCCCTTTCCAAATATCGGAAGACACAGTACTGACCTCAAAGTGCTCACAAGCTAAAGCAAGCAACAAAGGAAGTTGGAGCAGAGAAGAGTAAAACATACTTAACTGATTATTTAAAACTTTACCACAAGCTGCTTCTTCCTATCTATTATTAGTTGGCAGTTTCTTGTAGACATCATGCTAGAAATTGTTTTTTGGAGGGATTAGAAGGAATAAAGGGGGTAGTACCCTCGTGGGCTAGTTCAGGGAGGGGGGTTAAAAATAAGTGAGGATTATTGTGAGAAAAGAGGTTAAATTAGGAGTGGGGGGTTGGAGGAGACTGAGTTTTTGCTATTAACCTCAGAGCAGAAGGCTGATGCAAAAAGAGACAATGGTGGATAATTGAGGAGGAACAGAATTGTGAAGGGCCTAGAACATTGGTTCCCAAACTTTTCGGCATCATGCACCCTTTTTAATTTTCGAGAAACCCTCATGCCCCCCCCACCTCTCCTTTACTATCATCCAACACCCCTTTTAACAAATTATTTTTAATTTAAAATTAAAAATAAAAACACACAGTTTTTCTTCGCACAAAAATTTAATAAAAATGTAGTTTAAAATAAGAGCATGAACAAAATGAATTTAATGTGAAGGATGAAGCTGCATTTTCTTCACGAGTTGGGAAATCCTAGGTATGAAAGTGTGCAACGAAAATACTTTTCAACATCCAGTTGAT
Source organism: Gopherus flavomarginatus (assembly GCF_025201925.1). Taxonomy (NCBI): domain Eukaryota; kingdom Metazoa; phylum Chordata; order Testudines; family Testudinidae; genus Gopherus; species Gopherus flavomarginatus. Next base: position 91,123,401 of record NC_066624.1, read on the forward strand.
TTCTTTGTTTCATTTTTATTATGACTAAACTTGAAAAGCTTTTTTCTCAAAGGTACGGTGATGAAAATGGAATAATACGTAGCGCTTCTCCAACTTTTGGGTAAGTTGGGAAATATTTTATCCAAAATTCATCCAGGCTTAAGTTTTCGAAAATATCTTTCGCACTTGAATCATATTTCATTTAGAATGCTTGTTCTTTCAGTACTGTGGCAATGAATCGACATCAATGTTGAGCAGATTACATGCTAATTTATGAATGGGGTTGCCAGCATCCTCTTTAAAAAGTTCTTGGAAACCTTTTATTTTCAGCGAGTGATGAAAATGTTGGAAAAGACAAAAAGTTAGGCATCTGAGCTTGTTTTCAACGTTTCCAAAGCTTGATTTTTTTTGCCCATAAACGCTTTGATGGCATCATGGTGCGCTATAATGTTTGCAGCATTGTTTCCTTGCAGCTTCACACTGAGATTTGTTCAAAGATTCAAAAATGTCCATGAACTATGCCAGTGAAAGTTGAAACGTTTTTAGTCTGTAAATGCACAGTATAACTCTCTTCTTTTTTTCTGTTGCTTGAGGAAAATTTCCACTTTGGCTTTCAGTTCGAATAATCTTGAAATCGTGTTCCCTTTGGAAAGTCATCGTACCTCCATGTGAAACAAAATAATTTTATGATCTGCTCCCAAATCTGCAAAAACTCTCGTATTTAAAGTGCTGTTCTTCACAAAATTAACAACTTTGGCCAAATTCAATGAGTCATGTAGATCATCTGGAAGGGTTTTAGTAGTCAACGCTTGCCTGTGTATGATGCAGTGAGTCGTGAGTATGGCTGGGTTTTTTCCTTTCCAAAGTCACAAATCCAGAGCGAGAGCCAAGCATTGCTGGAGCACTGTCTGTGCATACACCAACCAGTTTTCCCCATGAAAGTCCATTTTCTTCAAAAAAAGTCAGAAACCGTTTTCATAACATCAGAAGCCTTTGTGGTCATCAATTCCTTTGAAAAAAGCAGTTCTTCTTTCACAGTTCCATTGTTAATTAATCGAACGTAGATGAGCAACTGACAGCATTGTGCTACATCAGTGGTATTGTCACACTGAGTTGCGAAAAAAGGAGAAGCTTTCACTGCCCCCTAAAACTTCAAGTTGTGTTCTTTGGCCATGTCATCGATTGTGACATTTCACGGAATTGTCAGAAAGCGAAATTTCTGATATTTTTTTTTCTAGCTTTTGGCACCAAACACAAAGCTGCATTCAAGAAGCCAGGCTTCACAAGAGTTTCTCCTATTATGTGCGCTTTTTTGGCTTTAGCGATGAGCAATGACAGTTCATAAGATGCTTCTACCACTTTGGCCAACGCTTAATGAGAAGCTCCAGTAGTGTCCAGCTTCATGTGTTTTAAATTTTGAAGTTTAGCAGCAAAAAACTCTTTTGGTTTCTTTCAAAGCGCTGTGGTTCTTTGTCAATTGTTGCTCAAGACGACAAGGTCTCAGGGCATCATTGCTGAGAACTGCGTGGCATACTATGCATTGAGGATGATCGGGCCCTTTTTTTTTTTTTTTCCCCATGACAGTGAAACCATACTTAATGTAGTCTTCATCATACTTCCTTTTCTTAATCGCGGCCGTAATAGACGAATAAAAAAATCTATGATTTTCCTGATTAATGAATAATAATAGATGCAAGTTAATTTGAGTTATTGTGAACATTTATTTACTACTACTATTATGTATGAACATGTGCTGCCCTATATATACCCCACCACCAGTCCAGCAAATAGCTGGTATTGCGCAATAAGTGGTGGAGGTAACCACTCCCATGATAGAACAGTCTCAAACACTCTCGTGAGTCAGCTGGAAAGTTTTAAAAAGTTTAATCGCTTTACTACATTGTTCTTTGGCCTTCCCATTGAACGAAACGGCATTCCTGCACATCGAAAGGCAAAAAAATAAAAAATATTCGCATTTCATAGTATGAAATTTGAAAACATTGCAGTTATATACTTTTATTTATAGTTGTATTTTTATTATTATTATTGTAGTTTGTTATACCTTTATTCTTGTTTGCTTATATTTATAATCAAAACCAAGAATGTTAATATTTTATTCTAGTTAAATAATATAGGCCTGTAACTGGACAATTTTATGAATAGTTATGTGTACAGAATATGTATAATTTATTGTTGGTCTATTAAATAATAAATAAAAATTTACCCTGACTTTTTTTGTTATGAAAATTTCACAGCCTGACCCCCCTCTTAGAATTTCTTCACACTCCCCGTCCCCCGGGGGCGCCCCCCAGTTTGGGAACCGATGGCCTAGAAGATAGGGACAAGGAGCTTGACTATGATGCTGTGGAACATGAGGAGACAATGGGGAGATTTGAAGGGAGGGGTACATGTGACATGGTCAGAGTCATGGGCAAGGAAGACTACCTTAGTGAAAGTTTTCTACATGGGATTAGAGAGAATTGCTGCAAGTGTTTGCCTGGTGGTGGCCAGAATAGAGGAGTAATCAAGATAAGAGTGTGACAGACCTTACCTCATGTTCACCATTTTCTAAGGGAAGATCTGGGACTAGGAGTTTGCTGGTGTCGCCATGTATGTAGTTAATGAGTGGCTGGCCAGAGCATTTATATCATTCAGCTGGGAGTGATTTTGCATGCTAGAGATTGTGTGTGAACAGGACCAGGAGTGGTTTGTTCTCATAGCAAAGCAGTATAAAAGGCACCCCAGACTGGAGGTTAAAGGGGATACAGCTGTTCAGCAGTTCTGATTGTACCCTGGCTAATGTCTCCAAGAGATGAGGGCCAATGTGAAAATCATAGCTGTGTGGAAACAAAGAAAAAAGATGGAACTTGGGAATGTGCCGAGGAAGAAAGCAAGATTTTTAACATAACTTGAATGTGTGGGTCACAGTGAGGGGCAGAGTTATAGTTGAAGCCAAGATTATGAGAGAGAATTTTATAGGTAGTACAGTAGTGTCAAAGGTGATAGGAGAATGGGAGGCATAGGGAGAGCTGGGGAGGAAAGATAAGTATTTCAGTTTTGGCCTTACTAAAGACATGAGGAAGAGATGGAGAAACAGACTGAGATGTGGGATTGAGTGGGAAGAGACAGGTCAGGACTAGAAAGACAGGTTAGTGAGTAATCAGCATGAAGATGGTAATTTGAAATTGTGAGTGGAGGAGCTCACCCAAGGAAAAGTGGGTGGACAGAAGAGTATTCTAAGGATGGAGTCCTGTAGGTGGAGATTGGAGAAGTGGAGGAGGATTCAATAAAGAGGAGACTGACTGAATAGTCAGAGCAGAAGGAGAGGGACCAGGACAAGGCAATTGTGAAAGACAGAGATGAACAGTTGGCCGCAGTTCTTGTAATAGTTCTCGCTAAGTGCTTCTTTGACAGCATTGCCTCTGGAAATGAATCTGAGCATTTTCCAAAGAGAAACTGATAGAATTCTTAGGTAAGATCAAGCAGTGTTTCTTTAAGTATTTCTTAGACACTTCTCCCCTCTTTTATTGTTTGATTGGCTTTAACTGCTGGATTTGTGGTTTTAAAATTGTGATTTACTGATTCAGATTCTTTGTTATATTATTTTTAAACTCTGCTTTCTAGACAGTTTAGCACTGTCACATATTGTTAACTATGCAGAGCCGCTTAATAAGGGACCTGAATAAACATTGCCTTTGTGGAGGTGGGGGATGGAATGGGTGGAATATAAAATTACAAAGCTTGGTTAGGTACTTCAAAACATATATATATTTAAGTAAAGTACTTGAGGACATTTTACATTCCACTTCAAATACGGAATTGTGGCCGGGGAGAAGCTGGTTGAATTGACATTATTGAACTTGTTCGTAGAGCCTTACATCCTTTGTAGGTGGTAAGGTCAGACCATGTTTTGTTCTGGTTCCATCAATAAACCAACAACATGTAAGATTTCTCTTTTGGAGTTGGCAATTGCATTAGAGGTTACATTACTAATAGGCTCTTTCTTTAAAAAAACTTTTTAGCTATCATCATTGAGTGTCTCAAAGGAAGTAAAAAAAGTTTGTCTATGTGAATGCAATGAAAAAATAAAGAGGTGAAGCAAAAGCTTACACAATATCCTGGAGCAATAATCCACCAATGAGGATATTACCAAGATCTAATTGACCGCTTTGGGAAATTAAACTTCATAAGGCAAAGCCAGGGGCTCTTAAGTTATCAATAAGGCCAGATAGCTGCTAGTGACAGCTGCTTTGATGCCTTTCATTGATATAAAAAAGCTAAATCATATGAATTCATAAGTGCTGTTGGCTTACTGCTGAGCTCTACTAAGTAATGATTATAATTATATATATTTTTATTTTATCAGCACTCCAGGTGCCATATTTAAAGAATGAGATTTAAGCATAACTTCATATATGTCTAATGTGACATTTGTTTGCAGAATTTTTATAATGTTTCATTTGGAGAAAGCAGTGGAAAACTAGGAAAAAAAATTTGAACTAGACTTTTTTTGTGGAGGGTTGCTTCATTAATATGACACATCCATTGGACCACCCACTTCATTCTAGGCTGACCTTGTCCTTTTAAACTTTTTTAATGTCCTATCACTATTATGCTCATATCTTTAATAATGAAGGTAGGAAGTACAGTTTTAGATAATTGTTATGAAGGCGGCTCAACAGATCAACATAAAACCGGTGTTTTAAAGATGTATAGGTCATAACAAGATAGCCATTTATCTCATATACCTAATTTCCATTAGCCCAGGGAGTGAGATTATCCATAAACTTGAGTCTCCAGAATGGTGGTGATATCCCATGCTCATTTACAACTTTTTAAAATGTATAATTTATCCATAAAACTAAAGTTAGATTGGATTCAGTTTCAGAATTTATTTTAGTGCCATTACTTCTCATTTTCTTTGTTTGTTGCACTCATTTGTTGCTTCATACCTAATATTAAGTTAGTGTTTGTGGGTATTACTATAGCTCAGTGGTTTGAGCATTGGCCTGCTAAACCCAGGGTTGTGAGTTCAATCCTCGAGGGGGCCATTTAGGGAACTGGGGTAAAAATCTGTCTGGGGATTGGCCCTGCTTTGAGAAGGGGGTTGGACTAAATGACCTTCTGAGGTCCCTTCCAACCCTAATCTTCTATGATTCTATGAATTGAGATGTCAGTAGCAACTCCATAGACAATGTTGCTTTGGGATTTGTGCTTAAAGCAAGACTAAATTCCCCTTTATTTCACATAAATAGCTTTTATTATTTTCCAAATGAGGTACGTTAGCTCTTTAAAGGACCAATGAAATTTTTAAAAATTAATTGGTAAAATATTCACTAACCTTGCTGAGAAAACACTTCAGAATGTTTTTTCTTTCATAAATTTTCTATTGGTTTCCTCTCATTTCTTCTGGTTTCTCTAATGCCAAACTTCACCCTTGTGCACACAAAGTAATAGTATCTCATGAAATAGGTCACCTATGCAATTTTAAAATTAAAACCAGAATTATTTTCCTTATTTAGGGTAACCTAATTAATTTTTGCCAATATTATCTGATGGAACTGCTCAGTTCTCTCAGGCTTCTAATTTCAAGTACTATCAACCTGCCTCATTGATTCTATAGCTGTGCTTTGCATATGTTCCTGGTGAGCTAAGGAGACAGGCTGGAGAGTAAGGAATGGACTTTGTCGGAGAAAGGAGACTCTGGGAGTCCTGGAGGAGAGCTGGGAAGTAGAGGCAGGCAGAACTGGCAGGGCATGAGGGGTTAAGAGGTCGGGGTGTGTGTATGTGAGAGAAAGACATGTATACGCACATGGGGGTGGGGTAAGCGGTGTATAGAGGAAGGATGAAACTGCTAGGGCCCTAGGGGTGGTTTCTGCTGCATTGGTGAAATGGGGAACTGAGGAAGCCATTGATGCTCTGATGCCTTAGTGCCTGGGCACTGAGCTTTCCCACACCCCATGCTGTTTGCAAAAGTCTTTCCCACCCAGATCCCCAGACCTTTGTCACTCTTTTGTGCCTTTATATCCCTGCTAAAGTTTGGTCTTTGTCCCCAAAAACATTAATTCCCTGTAGCCTGACTAACCTACAAGCCAGCCCACAGCACTGCTGATGTGGTTGGGTAAGGGAGATGAGTAGGGATGTGGAGAGAGGACTTGAATGGGAGTTTTGGGGTTAGTATGGTTGTGAATGGGACCTGGGTATGTGTGAGTGTAAAGGCACATTGTGCAGATGGCCAGTGGTTGTGATGGTGAGCCTTGATACTGAGGCATCATTGCATAAATGGGCCTTCCACAGTGCTGCTGTCTTAGTGGGCTGGGGAGTTGAGGCAGCACCAACAAGGGAGTCTTTTAAGTACTCATGACTCTGTTGTGAGACAAAGGGTTTCTTTCACCCGAACTCAAGCTATACAGCATAGTCCCTCCTGAAGCCGCAACCCACAGGTAATATCCTCTTACTCACAGCCCTCCCTACCCTTCCTTTGGTTCCTCTGGTGTACCCTGGTATCAGTACTGCAGGGAGTCAAGAGAATGGGAAGTAATGTAGAGGGGTAGGAATTAGTAGGATTATGTGGTGGAGATAACTGCAGTGCATCAAATTATTAATGTCTTCTATCAGACTCTTAGGAGACAACTAAAGCTGGATAAAACATTGTAGTTTCAATCTCTGTACAAGAAGCTTTACAAATTGATTATAATTAAACACTTTAAAAACTCACTAATTCACATGAATGATAGGGAGATCACATACATTCATTTTGCAGCGAAAGTGGAAACAAACACCACTAAGATGATATATTGCCAAATATATTCACTGATTTTGATGATTGTAGTTCAATTTTGATTATTGTTATACTAATAAATATTCTGCACTGTATATGTGTGATAACTTTCTTTTAACATACTGTACCTTTTTTTGGAATACAAAGGTGGCACACTCACTCACTTGGGAGTCAGGAGGCACCCAAGATAAGTTTGCTGGTTACAACCTTTCATTCAGCCCCTTTGTGTGTTATCTTTGTGTGATCTAGTCTTTAATGATCAGTTACTATTTTTTCTACAGAACCTCCACTTCATTTAGTTTAAGCATTGACACTGCTTAGCTTAGTCAGTTTTCTCTGAATAGTTCTGATGCGTCAGCTTAGTGCTTTTTTGTTTGGTTATATTATGGGTGGTTACAGCTGGCTATATGATTTATAGTTTTGGTTCTAAACATCTTAGCTTCTTTATATAGCTTTTTCTGGAATAAATTTGCTTTTTCCAAGCAAAAGTAGAGTATTCATGCTTTGTTAATGCCATTCAGAAGGGATTGAGGGGAATGGAATTCCTCTCCCAACCTGTGGGCAGAATGTGGGATTCAGATAGTGGGCTGCAGGGCAAGCCTTCTGAAGCTGCTACTCTACCCTATAAACTGAACTAGCATCCAGCGCTACATTGCACTTCTAAATGGGTTGATATGGCCATCCCAATTCTTCTCTAAGCATGGCCTGTTCAGAGCTGGAGCACAGCCCTCTTCTGCTATATATAGTACAGTAGACTGCTGTCCTGCCCGTGCTCTCTCTCCAGGCAGCCCTAAATGCAAGGCATAGGTAGGTATAAAGGGCCGTTCATACAAACAAATGTTATCCGATATGAATAAATTGTACCTTTGATCCTGGGCAGTCAGCCACCAATGTTTGTCAGGATTAAGCCACCTTTGTTTTTCACCAAAGGGATGGACTGACGTTTAGATTTAACTAAGCATAAGGGGGCAGGAGTGAATGATTTTGTGGACACTCTTTATTGGGACACTGAAAGACAGCCTTCAAATGGGAAAACACATCTTTAAGCTAGAAGGAAATTTTCTGCTGTACTGTTGGTAAAGTTTCCATACTTTGTAACAGAAGAACTGTGCCTGTCTAGCAATGCTTTTTGAAGTATCTCCGGATGTGTTCATTTCTGTAATCTTATTTCATGATTTCTTTCTGTAATTTGCAAATCTGCTTTTATTTAAAGACAACCTGCCTTCAGTCTAAGGTGCTGTTAATTAGACAGCCAGTGATTGGCATAATCCAAATCTGACCCCTGACTTTAGGGAATACCCACTTCTGAGTCTAACACCCTGAATGGTTTTAGTGAAGGGATTATGTTCTTTTCCTCCTTTGCTTTCACAATCAATGTTGAGATGGCGTGGGCTAGTATGGGCATGAGGAATGCTGACTGACTTGAAAGGTGCTATGTGTAATTAAAGTATAAATAATGTAAATTACCTAACAAGTGTGTTTATTAATGGAACTAATGGTGTATTGAACAATCCAAAATGGGAAATATTTCAATGCAGGTGTTTCTTGTATTGCAGCCTACATGGAATGAAAATATTGAATATTACAACCTTGATAATGTAAAGAATTACCTGGATCTGTACTTTACCTCTTCCTGTATAAACTATGTTTTAATAAATGTGTGGCCATTTAAAGATTTAATTGTTGTCAGTATGCTGCACACCATAACTGCATGACAGTCCATAGGTATGGCTGGAGCAGAACTCTGATTTTCTTGCTCCAAAAAGGATAGGCCTCTAACACTTGAATTAAAAGAGAATTAGTGATATAGAGCCTAAGTCACACAGTTGAGTAGTTCTGAATCCCTCTAGCAGGGGCAGTAGTACAAATGCACTCTAGCCTTTCATTTCTTAATCCTTCATTATGTTCATCTGTATATATCAGTAATGTTTGCTAAGACTTTTAATGCAATTAAAAAAACAAAAACCCTTTTCATATTGGATTGTTAAAACCCATCTTCCTCTTTAGAGCTCTAAATTCTGGGTCTAATCTATCTGATAAATCCCTTTATCAGCAAATTTGAAGCAAAATCTAATTTTTTGGCATAATTTTCTTCCTTTTTCTTATATCTATATGTAAATCTAATGTGTATCTCTCAATTTTTTACTTTTTCTAAAAGAAAATCTGTACCCACAACGAAGCACTGATGAGGACCCTATACAAAGTATGCATGTATAAATTTACTGTGCAGTGTGATCATGTAAGGGTAGAGATGAGGAATCCATATGGAAACAGATTTTGGTTTAAGTGTTGGTTATAAATCTTAAATACTACTTTAAATCACAAAGTACCTGACTTTGTTTTCTTGAAATATAGCAGGACAGTGTATCCTTAAAGATAAAGCTGTAGAGCATTTTTTTAATTTATTCATGTCTGGGCTGTAAATGAAGGAATATTCCCTCAATTAGTTTCCAGTTTATAAATTTACTAATTAAAAAAAAAAGAAAATAAGATCTCAGATATCTAGTTTGTAACATTGACATTTATGCTATGAATATAAATTCACAGAAGTGTTTTTTACTGCATTTTGTGAATAAGGAAACAGTAATACAGAACTGATAATCCAAAGACTTCTTGTGTGTAATGGAAGAAAAGACAATATGGTATGGTACTGCAATATAATATTGTCATTTAATGTGGGCTTTTACCTGTCCCTGGAGATTTCTAAAAGGCCAAGTGAAAGACTGAAAAGAGAAGTTGACTCAACAGGGCCCTCATGTTATATCTGTAAATGGTTATAGAAACAATCTTGGAATATTTAACCCACAGTCATACCACCTATATGATGCTGTCAAATATATCAATCTAACTAACGTCAGAGTTGGTCAGTATTTGTATGGGAGGCCACTAAGAAAAAAGATGGAGGTTGGTAATTCAGTAAGTAGCTTTGTTCCGTCTCAGTTAATACTGAGCATTAGTCTTAATGATGCTGAGACAGAACTGAAAAGCGCAAAAAAAAAATTGTTCATTTATTATAAAAGACTGACTGACTCATAACTTTTTAATTTTTTTCTTGTCTTTATTTTTTTTATTATTAGGCTTGTGACTGCTGTCATCTTGCTAGAGGACTTTGGCAAGTCTTTAGAGGACCTAAATAATGACATCACATTTTAAGGCTGGAATTTTAATGGCATTGCTGTCTCAGCCCCAAATTAATGGAGGAGGATGGGAGTGTTGAAGAGAGAGATCATAGCTCAGACTACTTAAATCCTCCAAGATTTGTCAAAGTCCTCAGCAAAATGAAGTAAATCAGTATCTGTTATGTTGAATGTTTTTTTTAAAAAAAAAATCTGGGAGAATAATAGAGAGTCTTTATACTTCATGAAAAATTACTAAAGGGGGAAAACTTTGTTTTTGATTTGTAGCTCATCTTTGAGGAGCACTGTGATGTCGAAAGTGCTCCATTTTGAATAATCTATAAAAGACTTTTTGCAAGAATAGTGACATTAGATTGGTATTTTGGTCACACAATCTGATTCTAATATAGGTTTATCTTGTGCATAAGGGGTGAACTCCTGTCCCCATTGAAGCTGATGGCAAAACTCCCATTGATTTGAGTGAGGCCAGGATTTTATTAGGATTATTAGGAGAGAACAAAGATAAATGGATGGGAGAAATAGAAAAAGTGCTTGATGACATCAGTCATGTGCAGAGCAATACATTCATTATTAACTTGGGGGACGGGAGGAGTTACTGCCACAGTAAATTGTCACAATAATTACCTGAACAAAACAGTAAATGTTTTATTTGTATTAAATATACTTAGCTGAAAAAACAACAAAAAAGTGGCAACGTTTGCTTTGTATAATGAAACTGGGGAAAGCTTTATTTTAAATATTGTTTACAATAAAAGAGAATCTATGGTTCATTTTCAAGAAAAGGTATACATTAAATGATTTTAGTACACAAATTTGAGTACAAAAACATTTTGAACATTTTGTATATACAATTAGAATTATTTTTCTAATTCAGTGACTATTCAGATTTACAGAGAAGATACTTTAAAATATTATGAAAGTGTTTGTTTAATTATCTTTCCACCCACAAATCTAGTTCTGAAATAAATCTTTTCTTCCATTAAATTGAATGAAAACGAATTTTATAGGCCCTGATCCAACTCTTACTAATAGAAAGATTCCCCTTGGCTTTAATGAGATTTGGATCAGGCCTATAGTGAATAATGTAACTGTATCAAGGGTACCATGTGTGTGTTGTGTGGATATTATGTTACACAATTTTTCTGTGTAACTATTGTTACATGTCTATATTTTTCTGCTGTAGATTTACTTAGACTGTAAGGTGTAGGGCTAAGCTGAATTTTAATAGAAGTTAAATTAATTTGGAGACATAGGACTGAAAATCTGTCACCAGTCTGTGTAAAAAAGATATGCTAAAAGTTTTCCTATTAAAGCTTTAAGCTTCTTGATTGGAAAATGAGGGGGGGGGAAATCCCTTTTCCTGTTTTTTTTCCTATATGGGCTTCTTGAAGTTCTTCCAAATTAGATTTTAAATGCCAATTAGGAGGTTGAATATACTAAAATAAAAGCAAATACAACCAAAATGGCCTCACCTTATGGCTAGTTAGGATTTTTCTCTCAAAAGCAGAACCTTTGCTCTGAGCATGGCTTTGAGAAAGATATTCAGCTTAATGAACTCATTAATTAGAACCATAACTATTTATAAGATAATTAGAAACGAAGCATGGTAAACTGGGCTTTTCCTTCAATTAATGGAGGATTAATTAGTGGAGGTAATGAAGTGGATTTTTAAACGCATTAAGGTGAAGTACAGAGATGTGCAAGGCTTTGTGATAGTTGCATAATTATTTCAGGCTGTTTGAGCATAGCTCATATGAGATTGCTAATAAGCATCATTGCATCATTATGTATGCACTTAAAAAGACTTACCACTAAAATGACTGCCTAATTATTTCTAATTGGAAGGACTCTATGTAGTCATTGAGCTGTTTGTAGCCATTTTAAGGTTCATTTAACTATCCTTGGGGCCATGTGATAGATGGAAAAAAGCTTCAACTACATGCTGGCCTTGGCTGGCGCCGTTAATCAATTTTGGTGGGCTTCAGTTTGAAATGCATTTGCTCATGCAGAGGTCAAAACCTGAAGTAGTCCAAGCAAAGTTTTGCTTTTTGAAGCCACTTGACTGTATTCATTAGCAATTAGTAAAATAATTGTCTGTCACTGTATTTGGATTTCCATATGACTTGGTATTCTTTCATCACTGTCCCTTCTTATACCATATTAGCTTCGTTGGAAACCAAATATTCTTCCAGCAGACCCTTTTAGCAACTTCAGTGTAGTGGCATATGTTCCGATATATACTACCTTTCTTCATTCATTTGTTAGCTTAAACAGTGCAGTACATTTCAACACAATCATCTAATTTGCTCCCGATTGATTGCTGAGTGAAAGTTTCTACCCAAGGACAACATTTTAGGGCTTTTAAGGCTATCTCTAAGGAATTAGTCATTAAGCATTAAGAGAGGAAGCAAGAAGTAGTCAAATCGAATTCTGACATTAACCAGAGTTTTGTAGTTAGGGGCATCTATATCCAAGATGTTGACAGCTATATATATATATATATGTTTTCAAGGACATCTCCTGACAGAGGAAAGCTGTGTAATATTTACACTTGTTTTAAAACTCATTTTTCCGTAAATGTGTTAGTATACTAGTTCTTTTTAAGAATTAATTTAGAAATGTTTGAATGTCAATTTCACACGATTTCTTTCCTATGATATAATTGGTATATAGTTATTTTATCTTACTATATCAGATTTAATGTGACATCCCATTAGGTAAGCGTCCGTGAAAGTTTTCAATGAGTGCGTTGTCCTGTTAGACATAATCATAACCATCTGTGGGATGTTGTCAAGGTACATAAGCCATTCGTATAGCTTAAGAAAACAGTGGTGAAGCAAATTGTAGGCTAATAAAATAAAGGTCAGCTTTACCCTTTTTGTTATGGCAAATATGCTTTTAATAATTTAATATTAAAGCACAAGGTTAAAAATCATGTATGCAGAATATAGTTAAAATATTAGCAGATTGATTGAAAATAGATGTCTAGATTTAAAAAAAAATAGTTTAATCAAGATGCATTGGTTTTAACTCTCAGTCAAGCAAATTAAACTGCTGACTTCCATATAGTTTGGAAGCCATTTTAACTAAACTGTTAAAGCAAGTGACTTGAGCTAGATTAAACTATGAAAACCTACTCATCCTTAACAAAAGCTGCAGGTTTTGTAAATATTTTTTGTTTTGATGACTTAACAATTTTGAGATTGTTTTCCAAGGGGTAGACTTCAAGAAGAGAACATAAGCTTAAGTGTTAAGCACATCTGCTATACAAGCTTTCAAGATAGAGCAATTTATATTAAATCACAAGTATCTTTTATTTTTAATATTAATTTGGAATGTTTTATGAAGTCCACTTGATAAATCATCACAGAAATGCTGCTTACTAGACTTATCAAAAAGATTGTTAGAAAATTACTTAATATTTAAGTGTTTTGAACATGAAAAGTACTGGAGGTGCAAATTTTCAAAATGAAAATTGTCCTTGTGAGTGTAAAAAAGAAAAAGTACATAAACTGTTAAAGATTATCAGTACTTTAAAGGCATAGATTATTCAGTATTAAACATAAAATTATGATTCTTCCAGCTTTTAGCTAAACCATTACTTTTATTATTTCTTTAATATCATACATGTGCCTTGGATTGGGCCAAATCTCTTAAAAGGATTGAGTGAAGAGAACTTTGCCTTGGATTCTGGTTGATTACATAACAGAATGTAGACTAGATTTAGATCATGTGCATTTTATCATCTATTCTTTAGTAAAATGAAATAAAGTTTAATGTTACTTTACATTCTTACTCTACTCTTCATAAAATACAAAATTCTGTTTATAAATATTTTATTTTGAGTAATCTTAAAGACTCTGTTGGACGTAGTTGAATTGGGCATAAAAGAACTTTCCATTCAAAAGTACGGTCGAACCTAAGTTACGAATACCTCGAGAATGGAGGTTGTAATTCTGAACAAAATGTTATGGTTGTTCTTTCAAAAGTTTACAACTGAACATTGACTTAAAAACTTTACTATGCAGAAGAAGAATGCTGGTCAGTTCCTAACTCTGGTGTTTGTAACTCTGAGATTCTACTGCAGGGGTTGGCAACCTATGGTATGCGTGCCAGCTTTGGCACACAAGCCGATTTTGCCTGGCACGCAGCTGTCAGCCAGGGTTCCGGCTGCTGGCCTCGTTCAGCGCGCAGCTGGCTGAGTGAACGGAACCCCAGGTGGCAGGAGGCTGAGCGGGGCCAGTGGCCGGGACCTCAGACTGGCAGTAGGGGTGCCCCCTAGCTCTCCTCTCACTGTGCTCGGGTTCTGCGGCTCCCGGGATTGTGAGCCGCTGGGGCGTGGGGCTCTGAGCCTGCTATGGGAGGGGTGGCAGCTCACACTTCCGGGAGCTGCAGAGCCCGAGCGCGGTGAGGGCGGAGCTGGGGGGCTTACGGGGACCACCACCCGCATGCATCTGTTGCAGGAGCCCCGCTCAGGGGGGGCACCAGGCTGCAGCCCAGGCAGGCATTCTCCCTGGCTCCTCCATCACCGCACTCTGGTTCTGTGGCTCCCGGAAGTGTGAGCCGCTGCTCCCCCTTCCAGCTCCCCCCATCCCGTTGCCTCAGCACTCTGCGGGGAAGGGGCTGTGCGTGCAGCAGCCCCGCGGCATGTTTTGCCTCCACATGGAGCCAGTGTCTGACCGGCAGGGGCATGGTAAGGGGAGTCCCGGGGCACAGGCAGGGAGCAGGGGGAGGGTCGGATGGGTTGGGAGTTCTGGGGGTCCTGTTAGGGGGCGGGGAGTGGTTGGATGGGGCATGAGAGTCCCTGGAGGTCTGTCTAGAGGTGGGGGTATGGATAAGGGTTGGGGCAGTCAGGGGACAGGTAGGGGGTAGGGTCCTAGGCGGGGCAGTTAGGGCAGGGGGGGTCTCAGGAGGGGGCAGGCAGGGGATAAGGAGCAGGGGGGATTGGGGGTTCTGACTGGGGCAATCAGGGTGGGAAGTGGGAGGGAGTGGATGGGGCAGGGCTAGGGCTAGGGCAGGGCCCTCCCCTCTTTGTTGAAATATGGTAACCCTAGGTGAGGAGGGATCCGGGGGGCGCATGGGGGCTGGCGCCTGCTTACATAAACTGCAGCCTGCAGTAGCCCCTGGGAGGGGGACACCGGGCCACAGCCTGGGCAGGAGGGGGGCATGCTGCCGCCTTTGCAGGGCTCCTCCCCCCCTGCACCATGCTGGCTCCTCCGTGGCTGGGGCTCGCTGCTGCCTCAAGCGGGACGCTCTGGCTCTCCAGTGCCTCGGGAAGGCGGCTCCTCCCTGCCAACCTGCTGCAGCAGCCCAAGCCTGGCAAAGCCAGTGAGTGGACTCAGGGCAGGAGCCACCTGGGTGGGGTGGGGAGGGCTCATGGGGGGGGCTGTGCATGCTCCAGGGGAGTTGAGGGGTGGGGAAGGGGAACCTGGTCTACGGAGCAGCCTCCGGGCATGGCTGGTCCCTGGGCAGGCAGGCCCCTGGGGTCTATAAAGGCTCATTGGGATTTGCCCCTCAATGAACCGATGTGCAAGGGGAAGGGGGGGCGCAAGATGGAAGTTTCTCCTAGGGTGCAAAATATCCTTGCACCGGCCCTGCCCCAGGTTAAGAACTAATGCACTAAACTGGTAAGTTCTGCATTTTAATTTAATTTTAAATGAAGCTTCTTAAACATTTTAAAAAACTTGTTTACTTTACATACAACAATAGTTTATAGACTTTTAGAGAGAGACCTTCTAAAAATGTTTAAATGTATTACTGGCACTCAAAACCTTAAATTAGAGTGAATAAATGAAGACTCAGCACATCACTTCTAAAAGGTTGCTGACCTCTGTTCCACTGTTAATAGTCAAAATTGTAACTTTTGACAATGGCTACCACTGCTTTGACTTGCACTGTGTAATAAGATGATATATTTGGAATCGTGTGTGTATAGGTATCATATTATCTTAATTGTAAAACAGTTGAAGTTGATGATTAAAATAACCCCACGGTGTTGAGGCCACTAATTTGTAGGATTGTATATGTAACCATGACATGTTCTGAGATCTCATGGTTATTACTGAATTTTGGGTTCAACCTCAGTGGATCCCAAAATTAGCTTTAATTAATAAGACCTCCTGTACTGGGAGGGAGAGTTTTACGATCATGTCGAACAAAAGGTATTTCTGCTGCTGCCCCCACTGCCCCTTTCAGGGATTGACTGAGATCAGCTTTAAATCTTCAGGGCTTTGTTAGAGCACTTCAGGTTGGAGTTGGTCAGCACACTCCCTAGCCATGCCTCCTGTAGATGAATGTTGCCCACTTTCTGGGCTGTGCTTGGCCTCTGAGGGCCCACTTCCCTTATTATTACTTGGGTTGTGGCTACTTTGCATCATCATATGCCATTCCTTTGTAAACTATTCTCCATTGGGGACATTTTGTAAAATTATACTGGGGTGAATCTGGCCTAGAATGCTTCCAGATCTCCAAATTTTTGAATAAAATTTGATTTGCTTTATTTTTGCAGTTCTTTCTTCTGGGCATTTTGTCTTGTGTACCATTTTGGTTACATGACAGTCATACATTCCTGTTTCTGAATTATTTAAAAAACAATACAAGATATGTAATGCATTTAATAATGCTACAACTCCTGAATAATTACTGTACTGTGCAGTTCTTACCTAACATTTTTTCAAGAGCCAAAGAACCCACACATCAAAATGAAGAAGCCTTTGAATTAGACATGTTACACAGAAATAAATCATATGATGTGCTACATTACAACCTCAAGCTAATGTTGCATAAGCACTTCCTGGCCATTTGGTAAAGATTCTGGTGGGTAGTCACATCTGATCACATCAAAGATGAGTCCTAAATAGACCCATTTTTAGCAATGTGCAGAAAAAGTCACATGTAGCAGCTAGTCTGGTCTGACTGATGGCTGTGTCCCAAACAAAATAATAGAACAGGACTTTGGATGGTCAGGAGGTCCTGTTATTACCTTACTAATCCAGTGGAAAAGTTTATAGATTGCTGGATTTTGTCTACCATGGATCTCAAAATGGTGAAGTTCATGGTTGGCAAAGCGCTATGGTTGCAGTTCTTGATCAGGATTGGACTCACCTGGCTGGAGCAATAAAATGGCTACAAGCTACTCAGAACCTTTTACCTGAATCTACATTGTACAAAGCCCTTTTTTGAGTTAGTTGTACTGCTGACTCGACTTGGCTGCAGTTGCCTCTCTGGCTACCTATATTCTTGTTTTTTGTACAGTAGTTCTCATTTGGACAGCTGCTGTGTCCACAAAGGTACATTTTATTATCATGTTTGGCTTTGACTAATTATACACAGCCAGTTGTTTGCTGTGAGTCTAGGTGGATAGCTGTGTTACATCCTTTATAAGGAAAAAAAATGTTAGAAGAACTTTTACATGAATGTTCCAACATCCAAAGGTGTATGGTGGAGTTCTTATCTGGTCTGTAAAGCAATTTGACAGGCTGCATGATGATTGGCACTTTAAAAGGGAAGACTCGATCTGTTGTATAGATCACTGCATGCCTGCTTCCTACCTGTGATGGAGCTCAAGTATTTGATGCGGGGGAGGGGGGGGGGGAGGTAGCATGTCAGTGTTCGGAAGGGATAAAGCGTTGGCTGAAAAAGTATGGCTGCTCTATGTAGTGGAGATAACGTGTTCCAACACGGCATCCAGTCATTTGGAGAGGTCATCTGTACTTGGACATTGGTGTATCTGCATGGTTGGGGTGTAGTTAATTTTGATGTGATGAGGGCTTCCCATGTATATGCAGTTTTTCCTTGTGTTTTAATAAAAGTGTTTCTCTTCCTCTAAATTATGGATCTGCCTCTAGTTTGTGCATGATTGCAAATATTGATAAATTTATTGAGCAAATGAAGGTCCTTCAAATGTATATTAGAAAATTGTGGGCTTTCCCTTTTCTTGCCTAGTTAAGAATGCAGATATCTTCCTCTTCCACTTTGTCATCTACTTCAGACCTTGATGATTACTTCAAATAGTTGGCATATGTATTAATATGCAAAATACTTTATAGTAATCAATCTCTTTCCCATCAAATTATAGTGTTTATCACTGCATTACATAACAATATATGTTTTAAGAGCAAGTATTTTGGGAACCTTGAGAGACCAGAAGACCATGTGACCTGAATATTTTTTTCTAAAGCATCCAACCATCTTGGAGCTATGCACAATTCAAACAGTTATTAAAATGTAAGTGTGACTTTTTAGCCCCCCAAAACTAGTCACTTTAACAGGCTGTCCAAAAACTTCTTGTTAACACCCATTTAAATCTGATGCCTAATAGACAATTGTGAGAGAGGATGTGACTGTAAAGTCTTAGTGCTGTGTCCCTTCAGTTAATTTATGAGGATTCATAGTATATGGCTGAGACCTCCACGTCTTCCAGTAAAACAAGGAAAAGCAGACTTATTTTTTCTGATTGTCTTTTATTTTAAAAATATTAATTTTTAAATGATGCATAAACAACAAAACATTCAGGCCTCTCTTAGAAGTGAGAGACATCTGTTCAGGTTATCTTAGACAAATGTGACCTCCAAGCCTTCCCTACATCCTTGACCTTGTTGAGAGAGGCACCACTGACCAGGTCAGATTGACTCCTGCTTTGGACATTGTTCATCCTCTTTGGCTACTGCACTGGCCATTACTTTCTCCTTCACTTGGTCTAGTACTGAGAACCCAAAACCTGTAGCTATTCTTTCAGTCACAGTTTGTTGCCCAGCAGCCAATTTTAGCTCACTTTCTTTTACAAGTTTTAAATTTGGAATGTTGAACAGCTCCTACTTTAATTTATACACTAGAAAACTGGCTAGAAGGGCAACTTTCTGCATCTTGGCACTTTATGAAGAGGAGCAGTTTAAAAACTAACCTCTTTTTCCTCCTCAGTTTCCCCCTCTAACTGCCTTTCTTTACCCTCATCTCCTCCAGGTGCCTTGTTGTATTTTACAAATTGTAGTTTGAAGGAACAGGAAAAATGTATTTCATTAGCGTCATCCATGCCCTGAAGCCATATTTCCATAGGTTATTCGATGAAAATATTAAATATGACATGGCAAATTATCCATTTTTGGAAACAGTGTTTTTGAGAGTTTAAATATGTCTGTTCCTTCAGTATTACTTTACCCATCTTTGTATCCAGAAAGATACAAACAGCCAAGTAATGTGGCTCCCATAGGTCAAACAGGAAGTGCCTCCCCCAGAAACAGCAAATTGGAGGGGGATCTCAAACAGTTGTTCAGTTTAACTATTTTTGTGCTTGTCCATCAAAGATAACGAGACGAGGGGCATAGAGACTTATTTTACTTCTGTGCCTACTGTGCACCATTGAGAGTTGGCGCATGGCATTGGAATCATCAGGAACTCTCAAGCAGATAATCTGAATGTATTTTTGGGCTGCCTGTGTCCTCAGACCGTCGAGCTCTAGGACTGATTTTCCCTGTCAGACCCCTGCATGCTATTATTTTGAATCCCTGAAAACTAAGATTCTATAAGGGACCAGGGCATGAACAGTCTGGTGTAGCAGTCACGGCTGGGCTGGTTTTACTGGTCAAGGATGGTCCTAGGTGGTAGTCAGCATGTAGGGATCAATAGGCAAAAGCCAGGATCAGAGTCAAGATGGGGTTAGAGATTGGAGTTCTGTAAACAAGGTGAGGCCTGGAGTTGCAGCAAGCCATAAGTCAGCATGGTTGCCCAGACAACTTCATAGAATCATAGACTTTAAGGTCAGAAGGGACCATTATGATCATCTAGTCTGATCTCCTGCACAACGCAGGCCACAGAATCTCACCCACCCACTCCTGTATCAAACCTGTGTGTGAGCCATTGAAGACCTCAAGTCATGGTTTAAAGACTTCAAGATGCAGAGAATCTTCCATTAAATGACCCATGCCCCACACTGCAGAGGAAGGCGACCCCCCCCCCGGCCTCTGCCAATCTGCCCTGGAGGAAAATTCCTTCCCAAACCCAAATACAGTGATCAGCTAAACCCTGAGCATGTAGGCAAGATCACCAGCCAGGTGCCCAGGAAAGAATTATCTGTAATAACTCAGATCCCACTCCATCTAACATCCCATCACAGGCCATTGGGCATGTTTACCGCTAATAGTCAAAGATCAATTAATTGCCAAAATTAGACCATTATACCATCCTCTCCTTAAATTTATCAAGCTTAGTCTTGAAGCCAGCTATGTCTTTTGTCCCCACTACTCCCCTTGGAAGGCTGTTCCAGAACATCACTCCTCTGATGTTAGAAACCTTTGTCTAATTTCAAATCTAAACTTCCTGATGGTCAGTTTATATCCATTAGCTTTTTTCATGGCCATATCGCATTGGAGGCTCATAGTCATCCTGTGATCAACCAATACTCCGAGGTCCTTCTCCTTCAGTGTTACTTCCAACTGATGCATCCCCAACTTATAACAATCATTCTTATTAATCCCTAAATGCATGACCTTATACTTTTTACTATTAAATTTCATCCTACTTCTATTAATCCAGTTTACAAGGTCATCCAGATCTTCCTGTATGATATTCTGGTCCTTTTCTATATTGGCAATACCTCCCAGCTTTGCGTCATCCGCAAACTTTATTAGCGCATTCCCACTTTTTGTGCCATGGTCAGTAATAAAAAGATTAAATAAGATTGGTTCCAAAACCGATCCCTGAGGAACTCCCACTAGTAATCTCCCTCCAGCCTGACAGTTCACCTTTCAGTGTGACCTGTTGTAGTCTTCCTTTTAACCAGTTCCTTATCCACCTTTCAGTTTTCATATTGATCACCATATTTTCCAATTTAGCTAATAATTCCCCATGTGGAACCATATCAAATGCCTTACTGAAATTGAGGTAAATTAGATCCACTGTGTTTCCTTTTGTCTAACAAATCTGTTACTTTTTCAAAGGAGGAGATCAGGTTGGTTTGGCACGATCTACCTTTTGTAAAACCATGTTGTATTTTGTTCCAATTACCATTGACCTCAATGTCCTTGACTACTTTTTCCTTCAAGTTTTTTTCCAAGACCTTTCATGCTACAGATGTCAAACTAACAGGCCTGTAGTTGCTCGGATCACATTTTTTCCCTTTCTTAAAGATAGGAACTATGTTAGGAATTCTCCAGTCATACGGTACAACCCCTGAGTTTACAGATTCATTAAAAATTCTTGCTAATGGGCTTGCAATTTCATGTGCCAGTTCCTTTAATATTCTTGGATGCAGATTATCTGGGCCCCCCGATTTAGTCCTATTAAGCTATTCGAGTTTGGCTTCTACCTCGGATGTGGTAATATCTACCTCCATATCCTCATTCCCATTTGTCATCCTACCATTATCCTTAAACTCCTCATTAGCCTCATTAAAGACTGAGGCAAAGTATTTGTTTAGATATTGGGCCATGCCTAGATTATCCTTAACCTCCACTCCATCCTCCATGTTTAGCAGTCCCACTTCTTCTTTCTTGGTTTTCTTCTTATTTATATGGCTATAGAACCTTTTACTATTGGTTTTAATTCCCTTTGCAAGGTCCAACTCTGCGTAGCTTTTGGCCTTTCTCACTTTATCCCTACATGTTCTGACTTCAATAAGGTAGCTTTCCTTGGTGATCACTCCCATCTTCCACGCCTTGTAGGCTTTCTGCTCTCTTCTCTGAGATGCTTGCTCATCCAGTTTGGTCTACAACTCCTGCCTATGAATTTTTTCCCCTTTCTTGGGATGCAGGCTTCTGATAGTTTCTGCAACTTTGACATGAAGTAATTCCAGGCTTCCTCCACCTTTAGATCCCCAAGTTCTTCAGTCCAATCCACTTCCCTAACTAATTTCCTTAATTTTTTAAAGTTAACCCTTTTGAAATCTCATGATCGCTTGAACCAGGGTTGTCCTCTACAACCATTTCTTCTATGAGATCCTCAGTACTGTGACAAAGCTTTGCCCTTGTCTCCGTGGGTCCTGCGTTTCATGACGAATTTCTCTAGCCTCAGAGGCTCACTGTGACCCTCCACTTAACCATTCTCTCTCTAGAGACAAGGGTCACAGTCTACTGAGCCATTTTCATCATAAGCCAGCAAGGGAGGTGAGGAGAATCTATCCTCCCTTGTACAGTCTCTGTTTTCTCCCAGTCTCAGTGATTAATCACGGGGGCAAAGGGGAGGAGCCCGGGCCCACACTCTACTCTGGGCTCCAGCCCAGGGACCGTAATAGTATCAGCTATGGTAGCTGACCTTTTTAGGAACAGGACAGTACAATTCCCTGGGCTACTTCCCCACAGCAGCCCTCACTTCCTCAAGCTCCACTTTACCTTTACCTCAGGGCCTCCTTCCTTGTGTCTAATACAGTGTGTACAGCTCAGTCTCTCCAACAGCGCAACTTCTCACAGCTCCTAACATCTGCACCCACCTGACTAACTGGGAGGCTTTTAACTAGTTTCAGCCAGCCCCTGATTGGCTTCAGGTGTCTCTATCAACCTAGCATCCTCCCTGCCTTCTGGAAAGCTCTTAATTGGCCCTAGGTATCTTAATTGACCTGGAGCAGCTGCCATTTACTTATCCTGGTACCAGGGATTTGTTTAACTTGGGGCTAATATATCTATCTCTCACTACTTTTCTATAGCCATCTGGTCTTGCCCCATCACACTACTCACCAAAACCAAATCTAAAATGGCATCCCCTCTTGTTGGTTCAGCAACTACTTGGTGAAGGAATCCATCAGCTGTCGCATCTAGGAAAATCTGAGCCCTATTACTATTACTAGCACATGTCCTCCAGTCTATATCTGGGAAGTTAAAGTCTCCTATGATCACACAATTCCCATTAATATTTACTTCATTAAAAACATAAAAAAGGTCTCTATCCATATCCAAATCAGATCCCGGTGGTCTATAGTACACCCCAAGAACTATCTCAGAGGAAGCTCTAGTAGCTTTCTTCCCCAATGTGATTTTTGCCCAGACAGACTCTCTTATCTATTCCATCCCTTCTTGTTTCTTTACAGTCTACCTCATCAGTGAAATACAATGCTACTCCACCACCGTTTGCCTTTATTTTTGTCTTTCCTAAACAGCACATAGCCTTCAATACCTGTACTCCAGTCATGACTACTATTCCACCATGTTTCTGTTATCCCTATAATACCTGGTTTCACTTCCTGCACGAGTAACTCTAGCTCCTCCATTTTGTTCCCTCGGTTCCTTGCATTGGTGTACAAACATCTTAATTCTTGCTGTTTGGCTTTGCTCACATTCTTTACCCGATTAGGCTCAGACATTTGTCGTGGAAAAATGACCACCACCCAGTTGAGTTGATCAGACAGCCTGAGGCTCCTTTATTGATTAATCAGAGAATACATGCATATGCATGGAGAGACGACAGGTCCTCTAGCAAGAGGTAAGTCGCTCTGCTCTACAGCAGTGATACCTGGGTTTATAAAGCCAAAAACCGCACATTACCATATGAACTTATACATCCGAGGATACCATATTTGGTTAATACAATGACATCTTTTAACCATCTGTTAAAAAACAACTACTATTAATATACCGGTTATGAGCTAATTTGCAAGCCTGCTCTTTGTTACTTCCCCTTTTTACGGGTTTTTGTAATTGTCAGGACTTTGACACCTGGTTTCCACCTACTTGCGGTTTCAGCAGCTGTGTTCTGAAGCAAATTTTGAGGAACTTGGGTCCAAAAATACCTATTGGTGTACCTTTGGTCAAATGATCATGAGTTATATTTTACGCCCACACAAGCAACTTAATAAACCATAATAAACTAAAAGCTGTTATAACTTAACAGATTTTCTGGTTCCCCTTTATCCAATTCTAGTTCCTCTTTTTGGGGCCTTGACCACATTTTTTTGCCTCAGCGTGCCCTTTGTACAGAAAAACAAGTTTAGCAGGAGTTAAAACTCTTGCTTCTAGCTAAGGGCCTACTCTTACTTTATTCTCAGAAAAAAGCCTGGGGCCTTGGGTAAGGTGGGGTCGGAGGGGTTTCCCTATCACATTCTACCACCAGTATGACCTATTAGAATGGTATCTACACCACCCTTCCTCCATATATCCGTTCTCCTCCCCACGGCTGTATCCTTTCTGACTTTTTCTTCCCTCTCAAAGTTAAAATCCGGCATGGAGATAACCTGGACATCTCCCAACCATCTCCCCCTAATTCCTAGTTTAAAGTTCTCTTAATCAGTTGTGCCAGCCTCCATCCTAGAGGTCTATTTCCCTCCCTACTCAGGTGAAGTCCATCCTGAGAGAACAGTCCTCTGTCCATGAATGCCTCCCAGTGGCCATACATCTCAAAGCCCTCCTTATAGCACCACTGCCTGAGCCATCTGTTGATCGTCATAATCTTGTCACACTTTTGTTGCCCTTCTCTAGGAACAGGCAGAATCCCACTGAAGATCACTTGAGCCTTGATTTCCTTAAACGTCTTCCCCAGCCTGGCATAGTCTCCCTTGATACGTTCCAGTGAGAATCCAGCTGTATCATTTGTTCCCACATGAAGGACAATCAGTGGATTCTTTCCCACTCCCGTTAGGATCCTCTTCAGCCTCAGGTCCACATCCCGTATCTTAGCAACCAGCAGACAGCACACCTTTCTGTTCTCTAGATTAGCTCTGGTTACAGGCCTGTCTGTTCTTCTCGGTAAGGAGTCCTCAATCACGTAGACCTGCCTTTTCCTAGTGATGGTGTGATTCTCTGGTTTACCTCTGTTCCCTCTAGCTGCCAGTCCTCTCGATTCCTATTCACCCTTGCTATCCTCCTGGGGCTCATATTTGGTGTTATCTCCATTGACTCTTCCCCTCTTCTTATAGGACTAGCTGCTCTTCTCTTCTTCCTTGCCCTCTCACTTTCAGCGACCACCTGCTGTGCCCCTTCTTCATTTTCCAACTCTGCAAACCTGTTCCTGAGCTTTATTTCTCCTTCACTAGCCCGCCTTTTCCTCTGCCTGGTTCTCTTAGTCACATGCTTCTACCGTCCACTTTCTTCACCCAGCAGTCTCCCCTCAGAGTTCTTTGGTCCTGCTTCCATCTGCAAGTCTGAGCTTTTCCATTCAGACTCCTCATGTCTTTGCTCCATTATCCGCTCGAACCCCCTTTAAACTCAGCTAGAGTTTCCACCTGCATCTCCAGTCCTTGGATCTTTTCTTCCATCAGCTCTATCAGGCAGCACTTCATGCAGATGAAACTTTTATCAGGTACCCCCTCCAGGACCATGTACATGACTGGATGTGGAAGCTGTGGCATCTTCATTGTGTCTTCCACTGCTTGGATCACTACAATTGCTGCCTCTGTGTCTGTCATAAGCTTCCCACCTATATCCTGTAAATCTGGGAAACACAAAGCAATCCAAAACACCACCAACCACAGCAAAACAGACACCCAGCAAGCACCAAGACACTGCTAGAACACCACACACTCCTTTCAGTAGTCTCTGTTCCTCTGCCTGCCTCTTAGTCTTCCCCCCAAACTCCCCGTGCAAATTCCCACTCAAACGCCCCCGTTTTCAGCTCTGTTTGCTGGCTTCTGTGCTGCTGAGTCACCCTCCAGGGTTAAATAGTAAGTACAGGCCAATAAGAAGGCCAGAGGATACTGTCGCTTTGCGCCATTTGGTGGTGTCGCTCTGCACCATTTGGTACTGCACCTAATCCTCACAGTATTTCTGGAATGTGGCCTCCCAGGGGTGATGTGGAAATGCCAGTTGCCCCAGGCTCCATAGACCTGACTTTTGCTCTAATCATTTGATTGCAGAAGCTGGGGCTTTAAGAAAAAAAGCTAAATATTGTGAGAATTGTGATAAAATTGCTCAGTTGGCAACACTGGGACAGACAGCAGTCAGAGGCAGATTTAATAGTTGTCAAAGCAAATAAGGTTCCATTTTTAGCTGGAGAAACAACTCAGTACCAGACTGACTGTTCAGCTTCTTTGTTTCTTCATCCTATCTGAGCTCCACTTCCTGCCTCTCCTTCCAGCTACACTCCTCCTTTCTTTCAGTATCACATTCATGCGTAGGAAGCTCTCATTGGGCATCTCTTCTCCTAGTTCTCGGTGAAACTAGAGCAGTGGTTTCTTTCAGGTGCGGATCAGCAGCTCCTTCTCCCCACTCCCCCAGATGTGTGTTGGGAGGAGAATCTAAATTATCTTGGGGAAATGCAGGACCTGGAGAGCAATCTGCACTCCCTCTGCATTGAGAAAGGAGATGATGAGTTCTAGCTTGGGGAAAAGTGTTGTAGCTTTATATCTGCACCTGTCCAGTTTGCCTCTTCAGCTGCGACAGTTCTGTTCCCCTGGTCTACATGGCTATAGCCTGCTTCTTCAATCTCTCCAGTCTCTCCCCCCCGCCATCCTTGCTGGGACCCTACCATTGCCCTTCATTCCTCTTTCATTTGCCCACCTCGCCCTTATCCTACATTTATCCCTGAGAGCAGGCCACCTTGTCAGCTCTTGCCTCCATTAGCATTCCGTATCCTTGCTATAATGTCCCATCTATCACTGAAACCATCACAGGAAAGAAAAGGTCACCCACAAAGGACAAATGGCTTTCACTTACTGCTTTTCCTGTAACAAACAAACAAACAACGAAATAGTGGAAACCACTGGACAATCAAACATCTGCCCCCTCCACTAGGCCCTGTCCATGGAACCAGCCAATAAGTGATTACTATAGTCAGAATGACAGCAACAGCAGCAGCAATAGAAAAAATGTCAGGCTGTATGTCCAGCTGCAGACTATGAAGTCAAAATAGGCTGCCACCAAGCTGAATGGGCCATTTGTGTTTATGATATCAGCTAGGGGTATTGTTACCCAGCTCCAACCTAGAAACACCAGTCTAAATGGTGGGAATACTGGAGAGCAACCAATGAGATAGAGCAAGATCCTGGGTACTCTGAGGAAAGAGGCCTAAATCTTATGGCAGGGCGTCTAGATTCTGCAGCATTACAATACAACAGACTAGATAATATGCAGTGGTTTCAACTACATTTAAAATTGAAGTTCTGTTGAATTTAATAGAGTAAATTTCTGTTATTATTACAGTAGTGCCTTACATTAGGGTAGCAATTGAGATGCTCAGTCAAGGATCAGGTCCCTGATGTGCTAGGTGCTGTACAAACCCCTAATCAAAATACATTCTCTGTCCCAAAGAATTTACAGTCTAGGCTACAGCAGAACACAACGGGTAAATGAAACACATGGAGATGGGGAGAGGTGAAGGACAAGATAACAGTAAAGCAAGCATATTTGCTAGTAAAATGAACCTTAGTTAAAATTGTCATGTAGGCACAGTCGTAGTACATGCAATTCTAATGATTAATCTGTTAATTAAAAAAAAGTAGTTAAGATTGTTTTTGAAATGTTTTCTCTTCTGTGTTTTGCTGTTTAATTTAAAAATCTTTTATGCAATGCTTCCAGTTTTAGTAATAACATTTCTGTCCTAGAATACTGAGTGAAATTTTCAGAAGTTTTTTCTTGGAGTTTTTAAATTGGTCATTAGAGTTGGAGTTTGGGAAAGACATAATTATAGGTGATACCTTCCACTAAACTAGCTTGTGCTACAGATAAGCTCAGCAGCTGTTGGTTCGTCATCAGGCTGCACAGCAAATGAGTTCATTGTTCATTAAGGAGAATATTAAAAAATTTCAGTTTAGGCATTTTTTTAATGTACATGGTGTTTTTGTAAAATGCAAAACTAGTGCTCACATAATAAAAGTGTGGCTTAATTCACTACATACTATGTTAAATGACTCCAGTGGTTCTCAGACTTTTGTGCTGGTGACCCCTTTCACATAGCAAGCCTCTGAGTGCGACCCCCCCTTATAAATTAAAAACACGTTTTTATATACTTAACACCTTTAGAAATGCTGGAGGCAAAGCAGAATTTGAGGTGGAGATTGACAGCTCGCGACCTCCCCCCATATAATAACTTCGAGACCCTCTGAGGGGTCTCAACTCCCAGTTTGAGAACCCCTGAACTACTCATTTTGCAAGTCATGGTTTTGACCTCTCCATATTGCTTCATAAACCTAGCACTTTCTGTTACTGTTTCCACCTTCACCAGTTGTGAAGATAAGACAGTAGTGTAAAGGCTGAATCTGTAGCCATTCAGGCAGAGACAGTGACACTAAACTTTCTTCATTCATCCAAGTATTTTGTTAGTTCCGAAACCTAATTTGGGCACCAGTTCAGCAAGGGATTTAAGCGCATACCTAATTTCAAGTATATGAATACTCCCACTGACTTCATTGAGACTACTTGCATGCTTAAATTTAGATATGTGTTTAAATCCTTTGCTTAAACAGCACCTTGGATCACTGAATGCTAGTGCTGGCTGCTTCGCTGTTGAAAAACAAACCACATCCAGAATTTTTTTGCCAAGTTCTGTGTACATCCTGGAATTCTGTTAAATTTAAAGTGATGCCAAAATTATGTGAATGCATGTCCTTGCATTAGTGAGAGCAGTTAACAAGTGGTGTCTGACTCTGATGACCCAATTTAGGTAATTTCATTGGGCTGTTTAATATCTCCCTGTGATAGGGTGACCAGACAGCAACTGTGAAAAATCGAGATGGGGGTGGGGTGTAATAGAAGCCTATATAAGAACAAGACTAAAAAATCGGGACTGTCCCTATAAAATTGGGGCATCTGGTGACCCTACCCTGTGAATTCAAGTAAATGCTATTATTATTGTATTGAGGTAGTGATTAGGAGCTCCACTTGTGAATCGGCTCCTATTAAGCTCTAGGTACTGTGCAGAGATTAAAAAAAATAAATAAAAGGTGTCTGCCTTGAAGAGCTTAGATCAAAATATAAGACAACAAGTGAATGCAACAAGAAGACGGGGAGCATAAGGGAACAATGATATTCACTCCCGGTCCTAAACTTTTATGCAGTGTCCCTGTGCACTGTGAAATATGTACATTGAACTCTTTAAGCAGGCAACACTTCACTGATAGGATCCTTGAGAATGGTGAGCTCTGTAAAAATATAAGGTGTTATACTTTTGAATGGCTAATTGCTCTCTTTTAGCAATAAAATAGTTTTAAAATTATTAAATGGCACATCAAACTGTAACAATTTACGTATAATAGCATGTATCTGCTGAAAAGGAAAAAGTTATTTGAAGTTCTCAAAATTTGTATTTTATCTATTCCTTAATTAGTATCTTGTAATTTTTATATAACATTTTTTTATATTAATAGGACTGTTACATACAAAATATACTCAATATTTCAAACAAATTGAAGAAAATTAAGAAATTAAATTACACAATATTGGTAAACCAGCGATTTCGAAATTGTGGTTGATATTTCATAACTAACTTTTTCTTTTCAACTTAACAATAATTGTAACTTTGACAGAAATGAGACTTATCTTGACAATGGTCCCTTCTGGAAGAACTGAACTTGACAAGTCGAGTCTTCTATTTTTTCTACTGCTGTATGCTATATTCAGATTTTTCTGTAAAAGCAGATGTACAACCTACTAAGATATGCATGTTGTAATAGAAAGTGCACGAAAGTATTGGTTTATTTATTGATAGTCTACAAATAAATTACACACTTGCTTTTAAAAATAAAACTCCAACTCTATCATGAATAGAATAAGTTTGTATAAATAAATGAATTAAATACAAGATTTGACACATCCATTCACTACTCGAGAATGGTGCCATACTCAATTCATGCAGAATTTGTTTTCAATTTAAAAAAAAAATGAAGAACATACAGATGCAAAATTGTTTTCCTGCAGGGAAAGACAGACTGAAACAATACAGAGTTAGGAAAAACGCCCGGTTTCTGACCTCCCTGCATAGCCCAAGCAGCCAGACTGGGAAGTTGCTCTGCAGCTGGGCTTGGAGGGAGAGGAATACTTCCTGCTCAAGTCATTCTGTGGCAGTGCAGCTGCGCTCTTGCCACTGCTCTAGTCTGGGGACTAGAGAAGCCTCTTTGATTTAAGTGCATATATTGGTACAGTTAAAGTTACAGTGAACTTGACCTTTTCATTACCTGATTATGGAATGCTTCTCTTAGCAACCCTAACTATAGTTTAATGCAAGGTTATTTTTGTGTTAACTTTTTAAAATCAGTAATACATCTGGATTGTGTGTGTGTGTATGCACGCATGCGTACATGTGCCTCTCTCTGTATTCCTCCCCCCCATATTTGGATTTTTAAAGTCAAGATCTTTTAGACAAGACTACTGTGAATGAGGGTCAGTTGTTTTACTTAAGTCATGGCAGCATGCTGACTCCTGTTGGTGTGACCACATAGTTTTATAAGTTTAAAAACTGTCAGCTTAAACTTAAATCCCAGCTTTTGTTGGTCTCATAAAATTATTTAAATATAGCTTTTTCATAACAAATTTCCTTTTTTCAAATGGTCTCTAAGGAAAGAAAGATGTGTTGTTTGCCTGAGAGAGGCTGTTTCTTCACCTGGAAAAAACTTGTTAACTAACCCAGAGGTAAAAGTTTGTTTTCACACAAGTTAGCATCTTGAGTCAATCTTCTAACTCATGTGACTGCTACAGACTGTCTTGTTTTCACTAACATTTTATCTCTGGGTTAGTTAACTCAAGTAAAAACACAGCTTTTTTCCAAGTGAAAACAAGGCCAAAGTGGTTTGAATTCTTTGGGCCAGTTGTATCAAGGACAAATACAGTCCTCTGTGAAAGGTGAAGCTAAAATAAACCGGAACTAGAGCGTTTCTCCCTCATTCTGTTGGATGGGAAGGGTTTACCGTTCACCTCAGGAATAGCTTGTGTAGGCCACCTAGAAAGTCATGGATTGTTTGCAATCTGCATAAATTCCAGGAGATCAATGGGAGGCCAGGGCTATCCACACAGTTGCTTCCTCAGTCCCTGTCAGCATTCTTCATTATACTTCCACTGGCCACATCTGCTCCCAGAATCCTAATCTTAAACCAGGAGAGGGAGGGGTTCTTGGTTGTAACGGGTTTAGCAGAAAAGCCCCTTGCACACAGCTCCAGACAAATTTCCTTGCAAACTCTGTTGTGTTGGAGGCAGGGATAATGTGCTCTCACAAGCAATGCCACTGGTCTGCATACTCTCCATACACTCCTTCCATGTGGATCTAACATAGCTGGATGGAGGGTAGTGCTGCAAAGGCAGCTGAACCCCATTTCAGCATGGGAAGGATTACTCTGCAAGTCTAGGGTCCCTGATTTTCAGACCTCCAACTGACCAGGAAAGCCAAGTTACATTGACATTCAGTTGCATGGCTAGCTTTATTCTTCCCTCTTCAGTTGTTGTTGAAAACCTGGATAAAAGCTTTTGGCTTTGAGTTCCTTAGGCTAGATAGCTGATGTTTACAGCCCAGCTGGTTTATTTTAAAACTGGCAGACCTCTGGAAGGTTTTTATTATTTCTTCTTTTGATTGGTGAAGTGGGGAATGTTATGGAGGCTTAACATAAATGGCATTCTACACACTTGTTTTCATTTTAACTTTTTCATACTGGTCTGTCTGCAGTGTGGAATTAGGATGGACTAAGAGAATTCGAATCACTATCTGACTGCTTTCTCCTGCTGCCAACATTGGCTTTTTCCCATTAAAACATCTATCTTCCTGAAAGTGAGGTGTTTTAAAAAGGGCATTATCCTGAAGGCTTTCAGCAACTTGTTTGCTGCTGATCAGCTTAAGAGTGTACTTCTGGTCTGGATGCCAGTGGGCATCCTGAGCTTGTGCAAGAGAAATCACCTAAAGTAATCTTTCATATATAGTATTTCTAGTCAATAGGTCTTACCTTATTTCTAGGGCTCTCTTCACCATAGTGTAGGGGGCTAAATTCAGTAATTAAAATTTACATAAACTTATCTGCTTTTGCCTGCATTCTTCCTTTCCTAAATTCAGAACCTTTGCTTTCTCTCTCTCTCTTTGCCTCTGTTATTTGTTTTCTATTTTCAGTTATTTTGTGAAGGCCCAATGGCAAAGTGCTCTGAAAATGACTCAGTTCTCTCCCCTGGTTGGACATTCTATAGGCAAGGAATGCAGTAACAAACACTGCAAGAGATAAGCATCTGGATGAAGAGCAGCTAATGGAAGCTGAAGCCAAGTAAGCCATATGTGATGCTTGGTTTAACTTGAACCAATTGCTCTTCATTCAGATGTTGGTCTCTTGCAGTTTATCTGACACCTTTGTCAAATGGCATTGCCTGTATGTACTGAGCAGGAGATGTATCATCAATATATTTTTGGCACCGGAGCCTCTCAGATTTTCTAAGCAATCTCTTCTATGCATTGATGGTATTGCAGCAAACACAAGTGTGGTTTGGGCCTCTTCACAAGTGAGGGTAGGTGGACTGGAAGGTCAGAGTCTGGAGATATGGAATTTGTGACAGAAGGCAAACAAATGAATAAACACAATAAAGCTAAAAGCAACGTCTCCCTACATACCCTGCTATCCTGCCATTTTCTGGTCCAGTTCACTGAGAAGACTTCATAATTTTCAAAATAAATATTTCATTTTTCGTAATAACACCTTTGAAAGCTTGAAAATAAAATATTTTCTTTCCTAAATGTGTTAATTATGCGCTCGTACTGGTTTATAACTGAAGGACTGCTTAATACTGGGATGCAGAAGTTCAGGCTGCATATCTAGTGAATCAATTCATATCCTTAATTTTCCCAACTCTGCACAGCTCTGTCTGTGCTTCTGTTTCTGCTTCTGTTTATTATTCATCTCACTTTTCTCCACCAATAATGTCACTTCACCAGTCCTCTTTTCTCCTCTCCATCTTATATTTCTGCCTTCTACCATGTCTAAACCTTGTGCATTGAATAACCTTCTTTACCACAGTACACCAGGCTTCCAACTCTCCTTTAAAATCCTTAAAAACCATGTCTTCTACCTTTTAAATGATTATGTAAATATATTTCTCCACTCTCATTTTATTTAAAAACAGTTTTATAACTCTCCCCTAGATCTTCCTGAGTATTCTTACTAAACTCTGTGTATTTTTAGATTGTACGCATCTAATTACCTTGACTTTGAGCCTTGTACAGCATGGAGCATGTCTGCACTTAGTAATACTGTCTTACAATTTATTATTTATTAACGTCCTCACTGTGAACAACAGTGGATTTATGGTGCTTGAAACCATAGTTTTGATTCTTTAAGAACTCATCCTGTGAAGTCTTTTTTTCCTCGCTAGTGATAGTTCAATAAAAAAGCCCTTTTTAATATACTTTAACAGAGTGCTTCAATTTGCTTTAATCAGTTGTACCAGGGTTTAGACAATGTCTGTATTCTGAATATGAAAGTTAGTGGGTAGTGTAGTTTGCCACCATGCATTTGTTTTCATCATGTTGCTCTTTCCAATAGTGACTGTTTTCCTTTTTATGTCTATCTGAAATGTTAAGGACAAGTTTGATTTTTGTTGTTGTTGGGCTTATAAGAAGTTAGCAGGGATTGTTATCAGCTGAAAGACTATTATAAAGAGTGTCAGTAAAGAACTTGACATCTTAGAAACTTTCAGTTGGGTGGTGCCTGTTATTTGCCAGATAGGTCATTTGTACCCAACACTTGCCTTCACTGGAACAGTGCTCATTTTCTTGTACTTGAGTGCTTGCACTCTCCCTTTTTTTTTTTTTTTTTTTTAAATAAAGTCCCTCAGTCCTCCTTTCCATTTCTTAAAGTACATCCTGGTGACTGTTTTCAAATTGTAATGTTTTGAGAAGATTAGATTGTACCTAAAAGATATAGTCCAATGCTTTAGTGCAACATAATTGGGGAAATACTAAACAACACTGACCTCATTTCCTTTAGAACAATGAAAATTAATAGTTTCACGTTTTATTAGGCTGATATTCCAGATGTAGTGTACATTTAATTAAGTGTAGTTTCCTTTTGGTTATGGTATGTGTATCTGTTTTTTGTCGCAAATTCTTTCTAGTTTTACAGTTTTCCACATGTTTTCTTTCACCATTTATGATTTTTTCAAAGAAGAGCTATAAGGATTTAAATCACTTTAGCATGCAGCAAAACAGTTCCCATTCAAACAATAAACGCCATTTTAAAAAGCCTTTAGATCTTCTGTCACTTCATAAATATAAATGTATAAAAACATTATGCAGTTGTAGTGCCCACCTGCTAATTAAATGCAGATTTCCTCAAACTTGTTTTAAAATCTGCTTATTTGTTTCAACTCTGTCTCTGTTCAGAATACATATGGTCCTTGTGAAACTAATTATGCTTATGGAGCAGCTGTTAAATTTAGTGCAACTAATTTTGTCCAATATTTTACATTTTAATTGATTACCTGTGAAGAAATTAGCAAATTAACACTTATTGTGCAGTAACTGAATGGGCTTTTATGGATACTTTCGGTTTTTACAATTGGACTAAGTGTTGATGGAATAAAGACATTTCTTAGGATTTTAGATAGGAAAGTTATTGGTGACCCTTGATTATCTGGTGTGAGAATGTAGGGATATTGAGTGATGCTAAGCATCTGTGTATTCTGTAATGTAGACATGAAAAGCAGATTGGAAAGTAATAGCTTTTTCACAGAATTTTGGTAACATATGGGCTTATCTGGATCTAAGCACTCTTTGAAGATCTTTGAACTTGACTAAATGACTTAACCTTTGGCATAGTGGGTGGGTGTTGGGTGGTTATGGTTTTTCGGGGGGTGGGAGGGGGAGGTTGGCAGTCTACACTCAATCTTGACTTCCCCTTCCACCCTTGCCACCCATAGTTTTTGTAATTTTTAACATTTTGGTATTTTACCTTAATATTAATAAATGGCAGCTTTTAATTTTTGTTACAATACACAAAATAGCATTATTAAAAAGTGGCTTTATTGTTCAAATGATAAGCAATTTTTATTTGATTTCAGAAAATTAAGCAATAACAATGTGTTTAAAATATTTTGGAAAACTTCATCTTCAGTAATGGTTATATATAGATTTTCTTTTTTTCTTGGCTCAGATGGCTTCTTAAAGCTATAAAACCTGTTCCTATGTGAAAAAAAGGATGCGTTTCATAAATTTACATTTTTATTTAAGTTAACTTCAGTAACGTAGGTCATTAAATAGAATGTGATTAAAATATAGGTGTGCCTTACTAGGCTGCAGATGGGAATATATGGGTTTTTTAAATACAATAATTAGCACAACTCGTCTAATGATTTTAGTGGATTTTAATTTTCATGCCTTCTTAAACTTCTAAACCTCAGCATACCACTCTGAAGACCATATCAAAGAGTTAAATTTAATAAGGGGCATTGAGAAAGAAACAATAGATTCTTACTGAGAGGTGTCAGTTCAGGACCAGTGCACTTGTACTCCTCCTCCATGGTCCCTGGAAGCCGCTCACTCTAGACAACATGCTCTTCAGCAGTCACCTCTTTTTTGGGTAGAGACCTGCATCTCTCTCTCCCTCCTGATGATGGGATTTCCAGGCTGCACAGTTCCCTGCATACACTGTGCTATTCCCTGCAAACCAAACCACCTACACAGGCCAGCATCTGCACTTTGCTTTCTCTCCAGAGGCTGTAAAGAGTTTAATTGCCAGAATTAAAAGATACCATGCAGCTTTTTATAAGCAAGTACATTTATTCATGAGGTAGGGTGACTATATTTCCCTATGTTGAATACAGGATACCTGGTAAAATTGCTTATATTCAAATGAGTTCAACAGCAATCAATCAGAGCTATGCAGTAGCCCCGCCTCAACATGCTATAAAAAAACTCCAGGGTCCAAAGGGGAAGGGGAGTTTGGGGGTCGGGGCCCGGGGGCCTCGGCCATAGATGTAGTATGACTTCTATGTTGGGAGCAGAGGCCAGTGGGGCTCAAGCTAGCTCCACATGGCAGGTCTGGGAAGGTAGTGCCCCCTCCACCCCCCGATTCATGTCAGCAGGCCACCCAGCCTCTCTTGGTTGTGGCCCGGGAGGGGGAGGAGAAGGGGGAGGGGAAGGTGCAACCAAATATTATAACTCAGAGGTGGGGAACTCAGCTCAAAAAGTTTGAAAACAGCTCAGGGTGCGGGCAGCGGGCTAGCTAGGGGCTGTATGAGGGCAGCGGGGTAGTTCAGGGTGCAGTAGCTAGGGGCTGTGTGTGGGTGGGGGGTAACATAGGGTGTGGGCAGGGGGTAGCTAAGGGTTATGTGCAGGCAGGGGGGTAGCTCAGTGCAGGGAAGAGGTAGCTAGAGGCTCTCTACCAGGAGGGCTCCCTTGCGGTCCCTGTTCCCTGAGGGCTCTGCCAGCCATGGAGATGGGCCCCTGACCCCTGCGGCTCTTACCAGCTGCATGAGAAAAGGGGGCTGGGAGTTGAGAAGCAGCTTCAACCCCCTGCACCAGTAGCAGTAAGAGAGGAGGGAACACCACTAGCCAGGGTAGCAGCTGCCCTGCACTGCCCAGCTCTGGCTTCCTGTCTCCGAACTGGCTGGGGAGAGGAGGAGGTGTGTTGGGGGTGTGTGGAGCTGCTCCCTGGGACTGCTCTGCGCTTGCACTGCAGTTTAGGGATTGGACAACATCCCAGGTGTCCCCCAACTCTGCCCATGGGCTCACGGGGCTTCTGCCCCACAGGGAGCACTGAGTATCCAGGATTCAGCCCTACCACTCCTGGCTTTAGCCCTGGGGGGGCAATGCGGACTGGGGCTTCAGCCCCACGGCTCCCAGCTTCAGTGGGGGGAAGGGGAACACTGGGGATTGGCTTTTCAGCCCCACGGCAGGTGCCGAGGATCGGGGCACTTGGGCTTAGGCTCTGGGTTTCAGAATCAGCGCCCAGTGGCCCCCTGAAAGGGCTTGCGGACCCCTGTTGAGAACCCATGCTTTAGGTTAACATGGGGAGGGTGTCACACACCCCTTACCCCCACCAGGGCTTCCTCTTCTCCTACCTGACATTCCCTCTCCGCCTGACCTGAGGCTACCACATGCTCTTACTGACTAGCCACCACTTGCCCTCACTTACCTGCCAGCCACAAACAAGATGGGGCTGGGGCTGTGTTGATGGCTGACTGACCAGCAGGGGGAGTGGAAAATACGGGACTATTTGCCCATTTTTAAAAAAAAAAGTGGGCTTAAATACAGGATTGTCCCATTAAAAGCAGAATGGATGGTCACCCTATCTTGAAGTGAAAGCATTACAGAGAAAATACGTTAAAAACAATAATTGAACCTACACACGTGCTGAAAAGCTTACAAAAGGTCAGTGCAACTCCAGTCTTGGGCTCTGGTGGGTCAGTCCTTCAACATCCACAGTTGAGATTTCTCCATGGTTACAAGTTCATAACTGTCTCAGATTTAGAACCAGAACAACCGTGAATAGTTCAATCTTTCTCTTATACAGTTTGGGCCTTTGAACTTAGCGTTACGTAGCAAGTGATCAGCTGATGGCGACCCTCTTCTTAGGGCGTAGCGTGAAAAGACTGGATTTTTGCAAAACTGGAGGTGAAACATTTGCATACTCCACCCTCTCGATATTCCCCAGGAAAGCCACTTAACACTTTTACTTGTCCATTGTTGTCTGGCATGTTGTTCAGTATAGTTATTTGAACCCTCTGGTCTTTATATCTGTTACATTCTCTCTCCAGAGGCTATGAAAAATCCCGTCCCACAGTAATATATAAACTATTCTCTTAATACAGTGGGCCTCAAAGATACTTAAACTTAATTCAATAAGGTGTCTCAAGGATATTGGACAAAATTGCCATGTGTCTCTCACTTAGTATACTGTTGGATTCCAAAGCTTAATTTCATAGGATTTTGGACTTTTAACCAAAGTAGGAAACGAATCAACCATTTTTTAAAAACAATTCACTTTTTTTTTTTATAAAGTTATACTGGATATGTACAGTTCCCAAGAGGCTGAAGGCACTCCGTCTGGCACAGTAGCATACTATTACAGGAAGAACCAGTAAAGGCCTCCTATTTTTAGGTTGTCTAACACCTTCCATTGTAAGAGATTCTTGTAGCCTTTCTTTGGGAGGCTCTATCCCCTCTGTTGTTGCAGCAGGCCTTTGACATTTGGCAGGAACAAAGTCCTGGTGCTAGTGATATGTCCTTTTTTTGTCCCATGAAATGCCATCCAGATTTAATTGAGTTATGAACTATTTCTCTTACTTGCATTCCTTGGCTGAATTTTGGCAACATACCAAAATAACTGACCACAAACATTCTAAGGAGCTTCAGTCTGATGCTGCCCCTAAAGCAGTATCAGTACCACATACTATATTGGGATGTCTGGAAGCTGCCAGACAGCTGTAATTGTAGGGATTTTTTCGTAGTTGAGCTGAACCCCTGGCCACACTTTCCATCCCCCAACTCACCATATGTTCCTAATGAGTAGCCCATCCCCTCCTTTGAGATTTCAACCTTTTCGTAGTATCTAATGTAGCTAGTCCCGTAGCTCAAGTGGTAAAAGGCAATGCTGAAGGTTCAGACTTCAAATCCTGATGCTGATGTGTTATGGGGTGGGGATTATTACACTTACACACAGTAGATTTGTATTCTCCCCCCCCCCCCTTTTTTAATTAAAAAAAAGGAAATTACGTACCAAAAACTATGTTAAAAGAATTTTGTTTAGATTGCAAAGTCAAGCACTCAAAAATTAGGAAATACTAGATTTACTATTACCTATGCAACCTTAAATCTATTCCTTTGAAGGCATTGTGATAGTCTTTCTAACATAATCACAGGATATGAAGGCTATCTTTTCAAAAATTTAATTAAAATAATTTAGATGTATACTTTAAGGCATTATGTTTAGATGCAAGACTCCTCTTCTGAATGATTTTGTCATCAGAAGTTTGAACCCTGCATAAAGGCATAGAGGATTTACTGCTGAGTTATACTAGCAAGTGGGTTTAATGATCCTCAACCAGAATATGAGAGGTTGGAGTTTCCTTCAGGGATAGAGGAGATTATTTGGAGTCTGGGACATTGTAGTCTTTCAGGGAAAACCTTAGGAACAGCCAAATTTTAGGGGGAAAACTTAGTCTG
This sequence comes from Gopherus flavomarginatus, assembly GCF_025201925.1. Taxonomy (NCBI): domain Eukaryota; kingdom Metazoa; phylum Chordata; order Testudines; family Testudinidae; genus Gopherus; species Gopherus flavomarginatus. The sequence continues at coordinate 91,162,275 of NC_066624.1, forward strand.
AAGTATAAGAGGTAGGAATATTTACCAATAAAACCAAACCCCAGAAAGGGGTTAACTTTCATCTTTGAACAGAGCGTATGTTCGGAGTCATTTGTGAACGCTGCCTGTTTTTATTGGAACTTTAGATTGTACAAGTGTAACTTATTGAAATTTTATTTTATCCAAGATAATGGGGGTTTTTGTAATATTATAATGTTATTTGTAATTACCAGAAGTGATCAGGGTTTTGCTTCTGTTTTATCTGAAGGGTGATGCTATCAGCTGTATCTGTAAAACCCTTTCTGCCCATCAAATGCTGTTCTTTGTATGGAATCCAGTTCAAATACTGACCAAGTCAGGTGCTATTCAATCTGATGAAATGACATCAAGCGTGGTTGGTGCATATCATAGGCTGGGGAAGGCTGTGCCTCTCCAAACAGCCCAGCATAGCCCTGCCCAGACTCCTCCCAGATTCCCTTGCTGCTTGCCCTTCCTCCTTGGCCCCAACCCGGGTAGGCCAGCTGCTTCTCTTCAGGGAAATGTGCTAGGACTACGGTGGCCGCGGCAGGCCTGTGGCTGGGACTTGGGGTCGCTGGGGCCGCCCAGCGCTGGGGGGTGGGTGTCTGGGGGCACTGGGCCTGCCCTCCCGGTGCTTGGGGTCAGGGAGTTGGTGCATGCTGCCTGCCTGGTGCTTGGGATGGGGAAGGGGGCTCTGGGGTCTGATGAGAGGAGGGGGGCAGGATTGGCTGGGGGCTAGCCTCCCTGAGTTGGCGGGTCACCCGCCGTCCATGACATAAGGTGAACATCTTTAACCCATGATTCTTTGATTTTAAAACAATTCGCAATTAGATGAGCAGCAAATTAGTTGTTTGCTGAATAGAGCAAAACAAAAACATTTTTTTCCTGTCCAGGTAATAGAAATAATATCTCACATCTATGAGTATATAGATCAGCTGTCTCACAAGAAATGCTAATAGTTATCGCTGATGATAATGCTGATGTCCAGTAAAAAATGGTAGTTTTTGCCTCATGTGGCAGCTTAATATAACTAACTTTATAACTTTAAAAATGTACAGTTTTTTCCTATCTTCTTTAAATACTTTTCTATCGTTCCTTAACTTTCTAGTTTTCTAAGGGTTTTATATTGTGCCTGTCACCAGAGAGTCTGAACACCTTTCTCTTCCTTATTACATCTAGTTACTTCGATTTGACTTCATTTACATAACCATTCTCTCAATATATCAACTTTATCTCTGATCTTATTCTCATTAACTTTCCTATTTAAAGTGCTTTACCTTCTCCTGACTATTAATTCCTCTAAGGGATACTTTTTTCTTCCTTTATCCTTGGTTCCTTTTTCCTAACAGTGCACTTGGCCTCTCTTGCTTCTCCCTTTTCTAATCTTTTCACACCCTCATCCCATTCATCTTGTGGACAGTCCATTCTATCTTCTTAAGTCATGTCTACACTACAAAATTATGTCGACCTGAGTTATGTCGATATACAGCCAGAGTAGCCATTATATTGCTTGTGTGTGGGTGAACATGTGGCTGCTCATGTCGGTGCTGTGTGTATTCACCAGGAGTGTTTGTATCGATGCAGAATGTAGTGCACCGTGGGTGAGTATCTCACTGTGCAGCTCACCACCACCCAGCACAGGGTGTTTTGGGAAGTGTTTGCAGTGCCTGATGGGGCTGCAATGAGTTGCACAGAGATGACTGGGAGCATGGGATCAACGTCCAATAATGCAGTGTTCTTTGTCCCGTAATTTCATCTGCATCCCATAATATTTCAATTATTGTTTTCAAAAATCCACACAAACCCACATGTCCCTCCTTGCTGTCTGCCATAAGCATAGAGCATGCACAGCTCTGCACTATGAGCATTGCAAGCACATGGCACGTGATCCTGTAGTATTTGCAGACCTGTAAGAGGAGCCGCGGGGAACATGAGGATTCCTTGGTGGCTGGATTGCTGTGGGACATAGAAACAATTCAGGGTTGTTGGAGGCATTCATGGAGATGGTGATGTGCCAGTTCTGGGCCTGAGAAACAAGCACTGAGTGGTGGGATTGCATTGGCTTGCAGGTTTGGGATGATGAGCAGTGGCTGCAGACCTTTTGGACGTGCAAGGACACATTGCTGGATCTGTGTGCTGAACTCAACGCAGACTTCCGGCACAGGGACACCAAAATGAGAGCCACACTGACAGTTGCAAAGTGAGTTGCAGTTGCACTGTGGAAACTTGCAATGCCAGATTGCTACCTTTCAATTGGGAGTCAATTTGGAGTTGGGAAATCCACTATGGGGGTGGTGGGTGGGAGGTGTTGTCATGCGTAGTCCATACAAGTGTGCGGGACTATGCAGAGCTATGACTCTGTGCAATATGCAAGACATAATGGATAGTTTTGCAGCAATGGGGCTCCCAAACTGCAGTGGGGAGATAAATGGCATGCATATCCTTATTTTAGCACCAGATCATCCTACCACAGAGTATGTCAGCAGAAAGGGCTACTTTTCTATGGTAATGCAAGCGCTGGTGGATCACTGGGGATGCTTTACTGACATCAGTATGGGCTGGTCAGTGAAGGTGCATGACGTGAATCTTTAAGAACACAGGACTGTTGAGAAAGCTGCAAGCAGGGACTTTCTTTCCCGACTGGTGAATTACTATTGGGGATGTTGAAATGACAACAGTGATGCTGGGAGACCCTGCCTACTCCTTGCTCTCATGGCTCATGAAGGTGTACACTGGCAACCTCAATAGCACCAAGCTCTTCAAGTAAAGGCTCAGCAGATGCAGAATGACAGTTTAATGTGTTTTGGTGTTGTTTACTTACAAGATTGGATCTCAGTGAGAAAAAACGTTCCAATGGTTATAGCTGCCTCCTGTGTCCTACATTATATGTGTGAAGCATAAAAACGGCCATACTGGGTTAGGCCAAAGGTCCATGTAGCCCAGTATCCTGTCTGCCGACAGTGGCCAATGCCAGCTGCCCCAGAGGGAATGAACAGAACAAGTGATCATCAAGTGATCCATTTCCTGTCGCCCATTTACAGCATCTGGAAAACAGAGGCTAGTGACACCATCCCTGCCCATCCTGGCTAATAGCCATTGATGGACCTATCTTCCATGAACTCTGTTATAGTCTTGATCTTCACAACATCCTCTGAAAAGAAGTTCCAGAGGTTGACTGCATTGTGTGAAAAAATACTTCCTTTTGTTTGTTTTTAAACCTGCTGCTTATTAATTTCATTTGATGGCCCCTAATTCTTGTGTTATGTGAAGGAGTAAATAGCACTTCCTTATTTAATTCTCCACACCAGTTATGATTTTATAGACCTCTATTGTATCCCCCACTTAAGTTGTCTCTTTTTCAAGCTGAAAAGTCCCAGTCTTATTAATCTCTTCTCATACGGCAGCCATTCTGTGCCCCTAATAATATTTGTTGCCCCTTTCTGAACCTTTTCCAAGTCCAATATATCTTTTTTGAGATGAATTGACCACATCTGCACACAGTATTCAAGATGTGGGCGTACTGTAGATTTATATAGAGGCAATATGATATTTTCTGTCTTATTATCTAGCCCTTTCTAAATGATTCCCAACATTCTGTTCACTTTTTTGACTGCTGCTGCACATTGAGTGGATGTTTTCAGAGAACCATCCACAATGACTCCAAGATCTTTTTCTTGATCTTTTTCTTGGTAACAGCTGATTTAGACCCCATCATTTTATATGTGTAGTTGGGATTATGTTTTCCAATGTGTGTTACTTTGCATTTATCAGCATTGAGTTTCATCTGCCATTTTGTTGTCCAGTCACCCAGTTTTGAAAGATCCTTTTGTAGCTCTTCTCAGTCTGCCTGGGACTTAACTATCTTGAGTAGTTTTGTATCATCTGCAAATATTGCCACCTCACTGTTTACCCCCTTTTCCAGATCATTTATGAATATGTTGAATAGGACTGGGCCCAGTACAGACCTAAACATCTAACTGACTTAAATTGCAATTGCAATTACTTGCACATATAGAATTGTGGGTGCAAGAACAGAGGTGCCAGTTAAGTTGGGGCCAGAAAGGTGAGCCCTCTAGAAATAGCCAGAGCATTTGATTCTTTGGCTATTGTTTCGTGTGGTGGGTCCCAAAATGGGAGGGATCCCTAGTCAAACAGGTCACATTTTGCATTAGAGAAACCAATGAGTCAATTCAAACTGTACTGAACAAAGTACTGCGGAAGACACCTATTTAGAGCATGAACTAGGTGGCACGTCTCTTCCATGTTTAATTTCTATGACTCTGTGAAGGAGTTAGTTTTAGCATTACCTGTGATTTTCATTAAGTTCAAGGCTACATTTTCGAGTGAGAGTATCTTAAAGGCAATGATGTGTAAGCCTGATGTCTTGGCTTTATCAGATCCCATTTTTGGTTGGCAAATTCTGAATATTTTTTTCCTGTAAGTCAAGCCTTCTTAATATCCTTATAGCAATTCAGCATAGTGTTCATGATTATTTGACCTTTGAATTAGTACTGATACAGTGACCTAGGACTGTGATTATGCTGCTAGAGATACCACCTTTTGGAAGGGGTGTATATCTGAGATTCTGATATCTTGTGAAAGTTGAAAAGATTCAATGGCAAGGATAGGTATGTTACTCCCAGTATACTGGACTAATTCCAAATTTGAAATAATATTTTCCACATTTCCTTTGTCATTTTTCTGGATAGAGTATTCACTTCCTTGCCGTCTGTGTTGCTTTGTGCTATTAAACAGTTGCTGTACTTCACGCCAGAGGTAGATTAAGTGATCTTTTGTTTTTAAAGGACTTTTAATTCTACAGGACGAAAAGTATTATATAAAATGAAACAGTTGTATATTATAAAAAAAGCACTCAATAAATTTTTGTTTCCAGTTGTGAGATATTTAAGTAGGTGTACACGGCAGCAGAAATGCATGGGAACTTGAATTCCTGTTTTTCTTAAATGTGCTATACCATCAGCGTATGCATGTGATATACCTTACATAATAAATACAATATTTAAAAAATTCTTTACATATAAGAAATATGGAATTAAATCATGAGAATTATTTTGGTTCTGATTCTTAACAACAGATGTGTGTTGTAAAGATAACTTATTTTCTAGTTGACTATTCCAGTATTACTATACACTTTATTATGGAGGTGAAAGCGAAAACAGAATATTATACATAGCAACTAAGATCCTGAACCTGCAAGTGACTGTGCAAGTACCCTTGTGTGGAGTCACGGGTAGGATTGGGGCCTATGTTTGCAGGCTTTTCTTTAAAGTGTAGTTCTACTCTAAAGAAAATTTATTCTGTCATCCCACATAACTGTCAGCCCTCTGTGCTCAGTCTGGGTTCTCAGACACAAGACACAAAACTAGTTGTGTTATTCTGGGACATCACCACCAGTAGTAAAGTCTGCCCTTTAATTTGTTGTTAAACTCTGTGTCCTGTGGCACCTTATAGACTAACAGACGTTTTGGAGCATGAGCTTTCGTGGGTGCATGCATCTGATGAAGTGGGTATTCACCCACGAAAGCTCATACTCCAAAACATATGTTAGTCTATAAGGTGCCACAAGACCCTTTGCTGCTTTTACAGATCCAGACTAACACGGCTACCCCTCTGATACTTGTTAAACTCTGTGACACCTGGTCAACCCTTTTAACATCAGTGGGTTTGCACAGGTGTAACTGATTGGAATTTAGGAAATCATTCTGATGTACAAGAAGGAATACAATTCAGCTCATTCTTGAGCACTGCATTGACCTTTCATTGTTTAATATTATGGAGCAGGTACGTTGAGTAGGATGGTCTCATGTTTTAACAGTCATTTTCATACTTTGTCAACAATTGATTCCTTTTTAATTTATCCTTTGTTTTGTCAGGCATGTTCTTTTATTTTAATTGAGCGAAGATTATGGACAAAACAGCTGGACTGAATATGAGAAATTTGATGTGCAATGTTAATTAAAAAATTGTAATTGCTAAGTTTGAATATTGTATGTTTTGCATAGGTCACGATCAAGACCACATCAACGTTCCTATAGTCGAAGCAGTGAAAGATCCAGTCATAGAAGAACACATAGCAGATCTCGTGAAAGAGAACGGCGTAAAGGCAGAGATAAAGAAAAAATAAAAGAGAAGGAGAGGAGCAGAGGGAAAGACAAGGAGTTGTATACCACCAAGCATGGGTAAGTGTAATGACAAATCAAAATAAATTCATTACTATGGTGAATGAAAACATATTCAATATTACTTTTTATTTATGTGGCCATCAACTGTCTAGGCAACATTTGTACTAAGTGAAGTATACTTTTCCTTTTTAAATCCTCAAACCATGTGGTTCTCCTAATAAACTGAGCGGTATGGTCAACGTCTTAATTTAGTGATCTTTCACTGTTCTTTCCATAGATATGCAGGAACTTGAGAAGTCAGTGTAGATTAGAGGTTAATTTTGCTATTTTAAAGAAGTATATGAAAGAACGGGCTGTAAAGTTTGAGCAGAGATAATATCTACCATAACCCTGTATTATTCTATCTAGATGACGAGTTGCTCCCTTCCCAAATTTGGTTAATTTTGGAAAAATAACTAAATAACTTGCTTTTGTCTGATGTTTATTCTGAGGCTGTAGTTTAGATATTTGTAATATTATTGATCCAGCCTGCTTATTTCTGCATAGCATGATTTGGTAAGTGCTTATACAAGCATGTGTAAGAATAATCCAGGTGGTGCTGAAGAGGACAAGATTGTGGCTGCAGTGAGGTGAGCAGTAGACAGACTGTTGATTTCCTCGAATTGGATCCTTAAATTAATTTTTTAACTTCAGTAGGACAACTGGGTCCATCAATCTAAGGTTTCGATCTGGATACAATTCTTTAACAAAATAACTTTGTTTCAGTTTTGCAGTAATTCATAGGGAAGCTTATTGCTCTTTCCTTGCTAATCAAAAGTCAAATTTTGGTATCCCACTTATAAACTTTGGCCTGAAAATTATTTAAAGTGGCAAAGCTTTGGGGAGAATGTTCAACGTTATTCAATAATAACTGAATCAAAACTTCAATCAAATGTAATTGTGTAATTTTTTTCTAATAAAGATGAGTAAAAGTATAGGTTGCAGTGTAGTTCACACCGTTTCCAAACGTTCCATTTATTCTCCTTGAAGTGAGGAGCTATTTGAATCCCTCCCCAATTACATATGTAAAGATAGAATTGGGTGTTGGAAGTCCAGATTTTCTTATCACAAGCATTTTGCCAAAACTGAACCTATCAACCTGAAATTTCTTTTATTCCTTTGCCAGAAGGAAAGTTTTGGAATAAATGGACAAAAGTATTCATAAGAAAGTTGGTCATGGGTGGGGGGTTGGAAGCCCTACCTCTTTTGCCTATGTTTGTTCTTGTAATCCTGGGAAGGCAAACTTTTTTAATGGTGACTGTCAATCAGGGCAGCAAGCTGGGGTGACACTATTGCAACCACATCCTGTCCCTTGGCCATCAGTAGTTATGGTCATCAGTGACATTAGTGAATGAGGAGGCCAGTTTATATGGTTTCTATAACAGCTACCACAGCAAAACTGTGGGATCATCAGCTCATCCTCACCCATTTTATGGACACATTGTTGGACTGCAAGGGATCAAGGAAGTTGTCTTCCCTTTGTTCTCTCTCTGACCACCAAGGGCCAGCCCAGACACAATGCAAGACCAATTTATGAAGGTGGCAGTATTGAAACTTGCGTCCCATTAGAATAATATGGGCTGTTGAGTTTCAGTTTTAGTTTTGGTTATGGGGACATGTGACACACATTGTGTTAGAGGGGTCAGAATATATTATGGTTTATGTGCTATTTTATCTATTGAAATGAAATAGAAGCCATCATAAATGGTCCAATCTTCATAAGTTGTTGTGTTTGGCATGACGTTTTAGTGGGTAAGGCGTGAAAATTTAACTTTTACAGGCATCAGATAATTAAACTGCCTATATTATATCTTGTTTTAGCTTTGTGAAGGAGGTATAATCAGTTAGTGAGATACCTTCAATAAGGAAATATTACCATTTCCCCCCTTAATGATAGTTCAGCTTGTTTCTTCTGACTACTTTTGTTTTATGTGATTGTGAATTGCAAGGGAGATTGTCCCAAGGCAATGTATGGAGTCAGATTGGCCCAGACTATAGAAAAATTTGAGAGCCCTTGATTTGGATGATATTTGAGTGCAGATTTTCAAATTAATGAAAGAAGTGGTAAGTGGAATGGCTGAAACTACATCAATATCAGTGCTTCCAATTTACATAGGTTTTTTTGGTTGGTCATATTGGTAGAATGCAGAATTAAATGTAGATTATTAATGAATTATTGAAGCATTTTATTGTTAACCTGCTGTATATCAAATACTGAACAAAGGATGAAATTACTGAATTTTTAGAACGGGTTATATATCATTCCAAAAAATGTAAACAAATGTATAATACTTTTTCAGAGCTGGGTGCAACTAGTAGATTAAGGAAATGCATGCAAGTATTCCACTTGAGTTTATTGCTTATATTAGATGTTTGAGTATCCTTGCAAAAGATATGTGACCCCTGTACTTGAGCTTACATTTGATCTCTTTTTGTAAATACATTTGATAGTGCTTATAATTTTACATTTTTTATTTGACTTGCATAACTACTAACATGTTTATTGCGTGAGTTTGGGTATGTTTAAGAAAATAAAAGTTTTGAACATATAATGCGACCCGATATAACATGAATTTGGATATAACGCGATAAGGCAGCGTTCCGGGGGGCAGGGCTGCGTGCTCCGGCAGATCAAAGCAAGTTTGATATAACACTGTTTCACCTATAATGTGGTAAGATTTTTTTGGCTCCCAAGGACAGCGTTATATCGGGGTATAGGTGTGTCGACTTGCTTTCCTAAAAGCACAGTATTTAAAAATTCTGGTGCCTGGCCGTAATCTTCTTATATAAATGAAATAACTATTTACTTTTCCATTGTTTGGGAAAGTCCTTCATTTTGGCTAGCTTTGCATACACACACATATATATTCATCAATTAAAACAAATGAGCTACTCAGTATGATAATTTTCTAACATATAAAAATGACTACAGTTTAAGAAGAAAAATTAGAGGGAAAACTGATGGAGAAGGAAATATTGTTCTTTGTTGTGAGTACAATAATAGTGAAAATTTCCCACATTTTATATCATCAGACAACTGCCTGCTTGGTTTCATCTATGACTTGTGGTATAACTATACCATCAGTACTACCCCTGGCTGTGTCAGTGAAATGCCCAATACAATTTACTAAATCAAATGTATTTTTGCTTTAAATAATCAGTACCTATCAATCAGGTTTTTGTCGGTTTCAAGGGATGGCAGTTTCTTAGGGCTTGTGTCCACTTACTGGTGGATTGACGCTGTGGCGATTGATCCTCTGGGGGTCGATTTAGCAGGTCTAGTGAAGACTCGCTAAATCAGCTGCCGATCACTCTCCTATCGACTCCGGTACTCCACTGGAACAAGAAGCATAAGGTAAGTCAATGGGAGAGTTTCTTCCATCGACCCAGTGCCATGTAGACGCTGCAATAAGTCGACCTAAGGTACGTCAATTCCCGCTATGTTGTTCTTATAGCTGGAGTTGCATGCTTACGTTGTCTTAACCCCATAGTGTAGATCTGCCCTTATTGTCCCCTGCTTCGTACTCCCAAACTTCAATTTGTGTCTCTGATTAAACAAGTTTAATGAAACCCCTAATCTCCTGACCTACCTAGCTATATTGAGCATATTTTTCTTACATTTGTCTTCAAAGTGAAGAAAACTGATCATGTATTGAATGTGTTCCATAAGGTGTCTACTGGTTCTGGATTCTTCTTGAAAGGTTAAATGGGAATTTGGAATGTAGCGTCCTCGGTTGGGTGCATGATCTCCTCTCATATCCATATATGTATTTCACAATTTCATCCTTAGTTCTGGGGTTTTGAACATGTCAGAAATTTACTCAAGGTCCTTTGTGATTATGCTCAAAACATGTGTGAGATATCTATTGACTGTGTAAAATACAGCTAGCTGGCTATTCATATATATTTTTTCTTTTCACTAATGTACTTAAATTGCTGAAATAGTTTGTCCGTGGCTACACGTGTAGTTAACTAATGTGCAGCATCAGTTTATCTGCTCCTGTTGCTGACCTCCATTGTTTGCAATCAGTAATTTTCATAATGTAGACAAGATTTTAGGGGTGCTTGCTCTACTTCCAATGAGTCATTAAATTGAGATGTCTTCTGCCTGTCTCTGTTGCTTGTCCAGCTGCAAGTTAAAGATATCATGATGCTCTGGAAAACTGGAGGGCTAGCTTTAGTCTTCTGGCCAGCATTCTCTCTTTCATTGCAAGGTTCTTTTGTCTCAAGCTGTGCATGACCCATTACTGAGCACGTAATGAAGTTGCTGGACTCCTTGTAGCAAGCACATTATGAAGCACTTTGGACTATATTAATATGGTTTTATTAAAATACCTTCTAACTTTATAGACTATAATAAGAATCAATATAAAGTAACTTTGGAGGAAGTAGTCGTAAATGCCTAAAATTTTCTGGAAGCAAATACATTCTTTATCAGCCCATCTTCCTTTACATTTTGACTGACTTGTTAAACCACGTAGTTATGCTAATCTGAAAAGAAATTATCATCTTTGTGACTTCTCTTTTTCCTGATCATTGTAATATTTTATACTATTTATGTTAATGAATAGAAGCAGTTAGTGACATTAGTCCATTTTTCTCAGAGATCATGTACTGTCTGATGGTCTTTGTAACACAGATTTCATACTGTTTCACAATACTTAAAAGTATTAATAGACTACAAAATGAAATTTACCCAGGATGCTCTTGATGTAATTCATTCCTCATATACCTTTTAAAGAAGGATAGGTTTGTCAGTTTAATCAAACAGTGATCAAAGAATATCTATACAGGGAATATGGATCTAAGAAGCTTTTGCCTTTTCAGCTATTTGTCATTTTGAAGACTTAGATTGCTATCAGCAACATGTTAATATTGTTTAGTAATGGCTTTGCAAACCAGCATACTTGAATGAACAAGGAAAGGGTATACTACAAAGCTATTTGCATGACACAATGGCTGTTTAATGTGGAGATCTGTAGAAAATTACTCTGTCTGTTTCATGAGTTAAACCTAATTGAGAAGTATGGTAGCTTAAGAAATAGTTTAATATAAGATGGCTACTCCTTGGGAAAAGATTTTAACGGGATGATTATTTATCCATGGACTGTTCTGGACCTTGTGAGTAGAGAATTTAGTAAAATTTCTCATTCTGATCCTTAAGAGCATACGTAAAAGCAGAGGTAAAAATGTATGTCTAAAAATAAAATGTTTTCTGTCCTTCTGATCCCAGTGTGCTCCAGGAAAATGAGATATTCAATAGCTTTGTTATTGGATGATGGATCTTCCTGAGGCCTTTCATATTTTCATATTTTCTTTTTTGTGCTGTTTTTTGTAGTGGTGGTGAGTATGAAAAACAAAGGCATTCATTGGCCAAGGCTTTCAACTTGTCATCCCATGCTGATAGAAAGATCTTCCAGTAGGAAAGAGGAGATGATACAACATCAGCATTGAGAAAGCTCTTTGTCTTTAGTATTGTCTTATGGGACAACAGCAGTGCTTTGTCCTCTGACATTCCTATTTGTTTTCCTTATAGCAGCACTGAAACTCCATTACAGTTTTATCCTCTCTTATCAGGTTACTATGGTGAGCACTAATACAGAATTTTTTGTCTATTGGTGGTTTTGCAGGTGCTTGTCAGTGTTGTCCGTCATAAGTTGGTGGTAATAGGCCTTCTATGACTTTGGGTATGTCTACACTACGAGATTATTCTGATTTTACATAAACTGGTTTTGTAAAACAGATTGTATAAAGTTGAGTGCACGCGGCCACACTAAGCACATTAATTCAGCAGTGTCTGTCCATGTACCGAGGCTAGTGTCGATTTCCAGAGTGTTGCACTGTGGGTAGCTATCCCATAGTTCTCGCAGTCTCCCCCACCCATTGGAATTCTGGGTTGAGATCCCAGTGTCGCGGGTGATTCTGGGTAAATGTCATCACTCATTCCTTCCTCCGTGAAAGCAACGGCAGACAATCATTTCGCGCCCTTTTTCCCTGGATTGCCCTGGCAGACGCCATAGCATGGCAAGCATGGAGCCCGTTTTGCCTTTTGTCACTGTCACCGAATGAGTACTGCATGCTGCTGACAGACGCGGTACTGCAGTGCTACACAGCAGCATTCATTTGCCTTTGCAAGGTAACAGAGACGGTTGCCATCCCTATTGCACCGCCTGCCATGCCATTGTAAATTGGTGATGAGATGATGGTTATCAGTTGTTCTGTACCGTCTGCAGCTGTCATGGGTGCTCCTGGCTGGCCTCGCTGAGGTCGACCAGGGGCGCATGGACAAAAATGGGAAGGACTACCCGGGTCATTCCCTTCTTTATGTTTTGTCTAAAAATAGTCAGTCCTGCCTCGAATATGGGGCAAGTGTACTAGAGAACCAGAGAGCACAACCGCTCCGTATCAGAGTCCCAGAGATCCCGCAGAAATGATGAGCTGCATGCCATTCTAGGGGGTGCCCCTGCAACAACCCCACCCGTTGCTTCCCTCCTCCCCCAACCCTCCTGGGCTACCGTGGCAGTGTCCCCCCATTTGTGTGATGAAGTAATAAAGAATGCAGGAATAAGGAACACTGACTTTTTAGTGAGATAAAATGAGGGGGAGGAAGCCTCCAGCTGCTATGATAGTCCAGGCAGGACATTAAAGGGTGGCGGGGGGAGAGGAGCCCAACCTCCCGCTGCCATGATAGTCCAGGCAGTACAGAATCTTTTCTTTAGACATGAAAGGGGGGCTGGGCAAACAGAAAATGAAATTCAAAAGTTTGCGGGGCTTTTCCTGTCTACCTGGCCAGTGCATCCGAGTTCAGATTGCTTTCCAGAGTGGTCACAATGGTGCACTGTGGGATACCGCCTGGAGGCCAATGCCGTCGATTTGCGGCCACACTAACCCTAATCTGATATGTAATACCGATTTCAGCGCTACTCCTCTCATTGGGGAGGAGTACAGAAATCGGTTTAAAGAGCCCTTTATATCAATATAAAGGGCCTCATTGTGTGGATGGGTGCAGGGTTAAATCGGTTTAATCCTGCTAAATTCGGTTTAAACACGTAGTGTAGACCAGGCCTTTGTTGCTGTTTGTTTGGTAATAACTGTAATGAGTGGGTAGTGGCATTAGGAGTTTTATCTGAGCTATATCTGTTCTTTGGCACCAGCTGCTGGAAGATGTTGTTTCTTTTCCTCTTTCCTGGCATACTCTGCTATAAATAACAATAGTGGTGGTGTTTGTTTCAGCTTATTTAGAATTTTCATTTTTTTAAACAAATATTAAAAAGCTTCTATTGATTCCAAAGAAGAGCGGAAAGGGACCTACTTATAGGGACCTGATGGGAGGCTGCACAGAAGGGTCCCAATGTGAGTTGCAGATCTCACAGAGCAAAGCCAATTATTATATTGTCTACACAAGGACCAAAAGTGAAGTCAGTGTAGGTATACTTCTAGGAACTCTTACAGTGGGGCCAGCGACCCTGTGACCTCCATAGCTGAAACAGAAGCCTTATGTACTATACTTGAATTCCAAGGACCAGACTTAGCTTTCAATTTATACCAGTGTAAATTTGGAATAAACTCCAATGAAGGCAATGAAGTTAGTGTAAATATATATTTGTGTAACTGAGCTCATAATTGATCTAAAAACTGCCTCCCTTGAACATAGTGTAAAAGCTTCCAGTGAAACCTTTTTTTTTTAATTTTAAGCTGGAGTTATGAAGTACATGGGGCACATCCTCAGCTGGTGAGAATTGTCATTGCTCCATCAATGTCAGTGGAACAATGGATTTCAACCCAGATCTTTATCTGAGTTTTTGAAGAAACTGACTGTCTGATCCGTAGAAAAATAGAAATTTGGAAAAGTTTAAGGAGCAATTGCAGTTTGTGGATAATTAGTTTGAGGGATTGCAGTGCAACTATGAGATTCTTTGGTATCAGAAACTAATACTTTTCTAAGTCTAAAAATATTTTGATTCCTGTTTGGTGTATTAGTCGGAAGGTTTTTCACAAATGCAATCTTCAAATTTGCAGTTTGAAGCCTTGAAATGTGAACTATGTGACCAATATTGTGAGGTCTACCCCTTTGCAGAATCTGAAACTGTGTCTTGCAGATGTGAACTTCCCCATTATCTCAGTGAGTACTATTAACTTGCATACTCAGTGATGATTGTTTAAAGTATTAACTATTTTACTGTTCATCAAAGAATACAAGGAAGGAGAGGTAGGATCATATTAAGATCTGCTTACTCTACTATGAATTAGAGTTCATTTTGACCCCATGAGTGAATAGGCTTGCAAGAATGCCACCACTTTCTCCCCCAGAGTTAAGGAGCCAAACCCAAAGAGCCTTGCAGAGTCCAGGCATCTGAGATCCCCAAAAGGGGATCCAAGCTCTACAGGGTCTGGTGGGGCAGATAAGCCTTACTGAGGGGAAGGCAAGCATGAGGACCCCACTGGAGGCCATGGGTATATTTGGACCTCACTGAATGAGAGCCAAACTCAAAGAGCCCAGAGAGTATGCATGGTCATATTTGGAACATCTGCACAATATTTTTAGTGGTGTGTAATGTGCGTGAAGCTTATTTTGTAGGTGAAGCCGAAACCTGCACTATCAACTTTTTTTCCTCCAATCTCACCACCCTCACTGAAGGTTTAAAAATAGAAATGAATGCTTAGATCAAGAAGTCCAGAGTATCTGCTGTCATTACTTGAGAGTATTGTACAATGCCTCCAAACTTGAAGCAAGGGCCAGCACCACTTCAGTCATCCTATGCAGGCAGTTTTGTTTGAAGTATCTGAGCTGAGGATTTACTCTTGGAAGGCTTGGACCATTTGAACCAAGGAACCCAAGGAGGGGGTATCTAAGAAGGCAACAGCTGCTTCTGCTGTTATAGCAACACCTGCAGTTTATGAAGGAAGACAACACTTTTGAAGGGCACTCATACTTTCTCACCAAAAGCACTACCTTGACTCCTTCCCACCTGGGAGGATATGAAGTGATATCTACGAATAAAGTTCTTTAGTCTGAACAAGTTTGTGAGAGATCTAGTATTGGTAGCTATATACCTAGAAATGCTCATTTATTTCTATCTGTGTGACTGATTGGTCAAAACATGTTATTTTCAAGGAGTCATGGACCATATATTCTCTGTTTCGGTCACTAGGGTTCAAGATAAACCTTAAATGGCCATTTTGATTTCTGTGCAAAGGTTTGATGTATTTTTGGTTTGGGATTTGTTTTCAAACTGGCAGCTTTTGATTCTTTTAAGGCACGTGCTTTCTTCCTGGGAGAACGGTTTCAGAAGCTAAGAAATTCCATCTCTTCCAGCCTACATCCAACTCTGAATATTATAGCATCATCTGTTTCCATGACCTCATAAACTTGTTTGAGGATGTGACCTCTTCACTGGATGAGCATCTGCTACTCCCTGAAGACTCAGAAAAACATCAGAGTTTTTTCTAGTGGATGCAATCCGAAATATTTTAAGGGATATACATTTGTCCAGCCATATTTGACAAAATTTATAACAATAATGACTGCTTTAACTCTGAGTTGGAAAGTACATTTGCAACATCTGACCGTACTTAGTTGATGGAAACAATGTAAGATGATATTCTTGGATTAGGAGTGGTTTATCATGCTTTGAAATCATTCCTAGCTCACATAAAATGCAGAGCAATGCAAATTCCAAAAAACATCATGGCTGCAATGTACTATAATATTAATAGCCACGATATATTAATAAACAAAAGGGTTAGCTATCCCCAGAACTGACAGATATTGATTAGTGTTAGGTGAGAAACTTTTGCCGAAGTTATGATGGCAGTACACACGTGCCAGAAGAGGCTATTTGTGCTATGTTTGGATGACTGGCTAATCATTTTCCTTCTAGTTAAAAGCAGCCTGAGCCATCAACAGTTTTTCATTTATTACCATTACTCGGTCTTAAAATAATTGTTTGAGCTGTGTTCTGTATTCTTTTGTAGGGTATGTCCACACTACAAAATTAGGTCGATTTTATAGAAGTCAATCTCTAGAAAGTGATTTTATGCAGTCGATTGTGTATATACCCACTAAGCGCATTAAGTCGGCAGAGTGCCTTCATAACATGTGGGAATGGTTTCAGACTGCAGCACCCTCCTTTCCCATAGCAAGCAACGCCGGTTGGGTTTGCCATTTAAAAGGAGGGGCTGCGGTTTTTGGGTGGATGTGTAGCACCCCCCACCTTACCGTGTGGCTATTCTCTGGGATGATCCCTTCACCCCTCCCCCACCGCATGGCTATTCTCAGGGATGATCCCTTTTAGCCAAGCACGAACAGCCCAGCATTAACGGGGTCTTTTTACTGTTCCCTTACAAAAATTCCCCTATTTCAACCAGGTGACCATTAATGATCTCACTCTCCTGAGGCTAACACAGAAAGATTTAGATGGAATGTTGCTTGAATGCGACCAAAACCCAGGACCATTCACTGCCATGCTTTGTGCTGCAATGATTCCAGACTACTTGATACTGGCTTGGCGTGGTTAAGTGTCCTACCATGGAGGACGAAATAAGGCAGCTCTCCCCAGAAACTTTCTGCAAAGGAGAGCTTCCCGGAGATGTCCCTGGAGGATTCCTGCTCCATCCGCAGACATGTTAACAAACTTTTCCAGTAGCTGTACTGACTGCGAATGCATCCCAAGTCTTTAGCGCAAATCAACCATTAAACACAATTGCTTTTAAACCCTGTAGTGTAGTTGCAAATGTGCACTCACCAGAGGTGTCTTCTCCGGCTTCAGGATCCGGGATCCCACCTTGGAAGGGTATTGGATCCAGGGTGATGAAAAGGTCCTGGCTTCCAGGGAAAATGGATTCTTCACTTGCCTGCTATGCATTCTTCTCCTCCTCCTCTTCTTCCTCATCCACAAAATCCTCCTCTCTGTTGCGTGAGACTCCCCCCTTGCAGGTGTCCCTGGACAGTGGTGGGGTAGTGGTAGGGCCTCCCCCCAGAATGCCATGCAGCTGATCATAGAAGTGACATGTATGGGGCTCTGAGCTGGAGTGATCGTTTTCCTCCTTTATCTTATGGTAGGCTTGCCTGAGCTCCTTGACTTTCACATGGCATCGGAGTTGAAAGTGCTGTCCAGAGCAGTCACATTGGAGCACTCTGGGATAGCTCCCGGAGGCCAATACCATCGAATTGCATCTGTAGTACCCCAAATTTGACCCAGTCTGCTTGATTTTAATACTACTCCTTTCACCGGGGAGGAGTACAGCTGTTGATTTTAAGAGCCCTTTAGCTTGACAGAACGGGATTGGTTGTGTAGTCACATTACTTATAAAATAGACCTAATGTGGCTAAATTCGACCTAATCTTGTAGTGTAGACCACGGCTAAGAGATTTTTTTTGTCAGAATAATATCAAAACATCAATAAATGGCATGACCATTTTTGAGTAACTTCATTGCAGTCGTTTCCAAAATAAATCCATATCTGCTTGGCCTTGTGGCCTTTTCTCTTGATCTAATCTCAGATCAGCTATCACACCATATTTCTTAGTTTATAAAAATAGTGTCCTGTAGTTATGGTCCATGGCTGCAGTAATGTTTTGGTCCATTATTTTGATGAACTGTATACTAGAATCTTACCAATGCTTGTACCTTATAATTAGAATACAAATGACTGTCTTCCCAATTCTCATGAGATTTAATAAAAGTTCTCTAGTGAGATCTGTTACTGAGCCTCTATTATTTTCACAGAACTACTACAGTATATTTACTAATACTTTATGAAGTGTTATAAATAAAACTAGAATGGACAAAATAAGGAACTAAGTACGGTTTGTATGGTATTATCTTTTTTGTTAACTTTCCTAAAATTTTTTATTTGCAGTGGACTTCCAGTCACAAGTTCATAGTAATGAGGTTCTATTCTAGTGCAAGATTTTTGTTTTGTGTGTGTTTGTTTTTATAAGAGTCAAATGATTGGTTTTCAAAGATTATCTAGCCTTAAATATGGACTCCCCACTTTCCATCTTTCCTGTGGTAGTGATGAGTTCCGCATCCGCAAGCTGAATGTTAAACTCAAACTCTACAGATCAAATCTTTTTGGTGTAAAAAACAGTTGATATTGACCATAATATATACCGTAACTGGAAAAGTCACCTTGAATAAAGATGATACAGTGACAATATTTTTCAGAAAGCCTGTTTCGTGAATGAAGGTTCTAGAAATTAGAATGGTGAGGCAGGCTGTCCCCTTTCTAGAGGATCCTCAAGAACAGGACTGCAGTAGTTAACTCAGGCTATTTCTCAGTTTTGTCATATTGTATTTGAATATATGTAGGAAAATTAGCAGCAGTTTCTCTGGAAGTAAAATCATGTCTGTCTGGATCAAAACCTCACCAATCTCATAGAAGAAAAGTGAATCTTAAGGTTTGTCTAAATGAGGACATTAATAGAGAATATGCTAGATTGTGAATTTAGAGCACAATAGCTGTTCTGCACTTAATTCCTGTATGGACAGACTTATTCTGCATTAAGAGTGCCTTTGTGCAGTTTAGCTTAATCCACTTTGGAAATGGATTAAACTAAGCCCCACAAAGGCATTCTTAATGCAGAATAAGTGTCTCCACATCAGAGGCTAGTGCAGAATATCTATTCCACAACTTTCTGTTTCCAACTTTTCTTTCCTAAGGATTAGTTTGAGCAGAAAAAGCAGACTTTTTCCTAATTTAAATATAATGTGCCTTAGCATGATGTGACGTGGCTTCCAGTTCTATTAAAGCGTGAATTGAGGACTAGATCAGAGTGGCATATGAAACTTGTCATAAAGAGCCTCTAGGCTTTGTTAAAATGGCCACATAATTCATTGAGATGAATGAGACTTGATTTCCTCACTGTGAATATGGTATATTACCTGTGCCTTATGTAGCATACTTTTTTATCACACTCCACAAGGTGGACCTGACAACTGCAAATCACATCTTGCAGGCTGCTGTGAAAGATTAGTTGCTAATGGATTTATTTTATTGTATGCTCAAATCTGGTATTTGGACCAGAAATTTCTTCAGAGCTGGTGCCTTCAGAAGTAAAAGTTTACTAAATGAATTATTTTGCAGTTCTGATTTATTTAAATAAAACATAAGTTATAACACATTTGCACACACTCCTTTTGTTAATTTACCTAAACATGTACGTTGTTGTGTACAATGTGCACGCTAAATAATATTTGACAGTAAAACTCTTATTAACTTAAAATACATCTATCCGTACATAATTTTTAATACAAGATTTTTCTGCTATTCAGTGTGCTTATATGATCAAATTGAATCAGAAAGAAGGTATGCTAAAATGTTAATGTCTTTGACAGAAAACTGTTCATGTTTGTCTGATTTTTCTGAAAAGCTGAGATTATCAGGTGTGTATCATTTATTTTGTCACAATAATATTACTTTGTGACAAAGGGCAAAAATATGACTCTGTTAATAACAGGACTCCAAATTGACAGTAAAGAATTTTACATGTAAACTATGAAGAAGTCCTCCCTATCAAAGAAAACTATCCCTACTAGTGTCTAAATGAATAGTTTATTCTGGCTCTACGTAGAACTAATTCTTCTGATAAAATATCTTCTATTATATGAGAAAAGCATAAGCATTATATTTTTAATACTGCATTCGTGACAGCCTTTTAAAAAAAATCAAATGTTCTGAACTCTTAGAGAAATATATTACTTAAAATAGGAGTCTAAGCAAGTATAGCAATATTGTGCCATCGGTCAAGCATAAAACACCATTTAAAGGAAAAACCATATGAAAGTATCAATACATTTCTTCCTTGGTGGCACCAGAGTTTATTGAACACTCTGAAAGATCATATGAGTTTAAAAGTTTGCTTTTGAAATATTTCCATTCACTTTTGGTTTTAGTCATCCATTCAGTAATTTCTCAAGTATTGGTCAAGATTTTATATATTTGGCTAACATTTTTCAGTTGTAATTAGCCAAAAAATTTACAGTTTCTTTTTCCATGTTCAATCCTGGCAGTGATCCAATAGTTTCTGTTGACTACTTGTATAATAAATGCGTATTGATAAGCTTTACAGGGCTTGGCAGAAGACATTAGCAGTAAATTAGAAATGTTGGACTTTTCAGAGTTTGACAGCAGTCATACACTCTTAGAACTTGTCATTTTTCCTTACCTCTTACTACTTTTTGCAGCAGGAAGTCATTTATGCTAATTTTCTCTTATTTGCATATAGGTTATAGAGTTCTGCGGTGCAAAGCATGCTCAGAACTCCTTTTAAGTGTCTGTTTAGATCAAAGCAGGACTCTGTGATAGCTGTTGTCTGACATCAAGCTGCGTGGTGTTGTTTTCATTAAACATTTATCATACTTCCAATGTGACAGCAGGCAACTTTGTGCTTGGGTAACATGTTTTCATGCAAAATTTATTGAAAAAGACGAGACATTGTAAAGAGAGATTGTTGCCTTTCACCAGTGGCGAAGGGTAAATGTTTGATTGAAAAGAAGTATACCTTTAACACGATTCAGTGGAGTTGCACTGAAGTATGAAAGACTGTTTGCTTTGTTATAAGCAAACTAAATGTATTTAATGCTAGCATTTATTTTGGGGAATTTTATTTTAATAGTTTAAATGTTCTGATTGTGACATGTCTAATTTTTTCCCTCCTACTAATTTGTGCCATTGGACAGTTGCATTACCATAACAATATAGTTACACTTCGTAAATTAAACACTGATTAATATTTATATTAGGAAATATTATACTGAGCTTTCAGTTTGCAATGTCATTTAAAAATGCATAAATCAATGTACCTTTTAAAATCTGAGGTTCAGTTTACGTTTCAGAAATTCAGAATTACCTCCCCATAAAATGAAGTTTATTTTGCCAATATTTTGGCAATACTTGCCCCACAAAATGTATGAATTTTGAGAAAAGCATGAAGAGTAAGATGTAATATTTAATAATAAAATGAATAATTATGGATCAGAATGCTGTTAGTTAAATCAAACAATATTTTATTGCTTCTAGTGCTGTAATTTAAATCATTTTCAGCCGTGCTGTTATAAACCTGATTTTTGAGCGTGAAAATAGAGGGTTTTTGTGTTCTATTTAAAAAAAAAACAAAAACAAAAACAAAAAAAACCCCAACCTCTTGTAGGGGGAAAAATTTGTTTGATCATTTGACTTATACCAGTGCATTTAAAGAAGTTTACCAGTATGACACATCAAACAGATTTGGTTTAGCAAGCAGTTAATTCATGTTATTGTTTAATCACTTTGAGCATTTCGAACTAAGGCCAAGATATTCTACTTCGAAAAGAGACCATTGTGCATGCATAACAAATTCCCTGAATAAATGTTCATGAAGATTTTTACTCAGAATATTCTGTAATCTTAATTTTGTAATCATGCAATATGCTAGAATATTTTACTGTATTCTGTAAATAATGCATATTTAAGGCCTAATTGTAGCTGCTGCTTCATGAGTACACTGCAGGAGAGAAGGCTTTGTGACTGCTTTCTCCAACAAGTCACCCAGCAGGCTACCATAATATTGCAGACAGTGCTTCCTTGAGCATAAGGGGTAAAGTTCAGCTAGTTACCTCTAGAGTTGGCATAAATGAATGAGTTAAGGGAAAAGTCCAAGACTTCTCCACATGAAATGGTTAGCATCTGGAGACTGGCACTGGGTAGAGTGTATGCTGCACTTTTTAAACAGGTGCAACAAGTGTACCTTTGATCTGCCCTCTTTACTCCTCTCCCCCAAAATATTCCTGGAGGCCATTATGTCTGCCTCTGCCTTTCTCAGACATATTGCCTCCAGGTGCTGCGGCTTGAATTCTCTCCCCCACCCAGTGCATCTTTGGCTGTGTTGAGCCCCCTAGAAAAGAAAATTTTATGTAAATATCACAATGTCTCTAAACGGATACCATGGGTAAATAGGTTGATTAATAGTTAGATGTGTTCTACATGTACTCAAAAGACCAAGTGGCTCTAAAGGTCCAACTAGAATTTTAGATAAAGAAAGAAAGCAATCTAGTTTGTTTCCCCCTTAGCCCCCATCAAAGGAAATGTGTGGGTTTAAAAAAAAATTTTTTTAAGCAAGCTCTGTGGAAGGAATACTAGGGAGTAAGTAAAGACTGGTTTCAAATTTAAAAATTTGACCTTTTTGCTACATAGTAACAACAATATTTAACCTGAAAAATTGGTCTCTTTGCAAACCGAGTATATTAGTTCACTAATTTACTTTCCAAAAAATTCATGAGAAAGTAGAATCAAATTTAATGGTCCTTAATAATGGCACCATTGTCATCAGTACAGTATCCCACCCAGTACTAAACAAAAGTGCAGTAGATGTTAACAAAGCCATAAGGAACAGTAACTGTGATTTCAGTGCTCATCAGTAATGATATCAATATCACCAGAACATTATGTCCTAGGATGTTTGTACAGAAGAATGGATTCAAGAAAAACAATAGAAGCAACAGCAGCACTCTAAACCAGAAAAATATTTAAACAATTTAAGGACATATAATTTTCTTAAATTTCGATAGGTAGGGAATACTGATCATCTTCCAAAAGGCTTCTCAATCACATAATTGAGAAATGAAATGAAGTAGTTCTTACATATATACTCAATGTATACCATTTTAGTTGTTGGAAGTTTTCTTATGATTCAAGACTTTGCTTCAGTATCTTAGGGCACATCCACACAAATCACTACAGAGGCACCACTGCAGCTGCACCGCTCTAGCGCTTCAGTAAGGACCCTACCTATGCTGCTGGGAGGGCTTCTCCTGTGATAAGTGCCTGGTCTCTTGGGACTGGGAACAGCCTGAATATTTTGTGATCTTTGGAATATAGCAGCCATCTGTCATGAAGTCCAGCCTGCCTGGACTTGCCCATGAAAACTGTCTCAGACGCCATAGTAAAACTGTTATAATGCTTTAGGAGTTTTTACTGGGTTGGTGAAATCTAATAGTAGAACATGCAACCAGTTTGATGTCTCTGCCCTGCTTCTTGATAGTCTCCCCTGAGGTTGGCACTCACAATTGTGAGCTTCTCCAGACAGTGTGACACACACATTCCCGGTAAGTATGTGATTTTTTTAAAGTCCTTCAGCTCCCAAGCTAGAAACAACAGGGAGATCTGTCTTCAGGTCTTCCTAATGACCAGATCAATGAGACCAACTTCTAAACTCAGCTCACTACACTCCCCCAATACAGGGACCATCCAAGCCAAAGAATGTGAACGTCATCTTTGCCTTTGAGACCTGATTCAAATTGTGACTACAGTGATCATGTAGTGCTCAGACACACAACCAGGACCAGGTTACCCACTGGAGTTTCCTGTAAGGGAAAAATTTCCCTGTAGTACTGAATGTTGTCTGAGACTTTGTGGCCCGGAATGGTTCCTGCTGAAGTTCAGTTTTCAACTGGTTCCAACCTTATGGCATTGGAGCACCCAGTAGTGAAAACCTCAGGAAAGGCACTGACCCCAGCACAGTCTACCCCAGGGACCCTAGCACTGATTCTTTCAGCACTGGAACCAAGCCATTTGGGAAAGTGCACCATCATTGTGGTGGAGTTTGCTGTACCACCGAGACAAAACCCAGTTCCCATGCATCTGTCCACTCTGCCCCTCTTGGCACCAGTGGATCTGCAGATTCACCTGGAACCTCAATCTCCGCTGTTGTTGGTTTCAGGGCTACCAATGGCACTGACTGTCTGGTAGCAGGGCACCATTGGTCCCTAACATTCTGAGAGCTACGTCGCTACCCATCGGGTCTGAGCTATGCATTCTCCTTGGGTTCATCTTTACAATTGGAAGGTGAAGAAAATCTACTCCAGCAACATAATTACTCAGCTAAACTGCCATCACAACCCTCCATGTTTTATAGAGGATCCAGACATTTCTCATGGGAAAGATATTGGGACGCAGAGAATCTGGGCTCATGGTTTCCTGCCACCAGGCTGTTACCCACAAATGCTCATGTGGTCTTGACGGGGACCCTTGTTAGCTCATAGTAACTTCAGCCCCAGGGAACAACCGCATCCCCAGAAGACTGCTTGCTCCACAGCACTGCATATTCAGGGGTCCCAACAGCCCGTCCTAGTTCCTACATGACAGCAAGCAGAGGAAGAAGAGCAGGAAGAAGTTGTTTTCATGGTGGCACCAATAACCCTTTCCTCCTTACCCTTGTCCTGTAGTGCCACTCGTGGTCCCACAAATGAACAACTGTAGGAGTTTCCAAGATCTATAGAAGAGAATGGCTGAAGCCCTCCAAATCCCTTTTGAGGAGATGCAAGAGCAGATACATAAATTGGTAGACATACTTCAAGCCTCTTCAGTAGGGAAGATGGCCCTCCCAGTTCACAAGGCCATCATGGATCCAGCCAGAGCCTCGTGACAGACACCTGCTTTGGCACTACCTACATCCCACAGAGCACATTAAAAAATATCAGGTGCCTCCTAAGGGTGCAGATTTCTTTTACATTCCGTCTACCCCATCTTCCTTCATAGTCAGCGTGACAAACAAAAAGGAAAAACAATTCAGAGCCACACTAAATGAAAAGGAGCCAGAGACCAGATTTATTTGGCCAGAAAGCCTATTCCTCAGTAATTCTACATTAGCCAGATATAACTTCTGCATATATGAGAAACTGCTTGCTTTTGCAGGCAGCCTCCCCAATGACACTTGCCAGTACTCTGTTGCCAGTTATGGCCAGCCTGCAGCCAGCACAAGTGTCCAAGCAGTGCTGGATGCACTGATAGGACTACAAGATCAGTTGTAATGGTGGTTGTCGTGTCAGGCATTGTGGCTTCAGGGATTAGGTTTTCTCTTGATAAGTCCAAATGATGGTGGAGGACTTGTCTTTTTTAGAAGCTGAATTGTTCATGTCTGAAACTGATGAGGCCATCCAGTCTGAGGGACTCATGAGCCATCTTGTGTTCCTTTGGGGTCTATACACCAGCTCCTTAGAGGAGGAAACAAATGAAACATTAGTATTTCTACTGAGACCTATCCAGCTGCACTCTCACCACTAAAGTCTCCAGAACCACCCAGAAAATGACAGCACTTCCACAGGAGAAGACTCATAGACTTTAAGGTCAGAAGGGACCATTATGATCCTTGAGTCTGACCTCCTGCACAACGCAGGCCACAGAATCTCACCCACCACTCCTGTAACAACCACCTAACCTATGTCTGAGCTATTGAAGTCCTCAAATCATGGTTTAAAGAACTCAAAGTGCAGAGAATCCTCCAGCAAGTGACCCATGCCCCATGCTGCAGAGGAAGGAGAAAAACCTCTAGGGCCTCTGCCAATCTGCCGTGGAGGAAAATTCCTCCCCGACCTCAAATATGGTGATCAGCTAAACCCTGAGCATGTGGGCAAGACTCAGCAGCCAGGCGCCCAGGAAAGAATTCTCTGTCGTAACTCAGATCCCACCCCATCTAACATCCCATCACAGGCCATTGAGGCAACCACTGCTTTATCAAAAACTTTCCAATCTTCCCAGTCCCAGATGCACTTATTTGATGGAATGGTCTAGAGATGTCCTACATCCTACTCCAGAAATCAATGACTTCCCCACTGGAAATCTGTTAGCTCACTTTAGGCATATTTGGTCTCTTACCACCACTAACCAGTGGGCCAGGGACACAACAACACATGGTTATTCCATCCAATTTTCTGTGGTGCCTGCTCCCTACCCCCCTTTTCAGAGACCCTTCTCACATTAAGAGGTCCTCATGCTTCTCTCTTTCACATGGGGATTTCTACAGCAACTATTTCCTGTTGCTGGAAAAAAAAAAAAAAAGAAAGGGAGGCTTGTGACCTGTCTTAGACTTGTGGACCTCCTGAGGTCCCTTCCAACTCTGATATTCTATGATTCTGTGAACCTCAGCATCTTCATCCTAGCATCAATAACCCCGTCTCTAAAGTGAGGAGACTAGTTTGCATCTCTCAAACTTCAGGATGTTTAATCCCACATTTTCATCATTCCACCCCACAGGAAGTACCTGAGATTTACAGTGGGGCAGGATCAATACTGGGTGCTATCTTTCATATTCTCCAGAACTTTCAAGGTATTCATCCAAGTATTATCAGTAGTGGTAACTTACTTAAGAAGATGCAACCTCAGCATTCGTTTTCTTAAATTGGTCCCTGCAGGACAAGCACGAAGTGCATTATACAAAGGTTTGCATTTCTATTGTGCGGTGGTAGATATCATTACCTCATTGGTAGACATTAATTGATTAAGCATTACAATACTCTTTTCATGGTAAGTATGGTCAATATTATCCCTCTTTTTGCAGATCCTAAACAAATTTCTACTCTCAGTAACACAAGTAATCTACAAAACTGCAACTGTTAACCTGAAGTCTTGCCAAAATAGTCATAATATTCTATAAACAGTTCATATAATTATTAACTAAGGATTGCATGCTTTGTAGTTTATGTAGATTGAGCTTATTGCACACAGCAAGGACTCCCTGCATCCCATCATCCTCTGACCCTCTGAAAGCACCTTTCCGTCGTCTTCTTTTAAAAGGACTCCCTGCAACTTTATCCAGTCTCTCCACTCTATTTCCATGCCAGGTTTTCTATGTGCCTCACCTTCTGCTCATTCTACGTTCCCCCATTCTCTCACTCCAGTGGCTGGGGCCCTCTGTGTACCCCCATTCCCTGTCTTCCCATACCAGGGCACTCCATTTTCCCCCTTGCCAGGAGTTTTGTGACCCATTCCCAACTTCCTACATGCCAGGGATACTGTGTGCCCCTCATTGCCCCAACCTGCTCATGGCAGGATCCCCCATTGCAGAGATTCTGTTGTGTCCTCCATCCTTCCCTTCACCCATAGTAGGGTCCCCCATTTTCCTCAGTGGAAGGGGCTCTCTGTGATCTCTCATTGCCCCCCAGTAGCAAGGGTTTGGTGGGCTCCATTCTTCCTTTCCCTACATCAACGTCCCCCATTCTGCCTCTATACAAGAGGCTGTGTTCATGCCTAAATTTATTGCGTGCCCCCCAAATCCTGTACACCTTACTGTTTGGGAAATAAGTCATTATGGGTGTCAACATGTTAAACTCTGTTGTAAAGTTAGGCAAAGGTGAGATAATTGATGCCATCAACCAGTTTGATCTATAGACAGTTGCAGAGGTGCTTGAGGTGGTGATGGCACTAGAGAGCTGTAATGAGTTTCATGTGTCCCCCATATTCACCATTTGGCTTTTCTCCTAAAATCAATAGGGTTCTGGCCATTGATGTCTAGAACATTCCCTAGTTTGGAATTGATTGGATGCAGCATTCAAAAGTTGTTGTGTTACATAGAGACAATCACAGAAATGCCATCAAGTTGAATGTAAGTGTAACCCATGCCTGCTTGGCACTCTGTCCCCCTCTAGTGACAGCTAGAGCTGCTAGAGATTGATGAGCCTGGTACAGCCTTGGCTAAAAAACATGTTTTTTAGCTCATGCAGTAGAGACTCATTCATTAAGCTCCAGAAGTTCCAGGTTTGATCCCGGCTGCTGATGACTGGGGTCTGTCTGTGTTACATAAGGCCTTTAAAAGCTTGGTCAATTATTTTCTGTGTCCTGTCTTGTACTTGCAAAGTAACATAATCATTCACTTCATCTTGAGGGTCTGGGGACCTCAAGGACTCATTCATTTATTCTTTCTTGTTGAGGCAACCCCCTGGCTTTTTGTATTGAAAATTCCCTTATCTCCACCTCAACCTTAGATGTGTAGTGGTGGTGAACTTTTTCTGGGCTAGCAGTGAAATGAAAACCCATGACCTTTTCTGAGGAGTACACCCCCTTCGTCTTCTGTGGGTATTCAGCAATGTCCTAGTATTGAGGTGGGCTCTGGATTGATTGGTGGAGTGTGAAGATGTACAAAGCCTATTGGCTCCCATACAATTAATGGGAGGTTTTATAATCTCTTCCACCAGCCTTGGGCACCGTTCTCCAAAAGGCATCATGCTAGTCACCTTTTGAGGCTAGAAGGGAATTTTCCCCTCACTGCGAAATTGGCCTGGGCAGTTTTTTTTTCCTCACCATCCTCTCAAAAGACCATGAACCCAGTGGGTAGGTTAGGTTGTAATTTTTTTTTTGTTTGAACTTAACAAGTGCTTAGTACAGGTGACTGTTCATTTGGGGGTCCAGTTTCCTGATCAACTGGAAGCAGATTGGGGGAATATATCTCCTGAAGAAGGTAGGGAATGTGGTTGGGGCACCCAATGTCTCATACAGTGAGGGGACAACCCACTCCCAATCCTTCAGATGAGGGAGGTCATTACAGTCTCAGCAGGGACCAGGTTAACAGTGCTGGGGGCTGATGACAAACCTGCACCGGGTGGAATGGATTACAGTAGAAAGGATGACCAGCACTGGATGAGTTATTGCTGTGTGATTTCCAGGTTTGTTACCTAAGAAAGGTATGATATTGCTCTGCCCACTGTTCATAGAGAGGAAAGCTCATGATGAAATTGTGTGATATGCCACATCTACTGTTAATTTAAGATTTGTGTAATCCACCACATGTTCGTCTACCGTCACATAGTCCATTGCAGATAAGTTTACCGGGTAAGGGATTTACGGTAGAGGGCTCATGGTGAGCTTCATGGTCTGCAGAGAAAGTGATAAATAATTATCTTGTCTTGGACACCACTCAATGTCAGCCTGGGTTTGATTTACTGCAAAGCTAATGGAGCCTTCTGAACCAGTTTCATACTGGACATGGATTTTGTGCTGCAGTGGAATTTTGGTGGTGTTTTAGAGACGGTCCACTATGTCAATGTGGACTGCAAAGTGACTCAGCTTCCTGGAGGTCTTCATGCCTGGAACATTGTTAATAAGAATGCTGTGACTTGGCTTGACACGATTGCGTACACCAAATATAATATATATAGAAAAGTGCAGCCTAGTTAAACCACATCCCTGGTGTCTTGTCTTGTCTGTCTATCTTGGACTTCTTAAAATAGTGGAGTCTAAATTTTTGAATGAACCTTTGCCAGTTATCTTTGTCATCTCAGGTGCCATGGAAATATGTGAAATCTTTTCTCCAGAAATGTCAGACTGGTTTGATACTTGAGCATTGAAAAACTAATGGAACACAATGGAGTCTGATTCTCGAATGGCTATGATTGTTGGTTATTAGTTGCTGCTCTAGGTAATGGTCCTCAATTTTCAGTTAATGAGGATTTTTTTAAAAGTTAACTACATTACCAAATGCTCATGCTCTAGAGTAACATTAAAATGGACCATCTGCGGGAGGGCTGATTCACTATCTGGTCCAGCCTTCAGAAGACTGCTTCTGCTTGTGGAGTTACCATATAAGAAAGTAGAGCAATAATACTTGTAGTATTTTTGTTCCTCCTTATACTAATTAGAATTTCATATGGAACTTGTTAAACTCAATCCAAGCTGTTGAAGAATGAAAGCTTGCTGTATGTGTGCATTTCGGTTTTGAACTATATCACTAGATGGAGACAATGGGCAGTGTCTATGTAGTAACAATCTTTACATGCTTTAAAGCAGGAGAGGGCAAACTACGGCCCGCGGGCCAGATCCGGCCCATGAGCCGTTTTAAGCTGGCCCTTGAGCTCCCGCTGTGGTGCAGGGTTGGGGGCCGCATCGTGTGGTCGGCCGTGCTCCAGCCAGGCACAGGGTCAGGCACTACTCCATGTGGCTCCCAGAAGCCTTGGCATGTCCCCACTCCGGCTCCTACATGCTCCACTGGGACCTGCAGGGGTGGAGCCTGCAGATGGGGCAGTGTGCACAGCTGCCTGGCTGCACCTCCGCATAGGAGCTGGAGAAGGGGCATGCCACTGCTTCTGGGAGCCGCTTGAGGCAAGTGCCACTCAGAGCCTGCACCCCTGAGCCTCTCCTCATGCCCCTGATCCCCATCCCATTCTTCAACCCTCTCGATCCCAGCCTGGAGCGCCCTTCTGCACCCTAAACCCCTCATCCCCACCCCACTTCAGAGCCAACACCCTCAGTTGGAACCCTGCACCTCTTCCCACACCCATGCCCCAGCCTTGATCCGCCTTCCACACTCTGAACCCCTCAGTCGCAGCCCAGAGCACCCTCCTACACCCCAGACTCCACATTCATAGCCCCACACCTCCAACCAGAGTCCTCACCCTCTCCCTCATCCTAGCCCCAATTTTGTGAGCATTCATGGCCCACCATTCAATTTCTATTTCCAGATGTGGCCCTCAGGCCAAAAAGTTTGCCCATCCCTGCTTTAAAGAGAATCCGATGACAGACTTTAAAGAGAATCCAGTGAGAAGTATGACCGAAAGAAATGTATAACATTGCTTTTTCCTAATGAATATGGGCACTTGCATTTAGAGCTCATTGCTATTAGCTCATTGTTCAGATGGATCATGTTCATAGTGTGTCACTGCTCTGCTGTAATAAAGGACATGAAAATGTGTGCTGTCACCACATAGTAATAGGCTTTGAAATGTGTGTTGCCCTACCATGATGACACAGTTACAAAGCCACTGGTAGTTCAGTTGATGAAAGATCCCTCACTTTTGTTTATATTCATTCTTCGAGTCCTTGTGTAGCAACTTGAAGTCAATATAGTTCTACTTGATATATTCCATTATCAAATGAAGAATGTTGTATGGATAATAGAGAAGTGAAAGTAGGCCAACAAATTGTGAAGCTCATGTCACATATTTGACCACTATTTATAACTAGTACTATCCAATTTGGGGATGCTGAAAAGTGAAATTAAGAGTTCAGCCTGTGGAATTTTGATACAAGTTTTTGGATATGTAAAAACCTTGATTTTTAAAAATGTTCTTCAAATTTTCAAAATACATTTATGGGAGCTATTCGTGTGCTCTGGACACGTATCCTATACATTAAAAATTACATCAAAAACATAGATAAAGAACTGTCCATAAATATATCATATCAACCCACACCCTTCTTATTGACCTTAACAAAGGAGGGAAAGGATTATCTTTGTAGCAATGACAGTACAAAGATGCAAGTTCTGTGTACTAGTTCTGTGCTTTGGCTTATTGATCATCTTGTTTCTAGGTATTTTTAAAAACACTTTCCTGCAAAATTCATATACTTTGCTAAGGAAATTATATGTCTCATCCATGTTTACAGAAATAGATTTTGGAATCCATTTGAAGGCAGTATCTTCAAAGGGACACATTATTTTAAGCTGTTTAAAATTTTCAAAACTATACAGCCCTCATAACTGCCAGCTACCAGTTTATATACCACTGTCCTTTTTATAACTATGTAATTTGCATTATCTTGGTTTTTTTATTTGAATAATTCCTTAAATACAGGGGGGCTTTTTTTCTCAAAAGAACATCATTTTTTTAAATTTTTTTTTTACCAAGGCACCTTAGGTTTTAAAAGCAGCTGACTATTGTTTGACTGGACCCTTTTAATCTGTGTATGAGGAATCCAAACTGAATGATATGGAGCTGTGAAAATCCAGTTAGTGTGAGCTGTAATCTCTTTACTGGCTTTAAGTAGTTAGAGTAGCATTCAGACACCCTGCAGATACTGAACTGCAGAGATACAGTAATCATCTAAACATGTAGCCAGTGTTTTGCTGTCATGGATCTAAAGCAGAAGTGTCCCTAATAATCATTTATTTATTTTTTAAAACTGACCTTTCTGTCATAAAATGAAATTGAATGCAACATTAATATATTAAACTCTATGTATTTCACAAATAGGCTACCCAGGGTCTGTGGATAAAAGTGTTTTCTGGAACCTTGATATTACCTACTGTGGACATTGTAAAGTATCTAATTCCTTTGATTACAAAAGGGAGGGGGAAACATTTTCTTTGTACAAGAAAAATATAATAATCCACTAATCTTAGAATTCTCTACTGCTATTTGAGACTCTAAATGAATACAAGAAACTGTTAAAGGTTGAAAAAATCTAGACATTTGAATCAGAACAAAAGGGAAGATACAAACTTTTTCCTAGATTAAAAAAGAAGCTGGATCCATTAATAAAGCTTATTGAATTTGTGTAGGAAAATATTCTGTAATAACTTTGTGAAATGATGCTGTGTTTACAGATCATTTTATGAAAAGATACAAGATAAATCCATCTTCTTACATTTTACACCATAGCTGATGAGAAATGTACTGTAGCTTTCTAGCATACCAGTACAAGGTTTCTAATATTACTGCACCAGAGCTTAATACATTAATGATCAGAACTCTGACCATATTCATACCAACTACACAGATATTTTTTTGAAAGTCTCTCACACACACACACTATCTTTCTTATATGCCCTGATTCTCACATAATGTGTTTAACAGCTCAGCTCTAAATTCCAATTTTTAAATAGAACTTGTTACATCTTAAGGGCCAAGTCCTGGACCTCTGCACAAAGCACTGTAAACAGGCATTCTGTAGTGATGCCTATGAAGACTTTAGGAGAAATAGAATCATCCCCCCAATATGACTTCATGCCATTCACTTGCTCCAGCTAATGGACTGAAACAGTGGCTGCTGCCCTTGAGCCTTCCCTGTGCATGATGTTCTGGTGATTATGGTTTTGCATTCACTGGCTAAGTTCCTGTTCCATCCCCATGAACGCTTGAGCTATTCAGAGAGAGCTATGGTAGGCTACTACTTAATAGTAGTCTGTGAATTCAGTCTAATGCATATCTTTTCTTTTCTCTTGCTTCCAATTCGTAACACTACAGCTGTTGCTGCATTTGGAATCTTACACAGTCCTCTTGGTCCTGGGAGGATTTTCCCCATACTTATGCAAGCATTGAAAAAGAAAGATGTGCATCTGTTAGTTAAACTTGTCTAAAGCTACAATTCTGCAGGATTTTAAGACAGGTCTATATATTGCATGGAGAATTATGGCTTATTGGTTTAAACATCAGGTTTGAGATACCTATAGTACTTAGAATCATAGGTGTAAATTCTGGCAAGGGCATCCTTGATCTTCCATACTCATCCAGACACTTATTCCTCCCAACCTGCAGAAAAATTAGATCACTCAAATGTTTGCTTACATTGTAGGTTCATACAGAAGGTCTACTCTCTGAACTTCTATTTTTTGTGTCTGGTGCTAGAGGAGGGGGGCCTTTGAAGGCAGGTTATTAGAAGAGGGAGTAATCCTTGTAGACTTAGAAATGCCTTTGCTGTTCTTTTTTTGTGCAGCTACCTGAACTCTTGAAGTTAGCAGTAACAACCCATGGGCGCTCAGTACCACATGATGCTTTCTGCAGGCATTCGGCATGGCTGATACCAGCAAGGTCAAGATCCTTGGCTTGTTGATATTCCTTCTAACAGGGCCCAGGATTGGTAGACCTTTCTGCCTCAATTGCAGGGGTGACTCAGACACCAGTGATGAGGCCAGGAGAGAGGGAGTCTTCCATCAGGGAGAGACAGGAAGATAAGAAGGCTGCCCACTGAGTACCCAGACATTCCCTGTGATCAGAAGCCTTCTGCTTTGGGCACATGCCCAGCTTCTTGCAGGCCCTTTCTCACGAAGGTGGCCTTTGCTCTTGGGCAAGGTGGGAAGAGGAGGAGAGAAGATACAGCCCTTACTCTGTCTCTTCTAT
The DNA here is from genome assembly GCF_025201925.1 of Gopherus flavomarginatus. Classification (NCBI taxonomy): domain Eukaryota; kingdom Metazoa; phylum Chordata; order Testudines; family Testudinidae; genus Gopherus; species Gopherus flavomarginatus. The sequence goes on from NC_066624.1 coordinate 91,196,041, forward strand.
GCATCCATTCACAATCAGGACACAACTCTGACCCAGCCAGCAACTACCAGAAGAATGGAGTCTTGCAGTATTGCATCCTAGTCTGAAGCTGCACAGTCTCTCTCAACACAGTTGATGCACAGAATCCTTTGCCTGCCCAACATGTTGCTGCAGAGACACACACCTCTGTTCCATTTTGGGCTCTTTTTCTTCCCACACATAGATTCAGATAGTCAAGAAATAAATTATCCCTGGAATAGCAAAATGAATTATGCCAGTCAATGGACTCTCAACGGGAAAACAGAAGGATATCTGGAAATGGTCCTTGGAGTGCTTTTGGGCTTTTCAATTGCAAGAATCAATTTATGCATTGAAAGGAGCATTTAACTGCAAAATCTTAGTAGATCCCTGGAGCCCAGGAACAAGAACTAATCTAAATGACTCCCAGAGCCATGTCCCCATTCAGATCAACTAGAACAGGGGTTCTCAAACGGGGGGTTGGGACCCCACAAGGGGTTGCGGGGTTATTACATGGGGGGATCGTGAGCTGTCAGCCTCCACCCCAAACCCCGCTTTGCATCCAGCATTTATAATGGTGTTAAATATATAAAAAAGTGTTTTTAATTTATAAGGGGCAGGGGGTTCGCACTCAGAGGCTTGCTATGTAAAAGGGGTCACCAGTACAAAAGTTTGAGAACTACAGAGAGAGAAGGTGGGGAGGGATAGCTCAGTGGTTTGAGCATTGGCCTGCTAAACCTAGGGTTGTGAGTTCAATCCTTGAGGGGGCCCACTTAGGGATCTGGGCAAAATCAGTACTTGGTCGTGCTAGTGAAGGGGGGGGGCTGGACTTAATGATGTTTTGGGGTCCTTTCCAGTTCTATAAGAGAGGTATATCTCCATATATTATTAAAGATCCCAGTGACTCCTGTAACTATGGGTAGTGGATCAAGCGTTCAAAGTTTAGATGGTTACCCTTCTCTTCAAAGGTAGGTTTTGCTCTTTGTAGAGGATTTAGAGAAGAGGCAGAAAGCTCAGTCCACATATAAGAACCAGATCCATCTTGATACAGACTTCTTACCCACAGTTTAACTGGTACAAATTCAGGTAATTTCATGCTTCCTACCCAGATAAAAGTCCAGAACCAGTTCAGTAAGTAAGGAGGTTTCACAAACAATTTAATTCCTTTTGTTTTGCCAAAGGAAGAAACAAGCCCTACAAATCCATCAAGTTTTACACTGTTAATCCAAATGTATGAGAGCCCAGGTGCAGAGCATTGCCTCTCAGGAATACTGGTGAATTTCCTACTCATAAGAGCCCAGATGAAGTCTAACCAATTAGTCCTGGACACAAAAACATACAGAAATGCAATTAACTTAAAAACAAAACTTTTCAGCAGTTGTTGTTCCAGCTTATATAAGCAAATAGATTTAACAGTTTTCTGAGAATTTAGGTTACAGCCCAGTCCTGGAAGGTCAGAGAGACAGGGATATTTACTCTATTAACTTCTCTTTTTCTAAAATGATTGGTGGACTGCAGCTAGTATTTGATTTTAAAAGGGTAAGTTCTTTTCTTAGAATCTGGAGTTGCAGGATGAAGTCCCTAAAATCCATTAGACAAGAGGTGAGGGAGAGTGAATATCTTTTTGTTCCCACAATCTCCAAGATATATGTTTACATGTTCCAATTCTTCATTCCAACAGAAGTTCCTACAGTTTGCTGTTGTGGGGTGGTACTTCTCCATACCAGGCTCCCCTTTCTGGACTGGCAGTGGCACCAAGAACATTTACTAAAATGATGGTGGCAGTAGGGGTTGTGATATGGCAAAAAGTTATGTACCTGACAGCTAGCTGAGTAGAGCCATATTTAATATAGCAACCAAGTCGACGCTGGTGGAGGACTAGTAGATCAATGATGAGTGTTAAACATGGGTGTGGAGAGGAATTCCTTCAACTCTATATTTAGGTGTTAACATACCAGAGAGGATGATTTTACCCTGGAATAAACAGAGTATTTTCGTTTGTTTGTGTGTGTTTTTGCACAAGACAGAATGACCTGATTAAAGAACCAGGTAGTAAAAGCATGATGTGGACTTACTTTCAACCTTACCTTGCCTCAGTCAAAAAGTGGTTCTCTGGGCCCACATCCACATGTATCCACTGCATCTGTTTCTCCTGTACTGATAGAAAGTGGAGTAAAGACACTCAGGACAGTTTCTCTGTCTGAGATTTTTCAAATGCTATTGTGGAAGTGAAGGGTGGAGGAGAAAAAAACCTTTCTTTGTTGCCAGCACAGCCCTGGTAAGTGACCTTAAAAAAATCTGTGCTGTAGTCTCCGTGCATGAACCTTTGGTCACCAATGCAGTAGTAGCTGTCTCCTCTCTTTATTAATTTGTGTCAGGGCATTAGTAAACCAAGGTGAGCTGTGAGGATGAAGATGGAGAGAAGAAGGCATTTGTTGCCATTGCATCTTTAGTAGAGGACAAAAGATTATTATACAGTCCTAGCAAACTATCCATATGCTGGTCTGTCAGAAGAGCAATCTTATCTTTCAAAGCCACCTGGAAACTAGTAAGCAACCTCCAAGGGCAAACCATCAAAAATGGGTCTGTTCACTTTGTGGAATAGGTGGACGCCAACATCCAATGAAGGAAACAATGCTTGGTCCATGACTTATTTAAAATCATTAGTTAAGGGTTTAAAATATGATCTGCAAATGAAAAATCAGCATTGGTATAACTTATTGAATGTTCCAAATTCCAGCATGTTAACTTTAAAATACTCTTTTTTTCCCCTCCTCTTTTCTAGATCTTGAAATCCAGATTTCCATGATTGCTGGCTTTCACTAATTATTGCATCCCAGCACTGAGTCTTCTGGTGACTTTCCCTTTCAGCATCAACTCCAGTTTCAGTTGCTCTTCAGCATGGGTGGAGCATGTTGCTGAAGAAAAGCGCAATAGAATGTGGCTAATATGGAATTCTGTATTCTTCTGCCCATCCCCATTCTTACAGATCTGCAGAAGTAACCTTTAACTTTTGACAATGTGTTGAATGTCCCACTTGCTCTGTTTTTGTTTGGGGGGCATTCAGAGCAGCAAAGTAATGCACTCCCAGAATTGCTATCCGTGTGTTCTAAGGAAATTAGAAAATGGCTTTGAATTTCATGGTCTTTGATTTTCATATTTTGGACATTGAGACCTATTCAGTGGCTTAGTGAAAGTGAAGTTGCATACTCTGGCATTCAAAACCTTGCAGGTGCTGGGAGCATTTTGTATTCTTCTCAAGTCGCATGCTCCAGCCTACACTGAAGCATTACTGACTGAACTTAGACAAAGGCATAACCTCACATGATCAGTTAACATCACTAGCAAAAATAACGTTTTTATATCTCCACTTTGCTAGAAAACCATACCGCTTCTTTTTGGATGAGAATCTGGCTACAGCGTTCTATTATTGTGAGTTTCCTCAGGTTACAGTCCAATACCCTAAAAAAACATTTATTTAAAAGCCCTCCATTCAGTTGTGTTTGTAGCCTTGTGACTGTTACTACATTTAGAAGCGATAGACATATTTTGTGTTTATTCTGATATAAGCTGAGGAAGTAAAACAGTTTACTTCATGGTGTGGAAAGAAAAAACTTTGTTTCTGGACGGATAGTTTTTTTTTACCAAGTTTAAATGAGAATTAAATGTATAATTATGACCTTCCTAACTAACGTGACATTACTGGGTACATATCTAACAGTATTTTATATATAATACAAAATTAAATGCTCGTTTAGGAATATTTTACACTTATCATTGATTTAGCCAGCGTAAGTTCTTAGTTTTTTCCTTCACTTTGATGTATAATTCCTCCCAAGAAATTCTGACTCCTTACATCAAGAGGCTAGAATTAAAATGTGTGACTATCAAGGCATAATCGAGTGTCATTTTTTAGATCATTAAAGATGTCTGTTTCTTAATTGCAAATATTACAGAAGCTACATTATAACAGAAGAGCTGTAGTAAGCCTTCAATCTAAAGTCTTGAGTGAAATAAAAAAGAATTTGGAAAACAGTAAAGCAGCAAAATAATAATACAGACTGACTGAAGTAAAAGATAGTTGAAAAGAGATTATTGTTCACCCTTAGGTAAAATGTCATTTGTGGTTACCTTTTTTAAAAGGCTGAGTTCTTTCACCGGTGGTTTAAGTGTATACAACTGGAAATGTAATGAAAAAAATTGACTTTTTTTAATTGTTTTTTTTAATTGGTATGCATTTTGGTAAAACCCTAAAATACTTTTCCTATGTGTATAATGTACCAGTAATTATTCCCCCCCTCAAATCCGCTTGGTGTTTACTTTTCAAAGGAATCAAGCAGTATTTGAAAATATTAGGATAGAAGTTTGTTTATTGCACAGAGGCAGCAAAGTTACAGTTGTATATTTTCTGTTGATGGAAATTCTATATAACAGGTGTACGTGGTATTGTTAAATGAAAGCAAGGGGGTAGTCAGTTTTATTTGGCTTATGTAAAAGATATATATCCTTTTTTTTTCAGAATTCTAACTTGCAACATTAGATTTTATATTTGAAATTTAATAAAATGCCCTACCATAAAAAGTAATGGGACTGCATGCAATATTCATGAAAATACTTAATTGACTTCAAGGCATCATGAGAGGTTTATTTTTTTCTTGGATTATTTTTTTCCTCTAATTGGTTTAGAGCAATACTCTTTTTATTGAATGTGTATTTCACCTACTAAATATTTTCCTACTTGCATAGTTTTGATTGTCTGTTTTATTATAGCAAAAATCCTTTCACTTCACCTAATTTGACCTAAATTTGGTCTCTGGCTAAAATAACTGATAGCTTGATTACGAAATTTAAGTTTTCTTAATTGCAAGAGACTGTTGTATCTCCATAATAGTGAAATTTCAGTATTAATTCTTTACTTTGTGTTAGGCGTGCCTCTACCATTCACTCCCAGAAACCTTTTTAGCTCCAGTAATGACTATTGAACCAACAATCTCAGTATTTTACAATTATTTGTAGAAGTGGACAATGTGCTTTGAACGTTACATACAAAATGGAGGAGAGTGAACCTTAAGTAGAGAAAAGAGCTATGAAATAGCAGACTGTGAATTTAAAGAAAATGGTGGTATACACCAAGCTGGAAGGGACTTGTGGGTCTCATGTAAGTTTCTTGTTAACAGAAATGGCATTTGAGGGCAGTGTCACATGTAAGAGTTTTTAATAAGTCAGTTTCTAACCCTTTTTCTTTGTGAAGACAGCCTTGAAAACAAAAAGACAAATGAATGCAAAGCAATCTGTAGCAATGGAATGAATGTACAGCATGGCTCTGCTTTTGCAAGGGGAGACTGGTACTAAAGAAGTTGAAGTTTCAAACAGACACACTATAAAACGAGTCAGTTAAGTTTGATGTGTATCTGAAAACATCATATTAATAACCCTCCCCAATATCCGTTGGCTTTTTCTCTCTATGTAATAGCAAACAGGATTAATTTGGGGACAGGGAATTTGTTTGATGGTAGCACCCAAAATATTAAGGCTGGCTTTGTTTGTTAAAACTGTTCTTCTTCTTTCTCTGTGACTGAGCCCAATTGCTTCTCTCTTAATCATTTGTAGCAGTCGCCACACCATGGCAAACTGAGCAACCTTTGTGTGCTCTGCCCCTCTCCCCCAATACCTGGTGAGATGCACCTCATAGTCTGTAGACTCCCCAATTACCACCACCCCAGCTGTAGATGCCACAGCACATGAGGATGAGTAATATAGGTAGAGCAAAAGCCACTGCACTGCATAGGGAGCCCTATAGCCCAGCTGTTACCTGCCTGCTGGTGCCCAGTCTGAAGATCTGAAGAGCATAAACGCTCATTCTCAACACCTGATACCCCTTATCAGCTGGGAAAGAGTATGGAATTGATATATTTTGGTGCATGGGTTAGTGGCTAAGAATTTTACTCATGGAATATCACAGAACATTTTTGAGGAAGCTTCTGGTTAAAATTTTAACACATAACAGGTACAGTTTTTTTTGGAAATATCTTTAAAGATATTTCACATAATACTGACATAAACAACCACACAAAAACTTTGTTCAGCTTTGTGAGAGTTAAGGTTTCATTAGGACACACCACCTCAAATCCTGAAAAGTGAAGATATTTCTTGCTGCTTTTACATTGCTTTTACATTGCTTATGGATAATACACTCCATAAGACTTTCACTTTCACGTCCAAGAGATACCAAAAAGCAATATGTACCCTAGCTTCCTCAAACTAGGACTCTGCACAAAACCTTAACAGTGACTTCAGATGCTCTTGTATCAATAGATTGCAGCATCTAACTGTCACAAATTCCATTGATTTGGTAAGTTATTCTGCCTTACTTTTGATGAGGTCACTGTTCAGTTCTTTGCCTAAGTCAGGGGTTCTCAAACTGGGGATTGGGACCCCTCAGAGGGTCACAAGGTTATTACATGGGGGGTCGTGAGCTGTCAGCCTCCACCTCAAACCTCACTTTGCATCCAGCATTTATAATGGTTTTAAATATATAAAAAAGTGTTTTTAATTTATGGGGGTGGGGGTCGTCACACTCAGAAGCTTGCTATGTGAAAGGGGTCACCAGTACAAAAGTTTGAGAACTATTGGCCTAAATGCAAATGGGACCTTCAGACTGAAATCCTAATCTTTACTTTGTTCAGCCAGTAAACAGGTATTTGACACATATTTTCCTAGAGAGTTATGTAATTTTTTGCTAGATGACAATAGCGTAGTGGAGATCAGGAATTCTACATTCTATCCCTGGTTCTGGAAGAAGTGTGATTTTTATAAAGACAGGATAACAAAAGCACATTGAATCTGAAAGTCATGTAACTGAGTAGCTACCATGTTTGAGACCTGGGTTCTATTCCTGACTCTGCTTCCTCTGATCTTGTGTAACTTCTCTGTTAAATTATTTGTAAAATGAGTTGGCAGGTCATATTTGCCTTGCGGAGCTGGAGGTCATGGCCTTGATTGAATAATAAGGGTGGTGAAGTGCATGGGAATTTGTGAAAGTTAGCAGATTTGAACTAATCTTTGAGTTTTTGCCCTGAGTGGTTATGTTACATCATCACTGATAAATACAGTGTGTTAGGTTAGCACATATATTTTTCAGTGATAAAGAAAAAGTTAAAAATTATGACACACATGAGCACCACCTGTGTATAACTGATACTGTATAGTCAGGAGGGAGAAACATGTGGTGCAAAGCAAAGATTCCATAGTGCTTTAGATTCTTTGCAGAGAGTGTCAGGAAAAAAAGGTGAGAAAATACAGTGAAAAACTTCAAAAAGGGGGTCATTTTGGAACTCTTATTCTTTCCATATCAATTCAGTTTTCGTCAAACCATCATGAAAAATTCAAATAGTACACAGATTGCTTTTGGTTTTTGTTTTTTGCAGTGTTAATGAGATTTTTATAAAACTTTAAAGCTCCTGTTGAACTGAATTTCTGACACAACCTGTATAGGGGATAATTTCCTGAAGCAAGTTATGGAGAAACTAACTGGAAGAAGAGCTCTTCTTGACCTGCTGCTCACAAACAGGGAAGAATTAGTAGGGGAAGCAAAAGTGGATGGGAACCTGAGAGGCAGTGACCATGAGATGGTCGAGTTCAGGATCCTGACAAAAGGAAGAAAGGAGAGCAGCAGAATACGAACCCTGGACTTCAGAAAAGCAAACTTTGACTCCTTTGGGGAGCTGATGGGCAGGATCCCCTGGGAGAATAACATGAGGGGGAAAAGAGTCCAGGAGAGCTGACTGTATTTTAAAGAATCCTTATTGAGGTTGCAGGAACAAACCATCCTGATGTGTAGAAAGAATAGTAAGTATGGCAGGCGACCAGCTTGGCTTAACAGTGAAATCCTTGCTGATCTTAAACACACAAAAAAGAAGGTTAGAAGAAGTGGAAGGTTGAACACATGACCAGGGAAGAATATAAAAATATTGCTCAGGCATGCAGGAGTGAAATCAGGAAAGCCAAATCACACTTGGAGTTGCAGTTAGCAAGAGATGTTAAGGGTAACAAGAAGGGTTTCTTCAGGTATGTTAGCAACAAGAAGAAAGTCAAGGAAAGTGTGAGCCTCTTACTGAATGAGGGAGGCAACTTAGTGACGCAGGATGTGGAAAAAGCTAATTTATTCAGTGCTTTTTTTGCCTCTGTCTTCATGAACAAGGTCATCTCCCAGACTGCTGCACTGGGCAGTGCAGCATGGGGAGGAGATGACCAGCCCTCTGTGGAGAAAGAAGTGGCTCAGGATTGTTTAGAAAAGCTGGATGAGCACAACTCTGAGGCTGGATGTACTGCATCCGAGGGTGATAAAGGAGTTGGCAGATGTGATTGCAGAGCCATTTGTCATTATCTTTGAAAGCTCATGGTGATCGGGGGAGGTCCTGGATGACTGGAAAAAGGTAATGTGCCCATCTTTAAAAAAGGGAAGGAGGAGGATCTGGGGAACTACAGGCCAGTCAGCCTCACTTCAGTCCCTGGAAAAATCATGGAGTAGGTCCTCAAGGAATCAAATCTGAGGCACTTAGAGAAGAGGAAAGTAATCAGGAACAGCCAGCATTGATTCCCCAAGGACAAATCATGCCAGACTAACCTAATTGCTTTCTGTGGGGAGATAACTGGCTCTGTGGATGAGGGGAAAGCAGTGGACTTGTTATTTTTTGACTTTAGCAAAGCTTTTGATATGGTGTCTCAGAGGATTTTTGCCAGCAAGTTAAAGAAGTATGGGCTGGATGAATGCCCTGTAAGATGGATAGAAAGCTGTCTAAATTGTCAGGCTCAATGGGTGGTGATCAATGGCTCCATGTCTAGTTGGCAGCCGGTATCAAGCGAAGTGCCCCAAGGATCGGTCCTGGGGCCAGTTTTGTTCAATATCTTCATTAATGATCTGGAGGATGGTATGGACTGCACCCTCAGCAAGTTTACAGATGACACTAACCTGGGAGGAGTGGTAAATACGCTGGAGGGTAGAGATAGGATACAAAGGGGTGTAGACAAATTAGAGGATTAGACCAAAAGAAATCTGAGGTTCAGCAAGGACAAGTGCAGACTCCTGCACTTAGGATGGAAGAATCGCATGCACTGCTACAGGCTAGGGACCGAATGGCTAGGCAGTAGTTCTGCAGAAAAGGACCTAGGGGTTACAGTGAACGAGAAGCTGGATGTGAGTCAACAGTGTGCCCTTGTTGCCAAGAAAGCTAACGGCATTAGGGGCTGTATAAGTAGAGGCATTGCCAGCAGATCGAGGGACGTGATCATTCCCGTCTGTTTGACATTGGTAAGGCCTCATCTGGAGTACTGTGTCCAGTTTTGGGCCCTCCACTACAAAAAGGATGTGGAAAAATTAGAGAGAGTCCAGTGGAGGGCAACAAAAATGATTAGGGGTCTGGAGCACATGACTTATGAGGAGAGTGGGATAATTTAGTCTGCAGAAGAGAAGAATGAGGGGGATTTCATAGCTGCTTTCAACTGCGTGAAAGCGTGTTCCAAAGAGGATGGGTCTAGATAGTTCTCAGTGGTAACAGATGACAGAACAAGGAGTAATGGTCTCAAGTTGCAGTGGGGGAGGTTTAGATGGGATATTAGGAAAAACTTTTTCACTAGGAGGGTGGTGAAACACTGGAATGGGTTATCTAAGGAGGTGGTGGAATTTCCTTCCTTAGAGGTTTTTAAGGTCAGGCTGGACAAAGCCCTGGCTGGGATGATTTAGTTGGGGATTGGTCTTGCTTTGAGTGGGGGTTGCACTAGATGACCTCCTGAGGTCCCTTCCAACCCTGATATTCTGATTCTATGATTCTTAACTATACAGTTGCAACCAACAATTCTGTAATTGCTGCAGATAGAATTGTCAGATAACTTTAAAGGATGATCATGGAACTACTGCATTGTAACCTGACCTCTGTTTTTCATTTTGATTATCTCAGTTGGTTCATTTTGTGAGCATTATAACTTTCAATCAGTGAACATTTAACTGTTTAGGGTTTTTTTTCCCCCACTGGGAGTTGATTCTGAGACATATGGGAAAGAACCAGAGGGTTTGACTGTAGATGGTAATTTCTTGTTTCCTCCAATCTCTAAGCTAGGTACATATTATCAGCGCTGTTCCCTATTATCAGGTGGAGAATGCTTCTGTGGTTGGTGCTCTTCATGGAGTTCAAAAAGCATGAAAGGAGTGCCTATCGTTATTCTCTGCCTCTCCTGAATTTTTTAACGAGAAAAACATTTCCCCTTCAGAGAAATGCACAAAAAATAATAGTACCTGGCGCTTCACGTTTTTGTCTCTTGAAAATGTAAACTGTATCTCATGAGAAAAGTGTTACACCCATTTTTCAGATTTGAGACATGAGACAAACATTGTGACCTACCTAAGGCCATACATCATTTCAGGAGCATTATTAGAGCTCCGTGTTCATAGCTCCTGCACATGTGCTCAGATCACTAAACAATACTGTGTCAAGGTGGCCATTTCCTGGGATAGCAGTACACAAACAAACATTCTTACTAAAATTGCCAGCTATTGAAACTTATGGATGTGAATAAAAATGGTTAAAAGACTTCAGTTTCCCCAGTGAATGACTAGAATTAAAGTTGTTTGCAACACAACACAAACGAGGCTAACCACTTTTTCACGCTTGTTTAACTTCAAGCTGTGGGCTAGCTTCTGCTTGGGACAGTAAGGAGTAGAAAGTGCATTGCTGCTTCCTGTTTCCCTAGTAGAGGGAGGATGAGAGCGAGCATAGCAGCTGGGGAGAAGAGGGAGATGGTAGGAATATTGCCTCTTATCCATGTTTTGCCACTGCTGTGCACAGCAGTAGCTGAGTGCAGGAAGGGGCAGGAAAAAGGAGAGAATATATTCACTGTAAAGTTTTACAAAATTATAGCAAATATTTTCATTTTGAACAAATAAGTGTCTGACTCAAGTGGACCTTTAGACCATTCTGTTTAAACATTTGACATAGCTAAAAAAAATTATGAGAAAGGGACTGTTTGAATTTTAGGGAAAAGTTTACTCAAAACTACTACGAGTGAAAGCACTGCAATTTAAGGGTTTTATTTACTCAGAAAATGGTATCTTGATATAGATGCTAACTTTGGACGGGATTTTCAAAAGCACCCAAGTGACTTTTGGGCAATACTGAAAATTTTGCCCCTAATATTCTTCTAAGCATTCGTATTTTACTTATGATTCAGATAAGTGACCTTGCCAATCCAGGGTCTGTGCAGATTAGTATAGGAAGGATACTGTAGGAAAACACTCCTTTTTAACTGTAAAAACATGTTATGAACATTCATGTACAGGGTGAGTACATTCATATATGAATTATATATAGAGAAAAATGTGTGTTTGGTTTTGTTTGCAGTCACTGTGTAAAGTAATTGGAATAGAAATCTTATGAACATATAATCTACTTTAGCATAGCAATTTTCGTATATCGCATTCCTGCCAGGGAAAATATTAGTTTTATATTAAGCAACATCATGATTTTCCTTTTCCTGGTCTGCCTTTACACTGATGCTGTGTTTATGTAACATAATATAAATGTGCTAATGTGCTTTTATATCTTATTAGCTCAAATATTGTATACAATGAAACGTAAAACTACATTATAACTTAAATATTTGCATTAAAGCTTGAATTCTTGTAAATGAAATGTGATTTACGTTTCTGCAATAGATGTTTTTTGTTTTCTAGGGTTAGCTGTGTAATTCTATTGGGACTGATCATAAGTTTGATTTTTTTTTATTTTTAGAGATATTGATACAAAACTATTCAATGTTAAATCTTAAATTGCAAAGAAACAATGAAGTCTATTAAAAAAATTTGGCGTTCTCGATCTGACAGAGAACATCATTTCCTGATACTACTTTGTGATAACCAATTTGAATTAGACATAATTCCCTAACATCACCTTGAATTTCCATCTGTGTAAGCCTGATGTTCTTAAGCATTTCGCATTTACCTAATGCTCTGGGCTATTTTCACTTAGCACGTATGGAAGACTGTGACTATCTTAAAACTGTAGATGATATGAATAACAATTGTTTGCTGATCTTACCCTCTATCTCCCTGGATAACCTGCAGTCTGCAAAGGCTGAATAAGTGGCAGATAGCTTTTGTCATCCCTTATCCGAGCTGTACACTTGTAAGGAAGAGCAGGGATAATCGCCTAAATCTAATTAGGGGTTAAAAGAGGCCATGACTGTGATGTGGCATTGAGACACCTTACTGTATCAATCCTATTTGCATTAGAAAAATAAGGTTGTCATATTGATTATTCAAATTAGCTTGTATTGGCCATGGCTCAATGGTTTGTATTGCAGCTGAAGCAGTTGAAGGTCCCAGCTTTTCAGAGAAGACCTATGCTTACAGCATATATTATGTGGTGTCTTGTTTGCTAATTTAGGATTTAAAAAACTAAGAGTGGGAGAGTTTTCATTAGAATTAAGGGTTTAAGTGACCATCAGAAAGTGAAATTGAGCTTCTATGTGAGACTTTGTTGTTGTTGTGGAAAAGCTTTGTTAAATGAAGGCCAGCTAAATTGTTTTAGATCTTTGGTTAAAGAAATCAGTGTTGGAGTTAATAGATCTTAAAATATTCTATTTGTGCGCTAATTGATGTTTAGTTCACAGTCTAATGGGACTAAAAAGAGCAAAACAATTGAATTCAGATCATTTCCACATTTAAGAGATGATGAATTTACTTGGTCATGACTTTCAGGCCAATTCAAAAATCTTCCTGTTACCATTTTCAAAATATTTTTTAATACTGGGAGAGTTTCGTGTCATTCAACGGCAGCACCTGCTGACATCCTGACATGATCTTAATGCTCTAGAGCAGTGGTCCCCAACCTTTTTGTGGCCAGTAGCACATTCATGTTTTCAGAAGAGTGTGGTGGGTGCCAACAATTTTTCAAGGCTTATTTTGTATTTGTACATTAAATAATACAAAAAACATATTTACATAATATATGAATCCATAAGATAAAAGGGTAATTTTACATGTAAAAGGTATTAATTACATTATTCGGCAACTACTCTTTCACCTTACCATGTGAATTTGCTCTTTTTATCTACCTATAAGAAAACTTAAGGAGTTTTTACAAAATAAATATAATAAATTAGTTTTCATCTTATTTATTTTTAAAAAGTAAAACATTGTTGCACTGCTGGTCCAAATATATTTATTATTCTTACTTCAACATAGAATGAAGCCTGCAGTCCCGGATTTCTCTGTCCCCAGCAGGTGCAGAGCTGCGGCTTCTCTGACTTAAGCCGTGGCCCCGCACCTGCTGGGGACCGAGAATACTGGCGCCCGAAGCCTGCAGCCCCGGAGTTCTCTGTCCCTGGAGAGAAGCCACGACGCGGTGCCTGCCGGGGACAGAGAACACTGGCACCTGCAGCCCCGGAGTTCTCTGTCCCCGGCAGGCGCGGGGCTGCGGCTTCTCTCCGGCTTAAGTTGTGGCCCTGTGCCTGCCAGGGACTGAGAACACTGGTACCCGCAGCCTGCAGCCCCAGAGTTCTCTGTCCTCATCAGGGCCGGGGTTGCGGCTTCTCTCCGGCTTCGAACTGCGCCTGCAGCCCTGGAGAAGCTGAAGAGAAGCCCCAGACCCGCGCCTGCTGGGGACAGAACACCGGCGCCCGCAACCTGTGGGCCCCGAAGTTCTCTGTCCCCGGCAGGTGCAGAGTTGCAGCTTCTCTCCCCTGCTAGGCACTAGGTGAGTGCACATAAATGCCCCGGCGGGTGCCATGGCGCCTGCAGGCACCACGTTGGGGACCACTGCTCTAGAGAAATAGCATTAATTTCGGCCCTCGTAGTCAGGATAGCATTGGTGGTGATAGAAGACCTCTGTATGGGAGAGGCAAATCCCAAATCTTTTTGAAGAGTCTGGTTTGGCATTATCCTGCACCAATTTCATTCTTTCATAGTCGGAAAGGGCTTCCATCTTGTTTGGCTGTTGAGTGTGACTGTTTGCACTGGGCGTTGGTGATGGTGTGGGGTAAAGACTTAATGCTGAGCCAAGAATTATAACGTTGCACTGAAACATTTTTCCTGTGTTGAAATTTTTATACTGAATTTCTACCGTAACCTAGTTTATTTAATTTATCTGTGCAACTGTTCTCAACACTACAGGATTATCTGGCTGAGTGCTAACTTTGTGGAGGAAGAGTTTATATCCAGCCAGCTGCCTATGGCCCGGAGAAGGGTCTTGAGATCTTTCCTCTTCCCCAGTTTTATAGTTGCTCAAGTAGGAAGTCCATTGTGCTGAATGGAGACCTTCAGCCTTTCTCTGTTCTTGAAGGGCAATCAGTTGGTGAAACTACTTGCTTTGGTTGCACTCTTGAACTAGCAGTGCTGTTGGGCTGTAAGTGCTCTCCATCCCTTCCCTGCAAAGTGGTCCCTACTCTTCTATGTCTGACTGGTGTACTGAATGTCTCCCTTTGGCCCTGGAATGGGTAACATTTATGCAGTGCTAAATAGAAAGCCACACGTCTAGGTGGGGAGGCAGAAGAATCTTGGTCATGTAGGTGGGGAAAAATGAGTATAGGGCAAGGGCCTGTGGACATGGGCATGGGTGAGAGAATAAAGGAGGAGGGAATGTGAAGAAATAGGCAAAAAGGGAGGAGGTGAGTAATACTTGCATTTATTATTCCTCACCAATTTCCCAAATTTTGTTTAGGAAGTGTTTGTTACCATCCTGTGAAAAAATGTTAAGCCTTGATAGGACCTTAATTTGAACACTATCACGTCTCATTCTTTCAATATTTGAATACCACTGAATTATTTTTAATTGCCTTGGTTTTTATTTGAGACACAAGCTGAGTGAGGTAATATCTTTTATTGGAACAACTTCTGTTGGTGAAAGAGACGAGCTTTTGAGCCACACTGAGCTCTTCTTCAGGTCTGGGAAAGGTACTCTAAGCTTTTTAAGTCACTTGGTTATTTTGTTTGAACTTTTGGATTCTGGCTTTTCTAATAATTTAAAACTTGAAAAATATTGTGCAAGTCTCACGGCTCTTATGTTTTGCTTGACCAGACAGTGAAATTAGGTGATTTATCCTGGTGCCTCATTGCAGTTTCGTCTGTCTAAGAGGCCATTCAATACTGACCGTTGTTATAAGAATGTCTTCAGTTGCTTGGAAACACTCCAACTGAATTTTTGTCCTCTTGAGACAAAAGTTTGGCACTTCATTTCAAGACATAGCAACTTGGTGTATCATGATTATGATTTTCAGCCAAACCTGGAAATCTAGGAAATGAGCCAAAATCTCAAAAGCTCAGCAATATCAACACGCTATTTCTGAAGGCAGTAGGCTGGCCTATTTATTTATTGTGTATGCTGAATTTTTATGTTGTACTGACATTTGTGGAAGACTTCAGTTTAAACAGTTTAATTGAAAAGCTAGTATAACTGATGTGGCAAGCCCAGAGATGCTGGGACCATGAACTGACAAACCTAGAGGTGCTGGGGCTCAGCTCTGGTGCAAATTAATTACTGAGCCCACCAATTATATGCTCATTGCTGATATGTAATATTTACTTTTTTCTACATTTTCAATTAGAAAACATACTACTGCACTGAAAGGAAAGAGTGATCTTTGTGACTTTTTAAAATTGATCATAGATATTCCTACTAGGCCTTAGGGTAAATCCGTACTGCAATTAGACACCCATGGCTGGCCCATGCAAGCTGACTTGGGCTTGCGGGGCTGTCATAAACAGATAGCTAAGGGTTAATGTTCTTTTACCTGTAAAGGAGTAACACCAGTAACCTGAAACACCTGACCAGAGGACCAATCAGGAAACAAGACTTTTTCAAATCTGGGTGGAGGGAAGTTTTGGGTGTGAGTTTTTGTTCTTTGTCTTGGGTCTGACCCTCTTGGCTCTGAGAGTGATTTTTCTATCTCCTGCCTTTCTAATCTTCTGTTTCCAAATTGTAAGTACAAAGATAGTAAGACAATAATAGGTTTATATTGTTTTCTTTTGTATTTACATGTGTGTAGTTGCTGGAGTGTTTTGAATTGTATTCTTTTTGGATAAGGCTGTTTATTCATTTTTTTTTAAGCAATTGACCCTGTATATTGCCACCTTGATACAGAGACTATATATTATATCCTTTTTCACTCTTTTTATATAAAGCTTTCTTTTTAAGACCTGTTGGAGTTTTTCTTTAGTGGGGACTCCAGGGAATTGAGTCTGCAGCTCACCAGGCAATTGGTGGGAGGAAGAAGTCAAGGGGAAAATCTCTTTGTGTTAGATTTACTAAGCCTGACTTTGCATACCCTCTGGGTGAGGGGGAGAGATTAGATCTCTTGGTACTTATGTTCTTCTTCGAGTGCTTGCTCATATCCATTCCAGTAGGTGTGCGCGCGCCGCGTGGACGTTCGTCGGAGACTTTTACCCTAGCAACACTCGGTGGGCCGGCAGGGCGCCCCCTGGAGTGGCGCCGCTATGGCGCCGGTTATATACCCCTGCCGGCCCGCCGCTCCTCAGTTCCTTCTTACCGCCCGTGTCGGACGTTGGAACTGTGGAGCGCAGCGTGCTGTTCACCTCCCAAGCGATTTACTCATCTTTCTTGTATATAGTTCGTTTAATTGTAGTTAGTGTATTTAGTAGTTCAGTTTGTATAGTGTAGATAGTTTGATGGGATTGGGGGTTAGCCCCTTCCCCCACCCCGGTGCCGGGCTTCAAGCCGTGTGCGGTCTGTCGTCGGCCGATGCCCACTGGTGACCCGCACGAAGCCTGCCTTAAGTGCTTGGGCGAGGCCCATCTGACAGACAAATGCTGGATTTGTAAGGCCTTTAAGCCCCGAACCAAAAAAGAGCGGGATGTTCGCCTCAGGCAGCTGCTGATGGAGGCAGCGCTGACTCCCCACTCCTCGGCACCGGCACCGAGATCAGCCACTTCATCGGCACCGGAGCAGACCTCAGTGAAGACTCCGAGTCACCGGCCTTCTCCGGCATCGGCTTCTACCCAGCACCGCTCGAAGTCGCCTACGAACAAGAAGCGCAAGCCTCCTGCAGCGACCGTGCCTGCACCGCAGTCAGAGCGCTTAGCCAGACCGGACCACCCGGCACTGCCATCTGCCGCGACGTCAACTTCTGCTGCACCGTTGACTTCGGCCCCAGACGAGCCGTCGAGTCCGGTGCATACCAGCTCCCCGGCGCGGGCCGCGGTTGAGCTTGTCGTGCCCTCCACTCCGGAGGCATTCTCCGCGGCACGGGACCTGATCGCGCTAACGGAGCCTGAGCTGCCTCGACCCCCGGCACCGCCGGTGTGGGTCCTTCAATCCACAGGCAAGCCGGCCCTTGTCAGATCTTCTTCGCCCGGTTCCATGGGACCTCGTCACTCTCGGTCCCGATCCAGATCCCGTAGACGCTCATGATCCCGCCATCGTTCTCAATCACGCGGCCGCTCGCAATCCAGGTACCGCTCCCCGTCCCGGTACTGGTCGTACTCGCGGTACCGCTCGAGGTCCCGGTCGCCGTCCGGACACTACCGGCACCGTTCCAGGTCTCATCATCACTCACGGCACCGGGCTTCTCACAGCCGCTCTCGACACTACGGCTCCCGGCACCGGTCGACCTCCCGGCACCGATCTGGTCGCAGGTCCCGGTCGCAATCTCGGCACCGTAGAGGGTCGCGGCACCAGTCCCCGGCACCGTGTGGCGACGGTTCCAGCGGACGCAGGCACCATCACTTCACGGTCTCTGCACAGCCATGGCCATCTCGTCCACCATCAGTCTCCTCTCATGCCGGATCGGCGTCGTACGGGGACTCGGACAACCAGTAGGACCCTCAACAGTGGTCCTTTTGGACTCCTTGGGTTTATCATCAGAGCCAAGGTGCCCCACATCCACCGCCGCGCTCGAGGCCCTCTGAACATAGGGCGCCAGAGGCCACGGTGAGCAGACCTCCTCCCAGAGGATGCAGAACATCTCCCAGCACTGGGCTCGGACGTGCAAGACCCACCCCAGGACTTTCCACAGGACCACGACTCGCTTCAGGACCCAGTGGTCCCTGGGGTCTCCTCCTCTTCATCACCAGACGAGGCAGTAGCGGGGACGTCCACATCTGGACCGCCACCAATTGACCTCCGCTCGCACCAGGACCTCCTTCGCCGGGTCGCTCTTAATATAAACCTGCCCGTGGAGGAAGTTCCTGAGGTGGAAGACCCAGTGGTCACCATTCTGTCAGCGGAGGCCCCGACAAGGGTTGCCCTTCCCTTTATTCGTACCATACAGGCTCGAGCGGATACAATCTGGCAAACCCCGGCTTCCGTTCCACCTACAGCCAAAGGGGTCGAGCGCAAATATATGGTCCCATCCAAGGGGTACGAGTACCTGTACGTACACCCTCCCCCTTGTTTGTTACTGATTGAATCCGTTAACAAGTGAGAGCGCCATGTCCAACAAGCCCCTGCGCCTAAATCGAGGGAAGCCAGGCGCATGGACTTGTTGGGAAGGAAGATCTACTCTGCGGGGGGCCTCCAGCTCAGAGTGGCGAATCAGCAAGCCCTCCTGAGTAGATACAATTATAACACATGGGAGTCGGTTGGGAAGTTTATCGAACTAGTCCCGCAGGATTCCCGCCAGGAGTTCTCGGCTCTCCTGGAGGAGGGGAAAAATGTGGCTCGAACCTCCCTCCAGGCCTCGCTAGATGCCGCTGATTCGGCAGCTAGAACAGTCGCCTCAGGGATCGCCATGAGGTGCATATCGTGGTTGCAGGCGTCCGGTCTATCACCAGAGCTGCAATACACTATACAGGACCTACCATTTGATGGTCAGGGCCTGTTCTGCCAAAAGACAGATCCGCGCCTCCAAAGTTTGAAGGATAACCGCGTGATCATGCGGTCCCTCGGCATGCATACGCCACAGACCCAGAGGCGACCTTTCCACCCTCAACCTCAGCGTCACTATCCCCCGCCTCGGCCAAGACAGGACTTCTCCAGAAGGAGAGGCCGTAACTCCCGCAGACGCCAATCGGGCCCGCAAGGGGGTAACAACTCCGGACCCACCAAACCACCGGCGGGACCGAAGCCAAATTTTTGAGGGTGCACTCGAGAGCACTGTACCAATTACCTCCCAGGATCCTTTTCAGTTCACCAACCGCCTTGCCGCATTCTTCCCTGCATGGTCCCAGATAACATTGGACCGATGGGTTCTCAGCACGGTCGAGTGTGGTTACCGCCTTCAGTTTATTTCGTCCCCTCCTTCCCACCCTCCCTCCTCATCCCTCTTCAGGGACCCCTCTCACGAGCATCTCCTTCTGCAGGAGGTTTCGAAGCTCCTTGTGTTGAGAGCTATAGAGGAGGTTCCGGAGAACCTAAGGGGAAGAGGGTTCTATTCCAGGTACTTCCTAATTCCCAAGGCAAAAGGGGGCCTCCGGCCCATCCTGGACCTGCGAGCTCTGAACAAGTTCATCACGAAGTTCAAGTTCCGCATGGTATCCCTGGGAAACATTATACCCTCCTTGGATCCCGGAGATTGGTACGCTGCTCTCGACATGAGGGACGCATATTTTCATATTGCGATTTACCCCCCACACAGAAGGTTCCTTCGCTTCGTGATAAACCGCCACCACTACCAATTTGCAGTCCTTCCCTTTGGCCTCTCCTCGGCCCCTCGAGTATTTACAAAGTGTATGGCAGTAGTCGCCGCCTACCTCCGCCGCCATCGAGTTCACGTTTTCCCGTATCTCGACGACTGGCTTATTCGAGGGACCTCCGAGGCTCAGGTTGCCGCACACGTAAGCGTCATCAAGGACCTATTTTCCCATCTAGGTCTGATCCTCAACCTAGACAAGTCCATTCTGCTTCCTACGCAGAGGATAGAATTCATCGGGGCCATGCTGGACTCGAATCTGGCAACGGCCAGTCTACCTCCGCAGAGGTTCCAGGCCTTCCCAACAACCTCTGTCCGTACCACCCTTATCCTACTCAACCACATGGCAGCGTGCACTTTCGTGACAAAGCACACAAGACTACGCATGCGCCCTCTCCAGACTTGGCTTTCCTCGGTTTATCGTCCGCGCAGGGATGCCCTGGACATGGTAGTCACAGTCCCAACAAAAACCCTGGACTCCCTCAACTGGTGGCTGACACCTTCCCTGGTGTGTGCCGGTCGCCCGTTCCACCCACCACAGCCTTCGGTGTCGTTAACGACGGACGCTTCATCCCTGGGCTGGGGTGCACACTTAGGGCACCTTCACACCCAGGGCCTTTGGTCCTCGCAAGAGCTGGCGCTGCATATCAATGTTCGCCAACTGAGAGCGGTCCGCTTGGCATGCCAAGCCTTCCAACACCATCTACAGGGCTGTTGTGTTGCGATTTTCACGGACAACACAACGGCCATGTATTACATAAACAAACAGGGGGGCACACGGTCTTCTCCCCTTTGCCAAGAGGCGATGCGACTGTGGGACTTCTGTATAGCCCGCTCGATAGACCTCGTAGCCTCCTTCCTTCCGGGAGTCCAGAACTCTCTCGCAGATCACCTGAGCAGATCCTTCCTGTCCCACGAATGGTCCATCCGTCCGGACATCCTCCTTTCTGTATTCCGGAAGTGGGGCTTTCCCCAGATAGACCTATTTGCCTCCAGGGAAAACAGGAAATGCCCGGTATTCTGCTCCCTTCAAGGCCGTTCCCGGGGCTCTCTCTCGGACGCGTTTCTGATCCCCTGGAAGGGACATCTTCTCTATGCCTTTCCACCCTTTCCCCTAGCGCACAGAGTCCTGCTCAAGCTCCGCAGGGACAAGGCCAGACTGATACTGATAGCCCCCGCATGGCCGAGGCAACACTGGTATCCCATGTTGCTCGACCTATCCCTAACGACCCCGATACCACTGCCACTCTGCCCGGATCTTATAATGCAGGACTTCGGGAGACTTCACCATCCAGACCTGCAGTCCCTACACCTGACGGCGTGGCTACTGTCTGGCTGAACCAATCCGAGCTCCGCTGCTCTGCCCAGGTCCAACAGGTTCTTTTGGGAAGCAGGAAACCCTCCACGAGGACGACATACCTCGCCAAGTGGAAGCGGTTTTCTCTTTGGTGTGCACAACGTTCCCTAATTCCAGAGGCCGTTTCGATCCCTCTTATCTTGGAATACTTGTGGTATCTCAAGGAACAAGGTTTGGCACTCTCGTCTATAAGGGTGCATTTAGCCTCCATCTCCACCTTCCATCAAAGGGAGGCGAACAGTTCCACCTTCTCTCACCCGACGGTTTCGAGATTCCTTAAGGGCTTGGAGCGCTTATACCCACCGGTTAAGCCTCCTTCCCCTACCTGGGATCTCAACCTTGTTCTGGCTCGGCTCACAGCCCCACCCTTTGAGCCCTTGGCCGCTTGCTCGTTGCTGTACCTGTCCTGGAAGACGGCCTTCCTGGTGGCTATCACTTCTGCCAGGCGGGTTTCGGAGCTCCGTGCTTTGATGGCGGACCCCCCGTATACAATCTGCCACAAAGACAAGCTGCAGCTACGCCCGCATCTGGCTTTCCTCCCCAAGGTGGTCTCGGCCTTCCACATTAATCAGGATATCTTCCTCCCGGTCTTCTTCCCGAAGCCGCATGCATCAAGCAGGGACCAACAGCTTCACACTCTGGATGTCCGTCCAGCCCTCGCCTTTTACATCCAGAGGATAAAGCCCTTCAGGCGCTCGCCCCAGTTATTTATAGTGGTGGCGGAGCGTATGAAAGGTATGCCTATATCGGCTCAGAGGCTCTCATCATGGGTAACGTCCTGTATCCGCACGTGCTACGACTTGGCCCACGTCCTGATTGGCCGTCTTACCGCCCACTCTACTCGGGCTCAAGCCTCGTCAACCGCCTTCCTGGCACACATCCCCATCCAGGAGATATGCCGCGCAGCTACCTGGTCGTCAGTGCATACGTTCACTGCTCACTATGCGCTCGTGGCCCAATCAAGAGACGATGCCGCCTTTGGCTCAGCGGTTCTGCACTCCACAGCGTCTCACTCCGATCCCACCGCCTAGGTAAGGCTTGGGAATCACCTACTGGAATGGATATGAGCAAGCACTCGAAGAAGAAAAGACGGTTACTCACCTTTGTAACTGTTGTTCTTCGAGATGTGTTGCTCATATCCATTCCACACCCGCCCTCCTTCCCCACTGTCGGTGTAGCCGGCAAGAAGGAACTGAGGAGTGGCGGGCCGGCAGGGGTATATAACCGGTGCCATAGCGGCGCCACTCCAGGGGGCGACCTGCCGGCCCACCGAGTGTTGCTAGGGTAAAAGTCTCTGATGAACGTGCATGCGGCGCGCGCACACCTACTGGAATGGATATGAGCAACACATCTCGAAGAACAACAGTTACAAAGGTGAGTAGCCGTCGTTTTCCAGGACTGGAAGCAGGGAATCTCCTAGGGTCGTCCAGGGAGAGGAGCCTGGGAGGAAGAACCAAGGAAACAAGGGGAGGGGGTTATTTCCCTTTGTTGTGAGACTCAAGGAATCTGAGTCTGGGGTCCCCCAGGAAAGGTTTTGGGGAGACCACAGTGAGGAGAGGAAGGAGTGATCTTTGTGACTTTTTAAAATTGATCATAGATATTCCTACTAGGCCTTAGGGTAAATCTGTACTGCAATTAGACACCCATGGCTGGTCCATGCAAGCTGACTTGGGCTTGCGGGGCTCTGGTTGCGCAGCTGTTTAATTGTGGTGTAGAGGCCTGGGCTCGAGCTGCAGCCCAAGCTCTGGGATCCTCCCACCTCACAGGGTCCTAGATCCCGGGCTTCCGTCTGAGCCCGAACATCTCTGCACTGCAATGAAGTAGCCCCTCACCCTGAGCCCTGCAAGCCTGAGTCAGCTGGCAGAGGCCAGTGGCAGATTTTTAACTGCAGTGTAGACATACCTTAAGTGTCTAAACTCTGAGTAGGAGATGAAACTTGGGGGATTTGGATTTTATTCCTGGTCTGAACACACAGTTCATGTAACCGGGGTCGGCAACCTCTAGCACGTGGCTCTCCAGAGTAAGCATCCTGGCGGGCTGGGCCAGTTTGTTTACCTGCTGTGTTGGCAGGTTCGGCCAATCGCGGTTCCCACTGGCCATGGTTCACCGTCCCAGGCCAATGGGGGTGGGAGGAAACCTGCGGCCAGTAGGTCCCTCGGCCTACAGTGCTTCCCGCCACCCCCATTGGCCTGGGACGGTGAACCACTGCCAGTGGGAGCTGCGATCAGCTGAACCTGCCATCGTGACAGGTAAACAAACTAGCCTGGCCTGCTAGGGTGCTTACCCTGGCAAGCTGCCTGCCAGAGGTTGCTGGCTCCTGATGTAACCTTGGACAAGTGACTTGATCTATTTGTGCATCAGTTATATATCTGTAAAATAAGAATAATACTTACCTGCACATTGTGCAGATTTGTCATAAACAGATAGTTAAGGGTTAATGCCTCTTTTACCTGTAAAGGGTTAATAAGCTCAGTAAACCTGGCTGACACCTGACCAGAGGACCAATAAGGGGACAAGATCTTTCAAATCTTGGTGGAGGGAAGTTTTTGTTTGTGCTCTTTGTTTTGGGGGGTTATTCGCTCTTGGGACTAAGAGGGACTAGGACTAGACAGGCTCTCCAAATCTTTCTGAATCAGTCTCTCATGTTTCAAAATTGTAACAGCCAGGCAAGGCGGATTAGTTTTATTTTTGTTTTCTCAACTTGTAAATGTCCCTTTTTTTTTTTTTTTTGGTGAGAGGATTTTACCTCTGCTTGCTGTAACTTTGAACCTAAGGCTAGAGGGGATTCCTCTGGGCTATATGAATCTGAGTACCCTGTAAAGTATTTTTCCATCCTGATTTTACAGAGATGATATTTACCTTTCTTTCTTTAATTAAAAGCTTTCTTTTGAAGAACCTTATTGATTTTTCCTTGTTTTAAGATCCAAAGGGATTGGATCTGGACTCACCAGGGATTGGTGGGGGAAAGGAGGGGGGATGGTTAATTTCTCCTTGTTTTAAGATCCAAGGGGTTTGGATCTGTGTTCACCAGGGAATTGGTGAAGCCTCTTAAGGCAACCCAGGGAGGGGAAAGTTTTGGGACAGGGAGTGCTCCAGACACTAATTTCTGGATGGTGGCAAAGTTACCAGATCTAAGCTAGTAATTAAGCTTAGAAGTGTCCATGGAGGTCCCCACATTTGTACCCTAAAGTTCAGAGTGGGGAAGGAACCTTGACAGAATAATTCACTGATATTTATTACTTGGCTGAAGACGGTGGTTCTCAACCAGGGGTATGCTGGTACAAAGAGGTCTTCCAAGGGGTATATCAACCCATCTAGATATTAGACTAGTTTTACCACATGCTACATAAAAAGTACTAGCAAAGTCAATATAAACTAAAATTTCATGTAAATGATGACTTGTTTATACTGCTCTATATACTATACACTGAAATGTAAGGACAATATTTATATGCCAGTTGATTTATTTTATAATTGCATGGTAAAAATGAGAAAGTAAGCAATTTTTCAGTAATAGTATGTTGTTTCACCTTTGTATTTTTGTCTGATTTTGTAAGCAAGTAGTTTTTAAGTGAGATGAAACTTGGGGGTATGCAAGACAAATCAGACTCCTGAAAGGGGTACAGTAGTCTGGAAAGGTCAAGAGCCTCTGGTCAAGAGTCTTTCATAGCACATGAGATTACAGAAGTGATCAGCATTTTGTGAATGGTAAATCCACTTATTTTTTGCACTTATATCAGTCCTTTTGTAATGGAATTTAGTGTATGAGAAAGTTCACTTGAGATCTTTTATATTTATCAAATATTGCAAGGAGCTTTCAGGATAAAGCGTGCTAATGATTTCTACAACAACTAGGCACAACTGGGTAAAGTTTGGACACTATTTTTGGATTAAGGTCTTTGTTTTTGTTGCTTCATTTCAGAATTTTAATGCTGTAATATGTTTTATTGGTTAAATGTTATTTAAAAAGGGGAAAAATAAAATAAAAGTGAAAAAATTGGAAGAAATTAGAAAAAATACCACATATTACTAAGAGTAATAGTGGCCCTTCCATAAAAGTGAGAGGTCTCCCAGCGTCTGAAAGTGGAAATTCTACAGAAATTATGATATACGATGTTTTCTGTATGGCTTGTGCCTTTTGGATTATGTCTGGTACTTCATAAAGTGCAATATTCTCTGTAGACTTCTCTCCGAAAATTTGTGAAGGCTAAGACTTAGCTATCAAAGGTATAAACTGCCTTTTTTTTTTTAAGGTTACCCACCATGCTGATAAACCATTTTATTTCCCTACAGTGAAAGAAGAACATGTAGAAAAATGTCCCTGTGCAATTTATTTTATCGGTAGCCTATGGTAAATATCCACTTAGCGGAAAGAGACACTTTGCTAGGGGAGTTACCAAGTTCAACCCTAATGCCAAAAGAGGCAAAGTCAGGATGGAAGGACAGAAGGAAGGAAGGAAGGAAAAGACTCTGAGTAAGGACTAGAGAGCCAATCTTCTTAACTGTTCGTTGGACAGTAAATTGATGGAGTGTCCATGCTTGTTCTTGTACATCTGTGGATTGTCTTCTGATACTATTGACCAAAAGAAGGTATTGATCCAGGAGCAGACTCTGTCAGGGGCAGGTGGAATTGCACTTTGGTGGCATCATACTCTCCAATCGGAGAGAATCTGGAGGGTTATACTTTGTGCTTGCTCATCATCTGCCTTTATTACATCACCCTCCCTTTTCAATAGGTATGTGAGGCCTTAAATGGAGATAGTGAAGTGGTATGGGCTAAGGTAACTTCAGTATACAGCTGAAGTTCTACAAGAACTATACTCCATTACCTCTGTGCTGGCTTCCAGTCCATTTTCAGATGCAGTATAAAGGGTTGGTTTTAATCTGTAAAGTCCAAATTGGTTAAGATCCAGGTTTCCTCAGAGACTGCTATTTTTATGGTACCCTGTTTTCTTTAGGAATCTCATGGCATCATCACAGAAAAATAATCTTTGGAAGAGCTTAGCTGTAGATAGAAATAGTGTTCTATGAGTTTGTTGCTTCTTCTCTTTATTTTTGTCCACTTGGTAAATCAGTAGTGTGAGATGCTAATTGTTTTCATTACACTGAAGGAATGCCAAAGTCCAACAGTAAAAGTGCTCAACAAGATTTTTTTTTTTTAAGGCTTCAGTCAGTCGCTTTTAGGCAGCCTCCTCTGTCTTGTGAATTGCCTTCCTGCCAACTCTCTCCTCTGTTGTCCACGAGAGACTTTGTACATGAAGCACTGGAAATGATAAATGCTAAATCAAATAAAAAATAGTGCATCCTTTTCTACTTAGGACTTGTTTACACTACAGTCTATGTTGGTATAACTTATGTCACTCAGGGGTGTCCTAAGTGCCAGTGTGGACAGTGGTATGTCGGTGGGAGAGCTTCTTCTGCTGACATAGCTACTGCTCTTGTGGAGATGGTTTTATGATGCTGACGGGAGAGCTCTCTCCCATCAGCATTGTGGGTCTTCACCAGATGAGCTACGGGGGCACAGCTACATGAGTGTAGCTGTGCTGCTGTAGTGCTTCTAGTGTAGATTAGTCCCGAGTTAAAGATGAAAAGCATATTGGTTAAACAAAGTGTTTGAGGGAGTTAATTGAACAAGACTAACATAATTTGGTAGTCATAGTGGACTGGTGCAAGAAAGGGAAGGTGATTTGCTGAGAAAAGTGTGGTGACTAAAAGTCTGGTGTCACTGATTGTGTTTGGTCAACAGAAGATTTTAAAAACAACGTAGATATAAAAAAAAGGTTTCTTGGGCCTGCCTATTCTGTCCTGGCAGGAGCCTTACTCATGTTAAACTGGTGTAAAATAGATCTCCTCCGGTCCCCCTTGTAACTCCCTTTAGAGACTCCTGCTGGGGTCATCTACTTCTTTTGTTTTTCCTTTTGGTATTTTTTTTATTACTTCCAACAGCCTGCCTCCTTTTCAGATAAGAGCAGGAAATGTCATCTCTCAGGAAAGCAAATTTATAGTCTCAAGGTATTTTACTTAGACTTGTTGTTGATTGCTGGTCACTCAAAATTGTGTTTGGCCTGGCAGACATGAGGCAACCCTGCTAATGCATGGGGAATCCACATACATACGGGCTTTTCATGACACAGTAATTTAATGATACATTTTCATAACATCATCCACTATTCAGAAGTGGTACAGACAGAAAACTCAATTCATCATACAGCTCTATCAGTGTTTAGTGTCCCAGTTGTCTCTAATTTAACTGACAGTTAATTACTCTTGGAATCAAGAATAATTTTAACCTCATCAGATGATTTAAGAAACTTAGTTTGTCCACTGTATTCTAGATGTAGTCTTGTTAGGTATATATCCACAGTGGTTACTTTTAGAATATGACAGATTTTTTGCAGACTTGTTTTTGAGGATGAGCACTGAAGAGGATAGTTGGCACAATTTGGAGTCAATGACCTAGTTATCCATGCCCCCACCTGCTTCCTCCCAGGTGTCAGAACCTCCATCTGTTATCTCAGGAGCCTCAACTAGCTGCAGTTTTTGGCTCTCCTTTTGTTTTAAAACATGCTTAATTTATTTTTAAGACTCTATTCTCAGTCATCTTATCTGTAGAAATTGCATCTTGGTCAGATATCTTACTTTTGAGGTTTTCATCTAGTGTTTTCAGTCCTTCATATTTTGACGAAATGTTGTCTATCTGGCCTTCATTTTATAGCCAAGGAATCCTCCTCCCGCCATCAAGGCTTTTAATCACCAAGTCCTGATTTTAGCTGTTGTAAACTTCACATCTTGCAACCTGTGACGCTTACCAAGGTTATGAGGCACCTCAGTACCATTTGTCCTTACTGTGAGGAAGCCTTGTCTGTGCCTGCCAGAGGTCAGCTCCTTGACTCCCAGCCATGGGCAACACAGACACTCCCCCTCTCAGCTTACGCAGGCTCCGTGATTCCTCTGTTTGCATACACCAACTGCTGAGCGTCAAGGTGTCCCCTTAGAGTGCCCAGCTCCTGTTCCACTGAACGCTCACAGTATTTTACAGATATGCTATTCCTGAGGGAATAGTGTACCTCAATGTATCATTTTCACCTCAGGATCATTGCTGTGCTTAATACACAGTACTTAGATATGCTTCTAGTGAAAACAAGTAAAGGTCTGTTTATCAAAGTATAGAGTTTCAAGAAGAGTCAAGTAAAATTAATGGAAACAAATGGTTACCTATAAAATAAAATCATAACACGCTTGCTACAGACAGTCAACATTGAACTAACAAGATGGTTTCCTGTATTATAAAGATTAGCTCACCCACATTTTTCTCCCAGCTTCCCAGTCCGACTGTGATCCTCTGTTCAAAAGATGATCCAGCTGCTAGATTGGTTTCTACATTTAAGAATACTTGGGCGTAACTTGGCACTCCCAAATATGGTTTCAACAATCCAGTGTTTTCACTTGTGGTTACCCCCTGCTGCTTGTTTTTTCTTGTGTAGAATCTCTTCTGGAGACTTTGCAATTTCTTGGTTAGCCTTTTGCTCACTTGATTATCATTTTGCTCAGATAGTAAATAGGCATTCATTGTGAAGAACGCAATAGTCAATTTACATATAACCAGAGAGATAGATAAGCGTCTCTTGCCTGAAACTTATCACCTTATGATGACCAATCCCAACTCAGACCTTAAGAGTGTATTTTTCAGTATATTATCCATTCATACATTTTTGCAATTTTTATGATAATCAGTGTGAAACAAGCTTTAAGTAGTTTACATGACCCTTGTTTATGAACTATTACGTAGGGACCAGACCCAGGGGATTCCTGTAGCCCTATGCACTCTCTAACTTCTGCCAGTTGGCATCAATAAGTCACTGGGTAACATAGCCCTGCTCACCACCCTGTACAAGGGTGAAGGATGCCTTTTAACCCCAGCTAATGCAAAAATATTACTAAGAATAAAGGCATCTGAACAGTGGCTATCACTTTATCAAGTTTTACTATTTGAAAATATAAACAAGCTCAAGAAATAGGTGCGTTAGCAGAACCTATCAAAATGTTTTGTCTTTCCTGTCAACACGTGTGCCTTTCAAAGTCCATTTATAGATGGTCTGATTCCTACACTGCTGACATTAAGACTTTAAAGTAACACCAGGTCTTTATAGAGCATGCTTTCAGAATTTATTTTGGACTTCAGTAAAATAACTTTTTTAAAGGACTTAAATAATTTTTCCCTTAAAAATAAAATGATGATTTTTTTTTGACATTTATGTCAACCAGAAAAATGCTGGAGGACAGTATGCTAACTGCACAATGGCTAGAAAGTAAGTTAGGATAAAGTACAAATAATATTAAAGGAAGTGATTTTGAGATGGTCTTCTATGGTTCAATGACTTTCCATTTATAGTATTTTATCAGTTTATTAAGATCCTGGAATCACTGAGAGACATTCTTAAAGATTGTTTTATAACATTCCCAAAGTGCTGTTAAATCCAAAAAAAAATTTGTTGTCAGTATGTCAGTTTAGCCTTGTTTCCATTTGTTTCCATTACTCATTTGAGAGCAGCTATTTCATTATGCTCTCTAAACATTTTCACGAGGAGGATCTGTTTTTATTCCCCTATAATTCCATAATTCTGTGTATGATCAGACATTAAAAAGTTAAGAATTCAGGAGAGTTTGAAAGTAGTTGTCTGACTGTGGAATTCTCTAGCAGATGTAAAAGAAACAAACTGGTTAATTGCTAAATACAAATGGCAGTTTAGGATGACCTTTAGTGTAGGTACCGTACAACTTCACAGTAATTGAAAAAAATTAAGCAAATAATTTTTTGGGAAATGGTAAGTATTCTGAAGTTGCTTTTGCAAGGACAAGAGAAGACTTCACATCATACAGAAATGAGAAGCTGCATGTGCTCATCACACAGTTAAATAAATTTAAGAGAGACAGGATGAGATCTGAGTTTGTTGACATGAAATAAGCCATGCTTTCCTGAGGGGGATATTTTGAACCCAGACTGAAGGAGCTCAGAGAAATCAGACTGCGGGGAAACATACATTAAAAACTTTTATAAATTTGACTTTATGCCTCTGAATATTGTTTCATGAGATAGCAAAAGGACTTCTAACATAAAAAACTGAATCAAAGCCAAGTTTCAATCGTAATTCACTAAACAGAACTTCAGTGAACTAACATAACAAAAATAACATTCTTTTGCTTATATTTCTGACGTATACCTTGCATAGCATAAAACTCAGCTTATCCTCAGGTTTCATGTTGGCTGTGGTGATTAACAAAGTGTTGATCATGATTACAATTTAGTGACAAGCACCTACCTTAGTATGAATTTACTCATGTACTTACATAAAACTCTTTATTTTTGAAAGTATACAATGCAGAATTGTTTTTACTTTTTTATTAAAATAATATTTTATTAATAAAAGTTGCTGAATGGCAGAAGTTACTAAATAATTGATTAATCCCCTCTGTCCCCCACCCCCACACTTCTGGTTCAATGGGTGATAGCATATTTGATTAGAAATGGCTCCACACCGTCACCTTAGCATCTCAGCAGAGTGTGGGGATGTTGTTCAGACCAGAAAAGGGGAAGCACCCCTCCCAAAATGGGGGAAATGGAGGAGAGTACATGCCTGAAAATGCCAGAGCTGGGCCTCTCCAACTCCTTGGGTTCTTCACATCCCATTGTCTGGACATAAGGGGCAAGTGGGAGCTGATTGACTTCTTTGTCCCTCCTCCTCCAATAATTTAAACATTTCAGGATCCCTATGCCTCTTCAGCAGCCTCACCCTCCTTCCCTGTATTTGTAGATACAGAGCTGTTTCCAGGATACTGTGGGTCTGTCTGACTGCCTTTTTGGGAGGATCAGGAAGGATTTTTTTTCTCATTGGTTCAAATTGTTGTAGTGAATGTTTTCCTCTCAGTGTTGTGGAGGCATAGTTGGGGTAAAGAGGAATAAGATTTGCAAGTCTGATATTTAGAGATGAATATAGGAATGTTTAGTTCGTTGAAGCTTGGAGCTGGTGTCTGGTAAAGACTAAAAGGACCAGCTCCCAGAGGTAAATGAGACCCAGGATTTTCACTGATGGCGTTTATGCCTGTAAGGAGAAAGGGAAACTTTAAAATCTCCTCTACCTCCTCTCCTGAGGGCTGGGTGAGAGGACTCAGAAGCAAGCTGAGTCCTAGGGCTGAGAGGTCTATTGCAAGTTATTGGTTATATGGTGAATCGCTGTAACCCCACACTGGACCCATTTAAATGCCTGAGAAGTGAGATGGCATAGGTGTATACTGCCCATGCCCAGTTTTAAGTTAATAAAGTTGTAGTCCACTGCTTAAAATCCATCCCAGTGTCTGTCTTTCATTTCCATGTTCTGAGCAAGTACAAATTAATATACACTTGGAGGGAAAAGAACAATTCCTGTGCAAAAGTGAAGGACCACATATTAACTTGATTCTAGAGGTTTTGGTGTGTCCTTCTTCAGAAACCATAGTACGACAGAAGAAAACAATTTTTTCAACACACAGGGATTAAGTTCTGGTGTAATATATAAGCATATACACATAACCGAATTGCATTTTCCATTTCATCCTAAATATTTGTAAACCACAGGAGCATCTCTGTATTCAAAGTCTCTGAAGAGGCTTCTAATACGAATGAGTCTGTGTGCGCTCTGGAAACTTACGGCTTTCTGATTCCTTGGAGAAGAAACTTCTTCTGTAAAGAAGTATTTCTATTGGGAATCTTGGAAAGCCTAGTTTAAGTAGTGGTAGGGGATTATAAAGAAGAACAAAAAGTGTCATGGAAAGTATGCAAATCTTGTAAGAAGTGTACAGCAAAATGATTCCCTTCGTTCAGGAAAAAAGGATGATATTGCTATTACTAAAAATAATTGAATAATAAATAAAGTAAAATATATACACAGCTGACTATTGAAAATTTACTACTTGGCACTGAATATGGGTAACAGACTTGAGGCTGGAGAAGCTTAACTCAGCTAAGAGATTAAATGTAGACATGTTGGCTTTGTTCTTCAAATTGGGATCTATGAGAATAAAAAAAACATAATTTTGGTCTCCACCATTCAATAAATAAGGTATTTTAAAAGATTATTTTATTTACAACATAAGAAAATCTTAACAGAATACTTTAGTGAAAACAATCTTAATATTCAAACAATGTTCTCCCATATTTATATTGTAGGCACAAGTATGGCAAAATAATTTTACTTCATGGTAGTTAGTGGGAAAGTTTTATATGCAAAAAAAAGTTTTCTGTTTAAATAAACATTTATTATATGTTTCCCATTTGAAAGGAAAGCAAAACTGCATTTTATTAAAGATAATTAATGTAGACCTCTATGTTAATATCCCTAGGTAATAGTTAATGTATAGTTAGCATTCTCTTTTATTTTTATTAGAATAAATCTTTTTAGTAACAATTGCTACTATATACCTAAAATATATATATTTCATAGGTTTCTGCCATATTTCATATGATTTAGAACAAACTAAAGGCCATTACCCTCAAATATTGTTGCTTCATTGAGAGTGTATTTTTTAATGTTGTACCATAGTACTTACAAATACTATTACAGATTTTCTTATTGTTTACTGTGCATTGATAGTTTAGAAAAAATAGTCTGAGATTTTCTCATGTGCCTAATGATTTTTAAAACAATAGACCAAGGGCCTGAAGGAATAGAGAAAGTGAATGGACACCAATGTATCCAAATATCTAATTTTGCCTAAAAGCAAGTGCCGGTAGATAAGTGCTCATAAAGGGATTTCTTTCTTAAGCCCCGTGGATTTTTTTTTCTTTTTTGCAACTTTTTGTGAGAGTTAGAAATGAAAACCATTCATCTAGTGCCCCAAAGAACGGCCTTATTGAATGGAATAACAGTGTAATGTACCATTGAAGGCAGGATTGAAAGTGATTATCTTGTTAACTCTTGACAGTTACCGCCAGCTTGAAATAGAACTGGCAGGCTTGATTTGCAAATGAATTAGAGCTTTTTCATTTTGTGCCAGGATCATCTTTTTATATTCTGATATGACAGATGCTATGTTCCATGCTTTTGTTTCTCTTCAGTTTTATACTTGCAGATAAAAAACAAAAGATTACAATAGTAATTTTATTTGCATCTTTTCTCCTGGAGTTTATTCTTTGTGTAGAAGTTTTTAATCTTATATTTTTCAAAAATTTGTTTGAGAATCGTATTGTTCCTGTAAAAATGAAATTTCATTGGTATAAGTACAGTGGTAATTGGGTGAATGAAGGGGATTTAGAAGCTTTCCGAAAATGGAAAATTGATTGTACTCAGATTGTTACTCTTTAAAATGTCAACTTTAAGTGTAATTCAATGATAAATAGTAGTTGTGAGATCCAATAGTAATTGAGCAAAGTCTAACATTTTAAATATTTATCCAGAAACTATGCTAATAGAAAATGCATGTGTAATCTTTTTCCAGTCTTTATGTTGATAACTGTGTTTATATTCTGTAGTCATCCAAACACAGATGGTAAGGTGTTAGGTATGATAATTATCTTGCACTCTTTATATGTTCCTCATTAACCTATAACATTCTTTACTAGTCCAGAGAGTTTTTCTTGAATAGTGCCTAGTATTGTTAAGTTATTGTGCATTGTTTAATATTCAAGGTAGCATTCTGTGCGTTTACATTGTTGGTTTTGTTTTTTTCTTAACCTATTTTTGTACTTTGAGGCTAATTATCAACACTTCCTTCTACCACTAATTTCTGTCACAGAAACGTTTTATACACTTTCACCTGCAGGATGTATTTTAATTGAGTATCTACTAAATAACTCTTTAAAAAAAGAAAAGGTAAAATAGTCAAAGTTGTCCAATGTATTGAAACTGTAACAAAGAATACAGTTAACAGAGGTAGCTGCATTCAAAATCCTGAAGCTTAATCACTCATGTTTTCTGGGAATTCAAACCTTGATGACAAGGTTTTACTCTTCAAAAAGTATCCCCATGTGAGGAGGAAAAAAATGAGACTAAGTTGAGACAGCGCTGAACTATCAGATTGAATAGAGAAATGGCTTGAATTGTCGTCCCACTATACTGGAAGAAGGACAAGGAGACATTTTGACATGGGTTTAATCAGGCCCCAACTTTATTATTAGATGTCTGCGACTGCCCGGCAGATGAAAGTGTACAGTTCAAGTAACACCACGTTTATTCCATAATTACCTGGGGTGCTTATGCCAGCTCCCACTGTTTTTCCATCCAGGTCCCTCCAACCAATCAATTGCTGGGACCTTACCATCCACTCTCCCTGCTCCCTTCTCGTAGGAGGGTTAAGGTAGGCTACAAGAAAATGGGGTTGGCTCCCTGCCATATCAATCATAGGAGTCCCGAACCCTCCCCACCCCCCTTTGTTCCTTTAATAAACACCTCTTTTTTTATGTCCTTTTCCAAGCCATTTATCCGGTTACTGTATAGCTTCCCTATGGAGTATCTGCACTGGATATCTGCCACAAGGAAGCGCCAGCAACTGTGTAAAAGGATGCTTCAGGCACAGTGCTGCCTCTTTT
Organism: Gopherus flavomarginatus; assembly: GCF_025201925.1. Taxonomy (NCBI): domain Eukaryota; kingdom Metazoa; phylum Chordata; order Testudines; family Testudinidae; genus Gopherus; species Gopherus flavomarginatus. Next base: position 91,230,591 of record NC_066624.1, read on the forward strand.
AAACTCTTCATTCCCATAGTATGAGTCAGTGACCACACTGACCTCTCCTTTCCTTTTGTAGCAGTTTTTCCTCTCTCCCTCACCCCGGCCCCCCAGCTATATAAAGCACTGTTCCCTTCATTCGTTCATTCGGCCAGCCAGACAAATGCCTCCCACTCCACTTAAAGGTGCGGTGCAGTCAACCTGAAGAAGTCCCTTCTTATTTGATAGTTTACAGCTGGGGTCGGCAACCTTTCGGAAGTGGTGTGCTGAGTCTTCATTTATTCACTCTAATTTAAGGTTTCACGTGCCAGTAATACATTTTAACATTTTTAGACAGTCTCTTTCTATAAGTCTATAATATATAATTAAACTATTGTTGTATGTAAAGTAAATAAGATTTTTAAAATGTTTAAGAAGTTTCATTTAAAATTAAATTAAAATGCAGAGCCCCTCAGACCAGTGGCCAGGACCCAGGCAGTGTGAGTGCCACTGAAAATCCGCTTGTGTGCCACTTTCGGCACGCGTGCCATAGGTTGCCTAACCCTGGTTTACAGTATTTCCTAATCTGCTTTGAGGTCTCAGAAAAATAGTATTTATAATTCTTTTGGATCCCTCTTTGGCTGGAATATAGAGACATATTTTCATTATTTTCTGTTTAAGAAAAACTTTTCCCATAATGAACCATGAGTCTTCTCTTGACCTTGTTTAAAGTACTCACATTGGGGAACAGTATTCTGTTCTTCAGGAACCCCGTAGTTAAGTTCTGTATTTATTTCATATGTCCCAGTGTATTGGCCAGGGCTGAGCTTTGGTTGTCTCTCTTTGTGAGCATCTGAAAACATCTTGACTCTGCGCACCATTTTCTATCTTGAGATAGTGGGGAAAAATTCATGAGTAAGGCAAATTGTTTACCTTTTTGCTCTTATCAGACTCATGGACATACACCAATTTTAGCACCATCAAATTTTTAGTTTATTTTATTCTTGAACAGTTATACCTGTGCTAATATCTATGTATGTATCTATCTATCTAATTTCTGCTCCTCTTCTCTCTGGTTTCACAAGTTACTTTCATAGGATCTACTTGGATATTTATTGTATTTCAAATATACCAGTAATTAGCCAAACTTATTCTTATTTTTCCAGAGTGGAGTAAAAATCTTCTTTCGTGTGATTGGGAGTGGGGGAGCCACCCAGCAAAATACGTACCAACTTTGTGGTCTTTCAATCCCGTGCCAGCTGAGGACCACTTCAATCCCCATTGTAAATTAGAGCATCTCAAAGACTGTTCTCATTTGCACACTGCTTCCATCGGATACATGGTCTGTTTTCAGTAACTGGCATAGCCAGTGTGTAGGAATTCCCCAGCCCACCCCCCCTTTTCACTGGGAATGGTTCCTGAAGAGAGGGCTGGAAAGGGGATTGACATAGAGCCACTAGTTTGGCTGTGCACCGCCCTGAGAGTGTCCATATGCAAGGGTAATTCCCTGGTAGCCCATTCGGCAAGCTTCCTAATTGCTTTGCACCACCAGAATAAAGGCCATATTGTGGCCAATTACCCCCCCATCTGTTTACTCTGCATTTGCCATCACTTTAGTCATTTTCAGTATTTTCCTGCATAGTCATGTTCCTCTACTGTTTGTGCGGATCTTCCCAATTAGGGAGAGAAAAACAAACACACACACACTTTAAATACAGGAAAATGTGGATGCAAATCCAAAAAAATTAACAAGAAACTCGGGGCAAATGTAGTACCCGAAACTACTAGTAACTTGATTTTTCAGTTTGATTAGATTTCAAGTTGTCTGTGGCCCTTTAATGTTTGATTACTGGTTTTACAGATGGGAAAAAGTTACACATCTTAAAATTTCATATGTCAGATATGCCCGTGATGTTGCATATTAAGGCAAATTTAAGACAAACATGAATCGTTTTTCACCTATGTTCAGGCCAACCTCCTTACTTTTGAATCAGATTGGGTAGATGGATGATCTGTGTAAAATATTTAAGTTTTAGTTATTAATTAAATTGTGATATATTATTTGATTGTCTTCAGAAGATTGCAAATTATTTCCTTCATTATTTTAAGAAAGTTTATTTCAAATATTATTCTTTCATGGGTCAGGTGCATGTTCTTTCCTATACATAGGCTTTGACATAATTGTACAGTTGTTGCTGAATAGGTGTAACCTCTACTTGCTTTTAAGTCCATATGATTACTTTTTCAGACTAAAGAAGGAGAAAAAGTAGTGGAGAAGACAAATGGATTTGCAGGAATCATCTTTGCGTAGAGAATAGGTAACCTAGCTAGTAGTGCCCAGAAAAATCCAAAACATGGGCGTGATAATTACTGAGCATGCTCAATAGCTTTTATTGAAAGTCAATGGGAGTTAGGCACCTAATTCACTTGGCACTTTTGAAAATCCCACCTGTTATATTTTAGCCCACATTATAACCTGAAACATTGTCATTGAAGAAAATGTGGAAGCCTATGGAAGCATGTGTGATAAAGTATATAAAATATGTTGAAATCCTAGTTTGTGATACAGATGTTACTCAACTATTCTTTCATTATAGTGGGGTGGTAGCACCGTTATAATTAGGTTGCACCAGGATTTCCATTTCAACAGGCATTAAAAAGGTCTATAAAAAGTCTGTTTTGAGTTATAAGATCAGTTGCAAGTGTTTATTGTGATTTAGGCATTGCTTGAATTTCCTGTTGCAGTTTGTGGTTATAAAACATACTGTAAGGTTAGTTATGATATTTAAAAGTGCTATTTGACTTAAAATTTTCTACAGTCTGTTTTCTTCAGTTTCCTTTTTAAAAACTTAGAGCAATCTGAGGTATGAAATGTGTGTGATTCTTTGCTATGAGTAGATTGGTAAAACGTTTATTAAACATGGCATGTTTTGTATAAAATAGTTATTTAAGCTTTGCAAAGTTATTCTTTTGATTATGTATATTAACAGTATTACTCATCAATGTCAACATTGTTATCAGTGTCATAAGGTGTAATGATAGCACAGGAGTTGTGCTGACACCATGTTACTGATACTCGTGGGGGAATTCTGTGCCACTGCATGCACACACAGCGTTCGTTTCCCCTGCAGATTTCTTTGCTTCCCCGCAGAAAAATGACTTTCTGACAAGGAAGCAAAGTGAAGCCACAAAAGCGGTCACATGCCCACCTGCGTCCGGACCTCTGCTGAGCCCCTCTCTCTGCATCCAGAGCCAGCCTCCCTGCATCCAGACCCCAGCCGAGCCTCTGCATCCAGAACCCCTCCTGCATCCACCCCCCCTGCCAATACCCAGACCCTCCTTCCCCTCAGTGAAACTCATTCCTCCAGCATCAGGAACCCTGTACCTAGATCAACCCCTGCTGAGCTCCTTGCACTTAAACCCTCACCCTGATGAGCTCCCCACCCCAGGAAGCCTCAACCAGCTGCACCCCCTAAGCACCACTCCCTCAGAACTCAGACCCCCCCTGCTGAGTCCACCCTGCTTCCCCTGCTGAGTCCCATCTCTCCACACCCAGACACGCCCCTCATCACCTGGGCCCCTCTACAGAGTCCAATTCCTCTGCATCCAGTACACTCCAAATTCCTGTGCATCTAGATCTTTCTCATATCTGGACCTCACTTCCCCCAAAGGTGCCTGCACCCAGATTGCCCCACACTAAGCCCCCCCCCCACACTTGAATCCTGCTGGGCTGAGCCTGCCTGTCCCACACCTGGATCAGGGGCCAGGGCTTGGCGTCTGTGTGAGACTCTGTCCCTCTTGCTTGCTATCTTGGTGCACATGGCATGGAGGGGCAGGTTAGGGTTTCTGAGGCAGGCCCAGCCCTTGCACTGTATCAGGCCTGGGTGCAGCCTCGCTGCCAAGTCCATGTCCCGGGACAGGGGGAGAGAGGCTGCAAGGTGATCTCCCCCCTCCATGAGGCCAGTGGCCTGTGCTCCCCACTGCCATGCTGGAGCCTCCACATTATTGACAAATAAAATATGCAGCAATTTGAAATATTATTCACAGAATTTTTATTTTTGTGTGTGTGCAGAGTTTTTAATGTATTGGCACAGAATTCCCTCAGGAGTACACTAAGGGAAGGCACACTGCATGATCAAAAGTTGGAATTGTAACCCAGTCTAATTTAAGGTACATTGACATTGCACACTCCTTTTGGTGGTGTGTAGAGTACGTACAGTACATGCTCCTCTAGCATGGGTATAAATAGTGGTGTAGATAGTGATGCACTGCTTTGGTGAGTAGAATAAAGGCACTCCTGAACTATGTGGGTATGTACCCTACTCGGTTTTCTGATTGCCCAAGCAGTGCCTTGCCATTTGCACTGATATTTTTAGCAGAGTAGTTTCCTGCTGCCTACCTGCTGTTTGAGCCTTTCTTTTCTGAATGGAAGGGCTCTAGCACTGGGATAAGACTGTGGCAGCTCACTGCTGCCCAAGCCGTTTCCCACTCTAGGGAAAGACTCTGCTGTCTTGCAGGTCCCTGCTGTAGGAGTCTTTCCCTGAAGCAGGGAGTCTCCAGCAGTGTGGAGCTTCCAGAGCCTTTCCCCTCTGCTGTAAAAGACTCCAACGGGGAAAGGCTCTGCCAGAGCGTTTCATTGATGGGTATCTACACATTGCCCTGTGAACACAGCCTATTTTCATTGTGGTGGGTGGCTACATGTACCCTACATGCTGTTGCAAAATGTGTACAGTGTAGATGTAATCTTAGGGGGGGGCTCTTTTGTCTCCCTGTCATGGCTAGTCCTTGCATTGTGTTTTAAGTCTCTTCCTGCCTTTAGCTAAAGTACTGGAGGCTCCTACTTTTCCAGCCAGCACTCTGCTGACACTTCGTAGCTAAGCTCATTCATTGCAATATGATGCAAACTTGGTGGGAGTGGGATAGTGGGGCAAATTGCTTTGAAGTTTTACATACAGACACTTAACTTTAATCCACTAATTTTGTTTCAGGATAAATTTGCATACTGCACATATACAGTAAGTAATTTATGCTCATCTGGCATAAATTACTTAGCATGCACAAGCTAATGCAAAATAAATATCTACACTGTAATGAAGAGCCACTCTCCTCATTTCAGATCACTGCAAGTTCATCTACTTAAGACCTGAAGGAGGAGCCTCACCTGTGCTTATACACCTTCTCCTCTCTTCTCTTAAACTTAAAACAATGCACTCTTTAAAACCATGCATTGCTTACATGGAGGAAGGATGCAAAAACATCCCTTGCCCTCTCCCTTAAGTCACAGATTTCCCTTTCTAGTTAATTTTGAATAGTCTTCTGGGAGATTTGGTTCAGTGCCTTTCTGTGCCCCCATCTCCACCTCATCCTGACGTCCCTGTGAGTAATTGGAGGCTCTGTCTAATTCATTGGTTCTCAAACTTTTTTACTGGTGACCCCTTTCACATAGCAGGCCTCTGAGTGTGACCTTCCCTTATAAATTAAAAACACTTTTTTATATATTTAACACCATTATAAATGCTGGAAGCTGACAGCTTGCGACCCGTCCATGTAATAACCTCCTGACCCCAAGTTTGAGAACCCCTAATCTAATTCTTGAGGTCTTCATGGGACTAGTGGCGGGGTCTGCTGCACCCATTCTCCTTTCTTTAGAGATGATTAGGAGCTGGGAAGCTAGTTGTTCAAAATCCTTTTGATGTTATTGTGAGACTGGCTGGCAATCGAACCTTCTCTTGTTCTAGCCCTGTAACAGCAGAGCAGCGGAAAATCCTTCTGGTTCCTTTAACACTTATGTCAAGTCCCAGAGTGGTCTGGGGTCAGGAGTTTGAGTTCATTACTGATGTTGATGCCTTGCCAACCCTTTGTCCCACCTAACATGCTGAGAATGTCATCAGCTACCATGTTGTGTGGGACAAGGCCTTTAGCAAATTTTTTTGTCTTGAACATTGTTCTAGGGTGTCCAGATGTCCCAATTTTATAGGGACAGTCCTGATTTTTGGGGGACTTTTTCTTATATAGGGACCTATTACCCATACCTTGTCCTGATTTTTTACACTTGCTGTCTGGTCATCCTACATTGTTCACAGTCATTTAGGACACAGATCGGGGCAGCTGTATTTAATGCATTTTATCACTTCATTTTAAATACTAGAAATAAATACTTCTTGTTCAAATATTTTTTTCCCAATCTGAATTCAATTCCAGATCTATATCTGTATATGTATTTTGGAGAGTGTACCTTCCTGACAAATTTCCCTGTAGAGGTATCTATTTCTTCTATTGTTTTGGGGCATAATAATTCTTCTTGTGGCTCTTGCCTGCAGGCACTGCCCTCCAGCTCCCATTGGCCAGTTCCCAGCCAATGGGAGTGCGGAGCCAGTGCTCGGGGCAGGAGCAGTGTGCAGAGCCCTGTGATGCCGTCCCTCCTACCCCCCACTTTGGAGCTGGACCTGCTTTTGGCCACTTGTGGGGCACAATGTGGTATCAGAATGGATAGGGACTAGCTTGCCTTAGCTGGGCAGCACCACCAACAAGACTTTTAATGGCCCAGTCAGTGGTGCTGACCAGAGCCACCGCGACCTAGTGCCTTGCATTCTGCAACCCAGTACTGGGTCACGACCCACAGTTTGAAAGCCACTTTTATATGAAGTTGTGGCTTTTGCATTTAACTGCATTATGGTATTTATATCTCATAGTTTCAGTGTCCACATCAAATGTAATTGTGTGTATGTGTGTGTTTAAAGACAGTAACGAAGTGCTGATGAGGGCCAAAGATTTCAGGGCTTCTTACAGTAATGTGTCAGTGGCGAGGAGTATGCCAATAGTCTGTTATGTTGAAATCAGGTTACTGGTTCTGCAATTTAATGCCTAGTTTTGATGACTATATACACTCATTCTAGCTAAGTCAAATTTGGTGATGCAGTAATAGCAGATATTATTGTAGTTATTTGAAATTTTACTGCAAATGACAATTCATTATAGCCCTGGCTTTGGTTAATTGTATGCCACCTGGTATTCTAGCCACAAAGCTATTGCAGAGAAATTTAATCACCAAGGACATAATCGAAGTTTCAAGAATTAGTCAATAATGATTTCAGCATGTAATTGAGAGACTAGGAGTGGACTGCTGTGTGTCCGTCTTGATAATGAATGATATGCAAGACATTTGCTAATATTGACTTGAACAACAGCATATATTAAACTCAGACTTCATACATATTTTTGTTTCCCCTCTTGTTTTTTATACTGTTTATTTAAAAATATAACATAAACATGTGCTAACAATCACAGACTAACCATCATCACCTGACTTAGTGGTCAGTGAAAACACAGCTGCTGTGAAACTACCTCAGTATTAATTGCATTGCAGTACGCACCCAATCATTACAGTGGCCAGAAGTAAAGCAGTCCATTGGGTGAGTGTGTTTATTAGGTTTCACTGTAGCATCTGGAATAGAAACATTTCCAAGTGCTTTGCAGAATTGAATAATATGACACCAAATAGGACAGTGCATGATAACTGATACGAGGCTCTTCATTCAGAGCAGAGAAGGGGAAAAGAAATGTGATTTTAATGGCTATGCAAGGGAATGACACAGAAGTAGATGCTTTACTATATCTGAGTTTGGGGCTGAAGAAATGTCTTTTTCCATTCTGGCATAACCAAACTACCCTTTGCTAAGGAGAAATTATATCGAGACCTTTATTCTAGACTTTTCTTTTTACCAAATAAAATAATTTCATGCCTAATTAAGGTACAGGTGGGCTCATGAGAGCAGGGGGAAAAGGGGTACTGCAATCCTGAGTTGAGGGGGCCCCCCAAAAACATCTAACATCTGTGTAGATGAAATTAAATGGGAGGGAGTGTGGCCCCAGTGAACATGATCTCCTGGGCACAGCGTACTAGTACATGCTCTAGTCAGTTTTTAGTTATGATCCCTTACTTCTAGAGATTTTCTCTGGGAAGAAGGTTTTTTTAATACTGTATTGGCCAGAAATCTGCTTCTATGCCCAAGTTGTTAAATATGGGTGAGGTCATAAAATATGCCCTCTTAGGCAATACCTTTCATTGCAGGAATCCCAGAATACTTGAAACATTATAAATGCACAGCACTACTGAAATATGGTCCCTTCTGTGTTGAGGTTGATCAGTCACAGGATAACAAACATTCAGCATGCCGCACCTCTTGTTTGGGGGAAGGGTAAACCTTTTCCAAGGATAGGCTCTTTGCCCAGCCAGTCATAGTTCTCCCATAACCCCCAGCCTCTTTTCCCCAGGCATCTTAGATTCATTGATTCCAAGGCCACAAAGGACTATTGTGATCATCTGTTCTGACCTCTTTTATAACACAGCCCATAAAACTTCCCCAAAATAATTCCTAGAGCTTTTCTTTTAGCAAAATGTCCAGGCATGGTTTAAGAATAGCCAGTTATAGAGAATCCACCACAACCCTTGGTAAATTGCTCCAATGGTTAATTACAGTCACTGTTAAAAATGTATGCCTTTTTTTCCTGTCTGAATTTGTCTAGCTTCAACTTCCAGCCATTGGATATAGTGGAGTTATGCCTTTCTCTGCTAGATTGTAAAACCCATTATCAAATATTTGTTCTGTGAGTAGGTACTTTACATATAGTAGTCAAGTCACCCCTTAATCTTGCTCAGCCAGTTCCAATTCCTCTCCTTCCTGCTCCTTGTTTAATCTCTCTACCCACAATCCTGGCCTCTAGTCACCCCCACACCTCACTAGCTCCTCATCCAGTCTAATCTCCCTCACCAGGCTCCTCATCCAATCTAAGCTCCCCTTTCCCTCTACTCTTTGTCCTGGCCTCTTTGGCTAGCCAGTCATTTCTTCCTCTGCATCCCGTCAGATTTGTCTCCCCTGTGCCCCACCTCCTTCCCTACCATTCCTCCCCACCAACAAGTCCGTTTCCCTCCCCAGCTCTTCATCTGATCTCAGTTCTTGCCACACACATTACCCTCTCCTTTATTTCCTGTCTCCATCACCCAGCTCCCAGTCTGCATCTCCCCATATCAGCCTTCACTCCCAGTCCCTCTCCCCCCCCCCACCAGTCACTTTTGTCCCTCTTGTAGTTAAATTATGCAGCTTCTTTCTAAACATTGCACAGCAGGGGAGCATTGGCTTTATGGCCACTGCAAATAACAATGAAGAAATGGACTACGTATAAGCAGCTGAAGTGTTTTGTTTAACTGTAATGTGCAGAACAACAATAGTTGTATATTTCCTGATTGTGAAATTACTATTAAATTGAATGCATTAATGCAGGTAAATTATTTGTGAAATCATTAGTTAGTTGAGAGCATGACTACTTTAATTTTTTTTCAGTAACCTTGATTAACTCTTTGGCTTTATACATATATATATATATGTGTATTTACATACCATATATACTCGTTCATAAGCTGAATTTTTTTTAGTAAAAAAGAGAAGCACCAGAGAAGGGGGTCGGCTTATGAACGGGTATAGAGAGGGAGAGATGGGACATAGCTCCTCCCCCCAACAGCGGGAGCAAGGAGAGGCAGCACAGCCAGCAGAGACAGAAGGGAAGAGCCGGGGCGAGAGTGTCTCCACTTCTGGCCACGCTGCTGTCCCCTAATCCTCCAAAGCAGCTGCAGCTCTGGGGTTGGCAGGCTGTGGCCACGCTGCCTGGCCTGCTGGAGCACTCTGCGGCCGTGCCACCTGGCCCAGCCCTCTGGAATAAGCTACAGCCACACCGCACAGTCTGGCATGCTGGAGCAGGCTGCAGCCGCGCTGCCCAGCCTGCTGGAGAAGCTCCAGCCAGGCCAGAGACATCCTCCCCTGCTTCTCCCCAGATAAGGTGGGAAGGCATGGGATGGGGAGAGTGTGGGGGTCCTGGGCTGGGGTGGGGTCATGTGGGGGGCGGTCACAGGGATTACTCCCCTGACCTCCAGCTTCTTCCCCCACGCAAATTTCCCCACCAGTTGCTGTCCCGGCCCATCAGGGTAAGCAGCTGGTGCACCAGGACACTTTGTTTACTTAGGTTTACCTCTGTGCCTGCAGACGCTTGAGGTAAACAAACCATTTCAGCCTACCAGCGGCTTATCCTGATGGCCTGGGAGCCAAAGTTTGCTGACCCCTGAATTATAGGGTCGTCTTAGGAATGGGTCATAAACATTTTCCATTTTTACTTATCTATCTTGGGGGGGTCGGCTTATAAACGAACCAGCTTATGATCGAGTATATACAATATGTCAGTATATGTGTAGGTGTAAATCAGTGTTTACAACAAATAGATATAACCTGTTTCTTTGTTCCATAAACTTTCAATAAGTTAACATGAACTCAATTAGGTACTTACATTGTGGTTTCAAGTAATCCAAAGATGGCTACACTTGCCTCATTGAATTCCTGGCTTGTTGTTACAGATCTCTCATGGCCATGATTCAAATTTAGTTCAGCTGTAATGTTTTCCTAACTTAACTTCACCTTTGAACTAGTTTGAGTGGTGTGCTTACTGTCTTCAATGTAAGCTTTTTAAAATAGCTCTTTACAGTAGAAATTCATAATAGAGGAAAATCACAACTCCAGAGCTGATGTAAAGGGGCAAGAGAAGTAAATTACAAATAAGTATTGTATCCAACAAACATAAAAATTAAATATTGTTGTGCTTTGTAGACTAATAGTTTGAAAGGCAAATGTGTATATTGTGGGGAGAATGTAATGTGGAAAAAATGAATGAAATTTCTGGGAAGCTAAATATTATTGGTGAATATGAAATTGATATTAGCTATCTGTTATTGCACAGCTCCTTTTAAACTCTGAATCTGAGGCTGTGCATAAAACAGCTCTTGTCGCCATTTACAGTGTTAAAAAGGATAATGTATTCTATTAAAATCTTAGGTGAGTTAATGTTTTGGTAGTCGTTTTTAAATGTATTGTGACTACGATTTAGCAACAGTTCCAGTTTTTTTATAATACAATATTTAGACTACAACATTGGTTGTAGTAGTGTCGTCTTATTACCTAAAGGAATACATTTTTGAACAACAAAGATAATTTTGTCTTAGCTACATTTTTACTAGCTGTCATTGTATGATTGATGCATGGCGTCCTCTGGCTGGTAAGATGCTAACATTGAAACTGACAGGTGCCACATGGTTTATTTAGGGCAATCTCAGTCTTGTCCTAGTTAGTTTCATAATGTTTGCCTTATGTATGTTCAACCACTGCATTTCCTGCTTTAGAGCCTTGTGTTACACTAATATTACTATCTGTGCTGCCTCAACTACAAATTGGATGAACAGCCAGTGACACTTTTTCAATATTATTACATTAAACCAAGTGGATTTTGATTGATAACCTAATATTCAACTAATGCAAAACATCAATCATGGCAAGTATATTAATTATTTAATATTGCAGTCTAATTCAGAAATCGATGTGCTGCATGAGGGGAAGGGAAACTCACTGTTCCCAGAAGACTTAAGACAGAACGATTTGAAAAAAATAACAACCCCCCCTCCCACAAAACCCTGCTGTACTCTTGTGTGTTAGGTCGATACAAATCTTTATTCATTTGCCAATAATCTCTTCCCATTTTCCACTTCAGGACCATTTTATCAGTTTTGAGACCTATAATTGAATTAAGTCTGCTTTCAGCACAGGGCAAACGGAGTTGCACAAATATTGATGAAGTCATGACAGGGACAGCACAGGAGACAGACCACTAAAGAGGGCAGATTTTATACCGTTAGCTGGAAGCTTCCTACATCAGTGTCTTGGATCCTGCTGCTTAGTAAATTAAGTTCATTAGGATCTTTAGCACCACAGAAAAAATATACAGGACTTCATTTTTATCTAAATAATATATGATCTTGTATAGGAAGTTTTGGTTATAAAAAAAAATAATATAAGAGAAGCCCAGCTTTTTCTGTGAATTCATTTCAGATGAATTTGAAGAGAATAAGTATACTTAGTATACTTACTGAAAGCTTTGTCAAAATTATAAAGTAATACTTTAGTTTCATATAAAAGAGCCTAACATTATTAACACCAAATAATTAACAAAAAGGAATACAAAATTAGCTTCGTATATTAAAATTTGTGATTTTTGTGTGAGACTAATGTAATGTCAAATGCTGAAAACTAGATAATGTAAAAATGTCTTAAATAAAAGGAGATTGCATAATTACTGGAGTATTCAAAAGTAACATTAGGTTGGATGCATTAAAATTACATTTCCTTCAATATTTTTGTATTTGTAACCTTTAAACCTGTTTTTTTTTTAATATTTTGCTAGTTAGCAAAATAGAAAGAGCTGATGTTTACCATTTCGGGGGGGGGGGGGGTTGTTTGTTTTGCCATTTCTGGTTTTATACGTCTGCGTAATTGTTGAAAAAGTATATTCTACACATAGGTAAACACTGTTATATGACCTAGGAATTAATTGCTTGGAAGGTCATTTTTTTCTGTTTGTCATGATTGCGACATCAACAGAAAAGGGATAGTTAAGTTTAGAAACAGATTTAATGTTGAATCTATGAAAGCAGAAACTGGCTGTCATCACTGAATGTTTTTGTTGTTTTTTTGGAAGTGCCAGAGAGAAGGCATTTTATCCTGTTCACTTCACTCAGCTGGGGAAATTGTTTATCCATGTCCAGCTTGGCAAACTTGCACTGTATCTGTGCTCAGCAGTGTGCATTAAAGATTAAGTTTTCAGTCTACATTTTCCTTGCCTTAGTGTCTTCAGTTTCTCATTGGTCCTTTGCAACCTTCCAGTTTTTGTATTTTTCTGTGTTTTTCCTTATTTTTTCTATCTGTCCATTAAAGTTTTGCAACTGATATGAACAGAAATATTTAAAGTTCTAGCATCCCTGCCATCTAGTTAATTAACGTACAATTAATTCATTATGTCCCTTGTTTGTGAATGCTCAGAACATTTGTTAACAAAGTTCTGGTAGAGGGAGCTCAGACAGGGAGTGCATATAGATTTTGATGTGATAGTACTAAGTTTTGTATTTGTTTTTTTAAATTTTTCTATGAAGTACTGGTTCTTTATGTATAAAGCATTTTTTTGGATTAGTACAGTGGTTCTCAAACTTTTTGTATTGGTGACCCCTTTCACGCAGCAAACCTCTTATAAGTTAAAACACATTTCTTATATTTAACATTTTTTAAAATGCTAAATTCACAACCCAGTTGTTTAAAATGAATTTACCTTTTCTCACTGCTTTTCAATTAAGACTAAAACACATTTTGTTGAAATATTGTTATAAGCAGAAAAGTTTTTTAAAAAATAGTTACTGTTTAATATTGGGGTGTGAAGAAACTTGGCCAATATCACTTGTCACATAAGACTTAGCTCTCCATTGCCACCCTTACTTCTGTGCTGCTGCTAGCAGTGACGCTGCATTCAGAGTTGGGTGGCTCATGACCCCCACATAATAACCTTGCGACCCCCTGGATTAGTAGGACCTGGGGTTCCTGGGTTATAACAATTTGTAAGGAAAGTAAAATTTTGGAGTTTAAGTAGGTAAATAATCTTGGCTTTAATGAGACGGTTTTTTCCCTTGTGTTTTTAATAGTCAAGATGTAAAAGTTAAGAACATTAGAAAGATAGTCAAGAATTTACATGACTTTCTTTTGACATTTTTTGGGTTAAACATAAATCATTATAGACAAGGGTTTAGCAACTATTTACAACTTCTGTTCTTGTGTTATAGGGACTCTGGAAACATCAAAGCTGGATTAGAACATCTGGTAAGTTCTAATTTTCTCTTGAACATTTGCATCATCTTTGATATCTGCATTCCAAATGAACACTTTTGAATGAGCTTTGAATACCTTGAATTGAGAGAGTCAACCATTTCCCAGAGGGTCATCTCACTGTTATTATGTGAAGGCACTTACATTTTCATTTATCTTATGGTTTCAAGGGAATTTTAATTTTTTTAAATTACTTGTTTTGATGTAGAGATGAAATAAAATGGACTACAATCCTGCACTGATGATTGCCTTAATTATAAACAAAAATTGTTTGGTGTTGGATTTTTGGCATATCCTGATCTAAAAACAACAAACTTCTGTTTTTAAAGGAAAAAAAAATCAAATATTGCATGCATAAATATGGTATGTTTTAGTAATCTGAAGTCTTTGAAAGAAGTGCACAGCTTTGTTTTTTCTGTTGTCTTTTTCTTATGAATAATGTATTGATTTAAATTCTATTCAGTTGTACAATATAAAATAATAATTGAGATGCAAAATATTTTTTGGTTTAAGTAAACATATTCAAACCACAAGTGAAAGCAAGACATACATAGCGTTAAAAACTAATCAGTTCATCAAAACTGAAAATCCAGTATTATAAGTGCAAAATTCATCAAGATTAGTATATTAATGTCAGTGATCAGCAGAACGCTAAGCATTTCATGTAAATGGATCATTTTAAGTCATTGGCTGGATGATGGTTACATCTAAATGTTCAATAGTACACTCTCTTCTCTAAATACAGTGTGAGAACTTTTGAGATTTAAGTCTTCATTTAGGTATACAGAAAATGATTTATACTGTTCTCTGCCATGAACCATAAAAGGATGTAATTATCACTGCTGAATGCAAGTAATTTTTAGCAGTTGCTTATTGTTTCCTCATGCATGGTCACATTCTCGAATGTGGGTAACCATTTAGGAAAGTATGAGTTTTGTAGAAGCTTGTGGACCACACTCTTCCTGTGTATTTCCAGGAGAGAGAGGACCTGGACCATGTATGGCACAGTTGTCAACTCTCTTTTTTGTGGAATGACAAGAACTCCATCCCTACTTGTATTCTGAATCTGCATGTAATTAAACTAGTTGGTTATGTCTAAATATTACAGTAGTTGAGAAATGGATCTTGCATGCTAGTTTTTTTTTAAATGTTTCATTCCTTTAGTGTTGTCAGGTTGCTGTAATCTAATGGGTTCGGAGACTACTTCTAATGCATTATAAAGATGCTGTTGTCCTGACAGATGACCATGGCTGGTCCTTTTTACTAAATTGGGAATAGTATGATAGCTGAAAATGCAAGTCTGATTTATAATGTCACCTCAAACCATCAGGTTAAGCAAGGAGAGGCTGAATGGTTTTCTAGGAACCTCTGAAAAAAGGGGAGTCTGATTCACTGGCACAAGCACTGTAGTCTAGTACAGGGTTCTTAACCTTTCCAGACTACTGTGCTTTTTTCAGGAGTCTGATTTGTCTTGTGTACCCCCAACTTTCACCTCACTTCAAAACTACTTGTTTACAAAATCAGACATAAAAATACAAAAGTGTCATAACACGCCGTTACTTAAAAATTGCTTTTTTTCCTCATTTTTACCATATAATTATAAAATAAATCAATTGGAATATAAATGCTGTACTTACATTTCAGTGTATAGTATATAGAGCAGTATAAACAAGTCATTGTCTGTATGAAATATTAGTTTGTGCTGACTTCTCTAGTGCTTTCTATGGAGCCTGTTGCAAAACTTCACAAATATCTAGATAAGTTGATGTACTCCTCGGAAGACCTCTGTGTATCCCCAGAGGTATGCATACCACTGGTTGAGAACTAGTGCTCTAGTATTATGCGGTAAATTCACTGGAAAGATAATCTCTGGAAGTTGTCAACACTAAAAGATTGTTGGTATAAGTACACATCATATCTTTTAATAAAAGCTTGTCTTCATCAGATATATTTATTCTCTTGTGCTTCTATAAAGGACTTGACAAAAGCCTCCATACTTAGTTAGGAACTCTTTTAATAATTTTGGAAAAACAGCTGTTGTACGTACATGTGCAAACACAGAAACTGATTTTGCAAAATATATAGAGATTTGTGTTATGTATTGAAAGCAGGATTCATACTAGAATCCTAAATTTATAGTTAGACAACTTCATGCAAGCCTATGTACTTCACCTCCAACAGATTATAGGCACATTTGCAAGAAAAATTAGTCATTTGATTATAGCAAACTCACTGCCCATATTTAAAAAAAAAACAACCTGATATTAAAAAGAGAAGAAAATACTTTGCATCGATTAGATAGACTGTTTTATCCCTTGATTTTTAAAAATGAAATGGCACCCATGTTAGTTGTGGTGTAATCTTCACTCTTCCTTTAAATGCATGTTCCTTTCATCCATATGCTTTTCACTACCGTATTCATATGGTTGCAATCTGTCTAGGTACTTCCAAGTATTTCTGTGATGCCTACCATCTTGGTATCTAATTTCTATCTGTGCAACTGACTGAATTACGTAAAATAGAATATCTTTTCCAGAAACATGTGAAACGTATTGTAGGTCATCATCTGAAAATATTTTCTAATTTAAAAAGAGTAGCTGTTGTCATGAAATGAAGAAAATTAATTTTTTAGACTTCACATGCATACATCAGTTGGTTTTTTCTGTGGTATGATGTTTTGAGGTGCAATTAAGACTGCCCCTCCGAGTGAACAAATTAGACAGCTTGACAGAAATATTGCCTGCACCCTGGTGGAATTGCCCTCCAGTGTGCCTCCCATTACAGAGTTAGGAGTGTGATCAGGTTGCACTCTCCTGTGCCCATAAAGGGCTGAATCACTTCTAAGGTCTGAAGAATTTTGCTTGACAGTATGAAAAAAAATTAATGGGAAAATCTATACACATACCTTTTTAATTAAGAGAATTAGTGATGCATAGTACACTTATTTAAAACATTGTAATTGTAACTTTATAAATTATTTTTGGATAGTTCGAGTTACAGAATTAAATAAGTTGTAGAAACCTCAGAATAGAAAGAGAGTAAATAATGTTTGCAATTCTCAGTGGTGTTGTTTTCTAACAGTTATGCCAAAAAAGAAACATGGAGCCGTATGAGTGTTGGTTTTTTTTTCAACGGAGAGATCCCATTTGTGCCTTTCATATTGTATAACATTATAGAGTGATGACCTGCTTGTTTTTGTGGTCAAGCAACACAGTCTGACTGTTTTAAGTGTTGACGTGCACCTTGTCATTAATAGCTTGTTTAGCCCATCAGTAGCTAGCATGAATACAGTTATTGCCTGCTAGCCATGTTGTTGTATATTAATCAATAACTAGCAACAGGGATGATGATAAACTCTTCCCAGGCTGGCTAGATGGATTCGTGCATGGCTAAGCAAATAAAACAATTGTTCGCTATTTACATTTATAGTCAAATAGCTGTTAGGTTACATTACAACTAAGATAGAGCTGTTCTACCACTGAGTTGTAGTTTCCAGATTAAAACAGTTTAATTGTTATGGTTTTGATTTATAAAAAAGGGTAGGTTAAGGGCAAAACTTCACTGAGCAAAAAACGGAAGTTCAAACCATATGCTTGAATACTAGGATTTTTTTTTAACTCAGTGCTATTATTGACTCTGAAAGTGTGACTCTCACTATGTCATTCATGAAATTGGTCACCATCTTGTATTTCCTTCATGGGAGGAAATCCAGAGGCCTGCTTTAAAAGTTTTATTTTCATTTCAAATTTACTATACAGTTTGTATAGTCCTTAAATTGAAGAGGAGCTTAGATTTGGAAGCTGCTTAAGTGACAGCCTAATTTCATCTTCCTGAAAGTTTATGATGGTGTCAAAAAACACATGGGTCCTAAAACACATCATTGTCGGCATGTCTTATTGGATGGCAGTATAGGAGGTATAGGCACTGAGATTAACATATGCTGTACTTGTATCTGTAGGAAGTATTAATCTATCTGAAAAAAATGCAGTTTCTCTAGATATCTGATACAATCAAATGGATTAGGTTTAATCGGATTTTCAAAAATATAATAGTCATGTAATGTATTTTAATTACCTAAATTTATTGAATGTATGAGAATACTTGGGCTTTAGTCTAGTCTAGTATTTTTCAACTAATTAGAGGCATGCAGATGTCCAGTACAGAAGCTCCCTGACTTACACAAGTGTTCCGTTCCGTAAGTCCGGATTTCCGTAAATCGGGTTTGCGTAACCCGGGGACCGTCTGTATCACCCCCATCATGTTATGAATCATATTCACAGCAATACGTGGACACAATAGGATAACTGTACAAAGGAAGATTAACCTCTTAACTCTGGATTTCCTTGCTTTATATAAACTTGGTCTACCAAAGAGACCTCTCTAAAGAACATCTGTGCTGTTAGCTATTCAATGACACTCTTCTTCTCTTGTGGCCTGATCCTAAGTCCACTGAATTCAATGGTAGAATTTCCATTGATTGAATTAGCTTTCGCTGAGAGTCTTGGTAATTATGGAACCAATATCCATCCTAGAATGATGAGTAAATGAGTAGGTCACCGTGATTAAATGAGTTGCTGGCTTTTTAATGAGCTGTAAAATGGAGATGTTAACTACTTGTGTTAACTAACAATCAGTTGCCACTCTTCACATGAATAGTGATGTTAACCCTGGCACACTCATGCCCCCTGACTAATTTCCATAGTAGCCAATTATATTCTGGAAGCTTGAATTCTCCCTCAGTTGAATAAGAGCAGGGCTGTTTTAAAGTTTTTTTTTCTGCTGCAGCTGTTTTTTGTAGAAAATTGGGTTTTTGATTAAAATCTTTTGTGGGAAATGTCTGTTCTCCACAAAGGAAGAACTTTTATTGGAAAAAAAAAATGGAGTACACAAAACCTGAAAAAAAAATTACCTGGAACTGCTGCTGTTATGGTTTATGGCAGTTGTTGTTTGGGTGCTTCATTTACCTCATTCTGTTCTATGGACTGGGTTCTCTGGCCAGACTACATCTCTCAAGATGCATCATGCTGCAGTCTCAGAAAAAGAGTAGAAACATGATGTATCAGGGGACATGTAGTCTGGCCTGGAAACTCATACTTTAGAGGAGAATTGGGACGTGGGACAGCCAAACTGTCCCTGAAGCTCTGTGGTGGTATTTCTCGATAGACATTTTCAGTTTTTGATGAATAATTTGAACCAAAAAGTCAAAATTTTCTGTGGGGATGGGAAGAGGGAACCACATTTTCAGACTGGCTCTGTAAAGAAGGTATTCTTCACTTCATATTATAAACTGCTATAGAGTTGTGCTGTGCAGCTAATATACCAGTACTAAAACATCCCTGGAATTTATAAACATTATAAATGACAATTTCTTAACTCAAAAAAGTATTGCAGCCAACTTGGAGAAATTCTTTAGACCATGTCCCAGCAGATAAAGCAGAACTGATCATAGAACAAAAAAATTATTTCACGTACAAGTGACTATGACTAAGACTACATTTTAGTCAGATATTTTTAGTAAAAGTCATGGACAGGTCACGAGCAGTAAACAAAAATTCATGGCCCATGACCTGTGCATGACTTTTACTATATATCCCTGGCTAAAACTTGGGGCAGTGGCCTGGGTGCTCGAGGTGGAAGTGGGGCAGGTTAGGGCAGGGATTGGCAGGACCTGGGGTTGGGGCAGGTTCCCTACCTGGCTCATGGGAAGCAGGGCCCTCCAGCTTCTAGCTCCACATGCTGCCTTCGTTCCACTCCAAGCCCTAGTTCTGCAGCTCCCATTGGCTGGAACTGTGGCCAATGGGAGCTATGAGGGCGGTACCTGTGCCTGAGCCTGTGGGGGAACTCCCCCCAGGTAAGCACCGCCTGGCACCCAATCCCCAGCTCGGAGCCCCCCCCGCCCAAACTCCTGCTGGTGGAGGAATGGGGTGGGGGACCTGAGACTGCCCCAGCAGCAGCCATTGTGACTGACACGGGGCTGCTCAGGTGGCTCCAGGGCCAGCCGCATGGGCCGCTGCAGAAATCACAGAGGTCACGGAATCTGTGAGTTCCATGTTCTCTGTGACAAACACAGAGCCTTAATCATGACTTGATCACATTTATAACCACATTTATAATCATTTGATCGTATGGTGTTGATACCACTCTTTCCATTCAACTAGTCTCTCAGGAGGATGCTGAATAGCAGGTACTAAAGTTAAACATTTTAAAATCAGCAGGTCCAGATAACTTGCATTAAGAGTTTTAAAAGAGCTGTCTGAGAGACTCACTGAACCATGAATGTTCATTTTCAATAAGTTTTGGGGCACTAGGGAAGCTCCAGAAGACTGAAAGAAAGCCAACGTTTTGCCACTTTTTAAAAAGGGTAAACAGGCCTATGAGTCATACCATTAGTTTGACATTGATCCTTGGCAAGATAATAGAGCGGCTGATATGAGACTTGATTAATAAAAAATTAAAGGAGGATAATGTAATTAATGAAAATTAGTATAGCTTTATGGAAAACAGATCCTGTTAAACTAACTTTATATTTTTTTTAATTAGATTGAAAGTTTGATAAGGGTAATAGTGTTGATGTAATAATTTTTTGTAAGTCATTTGGCTTGGTACAGCACAACATTTCAATTAGGAATCTTGAATGATATAAAATTAACATGGCATGCATGGCTGAAATAAAATCTGCCTGAGTGACAGATTTAAAAATGTAATTGTAAACAGGGAATCATCAAGTGTTTTTCCAGTGAGATTCTTCAGGGATTGATTCTTGGCCCTGTGCTAGTTAACATTTTTATCAGTGATCTGAAAGAAAACATGAAATCAGCACTGTTAGGATTTTCACATGACACAAAAATTGGGGGTAGAGGAAAATAATGAAGAGGATAGGGTAACTGATCTGGATTGCTTGGTAAACTGGGCCCAAGCAAGCAGTATACATTTTAATACAGCTAAATGTAAAGGTATCCATTTAGGAGCAAATGGTGTAGCCATTCTTACAGGATGAGGGACTCTATCCCTGGAGGCAGTGACTCTGAAAAAGATTTGGGGATCATTGTGGATATTTAATTGAACATGGATTCCCAGTGTGATGCTATAGCCAACAAGAGCTAATGTGATCCTGGGATGCATAAACAGGAAAATCTCCAGTAGAAGTAGAGAGGTTATTTTACCTCTGTATTTGGCACTGCTGCAGTTGCTGCTGGAATACTGTATCCAGTTCTGTGCTCACAATTCAAGAAGGATGTTGATAAATTGGAGAGGATTCAGAGAAGAACCATGAGAATGATTAAAGGATTAGAAAACATACTGTATAGTGACAAGGTCAAGGATCTCAATTTATTTATTTTAACAAAGAGAAGGTCAAGGGATGACTAGATTATGGTCTATAAATATCTACACAGGGAACAAATATTTTAAAAGGGCTCTGCAGCCTAGCAGAAAAAACTATGATATAATACTATGGCTGGAAGTTGAAACTAGACAAATTCAGACTTAAATATAAGGTGTACATTTTTAATGGTGAGACTAACTAACCAGTGAAACAAGTTGCCAAAGGTTATCTTGGATTCTCCATCACTGACAATTTTTCAATCAAGATCAGATGCTTTCTAAAAGATACTTTCTGGGAATAATTTTGGGGAAGCTCTGTGGCGTGTGCTATACTGGAGGTCAAATTGGATGATCACGGTGGTCTTCTGCCCTTCATATCTGTGAATCTATTAATATTATACCCTAAATTCAGCTGGATTTCAGTAGTAGACCCCTGTGTAGCACTGTATTTCAGATAAAGTTTGTAAAGTCTCTTCAGGATGAAAGGTGCTTTATACACATGTAAAATAAAAGCTTAAAGTGCTATTTCAGGTTTGTGCTATGTGAAGACTGGTGAGAGGCAGCTAGAACTTGACAACAATCTCTAGACATGAGAATGAAAATTATGAGAATATCTGATCAGGGGGACAACTTTAGAACAGCAAAATAGGAGACCTCAGGAAAGCTTGAGCAAGATCAGGATATTTTGGGGAGACATGAAGGAGCATTTGGAGCAATGTGCTTTTATGGGGAAGGAAACAGTCGCATAGAAAGTCAACATGGATCTATGCATTTTTAGAAATATTTCTAGGTAAACAAAAATTGGCCAAACTGATGAAGAATATTGGGCGCTGTGTGGTTCTGGTGATATCATAACCCATTTAAACTTTGCTCTTGTGGTTTATGATGTCACAAAAACCATCTGAGGTATTTATTTCCTTGTAAATCCCTATCATTCATGACTCTCACTTATTCTGCATACAGTTTATGAATTTTTACATGCCAGGCAGTGTGCTTACATAAGTTATTTTAAAAGTTCAGTTTGCTATTTGATACAGTAAACGCTAAAGTCTTCAGCTTCCTTTATTCACTTAATTAGTTCTTTTTCTTAAGTTTTTTTTGTTACAACATAACAGGTATGTTATAGAAGTGATTCCTGTTGGAGAGGTTGGTGTAAAAATACATGCACTGTTAACATCTTCCTAACAGGATTATGATGTTACCTTTTTTGTTTCTTTTAACAGAAGACGACTTTTAGTTTTGCTTTGTAAGAAGGTTGAACAGATTCAGACAATGCTTAGGTGTGATCCCTTTATAAAATAGTCTTAAATTACAGTTTACCTTAAACGATAATTCTTATGTCTCTCTTAATTCTGAAAATATTCCAGTTAATTTCTACTATGTAGATTGTGTCACACATAAGTATTTATGTAGACACATGGTATGTAATAGTTAATGGACTAAATTCTGCCCTTGAATCTGTTTGCATAGCTCCCATTAAAATCAGTGGTTGGTGTGTGCATGCAGCTGAGGGCAGTACTGTTATGTCTAGACAAAAACTACCCTCACACTTGTATTGCTAGTCTGAGCCCACGTCCAGACTACCCCGCCGTAGCGGCGGGTTAAAATCGATTGCTCGGGGATCAATATATCGCGTCTAGTCTAGACGCGATATATCGATCCCCGAGTGCGCTTACATTGATTCCGGAACTCCATCAACCCGAACGGAGTTCCGGAATCGACACGGAGAGCCGCGGACATCGATCCCGCGCCATCTGGATGGGTGAGTAATTCGATCTTAGATATTCGACTTCAGCTACGTTATTCGCGTAGCTGAAGTTGCATATCTAAGATCGATTTTCCTCCCCTAGTCTGGACGAGGCCTGAGGCAAGTAGCAGTAAAAAGGAGAAAAAAACTGTCCTTGATTAAAAATAAAGTCTAAAATTATGGTGTATAAGCTCTAAAATTCAGTTTTAGATTTAGAGGAAATAAAATTTTACTTATATAGAAGTATTTTAAAAAACATGAATAAGGTTTCTAAAGTAATTTTTCTCTTATGTGGCATATGAATAATCATTTTAGGGATGGTCTTCATAACATACTCCCGCTCTTGAAGAATGTAGCCATCCCAAACTCATGCTGATAAAACACTTATCATGTCACACTACCATGTATGTAAATAATTATTTTGATTAAAATATGCACACATGTCCAAATCTGAAGACTGGACATGTTTTTTCTGTCAGCTTCAATTTTGAAGACTCTTTCCTAGTTTTTGAAAAATGCTAATTTTGAACGTGTGTGTATGTGAGCTATGGATCTTTATTTTGTCTTCGAAGTAGCCTCTGCACAAGAATATGCTTGAGATTAGTTACCAAGTAATTGT
This sequence comes from Gopherus flavomarginatus, assembly GCF_025201925.1. NCBI lineage: Eukaryota > Metazoa > Chordata > Testudines > Testudinidae > Gopherus > Gopherus flavomarginatus. The sequence continues at coordinate 91,253,983 of NC_066624.1, forward strand.
GGAAGTATAATTTGACTCATTTTTCAAAGTATAGGGACATAAAAATATTAAATGCTTCACTAAAATTCCGTACAGTCTTTTTAAAATCACCCAAACTGGAAAAAAAAATTAATTTGCTTCATTTTTTCCAGAAAAAACCCTCTTCTTTCCTCCAAGAGTTAATGTTAAGATTTAGAAAATGCAAAGTTTTTATTTTCATTATGAAGTGATGAATATTAGTGTTGAAATGGAGGTATAGTTCCTATCGAACTTAGTTGCTGTTATGGGTAATGATCCAAAGTCAATTTAAATCAATGTGAGTCTTTCCATTGATTTTACCTTATATTGATGATTGAGGACTTGCTTTCTTTTCCCCCATCTTATCTATTAGTCAAATAAACTCTTCTTCCGCTGTCCCTCAAGAAAGCCAACTTCAGGGGGTCATACTTGGGGTAGGCAGTCTCTGGGACTTTCTTCCTATCCTAGCTTCAATATAGGAATGTTTTTTGTTGAGGAAAAAGACTCTTTAGGTCACTTCTTGTCATCCCCCAGACAAAGTAGCCTTTAGGCATAAGGGGCATGTTCTAGGCGCTTCTCTACAACACTGGAAGTCTCAGAAGTGAGAAGGTGAGGCTAGTCTTTCCTCAGCACATCATTCTCACAGTCAGAAATTGGCTTGGACATGCAGGACGGCTGTATCTACTCCCTGAAAGGAACAATCTGTCTGGTTCTACGCTCTGTTACTGTTATTGGCGAGCAAGATGTAGGGACAGAGTATCTGAGATTTTTGTTGGCCATTGTAAG